>NC_090439.1:1066896349-1069396349 GCF_031143425.1 Pleurodeles waltl | reverse complement strand
CAATATCTGACCCCCCTTAGTCCCCCTCTCCCCTCACATACCCCAACTTCGGAAGAGGACTCCTCCCCACACCCACAACAACAGCCATCCCACAGGGAGTAAGTTACTTGCCTACACACCATCCGACTTTTATGTTTTATTGTTCCAGTACAGGAGGCAATCTCCTACCTAAAAAAAAAAAAAAAAAAAGGCCAAGACCCACCATCAGGGATGAAGAACAGAGGTTGCCAGACCTCCACTCAGCATTTTGTACACAGGCTTACATTTAGCCTCATATTGTAGGTGCATTCCACTTACGTTGCTTGTTAAATGTTCCCTGATGAGACCGGACCAAAGTCTATGGTACCACTGAGTGAGAGAAGGGCAGTCCGTCATATTCACGTTATAAGCAATATTTAGTTTAGCAGCTCCCAAACATTGCAAAATCGTGTGCCTCTTGTATTTCACCATTGTCTTTACTTCCTTGTGCCTTGGTCCCAAGAGCATCTCCTTTGAAATAGAGGGAACAGAATATCCCAATATGCTTTTAAGCATGCTTGCTGC
The DNA here is from genome assembly GCF_031143425.1 of Pleurodeles waltl. Classification (NCBI taxonomy): domain Eukaryota; kingdom Metazoa; phylum Chordata; class Amphibia; order Caudata; family Salamandridae; genus Pleurodeles; species Pleurodeles waltl. The sequence goes on along the minus strand of NC_090439.1, from coordinate 1,069,395,806 downwards.
ACCCTCCCAGAAGGGATGAACCCTTGGACATGACCACCAAATGTATATATCCTCCCCCAGTGCTCCACAACCCTACCAATATCTGGGAGATGCATTATGATACTTGCAGTGCTGTTGAGATCGAACGTAGTCCCAGCCAAACCACATTTTGTAGTGTATTGTACTGCCCGAGATCAATGTGGATGACGAGTGCATGTCTCTCCCCAGCTATTCCCATTAGTTTGGTGTGATCTTCTTCCCAAGGCACTGCTCCCATTCCCCATTAGGTTTTCCTGTAGGTGGTAATTCTTGTGCCAATAATATCTGATGTAAATTGGGAATAGTACTCCGTTGTCCAACAACTTAGGAAATAGTGTTTTGAATGGGGTCTTGTCTCTTATAGCTGGTGAGCGGACAATGGGGTGTATTATCCAGTGCCACATTTGTCTATAATGGAGATGTTCCATCTCCAGAAAGCCAAAGACAGCCTTACATTGCAAGAAGGTGGGGGACTAGGCAGTAAACATGTTGGAAATCATTCTACACCTTCCATCCTTCCGCTTAGGAAGGCCAGTTCCTCCAGAGCAGAGGTGACTTCAGCATTATAGTAAATTGATGGATAGGTTGATTGATGGGTCACCAGTCTCTTTGATGCAGTGTAGGAGTCCCATGTTTCCAGTCTAGTCCTCACCAAAGTAAGCGGCATTAGGGAGTCTGTGTTCATTCCCCTCCTAGATCAAGTGTCATAGAGGTCTAAGAACTATGGCCTAGTTTATCTGACGCCAGTTCTTGTTGTATTTTAGCATGGACCATTCTACTGCCACTCTTAGTTGGGAGGCTGTATAGTAGTGAGGGATGCTGGACAGGGTCAAGCCTTTTGCCTCCCTGGACTGAACCAAAAGTTTCTGGGGAACCCTCCTTGCCCTCCCCCTCCAAAGAAATAATACCAATTTTTGTTTGATCTGTTTTAAATATGCCCTAGCCCCCATATGGCGACGGCCTGGAACATGTAGAGAAGTCATGTGAGAATGTTAATTTTTTACACCATTTATTCTACGGATCCAGGACAGTATCAAGTTTCCTCATGAATCCACATTCTTCTTTATGACGGACATCAAGGGGGGTTATTAGTAAGGAATAATTCCTTAGGGGCTTAGTAATCTGGACTCTGAGATACTTGATGGATCTCTTGACCCATTGAAAGGGAAGTGAAACCCTCAAGTCCATCATCTCCTCTTCCTTGAGGCTCATATTAAGTGCCTCCAATTTTTTGCCGTTGATTTTGTATTGGGAAACAATTTCAAACGATTTGAGGAGATACATCCACTGCTGGAAGGGAAGTGTGAGGGTATTTCAATGATAGGTGTGAAGGGATTTCAGTGATAGGAGCACATGGTCTGCCTATAGGGAGAACTCAAATTACCTTGTCTGAATGTAATTACAGCCACAGACACAGTCTCTCAGATCAAGAGAGCTAACGGGATGGGGGAAAGTGGACATCCCTGCCTGGTGGCCCTACGGAGCCCAAAGGACACCGAAGTGGTCATTTTAGAGTGACCATCGCAGTCTGATGTGTGCTTTTGAAAAATTCATTCATATCAAGTTAGGGCCCAGACTCATTTTTTGTAAATTGAGGCACTAAAAAAGACAAGTCCACCCAGTCAAAGTCTTTATCTGCATCTAAGGACTGATGTATGGCAGGAATTTTCTTTAAAGAGGCCTTCTCAACCATGTGAATGGTTGTTTAGATATTATCATGTGTCTGGCATCCCTGGACGAACCCACTCTGGTCCGGATGAACCAGAGATGGGAGCACATCATTTAGATGAGTGTCCAAAATGTGGGTGTTGTCTATATTCCGCAAATATATTCAGCAATATAGTAGTATGCACACGACATGACATCCTCCGCTTTCAGGAGTACTGCAATAATGGTCTCCCCCATCGAGGATGTGGCGGACCCACTGGTAGTGCAGTGACTGAACAGGGAGGTCAGCTTGGGAGCTAGTTTATTTGCAAACAATTTGTAGAATTGGGCTGTGAACCCATTTGGGACTAGGACTTTATTGAGCTCCTCTATGGTCTTTTGTGAACAATTAATCTTTTTGGCTCCAGCTCTGAATAAGCGTCTTCATTGGATTCCTAACTGAATCCTGACTGGAACATAGAGAAGAATTGGGAATGAAACCCTTTGCCACACAACTGATCCGCAGCTTGTGTCTTTTAATTGTACCCAGTGCATTGAAAGTATCCATACAGTTGGGTTTTCATGTATGAAAATGCAGTATGTTAAAGGCGGGGACAACAATATGCAGCTCAGACATCATCTGTGCCCCCTCCATCCTGCTTGTACGTAATCCTGCATTTATCTGGTGCCTGTGCACTCTTCAGATGTTGTGGTTATCCTGGGGAGGCAGCCCGACATCTGGAGAGACTGAAGTGATATTGGGGACGGGACGACAAGAACCTGTCCCTGAGTGGAGAGGGCCTTGAAGAGTCCCACGCCTCAAGATGGCACCAAGGAGCAGAGAAAGAAAGTAGCAGGTCTGCACACGGACAGATGCCAGTAGCAAAGCACCCGGAGCAGCCATATTCCGAGCTGAACTCCAGAGGCAGAAGATCCAAGCCACATCACAAGAGCTGGCATGTGGGAAAGCTGTAGCTTCTCTGAAGCACTGAGGCGGACCTGCAAACGAGCAGGTCCGGCTAGCCCCAAAAATGGCAGATGTTGCAGGGCTAAAGAGCGGCTGACCCTGACGAATGCAACATGCATCAGCCCTGTACTCCTGGGCCCCAAAAGAGGCAGGCAGTAGAGACCCAAAAAGATCTAGCTCATCCCAAAACTCAGGGGCTTTTATAACAAATTATATCATAGAAAATAGTGTAAATTGCACAGGCAGCATGAGGAGAGGAAATATATGAATATGGCAGCAAACTACAAATAAACAATATAATACCACCATCCTAGCATTATCCCCCTAAAAAAGAAGAATTTTGCCCCTTCTAACCTCCTGTCATTATGCTATCTCGGAGAACATGTTTCTGCTTGTGATGTCAGTGCAAAAATATGAAACAAATATAAACACGACGAATATTATGAAACAGCAGCAATGTTAATACAAAATTAAGTCGAGGCCTAGTTTAGCATAGGTCAGGAAAAACTAAGTTCTGTACGTTTCAGCATTTTCGTTACAAATGACTCATATTAATAAGTAAATATAATTCTAAAGAAGAAACAAATTCCACAGAACTCACCTACCAGAAAAGTCCTGTATAAACTTTTTACACTGATTTTAAAAGCAGTGCATAGCTTGGCACGTCTTTACTTTCCGCAGTCTCTCTCCCACCATAGTTCAACAGGATGCCTGCAATTTTGCAACCTTCACCAGCTAATAGTACTCAGACCCGTCCTGTGCCAAATCATGGTGATCTTCATGTGAACACCTCCCCCAGGCGCCCCTCAGGACATCACAGCTGATTTCCCACCTTTAACCACTTCAGTGCAGTGGGTCGCCCATGCACGTCCACTGCGTTTACCTTTGTAGCGCAGTGGACGTGAATGGTTCGTCCCCTTCATTGGTAAAGAAAATCCTTGTGGTGGAAACACCAGAAGGACTTTCTTCTTCAGAAACAAAGTTGGGCCACAAGTGAACATCTTCCCTTTGGTCCAGAGTTTTTTTTTCCGCTTACTGTGACATGGAGTGTGCAATTCAATTCAATTGTATTTATAAGATATAGATCTACAATGAGATCCACTTTACAAGGGTGCAAATGTTAAAAAGGAAAAAGTTAAACATTTTTAAACACATCACTTCATATACTGCATTAAATAAAAATTGCAAAGATTCTTTTGTAAAGCAAACTGTGTGTGTCAAAAACAATGGTTTCAGCAGGCGACAATGATTAATATACAATATGGGGCACACAAAAATAATATGCCCCAAAGTTTTGGTGTAGTCCCAGCAGAGATTAAATAATCCATACACAAGAGCCACACCCAACCATGCTTCTGTAATAATATTTAATGGCAAAATATTAATTCAAAACGACCGATTAAACAGGGGAATACCGTGTTCCAAACTCCGCATTAAATAAGGTTGAGGGTAAGCCCCAGAACATGTGGAAACTATTACCGCCATCTTCCTTTTTTTCCCTGCATGAAATCATTTCTTGTTCCCTTGAGGTAATCCTATACTATATTTTAAAAAATTCTTAAATGCAGAGCAGGACATTGCTGTAAGCTCAGCCCAGCTCAGACTAAAATGCTGGAGTGCTTGATTAAAAATGTGTTTACAAGATGTTACCATTCCAGCATTATCCTAATACTTCTAAACAGAGTAGGCTTCTAAAGGAATGCTTTTTACTGAGCAAAAGCCTGTGGCCCCATTGAAAGGCTGCAGCCAAGTCCCGAACATAAATACTCGAGAGACCCATTTCTCCAGCGCAAGGATATTCAAGTTTAAATTGTGCGTTTTTTTTTTTCTTCCCTCCTTCATTTTATGGAGAAAATTCCAGTGTCTCATATCCATGACTTCATTGGCGTAAAGTTGATAGGATTTTTTATTGTAAAAAGGCAATAAATGGGTGAAGTGCCTGGAGACTAAAGCCCTATAAAGTGATACAAGTGTGTTGGTGTGTGCCATCACTCTACACCGAGAGATGCACAATATGTTCTTTCACAGAAAGGTTGGCGGAGAATATTTTGCCCAATAAGGATATGTTTTAACACTTTGCAACTCCTGTCTTCCTAAGGGCCATTTACACATTTTCGACCCTCTGCAATCCTTAGCTTTTAAGACCATTACTTTACTCTTATTGATTTTAGTATTTAAATATTGGCTATCAGCAAACCTGGGCAGACAATCTAGACATCTCTGTAAACCATTAGGAGTTAGGTCCAAAATCACTATATCATCCTCGTTAAGTAATGAGGCATCCTCTCTCGATTCAGTCAATGCCATTGCTACATCATAGATGTATAGGGAAAATAGTAAAGGAGCTAACAGGCCATTGTTCATCAGTATTTTAGGTGATAACCCACAATCGCCCCAAGTAATATGTGGCACAAAGTGAAGGAGTAAAGTGCAATTATAAGATTAATCAGATGGGCGGGATTTTTACATTTCTAAGATTCCGCCTCAAAGTGGGTCTGTCTATCTACGCATTTGAAAGCTGCGGAAAAATCAATATATGCAAAAGTACATGACACCATGTATTGCTCCAAGATCAATTGAAGGGTTGTGATATTATCTAAGGTTGAACTGCTAGGTTTAAAGCAGCCTGCTCCAACAGTATGATATTGTTAGCATCCGCCCAGTAGATGATCTAAATGGGTCTTAGCAAACATTTTCCCTATGGAATCATGGAGTGTTATTTGCCTATAATTATTGGTAGTTATCGGGAAGGGCAGTGGAGCCCTTCTTATGTGGTGGTAGGATAATCCTAAAAATAGTAATAGGGACAGGGAGAATAATGGTCCAGTGTACAGTCTCCCAGAGCCTATGTATATAAATGAAAATAGTACACTGTTCCAATAAGTGTGCATGCAGAGAGAGAGGGGGGTCAGTATTAGCAGGAGAGCCCTCAAGCATCCACTAGGATGCTGAGCATCATCATTGGGCTATCTCCTTCGTCAGACCGGCACTGCAATGTCTGGCGGGCCTACCACAAGTAGTGTAGCAATTGGAAATAAGGTCTGGGAGAAATACTGAGAAAAGGAGAGAAAAAAAGGAATATGGTTAAAATTGACTCTGACCCATAAGCATCATAATTTAATGAATCAGGATAAAGGTCAGGCCAAGATTAAAAAGAAACAATGGGAGTGGGAACGGGGAGTAATGTCCCGCAGCACTCCAGAGAAAGGAAAAAGGAAGTGTACCTAGTCTTAACAAAAAGTGGTCAACATGTTTTGCGCCGCTTTGGTCACAAAAATGATCCTATGGCGCTTCATCAGGACCCGAATAACTACTTCTCCTAATTATATGAAACAAAATGAAATAAGTGCTAAATAGTCATTTACAGAACGAAGACAATTTTGTCACTGTCACATAGTCGATAAGTCGCCCATCCCATACTAGAGAAACGGCATCATAGGCATGCGCGAACCTCAAGTCAAAGAGAAGATATTAGTGTCCTCCCGAGAAGGCAATTAACCTACCCAGGGTCGCGTGCCTGCAAACGTTTTGCGCCATTGGATCATTTTTGTATGGCGTAACTAAGGTAGAGTTTCAACTTTAAATATTAAAGACAAACTGTATCTTGCAAACAATATCTATAAGAAAGCTGTATTTGGTTTCTGTGAGTAGACAGGTGTTTGTCTGTTTCATTCATGTTATGATGAATACAAGCCTTTATGCAAGGTTTTATGATTACAGTACGCATGTTTCACTCCCGGGTTTAATCCTCTCTTCCCAGGTCTTGGTAATGTGAACTGAAGGTTTTTGCTGATTTAATTCATTCAATTCATTTGTGGATCAGTGAGGGTCCTCTGAGGTTCTGGATGTGTACATAGGTATAAGTGCAATGGGCCAAGAACAGGTGGTACTGCCTCCACAGACTTTTTCTATTTCTAGTTTTTCTACTGCTTTCTGGACTTTACTGGACATCTCCCAGATAAATCCACTGATTACTTGAATTTACCAGGATTTGATGGTGGTCATCTTTTTGGTAACCAGATGGAGAAGTTGGGGAGCACCATGCTACTTGTAGGTGCTTGGGATGTTTTAGTCTGATGGTCTTCGGGACTGTTAGAAATGGGGTTTTTGGTTGGCAGTCAGGTTACCCTCTGTCCAAGCAAGAACCCTCACTCTAGTCAGGGTAAGTCACACACAATCCAAAATTAGCCTGTGCCCACCCTCTGGTAGCTTGGCACGAGCAGTCAGGCTTAACTTAGAAGGCAATGTGTAAAGTATTTGTGCAATAAATCATACAATACCACCATATCGCACCACAAAAATACACCACACATTGTTTAGAAAAATATATAATATTTATCAGGATAATTGTAGGTCAAAACGAATAAAGTTGCAATGTGAATTTGTAGAGATATCACTGAAAAGTGATATAAAGTGTCTTAAGTCTTTAAAAAGCAAACAAAGTCTCTTTCAAGCACAAAGTACCTGGTTTGGAGTGGAAAATCTCCTCAGAGGGCCACAGAAGAAGAGATACGTGGAAAAATGGTGTGTGCGTCGATTTCTCCCCTGCACACACGGACTTGCGTCGTTATTGTCCACGCTGGGAAGTCGTGCGTCGTTTTCCGGCGCGCGGACAGTCTCTTTCTGTGGATCACGGGGATTACCAGATGTCCCGGGTCTGTGCGTGGATTTTCCTGCTTGTTTTCCGGCTGCGCGTCGTTCTGCGGGGCTGCGCGTCGAAGTTTCGCTCTCACGGCAGGCGTCGCGTCGATTTCTCCTCTGGAGGTCGGGCGGCGTTGTCCTTGCGAGGCCGTGCGTCGAAGTTCCGGTCGTCCCGAAGGCATCGTGTCGATCAGCGTCGGTGTGCGGCGTTTTTCTCGCCGCGGAACAAACTATGCGTCGAAACTTTCGGCGCACGGAGCGTCCAAGTGAAAAAGAGAAGTCTTTTTGGTCCTGAGACTTCAGGGAACAGGAAGCAAGCTCTATCCAAGCCCTTGGAGAGCACTTTCACAGCCAGACAAGAGTTCAGCAAGGCAGCAGGCCAACAGCAAGGCAGCAGTCCTTTGTAGAAAGCAGACAGGTGAGTCCTTTGAGCAGCCAGGCAGTTCTTCTTGGCAGGATGTAGTTTCTGGTTCAGGTTTCTTCTCCAGCAAGTGTCTGATGAGGTAGGGCAGAGGCCCTGTTTTATACCCAAATGTGCCTTTGAAGTGGGGGAGACTTCAAAGAGTGGCTAAGAAGTGCACCAGGTCCCCTTTCAGTTCAATCCTGTCTGCCAGGGTCCCAGTAGGGGGTGTGGCAGTCCTTTGTGTGAGAGCAGGCCCTCCATCCTCCCAGCCCAGGAAGACCCATTCAAAATGCAGATGTATGCAAGTGAGGCTGAGTACCCTGTGTTTGGGGTGTGTCTGAGTGAATGCACAAGGAGCTGTCAACTAAGCCCAGCCAGACATGGATTGTAAGGCACAGAAAGATTTAAGTGCAAAGAAATGCTCACTTTCTAAAAGTGGCGTTTCTAGAATAGCAATATTAAATCCAGCTTCACCAGTCAGCAGGATTTGATATTACCATTCTGGCCATACTAAATATGACCTTCCTACTCCTTTCAGATCAGCAGCTACCACTCCAATACTGTATGAGGGCAGTCCCAATGTTAGCCTATGAAGGGAGCAGGCCTCACAGTAGTGCAAAAACGAATTTAAGAGTTTTACACTACCAGGACATGTAAACTACACAGGTACATGTCCTGCCTTTCATCCACAGAGCACCCTGCTCTAGGGGTTACCTAGGGCACACATTAGAGGTGACTTATATGTGGAGAAAGGGGAGGTTTAGGCTTGGCAAGTACTTTTAAATGCCAAGTCGAGGTGACAGTGAAACTGCACCCACAGGCCTTGCAATGGCAGGCCTGAGACAAGGTAAAGGGGCTACTTAAGTGGGTGGCACAACCAGTGCTGCTGGCCCACTAGTAGCATTTAATCTACAGGCCCTAGGCACATGTAGTGCACATTACTGCACATTACTAGGGACTTATAAGTAAATTAAATAGTCCAATCAGGGATGATCCAAGGTTACCATGTTTAAAGGGGAGAGCATATGCACTTTAGCACTGGTTAGCAGTGATAAAGTGCGCAGAGTCTAAAAGCCAGCAAAAACAGTGTCCAAAAAGTGGAGGGAGGCAGGCAAAAAGTTAGGGGTGACTACCCTAAGGCTGTCAGGTCTAACATGTGTCCCCCCCAGCTGAAAGTGGGGAGAGCTACCCGACCTCCTGGGAGATCTCATCGCTAAGGCGGAAGTATCTGGAGAGACCATCAGCATTGGCGTGGTCAACCCCTGAGCGATGCTCCACCGTAAAGTCCATCCCCTTTAGGGAAATGGACCACCTCAAGAGTTTTGGATTCTCACCCCTCATCTGCATGAGCCATCTGAGGGGCCTGTGGTCTGTCTGAACCCGGAAGTGAGTCCCAAACAGGTAGGGTCTTAGCTTCTTCAGTGCCCAGACCACAGCAAAAGCTTCTCTCTCAATAGCACTCCACCTCTGTTCCCGTGGTAATAGCCTTCTGCTAATAAAGACTACTGGTTGGTCTAGGCCCTCCTCATTTAGCTGTGCTAGGACCGCCCCTATGCCATGCTCTGAAGCGTCTGGCTGCACAATAAATTCCTGGGAGTAGTCAGGGGCCTTGAGCACGGGGGCCGTGCACTTGGCTTCCTTCAGGGAGTCAAAGGCTTTCTGACAAGCCTCTCTCCAATTCACCAACCTAGGTTGTTTCTTGGAAGTGAGTTCTGTCAAGTGTGACACAATGGTACCATAGCCCTTGACAAATCTGCGGTAGTATCCTGTGAGGCCTAAAAAGGCTCTCACCTTAGCCTGAGTTCTAGGTGGTTGCCAGGCCTTGATAGTTTCAATCTTGGCCTGGAGTGGCTGCACCTTCCCACCACCCACTAGGTGTCCCAAGTACACCACGGAACCCTGCCCAATCTGGCACTTACTAGCCTTGATGGTCAGGCCTGCCTGTTGCAGGGCCTGAAGCACCTCCTTGAGGTGGAGCAGGTGTTCCTCCCAGCTGGAACTGTAGACAGCTATATCATCCAGGTAGGCTGCACAGAAGGCATCCTTGCCAGCTAGGACCCCGTTAACCAACCGTTGAAAGGTAGCGGGGACATTTTTCAATCCATATGGCATCACCTGGAACTGGTAATGGCCATCAGGGGTTGAAAATGCGGATCTCTCTTTAGCCCCCTCAGTCAGGGCGATCTGCCAGTACCCTGAAGTAAGATCAAACGTACTCAGGAACTTGGCAGCGCCCAGCCTGTCAACGAGCTCATCATCTCGGGGGATGGGGTGAGCATCAGTCCGTGTGACTGAGTTGAGACCCCGGTAGTCCACACAGAACCGGAGTTCTGGCTTCGCACATGGGGCAGTAGCCTTAGGGACCAACACCACTGGGCTGGCCCAGGGACTACTGGATTTCTCGATAACCCCTAAAGCTAACATCTTGGAGACCTCCTCCTTGATGCTGGCTTTCACCTTATCCGATAACCTGTAAATTTTGTTCTTCACAGGGAGACTGTCACCGGTGTCAATGCCATGAACACAGAGGTGGGTCAGTCCAGGAGTAAGGGAGAACAGGGGGGAGAACTGCTCCAACAGCTCATAGCAGTCTCCTTTCTGGTTTAGAGTCAGGGAGTCCGAGAGAATGACCCCTTTTACTGACCCATCACCTTCTTGGGCAGAGAGGAGGTCGGGGAGAGGTTCACTCTCCTCTTCCATTCCTTCATCTGTGACCAGAAGCATGCTGACCTCAGACCTCTCAAAATGAGCCTTTAGTCGGTTGACATGGAGCACCCTTAGGGGGTTCCTAGGGGTTTGGAGGTCCACTAGGTAAGTGGCCTCCCCTTTCCGCTCCTTTACTTCAGATGGGCCAGACCAGCGGTCCTGGAGAGTTCTAGGCTCTACTGGCTCCATTACCCACACTTTGTCTCCAGGTTGAAACTCTACCAGGGTGGCCTTCTGGTCATACCAGCGTTTCATTACCTCTTGACTGGCTTCAAGGTTACTTTGGGCCTCTTTCCAGAAGCGGGTCATCTGGTTGCGGAGGGCCAACATGTAGCTGACCACATCCTGAGGGGGCGCCTTTGGAGCTTTCTCCAACCCCTTCTTGACAATGCTTAAGGGTCCCCTGACAGGGTATCCATAGAGAAGCTCAAAGGGACTGAACCCCACCCCCCTCTGGGGGACCTCTCTGTAAGCAAAGAGAAGACATGGTAAGAGGACGTCCCACTTACGCCTCATGGCCTCAGGGAGGCCACCAATCATGCCTTTCAAGGTCTTGTTGAATCTCTCCACAAGACCATTAGATTGGGGGTGATAGGGTGTGGTGAACTTGTAGGTTACACCACACGCATCCCACAGAGACTTCATGTATGCAGACATGAAGTTAGTGCCTCTGTCAGAAACTATCTCCTTTGGGAATCCCACACGGGTAAATATCCCCATCAGAGTTCTGGCCACCACCTGTGCAGTTACGGTCCTCAGAGGGATTGCCTCTGGGTAACGGGTGGCATGGTCCACCAAAACCAGGATGAACCTGTTGCCTAGGGCAGTTTTGGGGTCCAAGGGACCAACAATGTTGATGCCCACCCTTTCAAAGGGGGTGCCAACGACAGGAGGTGGAATCAGGGGGGTGTTAACCCTTTTCCCTGCTTTACCACTGGCCTGGCAGGTAGGACAAGATCTACAGAACTTATCTGAGTTTGTCCTCATTCTGGGCCAATAAAAGTGGGTGACAAGCCTGTCAAAGGTCTTGCCTTGCCCCAAATGTCCTGCCAAGGGAATGTCGTGAGCCAGACCCAGTAGGAAGGTTCGGTAACACTGGGGGACCACCAGCGCACGCGCTGACCCCATGGCCGGAACCTTAGGCTCACTGTAGAGGAGATCATTCTCCCAATATAGGTGGTGATCGCCAGAGGCTTCACCTGCTGTCTGGTCTGAGGCTTGCTTCCTCAGACCCTCTAGAGTGGGACATTCTTTCTGCGCCTTGCAGAATTCCTCCCTGGTGGGTCCACCCTCCACTTGCCAGCCAGCAAGCTCAGGTAGGTCACCTAGGGTGGCAATGTCTTCCCCAGTTGGCTCGGGAGCCTCCTCCTCAGGAGCCCCGTCAACCACTGCGGGAACTTCTGGGACCGGTTTCCCGTGCCCCTCCTCTTGGCAGTTCTCTGGGCCATTGTTCCAGGCTCCAGACGCCCTTGACTTCCCTCTCGGTCAGCCATGGACCGTGTGGTCATGCAGACCTACTCAGGTAACCCTAACATCTCCAGGTGAGATCTGAGCTCTACTTCTTTCCAAGCAGTATGCTCAAGATCATTGCCTAACAGACAATCTACAGGCATGGCAGTACTCACAGCTACTTTCAGAGTACCAGAGACCCTCCCCCACTCAAAGGGAACCAGAGCCACCGGTAGGTGACTTTCACGATTGTCAGCGACTATGACCTGGTGGAATGTATTAGGAACTATCTGCTCTGTTGACACCAGCTGACTCTTGATAGTAGTCATACTGGCTCCTGTGTCACGCAGAGCCTCCACCTTCTGCCCATCTATGGTAACCCACTGCCTGTACTTGGAAGTATTTTGGGGCATGTGGGCTTTGGGCACCATTTCTCCTTCTCCCAGGGACACTAGGGAAATCTCTACCTGTTCCCCAAAGCTGTCTGGGTCCATCTCCCCCCGAGCGCTACACTAGTCAACCCAGGTGTCTGTCCAGTAGTGGACGGTGCCCTCTTGGAGCACTGGGGGTCGCCTTTATAGTGACCATATTGGTAGCACTCTAAACATTTGGGGTTGGATCTCCCTGATTTGTCATAAGTCCCTGGCTTTTTCCCAAATCTGGAAAAGGAATGGTTGCCACCCCCTCCCTGGGAATTCTTTTGGGGGCCTTTTGAGAGTTCCTTATCTGTAAGTTTATCTCCCCCCTCTTTCTTCTGTTGGGAACCCTGACCACCTTTGTGGGTGTCCCCCCCCCCAGGTACCTTTTTGGACACTCTGGTGCTAACCCAGAGGTCCGCCTCCTCAGCAAGCTTCCTGGGATCAGTCAGCTTACTATCTACCAAGTGCTGGCGCAACTCTGTATAGGTAACATTGAGTATATGCTCTCTCAGAATCGTCATATAGCCCTTTATAATTATCTACTTTGTTGCCCCGCACCCATCCATTCAGAGTCTTACTGGAAAAGTCAAAGAAATCTACCCATGTTTGTGTGGTTTGTTTGGTGCTGTCCCTGAACCTCTGACGGTATCCCTCAGGGGTCAGCCCAAACTTGGCAAGTAAAGTGGCTTTCTGAAGTGAGTATGTGTTTTGATCAGGTTAATCCAATGTGAGAAGTGTGTCCCTCCCCAATGGCGGCACATAACCCCACATAGCTACCCTCCATTGCCCTTCAGGAACCTCATGAGCCCTTAGTGCAACTTCATAAGCAGCTAACCATTTATCTATGTCATCTCCCACCACAAAACTGGGCACCACATTTTTGGGTATACGAACCTTCTTTTCTCCAGCAGGTCCTGTCTGTATGCTGCCACCATTATTGCTGGATTCAGACTGTCTCGCCTTGATCTCCAGCTCCTTGAGACTCAGTTCATGAGCCAATAATAGTTTCTTTACAGCCAAAGCTCTCAGCTTTCATCTGTTTGGCTGCTCTTTCAGCTTCGGCTTGTTTGGCTTCTCTTTCAGCTTCAGCTTGTTTGGCTGCCCTTTAAGCTTCAGCTTGTTTGGCTTCTCTTTCAGCTTCAATTTGTTTGGCTGCTCTTTCAGCTTCAATCTGTTTGGCTGCTCTTTCAGCCTCAGCTTGCTTGGCTTCTCTCTCAGCCCTTCTTTCCTCCTGTTGAGCCTCGATTTTCAGTTTTGCCATTTGCAATTGGAACTCCCTTTCCTCTCTCCTTTCCTCTGCGGTCAGGCTTTGCACAGAGACACTGCTCCCTGGTCTGGAAGGGGGCACAATTGCAGTGGTAACATCATCCACAGATAGCAACAAATCCTCTGAGGGGCCATTTTCTGGCTCCTCTTCCTCATCATCCTCTTCTAAATGGGCTTCTGCCCAGGCCCTCAGCGCCACTTGAAAGTCCTCCTTTTTGGAGGCCCCTTGGGTGGGTACCCTCATTGCCCTGCGGAACCCTCTTAGCTGTTTGACCGTATATGTATCCAACAGGACTAGGTCAAAGTCTCCCATTTGAGACCCAGTCAGAGACAAGTTGAGTGAGGATTTAGTTTTTGAAAATTGTCAGGAAAAAAAAACGAATTTTGCAAAAAGAGATAAAAATCAAGTTGACCTTCAACTGTGGGTAGGTAGTGAAATACTTAGCTACTGTATGTCACTGCACAAACACAAGTCCTATCCTCACCACTGATCACCAATGTTTGAAATGGGGTTTTTGGTTGGCAGTCAGGTTACCCGTGGTCCAAGCAAGAACCCTCACTCTAGTCAGGGTAAGTCACACACAATCCAAAATTAGCCTGTGCCCACCCTCTGGTAGCTTGGCACGAGCAGTCAGGCTTAACTTAGAAGGCAATGTGTAAAGTATTTGTGCAATAAATCATACAATACCACCATATCGCACCACAAAAATACACCACACAGTGTTTAGAAAAATATATAATATTTATCAGGATAATTGTAGGTCAAAATGAATAAAGTTGCAATGTGAATTTGTAGAGATATCACTGAAAAGTGATATAAAGTGTCTTAAGTCTTTAAAAAGCAAACAAAGTCTCTTTCAAGCACAAAGTACCTGGTTTGTAGTGGAAAATCTCCTCAGAGGGCCACAGAAGAAGAGATACGTGGAAAAATGGTGTGTGCGTCGATTTCTCCCCAGCACACACGGACTTGCGTCGTTATTTTCCACGCGGGGAAGTCGTGCGTCGTTTTCCGGCGCACGGACAGTCTTTTTCTGTGGATCTCGGGGATTACCAGATGTCCCGGGTCTGTGCGTGGATTTTCCTGCTTGTTTTCCGGCTGAGCGTCGTTCTGCGGGGCTGCGCGTCGAAGTTTCGCTCTCACAGCAGGCGTCGCGTCAATTTCTCCTCTGGAGGTCGGGCGGCGTTGTCCTTGCGAGGCCGTGCGTCGAAGTTCCGGTCGTCCCGAAGGCGTCGCGTCGATCAGCGTCAGTGTGCGGCGTTTTTCTCGCCGCGGAACTAGCTGTGCTTCGAAAATTTTGGCGTGCGGAGCGTCCAAGTGAAAAAGAGAAGTCTTTTTGGTCCTGAGACTTCAGGGAACAGGAAGCAAGCTCTATCCAAGCCCTTGGAGAGCACTTTCACAGCCAGACAAGAGTTCAGCAAGGCAGCAGGCCAACAGCAAGGCAGTCCTTTGTAGAAAGCAGACAGGTGAGTCCTTTGAGCAGCCAGGCAGTTCTTCTTGGCAGGATGTAGTTTCTGGTTCAGGTTTCTTCTCCAGCAAGTGTCTGATGAGGTAGGGCAGAGGCCCTGTTTTATACCCAAATGTGCCTTTGAAGTGGGGGGAGACTTCAAAGAGTGGCTAAGAAGTGCACCAGGTCCCCTTTCAGTTCAATCCTGTCTGCCAGGGTCCCAGTAGGGGGTGTGGCAGTCCTTTGTGTGAGAGCAGGCCCTCCACCCTCCCAGCCCAGGAAGACCCATTCAAAATGCAGATGTATGCAAATGAGGCTGAGTACCCTGTGTTTGGGATGTGTCTGAGTGAATGCACAAGGAGCTGTCAACTAAGCCCAGCCAGACGTGGATTGTAAGGCACAGAAAGATTTAAGTGCAAAGAAATGCTCACTTTCTAAAAGTGGCATTTCTAGAATAGCAATATTAAATCCAACTTCACCAGTCAGCAGGATTTGATATTACCATTCTGGCCATACTAAATATGACCTTCCTACTCCTTTCAGATCAGCAGCTACCACTCTAATACTGTATGAGGGCAGTCCCAATGTTAGCCTATGAAGGGAGCAGGCCTCACAGTAGTGCAAAAACGAATTTAAGAGTTTTACACTACCAGGACATGTAAACTACACAGGTACATGTCCTGCCTTTCACCCACACAGCACCCTGCTCTAGGGGTTACCTAGGGCACACATTAGAGGTGACTTATATGTGGAGAAAGGGGAGGTTTAGGCTTGGCAAGTACTTTTAAATGCCAAGTCGAGGTGACTGTGAAACTGCACCCACTGGCCTTGCACTGGCAGGCCTGAGACAAGGTAAAGGGGCTACTTAAGTGGGTGGCACAACCAGTGCTGCAGGCCCACTAGTAACATTTAATCTACAGGCCCTAGGCACATATAGTGCACATTACTAGGGACTTATAAGTACATTAAATAGTCCAATCAGGTATGATCCAAGGTTACCATGTTTAAAGGGGAGAGCATATGCACTTTAGCACTGGTTAGCAGTGATAAAGTGTGCAGAGTCTACAAGCCAGCAAAAACAGTGTCCAAAAAGTGGAGGGAGGCAGGCAAAAAGTTAGGGGTGACCACCCTAAGGCTGTCAGGTCTAACAGGGAGGTATGCTTTTCTTAACTTCCTTCATATCAGAATCTTGTATCTTAATATGGATCTTAAACATCTTAGGCTGTGCTAAAAGTACGGGATTGCTCCTCGCCCAGGGTGACAGCTCTGGTGACTGTGGAGAGCCAGTAAGGTTAAGGGAATGTTCTCAGGGCATTATGTCACCTACTGATGCCACTGCCAGTTTGTCAACAACGCCAGATCTCATTACCTGCATGGCATCTATACATTTGCTTGTTCCACACTTAATTTGGCCTACCCTCATGCAACAGAGTGTGGGCAGTCTTATGTTGTCACAGTTCAGGTATAGTGTAAATGATTATGATGACTGGTCCCCTCATGAGCAGCAAACTTCACCTACTCCTTCCCAGTGGTGGCTCGCGCGAGGGTACGGGGCTGGGTAGGGTGGCGTGTAGCGCCTGCTTCTTCCGCCACCACCCACCCTGCCTTTGATTACCATTGTGCCGAAGGCTTCGAATGTTGTAAGACACTAAAAAGAGGGCGGCTAAGGTTCAACATGTCCTTGCAGTACTGCAGACATCGTGTGATCTTGGGATAATTGAAACCCCACAGCTGGGGCTACATTACCATACACTGATAAGCGCTGTGCAGGGATCAGTCAAACATTCTAAACCAATAGTTTCTATCAAGGCATTAATGCATATACATTGTAATATGAAGTTCAGACTTCAAGAGTATCTTAGATGCAAGAGAGGCGTGAGTAGAGCTACTTTATTCTCAGTTGTTTCAAGCCAGTATGTGTTTCACCCCATAGTAGTGTGCACGCCTGGTGCCTTTTCAAGGCTGAAATAGGTATATATTATTGCATACATTAACTTAAGGTCATAACATTTATTATGTTTTACTCACTTCAATCATGGACAGCTGTATCTGGTCCATCCTGTGAGGCACGTGAAACGAGCAGTTTTTCAGGGTTTTATTTTGTGCATTTACAAAATGTGAAATATGCCTTTTCACAATAATTCTGCATTTATGGGCTGAATTAAAACGAATACAAATGAAACTAATGTAATATATGTAAAAGTATGTTTATTAACGTGTTCTAGTTTTGCCACATTTTCGTGTTAAACGCCATCATAGAAAAGATGGATGGCATCTCTGTCACTCACACCAGTGCTCCCGCCCCACGCATCTTCTCCCCACAGGCTGAACAGAGCACAGCCGAGGTTTGTGTAGGGATTTCTTTCTACTGTTAGGATTTTATTACTTTCAATGAACTTTCGCCTTTTTCTATGACTAGAAACATTATCACGGCCCCTTCCGCTGCTTTTCATTGTGAATGCTATTACATTCATTCCAAAAACCTCTATTGTGTTATGTAAATGTGTCATACTCGCTACAGCATCTCGGAATGGTATTAGTGTGCAGGGTGCTGAATACGATTTTAGAGATGGATGGTGCTTTTGTGTGGAGGTATTTAACGGTATGTGTAATTTGCCTTGTGTCCTGATTTGCTAAAGAACAATAATTTTGCTTAGACCACGATTATTTAGCGGTTTTCTAATTCGTTATGCAAGAATTGTGTATAACCTTGATTTTGGCGATGAGTGAGAAGACTTTCCCGTTCTACTACTGATGCTGTCCGACCTCTTTTTTGATTTTGCTGCTCATTTGAGACTTAAAATATTTTCTGATTTTGCATATCCTTTATAACTTTGTACCTTAGAGCCTGTGTGGTATTTAGGCTTAGTTTTGAATTTTGTAATAAAGCCTTTTACTTTGTATTTGCTGTGGAACTCAATTATTGAGGGGGGGGGGGGCATTACTTATTAAACAGTTTATTTCTGCCAATAGATATTTAGAGGGTGCCTTAATGTGCAATTTAACCTGTGGGAGCACCGTACGAGATAAAAGCTATTAGTAGCTGCTCTATAAACTGTCAAGGATGAGAGTTTAATTCTAGATGGGGAAATAGAGGTTATTGAGCTGTTTGCATCTGGGTGGCTGAGATGAGATGAAGGAATGCGACTGTCGTCTGCTATTGACTATTGTGTGTGGAAGGTGGCAAAATGCAGTCGCTGTAGCGCGGTTTTGATTCGGCTCGTTAGTAGGAGCGGGCGTTGTATTGTTAAGCATGAGTCAAGTGGGTGAGTTAGAAAAGGGGGGCATGATGGTCTGTGCAGGGTGTTGTTGAGACCAAGGCTGCTATTAGAAATGGTACATGGCAGAATGTTTTCCTCTGAGAAGTCCGATCATTGGTTCAGGTTATTCCTGTGTGATGTTGGTGTCACTGGCTTATCAAAGGCCCCTGCAGCCCCCGCTGTGCAGTGGGTCCCAAGTTCCAGGGGGCCACCTCAGCACAGTGCCGTGCCTGACAGCTCCTGAGTAAGTCCGGAGGGGGAGCCCTCCATGTACTGCGGAGGGGGCCCTGTGGAGGAGGCCCCCTCAGGTTTCGTTACGTCACTGGTTTGTGTAGTAGTCCATATGGCAGAAATGTTAGCACCTACAGCGGACTTTCAGGAATGAGCATTGCGAGGGTAAATTCTTAAGGCAAAGGTGTCTCTCTGCATGGTATGCTGAGTCAAAGGTGTATCATGAGAGCAAGTGTGAGTTACGTTTCGTCACGTTGGTATATGTGAATCATGGAAGAGGAATTGTGGGGGCGCAGGATTATAGAACAGAGTGGGTGTCTACAACATTTGGAAAGAATCCTGCCTGTGTCATATGAAAAAACACAAATTATGGGGTAGGGCCAGGGGCATGGAATCTTGTGATGCCAAAAATGAAAAGGTGAAGTAAGAGGGTGTTATTCCCTCTAGAAGCTGAGTGGATAGTAGTGGTCACAGAAAGGCACGGTGCATACTTGAGAGCCAGTGTACTTGTCCCCTGTTGAGGATGGAGAGTTACCTCCATGGTCTGCAGGCAGCATGCTGGGCTACATACCTGGTGCAGTATTTGGAAAGAAGCTGTAATCACGGAGCGCGCGGGCACCATTTTTAAAGGGACCTTTCTTGCAAGTACCGGGAATCATATGTCAAAGGTTGCATGCAAGAAAGACACCATATTGGAGTAGGCAAATAGTGTTTGGGAAGATGAAGTATTCTCGTGGGTCAGGGTATCTTGGCGCCTATGGATTGCGGTTGACTATATCAAGTAGAGAGGATTTTTGCATGTCATTGGTCGAGGGTATTTGTGTTACATGGTGTAATGCATTATGGATTGGGCTAATGCTTTAATAGTGGATTGGCTATAAACCCAAATTGATTTCATTGTAGTGAATAAGTGAAAGTGCGGCCACTGTGGAATGGCAAAGCCTTATTTCTAGTTGTGGGTGTGGGTGTGTGTGTGTGTGTGTGTGTATATGTGTGTGTGTGTGTGGAGAGCGTCCTTCTAGAAGCATAACAGTGTGAAGTTTAGTTAGTGGGTTAACCCTAAAAGTCAATTTAGTTCTGTAAGGCTCATCAAGTCTGTGGTCTGAGTCCATATTAGAAGGCAAGCTATGTCAAAGTCAAGTTGCTACAATAACGCCATTCACGGCTGATGTCTAAGTCAGTATCACTATGTGCAAGATATGATAATACTGCGAAAATCACGTTTTCTATATGTGGTTGTCAACTCTCTATCACTGATATCATTGGATATTAAAAAAGGTATCTTCTTCCCATGCAAACATTATCAAAAGAAGTTAAACAGTTGGTCACCTTGCCATATTATTTATAAAGCTCAGTGGTTAGAGCATCAGGTGTTAACAGACCGGCTACATTAGCCCGGGACTGTGCACAACAAATAACGGGATACTACAGATCTATGTATTACGGTATTATTTCAAAGAATGTTACTTTAAATCTTCATCGCAGTAATCCATTTTTTCTTTTGGGATCAAAAGACTAAAACAAGGTGCTAAACAATCTTTTGTAAAACTCTCCTTTCGGATATATAAAATGATGAGATAATGGGGAAGGAGAATATTTTACGCTAACAAGAAGGGCGGTAATGAAGTAGGTGCCTGATGCATTATTCAGCAAGTGGCCTCTGTCAACCATTCCACAGATAGAGTGCGGTGTCCTTCTACCACCACATCATGAATGGGGAAATTTGCTGAAGGTGATTGGCTGATTTGCTTTGGGGACCACCGATCCCCCAGTTTATGCGCTGTATGTGAGAAGCCTGTTATGCGAGAAGCCTCCACAGCTTTCAACTCTTAACCAGGAGCTTTAGTATTCATCTGAGTCCCTGAGGTTATTATGTTTATTGACTGCTTGAATTGAAGCAATAAGGATGTAATGTTGTTTTGTAAAGTCTGGCTGATTCAATTATCTAGATAGTGTATCGCTAAGCTTTTCTTTGAGTGCATGCTGGTGCTGAGCCTCATTCTAGCTTTGCAGAACTGATCACTTAATGAAATTAGAGGGAAAAAAAACCCAGAAACACAACTCTTTACCTCCACCGTGAAAAGTTATGTGGCGGTTGGTGAGGCATTAAGCCCCAGTTGCATGTTTTGTGTTTGATGGCCCTCACAGTGGCCTAACTTTACTCCATATAAGCACTGGTCCAGCTTCTGCTTCCTGTGAATGCCACTAGGGGCAATAGTCGTTCTGTACAGTGCTTACTCATAAAATCATACACTTTGTCAATATTGGTGTGGGAGCACAACCCTATACCCCAAAATTCAGGACACCCCAAAATTCAAATCACCCTAAAAGTACCCCTGGCGGTTCTGCTCCAGGGCTGATCTTTCACTATAAAGGCACCCTTCTCAACATCAGACCCAGCATTAATTTAACAGAGTAATAAATAAGTAACTGAGACCACTCAATAACTGAGTTTTAGATCGGGATGGACATTAAAGGGTTTTATTACAAAATTTAAATATCAGGTAGTGACTAGATATTAAATGCCATAAATGCTCAAATGCAAAGTACATAATCAGAAATATTCTAAGTCCTAAATGAACAGCAAAACCATAAAAGGAACGGATGGAATTCCTAGCTGAAGGATAGTCAATAAAATCTGTGCATCACCCCCAAAAGCAATTACTATATATAAAATGAGAAGGGATACCTAGCCTCAGCATAGCGTGCTGAAAGACACCACATATTGGGAAAATCAGAAGTCGCAAAGTCATTATACTGCCCATAGCACTAACCCACTTTTAATAAATATGTCAATAAACGTCTATGCTGTTGCTACCCAGTAATGTGCACAATAATATGAAAGACTGTAAACAATAACCCATACAGTAGTAAATATTGCCAGGAACTGAACTACAGCGGAAGGACCTTGGAGAAAAGTAACATCATGAACACGGGCAAGTCCATTCGTAACACATGCATGCTACGAAAAATGTCAGTGACATCATTTTGTCTTTGCTCTCTCTAGCCCTTGTGAGAAGAGAAGGTGCACTTGGGGACAGGATGAGAAGGGGAATGAGCAGGAGTTAAATGAACAGCATCAGAAGAGAATCCATGTTCAATAATATAGCGTGTTATTTAAATGTGGCAAACTATATTACATTACTAAGCACACTTTTGTAAGTCATATTAAGCTTGTTTCAACTGTAATATTAATTCAACATTTATATATCAGATCAATAAAAAAATAATTAATACTTAACATTGTCACCCACAATTATGAACTTAAAAAACGTTGACTTCGGCAAACCTTGGCATGTTATGTTGTGTTAGACATACCTGTATAGCACACATCTCACCCAGGAGGGTATCCTGGCGCTTGTCTGGGACCTATATAAGAGCCACATTTTCAGTTTCTGACTTAATTCTATGACTAAGCTGGTAGCTATAATACAAAGGGGTTGTTTGTAACAGGCTTTATGGGTTGAAACGAGAACTTGCAACCGCCAGCTCTGGCTCTTCGTATGTAGGACACAGTGGCGAGATGGAGTTTGGCTGAGCGGAGGTGTCAGATGTGTGGAAGACACTGAGGCTGTTTAGGATGGTGGGGCCTAAAGAGTGTAGTGCTTTGTATGTGTGAGCAAGTAATTTGAACAGTGCATACCTGGGCATGGGGAGCCAGTCTAGGTCTCTGTGATGAAGGGAGATTTGTGCACCTGGAGGGAGATTGAGTGTGAGTCTGACTGTTACATTCTGAAAGATCTGGTACTGCTTAGTGAGTTGGTTGGAGATTTAGATGTGCAGTTTCCATAGCGTTGCTTGCTGGTTATAAGTGCTTGAGTGATTGTTTAGTAGGTGTCAAGAGTAAGTTATCTGTAGATTTTCCTGAGGATATTGAGGGTGTGGAAGCAGTAACTGAGTTGACTTTGTTGGACAACTATATTTTTTTGATGACCACGGTTCCCAGGTTCCTAGCTTGGCTGGACGGTTGGTAAGTAACAGAGTACGGATGGCCACCATTCAAGTTATTGAGTCGTGTTCTTCTTGAAGTTACTACCCTAGTCTTGTTTGAGTTGATTTCGAGGCTGTTCGATTTCATCCAGAGGGTGTCTTCTGACACACACTCAATTATCTTTGCTTGTTATCTTAATTGAGTTTAGTGAAGTTTTAATGTGTTGATGTGTAATAATGAAGATGGTAAATAAGATATGAAGCCATTAACTCCATAGTGGTGTCTTTAGAGAAGGAGAGTTGTGTATTGTCGGCAAATGAGATGATGAAATTGGTCCCAAAGATTTGCATGATGTTGGCGAGTGGGATTATGTAGATATTGAAGAGCGTAGGGCTGAGTAATGATCTTGGGTGTCTCCACAAATCATCTCGGTGGGTTTGAAGGTGTAGGCGGTAGCTCGAATTTCTGCATGCATCATGTGTGTAAAGAGCTTATCTACTGAAGTGCTGTGCCACAAACTCCTGACGTGTGAAGGCATTGGACGAGGCGTCGAGTTCAGGGAAGCAGTTGATGCAAAGTGGTCGGTGTCAAATGGGTGAAGCTTTCAGCGAGGCTGAGAGGGATTGCACTCTAACCACAGCCAAGGGTCCAGCACCTTTAGGGATAGTATGTTGGTATCAGACAGTCATTGCTGGAGATTCGCTTTGGCAGTCACAGCAGGCTGTCGAGTTTGTAATGTGAAGTGCAGATCTTGTGTTGCCCGTTGTCGCTGTAGTGCGAAGAGTCGGTTCATTGGAGATTCTTGTTGGCGGGCCTCGCAGATGACAAGATCTTGGCGCGAATTGGCCCATTTTTTGTCTCGAAGAGCCCATAACTTCAGAATTTCTCCTTTTCTTCAAGGAGCAACTCAACTTTTGACAAACCAGGGGACCAGGACCTGGAAAGCACTCCAGCAGGGCTCAGGCAGATTCACTTGTAGGTCCAGTGTAGCAGGTCAGCTGGGTAGTTGCAGGGGGACCTCTGGAGCTTGTTGTGGGCCTGTAGCTCAGAACAGGAGGCCATGCAACTGACCCTTGGAGTCACTTCAGCTTTGAATGAAGTGTGCAGTTCCAGTCTTCCTTCTCGAACAGCAGGACAGGCCTCAAACAGCAGGGTAGTCTCTGGCAGCAGGTCATTCCTTCTTCTGTAGTATCCACAGGTCCAAGAGTGTACTGAAGAGTGGGTCTAAGAGTCCTATTTTCATACCTGGTGCTCCCTTTGAAGTGGAAGAAGCGTATGGAGTTTTTCCCAGACAGAAGGTATCTGGAATGTCCTGCTTCACAGCCCTGGGCCTAGTCTGTTTGCAGGCACAAAAGAGTAGTGTGAGGTTGTTGGACCTGACCGTTTTTACAGGGTCTTCCCAAACTTTTTACCTTCCTCCTCCTGTTTTTCTGACCCTCTTTTGTTGGCTTTAGGACTCTGGGTACTTTATCACTGCTGATCAGTGCTAATGTGCATGTGCTCCCTCCTTTAAACTTGGTATGATTGGCTTACACCTGTTTGGCACATTTAATTGAACTATAAGTCCCTTGTTCAGTGGTATCACATATACCCAGGGCCTGTAAATGAAATGGTGCTAGTGGGCCTGCAGCACAGCTTACACCACCCACTGAAGAAGCCTTTAAAACCTGTCTCAGGCCTGCCACTGCAAGGCCTGCATGCGCAGTTTACTGCCACATTTTCTTGCCATCTAAAGTTACTTGCCAAGACTGGAACTCCCCTTTTACTACATATAGGTCACCCCTAAGGTAGGCCCTAGGTAGCTCTATGGGCAGGGTACTGTGTAGGTAAACGGCAGGACATTTGCCTTCGTAGTGTGGCATGGTCTGGTAGTGACAAACAGCATATTTGGTTTCTCACTGCTGTGAGTGCTGCTCCTCTCATAGGTTTGCATTAATGCCTTATATATGTCTAAGTAGTAATTTCTGATCTATGAGGAGTAGCGTGGGCATGTTTGCTATGTTTGGAATGGCAGTGAGAAATCCTGCTAATTAGTGCAGGTATTTTTTATTACTATTGTGGAAATGCCACTTTTAGAAAGTGGGCATTTCACTGTTCTTATGACTTTTGTGCTTTGCAGCCTGACTCCAATCCACGTCTGGGTTAGAGTGACAGCTGTGCTTTGTGCATACTTTCCAGACAACCATCACACTGGGAGGCTGAAGATGTAACAGGATTACATGTGCATACTGAGTGGTTTTCCTGGGCTGGAAGAGTGGGAGGCGGGCGCACTTACATTTGTATGGGCTGTGTCCTACCCTAATACAAAGGACTTGTTTACCCACTACTGATGTCGTGGGCCAGGGTTGGGATTGAAAGGGGGTGTTGTGCACTTCTGAAGTTCTTTTGAAGTGCCCCCTAGATCAAAGACATTTTGAGTATAAGTACTGGGGCTGTAGCCCCATGCTTTTAGACACTGCGTGGACTTTTAACCAGATGCTGTTGGCTCTACAGACTTCACATTGCCAGAAGAAACTGTTATGCTGCCAGGAGGAACCGCCATTGGACTTACTTGCTTGTTAGGCTGGCCTGTGGCCTGCTGGGCTACAAGGAGGATTGCCTCTTCGCTTCAAGAACCTTGATTTGCTGGCATGCTGCTTGTTCCAGGCTCTTGTGCTCCCCAGTTGTTCTCCAGGGTCTGGGTGGTGTCCCTGTTTTGCTATAAGCTCTACTGCCAGCGTGCGGAGAGCTGTGCTGGAGTGCTCCTTCATCCTGTTACCAGCCCATGGGGAGCACTGGTTGTACATCTGGCCTTTGCACTAGCAGCTCTTGTAGGCGATTTTTGTGGAGACCAGCCTCTGGTAAGGTCACTGTGTGGTCAAGGCGCTCGACCTTCCCTGGGAAGCTGCACATGGTTCTACGCTTCATGCGGTATGTGGCACCGAGGAAATCCCTGCCCCGGCGAGTGTGGCGATGCCTGACCATGCTGAGACCTTCACTCAGCCGCAGGTGCCACTATCGACTAAGACATCGCTCTGTGCAGCGGCCAACTCTGTAGAGGTGGGGAAAAGGAAGGAGCTGCCCCAGCAGTTGTCCCGTGGGCCCAGTGTACTAGACCTACTCGAGATTCAGAGCGACTACCTGTCTTGTGGATCCTGACGGCGGGAAGGACCGAGAGAGGTCGCTATGCGAGAGTCTTCTGCATGGGGGGTCCGGGTGAATCAGAACACCGGGCCTTGCCCCGTACAAGCCCCTGCGCCTGAAGATTTAAGTACCGTAATTGTACTTAATAGGGGAACCCGCAGTGTAAGAAGCTCCCTTACAGTGGTTGGTGCAGGGGACCCAGTGAGGTCCCCCTGAGAAGCCCTCCTGTGGGGAGTGCACCCCCACCCTTTGTGTTTGTAAGTACATTGGGGGCAATGGACCTGCGTTCTTTGCGGTGAAACTTCAGGAAAGAACCTTCTGAGTGACGCAGGCAACTGGTGTGGATCAGAAATGACTGTATTTACGGTCTTAGGTGCACAGGCGTTCCTGTGCCCGATTTTTGGGTTTTAATTGCGGTATACCCTGTAAAAGGAGAGCAGATGCACTGTGGCCTTCGTGTTGAGGGTGAAAGTTAGTGAGTCTGGTATTTTACTTATTACTTGCTGCATTCCAAGCTCTGATATGGATTTATGTTGTTTTTTATTCCTTATGTTGGTCTGGATAACGAGAACTATCTCAAGGGCGAGATAAAATTTGCAGTTATGTTTCTTTAGTGAGGTTTTCATGAAGTGCAATGTGGAAATTTTTCTTGTATTTGCACTCACAGTGATGTTGGGACAATTCCCTAGCTGGCAAGGTAATAACTGTTTTATGTGGTTCTGGTTTAGGATTTATGAATAATATATACTATATCTTTACATAATATTGTGCAGAGTCTCTTTTGTGGTGTGTATACTGTGTCAATGGTGTGTGTGCTTTGTGCATATACTTTACACATTGCCTCTGGGATAAGCCTGACTGCTCTGGTCAAGCTACCAAGGGGGTGAGTAGGGGTTATCTTATGTGTGTAGCTCCCCTACCCTGACTAGAGGGGTGGGTTCTGCCTGGCTTAGGTGCATACCCTAGCCAACCAGAAATCCCATTGCTAACTGAGGTTCTTTGTGTGTGAGCTGCAGCAGAGCCTTTGAAGTACAGGTGGGGGCTGTGCCCCTCCCATCCTGCCAGCTCCCACGCTCTTGATTAGGTGGCTGTCTGGGAGTAATACACAAAGGTCAACTGCCGACTAAATCTAGTCATGTGCCCCAGGAAACAGGCTACAGGCACCAAATGGTAGGAAAAGAAAATGCTTTCTAAAAGTGGAATGTTCAGAATTGTGACTACCATTAAAGAGGATTTTCAATTAGAATTCCTCAGACTCCAGACATGTCATTTCTACTGGCTCTGAAACAAAAGTTATCACTCATTAAACGTAGTAAGACAACCTGGTGTTATCCTATAGGAGAAGTAGGCCTCACAGCAGTGAAAAACGAACTTAGGAGTTTTTCACTACCAGGAAGTATAAAACCTAAAACACTTGTCTAACTTTTTAAATACAATGCAGCCTGCCCTATTGGCTGTTAGGGCCTACCCTAGGGAGACATGTATTAAAAGGGGAGATTTAGTCTTGGCAAACTGGCCATTTTACCAAGTTGAATTGGCAGTTTAAAACTTCATATAGGCTTCAATGGCAGGCCTAAGAAATGTTTTAAGGTCCTACTTAAGTGGGTGGCACAATATGTGCTGTAGGCCCACTCAGTAGCAGTTAATTTACCACCCCTGGGTACATGGTTTCCACTTTACAAAGGACTTGTAAGTAAATGAAATATGCCTGTCAGGTGTACGCCAGGGTTACCATGGTTTAGGGAGTGGGCACAAGCAATTTAGCACTGGTTAGCAGTGGGAAAGTGCACAGAGTCCCAAGGCCAACAAAAATTAAATCTGCAAAACAAGAGGGGAGAGGCAAAATGTTTGGTGGATA
This sequence comes from Pleurodeles waltl, assembly GCF_031143425.1. Lineage (NCBI taxonomy): Eukaryota > Metazoa > Chordata > Amphibia > Caudata > Salamandridae > Pleurodeles > Pleurodeles waltl. The sequence goes on along the minus strand of NC_090439.1, from coordinate 1,069,368,442 downwards.
GACCACCCTAAGCTTGACAGATGTAAGGGCTAATTTGACAGGTCAAAAAAAGCAGTTTAAAACTGCACTCCCAGGCTGCAGTGGCAGGCCTGGAGAAAGGTTGTTATAGTGCTGCTTTAGTGGGTTGCACATTAAGTGCTGCAGCCCACTTGTAGTGTTTAATTTGCAGACTATGGGTTCATGTAGTTACATATACTAGGGACTTACAAGTACATTAAATGTCTCAGTCAGGTTTATAACAATTTTAACATGTTTGAAAGGGAGAGCACAAATACTTTACCACTAGTTAGTAGGTATAAAGCGCTCAGAATACTATAGCCAACAAAAATGGGTTCAGCAAAGGAAGACAGAAATCTGGGGGAATATTTCGAAAAAGATTATCATTTTTTTACACATGCCTTGTCATTTTGCTGCATTTTCCACAATTATTCAAAAGCAGATAACACAAATGTCACACACCTCTATTTAATTCTGTATCCACTCTGTTCATGCAAATGTAACTCGCTTTCTACTGCTTTACCTGGTTGTTTTTAAAGTGCTCCAGTGCCAGTGGCTAAGTTTCCACTATACAAGTAACACAATCAAATGGCTCACATTCATACCAAACTGACCATGCAGGAATTGCAGGTCACTAAGCCATTGCATCACTGATGTGATGGAATTTTCAGAATTTCATCAACTGAAATCTCTTCCAATATTTGGAGTACATTGCCTGTGCACAAGGGAGCAGTATAGTGGCACACTGGAGCATTCCAGTATCCCCATGCCACTTTCACTCCTGATATACATTGACGGCTTCCCATTGGTCCCACTTAAAATATGCATGAGCTGCAGATCTGCTGTTATCCTATCCAGAATTGGCCCATTACGTACACTAGCCAGAAGAAAAGGTGACAATAAAGTATTCTCTTGATTGTAAAGAAAAGCATACTTCACACCTCCACAAGTAATTCCTTTCAGAGGTCCCCTTCATGCATTTCTTTAAATTAATTGCCTTCTTTCTTGCCGTTATACACATATTTTCATATTTTTTTGGTTCCTGGCAGGCAAAATAATTGTCCCTCATATTGATATTTTTCTTTTTTAATTTGATCATTTATTCAAATGTACTAACTTCAATATTAAAAGGGTCCCAGTTTGTATGAAGAAGCCCTGCAAAATAAATGGTACCTTTTACAGATTATTATACTTTTTACTTCAGTTTTTTTTCATCAGAAGATGCTTAAGTCACCAATAAAACAATACAACTATTAAAAACAAAAATATGGGGATATGTCCCTAAAATAATCTATCCTTGCAGGCATGCGGCTTTTGTCGATTTAAAATCCGCATTTGAAACTACGCCTCGACATACACTGAACAGTGCTCAATGGCGTTGTCATCCCGGCAAAGCTCTTGAATTTACTTATTTGTCTTCACAACAACAACTATGTCCGCGTCAGAGGTGTTCTTAAATATGCTACTACAATTAAAAGTGGAGGGGGAGGCGAGAAAAGGATCAGTATAACTAGACGTGTATTACTGTAAACGTGACAATACTACTGGTCATGGATCTCCTGGTTTAGCGGGGGAAATCGTGAACCCCCGCACCCTCGAACCTGTGTCATATGCAGACAACACCTTGCTAGTTTCTGTTGAATAGATTTTCAAATTTTTGTGTGAGTAGAGGACTCAAAAGTAACCAAGGGAAGGCCACTGTGCTAAGACTGCCTGCAAAGGGAAGCTGGACTAAACAGGGGATTTTGGCTAATAATAACTTGCAAACATTTGCTATGGTTTCTGCGTGTACCATAATGTTTTGGGAAATGATGTCTCACGATGTTGATGAACACGGCTAATCTCATGACAAATACTATGGCTGGAGTATTTCGAAGAATGTCTTCGGTCTCAATGTACCAGAGCAGACTGCTGGAAACTGTTCACGGTCGCCGTAAAATGATTTTTTTAGCACATAAAACCTTTGGCAGTTTGAAATGTACCTTGACACTTTAGGCCTTTTTTCCCCCCAAAGCTCTGCTTCTGAAGTTTGGACTGGTCACTTTTCCTCAGCAACCTTCATTGTCAACTGGTCCAGAAATCAGTTGCCATCAGCCTTTTGTTGCCACTACAAGACCATATCTGAGTCAGAGGATATTTTTTGCTCTTGTGCACATTAAATCATAAGCCCAGGATGAATTGGATCATCCTAGCTTTTCGGGAAATGATCGTGGGCAATGAAAATCACCTAGCCAAATTCGAGACATCCGCATCTCTGTTTTTTGCCTTGTCTCATTACATGCACTCTGCTTGGGCGATATGATTGAAATGTGTAGCTCTTGTGCTGCGAATTACTCATTGTGTTACGTGACTTTATATTTATTTGTCTAATTATTCAGATTTTTATTTAAATCTTATGATTTATTAGATAACATAATGACTATTAATGCTATAACCCTTGATCAATTGTTATTGCATTTTTATCACTGTGATTTTAATTGAGTCTACTGAGGTGTTAATGTGTTGATGTATAATAATGAAGAAGGTAAATAAGATATTAAGCCATTAACTGTATAGCGCTTCACATGGCTAATACCCCTACATTCGGGTTCTTGGCCATTCAAAACCTGTGGCTACTTGCCACCCAATTGTGCGACCAGAAACTGTTTGCCTCTGTTCAGTTGAGTTATTGTTCACCAAGTACCACACTAAGGTGGGTGTGTCGTGGTCATTTTCTCTGTTCTATATGTGTACAATTGTGTGTTTATGAAAATATATTGTTAAGCTATGGGAGAAAAATGCCAATGTTTTGATGTGACCTGTGGCTGAGCTCCCACAAGCAAGCACAATCTAGTTCCAATTAAACTGGTGTCTGAGACATGCCTTGCTCACCCTTGGTCATTGCTCAGAAAAAAGGCACGTGGTATATTTAAAGAAGACCAGAACAACATTCTGAAAAAACATTTAGTTAAAATGAGAAATATTTATTGAGTAATATAGCACAAGCACAAAGAAAATTACATGTAGGGTTTGAATGTTATTGCAAAATCAAATATTATATTCAGTCTATACAACCAGAGCTAAAAAATTAATGTTTATCTTTGGAGTACCGTAGACCAGAACCTAAGTGCACTTTGTGGCTGATCCATATACAAGTGCAGTCAGATATAAGTTGATGGTGCAACCCGATTAAACATGTCGGATAGGGACCTAGAAACCTTTCCCCACTATTCAGCAATGGAGCACGGTAGAGAAGAGTTTTACTTTTGAGGGTGTGTATTTTCTGGAGGTCATAAATTGTCAGTGACGCAAAGTTGGTGCTTTATCTGATCAGTGCACTACAAGACCAGGAACTCTGTTTTTCACTATCCCATACTAGCTTCGGATATTGCGTTCAAAAACTCCAAGCGTGGCAAACTGTTAAAAAGTAGTCTGGATTTTTTTTCAGGTGCTTTTTACGCCTTATACAGGTCGTCCAAAGAGAAACAGTTTACAGAAAGTTCTGTAACATCATTCTTTGTCCTCTTAAAGTCTACATACTTTTATTAAACGGTTCTTAGATACCAGACCACAGGTTCAAGCTATAGAAATGCTCCCGACAACTCCACTTCTGATCCAGAGCAAATTATCCAGTTACCACATTTAGATTTTTGGGCAGCAGCTTCAACATAGGGTGTCCACAGGGACATCTTCACACCTCAGAACACAAGGGAGAATGTTCACTTGGTCAGTCTAGTTGCAAATAGTCTACTTCTTTCTCCTTAAAGCTGATGTAGATTTATCTGCAAAAAGACTCTGCTGAGACCTTTTGAGGGTCAACCAAAGGCAATTTTCTAGCTCTGGAAGTAACTTTCCAGTCCCAGGGATTCAACGCAGAGCCAGAGATACATTTCTGTGTTGGGTGGGTATGAAATCGTCCTCCAGCACGCAACAGGCAAGATAATGTTTCTTCTTTACAAAGCATCTCATTCTTAGAGTGGCCCTGTTGAGGTGTTAAAATTCCTACACCACTAAATGATATGAGAAAAACCTTTAAGCAAATTAAACTAAAATTATTTCAATTACTCCTAAACCACTAAATGTAAGAAATTGGGTTATTGGTTGAGGGGGTTTAAAACCTTTTTCAGTCAACAAACATATTCTTTGCCAGGGTGAATCACAAAAGTGACTAAATTACCCTGTGCTTAACCCTCTGGTAGCTTGGCACATAAGCAAGTAAGGCTCACCTTGGAGGCACTGTGTTAAGTATTTATGCAGCTCCAACTAGTAATAAAGTGAAAACACAACACAAGAAAAATCCCTCAACAATTTAGAAACAAATAGAGTAAAATGTAGTGAATAAAATGAGACCAAAATGACAAACATACAATCAGTAGAACCGAGTCTATGCACTTTCAAACTTGGAGGTAAGTTTTGCACCTAAAAGTACAAAGCTCCACTCACGGTCGTCTTGTTGTAGTGGACCAGGGAAAAGTCACAAATTCATACTGGGATAGACCATGGGCAGGATACAAGGACAGGCTTAGTCTCACTGAAAAGGTTACCTTCTCACAGTCTATAACGAAGACTCCAGTTCATGGTGGAGGAGGCCTTGAGGAGCAGAGAAAGTGTTGCAGATGGTCATCACTGCAGCATGAAGAGCAGTCCTGGTATCGCAGATGGTCAACAACGCAGAATGAATTTCCGGTCAGCGTCATGGATGGTCATTGCTGGAGCTTCACGTTGGCAGTCATGGCAAGCTGTTGTTGGAATAGCACAAACTACAGATCTCGCATTGTCAGTTGCTGTAGCAGGAACAGTCAGGTTCTCTGGTTTACTGGAGCTAAGAGTTGGCAGTCGTCGTGGACGGCAAGATCTCGGTATGAACAAGCCCATTCGCAGTCGTGAAAAGCCCAGAACTTCAGAATTTCTCCCTGGGTTTAAGAGGAGTGCAATCTGATACCAGGTAAGGTTCCAAGACATTGGGAGACACCTCTTGGGGACCAGAGACTCTCTTATTAGAGGCCAGCTGAGGGCTCAGGTAGGTCCAGTTGCAGGAGGTCAGGTGGACAGTTGCAAGGAGGCCTCTGGATGTTGTTGTTTCCCTGTAGCTCTAAACAGGAGATCAGCCAGCTGACCCTTGGAGTCACTTTGGGAGTCCTGGGTACAAGGAGGTGGTTGTCTCTCCTTCAAGCGGCAAGGCAGACCTCAAGCAGCAGGGTGGTCCTCTGAAGACCAAGAAGTTTCTCAAGCAGCAGGACAGTCCTCTGAAGACAAGGCAGGTCTTAAGTAGCAAACAGGACTCACTGAAAAAAGGCAGTCCTATGGAGTCTTCCACAGGTCTAGGAGTGTACTGAGTATTTGGTCTGAGGGTCCAGAATGTATAACTGGTGCCAGCCTTTGAAGTAGGGGAAACGTCTAAACTACCCCCCACTTATGGTTCTGGAAAGTACCTTCCTTCCCCTGACCAGGCTCGAAATCATCTCGGGCAGAGGTCTTCAAACTGGGGGCGGCCCCCCGTCTCCCCTGCCCCCCCACACTCCTGGGGCCCCGTAGCTGTATTTCTGGGGGGGCGGGGGCACAAATGCATCTTGAATTATTTGTAAATGAAGATGGCCTGCAAGCGTGGTTTTATTTAATTGGCCCTCTTACAGGCTGTCTTCACTCACATAGTGTGAAATGAAGTTGTGCGTGACATGGTGCGGGATCACAGAGCCAAAGAGGTGGTTAAAAAGAGGAACAATTTTATTTATTTATTCATTTTCTTGCAGCACATATAAAATAGAAGGTGCATGTTAAATATAAAATTAATGCAAGTCAAACTAATGCGTGGGGATTGTTTTATTTTAGCCTGTGAAATCTCATTTGACCTATGTGTTCATTCTGGAATTTCTGTGGGTGACAAGGCAGTCACAGAAAGTAATCCTAGTTACACAATGGGAAATGGTGGTGTTTTTATAGTACTATGAAGTCCCAGCCAGTAACAGAAAACACTTTTAAATGTCAGGCATTACATCTATCTATCTATCTATCTATCTATCGATCTATCTATCTATCGATCTATCTATCTATCTATCTATCTATCTATCTATCTCAGCACATTTTTATAATTATTCATTAAAAGGACATACTTCAGAACTCACCTCATAACACTGTCGTATTACCTCTCAAGAATAATAAGTATTTGTCACTGTGGAGCTCCAAGGGACTCTGCCAGTTAAGCCTATAATGGCTCCCGAGCACTCTTTGGGCCATATGTACGAAAGCTTTTTCCCATAGACACAGAATGGGTAAAATCCTTTGGTACATCTGGCCGTTTATATTTAGTGATTAACCAATTGCACACATTTACCTTTCATTTAGCAGAAATGACATTTTTTGTTTTACACAAAGGGGCAGAATGCCTACTTTGTGTCTCAGGCCAGGAGTGATGGCCCAGTGGTGTGAGCAGAGCAGCCAGCCTGCTTTGCAGAGCTGTAGGTATGATTTGTGCAGCCAGTACTGTTGCACCAGGTCCCAGTGCTACGAGGGCTCAACTAAACCTCATGTCTGTTTCATTATTCTTCCTAATTTGCATTAGGGCCCATTTTCTTCTTGCTCTGGCAGTGTTGCTTTGGGCCGCTGAGCAATGGTCTAGGGGTGTGGAAAAATGAAGCAGAGTAGACATCTTACTTTAGGTATAAGAGAGGTGACAGTGGAGCAACATGGGAGCTCATGTTTCTACAAAGGGTAGAGAAGACATCCCACTTGGTAATGCAGTGGCTATCATAGGTGAAGAAGGTGCAGCAGCATTGGAGCCCAGGGGTCAGAGGGGCCCACTGTATTATAATTATGTCTTTCTTTGAAAATAAGGGTATGGGAGCTTATTTTCTTTGCTAACATTAGAGCTGAGGGCACCTTTACTGCTAAAAGGGGGCAACACATGGAAGCTCATTTTTTTCTGAAAGGGAGGGGAGGACTTTGGCACTGGGGACCCAGGTTCAGGTCCCAGCGTTCGCACAAAATCCTGTGATTCTAGGCAACTCACTAAATTTTCATGAGCCTTACAAAAATCTCACCTTCTATAATGTAATTGGAAGAGCTTTCTTGCTGCGCAAAGCCATGGTTATCATTACTGCAGCAGGTGCACTTGCATCATGCCGAGGAGTGACGGGCTCACAACACCCCAATTATGGGAGCATAGTTTTTGTGGTTAATTTATGTTTTTATTAGATAAATTTGCTCTTTTATACGTCTCACATTTATTGTGGATATAGCATAGAAAACATCTCCCTGAAATTATTTCATGAGCCCCCGTCCCATGTATTCAGGCCTGCCCCGTCCCAGGTGTTCAGGCCAGTCCTTGTCTTAAAGATTCGGAGGGGGCCCTGACTTCAAAACATTTTATTTGGAAGGTATTAGAACAAAAACTTTGAAGATCTCTTGTCTATGGTGACAATAGACTGGGGTCAAGTTCTTTGTGAGTATGCTAGAGGCATCCCTTTGAAATGTGAGTAGGGTAGAGGAAAGCTCCGTCTATCCCATCCTGGAACAATGGCCTGTCCTGCCAACACTTAGTCCTCCTTTGTCACATTGTCTGGGAGGAATACACAAAGGCCAGCTGTCACCAACACCCAATCATGTGATTCAGGACACAAGCACCAAATGGTTAGGACAAGAAAATGCCCACTTTCTAAGAGTGGTGTTTTCAGAATTGTGACTAAAAATCCAACTTTACTATTAAAGAGGTTTTTAAATTACAATTTGAGTGTAAACATGGCATTCCTACCTGCTCCCCATCAAACGTTATCACTAATTACATATAATAAGGTAACCCAGTAGGGATATGTCTTACAGGAGTAAAAAAAAATAATGTTGGAGTTTTCAAGACATGTAAAACTTGAAAACAGATGTCCTAATTTCTAAAAACAATGCACCCTGCCCTATAGGCTGTTTAGGGCCTACCACAGGAGTGGCATATCTATATTAAAAGGGAAGGTTTAAGCCTGACAAAAAATTAATTCTGCCAGTTTGCAGTGGCATTTTAAAACTGTATTACAGGCTGTAGTGGTAGGCTTGAGACATGCTTTGAAAGGCTACTTCAGTGGGTGGCACAATGAGTGCTGCAGGCCTAGTAATAGCATTTAATTTACAGGTCCTGGGTACATATGGTACCGCTTAACTAGGGAGTTAAAAGTAACTTAAATGTGCTTTTAGGATGTAAGCCAATTTTACCTTGCTTAAAGAAAAGAGCTCAAGCACATTTTCACTGGTAAGCAGTGATAAAGTGTGGAGAGTCTTAAGTCCTAATTCAGCAAAACAGGAGGAGTGAAGGCAAAGTGTTTAAGGGAAGATCACACCAAGGATGTCAGGTCTAACATGTGCCCCTCCCCAGCTGAAAGTAGGAAGAACAATCTACCCTTGTGGGATTTTCCATCTCTAAGTCGAAAAGACCTGGAAAGACTATCAGCATTGGCGTGGTCAGTTCCAGGGTGATGTTCCACTGTAAAGTCCATTCCCTGTAGTGAAATAGACCACCCCAATCGTTTGGGATTTTCACCCTCATTTGCATTAGCCATCTAAGGGGTCTGTGGTCTATCTGAACCTATAAGTGAGTCCCAAACTGACTCAGTCTCAACTCTTTCAGCTCTCAGACCACTACAAAGGCTTCCCATTCTATTGTACTCCATCTCTGTTAATGAAGGGTACAGGTTGATCCAGGCCCTCTTTGTTCAGCTGTGAGAGCACAGCCCCTTTGTCATACTGTGAGGCCTCTGTCTGTGCAATAAATTCTTGGGAGAAGTCAGGAGCCTTGAGCATGGGAGCTGTGTACGTGGCCTCCTTCAAGGTGTCAAAAGCTTTCTGACACACCTCTTTCAAGATCACCTTTCTGGGCTGTTTCTTGGAAGTCATCTTTGTCAAGGTAGAAACAATGGTGTCCTACCCCTTGACAAATCTCTAGTAGTATCTAGTCTCAGGGATGTGGAATTCCTATCGCCCAACGCCCGGGACATCTTGTTTGGGGTCAAGGGCAACAAGTTTTTATGTTTACTTTGTCCTTGGGACAAGTAGGCCCAACCCCCTGCAGCACAAACCCTTTGGCTGCCTGTTTACAGAGAGTTGAACTCTCTGCAGTTGAGATAATGTGTTTCCAAAGGATAATGCTGTTCGAACTTGTATTTATGGTTCATTATTTGAAAGCCTTCATTATTAGGGTGCGTGCTGTAAATAAATGTTTTAAGGTCACACTTCACTACTGACGTTGGTTCCAGTACAAAAAAAGAAAACGTGTACACACATGTTTGAAAAGTTTAGGCTAAGAGGCTAAGTATAATGCTCCCAGAATGCTCTCTGATTATATGCAAATGAAGTGTCATTTAGTAAAATGTGTTGATGCATGCTAGTATTTCCCAAAAATATTTCTAATGGAAAATCAGTGTAACCATTTTCAACACTATTATGGGAAGCATGAAAATAAACAAACACTGACAAAGCCAACTGATCTGACATATTTTTATAAGTCTTTTAGTTTTATCAATGCGTGTCTTGTTTTGACATGGCTTTTGTAACACTTTATTGTTGTGGCAGCTACCAGGCCCTCAACATTGTAACAAACATTGGCAAAACCCCCCCCAAAAGTTTTTGAACTCTTAAAGCACACGTTGCCACCAGCGGCATAACAAAGGCCCCGCAGCCGGCTTCCAGGGGGCCCCGTCAGCACAGCACCTGCCCTGAGTGAGTCTGGAGAGGGTGCTCCTCCATGTTCTTTGCAAAGGGGCACCCTCCAGTTTTGTTACGTCACTGATTGCCACTGTAGTTCCTGACACTGAACAAAACTACTTTGTGTGGCAATATGCTCCTTGTGGAAGAGCAGAATGCGATCACTCACAGTAAAGCCAGCCAAAAGAGAGAGAAATAGAAGTTTAATAAAAACAAAATGTCTTTGTTAACACCAGACCTAATTAGGGACCAAGACCCACATGTAGGTAGCTTTTTGCATGTCGCAAACAGCGACTTTCGCTGTTTGCGACGTGCAAAAAGCACATTGCGATGCACAAACCCAGTTTTGCGATTCAGTAACCTGGTTACCGAATCACAAAACGGGTTTGCGACTCGCAATTAGTAAGAGGTGTTCCCTTCCTAATTGCAACTCGCAGTGCAATGTAGGATTGTTTTGTGACCGCGGGCGCTAACCAATCGCAGTTTGCACCCATTTCAAATGGGTGCTAACACTTTCGCAAAAGGGAAGGGATCCCCATGGGACCCCTTTCCCATTGTGAATGTCACTGTAAAAAAAAATTCAGAGCAAGCAGTGTCCTGTGGACCACTGCCTGCTCTGAAAAAATGAAACGAAAACGTTTCATTTTTCGTTTTTGTTATGCATCTCGTTTTCCTTTAAGGAAAACGGGCTGCATTACAAAAAAAACTGCTTTATTGAAAAGCAGTCACAGACATGGTGGTCTGCTGTCTCCAGCAGGCCACCATTCGTGAGGGGGTCGCAAATTGCGACCCACCTCATGATTATTCATGATGTGGGCATTTGCGAAGCCCTTGCGAATCACAGATGGTGTCAAGGACACCATCCTACATTCGGATTTGCGACTCGCAATTTGCAGGTCACAAATCTGAACCTACCTACTTGTGGCCCCAAATTCTTAAAGAAAGTCACAAAAGTGCACCCATGGTATATGTCGTACCCCTATAAAATATTTGTGAACTGTATTTTAGCGTGGGTAAATACGATGTGTAGATTTGCTCATGTGAAAATCTATTGAGCATTTGCAAGTTCATTTTCCCTCCAGCCACTTTCTTCCCAACCCTGGAAGAAGTTCTAATTCTGCCATTGTCAGGAGTAAATGTCCAACCTTTCTTATTATGGGAAAATATTAGAGAGAAGCTGGTAAAAATCTTTAAAACATGCAGGTTAGTAGGTTTGCAGACTCAAAGGCATTCCAGCCCTGGAACTATTGCTTACTGCTTCCTCCAGCCCCAGTATGCAGATCTGCAGAAAGGTGGCAAAATAAGGAAATTTCTACAATAGGGATTGAAACTCCAAGTATTCAAGCCCTACTATGGTAGTAGCCCTGGCATAATCAGAGAGGCTATTAATTGCTGCCATAATTTGTCGCCACACTACATGGCACCAAAGGGACAAGTAGATCTTTTTACAGGACAAGTAGATTTGAGAAGCAACCTGTCCCCTGGACAAGTAGATATTTTAATAAATTCCACACCCCTGCTAGTGAAGCCCAAGACACTCTGTCTCTGTCTTGCAGGGTTCACAAGCCAGAATGGTTTGGATTTTAGCCTGGAGGGGCTGCACCTGGACCCCACCAACTTGGTGTCCCAAGTAGGCCATGGAATCCTGCCTGTCTGTCATTTAGTGGCCTTGATAGTCAAGCCTGCCTTCTGCAGTGACTGAAGCACTTCCCGAAGGTGGCATAGGTGGTCCTTTCTGCTGGAGCTGAAGACTGCAAATGTACATAAATGCAGCACTGGAGTTCTCAAGCCCAGCCAGGACCCGGTTAACCTGCCTCTGGAAATTGGTAGGATCATTCTTCAATCCAAAGGTTATAACCTTAAACTGGAAGTGGCCCTCTGCAGTAGAGAATGCAGACCTCAGTTAAGCAGTCTTCCATTACCAAGAAATCAAGTCAAAGATGGTGAGGAACATGGTAGCTCCCAACCAATCTATGAGCTCATCTGCTCGAAGGAAAGGATGTATGTCAGTCTTGGTGACTGAAAGTGCCCCTGGTAGTCCAAGCAGAACTGGAGTTCCGGTGTGACACTCAGTGTGGCAGCCTTGGGGACCAGCACTACTAGGCTGGACCAAGGGCTATCGGAGGGCTCAATCATCCTTCACTCCAGCATTTTGGATGCTTCCTCCTTTATGCTGGCTCTCACCTTATCAGAGGGTCTGTAGATGTTATTCATCAGAGGCATACTGTTCCCAATATCAATATAATGCATGCACCAAGTGGTGAGCCCTGGGGTGGGAAGAGGGAGGCAGACTGCCCCAGCAAGTGGTGACAGTTCCTCTCTTGCTCAAGGGTCACGGTAGGGAAGAGGCTGACCCCTTCCACTGACCCATCCTGTTCAATGGAACACAGGAGGCCAGGGAGAGGTTCACTATCTTGCTCGCCTCAATCATCCTTGACTAGATGCATGGGGTTATCTTAGCCTACTCAAACTGGGGTTTTAGGCATTTGACATGCAGGACCGTATGGGGTCCGAGATCCACAAGGTAGGTAACCTCTCCCTTGGTCTCCTTCACCTTACGTGGCCTAAACCGCCAGGCCTGCAGGGTCTGGGGCTACACTGTCTCCATGATCCACACTTTTTGGCCAAGCTGAAACTCACCTAGAGTGGTCTTCTGGTCATGCCAGAGTTTCATAACCACCTTGCTGGCTTTCTGATTCTCCTTGGCCTTCTTCCGGAAGTGCTTCATTTGGGTTTGGAGAGCCAACATGTAGCTGACCACATCCTCAGGGACTTTCTTGTGAGCCTGCTCCCACCCCTCCTTCACAAGGCTGAGAAGCCCGCTGACGGGGTGGTCATAGAGAAGCTCAAAGGGACTGAACACAACTCCGTTCTGTGGTACCTCCCTGTATGCAACAGCATGCATGGTAAGAGGGCATACCGCTTCTGCCGCAAGGGCTCTGACAGGCCCATAATCATGCCTTTGATGTCTTATTAAACCTTTTATCAAGCCTATGGTCTGGGGATAGCAGGGTGTGGAGAACTTGAAAATTACTCAACTCTCGTCCAACATTGACTTTATATACGCTGGCATAAAGTTGGTACCCCTGTCAGCTACTACCTCCTTAGGGGTACTCTCTCTGGTAAATATCCCCATCAGTGCTCTGGCCACTTCGGGCACAGTCACTGTCCTCAGGGGTGTAGCCTATGGGGACCGTAAGGCATGGTCCATCAAGACCAGGATTGAACCTGTTGCCTAAGGCAGTCTTGGGATTCAGCGACCCAATAATGTTGATGCCCTCCCTTTCAAAGGGGGTGCAAACCACTGGAAGGGTACCCAGGAGCGGCTTCCCCTTTCCCCCTGACTTCCCATTGGCCTGGCAGGTGGGATGTGACCTGCAGAACGAATTCACACTCCCCTTTCAGTCGGGGCTAACAAAATTGGGTTACAAGCCTGCCAGAGGTCTTGACTCAGACCAGATGTCATGCCAGGGGTATATCGTGAGCTAGACTCTGTAGAGAGGCCCTGTAGCACTGGGAGACCACCAACATATGGGTTGCACCAGGCTCAGAAAACATAGGCTTACTATAGAGGAAATTCTCCCAGCAGATGAGGTGTTCACTAGAGGTGTTGCCAACTGCCTGGGCCTCAGCATGCTGTGGTTGGCCCTCTGGAGTAGGATCCTCCATCTGTGCTCTGCAGAATTCCTCCCTATTGGGCCCTCCTTCAGCCTGCCTACCGGCCACCTCAGGTAGGTCCCCCAGGCTGCAGTGTCCTCTCTTTAGGTTCCGGGATCTCGACCTAAGGCTTGGCCTCTTCCAGGACCGCTGGAGTCTCAGAGGTGGGTTTCCAACACCTCCTCTTCTTTGTCCTTTTGGCGGGTACATGGACCATTCTTCCAGGCTCCAGATCCTCTTAACTTCCTTCACTGGCAGCCATGGACCGTGTGGTTAGGCACACCCACTCAGGCAACCCAAACATCTCCAGGTGGGTCCGAAGTTCCACCTCCTTCCAGATAGTGCGCCCCAGGTCATTACTGAGCAGACAATCCACAGGCTTCATTGGACTCACAGCTACCCTTAAGGAACCTTAGGCCCCACCCGCATTCAAAGCAAGCCAGAGCCGCCAGATCACTCTAATGATCATCAGCTACTATAACCAGGCGAAATACTTTCAGAATTCCCTGATCTGAGGACACCAGACGACACCTGTCTGTAGTCATACTTGCTTCTGTGTCTTTTAGATCTTTCACACGCTGCCCATTGATCGCGACCCACTACCTATACTTTCTAAACTTTTGGCACCATCTCTCTATCACCCATGGACTTCATGGTAACTGCTACACTCTCTGCATGCTAACTGGGGAGACCTGCTTACCAAGCGTTACATTAGCCAACCCTGGTGTCTGCCCACAAGTAGGTGGCTGCACCCTCTTAGGGCATTTGGTGTCCCCCTTGTAATGCCCGTACTTATAGCACTCATTTCACTTGGGGTTTAACCTCCCTAAGGACTTGTTGTCATAGAACCCATCTTTCTTCTGGTCAGGTGGGGATTGAGAATCCTACCCCTGGGAACTATTTTGGGGGCTTTTTATGTTTGTCTCCCCCCCTCTTTCTCTTCCACTCATCGTGATCTGATCATGGTAGATTGGGGGAAAGTCTCAAATTCAGGCTGACCGCGATGGAGCACAGGAAGGTTACAGGTGCCAGGTTAGTAAAAGTTACTTTCTAAAGTCTTAATGCAGAGTTCTGTTGGTGATGGAGTAGAGAGAGAGTCACAGATGGTCGTCGCAGTAGTGCGAAGAGCAGACTGGGTGTTGCAAATGGTTGTTGCTGTAGCCCAAAGATCTGGTGAGGCGTTGCAGAGGGCAATGGCTGGAGCTTCACTCTGGTGGTCAGCGTGGGCTTCCATTGCTGTTGCACCAATTGCAGATGACACATTGCTGATAGTCTCTGGCGGTTGCTGTAGTGGAAACTCAAGTTCACCGGAGGTTTTCTTAGGCAGTCGTAGCGGGTGACATAATCTCAGCATGAACTGGCCTGTTCAAATTTGCGAAGAGCCATAAACGTCAGGATTTCTTCCTGGCTTTGAGCAGTGAACTTTGCTGTCAGACAAGGCTCTATGACCTGTGGCGGCACCTCTTGGGGATCAAGGACTCACTCTAGCCGAGAGCAGCAGTGCTCAGGTAGGTCCAGTTACAGGTCCAAAAGGTCCAGTTGCAGCAGGTAAATTATGCAGTTGCAGGGAGGCCTCTGAAGCTTGTTGTGTCCCTGTAGCTCAGAACAAGCAGTCAGCCAACTGACCATTGGGGTCACTCTGGTAGCCCTGGGTTCAAAAGGATGGTCCTGTCTCCTTCAAGCAGCAAGGCAGGCGTGAAGCACCAGGGCGGTCCTCTGAAGAACAAGACAGACCTCAAGCACCAGGGCAGCCCTCTGAGAAACAGGGCAGGTCTCAATCAGATGGCAGTCCTCTGAAGCACAAGGAAGTCCTTCTGAAGTCTCCCACTGGTCCAGGAGTGTACTGAAGAGAGGCTCTGGGGGTCCAATATTTAAACCTGGTGCCACCCTTTGAAGTAGGGAAAACTTCTAGACCACATCCATATCTGGTCTGAAAATGTCCTTCCTTCCCCCGCTGAGGCTCCAAAAGGGTTAGGGTGATAAAAGTGCTGGTGTTAGTTTTTGCTGTGAATAGCCCTTTGAAGTGTAACTGGGGCAGGAGGGAACAGCTCTGCCCCTGCCATCCTGCTAGGATGGCCATTCCTGCCAACTCCTGTTCCCACTTTGTCTTGCTGAAGGAGAGGAATGCACAAATGTCAGTTGCCAACTACATCCAGCCATGTGACCCAGGGCAGAAGCTGCAGGCACCAGATGATTAGGACAAGAAAATGCCAACTTTCTAAAGTGCCATTTTCCGAATTGTGACTTAAAGTCCGACTTTACCTTTAAAGAGGATTTTAAATTACAATTAATTTAAGGGTAATAATGACATTGCTACTTGCTACCATTCAAAAGTTATCACTTATTAAATGGTAAGGTAACCCAATGTTATCCGATGGAAGAGCTGTACAATAGTGAAAAACGAATTCAGAAGTTTTTTTTATTAACAGGACATATAATCCTTAAAAATACATGCTCTACCTTTTAATCACAGTGTACCCTGCCCTATGATATGATCAGGACCTACCCTAGGGGTGCCTTATATGTTTTATAAAGAAAGATTCAGGCCTGGCAAAATGGACGTTTAAAAATGCACTCCAGGCTGCAGTGGCAGGCCTTAGGCCCGTTTAAAAAAGGCTACTTTAGTGGGTGACACAATGAGTGCTGCAGGGCCCACTAGTAGCATTTAATTTATAGGCCCTGGGCACTCGGGGTTCCATATGCTAGGGTCTTACAAGTAAATTAAATGTGCCAGTTGGATGTAAGCCAAATCTACCATGGTGAAGGAGAGAGCACAAGCACCTTATCACTGGTTGGCAGGCCAAGGCCAACAAAATCTAATTCAGCAAAGCACGAGGAGTGAAGCAAAATATTTGGTGGAAGACTACTCCAAGGATGTCAGGTCTAACATTCACCCCACTGCAGAATCTCTGCACATGTATGTATACATTTAAGTAGTAAATGTGGAGGGACAGGGCAGTGGCCGGAAAAAGGGAAAATACTACTAAAGTGAAGGGGACTAGAGAGGGGTAAAGAGGGGTTAAAGGAAGGTTGATGAGGGGTTTAGGTAAGGAACACACCCCACCCATTGAGATGTAAGCCTATAGCTGTTCACAAACTGCCCTTCTAAAGTTACTACAGCCAAAAAGAGACTCAAAACGGTAGAAAATTACTGCAGTTTAGAGCTGAAGTAAACCCACCACCAATCATGGGCAACCACTGGTCCCGCAGCACCCTCTCTTAGGAAATCATGGAGGTAGGGTATTAAAAATCTTAACCCACCAAAAGCACCTATGCTCACACTTTTAGAGCATGCCAGTCACTCTGACACATCTGCAGATCTGAACTTTCTGGAAAACATTTGGGAAATACATTTATATAAGTATGGCGTGCATCACTGAGTGCCCAGAAGTGATATTGAGGCGTCCCTGCTCATCCCTTTTCTGGCCGACATTATTCTGCATTGAGTAGTCAGAAAGTACCTTCATGGTACTCAAAAGTACAGTACGCTATAGAAAAGGTGGAAGCCCTTTTTTCATTAATATTGAAAGTCAGAATGACAAGACGTGTAATGTTATGGGGTACTGTGTATTATGGATACCTATTAGGCAAACATGTAAGTGTTAGCGTCAGTAAATGTGCATCACCTCACCTATTGTTACTAGTTCTTTAAAATAGTCATGAAGTGGGCTTTGGGTCCTCCCAGAGGACATTTTTTTCCTTTCACCTCATGCTACTGAGTGTTTGGAAAGTCTTTGCTCCTCCTGTTGAGTGCTTGCTTTTTATTGCAGGAGCCACTATTTTACATCTAATCATCATACATTAAACTCTATCTCATCCATGCATTGCACTGCATTTGTTTTCACTGCATAATTCTTTGAATCAGGATTCAAAATACCAGCCAGAGCTTTTGGCTTTGTCACTTTTACATGTAATTGTTTATTTACAATGGATAACGCAGTGTCTTCTGAGATATTCATCGAGATCAGCCACCACATTGCAATCCGATCTATTGTGACATGAGTTGTTGAGAAATCTTGCAAACAAGATTAGGCTTGGCAGGCTTGTATACATCTGAACTGTTGTAGAGTAAGCATTAAACGCCGTCTTTGCATTGTGTTAGTTTTAAATCCTGACTCTATTATATTTTGCCGCATAATGTTACGAATGAAAGCATTTCTATAATCCTTTGCAGAGCTTAATGGTAGCTTGGATTATGGTGAATATTGGATGCTGGAAGCTCATTCGCTATTGTGGTGCAGATGTCCTTGAAGTTGTTAGTGTTTTCATTTGTTACTCATGCTTAGTGTGTAGCTTGGATTCTGGGAGGGACTTCAGTCTCTGAGTACTGTAGATTTTTACCCTGTGCGCCTTTAAGCACTTCACAGCCACTTCATCCTGTTTGGGACTTCCTGTGGAAATGTTGAAGCAGGCATAACACACTCTCCTTCCCAAGGCTTTAAACACAATTGTGCCACGCAGACATACAGGAGAAACTCCCATTGGCCACTTGGTGTTTGCATTTTTGACGATGCCTGAAATGCACTGCAGCTATTTTAGGGACTTCATCCAATAATTGTAATTCAGAAGATTAGGCACGGGAGCAAATGTCCGGAGTTCGGCTACTTTTGAAGAGGCTGCCATCAGTGCTCCCTGTCATTTCACTAATAATGGTGACTGCATCAACTGGCCTCCCTACCCAATAGGAAGAGGAGCCCGTACACCTACTAGCTTTGCCTAAGCCACAGCCATCAGCCACCGAAATAACTTTGAAACTACTGCCAAAGCCACATTTTTTCCACATACTTAAACAAAAGCTTTATTCGTTGGGAACGTAAATTCTACAAACACTAGTGTTCTTCTCAACAAACCCTTTTCTTCTCATTCTGAAGTACTCTGATCTAATATTTTCCTGACCTTCAGATATTCATTGTTATGGCTTCTTCCTTACCCGTTGTACACAACTCTGTATGGCTCTGTAAATCGCCCTAATTCCCATCTGGTGCAGGAGCACTATATAAAAACATTAAATAAATACATAAAATATGTGGGAGCCAGACCCTGCTGCTAATGTACAAGTATGAATAACGGAACGTCAGTAGAAACTGCAAGCCTTTGTGCTTCGCATGTACATAACAGTTGCAAAAAGAAGAAGTGATGTACGGAATGCTGAACAGTCTCAAACATTCACCCCCAGTACAGAGATCTGGGCCTAAATTCATTGTTTTTTGCTACCTATGCCATTCCAGTTTGGACCCAGCCATATGCAAATAAGTCTTGACCCTGTTCCCCGTGGGAACAGTCCAGCCCGAACTGCCCGATTAAACTCTGTGACAGGAGATGAATGTTTACATTGTTTAGCATTCCGTTCATCATCTGTTCTTTTTTTCCTTTGTCGCCCTAAGTGGGAAGATATGGGTTCCATGCTCACTGTGCCACTGGATTCAAGCTAGCTTGGCTGATGAGGGGTGAAACCCCGAAACCAGTCCCAGGATGCTTATTTCTGGTCCAGGGAGGACCTGGCCTGGCAGTTCTGGCTGGACTGTTCCCATGGGAGAGCTTAAAAAAACGTTAAGTGATTGGGGAGCTTATGATTCCACCACCCCACCTCCCAAACCCTACCCCCCTCAACCTAGTTTGGTGACCCAGAAGAGCTGGACAGAAAGATCATGTTGTGCTGAACATTTTGTGGTGGTTCCATTGTCCTAGGACCACCACCGGCTGAGTTATGGGCAAACGTGTTGTAAAAGGAATGCCCCACAAAGCATTATGGGGCGGGTTTCCGAGTGCAGTGAATATTTTGGTTTTTTTCTGTTGAAAAGACGCCAGTTTTTATATTTTTCAACTGGTAAACTTGGGAAGAATTTAGGATTGGGGCTGCAATTTTAACTGGTGCTCATGTAAAGCGCTCCAATCTTCCAGTTGAGTTTGCGCTATATAAAACTGCAAACATAAAAAAATAAAAAAATAAAATCCCTTCAGCTTACAGCCTTTGTCTGGTGCAGACACCGAAAAGAAACAGCGAGATGCCAGAGGAAGAAACAACCAATCTCCACAAGCTCAAAGTGGAGAGCCAAAAGAAAAAAGTAGTGCGCCGACACTAAAGTATATGGCCAATTCTGCAATAATCCATGTAACAGGGTCCGTCTCCAAGGCGGTAGCAAAACAGCCTCAAAGCGGGACAAACCTAAAGTATCTACCTAACAAACCAAAGTAATTTTGAAATGCAGGCTAAGGAACGAAATTGATGGGCGCGTGATGAGTGTGCTGAAACCCCACAGAAGTAGATAACAGCATGTCAGGAGACAGCGCATGTGCGCTGCCTAGGCTCAACCTAAAAAGCCACAGGGCGAAGTTTTGTTGCTTAAATTGAATGTAAAAGACTTCCATATTTTTTATGTGCAAGGATTTGTAAATAGACGGTGATCTATATTTTCAAAGTGGAGAGAAGCAGGGAAGGCAGCCCAGAGAGCATGGGTGCAAATAAAGGTGAAACGTAACAAATCTTTGCTCTTGCTGGGTCTAGGGATCAAGGAAGAAGGTTGAAAACACTTGGGTAAAAGGAAGAAAAGCACAGCATACCTCAATTATTAGGATTCATAGATAAAAAGAAGACAAAGAAATTAGACTAACAGTCTCTGGTACGGAGCAGAGTCCCACAGGGAGCCATCATACCTACATTTTTTAAGAGTGTGAAACCCTGGCTCTACTTTTTCCCTAGGTGTTGTCATCCTTGCCCCAATCCACTACTTCAGGTAAAAGACCTATATATGGTATAGGTTGCTCTCTAAAAATACCCTTTAGTAAAATAAATTAACAATGTAACCAGCGGAGATTTCACCTATTGTAGGACACTGAATGACTTGTTATATTCAATCCTAGCCTCAGGACCGCCAGGCAGCATCGTCACACGTACTAGGGACTGAAGTGTGCGTCTTAGTCAAGGGACACTAAGTAGGTCAGCAGGATGTATAAACAGATTCAACTGTCCGAGCTGGGCCACCTCCCAGCCAGAACTGAGAAATACTAGAATGCATCCTTTCGGAAATGTATGCTGGTAGCCAAGGGACTGTAACAGCTCGACCGTGCCTAAAGCAGTGTATGTATTAGTGTTTCTGACCGGGTTATCAGACTACCTTAACCACTGTCTTCTGCAGATGTAGGAACATCGTCTTGGATGCATACAGTGTCACACAATCTAGAATCAATAAGGGTATCTGGACCATCAAATACATATTCCCAAAAAAGGTCAGTCCACTGACCACTGATGAAGATGACCCCTCCTTCCTGATACTGCTAGACCTCTCCACTGCCTTCATCACAGTTGACCATTCTGTTGTCATGCCCACCCTGGAGTCTCAAATGGGACTGAGTAGCAATGCCCTTCACTGGTTCTCCTCCTACTTTTCCAGCCATTAGTACTTTGTTCCGATAGGCCCCTTCAGGTCCCAAAACATCCCTGTACATTGCCTGGGGTATAATACTGTCTTTCATCTTCAACCTCCTCATGGTGCTGCTTGGTGCTCTACTTGCAGGGAACAGCATCAAAATTCAATGATACCCAACTTTACTTAAAAGTCTCCTATGCTCAAACATCCAATACCTCAAACACTGTCTGCACATCATCTAGACCTTAGGTGTCTGCCCGCTAAGCTCAAAAGATTTAAAGTTGACAGTAAAAACGTATTCAAGTTAAGCAAAATACGTTTTGCGAGTGTTCTTTGAACACTTCTATTTGCATTAACCATGTGACACATATTTACTACTGATATATTAAAAATTTCAATTTAAAACATTATTTGGAGCCAAGGTTGTAAGTTTTGGCATCAGCAAACCAATCTCTAGACAAATAAATATTATTTCTTTCAATACTGTTGGCATGCCCATTATAGGTTTTGTGAAAAACAAACTAAAAGCTTAGTCCAATCATAAATAAAACCATTTTGTGTGCATATATCAAATTAAAGTATACTTTATTGGCCAGAACAAGTTTATAAGCTGTCCAAGGTTAAGTATTTTCCATATAAGTGAGTCACTTATAGTGACATTACAGACAAATACCCTAAAGGAAATACATTACAGGTACGTTTTCCCTGAAATAATATTAGCCTTTCTGGAATTTGGAGTTGTAATGCCATCCAGCACAGCATCATGAAGTTATCAACATTGTGCATAAACGTTCAGCAGAATGTCACTGTTGTTTTTTTTGTGGGGTGATTGGGGGCTGAATGGAAATATCAGGCGAGCAATGTAAGCAAAAGTAAATGTATACAGATAGCTGCCTTTTACTAATAGACATGAGTACTCGATTAAATGTTACTGTATATTGAGTTCCTTCTGTGGAAGTGCCTTATATATATTTTTTCTGTCTGTGAGAGCAGCGCATTCAAACGTTTAAAGGCATGTCCCAGATCTGTAACAATAGAAACTTCGTTCTGAAGCGGCTTTCAGGCTCTCCGGTGAGGCATTAGCAATGCTAAATAGATAATGATACTAACTCCTTTCTTCGTATACTTAGTTTGAAACTGAAATGCATTTTGTTGGCCCTCACCAGCCTCATGGACTGCAGAAATGAGGGCCTCATCTGCTGGGATCCATGACTGATCTTCCCTAGTGATTAAAACATAGCAGGTCAGTCTTGATGCATGATGTTCCTGTCCCTCCTGGGCTGGAACATAAGCCTCAGATCTCCACAATCACACTGGGCCAGCTTCATGGCACACAGGTTTGCACTACGAATCAGAAGAGCACTTGTGTTTAGGACACATGGGATGACTTGGTGATCGGTAACATGAAAAACAAATACAAGGTTACCAAACCCTCCTAGTTCACCCAAACCTACTCTTACAAAATGCTTGCTTCTGCTGTTGATGCAGGGAGCCATAACTTGCTACTAAAACAGCTTTTTTTTATCACTGGCTGGAAACTTTCTGTTGGCTCTAATTATTCCCTCCTTGGTCCAGCTCCAGGCTGATAGTAGCTTTGTAGTTCTGAAAAAGTTGCGGATGTGAGCTACCATGCACCAGCATGTGTGCCACTGCCTATGAAGAGTGCTTATGAATTGCAGCATTGTGGCTCCTTTGACTGTTTAGTTGAGCGGCAATGACAGAAAGGGTTTCACTATCTCCTGATTTATCCAGCCCCAAGAAGGTGATCAGTAACCTAATTCTGGGCACCGAATTTGATCATAGAAGATAAGGCACAACTGATTCCTACCAAGGTCTTGCCACCGTCGCCCTGGTGGCTGTAATAGATGCCCTTTGAATCAGGTGAAAAACCCATTACTCTGAGGGCAAACTGCTTGTTCTTGTTATTGTATAGTAATCGTGAGTCTCTGCAGTTCATTTCTTAGCACCATGGTGTGTCATGATAGTAATGGAGAGGCATTCACCTGATCCAACGGTAAGATGGCAATCTGGTGTACCAACTTCCAGAGTAAGATACAGTACCTTCCTGCTGGTTCATATTGAGGAAACATTTTCACTCTCTGGTGCAACCCAATACCATGTATGTATGTAAACGTGGGATTTCTATTGCGCAGTCCTACCTAAAAAGCAGTGGGGTTCTTCGCAAGGGGAAAGACCAGCATAAAGTCAATTTGAGATAGGAAAGGTAGCTGGGTTATGGATGGTTAATGCATTGCGATGTAGTGTTCTTTATAGAGGTGAATCTTCAATACTTGCCTAAATTGGAGCGGCGCTGGGACAGTCCTGATGGGGACGTTTTTACCAATCTTGGGTGCATAGATGGAAAAGACCTGCTGCCTTGTTTAATTCTATTATGCTCTTCTCAGTCTACAGTCTGGTGGGGTCCTGGCTATAGGTGTGGCAAGAACCACCAGAGATGGAGGGCTTGTCTTCAAGGTAATCCGGGCTTTGTAAATGATGCAGCTGATTGCAGCAATGGCTGGCAAAGGGTGACAATAGAGTTCCATTAGGATGGAGATAATGTGATCATGTGTTTTCAGGCCTTGGATGAGTTGTGCATTGGTGTGTACCCTAAACTATACCGCAAGGACCAAGATACTCCTTTGGGAGTGAGTCACGTACTATACCAAGTTCAATAAAGAAAGAAAGAAATAAAGGTGTGGCAGTGAGGAGCCCGGAATCCTATGGAGCAGGGTATTAACGCCATCCAGATGTATAAATACCAGGGCTTTAATAGCAGTCCTCAAGTCGTTTTCTAATCAAAACACTTTCACTTTCTTTACAAGATACAGTTGGTATTAGGCCATCATTGTTTTTTTTGCTTTTTGTGGCAATATGTTCCTTGATGTTGAGGTTGGTGCTCAGGGTGAATCCTTGTGACCAGGGATTTGGTGAAAGTTTTGGTTCGAAGCAGTCAAAGTTCATGTCATTGAGCTAGGTTTGTACTGTTTGTTTGTTGTTGCTGGGAAATGCATCAGGGAGGTTGTAACAGGTAAGACGTCTGAGGACGGTTTACCTCTCTATCGGGCTATAGACTACATCCTGTTCAAAGCATTGTCATCTGTATTAATTCCCTAGTGGGACCATGAGAAAGAATGTTACATTGGGTCTGGCCCACTACTGGTCTCCCTGCCTTCCTGCTGGCACCGATCTTAGTATTCAGGGGCCACTAATCGGGGTGGCATGGAGTGATTAAATAACATTAATAATGATGTTTTAGTTGCTTAATACCTTTAACTTTTATACATATTTATATTAAATGATGCATCCGATTGGTTGTTGATGGAACCAATCCTGTATTAAAATGTCTTGTTCTTAATTTTTTTTACTTTGTATTATTTTTCCACCTTATGTATTGAGAACTTGGATGGAAACAAACATGAGCAAATCATTGTTATAGCCGACTTCACAGGGCTGTATCAGCAATGAAATGTATTTTTCCTGACTAATGTCCCTGAGTCCCACGCACTACAGAAGTTATGTATCGACTGATGCACTAAGGCCTGCAGGGCCATCATGCTGTTTGAATATTCATCCTGTTGATGGGAGACTGAAATAGATTAACAAGCATTTGCAATGCAACGGGTCTCGCATTTGCTCGAGTTGGATTTATTAGCGTTGTAAATTACTAACTGGACTTTTTCTTGCCACATAAATGGAAAATGAAAAGTAAAACAGTTGACATAAGCAAGCCGACTCAAAGTGCCACGGCCGCCATGAGCATTAGCGAGAAGGAGAGACACAAAAGGAAAAAGAAGTTTGCTCGTAGTCAAACGTATCAGCAAATGTGCAATTATCCACGTAACAGTGTTGATGGCCAAGGTGGTAACAAAACTACCCCATGGAGGCACAACCGTAAAGCTTTTACCAATGTTAACAAAGGATTTTTGAAAGGCAAGCCCATGAGCGAGTGATAGTGATGGGCAGGCGTGGTTAAAAGCCCACATATGGATTACAACACGTCAGAGCGATTGCGCGCACAAGCTAAAAAGGAGATACAGCAATACAAGTTTGGAATGTTGGAGCAGACGTTTTGCGTCGGCTATTGTTCGCCCTCTGCGACTCCATAGAAGAGTCAGTTCAGTGTAGTGGAGCACATTGTAATATAACCTGCTAAGAAGAGGATCTCTCCAGTTGAAGAACAGAGTTATAGGACCGGCCATCGGTGAGGTCCATTAACAAGGGAGAGGGCTTCTGAAGATGGTTATAGCCTGAAACCAGAAGGAATATAATGCTATTACAACATTACACAGATTTGGGGTAGAATGTTCTTAATCAAACAGTGAAAGACAAAGACTGGACTGTGGACGCAGAATCTTTCAGCACACATTGCATACTTTGTCACAGTACATTGTAATATACGCAGCTCACGACATTCCAATATCCTAAAATTAGTGAAATGTCTAGTGAATGGCGATCATATTAAACGCAAGGAAGAAGGAGAAATTAAACTCCTTGGTTTTGTGGTCGGCTATATCAAAAGAAATAATGATTTGTAGTTGGTTTAGTGTTGAGATTATCCAGTACGTATTTTTACACTGTTCATTGTTGTAGAGAAAAAGACATAGGCACATATGGCTGTGCGCAGAGTAGGTGGTTTAATTCTCATATTACAGCAGATATGGCCACAACATCCAGCCTTGCTGTGCCTTAGATTGTTAGTGCAAGGGATTGCCTCAGTGCCAGTGGCTGGGGATCAGGGTCACAGAATGCTGTGTGGGGTGGGGGGGGTCAAACACTGGAGAGCAGGTGAGGGAAGCTTAACATAACCTGCTGGTGTCTCAGTAAAGGCGAAAAACCTACCCGTGTCTGGCCTCAAATCTTCACTTCACCGAGCCTTATCAAATGCTGCGCAATTACACAGAAATGGAGGTTATGTATGCCTGGGTGTTTGTGTGATAAGTGTTCAGATACACCTTTCCTAGTTAGGGAGTTCAGTATGTATTTTTAAAACAGATCTGTTGTGTAAAGTGCTAGGTCTCTGACAGAGTGTTTTTTGGCAGAGTGGTGCTCTCTTTACCAATACCAACGAAAAGGTGAGTGGACTCGCCGAGGTTTACATCTTCAAGCAGATGGTTCAACCTCATTCTACTGCTCTACCAGAACGCGAGCATCTTCTGGACTGCTGTGCACACGACATCTCACCGCCACAAAGGACAGGCTCAAAAGATTCAGGTGTCTCGACCAATGGGGTTCTTCGGACCTCCAAAGAGGAGCACCAAAAATTCGAAGTGAGTGAAAAAAGACTAAGGATAAGTTCCCACAAAGCAATGCGGTGCCCAGGAAGCAGGTTGCCGTTCTAGAGGCCCTCTTAACACGAGGCTAAAAGTGCCCAGTGTTACCGAGGCCACCTCCCTCTAATGGCGCAGCCTGGCAGTGACGTGGAGAACACTGGACCAACAAGGCCTTGACAGGCTTCCTGCCGCTTTCTTCCATCTGAGAGGAGTCCATATCTTTAATGGCAGCTCAGTCTCCTGTGTCCTGTACCAGTGACTGGCCCTCTGCTGCCACTGGGCTCGGCTGGTCAGGCCACTGTTAGGCACCACTACCTTGATTCGGGACATGATGTACATGTGCAAATCCCTGAGCTTGCCACCCCAGAAATCAAATTTCTTGCTTCCCACCTGTGACACAGTGCCATATGTGACAAGAAGAGTATCCTGTGAAGATTGTTGTGATTACAAATGTAACGGGCTGGGCTTTAAAACAAAAGAGAGGCGTCTCTTGACATTAATGGCCCTGAATATTTGCACACTGACCTCCAAGTGAACACTGTGTTGTGCCATATGCTTTTATCCCGTTACCCACAATCCCACTTCCATGTACGTTTGCAAACGTTTAATACAGTGAAGCGCATATGTTATTTGCATGTGTAAGCCTGTCAGTCGTAGGATTTCTTGAATTCAGGCTCTGTCTGCAGTAAATGTGTGTGGGAAAGAGAGTTTGCTCCATGACAACAGGCTGGTATCTTTTGTACTGAGCTAAGCCCTGATGTTTCAAAAGACTGGTCACAGATTGTACACTGTTTTCTTATCAGTCATTAATTTTACAATATAACATATACACTATTAAGTGGCATCGCAAAATATCTGGTCACGTGAGGGGAAAGAACGATCTTTCTAGTGAATATTAATTAAACAGGTCGTGGTTTGTGGTTACCTGTGATGGGCTACAAATGTATTTGTAGAGAGCCACTCGGGCTCTATAATACTTTGTTGCCCGAAAGGTTGCGGAGACGGGCTTCGGGCGGAAGGAATAAACAAGGAGAGCTGCGACCGGCAGTTTCTCTCCAGAGTTCATACCAGTGACTGTGTCCACAAGTCTTTCTGCTGCTGCGCGCCCTTTGGCGACGAGGTGGGATCGGGACACCACAGCCCAAGGTGTCCGTGTCGGAAATCCCCAACACAACAAAGCGGCGCGCTGCTGCACAAACATAAGGATAATTAGTGCTGGAGTGCGTTTAAAGGAAAAAAAACAAACAAACGCACACACAAAGCTGGCATGGCCTACCTCGGAGAGGTGCACCCACCCACTGAAAAGAAGGACGCATCAACCTGGCAGAAGCACCCCGTCAGGAGGCACTGAGCACGAGGACCTACTGAGGTGCTCACACAATTGCCTGTGAGACTACCGGCCACACGAGGTGAGAGACAGTGAAGGCCTTCATCCCCTGCACTCTGCCCCAGCACCCCACACAACCTGACTCTTAGGCCACCGAAGGCTGGAACTGTGCCAATTAAACCCAGAGTGAGCAATTTACAACATGAGGGGTCCCTGATTTTGGCTGCGTATTAGCTATCGCGACATCCCTGAAGAGAAGAGTCACCAGAGAGGGGCCGCCGGTATCCTATTCCATACAATAAAAAAAAAAAATCAAGTCACCTGCGACTATGAGCGTGCCAGAGCAACTAACCCCACCGGCGTCATCAGGAGCTCATTCGTCGGTGGCAGCATTGCCACCATTTAGTCAGCTTGCGAATCCGGCTACAGCCGCACCACGATGGCGCCTATGGCTTGGCCGCCTAGAGAACTATTTTTGCGCCACGCGAAAAAAAGACGGCGCTGTGCGCAGAACATTGATGCTACATATGGGAGGTGATGAGCTCCACAAATTATTTGACTCTCTACCTGACACGGGAGACCCGACGGATTTTGACACTGCGGTAACAGCGCTAAATAAACATTTTGATCCTCAACTTAATCCCGACTACGAGAGGTTCAAACTGCGCCAGGCCCAACAGACAGAGACGGAGTTGTTTGACATGTTCTACGCCAGACTAAGAAAGCTGGCTAGAACATGCGTAGGACTCAACCAGCATGAGGAAATAAGGGCACAGATAATCCAAGGGTGCCGTCAAACCTGTTGCGAAAAACTGATCATGTGGCAGCCGGGGATATCCCTCGACGAGATTCTCATCCTTGCGTGCTCACACAAACTCTCTACTGTATGGGCGGATGCCATGGCAGTGGTAAGGGGGCAGACCATGGCGGCAGCACCATCCTCAAGGACCATAGCTGTCAAAGAAGAGCAGGTAGACGCCATTCAGACTCGCCCAAGCCCAGGAAGACAACCCAGCACTCCAAGACATGGGGAAGAGGCCTGTGGCAGCTGTAGGTATGAACACAAGAACCCAGGCACGTGTCCCGCAAAGGGCAGAGTATGTAACAAGTGCAAGAAGGTGAATCACTTTGCGAAAGTCTGCAGGATGGGGAAAGGCAGGCCCGAGATCCCAGAGCGAAGACAGCAGCAGTCAAGCACATAGAAAAGGAAGTGCATGCGATCCAAGCACAAGAGGGCACAAACCACCAGTGTATGATGAAGAAGAAGAAGACGTGTTCATCATATCATTCACAGGAGGAAGGCAGCGTAAACGACGACCACCCCCCAATGAGTGCGGTCAAGATCAACCACACCCAGGCCACGGTGCTCATGGACACAGGAGCATCAGTCAATGTGATGGACAATACATTATATCAGCAACTGTCTCCTAAACCACCACTATCACCCAGCAACACCAAAATTTATACCTATGGGGGGCGAGACCCCCTTCCACTGCAGGGCACGATAGAGGTACTAGTCGCGAATGAAGCACGCAGCACACAAGCTAAATTTTACGTGGTGAAGGGAGATTGTGGCACTTTACTGGGGTGCCATACAGCAGAGGACCTTGAGCTCGTATTTTTTGCACGACAAGTGTATGAGTCATATGCCTAATCTATCCTTCAGGATTTTCCCCAGCTATTCACCGGGCTAGGAAAACTCAGAGGCAAGCAGGTGAAGCTGCTTATCGACGGAACTGTAACTCCGGTAGCACTGAGACACCAAAGGGTGCCTTTCCATCTGCACCCAGCTGTGGAAAAGGAACTACTGATGTTAGAGAACCATGGCGTGATTGAGAAAGTGGATGGGCCCACACCCTGGGTCTCGGCACTGGTGATCGTGCCGAAGCCAAAACAACCAGGGGCTATCTGCCTCTGCGTAGACATGCGCCTACCTAATCGGGCGATCAAGCGGGAACGCCACATCACACCCACGATGGACGACCTCATCGCGGACCTCAACAGTGCACATTGTTTCTCAAAGTTGGGTCTCAATTCTGGCTACCACCAACTAGAACTGGAGCCCGACAGTCGGAATATCACCACCTTTTCCACCCACGTCGGTCTCCGACGGTTCAAACGGCTAAATTTCGGAGTCTCGTCCGCAGCAGAAGTTTCCCAGAATGCCATCCGAGAGACGCTGTCCGGACTGGCGGGGGTAATCAACCTAATTGATGACATTTTGTTTTACTCGGAGACGAAGGAAGAGCATCACCTCCGTCTTAAAGTCACCCTGCAGAGACTCTCGGAAGCAGGCCTGACTCTACACAAGAACAAGTGTGCTTTCTATCGCTCATCCATTTACTTCTTCGGATATATTTTCTCGAAAGATGGGCTACAGGTAGATCCAAAGAAAGTGGAAGCCATCCGCCAAACAGCGACTCCACAAAATGCCACAGAAGTCAGGAGTTTCCTGGGGATGGTCAACCACAGATGGGAATGGACTGCTGAAACAGACAGAGCCTTCCAGGACATAAAAGGAGCACTGCTAGATAAAGTAACCATGGCGTATTTCCACCCGTGGAAAAGGACGGAAGTGGTGGTGGATGCAAGCCAAGTAGGGCTGGGAGCGGTCCTCATGCAAGAGCAGAACCCCCAAGAATGGACCCCGGTTGTGTACGCCAGCAGAGCCTTGTCAGCAGTAGAGATGTGGTTTGCCCAAGTGGAACGAGAGGTGCTAGCCATCAGATGGGCCTGTAAATACTTCCATCTGTATCTATATGGCCAGGAATTCCAAGTCATCACAGACCACAAGCCGCTAGTATCTCTGTTCACTAGCTCAATGAGATTGGCTCCCCCAAGAATAGACAAGTGGACAGTCCTGCTACAGCTTTACCATTTCAACCCCCCGGATTTTCTGTCAAGGCATTCTCAGATAACTTCCAGGGGGACTCCGGAGAGCGAAGATGAAGAAAAGATGGAAAGTTTCGTCAACTTGCTAATACAGGCGGCATGTCCGGTGGCCTTGACCGTGGCAGAGCTAGTGGAGGAGTTGAACAAAGACCGTGTCATCACCCAGGCAAAGGAGGCCATGGAGCAAAATAGGTGGAAGCATTTCTTGTAAGGGTTGAAAACATACGATCCAGGAAAAAGGGTGGCAATGCAAGGGTTGTGGAAAGTCAGGGAGGAGTTGTTTGTCGGTGGTGATGGTCTCTTGCTACTGGGTCAGAAAATAGTAATTCCCCACAGTCTGTGGGACAGAGTGGTGAAACTAGCTCATCGAGGCCATCAAGGAGCAGCAAAAACAAAAGCGAGACTGCGAGCGAAGGTATGGTTCCCGGCCATGGACACAAGAGTAGACTCCTTTGTGGGGAACTGCCACTCGTGTAACATCACCTCTATCGACCCTTCCGCCATCCCCGTGATTACTGAGCCACCCTGCCGCCACCCCTGGTCAAAAGTGAGCATGGATTTTGGGAGTTTTCCAGATGGCAAGCTCACAGTAGTCTTGGTTGACTTCTTCACAAAATTCCCTGTAGTAGAGACGGTGCTATCCACCTCGTTCGAGAACCTGAGTCCAGTACTGGAGAGAGCCTTCGCCACATTTGGCCTTCCGGATGAGATCCACACTGATAATGGGCCCCCATTCCAAGGGCAAGACTTTAAGACCTTTCTAGATGACCTAGCCATACACCATCGCAAAATAACGCCATACTGGCCGCAGGCCAATGGCGACGTGGAAAGGTTCATACGCACCTTAAATCGAGCATTGAGGATCACCGTAGAAAGGGGTGATGGTCTTGAATGCAGCCTCCAACAATTCCTGTGTGTCTATCGACAAACACCACACAGCACCACGGGGTGTGCTCCCGCCGCCCTGCTGCTCAAAGTTGCCCCGCGCGACTGCATCCCAGCGGGAGCTTGCTGGGAACCACCAGCACTGGATGTGGCTGTCACGCAACAACGGCAAAAACAAGTCAACGACCGGGCCACGGCCCGAAGAAGAACACGATCCCACAGTTTTCAGGTGGGTGACAAGGTGGTGGTGAGAAAACGACGACTAGGAGGCAAGTTCCTAACTCCGTTTGAACCTAAGGTATGGAGAGTAGTGTAAACCCAAGGGTCCAAGGTGACTGTCCGACGTGGTGACAGACAGGTGACAAGGAACATTTTGCATTTCAAACGAGCGGGTGTGCCCGCAGAGGATTGTCCAGAAACTGAAGAAGATTCGGTTGGAGAAGCTGATGAAGGAACCAACGGGGGTTAGGAGACCAAGCAGCGCCCAGCCAGACAGTACCTCAGCCCGTTGAAGAAGACCGGGAGATGAGGTTGAGTAGTCGGAGTGAGAAGTATCTTCGGCCCAGTCAGCGGCTGCATGATTGTGCGTGCTGAGAGACACTGAAGTATAAGGTGACGTGTACCCCAGTAAGGATGACGATTTGAAGAGACTGTGAACTGTGTTGTCTACAACCGAGTTAGTACGCAGCTCGGACGGCCATCACTATGGCCGAGACGCAAGATGTGCAGAGAACATCTATTGTCTTGTAGATATACCTCAGTCTATCTATCTTTCTCCTTTTTCCCTCTCGCTATACTTTTCTATATATCTAATCTCCTAATATCCCTCTGTCCCTGTTTGCTGCCCCTTCCTATACACTCATCTCTCCAGCCCGCTTTGACCTGTTCTTCTGTCTCCATTTGTTATGTTTATATTACTGTGACCATTGCGGTTGCGACTAGTTCAATTATGTTGGTTGGCTGTAGAATAAAGTCTTGGAGGGATGTAGAGAGCCACTCGGGCTCTATAATACTTTGTTGCCCGAAAGGACGCGGAGGCAGGCTTCGGGCAGAAGGAATGAACGAGGAGAGATGCGACCCGGCAGTTCCTGTCCAGAGTTCATACCAGCGAATGTGTCCACGAGTCTTTCTGCTGCCACGCTGCGCACCCTTTACAGTACTGTGGCTTGTAAGGAACAGCAGACTGTCATCCCTATGTTGTTTTTTATTTTTGTTTGTTTTTGGAGCATCCCGGGAATCTTAAAGGAACCTGTACTGCTTTAAAAAAAAAAATAGGAGGGGTTTTAGAAAAACTTCAGGGAATTAGGAGACACTAGTCCAGAGGACCACTGCCAGTTCCTTGTCCTGAGGGTGTCACCACCATTCACAAAAAGGACAGAGTAGTGTTCACCATTTCAAATCAGTTACTGTCTCGTGTGAGTCAGCTGCCACCTCATTTGTTTGTAACTGATCAATGTTCTGGCACTGCAGATGCAAACTATTGACACGATCACAGTTAGAAAGGAATGCTTCTTTCATGTCCCGTTCTGACTGCGATGGAATATGGTCTGGTAAACCCATTTTGCAAATCAGAAATGCTTTTTTCACTTACAAAGTGGGTTTCAAACATACAAACATGACATCATGTGGTCGCAGACCCTGTGATTTAGTGAATAGTAGGGTTTACAATTACAAAATGGCTTTGTACTTCTGGCCCTGTTTCTGGTCATTAACCACATGACTACTGCCTTGTATGTAGGATTGGTTTAGGCAACTGAAGCAGGGTGAGTATCACCTTGTTTCCCAGGGTTGCCAGCTCAAGCAAAATGAGTAGAGATGATCTCTCCCACAAGCAGACTGAGCTGTGTTGTGATTTGTATGTTTGCATCTACTAGTTGCAGATTCCTTACCTTAGAATTTCCCCCCAGGTGTCAGACTGGATCCGGAACCGAAGATAAGTAACTTGTACGTTAAAGATGTACGTTTGCCATGAGTCTTTACCTTGGTTGCTGACTGGGTAAAATTGCCAGCGATAACACAGTGTTTGATTGGAAAATGTCACATTGAAGGGAGAATGTACATATGCTCAGGCAGACTGTTTGTGTTTGTGTAGCTGTTGTGAGGATACTGTCAGAGAGAAGATTATGTTCAATGTAGGGGAGCAACCCCTAGTATGACTGCCATTGAGGGGAGCGCTAAGCAGATGTACCAAGGCCATGCCAGTCCTACAGATGGGAGGTCGTCCCCTAAGAGCTAGATGCTCTTGGAATTAGTGCCTTAATAAGCTTCTGGTGGGAGTGACCCTTCTCATTCCAGAGGGTTTTGTGAATCTCCGTCTAAGAAGAGGCAGCAGTTAAATGAAAAACAAATTGCCTGGCCAGGGAGCGAGCACTTCTCATGTGTGGGATCCTTTTAGGCTTGATTTACTAGGGTTTTATTGGGCTCACATCTTCCCACTAGGGTGGTCCCTTACGTTGTTGGGGCATGAACACCCTGCTACTTGTTTAAGGAAGCAGGGCCCTACACGTTTCCCCACAATGAAGACTTTTCGGTATAGGGTTCTCTGGTGTTTGAACTGGGCAGTATAGTTATCCACTTCCAGGAGGAGAACATGTGTTTGATTGCTCCTAAAAAACTGAAGTGAGGGAGTGGACGTGTTGAAAGAGCATCAGGGGCATAAAGCCACCCATCATATGAATTCTGAAGGAGCATGTCCAGTGTTCACTGCCCTCATAGCCAAATGGTTTCAGCGGCTACGGTGTTTGCAGAAATGCTATATATTTGTACAGAGGGCAGTGGTTGTCAAAACACTAGCGGACAGAGATGCAATTTTTATAAAGGGCAGAATACTTCCTCCAAAATAACATTCATTATAAATATAGGGTGCTCCTACCTATTGGACACACATGAATCCAGAGAACATTCTTATGTCTTCATTGATGGTCTTCTTTCATTAGGGTTTCTCCTTTTTCCTACCAAAAAGTGATACATCGTGTTTGTATATTGTCTTTACTTCTGAGAATAACCAAAACACACTAGTAATGTTTTTCAGAGTGCCGTCAAATACTAATATCTTAAGGATACCTTTTAGGCTGCGTATCGGTTAGCCAATTATTTTCACATAGTTTATTCTTTATCAAGAAAGGGACAATGACACACTATGCTTTAATGTACATGGGTATGTAGAAGGGGGGTACTATTTAAATTAAACTTATTCCTGTCATATTTCACATTTCTGCTCATTGTGCTGGGATTGTTGCCTACACAAGCTATTGCAATTCTGAT
Organism: Pleurodeles waltl; assembly: GCF_031143425.1. NCBI lineage: Eukaryota > Metazoa > Chordata > Amphibia > Caudata > Salamandridae > Pleurodeles > Pleurodeles waltl. Next base: position 1,069,334,123 of record NC_090439.1, on the reverse strand, counting down.
CTCAAAACAAAAGTACATGTTCATTCTGCACAAATTGACTCTTTTTCACCAATCAGTAGCTCATATCATCTGCTTAAATTGTACTTGATTACGACTTTTCTGTGTCCCCCGGTACGCTACTAAAAACAACAAATGTGAAGCCCAACCCACACCAAAGCGATATGTTTCTTGCATATATTTGCCTGTAAAGGTTTAGACATTCTCATAGCATGTAATACGTTTCAAATACTGTCCATCTGCGAGCATGGCTGATCTGTGTATCTGATAAAGACTTCTATTTGCAGATTCTTTACCTTAGAATTTCTTCCAGGCATCAGTCTTGATCCAGAGATTTTCCTTGAGCAGTACCCATGTGCGCCTTAAGGTGCCGTCTGATGGCTCGGCATCTGTCATCGGCATTGTGCGCACCTGATTTGACATTGTGGGACCTATAGAGGTGGCACCCCAGCGCGTTGAGGTCAGTTCTTTGCTTTCTGACCCAGCAAGCGCAGATCCAAAGAAGAGCTATCCCTCAGTCACTTTTTTACTGGTCTCTTTTCGACGTTTTGACAAAAGATTTTTGACTGTCTACACTTCTGGTGCCTCGAGGATGTTGTCACACAAGACCAGGTCCAAACCCCTGCGGATCCTGTCATTCGGTGTTGTCCGTGACGGATCCACAACGCACGTGCTTGTGGTGTATTGAGCACAACCTCGGCCTGAAGTCGTGCTCCGAGTGCCGGGCTATGAATCTGAAACCTTTGAGGGAGCGGTCCCTAAAGCTCATTGCGACTTGGCACTCATCTCCCCGTCGCTACCTATCTCGGTCGAAAGGAAGGTCCTGAGAACGGTTGCGGAGCCCCCATTCTTCATCGTCACACTCCAAATCCTCTGGATGGTCAGATAAGTTGAGGCACAAAAAGAAGTCAAAGAAGAACAAGCTTTCTTCGACTTCATCCCGTCCGTTGGCCAACGTGATGAGGGAAAAGGAGCATTGTCATTTCAGGCCTCTGTCCTCGGAGCCTGTGTCTGGGCCTACTCCGCTCCTCCCCGAGTTTCCGGTAGGTGGAGCGACACCTTCCCACTCTGTGAGTTCTATGAGGCCATGCCCCTCATATTTGGGCAGTCCGACTCCACTGGAGCACCTTCGGTGCCTGTGCAGTTAACAGGGGCACCCTCAGGTTCCACACCAGCAGCTCCGGGGGGCACCCATGGATCCGTTCCTGGATCTGAACTGGCATTGGTCATACCAACTCGACATCAACGGGCCTTTTCAGTTCACTGTGCTCCCCTTTGGCCTTACCAGCACCCCTCAGGTGTTCACCAAGGTGATGGCGGTGGTCGCAGCTCATCTGCACAGATCAGGGGTTTCAGTCTTCCCCTATCTAGATGACTGGCTTTTGAAGGCAGGCTCGCCCCCAGGCTGTCATCTCCCACCTCCAGACTATGCAGACCTCCTGCATTTGCTGGGGTTTACTATAATCATGCCAAAGTCACAACTGACTCCCTTTCAGATACTCCCTTTCATCAGAGCTGTTCTGGACGCAGTGCAGTTTTGGGCTAATCCTCCTGAGTGGCAAGATTAGGATATTCGGGCTCTGATGTTTCAGCCTCTATCCTGGAGTTCTGTGGAACTGACTCGGAGGCTGCTAGGCCTCATGCTCTCCTGCATCCTGCTGTTGTTACATGCCAGATGGCATATGCAGGCTCTGCAGTGGGACCTGAAGATCAGGGGGCGCAACATCAAGGGAATCTCTCCAACATGGTCCAGATCTTGGAGGGAACTGAGCAAGTTCTGCAGTGGTGGCTCTTGAGCCACGGTTGGGACAGTGGCAGATCCCTCTCCCTTTCTCTACCAGATCTGACATTAGTGACAGATGCGTCACACCTGTGATGGGACAGCCACATGGAAGATGCAGAGATCAGAGGTGCCTAGTCTCTCACGGATTCCGGGCTCCATATCAGTCTTTTGGAGCTCAGTGCGATCAGACTGGCATTGAAAGCATTCCTTCCCTATCCCAAAGTGAAAGTAGTGCAGGAGTTAACAGACAACACCATTGCCATGTGGTACTGCAACAAGCAGGGCGGGGTGGGGGGCATGGGCACTTTGTCAGGAGGCTCTGCGCCTCTGGACCTGGCTGGAACAACAGGGCATTTCCCTTGTGGTTCAACACCTGGTGGGCTATCTGAATGCCAGAGCAGGCTAACTCAGCTGACAATGCCTAGTCGATCATCAATGGAGTCTCAGTCTGGAGGTGGCGTAAGGTCTCCTTTAGCAGCGGCCGTGAGTCTTGGTTAGATCTATTCATCTCCGCCGAGAATGCATAATGTCAGCAGTTTTGCACGTTGGAGTTTCCAAGGTGGCACTTGTTCAGTGAGGCTTTTAGTCTCTAGTGGCGCTCAGGCCTCCAATATGCCTTTCCACCCATAACACTTATGCCGAGAGTTCTTAAGAGGATCAAGAACGACCGGGCTCAGGTAATTCTTGTGGCTATGGACTAGGCCTGAAGTGTCTGGTATCCCGAGCTAATGAGCATGGCCATTGATCCTCCAATCAGACTGTCCCTTCTGAAGGATCTTTTGGTGCAGCAGCAGGGAAGGGTTTTCCTCCAGAAACTGCCTTCTTGTATGGAGACTGAGTGTAATGTTAACTTGACAGCCAGGCGTCTCTCCACCAAAACAGTATACGCCTGTCGATGGAACACATTTGTGGCATGGTGCACAGACAAGTCTCTTTACCCCCTCTCGCCCCTCTTTTCAAAGTCTTTAAGTTTATACTTTCTTTGGCCCATCAGGGCTCTGCTGTGTGCACTCTCAAAGGTTATTTGTCTTCCATCACTACTTTTCTGAGATTATTTTGCCAGCGCTCTTTGTTTAAATCCCCTATTGTCCGTATATTCTTTAAGAGTCTTACCCATATGTTTTCTGCATCACCATTCATAATGCCCCAATGGGATTTGAATCTGGTTCTTACTTTCTTAATGTGCACTCCTTTTGTGCTGCTGCATAATTGTCCTCTCAGGCTTCTGACATTAAAAGCAGCCTTCCTTGTGGCTATTACATCTGCCCACAGGCTGAGTGAGCTGCAGGCATTGTCATCTAAGCCACCGTGCCTTTCCATCTATCCTGACAAAGTGGTGCTTCGCACCAGGGCTTCCTTTTTGCCAAAAGTGGTCACACTCTTCCATGTAGGCCAATTCATCACCCTGTCTACGTTTTATACACCCCCTCATCCTTCTAAGGAAGGGGAAAGACTCCACCGCCTTGATCCAAAAAGACTGTTGGAACTCTACCTTGATTGTACCAAAGAGTTCCGGGTGGATGAGCATGTCTTTGTTGGGTATATGGGTGCGAAGAAAGGTCGGGCAGTGCAGAAGAGACCCACTCTACATGGGTTGTTCTCTGCATTAAGATTTCCAACGTACAGGCCTAAAAGTAACCCCCAGAGGGTTTGCACATTCATTTTAGCAGTGCGACAGCTGCAACCACTGCGTTACCATGTGGAGTTCCAGTCCTTGACATCTGTCAGGCAGTAACGTGGGCATCTCAGCACACGTTCACCCAACACTACTGCCTGGACAGTTAGGACCAGAGGGACTGCTATTTTAACCGCTTTGTCCTGCAGGACTTTCTAGTATGATCTTAGTTTGCAGACCCACCTCCGGGGATGGTATTGCTTGAGTATCTATTTTAAAGTAAGGAATCTGCAACTAGAAGTATCTATTAGATGAACAAGTTACTTACCTTCGGCAGCACATTATATGGTAGAGACAGATCCTAGTTGCAGAATCCTTACCAACCCACCCATCCTCCCCTCTCTGCGAACTTAATTCTAGGGACAGAAACTTACCTTTCAGGGCCCTAGTTCTGATGCACCTGTGGTCAGTGTTCTTCATGGCTCCATGCTTCTGGTGAGGAAAGTTGTGAAAAGAAACTGACGCCAGTGTGCCGGGGTGGCACCTATATAGGTCCCGCAATGTCCTATCAGGTGCACACAATGCTGATGACGGATGTGGAGCTGACCCACGCCGCCTAACAGCACACAGGGGTAGTGCGCCAGAAATATCTCCAGATCCACACTGACGCCTGGGGGAAATTCTAAGGTAAGGAATCTTCAACTAGAATATGTCTCTACCAGATAATGCATTACCAAATGTAAGTAACTTTTTTATTTAGGACCCTGTTCCGTTGTCAAGAAAAGACAGCTTTGATGGCAGTTGATGTTCCTTGAGGGTCAAAACAGGCACAGTTTTACTTTCATCTGCCCAGCTTAAAGCATAGGCGTGGTCCACATGATGTATTGTATTGTGCAACATGCCACTCATGTGGACCAGGTAGACAGAGGCCTGAGTGTCGTAGTTACACTGAAATCTTTTCTGAGTGCAGAAAGATTGCTGAAGGTGCCCTTTACACAGTACTGCTGGTATAGAGAGAGAGGGAGCGTACATGAAGATTTCAAGAATACTCTGTAGCGGGTCCTTTGAGAAGAAAGGTAGCTTCTTAACACTACTTTTGTTAAGACTAGTGAGGAAGCCACTTGCATCAGAGGAAACCTATGCCTATATTGCATATCTGTTATTCATGTATTTATTCCTTAGCTTGTTACAGTAGCTAACTGCTTTTTTTTTAATTTAGGTTGTTGTTAGGTTATTTTGTTTCTGGAGATGGTAGCCCAAATATGTGACTGTCTTGCATCAAGACCAGGATGGGGAGTTGAGCCTTGGAGCCAGTGAAGAATATTTTGCATGCCTTCCTGATTGGCATGCTGGTCAATATTAGCCTTCAGGAATCAGGCTGTTCTGCTGTACAAGCTAGGCTATATGAGAAATGACAGTCTAGCTGATGTTTCTTCAACAGAGTGTGATTAAGGTATCGTGCGATGAGGTGTTGCTGGGAAGGGCTTTCATGCCTAAGCTTAACACAGTGGAGTAACAAAGGCCCCTGCAGCCCCCCTCTTGTACAGGGGGTGCCCTCAGCACAGTACCTTGTCTTGGGAGCACCTGAGTGAGTGTCGGGGTGGGGGGAGAGAGAGGGGCCTCCATATACTTTGCAGCCCCCCGTAAGTTTTGTTATACCACTGGCTTAACATGGTGCTCAAGAAACATGGTACATGTATTATTGTGCGCACTTAGCGACTAAACACAAACATACGTACCTGCAGTGCTGCACTTGGTGGTTTGGCTTTGGTGACTTCATGGATTCTTGTAGTGATCATGAACCGGGAAGGACATACAACAAACACTGCGCACAGAAGAACAAAACCTGGATCTCCGTGAAGCCATTTAGACATCCTTCTGAGAGTGAAGCCGGAGGTGAGCAGAACATTGAGGGGGTCATTATGACCCCGGCAGTTGGTGTAAATGTGGTGGTAGCACCGCCAACAGGCTGGCGGTACATACTGCCACATTATGACATTGGCAGAATATACCACACCGACTGCCATGGCGGTAGCAGCTGTCGGGCTGGAAATAACCGTCTCCAACCCGGCGGCCGCTACTGTACTGCTGGCGGCATCTTAACCCTGCCTACCGCCATGGTTTTTCGCCATGAAAACCATGGCTGTAGGCCCCATCAGTGACAAGGAATTCCATCCCTGTCACTGGTAGGAGGCCCACCCAGCCCCCTAATACTCCCCAGACGCCCCCCCTCCATCCACGATCCCCCCCGCCAATCCCCCATACATGCACACTTGCAGGCACTCTCCACACATTCACACACTCACTCACACAGACATGCACGCATTCATACACGCATGCATCCATTCATTCACTCACACATCCGTACACACATTCACACTGACTCAGACACGCATTCACATTTCCATTGATGCACGCATTCTCACCCCCCCCCCGCCACACACACACACACACAACACCCCCTTCCCCTGTCGGAAACCCGCCTTACCTGCATCCAGGGGGTCTTCCAGCAGGGAACAGGACCACCAGCAGCGCCCTCCAGCAGAACACTGCCAGGCCGTATTATTTGATGTAATGCGGCTGGCAGCGGTCTACTGGTGTGGCGCTGCTGGTGGTAGCAGTGCCACCTTAACACCTCCACCAGCATGGCCACAGCCGGATGTCCTCCCTTCTTGTGGAGGAAATCCGGCTGTGGTCATATTTTGGAGACAGATGTTAACTGCGGCGACGGTCTTTTGGCGGCCATTGCCGCGGCAGTATGCGTCATTTACTGCCATTCTCAAAATGAGGGCCTCAGTGTTAAAGTGGGAGACATGAACAACGTCAATGAGTCTGGGACACTGCCAAGCCAGCAGTTAAAGTTTTCACAAACCAAAAGGTGGAGTGAAAGAAGCAAAGGGTTTCCAGAGCAGATATCCTTGTGGCCACTAGTTTATCCTAAAGAGCAAAGAACATGCTGTGCAATGCCCTTGGGTACAAATAAAACATTGTGATGATTAGTGGGATTGTTGGGGCGGGACTGCCCCCTGCAGTGTAAACAGGTGTCTAACTTTGCCCTGAGTGCCTGACTGCATGTGGAACTGGTACGCTGACTTCTAGTGTGGCCCTTGGCCTGTTTTTATGGTGCCCGTTTCTGTTGTGGTGCATGCACGTGCATTTTGTGTGCGGATACACTATACAAAAACATGACCTCGTTTTTTTTTTTTTTTTGCAAACTCTTTCTTAGTGCACCCTATTGGCTCTTATGGAGTAAAGTTCTTACCATAATAATTGTCTTCAGAACAAAAGTCTTATTAATAGTTCTTGGTGAAGGACGAACCCTCCTCTAGTCATGCCCTGGACCATGAAAAGGGGCAATCATGCTACAGTGTCACCAGAGTCTGCATCATACTTGTTCTAATGAGCGTGGTAGCATTTTATTGCGCGTTCATGCTTGGTGCATGTGCCAGCAAAATCATCCGTCCTCTGCGGCCTGCGACATAAGACGTATTTTTTTATTTTTGGTGGTGGTGGTGTCCTCTTTAACCACGCTGCTCTGCATCGCTAAAAACCACTGACAAAGCCAATAGTTCTCAAAGGTTAATTTTAGCTTTGCCAATGCTTGTTGGTACGTGCAGTTGCAAAAAAAAAATACTGACACAGAAGCAACCATATTAAAGCTGCTGGCGCTCGTTTTCAGAGACGTTTAAGTTCACATTTGCATATATTTTCCCTCGCGTTGCTGTACCTGTTGACGCAGTTAGCTCTTCCTTCCGGAGCACCTGTGACACAGAATGACATCCGTGCTCCTGGGCGGCGGCGCACAGCGCCAACCGTGGTGTTAAGTGCAATCAATCTAGAGTCTAACGGGCCTGCTTTTTAATTCTTTACTTTTCTGCACAGACGTCACTGGCCGCGCTAACTGGATTTTGCCATCTTATAATCATAGCGCTCTGATGTCATAACCTAATTACCCTGCTCCTCTTGACACCAGCACTCTGCCATTACACTGTCAGCGTCGGGGGGGAGGGGGGCAGCGCTCTCTGACGATAAAAGCAGCCTCCGTGCATAATGCCGGAGCTTGAAGAGTTCTTCCTTTGCACCCGTGTCGGGAGGTTACTTTTAACTTGTCAGGGCGTTCAACCCATGCGTGCATCTTCTCTTCCTCTCAGTAAACCTCCCCCCCATAAGACATTAGATTTCTAAAGCAGTCGGTGTTTCATCTTGTTATACCGCTGTAGCCGAGCAGCCTGAATATGCCATTTCATAATGTTAAAAAGGCAAGAACTTGACAAAAAAATTAACATTAAAGTCAGTTATCGTTGTTTGCTCACACCTTCATTGATCTATGCCTCCGGGTAACCAAGTAACTCTCACCCACCGTGAGCACCATTTTTCAGTCAGTGGCTTTCCTTTTACATACCACTGTAATCTTGTAATTCAGTCCTCGGCAATGAATCGAGACTACAACTCCCAGAATGCAATTGATTATGAAATTAAAGTCTGTGTACAGTTCATGGTGTTAAGTGGCAGACACATGCTAATCCTGCGTATTCATGTTTTTACCTTCCCCCTCTCAAAATGACTTCTGTTCAATGATTACAATTATCTTTATCGCAAGCGGCCCACCTCTTTATACCTTCCTAGGGTCAAAGAAAATGTGTAGCAACATCACATGTTTGCCTGGAATTATTGCATGTACATTTCAAATAATGCACATGTCTGTTCCTAGAGTTATGCTTAAATGTCTTCTAACTGGCCATATATATCCCCAGTAAAGCATTTACATTCCACTGGTTTAAGGGTTTGCCTTTCAGGGGAAATACCATGCTGCATTAGTGCAAGGGTGTAAGAAACTGGGTTATTGGTTGCAAGGGGGGAAGCCCCTCTCAAGCAATAACCACACTCCTTGTCAGGGTGAACCACAAACTAAGTAAATTAACCTGCACTTAACTCTCAGGTAGCTTGATGCACATCAGTTAGGCTTAATTTAGAGGCAATGTGTAAAGTATTTATGCAGCACACAAACACAAATAAAAAGAAAACACAAGCAAAATCCCAAACCAATTTAGGAAAATAGAGCAAATTTTGATAAATACAATGATACCAGAACGACAAAACTCACATCAGTAGAACCAGAGAAATTGAATTTTAAAGTTGTTAATGAAAATACAGCCTAGAAGCAGACAGCCACTTACGGTCATCTGCTCACACAAGACCAGGGAATAGTTACAAGTTCAGGCCAACCGCAATGGAGCACGAGTCGGGTAAAGGGACCAGCTTAGTCCCACTGAAGAGATGCCTTCTTAAGTTCGTCGCAAAGAGTTACATTTGTATTGGAGGTGACCGTGAGGAGGAAGCTTTTGGTGTAAAGAGGAGGTGGAACACTGCGGACGGACATTGCTGTAGCGTGAAGAGCCAACGCTGAAGACCCATGTTGGTTGATTCGCACAGATGGTTTCTGTTTGCACGTAGGAAGGCCGTGTTGTCGGTCGTCTCAAATGGTTGTTGTCCACGCAAAGAGCAGGTCTCACTGGAGCTTCGTGTTGGCGGTTGTTGCGTGCAGCAGAGTTTCGGCATGTGAGTTAGCCCATTCACGGTCAGGAAGAGCCCAAATTTCAGAATTTTCACCTTTTTCTTGTGGAGGAGCTTTCACTAATGCCAGCCAAGGGTCCATGACCTGGGGGGCATCTCCTGGGGATCAGGACTGTAGCAGAGGCCAGCTGCAGGAAGAAGGCAGGCCCAGTTGCAGGGAATTGTTGTTTCCTTGTAGTTCACACAGGAGGGCAGCCAACTGACCATCGGAGTTACTCTGGGTAGTCTGGGATCAAGGTAAGCAGGTCCAAACTTCCTTCTTCAGACAGCAAAGTAGTCCTTCAAACAGCAGGGCAGTCCTCCTTTTGAGTCTTCCACATGTCCAGGAGTGTTCTAATGAGTGGTTCTGAAGGTCTTATTTTTATACCTGGTGCCAGCCTTTGTGTGTGTGTGTGTTGGGTTCTGGTCAGTTCTTGCCTTTCCCAGGTCCAGGCTCCAAACTGTCTAGGTTGACCCAAAGACATGGCAGGCGTGGTATCGGGCTATTTTGTTTGTGCTGTAGGCAAAGTCCTTTGAAGTGTAAATGAGGCTGGGTACAGCCACTCCCCTGCATTCTGCCAGGATGGCCATCCTGTCCATATATAAGCCCCTTCATCTCACTGTCTGGATGCAATACACAACCCCAACATCAGAGCCATTCAGTCATGTGACACATGACACTGGCAGAAACACATAGTTGATTAGAACAAGAAAATGTCAATTTTCTGAAAGTTGCATTTTCATAATTCCATTTTAAAGTCCGACTTCACAATTAAAAAGGATTTAAAATGACTAATCATTTAAGTGTAAGCAGCATAGCTCTGTCTGCTCCCAATCTAAAGTTAGCACTTATTTAATGGAATAAGGTAACCTAGTGTTAGTCAATGCGAGAGATAGCTCTTACAGCAGATGTCCTACTTTTTAAAAACACTTCACCCTTCCCTATTAGCCTTTTGGGCCTACTTTAAGGGTGACGTATACATATTGAAAAGGAAGGTTTAGATCTAGCAAAAGGTTTATTTTCAAGCACCTGGATACCCTTTCTGGTGAATAGTGTGCCACACAAATAAACATACCATAACATTTTGCCAGGTCGAAATGGTAGTTTAAAAACAAAACAACACTACAGGCGGCAGCTGCAGGCTTGAGGGATGTTTTAAAAAACTACTTTCGTGGGCGGCACAAAGGGTGCTGCTGCCCACTAGAAGCTTTAAATGTACAGGCTCTGATTACATGGGGCACCATTTATCAGGGACTTACAAGTAAATTAAGTGTGTCAAATGGGTGTAGTCCAGTTGTAGTATGCTTGAAGGAGAGGGCAAAAGCATGTTAGCACTGGTTTGAAGGAGGTGAGTGCACATAGTCCTAATGCCAATAGAAATGGGTTCAGGGAAAATCGGGGAGGAAGGCAAAATGTTTGGGAGTATACCACACCAAGGATGTCCCGTGTAAAAAAGGGCTTTCATCTTTTTGCTGCATTCCCCCTTTTTATTTGCTTTCAACTGCCGATATCTTGACCTCTGCAGTGAGTAAGGCCTGTTTACAGACCTCAGCCACATAGTCACTGTTTAACCGGACTAATTTCTGTTTCCAAATTACCATTACACTTCCTCTGGTTAATCACCTCTCAGTAAGCAATAGTCCCTGCAAGTTTCTACAGAGTACAACAAAGGAATGTCATGGAAAAGGCAGTATGTTATCCTTCTACAACTAAAACATAAGACAGTTTTAGACTACATGTTTTCCTAGAACCTGTGCTGCAGTACATAATGTCAGTGTTTTAAACAACTCGGTATTGTTTGATTAAAAAGTGCTATTGAAACAAAATTTACAATGTTTAGGTGGCCTGAGCTGAAATTCCTGTAATGTCAGATTCAGGGGCGTGGAAATCAATAGTGCAGAAGATGCAGAGCCTCTGTCCCGATGGCAAAGGCCCAGTTTTGCCCCAGTCTTGTTGTATTTTTCCTACAAGACCAGGTGGTAAGGAGGCTAAGTTATTTGCTTTAATTAGGGACCAGTGGCACCTTTGCTACTCCACTAGTTGATTCCCTTTAGATAAAAGTTATTCTACTAGTTTGAAAATGTGGATCTCACCTCGCCTACACTGAGTCTTTCATTTGTTACTTACAAGGACTGAACACATGTTAGCTAGGAAAGTGGAGGGGAACTCTCAGATTGCTGATAGGTTTCGAATTTGGGGTGCTATAGACCAGGGTTGCACTGTTTTTATTGGGAATACTGGTCCTGCCAACCTCATAGGCACCGCAGAAGAGATTTTCTTTGAAGCCTAATGAGATGTACAGGAGTGACCCGGAGTGGAGTTGGGCACAGGAGCACCGTACAGCTGAGCCTCTTGTTCACCTTCTTAGATTTGGTGTGGATCGAACGCTGCAGTAGTTTACTTGCAACAAGATGAAATTCATCACACTACTAGATAACTTTGAGTAGGAAGCGTGGGCATTTTATCAGGCTTGGTTAGGTCTCATCTCCTATAGCAGATTGGTTTACTTTTTTTAAAATACTCTGCTTACCTGCCTCCGAAGAAGAGCTATCCCAGCTAGTACCCAATGTAGTGATGCAATTGCAATTTGATACTATTAAAGAGAATATATATCATGATGAGTGAGATAGTGGATGGCAACCTAGGTTGGGTGACTGCGGCGGCAGACTGAATGACCCCTTTTTGGTGCTCATTACCTCTGTCTCCCATGGGTCAGGTGGCAGTTTCCAAAATGTTGGTCCTACCCAGACTGTTCTGTTTTGTCTCAGCACTTACTATTGTGCTTTAACAGTCTTTTCTTTTAGGGAACTGAGTTCATTGCTTATATCACTGATATAAGGCAGGGCATCACCGGGTGGCCGTCTCAACAACATGTGCCCCTCTGGCGAAAGGTGGTTGGGTGCACCGAACTATGAACTATATTATGCCACGGCTCACTTTCAGTGGGCAATGTGTTGACTGTCCGTCAGATGTGGTCCTGAGAAGTAAGACGTCTTAGCAGGGTTGGATTATGCCAATATATTAAGATAGTGGGTAGAGGAAAGCCTATTACTCTTAGTAATATGCTTATGATGGTGGTGAAATGGTGTTGGACAACTTATATACATCCAAGAGCCAGGCAGACCTCTTATACACCTGAGGTGCTGCCATGGTTGTTGTCTGACTGCAGTAGTATATTAATAAATCTCAGCGTCCTTCCCTTGACAGAGGCTGGTATCTATACCTGGGATGACTTCTTAGATAATGTGCTGCTGTCCTCCTTCGAGGACATGAGCGATGCATATAATATGGGGCCTGTCAGTATTTTACTTTACACTACCCTTAAACACCAGTTGTTCTGGAGATGGCTCCCACAAGGAACCCACTATATCTTTAGTAATTCAGATAGCCTTAACACGAGTATGGACACCAATCGATTACAGCCCTTTACACAGCTCTGTTGTAAATGCTAGATGTTGAAATACTACCTCTCAAGACACAGTGAGAAACCTGCTTAACTCTTGAGCTGTTAGAAGAAAAATGGTTAAAATGCTTTTGGTGATCTCCAAAAATGCCAGGTTGAGATACACTCAATCAAGTTATCGTCGCCACACTTATTTTACCCTCAATCGTATAGGATGGATGTTTCCCAGAGAGCCACATTCCTTCCCAAGATGCTATCAGTCCAACACAAACTTCTTCCACATGGTCTGACAATGCTTGGTGGTGTTCCAATTTTGGAATGAGGTCTTCTTGATATATTTGGCCGAGTTAACTGGTAGGCTGGTACCTAAAGAAGTCACTTACTACTTACTGGGCATTTCAAACACACTAAAAAGACTAAACATGTATGTGGGTTTGAGGACCTCTTGCTAGTATTAGTGTACACCATAAAGCCATATCTCGGAAGGCTTCAGTTGCAAGAGTTTTGGAATTGCTTGCGAGATCTATGGAAATGGACATATGCTGAACTTGATATCTTGTTTAAGACACATATAGAAGATATGAGTGCTGTTCCCTACAATGAATAAGCCATTAAATTCGATAATTTGCCTGAATACCTGGTGGGGGTTATGGTATCATATGCTGATGTGTCTGCAGTTCCACTATATATTGGAAAAGGAGGTGGCTGTGGTTATGCTGTGCTCGGAATGTTCATTCTTTTATTGTTCAAGGCTGTTCTGCATTTAGCTTCCCAATACAATGGTTTGTATTCAGTTTATTACCTGTGTTTATCTGTAAGTCATGATATGAGGTATGAGCTAGAGTGTACATTCTGTATGGTAAGTGCGAATAGCTCAATATAATACTCAATAATAAGCTACTAAGAAAAAATGTCCTCTGAAAAGACTGCCTGCCTGTGAATGAACAGGAGAATGGACTCTACTACCTTCTATTACAATGAAGGTTCCTTACTGCCTGCGGAGTGGAGAAAACTCTCTTGGGATCTTCTGCTCCTGCGTTTTCTCCAGGGCTCATAACCTACCCTTTCGCTCACCCACAGGGCTCAAGGCTCTATGGTTCTCCCAGTTAAGTCTATTGGTCACTGTGGAACTCCCCCTCCAATGGGTGGGGAATCAAAAGGTCTTTCTGCAGAGAAAGCTGCTCCTTGCCTCAAAGAGTACCACCCAACCAGTTGCAACGTGACATTTCCACTAACCGTCCCTCTGGACGTTTGTCCTGTGGCTGGGTGGAGAATTTCTGAGGGCAATTCGGAGTTGTATATTTTGCTGCAGATCTGAAGCAAGTGCTGGTGGCAAGTCTCCTCTAAGTGTAAACCATAGTCTGTAGTATCAGGAACCAGTTCTATAGTTTTTAGGATTTTTACATTGTATAAAATTTTGAAGGATGAAAGGCTGAGTAGGTGGTGGTGTTATTTGTACCTGGGAAACACCCAGTTCAATCAAGTTTCTGAAGCAGATGCATTGACCCTCTCAGCTATCCGCGGCCTAATTGGCTTAGCACGCTGCTGCTCTTAATTTACAATGGGGACATTGTAATTGTTTTTTTAATTGCATTATTTTTTGCCCCGGCAAACATCATGTTACACCATTTGAAGGATCCTGTGCAAACAGACACGTGGCAATCCCTGTCTAGAGCAGGAATCCCAGTGCTGCATATCTAGTTAATAATCCTTTGCCAGGTAAATAGTGGACAGCCCACAAGGCAGGCAGGCTCACTGTCCCAGAGTTTTCTTGCTGCCCCGTTTAGTGGGTTGTTCTTTCAACCCTGTGGTCTCACCTTCAAAACAAATGCCAAGGAGGAGGTTGTTGAACAGTGGCCACTGAAATAAGACCTCTCATTGTCTACATGTCACCGCATAGGACTGAGGTTGCAGTATTCAGCCAAGCAGCGTGTCCGCAACCTAAATACCACCATAGACTTTGCTATTTATTATTTTATTTAAGGTACACTTTCTGCTATCTTTTCAAATCCTTAGTTACAAAATGTATTTTAACTTCATTGCAGTTGGCTTCCTACAGTAAGTTCATCACAAGGCCCCTGTTAATGAGGGCTAGTCACTGGCCTAGCTTTGGAACCTGACCTTGTGTCAGCACTCCGAGCATCAGATAGGAAAATAATTGGCTGAGAGTTCAGGGGTCATGTCTAGAGGTGACGAGATTCTCTGTACAGTCATCGCTAAGTGTCTCTTGCATGCAGATCTTTAATCCAGGCAGCGTGAGAGCTAACAAAGCCACGAGACTCCCCTACTCTGTGCCTAATGAGAAGATCAGCAAAAAAAAGAGGCCTTCGACTGAGCCTTGCGGTACAACACCGTCTCCTTATAATGTTCCTTGTCTGTGGAGATCATTAAAGCACTGCAGAGTCCATCAGAAGTATCAGAGCCACCGCCGAGTTATTTTTGTAAAAGAGTTTCAGTTGCTGTGTCAGTGGAAAAGCTGTTCTAAGAGCGCACTGCCCTTTTTAGAAAGAAACTAGCAATTTGTAGCGCGTGACCTCAGAATGTAGGTAGAACACCTTTAATACCGGAAACGGCGGTGTCTTTGTCAGATTTTACTGGTGGCTGTTCTCGCGAGGCTGTCCTGTCGCAGTATGAACTGCGTAACACCGTCCTGTACCTGCGTGCAGCACACCTGCATCCGTCACGAGGCGCCGATGCGAGATGCTCACCCGCAGAGCGCTTACTGCCCCCTGATGACTGTTCTGCCTTTGTCTACACCCTCAGACCTGGACGTTTTGTTTTCTAAGAGGGACTTATTCGAAAGTCAGGTTTTTACAGTTTTACCCGGAGCCCCAGCTGAAATCATGTTAAAAAGGCAACTTCAGTCTGTGTTGCACTGACCCCTCGTTGCTAGCCCAATCGTGGATTTAAATGCGCCAGGGAAAGAAAAATGTCTGCCTAATGTGAATCTCTGTATTTTTGCTTGACTGTACCCTTTGATCAACACCATTTGAGGACGAGTATCTTTTTTTCTTTGCTTCAGTACTCACAGGCTTCTGTGTTTAAAAACAAAACAAAAAAAACATTCAGAGTGACCTCTGTGCATATTGACGAAGTAACTGACTGGCCAAGAAGCTCAAAGTGCCATTATAGTCCACGGTCACAGGACCAATGCGCAATTTGATGCTGACCACAATGGAGTGCGGGCTGGATATACTAACAATGTTTGTTTACCTTCTGACTGTAGTCCTTTAAGTCCCAATCCACCACAGGAGTACACTTTTAGAAGACACAAGGACCCCAGGGGAGGCACTTCTATCTGACAGGTGGCAGGCAGAGGCCGACACAAGGGTTCAGGTTTAATAAACTTAATATTGTATCCCAGTGCTTTCCCGCATCCAGCAACACCTCATTGGAAAGCCACATTTGATACGGACATGGGTCAAAGAATTCATTGATAGGCCTGGCTATTGACAGTGTTAGCTCTAAGTAAGGAAGTCATGTCATCAGTTCTTTACAAACATACAATAAGAGATACAGCGAGAGAGAGGAGTTTGGGTAAGCTCTTTTCAACCATTGGCTTTTACATGTTTTTCATTTTTTGCTATTGACTGCATGGGCAGCCATCAAGCCCATAGCATTTTGTGGGTGGTTAGATTCCCATTTGTGTTCTCTTTAAGCTACGTTGAATTAGGCATCAAGAAGTCCTACAAAT
This sequence comes from Pleurodeles waltl, assembly GCF_031143425.1. Lineage (NCBI taxonomy): Eukaryota > Metazoa > Chordata > Amphibia > Caudata > Salamandridae > Pleurodeles > Pleurodeles waltl. Next base: position 1,069,318,077 of record NC_090439.1, on the reverse strand, counting down.
CACCTTTGCAAGGCCACTTGTTTTACTTTCCTTTTGCAGTAAAATATTGTTGGAATTTCAGCATGTTTTTTGTTCACAAAGTAAATATAAAAATACTGGTCCTTTGTCAAAAGTATCTACTATGTAATATTTTTCTTGTATGTCTTTTTGGTTCACTGCTTCTGACTCAGTCTGTTCAGGAAAGCGACCTTACTCTCATCTTTTATGCTATTGTAGCCCAAGACATTGCTTTATTGTCAGATTTTCTTTCAAGGAAAGCTGGGGGCTGGACATAAAAATTCACTCCGGTATTATCAAACACTTCCCTTGATAAAAAGCCAGACCTGTCGACTTTGCTAATTTAACCTGTTCCTATGTAAATCAAATTACAAAGTATGATGTACATTGGTGCATTAATGTCACTTCCCAGAAACCTTGTAGTAGAACTATGAACTAACTTGTATCTTCCTTTTATCATAGATGGGATCAGTGTGAGCGGTTTCCCACTTTCCAGTCCCTTTCGACAGGTTGTCAAACCCAAAGTAGAGAGTAAGCCTATCAATCCATCGGAGAGTAGCAAAGGCGGGGACTTCAGCCATATAAAGGTAAGTGGGAACGGCCTTTGCTTCAGGAGCCCTTGTGATTGTGCATCACAATCAGACTAAACTGTTGTGATAAGCCTAAAACTGAGCAAATAAATTGGTATTTGCTGGTTTGTGGCTTAGTGCATAAAATGGCATATTAAAGAATGAAGTAGATTGTTATATGGAGGCTGAAGTCTAACTCACAGCATTAAAAATACTTAAAGCACTGTATTTAAAACATTTGTGTGGCTTTAGTGCGTCGATGTTGTGAATACAAGCAGCATGGCGCACACTGCTGTTCTATTGCCTGCTTAGCCACAGGCAGTACATAATTAATTCCCCGAGCCCAGTAGACATGAGGGCTAGAGTGCCTTGAGACTGAAAACCACATGAGCCACTAAGGCTACCAAATTCAGTATTTGTGCTAACCAGGCCCCCGCCTGCCACTGTCGAGCCACCTGTGAGGTATTGTAAGGGAACCACTAGTGCATCATAAGAGATATCGGCAATAGACGTTTGCTCTCAACTAAAAGTCTTCGCCCCAGCTCCCGTTTCTCCATCCACTCTAGCCGTCCTCTTCGAGTGATGCTCCTGCACATTCTAATGTACAACATCACATTCCTAGGACAGTCTCTTCTGGTGGTCTTGTTATATCTCAGAGGAAGACACCACACCACCATTCTTCCTGCCACTGGCCGGTTGCATCGGTGCTAGATTTAAATCCGCCATGTCCATCAGTCATTGAAGCTAGTGTGCAGCGTCCTGGGCAAGTATTTTCATATTGGAAATAACTGATTGATAGTCAAGTACAGGTGAGTACGATTGCGTTGATGCTTTCTTTTTGGTCACCTCTCTTTGTTCCATTTGCCCTTAGTATAGTTATAAGTACAGTACGTATTGTATAAGTACAGATCAGTACTGAGGTAAAGTGAGCAAGACAGTGTGAAATAAATGCCTGCGGTGGTAGAGGAAAAGAATGCTGGTTTCAGGGTTTATCAAAAGGTTATAGAAATACTAGTCATGTTGGGCACGAAATACATCATTTATAGAGTTAGTAATCATGCGACCTGTTTATCCCCTTCACCCATATAATTGTAATTTTGAATGTCTAGCTCTGTCTTGCCTGTCCAACCACGATCCGGTGGAAGAGGTGTGGGGTTGGCTAGGAGTAGGGAATGTAACTCAACCACCTCCTGGTACTTGGTTTAATCTTCCCGCATCCATCACAAAAATATTGGATGAGCAATTACGAGCCTGGGAACAGACATGCAGCGAGTAACTTCTTGAGCCTCTAAAAGGGATTTTGCTTCTTCCTCTATGTTAAAGTTTTCGCCTCATGTTTTGGACTTTGCTCATGCTATGTTGGTCTACATTCTGAGTAGATTTCTGACTTTTATTGAATTCATTCAACTCTCCGCATGCTGTGCATTGCCATGTCAGTGCACTTTACAAAGGTTAACAAACATTGTTTGTGGAAAAGTAAGGAGGCGTATTATATGATGGGTCTTTCATGTTTAATGAGCAGTCACATGTTATTGGGAATGTAGTGGTGAAGAACAAATGTACCTGGTTAACATTACAGTGACTCTTAAATATGTTGAAGTTTACAATCTCATATCATGAGTGATACAGAGGACAGCCTCAGATCACTCCTTATGATGCTCTGATGCAGTGGTCAAAACAAATTGACACAATTAAGATCACTTTAAGGGCATTTACATGTTTGTAGTGTTTAAATTGTTAAAACAGAAGAGTTGCCTATAGAAAACTCACATCTCTGAATATCTCATGTACTACATGATCACATAGGCCCTCATTACAACCTCAGCGGTCTTTTTCAAAGACTGCTGAGGCTGCGGGCACCAGAATACCGCCAGTGCTGGCGGTATTTCTGGCTCCCTATTACGACTTTTCCGCTGGGCCAGCGGACAGTAAGCAGTGTTACCGTCCGCTGGCCCAGCGGAAAAGTCACATCAACATTGCTGCCGGCTCGTAATAGAGCAGTAGCACCCGTTGCGCATTTCACTGCCCGAAATTCAGGCAGTGAAATGTGCGACGGGGCTATGCCTGGGGGCCCCTGCACTGCCCATGCCAAATGCATGGGGAGTGCAGGGGCCCCCAGGGGTGCCCCAAGTCCCCCTTACCGCCAGCCTTTCCATGGCGGTGTTTACCGCCGTGGCCAGGCTGGCGGTCGGAGACTCATAATCCCCAGGGCAGCGGTGCGGGGATTATGACCGCCAGGCGAATGCCGAGCTCTATAGTGGGAGGGGCCGGCGGTATGGCTGTGGCTATTGCGCCACAGTCATAATAGCTGTTACCACCAGCTTACCGCCGGCCGCCAGGGTCATAATGAGGCCCATAGTCTGCATTGTTTAACTGTGAGATGAAAGGAGTGTCTGAGGTGTACGGTTAGTTCCACACAAAGTCGTTAAAGGTATACTGCGAGCTTAACAGGGATCAGTCAGGGGTGTAATATGAGAAAGACGTAGGTTAGTCAGAAGTATACTTGGAGATAACCATGCATCGATCAGAGCTATACAGATTAAAACTAGATCAGAGGTACATGTGACCTGCAGGATCAGTACGTCCGTCCTGGTATTTTCCATTTATCATGAAGCTGATTCCAGTGGGGAAGGAATGTCCTGTGCATCCTACCCATGGATAGGCTTTTGTGCTGATTCCTAAAGTATTGTTGTGGCCAGTCCCAAAGAGGCAGAGTGCCTGAAATACACACTAATTTTGTCTTTTCTTTTTTTTTCTACTTGTGGAAAATAGCTGTCATTGCTACATTACCAGGCAGTTGTGTGGTGTTTGCAGACTTTTACCTGTGGATTTACACACTTACTGCAAACTTTTTTGGGACTACATCATATTTGTAAGTGTGATAGAAAAATAGGGAGCAGTGGCGTCTGATGATCTGTGGAAGTGATGGGGTGAAATACCTACCCAGTGGCATCGAGTGCGCGAAGGCAGTCGAGGGTGTTCTCTTCCCGGGAAACGTTTTCAAAATGTGGATGAAATAATGCGTTTTACAATAAATAGGAATACTCATGAAATATTCCAGTACTTTCTCGCGGTGCCAGCTAAGCATGACCGTTCTAAGGATTGCTGCTGCTTCACCTGCCCAAAGATCATTTTGAGCAAATGACAAAATGGTTCCCTTTTAATCACAATTGCTCTGTAAAAGTCAGAGAAGCCATTTGGTATACAAATGGCCAGGGAGAAGCAGCACTGCTGCCCTGACATAATTTGGGAGAGGGCTCAGATGAAGTGGCGCTTCAGTCCTGTTGTATTTCGGGGTGCAGACGAAGAGGCATAACTTCCCTGCCACCTGTCTGGGCTCAGAAGTGGCACTTACCACCCTGCTGCGTTTGGCGACTCTGCTGCGCGGTGCCTGTGCCGCTGTGCTATTGCGGGGACTCAGCGGAAGGGGCACTGCTGTAGCCTGTCTGGGGCTCAGAGAAGGTGGCACTGCTGCATCACGGTGTTAAGGAAGTGCTAGTGCTGCTCTTCTGTAAAGAGGTCTTCATAGGAGCACGCTGTTGTACCCAGCAACAGATGCCCTGGTCGCTGGCGCGCTGCAGACGTTGACCTGGAGCCTTCACAAGGGGCCAGGAAAGAAGACTCTTCTTGTTCCCAGGCCAAGCAGAAGAGGTCCTAAGGTCCTTGTCCCTGGTTAATCTGTTTCGCAGGAGACGAGAAACTGCTGTCCTGTTGTATGAGGCATCGGAATAAGGGCTCTGCGTCCTGATGTGTGGGGCCTCAGAAGAAGGGGTGCTGCTGGCAACATGACAGCAACGTTCGGATTGGTCGGAGCACCCAGCCAGGGCGCTCCATGGGAGACTGGGAGCCTCTGCCTGCTGTCTCCAACCCGGCAATACAGTGCCGGGTTGGAGAGAGCCTAGTGCGCATGTGTATTTGGATGGTCCAAGACGGCCAGCCAAATATACAAGCACACTAAGGGTGGGGGATGGGGGGGGTGCAGTGCTCGTCGCACCCTGTGGCCCCACCCCTTTTACAATTAAACAATAATAAACGGGGGGTGCAGTGCTCGTCGCACCTTGTGGCCCCACCCCTTTTACAATAAAACAATAATAAACGTAGTTTATTATTGTTTTATTGTAAAAGTTTGGCTGGTGGGGGGTGATGCTCCTTCGCCTTAGCAGAGGAGCTGCGCCTGTGTCCTGGTCTATGCAGCATCAGGGGAAGAGGTGCAGCAGTCCTGGTCTATGCAGCATCAGGAGAAGGGGCACAGCTGGCCTGTGGGGTATCAGAGGAAGTGGTGCAGCTGTCCTGGTCTATGCAGCATCAGGAGAAGGGGCACAGCTGTCCTGGTCTATGCGGCATCAGGGGAAGGGGCACAGCTGTCCTGGTCTATGCGGCATCAGGGGAAGGGGCACAGCTGTCCTGGTCTATGCGGCATCAGGGGAAGGGGCACAGCTGTCCTGGTCTATGCGGCATCAGGGGAAGGGGCACAGCTGTCCTGGTCTATGCACCATTAGGAGAAGTGGTGCAGCTGTCCTGGTCTATGCGACATCAGTGGAAGGGGCACAGCTGGCCTGTGGGGCATCAGAGGAAGGGGCGCAGCTGTCCTGGTCTATGCAACATCAGGAGAAGGGGCACAGCTGGCCTGTGGGGCATCAGAGGAAGGGGCGCAGCTGTCCTAGTCTATAGGACAGTATAATAAACACTTGCTTTTAGGTGTTTTGACAAAGTTCACCAATGCCCTGCTTCAATCAGGGGTTCAGCAAAAGCCATTGCTTCGCTGCTGTGTGGGGGTGCAGCCCAAGGGGCTGCTGACAAACGCCACTGGAAAAAGGGTTAATCTCCAGCCTATGTTAACTGTCCATGTGTTCTGTTAGAAGGTCAGATATATAATAACAAAAATACAACGTTTTTCTATCACTTCCTAGCCCACGTCTGATACTTCTAAGCATTGTATATGATCCCTGTTACTGGGAGAGGTTCAGGTACATGTTGTAGGCACGTGACGGTGGCACTTCCTGGTTGAAAGTGTGCGCCTTTGCACGTACTTCCTGCCCGGATGTGGAATGAAAAACATAGAATTATTGCGTACTAAACCTTCGTGTGCAGACACAGCTTGTGTGCATGCATGCCTGCTAGCCCTTTTGTAGAAGTATGTATGCATCCCATGCACCCTCATGCTGTGGGCCTCATGCTGTGACCATCTAACTTGACAATGTTCCAACCTCATTCCATATGCATTAAAATCTGTCTTTAAAATCAATAAAAAAAGCACAGCGTAAGGAATTTCTTTGGCCCCTCCTTGGAGCTCCTTTGTTGAGTCCCGGCCTCGATCACACTGAACAATACCCAGCGAATAAGGGTAATTAACTCTTGAAAGAAAATCTGCGCGCTCTGGACAACTTCAACAATGATTGCCTTTGAAACGGTGAGATGGGAGATAGGGTAGCACAATGTGTTTCTGTTCCTTACCTGAAAAGATAAATTCAAAGCTTATCTTTTGCTTACATTTGACTCTATATAAGTGCACTTAGAACTTTGTATGGAGACTGAGATGTGAGGAAAGCTGAACAGTCCTTAATGGACTGAAAATAGAACGCATCATGCCATACAACTTTTACATGTGGGTGCACCAGTGGTGCAGTGGGGTACAGACAACTTTTGGGGGAGTTTTTTTGTTTGCTTACCTTCCGCTTTCCTCGGGTTTCTCTCCTGCTTGTTCCCCAGGATGTGGCTCGCTTGCGCTGTCCTCCAATTTGTGGCCATTTCGAGGTCAGAATTCCTGCGCCTTTGTAACCTGTAATGAGAAGTACAGTGTGACTGACATTTAGGGCCAGAAAGGTCCATGCGATATCAGTCACGCTGTACGTGTGGCTCTGGAGTGTCCTAGTCAGTGAGATTCGGGGGTGTCACCCTAAATTTCTCAACAACCACCTCAGTGAACCCAGTTAAAAAATATAGGTCCAGATGTACAAGAAATGTAGAGGAAGCGTGGACCGCAAATGTACAAATCCGTGTTTGCGATTTGGTAACCTATTACTGAATTGCAAATTGGGTTTGTGATTCGGTATTAGGATGGGATGTGTTTAGGGCGTCCCTTCCTAATACCGAATCGCAGTGGTATGTGTGAATGTTGTGTGACCAAAATGCAGTTGCATAACATTTGCATTTTACTGCCTACTTCAAGGAAAGTGGTACCAATTTTCGCAAATGGGCAGCTCAACCGATTATCCTCAAAGCTTTTGCATGGTTGAATTCGTTCGTATGTACCACAATTACAAAAAAGTGTGTTCAAAACCAAAATTAATTTATTTTCAGAACTGTAAACTGTAGAAACTGTAAACTTCGCACTTGTATATCGCACTACTCACCCATTAAGGTCTCAAGGCGCTGTACGCATACCACTGTGGAACCCCTCCTGGCTTTTCCCTGTGAGGCGCCTACTCCTGGACAGCCCCAGGGTGAAGCCTGGCATCCAAGCGCTGGTGGGGCCCTTGTGGAGATTAAGCAAGCTTTTGCCCAGAGTTACAGAGTGGGACCCATTAATTAGATTAGGCACTGGGGCGAGAATTAGCTGGTCCAAGGGAATTGAGCCCAAGACCCACTGAGGCGGGGATTGAACCCTGGTCCCGGGCCAGATCTCTGCATCAGGGTCTGCCGCTCTAACCATTGTGCCAGACTTCTCCACTCTTAAGCTGGTATTTGGAGAAATTGAGAGGTGGGAGGGCTGTTAATAATTTCATACCTTGGCGCCAGGCCTGTGAAGCTTTGGCTGTTACGCATTACCTATATATAAGTAGTCTGTAGCATCTTCCCCAGCCCTAGAGCATGTATTTGAATTACGCTGCACGGGAGCTGCAATCAAACAATACTTTATTCCTTGGCATACACCAGCACACTGTGCATTACCTCCTACTTTCCGTTAACCACACCTTGACACCTCCCTGTACATTACGTGCTTCCTGTTCAGAGACCGCCCAGGACCAGGAAGATTCTAGTGCGCATAACATCAAGATGCTACATGTTTTAAATTGATAAAACGTTTTTGACATTACCTCTGTAAACCCTGCCTGGTGCACTGAGATGGTCTCTACTGTAAACTGCATGTGGTGGCCACTAATGTAATCTTGTTTCATGTGCTCACTGTTACAACATGGGTAATACTTGTTAGTAGCTCAGAGTGTTTTTACAGACATAAGTAGATCTTATTACAGAAACGCTTGGAGACCCCTCCAGCCTAAACATACGAACTCGCCAGGTCTGTCTAGATGACTTTGCTGGCTCAGTCAGACGTGTATTAGTATAATTTTCTGCTTTTACTCACACCAATGATTCAGAATTGAGTTTTCAGGATGGACTATGTGTGGCAGTAAATTCCACCTGGGATCGTCAGTGTAACCTAATCCTAAAATCTTTAAGTCCATATCTGGGAATTACACCCTTAGACTATATTTGTTTTCCACATCTAGTGATGTTTTTGCGTTCTGAATTTGTCACTTTTTCATTTTGGATTTTATGGTTTGCTGTTCCATGCTTCTTCCACAGGTGTCTGTTTTTAGATCTCAAAGTACTATTTACTGTAATAAACTATTAAATGCTGATAACACATGTTGATATATATTAAAACTCAGGGTTACTAAATAGTGATATTGCAAGCAAATAGTTTTGTGTAAAAATTATGCCATAAGTCAGGAAGCTGTTCTTTGTGGTGGCTTATTTATCGAAGGCTCTAGTTAGGACTACGTTTTCAAGCAGTTAACAGCAAATTATTTCACTTTATGGTGCACAAACTTTATGCATGCCCGATGTGTGAGTAAAGACACTCTTAGCAACTTTACGAGACACATTCTTCAGGCAGACATGTAACTCTCGAAGCTTCCTAGTACCCTAATAACATTCTCCTCTTCTACCATTCCTACCCTAGCTTTGTATTATCCACAAAAGCACCATTGCCAGGAAAAATGGATTTGTATCTTGCTGTAGTTGTCATGCACATCTGTTGTTTAAATGTTGTGTCGGCAACTGCACCAACATGCTTTGAGGACCTTCTGCAGGCCACTCATGTAAACAGCCCTACATCCTGTGAAATGAAGATACATTGTTTGATATGGAAATCTGATTACTATCTCCAAATTTTTTTTTTCAAGTCTGGTTCCTTGATGTGTTAGGTACTATTGTTGTACATGAAAATAGAAACCATATCAAGAATAACAAATCACGTCAGCCTTAGCCTACAGTGCTGAACATTAGCCAGGCACAACAGCACAGGAGCACAGTTTTGAGAGTCTATGAAGGAGAAGTGCTGGGGGTAATATGTTCAGTTGGAAGTCAGCAGAAGCCCTTATTTAAGCTGAATGTAGCTTCCACTGCTGAGTGCACTGATTCTATGACTTTGAAAATTGCAGTGGGGATAAGTTTGAGGAACAGAACTTGGGACTTGTAACTTTACAGTCAGTAGTGCATTTCCTGGCTTTGCCAGGCAGACTTGGAGGCTCGAGGTGGGGCTCTGGATCACATAACGCATGCTGTTCAGGAGTGTCGAGAAATCCATCTGACACAGCCAGTGCACACACTTAATCGTCTAAATGTTTTTCTCATCTTCACATTATACGTGCTTTCTATTCTTTTTAAGCTCTCTTGCGTGGTCTTTTCCACCCCACTTAGTATTTTTCCCTAGGGCTTTCTTTTCTTCTAGTATCAGGCTGTTGTTCATAAGTCACCCCCTTGACTGTTGCAGCGTTTAGGGACATCTTTCAGTCTGCACAGATACAGAAAGATACACTTACTTTGTAAGCTTTGTGTTTTCTTTTTGCCCACCTCTCTTCTTCCCACACCTTTAATAATACTTGGTTAATGGGAGGGGGAAATCTCCCGTAGTCCTCTCTGAGATTTGTGACTCCTCTTCCAGAGTCTGTTTTTTGTATCTTCACCCCATCTCTTGCCTTTATACGGACTCTGTATCTGCACTGACCTGATATACTGGACTGGCAATGAACCTGGAGAGCTGTGACAGGATAACTCAGGCTTCCCTTTCCTATTATGCACTTGGACAATTAAGTATTATCTGATAGAGGCTTCTAGTTGCAGATTCCTTACCTTAGAATTTTCCCCCAGTGTCAGACTGGTTCCGGAGATTTTTTCTTCGAGCAATACCATTGCGCGTCTGTAGGTGGCATCGGTCTACTCTGCGGTCGTCATTGGCGTCGTAGTTGCCGCAATGACGTCGGGAGTAGTACATAGACACAGCCTCAGTGCAGTGACGTTTGTTCTTTTATTTCCGCACCACGCGCTGATCAGGAGAGAGCTACCCTGGTCTCTTTTTGACTGAGTTCGACAGTTTTGTCGAGTTTTTTTGGTGCGTCTAGATGTCCCCGAAGACGGTTCCAAGACGTGCAAGGACTGTCAGCGCATGATGTCGGTGACCGATCCGTATCTGGTCTGTTTGTGGTGCTTGTAGCGTGACCACGACCTGAAGTCGTGCTCCAAGTGCCGGCCCATGCACCCGAAGGCCTTGATGGAGCGATCCCCCAAGCTCATGGAGGCCCGGCGCTCTACTCCGTGTAGGTCCTGGTCTCGCTCAAGAGGAAGGTCTCGAGACTGCTCGCGGAGCCACCTCCAAAGCCTTCCTCCAAGTCTTTGGACACAGGTAAGAAGTGGTCGTCGTCGAAGCGGTCCTGTCACCCTTCGACTTCACCCAGTCGCTCGGCTGATGCGACGCGGGAGGAGCATCGAGGCTCGAGGTCCTAGTCTTGGGAGCCTGCTTCTGGGTCCGCTCCACGCTTCCTCGAATTTCCGGGAGCCGGAGCGACCCCCGGTACAGTGTCTTTGGGCCCAAGGGGTTCGTTCGGGGGACCTCCGGGTTCCGCGCCGTCAGCTTCAGCTCCGCCCAACACGGTACCCTCCGGATCCGCTCGTGGATCCCCACTGGCGCCGGTCGTACCACTGAGACCTTCTCCGGTGCTGGTTCGATTGTCAACACTCCTGACGTCAGTGGTGTCCATCATCGACGTCGACCTGATCCTCATCACCGACGACTCTGAGCCATAACGGCGTCAGCCGACGCCGTCTCTGGCTTCGATGGGGCCTACTCACACCAGGTCGGATTTGGACCCTTTTCCTTATGGGTACGAATTCGGGGAAGGATTAGAGTGGTCCCTGGACCCTTATGAATACCATGATGACCCTACTTTGGACTGGGCACAGGAATTGGGCAAGGGCAGTGGCCAGGACACTTCTCCAGACGTTGGCATGCTGTCTCCTCCTACCGTGGCTACGGCGGAGGGAGCGACTTATTCTATGGAGGTCAGCAGGGAGGTTGAGGTCCTTGGCCTTGAGCTGCCTTCTGTACAGGTCAGGTCCAATCTCCTGATGGAGTTGCTTCAGCCAAGGGCTTCCACATCTCAGCCCCGTCTGCCATTCAATGAGGCCCTCATCGATGTTCTCTTGGGTACTTGGTCCAGACCCAACACAGGGGCTCCTGTGAACAGGTCTATTGCATGACGCCATCGACCCGCCCCGAACGACCCTAAATTCCTGTCCCAACACCCCACGCCTGAGAGTCTTGTCATCCAGGCTTCCTCTTCCTCAAGCGCACCCCAGGATAGGGAATCAAAAAGGCTGGAACAATTTGAGAAGAGGTTTGCTTCCTCTAGTCTTGCACTGAGGTCTGTGAACGCTGCATACCTTGTAGGCTGCTATGCCCGCTCTCTTTGAGATATGGTTGCGCAAGTTCTGCCACAGATACCGGAGGAGGCCTGTGCTATCGTCTCCCAAGCTGTCACTGATGGGAGAGATGCAACGAAGTTCACGATCAGATGTGGGCTGGACACAACCGACTCTCTGGGCAGATCGGTTGCTATGATGGTGGTCTTGAGACACCATGCCTGGTTGCCTACTTGTTTTTTTGGGGGGGATGTCCAACAGTCTCTTATGGACATGCCCTCTGATGGTTCCTGTCTCTTTGGAGACAAGGCAGACTCAGCCTTGGAGAGGTTCAAGGACTCCCAGGCTACGGCTCGGTCCCTTCGCCTTTCTGCTGCCCCTCGTCCCCATCAGTCTGCCTTTTGCCCCTTTTGTGGCCACGGAAGGGGCTCCCTGTCGCATCCCCAACCCAGCCACCATGCTACCCATGCTGTTCAGCTGCTGCGTGACCGGGGACGCGGAATCCCTCATGGGACAGGGAACCGGAGGTCTGCCCAGTCCACCCCTGCTGCAGCCTCCAAACCCTCCTAATCCGTCCCTTCACTCCCGTCCAGTTGGCGGCAGGATTCGCTATCACCTGCCCCACTGGGAATCCATCAGTACGGACAGGTGGGTTTTGCAGATAGTTCGAAAGGGCTATTCCCTCCCCTTTGAATCTGCCCCACCAGCCATGCCTCCATCAGTCAGCCATCTTCCGGAGGGTTATTTGGCACTTCTCCGCCAGGAAGTCGCGGCTCTCTTGGCCAAGGGAGCCATAGAGAAAGGCCCCTGTACCAGAAGTAGGTCCTGGTTGTTATTCCTGCTACTTTCTGGTGCCAAAAAAGGACAAGGGCTTACGTCCTATCCTAGACCTTCGGGACCTTAATCACTTCCTCAAGAAGAAGAAATTCAAAATGCTCACCCTGGCTCAGGTCCTGTCTGCCTTTGACCCAGGAGACTGGATGGTAGTGTTGGACTTGCAGGACGCTTATTTCCACATTCCCATCCTGCCTGCCCACAGACGTTACCTGCGATTCGTGGTAGGTCACGAGCACTATCAGTTTACTGTGCTCCCCTTCGGCCTTACCAGCGCCCCTCGGGTGTTCATGAAAGTGATGCTGGTGGTTGCAGCTCATCTGAGTAGGTTAGCGGTCTCAGTCTTCCCCTACCTCGACGACTGGCTGTTGAAGGCGGACTCACCTCAGAAAGTCGTCCCCCACCTTCAGACTATGGTGAGCCTCCTGCACACGCTGAGGTTCACTATCAATGTGCCGAAGTCACACCTGACTCCCTCTCAGACGCTCCCTTTCATCAGAGCTGTTCTGGACACAGTGCAGTTTCGGACTTATCCTCCCGAAAAGCGAGTCAAAGATATTCAGGCTATTATTTCGATCTTTTAGCCTCTGTCTTGGGTTTTGGTGAGGCTGACCTGCCATGTAGCATATGCGGGCTCTGCAGCGGGACTTGAAGTTCCAGTGGGCGCAGCATCTGGGAAATCTCTCCGACCTGGTCCAGATCTCAGAGGGGACTACGAAAGACCTGAAGTTGTGGCTTTCGAATCTGCATTGGGTCCACTGCAGATCCCTCTCCAGCCAGATCTATCCATAGTGACAGATGCGTCACTTCTGGGTTGGGGCGGCCACATGGAAGAGGCGGAAATCAGAGGCCTCTTGTCTCATGCGGAGTCTGGGCTCCATATCAGTCTTCTGGAGCTTTGGGCGATCAGGTGTGCGTTAAAAGCGTTTCTTCCCTCTCTCAAAGGAAAAGTAGTGCAAGTGTTCGCGGACAACACTACCACCTTGTGGTACTGCAACAAACAAGGTGGGGTAGGGTACTGGACCCTTTGTCAGGAGACACTACGCCTCTGGACATGGCTGGAACATCAGGGCATTACCCTGGTGGTTCAACATCTGGGGAGCTCTCTGAACGCCAGAGCGAATTCAGCCGTTGATGCACAGCCGATCATGAATGACGTCTCCATCCAGAGGTGGCGCAAGGTCTCTTTCAGCATTGAGGAGAGCCTTGGTTAGATCTGTTCACTTCCGCAGAGAACGCATAATGTCAGCTGTTTTGCGTGTTGGAGTTTCCAAGGCGGCACTCGCTCGGAGACACTTTTTGTCTCGAGTGGAACTTTGGCCTCCTTTACGCCTTCCCGCTTATACCACTTCTGCCCAGAGTTCTCAAGAAGAACAGCAATGACTGGTCCCAAATTATCCTGGTGGCTCAGGACTGGGCACGGAGAGTATGGTATCCAGAGCTATTGAGCATGGCCACCAATCCTCTGCTCAGACTGCCTCTTCGGGCGGATATTCTGTCGCAGCAACCGGGGTGGTCCTCCACCCAAACCTGTCCAATCTCCGCCATCATGCGTGGAGATTGAGCGGGGCAGTTGACGTCTTTTGATCTTCCACCCTAAGTCTGCGATGTTATCTTGACAGCCAGGCGTCCCGCCACCAAAATGGTATACGCCTCTTGTTGGCATAAATTTGTGGCATGGTGTACCAACAAATCTGTTAATACCCTCTCTGCTCCTCTATCTGAGGTTCTTTTGTTCATTCTTTCTCTGGCCCAGCAGGGCTTGGCCACCCTTCAAGCGTATTTTTCGGCCATTTCTGCCTTTCTTAGGCTACCTGATCAGCCCTCACTCTTTAAGTCTCCTATTGTCAATCGATTCCTTAAAGGTCTCTCACATTTATTTCCTCCAACTCCATTTATCATGCCTCATTTGGACCTCAATCTTGTCCTTACTTGCTTGATGTGTACTCCCTTTGAGCTGATGCAAAATTGCCCTTTCTCACTTTCAAAACTGTCTGTATTGTTGCCATCACTTCTGCTCGCAGAGTGAGTGAGCTTCAAGCTCTTTCTTCAAAGCCTCCATTCTTGTCTGGGCACCCTGACAAATTGGTGTTCCACACTAAGGCTTCCTTCCCAAGGTTGTTACGCCTTTTCATGTAGGCCAGTCCATTAGCTTGCCTACTTTTTACACACCCCCACATCCTTCTCATGAGGAGGAGAGACTCCACCGTCTGGACCCCAAAAAACTGGTGTTCTATCTAAATCGTACTAAAGATTTCCGGGTGAATGATCAACTGTTTGTCGGCTATGTGGGTGCGAAGAAAGAGAAGGTGGTGCAAAAACGTACCATCTCCTGATCGGTACTTCTTTGCATCAAGATGTGCTACGCTTTGGCTAAGAAGCAACCCCCTGAGGGCTTGCATGCTCATTCCACCAGAGCAACTGCTGCTTGCACTGCATTAGCACGTGGAGTTCCTGTCCTGGATATCTGCCAGGTGGCTATGTGGGCATCCCTACACACGTTTGCTAAACATTACTGCCTGGACAGTCAGGTCCGTCAGGACGGCTACTTTGGTCGTTCGGTCCTGCAGGACTTTCTAGTATGATCTTGGTTCGCAGCCCACCTCTGAGGATGGCATTGCTTGGGTATCTATTCTAAGGTGAGGAATCTGCAACTAGAAGTCTCTATCAGATGTACAAGTTACTTACCTTTGGTAACTAAATATCTGGTAGAGACATATTCTAGTTGCAGATTCCTAACCAACCCACCCCTCCTCCCCGCTTGCGAACTGATTTCTAGGGACAGGGATTCCCCCTTCAGGTCCTTAGCTCTGGCGCACCAATCTCAGTGTTCTTAGCAGCCATGTGCTTTGGCGTGGAAAGTCGTTAAAAGAAACAGACATCACTATGCTGATGCGGCGTCTATGTACTACTCCTGACGTCATCACAGCGATTATGACGCCAACGACGCCCGCAGTCTCGACTGACGCCACCTACCGACACGCAAGAGTATTGCTCGAAGAAAAAATCTCCTGATCCAGTCTGATGCCTGGGGGAAAATTATAAGGTAAGGAATCTGCACCTAGAATATGTCAATACCAGGTATATCATTACCGAAGGTCAGTAACTTGTACATTAGTTTTATTTGTTAGTGAAATGTTTGCAAAAAGTCCCTTTGTTGTTGATGTAGATTTGTATTACTTTTCTAATGTGCTAGTATTGTCGGTTTTTTTTTCATACAACTTTTTGTTACCAAATGCTGAGATTCATTCAGAAGTTAAGTTAGGCAGGCCACGGACCTATATAAGCAAGTGATATGTCCCCGCCCAGGTCTCTAAGCAAATAGCAAGCAGCAGTGTTGCCATATTGTAGCGAACTGTGTTAAAAGCAAATCTTTAACACCATACACCAGTTGTATAGAAGAGGGTGCAGAGATTAAGGGGATGGAAGGAAGGAAATGGGAAAAATTACGTTGGGAGGTGAAGGCATTGGAATTCATTTTCGCACATGTACACATTGGCCAGTGTAGTATGCATAGAATGAGGCAATGGATCAGCCCCGGTCAGCCATTAGCTTATGGCTACTGTCATTCATGCTAGCGTCAGTTAACTGGACATCCATTCAGTGTTTGGGGTATCTGGGAGTGCACGTGAGGGCATTGTGCCTGTTTAAGTCTGTATCAAGCACAGGGCGGAATAGGTGCTTCTAGACAAAGGAAGTCACCTGACCCACTCTGCTACTCATTTTCTCCAAGCAAGTTGTTGTGATGTGCAGTAATTTCCCAAACTGTAATCGCCTCCCAGCTTCCCTCAGTACTTTTCAACAAGGACACTCTGGCGTGGAATAATGAGTTAATGTTTACAAATGAGCAGCAAAATATCCCACAAGTAGGTGCACAGCTTTGGCCGCTGTGCATCAGTGTCATATCTGCACCCGCTGTGCCTCGTGATCAGCATATGCCTTACAAGTGCACAGGGTAGAAGGTACCTAAACCAGTCGCATTCAGAATATCAGCGTAGCTAAGCTGGTTCCCTTGATGTCAGCGGTGCTAGGTGTCTTTTGGCGCAGGTGGGCGTCACAGCCCTGCACTTTCCTGGTGGTCTTCAGAAATGTTGGCTTCTTAAGGGGATGCTTGGGCGGCTGTCATTTATAGCATGCACCCTAGTCCTGCACTATGGCCTGTGGTGGTTTTCCAGCTCCTGATGAGAGACCCAAAAGAGCCCTTTTCGGGATCTAGCTCCGTTTATCTTCTTTTGCACTGTTTCTGGAGCTAGGTCTTCTATGAGCACCTCCATCAGGATGGGCCGAATATACACATAGGCTGCCATGGTAACCTCAGGTACTCTGTGAAAGTAAGATTCATACTAGAGACGTGGCCATGCCTGGCCTGCAAACCTTCTGCAGACTAAGGGTCTTCCTGTACCAATGGACCAGGTGAACCCTTCTGCAAAGACTAAAGGTAAACATTTTTGTTGTGTGCAGTGGAGAAGAGAACCTAGAATTACAACGCGTGACTCAAAAAGAAACACAACCAGAAAGGAGACCAGTGAATGTGCTGCATCGGTGCTAAACACCTTGTCTTGGCTTTTTAACCAACAGCTGGGATGCTGGGATGTTGGGATGTTGAGTGGCTTCTTGCAGTGCCGAAAGGCAATCTTTAAATCCCAAGATACAATAGGCTGTTGGCCAAAGAACCAGCACTGGCGGAAGGTGTCACACATACATGCATCTGTAACAGTGATACATCTTGAGACCGCTGCACTACTCTGAGTACTTGTTGCTTCTGTCATTGTAGCATTTTCAACAAACACATATCATAAAATAAGCCAACCCCATTGACTTTTTCCAATGCTTGCTTGTTAAATGTCCTCTGTGTGCATGCTCTTGGGTGAGCTCACCGATATCTCAACGCCTGGTGTGATGCTGGGGTAAGAGCTACATCTTTCTTGAGTGAAATGGTCCTGATCCTGTTTGTCCCTGGAATGTCCTTCATCAGCTCTTGGAAGAATTGATTATCTGCCGGTATGCGGGAGAGTTTGCTCACCTAGTTATGTACAACTAGTGACTTAAACTTTCAGTATTCCAGTAGTTCAATACATGCATCTTTCCTGCCCCCCAGCAAGCTGCATACACAGATTTAGCTCTATACACGATTTTGCTGAAAAATGTTTTGTTTGGATAGATTTAGGACCTGTATTTTGTCAGTGCTCTGTCACATGTTATGGAAGGTTCAACAAACAGCAGTGACCTAGGTGGCAACACTTTAAGAGACCCAGAATAATCGTATATTGCATGTACTGCTAGAATAGGGAAGGGGTTGCATTCAAACCTTCACTCGACAAGTGCTGCCTTAATTTGACTTTAGATGATTTTGCATTCTTAGCATTTTTGATAAAAACACTTATTTACCTTTAACCCACGTTTTCAGACATAAACGTGCTTTATATGCTAAGACAGTTATGGCAGAAAGTCTCTGAATGGACATAGGAGGTGATCTGGACTGAAAATAATCATGGCATGCGGTCAGAGTGTGAGAGTCAGTGAATTTGCCCATGGTCAGTAGTTACGCCAAGCAGTGGCATACCTAAACCAGAGGGGGGAGGGCCCTCTGCAAAGAGAATGGAGGGTGACCCCCTCTGGAATCACTTAGGCCAAGTGCTGTGCTGAGGGGGGCACCATGGCGCTCAGGGGGGCACCGTGCACCACGAGGGCCTTTGTTAAGACACTGATGCTCTGGTAGGGCATGGGCAACAAAGAAGAGCTACAGTGCTCTTTCTTACATGAAATGGTCACAAGGAGCCTATAATTTCACCAGCATAGCACAGTTGTTTTGCTGCAAAATCAACAGTTACCTAAAGGCATGGCTGTTACTGGCGCCACCCTCACGACAGCCCGGCAGCGGGTTCAGGGACTTTGGAAGTCACATACCTGAATCCATTGCATTTTTTTGGAAATATTATTACCAGTGTTGAGCATATCTGGTCCTTAGAGGGTCACTGTACCAGGATCTGAAAGGATCAAACTGTGCCATGGCCTCCGTCAGGGTGAACTATACCCTGGACAAGTTTATTACTGCTAAAAAGGCAGACAGGGTGACAGTTATAGTAATCCAAAAGGAGGTCAAACCAGGGGACGAATGCTCCTACTGACCAATATCCTTACTCATTAAAGAGCAGAAGGTCTTTGCCAAGATCCTTGCAAATAGGAGTATTGAGGTTGTTCCTGGTACATCCATACCAAATTGAGGTTCATGCCAAGAAGATCAATCAGGCTAAGAAGGGTGCAAAACTGCCTAAACGTACTGCAGGATAGGGTCGACCGCATGTGGTCATGTCTCTAGATACCAAAAGACTTTTGATTCAGTATGGTGGGGATTCCTTTATGCAGTAATAGACCAGATTAGATTTGGACTGGAGTTTCAGTCATAGCTGGAGCTGGTATACACAGAGTTCATCGCAGAAGTGTAGTTTAAAGGATTAAGGTCATCGGTTATGGTGAATGGCAGGGATGGCTCTGGAATGGAAAGATGTAGTGGCAAACCAAACTCCACTGGGGAGATGGAAGGTCAATGGTCAGACACAGGGCGCACCTGGAGGGCTTCAAAGATTGACATTGTATAGGCATAACCTTGTGGCCGACATATCAGAAACAGAATTTCTAATGGAATACACCCATTGCCGGAGGAATATGAACTTCATCCCAACACTTTAGGTTGCACATGCAGGACTCCCTAGGGAAGGACCCGTCTGATATACCTGACGTATCCCCACTGGAGTTTAGGTTCCTTGCAGAAGCTATGGGGCTTGGCAATATCACACACTTAAAACAATCCTGAACAATGGGTGGGGAGGGTTATGGAGGATTTAGAGATCACCCTCCCCGAGAAAAGACAGTCAAGGTTATCTCCAGGCAGATACAGGGACAAACCCTGCATAGAATATGCCACCATTGGACCTGATTGCATAAAACGGGATGTCCCAGTCAGAGGACTGTGTCATATGCAAAATAGAGGAAGAAGCATTGTCGCTGGAGTTGCACGGAGATTCTGTGGGAGGTAGGAGAGATAATAGTGGAGGTCCTGGACAGGGCCAGCTGAAGGTTTGTTGGAGCCCATTCGGAAAAGGAAATTGATCCCTACCTCAGTACAATCCACGGTGAGGAATTACCCATCTGTATGCTGCCACAAAGATTAAACTGTAGTCCTCCTTATCATTATCAAGATAAAACAGTCTTGTCTATTGGTAATGGGGAGATCGTGGCTAAAATGCCTGGTGCGGTGTTGAGCTCGAGGGGCCATGCTGGGCGCTCAAGCGGAAAACTAAACAGCGCTGAAGCCCGCTGTTGGATGGGCTAGGCCAGGGTGCGGGCTGGCCCTAAGCGACGGAGGAAAAAGGGAGCCCGGGGGACTTGAAGAGGACTGGCCAGGAGCGGGTTGTGAGGAGCGGCCGAACGGACAGAGGTACGGCCTGGTGGGGGAAGGCTGCAGATCCCTGCATGGAGATCTGCTTTGCCCGGGGCCTAGTCGTGGACCCTTTGAGGTTAGAGGCGCTGGGCTTGTTGAGAAGAGCCTTCTGGGGGCGCCCGGATCCCCCACATCCGGGGCTGCCTGCTGGGTGACGGTGCACAGCTGCGCCTCGGTGCTGAAGATGTAGCGGAGCCTGGTGTCTGGTCTCGTGATGCTGTGACCTCCAAGTACTTATCCTCTTCACCAGCTCAATCGAGACCGTGATATCGCTTGGTTTCTGGCCGGCTGCGAGATGGGGTGACACTGGCAGACAGTGGCGTTGCAGGGGAACACCATGGAACAACGGCTATATAGGGGTCCAGGGTGGCCCTTAAAGGGAAGATAGAAACGGTGGCAGTTGAGGTCATCCTCCTTCAGGTGGACCTCAGGAAGGTCTCTGACAAGGTCAAGGTGGTAGAGGGCTCTATTTTGGAGCTGCAGACGGAAGTGGGGGCTCTGCGTAAACAGAATGGTGCAGGTCAATTCCACAGGCGGCAGGCTGGAGGCAAGGATGGAGGATGCAGAGGGCAGGTCCCGCGCAATAACGTCTGTCTGCTTGGGTTCCCAGAGCACGCGGAGGAGTCTACGGTTGAAAGATTTGTGGAGAGTTGGATTAAGGATGTTTTGCAGCCGGTCAGGCTGTCCAGGGTGTTTGTGGTGGAGCATGCTCACAGGGCTCTGGTGGCACCTCCCCGGTGCACTGCCAAGTGCTATCATTGCCCGTCTCTTGAATTATAAAGACAGAGACTGTGTCCTGCGGGCTGCCCGTGAATCTGACAGGGCGGTCTTCGAGAACTGTAAAATTTCCATTTATCCTGATTACACGTACAAGATTCAGAGCTCCAGAAAGGGGTTCCTGGAGGTGAAAGCGAAGCTCCGTGCCATGAACATCAGATATATGCTGTTGTATCTGGCACGCCTAAAGGTGCTCTCCGGAGGCAAGTACCACTTGTTTGAACATCCGGAGGAAGTCTGGAGTTGGCTGGAGATGTGGGACAAAGTTACTCCTGGCAGACCGGAGAGGACTGGCTCTGTGGCTCATCGGGCTTCTGGCGTGGACGGCCCGAACTGGAGGACTGATACTGAACGTAGAATTGAGATACAACAGGATGAGACAATGGCGGTGGTGACTCCTGGATTGGCAGATGGATCAAGTAGGGAGCTGGAACAGAGGAGGGAGAGGATTTCTGCACATGTGTAACTTTGACGCTTGTATCTGGAGATTGCTGTCGTGCCTTCTTTTTGGGGGGCTTGTGTCTGAGTGAGAGGCACTTGTACTTCATGGAGGGGTGCATCGGGAGGACGATCAGGTTTCTGATGGGGCTCTATTTGAATTTAGACTTGTATTGTCCGGGGGGGGGGTCAATGAGATCACTCAGGTATGTTGGGTTGGCATTCAGGCTCAAGTATATTGAATCCGGGGTGGGGTGTGGTTACTCCACGGTTGTGGTAGGACTTCGTAACTGGGAAGTTGGGGATTAGGCTGTTGTCCTGGCAGCATCTATAACATGGACCTACAGTATGGTTTGATGTGTTTGTTCTACTGTTTATCGGGGTGGGCGATGGGGGGTTGGTCTTTTGGTTGGTAAAGTTTATCAATGTTTGAAGTTCATGACCGCAGTGCGTGCATGTATGTGAGATGGGAATTGGGGATTCACCTTGTCTTCTCTCCTTTGGGGGGAGGAGATGGGTGGAGGATTAGAGGGACGAATGGCAACTAGGCTTTGGCATGGGCCGACAGATTAACTTGCTGACATGGAATGTCAGGGGGTTGAAGAGGTACACCACGCGTTACAGGGTGCACTCCTTTCTGAGGAGGCATAAGGTTCATATAGCCTGTCTTCAGGAAACGCACATGACTGAGGAGGAAATACAAAAACTATGCAAGAAATGGCGGGGTCAGATGTTCTCCTCCTCCTTCTCCTCTTATGCAAGGGGCGTGGCACTATAGATGGCCCAAGGGATCCCATATACCCACGTTTATAGTTAAGTGGAGGGTAGATATGTTCTGGTACAGGGCACCTTGGATGGGTCACCTATCACTATTCTTAACGCTTATGCGCCCAATACAGATGATCACTCCTTCTATGCTAGCATACCTGAGATATTGGGGGATGTGGTGGATGCGCCTATTGTATGGGCCGGAATCACATTTGTATTTTGGATGGTGAAAAGGATTGTTGCCCACCCAAGATGGGGACTAAACCGTTGGTGGTGAGATCCTTTGTGGACGTTATGAGTAACTTAAGGTTGTGGGATGGATGGAGGGAACTACACCCGGAGGGTAGGGAGTTCATCTGTCATTCTAAGACACACATCATGTACTAGATCGGTTTCTTCTAGGTAGACTGAACTGTTCACAGGTTCTGGATATCAAGCACCTGGGTAGGTTTTTATCTGATCATGCACCAATGTTGATGCAGCTGCAGTGGGGAGCCGATAATGCTGAATTAGCATGTAGTTGGCGTATGGCAGTGGATTTTCTGACTGATGCAGGGTGCCGGGACAAGGTAGCGGTTGCCATTAAAGATTATATGGACTTGAATTGGAGCACTACGAAGTCCAGGAGCACGGAATGGGAGGCCATGAAGGACGTAGTGAGGGGTGGTCTGCATAAGCACCGGTTGTGGCGTACGCAGCCAAATGGAACAAGAACTCACTAGTTTGGAGGATAAATTGGCGGTTCTGCAACATCATACACCGACCATAAGAGCGGCTGAAAGGGAGCAACTCAGGTTGTATAAGTCAGTTAACTGCTGGGACACGCTAAGCAGGGTAACAGAGCATACAGGCAGCGCTTGCACAGTGAAGAGGCTAAATCTGGAAAATTATTGGTGTGGATCCTAAAACGGGAGGTGGAGGCATCCCTCATCGTGCATAAAAGGAATGCCAAAGGTGAGATGATTACCAATCGCAAGGGTATCCTTCAGGTGTTGGTGGAACATCTGCAGAGAGTATCAAGGGCTGGTGCTCCAGTCCCAGAAGACGAGTTAGGGGAGTTTCTGTGGCGTATGCAGCTCCCACGGTTGGAACCGGAGAGTAGGGATGCTCTAGAGGCTGCGATAACTGTGGAGGAAGTGAGTGAGGCAGTGGAGGCACTGACGAAATCTAGGTCTCCGGGGGGGTGACGAGTTCCCGGTCAAGATGTACCACATGTTCTCCCTCCTTCTGCGAGAGAGGTTGTTGGCGGTGTTTGAGGAGGCTCGGCTGTGAGGCACGTTGCCGGAAACCATGCGCCAAGGCGTTGTGTGCTTGATGCTCAAGCCTGGAGGGGATCCTGGTGATCCTTCCTCTTATCGCCCGCTTACAATGCTGAACAGCGATGTAAAGATCCTGTGTAAGGTACTGGCTACTCTGCTTTGTGGGGTAATTCGGAGCTTGGTGCATGACAATCATTGTGGTTTTCTCCCTGGTCGTAGCATGACCTACAACTTGCATCGCTTGGCACATGTTCTGCATGAAACCGAGGGTCAAGAGGACAAACTGGTACTAGTGCCATTGGATCTGGAGAAGGCCTTTGACACGGTGGAGTGGGGCTTACTTCTGGAGGTGCTGCGGGGCATGGGGATTGGCCCACACTTTCGAGCATGGGTGCGACTGTTGTATACTGCGCCCTCTGCATGTGTCCGGGTGGGAGGAGAGCTCTCAGAATACTGGGAGAATGGTAGGGGAACGAGGCAGGGATGCCCACTTTCACTGCTACTTTTCGCATTGGCTGTGGAGCTGCTGGTGATCTGGCTCTGACAGGAGCTGGAACCTTAGGGTATCCGGGTGGGGCAGATTACCCACATTGTTTCCCTATATGCAGATGATGCTTTAGTGTATCTTCGGGAGCCTAGTGTTTCGGTGCCTCAGTTGCTGCTGCTGTTGGAAGACTATGGAGTTGTGTCTGGTCTCCAGGTGAACAAGGAAAAAGTCACTTCTGTTTCCTTTGGGGTCACTCTGTGGTGTACCTCTGGAGGATCTACCGAGGGTGGGGCTCAGGTGGAAGATTGAGAGCTTCCTGCATCTAGGTATCTGGGTCACTCACAATGTGGCGGTGCACGAAAAATATAATGTAGAACGAGTGGTTACTAGTCTGGAACGCTCGGTTTCGTTCTGGAACAGATTACCTCTTTCGGTGATGGGGAGGACGGCTGTGGCTAAGATGGTGTTCCTGCCACGGTGTCTTTACCTCGTTCAGAACTCTCTGTTTCTGTTATCCGCTCGGCTCTTTAGCCGTCTAGATAGATTACTGATTTCATTGGTGTGGGCTGGGCGACGCAGCAGGGTGCTATTGTCCGTGCTGCAGAGGGATATGGAAGAGGGAGGGCTGGCGATTCCCAATATTAGACATTATTATTACGCGGGGCATCTACTGAATCAGACAATGGGGAGAAGAGATTGTTTGCAGGAATGCTGAGTGGCAGGATGGTGGCGCATCTATTGATGTCGGGCAGGCGGTCTGAATCTGCCGTCTCCTATTTGGTCAGAACCACTGCCTGGATCTGGGAGCAGGCTGTTAAGAATGTGCTACGACTGGGCCCGTTTGATAGAGAATTGAAGATTTGGGACTTGCAATATGCAGAAATGGAGAGTGTGGCTCGTGAGATCTGGTGTTATTTTCTGGTGGCTCCTCAGGCATCTGCACTGTTGAGTGGACTCATTAATTGGGGCGAGAGGACTCATTTGATCACTCGGTTCTATAAAGCCCTTCAGGATGATCAGCCTGGCATGATAAGTGTGGTGTGTAGGACTTGGGAGTGTGAACTGAGGGACCACATAGAGAATGCTGACTGGGCAATGGTGTTGTCGTTTGTGCGCAGGGTGTCATGCAACAATAGGTTTAAACTGTTACACTTCAATTTTCTGCATAGGACATACTTCACACCTACCCGTCTCAATAAGATTGATCCTGGACGAGGGGCCGTGTCCCCCAGGTGTGGCGCTTTCAATGCCTCCTTCCTACACTTAGCTTGGTCCTGCAGGATGGTGCACAATTTTTGGCCGTAGGTGGTTGGGAGAGTAGAGGAGGTTACGGGAGTGGGGCTGGTAGCAACACCATTGACATGCCTTTTAGGTTTAGTGCGGAGACCGCTGGATAGGAGAGTCCCATATAAGCTCACACAGCTGTCTCTGGTGTTGGCCAAGCGTCGGGTGGCTATTGGCTGGATGAGTGCCCGGAACCCTTCCATCCCTTGCTGGATTCAAAATGTAATGGAATGGGGTGCAGCTGAGGAACAATATATGCGGATAACACGCAGAGAAGAGGGGGCACTGACAGATGTGATTGTCTGGGGAGTACGGATGATGAGGGCTGAATAAGTACACTATGCATCAACTTGATAGGTGATGACCAACTGTGGTAGGCTAGGTCTCTGTTATTTACAGTATGTGTAATGGCTGGTTCCAGGTGGATCCTCGTTGGGGGGGTGCTTGAGGGAAAATTCCTGCCGCAGTGGGTGCTGTCGACCCTTGTCTTGGATTTTATGTTATCTTTGTCCTCCAGTAATGTGACAAAATGATACTGTAAAATCTCGCATTGAAATGCACTGCACTGTATTTGTGTTAGTCTGGTTTCCAAACTCAATAAAAACAGAGTTATAAGAATAAAAAATAAACATTCTATGCCTCTACCTGTCTGCTGAATACATGTCTGGGTCAGGATGAAAGTTGTGCTGTTTGTGCATTCACTCTAGACAGCCACACAAAGAGAGCTGAGGTGTGCCCTGTGTATCCTGATGGCCCATCACCAAGCTAATGGGTCTTCCTGAGCTAGAGTGGTGGGAGGAGCTGACACTTGCACCTGAATAAGGCTGTGCCTGTCCTTACACAAAGCAGTCTCCAACCCCCTGGAATGTGGCTGGGGCCAGGGCAGGAATGGCAGGCTCTTGTGCACTACAAAGGCTTTCCTTTGAAGTTTGCCTACTTCAGAGACAGACATGGTATAAGTACTGGATCTCTGACACTACAAAGTGAGAACGCTTGTGAACTGAGGACATTCTGCCAGAAAGAAGAGCTGGATGCTTTAGGAAGAAATGACACTCCGCCTGTTGCTTTGCTGCTTCTGTCCTGGGAGTGAAAGGAACCAACATGGCTATCCACATCCTGCTTTCCAGTGTTCTCCAAAGGCTTGAACTGAGCTTACTTTCTGTTAAGAAGTCTCAGGGCCATCAAAGACTTCACATCCAAGTCCCTGGGCTCTCTTGCTGAGAGCCCTGACTTACCAAGCAGTGCCAAATCCAGTTCCTGGGTCCTTGGAAGTGAGCTCTCATGCACCTAAGAAGAAACTAAGCACATCGTCTCCAGAGCGACTTTGGAACTGGCAGCGCTCTTCGACTCCTTGCTACCACCTGGTCCTGAGCCGTAGTCCCTGCTGAGTGCAGTGACCATGACCTGCAATACAGCCGCTGCTGCTGAAGTCCCGCCATAGCATGAGTCCCAAGTGTTGTGTCACCGACTTCCATGATAACTCACTCTGACTCCGCCGCAGCACCTGTGGCCCCATGGTTGATTGCAACACTGCAAAGTCGACTCCTCACATATTGACCTGCTGGATTCATCTACTCCGCCGGGTCATAAGGAACCGATGATGCTCCTCCCCTGCCAGGGGTGTGGAATTTATTAAAATATCTACTTGTCCACGGGACAGGTTGCTTCTCAAATCTACTTGTCCTGTAAAAAGATCTACTTGTCCCTTTGGTGCCATGTAGTGTGGCGCCAAATTATAGCAGCAATCTCATTATGTAAGAGCTCTGATAATAGCCTCTCTGATTATGCCAGGGCTACTACCATAGTAGGGCTTGAATACTAGCAGTTTCAATCCCTACTGTAGCAATTTCCTTATTTTTCCACCTTTCTGCAGATCTGCATACTGGGGCTGGAGGAAGCAGTAAGCAATAGTTCCAGGGCTGGAATGCCTTTGAGTCTGCAAACCTACTAACCTGCATGTTTTAAAGATTTTCACCAGCTTCTCTCTAATATTTTCCCATAATAAGAAAGGTTGGACATTTACTCCTGACAATGGCAGAATTAGAACTTCTTCCAGGGTTGGGAAGAAAGTGGCTGGAGGGAAAATGAACTTGCAAATGCTCAATAGATTTTCACATGAGCAAATCTACACATGCGTATTTACCCATGCTAAAATACAGTTCACAAATATTTTATAGGGGTACGACATATACCATGGGTGCACTTTTGTGACTTTCTTTAAGAATTTGGGGCCACATGTAGGTAGGTTCAGATTTGTGACCCGCAAATTGCCAGTCGCAAATCCGAATGTAGGATGGTGTCCCTGACACCATCTGTGATTCGCAATGGCTTCTCAAATGCTCACCTCATGAATAATCATGAGGTGGGTCGCAATTTGCGACCCCCTTGCGAATGGCGGCCTCACAGGGATGGTGGCCTGCTGGAGACAGCAGACCACCATGTCTGTGACTGCTTTTCAATAAAGCAGTTTTTTTTTTTTTTGTTTTTTGTAATGCAGCCCGTTTTCCTTAAAGGAAAACGAGATGCATTACAAAAACGAAAAATGAAACGTTTTCGTTTCATTTTTTCAGAGCAGGCAGTGGTCCGCAGGACCACTGCCTGCTCTGAAAAAATGTTTACAGTGACATTCACAATGGGGAAGGGGTCCCAGAGGGACCCCTTCCCTTTGGTGAAAGTGTTAGCACCCATTTGAAATGGGTGCAAACTGAGATTGGTTTGCGCCCGCATTCGCAAAACAATCCTACATTGCACTGCGAGTCGCAATTAGGAAGGGAACACCCCTTCCTAATTGCAAATCACAAACCCGTTTTGCGATTCGGTAACCAGGTTACCGAATCGCAAAACTGGGTTTGTGCATCGCAATGTACTTTTTGCACGTCGCAAACAGCGAAAGTCGCTGTTTGCGACATGCAAAAAGCTACCTACATGTGGGTCTTGGTCCCTAATTAGGTCTGGTGTTAACAAAGACATTTTGTTTTTATTAAACTTCTATTTCTCTCTCTTTCGGCTGGCTTTACTGGGAGTGATCGCATTCTTCTCTTCCACAAGGAGCATATTGGCACACAAAGTAGTTTTGTTCAGTGTCAGGAACTACAGTGGCAATCAGTGACGTAATGAAACTGGAGGGTGCCCCTTTGCAAAGAACATGGAGGAGCCCCCTCTCCAGACTCACTCAGGGCAGGTGCTGTGCTGAAGGGGCCCCCTGGAGGGCGGCTGCGGGGCCTTTGTTATGCCACTGGTGGCAACATGTGCTTTTAGAGTTCAAAAACGTTTTGGTTTTTTTTTGCCAGTGTTTGTTACAATGTTGAGGACCTGGTAGCTCCCACAACAATAAAGTGTTACAAAAGCCATGTCAAAACAAGACACGCATTGATGAAACTAAAAGACTTATAAAAATATGTCAGATCAGTTGGCTTTGTCAGTGTTTGTTTATTTTCATGCTTCCCATAATCGTGTTGAAAATGGTTACACTGATTTTCCATTAGAAATATTTTTGGGAAATACTAGCATGCATCAAAACATTTTACTAAATGACACTTCATTTGCATATAATCAGAGAGCATTCTGGGAGCATTATACTTAGCCTCATAGCCTAAACTTTTCAAACATGTGTATACACGTTTTTTTTTTTTTGTACTGGAACCAACGTCAGTAGTGAAGTGTGACATTAAAACATTTATTTACAGCACTCACCCTAATAATGAAGGTTTTCAAATAATGAACCATAAATACAAGTTCAAACAGCATTGTCTCTTGGAAACACATTACCTCAACTGCAGAGAGTTCCACTCTCTGTAAACAGGCAGCCAAAGGGTTTGTGCTGCAGAGGGTTGGGTCTACTTGTCCCAAGGACAAAGTAAACATAAAATCTTGTTGCCCTTGACCCCAAACAAGATGTCCCGGGCGTCGGGCGATAGGAATTCCACATCCCTGCCTGCCTAGCAGTAAGGAACCGACTCCTCACCTCCCCAGTGGCAGTACGTAACAGACGCTGCACTGGCTCTAGCGATGCCTCACTTCCTGTACGCTGTGCAATATCTTTGTTTGCTCATTTTTTTCCAAGATACTGTATCTAGAGTCCGTGCGACTTGTGATTGGTTCCCACTCCCTCGCAAGTGGCGTTGGACTGCTGGAAGTTACTCCGTCAAGACACTGTGATAGCCCCAGTTGGACCTGTTGTGTTTCTAAGCACTATACTAAGATTTAATCTTTGAAAATGTGTATCTTTACTTGTGTATGTTGGATTTTTGTCGTTTTGGTCTTGTTTTACTTAGAAAAATATTGGCTATGTTTCTAAACTGGTGTGTTACTGTGTGTGTGTTCAAATACTTTACACATTGCCCCTGAGATAAGCCTGAGTGCTCTTGTCAGGCTATCAAGGGGATGAGCAAGGGTTATCTTAGCTATGTGACTCCTTGCCCTGACTAGAGTGAGAGTCCCTCCTTGGACAGGGTGCAAACCACTGCCAACGAAAGACTCCATTTCTAAGAGGTTCCATTCAGAAGGCGCTGCAGGCCGCCTTTAGTCTGCTGATCGGTACCAGCTCACCAGTGTAGAGGTGGTTGGATGAGGGTATGGAGCCAAGCTTCGGGGCATGAGAATTGACGGGGGTCAGAGCCAAAGTGAGGTATAGAAAGATGGGGTTGAAAAAACAGATAGCAATGAGTTGGAGAGTGGTGTGAAGTAGATAGAAGAGAGGTGCGTGGATTTGAGATGAAAACAGTGAAGTGTGGTGAAGAGAGAAGGTGGAGGCAGAGGGAGAGTTAGGGCAGAGAGAGGAGACAGTAGGGTAGTTATATAGAGGGAGGCCCTGAAAACGGTAGAGAGAGAGGCAGGGTTGTGAAAGAGAGGTAGTAAGGTGTATTGAGAGATAGAGAGGAGGAGGTAGAGAATTGTGGTTGAGAAGGGAGTGCACAGAGATAGAAAGAGATATAAAAGAAAGAGGAGTTAAACGAGGTGAGGTGCAGTAAGGTCAGAGACATGAGACAGAGTCTTTCATAAAAAACAAATGTCACGAACTCTGTGAGAGTGCAAGGGTTAAGGTTGGCAGTCTACGCCATGAAGAGGTCATGCCCAGTGGTCAAATTAAAAAGTGTTTTCTACACCTGGCTATCACAGTTACACCAGGACTTTACATTGATCAGAAATTGTACTGGGTGGGGGCATAGGGAGGCAGGGGCTTTGATGGTGGGGGTCTTGAACAATTTCCTACTTTGCCCATGTCTTAAAATGCCTCAGAGTAGCAGAAGAAGAGATGCTGCATTCACATTTCATCTCTGAGTCAATTTCAGCTGAAAAGGATGAAATATCTTCACGCTGCCACCAGTCCTAGGAGTGTAGATATCAAGATGTCTGCACGCTGCCGCAGTTAGCAGTATTTGAAATTCCGGGAAGGCAGGCTTATCCAGGCATCAGAAGACTCTGTATACACTAGGATTTGTGGAACCGAAGAGAGCCAGAATGAGAGAGGGGAGAACCAGGCAATGTCCAATATACCAAATGGCAAATAGGTATGGACCAATGTGTAAAGGATGAAAAGATGAAGCACGATGGAGGGGATGCCCAAGGACTTTCCAGCAAATATGGAGTTCTAGGAGGGATCGTCTCAAACTGCCAGTAGAGTTGTCCAAAAAGGAGCTGAGGAGAACAGGCTATCATGCCGAGAAGCCCAGCTGGCTTCACCACTGACAAACCACAGATGAGAGGCTGAGTAAGGCAACAAAACTCTGCTTTCCAAGAGGCCTGTATGTATGCGTGTGGTATTTGTATAGCACAAATCAGTCCAAAAAGGCAGCGAAGCACTGTACAGGGTCAAATATAAGCAGTCACGTAGCTGGTTTGTGCAGTGTTAATGCATTGTGATCTTAAAAGAGGGGTGTTATCAACACTTTCCTAAATTGGAGCAGGGTTGGGCTTATTCTTATGGTTACGGGCAATTGTTCCAGATTCAGGGTGCATAGATGGAAAAGGGCCTGCGGGCAATTTTTTTTTTAGGTTGAGCGCGCAAGCATTTTGACCTGTTGTAAGTATTGTGGGCTTTTAATCATGCGCACCTCACGCCCATCACTTTCAGTCGTTTGTGGGCTTGCCTTTCAAAAATCACTTGATGTCATTGGTAAATGCTTTACGTTTTTCCCGTCTTGAGGCTCTTTTTGTCACACCTTGCAGACTGCCCCCGTTACATGGATTATTGCACGACTGCCAATATACTTCAGCATGAGAGAAATATTTCTTTTGTCTCTCCTCTTCATGCTGTATGGCAGCCATGGCGCTTACAGTGCGAACAGGCACAACAGCGTGAACTTGATCGATGGTATTAGAGCGCTGGTCACATTGTTCACAGTTACCTAGACAGAGCCATTTCTTGTCGCTCTCCCCTTAAAACACTTGAAATTGGTAAATGCTTCACGGTAAAACAGAAATCCTCAAAGTGAATGGGGCTCTTCCGGCACAACGGGAGAGCCAATACTACATTATTCACTGCACTCTCGAAACTTGACCCATAATGCTTTGCAGGGCATTACTTTTACAAAACATTTTTGCTCATAACTCAGGTTGTGGTTGTCTTAGGACAATGGGACCACCACCAAAACGTTCACGACAATTGGCTCTGTCTACAGCACCTTTGGGTCCCCACACTAGGTTGGCAGGGACCCCAAAATAATAACCCCTCCCACCATTCAGTGTCTGTTTAAGCTCTCTCATGACTAGAACTTTTGTTTTACATCTGGTAATAGCTTGTATTTTAAGGGCCCTTTTTGTAATATCATTGGTACTGGCCTGTACTAAGCATTATATTCAGATCAACATAACAAAATATTTGTAGCAGGGAAACATGTCCCATAATGCTTTGCAAGGCATTACTTTTACAAAACATTAATGTGCTATTTCTGTCTACATCATCTCTGGGTACCCACATTATGTTAGTGGGAACTCCAAAATAATAACCCCTACCACCATGTATTATTTTTTTAAGCTATCTCATGGTTGTAACTTTTGTTTTATAGCTGGGAGAAGTTATCTTTTTTGGACCTTGTTTGTAATATCATTGCAATAGATCTGCTGGCCTTGAAAATGTGTAATGCACTATTCCCTCTAGAGGCTAAATACATGGTTACACTGCATTACTTTCTCCCATCCTTTTTTCAGGTGGTTCTGCTCTCTAAGGGCTGACTGTATGGGTACATGACAATGTTTCTTCCAAATCCTGTTTTTATTGTGGTGTCCTCTAGCCTCTTTGCTGCCAGGCCTTTTCCTCCTCCTGTGCCGCCGAATTTTGTTTTTTTCCAAACAAATGGGAAAAAAGGGCTGCAGAAGGCAGCTCGTGGTTTTTTCCCTGAAAATGGCATCAACGAAGGGTTTGCAGTGGCAAGATCACCATCTTCACAGCTTTCAGGAACAGGCAGACTTGAATTGGAAAACCCCATTTTGCAATACAATTTTGACATTTTGCTGGGACATACCCCATTTATACTATTTTTTGTGCTTTCAGCCTCCTTCCAGTTAGTGACCAAAATGGGTGAGAAACCAATGCTGGATCCCAGAAAGCTAAACATTTCTAAAAAATAGACAAAATTCTGAATTCAGCAAGGGGTCATTTGTGTAGATCCTACAAGTGTTTCCTACAGAAAATAACAGCTGAAATAAAACAATATTGAAATTGAGGTGAAAAAAACCCAGCAATTTTTCTCCACGTTTTACTCTGTAACTTTTTCCTGTGATGTCAATTTTTTAAAGCAATATTCCGTTACGTCAGCTGGACTCTTATGGTTGCGGGGATATATAGGGCTTGTAGGTTCATCAAGAACTCTAGGTACCCAGAGCCAATAAATGAGCTGCACCTTGCAATGGGTTTTTATTCTATAACGGGTATACACCAATTAATTTGCTGAAATATAAAAAGTGAAAAATAGGTATCAAGAAAACCTTTGTATTTCCAAAATGTCCACAAGATAAGGTGTTGAGAAGCAGTGGTTATTTGCACCTCTCTGAATTCCGGGGTGCCCATACTAGCATGTGAATTACAGGGCATTTCTCAAATAGACGTCTTTTTTTACACACTGCCTTACATTTGGAAGGAAAAAATGTAGAGAAAGACAAGGGGCAATAACACTTGTTTTGCTATTCTGTGTTCCCCCAAGTCTCCCGATAAAAATGGTACCTCACTGGTGTGGGTAGGCCTAGCTCCCACGAAAGGAAATGGCCCAAAACACAACGTGGACACATCACATTTTTTCACAGAAAACATAGGTGTTTTTTTTACAAAGTGCCTACTTGTGGATTTTGGCCTCTAGCTCAGACGGCACCTGGGGAAACCTAGCAAACCAGTGCATTTTTGAAAACTAGACACCTGGGGGAATCCAAGATGGGGTGACTTGTGGGGCTCTGACCAGGTTCTGCTACCAAGAATCCTTTGCAAACCTCAAAATTTGGCCAAAAAAACACCTTTTCCTCATTTCGGTGACAGAAAGTTCTGGAATTTGAGAGGAGCCACAAATTTCCTTCCACCCAGCGTTCCCCCAAGTCTCCCGATAAAAATGATACCTCACTTGTGTGGGTAGGATTAGCGCCCACGAAAGGAAATGGCCCAAAACACAACGTGGACACATCACATTTTTTCACAGAAAACAGAGGTGTTTTTTGCAAAGTGCCTACCTGTGGATTTTGGCCTCTAGCTCAGCCGGCCCCAGGGGGGGCAGAAACGGCCTAAAATTAATTTGCCCCCCTAAGCAAAGCATGCATTTATCTTCCGAGCTTCCAGCGCGATGGGAGGAGGCCTTGTGACAATCAGCACACGATCGCGCGCTGAAGTCACGGGGGGTCAGGGTGGGAAGGGGAAGGGCTTCCCCTTCCATCCCTGGCTTGGGGGCGTGCGGGGGAACCCCACAGACTCTGTGCCCAGGACGTAACCATTGGCACAGAAGGGGCTAGGGGTTGGTCTGAGCATTGCAGTCAACATACTATAATATTCGCACTACAGAAACTCGCCCCATAATGCTTTGCAGGACATTACTTTTACTAAATGTTTTGCTCATAACTCAGCCTTTGGTGGCCCTAGGACAATGGAACCACCTTCAAAACGCTCTTTCTGCTTACATAATCTCTGGGTCCCCACACTAGGTTAGTGAGGACCCCGAAATAATAACCCCTCCCACCATTCAATGTCTTTTGAGCTTTCTTATGGTTGGAGCATTTGTTTTAAAGGCCTTGTTTGTAATATCATTGGAGTAGGCCTGATAGCCCTAAAAACACCCTCTCTGTGCTAAGTATATGGTTATAGTGCGTTACCTTCTCCTGTTTTTTTCATGGGGTTATCCCCTCTAGGTGCTAACAACATGGGTACATGACCATGTTTCTTACAAATTATATTTGTGTTATGGTGCCCTCTAAGAGCCGTTTTGAGCATTACGGTCTTATGCCAAAAGTTTATTTCTGATAAAGGTTAATATGTTAATTGTATATGTTTTAATAATCTCTCCTTATTACAATTAAGACAGTCATTCAGGCCAATTTAACATCCTTATTACACTATGACTGGTTGAACAATCTTGATATGTTTGGATGACCCTTCTAGCCCTACTAAAGAAACCTACGGCTGACCCGAGCGACCTAAAAAACTTCCGCCCCATCTCTCTTCTGCCTTTCCCAGCCAAAGTAATAGAGAAGACTGTCAACAAACAGCTGACCACCTTCCTGGAAGACAACAACCTGCTCGACCCCTCACAAACCGGATTCCGAACCAACCACAGCACTGAAACCGCCCTCATCTCAGTCACTGACGACATCAGAACCCTGATGGACAACGGTGAAACAGTCGCCCTCATTCTGCTCGACCTCTCGGCTGCCTTTGACACCGTCTGTCACCGCACCCTAATCACCCGCCTCCGCTCCACCGGGATCCAAGGCCAAGCCCTGGACTGGATCACCTCCTTCCTCTCAAACCGTTCCCAAAGAGTTTACCTCCCTCCGTTTCGCTCAGAACCCACCGAGATCATCTGCGGCGTACCCCAAGGCTCATCACTCAGCCCGACACTCTTCAATGTCTACATGAGCCCCCTCGCCAACATCGTACGCAAGCACGACATCATCATCACCACCTACGCCGACGACACCCAACTTATACTCTCCCTCACCAAGGACCCCGCCAGCGCCAAGACCAACCTACAAGAGGGTATGAAGGACGTCGCAGATTGGATGAGGCTCAGCCGCCTAAAGCTGAACTCTGAAAAAACGGAAGTCCTCATCCTCGGCAACACCCCGTCCGCCTGGGACGACTCCTGGTGGCCCACGGCCCTCGGCACCGCACCGACCCCCACAGACCACGCCCGCAACCTCGGCTTCATCTTGGACCCTCTTCTCACCATGACCAAACAAGTCAACGCCGTGTCCTCCGCCTGCTTCCTCACCCTCCGCATGCTCCGCAAGATCTTCCGCTGGATCCCCGCCGACACCAGAAAAACCGTGACCCACGCCCTCGTCAAGAGCCGCCTGGACTACGGCAACACCCTCTACGCCGGGACCACAGCCAAACTCCAAAATCGCCTGCAACGCATTCAAAACGCCTCGGCCCGCCTCATCCTCGACATACCCCGCAGCAGCCACATCTCCGCACACCTGAGACACCTGCATTGGCTCCCTGTCAGCAAAAGGATCACCTTCCGACTTCTCACCCACGTACACAAAGCCCTCTACGAGAAGGGACCGGAATACCTCAACAGACGCCTCAGCTTCTACGTCCCCACCCGCCTCCTCCGCTCCTCTGGCCTTGCACTCGCTGCTGTCCCTCGCATCCGCCGCTCCACTGCGGGTGGGAGATCTTTCTCCTTCCTGGCGGCCAAGACCTGGAACTCCCTCCCCACCAGCCTCAGGACCACCCAGGACCACTCCGCTTTCCTGAGACTCCTAAAGACCTGGCTGTTCGAACAGCGATAATCCCCCCCCCTTTTTCCCCTAGCGCCTTGAGACCCGCACGGGTGAGTAGCGCGCTTTATAAATGTTAATGATTTGATTTGATTTGATATTTCTCTTTTTACTCCTCCCTGGCTGTCTTATTTCTTTTTGGGGGGAATTGTGTTAGCCAGCCAGCAGCTCTGATGGTTGGGTGGTGAAAGTGGTATTCTATTGGAATTAGCATGCTAAATGGCAACATTTTCCTTTTTTGCGCAGATAGAGGAAGAAGACAAATGGAAGTGCTTTAGTTATATGCAGGGCCACTAGAATTATATGGCAGGAAAAGACAAAATTATGAGGCAGGTTTGACCGGTTTATGTGGCAAGAAAAGTCCAGTTATGCATTTACAATGCCAATAGCTCTAACTCAAGCAAATGCGAGACCTATTGCATTGCAAATGCTTGTTTTTAACTTTGTCCCACTTCTTAATCTCCTTTGTGATTGCGCTGGTCAAAGTGGCTCTACTTTAAATAATACTGTCATAGCAAACGACAATTAAATTGACTCAACTATTTGATGCAAAGTCAATCAAAAGAATTAAAATAAAACATATATGGTCTAGTGGCACTGATTCCAAACTGCGCATCCTCTCTTTAGCGGTAGAATCAACTTTCAGTTTTATCTTTTTAATAGCCGCGCCGCCCCAGAGAAATCCGAGGCTGCATACACACAGGAGAAACGCTGACATTTAGTGCGTAATATTTTTTTTTATTTTTGAGCTGTGGGGACATTTACTTGATAGCTGCAGTATTTGGAAACTCTCGCGAGGAAAAAAAGAGAGCCGTAACCGCGCGAGGGCACGGAGAAGAGTCGTTCTGCGTTTGACATTACATTGCAAATGGCTGGCAGCGGAGAGGCTGATGGCCCGCCATAATGATGTCACAAGCAGGCGCTTTTCCCGTGTACAATAAAGATTTTATTAGCTCATAAAGAACAGAAAAACAATGGACGTAGCTAGCGCTGCTATCGACTGTTTTTTATTGCGAGGCACCCTGTTGCTTAGTTAACAAGCATTGGCCACGCGAATAGTTTTGACTTTTGTATAGTTCAGAGGTTTTGTAAAGATTCGGAAGCACACACAAAACAGAGTTACAATATGAGTGGCAAAAGTGAAAATGTGCATTTTATGAGAACTAAGTGAAATAGGGCAGCACGGTGCACGCTTAACTCAGAAAAACAGTATTCACAGCATCCGAGCAGCACACTTCCCCAAGCAAGTATGTACCAGTGCAAGCTGCCTCAAACACGCACTTATTACACAACACACATGGGGTGTGACCTGACTAGTATCTTCACAAGAACCAGCAAAATATCGGACTCATCAAAAATGGCACTAGTTAAAAAAAAATAAAAAATAAAGTTTTTTTTTTTAATGATTTAAACCCTTACTTGACAGCTTGCGTTACAGAATACATGACGGAGAGTGACAGACAGATTTTTTCAGGTATACATTATATATGTGAAAAAAACAACATACAAATACCCTATCTGTATCCCCTGAAAGTGGAATGATCGAACCCCACCACACCTCCCTTCTAATAACATGAACACTTGTAGACGAAAACTACTGCCCTTTTTCCAGACATGACGTCCTGTCATGGTGAGGATGGTGATGAGACTCTTGGAGATGATGGTTTATGTACTGCAGTCGTCTCGCACCCAAGACCACACATGCACCCCTTGCAAGAGTGTCTAGCGAGGCACTGGTCTCAAGCGGAGGGCCACTGGGAAGGTCTATTGCTGGTACCGCCCAGGACTCAGCACCCTCCTATGGTCAAACAACAAGAACTAGTTACTGGGCAGGCCTTCTCCAGAACCACTTCTACAAGTGACCATTACCATGGATGCTTCACTCATGGTGTGGGGCGCACATCTCAACTGCCTGATTCTGCAAGCTACATGATCATGAGAACAGGAGAGTTATTATATCAATTCCCTTTTTTCACATTAACCAAAGTATTGAGTTGCCTAATTTCTTGGTGCACAATGACTCTGTGGCAGAAAGGGCATTACACACATTAGATGTCAAGAAAGCACTCTTGCATCACGTTGACAGAACCAAATCCACCCATTAGACGAAGGAAGTGCTTGGGGGTTTTGCAAAGTCTCACAGGGGAAGCTCCATTTACAAGGCAGGCATTGCTAGATAGATTATTATATGTATTTAAACAGGTTATGCTAAGGCCAAGTACACACTACATGTACTGCCAGAGAGACATTCTACTTCTAAAAAGGGTGTCACTGTGGCTTTCTTGGGAAACATTCCTTTAGCAGACATTCTCTAAGTCTACTTTGCGTCATTGTCAACATCAGACAGGTTCACTAAACACTGCTGGCTGTACATTCAAGCCCACCAGCAGGCTTTATTTAGCCAGACAGAGCTGAGAACATTGTTTTAAACATCTGCATCATCCGCTCGCTAGCCATCTCTTTGAGGAGGAATTGCTTTACCGTCTATGCAGATCGTGTGTGTTTACAGCCACACATATAAACCAAGAATTTGACTTACTCTGTAACAGTCTGTTTGTAGCGTGTGGTGCTGTAGATTCTCACACACCCACTCACCTCCAGGAAAGCTGTTGATGATCGCTGATGTATTTTTTATGGTTATGTTCCACAGTGCACAGTCTTCAACATTACAGTCCACTTACCCTACTCAGCTTGAGTGGAAAACAATCTGAGGTGGATTCTTTGTTCTGGTGAATTGTGGGAGAAGGGTGGAGTCACAGCAGGTCTTGTGACTCGAAAAACAACTTTGAAGAAAAACTAGCAAATCGTGCCCAACACTAGATGTTAGGAGCATGCAGAGCATGTGAATCTACACCAGTGAAAATAGGTAGCTACAGGGTAAGTAACATTTTCCTTTCCACATTAATATTCCCACACTCCAGTTCTCCAATTCACGCCATAGAAAGGGCACTAGTTTACTGAAATGTATCTCCTTCCTTGCAACATCTGTTTTGTTGTCAAACATCTACTTTCAAGGGGTTTAATTAGGGTGGAAAGTAATAAATTACATATGTTGAATATCAATAATTATTCTAGCTAACAACTTTTTTCTTCTTTTTCAGAACTAGTAAACTAGAATGGGTGATGCTTAAATGATGACCAGTATCACCCATGTGTTGATCATGTGTTGATTTTTTTGCTAATGTAATTATTGGTATTCAACATATGTATTTATGAGTCATAAATATCAGTGTGTTTCATTAAGCAGTGAATGAACCAGATCTCTCTTCTTAAGGAGTAGGAGAATTAAGCATAGTGGAGATGGGGTTGTTGGTTTCAAAGGTAGGTAGAAGAAGGGTGCCTGTTTGAATAGTAGGTTCACCTGGGATGCCTTGTAAAGCAGGTGTACAAAGGGGGGTTTGCACTTTAGCTGTAGCTATGTAAGGGTGTGAGTTATAAAAGTAAGTGAAGCCAGCTATTCAACATTGGTGCATTCCATGTTTGCAGTATAACCACAGATGTGGATTTAGCTGTAGGTCATGTTTGTCAGGTATTCTGGACTAGTGTACGTAATGCGTCGCACCTTGTTCTGTTCATGCTCCTCACTATCTTTAGTTATGTGGCCAGGGCTTTAAGTGGGATTAAAAGGTTGGGGTGACCTAAAAGAGGCGTGGCCTGTGTAGTTATAGGTGTGGCTTAACATGTAAACAGCATTTCAGTGATTTCCATAGTGTGCCACCCAACCAGTGTTTTGGTGCATCTATAACTTTCTGTTATTGCGTCCAGATATATAACACAGCAACTGACATTCACCTAAAACCAGCTGGATGACTGGCTTTGTCAGTGGACATCTGTCTATGCTCTGCAGAGAAGCCAACGACTGGATGAGCATCTGTTCTGAGCACCTTTATAACCGACTGACAGGCACTGCAAGAAATGAGCACTGCCTTCAGTCTCTACTCCGCACCTCTCAATCGTACCCCATTATAAACACCTCGTGGCAACTCAGTTCAAAGTATGCATTACACAAGAGTAATATGCTGCTCCAAAAAAGTACAAAACCACAACATACTGGGAATACCTAACACTCCAATGGAGTGCAAGATTCAGTAAAACGCGAAATATAATCGGGAAATATTTATTACATTAACTCATCAGTGTTTTCCCAATAAAGTTAAAGTTAAAGGCATGAAAATAGGGCCTGATAGGGACCTGTGGCAGTGTCCGTTCTAAAATCCTGCTGAGTCCGAGATCAGGAGGGACCCGGCCCACTTAAAGCCGTGTATATGGCTGTCTTTTAATTGTACGATTATAGCTTGTTGTGCAGGATTGGAACACTAAATCTTATTTCAAGATGTAGGCGGTGTGCTTTAAATTTCAATACATTATACAGAGTACCGTTTAATTAAATAAAAATTTACCGCCTGCTTGCTGAGCTCAGACATTATTTTCTTGCCTGTGCGATAACAGGATGTCAGCGAAATATGGTTATCTCGCGCAGTTTTGCGCAGAATCTCAAGCCTGTAAAAGCTGTGGTCGAAATTTACTGCACACAGGGGCTTTTGAAGGCTGTGCAGTATCTGGCAATGCCAAAGCGTTTTTAAAACTACTCGTAAGCGAAGAATCTATAACCTGCAACCGCCTACTGGGAGTCATTATGACAGATATGGGGAGGATTATAAATTTCCTGGCCAATCTTTAAAATAACTACCATGAAAATGAATGCACAATAGGGGCTAAAATCATAGTCTTGGTTTTGTTCACTTTAACATTTAGTTTGTTCTCTTTACAGTTATTACCCGGGTATCAAATTCATTCTGCAGATGTACAGAAGTATAATTCAGAATAATTAAAACAGCAGAAAGGAGACAAAATGCCGTATTAGACACCTTTTTAAGAGAAAACAAATGGGTTTTCTGGAAAGAAGAAAGTAATTTCTCCAAGTACAAACTAAAAAGGGTTGGAGTTCACCTACAGCGATGCTTAATTCCATTATTAACAGGGATAGGTATTGATAGTTTACCCTCCTGGTTGATCTTAACTTGCCCAGTTGTTATTAAGCAACAATTTCAATATGACCACTAACCAGGGACGTATTCCCCAAGATTTTAATTTTTGTCACAGGGTTATTCTTTCAACACAGTAAAAAAAAAACTGCCTACAGTGGACGAAGCATCAACAAAGCCGCCCTGTCAACTAGATAGAAGTTCGAACTAAAGACCATAGTGCAAAAAAGAGATCATTTATTAAATGATTCAGACAAAATCCTTTTTGTCTCTTTGGGGCTGCTGCCACTGCCCAAACCTCAGGTTTAAAAAAAAAAAAAAAAAAGTTTTATGATAACCCTGTCCATGTATCCGGGATGTTTGTAAAGGGCTGGAAAGAGTAGGGGGAGGTCTGGAGATTGCGCTCCACCAAGAGCTGAGCTTGCCAGAGGCTGGTGTATTAACTGAGAGTTAGTTGAGTGGAAGCTGAGGTGAGGTCGAACCTTGCAGATGTCTTAGGTTACAGCAAGCATCGGAAGCTGCTCATATGATGCTTTCAGAATAATCAGTTGCTCTGATGCCAATATTCCACCAGGTGCCGTTCCAGAATTCACCTACAGTGATGTGCAAACTGAGGTGTTTTACCACACCATCGGCAGAGATAAACTGTGGTAGTAAGTTTAGTCATAGCTCACCCGTAGACCAAAAGGCCGTCTAACAGGGGCATGACTACCTTGCGTACCCCTTGTTTAGGACATGTTCTTTAAGTTCTCTTACAAGATGGGTCATCACTTTAGAATAAATGAATGAAAGAAAATACATGTAGCAGCTCTGTGGGCTTAAGTGCTTCAAAGTCTAGCTGGAAACATTATTGTGTGTGAATCCTTTCAAAGGCCTACCTATAATACCCGTATGTAGTTAGTGCTCTGCAGCAGCAATGGGCTTTTATATGATCATGTTTAACTGGAAAATATGGAGCATCCAGTCAATTTTAGGACATTGGCTTTGGCTTTTCCTGGAATAGGAACATCAACGGTGTTCTTTAAGAAAGTGCATTGACGTTATTCCACAAGTACCAAAAAGCCAGATGTTTAAAGCCCTTTCATGAGATCAAAACCGGCAAGTATTGAAAGTCACAGAATTTGCAACTGCAGATGGGCTTATCACAATGTACAAAAGTCCTTTTTGGAATCAGCAAAGGCTTTCTGATTTGAGCTTTGAGGAGACCACTCTCTGCCACCAGGTTGCGTTAAGCTAGTTAAAGATCACTGAACCAAGACTATTCCGATATGTTTTATAAACCTGGTGTTCACATTCCAACAGCAAGAGCAGGTTTTGGCTCAATAAAAGATCCACATGTACATCATAAGTTTGTAGGTTTTAAGGGGAGTCCTAATTTAATAAACAGGGAGATAAGATGGATAGAATTGTCCAGGCTCCCTTTTGTTGCACCGCAGGGTCACTGATGTCATTGTAATCTGTTGGTCAATTGTACCGTGCTCAAACAAGGCACCAGACAAATATTTTTATTTACAAAAATACAACTTTCCACAGCATGCACTGGAGGCTTGAGGGGCAGGGAGAATACCTACTGCGGATGAAGGTATGCTTGCTGGTTATGCAACCGTGCTCTGAAGGAGAAGGCTTATTGCTTGGTTTGGGTCTTCTAGGAAATAGTTAGTACAGGTCGTGCAACCTATTTGATTGCGGTGAGAAAAACTACATACTTATATTAAATGGCACCGACCATCTTTGATGGATTTTTTCACATGCACCAGAATTCACTTCGGATTTTTTTTAGACTGTAGTAGACCAAAGATACACCCTGTTAGAAATGAGAGAAAGTTAAGAGAAGCCAAACATGTGATGGTCTAAACGCAATCCTTGTAGTGAAATAATGAGTCACTATGGTATTGTGCAAGCGCAAGTCCTATCCCGTCGCTGCTTCCAATGTTAGAAATAGGGTTTCTGGTTGGCTAGGGTATGCACCTAAGCCAGGCAGAACCCACCCACTCTAGTCAGGGTAAGGGAGTTACACGTCCAAGATAACCCCTGCTCACCCCGTTGGTAGCTTGGCACGAGCAGTCAGGCCTAACCCGGAGGCAATGCGTAAAGCGTTTGCACAACACACACATACATGTGACGCAATATCCCCACCACAAAGGAAACACAACACCAGATTATATGAAAATATACTGTATTGTACACAAAGTAATCATTAGACCAACATCACATAACAGTACTATCCTGCTACCTTAGCAGTTGTCAGAACGTTACACATTAGTTACTCTGCAAACTAGCAGTAGTCACACATAACACACAGGTTACTCAGTATTCTGCAACATAAGCAGTAGTCAGGAAACACGTAATCACATTAGAACACTTGTCATAAGGATATCATAAAACGCCCATAGTAGGAACTTAGAAAACCTATGGCAAGTTAGGGAAACATATTAGCAAGTCACGCCCATAAAAGGAACATGTGCACACATATGTAAAAGCATCATAGAACAGGTAGGCAATATATCATAATAGCAAAGTCTGTAGAAAGAACTTTAGATTAGGAACATATTGGTCCATTTAAAAGTACCTGTCTTGATGGGGAGGCACTTCCAGTGCCTAAAACAACTAATGGGGCCCCCGGCGCTCCTCTGCGCAAAAACGGGGGCCTCCCTCAACATGGCAGACCGAGAGGGGCGGCACGCACCCTCTCTGAATTTTTGACGGGCCCCTTCTGGGACCCGTGATCACTGGGGGGCCCACTGGGCCTCCACCGGCCCTCTCCAAGGGGGGGCCCAAGTCAGGGAAATCCTTTAAAGGGGAGGGGGGTTCCTCGCGCTCCCTCCTGGCAAAGATGTAAAAGATCGTTGCAGGGGTCAGGGGCCACAGCACCCTGCCCCTGGGAACAACTAAACAAGAAGGAGCACAGGGCTGGTGGGCCCAGCTACAGGCCAGCACAAGGGGTGCAGATGGTGGCAGTTCCTCCTAGTGACCAGGCAGGTCACAGGTCAGCACAGCAGCAGCAGTCCATGGCGGTTTCCTGGTGAGTCCATTCATCAGCGTTCTGTGTCCAGTTTCAAGTTCCAAGAATGTTCAAATTGTGGGGAAAATTCCCCTGTACTTATAGTCAGTTCTTACAGTGTTTTACAATGGTAGGGAGAGGAGGTTCCAGCCAGTTACAACTGGTTCTGGGAGTTCCCCCTCTCTCCTTTCAGCACAGGCTCCAAACATCAGTGGGGGGTTAACGACCCTATTGTGTGAGGCCAGGGCACAGTCTTTACAAATGCAGGTGTGCCCCGCCTCTCCCTTCTCTCAGCCCAGGAAGACTATTCAGTATGCAGATGCACCTCGGTGACACCTCCACCCTCCCTGTGTACAGGCTGTCTGACAAGTATGCACAAAGCCCCAACTGTCACTCTGCCCAGACGTGGATTGGAGTCAAGCTGCAAAACACCAGAATTATAAGCACAGATAAATGCGCACTTTCTAGAAGTGGCATTTCTGTGATAGTAATAAAAAATACACCCACACCAGTAAGCAGTATTTATTATCACCATCACAACCATACCAAACACGCCTACGCTACCCCTCATAAATCAGACAATACCCCTTACACATAAGGCAGGGCATTTCTAATGCAATCCTATGAGAAGGCAGCACTCACAGCAGTGAGACACCAAGTTAGGCTGTTTGTCACTACTAGGACAGGCCATGCAATATGGCACATGTCCTGCCTTTCTACATACATGGCACCCTGCCCATAGGGCTAGCTAGGGCGTACTTTAGGGGTGACTTACATGTAGTAAAAGGGGAGTTCTGGGCCTGGCAAGTAAATTTAGATGCCAGGTCCCT
This sequence comes from Pleurodeles waltl, assembly GCF_031143425.1. Classification (NCBI taxonomy): domain Eukaryota; kingdom Metazoa; phylum Chordata; class Amphibia; order Caudata; family Salamandridae; genus Pleurodeles; species Pleurodeles waltl. The sequence continues at coordinate 1,069,273,843 of NC_090439.1, read as the reverse complement.
GTGGCAGAAAACTGCGCACACAGGCCCTGCGCTAGCAGGCCTGAGACAGGTTTGAAAGTCTACTTCAGTGGGTGGCGCAAGAAGCGCTGCAGGCCCACTAGTAGTATTTAATTTACAGGCCCTGGGTATAGAGATACCACTGTACAAGGGACTTATAGGTAAATTAAATATGCCAATTAGGTATAAGCCAATCATACCAACTTTAGATGGGAGAGCACCTGCACTTTAGCACTGGTCAGCAGTGATAAAGTGCTCAGAGTCCTAGAGCCAACAGCGAGATGTCAGAAAAACCAGGAGGAAGGAGGCAAAAAGACTAGGGATGACCATGCGTATGGCCAAAAGTCCAACACACCCAGTGAGGCTATTTCGTCTATGGCCCGCCGTGAAACAAGTTTTGGAACAATTGCGCACAGCACTCTAAGCTGACGGACAACTTAAACATCTCTCCCTCCGCCCCAGCTGCGTATGCAGGAATCTCACAAAAGGTCTGCCAGTCAGCATTGTGCAGATTGGATCATTATCTAATTGAACATTAATATTTATATGTTCGTTGATTTGGATATGCATGAACTATGCATATGGCCATTAAATCAACGGTTCCACAATATATCACCGTCAGCAAATTACATCTGTGCGGTTGAAATCCATTTAATGTACAGTTAATTCTGAAGCTGGGGGCTCAGAAGACACATTATTGAGCGAGCTGAAGTAGAGTTGATGAAGAGGAAAGGGAAAGATTAATGGCATAAAAAGCAATTAAAGTGCGTTACTCAGAATCGGACATTTTTGAGAAGGCTAATATTTTGGCTGCGGGAATAGCTTGCGGGTAAGTTGCTGCCATGATTTGTTGAAGGAGCACCAAGAATGCAATGGTGAGGTCTGCAGCCTTGGTTTCTAAAGTCTTACTCTATGCCAGATTTTCATAATGACTATATCAGTAAATTCCATTAGATCTGCTGCATGTAAATTTATCTCAGGCGCATGTCCTTACATCCTGGCATGGATCCAACCTACCTCAACATACTTTGGACATTTCTGTGAAAAAAGCTTCAGGGTCTTTTATAAGTCTCTTTGGTAAAGATCGGTTAATTCATTATTTTAGCAAACTCCAAAGTAATAGATTGTTGTGAATTAAAAAGTTTGTTAACAGAGACGGTGCAGGGAACTCTCTGAGATCTTGGGAAATTGTTCAGCAATTAAGGTAACTGTGAGATTCTGAAAATAATCTGAGGTGTCAGAATCTAATTTGGGAGCCCTGTCCTTGGTGCTTTTAAATGTTCTTCGGGTTTGAGAGATTTTCCAATTGTAATTGATTATTTAAACACAATAAAACACTGGCACCTCACAGCGCCGCTCCACCTGCTCTGGGAGGATTTTTGCGAGCGTGGGAGGAAAGTAATTAAAAGGAGAACATGCCCCCACCCAGAATTAGATTTTGTTAATTTGTTTTTCCTGTCTTGAAATATTTTTCATGCATTTTTCAGTCAAATCATTAATTTTTATTTCTCCGATTGTAGTCATTAGCGCTTTGCCAGAAGAAATTCGACCTTTTCCTATCAGCGCTTGCTCCTGTGTGAGAGTAACAGTTGAGAGAACTAACAATAAAGATTCATTTTTATGCAGTATTTGATATCCCTCTTCTACCGTTTAGAAGTGCGTAGACAACAGTTGTCACAGTTTCTCAATTAAATAGTACTCGATTGGACGCAGCGTTGGACTTGCTGAGATCGAAGGAGTGACCTTCTCATCGCTCGGCCAATGATGAGGCTTCACCTCCGGGACCTACTTCCAGTTTGTGGCGGAGATCCCTGTGGGACTCAGCTGAAAGGGGTCTGAGCTGAGCCAGCTGTTTTGATCTGTAATCTTTTAAAGGGATTGCCCAGTTAATATGATTTTTTTTAGCCAAGTAAATGGAGATTTAGAGGCACTAGTCTGTTTAAACAGGCACTGACAAAGCCAATAGTTCTTGCCTATGCAGAGCTATTGGCTTTGTCAATGTGTTTTAGCCATGTTGTTCATCAGCGTGGCTGATGTTCAACATGGCGAAGAGTAAAGTGTTATAGAGTGGAGTGGCAGAGAGTGTACTGGAGTGGCATAGTGTGGAGTCGCGTAGAGTGGCATACACTGGAGTGGCATAGAGTAGAGTGGACTGGTGCAGAGTGCATTTGGCGTTGAGTGTTGAAGAGTATAGTGGCGTAGAGCGCAGTGGTATTGAGTGCAGTGGCATTGAATTCAGATTAATACAGTGCAGCGTCGTAGAATGCAGTGGCATAGATCAGAGTGGTGTATGGTACACTGGAGAGGCGCAGGGTGGAAAGACGCAGAGTGGAGTGGATTGGTGTGGAGTAGAGTGGTGTAGAGTGGAGTGGCAGAGTTGAATGATGCAGAGGGCAGTGACTCAAAGAAGAGTGCAGTGCTATAGAATGGTGCAGAGTAGAGTAGCATAGAGTGGTGCAGAATCGAGTATACTCCCATAGAGTGCAGTGGCATACAGTGGAATAGTGCAGAGTAGAGTGGCATAGAGTTGAGTGGTGGAAAGTGCAGTGTTGCAGAGTAGAATGTCAGAGTGCAGCAGTGTAGAGAGCAGTGGAGTAGAGTACAGTGATACAGAGCAGAGTGCAGTTACAGTGCAGTTGTGTAGAGTGCATCGGCGTATAGTGCAGTGCTTAACCCCTTAAATGCGGGCGACGGCCACTGGCCGACACCCGCACTACCTCCCTGGTGCGGGTCACGACCAGTGGCCGACACCAGGGAGGGTGTTAATAAATCCGCACCCGAGGATTTTTTTTTATTTTTTTTTACTTTTCCCGGGAGACACAGAAGCTTCTGTGTCTCCCGGGAAAAGTCTTCCGGGCCGCCCCCCCCCCCCCCCCCCCCGGCATATTTTTTATTTTAAAAAAAGGTAGGTAGCCCCCCCCCCCCGGCATATTTTTTATTTTAAAAAAAGGTAGGTAGCCCCCCCCCCCCCCAGGGGAATTTTTTTTTTCTCCCAAAAAAAAAAAAAATGACAGGGGGTCGCCCATGGGCAGGGTGACCCCCTGTGGGGGCAATATTTTTTTTTAGATGTTGTAGGGTTTCCCTGGGGGCCATTTTGGCCCCCAAGGAACCATACAACAACTAAAAAAAAAATAGATCTATATATATATCTATATATATATCTCTATGTAGATAGATATATCTATGTACATGGATATATATATAGCTATATCTATGTAGATAGATATATATATATATATATATATAGAGGTAGATCTATATATATCAATCAAAGAGATTTATAAAGCGCGCTACTCACCCGTGAGGGTCTCAAGGCGCTGGGGGGTGGGGGGACGACGGGGGATGAGGGAAAGGGGCTGGGAGGTTCATTGTTCGAAAAGCCAGGTTTTGAGGCCCTTCCTGAAAAGAAGTAGGTTTTGGGTCTTGCGAAGGTGGGTTGTGAGGGCGTTCCAGGTTTTGGGTGCAAGGTAGGAGAAGGATCTACCCCCGGTGGTGGTGTGTTTGATGCGGGGGACAGAGGCGCGAGAGAGGTCAGCTGAGCGTACGTTTCGTGTGGGGGTGTGGAAGGTGACTCTCGTTGAGGTAGGCAGGGCCTGTGTTGTGGAGTGATTTGTGTGCGAGGATGAGGATCTTGAAGGTGATCCTTTTGTCAATGGGGAGCCAGTGGAGGGATTTGAGGTGTGGAGAGATGTGTTCGTGTCGGGGGAGGTCGAGGATGAGTCGTGCTGCTGAGTTCTGGATGCGTGTAGTTTGCGCTTGAGATTTAGAGTGGTGCCGGCGTAGAGGGCGTTTCCGTAATCAAGCCTGCTGCTGATGAGTGCGTGAGTGACAGTTTTTCTGGTCTCTGTGGGGATCTATTTGAATGTTTTTCAGTATACGGAGTGTGTTGAAGCATGAGGAGGTGAGAGCGTTGATTTGTTGGGTCATCGAGAGGGAGGAGTCTAGGATGATGCTGAGGTTGCGTGCGTGGTTGGCTGGGGTAGGTGCAGGGCCTACCGTGGTGGGCCACCATGAGGGGTCCCAGGTGGTTGGCTGTCATATATATATCACTTTTGTCAATATGTGTGTGGTTTCCCTGGGGGGAAAAGGGTCCGACTTGTCTAGTGGTAGTTTTAGTGCCATAAAGAAGCGCAGAAGGTTTAGATGCCTACTGCAAAGAGCAAATCTGTATTTTATGTAAATAGCGGAGTACATTAGTAAAGTCAGCCATTACCTGCGCTATAATACCAATGAAATGTATGTGCGGGGTGGAAGGCGGCTATGGAGAGATGAAGGGCACTTTTGCTGGGTGGTAATGAGGGAATCCGAGGAGGAGGGAGTGGGAGCACCAATAATGATTGTTGGACTGGGCGCAGGAGGTGCTAAAGACTGTGACGAATGGTATGTGAGAAGGTGTTTTTTGAGTGTCTTGAAAGTACGTGCTGATTGAGGGAAGAAGCGCAGGTAAGGTGGCCTCTACTGTTGCACGTATCTCACACACACCATCGATTTTGTGACTGTCTACGTAGGCTAGTGTTTTAGAGAAACAGTTTAGCCAATAGCAGAGATAGCATCTTGATGGATGACTGCTGCCTGCACTCGGGTTCTAGAGGACCGCTCTGACATAGGATCAGAGACTGAGACATCAGATACTGAGACAGCATCTGAGGGATAGGACAATGGCGCAGACTCTGGGAGTGATTTTTCAGTCAGAGGAGTCCCATTCGATAACTCCTCTTCCAGTACATTATGAGGGAGGTGATGAGGACAGTCCTGCTGTCCCTTCGCAAGCTGTTCGTGCAACTGGGTAATAGTGGGTTAGGCCAACCCAGAGAGCAGGTGAATGTGGCGGCAAGCAGAGAGAGAGAGAGAGAGTGCTCTCTTGGGAGCTCCCCAATTTAGTTCAGCCCCAAATTCCACCACCCAAATCATATTGTGGAGACATCAAAATTATCTATGGCAAAACAAACTGGTTTTGTAAGGCAGGCACCCGTGTTTTTGGTCCTGGATTCGGCGGCCATATAGAGAAACACACTAAACCCAAACATTTCTGGAAACTAGACATTCGGGGGAGTCCACAGAGGTGTGACTTGTGTGGATTCCCCAAAGTTTTCTTACCCAGAATACCCTGCAAAGCTGAAATGTTGAAAAAAAACTCAATTATTCTCACATTTCTGTCACACAAACTACAGGAATATGCTGGGATCCACAACATTCCTACCACCCAGTGACTCCTCACCTGTCCTGATAAAAACACTACCCCACTTGAGTGCCTACACCTAGTGCCTGTGTCAGGAATGGATCACCCCAGGGTCAACAGCTGCCTCACGTAAGGACCAACATTGACCGTTGTGTGATCTATTCCTGTCGCGGGCACCAGGCCTAACCACACAAGTGAGGTATCATATTTATCGGGAGACTTGGGGGAACGCTGGGTGGAAGGAAATTTGTGGCTCCTCTCAGATTCCAGAACTTTCTGTCACCGAAATGTGAGGAAAACATGTTATTTTAGCCACATTATGAGGTTTGCAAAGGATTCTGGGTAACAGAACCTGGTCAGAGCCCCACAAGTCACCTCATCTTGGATTCCCCTGGGTTTCTAGTTTTCAAAAATGTGCTGGTTTGCTAGGTTTCCCCAGGTGCCGGCTGAGCTAGGGGCCAAAATCCACAGGTAGGCACTGTTTTCTATGAAAAAATGTGATGTGTCCACGTTGTGTTTTGGGGCATTTCCTGTCGCGGGCGCTAGGCCTACCCACACAAGTGAGGTATCATTTTTATCGGGAGACTTGGGGGAACGCTGGGTTGAAGGAAATTTGTGGCTCCTCTCAAAATCCAGAACTTTCTGTCACCGAAATGTGAGGAAAACTTGTTTTTTTTAGCCACTTTTTGAGGTTTGCAAAGGATTCTGGGTAACAGAACCTGGTCAGAGCCCCACAAGTCACCCCATCTTGGATTCCCCTAGGTCTCTAGTTTTCAAAAATGCACAGGTTAGGTAGGTTTCCCTGTGTGCCGGCTGAGCTAGAGGCCAAAATCTACAGGTAGGCACTTTGCAAAAAACAGCTGTGTATTTTGTCAAAAAATGGGATGTGTCCACGTTGTGTTTTGGGGCATTTCCTGTCGCGGGCGCTAGGCCTACCCACACAAGTGAGGTATCATTTTTATTGGGAGACTTGGGGGGAACGCTGGGTGGAAGGAAATTTGTGGCTCCTCTCAGATTCCAGAACTTTCTGTCACCGAAATGTGAGGAAAACTTGTTTTTTTAGCCACTTTTTGAGGTTTGCAAAGGATTCTGGGTAACAGAACCTGGTCAGAGCCCCACAAGTCACCCCATCTTGGAATCCCCCAGGTCTCTAGTTTTCAAAAATGCACAGGTTTGGTAGGTTTCCCTATGTGCCGGCTGAGCTAGAGGCCAAAATCTACAGGTAGGCACTTTGGAAAAAACAGCTGTTTTTTCTATCAAAAAATGGGATGTGTCCATGTTGTGTTTTGGGGCATTTCCTGTCGCGGGCACTAGGCCTACCCACACAAGTGAGGTATCATTTTTATCGGGAGACTTGGGGGAACATAGAATAGCAAAACAAGTTTTATTGCCCCTTATCTTTCTCTATATTTTCTCCTTCCAAATATAACAGAGTGTGTAAAAAAGACGTCTATTTGAGAAATGCCCTGCAATTCACATGCTAGTATGGGCACCTCGGAATTCAGAGATGTGCAAATACCCACTGCTCCTCAAAACCTTATCTTGATCCCATTTTGGAAATTCAAAGGTTTTCTTGATACCTCTTTTTCACTCTTCATATTTCAGCAAATGAATTGCTGTATACCCAGTATAGAATGAAAACCAACTGCAGGGTGCAGCTCATTTATTGGCTCTGGGTACCTAGGGTTCTTGATGAACCTACAAGCCCTTTATATCCCCGCAACAAGAAGAGTCCAGCAGACAAAACGGTATATTGCTTTCAGAAATCTGACATCGCAGGAAAAAGTTACAGAGTAAAACATAAAGAAAAATGGCTGTTGTTTTCAGCTCAATTTCAATATTTTTTTATTTCAGCTGTTATTTTCTGTAGGAAAACCTTGTAGGATCTACACAAATGACCCCTTGCTGAATTCAGAAGTTTGTCTAGTTTTCAGAAATGTTTAGCTTTCCGGGATCCAGCATTGGTTTCACACCCATTCCTGTCACTAACTGGAAGGAGGTTGAAAGCACCAAAAATAGTAAAAATGGGGTATGTCCCAGTAAAATGCCAAATTTGTGTTGGAAAATGTGGTTTTCTGATTCTAGTCTACCCGTTCCTGAAAGGTGGGAAGATAGTGATTTCAGCACCAGAAACCCTTTGTTGATGGCATTTTCAGGGAAAAAACCACAAGCCTTCTTCGGCAGCCCTTTTTTCAAATTTTTTTGGAAAAACGAAATTTTCACTGTATTTTGGCTATTTTCTTGGTCTCCTCCAGGGGAAACCACAAACTCTGGGTACCATTAGAATCCCTAGGATGTTGGAAAAAAAGGACGCAAATTTGGCGTGGATAGCTTATGTGGAAAAAAAGTTATGAAGGCCTAAGCGCGAACTACCCCAAATAGCCAAAAAAGGGCTCAGCACTGGGGGGAAAAGGCCCAGCAGCTAAGAGGTTAAGAGTAGAATGGCTTAGAGTAGAGTGGAACAGAGTGGAATAAAATGGCAGTGGCATAGAGTACAGTGTTTCAGGGTGGAGTGGTGCAGGGTAGGGTGCAGTTGTGTAGAGTGGCATAGAGTGTAAAGGTGTAGAGTAAAGTGGCGCAGAGTATTTTTGAGTGCCATACACTGGATTGGCGTAGAGTGCAGGGGCCTAGAGTTGAGTGTTACAGAGTAAAGTGCACTGACGTAGCGTGTATTGGTATACAGTGCGCTTACTTAGAGGGCAGTGTTTGAGTGGCGTAGAGTACAGAGCAGAGCAGATTGGTGCATAGAGTAAAGTGGTACAGGGTAGAATAGAGAGGTGTAACGTGAAATGGTTTAGAATGGAGTAGGGCGTAGTGCAGTGACATGGAGTGGTGTGTAAAGTGGAGTAGTGTAGAGTGGAGTGGTGCAGAGAATTCATAGTGTGGTAGCACACTGCCATTACAGACAACACATTTTCAATCGAAATGACCATTTCATTTGCATAGACATACAGTTTTTCTAATAAAACTATGCAGTGCACAGACAAAAATGTGTGGAAATTGCATCACCTCGTTTAATGATTCCTTTTTATCATATAAAAGTATCTGTTTCCAACACACTTAAGAAAAAAACAAAAGATGTGCCTCATTTGTATTTGTGCGTTCATAATTCTGATATATTCTGAAATATTTACAAAGTTCATTTAAATGTAATGTGCTAGAAAAAACACTTTCCTACCCCTAACAAGATTGTGACATAAATCCTCTCACTCTGAAGTCAGAGAAATAAAAGTATACAAGCACTCTCGGAAGACAGCGTCTGACATTTGACCGTGGTCTTTGAATGCACAGCAATTGTGACAAGATGAGAACACGATTTAAAGGTCTGTTAACAGAAAGTGAGTTTGTGGAAGTTTACAGAAAACGCGGTTTAGGCAACGAGAGGGACAAACTGAACCTGGAGAGCCTAGAGTACGTAAAGCCAGCAAATGAAGATCCAGAAAGTGTGAGTTACAAACCACAAAGCCAATGGTAATAACTGCAGGAGACATTTACATGCTTTGAAAAGGGCCAAGGACAGCCTGTGCTATCATTGAAGTTAAAAGTAGGATGACAATGGTGAAAGTAGCAGGGAAGAGCAACAGGCTATGTGTTAAGACAGAAAGTATACTTCTGTGTGCAAGAACATCGTAAAAGTGAGGATACTATTTTTATAAAATGCCAAATGTGTCCTCCCCACTATGCAGCTAAAAGCACATTAGCATAATTATCAAGAGTTTGGTCTTCCTTTAGAGCAGGCATGTCCGGCGTCCAGGAGTGCTGGATCAATATCAGATTTTCAGTATCACTGTCTGTAAATATATTCCATTTACATTCATTTTATGATAATTTATCTTGCATGGATATCCAGAAAGTCTAGCACAAGAAACGGCCTTTGTGGACTTAACTTTGATATTCGTATTTGTAAGGAATTGGGCTAATTAGTTGTGCAGGATGTGAGCCCTGTGCAAGTAAAAGGTCAACCATTACCACCTTACTGGGGACTAAGTACCCCATTGCAGCGCCTGACTCTGTCTGGGTAGCGAAGCATAGCAGTACAAGGCCTACTCACAGGAGGTGGTGAAGGCTAGTAATCTCCATCCGCTGGCATGCAACAGCAACACTCAATAAATCATTGCCCAGTCAGTGCTATTTCACTGAAAAAAAGAAAAGTACATTTAGTACACACGCCCTACTAAATACTCAATTTACAAATATATACATAAGGTATATGAAAAGTCCTTTGACATTCTGAAATCACATTTGAATACTAGTGGGTCCTGAATCCCAAAATCACAATACACCCCACATATAAGTGGGTGCCATTTGCAATAAAGCAGGCCAAGTGGATTTGTCAAAGGCTCACCATATCAATATATAGGCCAAGCTTACTGGCTTTGCCACAGGGTCATCACATTGATATATAAAGCAAGCTTTTTGGCTTTGTCAGGGGATCGTCACATTAATAATCAAGTTAGTACCACCATTAAAACCAGTGTAAACAAATGCAATAATAATAAGAGTGTCATAATGTTTACCAATGATCATTGTTGACAAGGTAGTTTAAATAAAGCATTGAAAATGTCAATAATGTGCCAGATTCTTTCATTAACACATTCAGGCCACATAGATTGCAGCGATAAGATCAACCAGTAGGTGTCCCCGTACTCCAAAGCTGTAAAGCACTGAGCCCCAGCTCTGGGAAGGCTTGAATTCAGCATACACCTCTCCTGGGGACATGAATTCCATACCACAGAAGACTATAGGGTAAGTTTTGTAAATATTTTTAGGGTGGCTGCTGCACTCCCTACAGCCTCCCCCCCCCCCCCCCCAAAAAAAAACATGCAGAAAACATTGGTGGTGCCCATACCCATTCTTGAAGCACCACAAGGAAAAAAAATATTCAAATTGGCCCCTCGCATGGCATTATTGGGCGATCTAGCCAGAAAAAGGTGAATATTTTATTAGCAGGTTTTCACTACAGAACTTTTACTTTTCTTCTATTTTATTTGGATGCCCCAGTCCCACTCGGGCACTCACAATTGCAGTCATTTGCTGGACGAAGGGCAGTGTGATTCCTCTGCCTGCCAACACACTCTGTGCCGACACAGGAGCTGTCAGGTTTCTTCTCCTGTGATGACCAGTATTCCTGCTTCCCTACAGACATGGTGGCGGGGAGGGCATCGAAATCACAGTTCATGTTAACTTGGTTTTGGCCTGCTCTGGAGGCCCTTCTGTCTGAATCTTTGAACCAGAGCATCTGGGGTCCCTTGGGAGAATATTAACTGTGCTGGGACATGGGGGAATGTGGTTTACAGGCCATATGAGAGCTTGTGAAGAGGGGCATCCACAGATGCAGTAATTTGCTTGCTGAAGGACAGCACAGAGATCCTACGCCTGCACTGCAGGGCTGTATGAGAGCTTGAGGAGGGGGGGATGAATGCACGTCCTCTCCCCTGAAGATTAAAGTAAAGTTATGCCGATCCCAGGACCTTGGCTGACCCCTGGGATAATGTAAGGGAATATCTAATGCTCCTGTGGCCCGATTTTCCTGATCTTGCGCCCATTTTGCTCCTGTTGGCGATCTCTAGCCATGAGGAGCATTTTCAGCAGGCCTGCTGTGAGGAGCTGGTATCATTGGCTCCTTGCACTAGCCTTCTCCACAGGCCGCATGGCCTTCTGGTGGTCTTGCAGGGTACCTGGGTGCCGTAGAGTCCCTCCTGGCCCTAAGGGAGAATAAGGGGAGCTGGGCCACTGGCCCTGGAGAGAACCATCTAGTTCTGGTGGTCAGCTGTAGGCAAAGTCCTTAGTCCTTCAGGGGCATTAGGTGGCTTCTCCTTCCAAAAGTCCATGATTCTGGTGTTGGCGCCATCAGGGGCCTTAATCTCTGTCTCTCTCTTATGTAGAGATTTTTAAGTGTGGTGGAATGCCCTAGCTGCCAGCCACCCCTAGCCAATCTTAAGATGCCACATCATCCCTCCACCCCATCCGAGTCCTCTTCTGCACCATTCTGGGACAATCCAGTATGACAGAATCTGTCTTCCTTTGGCCAGAGCTCTTGTGCCCGCCCAGAGGTGGCAAACCCCTCTCTTGTGGTCACTCCAAAACTGTTCTGGGGCATCTCCTCCTCCCACTGGTTTTGGAGCCAAGTTGGCTAGAGGGACAAATGAAGGAGACTGGTGTGATGTAAGATTCATGTGCTTTTGACAGGGTACGCCTCTTTAGAGTGTAACAAGTCCTTGGCACAGCCCCCAGGTGATCCTGTCAATGGAAAGCCAGCATCTCCCCACACTCAAGCCTTTTGTCCTCTGTCTGAGAGCAATCCACATCTCACCACAGGGGAGCCATCCAGCTGCCAGGTGACAGTGGAATGCTTGCAAGCTTTCAGCAGGAAAATTGAAATGTTTTTAAAAATACCTGTTACTTAATAGTTAGAGAAAATGTGATTTTAGCATTAAATTTGATCATGGATAACAATGAAAATTAGTTCTTGAATTATTTCTCTAGCTGCTACCAATCCAATTTTAGCATTTATTAAATCTAACATGGAACTCAGTATTTCTCTATGGAAGCAGCCAGCTTTGCTACAGTGAAAATAGCTTTTAGAAATATTTCACTATAAGGACAAGTACAACATGAATATTTAAAAGGAGGGTTGAGGCCCCTAAAAAGGGTTATTTAGACAGGTTGAATTTGCAGTTTGAAACTGCTACTAACAGGGTTACCCATGTGCAGCTACCAGGCTGCACACAACAGTAGTCTCTCCCGTCAGCCCTCACACAGGTGCACACGTGTGTCCAGTACAGTGCCGCGTACACTAGCTGTGCCGCAGTGGCATTATCTTAAAAGGTGGACACTGGCGGATACTTATTCCAAATACCATGATATCACCAGGAGGGAGACTCAGGTAGCGGGACTCAGGTAGCGGGATTCACCCACATTAAAGATCCAAAAGCCAGGTGATCAAAAGGCAAGAAACTGGTAACTAGACGGGTGGAACCTGTCTGCAACAGTGCTTTAGTGCAAAGATGAGCGCTAGAGGGAGCTGTGAGGCATGAGGCATGTTATTGAGATGATCTGACAAAGGCTTTGCAGGTTCTGCAAGCACCCAGACTTCTGATCTAACTTAATTTTTGAAGACATTTTAATGATATGAAGTAGAAACCTACGTGATGAGAGAATAATGCAATTGCAGCTTTCTTTTTGTAATGTTTGATGTATTGGTCCTAAGCGGTATCACAGTCTCAGCACCTAAAACAACCTTCTTAGGGCCTGATTACAACTTTGGAGGAGGTGTTAATCCGTCCCAAAAGTGACGGTAAAGTGACGGATATACCACCAGCCATATTACGAGTCCATTATATCCTATGGAACTCGTAATACGGCTGGTGGTATATCCGTCACATTTGGGACTGATTAACGCCTCCTCCAAAGTTGTAATCAGGCCCTTAGTGTAATGGGAATCCGTAGCCAGTCCGTGTTTGAAGTGACAGCTCCCGCGAGGGCTTGATGAGGGCTCTTCTGTGGTTCCTCATTGCGTCCTAATGACCTCACCGGCTTTAATTTGAACTTCAGAGGAAACTTGTTCCATCTTTTTATTCCTGTACCTTTTTATTTGTGCTTCTAGACCCTGGTTACTTCCTGGTTACTCCCTATGGCAGTTACTCTGGTTTATGATAGTTTTTTTTGCTTATTAAGTACCTAGTCACTGTTTTATTTCTTTCAAGTTACAGTTTTGACCATCATGTGGTTTTCTTTATTAAAAAACGTTTGGAAAATGTCTGTATTGAATCCAACACTTTGATTTAGTCATTCTTCTTCGAGACTCTTCAGCAGTAATCATGAAGGCCATGCACCAGAGCTGCCTTTAGGCCGGAGAAGTAGCGTACTAAATCTGAAGGACCTCTTGCCCCCTGCATACTCACAGATGCTGGTGAGGGCCACATTGCCTAAGCCTGAAACTGACAGCAGGGGCACGCCATGGTTGGTTGCAACATTCTGAGTAAAATGTTGCTGGAGTCCGGTTTAGGGTGACCACCTGGCATTGAGGCAAATTCTGGACAGGACTGTAAAAAATTCAGGACAAAGGGTCAAAATTCAGGACAAAAATTTAGGACAAAGGGTCAAAATTCAGGACAAAAATTCAAGAACAAATGTCAGTTTTACAGACACAAGCAAGAGAGGCCATGCCTTACTATGTTGTCAGTGCATTTATTTACTCTTTTTTAACATAGCAGTATTTATTCACTGTGGTCTTTTTGTGATTGCCTCCTGGTATGCTACATTCAGGTGTCACATTACTTCCTTGTTCAGTAGTAAATTAATGCCCTTCAGTACTGCGGCAAGGCCATCACCCCTACCCAAATATGCCTGATGTTTCCTGAAGAAAAAGTAACAGCAAGATTTTGATTATGTTTCTGAACATATTAAAGCCCCTGGCAAACAGTTTAGGAAACATTAAGGTAATTAACCTTATGCTAGTTTAAGCAAATTGAACAAAAACATCTGGCTTACCTCAACCGCCCATCGTCTTTCATCCTATTTTTTTTTTTTTTTTTTTAAAGAGGCCGGGCAGAAGGTGTGGGCGACAGTCTCACACCTAATGTCAGGATGTGAGGTACCCATAACTTGTCTGTAGTCTCACTGCACTAGAGTGTATGTCTGGGACTCTAAATTTATCTCAGAAATGGGAACCCGGACTACTAATCAAAGATAATAAAAGAGGAGGATGAAATCGAGATCAAATGGGAGATCCACGGCAAGTAATTCAAAGGGTTGTTGCTAAAAACTGGATAAGAGAAGAACAAGGTGGGACAATTCTTAAAAACAGAAAAGATGGGTCCACGAAGACTATTCAAAGGTATTGGGTACCTGGGGAGTTGTCTCTGCACACAGGAGCGAAACAGAAGGGGCACTGTCAAGTGGTTGAACAAGCAACACCCATCCACCTTGGCAAACTCTTCTGGTGCAATGGTTTGCTGTTAGTGCTTTTAAAGGGTGAGCAGGGGGGCAGACCCCTTGCAAGGTTGTGCAAGGGAATTGCCCGCTTTGTCCATGTCTTTAAATGGTTTTGAAATTGAGCAAAAGCCAAACTAGAGATATGGGTTATCCCTAAGTGTCAAGTACACATTGAATCTTCAAAATATTTGGGATGTAAATTGCACAAACAAAACTTACAAATTGTAAAATTTAATTAGTGTTTCTTTAACATATGGCACTGTTTTCGCCTTTATATACAATTAGATCTCAGATTGAACTGGGAACCAGTTACCTTTTGATACATAGTGATTAATATCTACCATTCTTACACTGATTTCCAGGTTGAAAATCTCAGCAGATCGAACGGTCTCTCCGAGCCCAGTTTGCTTTTTGGTCTTCTCTTCTGCTTTCTGTAGAGGCCACGTGGCACTAGTGAAGATGGTGTGCTACCCCAATGATAGTATTATTTTGCAAACCTTCCCCTGCTCGTCCTTCATTCCTTCTTCAGACAGACCACACATCTGATTTGGTCACTGCGGCGCCATCGGGAGCTCTTTCCACTCTAAAGCTAACTATGACTGCGGGTGGATTAGGTCTTCTGGACTTAGAATGCTATTATTCAGCTGCAGAGGTCCAATGGGTGGCTCGCTGGCTTTCTGTCCACCTCCCTGCATGAGATGGGGTTTACCAGTAAAGACTCTTAAGGAAGGCTTAATGCACTGCTCATTGTTTCCTACTGACCATTCTACGGATCACCATCCGGGGTTATCATGCACGACTTTCTCTTGCCAGAACCTGTAAACTCACTGACACGAAGAAAACCTATGCTCCTGCACTACCTTTGCTAAGCCTTCCCACTCGCACAGGATGGCTGTGCTCAGAGCAACTCCATTAGTGGCATGTTGCAGGTGTATTAAAATTGGGGACTTTGTTTCTGAACAGTGAGCTACTAAATTTCCAAACCCTTGTGGCAGACTACCATCTTCACCCCGGTCAACTCCTTACTTACAACCACCTTAAATAATAATTAAATGCCCTATTTCATGCCTGCCACCTAGCACTAACCTTACAAGAGGTGTGCCAGAAGCTCTGTACCATAGGAAATTGTGGCAAACTGATAGAATGGGTGTACAGACCTATCCTGCAACATGGGAGACCACTCGAGGTCTTCTCGTCATACTACCTGGGTGATTGATGTGGCCAAACCTCTGCAATATATGGACTAAAATACTGGACTTTCCCCACAAAGTATCCCACAGCTGTCACTTTACGTAAATTCATAGTGATTCCTTGTGAATACATTCTGCCCATTGCTTGCCATTGGCCTTGTGGTTTGTAACTCACAATTTGTTGCTTTCAATTTGCTGGCTTTATTTGTTTTAGGCTATGCAGCTTGAATTCGTCCCTTCCCTTGCCAAAACCTTATTTACAGTATCCCGCTGAGTGCTCCATTTCTGTAAACAGGCCTGTAAATCGTGTTCTTATCTTATCATATTTGCTGTGCATTCAAAGAACAAAGTCAAATGTCAGGCTCTGTCTTCGGTGGGAACTTAGTGTTTCCTTTCCTTTCCTGACTTCAAAGTGAGAGGATTTATGCGACAATCTTGCTGGATACTGGGGTTAGGAAATAGTTTTTTTCTATCACATGACAACATTTAAATAAACTTCAGAATATATCAGAATTAGAAGTACAAATCAGTCACATTTTTGTTAATTCTGAACTGTGCTGGAATCAAATACCTTTACATGATTAAAAAAGTTGTTGCATTAGGTGATGCAATTTCCACACATCGTCTGTGCACAGTATAGTTTGATTTGAAAAACTGTATATCTGTGCAAATGTAATGGTCATTTCAATCAAAAATGTGTTGTCTGTAATGGCAGTGTGTTAGCATACCATCCAAACTGCACTCCACTCTGCTCTGCACCACTACACACCACTGGACCCTACTCTGTATCACTCTACTTTACTCCACTGCATGCCACTGCACTCTTCTCCATTCGGAACCACTCCACATTATGCCACTGCACTCTATGATACTTCACACTATTCCTCTCTACTCTACTCTGTACCACTACTCTATGCCACTGCACTTTACGCCTCTCCACACCACTGCGCTCTGCTCGTCTGCACGCCATACCACTCTAGTCTAGGCAACACCAATCTAATCCGCACAACTCCAATATCTGCCACTCTGCAACACTGCACTGTACGCCACTGCACTCTAAGCTAATACACTCTGCTAATGCACTTTACTCTAACTCTCAACTCTATGCCCCTGCACTCTACATCAATACACTGTACGTCACTCTGATCTACTCTGCACCTCTGCACTATGCCACGGCACTCTACACCACTTTACTCTATGCCATCACACTCTATGCAAATTCACTCTACCCTGCACCTCTCCACTCTAAGCCACCTCACTCTACTGTGAAATAATCTACTTTATGCCACTGCACTCTGTGCCACTGCATTATATGCCACTGCACTCTACCCTGCACCTCTCCACTCTATGCAACTGCACTCTACTCAGAAACAATCTATTCTACGCCACTGTACTCTGTGCCACTCTGACCACTGCACTCTAGTTCAATGCACTCTACACCACTGCAAGCTGACACTCTGCAACACTGCACTGGCCGCCACTATACTCTACACCACTCTGCTCTGTACTACTGCATTCTGCACCAATACACTATTCCACTGCATTCTATGCCACTTTGCCCAATGCCACTCTATGCAACTGCACTCTACACCAGTGCACTCTAAACTGCACTGTATACCACTGCGCTTTACTCTGCACCACTGTACTCTATGCCACTGTTCTCTGTACCACTCTACACCACTGCACTGACTCTACTCTGCAACTCTGCACTCTACACCACTCTACTCTATGCCACTGCACTCTAGGCACTATACTCTACTCTGCACCACTATACACCACTGCACTCTATCCCACATGAGTCTACTCTGCACTGACACTGCACCACTCTGCTACTCTATTGTATGCCACAACTGCACCCTATGTAACTCTACCCCATGCCACTATGCCACTGCACTCTGCGCTAATGCACTTTAAACAACTGCACTGTACACCACTGCCCTCTACTCTGTACCACTGTACTCTACGCCACTGCTCTGTGCCACTCTACTCCATTCTACATCACTGCACTGGCACTCTACTCTGTAGCGTTGCACTCTCCACCACTGTACTATACACCAATCTACCATGTGCTACTGCATTCTATCCCACTGCACTCTATGCCACTCTACATCACTCCACAGCACTATACTCTGCACCACTCTACACTATGCCACTGCACTCCCTGCAACGTGAGTCTATTCTGCAATCTATGCCACTGCACCACTCTACACTACTGCTCTCTGCCACTCTGTTGTATGCCACTCTACTCTGTCCCACGCCACTCCATGCCACTGCACTCTAAACCATTGCGCACTACGCTAACGCACTCTAAACAACTGCACTGTATCCCACTGCACTGTACTTTGCACCACTGGGCTCTACGCCACTGCTTCTATGCCACTCTACTCCACACCACTATGCCACTAACTTTAAGTGATGCTGAACAGCATCTACTCTGTTGTACAACATGGCTAATGGCTAAAACACATTAGCAAAGCCAATAACTCTTTCATAGATGAGACCTATTGGCTTTGCCAATGTTTGTTAGTACTATGAGGTACCGAGGTATCCGAAAGAACTGTGAAAAATACAATTACATTATAATAAAGGCTGTTACAAAAAGCGCAAATACATTTCGGTTAAATTAAAAAAAAAGTGCTTCTCAAATACAGATTTGAATAATATACAGTTTATACCTAGAACTAAAAAATGTTATAACACTCCATTAAAATCTCACTCCACAGCTCACCTTGGAACACCATTACAATACCTCTAAAAGAAATATCTTTGCCACCAGAAAACTACAAGTGACTCCTTTTAGTAAAGTCAATGCAGGTTTTCAAGCCCCTTTGTATTTGCAGATTTACCCGTTGGCCACATTTGCATGTCTTTAGGGAAGGAGACCCCCTGGCAGGAAGGTCTGATTCTTATCTGTCTGCCACTCCCTCCCTCCGAGCACAGGAGACCCCCTGCCTTCCAGTCGTCTGGGGAAACTGATCTGCCCGTAATTTCGCCCTGCCTCCGTTGCCCTTTAGGTGAAAGGCTAAAATTACGGACAAATGCCGTCCGTTAGAGCTTTCATCACGGACAATGGACGGCAGGGCGAAATTACGGACAGTCCGTGAAATTTACGGAACGGTGGTCACCCTAGTCCGGTTCTCAGCTGTTGTGCTCATGAAAGACTTTCCTGTAGGACGGTTCTGTATGCTTTAGGGCTTTGTCAGAGGCTAAAGCGTACGAAATCCCCACCTGTGCTCGTGCGCGATTGAGCCTTTTCGGCGCGCTAGGATTATGTATCTGTTCTTGTCCTAAAATTACGACTTTTACTAGTGATGAAGAAGCCGGGGAGGCAGAATGGACCAAAACAGGTGGCATGGTTTGTCATGCTGTCAACTGCCCTCAATGACAAGATGAAACATGTTTGAATAAAGTACTTTTTCTAAATGTTCTGCTTGATCCGTGCTTTCAGACTGGCGCCATTTTGCAGAGGAGTCCTTTCTTTGTCCCGATCTCAAATGGACCGTCTGCTGCGGGACTCTGAGACCTTTGCAGGCTGCTGAACGTTTTCAGCAGCTGCTGCAGTTGCGTCAGTTTCCTATTATCTGACACAGCACTGGAACAGTTTCATAGACGGACATCACAGGGAGAGAAATCTATCCGCGTTCGTTGTCAGAAGGAATCTGGTTCAAGGCTTGCCTGGTGCCCAAAGAGCGGACACTTGCAGGTTCACCTCGGGCGTTGGGCGCCTGCGCTCTTTTGGCTGGCAGAATGTGCTTCGGTGGCCTCTTCAGAGCCACGGATGCCTGTGTGTGCTGTTACTGTGTGTGGTGTGGAGGACGGCTGCATAAAAGAGCAGTGGGGAATGGCTTCTGGTGTTTGGAGGGCCTCTTACCACAGTTGCACCGCTAACATTTGTAAAGTCATTTTGACACTTGGGGCCAGATGCAGGTAGATTCCAATTTGCGACTTGCAAATTGCGAGTCAGAGCGACTCGCAATTTGCGAGTCACGAATTAGAATGTAGGATGGTGTCCCTGACACCATCTGCGACTCGCAAGGGGGTCGCAAAGGCCCACCTCATTAATATTCATGAGGTGGGTCGCAATTTGCGACCCCCTTGCGAGTGGCTGCATTCGCAGGGATGGTGGCCTGCTGCGGACAGCAGACCACCATGTCTGTGACTGCTTTTTAATAAAGCAGGTTTTTGTTTTTGTAATGCAGCCTGTTTTCCTTAAAGGAAAACGAGATGCATTACAAAAACGAAAAATGAAA
Source organism: Pleurodeles waltl (assembly GCF_031143425.1). Lineage (NCBI taxonomy): Eukaryota > Metazoa > Chordata > Amphibia > Caudata > Salamandridae > Pleurodeles > Pleurodeles waltl. Next base: position 1,069,254,290 of record NC_090439.1, on the reverse strand, counting down.
CGTTTTAGTTTCATTTTTTCAGAGCAGGCAGTGGTCCATAGTGGCCTGCTCTGGAAAAATGTTTTTAATGCCATTCACAAAGGGGAAGGGGTCCCTTAGGGACCCCTTCCCTTTTGCGAATGGGTTAGTACCAGTTTGAAATGGGTTCTAACTGCGATTGGTTTGCGACCGCGTTCGTGGTCACAAAGCAATCTGGCATTGCACTGCGACTCGCAATTAGGAAGGGAACACCCCTTACTAATTGCGACTCGCAAACCTGTTTTGCGATTCGGTAACCAGGTTACCAAATCGCAAAACAGGTTTTGTACATTGCATAGTGCAGTTTGCACATCGCAAACAGCGAAAATAGCTGTTTGCGACGTGCAAACTGTTTCCTACATCTGGCCCTTGTGCTTCTATAGGTTGATATAAAGAATGCATTAATTGTCATTTTTATTGGAAAAAAGATTGACTGTAGCTTTATTCAAGTTCTTGTATTCACACTGGTTCTGGTTTGCTTCTATAATTTGTTTACACCTATTTGTACATCACATCTGTAACCCCTGTGTGACGGGTAAGGGTGTTGCGCAGTGCGTTGTACTATAATTGAGGCAATGCTGGCCTACTATAAGGCATGTGCGTCGTTTAAATTATGTTCTACGTCATAAGTTTCTATATGGTTGCACACATCATCCTCTCCTCCAACACTTGCAACATGTGTCCGAGAGCCGGTGGAGGGGGCGAGATATGCCAATGCTTTATTGTGTTTATAAGTATATGACTATTGGAAAATCTTTCATACAAGAAGAACGTTTAGGGGCACCAACAACAAGACCTCCACTTTAAATTCCCGCCATCTCATTAGTTTATGTTCAGAAGCTTTCAGCTCCAGTAAATTTATGAACCTTTCCCCATGATATCAGATTCCCAGTGGTGCTACCATTGTTACTGTAGATTGGGAGTTTGCTAAAGTATGAATTAACTAGTTTCGACTGATTAAAGACCCCAGGATTTTTATGCCAGGGAAGTCAAGCATTGGTCGAGAAGGTCGGTTCCATGAAAGATTTATAGTATATCTGTATAAAATAAATTTACATGCAGTTAATCCAGGTGGAGCAGCTTTACGTATTCAGTAGAGATCATGAATGACTGATGTGGAACTGTTCTTCCTGGACGTATCCTGAGCGGCTGCTCTGAGTGGACGACTCATTACACCTAGGGCAGATGATTTTATAATGGCCATTCCTATAGGTTTCTCCTCTGCTGTTCACAGGGATGCCAGAGTTTAAACCATGAAGAATGGAAGCTTGCACCCCAAAATGTTGAGCTTTAATCTCTGGGCTCTTCCGAGTCTTCATACATAACTGTATAATGCAGACTACCCCAGATATGTTAGGTATCTGCGTGCTTGCTTGGCTGTCTATTCTCATACTAAACATGCACATACAACCGCTTGCGGGGGTCACAGGGGAGGGGTGGCGCGCAGGGGTATTAATAAAAAGAAAAAATACAATTTAAAAAAACGTACCTGCACGCCGCTCCTCTGTCTCCTAGCACCAGGCAGGCACAGGCTCTCAGCCTGCCCTGTGGCCAACCCTGGCACTGCTCAGAGCAGCGTTAGGGTTTGCTGGGAGCCAGTGACTACTCTCCCCAGCGCAGCGTCACAGTGCCAGGCTGGAGAGAGCACAGTGCGCATGTGTGTTTGGCCGGCTCGAGACGGTCGACCAGCCAAACACACATGCGCACTGAGGGGAGTGCACAGTGCCGGGTGGGGGAACGCTCCTCGACCGTAGCGGAGGAGCCACCACTGTATACAACCAGTCTTCTGCTGGCACACTCTGGGCCGTCTCTGCCATACAAGCATGGCACAAAACACTTCCTACGTAGGCAACATTGCACTTACACTCTATTTATTTAAATCTTCTTGTGATTGATTTTCAGTTTTGTAAGAGTTATATAACTGCGTCTAAAGCAAGTTTCTTCTCTTTGGGATATCCACATAAATCCAGTGAACATATGGATGCGGCCCTTATCAGCACCTCAGCCCTCTGGCCCTAGATCATCACTTCCGCACCTGTCTTTATCCCTTGGCTGCCTCCTTCAACCTGAACCTATAGCCTTGTGTTGGGTGGTCATAGGTTTGTCTCTCTCCCCTGCTACTCGTCTACTACCCCATCTGTTCCTTCCATGGCCCCGTATCTCACTTTAGCTTCCACACACTCTGGGTACCAGTACCACAGTTGCTTAAGTTGTATTCCGCACTCCTTGTCGCTTCAAGTTGACATCCAGGCACAATATCAAAATGTAAAATGAGCAAACCTCAGTTCCTCACAACATCCAAACACTACGCATAATGGACACATGATGAGTTCTCACTCTTCCATGCAAAGCAGTCTCTTGGGGTAGTCTGCTAGCCATCCACAAGTGCACTTCGCACTTCAAGATGCAACCACAGTACAATATAATTTAGAAAATGGGTGGATTCCTGATAGGAAGAGAGGCACTTAGCCGAGTAGTGGTAAAAGTCAAGTGATAGCTGGGTAGAGGTGCTAAGTGCAAATAGCGGGCAGTGATAGGTGTGTCCAGTGCAGTTAGCTGGGAAGTTGTAGGTGTTGTCGAGTATGACTAGCTGGGTAATGGAAAGTATTGTCAAATGCGGTTAGATGAATAGTGGTAAGGTTGTCGAATGCAGCCAGAAGGGTATTGAGGGGTGTTTTCAAGTGTGATTAACTGGGCTGTGTCAGGTGTTGGCAAGTGCAGTTGTGTTTGCAGGTGTTTCTGAGCATGGTTAGCCAGAGAACAGTAGGCGCTGTTAAGCCCATTTAGCTGGGGAGTGGCACGTGTCAAATGCTGTTAACTAGGTAGTGACTGGTGTTGTCCAGTGCACTTAACTGGGTAGTGCTTGCTGTCATCGAGTGTGATTACCTGTGTAGTTGCTGTTGTTGAGTGTGACTAACTAGGGAGTGACAGGTGGTGTTTAGTGCGGTTAGCACGGTAGGTGTTGTATAAAGCAGTTAGTTTTGTATTGATATGTTGTTGAGTGGGGTTTGGTGGGTGTTGAGTACAGTTAGCTGGGTATTGGCAGGTATGTACAAGTGTTGCTATCCATTAAGTGGTAGGTGTTGTTGAGTCTGGTTAACTTACGAACGGCAGGTGTTGTTGAATGTGTTTACCTGGGTGTGTGAGGTGATCTTGAGTGGAGTTAGATAGCTAGTGGCTGGTGTCATTGCTTGCAGTTACCTTGGTAGGAGCAGGTGTTGTCGAGTGGCTAGCCAGGAAGTGGTAGGGAACAATGAGTGCATTTAGCTGGGGAATAGCAGGTATTATCGAGTGTGGTTAGCTGGGTAGTGGCAGTGGTTTTTGAGTGCAGCTTTTATGGAAGTGGTAGGTGCCATTGAGTATGGTTAGGGGTAGTGGCAGGTGTGTAGTGTGGCTACTTTGGTAGTGGTAGGTATTGTTGATTGCAGTTACATGTGTTGTGGTAGTTATTGTCAAGTGCAAATAACTAGGGAGTTGCAGCTGTTATCAAATGTGGATTGCTGGGTAGTGGCAGGTGTTGAGTACAGTTAGCTACTGTGTGATGGATGTTGTCAAACGTGGTTAGCTGTGTGGTGGCAGGCGTTGTTGAGTGTGGTTAGGTGGGAAGTAATAGTTACCAAATGTCTGTGATATTATTTGGAGCAATCTTTAATAGAGAAAACATCTCTCTGGAACAAATCACAGTGCTGCTGTATGTTTCGAGTAGGGTTGCCTGTAATAGTGGCGCTATTTGAGGAGCTTTTAGAAGACGATCACTGTGCGAATGTTTGATTTTCATGCAGCCATCACTATGTTCTTGGTAAAGGGTTTTTGTTGGCACGGTGCCTGAGATCCGCTCGTTAGCTCCAGCCCATTGATTGCCCAATGTTCACTAACGTTCTGTGAATATCCCCAGCAGAGCTCTCCTGCCTGGAGGACTAGTTAAAAATGGGATTCTTTCTCAGTTCTCTTGGTTCCTGACAGTGTCAGACAGCAATGTCCATGTTCAGGCTGTTTTTCATTGATCAATTTCTTGCAGAAAGTTTGGTTTCTAGGAATTGCTGCATCTTGGCTTTTAACAGTAGGAAACTGACTCCACTAAATATGCTGCGTTAGCGCGAGCTATCCCTGCAGTTCACTTTATAGTGCTGAGGAAATTCTGCGGATGTTACACAAGAGACCAGAAGGGTTGGTACACTGGGCTAAAAATACATATTTGAATTAAGGTGTACTTTCACCACCGTTGTCTAGGTTGGAAAAGTTTTTTTCAGAAATGCAGCAATACTCTTACTTGTGTCTGCACATCGGTTCGGGCTTGTTTGGTCTTTCTGTGGTTTTGTGTAACTGAGCCTTGCTAGGGGCCATTTTGTTGGTTTTGCTAACACTAAGGGCTGCAACAGAATATCGTCTTCCGTACAGGAAGGTGGCCTGTTGTTCCTCTGGTAGAGTGTGAGGAGTGTGTGGACAATATCATTTCATGATTGTCAGTGGCGTAACGCAAAAAAGATGGCACCCCCACCCCCCTGCCCAAACACACACAGAATGTGGTGAGGGACCCTGGCATCTCCCATATTGCATATATATTATTTAACCTTGAGTGCAATGGGCACCACCTGAATGGTCGCTAACTCCCCCACCACAATGCAATTGCACACATTTTGCAAGGCATGCAATGGCATGGCTTAGAGGGTGAACAGCCCCCCTCCAAAACAAGGAACTCTGCCACTGTCCCCCACCACATGGGCTGTGGGGGGTCTTCTTTATACTCCTGATGATTGCTTGTTGACAGCACTCCCTCTCTCTCTCTCCACTCAATCCACCGACCTTCTGAATCCTTGGGGTTTTATGTATATATATGTTTGGTACACTTTGATGTATATGTTGAGCAAAGTTTTGTGTGTTTCCAGATTTTTAGCCTTCACATACTTTGCTGACTTTCCTGATTCTCTTCTCCCGAGCGTAGTTGTTCCCTCGAGTGTTAGTTGGTGCCTTTTCCTGTGCATACTTTGAAACCATGTCACTCAGTAACTCATGAGCAAGTGCATATCTTGCTGGTTAGCTTTCCCTCATGTGCAATTTAACAGCCTTGAGGGAAAGAATTGTAAAATCACACTTGCTCTGTGACTGTTCAATACAGGTGGCATGCAATATCAAAGCATCACAGAAGTCCAGATTTTGACGTGAATGCTCAATTCACATAGAACAGGAGTCTCCAACCTTTTCAATAATGAGAGCTACTAGGTTTCACTGCAAATCATCCCGATCGATTATGATTATTTGTATGGTAAATGTTATGACATTTGACAAGTTTATATTAGTGGCCACATACACTAGATTGCTAGCAGTAATTCTAGTGTCTTAGAACTGTATGTGTTAGGACCCCTTGACTAGGGGCAGACTTATGAAGGAAATTAAGTAATCAATCTGGGCGACGTCAAGGTGTGGTCATTATCAAAATTGAGATACTAAGAGTTCAGTTAAGTGTTTTACGCTGATGATAACTACGAGCTCTGTGTGTGGTGTGTTCTTGTGCATGCTACCGGGCTGGGGAGGACGCAACAGTAATCGCCTCAGTGCACCAGGCAGAGTTGTCAGCAGTAATGTATAGAAAAGCTTTTTCTGTTTGGAATGCCTCTACATGGGTAATACATAACAACCACGGCTGCAAGGGCCCTGTCACCGGTCTGCATAAGATTCACATATATTTTGGAAATGAAACCATTTTTCTCCAAACATTAGCTTATGAGTTCTGAAATTACACACATTTCGGTCTCAAATACACACTTTTCAGTTTCAGGGTACATCTGTAAATTCAACCAAGCAAAACCTTCCAGTTTGGAGGCCGGGCTGCACAGAAGAGAACTGCCTGCAGATAGCGGGAGCACTACTGATACCTCACAAGCTACTTGTCGTAGAAGCCTGCCATAGAACTTTACAACCTCCTTTTATTTTACGTCAGTGTTTGTAACACATAAGGTTTGCAGACCTACGGTTGCCACAAGGTTCTGGGTGTACATACTGAATAGCTGAACTCAATTTAGGGCTTGGAGCAGCACTTCCTCCGGATGCTAGCTTTCGCAGACTGCCAGTGAGCTGTGTTGTGCAGTTTGAAAGCGGCATCAGTTCTGCCGCGGCTCATGAATATGTATGTGCATCTCGGGGAAGCCTGTCGTACTTCATCACATCAGAACCTAATGCCATTCTTGACAGATTTCTGTTTACTGTAATTATTCTGTTTCTTCACTAAGTAAACATCTCCTTATTAACATCCCAATTGGGTCTTTGCTTCTCCACTGTGGACTGCAAGAATGTATGAGTTCAGCGTTAGCTACTTGAGCACATCTCCAGCTTTGCTCCATGTCCTCTGTTCGTAATTTACTCTGTGGCAGGTGCCAGCAAGCAAACCAGGTTTGTAGTATGATGGATACAGAATGTATAAATAAATAGATAAATAAAGTAGTCAAGGATGATGTAGACTTGTTTTTCATCAGAAGAACCGTCCAATACTAGTGGGCCGGAGGAAGAAGGATCTGATCCTGTGATGAGTATTTGTGGTCCAAGTTGTCAGACCGGTCTGGGGTACATGGATGATGTGAAGCTTGTGCGGGGATTATCAACTTTGGCTGCTTGTACAGGCCTCTGCAACATACCCCGACGTACTCAAATAAAGAAAAGAAACATGCATTTTTATCCAAGTGTAACATGAAACTGGGTGGCACCAAGGACTTGGCTTCCGTAACGTACGTAAAGTGACGCATCCTTCGTTTAGCTTTTGCAGAAGTAAATGTTTTGCTGCTTGCACGCACTTTACACTGTTACCGCCATGGAAAAGGATTGGCTAAACCATGCTGCTGATTGATGCCCACAGATATTGGTCAACCATCTCAGAGGTGCCACTACCCATCTTGATTTATGTGCCACAACATCTTACTGCCTGCCTGGAGGGCACCCTATGACGATATGATGAGTGAGGTTTAGGTGTGATTGCTGATTTATTCAGTCTAAGAGCATCAGACCACCAATGTGTTTTTTCTTGATTCACATTGACACGCGTAGTTGTTAAGCATATGGTTGGTTGGCTGACTTTTACACAGTCAAGAGGGACCAGAGTGATCTTCGCAAAGCTGTATAGAAATTCTTTCGCTCCTAGGCAGATCACGTCACCTTAGTCTCGATCTTGCCTTTGCACGAGAGTCCATACATTGCAAGAGGATTTTCTGCGCTGTAGGTCAGTGTACATAGCCACTTATTATCAGATGCATTTGTTTTCAGATCCTTGTTATAACTTTGCAACCACGCCACCAAAGCGGCTTTTCCACTAAGTAACTGCCCTGCATAGAATTTGCGGATGACAAAACTATGTGTTTTTTCCGTCTCTACACAAATTCTCCTTTTCTGTGGCTGCTCTCTAGGTTACTATATGAACTCTGAACAGTCTTGTACCTGGTCAAACTTTCTACTCCAAAAGGATAGTACTTTTAAATAAAAAACTTTATCATAAATAATATAACATGCTTTGATTTAATACACATATGAGAGATCGAATAAATGGCACATAGAACAGAGTGTTTTGATGGTGATCATCTGACCTAACCATGACATGAACCATGCACTTTACACAAGACATTTTATTGAGGCAACAGATATTGGGTAGGTGAGACAAAAGAGTTTTCATACATTATAATCTGTGCAGGACATTAATATGCTTGAAAGGAAGACAGAAGGGCAGAAATGAGAAGAGGACAGGGGAAGGGAGCCATCAGGAAACGGATACCACGGGGTAACCGAGGGCCCACTCCCATGTGAGCGCCCCCGGTTCAGAGGCCAGCTGTCAGAGCATCACCCCCCGTCCCCTCCACGCAATCCAGGCACATTCCCGTGGCCGTGATGCTGCGGGACACGTCCAGCTCTCGCCCTCCTCTAGTGTTCCGGTGCATTTAACAAGGCCGCCAGAAGTTACCGCTCAATTTACAATGAGAGCTGCCACCAAGAAACGTAAATTGAATATTCTGATTTTATCTCTGCTCTGATTCAGTAATTTGTTCAATTGGCTGTGTCTGAGTAGGTCAATGAAAGGATATCAAAGACTAATAAAAAGGCATGCCCAATTGATTTAACTAGGCGACGAAGACTTTCTCTGTCAACTCTTCGCACAATAAAGTTCTCGTTTTCATTTCTCCCCCTTCCACCTCGGTCGGACTTTTGCAGTTACCGTGTGTTCTGCATGGCAATATATACCTTTGCTGCAATTCGGCTTTGTTATCATCAGTCACGGTACAATGCGAACCAAGGGATTTTTTTTCTTTCATTGAATATTTTCCCTTGACAAACGCAGTTGAGGGTTAGAACCGGTGCCCAGTTTCTGATTTTCCTCTCCTGTTGACTGGTCCCGCTCTAGTCTTACCCACGCGTCTTTCAGTTGTTTGCTCCCATGAAAAACAATCACAGGCAAAGCCAGTAGGTCTGACTTTCATTTTGAGCCCTGACTAATTTTTTTTTTTTTAAGTCTGCAGTGGAAAGACAAAAAACAAATCAACGAGGTAAACAATTTAATATGTGATAATTTGATGTACATTTCAAGTGTAAAACAGACCCACAAGGGTTACAATCCATGCACTCTATAGGAGGCAGATTCATACATAAATAGCAAAAGATGAGAGAGAGAGAGAGAGAGAGAGAGAGAATCCTTTGTGCTAAACCAAAGTCCCCACCGATGTACATTTTACAGAATTGGTAAGAATAACTCAAGAGACAACTTTGCTGTGAAGCCACACCTAAAGAGTGTAGATTTAAGTGGCTTATGCAGAGTCTCCAGATGCCATGCCGGAATCGCTGATCCTATGCAGGTTTTTGTCCCTCTGCTTTCTGATGCTTTTAATTCTGTGATTCCATTAAATATTCAAAACTGCAAGTACCAGAATTCAGAGAAGACACATGGAGCGGATGAACTAATCACACATGCAATCGGGAAACGTGATAGCTCTGCAGAGATACCAGATTTGCACCTGATGCAGTGTTTGTACATAGTATTTTGTCAGCTTCCTACTTGCACACCGAACTACCAAATGTATTTCTGTAGGTCAGGGCTTCTTTGACTCTGTTCAGGTTTCATAGGGTGGTCAAAAGCACATTTCACTATTTACACATGCGCAGAAATGTTTTTCCACCAATCCCAACACAGTTGAAGTCACAAGGTTAAGGACCATGGCATACCAGAATTATTGCAGTATTTATTTTGGATTTTTCATGAACCAGAGGCAAACAAATGATACAAAGTCTACAGGTAGATTATAGGATCATATTCAAGACAATTTGCTAGGTTTTATTCGGCCATCTGCCTTGATTACCTGCACACTTCTGTCCCTTATCAAATCCCTGCCAGAGTCCTGGGGCCTGCCACCCTTTCTTCCAAGCCAAGTGAACTGAATTAAAGAGTGTGGAGTCAGCTCTCTCAATGCAGTGTGCCCAGTGTTTGACATGCCCTAGTCCATCCCCGAGCACGCAGACAAACCTACTCTGCCCAGGAAACCTCACTCCAGGCAAGTCTTCCAGGTCTATGCTGTTATTGTAGAACCGCCTCCCCTCATTAAGGGGCCGAGCTTCAATAGCACTATTTCAACTATGGGCATTGTCAGTGCTTACAAACCCTGATGGATCAATGTTGGTAAATGGCTGCTACGGGCTGTTCAGTTTCAGTGAGGACTTGTCACCTGGGACAGGCAGGCCTTGTCATTTTTTATTTTAATGGGATCAAGGGAGATCAAGCCGGTCTAGATTTATAAGAAACCCTAACGTATACGGATGCTGGCAAAGGCCAACAGGACACTGCTCAGTGAAGTATACTTTCTGAAAGTCTTTTTTATAACCTGCCTTTAAGCTGGTCTAAGTTACCGACCTATCTCTGCTCAGTCGGAAACTTATTGCACCATTTGCTCCTTGGGACTGAATTATTGCCAAGACTTTTCCTCTGGAAAATATCTGGTCTGCCAGAGATCAAATCCCTTTCTAGTGAAACCTGTCCTGTGCTAAGATTAGTGGGCTGGTGCTAGGATTTGTGCAGCTCTGGGTGGAGTACATTCCCCCCCTCAGACTTGCAGCAACACAATAACTCCCTAAAAACAAACACTGGCAAAGCCATTCGGATTGGCTTTAGTGTGCTAACGTATGCAACCAGTATTTGTACATGCCTCTGCTTGCACGTGTTAGCTCACTGTGGCCAGATCTATGGTTTAAATGTATTTTACATTCTGCTCCACTTTGGAGAAAAATGATATGTAAATTCTTACTTAACAGTTGTGAGTAATGCACGCATTGTTGACACACTGATCAAGCTTGCAATTGATTTGTCACTCTAAAAAATAATCCTTCTAAAACGATGTCATCAAATAACTTTTTTTAAGGTATTTTAATACAGAAGATGTATGTTTGTTAGTTGTGTCTTAAAACAGGGGGCATTGTGCTTGTTTGATCATTAGCCAAGGCTAAACAAGGCTACCAGGGTGGGAAACGGAGGCCTCAGGCTTCTCTACATAAAGTTTGGGAAGTGCCTTTAGTGAAAGCATAGTGGCTAGCGCAACTGGAGGCTGCAGGGGGCTGGTGTGGCATCCCCCATATGACCGGCTGAAAACTGAGCAGACATGTACTGCATGCAGGTGAGGAGGAACAGATGCCCAGTCAATCTGCTCGCCATGTTTTCTCTGTTATAAATGGGTTTTAATGGTTGATTCTATGGACCAGCACCTGTAAACCCTTTACAGACCCATATGTTAAGTCAAAATGTAAATTAGAACAGAGACAGTTAAAACAATAACTATTGCACCCACTTCTTAATGTATTTATTTGACATTATTATAAAGATGTTTCAGAAGCACCTGCCAGAATCTCAAAATCTAATCTGTCAACAAGCTGCGCTTTGACCTAACATCTGGGCTTTTACAACCTTATTGTGGTACCGTGCAATTTGAGCTGCTGCTGCCGTATGTGAACGTTTGATACTTTATAGCAGTGGTTTCCAACCTGTGGTCCTGGTACCGCTGGGGGTCCGCGAAGCCTCCTCAGGGAGTCTTCGAATGCCTAGAAAATTAAATAATATTAACAGATTAGGTCTCCAGCTTTCAGTAATGTGGAGGGGTCCCCGTATTCCAATAATGATTCAGTGGGGGTCCCCCAGTTCCAGTAATGATAAAGTGGGGGGGGTCCACAGAAGTCAAAAGGTTGGGAACCACTTCTTTATAGAAATTTTGAGTGAACTCTATATTTATAAAGCATGGAAAAAATTAGCATCTTATTTTTGGCTGCTAAAACTACAGGTGGGGGACTACAGCGAGACCGGTCGTACCCCAACCAGTTATACAATTAGTCACCCTTCATATGGCAAATTACACAGGAAGGACCCAATGAAGCAAATGTTCTTGCGTTAGAGAATATGACATTCTCCGGCCGTATTTATTACAATTCATAAACACGACAAATATTTTGTTCTCCACATAAATACCACAATAAGTATAGTACAGAATAATTTTTTGCATGGGCATATCTAATACATAAAATCTCCTAGCAAATACTCCATAGCTAATACATGAATACATGAAATTTCATATCAAGTTAAGGAGTCATGATTGACCACCCCTCAGGCCCTTGTGGTGCTGACCGATTTAATTGATGTAAATTGACTTGGACCCAGGGCAACACCCTGCTGGTCTCTCCATAAGTTGTCTTCTATAAGGCGAACTCACTTGCCCCCTCAAGACAGAGGGAGCTTGGGCCAGCATAACAGCTGTACCCCCAAACAACCATGCCAGAGCTACCCAATACAGGGATTCCCCCTGGCACCCATTGGGAGGTGGGCCTTGGCCAACCAGGCCATACCTTGGTCCCTATACCAGCCTACCATCCTCCGTATCCCCAGGGCCTAGTAATGGAGTACCCCAGCTGGCTATGGACAATCGCGGTAGCGGGCGTCCCCAGCCTTCCAGTAGTGACCGCAGTACCCCTGCCCCGGATTGAGCTAAATGATTAAAAATCCAATTCCATCCTGAATTCGCCTACACATATTCTTGATGCCAATGTTGTCTGCCTGTTTTTAGTGGCCAAACATGACTCCTCCTCCACCCCTACTGACCAGAAACAATGTTCGAATGTACCCCCCAACTGACTTAATACAGGGATGGGAGGGTGGGGGAAAAAGGGAAGCACTCCGGTGCTTGAGCAGGCACAGGGCGGCATTTGCGATCGTCAGGGGGGGCCCAGGCAGCAATGTGTAATCTGAGCAACCTTGCCCACTACTTAAACTGTCCTGCTGCCCCTGACGACCGCTCAGGAGACCCCGCGACCAATAGGGACAGCCAATGGTTGTTACGAGTGGAAAGAGGGAAATTCAAAAGGTGACTACTGCCCCCTGACCTGTCCGATCTGGCCCACACCTGTCTTCGGTGCCTGCGACCTGGCGGCTTGGCCCCTGGTCCAAATAGTCATTAGCACGCATACCTTAGCACAACAGCCAATTAAAACAAATCCTCCAGTGTATAGTCCTCATTTCAGAAATATATATGCTTCCTTTCTTTTTGCAGCACGTTCTAGAGCGCTTGCCTGTTTGTAATGAGGTGGTGTGAAATGGTAGTGGAGTGGTGGGATTTGTTGTGCCGTGGTGTGCATGTTGGGTACCACGGGGGTGTTTGTGCAATGTTGCAAGTGACTGTGTTGTCTTGGAAAATGCTAGTTCATAGCTGTTAGTGTGGAAGTGCAGAGGTCAGAATCAAGGGGGCATGCAGATTAGATCCGGCAACTCTGTTGTTGAGGTCTGTGCCCTGGTGATTATCTCTCTCCGAGCCCTGTTCACGGTTGTATGTTTTGTTCATATATCTTTGCAGAGCTTGTCTGTGTATTTTTTAAGGACAATAATTCTTACCAGAGCAAAATGAATCTTTTCACTCTTCCTATCCTTGTCTTCTCATGGCTCCCTGCTTTAGGAGGTCACGAAAGACTGCTTAGTAGGTCTCAAATCTGGTTTCATCACTTGAGTTTTCAGAAGACTCAGCAGTTTTCAAATTATTTACTTTAATCTGATTATCTCTTGTTAAGCATTTATTATATGGTAAGCGCCAAGGAAACCTGTTAGTGAAGATTGCTGATGTTCATTTGCACCAGTGTGATAATCCCTCGTGAACCTGAAATAAAAGCAGCCGATTGCCCATGTTTCCCACACCCAGGCGTTATTTATTCATCACCCAGGTGTTATTTATTTTATTTTTTTGAGTTTACAGCAACCAAGTGCAGCGGGACAACAGTAACGTATGCATTACGGGTGCAGATACAATCTGAAATTGGTCAGTCTACAATGAGTGTATCGCGAGAATGCATTAGGGAGGTATGAGGGATGGAAGGAGAGGGAGCAAGAGGAGGGGGCGAGGATGGAAGTGTAGAAGTGGGAGGAAAGGAGAAGAAACAAACTAGCCACTCAAAGAGTTCAACACCTCACACAGTCAAAAGGATCTGGGGGTAATGTGCCCATCAAGGTGGAGGGTTGGGATGTCAGCCCACGTTGGCGGAGCGATTGGGGGGGTGCCTTCATAGAAGGGGCAGTCGAGCAAATCGGCAGTCAGAGGGCCCCATAGGGGGCAGACGCGTCTTCAGTCAACTCACTATGAAGTCTGAGGTAGTTCACTAGAGGGGCCCAGATGTCCTTTGGTCGTGAGCGGGCAGGCATCAAATCCCAATAAGCCTCCAGCAGCTCCTGGAAGAGGCAGCATCCTGAAGCCATTTGCTCCTACTGGACGCCTGCTGCCTGCTTCAATACATTGCAGCTGTGCGCTTAGCCAGCAGCAGCATCATAGCCATAAGCCGGCGGACCTCCAGGGGAACCTCCTTGATGTAGCCCAGCAACATGACTAGGGCATAGGGCTCAGGGGAATGACTGGTGATTTTAGTCACATTGCTAAACACCCCCTCCCAGAAGTTCCTGACCACAGGGCAGTCCCACGCCAGGTACAGAAAAGCAGCACGTGGCGCTGCGCAGCGTGCATCATTCTTGAGACCCCTTCTCAGCAGACGTGCAGGTGTGTGATAGTTCTATGTAGAAATTTTAAGTGAATCAAGCGCAATCTGTAGTTACAGGCCTTACACTGGGAGCGCAGTAGGTACATTGCTCCTCACTTATCGCCCCACCAGTGTCCTCTGACCAAACCTGATGAGCGGATGTCGCCCAGATTGGTGTGGTTCTCCGTATGCTGGCATAGATGCGGGTAATCAGCTTACGGAGAGATGGGTTGACAAGCAACACTTCCAGAAAGTGATGCACGGAGTTGATAGTAAGTCATGGTGTCCAGGAAATAAACCGCAGGGCACTTAGACACCTGCTGGCGAGCAATAAAGGCACCATCCGGGTACACCGCTCCAGAGGAAGTAAGCCGCATCCGGCACAGGTTTGCCTGTGTCCCCGCATCAGTCACCGGGAGCAGCGGTGACCCAAAAGAGAGACAGACGTGGTGAAAATGTGTTCAAGGCATACTCTTTTCAGCAGTCCATTCCACACCTATGCCTTATTCGCCACAGTATCCACCTGGTGCCGCACACACAGGCGGGGGCATACAGAGCTGTCTGGAGCAGGAGCGGAGCCACATGGTAAGTCTCAGGCGCAGTATGCGCCCAGGCATTATTTTTAAATGTTGTACCTCAGAAAGTTGCATCTCCAGCTGCTTCAGAATGTTGACTCTCGATCTTTCAATGTTTCTCACCAGACTAAAGCCTGTTGTATGTTTCAGTGTACCTGCAGTTGCCAACACTTAATCTATATTCTCGTATCTGGGCTGTCACAATACCAGTGTACTCAACATCTGCAATAAGTATCAGTCCTTAGCTTGCATGCTTTTACAACGTGGTAATTTACATAATGCGTGTATAAGAATGCACTGACAACACATTACAATACAACACATTGTATTACATCATTGTACTTTACAACGCAAAACCGCTGCTAAGTGTTGAAATTTATAATTTGAGAGAAGTTCTTCAAATGAGCACTCTTCAACACCTCTGACACTCTAAATGTGCTCACCTTAAATGTCTGTTTTGCTAGCGTAATTTGTAAGCATTGGATTAGCACAGTGCCATCTATGCCGAGCAAGAAAAGTGCCAAAGTCTTTTTGCCATTTGTGCAGCAAAGTCTGTAAGCATAGGATCAGCTCTTGCGATCCATGTTGAGATGAAAAAAGACAAAATACTTTTACCATTACAGGCACAGTATTACAGCTTTGAATTGGTATAGTACCATCCAAGCCAACTTGGAATTAATAAAAGCAGTTCCTTTCACATGTTTTGCTCTCATCGGGGCTCATCAGAGAAGCATAGCTTTGTCCAGAAACATGGAGGCACAAGGGATCAAATAAAGAAGCAAGGAACTCTGGGTGATTCCCAAGTTTTAGCAAGAGAAGCAGCTCCTTTATATGGAGTAGTCTACAACACCACTGACACTGTAACTGTTGTCACCTTCCAAGTCTGTTTTTCTAGCATAGTTATTAAGCATCAGACTAGCAAGTGCCATGTAAGACGAGCTGTGGACATAATTAATATCCTTCCAATTCTTGAACTCTGCACCAAATAGTAATTAAGGCTTATTAAGTGTCAGTTAAATTAGTGATTTCTGTGGTGCGGACACCTGTCCGTGGGGACTCGGCTCTGGACACCATAAGATGGACTATTGAATTACGCTTGATGGTAATAACTTTCAGTCAATAGTGACCTTTACTAGATTAGAATGACCTGGAGAGAAAAGACTATGTGTCCTTGTACTTAATATTAAATCTTGCTGACCTCTGCCCCTACTGTGGTGTGAAAAGCACAGTCCTGAGGAATACAGTTCATTAAAGTATCTGCGCCCATTCTGTTCCTGTTTACACCAAGGTTACCAGTACATAAAGCAGCCTTGTATACGCGCTGGATATGGTTTATTTGTGTTTACACATCTCCTTGAATCCACTATTTTTGTATTTTATTTCCTGTGTGTGTAGGGGGGCGAGGGGGCATTAAGGGACCAGTTTTGCAGATATTTGGTATAACAAGTAATGCATTGAGGTAGCGTTCCCTATTTGACCCATCATGGTGTCTAACAGCATA
The DNA here is from genome assembly GCF_031143425.1 of Pleurodeles waltl. NCBI lineage: Eukaryota > Metazoa > Chordata > Amphibia > Caudata > Salamandridae > Pleurodeles > Pleurodeles waltl. The sequence goes on along the minus strand of NC_090439.1, from coordinate 1,069,238,183 downwards.
ATTTTCTGTTTATTTTGTTGTTACTTTGTTAGTTCTTTGGTACATCGTGCATACTGCTCTAGTTAACATCTGAGCTATTTATGAGAACAGTTTATATTTCAACAGGAGCATCACAAGCTTGAGGTGCTGTGCATAGAACAGCAGTGTGTGCGGTGCCCACTTCAAACTAGGTTACAGAAACCATGATGTCATGGGGAGGTGGCAATATGATACCTCTCACGAAGCTGTTGGATTTTTCACATATTTATTTATCACCCATATTACATTAGTCATAGTTACACTTTCAAGCACAAGGGAGATTAAATTATTTGCTCATAATCTGTTTTTTGTGTCTGAATCCTCTATCCAGCCTTATAATCATTTTTGTAGGTGATGAAGATAGCAGTTTTGTAACTTGGCCACTTGCCCTCTGCCAACCATAAGTGACTATTGTCAACCATAACCAGTGTACAGGGAGTGCAGAATTATTAGGCAAGTTGTATTTTTGAGGATTAATTTTATTATTGAACAACAACCATGTTCTCAATGAACCCAAAAAACTCATTAATATCAAAGCTGAATATTTTTGGAAGTAGTTTTTAGTTTGTTTTTAGTTTTAGCTATGTTAGGGGGATATCTGTGTGTGCAGATGACTATTACTGTGCATAATTATTAGGCAACTTAACAAAAAAATATATATACCCATTTCAATTATTTATTATTACCAGTGAAACCAATATAACATTTCAACATTCACAAATATACATTTCTGACATTCAAAAACAAAACAAAAACAAATCAGTGACCAATATAGCCACCTTTCTTTGCAAGGACACTCAAAAGCCTGCCATCCATGGATTCTGTCAGTGTTTTGATCTGTTCACCATCAACATTGCGTGCAGCAGCAACCACAGCCTCCCAGACACTGTTCAGAGAGGTGTACTGTTTTCCCTCCTTGTAAATCTCACATTTGATGATGGACCACAGGTTCTCAATGGGGTTCAGATCAGGTGAACAAGGAGGCCATGTCATTAGATTTCCTTCTTTTATACCCTTTCTTGCCAGCCACGCTGTGGAGTACTTGGACGCGTGTGATGGAGCATTGTCCTGCATGAAAATCATGTTTTTCTTGAAGGATGCAGACTTGTTCCTGTACCACTGCTTGAAGAAGGTGTCTTCCTGGAACTGGCAGTAGGACTGGGAGTTGAGCTTGACTCCATCCTCAACCCGAAAAGGCCCCACAAGCTCATCTTTGATGATACCAGCCCAAACCAGTACTCCACCTCCACCTTGCTGGCGTCTGAGTCGGACTGGAGCTCTCTGCCCTTTACCAATCCAGCCACGGGCCCATCCATCTGGCCCATCAAGACTCACTCTCATTTCATCAGTCCATAAAACCTTAGAAAAATCAGTCTTGAGATATTTATTGGCCCAGTCTTGACGTTTCAGCTTGTGTGTCTTGTTCAGTGGTGGTCATCTTTCAGCCTTTCTTACCTTGGCCATGTCTCTGAGTACTGCACACCTTGTGCTTTTGGGCACTCCAGTGATGTTGCAGCTCTGAAATATGGCCAAACTGGTGGCAAGTGGCATTGTGGCAGCTGCACGCTTGACTTTTCTCAGTTCATGGGCAGTTATTTTGCGCCTTGGTTTTTCCACACGCTTCTTGCGACCCTGTTGACTATTTTGAATGAAACGCTTGATTGTTCGATGATCACGCTTCAGAAGCTTTGCAATTTTAAGAGTGCTGCATCCCTCTGCAAGATATCTCACTATTTTTGACTTTTCTGAGCCTGTCAAGTCCTTCTTTTGACCCATTTTGCCAAAGGAAAGGAAGTTGCCTAATAATTATGCACACCTGATATAGGGTGTTGATGTCATTAGACCACACCCCTTCTCATTACAGAGATGCACATCACCTAATATGCTTAATTGGTAGTAGGCTTTCTAGCCTATACAGCTTGGAGTAAGACAACATGCATAAAGAGGATGATGTGGTCAAAATACTCATTTGCCTAATAATTCTGCACTCCCTGTATAAAGTTAACGTTCATTTATTAAATTTTTTTGCAGCCCATCAAGCTAATGGAGGTATCCTCAGAGGGCTTAGACCAGTACTGAGATTGTGTAAAGAAGTGTATAATTGACAAAGACAAAGTATACGGAATAAGCTGAGGCGCAAGTGTAGAGCCAAGAGTGTGTGCCTCGGAGGGAGTGGCCCCTTTGATGCGCCCAACGAGAACACAGGTTGCAAATGAAGATGTGGTTGTCTTAATAGAAAACGCTTACGTACAAAGCATGGTGCACTGGATTGAGGTTAAGAACCCTCTCAAACATAGTAGATAACCAAACATGCCCTATTTGGGATGCCTTTTACAGTTTTCTTGCACATGTATATAATTTGCAATCTTGCCTTTCTGTTCCCGGCTGATTTCGTCTATGATCTCAGTCTCAGGAAGGTTTTGTTGACCTTGGACGCTTTTGCGCACCCCCTTTAAATTACCCATTGTGTATAGGAATCTGTTGCTTTGTCACGTGGGCCTCCCTTCCAAAAGCATTGATCACCAAGTCTGGTACACTCACCTAACGAAGGTTGACTCCCCAGACTTCCATATATAATGGGAATCTCAGAATTCTTGGGAAAGTTATCCCTGGGCACCCTAATATGCTGCGATGTTTAACTAGTTGCTAACTTTGGACTACCTGGGTGCCAAACAACAGTAACCTAGATATACATACAACTAGCACCTGGAGACTCTGGTGGGTGCAAGGCTTTTTTTTTTTTTAACTCTTTGCTTATTGAAGTTTGTTGAATTTTTCCCTTGGTAAACCATATATGATTGAGATTTGATTGTGGGTTTTACCAGTGAGAGTGCTTGCCAAACGATGCTTACATCCTAAAGTTTAGTTTGAGTATAAAAGTGTTTTTTTGTCACTGCATAGGTGTAATATGCCCTCATCCACTGACCGTAAACCCTGAGAAACCTATGAGCCATTTGTATGTTGAAGTCCCAAGAACATATAGTTCAATAGCTGATTTTCAGTGCCACGTGTACCAGCTTCCAAATGTCACTAAATACGAGAAAGGGAGAGAAGTGAGGTCTGGATCACCATTTAGCACTTACCTGTGTAGGACACTGAAGAATGACCCTACCTAGATTGCCCCTTTAAGAAATCACTCCTGTCGCCTTAAGGCTGAACAGAGCACAGATGTGATGGTTATTTGCATAATGTTACCGTATTCATATTTAGTTGCTGTATTTTTCCAAAACAGGTCTTTGCTGTCAGACTGAGACTGAAAACAATCTTTTTCTTAATACCAAGCTGCATTACGTCTGACAGCATCCAGCTCCTAATAATTGTTAGAAGATAGCAAATCTGCACTTGAGGTACAGAAGAGAGCTGCCTAATCCATTCGCCTTGCCATTTTCCTCCTCTGTTGTAATACTTTTCTTTAATCAGTGTGCTGCATTCGAGAGGCGACCAATCAGGTGGATTTGGTGTATGTCGAAAGATATAAGACCGCTAGTTCTTTCTCGGTGCGCGTGGAATTAAGGGTCTGTATTATCCTGGATGGATCTTTGAAGTTTAACAAGAACAGTGTGCTTGATCATTTTAAGCACGCTGGGATCTGAGTTGATACCCATCAGCCCCTTTTTCTTCCCTTCTTAAAGGAATGGCTGGAAATGAGGCAACAACCCTACCGTGGTACTTTAAAGTTGATTTGACCTACATAGAGTTGCAAATGTTTGTAGGTCAAATCCTACAGTTATAAACAAATAAGGTGGGCCTCCAAAATGATCAGTTTTCATTTTTTTTATTTATTAAATATATTTGTATCATTTAGGCTAGCCACACAGGCTGTAAATTTGCAACAATGGCCGACCTGAAAGAAAGGGTGCATAATGAGGGGACGCACAGTTAACTGCGGTCAGTTTACAACATGTGGGAAATGAGATGATTAGCTTGTCACCATAATCTCACCCAACACAGGTACATAAACAGATCTCTCCCTACTCGTGGGTCTTCCTTCGCAGTCTCACTGAACTTAAAATGCGGCCCTTCTTCTAAGGTTTGTACTAGCATTCTAAGCATTCTGATAGGCTGAGCCAAAATCAGCATTCCATACAGAGTACCATCAATTGTCCTCAAAATTAACCAAACATATAGTGGCGTCCTAACATTGAACACAATGTAGCCTGTTGCTGAGGGCTAGTCCAGTTGTTAAAAACTACAAAACAAATTATAGGACCAAGTTGTGACAAAGAGCGTATAACCTGCTGTTTCCTAAGGAATGAAAATGCATTTAATGATATGTATAGCCACCTACCGAGGGAGGAATGTTTTAAATAAAAGAGGGAGAAACAGAACAACAAACGTTGGAATTTTGAAGCAGGTCCTTAACAGCCATTGGTGTCCCCGATGGAACTTTGGGAGCCGGCTAGCCAATGAGAATGCCCCCTTTGCAGGCAATAGGTATTGTTATAGGACTGGGAAGGGACTGTTCTGTGCTGCCAGCTTCTGACATCCCTCCAGTGTTCTGAGGGTCCCAGGAGCGCCGCGAGAGCAGGAGCGGCCTTTCATAGTAATGATAGGTTGACAAAAATACCTCAAAAGCCTTGCTTTTCCTGAGAGGGAAGCCCAATCAACAAAAAAAAAAAAAAAACATTTTTCTACTTCTTTTGGCTGACTGTGCTTTCCTCTTAGCAAAATTAAAGGGGAACGGCACTGCTTTGGAAGAGGCTGAAATCGTGCTGCAACAGAATGGAGCTTTTTTTAACTTGTTTTTAAGGTCAGCCATGACTGCAGCTACCGCAGCCCCCCCATATTTTTTAAGGGGGTGCATATTAACCCAGCGCCCCATACTTTTTTTAGGGGGTGCATATTACTGCACCGTTCCATATTTTTTAAGGGGGTGCATATTACCCCAGCGCCCCATATTTTTTAAGGGGGTGCATATTACCCCAGCGCCCCATATTTTTTAAGGGGGTGCATATAACCGCACCGTTCCGTATTTTTTAAGGGGGTGCATATAGCCTTGTTGCCATTCCCTGCATAGCAATAACGGCTTTTATTTATCCTCCCCTTGTAATGGGCCTTCATCTAAAGCCAGTAATTAAAGGGAGGGTAATTAACAGCCGGTATTACCCGCAGGTATTACATTTAATTATTGGGCTTCTGTCGCTCCACGTCTTCGTTGGAGCTCCGGATTTTCCAGTGTTGTGATTCTCATTTCCACGCCAGATAGAAATGTTAGGATACCGCTATATGTTTGGTTAATTTTGAGGACATTTGGTGGTACTTTGTTTTCCATATCAAGAAGATCTCGTACATTATAATAGTCACACGTGCAATTAAAGATAATGATGATATTTTCAGGAAGCCTTCGCTTATTAGTAATATATTTAAAAAAGATTTCAGATATTTTGACCTGTGAGACATTTGGTGGTAATCCTTCCAATTTACCACAGAGTAGGTGTTACTCCATGTTATGGTTGGGGAAATGTTTAGATCATTCACTAAGATTTTTGGTAATTTGTATCTGAACCGGAAAGATTTAATAAAGGGCATTCATTCCCACAGAATCTAAGAACAGATGTATTATTTTTACTCCTACTTTAGATGTTTTTTGTTTTATTTCATTTAATTGTCCCTTCATGTGGCCTTACCAGGGCTAAGTAAGGCACCATATCACTTCCTTTTAAGTCATTTGATAACATGGTGGTACATGCAGCTGTACCTGATGTTTTTAAGCCTGGCTAGTTGTTTTTTATTTACATATGCTGGTCTTGCACAGCTTTATTAGTCATTTACCTTCCTAGGTTTAGTCTTAACTCGGTAATAACAGTAAATGCGTGCAGAACAGTAAGGAATCACTACTTAATTCAGTTTATAAAATGTTATTTGCAGTCTTCAGCAATCATAAGTCACTTCACCAGGCTTTGTGTGAATGAGGCTTTGAAATATGTTTGCACACCTCTTCTTCAGCAAGTCTTTTCAACGTATTTCTGTTATCTATAGTGGGAAATTCCAGCCAAGCAGGCCTAGTTTTATGTTGCATTGTGAAGTCAGATTATTCCCTTTACAGCTGCCATCTCCATGTAAGGAAGCAGTGAGAAAGGGTCTGTAGCCAAGGTCATATGTCCTGGAACTATCAGTGTCTACAACAGTAGATGGGTCTTCTTGTGTGATGTCCTGCAATGAACATAGTCCTGAGAACAGTTATGCATAGCACACACTGGAGCACCTGAGGACATGTGCAGGGATAAAAGAGATGCATACGTGGCCACTTTTGGTCTCCTCTGTGAAAGGCTGGTGGATCTGGGTTAGAGTTAGACGGGCAGTCCAGTCACGCTGTTTTCTAATTGTCTGCTGTGTGTGCTTTGACCAGGAGTAGTGACCTGCATGATACTTGTTGACCTGTGATGTTTATTTAATTTCACTATATTTGTTAGAGTGCCAGGAAGCCAGCCCATCAGCATGGTGCAATTTGTGAACATTAGCTGACCATTCAGTGGCTCCCTCCAGTGCTTATGCGCTGAAGTACAGCGTTGTGCAGAAGTTTTGCATGGAAGACCTGTTTTTGTGTACATACACATTTATTTGTAAGATAGAGGATCCCTGAGTATGTGCTGGGGTTTTCGATATCCTTCTTACTAGGGCAATTCTGCTTCCCTGTGGATTGGGAGTGGGCTCTGTGTTTTGCACCCTGAGGGGGTCTCGACTACTTTTTCTGTGAAGATATCCCCTCCCCCACTGCAGGGATCTCTGCATATCTATGCCTACAAATGTGGGAGGGGCTGGAAGAGGAGGAATGCTTATTGCTAGAGCAGAAGATCTTGTCTTAAACACCTGACCAGATAAAAGTGCCTAGGTACCGACTTATTTCCAGTGGCCCTTTAGCAGATGAAAATGAACGCTTTGCCGCTGCCATTTTATCTGTCTTATGGTTATTCTCTACCATTTTTTCAGGTGGGGTAGAGGTGTGTGATTCCTTATACCACTGTGTGGACATATTGGCGTGAGTGTTCCAGATAAATGTATACATTGACAAAAGGTCCATTAGAAAAATGTAATGACCGGTGAATTCTGTTAATTTTGTCCTGTGTGCATTCAGTACACATAAAAGGTGTTGGATGGAACTTTAACCAGTAGTGGAATGGAAAAGGAAGAGCTTCCGGTCACACTAAAACTACATGCAAAGTTTGGAAACTTCGGGGTACAGATTGGCTTTTTCATTGAGGTAAACCACATCTAGGGAGTGAACTGCCACCAAATTATTTATAGCAACACAAAAGGATGATGGACGGAGTGCTGACAATGCAAACACTCACCCCCAGTCACAGATCTGGGTTTAATCCATCGTTCTTTTGCTCACCATGTCACCCCAGTTTGGACCCAGCCATATGCAAATCAGTCTTGACCCTGTTCCTTCATGGGAACAGTCCAGCCCGAACTGCCAGGCCAGGTCCTCCCTGGACCGGAAACAAGCATCCTGGGACCGGTTTCGGGTGAGTGTTTGACAATGTTCAGCATTCCGTCCATTACTTGTTGTTTTTGCTTTGTCGCCCTAAGTGGGAAGGGTATGCCCAGACGTGGGTCCCGTGCTTCCCATGCCACTGGATTCAAGCTAGCCTGGCTGAAGAGGGGTGAAGCCCCGAAACCGGTCCCAGGATGCTTGTTTCCGGTCCAATGAGCACCTGGCTTGGCAGTTCGGTCTGGACTGTTCCCATGAGGAACAGGGTCAAGACTGATTTGCATATGGCTAGGTCCAAACTGGGGTGGCATGGTGAGCAAAAGAACGATGGATTAAACCCAGATCTATGACTGGGGGTGAGTGTTTGACAATGTTCAGCATTCCGTCCATCACTTGTTGTTTTTGCTTTGTCGCCCTAAGTGGGAAGGGTATGCCCAGACGTGGGTCCCGTGCTTCCCATGCCCCTGGATTCAAGCTAGCCTGGCTGATGAGGGGTGAAGCCCCGAAACCGGTCCCAGGATGCTTGTTTCCGGTCCAGTGAGGACCTGGCTTGGCAGTTCGGTCTGGACTGTGGGGGTGAGTGTTTGACAATGTTCAGCATTCCGTCCATCACTTGTTGTTTTTGCTTTGTCGCCCTAAGTGGGAAGGGTATGCCCAGACGTGGGTCCCGTGCTTCCCATGCCACTGGATTCAAGCTAGCCTGGCTGATGAGGGGTGAAGCACCGAAACCGGTCCCAGGATGCTTGTTTCCGGTCCAGTGAGGACCTGGCTTGGCAGTTCGGTCTGGACTGTTCCCATGAGGAACAGGGTCAAGACTGATTTGCATAAAACTGGGGTGGCATGGTGAGCAAAAGAACGATGGATTAAACCCAGATCTATGACTGGGGGTGAGTGTTTGACAATGTTCAGCATTCCGTCCATCACTTGTTGTTTTTGCTTTGTCGCCCTAAGTGGGAAGGGTATGCCCAGACGTGGGTCCTGTGCTTCCCATGCCACTGGATTCAAGCTAGCCTGGCTGATGAGGGGTGAAGCCCCGAAACCGGTCCCAGGATGCTTGTTTCCGGTCCAGTGAGGACCTGGCTTGGCAGTTCGGTCTGGACTGTTCCCATGAGGAACAGGGTCAAGACTGATTTGCATATGGCTGGGTCCAAACTGGGGTGGCATGGTGAGCAAAAGAACGATGGCTTAAACCCAGATCTATGACTGGGGGTGAGTGTTTGACAATGTTCAGCATTCCGTCCATCACTTGTTGTTTTTACCAAATTATTTATACCTGTAAGTTCTAGTGGCAGGAAGATTGTGGTTAGCTGGCCTCCATTTCCCGAACAGTTGGACAATCCTTTGGAGTAATTTTTGGGGCATTGCTATTCAGTGCCTTTTAGACCAAGCATTATGTTGAACTGTTTTTATCAGTAACAGGTGAAGTGTTTTTAGGGTGACTGTATGTAACAAAAGCATCATATTTTAAGGCTAAGCTGGGCTTTGTATGATTTTGTGCCCTTTGAAGATTTACAAGATAGTTTTTGGCAACTCAATATATATTTTGGTATTATGGATTACATTTTCTTCCTCCTTGCTATGCCTTCCTTCTGGAAACTGCTTGCCCCACCGAACTTAAAAGAAACTTTCCTCCCATTTATTTAGATTTGATTTTAGTTTCTTTAATGGTAGCAGTTTCTGGGTGCCTGACCATGTGACTATTCCTGTTTGCCGGTGAGGGGGCAGGGTGATGTATCTTGGGGAGAAGATGATGTATCTTGGAGATAAGGCAGCTAAAGCCTCAAACCTGGATCATAGAACTTTTAGATGAGAACATCTAATTGAACGTTATATTACGTATTTATGAAAGGATTGCCTATTCCCGAGATTCAAGATAATTCGAAAGTTCTATCTAAAATATAATTTTGAACCGGCACCTGACATTCACTTCCTATTCAAAGGATCATATAAATAATTCTGAGAGCTCTGTGCACTCGCTGCAGATGTAATGCTACCCACAGAGCTGAAGCACTGACTGCTGACATTTGCATGTGTGGCTCCAGGTCATGAGTTTGAATCCCGTCAGAGCCCACTAAACCCTGCATCCCTCCGAGGTCGATAAATTACATAGGACAAACACTTGTGGTTCCCTTGAACATCAAACGTGACCGAAGGAGCAGTCTGGTTTTATAGTTAAAATAATTGTATTTCCTGAAAGTATGCTTGGACTTATGGTTGACAGCCTCTGACCTCGTGATGGAGATCGCCTTAGCAGGTGTTTTGGTGCAGATGCTTGAGAACAACAGTAAATTCGGAGTCAGTCCCCCGGCCGGGCTTGTTGAGAGTCAAAAAAATACAGAATTTCCATATAGTTAACAAGCCAATTATCGTCTGGAACTTTAAGTATTCTAAGCAGTGATGGATGGAATGCTTGAATTAATCTCAGCCACTGGTAGTCACCCGGAGCCGCATCCCAATCCATTATTATTTTACTCACCATGGCACTGCAGTTTGGAACCAGTTATATGCAAATCTGCCTCGACCCTGCTCCAATAGGAACAGGCCAGGCCCTCCCTGAACCGAAACACAAGCAACACTGGCTGGTTTCGCCCTAGTTGTGGCTCATCAGCCGGACATAGTTTGGTTCCACTGATACAGAGTGCACAGGACCTATGTCTGGGCATACTCGTTGCACGTAGGGCGACACAATAAGAATACAAAAAAAGCTGGGTTGCTTGTGTTCCAGCTCTGGGAGGACTTGGTTTGGCAGTTACGGCTGGACTATTCCAAACGGAGCTGGGTCAAGACTGATGTGCATAGAGCTGAGTCCAAACTGAAGTGGCATGGTGTGCAAAATAACAATGGATTGGGATGCGGCCCTGAATAATTACCAGTGACTGAGATTAATTCAAACATTCCATTAATCACTTTTTGTGTACTTTATTATGTCATCCTAAGTGGGACGGGTATGCCCAGACGTGGATCCCGTGCATACTGTGTCAATGGAACCAAGCTATTTGCGGCTGATGAGCCTATAACAAGGGCAAAACTGGTCCTGGGTTGCTTGTGTTCTGGTTCTACGAGGACCATGCTTGGCAGTTCAAACTAGACTGTTCTCTTTGGAGCAGGGTCAAGACTGATTTGCATAGAGCTGGGTCCAAACTGAGGTGACGTGGTGTGCAAAATAACAATGGACTGGGATGTGACCCGAGTAATTACCAGTAGCTGAGATTAATTCAAGGATTCATCACTTTTTGTGTACTTTAGTGTGCATCTTTGGCTGTTGCAGTAAGCCACAAGTTTAGTCAATCATTTAGGAACTCATCGAAATCTAGGTGATGTTTCTTTAAGTTGACCTCACCACTGACTGTGTCATGAGAGCTTGAAAGGTAGCATTAAAAGATTTAAGGAAGACTACGGCTCTGATTGAGATATTTTCAGTGCTGATTGGACAAAGGTCATGCATCCAATCGAAATTGAATGTGTTAAAGGGGCGTGTCACTTTCAGAGACTAGGGGGAGTCTAGTGGCCAGATGATGACCTCTAGAGGTCTGAGTTTTATGTCATCAGCTAGGATGTTGGAGTAGTTGCCATATGGTCGCAGAGCTCAGAAATTTTAGTGGTGAGATTGTGGTGATGTTCTTCACAGCTCCTGTGGAAAGACGTTATCTTGTACTTTAGGAAAGTAGGTTTGGGAAAATTCTGAAATAGGGAGAAGTCTGGATAAGGAGTTGCTAGTCCTGTTAATTCTGGAAACCAAACTCATATTTAGCTTGACCTCTGAGAGATTTGTGGTAGTGCAATTTAATTTTGGAGTCCAGTCCGACTGAGTTGAAATTTGAAGTGCATTAATCAGGTTCCAGTTCAGAGGTTTTATGTTTTTCTGCTCTAAGAGGAGGGAACCAGATGTTAGTCTTAGTTTTGATTAAAATATTGGAAGTGGGCACACAACGAAAGAAGCTGTGTCACCCATTTTCACCTGGTAGAACATTTGATAATTGAGTGGTAGGACAAAATAGAACAATGTACTCTTTAGCAACCATTTTACTACAGCTATTTAGTTAATCAGTTACACTTAGGTGCTTACTTAGATAATTATTTACCTTAACTGAAACAACTTTGTGCCCAGTGTCTTCCTTTTCTTCCAGGGAAAGGTAGCCCCGGGCCTTTGATGTATATTTTATTGGTTGGAAGCTCCACCTTGTGATGTGCCAAGTACTGTACGATTCCTGTGGCACTGGAGTGAGGCTTATGGACTCACTCATTCATAGTTCTGCTGCTGCGTGCTTACCTCACCCCTGGCCTACATTGGATTGGTGTTTAGTGCTGTGCAGTGTGTGTTTGTTATACATGTGCTGGGTGTTTGTGTGCCTGTGAATGATACAATACTGGGATCAAGCAGCGCTTTGCAGTGTGAGTGTTTTATACATATCCTGGGTGTATGTGTGCCTGTGAATGGTACAATACAAGAGAGACGAAGAGCTGTGCAGTGCATGTGTGTTATATGCATGTGCTGGGTGTGTGTGTGTGTGTGTGTGTGTGTGTGTGTCTGTGAATGTAACATAGCCTGTGAATGGAACAATACATGAAAGAGTCTGGGTTTCATTTTGGGAGACCTAGCGCTAACTGGAGGAACAGAAGGAGGTAGAGGAATCCCCTTGGACACATTTGTGGATTTCTGCATTCCTGTGAGCTGGGTAGGAAATACTCGAGGAAGAGAGAGCCAGACTCTTCAGTACACTTCAAAGGGTGTCTTTGCTTAAGAGAGCGGTCACTAGAAAGGGGCCTGGGCACATCTCAGGAAGGAGATTGGGGTTGGTGAGAGAATCCTAAAGAATAGGGTCCCCAAAATTGTCAACTGTGAAGCAGCCAGTCGGATGGAGTAAGGAGAAGAAGCTCTGCAAGATTTTTGCCTGTGATTAATACTGGGGACTAAGGCCTGCCAGTCTCCCAACTGGTGGAACATCACCCAGAGAATCCAAGACCACCTGTCCTTGGAGCTTGAAGCACCAGGGCCCGCCTGCTTGCCAAGACCATTTAGCCCTGTGAGGAAGAGGCGAGCGTTGGAGGGAGCGAGTTCCAGTTGGGGGTCCTGTCAACTGGATCCCTGTAGCGAGGTGTGATGAGATGGCTGCTGCATGTAGGGAAAAGTCAGTGATCTCCCATATTCCAGAGGAGGGCCATCGTGAAGTGAGCGATGAACTATGCTGCATCGATTGGGCCCTAGCCCTTGTGTAGATCGAAGTCAGGAGAGGCCACCATGAAGACTGCTGTGGTGCCAGTCGGACTATATCTTGTGTACAGAGTGAGAATGGTAAACCTGTATGTCAGGGGTGGCCAACGGGAAAAGGCAAGGAGAAAGGTCTGGTCAAGACAGTTTTTGTGACCCAAGTGGGCCCAAGCCCCAACCGAGGACCTAACCTGTGAGGAGGATACCAGAAATTGTACCAGCATTGGAGGAGCATCGAGGACCTCCTGGCTGCTGCCTCCGCAGACCTGCATTCGAGGAACTCAATGACACCTAACCGCTGCTCTTTCTGCCACATGGTGAGAACTTTGTGGAGGCAGCTGCTGCAGCTTCAGTGCCTGTGAAGGGGCCCTCCTCCAAGACTTCTGTCATTTGGATCCTGTTAATGTGGGTAAGACTGGTTGACAGGCCAAAAGTCCATGAGGGCACTTTCCTGACATATAGCACTTTGGCATTGGAACACTTATGAGTCAGAGTGGAACACCTGAGATTAGGACTGCTAGTGGGGTTGAACCTGAATGTCGTCTGTAATGAATGGGGAAAATCCACTACAGCTAACGAGAGGGGAGTGGGGCTCAGTAACCCGCCTATTAAAATACTAGAGCCCTGACCTCACGGGACTGTGTGTATTGTTTGTGAATGTCATATTTTACTTTGTGTTTGTTTATAAATATTCAGTTTTTTTCATAAAAGCACATATTTGACTGGACAGTCATTTACTTACTGCTTCTGAACTTATTTTGAGTTGTGAGCTTTTATTGAGCCCCCTCCCCCATGTCTACCTGCTCTTGCCACCCACCAAGCTTCTCAATCTTCCTTGGATGTTGCCGCTGCCCATCAACCCCTGGTGCCCGAGGTCTCAAATTCAAGACAGTAAAAGAAAAAACTAACAGAATGAGGAATAGACTGGGGCTATTAATGGGAAGGAGATCCGTAAGAAGAACACACGCCGGAAGGGACAGTTGCTCCAGGCATGTCCATCCTCGGTTCGGAATGGCCAGACCCATGCCACATTTTCAGGATAACTATTGACAATCGGAGCAAATCCTGTAGAGATTGATTACATGTAAATGTATCACATGTGAACATCCTGAAAAGCTTGCACAGATCTAAGTCTCGTCGACGGTGTTGGAAGTCCCTGAGCTATGTGGACTATGTAAATGGCTGCCATTTGGCTCTGTCTAGCTGGCCGCTTAAGATGTGTATTTGTAACACTTCACGTTAAGTGGCGCTCCCAGCTTCCAAAGTGAAATATAAATAAGGCACACTGTGAAGCGCCGGGTTTCTATTGTTACAACTTTCATGAAACTAAGGCGTTTATGAAACTGCAAGGTAACAATGCATTTCCAATGAGAGAAACGTTGATGTAATTCTGGCCTAGAATGATCCATCAGGAACAGTGTGCATGAACCGCTCACGCGATCTCCAGGGGACGAATGAACCCAAGCGCACGTTCAATGCCAAGAGCACGCAGTGAAAGCGTACAAGACAGATGTACCCAAGCGGAAGACTCATGGAAAACAAAAACATTCAAGGTCGACTGTGAACTTCTCAGCTAACATCATTGCTTTGGAAGCCACTCCTTGCATGCCGCCATTGTGGGCCTCCAGGTTCCATTGTTTCCTTGCTTAACTTTAAAACTGAAGACAGACCTGGAACTCTTGATCAGTAGATGTCATACAGCCTCATGCCTTCTCCTGGTTGCAGTACCTTGCTGATGTCTAAATACTATAGGAGGCATTTCAGTTTTTATTTGCTGTTTTCAGTGCCATCTTAAGGATTTAGGATATATTTTAGTGCCTCTTGTATAGAACAGCCTTAAATCTATTCCTCATTTCCAGCTAATTTGAGCCCTTGAGATGCCAAACAATATTGATTTGTTTATGAAACTTTAATTAACAGGTTAAGGCAAAAAATCTCAAGTTAACAAGTATCTGTCAGTCAAATACTACTAAAAGATATTTGATGCAAGCATTGATAAAGCCACTTCTTTTTGCTCTTGGGTCTCCTTTTTTAGGGTGAGCATAGCAGCACGCAAGCGCTGCTTTTCAACCTGTTGCAATCGATTCGGTGAGCTTTAACCACACCCTTCTCAAGCCCATCACTTACATTCATTCCTGGGCTTGGCTTTAAAAAATTTCCTGATGTTGTTGGTAAATGCTTTATGATTGCCCCTCCTTGAGGCTGTTTTGTTACCGCCTTGGAGACTGACCATTTTGCATGGATTACTGCACAATCGGCCAGATAGCTTTGTGTTGGCGCGCTATTTTTTCTTTTGCCTCGCCACTTCGCTCATGGCGGTATGTTGCTCTTTTGTCTTCCTTGGTTTCGGGCATCTTGCTGTTTCTTTGTGATGTCTGTGGAGTCTTATTTATTTATTTGCAGTTTTATATAGCACAAACTCGATGCAAAGGTATTCATTTTTGTAGCAAGGGGAGATTAAGCGATTTACCCAGATTCACAGGATGTTGAATGCCGCCAAGACTTGAACCTTCTTCCCCAGGTCCAAAGTCGGCAGCTCTGGCCCTTATGCCATATCCTCTCCTGAGGGTTCTTTTCCCAGATGCGTGTTGGGGTAGTCTGGGAAGAACTTGTTTTTTTACATAGCACTTGTTAATACAGGTTCTGCCATTTCATAGTGCTGCAAAGCAGGTGCCATTCTTAACAAAATCTCTATGATTCATTTGCATCGACCTTGAAGAGATGAAGAGGTCAAAAATCTATGTCAGGATAATCTTATTTTATTTTTTTGCAGTTTCATGTAGCTGTAGTGATATTTGTATTTTGACCACTGACTTTGTGTCGCACCACTTTGCACTTGGTTTAGCTGTCCACCGTCACATTAGTGATCAGCAGTTACAGACTCCATTTTGTATTCAGCTTAGCCTTGGCTTCACTGCCTCACTGCCACGTTAAGGGTACGAATAGTATTCCGTACAAACATGTTATGCAACGTGTTTTCTATTCTGCGTGTTCTCTTTCTCACCGACGAGCTAGGACATATTATCAACGAAGAGCTAGGACATAATATGGAGGAGTGAGTCAGTCAGCACGATAAGGATGGTACAGGAGGGAACGGCTTAGGCTTGGGAGAGACACCTTGGGAAACTGGCCAGTTCCAACCTGTTGCTTCCAACCCTGACCTAAAATAGCCAACATTTTTTAATACTTCTTGCGCAAGCAGGAGGGGTTTTTCCAGAAAGCTCCTTCTTTGTTTTTTTTTTAAGATATAAAAGAGATCCAGGTCGACAGTAGGAGATTCAGAGACCTACATCAGGATTTTAGACATTGAATACCTGATATATTTCCCGTGAGGGTAGAGATCTCTCTTTCTCGCAATCGAACGGGGCCATCGGCTTGCTGGCAGGAGAAAGATGAAGCACCTGACAGGCCCTATGGTGATGCATTTTTTATTCATTATTTGCTTTGCATTGTGTATGAATATATATACATATATCAATATAAGTGTATCCTTGCATGTATATATTTGCTGTGTATAGATTGAAGATTCTTTATACATGCTCTTACTTCATTGTTGCACATTTTAAAAGTACACTTTTGGCTATTCAAGCCTTCCTTCACGAGCCTTGCGAAAAGCTATAATAAATGTCTTCTTCAGATTAAAAAGTGCATTCCAGATCATCTTTTCGAATCATTTCAGTGTGTATATTCTGGCTCAGTCAAAAGTAAAGCAAAACACTTGCGCAAACTTGACAAAAAGGTATTGGAGCACTTTTTTTTTTTTGCAGTTTTTTTTATAGCTCAAACTTGATACAAAGGTATTACAGTGCTATACATCAGCACCGGTTAGATTACACAAGAACGTATTCATTTTTGGTGGCAAGGGGAGATTAAGTGATTCGGCCAGAATCACAGGATGTTGAGCTGGCGCTGAGACACAAACCTTGTTACCCAGCTCCAAAGTCTGCAGCTCTGGCCCTTACGCCACATCGTCTTCCCTAGGGTTCTTTGTCTGCTGCGTGTTGGGGCAGTCTGGGAATAACTAATTTTTTATATAGCGCTTGGTAATACAGGTTCTGCCACTTCATCACGCTGCAAAGCCAGTGCCATTCTTAACAAAATCACTATAATTCATTTGCATCGACATTGCAGAGATGAAGAGGTGAAAAAGCTATGTCAGGATTGTAATCTGTGAAAATCTCGTTTTGTCAAGACCACTGCAGTGGGTGCATCAACCAACTGATTTGAGTAGAGCTTAACACTAGGCGATAGCACATGCTTTTGATAACCTCCAGAGGGTCATCAACCAAGCAAATAGAGGTTAGTTCTAGGCAAGAAGATGGCGAAAGGTGTTGTCTCCAAAATGGTGGATAAGGAGTTGTGGCTCCAGACCCAAGCACTTCACGGCCTCAGGCCTGATAGCAAAAAACATCAAGCCTTTGGATGTGAATTGAGCCTCTTCAAATAGAGTTCAATTAGCGCGAACTCAATACAAAGCTATTACAGCCCTTTTCAAGAGCACCGGTTACATTACACAAAAACACATTCATTTTTGGTAGCAAGGGGAGATTTAGTGATTTGCCAAGAATCACAGGATGCTGAGCCAGAGAGGAGACTCCAGCCGTGTTCCCCAGCTCCAAGGTCAGCAGCTCTGGCCCTTACGCCACATCCTCTCCCCTGGAGTTCTTTGGTGCGTGTTGGGGCAGTCTGGGAATAACTTGCTTTTTTAATATAGTGCTTGGTAATAGCGCTGCAAAGCAGGTGCCATTCTTAAAATTGCTAACATTAATTTGCAGTTAAGCTGCCTATTCTGTTATTCTTTGTGTACAGTCAATGTTTTTAAAAGTTAGGCTGGTATTGCCTATGTAGAGGAATAATTCCTTTTAAAGTTTAACACACAGAAATATATGGCTACCCCCTTTTCTTTGCTCCTAACTCTTTTGATCCCCTCATTCTCCGGGTTAAATGCCATGAAGGGTTGTGGCTTGTTTGGTGCTATAAAAGTGTAGTTAAACACATTAGAAACGGTTGCATCTTTAGGGTATCACAGCGAGTCTGTAAGAATGAGGCAAAACACTTCCAAGATGGCAGCTTTGTTGTGTCCTCTCTCCTGCAGCGACAGGCCTTGTAAGGTTGCTGTGGCACCTGGCATACATCCAGTACACCCCAAACCAAAACACATAGGTAAAAGACATTTTCATTTACAACGCCAATAGCTCTAACTCTTACAAATACGAGACTTATTGCTTTGCAAATGCTTGTTTTGTCTTCCTGCAACCATATTTTATGTGGATTTCAGAGTGTAACCAGCCATTGTTTAACACCCTAGAAGGATGTATTGGTGGATGTTTAGTGGATTTGTGGATAATATGAAAATAAAAGCTATACACATAGCTCCTGAAATTGTAGCTTTAACTGCTCAATGTTCATAATCCCAATTAACCCTCTGCCCCCTTCACAGCTGGAAATCTCGCTGCAATTTGAAAATCCAGGCACTGATCCAAGGATTTTTACTATTCCATTGGGTGAAATGTAATACTTTTCCTCTAATTCTCCTTGCTTTGTCCATCTCTTCTTTTCATGTGAACATCTCTCTGGCTATATGGTGACCTCCAAACCAGTAGGAGAAATGGAAAGGAGTGGGGCACAGAAGAAGGACATAGCCGTTAAGAGAATGGTATCATGAAAAATATGAAGTAGATGGAGAAAGGAAGTAGAGAGACAGGTGATGTTTGGAGGGACCAAAGTAAAGAGACAGAGATGAGTTAACTAGAAATAAAGAACTTAAAGAAGTAGCACTGAGACAGCCTTTATTTTTGACCCGCCCTCCTAACCACACACGCACATTCCACCACCACCCCGCTCTGCACACACTAAATAACGTGCAATTCCCTGCACACCTTCCGGCGTGACTTGTGCTGCTCCTCACTGACACCCCGCACTCCATTGGCGGGCCACACCCGACAGACTGCCCCTCCATCCTACCAGTGCTTAATTTGTAAATAAAAAGGTGTGGTGCCTAACGCCCTCCTCAAACATGCGGCTGCTGCAGTTAAATGTGCGAACCGCGTAATCCTGAAGCCATCTCTGTGTAGTGTGGGGAAAGAACGACCTCGGACACAGAAAGGTAATTGATGCAGAACGTTGTTTAATCCAAGAAGGAAAAGACCCACAACAGAAACTGCTGCCTCCAGCTCCGGGAACAACGATCATCTGGCCGTCGTCACCGAAGCTCCAGAATCCCCAACATCCCACCAATGAAAAGACATTCTAATAATACTTAACAAAAGAATGTTAGAACTGAATACATTAATACATCACCTATTACATCACCTACCTCCTTAATACAAACAAAGAAAATAGAAAAATAAATTAATAGATAAATAAATAAAATAAAATGCTAAATCTTGAAATTTAGAAGGCAATCTGACAGTCCTAGAACTACGAGCAGTTATAGGTCTCAAAGAAGACTCAGTAGGATCAATGTCTACAGTAGAGTCTGAGCTATCACTCCGCACTACATTAGATACATTGTCATTCATTGACATATTGGCACCAGACAACATGTCAGCTGGAAAGGATGTTGAGTTTACATTAGACCCCGTATTTACATTTGACTGTTCAACATTAGTCTCTGCGGTACAGGTTCAGAATTACCAAGATCTGTTGTCAACATGGAACTTCCACCATCCCTAGAGCAGTACAAGTTTTTAAAATTTTTAACTTGCTCAGAATTGAGGGGTATAAGACTTCTTATTCCACCACCCCTTCCCCTCTAGTAAAACAGATGCTTTTGATAACTTGGTAATTTTCACGGGTAAATAAAATTTGGACTATCCTTTACACACTGGGAATGGTTTTCTGACAGGTACCCATTCATTTGCGTTCAGCTCAATTTGTTTGACACTGTTTCTATTGTCATAGCACTTCTTTTGTTCAAGTTGTCTAACACTCTTTCTCGCAAAGTATTGTCTTCTTCCAAACCAGAAGAATTAAGGTGACACGTCCTGTGTAGAATGTCAGACATCCAACTCGAAGAAAGTTTAGTTCTAGGATCCCTTCCCCTAAGTAATTTAACATTGTGTGCGAGCAGGAAATCAGAAAATCTTTTTGAGACAAAATGCGCACCATTGTCAGTAACCACAGTGCTGACCTTCCTTTCTAATTTGAACAGTTTACTCAAAGAATCGACAACAGCATCCGAATCATGACTGGACACAAAAGTATAGTAAATCCACTTCAAAAAAAGTAATCAACTGCAACTAAAAGATACTTCATATGTTTTGGCAAAATCTAAAAAGACCCTGAAAAATCCAGAGCTGTCTTATTCCAGGGCTTTTGTGGAAAAACAACCGGGAACATAGGTTTAGTAGAAGTCTTCCAGTGTTTGTCAGAAACCGTTCACTCAGGGAACCTATTGAAGAAGTTAACAACTTGTTTGTCTAACCCTGGCCACCAGTAGAACAACTTTAGCTTTTTAGTGGTGGCAGAAATGCCCAAATGACCCTCATGGGCTAAACTGATGTTTCTATCCCTGAGATCAGTAGGAGAAATTATGAGATCACCTCTTAAACAGATATTATCCTGACACAAAAGTTCTTTGGCCAATTGACTGAAACACCTCAGTTGATCAGATAACTTTTTTTCAGGTGGCCATTTAGTCTTCAAAAATACCACCACCTTGGACAAAACTTCATCCTTAGACATTGCAGTCACCCACTCTTGTTCTGTTATGTGATTGTCAGCCACCGCCAAAACATCCACCAAACCAACAACTCATTCCTGTTCCGAATCAGTATCTAATGAAGCATCACACGGTAAAGGTAAGCGAGACAGTCAGCTCGAAAATTCCTGCCACCTTGGATATATTTAGCAATTAAGTTATACTCCTGTAATTTTGACAACAAGCGGACCAAACGTGCTGACGCTTTGCCCAAACCATCCCCATTCAATAGAAAAAGAAGTGGCTTGTGATCAGTATATAAATCACAACAAGTTCCCCATATGTATGTTTGAAATTTTAGAACATCCCATGCACATGCTAACGCCTCTCTCTCAGTAGTACTGTAGTGTGTCTCCGCTTCTGATAAAGTCCTGGACGCAAAAGCAACAGTATTTTCCTTACCATCAACCCACTGACCGAAAACAGCACCTAACCCTCTCAAACTTGCATCAACCATAATAAATGATTTACCAGATGAACTAAAAGGCTGCAAAGCAGAAGCATTGATGACTAAGTCCTTCATCTTCCTAAAGATACAATTTAAATTCTCATTCCACTCAAACTTGCCGCCCTTCTTGAGAAGAGAGCTCAAAGGCTGTACTTCCATAGCATACCCAGGAACAAACCTAGCATAGTACTCACAAAGCCCTAGAAATGACCTCAAAGCATCCTTGTCAGTGGGAGGAGATGCATTTCTTACAGCATCCAAATTGCTAAACTTAGGCCTAATCCCATTTCCTGAAACAATGTGGCCCAAATAATCTACCTCCTGAACCATCAACTTGCATTTATTGGGTTTGACTGTCATACCTTTGTCCCTGAGAATGGAAAGAACGTTATTCAGAACTTCCATATGTTTAGGGTCGAACCTGAGTCGCTTGCGCATGCGTATCGCTAGCGAGACGCTTTAGGATTTAGAAAAGGGCTCGGAGCCCCGTCCACGTCACGTCAGTGTCTTTCATTGGTTTGTGGGCTTGCCTGTTAGAATCTGCTTGCTTTCATTAGTGGAAGGCATGCATATGTTATGCCTTTTCCGGTGGTTAGCCCTCCTCGAGCGCAGCGACCAAGTACAGAAAACATACGAGGCTCGCTGTTTTCGGTCCGGTGTGTGGACTACTTTTTCTCTATTTTCGCAGCGCGATCTCACTTGGCAGAAGTCGAGCGCTTTGCATAATATTGACCCTGTTACATAGTTAATTACACTTTTGCCGGTTACGTACATAATTGCACTTTTGCTGATAGGTTTCATTACGAGTGAACTGTAGCAGCGCGATCGCGCTGTTTTTTTCTTTCAACGTGGCAAGGAAAATCCGGTTGGGAGTTTCCACGGCTGTGCGAAAACACTATTGGCAGCCTGGGCACTATTGGCAGCCTGTTCCCAGCTCCCTTCGACGGGTGCGCGATGATTGGCTGGTGGCAGACTTGCCAAGGCCCGATTGGCTGGGACGTCCAGGGTCCTGTCTGAGAAGCAGAGGGCAGAGACCAGGAACGAAGTGAAGAAAGAGAACCTTCAATCTTGCGGACACTAAGGCTCGCAACCAAGTCGGTTTTGTGTAATATTTGGTATCCCCTAACACTGGGTATCTGCTGGAGTCTAGGCACGTTGGTCCACCTCACAGTGCTACGAAGCCTCAGCCGCTGGGGGCATCAGAACGAGGTGCAGGTGAGTGGCCGCTCTTTGCCCGTGGGAGGCGCGTGTGCCCTAGTGTAGTGCCAGTTGGCATTTGGTGCTGGTAGGGTCAAGCGGCGCCCCTGACCCTACCCCTGCAGATAATACCTAACCAGTGGCCCTCCCTGTTGTCTCTTCTCCAGTGATGTGTAAATTGACCCCTTTTCCTGCCACTTGACTTCTTTCGACCCCTCCCCTATCCAGTGGCGTAGCAAGGGTGCCCTGGGAGGGACCCTGGTACGAAAGCGGAAAATGCTCCCTTATGTTTGCTGGGTGGGTAGTAAAGTACAACAAAAATAGAATTTGGCCCTCTAAGAACAGTGCATCTGCCTCGCTACTGACAGCCACGCTCCTGTTTCCCCACTTGCACGTCCAACCCCCTTCCCCCCTACCCCCCCCCCTAAGCTTAGAGTGTCCGCGATGCTCCCCGCTCTCTATTCAACACTTGCTCATACTCATACTACCTCTGACCTGGGCCCACGATTCCTTTCTTTGATACATCTGAAGCTCTTGTGGCTCATTGCCCAGAAAGTGCACGAGCACACCTGAAGGAAATATTGTCCACTTAGACTCAGCTGCGAGCTGTTGAAGATATAATGGGCTCAAATTCCTGGCACGGCATAGGTTAAAATAATAATAATAATTAACCTGTTATGTTAAAATTCCAAGTCGATATTATTTTAAATCATGTGCTTCCAATACTTCAATGAATGGTTACCCTTTGTGCATTGCAAACATTACGCTATATAAGAAAAAATGTATCTCCGTTTTTTATTGTATGCATTTTGTCCCCCACTGGAACTGAAACACGCAAACAACAAAATGATTCTTCATAACATGCCCGCAAATCACAACGCACAACAAAAATCTGGATTTGATGTGCTATTCGCCAAGGAAACTTGAGTTTTGTGGGTCGCGTTTTTTTCATTTATCTGTGGTCGAGTCATGACCTTTTTATGCATGTATTAGCATTTGTACAGTAGAGGCTGGATAGAAGCCTGTTTTAAAGTGTGACACGTGCCACAGCATATTGCATAATGGTGGCACGTAAGTTAATGTGGAATTATGTGTAAATCATCCCACATATGCCCAGCGGAGGTCTCCAGATGCGATCCATTCATAACTGTGCAGAAACAAGCATTGGCAAAGAAAACAGGCATGGCTTGGGAAGCTGATTTGATGGGCAGTTTTTTTTTTTTTTTCCATCCCAATTCTATGCCATAAAAAGAATAACTCATGTCTAAATATGATGTAGACTTTTAATGGAACATTGTTGCTGCTTCACAACAGGCAGGTGACCTTCATACAGGCATAGAAATCATTTTAATTGTAGTATGTACTACAGCAAAATAAGATTCTTGTTGGCACAAACAAAAGGGTACTAATGGCTTTGAATTACTGCAACATGGAGGCACATAAGGGTGGCTAAAATATAAAAAGGCAAAGAATGGGAACAAAAAACATTTGCAAAGTAATGTATTGGCCTATCTTCCCTGACCCAGAGTGCACGTTTTAGGTAGATGTGGGCCTAATTAGGAAAAATGCAGTCACTCAGTACAAGAGAACCTGTGCCTGAAGTGGGCGCCCATACTGTATGCTGTGGTGAGTGGAAGCAACATGTGAATGACAGTTGAACAGACTGATGGAAGAAGGACCCTGGTCCAACTACTTTTTAGGTTGAGCATAGCAGCGCGCAAGCGCTGCTTTTCTGACGTGTTAGTATGTATCTGCACTTCTAACCACACCCACCGCACGCCCATCACTATCACTCGCTCATGTAGTTGCCTTTCAAAAATCCTTTGTTTTCATTGGCAACTGATTTAAGTTTGTCCCTCCTTAGGGCGGTTTTGTTACAAAGAAGAAGGATTGCCTAGCTGAAAAACCAAGCAGAGAAGGAGGAAGACAACTACTGCTTTGGCCCCAGCCCTACCAGCCTATCTCCAACTTCAGAGATCCTGCACCAGCGATGCATCCTGCGGGTCCAGCGACCTCTGCAGACTCAGAGGACTGCCCTGCAACTACAAAGGATCAAGAACTCCTGTGGACAGCAGATCTGTCCAACCAAGAAAGAAGAAACCATCTTTAAAGGGACTCTCACCTCACTCCAGAAGCGTGAGTCTCCACCACTCTGCACCCGACGCCCCTGGCCCGTGTCCAGAGAAACCAACGACCCAGAGAGGATCCCCAGGCGACTCTGACGACGTGTCCACCCTGGGCCGACCTCTCTGCACCTCCATGACGATGCCTGCAAAGGGAATCCCGAGGACCCCCCTGAACGCGACTGCCCAGGACGAAGATATCCAACCACCGGAGAAGGACTGCACCCGCAGCCCCCAGGCCCGTGAGAAACCAACCACCAGTGCAACAGTGACTAGCAGGCAGCCCTCACCCTTGCCCTGTCGGTGGCTGGCCCGTGAAGCCCCCCGTGCCCTGCCTGCAACGTCTGAGTGACCCCTGGGTCTCTCCATTGAATCCTATTGAAAACCCTACGCCCTGTTTTCCCACTGCACCCGGCCACCCCTGTGCCGCTGAGAGTGTGCTTTGTGTTCCTACTTGGGGCCCCCTCAGTGCTCTACTAAACACCCCTGGTCTGCCCCCCGAGGACGCAGTACTTACCTGCCAGCAGACCAGAATCGGAACACCCCCTGTCTCCGTAGGCGCCCACGTTATTTTGGCTCCTCTTTGACCTCTGCACCTGACCGGCACTGTGTTGCTGGTGCTGGGTGTTTGGGGTTGACTTGAACCCCTAACGGTGGGCTACCTGTGCCCCGGAGACTGAACTTGTAAGTGCTTTACTTACAGTAATAACTAAACTTTAGTTACCTCCCCCATGACCTGTTGAAAATTGCAGTGTCCACTTATAAAATAGCTTATTGTCATTTTATGAAAAATTGTGTACATTACTGTTTTGGTTCAAAGTTCTAAATATTAATATGCAAAGTACCTTACCTTTAATGTACTTACCTGCAATCTGAATCTTGTGGTTCTAAAAATAAATTAGCAAAATAATATTTTTCTATATAAAAACCTATTGGCCTGGAGTTAAGTCATTGAGTGTGTGTTCTCACTTACTGTTAGTGTATGTACAACTAATGCTTAACACTACCATCTGATAAGCCTAACTACTCGACCACACTACCACAAATAGAGCATTAGTATTATCTATTATTGCCTCTGTCAAGCCTCTTGGGGAACCCCTGGACTCTGTGCACACTATATCTCATTTTGATATAGTATATACAGAGCCAGCTTCCTACACTGGACTTCTATGGCATGGTGCCCGCTGCTGGTATAATTATATGTTCTGCCGACTCCTAGTAAAATGGGTATATTCGTAAATTGAAGGCATCTGTGGCATGATGCACTCCCCATGGTAAAATGCTAGCCTTGGCCAAATGTTGGTAATTGTGGGCTGTGTCCAGGGGGCGGGCATCTCCACTAGCTGGAGTACCCTGGGGCGTTGTAACACCCGGCTTGAGCCTTTGAGGCTCACCGCCAGGTGTTACAGTTCCTGCAGGGGGAGGTGTGAAGTACCTCCACACAGTACAGGCTTTGTTCCTGGTCATAGAGTGCACAAAGGCACTCACACGATGTGGCCAGAAACCAGTCTGGAAGTGGCAGGCTGGCTGAGACCGGTCAGCCTAGCACTAGCAGTTGGGCTGGCATGCAGGGGGCATCTCTAAGATGCTCTCTGTGTGCATTTCTCAATAAATCCCACACTGGCATCAGTGTGGATTTATTGTGCTGAGAAGTTTGATACCAAACTTCCCAGTATTCAGTGTAGCCATTATGGAACTGTGAGTTCGTGTTTGACAAACTCCCAGATCATATACTCTTTATGACTACCCTGCACTTACAATGTCTAAGAATTGGCTTATACACTGTAGGGGCATAGTGCTCATGCAGCTATCCCCTCACCTGTGGTTTATTGCACCCTGCCTTAGGGCTGTAAGGCCTGCTAGAGGGGTGACTTACCTATGCCACAGGCAGTGGGTTGAGGGCATTGCACCTTGAGGGGCGTTCCATGTCGACTTAGTCTTTTTCTCCCCACCAGCACACACAAGCTGTGAGGCAGTGTGCATGTGCTGAGTGAGGGGTCCCCAGGGTGCCATAATACATGCTGCAGCCCTTAGAGACCTTCCCCGGCCACCGGGCCCTTGGTACCAGGGGTACCTTTTACAAGGGACTTATCTGTGTGCCAGGGCTGTGCCAATTGTGGAGCCAAAGGTACAGTTTTAGGGAAAGAACACTGGTGCTGGGGCCTGGTTAGCAGAGACCCAGCACACTTTCAATCAAAGCTGGCATCAACAAAAGGCAAAATGTTAGGGGGTAACCATGCCAACCGTGGCATTTCCCTACATCCAGTATGCTAAGAATCATCACCATTATACAAGGGCAGTCATTTTTAAAAATGGTGGTTATAATGCCACAGAGTCCCACAACTTGCTAAGAATTTCTCGAGGGCCGGACATCATGACGTGGATGCCCACAAGTTCCAGAAATACCACCATTATGCCAGGACCAGAATTTTACTGGTGATGGGCACCATGCCATTGAAGGCCCCAGGTTGTCAAGAATTACTACAATTATTCCAATGGAATTCTATATGTTGGGCACAATGCCATGGGTACCCAAAAGTTTCCAAGAAATGCCACTAGTGTGTCTGTGTGAGCATTTGACTAAGGGTTGGTATTGGATATCATGCCATGAATACCCACATGTTGCCAAGAATTAACATATTTATGCCAGGGCAATCAATCATTGTTAGAAGGCTTCAGTATCCTGCTATACTTGCTTATAAATTGCAAGAATTCCTTCAAGCATACATGGGCGATTATACCAGGTATGGTTATTGGCAATCATGCAGTTGATGCCTACTGGATGTCCAAGCTTTGAAAGAAATACCTACATTTTGGCCTGGCCAATATTATACCAGTGGTGGGCACAAGGCTCAACCCAGAACTCTATCAGGGCTAGGCATCATACCGTGGATGTCCACAATTTGTCAAAAGGTATCATCCTGAGCACTGTCCCAGCATTTTACCTGGGGTGGGGATTATGCCATCAATACCAAAAGGTTACCTACCATTGTTCCTGAGACAGTCAGTTACCAGGGATGGATATACTGCCATGGGTTCCCACCAGTTGCCAGGAATTACCACCAATATGCCATGGCCAGCACTTTACTAGGTATTCAAGCAATGGAAGCCCATTGGGTGCCTTAAGGCTGTCAAAAATGCCACCAGTATTCTTGAGCCAGCATTTTACAGGGGCTAGGTGCCGGACACAACACTGACTTTTAGCAGGTGTAGGCATAAAGTCATGGAAGTTAAAGATTACCATCATTATGTAAGTGAAATAACTTTTACAAAGGGTCAACATCATGACATGGAAGTCGACAGCTTATCAGGAATTACTAGCATCATGCCCTGGCTAGCACTTTACCATTGAGGTAACTTTCCACCCTACAGTGAATGCCCACTTGGTGTCCAAACATTCACAAAAAATACCAACATTATGTTTTGGGCCAGCATTGTACCAAGGGCTGGTCACTGGCCATCACGCAGTGGATGCCCACAGGTTTCCTACAGATATCACAATTATGCATGGGCCAGCATTTTACAAACAGAATCCATTCTGCCATACATGCCGTTGAGTTGGTAAGAATTACAGCCATTGTGGCAGAGTTAGAATGTCAAGCAGACAAGACATTTAAAACATGTCTTTCTGTTACTTACCTTTTGCTGGCATCCCAGTCCTCTTGGTGTCTCAGCAGCTGATCCGAGCTGTCTTAACTGTCATAATTTGTTAGTAAAGGTTGGCGAGCCATTGAAAGCTCGACCCATGCTGAAGCCTGAAGCCTGGCTCAGCTGAACATCGAGCCAATACGAGCTGAGCTTTAATGTGACTTCTACTTGCCTCCCTCCCTCTGCACAGGATGTGGCGTTACAGCCAGTCGTCGAAGTGCATAAAAAAAAGTATGGGAAAGGTGATGCTGCATGCAATGGGGTGGGATCAGTGAGTGTGGGGGCGAGGTCAAATGGGTGGCTAAAAAAAAAAAAAAAAAATATTCAGTATGTTTTTTGGTCTTTCACAGCCAAGTAGCTACATATAAAATAATACGCAGCTTAAATGAAAAATAAATAAAACAAAGTTGTTACTCAGTGGGAAATGCACAATAGAATATTATGAAGCCTCTAATAGTTAATGCACTGCAGAGGTCTGTGTGTTGCTGAGAGCCACAAAATTAAATCTTGGTTGGTGCAGTGGAGGATAGTGGCTTGTGTATTTTAGTGCTACGAGGTCAGAGCCTGTGTGAAAATGTAAGTCATTAATTTAAACTTTCATTATACACAGTATACTATAGATTGCTTCAAAATTCACAAAAAGGTTTAAGATAAAATGGTGCATCCAAAATATAGATTTTAGTAATATCCACACTGTATGTAATGCAATATGTTTACATAACTGACCCTTCGACACCTCTTCAGAGGTAGTAAGTGCTATATAAATACAGTTTTAATTAAAAGCATTCACTTCATAGCTCAGTTGTTAGCTCTTTGCACTACCACTCCGACTCCCAAGCAGCATTTGCAGATTACACTATA
This sequence comes from Pleurodeles waltl, assembly GCF_031143425.1. Taxonomy (NCBI): domain Eukaryota; kingdom Metazoa; phylum Chordata; class Amphibia; order Caudata; family Salamandridae; genus Pleurodeles; species Pleurodeles waltl. Next base: position 1,069,209,542 of record NC_090439.1, on the reverse strand, counting down.
CATTTGGAGATTAACTCATTACGTTAATTTCTTTCAGGGAAGCAGACACCCTGGCAGAAAGGCTTGTTTAGCTGTCTGCCCAGCTTCGATTTCACAGCACAGGAGAGATTCACTGAATGATGCTTCAGCTGAACCACATTTAAAATATTGGAATTGTTGGACCTGGCCCTGTTTACAGGGTCATCCCCAAACTTTTTTGCCTCCTTTCTCCTATTTTTCTGACCTGTTTTTGTTGACTTTAGGACTCTGAGCTCTCTATCACTGCTGATCAGTGCTAAAGTGCACGTGATCTCCCTTCTAAACTTGGTATGATTAGCCTACACCTGATTGGCACATTTAACTTACCTGTAAGTCCCTTGTACTCAGGGCCTGTAAATTAAATGCTACTATTGGGCCTGCAGTGCAACTTGTGCCATCCACAGAAGTAGCCTTTCAAACCTGTCTCAGACCTGCCACTGCAGGGCTTGCATGCTCAGTTTACTGCCACGGGGACCTGGCATCTAAATGTACTTGCCAGACCTGGAACTCCACCTCGACTACATATGTCACACCTAAGGCAGGCCATAGGTAGCCCCATGGGCAGGGTGCTGTGTATGTTAGAGGTAGGATATGTGCCTTGTTGTGTGGCCTGCCCTAGTAGTGACAAACAGCCTATTTTGTTTCTCACTGCTGTGAGTGCTGCCTCTCTCATAAGATTGCATTGGAAAAGGCCCTTTCATATGGCTAAGTGGTATTGTCTGATCTATGAGGGGGGGGGGGCGTAGGCATGTTCAGTATGGTTGGAATGGTCGTAAGAAATGCTGCTTGCTGGTGTAGGTAGATTTTTTTATTACCATTGTAGAAATGCCACTTTTAGAAAGTGGGCATTTCTCTGTGCTTATAACTCTCGTGCTTTTGCAGCCTGACTCCAATCCACGTCGGGTGCAGATTGACAGCTCCACTTTGTGCATACTTTACAGACAGCCATCACACAGGGACGGCTGAGGTGTAACAGGAGTACATCTGCATACTAAGTGGTCTTCTTGGGCTGGGAGAGGTAGATGCTTCTGTAAAGGCTGTGCCCTGGCCTCACACAAAGGGCTTGTTTACCCCCTACTGATGACTAGAGCCAGTGCAGAAGGAGAAAGGAGACATTCCTGGAACGGGTTAGTGCTGGTTGGAACCCCCTCCCGGCCTTTCTAAAAGTTGAGCAAAATGAGTATACCCACATTTTTAGAAACTACTGGACTGGAGAACTGGGCACTAGATGCTGCTGGAGAGACTCACCAGGAACCGCCTTGGGACTGCTCTGCTGTTGTGCTGACCTGTGACCTTCTAGGTCACTGAGAGGGACTGCGACTGCTTCTGAAACTATTGCGCTAGCCTGCTTGCTTGAGCCCTTCAACTTGGTGAGCACCTTACCCCCGCATTTCCCTTAAGGCGCATAAGAAGTGATTTTTGATTTATTTCCCCAGTGTGAGGGAAGCGTTAGATATGCTATTAAGGAACATGGAGAACGCTTCACTTGTTGGCTACGGCCCGTGAAGAGCGCTTTATTCATGTTTTACTGCCTGCTTTGGCATGTATACAAGCAATCAATGTCCCAGTGGTGGTGGCCTTCTCCTCACCCCAACACAAGAAAGCCCAAGAGGAGCCCGCCGGCAGCCTCTTACAATGTAAAGATGAGCGCAACCTGGATGGTGCACTGAGGGCACGAGCAGGCACTTCTTTCTGCCGAGAAATCGCCGCAATGCTCCAGAATCTGCCAGCCACATCTCGCCTACCCACATCTGTCCTTTCTCCCCACAGCAGGCACGATGGACACTTCGTCCAACATTCCATTCCCTGCCGCTCATGACAGGGCAGTGCGGTCGGGGAGAATCACAGTAGTACTTCGAGGCAAAGTACCTGTGTATACCACCACAAGCCCATCAAGGAGCCTGGTTTTATCCAAGACTTCCTCCCAGGAGAACCTAGCCAGGAGGGGTGAATTACCGTAGTAACTGAGGTGACGCGCCTCCAGACATTGTAAAGCCTGGGAGGGCTCCAGACGCACTCAATAGGTGAGAGGCGGCTCTGAGGAGAAAGTTGCACAAATGTGCAGCCACCCCGATGGTCTGATTTGTGCGAGGGGGACCCGTATGGCCCCCTGCCCCCAAGGAGGCCTTAGGAGGGTAATGTTTATGAGGGCATGTGCCATACAGTAATGTTTCCTTGGTGAATTTTTCCATGACATAGGCAATATATAAATGTTTCTTCTTATCTTGCCTTCATGATGACGATGGTCTGGCAATTGCTTACCTTTGCAGAATACTAGCAGCTATGTATTAATCTCAATACTGCTGATTTGCAGAGAACTAGTAACCTGTGTGATGTTCTGACAACTGCTTGTGTAGCAGGGTATTACTAATACATTTTCTTTTCATCTAATGTTGTTTAATGCAATACAGTATATTTTTATATAATCCGTTGTGGAGTTTTCTTTGTGGTATATTTATTGTGTCACTAGTGTTGTGCACACGCTTACACATTGCCTCCTGGGATAAGCCTGACTGCTTGTGCCAAGCTACCTAGGGGGTGAGCAGGGGATACCATGGGTGTGTAGCTCTCCTGCCCTGAATAGATTGGTGGTCCCTGCCTGGCTGAGGTGCCTACCATAGCCAGCCAGGAACCCCATTTCTAACAAAACTTATCCGTCTAGGGATGGTTGTCTTTTTACAAAAAGTAGGAGAACAATGTTTCATAAATCAGAAATGTAGAGATCCTACCCACTTCTACCACTGGTTACAGCCAGCGCTGCTGACTTTGGAACTGGAGAACCAGGTCAGAGTTTTGGCCTCGGCTTGGCCCAATTTTAGACAAATCACTAAACCTCCCAATGCCTATAAGCATTGAATGTGACCTTGTGTAAAGTAACTGGTGCTCAAGTAAAGCGTTAACATGCCTACGGGTCGAATTCATGCTATATAAAGACTGCAGAAAAATGCGCAAAGAGGTAAAAACAAAGCCCTACAGGGGTGTGGAATTCATTTAAATATTTGCTTGTCCATGGGACACATTGCTTCTTAAATCTACTTGTCCTGTAAAAAAAACTACTTGTCCCTTTGGTGCCATGTAGTGCGGTGACACATTATGGCAGCTATCTCATTATATAGGAGCTCTGATTATGCCAGGACTACTATTGTAGGGCTTGAATACTTGCAATTTTTATCCCTACTATAGCCATGTCCTTAATTTGCTACTTTTCTGTAGATTTATGTACTGGGGCTGGAGTAAGCAGTAGTTCTAGGGCTGGAATGCCTTTGAGTCTAGAAATCTACTAACTTACATGTTTAAGGATTTTCACCAGCTCTTCTCTAATCTTTTCCCATAATGAGAAAGGTTTGAAATTCACTCCTGACAGTGGCAGAAGTAGAAGTTCTTCTAGGGTTGGGAAAAAAGTGGTTGGAGGGAAAGTGAACTTGTAAACGCTCAATAGATTGTCAAATGAGCACATCTACACATGCATATTTGCTCGTGCTAATATACAGTTCACAAATATTTTCTAGGAGTTCAATTTCCAGGTCTACTTCTGTAAGTTCTTGTGAATTCATGAAAGTCACTAATTCAGAAACATATACCATGGGTGTGCTTTTGTGACATTCTTTAAGAATTGTGCCCCTAATTCGGTCTGGCGTTAACAAAGACATTTTCTTTTTATAAAACATCTATTTCTCTCTGTCAGCTGGCCTTACTATGAGCGATTGCATTCTGCTCTTCCACAACTAGCATACTGGCACTCAAAGTAGTTTTGGTCAGTGCCTGGAACTACTGTGGCAATCATTGGCATAACAAAACTGGAGGGGGCTCCCTGCAAAGAACATGGCTGCCCATCCCCTGCCCCTACAGGCTCACCCAGGGCAGGTGCTGTGCTCAGAGGGCCCCCCAGAGGGGGGCTGCGGGGCCTTATTTATACCACTGGTGTCAATGTGTGCTTTTTGAGACCAAAAACGTTTATTTTGTTTTGCCAGTGTTTGTTACAATGGTAATGGCCTGGCAACTGCCACATCAATAAAGTTTTGCAAAAGCTGTGTCAAAACAAGACACGCATTGACGAAACCAAAAGACTCCCCCCCAAAAAAAAAAAAAAAATCGGATCAATTGGCTTTGCCAGTGCTTGTTTATTTTCATGCTTCCCACAATCTTGTTGAAAAGGGTTACACTGATTTTCCATTAGGTATATTTTTGGGAAATACTAGGCTGTATCAACACATTTTACTAAATGACGCTCCAAAGAAATAGCACCTAAAATGTCATAGCAGTGTAACATTTTTTTTTTCTACTTGCGTTTTTTTCTGAACATTTTATTTTGAAAGCAAAGATCTGAGAGCATTCGGGGAGCATTATACTTAGCCTCATATTGTTAAACTTTTCAAATATGTGTACACTTTTTTTTTTTACTGGAACCTCTGTCAGTAGTACAGTGTGACCTTAAAACTTTTATTTACAGCGCTCACCCTAATAATAAAGGCTTTTCATTAATTAACCATAAATACAAGTTTGAACAGTATTAACATATGGACACATTACCTCAACTGTAGACAGTTCCCTTGTGTAAACTGGCAGCCAAAGGGTTTGTGCTGCAGGGGGTTGGGCCTACTTGTCCCAAAAACAAAATAAACATGAAAAAACTTGTTGTCCTTGACCCCAAACAATATGTCCCCGGGCAATAGGAATTCCACATCCCTGGCTTTAACATAATGAAAGACAAATTGATACTTATTATCTGGCTGATTTGTACAAAGTGACACCAAAAAACATCAATCGCATCTGCTTCATTTAAATTCTGTGATCTAAATTTCACCAAAACACCTTTTTCTTCATTATGGTGTATGAAAGCACTTTCAAATATGTGAGTTCAGAATACCAATTATACAAAAACCTCTTGTGCTTGTTTTAATAGACTATAATGTTGCTGTGTAACAATTTGAGCTAGGTTTACATGACAGTTGTCTTGCCTCTTAATTTTTAATTGTAAACCACTAGTACACTATCATATTAGTAAGTACTTCTCAGTGCAGTGCTATAACACGAAGTATTGTTGTCGAAAGCTTCACATGTTAAAGAAATACACTTTTTTGAATTTTGATGAAACATCACAATATTTTACGTGATGTTTGTTGTATTATTTACATAGCAAACATTTCAGGGCTCGGCTCGCGCATGGGTTTTAGATCCGAGCCAAACGCTTGGATTGGCTCTGGCTTGGATACCTGTGTAAATTTGTTGCTGCGCCCACCTCTGTTCTTCAGTCTGGCATGCCTTCCTCTTTCCACGCCTTCCTAAAGTAGCTCTTATGTACCTCTGCACCCATAGGTACTTTATATTATTTATTTTTATTTTCTATTAAGCAATCTTACACATCACCAACTACAAAGTGACCATAATGTTGCTCTGCGATAAAATGAAAACCTCTATGGAACAAGTAAGAAGCGACTACAATACAATAAAAGTACACCAAACACACCTGTGCATGACATAAAAGAGCAAGAAAACAAAGGTCGGGTTTCACTGTCTCCGCTGTCCACATCTCTCTGTCTTTTCTGTGAAGCACTACTGCTGCCCACACACACTTTGTGCTCTGCCTCAGAGTCATCAAAAGGGTGGGCGATATGCCTGTGGCCCGCTCTGCTTCAGTAACATTTATATATAGCTTTTTAAATCTACAATTTTCATTTATAAATAGCCAGTGTTAGACCTGACAGCCTTAGGGCGGTCACCCCTAATTTTTTGCCTGCCTCCCTCCACTTTTTAGATACTGTTTTTGCTGATTTTAAGACTCTGCGCACTTTAGCACTGCTAACCAGTGCTAAAGTGCATATGCTCTCTCGCTTTAAACATGATAACATTGGATCATACCCAATTGGATTATTTAATGTACTTCTAAGTCCCTAGTAAAGTGCATTATGTGTGCCCAGGGCCTGTAGATTAAATGCTACTAGTGGGCCTACAGCACTGATTGTGCCACCCACTTAAGTAGCTCCCTAACCTTGTCTCAGGCCTGCCATTGCAAGGCCTGTGGGTGCAGTTTCACTGCCAATTCGACTTGGCATTTAAAAGTACTTGCCAAGCCTAAAACTCCCCTTTTTGTACATATGTCACCCCTAAGATATGCTCTATGAAACCCATAGGGCAGGGTGCTGTGTAGGCAAAAGGCAGGACATGTACCTGTGTAGTTTACATGTCCTGGTTTGTGTAAAACTCCTAAATTCATTTTTACACTGCTGTGAGACCTGCTCCCTTTATAGGCTAACATTGGGGCTGCCCTCATACATTGTTTGAGTGGTAGCTGCTGATCTGAAAGCAGGACTCCTTGTGCGGCTAAATTCGACACACAGCCTGCACCACGGTGAAAAATTCACTGCACGCCGAACTGGAAGGACGCAGCCTGATTTCGCATCGAGAAGATATATGCAGCGACTGGAAATTCGATGCACGGGCCACCGGATTTTTTTTTTTTTTTAACAATCTCACCCCAAAAGCAGCATCTGGAACAATATGAAAGGCAGTGCTGGTCTGGCAATCAGAACTATCCGTGGAAATCAATATTCAAACACATCTTGTATTTCAGCAAGTGAGCCTGGTTTTTATCAGAGGTTTTTTAGAAGTGTTGTCATGACGCTGCACTTGCCAGCACCTTTAATTATTATTAGTTACAAGGTCACCTGTTTTATATGCAGTTTTGAAGGGAAGCTATCAAAATATTCAAAACCTGCAATATCTACCACAGCGCCCATTGGCAATATCCCTGACAGCATCAAAACATGGTTCTTCCTCGAAGCAATTGGTGGGCTTCAGATTCAGAACACTGGATGCAGAGTAGGCACATATATTTATTTGTATTACAGAGCACACGGTGCTCTATGACACAACGCACACTAATGAAACAACGGCCATTTAACATATCATCTCAGGGGAAATAACGATTTAAATGACTGTGTCGGGACTTAACGACCACCACTGTTTTGTAGAAGGGTAGAGCATGAGAAATAAAAATGTAAAAAAAGCACAGATTGCCAGGCCAGTTATCTAAATTACCCCGATGGCTACAGCACACACTGCGATGGCAATTTCGGCACAGAGCTAGTTTGCATGGCAAAGTGTCGTTTCCGTGCTAGGATGAGTATTGGTCGTAGTATGTAAAGTACAAATTGCGGTGCCATTTTCCATCATTCAGAATGTCGTCACTAAGCCACCATTGCTCCGTGATTTGGGAAGCCGAACGTTTGGCAGACCAATGTGTGAAAACGTTTGACCTAAAACGTCACTGTCTCTTTATTCCAGCAGTTTCCCACGTTTATCGTTTTTTTTGCTGTTCGTCGAGAAGCGTTTAACCAGGCGGAGGTGGGTTTGCGCTGAAGAAGCGCGTGTGTGATGCAGCCGCGCGCTGTTCAGTCCGGTGTTGTCTAGTGTGCCTCGAAGCGCTTGTTTCTTCCTCTCTGCTGCGGCCGCGCATGTTTTGGGGCTGGTCATTCCCAGCTGCGGGCGGTAGATGGCAGTGTCGAGTGGCCTTTTGCACAAGCCTGCTCTCTTGTGTGTTTTTGCTGACGGGAATCATTCTCTGCGTCTGTTGTGAAGTGATGAGACGGATTTGTATATGCTTTTATGGAGGGGAGCACACTTTCCTCACTAAACTAACTTCACCCCTAGGCAGGCCTGTGCAAAGTTCGACATAACAGCATGTTTATGTTCTTCTTTCAGCGGCATTACCCAGCGCCCCCCCCCCTTCACATCGCACGGTTCTCATCCGCGCCCTGAAGCTGTCCGTGTGCCCCTCGATAAATTATTCTGTGCTCCGCTGGTGCACCTCATACTGTGCTCCTCCCTGCACCGGGTTGAGGTGATCGATTGTTTTTTTTGGTCTGCATTAGCTGAGAAGAAGCCTCAGTGGGTTTTTCACCCGCTGCTGAGATTGATTGTATTTTTGTCTGCATTAGCTGAGAAGATTCCTCAGTGGGTTTTACACCCGCTGCTGAGATTTATGCTCATCTGCAAGTCACGATTTCGAATCCTAAATTACTGCAATGCAGACTCAGCCTTCCATCCTCCCTAGGTCAATTCATGATTACCATTGACACTAGATAATACAAACATCTGTTCTTTCCAGCACTGTGAAACAGCCGCATTGCATTACGAGGTGCTATATAAAAAGTATATCATTATAATGGGTCTGATTTTCCTTGGTGCCTTTATGTGGTCAGATTTTTGGAGTAGGGTCGGACTGGCCACTCACCTCGTGGGAACCAGTGGGGTCTGTTTTTGAAGGCTCAAGCGGGCCTGGGGTGCTTTTGTCTCATTCCCAGCTCTCTGGGATTTACTGCCACCAGCAGAGAGGGGGTCTAATGAGAGAGGCGGAGATGAGAGTGGAAGAAAAGACAGAATGGAGAGAGATCACTGCTGGAACTGCAAAAGAATGTACCCAGGGAACCCATACATTTGGGGTCAGAGTGTGGCGAAGAACGAGGGTGAAGTCATTTGGGGCGGAGCTTGAAAAGCGGAGTCTGACAGTCAACTTAAATATTTATTTTTTTAAATCTGATGCAAAGAAATTGCCAGTGAGGGCATATGTGACAGTATATCTGTTCTACATTACGCAATTGGTCGCAAAGAGATGGATATTTTAAAATATCTTATAGGGTTAAGACACCTGCTGCAAGGATCATTGTGTGCCCCGCAAGGGTATTATAATAATGCTAATGAAACTCTAGTACAGACAGTCACAATCACTATGTTACATTTTATATCCTGACTTTGTGTTTCTCTCGACCATTCACTCTTAACATATAATGTCTACAAATATGGATGATATATACCTTTTAACCTTCATTGTCTTTTTTACAGTTGTGTACATTGAGTGAACATACTTGTATGATTTATTGTACGTGTGTGTGTGTCAACGTTCCCTAACACCCTATACTGGGATAAGTAGCACTATAAAGGAATTAAATAAAAATAAATACTAGGTTCCATTTCAATCAATATTTGTGTAATTACCAGTGTTTGTAAATAAAAACATGCTGGTGCCCAAAGCTCTCCACTGAGCCAGGCGGCTGCTGCAATTAAATGTGCGAGCAGGGAATACTGAGGCAGAGTAATCCTGAAGCCATCTCAGACCTCTTTCATCCATTTACAGCCACTCCCTTCCCCTCAGCCCACTCATACAGCTTTCTGCCTTCTCCCTTTAAGATACTTTTCCGTCTTTCTTTGCTCCGTCTTTCCCATATGTGTCTTGTGCACACAGTAAATGCCTGATGCAGAAAACGAAATGCTGGTCCTCAAAAATAAGTGCCCCCACACTGGAAACCACTGGCTCAAATTAAGCACTGGTATTTACTCATATGGAGAGATAAATCTTGCATTCTTATGGTGTGAGCAAATCACTATCGTAGGGAGTTGAATAAAGTTTAAAACCTGCCTCCGGAAGTTTCTCTGAAGAACTTGTCAAGTGGTAAAAGCGGCATGCCTTTGTTTCCATTGGTGTCTAGGTGTTAGGCTCCAGATGGCTCCCAGGGAGGGTAATACCTGAACTAAAGGAGGGCTGATGGCCCTTTAAATCAGGCCTTTGTTGCGGGCCCACTTGTATGTTTAATTAAGAAAGCCCCCTCGCTGCCTGCAGGTTGCTGCTCCAAACAGAATGCGGACAACGTGAGGGTGCTGCTGAATTATGTCCTAGTGTTAGGAAATGACACCTGGACAAATTCAGAATGTTTCCCAGTGGAAGCACTTGTTGGAACTAGCATCCAGTGGGATCCCCTACTAAGCAGCCCCGAGAGAGATCAGTGAGAGATGAAAGGACAAGAGAGACCTAGAAGAGAACGAGAAATGCACTGCGTGGATGGATGTGAAGAGAGCAAGGGGGTCGGTAGCGAGGCTGGTCTGATCATTACTGCAAGGTCGCTTTTGGTTCCCAATATTTGTGAACATTGGGGTTTGTAGGGTGCTGTTCTGTGATTGTCTCTTTTGTGGGTGCTCAGTGCTAACTCCAAACCTGTTGATTATTGTCACTGCTTGCTCGCAGATGCAGAGCACCAGCCACAACTAGGGGGAAGAACATTCTGACGTCCTGTGTCCAACCCAAGCCATTGTGTTGCACGAGGCGTTGAGACACACAGCAGATGTGTAACTGTGCACGAGGCATGGGTCCTGGTGTAAGAATGGCGAGTAGAGCCCCCCATTAATGGGAGGGTGACCGGATTTTAAACACCCAAAACTGGGACATAACACAATTATTGACAGTTTTACGTCAGCTGAAGGGCGCAGCCGAATTTGTCAGCGCTCACCAACATGAAAAAAGCAACGAGAATGATTAAAAGCAAATTGTACACACAGCATCACCTGTATTAATAGTTTTGCTTTGGGAGAAGGACTGCTGACTGATCTTGCATTGTGACAGTGTCAGTCCCCTCTGAAAACAAGGACGTGCTAAAATGTGGGCATTTGGTGAAAATCGGGACTGTCCGGACAAATCCAGGGGCGCGACACAGGGCTCTGCACCTCCTGTGGGGGGAGGGGAGGGCGTGAGCTCGAGGGGGCCCCCTCAGCACAGTAGTCTGGCCTGAGAGCGCCTGAGTCCAGGAGGGGGGTGGGCCCTCCATGTACTTTGCATGGGTGGGGGGGGGGGGCTCAAGTTTTCTACGCCTCTGAGGGTCACCCTACTCAGTGCGGCCCCCTGGCCTTGGACTATACACGGCCGCCGTTGCCACCCCGGGTGTCCTTGTACTTTCCATGGGACATCGTGTGTGGGGTTAGCCGTGCGCCGCACTGGTCTCTATGAGGTGCTTTGCATCGCAGGGCGTTTTGCTGGTTCTGTCTCCCCCAGCCACCCTGGGGCACAGACTGCCAAGGCCACCCCGGAGGCATGCACAGCTCCTTGGGTAAGGACTCCCCTCTCGTGGCAGCCAGTGAGGCCTGTCTCTTCCTGCCCCGCTCCACGGGCGGCGCCGTCTCTGCTGCGGGACTTCCCACAGCGAGCTCAGTTGGTGCCCTCAAGCTGCCCAGCAGTGTCCACCCTCCCTCACTCTCTAGAGCACAGAAAATCTCAGGCTTCCATAATCCGCTCTCTGTCATGGCACCGTCATATCAGATTGTCTGCCCTTCATTACCATTAATTATAAAGCACCGAAAGCAGAGGGTGACTCAGGCAGTCCCACGGAGCTCATCTTCGCTGTGCAAATGAAGAGGATTACAACTCCCTTTAGAACATCTGAAGTGCATTTCTTTATGTACCGACCCTGCCATGTAAAAAGGTTAATTTATTCTGAACAAATGACCGCTCAGCAGAAAGCAAAGCCAGGGACTACTCCAAAGTCTTCTGTGTTTGTGTGTAGATCTACAACACGGGTGAAAGGTGCAGAGCTTTCTCGGGTGGACCTATCAACGGGCCAGATCTCGTGCAGTGGAGAGAAGGCACGCGGTGCATGAAGAGATCAGGCGCAGCGCCCCACGAGTGGAGCGGAAATGTCTCACATGCACCAACCAAAGGGCCTTGTAGTGTTGGGGCCCTAGGCCCTCATGCTACTAGAATAAATCACACAGACACCTGGCATGGTCGGGAGAACTGGCCCTGGGCACGTGCGCCCGGCCCTTTTTATTGCCAGGGTCACCTGACCGGTGACGCCTGTGTTGGGTGGGTGTGGGGTGTAGGTGGGAGGCCAGCCCTCAGCAGAGAGGCTGGCCAAACACTAGAACGTGTCCAGCAGGACACTACATTCCTCCAAAACTTTAAGGAACAAAACAAAGTCCAACCTGAAAGAGAAAAACAGAGTAACAAAAACACCACCATCAGTCTCTCGGCCTCAAGAAGGCAGGCCGCAGGATTACCGTGGGCAAGTGCAGCTGGGAGCACCCGGATCCTTCTGCATAAGTTCATGATTTAACCAGTCACAGCCGGGCACAAACACAGTGTGGAAGAAATCCAGACTCTGACAGTCAGATGGTTGGACAAGTGTCCACAGATGCACCGTGCTTCAGTCCTGTGGGCACTCGTGGCGAGGCTGTTGGTGTTTACAGTTCAATTTGTTCAAATAGGGCGTATCATTCGAATTGGGTGCGTCATTCGAATTGGGTGCATCACGAGCGTTGGTGGAGTCTACTGTGAATCTGTTTGCCGAGACATCCTGGCTTCACGAAGGCCAATCCCTTGAAGACGGATGACATCTGTGATGGCGTGAGGTCCTCCACTGAAGCCTTTGTATGTTCTGACCCTCTGATGGCAGAGCTGGTTCCAGACCACCTCTCGGTTTTGGATTCTTCACTATGGAACTTCCTCGAGGCCCTTTCGATGGGTTTGCCTGGCATGGACTGTGCTGGGCTGCGTGTGGGCCATCTGCCGGCCGCTGCAGGCTCTCCGACAGGAGCCATGGACAAATCATTCGTGCAACCACAAGGGTGGATGTTCCGTGGTCAGGGCGCTTGCCGACATGGATCAAGTGCATGCGGGCTCTCAGACGGACTCAGGGCAATTGTCTATCACGTTGCCAGGAGGGTGTCTAGTTGGTGTCATGTTAATTCACTGAAGACAGTCTTGGTGTGCTGTGACCTGTTGGGAGCCTCCATTGCACAGCCCTGTCTGTCTCTTTGACTTCATCGGTGGGGTAATGTCCAGTCCTCTCTCAAGCTTGAGAGGCCCCTTGTCTGGGTTGTCACGGGACTGCTTGTGGTCTGCGCTGGGGCTGCTTGTGTGCCACATAGGGCAGCTGCAAGACCTCCTAGGAGCCACTGCCTGGTCGCTCGTGCACTTACAGGGGTAGATGGGTCTAGGTCACGACTTGCTCTTGTCACCGAGAGCAGGATACAGACAGGGCGAGCAGTTGGTCATTGGTTGACTGGTTCTTCAGAGCATTAACGCAGAGGTGTAGGACTCCAGTCTGGTTGTTTAACTGCTCCTTTGATGGATACCGTGATGCACATGGCAATGATGGTGCTTGCCATTCGGAGACCTGGACGACAAGTGATGTCGCTGGAGTGAGGGTGATTGGAGGGGCTTCGCCATAGCTAGTGCAGTCTTTCTTTTGCTCAAGTGCAGATGCTAGCTAGCAGTGGGGCCATCTGCTTCAAGCAGCCGGTGACAGGTGGCTTGGACGGTCACACTGTGAAGCGTGGGGCAAGTACGCGGTTCGCGCATGGCGTCTTACGTTTGGTACTCTCGCTGAGCTGTCTCCAGTGACGTCCCCGCACCCCTGTGGCGGTCTTGTCTGTGGGTGCACTCTTTCTTTGTTGTATGAGTCCTCCAACTCTCCACCCTGTTGATCTTCTATTCTTGTTCTTCTGTGGTCGTCAGGTGTTGCAGTGTGACAGGTGATGTCACACAATCTTCTTTCTTCCTTCTTCATAGCGTGGTGCTGCGCCACGCTTTCTTCTCCTTTGTTGTGTGGACCTTTAGAAGGTCCTGTCCTGTCCAAGGACTAGGCATTTCTCAGTGTTGCTGGGGGCCGCGTTGCCGGCATTTCTGGGGTGGGAGAGTGGCCCTGGACACTTTTCCTTTCTTCTTTTATGGCGCTTGGGAGCACCTCTTGCCTTCGTTACTGCTGGGAAGGGGGGGGCGGCCTTGGGCATTTTCTGTGATTCCGGTGTGGGGCAGCACCGTTGCGCCACCCTCCTCGCGCCAGCAGCAGTCCTGGCAGTTCTCTCTTGAAGGTGGGGCAGGGGCGACCGGCCCGGCCGCTTTTCTTTTTCTCCACCATTTACTTTCTCGGTGCGCAACAGCACCATTACTTGAAAACAGAGGGGGGAAGCGGCCCCAGTGCCTTTTCATTTGTTCTTGGTGCACGATCGCACCATGTCCTTCACTCTCGGCCGCAGCAGTGTGGCACACGCGGCGGCCGCATTACTTTCTTGGGGGCAGGGGCGGCCGGCCCCGGCCATTGCTTGGTGTCCTTATCTATATTTCAAAATGCACGACAGCACCGTATGTGCACATTGCGCGGGCCCGGCAGCCTTCCCACATGCTGCGGCCGCGCTTCACTCGACACGGGGGCGTCCTTGGGCAAATGCGGGGAGGGGCAGCAGGACAGCCTTTACCTTCCTCCGAAGTGCTATTCGGGCTGGGGCTGCATTGCGCTTTCTTCCTTTTCAGCAGCGGCAGTCTGTCGAGGGGAAAGCACGCACTGATGGGATGGTTCTTTCCTTGTACCCCCGGCTCACCTCATGCCCGGTGGGGTTAGCAGGCACGTCGTTGGTGCTGTCCTCGTCACTCAGGCTCAATTACCGCTAGGGTGGGTCAGACCCGCCTCGTCGCCAATGTAGTGTTGGGGCCCTAGGCCCTCATGCTACTAGAATAAATCACACAGACACCTGGCATGGTCGGGAGAACTGGCCCTGGGCACGTGCGCCCGGCCCTTTTTATTGCCAGGGTCACCTGACCGGTGACGCCTGTGTTGGGTGGGTGTGGGGTGTAGGTGGGAGGCCAGCCCTCAGCAGAGAGGCTGGCCAAACACTAGAACGTGTCCAGCAGGACACTACAGGCCTGATCGCATACAGGAGAGAATAAAGCATACCATGCTTGAAGAGATCAGGTGCAGCGCCTCACGAGTGGTGCAGAGCTTTCTCCTTTGCACCAACCAACGGGCCTGATCACATGCAGTGGAGAATAAGGCAACCCCACAGCGTGCATCAAGAGATCAGGCGCAGCGCCCTGTGAGTGGTGCACAGCTTTCTCACATGCACCAGTCAACGGGCCTGATCACATACAGTGGAGAATAAGGCACACCGTGCATGAAGAGATCAGGCGCAGCGCCCCACGAGTGGAGCGGAAATGGCTCACATGCACCAACCAAAGGGCCTGATCGCATACAGGAGAGAATAAAGCATACCATGCTTGAAGAGATCAGGTGCAGAGCTTTCTCGCATGCACCAGTCAACGGGCCTGATGGCATGCAGTGAAAAATAAGACAATCAAGAGATCAGGCGCAGCGCCCCATGAGTGGTGCAGGGCTTTCTCACTTGCACCAATCAATGGGCCTGATCGCATGTGGGTGAAAATCCGACCCCCTTCCGATCCTTAACCGCTATTCAATACGTTCAACAGTTGCGCAAATGTGACATTGGGTGGATAACGTATTCCACCTAAACATTAGGTCTGTGTAAACTGACCCATGAATGCAGTAATAAGTGTGTTGCAGCAATTCATCAAACACTGATTCCTGCTGATGACTGAACTGCAGCCGGGTTTTTAACAAGAAGGAATACAGTTTATTCATGAGAACCTGGCGTAGCAAATATGTTTTATTTTATAATGAACCTCATAGTTTGGAAGTTTTTCTTATGTATCCGCAATATGTGGGACAGCTCCACCCAGTGGACAGTGCTGGCACTCACATAAAGCTGAAGAAAACACGGGTAAAGGTGCATGCACAATGCTCTGAAGTGTGTCTTTCTCGCCATCTCATCCTTTGTTTACCTACTATTTGGAGATACCCACATTTTGTGCTTTTATTTAGCAACCAGTCTGTCCAAAGAGTTTACCTCAGACATGGAAACTCTCCCAACTCTCCCAGTGCTCGCGGGCTAAGGACATCTGTGACTGTCGGAAAAGATCCATCCGTGCCTGATTTGAACTCTGCTGTGATGCAGCGTCATGGTCGCACATAGACGTACAGGTGATCACCACACATAGGCAGATCCCAGGGGGAAACGGATGGGAGAAGACCCGCAGAGGCAAGCTTCTAGGCGCGTGAACAGATTCTAGGAGCTTGGTGCCTCCCCTCTAGCCACAGCCCCTCTCTCATGCTGGGCGAGGTCCCCCCTGCAAGCAGCAGACACAAAGCACTTGCGAGGGTGCGGGTGCAGCGCCCCGACCTGAGGGCGCCCTTGCATGGAGGATGCACAGCTCGCTGTCCTCGAGCAGGTGTTTGCGCGCGCCTCGGCCCAGGCCTCACGTGTGTTTATTGAACTCCTCGGAGCGGGGCGCTGCCGTGTGCATCGAGGCGGAGTGCTCCTGAGGACAGGCGCTCAAGCGCGGGAGAGTGCCAGGCTATTTTTAGCCGGCTCCTGCCCCCCCGCGCGCCGCTTTAAGATTCAGTTCAAGCAGCTAATAGGGATATTTATAACCGCTCTGTCAACTGCCACCGCGTGAAGACCATGATAGATGATCAGTCTATTTTTAGCCCCGGCGCCATGGTTACCATTAACCCTTTCACTCGGATGCCAGGCGCATTTAGATTCAGCTGGATGCTACTTATGAGGGATTTTTTTTTCTTTTATAAAAATGCGTAGAAAGTCGCACCGAGTAAGGAACACCGCGGCGGGATTGTTAGCACTCGGCCCCGACTTACCTGCACAGGACAAGGCCTTTCAGGCTGTCAGTGGCTGCCATGTTACCCTGGATACTTGCAAACGAAGGTGCACTGTACACAAACAGCATGCATTTTTTTCTCTGTGAATTAATTTACCTCCCAGGCTATAATTAATGGAAGCCCATGCTCTGAGTAAAATGTCTTCTGCGCACACACACATAGTACACATCAAGATGCCCAGAGCCTAGTATGCCATTTATAACTATTGATAAGTGTCGAGAAGGTCCATCGTTCTCATTAGGTGAATCCTCAAGTGGGCCAAGATGTCTCTGCTCCCTAAACCAGTGATTCCCAACCTTTTGACTTCTGTGGACCTCCATTTATCAGTACTGGAGCCCGGGGACCCCCACTGAATCATTATTGGAATCCGGGTACCCCCACTGAGTTATTACTGATAGTTGGAACCTAATATTATAACATTTTCTAAGCAGTCGCGGACCCCTGAGAAGGCTTCGCGGGCCCACAGGGGTCCCCGGCCCACAGGTTGGGAACCACTGCCCTAAACCATAATGACAAATAGCATATTGTTCGGTGGTGACCTTTGTATCTGATTTATACCATGCTTTTTCTTAATGTGCTGCAGTTATAAACAAAGGTATTTAATTATAACCAGATCACAAGGCGTTAAATGCATACAGCTTTGTTCTGAGGGAGTCTAGAGTGGACTCTGAAGCATAAAGCAGTGTTTTCTCAGAGCACTTACACTCTGCTACTGTAATAATTTTGGATTTGACGCTGGTGCGTCAGTAATTGATGTTTATATCATCTGCATTTGTTGGTACATCTATTCCACATTACATTTTATTCGGCCACGTTTATCGTCACTGGCATGGCATACATATAATCCTTTTAAATCTAATATAACCCAGTGACTAGCCGATATGGAGTGTAATACCAGGGGCTAATTGCAATGAGTGAGGTAAACAAAAAGTGAAGGGTGGAATACTTGAAAAAAATTCAGCCACTGATAGTTACCTGGTGCCGCGGCGGCAGCCTGTTTGTTGATTCCCCAACATTTTACTGTGTCTTCACCAGTGTTGCCAGATTTTAAAAGCCTATAGCCCAAAGCTGTTGAACGACCAGCCCAAAGTAAGCCCAAATGAACCAGTCCCAGCCCAAAAAGTAGCCCAAACGTTTAACACTGAACTAATGCAATCGTAGGCTGAAGCAAACATTTGAAAGCATAAATGAAATTTCTATTGTAAGCAAATATGTGAAACTCACAGTGCCTAGATTATTCATTGCATTACACACTAAAAATGGAAATAAACATGGAAAAATGGTCACTCACCTCTTATGATGAGCAGCAAATTGGAACAAGTAGTAAATCTGGACTTGGTGAGAGACGTAAATCTTTGAGTATGTGCACAGCAGTCCTTCTTTGACAAACCTTTTGACATGGAAGCCTGTAGCAGCTACTTTATTTTCTTTTGTTTGGAGACAGAAAGATGAACATCGCTTTGATCAAGTTCACAGCAGTCCTTTTGACACCAGTTTTGGCATTGGAGCCCTTTGTAGCAGGCAGATAATTTTCCTTTGGTTGCAGACAGAAAGCAAGGGCAGAAGCCACCTCCTAGGCCGCAAGATGCTTGTTTCAGAGTGCGGGGCATGCACCAGTAAGTAAACATGGCTGGTAAAGTGAAACTGCGAATGGTTTGTTCACTCACATACGGTTTGATCCTTTCTAGGATTCACAGCTTTTGGCTGAACATCGCTTTCATCAACTTCACAGCAGTCCTTTTGACACCAGTTTTGGCATTGGAGCCCTTTGTAGCAGGCAGATCATTTTCCTTTGGTTGCAGACACTAGCTCCGTCATTAACCTATGATAATCAACACCCCCCCAAATGGATTCAAAGCACAACCTTTGTTCTTTTCACTGCCTTTCAGATGCACACGGTAGATAAAGGTGAAATGCAAGTAGCCATCTAGCATTCCCAGTGTGTATCTGCAGTCTGCTCTACTACTGTTCTACTTTCTGGACTTTTAATTAAATGGGCAGAAGCCCAACATTTCACTCATTTCCTGCCTCCTTCAGACGTACTCAGGGACTACCCCTACACTTGTTTTAGCGGGCTACCTCTACCCTGGACAGTGGAGGTCAACAGGGCCCTGCAGAAAAATACATCCTTGTGTGAGGTGAAAAAGGCTGTTTGTGTGAGGCGATAGACAGCCTTCTGCAAATTGCTACCAGAGGCCAGAACACTGACCCAAACTCCGTGAACTTGAACTTAAATTATTGGTAAAGGCTAGTGTTTTGTGTCAAATGCAAGCAATGGTTACGCTGAGCAGAGCATGACTACAAGTGATGTCAATAATTTAGGCACTAAGATCACGAACAGAACCATACAGTGAGGCTGAGCACTGACCATGTACCCTCATTTCGCTTAGCCCAGCCAATGAGACCACATTTGTGCTTGCACTGCCTTCAACTGGAGTGAAATAAATGAATAAATCAGCACTTATTTTTGAAGGACAGCACTCTTTTTTTCCTGCCTCAAGCATTTACTGCGAGCAAAAGACACATATGGGAAAGACGGAGGAATGCAAAAATGAAAAAGAGCGTCAGAAAGGGAGAGAGCAGAAAGCTGCAGGAGTGAGGTGAAATGGCTTAAAATGGACTAAAAAGGCCCAACATGGCTTCAGGATTATGCTGTCCTAGTATTCCGTGTTTGCACATTTAATTGCAACAGCCGCGTGTTTAAGAGGAGACCTTTGGACACCGGTACGTTTTTATTTACAAATTAAGCACTGGCTATGCCACTCATTCTTATTCAATCCTGCCATGCTTTAGATCCTATGCACTCTCAATCCACAATTAGCCCCTGAATATTAAAAATAAGGAATACATCTACTCACAACAAGTCACAAAGGCAGAAATTGAAGGACACTTACCTTGTCTTCCGCAGCTGTGCACCAACCGGCCGCACATCAGTGTAGTAGGTAGCACCTACACAACAGGAAGGGGCTAGGGGGGTGTCTCCCCTCTCCCGGGCCCCAATCTCGCACTCTGGAGCTGGCTTTAGTTCGGGGTCCACTCCAAGACCACAACAGGAGAGACTTTTCCAGGGGGGGGCCACCACCACCACACCTGTGCAGGCTGAGGCTTGCAGCGGGGCCCAAGAGAAGAGCCACACAGACACCACCATGTGCGCAGCAGCCAGTGAGTAACACACAGTGCACAGGGCGCTGCGCACTCGCTGACGGCTGACTGACTGTGATGCTCGCACGCACGCAGGCATTTTAAATAATGCCGCGGGGGCAAGCCAATAATTTTTGTCTGGGCCGTCAATTGGTAGCGCTTTCGCGTGCTACTAGATTGACGGCCCAATCCCACCATTATAATGATCGCACTCAGTTTGTGCCACTCTGTGTGGCTCAGAGGCTCTGTGTGCGCGGCGCGCCGCACAGTTGCAGACTAGAGGCAGCAGCCCGCGCTGCCGCACAGGCAGGCTCAGCCTCAGTGATGATGTCACTGGGGTGGGGCGGGCGCTGGGTGGGCCTGGGGCAGTGCATGTCCACTGCTGCTGTGGCGCCGCCCCACAAACATTTTTCTGCACAGTGGGCTAATAATAGCCCATCAATTAGCCTCCCGCAATTGTTTTTTTTCCCCCCCGCAAAAATGGGAAAAATATCACTCATTTGTGCGGGAAATCGCCCAATCTGGCAACACTGGTTTTCACCCCAGTGTTCTAAGGAACTGTTAGAGTGCTAACATTCTGTATGATGACAAAACTGTGGCACGCCTGAACGCCATCTTGATAGAAGCTAAGCTGTTAAACTGAAAGCATTTCCTACAGAGGATACTGTATTTTTTTGTAAACAAAGTTTATTGCAATTTCGATCAACCAGTGAGTAGGTAAACATAGTATAAGAGAAAATACAGTGACTCTGAGAGCAAGGGCTTTTTAATCTACACTTCTCTGCACTAATAGCAATCTGATGTTGCAACAACTACCCTACCCCCCCATCCCTCAATCTCCCCAACAGTGCCCCACCCCCCAGTGATGATACTGGTAGCATATCTGAACAGTTGTATTGTATGTAGGTGTGCTATGAAGGAGTCAACCCTCCGCTCACAGTGTGAGAGTATTTACCCCTTCTAGTCCAACCGTATGATCCTGCCCCGGGGTCATCCGTATTGGCACCAATGGATTGGGATTATTGGTAACTTCTCAAAGCATCCAATCATCATTCAATCATGGGACTGGACCTAATCGGTGTTCCTTCTTAAAGGAGTCTAATATCGCATCCCAACCTTGCGCCGCCTCCAGGGGCCGCCAACCCCTTCTGGCCTCACTATGTAAAACAGCACTCTCACACCCAGCCCACTTAGTTAGCTCTCTGGTCCATTGGGGCAGTCTCGGCCCAATTGGATTCTTCCAGGACATTGCTATTTCCCTCTTGGCCAGTACGTAGGCCAAGTCTCGGAACCTGTTGGTTATTTTGTACTTAGCCGTGCGTGGAAACCAGCCAAGCAGACAATGCTCTATTGAGCAAGGGATTTCTCTTCCTATCGCTCCAGCCACCAGTCGGCTCACCTCCGCCCAATACACCTCCGCCGTAGGGCAGCTCCAGAACATATGCCTAAATTCCGCCTTCTCTAGCCCGCACCTCGGGCAATTTACTCCTTCCGCTTCAAAGTACCTGCTGATCCGTTCAGGGGTGAGATATGCCCTATGAAGTACATAAAAATTAATCAGCTTAAATCTGGCATTGCGAGTCATTTTGGGGAAGCCCCCCAGAATACGCTCCCAATCCACATCGGATATAGTTGTGCCCAGGTCTACTTCCCAAGACGATTTGAGCTGAGTCAAAGGTATGGTCCTATCCGCCTGAATCCTGCTGTAGAGATTAGAAACTGCCTTAAAGGTGCCAGAAGAAGTTGGCAAGTATGTACAGGTTGTTTGTGTAGTGAGCTCTCCTGTCCATGTCAGCCAGTGTTTCCTGATACTAGCCACTACTGAGCCATACAATAAGAAGTGCCCTCTTTGTAGACCAAATTGTGTCCAAAGGACTTCAAACGGCATCAGTGTCCCTTCCTTAAATAGTGCTCCTACCGTCTGTATCCCGGCCTCCACCCAGGACTGGAGTCCACCCCAGTCACCCCGATGGGGCAACGCTGTTAGGGACAAGAGGGGTAAGTCAGGGGAGTAAGGGGTCTTTACTTTAAGTTTACGCAATAAGCTCTTCCAACAGCGCGCGAGGACTTTAAATTCAAGGGAATCATGCGTCCCAGTACCCGGACACCCCAACAACAGTTCGTATAATCTAGACTCTGGGGGAGTAAATGTCTTTACCCCCAACCCTGTCGCTGCTCTGTTGGCTATCCATTGCGCCAACCACTGGAGCTGTGCTGCCAAGTAGTAAGCCTCAAAGTCCGGGACTGCTAGGCCTCCGTCTGTGGACCGCCTCTGAAGTTTGGCCAGAGCCACTCGCTTCCGTCCACTCCCCCAGATAAAGGCTATGATTAGGGATTCTAGTTCTGCAAATATGGCCTTAGGAATCCAAACCGGCAGGACCGTGAAGTGATATAGGAGGCGAGGCAACACCACCATTTTAAGGATGGCTACCCTCCCCGCTACAGATAGAGGCAAGGTTTGCCAGAAAGCCATGTTGGAACGGAGGGAACGCAATGAGCCTCCAATATTGCTGTCTATTATATCCTGTGGGTCATGGAAAATCTTGACCCCCAAGTATGAGAGGCATCTTGGAACCCACTGGACATTTCCCAACTCTAATGGTGGGGCTACAGTAGCGTTCAAAGGAAACAGGCCGGTCTTGCCCCAATTCACCCGAAGTCCAGAAAGCTCACCAAACTGCGAGAGCAAATGTTGGGTCGGGGGAAGGTCTCTGTGTACATCGTCTAAGAAGATCAACAGATCATCCGCATACAACGCTATTTGATGTCTCTTGCCCCCTGCCACTATGCCGGGACCCCCACCACCACCGCGCGCCGCAGCTGCTAATGGCTCCATAGCCAGTGCAAATAGCAGTGGCGATAGGGGACACCCCTGTCTGGTACCTTGCTCAACGACATAAGGTCTGGATATAATCCGTCCTGTCCGTACCCTAGCAGTGGGCTCAGTATACAACAATCTGACCCAGGCAATGTATTCAGGTCCGAAACGAAGGCGGGACATCACTGTATAAAGGAAGGCCCACTCCAAGCTATCAAAGGCCTTTTCTATATCGACTGCGAGCACTCCAGGGGCTGGGCTAGTCTATTTTCGATCGTTCATGACCGCTATAAATCTGCGTATGTTATCCGCTGTGTTGCGCCCCGGGATGAACCCTGCCTGGTCAGTATGTATTAGTGTTGCCATGTGGGGGAGAAGCCTAGAGGCCAGAACCTTGCTGAGGATCTTGTAATCCAGGTTCAGCATGGATAAAGGTCTGTATGCCCCAGCTTCCGCAGGATTTTTCCCAGGTTTAAGCAAGGGCACTATTACCGCCTCCCTCGCTGTTGCCGGTAAAATTCCCCGGTCTCTGGTGGATTGATATAGAATCTCGAGCCTAGGAGCTAACAAATCTATATACGTGGCATAGAATTCGATAGGGAGACCATCTGTCCCCGGAGTCTTTCCCCTCGATAGTTCATTAATGGCCCTCCGAATCTCTGGTTGTGTGATGGCGCCCTCAAGTTGTGTCGCAGCTTCTGGTGTTAGTGTCTGCAACTGCAGTCTAGATACATATCTATCGGTGGAGTTACCGTCAGGACGAAGAGTGCTTTTATATAATCGTTCGTAAAAGGTCATGAGGTGTGAGTTAATTTGCTCCTGCCCGTGAAGGGGATTCCCACATTCCGATATCATTTCCAGGATAGGTGATGTCTTATGCGTTTGCGAAACTACCCCAGCTAACATCCGACCCGCTTTGTCTCTCTCCCCGTGTGCTCGTGTGATATAGTTTTGGTAGTCAAAGCATCGAAGACGCTCCACACAGTCAGCGACCGTTGCTCTAAGCTCTAAAATAGTAGGTTGAAGGAGCGGATTTTCAGGCCTTTTTTTCTCCATCTCACGCAGCTCTCTCTCCGCTTGTTCAGTGTCCCTAATTAGAGTCCTTCGGACCCCCACTGCTCCCGCGATACAGCGCCCACGCACCACCACTTTAAAAGCATCCCATTCAATCAAGGGGTTATTGGTCGAAGCCTCGTTATCTACAAAGTAGTGGGTAATATGCTGTCTTAGCTCCTCACGAAAGGGTGCGTCTTCTAGTGACTCAGTCTTCAGTCGCCAGGTGGGGATGCGGGAAGGGGGCGAACCCCAGCGTAACTCTAGTAATAGCGGGTTATGATCAGAGATTGTGCGGGTCAGGTATTCAACATTATGCACCTGAGGGAAAATGTCTGGGGAGCAGAAAAACACATCCAAGCGGACATGGAGCTCATGCCGGGGGGAGAAGAAGGAATAGTCTCTGGTCTCTGGGTGCAGTCGTCTCCAGACATCCACCAGCCCCCAACTCGTCTGCCAGGAGGAAAATAGCCCTGCTACTCTCATCAGAGGGGAATCATGTAACGGAGGGTGGGAGCGATCCCTAGAGGGATCGGCCACACAATTAAAGTCGCCCCCCATCACTAGAGGGAACTGCAAATAGGTGGCTAGGAGGCCCGATAGGCGTGTAAAGAACTCACCCTGGTCCCAGTTCGGGGCATAGACATTGATCAACGCTAGATCTCTTCCCTCCAATCGACCCTGGATTGCTACAAAACGTCCCTCTGGGTCTATGAGCGTGTCTAATACCTGGAATGGAACCCCGGCTCTGATCCAAATCAAGGCGCCCCTGGCGAATGCGGAATAAGAGGTATAGTATGCCTGGCCCCTCCACCTTTTCTGCAGTGCTAGCCCTTCAGCCTGGGTTAAATGTGTTTCTTGGAGCAACGCAATCTGAATCCCCCTCCGCTATAAATGTGAGAATACCTTATATCTCTTAGACATTGTGTGCATGCCCCGTACATTCCATGAGAGAAATTTATAAGTGCCTAACAACGCCATAACTGTGTTTTAATCCCCGTCTGTGACATACCCCATGCAGAGCTAGCATATATCACGAAGATCCCTACTTTCACATTATATATCAACAGCAGACCAGTGTTAAACATCCACCACTCATCACTCCCCCTAAACAAGCCCCAACAATTAACATCCCAACTCCCCTTCCCCAGGACAAAAGTTTGAATGGCTCTCATCCAAACTTCGCGAAAAGTAAACTAGATTATCAAAAGTGGGGTAACTCCTAGATCACAAAAGGAGTGGGCCATCGCTCTAATCCCCACTACCGGATTGCAAGATATAGTAGTACTTGTGGACCCCGGTCTCATCCAACTGGCGGGTACGACCGCCATAGTGACAGCTAATACGCCCACCTCACCGGCCTCCACGGTGCCTGCCAGGGGAGGCTCTCATTACCAGGACAACTGGCGCAAGCGTAGTTCGATGGGAGGATTCTCATATGATACAGTCAGAAGTGCCCGGTGTTATGGCCGGGCCCGATCTGTCGGATACTTGGGAAGTCTCGGATTCATGGTCCGAATCAGATGGTTCACAGTCCGCAGCAGGCTGTACTTGGGATCCGCGATCAGAGCCGCTCAATGAGGCTGCTGCCTCCATGGCTTTTTGCCTCTCAGTTTGCATCTCCACAGGCGAGGGACTATTTACTATACGGGCCGTGTTGCGTTTTGCCCTTCTCCTCCGTCCATGTTCAGGTCCCTGTGTCGGAGGACCATTCCCCTCATGTGGACGCAGATCAAGCCATTGCCATACTTCCTCCGCCGTAGTGAAAAACTGTGTACTGTCTTTGGTCACTACTCTAAGCCTCGCCGGGAACAGCATGCCATATTGTAGACCCAATTGGCGCAGTTTCTGTTTTGCAGCACCGAAGGTGGCCCGTTGTTTCTGTACTTCCCGGGAGAAGTCTGGGAAGATACGAACCGTGTGATTGTCCATTGTGCGGTCCCCTTTGGTCCTGTTTTGATGCAACAGGTAGTCTCTATCTCGGTAATGAAGAAGCCTGGCTATTATAGGTCGCGGGAGGGCTCCCGGAGGGGGAGGACGCGACGGAACTCTATGTGCCCTCTCAATCGCAAAAAAAGGAGAAAGTCCGTCGCCCGCTAATTCCTCTCGGAGCCACCTCTCGAGGAATTCCGCCAGGCCAGTTTGTGGAACACTTTCAGGCATACCAATCACTCGTATGTTATTGCGTCGCGATCTATTTTCCGCGTCTTCGGCCCTTAATTCCAGGGCCCTGATCCTGGTCTCCAACTACTGTGTAGACTTAGTGGCATCCTTGACCTCCGGAAGAAGCTCTTTAAGTTGTCTGTCGGTGGTGGACACCTTTTCGGCCAGGTGGCGGTGATCATCTCGCAGTACTGTGAGATCCGTGGCCAAAGCATCGATTTTCCCCTCCAGTGCTACACGGGAAGCCGTTATAGCTTATAGGACATCTTGAAGTGTGGGATCGTCACAACCCTCTCCTGAAGCGCCATTCCTGGGTTCAGGCGGGTCTGCCTGTGCCTCAGCTGATGACCCACCTTTTTGTTCTATGTCCTTCCGGCGACCGACTTTACCCATCTTCTGGGGTATGGCTCCAACTCCGTCTGGGCGGTGGGCTCTGGACATCAACTCTCCCACCACTGCGTTGTATACTGCACTGCCAGAGGGATCGCCGACCTTTTTATTAGAGAGTTGCTGATTCTGGCGCTCGGTGCACTTGGAAGAGGTTTATCGCCTTCCAGTGCCAGCTGCTCTCCGCACTCTAGGCCGCTAAGAACCTCCGGGGGACATCACACGCCAGGTAGACAGGACCCTCTCTCTTCTCCCAGTCAGGGTGTGGACCTGTCGGGCCAAGCAGCCTCACCGTTCGTGAAGGGCGCCTTCAAGCATGCATGACTCCCGTCCAATGTTTGGGGGCCCCCTGCACTCTCCTGTATGTAGCACTGCGCATTTAGGGGGACCTCTGTAGAGGGGGGCCGTTTGCACCGTGCCCCAGTGCAGGCCAGGTTCGCCCCCTCAAGTCGCCGACTTCGCCCTCCACGTTCCAGCTCACCTCCGGCGGTCCATGGAGTCGAGCCTCCCCAGAAGTACCCCCCGGTGTTGCCGTGCAGACTGCGATCAGTCGTCCTCAGAGGGGAGCTGCCAAAGGAGCTCTGGGGGAACCCCGGAATTATCGCTTCTCACCGTGATCCTCTCGGACCTTCCCTGTCGGTCGCCATGTTGTGTGTGCTCCGCGGTCCTCATCCAAGCACAGACTCAGTGCTGGGCCCCCCTGTTCGGTGGCGTGGGTCCCCAGAGGGAACCACCAGGTCCCCTTGTACTTCCTGTCTCCCAGAGGGGTGAGCGGGAAAGGATCAGGGAGCAGCTTCAGTGGATCGTCTGCCGCCGGGTACGCCGTTCAGATCGCGGCCGCCATCTTTTTTTTTTCCTTTTTTTTCGCGGCACTCCGTCGGCCGCCAATTCGGCCCGAAACTCTCCTCCCTCCGGGATCGGGCCCCTCAAAATGAGTCTCGGGACCCCTACGCACCTCCAGCCAGGCAAATGGGTGGGTTGGGGGTCCACTGCATTCCAGGCTGGACCGGAGTGGGGATCGCTGGCAGGAGCCTCACGGAGAGGCTTCCTCTGCCATCGGCGTCAGGCCACGCCCCCCCCCTACAGAGGATACTGTAGTAAATGAACAACAGAATGGTGTCTTCTTGTCATAGAAATTATGGATAGTACTTAGAAAGCTAAACACAGGACACATTTTTCACGAGTTCCCAGGGATCTTCCTCATCCATATCAGTGAAACAGTCTGACTTCTAGGGTGAAATGTACTTCCAACACAAGCAGCGGTCTGTCAGTCCCTAGTGATCAACCGGAGCTTCGCCACAGAGTTCTACAGAACAACTAAAGCACTAACATTTTTGTTGGAATAGGAACCTTTCCTGAGGAGCAGGGTGAAGTAAATGAGCATTGAGATGTTATTGCAGGTATGAAACCATAGGATTAAAAATGTATGGAGAGGTATGGGTTTTTAGTAATCTGAGAATTAAAGTATTTTTTAAGGGGATACACATAGTGAAAAAGGGAGATGCATGCATAATTACAGCATCTACTTTCCACATCTGTTCACTAACCCCACCCATCTTCTCAGTTGTTTAACAGCTCCTTCATTTTAAAATAGTAAAAAAAAAAAATTGTAGACAAACTTTGTGCGTATTGAAGGTTGGGCGCCCTCAGAGGGAGGCCCCACTGAGGGTTGAACGCAGGATGATAAGGACAGGGCGCTGCACCTTCATCCAAACCCATAAGGCAGTGAACCATGGAGGTTGGGTCAGGGCCTGTCTGTGTGGCATGGCCCTGCAGCCAACCCCCACTGCATAAGGCTAAAGGCCTTGTGCAGCACAAGTTGAGTGCTGGCGGAGAGTTGGACACAGGGCCTGACCTTGAGGCCAGGCATGAGGGCCAATGCCTGCTGCACTTAGTCTAAGGCCTTGCACAGTGGGGGTTGGGCACAGAGAGATCATTGGCCGCTGAGCCAGTGTAGAATATGATATAAAAAAACAAAAAAAAACTGAAATTCACGCAAAATCAAAGGTTCGTGACGTTATATTTAAGTGTTAAAAAGAATCAAGAATTAACATTAAACCACCCAAAACTCATAAATGCACCAGATATCATCTATTGGTATAAACTATAACTTCCATCCCCTTCATGCACTGCTTATGACGCCAGTCGTGACATTAAATGACTTCATTGAAGACACCTCTCATTAGATTTAAAGAACATTGTTGTTCAAATTACTAGCGAGTACCACAGTCCCCAAGGAAATGCATGATCATAAGCTGAGCCACTTAATTTTCATAATCCTGCTCTGTAGGTCATCGGATGTGATGCTCAGTAGTGTCACTGAGCAATAATGTACCTACTTAGGTCAGGCATTGAATTATTGTTCTTTACACCAGAGGGCAGGCTACAAGATAATGCTGCTTTGTGTTTAGCATGTTGATGTTTTTCAAAGCAAGGCTGCATTGTAGTTTCTTAACCCCTGCAAGGAAGAGTAGAATAGTTGTATTTTTATTTTGGTATTACCAGACAGCAGAACTCTGTTTTTTTAGGTCTGTGTTTCGCAGGGGCTTCCATATGCCATTGCAGGCTCTTTTGGGATTTGGGAGCCCTCTGTGACCTGAATATTCCCTGTTTGCCTGAATTCTTCTGGAATAACTAATATATTTTTTGCACTCACTCAAAAAAATACTTAGTCCTACTCAGCACGGTCCGGTCTGTCACTGCTGCACCTCTGTCCACTGTATCCAAATTTTGGCGGCAAGTGCCTTTTCAGGAGTGACTTGCAGGTGCTATACCTGCATGAGTAGAGAACAAAATATTGGTGTATGCACGTAGCATGTATTTCTGTTACGAGATGAAGGTAAATAAAAATAACACGTCTGAGCTGGAATGTTTTAAAGGTGTCTGCTTTTTTGTTTTAAGTTTTCCTTTAGGAATTAAGGTGATGGAGCTCTAGATTGAACCTCACCGTGCAAACTCAAAAATAAGTGAAGTCCATGTTAAAAGTTCAGTCGCTCAAAGATGAGCTACAAAGTCCTCGATTCACGGGCATGGACTCGTGCAGGAGGAGTCCAGGATAATGAAAAGACTGCATCCCTCCCTACACAGTGACCAGGAGCCGCCTATCGAGCAGTGCTTGCATGGTTAACGAGACTGACAGGTATTGCGCATGAGTCGTTGTTGGTGTCATGCGTTACAGATTCAAGGGCTCTTGTGATGCCCTTGCACCATGATTAGGTGTGCACTAACTCAATTGTTGTAGTGCTGACGTGTAACACACAACACACCGGTGGTCAGTAGAGGGACTCGTCTAGCATTATGTCATATAAACTGCATTTCTGCCCCCACCCCCAGGCGCCTCATTGGTAGCAACAATCCTAACTCGGACCCTTCATTGCTCTACCTTAAAGTTGGATACAGCCGAGCCCTGTTCCCTACTGCAAATTTACTGGCCCCAATTTCACTCCAACTCCAGATTAGAACATTCACTATCCTAGTGTGTGACTTCATGATCACATCTTAAGGGTAACACAGCGCACTACAGTGATTGGCAGGTGACTAAAGGATCAAAATTAGTCAACACTACGCAGATGGAACAAAAGCCAAGAAATAAGCAAGTACTCATTGTTTTTGAAAGCCCTATTTTCTCCCAGTTTTCCATAGTGTTTCGATGAATTTGTCCAAATTTCGCTTCTGCAAACAATAAGGAGGCGGAGGCTAAATAAACCTGATTACTGATTTCTATTCAAAGTTGAAAAGGTTTTTTGCTGAAAATATTAAATGGGCCCTTTCTTAGTTTTAACACACACCTTAATTGCAGGTTAGGTGTGCTCTAGGTGTTGCATTTGAGGATATCTTTTTATCAAAGTACAGAGGACTTCTTTTGTTCTATTCACCATGTTTTTAATTTTAAGTTATCGTTTGACACATGGCTTTGAATAGCAAGGCCTCTTTTTTGTGAGCGATTGTATGGAACGGCAGTTTTTATTTTGTCGTTCAATGCGTGATTTGAGTACATTGTTTGTGTGATTGTTGACTTTAAGCGTATCTCTAAAGCGCTTTGTTTTGCTTCATTCTGCATGTTATGAATGCTTTCTATTTTGTAGTATTTTAATTAGCTCTTTTTAGTGCTTCCATGCTGTTCGTACCCAGAGTGGTGTTGCCTACTCCACCATCAGTGATGAACTAACACTCCACCGTGCAGGGGGTTGGAGCTCTTCAAAGCAGGGGATTCAATGAAAACACACAATGGAGCGAGCGCCTTTTGTGAAACTCCAGTGGAATTGTGAGGCACCACGGAAAGCACTTTTATTCCTCACAGGGCTTCTTGGCACAGCCACGGTGTATCCAGGCTAACCGGGTACAAGTGGAGAAATGACCAAGCACTTGCTTAGCCAGGGGCTTGCTCAACTTTAAGGCAAAAGGATGTAGGTTTATGGCGAACTAAGGGAGGGCACTGGGCAATCTCTCATCCAGTAAAATGTTTAGGAAATATGTTTTGAGTGATGTGATATAAAGGAGAGAAGAGTTTGGTCCAGATTGGGGGTTTCTGGTTGGAGTTGGTGATCTTCCTGTTGGGGTTTCGTAGAAGCAGTCGGTGGAGCAGTAAGGAGGGGATCTCTACCGAGCAAGCGGGGTGAATGAAGACTGGTTTGGTGCACATTAAATAAAAAGTCACAAAAATCCAGGAACCTAGAAGGATAACTACAGTATG
Source organism: Pleurodeles waltl (assembly GCF_031143425.1). NCBI lineage: Eukaryota > Metazoa > Chordata > Amphibia > Caudata > Salamandridae > Pleurodeles > Pleurodeles waltl. Next base: position 1,069,178,977 of record NC_090439.1, on the reverse strand, counting down.
CAGGTAGGTCCTGAACTCCAAGCCGACCGTGGCCTGATGGCGTGAATGCTGGAGTAGTGCAACAACTGCATTATTTAGACTAGATCCCATGGTGCCAAAAACCGATGAAGCGCGGAGTTTGTGGTCAGACGTCCATGGTGGACATGGAAGAATGATGTTTTGCAGACTTTGAGAAGTGCATGGCGGCGTGTATCTATTGCGCAGTTTCAAACTAGTTCTGGTGAGAAGGATCTTAAGGCATTTTCAGCCTCTTTTACAAAGGAGTAGACAACTGTTTTCTCTGCTTTAAAATTCGAGATAGCCTTTTGAATGCCCAACAAGGGGCTGAAGAGCTGGGGCGGGGGGGGGAGGTTATGATATTTCACAGGATTCCGAAAGCAGAGCAGTGTTTATTTCAGCTGCCGCAAAGTAAAAAAGATAGGTGGAGGAGGATTAATATATTCTCTAGCCACATGGCAGTGTAAGAGCACCTTGAAAGTTACGAAGGGGCTGATGTTCTGCAAATCTAGGCCTGACTCCATTGTCCGCACCCTCAACTGACAGACCAGTTTTGACAAAAGTGTATTTGTTTTCAGCACCGAGCAATCATCGGTGGAATTTATTGTGAGATACAGAACTAGAGGGGGTCATAGTTATACTAAGTCATTATCTTATGTGCAAACTCTAATATTTCCTTTTTGCGCTGACCAGTTCTTGAAGGGTAGCCACTCAATGAGTTATTGAGTAGGAGGCGGCACATAGATATTAAATATGAGATAGTCAATCCTTGGACTAAACCCCACGTTTGGTGTTTCCAAGGGATCTTGCACTGCAGGCAATGGACAAGGAACATTTGTTGTATGCTAAGGTGGACATATGGTGGATGAAGGTACTTTGGTGTTATGATCGTTTTGGGAAGTGGATGCGCTATATTTCCTGACTCGAAAAATGTCCTGAAACCAATAAAAAATTAAAATATTGCACCAGTGAACTATGCCCATCACATCTCAGCTTCCAGGTTTTCTATATACGGCCTTTCCCGTTTTAATCTGGTCCATTGGCATGTTATGAACTACACTATGCTATGTTGTTCTTGATAATTCATATAGGGAGCAATGATGCCAAAGATTTCCCGGCACTAGACAAATGAGCTAAGCGAGGAAAACAAGTTACGTGTAGAGATAAGCAGTATGATTATTTTTTTTTCTCCAAAAAAAGAATTTTGTTTGGGATACAAAGTTGAAGGAAGATAATTCTACAGCTCTACCTTCATCCATAATGTAATTGGTGAAAAAATACAGAAGATTCTTAAATAGCCCAGTGGACTATACATATCCCGTAAAACTGGTTTCAGTCAATGGAGATATTTCACTAACAGAGTCATCTAGTAGACTGTTGGCCACCGGGATTACATGTTGGGCCCCCTACAGGATTCCCACAAGGTACTCAGGCAGGCCAAGGCAGAGTGTGATCAGAGCCGAACCCATCCCAGTATTTCTCCATTTCTAAACGACACGCTATGTTATTTGGGGGCTGCTTGTGTTGATCATCTGACCAGTGTGTAGTTACCTCTGTTGCTATCAAAATTCTTAAGTTGGTCTGGAGTGCCCTGCAAGTGCATTTGATTGTTTTCACACATATTTATTGGCATTTTAATAATGAGTACAAGAAAAAAGAAACAAACAGCACGACAGCTATTACAATGGTAGCATATCATTTAACAGAACATCAGGCCATGTCACTTTGCTGACAATGATGTTTTAAAGAAGACCATTATATAAATGCTGCATCTCAGACCAGTTCATTTGCGAAGTGTGATCATGTTTTGGGCTGTCTAATATGTCAAGGGCGATTCCCCTGTATTAGCACTAGTCCATCCAGTTTTAATATGTATGCTGGGACACCCTCTGGATCTGTGTATCCATATTTACAGGGCCATGCAATGAATGAGCCTCTTCTAAGCTTTTGAGGAAGGAGGTTCAACTTTATGTCAATTGTTTGTGATATCTCTGGTGGCGGCGAGTAGGCCTATCCAGAGTGCCAATGATTGTAGCAATATGTAGTAGCGCTAATTTTGTATCTAACAATTTCCATCTCAATAACTTGCTAGTGTTCAATGAGCCTCTTTGTAAAAGGGCTGTATTTTTCAGCATTCTGAAAACATATAAGTCTCGTTTGAATCGAACATCTGAAGCATTCCTTGGATCTGATCACCCCATATCACCAGAGTGTTGATTGAGGTGAGGTATTACACTGTAAATAGTTCATTTGGATCATGCGGTATTGGGCCGCAATTGTTGATTCAATTGGGATCATTCTAGCCTCCTGCCACTCGCCTCCTGACACTTCTCTGCTATTATTTCTCCCACGTCCCCGTCCCAAGCCTGTCAGAGCTTATTAAAAGTATCTGGTGTGCGTATCATTCATGAGCAATGACTATGTTAAGCCAACTGAATACCTAACATTAGGTAACATTTTTGTTTTACTTAAAGTACCAACGATATAGCTTCAGAGAGAATGATTCCCCATTATTTGAAAATATTTACTGTGTAAAAACACAAATGTAATTGTAATTATAAATATGAGTGTGATGGAACACGGTTAACTTTAGAACTCAGTAGAATGTGGTGGAAGAATTGATCTTTGACTGGTCTGCACTTGCTTATATGATATCCAATAGATGGATTTAAAAAGATACTCTCCTAGAACCATAGTAGAAGCAGCCAGCTGATGACATAAGGACCCAGGAGTGGAGTTCTCCATCACACCACTTGGTGAGTAAAATAGGTAATAAAGGTGAAGGCATTATGCTCCTTTCACAGTTCACTCCCAGTGATGGGATGGAGCGTGGGTTTGAGTGAGAATGAGTTTTATTAAGCATGTGTGTCTCGCCAATTGTTGCGAGCTTTGTAATGTAGAGAGCCAGTGCGTAGATTTGGTAGTAGACTCAGAGGTTTTTACTTACCCATTGACATTAATAAAAAATAAAAAAACAAACATTGGCACAGCCAATGAGTTGAGATCTATTGTCTTCGTGAATGTTTAGCTATGTTGTACACCAGCATGGCTGAAAGTAAAAAAAAAAAAAAAAAGTCAAATGTGCTGTGACATAGCCAGCGAGACTGCCAGTGCTGGTCACATTGTTTTCCTTTTTGTTCTTAATTTGCAGTCCATAATGCATTTCTTTGGGCCATAATAGCAGTGACACAACAAAACTTGAAAGCCCCCGCCCTCCGGTGGGCAGTGCCTTTCTGACTGGATTAGCAGGTCCCTTGCAGTTCGGAGTCTCTTAAAATTTAAACATGCCGTAGAGATTGCCACATTCGCACAAAGTTGGGTAATAGCATCAGTTAAGGATCTCTGAGCTCTCTCTAGCCTAACCTGATACGTTTCAAGCTTTATTGCTAGAGGGAGAAAATAAGATTGGTCGAAACGGTATGACATGGCCAATGCTGGCTGTGCCATAGCTCTTTCTATGGTTGGGGTAACACAATGGGAGGGGCAAGCAACAAATGAAAAGCGGGTAGGGGTAGGATGCAACAACACTGTCAGGGGGTGGGGGCAAGCAACATGATGGACTGCAGGAGGGGCCAAGCAACAACACAGACAACAGGTGGGACCAACAACAGTAGTACGTGTGGCAAACAGCAATAGGGACAGCAGGAGGGGCAAGAAACAATAGGACAATGGATTGGGCAAGCAACAACACAAACCATAGGTGGGGCAAGCAACAACACAGAAAACAGGTGGGAGCAAGCAACAACACATACAGTAGGTGAAGGCAAGCAACAACACAGACAGCAAGTGGGAGCAAGCAATCGTACAGACAGTGGGTGGGGCAAACAACAACATGGACAGCGAGAGGAGCAAGCAACAGTACAGACAGTGGGTGGGGCAAACAACAACATGGACAGCAGGAGGAGCAAGAAACAAATGGACAACGGGTGGGAACAAGCAACAACACAGACATTGGGTGGGGGCAAGCAACAACACGGACATTGGGTGAGGCAAGTAACAACATGAAGAGTGGATGGGGGCAACAAACAACACGGAGAGCTGATGGAGGCAAGCAGCAACACAGACAGCGGGTGAGGCAAGCAACAACACGGAGAGTGGGTGGGGCAAGCAACAACATGGACAATGGGGTGGGAGCAAGCAACAACACAGAAATTGGAAGGGGCAAGCAACAGGAAGGATGGAGGTATGTTCAGGCAAAAACATGGACAGCAGGTGGGGACAAGCAACAAGACAGAGCCTGGGGTGGGGCGGGGCAAGCAGGTACACAGACTTGGTGGGTTGGAAAGAAATCACACAAGGAAGCTAACTTTCAGACATATGCACTCTCACGGAGTGCTTCAACAAAAAAAGAAATAGGTGGCTCTCAAAATGCGAGCAGTGGAAGGGGACACCCTCAGCACAGAACACTGTGCACGGGCAGCCCCTGAGTAAGTCCAGGGGGGAAGCCTCCCCCCGCCCCCCCCAGGTACTTTGCAAGGGCCCCCCTTCAAGCTTTATTACGTCACTGATGTACCACGGCCATTCTGGTAAGTGAAGGCCGCATGCATTTACGAAATAGAATCAAGCAGATGAGAGGGGCGATGGAAGCCAGCCAATGGGAAGCAATTGGCGGTCTCTAAGCCTACTGAAAGCTAATAAAACAGCGCATGCGCTGTCTCGGGCGAGACATACAAAGTTCTTGTTATATAGCGCTTCTTATCGTACATGCCATTTGTGAGCCCCTTAAAACTCGGGTGTTATTATAGCCCAATTTAATGGTGCTTGATTTACAAACTCCCAAAGGAAAATTGCCTTCGGGTCCGCAGTAGCTGAAATGTCTTTTCTGTGTTTGCAGGAAGACACATTTTCCGATTTTAACCTGTGTTTCATAGTGAATTCCTAGAAGCACTCACTTAGCCTGTACGCTCACAAACGAGATTTAAATACACCAAACGGAATGAAAACAAATGCTGTTGGAGCTGTCCCGAAAAGGCAAAATACGTGTTTTACTCTGCCGTATTTCTCCGAGCACGGGCAGGCTCGGCGATAAAAGCAGACCTGTAAAAAACAAATGTGCCTCTTAGAAGCGAACGGGCTGTGAATATTTCATGAGCCATAACATAACCAAGTCATGGCAAGGGTCTCGCGCGCCAGCTTGCCTCAGCAGTCACCTTATTAAACTGTCACCTCTGATGAAGTGCACCAAAAGATGTGCTATAAATGTAACCATTCTTTCTTCCATAATCACCTTTTAGGTTATAAATATTTTAAATGCCCTTATCTGTGTGTTTTTCTAGGGTGCGGATGAATCTGTTTGGTATACCAACCAGCGCCTAAAGGCATGTGCTTTGTACTAACTCGCCCTGCTTCATGTTGCGGGCACAAGAGCTGTCAGGGCCCCCGGATTCTGGAAGTTGGGGATTTGCTCTTTATGATATGGGGGGATATTTTAATATTGGTGCTTGAGAAGCGGGTTTATAAACCACTGACGACACACCTTTTCGTATACTCCATAGTGTACGCTTAAACAATAAATGCTATAGTCCTGTTGTGTTGCTATTCCTGAACCTTGGAAGTTTACCGTAGATCTAAGCTGCGGGTCTGTCAAACGGGTTTAAAGTATTGTAAGGTCTTCTCGCTGCATTCCATTCCATCGTTTTGGCACGTCTCTACCACTGCAGAAGGGATCAAACCATGTGGAAATTAGCCTTGGCCTCTTCCCCGATCAGTGGACCTACCGGACTTCCAAGCCATGCTCGCTCTGAACGGGACACCTGCAACACTATACACACATAGCCATATTCGACATCTTCAGTGCCAGCCTCCAGCGACTTGGAGAGACGTATCTGGACAGCCAGCACTCACCTGGGAGGCTCACTGAGACAACTAAAACGTGGCGGATGGAAACGCTTGAAGAATAGCTACAATGTTCTATTTCGTTGTGTTTCACATGCAGGGGCAGCTCCTTTGCTGTGACGAAGGAGCGTCGCCCCACTGGCTGAACCAGAAGCTCTGCTTCTGGCACAACCAGTAGTGCAGGGAGGGGCGGGCTGGGTCACAGGAGGTGAGAGGGTGGAGGAGGAGGAGAGAGTGTGTCTAAGTGCGCATGTGTGTTTGGCCGGCTGACTGAGGCCGGCCAAACACACATGCACACTTCTGTTTCTCCAGCATGGCTGTGTTTAACAGCCGGGTGGAGAATCTGCACAGACCCCATGGCTGTGTCTGAGTGGCAGTCCGAACTGCTCTGGCCAGTCCTGGCACTGCTTTCATGCTAAGTTTAACATGAAAGCAGCACCAGGATTGCTGGAGAGCCTGTTCTGATGTCCCAGCATTGAATGCTGAAACACCACCAGAGGAGCGAGGCGGAATCTACGGAGGCAAAGTAAGTGTGTTATATATATTTTTTAATTTCCACCTCGTGTCCACCCCACCCATCCCCTTGAGTTAAGCAGTGGCTGCCTCTGATTGCCACTGCAGAGAGGGTACACTTATATGGTAATTAGTCTTGGTTAGTGGTGGGCAGAATGTGCGGAATTTGACCCATGGAATTCTGCGTAGTTACAAAAAAACTGCGAGAGTCCATGGAGTTCTGCCAGCGGGCGGAAATAGGCAAATCATGGTGTGATTTACCACCAGCAGCTCGTTCAGCTTTGAAAAATCAGCCCAAATGACACCACGCAGCGTGCCTGAGGGCACAGCTACTCGAGATGCAGCCGCTTGAGTAGATTTTCTACTCGAGCATCAGCCTTCTGACTACAAGTGGTTGCAACCGTCTTTGTTGATAAAATCTCCCCTTATGTCCTCCTAGCGACCAAAAATCATGCTTGTGATACCAAATCTTGTTCTCGCTCGCCAACTTACTGTTTTGCACACACATAATAAAAAAATTCCCTGTGCTGGGATTGGTGTAATTTGGCCAGAATTTCACATTACATGAGTAACATAGAGTTGTCAAAATTCTGCCAATTTTGCCAGCAGAACGGAATATTTCACCCATCCCTAGTCTTGGCCTCTTTCGAGAGGAGCATTCTGGCCCAAACTAAGAGGCACATTCCCTCTGCATAGGAAGATTATCAACCACAGACATGTCATGAACACCTTCCCACTCAGGCAGCTTAACCACTGCGAATTCCGCTGTGACATCCAATATATCATTAACAATCCTGTAAGTCAGCAGGAAGAGAGAGTGATGGGGTGCAGCAGTGAAGAGGGGCAGGGGTGTGACTTCAGTCCTTGATTGGTGACTGCCTTATGTTCTCTTCTGAACCCTCCATCCACTAGTCCTCTTTCACTGTCCTTGTCTTCTCTTATTAAAAGCCATTGGGATAAAGCAAAAGGCCAAAATGCTTAATACATATACATAAATAACAATTTATAAACACATACATAAACAAGTGCCAGGGGCCAAAAATTTACTTATGAGCCACTGGTGCAGTTCGTGTGGTTACACACCAGTGCTGGTTCATTTTGATTCCACCTTATGCCTTATCCTCCCCCCACCCGCTGCCCTACACATCCTGCCTCCTTAACTCACTCCTGTATGTCCTTTAGCATCTCTGCTTCCCCCTTTGTTCATGTTTTCCTATCTTCCTCCAATTGTTTGCCTTGCGCTCTCTTGCTCTGGGTCAAAGTCTGATGATTAAAAATAAAACCCAGTCCCTGAAGGTGAGGGCTGGTGCCAGCCACTTTTAACCAAAGACACAAACTAAGAACCCGCATGGCCAATCTGTTGGTAACCAGAGAGTCTGCGCTAATGTGGATTTACGCTTCCTTTCAGGAGGGACAACAATCTGTAATCTGTTTTTCCAAAGGGCACTAGAAGCAATTATGTTCAAAGCAGATGTCCTACTGCAGGCCTGGGAGTCACTGTTATTTATCTGGCACTGCTGAATCTCCTCTGGTCGTCAATGAATCCTAGCAGCAGGCTCTCATCCCAAGGCGCTACCATCACTCTCCACGTCACATAACAGATGACAAGAGGTTTGCCGGGTCCTGTTACCAATGTACCATTTCTGCATAAGGTCCCGAAAAGGCTTTGGTTTCACATTTCCAAAAATATATTAAAAATATAATTTTTTTATTTATGAACAACTTTTTACAGTTTTCTTAGTTAAGCCAATAAGATGCCCCTCGCTGATGTTTTAATTGCTCTCCTTGAGCCAGTGACCAAAGTAAGTCCAGTATACCTTAATAATAGCTTTCATGTGAAATCACGCCAGGTCCATAATTTGTAGTTTTCCCCCAACAAACTTCTGCTTTGGAAGTTTGAATAAAACAAAAAAGTATGCGGAGAAGGCTGAAAAATATATGGATCCATTTGGCATCCATTTTTGCCAAATGTGAGCCTGCCACACCAGCGGATTCACCTTGGGCAAAGAGATACCTTCAAGGTAAGTAGGGATTTCTAAATATGAGTTGCGGACAACTTCTGGGGTCCATAGAGAGAGCTTAAGCCGTCCTGACAGGTCAGTGGGCTGCCCATCAGGGTCTCAATGATCCTTCTGAAGTAGGTTCGAAGTTTAAAAAAAAATACTTTGTAAACATTAGGAGGAATTTATATCTGACAAGTTTCCCTATTTGAGCAAATTACTTGGCTAATTTACCACTAGACGGCTGTACTGAAACGTCTTCTTGCTTGGTTGGCAATACATACTCAAGATCAGATATTTTTAACCTGGTTGTGTCAAGACCACTTAAAAAAAGGATGATCCTGTGTTGGACACACGTGTGCACTGGCAAGAGCTGATCAGTTTGACCACATGGCAATTGTGTTCAAATTTAACCACAACCAACCTTCCTCCATTCAATGTGTCCAGTTGCTTAAGTCATAGATTTACTCTCTGTGAGAACAAAATAGAAAGAAGACCATCATTGGGACCCGGGTGAGTGATGTATCGTGTCCAGCTTCATGATCACGCTAACAACGCTGCAGAGAGGCGCCCCTCTTGGTCATTTCCACTAACCCTCATAATGAAGTGCTTTATAGACCATTACTTGACAGTCGGGGTACCGGCTGGTCCAGACTTTCAATTTGAATGACCAGCCTCAGTGCGATTTGTCTCTTTAAGTTAGTCCAAGCTTCCAGTCGAGTGTGCGCTGGTTTTGTTCGCCATTAGTGTGAACTGATCTTCCCGCGTAGGCTGCTGCGTGCTGCGCCTCCCACGGCGGCTCTTGTCCTGGTCTCCTGGTCTCCTGTGGGGGTCCGGCCTGTGATCGCCAACCTCGTCAAAATGGCAGCTCATCAGAAATCCCTCTGGCAGGTGCCGCGCGGTAACACGAGAACGATAGGGCCCCGTTTATGATTTGATTTGCAGCGCCACCGGCCAGCACGAGAAGGTTGATTCGATGTTAATTTAACATCTGTCAGGTACATGATGTGGGCCTCGAATAAGATGCACTGCTGACGTTTGGCAGCGTTTTATTCACTGTGGCTTCTTGCGAAGTGTGAACGTCCGTTCTGGGCTAAGGTTATACAAGGTTAGGTTTCCCAATGTAGTTATTCTTCGGGAACACGTTATTTCTCGGTGCCAGGCTGGCTGGAGCACTCAAATGAACTGAACTACATCGCCAACTAAATGCGAGCACTGAATATTTTTCAAATGCTGCTTATCAAGGCTTAAGCCCTTCGTCTCTTTCTGTGAATCAGAAATCACGTGGCGCCTTGTCTGTAAGCTCTACTTGGAAAACAAACGGGTTTCCTATTTATTTTTAAACCAGTGCAACATGGTCAATGTCATTTTTGTAATTTTTGTTTACCTTTTTTTTCCAATATGTGCAACTCAGCAAAATTTGCACTATTTAGAATTTCCCAGAGGAGCGTTGTGTTTAGTGTGGTGTTAAGTGTGTGCAGCGGTTTGCATGGAGTTAAATTCAAAGGCAGATATGTGCTGTGTTAAAAAGGATAATCGTTTGTATTCAGTCGTGGCTGGCGACTCAGCAAAGTGGCGGGGCGGGGCAGGGGGAAGCACAACAAAAATAATTAAAAAAATATATATACAAAAATGAAACTTTCCTAGTCGCCACCGCAGTCCAGGCGCCCATCCTGCCCTGCGTCAATCATGACGCTGCTCAAAGCAGCGTTACGATTGGCTGGAGTGCCATGGCTGGGTGCTCCAACGCAGAATGGGAGCCTGGGCCGGCTCTCACCAACTGTGCAACACAGTGCCAGGTTGGAGAGAGCCCTTGGGTGCATGTGTGTTTGGCCGGCCAGAGACGGCCTGCCAAACATGCATGCACACTGAGGGGAGTGCTCTGTGCACTCCCCTCATTGCTCGTCACCCAGGTGGCCCCGTCCCTTTTAAAAATAAAACAATAATAAACAGCATTTATTATTGTTTTATTTCTAAAGGTTTGCAGCTCCTGCTGTTGGTTGGGGGGGTGAGCAACGCTCCTTCGCCCTAACGGAGGAGCCGCCCCTGTTTGTATTTACAGATTACCTTAACTGTCCCTCTGATAAAGACAGCTGCTTGTGCAGGGGCCTGGTGCACAGACATGTTTTAGATCACATGCTCTCTTTAACAGTTCCTTCTGCAGATCACACCACTGTGTAAAATTTTACTAAAAGTTAACTCAATAACCTTCGATAAGAAAGTCATATCAAGACCAAATCTGCAGTATCTCGGTAGCCTGGGTTGAAAAGTGCTGTGTTGAAGTTAAATTCCTATTAATGACATCTTTTTATTGTTAGTTATATTCTGTCTTGGGTAAGCTGAAGTGCTTTCATAAAGGCATACATAGTTCTGTCTGGGATCACCTTCTCCCCAGTTAACATCTTACGAGGCTTAGATATAAAAAGCCAGGGGTGGGAAAGTGGAAGCCATGGAGGCTGCTGGATGGAAACATCTGTGTTAGTAAAGACCTCTGGAGCTTCTTCCTCATTCACAGAAGGTGCCTCTCCCCAATCTGGAACAGACACCGAGGGGGACCCGGCCCAACCAAGAGGTGGCTCAAGAGAGGAGACTTTCTTTGAAGTCTAGCAGTCTTACCCAGTAGGGGCAGGGGTGGAGTTGGAAGGCAAAGAGCATTTCTACTGAAGTGAAACAGCGGCTTATCGTTTTGGTTATAGGTGCATGAAAATCTGGGTTGGTTTTCTTGCAACAAAGCATGTACATATGACATGAACTATATCACACTGCTACACAGTGCACAGTCTGGTGCTTTTATTTTTATGGAGTAGGGCCTTATTACCAGTGATTGACCGATTTACCCTTAAAATACACTGCACGTACAACTTCAAGGAGATAATTAGCCTGGAGCTGAGCAAGAACATTAGACATCCCTACTAGTTGCAAAGAGTAAATCATACTTTCCTGCTCCTGTGGTATTTGAGAACATTGATTCCTCAATGTCTGTCACAAGCACCCTTCTCTAGAACAGATAAGACCACTTTCCTTTTTTTGTGGCTCAGTGAAACATTTAGTCTCATTCCCTTAACCAAACCAGTTTGCTTGGGAAGCTTGCTTCAAGGACCCTGGGTGTGGAGGAGCCTGCTGAAATGTGAAGCTGTCCTGGAAGAATGTACATGTGGGAGCCTCTGGCCTGAGAGGGATGGATAAGCCTGTACTAAGTTGTAGCTGCTCAAAGAGACTGTTTAAGTAGGCTTAGTGCAGTGAAACCAGCCCTAAATAGGCCTTCAATTTGTACAGAGGATTTTTCAGCTCATCCTGAAAAAATTAAACTTTAGCACCAGAGCGCATCCATGTCAAGCCAGCGTGGGAGCCAAATCCAGCCTGCTGAGCTTTCATCAAGCGGGAGCTGGTTGAGGTGTCTGCACCTGGATGGACAACTCCACACACCATCTGGAACCTTAAGGTTTCCAGACACTCTAACTTAGTAGTTTGGCATTCTTGTGATCTCTGCCTCCTTGGAGCTTCACTACATTTGAGCCCAATACTCAGGACTCACAGCTCTGCGCTTCTGTTATATTTCGGACAAAGTAACTCAACACTTTTGAATCGGCCATCCAGTTTCTTCTAGCCTGAGCTCCAACACAGCATTGGGCGTCATCGAGCTGGTTTATGATTGTATATGTTATCATTTTTTCAGAAATATTTTTACAGTAAGCATTAAATATTGTATTTTCATTTCCCTAGTAACATGTTTTATTGCGTTTTTATCTAACTTGTTTTTAACCTTTGCATTCTTTATCACATGTTGTCTAACCAGGTGTTGTGAACATACCTCTTGCTGTTCTCTGTTGAAATTCTTGCCGCTTTCACCAGCCTGTCAACGGACAGGTTAACTCTAGTGGTCCGCCGTTACTGGATCTCGTGGAAACTAAGGGCCTGATTTAGATATGGCGGATGTGTCTGTCACACCGGTGACAGAAATCCCGCCCTCCAAAATTTTAGTCCCATACGAAATAATAGGATTTGTATTTCGGCGGACGGGATATCCGTCACCGTTGTGCCAGAGTAGCCCGACTGTTGAAATCCAAATCAGACCCTTAGTCCCAGCTCACATCAGAGGGTGGACTCTGTCTCCCGTCGCCTAACATTCAGATTTCTTACAACATGGAAGTTGAGAATTTATGGAGGTACCTTACTTACGAGGGGAGCAGAAGAGTTCGCGCTAGCCTCTGGTAGTAGTGGGAATATAGGTTAGTACGGATACATACAATATACTCCAAGTGAAGATATTTGATGGTTCTGAGTGTCCTGCGGGCTACAGTACCTGCTCCGAGCTTTCTGCAGGCCACGCTACCGCAAACAAGAGCAGACGCTTACGCTCGTCTTGAGACTAGATGCTGTTGTTATCTTTGTGTAGCCCATCCTTCTCTATGGAGCAGCCACACAGCCCTCATTCTAGAGAAATGATGTAGCTCAGTGGTTCCCATCCTGTGGTCCGCAAAGGCTCCACAGGGGGTCCGTGACTGCTCAGAAAATTAACTAATATTATTAGATTAATAAAGTGTATATAAATAAAGTGGCTAAATGTACAATTGTACATTTTAAAACATAATGTAAATGAAAAGGATTTGAAATCAGAGGGTAAATATTAAATTAGTATCCTTAACTTGATTTGTGGGAGCAGTGGCAGTGCAGGTGGAGCAAACAGAGCATAGTATGTGGATTTAATTGAAATTAGAGAAGTTCAAACCTTCCTATTAACATTTTTATTTTATCTGTTTGCAAATTAAATAAAATGTGTTAATGGGTATGTGCTTGATGAAATGCTTGCCTCTGTATGTTTTGTGAATCGTTTTGCGGTTTAGATCATCGACATTGTTTAGGTCGGGGTCCCCGGCTTCCAGTAATGACTCCGTGGGGAGCCCCCTGATTCCAATAATGATTCAGTGGAGGTCCCCGGGTTCCAGTAACAAAAAAGTTGGGGGTCTACAGAAGTCAAAAGTTTGGGGACCACTGATGTAGCTTGCCTGTGCCAGTGCGCTCTGCGAACACCGAAAGATGATAGTAATACACATCTGACTGTTGCACTCATCTTTTGCTTTCACTCATATTTCATCTCTGTCTCAGATGTTTTGTCTAATTTGCCAAGTGATGCCCAGTCTTTAGCTGCACTGATCCTGCTGGCATCATTTTGGCAGAACAGGATGCAATGGCAGACAGTGTGGAGCGCCTCGCTTGAAGTTCTGGCTCCTCGTCAGCTCCCCCGGCAGGCCAGTTTTATAAATCAACTGTGTTAGGCTGCAAGGGGGTTGTTGAGCCAGTTCTGTATTTGTAGAGCGAGAGCTTGTTGAACAGCTGGTTGTCAATGATCCGGAGTCCAAGAAAATATAATCAATTATTTCGTTGATGCTCTTTTATCAAATATGTTGGTAGGTTACAGATCCAGGAGCAGGCTGTGGACTGACAATTCTTCATCCATTTTTCATCCACATTGTTTCCTTTCTCACAACTTAGAACAAGTCAGTTGTGGCAGACACTACCCAGCAGGCATGCTGCAGAAGCATGCACATATTCCACGGGTCACTTCTTCCTTCTGTTGTGCTTGGATTACGCTGTAAATAAAGAATTCCTTAGAAATACTCGTCTCCAAGCACGAGCTGGTAGTGCTACATTGAGTACGTTGTCCGTGCATTGTTATCGCTAAGCTCGAGCTGCAGTTGGTACATCGGGTGTCGGTAGTGCTTAATTTGTATATAAAAACATGCCAGTGCCCAAAACTCTCCTCTGAAATACACGGCTGCTGCATTTAAATGCGCAACACGGAATACTGAGGCAGCGTAATCCTAAAGCCATCTCGGGCCTCTTTAATCCATATGCACTCACTGTCTGCCCCTTCAGCTCACTCTAGCAGCTTTCTGCTTTCTCCCTTTCTGAGCTTTTCCATCTTTCTGTTCTTCAGTCTTTCCATTATCTGTCCTTTGCTCTCAGTAATTGCCTGATGCAGAAAAATAAACGCCTCTCCTAAAAAATAAGTGCCCCTACGACAACCACCAGCTCAAATTAAGCACTGAGTGTCGGTGTCCATAAGCATGGTATAGCATTGCTACTTAGACTGGGGTTGGTTATCTCTAAGCTCGAGCTGCAGTCAGTACATCGAGAATCAGCATCCATAAGACTGGGATAGCATTGCTGCTTTGAATGGGGGTTGTTATCTCTAAGCTTGAGCTGCAGTTGATACACCGAGTATTGGTGTCCATCAGCACGGGACAGCATTGCTAGTTAGAGTGGGGGTTGTTATCCTTAAGCTCGAGCTGCAGTCGGTACATTGAGTATCCATGTCCATCAGCACAGGACAGCATTGCTGCTTAGAGTGCAGGTTGTTATCCTTAAGCTCGAGCTGCAGTCGGTACATCGAGTATCCATGTCCATCAGCACGGGACAGCATTGCTGCTTAGAGTGGGGTTTGTAATCTCTAAGCATGAGCTGGCATTGCTACTTTGAGTACTACTGCCCATAACGATTGGCTGGTTTTGTCTTATCGAACGCTGTATTCTCATAATCATGACCCGGTATCACTACATTGTGTGTTTTTTCCTTAAGCGTGGATATAGGTAGTGCTTCATAGAGTACTGTTAGGCATAAGCATGAGAAGGTATTGCTACAGAGTGATGTCTATAAGCATGGTTTTGTTTTCCCACTGTTTGTGCTATTGTCCGTAAACACCAGCTGGTTTAACCTTATTGGGTGCTGTATGTTCATAACCATAGCCTGGTATTGCTACATTGAGTGGGTATTCCAACATGGCCTGGTATTGCTACATTGAGTGGGCATTCCAACATGGCCTGGTATTGCTACATTGAGTGGGTATTCCAACATGGACTGGTATTGCTACATTGAGTGGATATTCCAACATGGCCTGGTATTGCTACATTGAGTGGGTATTCCAACATGGACTGGTATTGCTACATTGAGTGGGCATTCCAACATGGACTGGTATTGCTACATTGAGTGGGCATTCCAACATGGACTGGTATTGCTACATTGAGTGGGCATTCCAACATGGCCTGGTATTGCTACAGTGAGTCTTGTTGGACGTAAGCATTAACTGGTATTGCCACACAGGGTGATGTCTGTAAGCATCGGTTTGTAGTCCCACTGGCTGTACTGTTGTCCATAAGCAAAGGCTGGTTTTGCCACATGAAAAGATGATGCAACATTGATTGCATTTCTCTGTAATTTTGAGCTGGTTTTGCCGCAGTGCATAATGTAGTCCACTGTTATTTGTAGGCATGGGTTGACGTTGCTGTACAAGGGGTTATCTCTGAATATAAATATGTTTATTTACGTGTTTTGGTATTTCTAAAGCATGAACCTAGATGGCTAGCTATACAGGGGAAATCCCCAGTTGGGAATACATTGGGTAGGGGACAGAGAAATGCATTAGGTGGGAAATAAGCCTATAAGATATTGAAGATGCAAATTTTCATTTTCTTCTTGAGTGGTGGGAGAGTTGGTGCTGTTGTGTGTTGGAGGGAATTTTGTTTCCGATCCTGGGTGGCAGACTAAGAAGACTTGCAGTCTCCTTTCTGCAGTTTTTAGTCTCTAATCTGGAGATGTGGAGCTCCTGGTGTGGTGCTGTCCTCCAGATATGGTTAGTTTATTAGCTAGGTAACAAGGTTCCTGGTGTAGAGGGCCTTCCAAGTGAGTTAGCTGATCTTTAAGATGACCTGGGCTTGTAGAGTGAGCCATTGTAGATTCTTAAGCACAAGTGATGGGGTTAGATTTCTTTAGCCCCATGATGAGCAGTGTTGCTGCATGAACGATACCTTTAAGGAGAGCGAGGGTGGAATGTGGGATGCTTTTAAGTTAGATGTTGCGTCCATGTAGGTGAAGTATGATTCGAACTGTTGTTCTGTAGTCTTCTACTTGGAGAAAAGATTTCACTTTTTTTTCCAGGAGAGAGATTAAGAACCAGCGTGTTTTGGTCTTTGAAATGTGTTTTGTAAGTGAGTGGTTCAAGTTGAGGGTAAATCCAAGCACAGTCTGTCATTTGGAGTGTGAAGTGCTTTAGGTTTATGTTGGAGATCCATGACTGAATCAGAGATTTTGTTTAAATTGTCCTTTATTAAAAATTTCCATAAGATCTTGTAACACACGCAATGCATTATCATACAGTGCAACACAGTGTTAGTAGACAACACCTTGAAAATCGAGACAGTAGATGGAGTAGCAACATTTAAACTTCAGGGGGTGCGCAGTTGTGTGTGAAGGGGATCATCTCCGTAATATGTCGGGAGCCAGCTGCAATGATTGTTAGGGGTACATGTGTGGGGGATCAGCTAAATTCAAGACATTTGGGCCGCAAGGGTTCTAGCGGCAAGTCATGGCTTTTTGGAAGTCAATGTGAAGCAGGCCCTGGTGAATGTAAATTTAAACCTATGACTTACGGTGGCAGTAAATCCGATCCAGGTTCCAGGACAAGTAGCATGGTATCATTTCCTGCTGATTCAGAGAATGTTTTATCTTGTAGGTATACAGGGGTAGGTTTTCATGCAAGTTAGTATCAGGTACGTTGTTGACATCCACATGTTGGAGATGTGCTCTGAGCCCTCTCTATGTGATTTTGCAATGGAGTTGGCTCTCAGCACACTGGTGGAGCTTGATGTTGCAGCCCTGTAAGGATGACTCCTAAAGGTTCTATATGAAGGCTGGAAATGCTGGGTAGAAGGATAGAGCACTGGGGAACTCCGCAGATGACTGGGAGAGTCCAGGATCAGGTAGTTCCTATCGGAATGAGCTGCTGTCAGCTGCTGAGGTGCAAAATGACTCCTTGTACGACTGTGCATGTGAAGCCTGTGCAAGGCTTCATAGTGTGGATCAATGCTAGACGGTCTATGGTGTTGAAAGCTACGGTGAGTTTTAGCAGGATCAGAAGGAAAGGGTTTTTTGTTGTCATTGAAGAAATCAGGATTGTCCAGTACTTGGGGTGTGGCCGTTTCAGTTCAGCTTTGCCGCAAACCCCATTGATAGTCTTGAAGTAGTTTATATTTGCTGATGAGCTCCTGTAGATGGGTGGTGGCTGTTTTCTTGATGCTTTTCCCAAAAAGATGAGATGGGTTATTGGACAGAAGTTGGCAAGCTATGTTGGATGTAGTGTAGAGTGTTTCGGAGGAAGGCTCTGTGTAGTCCTGAGGCTGTCCTGGAAGTTGCCCTGGGTTAGTGAGACTTTGACAATGTGGTGAAGAAGTGTGAGAGCTCCTCCCTTTGCAGAGACTTGATGGTGATATAGGGAAGCAGGTTGTCTTTGTAGGTGGTACAGTCTGCTGGAAAGAATGCTGTTATTTATAAGGCTGAGTTAGCATCACTGCTTTGTGCTGTTCTCTTTTGCATTGGCTTGCACTGCGGCATAGATTATCATTAAACATGGCCAACACTGCCGCCTAGAGCAGTGTTCTCATATTGCATTGCCAAGTGTTGCATCACATTCTTATTCTTTGTGGTAGCAGCGGTGCCAGGAGTTAGAATTGCTGCACGCAGTGCCATTAGGATTAAGCATGGGTTGCATTTCTGCACAGAGTCCTGTCATTAGTACACATGGGGTTGCAGCATTGTATGCACTTCTGCGGTTGTTACCCAAGGATTACAGTTGCCGCATAGAGCAGGGCTATCATTATGCTTAGGTCGCTTCACAGCAGAGTGCTGCTGTAACTTAGCATTGAATGGTGTTCTGCATAGCTGCTGTTGTTGTTATGCTGAGGCAGCTTCACTGGTGCTGTTAAGGTTGTCACTGTATTGCATGACACTGTAAACTTCTGTGGGTTAAGCACGGCCCAGCATCGCTGCATAGGCTGCTGCTTTCATTACATTCTGCAAGGATGACTCGCTGCATAAAAGTTTTCATTTTCTTTTTCATTCCCATTCTGTGCGACAAAGGTGTGTGCCTGCACAGCACATGAGCACATTTGTCAGTCTTCACGGAAATACTTTTGTGCGACCTGACAGTAACATTCATGATTAAAGTTCAAGCAGATCTCTTGTGAGGGAGGACATTAA
The DNA here is from genome assembly GCF_031143425.1 of Pleurodeles waltl. Taxonomy (NCBI): domain Eukaryota; kingdom Metazoa; phylum Chordata; class Amphibia; order Caudata; family Salamandridae; genus Pleurodeles; species Pleurodeles waltl. The sequence continues at coordinate 1,069,160,600 of NC_090439.1, read as the reverse complement.
GGCCATTGCTGGAGGGGGACATCTGAACAAGGAGCCGTGATCAAGATAAGATCTCGCTCTGTCCACCAGTCAGTCACCATGCTTAACTCAGCAGTGTTGTGCACAGTGTTATGGTGGGGCGTTGCATGGATCTGCAAGATCCTTCCTCAGTTAGCGCGTCCCACACTGCAGAGCTGGCCCGCAGCACAGCCGCGTGCCAGCTTCTGACGGACTACACCCGCATGGAGCGGGTCAGCTGATGCAGGCTATTAACACCTTCAATAATTAGAAACAAAGAGGCTTATTGACTCAGTAAATCTTTTGTAAGCAAATTCAAGGCAGCCACAAAAACTGTGTCCCTGTTACAGTGCATTCCACTCATAGCCCGAAGCGGGCCGCATGGCCATCACAGGGCCTTCTATTGGTAACTCACAGTATGCGTGTGTGGACTTAGCGTGGTCCTAGCTATGAAGCAACGGAGCACTGTACGGTAAGAAGAGGTTAGAGACCATTAGGAGCCGGGGATGCATAGGACCGTGAGAGTTGCTTAGAGTGCGGTGAAGGGAAGGATCCTGCTGCTTGAGCAATGCTGGAAAGTGTTGGGAACGAGAGTGTAGGCTGGCAGGGGCAAAGCTGCGTGAGGTTAGAGACGTGCTGGGGTTTTATCAGGGAGACTAGGGCAGATGGGAGTTGTGTGTTCTGATGTGCCCTATAATGTGCAGGTGACACTGCAACCCAGTTGGTAAGCATTTGAGTCCATATGTGAATTCAGTCCCAGCCTGTACGCCCTATAAACTGCCCAGTATAGGTTTTTAGACCTCTTCATTTAAAGGCCCTTTGCGACTGGCCGCCATGCCGCAGTGTCACTGAGTTAAAGAGTTGGCGAAGGAATCCAAGAGCTATGTAAATATTTGATGAGTACCAAGGCACCAAGAGAGCACTTTCTTCAGCCGACATTGCGCTCACCTTCCCCTGTCCTCTCTCAGATCAAAGCCTGGCCTCCTATTAAGACTTTCAGTGGGGATATCATTTCCCATATTAACTGGCGATGCATAGCAATTGAAGCGGTTGCGGGTTATAGCAACTGAATAAATGATTAACCAGCCATCACCGTGATATTTTATTAAGTGACTGTAAAGGTCAGCGTTGCGAAACCACCCAGCACTTTTCAGGTTATTTGAAAATGTCTGATACTCTTCTCAGCATTCAACAGTTATTGCTTATAGTTCAGAAAGCCAACTTGCTCTTTACATATTCATTTTGTTTTTATGTTATAATTGCCATATAAATAAAAATATAATTTTTTAAAATTCTTAAATGGCTTCTTGGGTAAAGAGAGACTCAACCCCTGAGCATACCCTGCTCGCATGCAGAACACGCTTCGCGTCCCATTCTCTCATACGCTGCTGCTGCAAGAATGCTGCAGTAGCCATAGTGATCATGCGTCAGTCATAGTAGCCCAGCCCTGGTGTGCATGTATTTCTTGACCAGGTCGAGTGCCTTTAAATATATGTCCCTTGCAAAAGTCTACATGTGGCATTCTTTAACATTTCTGTTGCTACAAACAATTCTCCCTCCCAGCCTTCAGAGTTGAAGATACAGGGCCAATCTCCTTCCATCTTTGGGACTTCTCTGTTAGTAGAGGGTGCACCTGCACACGCACAGTGGATATGCACAGGGCGTAGATTGTAGGACTCCTACAAGACACCCATGACTATTGTCAATCGATGCACACTTGTGTAAAGCTGAATGTTGTAACACCTCTGGCCCTCCACCCCTTCGGTGCTTTGCCCACCGGGACCACTTGCAAAATTCAAACTGTGGGACCAGCCAAACACAGGCCAGACAGACGACTGCAAGGCGCAGTAAGCCTACGGGATACACTACGAAGGTGAAAGCCACCATTAGCAATGGACAGCTGAAATCTGCTCCCACAGCAGAGCCAAGAGGCTAAGTAATTAGCAAATGCTACCTGTGAAAAAACTGCAACATAACACGCGAGCATGCTCAAGGCTTGGAAACCCAGGCCATATAGTGGCTATGTTACTAAATTGTAGCTACGCAAGGCAGTCTGATTAGATTTGAAACAACGTATTTTTGGATTCTAAGAGAAACCAAGAACTTTTGGTAGTTCCTTGATGGTGGCTCTCCGTTCTTCTTGTATCGGCAAACGTATGCCTCGCTGATCCCTCACCTACATGAATGATGGTTTTTTGGTTCTTGTTTGCTTTGTGGTAGGGCTGTTTTGGCTGTTTTGTTTGCATCTACAGGTAGGCTGATTGCCCAGGGCCCCGTGATCATTTCACTAGTTTGCTGAATGTTGCTGTGCTCCGCTGCAGTTGCAGGCGTTCCACCACCCCAGGGTAACTGCTACTGTCAGAAGCACCCAATTTGCAGATGCTGCTCAGTGTAGATGATCCAGCTTTGCCAGCCTAATCTAATTGTTTCGCCTAGGGGACTCAGGGCAGACATTTAATAAGAATGGTTTTTTTTCTTGGTGTCTCACGTCATGACTCCCGACTGATGAAGTAAAATATTGCATTCAACACTTTCCTAGAAGGAGCCAGAACTCTATCATTCATCTTCATTCACCGTCAACAGATAATTCAGTTATTCTGAAATGATCTTGATCCAAAATACTAGTGATGCTTTGGTTCATTCCCCTTATCCATCTCCACAACCTTCCTTGCTCTGTTTTCGAATCTACCGGTGTCCAGTTGATCAGCATTATTTTTCATGGTGTAGACAGTGAAATATGCAAAACACGATCAAAAGTGACTTAAGGGTCTCAAAACATTGTTAGGATATACATAAATCAAATGGGATCTTTTAGTTATTGGTCATACGACCATTAAACTAAGTAGCAGAAAAGTAGTTAACAAGTATAGTGCAATTCCCCTTATATGTATTAAAATTATAACTTATATTTTAACACTTTTAAGCCCCCTACAAGTAATGAAAAATCTTCAGAGTGAGATAAATAATTAATGCTATAAAACTACAATTTTCCTTTTGAAAGGACAACTTTTTTGAAACACTCATTTATAAATGGCTTCTTCTCAGCTTTGCATCTATCCTGTCAAGGGCATGTGGACCTGGCGACCCTGAAAAGGGTGCTACCCGCTGGGAGCCCCTAGCAGAGGCTGACACTTAGGAGCTATTAAATTTCTTCAACAAAGAGCAGATCGGGTACCGAAAAAAGTCAGCCATACCTCTTGCTCCATAGGGTAGGAAGGCTTACTTGGGGGGGGGCGGAAAATCACTGTCCCCCACAAAGGTACTCTAAGGATAAACCCTCCCAAAAATATATAATATAACAAATAAGTAACCCTGTACCTGCCAGTTGGGGACAATTTTGACCACTTATCCCATTGTAGTTCCCTTACCATAAGAAAATGATTATTTATTTTTTAGTGACCTTCACCCACTCTAGTAGTGGCATGCTTCATCACTGGGTCCACCTTGGCTCCTACAAGCCAAGGTGGGCTCAACCGACTGACGAGAGTACTTAGTATAGATCCTACCAGGGTCTAAAGATAAAAATACCTTACTGGTCACTTAGGTATCCCTTTACTTGTGGTGTCAGCAGGTAAGTGTAAAAATAAAGAATAGGGGAGATCTCTAGGTGCTTTATGGTCCTATGTCCCTCATTTAGGTGGATGTTATACCCATGTGTCAACATGTTTCAGCCCCTGCCAAGGCCTATCTGGTCTCGGGCTTCCATCAGGACTGGAAAAAGTTGTCGGATCCCCAGCTGGTGATCAAACAAGCAACATGCGTAGCAATCTGTGACCTTGCATGAAACACGGAGTACCTTTTCTCGCCTGTTTGTGAAAAATGAAGCACATATGCTGTCCCGTTTTCGGTAACTACCTTACTTTTCTGGAGGAGTATGGAGAGTGCCCCTATAGTCGCGCATTCATCAAGGGGACTGCGCTACCTCTCAAAGCAGGCTTTTACTGCCATTTGCTACTGTTAAATTGCCTGTCGCCTCATCCCTGGGCCGAGCTACTTCCCTCCTCAATACAGTGGCAGGGACGGTAGAGCTGTGCTTCCCTGGGAATGGTCAATGGACTGTTGTAGGCATTGGACGTGGGCTTAGCGGTGGGTCATGCGTTATGCCTTTAGGTGCTTAGGCAGCCCTCAACTGACTTATGCTCTTCAAGTGTCCCTGATCCCCCCCCATCAGGGCCCGTAGTATGTATGAGGTGCACTGTTTGTGTTTGCACCACAGTGCAGCTTTAAACTAGTGCGCTGGGTACAAAGAAGAACACTGTGCCTAATGACAATGGATGCGTTGCCCTTAAGGCGGGCACGAACTCCAGTCTGCCCTTGAAGCAGCACATGCAGTGAAATAAAGAGCGAGCGACTGCCTTGATCAGCTGCTCGGTGCTTCTCTGTGCAGGCAGCATCCGCATGCACCTTAGAATGGGGACAGAGATCGCCCCCGCAGGCGGGGCAGTGAGTGACTGCACCCGCTTCTAAGGCGATGTCTGAGAGTCCAGGGGACCTCTTTTGCCCCCTGCAGAGGGTGCCCTAAAGGGGGGCACACTGCCTGTGCAACCCCTTTTTTGTTCTGCGGTGCACTATAAGTGTGCCTCCTGATGGCGTCTTTGCCTTTGCGGCCACGTTCACAATATTGTGCAGGAGCAGGGGCGTAGGAGACAATACATTTCTGGGGGGGGACAGGGACAGCCTTGGGGACTTTCAATCAACCCTATACAAATTGCTTGTTGTTTACGAACTGCAGGCTCTGATAAATATACACAATCATATATATTGGAAGTGAAATAGGGAGAAAGGAAGGCATGTTTTCACAGTCTGAAAGTATCTTTTATTGTTATTTACGTTCACAAAGTAATTAGCTCAAATGTGAAAATAATATGTTGATTAACCTTGCATCTTCATGCACCAAGCAAATCAAGGTAGGAGGGTAAAAAGGAAGAACATACCCTTTGCGCCCCACACCCATCATGCCCCTCGCCTCATGCCAATTGGAACCGTACTGGAGATATCAAAAGCGATTAGGTACAACAGTTGTAAACTGTGCTCGGAAACCAGAGTTCTAATACCACTTCTACTCCTGTGTGTGATCTTGGGCAGCTCAGCTCCACATCAGTCATAACTAGAAGCATTTCAACTGAAGACTCTCTTGGAGTTACAGGCGATATAAACATGGATTGTCTAATCTCTGTATAAACTGCAGTCACTAATTTCTTTAGAATCGGCTGTTTGTGATGCACCAAGTCACTGCGTATAAAGACATTCACTGATTATAAAGAAAAGACATCAGAAAATGGCTATGATAGAGTTATTACAGTCGAGTTCCGACATTACAATGCCTTCTGCCAGAGCCAGCAGCCAAGGTAAAAGGCAGATCAGGTCACAGAGCATAATTAATGCAGCTGTTAAAAGCAACAAATGGAATGTTGCTTTTCTTTCTTCTGCTCTACTTTAATAGCTTGGAATGACAGAAGCTATGCACTAAGGGTTTAAGTGGTTTGTGGGAAAGTTGATGGTGTGACTATGTATTATATGGGGTAAAATAACCCCCACGTACATAAGGATATTGCAAGTCACCTTGAAGTTCATACCTTATAAACAAGCATTGGCAAAGCCAATAGGTCTCGCCTATGCAAGTTCTATTGCCTTTGCCAATGTGTTTTAGCCATGCTGTACACTAGTAAGACCACTATTCAGCATGGCTCAAAGTTAATGGCATAAAGGAGAATGATGTGTCATCGACTGGTGTGGCGTAGTGTCCTGGAGTAAGTAGAGTGTCCTAGAGTGGAGCAGTAAACTAACTTTAAAGGAACAGGGGTCCCTTGAATAAAATGCAACACCACTCCCATAAACAATTATATTAAAGTAGTATGCAAATGGAATGTTTCATGCATTTATTCAATCAAAATATAAAAGATCAAATGTAGTGGAAAAACATCAACAGGGGAAATCAAGAAAGACTGGTATTCGGGCATTACACAAGTTATCTGGATGACCCAATGTCACCAATAACAAGAAAAATTTAAAAAGTAACCTATATAGTACAGTGGTTTGGAGGAGGCTGGCCTGGTTTGTAGTGGGTACCTATGGTACGTACACCTTATACCAGCTCCAGTTATCCCGTATTAGTGAAATGTAGGCAGTGTCTAGAAACCAGGCTCTCTAGGGGTAGTGTGGATGAGCAGCCAAGGCCTAACTAGGAGACATACAAAGCTCATGCAATACCACTGTAGTAACACAGTACTCACACACATGAAAGAAAATACTCAGTGTTACAAAAATAAAGGTACTTTATTTTAGTGACACAAATGCCAAATGTACCATAGAGACTATACTCCCTTAGTAGGTAAGTAATACACAAATTATATACGTTAGTATGCAGAAATAGGCATAAAAACTGTTAGAAAACAGTGCAATTAGTGAAAATCACAATAGTTGGAAATGGGCCTGGGGGAAACACAAACCATATACTAAGAAAGTGGAATGCGAATGTCAGTTTCCCACCTAGGCAAGTGTGGTGTGTAGAGGGTCACTGGGAGTATTAGAAAACACTAAAGGTAAGTAATAGAACCCACCTCAGAGCCCAGGAAAGCAGGTGTAAATCAAAGTAACTTTCCTAGAACACACAAGAACACGAGAAAGAAGATAATGAAAGAACCAGAAGATACTTCAAGACACAAAGGGTGGATTCCTGGACCTAAAGACCTGTGGAAGAATGGGGCTAAGTCCAAGAAGCACAGAAGAGTACAGGGAGGACAGGAGCCCCTGCTAACCCGAATCAAGGTGCAAAAGAAGAACCTCTGGTGAAGAACTACAGTCAGTACTGCACCCAAGAAAATGGATGTGGGTTCCTGGTTGGTGCAGATGATATCCCACACCGGATGGATGATTGCAGTCTGGTTTGCATTGCTGGATTCCGCCAACAAGCCTTGGCACATGTAAAGCTCACAGTTAGCGGAAAATGGCACTGGCCGGGACCAGGAGGGACCTGGTGGACTCTACCCAGGAGGAGGAGTCAGAGGGGGCTCTCAGCAACTCAGAGAGCCCACAGAAGACCAGCCAGCGCACACAGGAGGCCCCCAGCACGGGGACAAAGGAGTTGCAAAAGGAGGCCCACGCAGTACAAAAACAAAGGATCCCACGCTGCCAGAGAACCACTCAGAAAGCTGTGCCATTGCAGGAAGGAGTGCTGGGGGCCGGAGCTACATTGTGCACAAAGAATTTCATAGAAGGATGCCAACAAGCCTTGGCAACTGAAAAACACGTGGTGCACAGAGGTACTGTCTTACGTGGGAAGGCAAGCTCTTACCTCCACCAAAGTTGGACAGTAGGACGTCAAGACCGTTGGGACCACTTCAGTCCACCACCCGTGATGCAGGATCCATGCAACTCGGCAGGAGAGGGGACCCACGCAGATAGTCGTAGTTGGAGAGAGGTGCCTGCTGAAGCAGAGGAGTGACTCCTTCAGTCCAAGGGAGATTCGTTCATTCTTCTGGTGCAGGCTGAAGACAGGCTGTCCTCTGAGGATGCACGACCGGGAAACAGTTGCATTTGCTGGCAAGAGCTGAAGATACAATGTTGCAGAAGTCGTCTTTGATTCGTTGTTGCAGTTTGTGGAGTTCCTGGAGGGACCAGATGCAGTTTCATCGGTGAGAAGGTGAAGTAACGGATGCAGAGGATTCCTGCTGGAGTCTTGCAATCTGAGCCTGAAGAACCTCCCAAAGGACAGACCCTAAATAGCCCTGAAAAGGGGATTGGTCAGTTAAACAGATAAGCACCTATCAGGGGACGGCTCCGACACCACCTGCTGGCACTGGCCACTCAGATGCTCCCAGAGTTCGCTGCCAACTTGGAATCCAAGATGGTTAAACCCAGGGACCCTCTGGAGGAGCTCTGAGCACCATTCCTGGGGTGGTGATGTACAGGGGAGTGGTCACTCCTCTTTCCTTTGTCCAGTTTCGTGCCAGGGCAGGGACTGGGGGTACCTGAACCGATGTAGACTGGATTATGCCAGGAGGGCACCAAATGTGCCCTTCAAAGCATTTCCAGTGGCCTGGGGAAGGAAGCTACCCCTCCCAAGCCTGTAACAGCTATTTCCTAAGGGAGAAGGTGTAACACCCCTCTCCCAAAGGAAATGCTTTGTTCTACCTTCCTGGGCTTGAGCTTCTCAAGCAACAGGAGGGCAGAAACCTGTCTGAGAGGTGGCAGCAGCTGGGGCTGGCTGGAAAACCTCAGAAGGCTGGAATGGCAATACTGGAGGTCCACTAAAGAGCCCCAAGAGTGCATGAAAACATACAACCAATGCTTGCAAAAGCCTTGGGGTATGATTCAAACATGTTTGATACCAAACATACCTATGTTTGGAGTTACCATTATGTAGCTGGGAATAGGTAGTGACCTAATTTCCAGTACACGTGTAAAATGGCATCCTCGCACTCATGAAGTTTGGGAAAATGGTCCTGGAGGTCTTGGGGCACCTCTGCTAGTGCAGGGGTGCCCTCACACACAGGTACTCTGCACCTTGCCCTCAGGGCTGGAGGGCCTGCCATAGGGGTGACTTATAAGTGACCTGGTGCAGTGTAACTGGCAGTGAAAGGGTGCATGCACCTTTTCACGCAGGCTGCAATGGCAGTCCTGCAGAAGCCTTTGCATGGGCTCCCTATGGGTGGCAAAAGAAATGCTGCAGCCCATATGGATCTCCTTGAACCCCAATGCCCTGGGTACCTAAGTACCATATACTAGGGACTTATAAGGGGGCACCAGTATGCCAATTTTGGGTGAAATACTGGGTTACCAGTATGCAACAACCATAATTTAAGGGAAAGAGTATAACTACTGGGGTCCTGATTAGCAGGATCCCAGTAGACACACTCAAACACACTGGCAAACAGGCCAAATGTGGGGGTAACCGAGCTAGAAAGAGGCTACTTTCCTACAAGGTTAGCATCCACAATAATGATTTGCAAGCTCTTATACACCGACTTTTACAAGAATGACTCAAATAGTGAATCAAGAAGTAATTAGCTCGTAGTACCTATGCTTATGACAACTTATGTACAATATCACAAATTCAAGTCAAGGTACTTTGGCCGACGATATTTCGATCCCCTAGACAAGTATCAGGATCATCCTAAGCCTTTGTTAAGCTTGAGTTAAAAGGGTTACAGAGTGCTTGTAACCAAAACGCCGAAGATCAATCTGACTCACGTCTCATGAGTGAGAAGGCAATCAATGGAGATCTGAATCTCTAATCAAGCTCCAATGCCATAAAGTAGTAGTAGAGTGGAGTAGTGTCACAGTGTAATAGAGTGTCATAGAGTGGAGTGGCAGAGTGTCGTAGAGTGAAAAGGCATAAAGAAGAGTGTACTGGAGTAGAGTGAAGTAAATTAACGTGAACTGGCATAGAGAAAGTTGGGTAGAGTGTTGCTGAGCATAGTACATAGTTGTATAGTGGAGTGGCATAGAGGGTTGTGCAGTGGCGTTGAGAAGAGTATCGTAGATTGAGGTGGCATAGAGTGGTGTGGAGTGGCATAGAGTGGAGTAAAGTGGAATGGAGTGGCGTATAGGGAGTTGTGTAGGGAGTTACAGAGTGGAGAAAGTGTTAGAGTTTAATGGAATAGAGTGTCAGAGTCTAGTATTATGGAGTGTAATGTCAGAGTGAAGTGTCAGAGTGGAGTTGGATGGTCTAGAGTGAAGTGGCATAGAGTACAGTGGTGCAAAATAGATTGGTGTAGAGTGTAATGGTATAGAGTGCATTGGTTTTGAGTAAAGTGGTGTAGAGTGCATTGGCGAAGACTGCACTGGTTTAGCGTACAGTGCAGTAGCGTAGAGTGGCGAAGAGTAGAGGGGAGCAGAGTGGAGTGGCACATCATAGATTGCAGTGGTGCGGAGTGCAGTGGAGCAGGGTGCTGTGTCATAGAATGATGCTGTGCATGGTAGAGTGAAGTGGTGCAAGGGAGAGTAGACTGGTGTAGAGTGCACTGGTGGAGTGCAGTGATGCAGAGTGGCATAGAGTGTAGTGGCATATAGTACATTGGTGTAGAGTGCAGTAGAGTGGCATATAGTTGAGCGGTGCAGAGTAGAGTGCCGTGGTGCAGAGTAGAGAGGAGTATAGTTCAGTGGCAGAGTGCAGTGTTGCAGAGTAGAGTGTCATAAAGGGCAGTGGTGTAGAGTGGCATGGAATGCATTGGTGTAGAGTGCAGTGATGTAGAGTGATGCAGAGTAGAGAAGAGTGGCTTAGAGTACAGTGGTGCAGAGTAGAATAGAGTTGCATAGAGTGCCGTGGCATAGAGTAGATTGCTGCAGAGTACAGTATAGTGGTGAAGAGTAGATTGTTGCAGAGTGGAGCATAGTGATGTAGAGTGCAGTAGCATAGAGCGGTGCAGAGCAGATTGGAGTGGCGCAGGGTACATTGGAGTGGTGCAGGGTAGATTAGACTGGCATAGCATAGAGTGGAGTTGCGTAGATTGCAGTGGCATAGAGGAGATGATTTCAAAGTAGAGTGAAGTGCCCTACAGTGGAGTAGTGTAGAGTAAAGTGGCATTGAGTGCAGTGGTGCAGAGTAGAGGGGCGTGGAGTTCAGTGGCAGAGAGTGCAATGTTGCAGATTAGAGGGTCGCAGAGTACAGTGGTGTATTGTAGAGTGGCATGGAGTGCAGTGGCATAGAATGCTGTGGCGCAGAGTACAGTGGCATTGAAAGCAGTGGAATAGAGTGCTGTGGTGCAGAGTAGATTGGCATAGAGTGCAGTGGCATAGAGTGCATTGGTGTAGAGTGCAGTAGAGTGGCATATAGTTGAGCAGTGCAGAGTAGAGTGCCATGGTGTAGAGTAGAGAGGAGTATAATTCAGTGGCAGAGGGCAGTGTTACAAAATAGAGTGTCATAAAGCGCAGTGGTGTAGAGTAGGGTGGCATAGAATGCATTGGTGTAGAGTGATGCAGAGTAGAGTGCCGTGGTGCAGAGTAGAGAGGAGTATAGTTCAGTGGCAGAGTGCAGTGTTGCAGAGTAGAGTGTCATAAAGGGCAGTGGTGTAGAGTGGCATAGAATGCATTGGTTTACAGTGCAGTGATGTAGAGTGATGCAGAGTAGAGAAGAGTGGCTTAGAGTACAGTGGTGCAGAGTAGAATAGAGTTGCATAGAGTGCCGTGGCATAGAGTAGATTGCTGCAGGGTACAGTATAGTGGTGAAGAGTAGATTGTTGCAGAGTGGAGCATAGTGATGTAGAGTGCAGTAGCATAGAGCGGTGCAGAGCAGATTGGAGTGGTGCAGGGTACCTTGGAGTGGTGCATGGTAGATTGGATTGGCATAGCATAGAGTGGAGTTGCGTAGATTGCAGTGGCATAGAGGAGATGATTTCAAAGTAGAGTGAAGTGTCCTACAGTGGAGTGGTGTAGAGTAGATTAGAGTGCAGTGGTGCAGAAGAGAGTGCAGTGGGACAGAGTACAGTGGCATTGAGTGCAGTGGTGCAGAGTAGAGTGGCGTGGAGTTCAGTGGCAGAGAATGCAATGTTGCAGATTAGAGGGTTGTAAAGTACAGTGGTGTATTGTAGAGTGGCATAGAGTGCTGTGGCACAGAGTACAGTGGCATTGAAAGCAGTGGAATAGAGTGCTGTGGTGCAGAGTAGATTGGCATAGAGTGCAGTGGCATAGAATGCATTGGTTTTGAGTAAAGTGATGAAGAGTGCACTGGCAGAGTGCAGGGGTGTAGTGTACAATGGTTAGAGTAGAAAGCATAAATTGCAGTGGCGTAGTGTAGAGTGCTGCAGAGTAGAGTGGAGTGGTACAGCATAGATTTCAGTGGCGTAGATTAGAACAGAGTGGAGAAAATGGTGTAGGGTGCAGTGGCATAGGGTAGATTGTTTCAGAGTAGAGTGAAGAAAAGATAGAGAAAAGATAATATACTTCAATATGCTGAAGTATGTAAAAATAACAACATAAATAATAACTAGGCATAACTGCCCAAAATGAAATATGGCTTCTCCCTGTTAGCCACACTGTAATCAAGCCCTTCATTACCTAGATAACAAAACATTAAACATAAATGTTAGAAAAATATACCCTTCTAATAGCTAAATTGCTGTGTGAAAAGGTAAAATCTGGGCTCAATCTCGACTTCATTGTTTCATCAACTGGTGTGATCTTAGGCAAATACAAATATTGTGTTTCACGGAGTCTCCTTTCTAGCCTGCAGGCATCAGGGTGAATGGGACTCTGTTTCCTTTTTAAATCTTCTTCCTTGTCTTGCAGCTCCTCTTGAAGGCGCCCCGCAGTGCTCCTCTTCAAGGCGGCAGCGGGTGATGCAGACAGTAATCATCCAAAACTCCTTTCTCCTCCTCGTGCCCTTTGTTCTTATGAGCACCCTTAATGCCCACAGCTGTGAACAGGACAAACAAAAGGGCAGAGGGCGCAGGGGGCCTCTGGACTCACCTTCATTCTGTTCCCATCAGATTGGAGGATGGTCTGTACAGGGCCATTATAAGTAGCGCTTTTGTGCGCTAATGGCCCTCTGAATAATAGATGTGAGAGGGGAAATTATTGTGTCCCCTTGTCCCCCCCACCTTCGTCCCCGTGTCCCCCACCCTCCAAAATCTGGGGGGGATACATCCCCCGCGTCCCCCACACTTCCTACGCCCATGTGCAGGGGCCAAGAGATTCCCTTATTTTCATGAGACTGTGCCTCCATGCAAATGAGGGTATGCCCTCTCGAAATAGCGCTGGCGCTACATGTGTGCTAGCGCTATCAGTATTACAGAAGGGGCTGGGCACGTGCCTGCAACCCCTCCTGTAAAACCAAAGTGTCCTGGTGTGCACCAAGCAGGTGCACCCGCCCTTTGCCCCCCAGGGCACTTTGTGTAACACGGCCCCATGTCCGGAGCACCTTGCTATTCGATGCATAAATTGGATTGGGAGCTAATAGCTTCCCTCTCTATCTTGAGTTCAACTTCTGAATTTCGTTTTACAAAGGGAAAAGCGCCCGCCCTGAAGTGGGGGGGCGCGGCCCGTTAGGGGTCGGGGCCTCCAAGGCCCTGGGGCACTCCCCCCTTTTTGTCTGGTCGGCCCCTCTCGCCGGGGGTACGCGGAATTGGCCGCGTTTCCGCCCTGGCGCCTCACGAGGTGTTGAGGGCGGAAGTAGTCAGGGGGGGGGGGCGAGTCGTGGGGCCGACGTTGGTCTCTGGGGCTGGTTCCGGCCGCCGCATACCGGTGGGGGGCTATTTAAGAGCCCCCCAAAGAAGGCTAGTCCTTCTTTACCTGTGTGCGACGGCCGGGACCTGCGCGGCAACCCGCGATTGTCCCACCCACCCTCTCCTATATATTAGCAGTTAGAAGTAAGGTTTGGAAATTGAGATATAAATGTGACTAGAAACAATAGGAGGGGGGTCCCCAAGGTGGGGCCCCCGGGAGGACATCTGGGATGGGATCCTGAAGTTCTGAGCCAACCAGCGGATGGATACACCAGATCAGGGGGTAAGAGACCTCAGATCGCTGGGGGGAACATAGGGCTTCAGCTCTTAGCTCCTCCCATTACACCCCAGGGCTGATTGGTGGTTGGAGGGGGGGCGGAACCCTAAGCAGGAGGACAAGGTACGGTGTAGTCAGGGTAACCGCCCCTCCTACGGATACAGGTGAGGCACAGGTCACCTGTGTGGTCCAATGGTGGTTCAGGACAGGAAGGGATCCTGTCAGGTTGATTTACGGTCACAATAAATTCTCGTTAGCATGTAAATAAAAATGTTTGCTGAAATGATTAATTTTGCTACACTTACTATGAACAGTTGTACGTGTTGAGTTATGATATGTTTTTAATATATGTCTTTGAAAATAAAGATAACCTCTTCCAACGATAAGAATTTTGTCGCTCTGTGTATTCCTGGCGGGGGGGGATCATGGGCCGTTTTGGGGGCCTCCGGACCCTAACACTTCAGCAGTTTCCTCAGTTAGTGCCATTGCTAGACAAAACAACACCTTGAAAACACAGAACAAGCTGATCAAATCCATGACCTGGGTCCTCTTACTAGGCTCACACCACATGCCTCACTCAGACAACCTACCCGGCCCCCATCTTCATCCAGACTGTGCCGCCTTCATCCTCTCAGCAGATAACCGGGAGCCCACCGGCAGCAGTCCTGAGCAAACCCACCCAGACAAGCAGGGTGGCCAGAGGTGATTTTTATCCATCGAGGCAACTGCGGAAACAAATTACTCGCACTAATAACATGGACTTTTCCTGCTGCATTTATGGACATTGTGTTCGCAACAAAAGGTGACTACAGCAGGTCTATCCTGACAGCCCTCTGGAGCACCAGCTGAGTCACTGTGCATCGGCCACAGCTCCTCGGTACCCCCTGAATATTAACATATAAGTGTTGGTGCACTTCATCCCATTTTACCACTGCATCAAAATCACCCCCATGATTGTACCAACCGCAGCAATACTGCTGTAGCAGGACTAGTAATGGTACTGGTGCTGTTTGTAGTAGGTCTAGTAAGGATCACTTTACACAATTGAGTGATGGAAGGCTAGTGTGAAAGTATTACTTACTAGATGAAGAATCATTTTTCTTTTTGTGTTCCAATGAGAAGAAATAGAACTCGAAGACATCGATTCTCCGACAGGCCTGTTGATGTTATTGTCTGTTTTAGATGGGGCACCTGCCACTGTTTGACCCCTGTCCCGCATCTGTCCTTCTCTAAAGAAGGCCCCTTAGTGTTTTCTCATCTTACATTTTTGTGTGTCTTGTATAACTCATTTTTATTCATGCTTTGAAAAGCACCTATATGTACTTGGGATTTTTTTTAATAGTCTTACACTGTCTATTGTCCAATACCTTCTCCCAATCTTCTCTTTCTCTCAAGTCACCTTATTAATCTTAGTGGCGGGGGAGTCGGGTGTTTGATCTAACAAGCCCTCTGCCTTTGGATGATAATGGGCTTACAGATCCGACCTTCTCTCATCTCATTCTGCAAGTCTGGCTAGATATTCCCATTGGTTGAGGATCAGCTCAACTCCTCAGCCTCCTGTTGCAATGCCAGACTCATACATCCATGCAATGAAACACTGCACATGTCCCGGTGCTATTCAGTTCTGCAGGTATTCACGATTGATGTTAGAAGCGACCATCCTAATCATTTCAGCAAAGGTCAGGTTGTGAATGCTCTTTGAGACAAGGAAGTTTGCTCCAGAAAATATAAGTATCACCTTAAAAACACACATGCAATTTGTGTATTTGCAGTGCTTTGTGGTGTCTGCAATTTACTGTGATCTGTGTGACTTTGTGTGGTGCCTCTCTGGAGTGCCCCCCTTCCCTGTCCCCTTAAATGTGGAGTTTGAAGAATGTTAATCATTTCCATTTCTTTAAGTCCTGAGGTAGAACATTCCAAACTATTGGTCTGTTCACTAAGAGTCTCTTGCCACCTAAGGGGCTGACAGTATTCTACACATGGTCATGCCAGTGAATCTGGTTTGGAAGATGATGTGTCGGTGGCTGAGAGGATGATATGATAGGAGGCTGTAGATTCAGGTTGTGGAGTTTGCAGATCTTATTTTATGACCTTTGATTTCCCAGGTGGACCCCCCCATCCCCCCGCAGCTTCCATGATTTCAAAGATAACTTATCCTTGATACACAAGCGGGCCTGCAGATACATTGACTTTTCATGCACTTATTACGACCTCCATCCCAAGCTAGCCAGGTAGACTACCCCTTTGTACACTGTCCTTAGGAGACCTGAGCCCAGCACTGGCCTAAATTATTGTAACAAATGGACTTCTGGTCAACTTCCTCCTTTCCCATAACGGACCAGCTATATCAAAACATGGGAGCCGAGATTAGTTAGGGCCACTCTTAGAATGCTTGTGCACACAAACTTAAAGGTATAACTGCAGTAACCCACCTGCATGATACAAGTTATAGTAATAAATGGATTACCGTGCAACAATGATGTTTGCATCCAAATGATCATTGGCCCGAAGTGGTGTGTGCTAGACTTTGGTGAGGTGTGGCATCTTTGCATAGTAAAAAATGCAACAAGAGTTTGAATCCTGTCTGTTTTCATTTCCACGCATGCCCCTCGCCTGTATCGTTTCCCTGGAACCTCTTGTTGGAATGGACTGATGGCTGATACAGTTCCCTCTGAAAAAATGAACACTTCTTTGTTGGTGATCATGAAATGGTTGAAATAACCAAACCATTCACTCGATATATCCTAATTCTGTCCCATGCTGTCTGGGCTTCTGTGGTGAGCGCGCAGTCTACTGAGCCCGGGCACCCACACTCATTCACGGTCCAGCTATGGAGAAAGAAATCAAGTTGCAGATTGACTATTACTGGAAGTGTTTTTCACAACATACTCTTCTACTCACTTCTCTGCAAAGCAGACACTGAACATTTATTTATGTTAATGCCTGCAATGCTGTCCCACTCACTGAGAGAGCGCTCTATGATAACATAGATTAGACGGTCTTCATGAATACAGCTGACCTGCTGGCTGGTTCTCATACACAGAAGACACTTGTACATGCTTGTCACTGCTGGAGACTACTAGGAGTCTACATCACGTGAACCCCTTGGTCACCTAGAGAACACCGTCTGCAACCCGGGCTCAGCAGAGCTTGGGGAATTGCAGGCCACTGCCAGGATGGTAGGGCGGCACACAGATCAGGGACAGGCAGCAGCCATCTTGCCTTACAGATTAAGCCCAGGCTGAGTGGATGGGACTGAGTGGCATCACATGAGTACTGCCAGATTTCTTGCCCCCACCACCATACAGTTTCCACCTCCAGATCTGACCAATTATGCACATCTCCTCCCCAATTGTTGATCCCTATCAGACTGCCCCCACTTAATGAGCTCTACCCCTCTGCTTCTGGGATGTTACAAGCTTCCCCCAGATTATGACCTCTACTAGACTAATTCTGAGATCCAACGTGCTTCTGAGATCCTGATCCGATAGATTTCCCTCACTGATCAAGGCCTTTATCAGACCCCTTCAAGATGACCTTTTTTAGATTGCCCTGATGATTCCGTCAACTAGACAACCTCTCGATCATGACCTGACTACCCTCTAATTCTGACCTTTACAAGGGCATCACATTTTCTTGACCTAAACCACAATGTCATGAATTATGATCTGTACCATACTGCTTTCAGTTAGATTTCTGCCAGACTCTCACCCGACCCACCACAACCTCATCTGACCACCACCAGCAGCCAGCCACTGCCCTCTCCCTCAGTTTTGACCACTGTCATCACCCATCTCAGCACAACATATTAGTTTCTCCTCCTTTCTATGCCCCCTTGTGATCATGCAAACATGCCCAGCTTCATCTCCTCAGCATCTGTCCCCTTACCAGTGACACACTTTGGCAGGTCAGACCTCTACCAGACCCTGCTATGCTGAAATTGTTTTTTTACCTGCTTTCAACACTCAGCAGATAAAAGTAGTTTTATGAGACGTTTTCATTCCTTTGGTAATCTGCATTCTAGGCCTAAGAGGGTCTTTAGAGAAGACAGGCCAGAAGCAGATCGATCAGTGATGGCAGATGCTCCTATCGTCGCTATAAGAAAAGGTTTTGTCCGCAAATCCCACAGGCACTTTGGGTTTATATTTGCAAAAATGAGGTTTTTGTGGAGAAACTGTCGAGTCACTGGGGGTGGTGGTTGAAATAACATAATACAGCACCATACTCATGAATACACAATAGCAACACAATGGGAGATTCATTTTACAACTGTCTTGTGTGGTTACTAAAACTAGGGCAACTGGTTAAACACTCCAAAATGTACACGAACAGTACTAAGGAGCAGTTTGTCAAGTTTGCCCACACCTAGAATGGAAAAGGCACAGAAGCAGTGTGAATGGTATTAGAAGATTCACATACAGCCACTGTTCAAAAGCTTCACTGCTAAGGATACTATAGTCATAAGAGGAGGGTTGGAACATATCCTGCCAAATGGGGATACTGCTACCTGCCAAGTAAGGGAGGAAATGTGTTAGTCATACAGGCCTGGAGCCTCTCAAGCTGTTGCAAAAAAATCAAAAAGATGGAACAATAGCAAAAAAGGGAAGGGACACCAGCTCCACACGGTGCCTGGGAATTTTTGCCCTTACGCTGCTTTTTTCTCCATTTTCAGCTACACCACCCCATCCTGACGCACAATACTTTGAGTCCATATAACCTGCAATCGCATGTAGGTTTTTTGGTCTTATTTTCTATGCCAAAAAAATGTTCAATTACAGTGTGCAGCTCATTGAATCTGTCCTGAACAACAGTTAAATATTTGTAATACTTTTTATTAATTTTTAAGAGCATTTGTTATTTTTTGGGCCATTTAAATGTCTCATTTACCACTCACCAACCTTTCTCCTAAGCCTGTCCAGTCAGAATTCATTCCCTTCCGTGTGTTGTGGCCTTGTCTGAGTGACGTGGGCTGACTTGGCCCTCTCCCAGTGCCCTGTAATCATTCCTGCCACGGGTGCAGCATCTCTGCAGCCCTGCTCTTCCTGTCTGTCACTACCATTTACTACTTTCAAGCAGAGGACTCGAGGGCTCGTCTTCAGTGTGTATCCCTGGTGGCTTCTTGGTGTCTGTCAGCTTGTCCATTTGCGGTCTTCTTTTTGCTTCTTCTTCTCTCCGCCAAATCCTCCCTTGTCGCATTTGATCATGGTTGTGAGGCTGAAGATATACTTAAACAACGCATGGGTGTTGTGGCAGGAAGGGTGCAGTGGACGTTCCTGATATTATATCTGTAATGCTGAGGAAGGTAAGCGGACTGTGTAATGATCCAAAGAGGCTGGGTGACGTCATTGAGGACATTATCACTGGCTGTAGTTTACATCAAGTGTATGTTATGTAGTGAACTCTGATGTGTGGGCTCAAACGTGGTTGCAGGCCTACTGTGAGCAGCACTAGTGCTACATAAGGTAATAGGGCGTAGAATGGCAACAGTAGTATTTGTTGGTAGTACTATCAGGCATTGCATAGTGCCCGAAGGAAGGCTATTAGCACATTTAGTACTTTAAAGACTAATTAGAGAAGTAGACGTTATTACAATGCCTGGATTGCTGTAATCCCTGTATAAACGTCAGTCTCTGGTTTCTTTATAAGTGTGACTTGTGACGCCTACAGTAGCCAATAAAGAAAAAACATCAGAACTCGACGATTATAAGTTATTACAGTTGAAGTCCGAGGTCACAATGCCCGCTGCAAGCAGATGAGGTGAAAGGCAGGTCAGGTCATGGAGCATAATTGAAGCAGCTGTTTAAAGCAACGAAAACTCAACCTTGCCTTTCTTTCTTCTGCTCTATTTTGATAGCTTACAATGACAGGCAGAGAGAATGTTTATTTTTTGTGCTCTTTGGATAGAGAAAAGCTACAATCTGTCTGCATGTTTCTATACAGCTACTGCAGGTTATTTCCTTTTTGTTTAGAAAACTGGCTTGTATTGAACTGTTTCTAATATCTGTTTGCCTCAGATTTCTAATATGTTTTCAATGTGATTATTTTTGCACTAGAAATGGAAAGTGGCAAGGGAGATCTGGGTGGGGTTCCCTGTGGCACCTCGAACCTCTGTGGTTCTGGAGGGTCTCCTTGACTGGGGAGAAGGAAGACCCTATCACTCTTTTCTACCAAGCCCTTCGATCTGACATGACAACATGCCAGTACCCTGCACGAAACACATGGGAGAGGGAATCGGGTACACCTATATTGGATTTAGACTGGGCGAGAGCATTGACCTAGCCCGCACTGTGTCCTGTAACAATAGGTTTAAACTTATGCATTTTCACTACCTACATCGTACATTTGTCATACCACAACGACTAAATAACAAAAATCCCACTAGGCGAGCCACCTGCCCATGCTGTGGAGCTAATTTTTTGGACATGGCGTGGGGTTGAGCGCCAGTCCAGGCTTACTTGGGGGCAAGTTGTGACACGTATCGAGTCGGCCATAGGAATGCATGTCCCCTTGACACCACTTACTTGTTTCCTGGGAGTAGTGGCATGTCCCAGAGGGCGTAGGATTCACTATAGAATGACCATAGGCTGGATGCGTACCAGGGTCCCACTGTTTACAGAATGGTTCCGAGACATATTGGAATGGGAAGCGGCTGGGGAATCTCACATGAAAGTATCATGCACGGATGTAGGGGCGGCTACAGCTATACGACTCTTGGCTTACTTACTGGATAGGTTTTCCGAGGATGACATCATGACATCGGGGAAGAGCTATGAAGGGGAGGGATGATGATCTGTCGGATCAAGGGCCCGCTCTACATTTTTCAATAGTTAAGTGTGAAATGCAGTACCCTGGAATGTTATGATGGTTAATAACCTGGGCCGTACCAATGACCAGATACTATCCCAGAATATATTGATGTTTCTTTCCGTTGACAGGGTGCCGTTGTTTGATGACTTAAATAATTGTAAAGGCCTCTGAACAGTAACTGCTAATTATAATATATTATGAGTAATGCTGATGACGTGCACTACATGTATATGTTGTCACTGTTCAAAACTAATAAAACAGTTAAAAAAAAATGCACTAGAGGTTTTATTTTTATTCTTCATGTATGCAAACATGCTCACTCTTTCATATGAAAGAGCTATGCACCAAGATTTTAATTTGTTTATGGGAAAGGTGATGATGTGACAATGTATTATATGGGATAAAGAACCCCCTGATGTACATGATAAGGATAATGCTAGTCACAGAGTTCCATACCCTTATTATGTTCTCGGTGAAGTACAATATCTTTATAATGTATGACAGAGGGTACTTTATCCATTATATACTAGGAGCAATTCTACTAGGGCCTGGTAACCAGGGGCCGGCTTTAGGGCGGTGCCATCGGTGTGGCTGCACCAGGTGCTGACCTAAATAGGGGGGCACCGACCTCAGGGAGGCGCTGTGTTTAGCAATAATTTACAAAACTTGTGATTTAAAAGCACATGTTGGAAAGTTCCTTGTGTGTCCAGCCTTCAGGAAGCAATTAAAATGTCAAGATAACTCTTGTGATTAATGTTCTTGCTAGAGAGAGAGGTCAGTGTTTTGTCCAGTGGCAGTTTGACCTGCCATAAAGTAGCACAGACGGTTAATATGCCTGATGCGAAGAACATAACTATATTTTATGTGGATAGCTGAGTGGGTTAGTAAAGCCAGCATTTACCAACACTTTAAAACAAGTGAAATGTATGCGAGAGAGGCTATGGAAAGATGAGGGGCACTTTTGCCAGGGGGGCGGTAGTGAGGGAATCCGAGGAGGTGGTCAAAAAAGATTACTGCACTGGGCGCCACCAGCGCTTAAGCTGGCCCTGCTGGTAACAGTACCGGAAATCATAATGGCATTTCCAAAAGTAGTTCTAGCAATAGCAAAAGTACTTAGTACATTACTACAGTTAATAAAACCTCAAACACTGGTACCAATTTGAAGTAATAATAGTAGTCGAAGATATAGGTTTAGAAGCACTAGTACTGCTAGCATTATTAATTAGTGTACTGTTACTATGACCATTAGTTTTATCAATAGCAACAACACCACTGTAGTTGTGCTGTTTATAGTACTGGTACTATCTGATAGAGACTTCTCGTTGCAGATTCCTTACCTTAGAATTTTCCCCCAGGTGTCAGATTTGGATCTGGAGATTTTTTTCTAAGAGCAATACCCTTGCACATCGGTATGTGGCATCTGTCGACTCCGTTGGCATCGTAGTTACCGTGATGATGTCGGGAGTAGTACGTAGATGCCGCCTCAGTGCAGTGACATCAGTTCTTTTCTTTCCGTGCCACACGCTGATCTGGAGAGAGCTACCCTTGTAATTTTTTGACCGACTTCGACTCTTTTTTTCGAGTTTTTTATGAGTTTTTTGCTGTGTCGAGGGATGTCCCCGAAGACCAGTTTCAAACCGTGCGAGGACTGTCACTGCATGATGTCGGTGATGGACCCGCATTGGGTCTGTTTGTGGTGCCTGGAGCGCGACCACTACCCGAAGTCGTGCGCCGAGTGCTGGGCCATGCACCCAAAGTCCTTGAGGGAGAGGTCCCTCAAGCTTATGGCGATTCGGTGCTCGACTCCGCGTAGGTCCCGGTCTCGTTCGAGGGGAAGGTCTCGAGACCGGTCGCGGAGCCACCACCTTTCTTCTTCTTTGAAGTTTTTGGGTCAAGGTAAGAAGAAAACGTTGAAGAAATCCCGTTGCCCTTCAACTTCAGCCCGTTGCTCGGCTTGTGCGACGCGGGAGGAGCATCGGCGCTCGAGGCCTCCGTCCTCAGTGCCTGCTTCTGAGCCCGCTCCGCACTTATCCGATTTTCCAGGCGCGGAAGCGACCCCTGCCCAATTGAAGGAGTTGTATGAGGCCATGCGCCTCATTTTTGGGCAGGCCGATCCCGTTATGGCGTTAGGGGTTCGGTCCGGGACCCTTCGGGTTCTGCTCCAGCTCTGGCTGCTGAGGTCCCCTCCGGATCCACTCTCGGATCCACACCTGCGCCAGTCGTACCATTGAGACCTTCCCCAGTGCTGGTTCAATTATCAACGCGCCCGACGTTGGTGGTGCCCACCATCAACGTAGACCTGATCCTTATCCCTGATGACTCTGAGTCGGACCGACATCGGCCGATGCTGCCTCCTTCTTCAGTGGGGTCTATTCACCCCAGGTTGGATTCTGACCCTTTTTCTTATGGGTACGAATTCTGGGAAGGATTGGACCCTTATGAATACCAGGATGGCCCTAACTTGGACTGAGCACAAAGTTGGGCGAGGCCATTGGTCCGGATTCCACTCCAGACACTGGCATGCCATCACCTTCTACCATGGCTATGGCGGACGGAGCAACTTATTTCATGGTGGTCAGTAGGACGGCTAAGGTCCTCGGACTTGAGCTGCCTACTGTTCACGTCAGGTCTAATCTCCTGACGGAGGTGCTTCAGTCAGGGGCTTCCACATCGGTGCCTCTTCTACCATTCAATGAAGCCCTCACCAATGTCCTTTTTGTTCTAGACCCAACACAGGGGCTCCTGTGAACAGGACTATGACACACTACCATCTGCCGGCCCCGAATGACCCTAAATTTGTCTCCCAACACCCCGAGCCCGAAAACCTGGTCATCCAGGCATCCTCATCCTCGGACGCGTTCCCTTCTGCAACCTCTGATAGGGAATCAAAAAAGGTGGAACAATTTGGGAAGAAGATGTTTTCTTCCTCCAATCTCGCACTGTGCCTTTTGGGCTGTTATGCCCACTCTCTGTGGGATACAGTCGCACAAGTTCTGCTGCAGATACCGGAGGAGGCCTGTACTATTTTCTCTCAAGCTGTCACCGATGAGAGAGATGCGGCAAAGTTCACAATCAGATGTGGGCTGGACACGATCGGCTCTCTAGGTAGATCGGTTGTGACGACGGTGGCCTTGAGGCGCCACGCCTGGTTGCGTACATCTGTTTTTTCGGGGGATGTCCAACAGACTCTTATGGACATGCCCTTTGATGGCTCCTGTCTCTTTGGAGACAAGGCAGACTCAGCTTTGGAAAGGTTCAAGGACTCCCAGGCTACGGGCCGGTCCTTCGGCCTTTCCACTGCTCCTCATCTCCAACTGTCTGCCTTTCACCCCTTTCATGGCCATGGAAGGGAGTCCCTGTCGTGTCCCTATCCCAGCCACTGTGCCACCCATGCTGTTCAGCCGCTGCGTGGCCGGAGACGTGGAATCCCACGTGGGCGTGGGACAGAAAACCAGAGGTCTGCCCAGTCCACTCCTGCTACAGCCTCCAAACCCCTATAGTCCTCCCCCTCACTCCAGTCCAGTTGGTGGCAGGATTCGCCATCAACTGCCTCACTGGGAATCCATCACTACGGACAGGTGGGTTTTATAGATTGTTCGAAGGGGCTACTCCCTCCCCTTGGAATCAGTCCCACCAGCCATGCCTCCATCAGACAGCCGTATTCAGGAAGATCATTTGGCACTTCCCTGCCAGAAAGTTGCGGCTCTCTTGGCCAAGGTAGCCATGGAGAGTGTCCCTGCGCAAGAAGTAGGTAGTGGTTGTTATTCCTGCTACTTTCTGGTGCCCGAAAAAGACAAGGGCTTACGTCCAATCCTAGAGCTTCGGGACCTCAATCTCTTCCTCAAGAAGGAGAAATTCAAAAAGCTCACCCTGGCTCAGGTTGTGTCTGCCTTGGACCCAGGAAGACTGTATGGCAGCGTTGGACTTGCAGGACGCTTATTTTCATATTACCATCCTGCCTGCCCACAGAGGTTACCTACTGTTCGTTGTAGGTCATGAGCGCTTTCAATTTACCGAGCTCCCCTTCAGCCTTACTAGAACCCCTTGGGTGTTCACGAAAGTGATGGCGGTGGTTGCAGCTCATCTGTGCAGGTTTGGAGTTTCAGTCTTCCCCTACCTCTATGACTGGCTTTTGAAGACTGACTCGCCCCAGAAAGTAGTCTACCACCTTCAGACTATGGCAAATCTCCTGCACCCGCTGGGGTTCACCATTAACATGCTGAAGTCACACTTGACTCCCTATCAGACGCTCCCTTTCTTCAGAGCTGTTCTGAACACAGTACAGTTTCGGGCCTATCCTCCTGAAAAGCGAGTCCAAGATCTTCAGGCTATGATTCTGATCTTTCAGCCTCTGTCTTGGGTTTCAGTGAGACTGACTCTGAGGCTGCTGGGACTCATGGCCTCCTGCATCCTTCTAGTGACACATGCCAAATGGCAAAAGCGGACTTTGCAGTGGGGCTTGAAGTTCCAGTGGGCGCAGCATCAGGGAAATCTCTCCCACGTGGTCCAGATTTTGGAGGGGACTGCGAAAGACCTGCAGTGGTGGCTTTCAAATCCGTATTGGGTCCACGGCAGATCCCTCTCCCTTCCTCAGCCAGATCTATCCATAGTGACGGATGTGTCACTTCTGGGATGGGGCAGCCACATGGGAGAGGCAGAGATCAGGGGCCTCTGGTTTCCGGTGGAGTCTGGGCTCCATATCAATCTTCTGGAGCTCCAGGTGATCAGGTTTGCGTTGAAAGCATTTCTTCCCTCTCTCAAAGGAAAAGTAGTGCAGTTGTTCACGGAGAACACTACTGCCATGTGGTACTGCAACAAACAGGGCGGAGAAGGGTCCTGGACCTTTTGTCAGGAGGCACTGTGCTGCTGGACTTGGTTGGCACATCAGGACATTACCCTGGTGGTTGATGGCAGGCTCCCTGAACGCCAGAGCAGATGAACTCAGCCATGGATGCATAGCCGATCACAACTGGTCTCCATCCGGAGGTGGCGCAAGGCCTCTTTCTGCAGTGGGGAGAACCTTGGTTAGGTCAGTTCGTCTCCGCAGAGAACGCACAATGTCAGCTGTTTTGCGTCAACAACCGGCCAAAGTTATCTTGGTGGCTCCGGACTTGGGTACAGAAAGTATGGAATCCTGAGCTATTGAGCCTGGCCACCGATCCTCCACTCGAACTGCCTCTTCGGGAGGATCTTCTGTTGCAGCAGCAGGAGATATTTCTCCAACCGAACCCGTCCAATCTCCACCTTCGTGGTGGAGATTGAGCTGTGGCAGTTGATGGCTTTTGAACTTCCTTCCGAGGTCTGTGAAGTTATCTTGGCAGCCAGGCGTCCCGCCACCAAAATGGTATACGCCTGTTGTTGGCATAAATTGGTGGCGTGGTGTCCCAACAAATCTGTTGTTCCTCCTTCTGCTCATCTTTCTGAGGTTCTTTTGTTCATTCTTTCTTTAGCCCAGCAGGGCTCTGCTTTGGGCACCCTTAGAGGTTATTTATCGACAATTTCGGCCTTTCTTAGGTTGCCTGATCAGCCTTCACTCTTTAAGACTCCTATTGTCAGTCGATATCTTAAGGGTCTCACCCATTTGTTTCCTCCTACTCTATCATGCCTCAGTGGGACCTCAATCTTGTGCTTACTTTCTTAATGTGTACTCCCTTTGAGCCGATGCACAATTGTCCATTACGGCTCCTTACTTTAAAGACTGTTTTTCTTGTTGCTTGCAGGGTGAGTGAGCTTCAGGCTCTTTCTTCAAAGCCCCCATACTCGTCTGTGCACCCTGACACAGTGGTGTTACGCACTAAGGCTTCCTTCCTTCGCCAAGGTTGTTACACCTTTTCATGTAGGCCAGTCCATCACCATGCCTGCTTTTTATGCACCTCCACATCCTTCTCATGAGGAGGAGAGACTCCACTGTCTGGACCCAAAAAGAGTGTTGGCGTTCTATCTCAACCGTACTAAAGATTTCCAGTTGGATGATCAACTCCTTGTTGGATATGTGGGTGCGAAGAAAGAAAAGGCAGTACAAAAACAACAATCTCTCGATGGGTACTTCTTTGTATCAAGATGTGCTATGCGTTAGCCAAGAAGCAACCCCATGAGGGCTTGCGCACTCACTCTACCAGAGTGACTGATGCTTCCACTGCGTTAGCATGCAGAGTTCCTGTCCTGGGTATCTACCAGGCAGCTACGCTGCATCCTTGCACACGTTTGCTAAGCATTATTACCTGGACAGTCAGATTAGTTGGGACGGCTACTTTGATTTTTCGGTCCTGCAGAACTTTCTAGTATGATCGTGGTTCACAGCTCATCTCCAAGAATGGCATTGCTTGGGTATCTATTCTAAGGTAAGGAATGTGCAACTAGAGGGCTCTATCAGATGTACAAGTTATTTACCTTCGGTAACAATATATCTGGTAGAGACATATTCCAGTTGCAGATTCCTTACTGACTCACCCATCCTTCCCTCTTGCAAACTGATTTCTAGGGATAGGGCTTCCCCATTCTGAGACTTAGCTCTGGTGCACCAATCTCAGTGTTCTTCGCGGCTCTGCACTTTGGCGTGGAAAGTTGTGAAAAGAAACTGGCGTCACTGCACTGAGGGGTCATCTATGTACTACTCCCGATGTCATCACGCGAGTACGACGTCAGCGACGCCCGTGGTGTCGACTGACGCCACCTACTGACATGCAAGGGTATTGCTCGAATAAACTCTGGATCCAGTCTGACGCCTGGGGGAAAATTCTAAGGTAAGCAATCTGCAACCAGAATATGTCTCTACCAGATATATTGTTACCGAAGGTGAGTAACTTGTACATTAGTAGTAGTTTTAGTATGTGTCATATTGCAAAATTCAGATATGGAAGACTAGCATGAAAATATGCTCTACTACTAGATTAAATATTTTTTATATTTTGTGTTCTACTGAGAAGTTATAGAACTCTAAGAAATCGATCTCTGACAGGCCTGATACTGTTATTGTCTGTTGTAGATAGGACATCAGCATTGTTTGACGGCTGTCCTTCACCCGCCCTCTGCTATTTACTGCCCTGCGTGTTTTCTCATCTTAAATTTTTGTAAGTCTTGTATGGCTGTTTTTATTCATGCTTTGGACAGCACTTTTATGTACTTGGGATGTTTTTTATAGTCGCATTTTGGCTGTTGTCTAATGCATTATTGCCACCTAGCTACCAGTGGATGCTTTTCAGCATCTCTTGACTACTGCCTTTGCTAGGATATCTAGCCACATTTGTGGCTGCTAAAAATATTCCTTGACAGTTTAATTTTGGAGGAATTGTTTCGCTTCTAGCTGGTTGTGGCCCTAATAGGTGGTAATGGTGCCACACTGCGTGTGTGGTACCCTAGATTTTAAAGAGACAAGCTGGGGATTGGGCGCGGATTGGGGTGCATGACTAAAGGGCACAAAGTTCGGTGGGAGGTTGGGGAATACCATGTGATTGCAGAGAGAGAAGCCTTAATTTGTTAAGGTTAAAGTCCTTCTCCCTGAATACAGTAACACAGTTGTCCCTGCTCTTTCAGTAATTGTCGCCGTGCACAATTATGGTGAGGCCAAGAGGTGGAAAGTTACTGCAGTGTCACAGTGGTCCTGGGTATTTAAGTAATTGCCACACTTGACAAATATGTGGATGCTAGTGGCAAGGAAGTGAAAAGTGACTGCACTGTCACAGCCTGCAATACTTGACTCAGTGTGTCAGGGAAACAACAAAATCCACCTTTCGACGTGCTAGGTAGACAGAGGGGAGGGAGTGTGGGAAATAAGGCCGCGCTCAAAATGATTGCTGAGAGATTCATGAGAATGATGGGCAGTTGGACATGGGCATCTCAGTGATATGGGAGCCTCATAATGGGATGGCACAAAGGCTGAAAAAGGAATGACAGTGGCATTACAGAGTCGCCAGTCCCTAATAATAGCAGACTCATACAGAGCAGACCGTTCGATGGCTACTGTCAATCTTCAGTTGGCTTTTGGGGAGACCACGTCAAAGTGCTGCCCCCCCCCATAAGAGAGGGTAAGATAAGATAATCAAGTGTGACGTTCTGACTCTGTCTGTAGGCATATGATCTTTCAAAGTTTAAAGTAACGTTATAGTTAGGTACATTTTCCAGTGATAACATAGCGTTTCAACAAAAAAAAGAAAAAATACTGAAGTTTTATCGGTTATAGTTATCTCAAGAAACTGCTCTAACTCCTTTGAGAGTGAGAAGATGACCGTGGGGCACAGATCCAGGGAAAGGGGGTACAGCCAGCGGTCCATTGCTTAGGCCAATGCCAGGGTTGATTTGGTCTCCAGAACACAACTGTTGCCCCCACTGACATTCCTAAGTTAGAGGATCCTGACAAGGTGAGATTCATCACGACTTATTGTAACCGGGCATTCAACATCAGCAAGATTTTTAATACCAACTGGCACATACTCAAAGCTGACGGAGCACTAACCAAATATCTGCACTGCGCTCCTCAAAGTACCTTTAGGAAATGCAGATCCTTAAGGGATAACCTCAGTCACATTCTGGTCACACAGTGCACCATTACTAACTACAAAAGAAACGAGGGGGGCTTTTTGTTTGCTGCATGAAGTGCAAGAAGAACTGCAACAGCAGCTGCTCCTGTATCAATATCCCCAACACCTCTAGGGAACACAGCATTAAGAACACTTTCACGTGCATCACTGAATACTGTGTCTACGGTCTCATTTGCCCTTGTGGCACACTGTATATTGGGAGCACAATACATAATGGTAAGAAACATGCCTCGGAACACTAATTGGCAGTACGGCACAAAGATCAACTGTACCTCTTGCATGGCACTTCACAGAGTTAAACTTTCAGAATGAAAAATGTACTCAGATTTGTGGGGGTTGATGCCATAGAACAAAACATCAGTGGTGGCAACATGGTGCACAGACTGCGTGTTCTGGATTACAAATATATTCTTGGCTTTGATGCACTAGTGCCCCTTGGTTTGAATCCTAGTGTAGAAATGTCTGCATTTGGGTTAAGTCGATGATTTACATGAGAACCTCTTTCCTTCTCTTCTGGTTGTTTGAGTGCGATTCTTTGTTGAACTGATTTTAATCTAATCTGTGTATTGTTTCTTTCTTTCGCCTAGGTACGTGCACAGATTGAAACTGAAAGTAGCCATCTAAGCAGTTTTTCTTCACTTTTTCACCAACACTCTATCACTGATCACCTCCTGAGCAACCGTAAGGCACATTAGCCCAGTTGGGCTGGATTGTTTTCCTCTGTAATATGTACAATGGGACTGATGCAGGCATTGCCATGGTTGTCTTTTTATGGTCAAAGGCATTGCATATGCCTGACTAATGTGCATTCCTTGACACCATAGACACTAGAGCGGTGGGACACGCATGCATCATGGTTTCTCCTTGATGTGGCACGCATCACGCCTGATGACAGTTACCTATATTTAACCATGTCAATGTGGCTGCAGACTCATACATATCATGTTATATTGTATTATCCAGTACTTTGTGGGGGCACATTGCGGTGGCAGGGTTTATGTATATTGACACAGTTTGATATTTTGCATTATTTGTTAGCGCAATTTAGCGTTTCAGTTTGTGGGACCATTTGATCCTGGGTCACGTGAGCAGGTCCTTTATTATTTTGCCAGGCAACACGGAGATGTATCTTATTTTGCGTTCAGAGTGTTCCTTTTTGAGTATGTCCTTTGAACCACAAGGATTTCTTTTTGCTATTTTGGGCTACTGGAGCTCAACTCAGACCGCCGCTGATCCAAGCCTTGGAACTTATAAATATATATTTTCTCGAACAAAGTTTCCAAAAGGAAAGCAACTTGGAGCGCACACGGGTTTCACAGTCCATTTATTTTAAACAGCAGACGCGTTTCGGCATCCTAGTTTGCCTTTCTGAATGCTAAGCCAGCAAGTAACATCACATGATGTGCTTTTCAATCTGGCCTGCCTTTCTCCCATTGGAGATATGTTTATGTCGACATATTCAGCTTTTCGGTGTGGTCATTTTAAAGGCATACCATTAGTAAAGAAATGATTATCTCAGATGTTGAACTTGCGGTCATAAGACAAAAGGTCTGCTCCCCTCGTAACCGCACTTACCTTTTAATCCATGCACACCCGACAGCACTGGTCTCGTGACCTTCGCTGTTTCATTTAATAATGTCCCAATACAATTTGCTATATGTTAATCTAACCACCGCCGCGCATGACCAAAGGCCATGTGTGGCAGTGGTTGGCTGCAGGCCCTGTGGCCAACCCTCTATATATCCACCCAACCTGGTGCCGCGCATTGCCCGTGGCGTTGGTCCCAGCAGCCAACTCCCCTAGCCACCCAACCCTGAAAGAGAGGGAGTAATTGAGAGGTTCAGACAGAGACAGCGATTTAGGCTTTGATGAATGATATATGTACAATTAGATATTTTAGGACAAATTAAAAAGAAAAGTGTATTTGTCATAAAGCCTTGCTTCAGGGGCTGTATGGATGTCACATGTCGTTGCCCTAAGGACACTTTTATTCGGGTCTTAAAATAGACGTCCGTTTTATTAGCAGACATCATGTTTACAATAGGCAGGTGCGGAGCAAAGTGTCACGTGCTGCAAATAAGATCCCTGAGCAGCGAATGAGGGAGTTTTAAGCAGGGGCACTGGAATTATTCAGCCGTGGCGGACCACAGCAGGGTTAACTTGGCTCAAGTATGCTGCAAAAAAAGGGCAAGTTATGAATCGCAATGTGGCACATTTTGTGATAGTATTACTTTATTATTTTTTTCCATGCTTACGCATGCTAACACCGCCTGGTCAAAGGTTTCACCTAACTATGGTAACACCGTCTAGAGAAAGGTCACCAATCAACTTTTGTAAAGCGCTTTCCACTTAGCCGCAAGATGTGTAGCCACATTTTAATAATTTTCCAATTCACATGAGTGAGAAACAAACTCAATTTTGTTAAAATTTGCAGATTCTGCAATGCATGAAGGATTATGTGGCACATGTAGAAAATACATAGTTATGTGGAAAACTGTGCTGCGCAAAAAAGACATAATTCCAGTAGCAGTGTCTGTAAACTGAGAACCAGGGAGCAGGGAGGTCCAGCTAGCGACCATGCAGCAGGTGTAGTGGCACCCAGGTCTGTGGCTCCCTCCTGCCAGTAAGGGTCACAGGACTCTATGCTGTCACGCAGGAGCACATGGATTCCTGCTATCACTAAGGAGCATAGGACTCCATGCTGTCACCAAGGAGCATAGGATTTCATGCTGTCACTCAGGAGCACAAGACTCTATGTTGCCACTAAGCAGTACATGGATCCCCAATGTCACTAAGGACACAGGACTCCATGCTGTCACTAGGGATCACATGGCCCTAAGATGACACTGAAGGCCAAGGTGCTCTCTGTCTTCGAGGAGCACAGGGACATTTGCTGTCACTAAGCAGCACATGGCTCCCTGCTGCCTGTAAGGATCACAGGGCTCCACGCGGTTACTAAGGAGCTCAGGGTTCCATGTGGTCATTAAGGAGCACACTGCCCCTTCTGGAACTAAGGAGCACAGGACTCCAAGTTGTCACTCAGGAGCACAGGACTCCATTGCAAAATATTAGAAAAATGTTATAATAATGTTTGTTTTAAATCTGATAAATCGTTAATAGTGTATGTTGTGATGTATGTTGAATTAATAAACAACTATTAACGTTTTATCAAATTTAAAACAAACACCAATATAACATTTTTCTAATATTTATGCTCCGGTTAGATACTAAGATACAATGCAAAATAAAAAACAAAGGCGAAACCTATTGGTTTTTGCCAATGCTTGTTTACTTATATTGCTGCTGGCAACCCAGCCTGATGAACTGAGGTAATGACTACTTGTAATCTTGGATATTGCATATACTGGGCTAAGTTTTACATTTGTATTGCTTTTTTAATCTTTTTATTTTTTGTGTTTAAAAAAACACAATTTTTATGAAAATTGTGTTTTTCTAAACAAGATGGTGCTTTGATTCAAAACGGTGGATGTGGAATTGCGATTCTCAAAAAAAAAAAATCCTTAATTTTAATGTAGTAAGCGTGACTTTTTAAACGTTTTTATTGCCATTATCAATGCCTTTAGTGAGCCCTATCAGCACTCAGGGTCATGCTGTAGAAAACAATTCACCATGAGCATTGCTAATTTTTAACTTGGTGGGGAAAAAATTAAAAATAAAATTGCAGGAGTATGGGAGACTACAGGGTCCTTGCGGCTACCCTAACGTTCCCCAAATTAAAAAAAAAATAAAAAGAACTTGTGGCGCTCCAGGTGGTGGACACTGAGCCACCAATGTTTTTTTGTTAAAAAAAAGGTGAAAAAATAATATTATTCACTTCACTGCTCCAGCTATGAGCGTCCCATAATGCCCTGCAAGGACTTTTTAGTGTATTTTTATGATCCTGGTGGTGCCCCTAGAAGGGGCATGAGCACCACCAAGAAGATTTGTTCAATGTTCTGTAGGGCTGCTGGGAGCACAGCAGCCTCCTGGCAACATGAACAAACAGTAAGTCCCCTAGGCCATTTAAACCATGACTCCAGGGTAGCTCACCATATTTTTTAAAATGTTTAAAAAACACTCAAAGACAGGATTAATGTTTTTATTTAGAAAAATGGTCTTTTGAAAACATGTGATCATCACTACTATTAAATATTGCATTGTGTGAATTTATATAATATACATTTGATTATAGTTAGTAGAGACTTTTTGATAAAGCTAATACATCTACTCTATAGTATTTGTTCTGCTGACCTTTTGAAAAAGCCAGCATGCCCCCTGCTTTTTATATTTTAGTGTTTGACCTTTTGGCAGAGCCAGTAGGTCTGCCTTACTTAAAATGATACCCATTATCGCTTGCAGGAGTTGCATGCAGGCCCTGGCCCTAGGTCTCGTACCCAAACCCTTGCACAGCCAAGGGCCATGTGGCGGAAGGTAGAGCGTGGTGGGGTTGGGTGCTCGTGAGGCTTAGACGTGATCAAACCCTCCACCGAACCCCATGGCTGTCGACATCTTACTTTACATTAAAAAACACATAGAAAATCACAAAAAAAAGTTTAAAATTACATTTTAGTTAGGAATTGTAAATATGTTACTTTACATTGAAAAATAAATCTTAATTCACTGAAGAAAAAAAAAAAAGGCTAAAGTGTCATTCTAGTTAGGCGAAAATGTCAATAAAAACATACCATTTTAAACAAATAAACAAGGGTGGCTCCTCCAGTATGGCGGAGGAGCGTTCTCCCCTGACCCCCCTACAAACACCAGCTGGAAAACTTTGTTATAAAAGGGGTGGGGCCATGGGGTGTGACAGAGAGGGACCTAGGTGGAGTGGACAGCACTCCCCTCAGTGCGCATGTATGTTTGGCTGGCCAAACACACATGTGAACTAGGCTCTCTCAACCTGGCACTGTGTTGCCAGGTTGGAGACAGCAGGCACAGACTTCCACTCTGCCTCGGAGCGCCCAGCCAGGGCACTCTGTCCAATGCCAGCAGCATGAAAGTAGCGATAGGATTGGCCGCAGGGCAGGCTGGGAGCCTGCAACTTCTGCCAGCCAGAAAAGTGGATCAGAAAATATATTTTTTTTTGTCATTCTACCACCGCACCGTCCCTTTCCCTCCCACGAGCCCCGACTGCAAATAAAAATACTAACATTCACCAGATATATTTATCTCAAGTAACTATAAGTTGTGCTCTAAAGTAACTTTAACTCGTGACCTCGCCATGCACTTCTAATTACCTCACATATTACATCACTCATGACATTCTATTACTTCATGACAACAACATTGCAACATCGAAATGTCAGCTGAAATGACCCCATTTATGACAACACTGTGCACTGTGGGGCACGTCCCTTTAACCTTTGTGTTTTTCAGTGACAAAAAAAATAAATATATATATATATGTGTGTGTGTGTGTGTGTGTGTATTTTTTGTATTCTCTCTCTCTCGCGCTCTCTCTCTCTCTATATAAATATATATATATATATATATATATATATATACTTACATACATACATACATATATACTAACATCTACCACTGGACTGGCCTTTAATACCACAAAGTGGCTGCTACAATTCGCGCCTTTACTTAGAGACCAACTGTTTATTTATTGACCTTAACAATGAGGCTCATATTGGACTTAATTGGAGGGTGGGTTAAGTTAGTTTGGAGCTGTTGCGGTTAGCGCGCCCATCTTTGGATGCAATTTGTTGCTTTTCACTTCCCATTAGGACCCACTTGATAAATGGCACATGGCGTAGTGCAACGGCTTGTGGTTTGTGCTGTGAATTTCAAGCTGAGTACATTAGTTTTGCTCCCTATGTGGCAGTTCCTTTCAATAGACTCACAATTGGATTACATTTGCAGCGTGTTTTTTGCAGGATTACACATGCCATCCAGGGCAGCTTGAGTGCACTTGGATCTGAGGTTTGACAGCTGAGGCGGGAGCTGAAAAAAGAAAGGAGGGAAATGAGGAAACAAAAGATACCCAGACTAGTAATACAAGAATCTACAAAAATGGAGTGTTTCTAGATTGTTTAATCTTTATTGTGGGTAGTATCCATTATGTTGTTTTTATTATCCATTGTTTTTACATTTTCCATAGACACAGCAAGCGAAAAGCACTGCTTAGGTCTGACTTAAGATCGCTGCTGTCGCCAGGCTTACATTTATCAACCAAAAAAGCAGCTTTCAGTTTCTACAGAGAAAAGCTTTGGCTCTGCCCACATGTCGGTAGCCGGGAGCCCATGTTATGATTGGGCAGAAGTTGTGTTTTTCTTATGGAAAAGTGCTTCCACTCCACAAGCAGCTGTGTTAACTTTATTTATCCAGCTGCCTGAGCCAGCGGCAGTATGGCTTCCTGATCTTGAACTGTCAGGGACACACACTTGATATTGTAATGTTGTTAAATTGTCTTAGATAACTAGATAATTTACAGTGTTTGTTTTTCTCTGACAGCATCACAGATCCCCCCTCCGCTTCCATCATAAACGTTTGAATTCAGTGTGCAGTTTTGTGTTTGAGACCAATATGGGAAACCCAGGACTACACTAATCTACATGGATTTTTACATCTGGCTTGACCCTTCCTGCCAACGTCAGAAAAAATCTCAAAGTGTGAGGAGGGGGCGGTGCTTTAGAGGGGCATGTCCTCATGCTGAAAAGCACCTAATAGGCACTTTTGCCCTCACCCTGGCCCCAAACACCCTCCTAAAAAAAAAGAATAATAATAATAATCTTGCTGAGGCTGCTGCGGATGTCCCGGGGTGTTTTCACACTCATTAATAGACATAATTATCACCGTGTGATATTGGCTCCTCACC
Organism: Pleurodeles waltl; assembly: GCF_031143425.1. Classification (NCBI taxonomy): domain Eukaryota; kingdom Metazoa; phylum Chordata; class Amphibia; order Caudata; family Salamandridae; genus Pleurodeles; species Pleurodeles waltl. Next base: position 1,069,124,993 of record NC_090439.1, on the reverse strand, counting down.
CGGTGACCTTGTGATGGGAGCCAATATCGTGAGTCACACAGTGGCACCGTGTGAGTTGGCAGGTCTTCTTGACAGTGCAGCTGTTGATGGACCTTATGTGATCAACAAAAAAAAAGCTTTCAAAGTACTATGCCAAAAAGGGAGTTAGGCGTCATCCACATGTTGGTTCTCTGGCGTAGAGTATTTGGTTGAGGCCGAATCTGTGTGCTTTATAGACTGCTTGTATTGCACTTTTTGGCTTGTGGTAAATCTTATACTCGATACAGCAAGACTGAGTTAGTGATCATATCTATAAGCCTGATCTGTTTTATTATGAAATGCTGTGATAATGGCTCCAGGCATGACGTATTTATGGTGAAAAGCATATGTTAAAGTCTATAGGCATTTAGGGGGTTATTCTAACTTTGGAGGAGTGTTAATCCGTCCCAAAAGTGACGGTAAAGTGACGGATATACCACCAGCCGTATTACGAGTTCCATAGGATATAATGGACTCGTAATACGGCTGGTGGTAAATCCGTCACTTTTCCGTCACTTTTGGGACGGATTAACACCTCCTCCAAAGTTAGAATAACCCCCTTAGTGTAGATTGGTGTTAGAGTATATTAAAGATTACAGATATGTATTTTGTTACATGGAATCTCACAGGTTAACGCAGTAGGTAGTGGATTTGCCGTTGGTTACGCCCTGTGGCAAACCGTGAATATAGATTTGTTCTGTGAGAATCCTTGTTACTCCCTCTTAGGAGAGAGAGTATTTTACGTAGCCAATTATAATTTTTTATATCTTTCTAATTTTCTGACTGTGTATCTAATGGTTGCCTTGTGGAAAACATTATACTCAAAACTGCAAAACTGTAGTCCTGAGTTGGCTAAGGTGACAAGCTATAGGCCTGATTGGTGCACTGTGAAATTTATGTCCGATGCTGTTCACCTGATATGCTTATTATAAAACGTTATGAAAAAAACTGTTGGTCTAACTTGTTAATGCATTTGTAAAAGCCAGTAAGCATTTAACAGTTGGTTGTTGTAACATTGTGTTAAGGGCTATAAACAGGTATTTTGTTACATGTAATTGCACAGATTACCATAGTAGGCAACAGGTTTTGGTGCTGGCCACCCACTCTGACAAACCATGGGGGGTGTTTTCACTGTGATGATTCTTGTTAGGTCCTATTAAGAGGGGCTGTGTATTGTTTTGTAAGCTGTGTGTTTCTACATATTTGTAATTTTTATAATTGTATGCATTACAGTTGCCAGTTTATGTGCACTTGAATAGAAAAGGGTTGGGTAAGGTGTAAAGCCAATGGTAAAGTGTAAAGGATTCATTGGGAAAACTCATGGCAGATTTCATAGATTTGATCTGTTTGTTATTAAACAAACAAAGTCGGTAGGCTTTACCTGCTTATTGTGAAAAAACATGTTTTAAAGACAATACATTTTTAATTACACTGTCTTAAAATCTGTACACACGTCATTTGTTACATGAAATCCAACAGATTAGTTTAGTGGACAAGGGGTTTGGTTTTGGGTACCCATCTCACAAACTATGGGTATAGAAGAATTGCACTGTGAGAACCTTTGCTCAGCCCTCTTAAGAGAGATAGTATTTAACTTTGGCAACCGTGATTTTGTACACATTTGCAATTTTATGACTGCTTGCCTGATGGGCATATAGGAAAGCTTACAATCAGTACAGTAGGCCTACGTTGGTTGTGGTGACAAGTCAATGATAGTAGCTATAGGCTAGATTGGAGTGCAGGGAAATGCCATGCTTGGTGCTATAGGTATGGTCTGTTTAGTGTGGAAACATATTACAAAGGCAGTAGGCCTGCTTATTTATTGTGAAGGGTATATGGTAAAATCAATACACCCCAAACAGAGAATTGTTATGACATTATGTTACAGGCCGTAGAAAAGTTACTTGTTCACAGATAATCTCACAGATTACCATAGTAGGCAATGGCTTTGGTGTTGGTCACACACTCTAGCAAGCCCTGTTTAGAGGGTCTATACATTGTTTTGCTAACTGTAATTGTTTATATATTTGTAATTTTATAAATGTGTACCTGATGTGCGATACTGTAGGCCTGTGTCATATATAGTGTCAAGTCCCTAGTAAAGGCTATAGGCTTTCTTAAGTCACTGGAACAAAACTGAGTATGATTTATTATTATAATATAATTAGTAATGTAATTATTTTTATTACCCTTTATTACCCTGTGGTAAAGCCTATAGATGGGTATTTTGTTATATGGAATCTTGCAGATTACCGTAGTAGGCAAGAGTTTTGATGTGAGTAACCCACTCGAAAAAATCGTGGGGACAGACAGTTGGCACTATGGTAATCCTTATTAGGTTCTATTAGTAGGGATTTTATATTGTTTAGATAAATGTAATTTGTATATATTTGTAATTTTATCACTGTATGCCTCATGGCTACTTGTGAGAAGGCTTATGACCAACACAGTAGGTCTGAGTTGGTTATGGTGAAAAGTCAACGTTAATGTTTAATGGCCTGATTTTTTATAGTCAAAGGTTACGATAAGGGAGTATTTTGGACAAATGGTTTGTGAAAGGCAACAGGCATTTAAGGGTAGATATACCGTAGGAGGCAGAGGTTTCGGTCCTGGTTATCCCTGCCACCAAATCATGGTATAGAAGATTTAGACTGTCAGAATCCTTGTTAGGCCCTCTTGGGAGAGATAATATCTTGCTTTGCCAACTGTAATTTGATACCTGATTGGTTCACTATCAAAAAATATTTTTGATGCCATAGGTCTGATCTGTTTAATATGAATAGTTAAGATAAATAGAATAGGGCCGACATATTGATTATGAAAAGCATATGTTAAAGTCATTAGGCATTTAAGAGTGGATTGTTATTTTTCTGTATTAAAGCCTACAGATAGATATTTTGGCAAACCAAATGGCACAGTTTTACCTTTCTAAGATATTTACAATCTCTCTGCAAGATGAAAGCCTCTGCTGTATTTAGGTTCATTATTACAAGCATATGCCTGTCTTGTTTAGACTGCAGCATGTTTTCTTTTTTTCTACTTGTATTCTTTTAACTCATTTTGCACGTCATTTGTGTGTGATTAGATAGTGTATGTATGATGACTTAGAGTGCCCAAACCCATCAGTGACACAAAAGGCACTTTCATTAATAAGTCAGATCTAATGGCATTGCACATGCTTGTTTTCTTATATTGGCCAAAACCAGTCAGTCATATGAAGCAGTAGCTGTCTCTATGCAATTTTGTTTGGTTTTCCCAACATTTTATCAATTATTAGAAAACAAACTGATATATAGGAACTTAAATACATTGTAAAACGTTCTTTTAATGAACATAAAGAGTCCGAACAACGTAGCAAAAACACTCACTAAACTTGAAAACAGATGACAGAAAGAGGATGTGAGGGTTGGCTATCCAACAGGCCGCCATATGCAGCACTCCATCAAGGTTCCTTTCAGGAGCTCCACAATCACCAGTATCCAACTGGCAGACCCACAGCTCAGCCCTGCACCGTGACATTCCAGATTACCATGCAACATTTCATGACCGACTACAGGTCTATGTTCTTGTATAATTAAAGCGGAGAGGTTTCATCATACTTAACCTTTTTTAAAAACAAGCATTGACAAAGCAAATAGGTTTTGTCTGTGCAAGAGCGATTGGCTGTGCCAGTGTGTTTTAGCCGTGTTGTTCACCAGCATGACTGCTGTTCAGCATGGCTAAAGGTTAATAGGGTGGAGAAGAGTGGCATGGAGTGCCGTAGAGTGGAATGGCGCAGAGTGGAGTATAGTGTTGTGGAGTGGCAGAGTGTGTTGTGTATTGGAGTGGCATAGTGTGGAGTCGCATAGAGCGCATACACTGGAGTAGCACAGAGTAAAGTGGTCTAGTGTAGAGTGCGTTAGTATAGAGTGTTGCAGAGTATAGTGGCGTAGAGTGCTGTGTCATTGAATTCAGCGGCATACAATGCAGCGTCGTAGAGTGGAGTGACGCAGATTGGATTGGCACAGATTAGAGAGGTGCAGATTAGAGTAGAGTGCGGTGGCGTAGAGTGGTGCAAAGTAGACTAGCATAGAGTGGTGCAGAGTAGAGTATAGTGCCATACAATGTAGTGGCATAGAGTGGCGTAGTGTAGAGTGAAGTAGAGCAGAGTGGTGTAGAGTTCAGTGGCGGAAAGTGCAGTGTTGCAGAGTAGTGTGTCAGAGTGCAGTAGAGTAGAGTGGCGTAGAGAGCAGTGGCATAGAATGCAGTGACAGTGCAGTTATAGAGAGTGCATTGGTGTAGAGTGTAGTGGCTTGGAGTGAAGTGGCACAGAGTGGAGTGGAGTAACGTAGAGTGCAGTGGTGTAGAGTAGATTGTTTCAGAGTAGAGTAAAGTGGCATAGAGTGGAGTGGTGCAGGTTAGAGTGCAGTTCCGTAGAGTGACATCGCGTGTAATAGTATAGAGTAAAGTGGTGTAGAGTAGTTTAGAGTGGTGTACAGTGGATTGGCGTAGAGTGCAGGGGCATAATGTTACAGAGTAAAGTGCATTGCTGTAGAGTGTATTGGCATAGAGTGCAGTGTTGCAGAGTGTCGTAGAGTACAGCGGCGTAGAGTTGAGTTGTGCAGAGTAGATTGGTGTGGCCTAGACTGGAGTGCTGTTGAGTGCATTTGTGAAAAGTGCAGTGGTCTAGAGTACAGTGGCGCAGAGTGCCTTGGCATAGAGTAGAGTGGTACAGAATAGGGAAGCATAGAGTGGGGTGGTGTACAGTGTAGTTGCGTAGAGTTGTGCAGAGTAGAGTGCAGTGGAGTACTCATGGTGTGTAGCACACTGCCATTACAGACAACACATTTTCAATTGAAATTACCATTACATTTGCACAAATATCTAGTTTTAATAACAAAACTATACAGAGCACAGGACGAAAATGTGTGGAAGTTGCATCATCTAATTTAATGAGTCGTTTGGATCATATTAAAGTATTTGCTTCCAACACGCTTCAGAAATAACAAAAAGTGTGCTTCATTTGTGCATTCATAATTCTGATATATTCTGAAATACTTACACAGTTCATTTAAATGTTTTTGTGTGCTAGGAAAAAAACTGTTTCCTACCCCCACTGCCCAGCAAGGTTGTCACATAAATCCTCTCACTTTGAAGTCAGAGAAAGAAAAGTAAACAAGCCCCCTTGGAAGGCAGCGCCTGGCATTTGACCTCGGACTTTGAATGCACAGCAAATGTGATGAGATAAGAACAAGATTTACAGGCCTGTTCACAGAAAGGGAGCAGTCAGAAGGATTTAGTAAATAAGGTTTTGGCAATTGACGGCCCAATTCAAGCTGGCCAGCCTAAAACAAATAAAGCCAGCAAATGGAATGCACGAAAATTTGAGTTATAAACCACAAAGCCAATGGCAAGCAACAGCCAGAATGCATTTGTGGGTTAACTTTCTGAATGTACCAGAAACATAAGAAACTCCAGAAACAAAAAAGTGCTTCACATGGTCTTTAAGCTACCCTGCCACATTTCTGTTGTTGCTAGAAGACCTCCATTGCACTCATACTGTTTTATTTTTCTTTCTCTGGGAGATATCACCTTCCGATTTCTGAAAACAGTGCACATCTTATTTCTGGGAGTACAGATTAGCAAAAACAATCCTGACTTCCAAAATTCGTGTTATAGCAACACTTCCAACATCACTGACATTTATTAATGGCAGTTTTCACACTCAGGCAAATGCAATCTATGCTAACAACCCTGGACCCAAACTACCAGACGCTGATTTATTTCTCTACCTCTAAAAGATACGAAAGCGGCTACCCACTGACTCTATGCCCTTGGTAGTACTGTTGTTGCCTGCCACCAAATACTTTACCTTGGTTCAGTACTAGGTAGTGTGCACATGCTCAGTGGCAATTCTAATTAGAAGAGCTTTCATTTCATCCAAAGCCGTGGTATGGGAAGCAGCCTCTCTCTAACAAAGATTTATTTCAGAAACGTAAGGACTAAGCCTGTATTTGTTTTACTTACACACACAATTGGCCTACTTACAGCAATAACCATCACCTCACCAATCTCTGAGGTTTCAGAATGTTCAGTGATTAAAGTTTCATATAGATAATTGCATTTTCTAACCGGATGGCGCAGGGAATAACCTTGCAGTCTGCCTATTGGTCAGAAAGCAGTTATTGATTCATAGGGTGTGTACGAAATTAATTGCACTGTAGGGTGCACATACTACCAAAGGACGCGCCCGAGCTTTGGTGACTACACTGGGAAATAAGACCAATGAATACTGTACTTACCCACACGACCCATAGCTGTTTCTTGACCAATAGTTTGGTGGGTTGATCATACCCGCCAACACAATATTCATGTTAGCATTTTATAAACTGTAAAATTCCATATCAGACTTCAAGGAAAGACTGTTGCGTAAAGGCTTGGGTCCACAAGCATCCCAGTAGACTTTATTATGATACCTAACAGATGCTAGCAGGATAGATTTAAGGCGCAACAGCAATTTCTTGTCTAGGAAGAATCTTTCTGTTTGTTTTGTAAATCTCCTAATTTATGGAACAAAACCCATTTTGTTGTATCTGAATGAACTAACTGTCAAACCCACTTACAAAACCATGCAAACAAGCGCAAATTTTGAAGACTGCTTCTTACAGTTTAATACTAACTCTTCAATGTGCTATCCTGCCTCTGCGCGTACACTGTCACATTAATGTGGCGTGTTGAGAGGAGGCCAAGTAGCACATTTCTTAAATGGCAAATAAAAGAGCCATTATGAACAGGACAAAGTATTAGAAAATTCAGCCCAATGGACTCACATTAGTGTCCTGGACCTTCCAATTAGGGCAACAGGCGGGGAGCCCTTGATGTTTTTTTCAAAATATTTGGTTACAGCAAAACTTAAGAAGCGTCTATGACATGAGGATCCCAAGATTGTGCTGATTTCTGAAATGACACCTGAAACCATGCGAAAACATTTGTGTGTGATCACGAAAAAGTTCCTTGGTCATTCTCACGCACACAGGTTTACATCACCCAGCAAAATGTAGGAATGCAGGCGGAGAAAGAAGGCCTTTTCTGGAAATCAGAAATGACTCTACTGAAAACTACTGCTAAAAAATAGGTGAAAAGAATAGTGACAGATAAGTGGGATGAGCAGAAACATAGGGGGTCATTCTGACCCTGACGGGCGGCGGAGGCCGCCCGCCAGACTTCCCCCCTCCGAAATACCGCTCCGCGGTCGAAAGACCGCGGAGGGTATTCTAAGTTTTTCCCTGGGCTGGCGGGCGGTCGCCAAAAGACCGCCCGCCAGCCCAGGGAAAAACTCCCTTCCCACGAGGATGCCGGCTCGTAATTGAGCCGGCGGAGTGGGAAGGTGCGACGGGTGCTGTTGCACCCGTCGCGTATTTCACTGTCTGCCAAGTAGACAGTGAAATACTTGTAGGGGCCCTCTTACGGGGGCCCCTGCAGTGCCCATGCCAGTGGCATGGGCACTGCAGGGGCCCCCAGGGGCCCCCCACCCCCCCTACCGCCATCCGGTTCCCGGCGGGCGGACTGCCGGGAACTGGATGGCGGTAGGGGGGGTCGGAATCCCCTCGGCGGCGCAGCTAGCTGCGCCGCCTTGGAGGATTCCAAAGGGCGGCGGTACACTGGCGGGAGACCGCCAGTGTTGCCGGTCCGACCGCGGCTTTACCGCCGCAGTCAGAATGCCCTGCGGGGCACCGCCGGCCTGTCGGCGGTGCTCCCGCCGACCCTGGCCCCGGCGGTCTTAGACCGCCGGGGTCAGAATGACCCCCATAGTGTCTTCCCATTGCGTTTGCGTCAAGGGAAAAACAATGTCCGAAGGCTCTGAAAGAGATGCTGGGACGAGACCGTATATTCCGTTACAGCTGTGTTGCTTTACATGATTGTGATTTTTCCCTATACCGGACTGGGGTGGACACTCGTAGAAGCCTCTTTCACTGAACCTGCAGGTTGGGTTTGGAGGTGGATGTGGATGTGAAGTAGAGGCTCTCCAGTGTACCTGTTACTGTCTTCTGTAACAGGAAGTCAAAAATCAAAAGAAAGCAACATGTCACTGGAATGGATTCAAGAGAGAATTCAGAATATCACAAATATTTACTTAAGGTATGGTTTATCTTGTAAGCTTGTGGTTATAATTTTAGGGTAAAGTCGAAAAGTTTAGGATTTTGAGAGAGAAATCAGGTATTTGGGTGAGAGAAGTAATATTACACTCATTTGGAAGTAGAACTGTCAATAATTGGATATGGGATTGCACATTTAGAATTGTAGTTGTTCCCCAATACCTTGTGGACAAGAAGCCAATGTGAATTTGTGAGACAATATATGAAATTTAAAGCAGGCACATCGCTACAAGAACTCGTTTTTAAATTTTTATTAATATCTTCATTTAGATTACAAGCAAACAAGAAGGACAAAACAATACCCTAACAGAGGTCAGTTCTTGGATATGTGCCTCAGGACTTTGTTTTCCAACAGCATTTTAAAGTAAAAACAATACATGAGATAATATCATGTCGGCATCAGCAGATATCACTATATGTTTGGGGTTTTCTTGAAGATATGATTGCGGGGGAGCTGGGAGCTACGTCAGATGGACCCACCCGTTCCGCACCTGTCTCAATCAGCCATGACACCACACATTGATCAATCTTATTACTCTGTTTTAGTTCCCCTTTCCATCAGGTATTCCTATGGAATACCATATATTTATAGGATGTGATATGAGTGGCAGCAATGATGAATATGTATCCAGTAAATCATTAGACTATGTTCGATCAGTTATTCAGTATTGCTCAATTGGCGGTGGCCCTCTACTCCCAAAGGCCAGTCCTACAAATTTGGGAAGGTCTTTAACATAATTCAGCAGAATTGGGTTCATTTATTTTGCCACCATTTTCGCTAATGTTTCAAATACCCGCTCCCATTAGGTTTATGCCAGTGGGCAAGCCCACACCAAATGGAAATATTCGCCATTGAGTTGCTGACACTTAGAGCATGTCTGTTCCACAAAGACCAATACAATTTAGTTCAGCCGTAGAAGAATACATTCTCTGTAAAAAATGAAAATGCACCAGCCTGTGTCTGCTATTTAGAGAGACTTTTTGAGTGTTTTCATACAGCAGTATTGCCATACCTTGTTGGCATTTTCCCACCTCTTTTCTGCACCAGTTTCTGGTGCTATTGCAGCCTCAGCTATTGTATTATAGAGTTTAATTATCAGTCCTTGTGGACCCATGGAGGCATGCACCAGTGTGAAAGCTAACAGTTGGAGGCATATCAGAGAAATCTGGAATATGTTCTTTCAGCTGTGGTGAAGCCTTAAATATAAACAAAAAAATATTAAAGGGTGTGGACTCGCCGCTTTTGCTTATCTAGAGTGCTGTTGGATGGACATCATGGGGTTTAATTATCCGAGACCAGGGAGAGAAGAGCCTTCTCTGTCCCAACGGTGCAGATAATCTTTGTCAGGTATGTATTGTACATGTCACAACATACGTAGGTAATACCGGCATAAAGCCCTGCGAGCCTTTGTGGTGGTTAGTGGGTTGCTCCCTGCCAGATCCTGCTTCGTTTCATGCAATGGAAGTCGGGCTCTGAGTGTATCCAAGAGCAAAATATAATGCAAACCTGGCTCATGACATGAACCTTTATGGCTTCGAACCCGAACTGTCACCGAATACCAAATTGCTTGAGTTCAGCCTGGACACCACACTTTCCCACAAGCCAAATATTGCCAAGCCAACAAAAACGGCCTTCTAAAGAAAGTCAAACCATTCTTCCAGAAAGCGACTTCAGAACTGCTGTTCAAGCCCTTGTATTTTCGAATCTGAATTCTGGCAATGCCCTAGTGCCTTAATCCATGCCCTCTTTGACTTCACACTGGCACCCATTTGTGGCATCCTGTATACTTGAACACCTCTCATCCAGGGCTTGAAGAAATATGATCAGATCATCCCCGGACCTCTCCTTGCCAGCCCGCATCATCTTCAAAACAGCAGCTTCATTTACAGAGCCATTACAACCAGCGCCCCACACATCATGCAGAAAATGTAACCATCCCTAATGGCTCCCGGCTCACCTTCTGCCAGGACATCATCAGACTGCTTACTAAGACGTGTGGAAAAAAAAACTGGATCTGGAGGAACATATCCCTGTAATCATCAGGACCGCCCCATTGCTGCTTCAGTTTAGGAAAGAGTTGAAGACTCATCACTTAAAAAGTACTAGATCACAATGCATTAGCCATCCATAACTCAGCTTCTCCTGCTATCACTCACCGGCTTTAGGCGTTCCTTTGACCATATACAGCGCTCCTCTGCCTTTTGGGTAGGTTTGCAATATAGAAATACCATATTTACATACATCCAATAGAGCATGTACTTGGTCTGGGTCACCAGATAATAATGTCCAAAATTAGGGGCAGCTACCATAAGGAAAGGGTCAAATTGTCCCAGCCAGCACTTGGTTGCCCTCCCGCCCACAAAAGATTCAGAAACTCAGAGTGCAATATATTGAAAAAAGCTCTTGTCAGTGGTAAAGGGACAGTAGTGTATAAGTAAAGAAATAGGGGTTGAAAACTACATTCAACACAATAATCTATTCCGTCAACGGAAGTGGGACCCTGATGAACAGCCCCTGGCACTTTCAGTAAAATAGCTATAACCGCATCTTTCAAGGAACGAGGCAGTAATCCCCTCTTCCGAGATTCTCAATAAACCTCAAGTAGTCTGGGAGCTAATATCTCACAGTATTCTTGGTAGACTTCTAGTCCTCCCATCTCCCCTGGTGCCTTTCCTCCAGATAAGGATTTAATGTTACCTTTGATTTTCTTGACAGTTAGGGGCATACTCAAGGGCATCCTCTCATGAGATTCTTTTCATGCCAACACTGCTCACAGAGATGCTAGGTCATCTGCCCCATATCGCTATTGCCATACGCCTTGTATAACTGCATAAAACTTGGATAAGGTAGCTAGTATCGGTGAAGGGATCATGTTTCTGTTCCTGCTTATTTCCCTTTTGCCTAATATATTTCTTGATGCCATATAGGGTTCAATAATCAAGCAAATGTGCTGCTAGGACGTTCACCCTCTCGATATCCTCTAGCATGATCAAACCCTCATTCAGTTTGCAGTAGGCCACAATTCCCTGCCGGATGTCTTCCCTGAAGACTCTGTCCAGCAATGCGCCAGAGGGAAACACCCAAGGCGGGTAACCTGTGTTTGTTAAATTTGTAATTAATTTTATCACCACTGGGCAATGATCAGAGACCTTTGAAGAATGCCCACTTCTGCGTATCTTGGTTTTCAGCCAGAAATCTAAACATGAATGGAGATCATGTACCAAGGAGTAACATATATAGCCTCTTCTGTTCTGATACTTGTGATGTAATATATCTACTAGGGAATGGCTATGCAGTGTTCTTTGTAACACCTGAGCTGCACCAGAAAGGGACTGGGATGCCATCCAGTGTGATTGTCTAATGTTTCCCAGAGTTGCATTAATGCATCATAGAAAGAGGGAGACTCTGTATTTGGCCCATGTGTGTTCATCAACGTGAACCGGTTACTTCCAAGTGTCCTTTGAGCTACGATGTATCTTCTTTCAATGTTGGCATTCATGGCCGGCTGTCTAAAGATAACAGTGCACCATATCTATAATGCCACTTCTCAGGAGTGGTTATTGTAGGATACAAAGTACATGAGTACTCCAATCCTCAGCAAAGTCTGTCTCCGCTCATTCTGAGCTAAGCTACACCAGGCCTCTTCAGGACTGCTAATATTTCGCCTGGATTGCTTAAGAGAGTTAGGACCTCTAACATTCCAGATGATTAACTTCACAATACCTGAGTTTTCATGATACTCCCTAAGAGAGTGGAAGAGGCTGTGCATTGAAATACATCATCATTCCTATAAAATTGATAGCTCCCCAAGGCCATCAATACTTAATCTATGCATTGCTATAATTCGACAAGAGTGCCTCTAAGAGCTTTCCTGTAAATGCAATTTACCTTACTAATAGCCCCATGTAAACCATCCCCAACCGACACTATAAACCTCACAACGTTGAAATCAACCCTACCACTGAATTACCTAAATGTAGTTTAACATGCAAACAAAATACTCAGTGTGATTTCCACGTGGGGGCTCCAGGAGCCAGCCAAATTAAGAACTCACTCAAAGCAACACCCCTGCCCTCAGCTCAATAGTAAATGGTGATCATCGACTTCTGAACAGTAACTCTGGAACCTGCCGCCTGCCTCTGAACAACTATTGGATACCCAGCAGTAAGGATCTGACATCAGTTGCATTCACATCTGAGTCACTTGCCTTGTTCCCTGCAGGCGGGACCCCCTTCTTCTGCCACCTGCCCTTTGGTCATCCTTCTGACCTGAGAAGTAATTTTTGTCTGCTTTTTTTTTTTTTGTGATAAAACATTTTTTATTGATTGCATATTGAACTCAGCAGCAAGACAATAATCATACAATGAAGCCTAATAAATGTGGCATGCCCCCAACGAAGAACAGAATAATTTCACATAACCTAATTTCGAACCACCATCACTGCCTCTTTGGTCTTTCCACCTCCCAACTCCCCCAGTCCGCCTGATTCTCAATTAGACACAGAAATTCCATAGGCCCTAACTTCATCACCCATATGTTGGGGGTTGGTCCCCACTTGGTTGGAGAAGAATCATCCTGTACTGGCACCAATCTGACCTTATTTTGAAATGTTTTTGAGGGCATCCTTTAGCCCCCATAAATGGGCCTTTCCAGGTCCATACAGCGTCCTAGTCCTGTTTTCCACCTGATGGAGGGTGCGCTTCTTCCCAAGCTATAGTTATGTCCCTCTTGGCCACCACCAACCCTAACCAACTAAAGGCCACTTGATATCTATTGCTGTCAGTATCAGTACTGATTAGAGTTAATATGACCTTTGGGACACAGGATAGTCTCTATCTCAGCATCCGCATCAAGCACATAAGCACCCTGTCCTAATGAGAGAACAGCCATTCACCGGTCTGAACAGTATGTATAAAGAATTTCCCCCTGGTTTTGATCCGTTTTGCATCTGGCCCTACACATCGGTGAGGAGTCAGTAGGGCCAAATATTTGCGCAGTGAGTAGCTTACAAAGAGGTCTTACCATGTACCTTTCCAGAAGTAATTGCTGCAAGCCCTATGCCCTGTAGTCCTCCTCCTGGCTTCAGATGTAATGTTTGCCTGTTTTCCAGAAGAACACCCTCTGTCCGTATATTGTTGTAACGACATTCTCTGCTTGTTGAGGGTCGACAGATGATGTACCTAGCAAGAGGTAACTGTTCCGAGACCTCTGCATCAATTTTGCGGGGCTTGAGGGAATAGGTGGCATGCCTTCTTACCGCTTTCACAGTCCAAGCCAATACAGCACTAGGCCTCATTCACAGGCACTTCTAGAACGCACTCTCATCTCCAGTAGCTCCCTTTCTTACCATCTGCTCCTTGGCCCAGAAGCACCATGCGGCGAGGCCTACTTTCATGCACGGTTCTCTGCTCACGACTGGTCAGGTTCTCGTACGTCATGCAGCACTCATGCAGCACTCTGCAGTCTGCAGATCACTGCTCATCAGGCCCAGTGGCACACCCACGACCTGCTGACAGTTCAAGCTGGCTTGGGGATCAACCTGCACCTCTCCCCCAGGCCTGAATCAGGTGGGCCACTGGTGCTCTCCCAGGCGCAGACGCAGTGTGGTTACGGCCAGCTGGCCAACCAGGCCCAGATCGAATGATTCTCCAAGGTGTGCCGACCCCCTTGTGGCAATATTCACATCAAACTGCTGCTCTCCAACAGGCAGGCGCATCAGACCTATCAGGGTTGGCAATGAACCATCTGAACGGAGAATCATGTTGGATTGTGGGCGGGTACGAAGAGCCGCTCTAAAAAGCAGCCATCTTGGCCTGAGCTCTTAGGCATCTCCACGGAGGGAAACATTATTCAAAGACAGTATGATGTGTGATTATTATAGAGAATGTGTACAGAGCATGAACAGGTAGGTTAGGAAAAAAAAGTTGGAAACTAATAGAAAAGTGACAATGCATGCCAGAGATAGCTACATTTGAGAAAGTTAAGGTGGGTGTAGTAGTGTGAAATGAAAATGAGAAGAACTTAAGAAGCATTAGCAAAGCCAAAATGTCTCACCTTTGAGACCTATTGGCTTTGTCAGTGGGTTTTAGCTATGCTGTACAACATCATTGATACTGTGCGACATGGCTAAATTAAAAAAAAAAAGCTTATTGTGTCATTTTGTGAGCATTCACACCAGGCGTGAGCGCACCTATAGAATGATGGTGCTGCTTTTTTTCCTTTTTATTTGCCAATCCAACTCTGATTGGTAAATAAGAAAGCACAAAAGTGTTTGGTTTGGTTTAGAAATGGGGTAGAGAGATAATGGACAGGATAGCAATATAGACGAAGGGAAGCAACACAGGCAAAGCAGATGAGGGGCACAACACGGACAGGGTTTCCAGGGGTTGGAGCAACCTAAGGGTTAGTAAGCAACATGGAGTGTACCATGGGGGAAGCAACGTGAAAGGTTTGGGGTCGAGAGTGAAAGAACATGGAGTGTGGGGAGGGGCATGGGAGAAAAGCAAATGGGCAAGAGAAAGCATCTGGAGCTTGGAGGAGGGAGAAGCACACGGGAGAGAAAGCAACATGGGCGAGAAAGCAACACGGGCATGGGGAGCTCACAAGGTCAAGAGCGTCATGGTGGGGATGCGGAAAAGTGCACGGGGAGAGGGAGCAGCATGGGGAGAGGGAGCAGCTTGGAGGGAGAAAGATAAATAAATGTGGAGGTCAGCTGGCAAAATCATGCACTCTGTAGAGTGCTTAAAAAAAGGGAGCACCTGAAAAATTGAGCAGTGGAAGGACACAGTAATACATACAATGCTCCAGAGGCGGGACAGATACAAGAAGAGGAAAGAAAGGCCACTCACGCTAATGAATAAAAAGGAAGGCAACAAGAGTGACAATACAGCAAAACAATGGTGGGTGAAGGGCAGGCTGTAAGTCCACTGTAAGCTAACAGTTCATCTCAAAAGAGGGCGCTATGTAGGCAAGACCTCAAAACTGGCTGAAAAATGTGGCATTTTTAGACATGAGTGCTATTTTATTTCCAGATGTTCTAGTCCGTCTGAGCTTCTGCTCTAAACTGTGCCCTCTGGACAGTGTTGAAAGTCAGTTGCTGTTTTGGTGCTGTTTTAGAGTTCAGGTCCTGTGTGAAGTGATTTTACACTGCTTATGCAAAAATACAGGATTTATGCTCGTTTTAAAAAAAAAAACATTTAATTGGTTTTCGTCTGTATTCAACATCAGACAGTTATGTCAAATGCATCAATCATTGGATGTATTTTCATTGATATGTTGCTTCAAATACAATTAAGTATTTATGGCACAAACCTGGTTAAAAGCTGTAAAGGAGAACAATTGTACCCAGGTAAAACCCCTCACACACAGATTTATTTAAGAAGAGAGAGCTTTATCCTCCAGCGGGAATAGGGATTGCGGGGATGGAAAGTGTTGAATTCTCCAGTTTTCACACATTTCTCATTCTAAATGTTTTCGACTGATAAGCTTTTGATCCTGCCAGGATCAAGAAAATTGAAGAAAGGGGATTTTGAGTTTTGCAGGGAAAAATATTTAGGGCTCTAGGATTAGGCGGTAGTACCAGATTGAGCGTTGTGCCAATTGGTTTCCTCCGTGTGCTGAAGATCATGCTCTAAAAGACGAGAAACATTAAGGCGGTGTGTTTGTTAATCAAACAAGAAATATGGACGCATGAAGAAACTACCATGCTACAAATGTCTCTGCTTCTCCCTGAGCTTCTTCTAGAAACAGCAGATGTGTTAATGAAAGCCGGTGTGACACAAAGTAGGAGTCTGGTGAATGACTCCCGTTTACCAGATGTCTTCCTCTTGTGGTCGTAAATGGGATTATTCTCTCACGTACTCTGCAAGAGAACAGAGCACTGTCATTCCCATCCCCTTAAGGTCAAAATTGAGAAAGGAATTACATTAAGAAAAGCACAATCTGAGAAAATCTTTAGTGGAAAAAAAATGTTTGAAAAGGTTTAAAAATGCAAAGTTTAGGATTACAGTCAGTGCAAAAGACAGCCTGGGGATATGGATGGAATTAGGTATACAGTAAGGTAAGGCTTTAAGCAAGGGGGAGGGTAAAGGATAGAACACTAGGCTGCAACAAGGTATATTACCGTTAGGCATAAGGGCGGTGTGAAGCGAGTGGTGGGGGAAAGGGATGGGGTTAGATATAGTCTTAGATTTCGGGGCAGAGTAAAGTAAAGCCCTTATGCTAAAGTTAGGGTAAGAGATCGTTCCTGGGTTAGGGTTAGAATTTAAGGTAGTGTGAGAAGGTGGTTAATTAGTTGGGGTGAATTGGTGTCCACCACAAGTAAATAAAGTCACTAGCCTGTTGGGTCTAGTCAATGGGTTTAAATAATTTAAAGCTGAGCTCAAACCTTGGCAGCTATGGTACAAAGCAGACAGGTTTAACCGAATGAAAATTCTTAAAGCATTTAGAAGTAGCAAAATAGTTAAACGTCAGAACCACTACCCAGAGAATCTCACTCCAAATTATAACAATGGAGTAAAAATTATTAAGCAAAATGTAATCAAACCTACAAAAATCCAAAAAGGAGGACCAGAGACATTCATTTTTAAAGATTTCATTGAAAACCGCACCAAAAAACACAAAGTGCCAGTGGGTAGTCAATCGACATAGGTACGATTTTAGGTGACTGCGGTGTAGCATGGATCAGAGACACCAAATAGGTGGCCCTGTTAGTGCCTGTAAGTAAGGAAGTTCAAAAAAGTTTCTAAGTTCCAATCTCTTCTTGGTTGGTCCCCTTGAAGCTTAGGAGCAAAGGTTTTTTTAAAAATGGCCAAACAACCATAGAAGTACACTTCCAGTGCCCCAGGGCCTCAGGGGGAGCACTTAGAAATTCTCAGCCCATCCGGCAGATGGCAACAGGCCAGTTCATGTCCAGTTGCCACTGATCAGATGGGATTCTTCAGGAGTATCCTCTTAAGCTTTTTTATGTTCCTGGAGCCACCCAGGGGCCCAGCCTTATGGCCCTTTAAGACTTTTCTGTGCTTGGATTTCAAGTGAAGGGGGGGGGGTCCAATCTCTTCAACTCCTTTTACAGATCACAGATGTTAATTGCAGCATGTTCACTCCTCTTGGCACCCTTTTGCAAATCTAACAGTGTTCTGATAATTTTGCCTTTGGGTGCCACACTTATACTTGCCACTAGCTACTCAGTGACTTCTGGGCACACCCTGGCCAATAGGGTAAAAGTTCTCAGGAGCAACCATCCCACTTTTTCAGTACTTCCTGTTTGCCTTACTGCAGCAAATATGCCCAAAATGCCATGTGCCAGGGCATTTTCAAGGTGGTAGAAATGTTAGGCAACACTAAACCTGGGATTTGAGGGGGGGGGTGTACATCTAACATTTAAATCCAGTTTGAATCAGGCAGTGTACCTACAACAAACCCAACTACAGAATTCTGGTAGGACATACACAGGGTCGTTTACCAACCATAGTAGGGATACCTAATTATTGTCTTGGCATCCTGTTCTCTCCCTTTCAAGTGTGCCCCAAGCATTAATGTGTAGCTCAACGGACCATTCAACCAGGATTTGACAGTATGGTATCAGCAGGTCGCCAACAGCACCCATCTGAATGTTCTTTGAAGTTCAGAGGAGTCTTCTGTGCCCATCCAGGTCAGCCTGTTGTTTTTTCATAAGAACTGTTTTGTACACCTTTCACTCCTTATTCCTGACTTTGAGCACAGGTCGTAGTTGGCAGAGGCTTATGTTAATTAGTCTTCTGATTCTGACAATTTAAACAGGTAGAGTGTAACTTTCTAAAAGTTACATTTCTTTACTGTTTATAATTTTATTTTATTAAAAATATGACTTAATCGTTAGTGTGGATTTGATAACTGTTAAAATAATGGTTTAACTATTTTTCTAGATGTTCCCATTCTCAAGAACACAATATTAGTATTTCAATCTGTTCTACATAGGATAGCTAGGTCTGCACAGTAAGAATCACTTTTAGGGCATTATCGCTGTACTGACATGTTACTATTAATTTTCTACATGTCCTACTCATACATACCGTGCATCCTACCTTGTGGGCTACTAAGCCTACATAGGGATGACTTACTAATATTCAAAAGGGAGATTTTTGCCCATCAAGGTTTATTTTAATAGGTTGCACTGCAGGTTTTACACTGCAGCAGTCAGGCTAAAATGGTAGGCCTGAAGCCATGTTTTTCTTTGCCACACCAGTGAATGACACATTAAGTATTGCATTCTCAGGTGACGTTGGACTTTCCATGCCATACGTGCCATTTCTACACCATATTGTATAGTGTTATAGTAGAGTTAAGTAAGCCAATGAGGCATTAGCCAATTACTCCCCAGTGTACAGAGTCTAAAAAACAGCAATACAATTCACAAAAAAGGGGGGTGACTACTCAAAAGGGGCATTTTCTCACAGGTAGGATTATGATAAGGGGCTCTTACTTAAGAGTCACAGTTAGTTGTTGGGAGAAAACTATTTAGTTTCAGTTCGTTTTGGTGGCGAAAAGAATGGGCAATGAACATTGCTTTTACTTGCCTCTCAGAGAACGTATTGTTGCAGTTATTTTATCCTTTTGGTTACTCTACTAAAACTTCAGTATTAGACTGAATTGATTTGAAAGATTTTCTGCCTTCAAATACTGAATGTATTTGTTAGCACTTTTGTCAGTCATTTGTAGGTCTTGACGACAGACTACTTTGAACTGTTTTCAAACATCTGCCGTGTACAATATGAATACTTAAGAGTGTGGGCTTTGAATCCCTTTATTACCATTGGTTGTCTTTCTTGTCAGTCTCACTTGTTTTCTTCGTAGTCAATGTTTTTTTGTCCTCTTCTTAAGTGTTGTCTTTCTCCTGGATCATAGTTACTTTACAATCCTCTTAATTGGCTGACATATCTTTTTGCTGATCCACATTGGGGACTAAGTTTTTTTTTTTTATTTAAGCACTCAATGGGAGCTTAAGTATTTTCTTGCTCTCTTCATGTGTGCTGCTTCCCCCTCATATCCGTGTCACCCATAATGTGTGTTACCCATCCTCCAGCTCATCCATTCCTTCCCCACCTCTTCCCATCCTGCTCAGTTTGTTTGGTGAAACTTTTATTTATAACAGCTGCTCCGACGTTCCAGTGACCCTCCCTGCTCACCAGGCTCTCGCTGCTGGGTGCATTTATTTGTTTTCACCCTACCCCCTTCTACATCGCTGCCAACCACTCCTCCTTGTCAAGTCATTTTTTCTGCCGGGCCACTAATTTCTAAATAATATATATAATATATGCACTGTCATCATTTGTACCATATCTGCAGGTATTGAGAGCAAATGTTGGATCGTTTAGATTTGCAAACCCACTGAGGATTAACCACTTCATTAAAAATAAATTGTCTCTCCATTTTGCGCTTGACTAAAAAACCCACACATGGGTGTTGGCACCACATGGATATTTTGGAAGCAGGACCTTGCTGCAGTCCAGACCAGCCCATTAACCAGCTGAAGGGCATGGCCCTCCAGTTCTGCTATTCTGGATGTGGACCAAGTGGGCAAGTGATAAGTAGGGGAGAAGTAAATTTCTCGCTTGTAGATGGAAGGCAGTGGTTGATGCAGACAGGTCCTTGATTGTGTAGGTCCTGTGTGCCTGGGTCAGCAGCTTGAATTTCCATCTGTTCTGTACGGGGAGCCTGTAGAGTTGCTTGAGGTAGGGTGTGATATGAGAACGTCAGGGTGAGGTCTGAATGGTTTGAAGTCTTTGTAGGAGGTGTGTGGCAATTGCTACATACAGGGTGTTGCCATAGACCAGTCAGCTGGTGATGAGGGCCTGTATCACAGTGCTTTTTGTGTGCATGGGTAGCCATTGGAAAATCTTCTGTAGCATGTGCAGAGAAAGGAAGCAGGTGGAGGTGACAGTGTTAAGCTGTGATTTCTTGGTGAACTTGTTATCAGTGATGATTCAGAGTTTTCTGGCGTGGTAGGCAGGTATGGGTGCGGGTCCTAGTTCTGAAGGCCATCAGGAATCGTTCCAGGGGTTGCTGTCAAAGATAAGTTCTTCCATCTTGTCCTTGTTCAGCTTCAGGCAGTTGTTCTTAATCCAGTCCGCGACGCTTATCATGCATCTGTGAAAGTTGTCTTGGTGGTGGTAGGGTCATTGGTAAGGGAAACGATGAGTTAGGTGTTGTCTGCATAGGATATTATTCTGAGACCGTGAGATTTGATGATATTGGCGAGAGGGGTCATGTATGCCTGATAGGGCACAGGGATAAGCCTTGGGGGATAAACTCTCAATGTTCTTCCGGTGAGTTAGAAGGTGATCCATCTGAGGGCATTTCCTTGGATGCCGATGTGGTGGAGTCTTTGGATCAGCGTGTGGTGGGAAACGGTGTTGAAGGCTGCTGTGAGCTTGAGGAGGATCAGGGATGCTGTTTCTCCTAGGTCGAGGAGGGTTTGGATCTCGTTGGTGCAGCAATCAGGGCAGTCTTAGTGCTGTGATTGATGCAGAAACTGGATTGGGAGATTTTGAGTAGCTGGTTCTGCTCCAGGTGTGTTGTGAGTTGCCTGTTGATAGACTTTTCCAGTACCTTGGCTGGGAATGGAAGCAGGAAGACAGGCTGGTAGTTTTTGAGTTCGCTGGGATCGGCCGAGGGTTTTTTGAGAAGTTATCTGACTTCAGCGTGTTTTAAGGCTGTATTGGTGATTGAGGTGTTGAGCAGGGTGGTGAGTTTGTAGCCAATTCTTTGATTTCCGAGGTTGAGGATGTGATGGTACATGGGTCAGTGGGAGATCCCATGCGGATGGATTTCAGGATCAGGTGGTTTCCTGGGTAGAGAGCTGGTTCCAGGTGGTCAGTCTGTGGTTCAAGTAGGTTGTGGTGCGGGCACATCTTTTGAGAAAGTCTGACTGTATAGGATGGGGTTTCAAGTTTCTGTATATGGTTGCGATCTTGGAAAAATTTGAGTAGACTGTCACATAGCTTTTGTGAGGGTGTGATGTTGTTTTCGCTGGCAACCGGGTTGGAGAACTCCTTAACAATGTAAGTTCCTTGCTGCTGTTGGTGCTGGTTTCTATGCATGGGGGTAGGGCTGCCTTCTTTGTTGTCCTCACCAGGCAGTGTTAGAGGTTGAGGGATGTCTTGAGGCTGCCCTATCGGTGGTGTCTTTGCTGGTGCACCATCTTATCTCTAACTGTTTGCTGTCATGCGCCACTGATCTGGTATGCATTCCTAGTAGAAGCACAGTGTAGGTATAAATTACGTCATTGTAAGCCATGTTTAATTTACGACTCTTATACCAGTGATGTGAACTTGCTATATAAATGATGTAATACAATATTGCTTTTGATGCATGTAAATGGAATTTAAAAAAGAACAGATGATGGACGGAATGCCAGAACAAATCAAACATTCACCCCCAGTCATAGATCTGGGTTTAAGCCATTGTCTTTTTTGCAGGCCATGCCATGTAATGGAATTGAAGTCATTATAATTTTCATACACAACTAAGGACTTGATAATGAGTGACCTCGATTTTTGCAACCCTTGTGCACCGTTAAATACCAAAACAGATACTGGTACACAAATGGGTACACTTGTGATAGGTGATACTTTTTTCACCAGAACAATTCTCAACCCCTGGTTATTACATTTTACTAAGTATATTTATCAAATAAGTCTATGGTATACGTGAAATTTGAGCCTAAATATTTATTCTTAAACATTTCTTCGTCACTGGAATATTCACTTACCTCCCATGGGCCTCTGGCAGCATCAGGCGGTAATGCAATTGTTTTTCTTGGATATTCTATCCATCTATAGATGGAATTTTTTGGGGGCTAATAGCCTGTCTAGAGGAAGAAGTGCTTTTCAGAGTCCAGAATAGTCCTAATGTTCTAGATTCTCTTTGATGGGAAATTTAGCATATTTCACAATTCAGTTTTTGAAATTTCAATCAGAGATGGCAAAATGAGCTCAGCGTTCATTATTATCTGCCCGATTTTCATTATATTAACAGTGAATAATAATCGATTATTCACAGTTGGTGTAATAAAAAATGTAGCACACTTAGGACCTTTAGTTGCAGCTTTGGTAAGTAAAAATGATTTTAAAAGTATATTGTATGCATGCTTGTGGGTGAGAGTGTGCTTAAGTGAGAAAGAGTGAGTGTATGTGTGAGCAAGTGTGTCTTTATGACTGCATGTGTGTGTGAGTAAACGTGAGTGAGAATCAAGTGGCATTGTGTGAGATTTACTACCTTGCGTCAAAAGAAGGGACAGAATGTGCCATATGTAAAAGGATATGGTGCTTTTTTTCTCTCCCCATGTGGTGGCACAGTTTTGGCAAAAAAATAAGGAGAAATTAAAGCATTTCTCCTTGTTAAGGGCTACCTTGAAGAGGCGTGCTATTTTGGCGCAAATTCTTGTCTACCAGTGTTCATAGGTAGGGGTTTGCGTCACAAGTTATGGGTGGTTGCATGGAAACGCCCATGCACCACCCATAGAATGCCCCCTTAATACTTGCATAGCGCAACTTGGCATTACTTTGGAATACCATCCAACATAAATCCTCGGTTGCTGTGATGTTAGGGTCATGTGACAAGCCTTCCTGGAAAAGTTCAGGGCCAGCGGGCATATGATGTCACTTCCTTCCTGTGGTGTCATTAAGGTCACAGGGCATGTGATGTCACTTGCGCTACCCTACATTTTGATGAACCGAAGGCTATGTTATTAATGTCCTATACCGACAGGGCTAATTTTCTAAGTCATTATACCTGCGGAGATGTAGTGGTTTAAAGCTGGTAAGCATCAGACATATCCTTATGTAACATCCATAAGTGCCTTTCATCGTAACTCTGGTTTCAGTCCTCATAGAGATGGGCCAGACAGCGCTGCCAAATCAAGCCAACATCTTCCCCACCTCCGCGCTTCTTGTACTCAGTACCATCTTTTCCTGCGGTCAGTGTTGTCATATGCTCTCAGTCGTGCCCTCCACTTGTGAGACTTACTGTCCTTCCCTGTCCCTCCCGGGTCCTTTTTAGCAATAACAGACGCTGCCAGCATCTTGAAAACTCAGCAACCTCGTTTCACACCGCCCCCGATCGCGAAGCTTGGATTCCCCTAAAAGAAATTGCTCAAACCAATCTAAGTGATAGTTTTTCTGTGTAAGGCTGGTTGCTGCCTCTTCTCATCCGTTTCAGCCCTGACAGTCCCCAGCCTGTTCGCAGTGTAGGCTCCGGGGGGACACGCCGCCGCGTTAATATTATTTTACAAGGTATGCTTTCAGTGCCAACCAGGGATTTGGTCGGGGGTGTGCTACAGGGGATTGTTACTCGGTCATTTTGTGCACTGTTTCCCAGTTGGACGGACACGATGTTTGACGCATTATCAAACCGGCACTGAAGGTGCTTGCAGGCATGGAGAGCTCAGCATGAGATTTGTTTCGTGTTCTCCTTCCTCCACATCAGAGTCATTTGAAAGGCTTCCTACATAAACTACTATCGGAAGCATCACTGCTGGGAGAATTGAATCGAAGGCCCGTGTAGATAACCTGGTTGATTTGGGTAATAACTGTTAAAATATAATACAATCAACTTTGATAACATTTCCAAGGCAGTAAAGGGCCTGAGGGACCAGGTGGGCTTGAATATACATCGTAATGTATGCATCTTCGGTGGAAGTCATCCGTTTTCTATCTAGACGTTAATGGCGACATGTAGTCTGTATTAAAGCGCCTCAGCTTCCACGAGGCAATGAAAACAAAGCACAGGAGGATAAGTACTTGCCCTACCTCCATGTTCAAGTAGGGAAGTCAGTATTTGAACTGTTGTGAAGGGAATTATAGAAACTAAAGATATTGTTCCCTTCGGAAAAACTGATAATCTAACTTATCAGAGGTATATAGCCATTGGTCTCGTATGTTTATATAAGTAGATAAAATTTCCTGAGTTTTCCTCACTTTCTTCCTTCCTGTTTGATTGGTTTGTCCCATCCCTGGTGCATCGCCTTTGTACAGTCCTTTTGATTAGCTAGCTTGTATCCTTCCACGCTCCCCTTTAGTAAAATACTTTTTTTCTTCTTAGCTAAGCATTTCATGAGAGTTAATGTGTTTTTCAGCTCTCACTGTCACGTATTTCTCCCCCACCAAATTTCTGCCTCTGTTCTCCATGATGCTCTCTTCCTCATATGCTTCTCAAACCACCCCTCTATTACTCCCTTATTGTGATCTCCCTAGTGTGGCACATTTCCCCTAATCCCCCAACTGGCTTTATGTTTATTTTATCCCCCTGCCCACTTCCCCATCGTGCTCCTTCCTTGTCCTTCCTTCCCCAGTGTCCTTTTTTCCATTTTTAGGGTCAAGCCTGCGTTCCATGCGCTCGCGCATCCATATCGCAGCAAGACGCTTTAGTGTTTACAAAAGGGCTCAGAGCCCTGTCGACGTCACGTCGGTGTTTTTCATTGGTTCGTGGGCTTGCCTAATAAAATCTGCTTGCTTTTATTGGTCGAAGGCATGCATACGTCATGCCTTTTCCGGTGGCTAGTCCTCCTCAAGCGCATCGACCAAGTACAGAAAACATGCGAGGCTCGCTGTTTTCTGTCCGGCTTGTGGACTACTTTTTCTCTAATTTACTAACGCAATTTTGCTTGTCAGAAGTCGAGCACTTTACATAGATAATTGCATTTTTTCGGGTTACGTTTATAAATGCACTTTTGTCGATAGGTGAAAAGTCTGGTTAGGAGTTTACAACGCTATCAGCTCTAACATGAGCAAACGCGAGACCCGTTGCTTTGCAAATGCTTGTTTATATCTTGCTTGCCTACTAAGCTTTTAGCTTTCTCTAGGTGAAAGCCGTAGATGATATTACAAACTTACATTGGACTTAGAACCCGCCCAATCCTTACCATTGGTTGGCTTGATTCTCACATCATTTGTTTGCTTCTTACTCAGTTGCTCGCCATCTTCTTCCTGTGTTACTCTCCCATGTTTCAAAGCCTCTTTACCATCCTTTTTATTAGCTGACTGTTATCCTTCCGCTTCTCACATTTAGCAAAATTATTTTTTTCTTTTTCATTCACTACTCCAGGAGAGGACAGGAGTTTTCTTGATCTCTTCCTTGTTATTAGACCTGCCAGCTCTTGGTGTGGGTTCCCCTGTCTTTTTGCTTCTGACCTCCTGTTTTTCATCCTGTGCTGAATTTAATTTTTGCTGGCTTTAGGACTTTGGGCACTCTACCACTGCTGACCAGTGCTAGAGAGCAACTACTCCCTGACTAAGCTGTATTGGTGATTGGTTTCTCCATGATTGGCACATTTTATTTACTAGTAAGCCCCTAGTGAAGTGCGCTATGTGTGCCCACGGCCCGTAAATCAAATGCCACTAGTAGGCCTGCGTCACTGATTGTGCCACCCACGTGAGTAGCCCTGTAAACAGTGTCTGTGTGTGCAGTTTTAAACTGCCGTTTTGACCTGGCAAGTGCACCCACTTGCCAGGCCCAAACCTTCCCTTTTACTACAGGTAAGTCACCCCTAAGGTAGGTCCAAAGCAGCCCCATGGGCAGAGGTGCAGTGTATGTAAAAGGTAGGACACGTACTGGTGTGTTTAACAAGTCTTGATAGTGAAATACTGCTAAACTCGCTTTTCACTATTGCAAGGCATATGTCTTGCAGAGGATAACATGGGGATTACCTTGAAATATCTTTTACGTGTAATTTCACATTGGGCGCACATAGAGATGTTGAGTTTGGGGTCTCTGATCTCACAATTTAAAAATACAACTTTTGATGAAGTTGGTTTTTGGATTGTAAGTTTGATAATGCCACTTTTAGAAAGTGGCCATTTTCTTGCTTAATCATTCTGTGCCTCTGCCTGTCTGCTGAATACACTTCGGGGTGACAGTTGGGCTGTTTGTGCATTCACTCTGGGCAGTCCCACAAAAGGAGCGCATGTGTGCCCTGCTAGCCTGATGGCCCACCAGACTGATGGGTCTTCCTGAGCTTGAGCGATGGGAGGAGCTGACACACCTGAATAGGGCTGTGCCTGTCCTTACACAAAGCAGTTTCCTCCCCCCTGGGATAGGTCTGGGGCTAGGACAGGGAAAGGTAGGATCTTGTGCAGTACTAAGGCTTCTCTTTGAAGTTTGCTTATTTCAAAGGAAGAAATGGCTATAAGTACTGGACCCCTGACACCACAGAGTTAGAATACTTCTTTACGGAGGATATTCTGCCAGGAAGAAGAGATGGATGCTGTAGGAGAGACTGACACTCTGCCTGGTGCTTTGTTGTGCTGGCCTGCTTCTTGCTGCTTCTGTCCTGGGAGTGAAAGGACGGGACTGGACTGGACTTGGCTTTCTACATCCTGCTTTCTGAGGTTCTCCAAGGGCTTAAACTGAGCTTGTGTCCTGTTAAGAAGTCTCAGGGACATCAAATACATCACCTGCTAGCGCCTGGGTTCTCTTACTGAATGTCCTGACTTACCAAGTTGTGCCAAATCCAGCTCCTGGGCTCTTCTGTGTGTTGGCAAGCTTCTGCAATGGTTACTTTTTTCAATATAGTAATATGCCACAAACAAAAGAAAAAAACCTGCAATGCAAACTTAAATGCATTATTAAGTAACCATCACATATAATTTTAATATAACAGTATAGGTGTTTCCTAGCAGACAGGGTTAGGTCAGAAACCCTTTCTAGTTTTACTGCAGAACACACAAAAACAGGTTTCTTAATGGAGCAAAGTAAAGGTACCATTGGCTTTTAATTCATGTAACCTGGACACACAGTTTAAACAATCCAGAATGATGATAAAGAAGTCAGAAATAAGATAGAGTATGAAAACAAGAAGAAAAAAACATATTTCAAAGTGAACTAATGGCCAACATGCCATAGCACTGAAGTGCACTTCTTTTCTAGCACATCTGCATATGTGATAAGGAAAAATCTGTGACCTCCCCCCAGCGCATAAGGGCCAATGTCTGAAGTGGACTGAGGCATTGTGCCCTCTGATGTTGTGGGCTGAAACAAAATATGAATGACAGTTGATCAGATCAGTACATGAACAGGGCTTATCCAAAGCCCTTCTATATATGTTGTATTTTTATTTATGTTTTTTTATTAAATAAAACAAGCCTTTCAATACCTAGAAAGGTGTTTCTTTGCTAGACCTAAAAAGATGTTGATGAAGTTTCATTGTGAGTTGTAGTAGAGACTACAGGGAGTGCAGAATTATTAGGCAAATGAGTATTTTGACCACATCATCCTCTTTATGCATGTTGTCTTACTCCAAGCTGTATAGGCTCGAAAGCCTACTACCAATTAAGCATATTAGGTGATGTGCATCTCTGTAATGAGAAGGGGTGTGGTCTAATGACATCAACACCCTATATCAGGTGTGCATAATTATTAGGCAACTTCCTTTCCTTTGGCAAAATGGGTCAAAAGAAGGACTTGACAGGCTCAGAAAAGTAAAAAATAGTGAGATATCTTGCAGAGGGATGCAGCACTCTTAAAATTGCAAAGCTTCTGAAGCGTGATCATCGAACAATCAAGCGTTTCATTCAAAATAGTCAACAGGGTCGCAAGAAGCGTGTGGAAAAACCAAGGCGCAAAATAACTGCCCATGAACTGAGAAAAGTCAAGCGTGCAGCTGCCACGATGCCACTTGCCACCAGTTTGGCCATATTTCAGAGCTGCAACATCACTGGAGTGCCCTAAAGCACAAGGTGTGCAATACTCAGAGACATGGCCAAGGTAAGAAAGGCTGAAAGACGACCACCACTGAACAAGACACACAAGCTGAAACGTCAAGACTGGGCCAAGAAATATCTCAAGACTGATTTTTCTAAGGTTTTATGGACTGATGAAATGAGAGTGAGTCTTGATGGGCCAGATGGATGGGCCCGTGGCTGGATTGGTAAAGGGCAGAGAGCTCCAGTCTGACTCAGACGCCAGCAAGGTGGAGGTGGAGTACTGGTTTGGGCTGGTATCATCAAAGATGAGCTTGTGGGGCCTTTTCGGGTTGAGGATGGAGTCAAGCTCAACTCCCAGTCCTACTGCCAGTTCCTGGAAGACACCTTCTTCAAGCAGTGGTACAGGAAGAAGTCTGCATCCTTCAAGAAAAACATGATTTTCATGCAGGACAATGCTCCATCACACGCGTCCAAGTACTCCACAGCGTGGCTGGCAAGAAAGGGTATAAAAGAAGGAAATCTAATGACATGGCCTCCTTGTTCACCTGATCTGAACCCCATTGAGAACCTGTGGTCCATCATCAAATGTGAGATTTACAAGGAGGGAAAACAGTACACCTCTCTGAACAGTGTCTGGGAGGCTGTGGATGCTGCTGCACGCAATGTTGATGGTGAACAGATCCAAACACTGACAGAATCCATGGATGGCAGGCTTTTGAGTGTCCTTGCAAAGAAAGGTGGCTATATTGGTCACTGATTTGTTTTTGTTTTGTTTTTGAATGTCAGAAATGTATATTTGTGAATGTTGAGATGTTATATTGGTTTCACTGGTAATAATAAATAATTGAAATGGGTATATATTTTTTTTTGTTAAGTTGCCTAATAATTATGCACAGTAATAGTCACCTGCACACACAGATATCCCCCTAACATAGCTAAAACTAAAAACAAACTAAAAACTACTTCCAAAAATATTCAGCTTTGATATTAATGAGTTTTTTGGGTTCATTGAGAACATGGTTGTTGTTCAATAATAAAATTAATCCTCAAAAATACAACTTGCCTAATAATTCTGCACTCCCTGTATAGTTCCTTGTTTGTTGGCAGTCACATGTCTCTTAATGTAAGCTGCAATATTGACTCCCTTCTAACATTTGGCATTTCCTGCTGAACCAAATTGCAAACTATTTTCATTTTGCCATCTACTTATTTTCTTTTCTTGTACCTGGACATTTAGTCTAAAGGGACCGCTGGACCTCACAAACATGTTACTATATTAGTTGATTAGCTTTCTTTGAAATTGCTTTCTTGGACTTGGGTTTTCCTGATCTAATTTACGTTTTTAGTTTATTAGTTTAATTTTGTTTGATTCTGCCTGGTGTGCTTTGAGCTGGTCAGTGTGGGGTGCAGTTTTCTCATTGGCTGTCAAATGCCTTGCTCAGCTGTAAGTGTTACCACTATACAAGCATGTACAATGGGCCTTCCTAAGGCTTGCCCATCTGGATCTGTCCATGCCGTAATGCAGCCAGTTGTAACCCATTATATTCCTAAACAGGCCTATTAATATTACACTGTTTTCCCTAACGATGGACAAGCCACTTACAGCTCAAGACAGATTCTGGGCTTTCGCTCACCTCGAGGTCCACTTGGAAATGTTGCAGGGCAACTTAAAAATTAAAAAGAAAGACAAACTCCTCTTGGCAATGGAAAAACAGCTCCTTACTGTCACAACATGGGGACGGGACAGTCGACCCCAGTAATCCGACGGTCTCAATTTGCTGCTTTAAAGGCAGCTTCTTTTATACACAGGCAGACAATACTTCCTTAGTTGTGGAAAAACATCACAACACCTGTGACCCTAACCTTTAACTTAAATCACTACACATCATTTATTGCAGGTCTAACAATGCTTAACAAACTAACCATTCTCCATGCCTGAATACATATGTATTATAGGTGATTTATAATGCTGCTCCCAAAACCCTGTATCAGATGCTGTGTACCCTTTGGCTAATTCAGTCTCCTGCTCCTATACTTCAATCGCATTCTTGACTAACTCGGATAACAGAATACTTGTCTGTGTGCTAGGGCCATAAACTCCTTTAAGCTCTTAAATGTGGGTTTTCTTTTAGCCATGACCTTGCAAGTCATGCATTCTACTTTGTAACAAACTCTTCACCTTTCTTTCCTTAACTTGGGGTTCTTACCACATATAGATGTGTGACACTCTTTACTGTTGTCTGCTGTTGAGTCATGTTTTCATATTTCACTTAACATTCCCCCTCTAATTGATATTTCAGCTATTGGATCTAAACTTTGATCTACACTTGGCACTAGGTAATATATATTGCCATAAAAATCTACTACTTGTGTTGGTATTCTAACTGGAAACATCCCTGATGCCTTTGTACCTATCCTTTTACAACATGCTAGGACTAGTCATATAACACAGTAAAATGTTGGTTGAGCCACAATAGTTGGCAACAAGGCTCCCTATAATCTAAACATCCAGGGCAGCAGAAATGACAGCCACCTACGTAACAAATTATCTGGGGCACCTCCTCCATTTACCATCTTCTCTTGTAAAGTGCATGAAGTGTGTATAGCTTCTGACAAAGTTGAATTTTCTACATAATTCACTGGAATAAAAGTACAGCAGGCAGTTCCAATTTTGGCTTATACCCCTCAGCCCACCCCAGAGCAAAAAAGCAGTTTTTAATAATTTTAGACGGTAATCACAGTGGATCCACCAGAAATAAGCCCAGACTCCCGTGTTTGTAGCAGTAAACCGCTTCCCCCCCCGGCATCCCCACCCAGGTGGGACAAGTTCTGGGGTATTTACCCCCTGCAGCCCCAGGGACCACCACCTTCCTGGGGCACAATTACAAATGAAATTCATGGGGGGGGAGTTCCCCCTGCAACCCTGGGGACCACCACATCCCCAGGGCACAACTTGAAATCCAGTGCTGGGGGATGACAGGCCTCCTGCAGCCCGTCCCCGGTGAACAATTTTGTAATCAAATGCAGGGGCATACGGTCCCTCTGCAGCCCCAGAGACCACCACATCCCCAAGGCTAAGATAGCAGTAAATGCAGAGGGGCTCATGGTGCCGGCAACCTTCCCGGGGCAAATATTTAGTTCTGTGAGCGGGGGGCTGTGTGCCCCTGGGGCCCTCATAATGAGGCAGGTCAGTTTTGGACCCCTGGCTCCAGGGACGACCACCTCCCCAGGGCAATACTCATTAGAGGGGGACTACATGCTCCCCCCTTGAGGAGCCATGGATGCCCTGGGGACAGCCACCCCCCAGGGCCGGTTCCTGCTATGTCCTGAGGTGCTCACCCTCGGGACATAGCTGTTTGCCTTTGCTTGGTGGGAGCTGACATTTCCTACCAAGCAAAAGCAAACAAAGTCCGCTTTCTGACAGTGTGAGCTGTCAAACTGCTTCTGCTTGCAGAAAGCGGAGTTTTCATCTGTTTCTCTGCAGATAAATTAACGTGCAGTGAAACAGATGAAAACATTGTCCCTGCAAGCAGGGTGCTGCTATTTAAAGCAGCTCCCTGCTTGTGGTAGCAGTGCCAGCTCCTGCAGGATGTGGGGAGCCGGCTAGGATCATGGGGGCCTCGAGGCTCCCCGGCGGTCCTGTTTCTCTCTCTCTCTCTCTTTCATCCCATAAAGGATGGAAGAGAGAGAGAGATTGTCATTGCAATGGTCTCTCCATACAGTGACTTCAAAGAGTCAGACTAGCAATGTTGTTTGGTACGAATGTTATAGTTACGTTTGGATGCAGAGCGGAACACTTCTTGGTCTACTGGTCCAGGTCTTGTGCTGTCACTCAGTAGGCTGAAGGTTCAAATCCTAGTATCGCTTGGCAGTGTGTTTGTTTGTTTTCTAGTGTTTTGACTGTTAAACCTTCCTAGTGATGAAACATTTACATTTCTTTCCAATCATATGCATGGGTTGACTGTCATAGGTATGTCTGGTAGCACCACAGCAAGGAGTCACCTATGTCCTAAAGGGTAAGGTCACAGACCCTCACACTGAAAGTTGAGGGTTCGACTCCAGGTGTGTCCGTGGTCATTTTCCTTCTTTAATTTCTTTTAGACTTCAAATGTTTAAGGTTCATACTGAAAGGTTATCTCACTCTTGTTAATTAACAAATACATTTATCTTTTCAATTTGTCCATAAATATCTCATTCTAGGTATATCATTCATCAAAGCCTAAAAATCTCCAGCTCTCTCCCTCTCACTCTCTTTCTCTCAATTTCTCTCTTTCTCCCACTCACACACCCACGCAGATCCTCACGCACTGGCTCACAGACCCAGACACCCACTCACAGACCCACTCTGACCTTTGTGCACCCACTCACAGCCCCACTTAGATCCTCACGCACCCACTCAGATCCTCAAGTACTCACTCACACACACACACTCAGAGACCCACTGAAACGCTCATGTACCCACTAACAGACCCACTAAGATATTGATGCACACACTCTTACACCCTCCCAGACAGACTCTCTCACAGCCACTCTCACACCTAGATGCACCCTCTCACACCTATTCTCACACCCAGAGATAGGCCACAGCCAATTCCCACCCCACATGGACAAAGGCCAAAGATTAGGGGGTGGTTGGCTGCAGGCCCTGTCCTGCGGCCAACCCCCGCCGGGCACAGCCAAAGGGCATGTGCGGCATGGAGCTCGGTGGTTATAGGGGGTTGGTCTTGTGGCCAACCCCTGCCCCACATGGCCAAAGGCCATGTGCAGCGGTGGTTGGATTAACGTATAGGAAAAATTACTTTCTTTAAAAAAAAAAAATCATAGAAATGCACTGAAAAAAAAAAAGGTTACAAGGACGTTTTAGTTAGGAAATATATATATATTAAACATAGAAATTCATGTAAAAAACAAAAAACAAAAGTTACAGGACATTTTTGTTAGGCTCACATTTCAAACCTGCAAAACTATAGAAATTCACCTGTTATAATTAGAGTTATCTCAAGTAACTGTAAATCGTGCCCTAAGGTTACCCCACAAATTACGGCACTCATGACATCTTTGATAACATCACTGATAATATCAATGTAATATTTGCAGTAAACATTTTGACGAAAAAGCTGTGCATTTCAGGGGCACGAGTTAAGGTTAACTCAGGGTAAGGGTTATAGTAACTTGAGATAACTCTATAATAGGTGAATTTCTATGGCTTTGTACATTTCAAATGTGAGCCTAGCTAGAACGTCCCTGTAACCTTTGGTTTTGTAAGTGAATATATTATATATATATATATATATATATATATATATATATATATATTGTTTGTGCTCGCCCTCCTGCTTAGTAAGGTCTACAAGAGCACACCTTTCAGATTCATGAACAAAGAGGTGAAAATTATAAATTTGTAAGTATAATTAGATAGACCTCAAGTGGGAGATTTACACAGATTTACACGGAGCTGACAAAATGCAAGAAAGCTGGTTGCGTGATCTGATGTCCACAACAGTTGCTCAGGTATGTCTTTGCAGGTAAGAATCAACAATACGTTTGTCAATAATAGGAATTTATGACCCTAATAGATTGTTTTCATGTGCTCTAAATC
The DNA here is from genome assembly GCF_031143425.1 of Pleurodeles waltl. Classification (NCBI taxonomy): domain Eukaryota; kingdom Metazoa; phylum Chordata; class Amphibia; order Caudata; family Salamandridae; genus Pleurodeles; species Pleurodeles waltl. Next base: position 1,069,091,561 of record NC_090439.1, on the reverse strand, counting down.
CTTATATCCTCTCTTTTAACAAGCGGATACTGTACACAATTATTGAAGAGTAGTCATATCAGTACTGTTATAGTCAATAACTTTCCCTTCAATGTCCTTTCTTATCACTTCATAGAGGTCAGGATGGCAACTGTTCCAAGTTGGGGTGGCACAAAGATGGGTGAATCAATGAACACATACTTGTCCTTCCTCACCATTACTAATTTGTTGGCTCCTCTGGACAATCGCAATAGGCTTTGTAGGATTTACAACAAACTCCTCTATTATAGTAGGATCAAAATTACATTTAGTTATCCGTTTTGAGAACTCCTATCATTTGTCCTATTCTTATCAAAGTCACTCTCAAAATTACCCTCAAGATAGTCATCTGTGTCCCTACTTATACTGTCCAATAATTCGTCCTCTGTTTGTGTATTTTGAGGTATCAATTCTTCTAGCCCCCAATCCTGAGGGGGTGCATGTACATTGATGTATGTTGTCCAGAGTCCTAAAGGTAAAGTACAGTCAATACATAGATGTTCAAGGATTTCTTTAACTAATGTATTATTAGATGGTGCTAGTATTGGTGCTCTGCTGGGGTCCGTGTCATTGGAGAGTGTGACGAACTGCTAGTTATAAAGCTGGAAAATTAATTCCAGGATCTGCTGTGATTGATGACTCACTGACTGTTGAGACATTTGCCTAGCTCAATCAATTTGTACAGTTACTTTATCTAAATCAAAACAGTGATACCTTCACTAGACTCAAAGACATCACAAAGATCTTTTAAAAGTTCTTCTTCAGTCCTTAGGGGATTCTGATATCTGTGTTGATGTCTGTTATGTTGATGTCTAATAGTGATAACACTGGATGGTATTCACTTCAGATGGGATGGTATATCCATTCCTGATGGTTAGTGCATCTGATGTCTGTCTGTGTGATAAGCAGAATTTGACCTGGCCGCTTCTACCTTAAATAAAACACATCCAAAAAATATTTTGTGTAGTGTCATCAGAAGTGGTGTTTTATTTTGGCACAACCAATTTGGCACCTTGCTATTATTGTTTTTGATTTAAATAATCTTTCTTTACAACCTTTCTAACAGATTTGTATACTGTGGTGTTCTTTGGCAGGGCAACGTTCAGCTTGGCATTAAGACTTAGTGGGGCAATATGCATTTTGCCTACATTGTGTTAGTGGCTGACCCATACTTTGTCATCTATCATAACCCGCGTTACTGCCCCAGAGAGTCCTTGTGTGTCCATTGATCTATCAGAAATTGGATCATCTCTCTCTCTCTCTAATATAAGATCAGGTTGCTCTCCTATCTATGAGGAATGCATGCTAATTATTCATAGCTACTGTCACAGTGGGCTCCCCTTCTGGCCTGTGCGTCACTGACAATACTTGACACATAGAAGTACTCTGTGAGCATCTTCATTGTGTATATCCTCCCACATAATTCATCTACAAGGGATTTCCTCTCTTCACAATTACACCTCTCTTTTCGCTCTGAAATGGAATCACCATTGGGGGTGCTTGATAGTTTTGCTGTGGTAGCACCTTTTATGCTCGAGGCATTGCTGGTTGATAGCACATTTCGCGGTGTTGTGTTATAGGCACATATATTGTTTACAGGTTTGACTGTGGCTATACTGCTGTGTTTCCTGCCTGATTGTAGACTCCCATCCTTTCATTTTGCTAATTCCATCTCTTAGGTCTGTAGTTTCTGATAAAATGCCCGCTTCTCTGACAATAATATCATACTTGATCCATCCTTTGAGGACCTATCCTACCTGTCCCTATTTCTCCTCATCCTCCTCTACTATTTCCCTGTGTTCTGACATCCCATTGCTGTGGGTAGTGTTGTTGAGTGGTCACTGGGACCAATCCCACAGATATTACAGTCATCTGAGTGGTGGTTGCTACTACAGCTCCACCCACTGCTCCTTTCTTAACCAACTTTTGCTACACTAACTCTGCTTCCTCTAACACCTCCTGTTTCTTTCTTTCTCTCTCTTGGGTTTTAATACAAAAATGGAGTATATGTACCTATATCTCAGTCCAGGGCTTGGCTTCTAATGCCACTATATTATCTATGCTATCCTGTACATGGGAGGGTAATCCCTTTTTCACTACGTTATAAAATAATACAGCAGTTCCTCTTGTTACCTCCCAACTCTGACATACTTCTTAGGTCCATTTTACTTTCATTCTATTAAGGAACTGAGCTGGATACTCATATGTTTGCATTGACTGAGCCATGAAAGATCCAATGTATGGCCCATCAAGATACATTTTCCTAAGCTGATCTCAAACAACTGTCCTTACCAAATTAAATGGAGACCCATAATATCTAGTCTCAGTGAGTGTAACGTTTCTCACCTGAGCCTTTTGAAAAATTAGTGTCTGTTTCATCTCTTATGAGAGAGCTAAGCATACTCATTATGTCTCCTACTGCCAAGGTGATGCCTGCAGTTTGCTTTTCATAAGATCTAATCAATTTCCCTGCTCTATCTGTAAGTGGTGGTAACAATTTCTTGAGATTTTCCTTGTCCATTTGTGGCCAAGGGGCATAATGTGGTTACATATCTGGGACAGCTGATGTAATGGAGTGGTAGAATGCTGGTCATTGGGATGTCTAGCATATTTCTGCCACACGTGTAAACATTTCTGCGTATAGGGATAATCACATTCAGGATCGCCTTCACCCTAAATACTGCAATCCTCAGCACTCGCCTATCGCGTGGATCAAAGGGCCGTTCTCGTGGCCATGGACTCATCTGTGAAGCTTACCATTCAGTCCAATCTACTAAATGATCTACATATGGATCAACAGTGTACCACCTATTCCCCATGTATCAACAGTGTACCACCTATTCCCTCCTTCAGCAGCTATCTCACTAGGGGTGAGATCTGTGCTGTGCAAAACTGATTGAACACTCATTTGCTGCACTGGCCAATCCTGGGATCTGGCTGGCCATGCATTCCCTGAAACAGCAACCAATCAAGCACTGTCGCTCAAGTTTTCCTAACTTTGGAAAACCATTCCCATTTCCCCTCTGTATTATCAATATGATTAGGCAACCCCCTTGCACTTTTTATGTGATCCAAATGAATATTGGGTCTTTTTTGAATACCAACATCATAGGTAGGGTGCCTAGCTTTTGGGGAAGGAAGCAGTTCATCCATACTATCTGCATGCTTATGTATAGACTCTATCCTGTTTGTTATTCTCCCGAAACCTCCCTGAATTTGTCCTGAAATGTTATTGTGATGTGCCTCATTCCTCATTTCTCTTGCATCTCTCCCACTCTCACTTCAGGATAACCATTCTTGAACATTTTCTGGTACAACTATTATGTTCCCATTCTCCTTCTGCTAAAGTGGTAGACTACCTTCAGTCCTATCTCTTTCTTGGGATACTGGCCACCACGCCATATTAGCAGCCCTGTCCACATAGTCACTCCATCAAGCGTCGTTTGCATCTCTTCGCTGTGAGGTAGACATTTGTTCCCCAACTACCCTTTCTGTTATAACTTTTTCCTGCAGCAAATGCAAAGTTGATCAAACGTGCGACTGATCATCACTATCTCCTGGACTTTGCTCTTCGCTTCTATCCTCCTAGGGAGCGGCTGGGTCTAAACATAGTGTGAAATGTGCTTCTGGTTGCCCTGAAATCTCTGAATCACTTACCCTTACTTGCTGCCTAGGTGTGCTCTCATGTTTTCGCTTCAACATTTGGGGGGCAACATTAGTGATCATTTTTGGAGATCGTGAAGGGTGTCAGTTTCGGGGTTCTCAAAGCCCACTGCGGCTTCTTGTAGCTGCACAGGTGGATAAATACTAGTTACCTTGGAAGAGGTGTTCATGGGATCATATGGGGGTGGGGAAACAGATAGGGTACTAGGGGTAACAACTTTTGAGGAGTCCTTTGAATTTTCACAAAAAACCTTGCCATAAAGTTAAAATAGCTTCTCGCTTCTGTAATTTGGCTCCTGCATATTTAGTTCTAAGATATGTAATTATATGCTCAATTCTTTTATCATCGAACGTCCCTTCTTTTGACCATGGATACATACATTTTTGGGTGGCTTTAACCCATTCTAAAAAAAAACTTTGGCATATGTGTTAAAGGGGTCTTCATGATTGCTTGTATTTTCAATGCTTCTACAATTTAACCTTTTCACCTCTCTGGACAAATACTACTCCTCTTTTAAAGCTTACACAAGTATTTAAAAAACAGGAAAATTCACGAACTTTTGTCCCTGTCAAATATGCAGTACACATTAAAAGAAAATTATGCACCATTACGCAACAACATCATACTGTGGCCACTTTTCATGAATGTTTGAAATGTGGTTTCTAGTTGTCAGGGGTATGCACCCTGTCCAAGTAGGGACCACAATCCTAAGTTACCTTCTGCTCACCCTTTGCTAGCTTGGCACAGAGAAGGCAGGCTTAACTTAAAAAGCAATGTGTAAGGTATTTGCAGAAATAAAACACACCAGAAAAAGTACTCCACACCAGTTTAGAATAATGGATAATATGTATCTGAATAAAACAAGATAAAAATGATATAGGTCCAATAGACACAGGTCAATATGTCACTTTTTAGTGATTTAAATAAGTCTTAATCCATAGGAATCAATGGATGTATCTCTTTAGCACAAAGTACCTGGGATGCATCAAAAAGAGGGGAGGTGAGGTGCCAGGAAAAGCAAAGCAATGCATTCGTTCCTTTCTGCGCAGGGGAGGTGATGCATCGATTCCTTCCCCGAAGGAAAGGCGATCCGTCAATTTCCGAACACAAAGCCTCGGTTACTTACTGCGGTGCGATGTTGATGACAAATTGACACCGAGGGCGATATGTGGAAAATCCAGATGTGCTGTGATGATGGAACTGCAGTGAAACAGGCACTGCATTGATTCTGCAGGTGCTGCGCTGATTTTTCATTGACGAGACAGGTGCTGCGTTGATTTTGCAGGCGTAGCGTTGATATTTCAGCCGCAAGCCAGGTGTTGCATCGATTTTTCCAGCATGGCACGGATTTTCTCTTTTAAGTGAAGTCTTTGATGGCCCTGAGACTTCTTAACAGGAGGCAAGCTGTCAAGCCATTGGATATCACTTGTGATGGGAAGGCAAAGTCCTTCCAGCAGAGTTGGGGAGCAGCAGGCAGCAGGGCAACGAGATGAAGAGCAGTCCACCCAGAAAAGCAGTCCAGTTGAGTTCTTTGGGCAGCACTGCAGTCCTTCTGACAGAATCCAGGTGTAGGTCTAGAAGCGTCTGATTTTAGGGGGTCGCAGACTCAGTAGATACACCAAAATGTGCCTTTGAAGTGGAGGAGACTTCAAAGAGTTGTTTTGAAGTGCTCCATTTTCACTTTAAACCCAGGCCTGCCTGCCAGGAGAGCTGTGGGGGGTTATCAGTCCTTTGTGTGGAGTCAGGCCACTAGCCTTTGAAGTGTAAGAGCCCCTCCACCCTCCCTGCGCAGGAAGACCCATCAGAATGCAGATGATTGCAGATGTAGCTGAGTGTCCAGTGTTTATGGCTGTCTGGGTGGCATGCACAAGGGGAGCTGTCAACCAGCACAGACCAGACACGGATTTGAGACAGACTGTAAGGCACAGAAAGCAGTAAGTGCAGAGGAATGTCAAATTTTTTTTTAGAAGTGTCATTTTTAAAATAGTAATGTTAAATCCAACTTCACCAGTAAGTAAAATTTTTCACTACCATCCCAATCGTACCAAACATGAGTATGCCACTCTTTTCAGATCAGAAATTACCATTTAAAAGTATATAGGGGAATTTCCAATGCTGGCCTATGAAAGGATCAGGCTTCACAATAGTGAAAAACAACTTTATGAATTTTTAACTATGTCCTGCCTTTTACTTACATAGCACTCAAGGGCCTACATTAGTGGTGACTTATATGTAATAAAACGAAAGAAATGAAAGTTTAAGGCCTGACAGGTAATTTTAAATGCCAATTCAAAGTGGCAGTGAAACTGCACACACAGGCCTTGCAATGGCAGGCCTGAGACATGGTTAAGGGGCAATTTATGTGGGTAGCACAATCAGTGCTGCAGGTCCACTAGTAGCATTTAATTTACAAGCCTGGAGCACATATAGCGTACGTTACTATGAACATATATTTAATTTAAATATGCCTGTTGGGTAGGAGCCAATGTTACCAAGTTTAGGGGAAAAAAACACAAGCACTTCAGCAGTGGTCAGGAGTGGTAAAGTGTGCAGCGTCCTAAAACGAGCAAAAACAAGATATGAAAAATGGAGGGAGGCAGGCAAAAGGTTGGGGGAAGACTACCCAAAGGCTGTCAGGTCTAACAATCCATACACACGTACACTCACCATCAGCATTTTAAAAACACTATTTTCTAAATGTAAATCACCATTTGTTTTCTAACTCTAAACGGTAAATACAACCGGCAACTTCTAGTCACTTCCCTCCATGCTTAGAGAGGATAACCTTTTCAAACCATGCGTCTTTCAGACAATTGAATGACTACTAGACATTAGGTCCAGGATTGTAATTCATTTGTTCAGATTATACGTGGAAGTAAAGTTTAATGACATCAGCCTTCCAGCTGTCCCTCTTTGGCAAACATTGGAACACATATTGGCATCTTCCAATTTCGAATTACCCACCTTGACTACTTCCCACTTTATGTTGGGAATATAAGTTAACCAGTTAGGCAGCACTCAACTACTTATAAATACAAATCATATTTTTCTAACTTTAAATGGTAAATACAACTGGTGACCCCTGGTTACTTTCCTCTGAGCTCAGAGAAGATAACCTTTTCAAACCATGTGTCTCTTTTAGACCATGAAATGACTTCTGGACCCTAGGTCCAGAGTAGACATTTGCGTGATCAGATCCCATATGGAGGTAACGTTTAGCGACATCAGCTTCTCAGCTGTCCCTCTGTGTCAAACATAGGAATATATATCGGCACCTTCCAATTTCAAATTACACACATTGACCACTTCCAACTTTATTTTAGGAATAACAAGTGAACCAGTTATGCAGTGCCTTTCCTGATATTGTGCAACACATATACATAATCTTTCATGTGATACCCTGGTATCTCTTGCATCTACATCTGTGTTTACCATTGCCAAAAGTGATAAGTCATACTATGTATACAAAAGCATGGAACGTAATGCGCATTGACCTCACCTTAAAAAGACCACAATCCCTGGATCCTTCCTGACCCCCGTGCTTTTAGAGAAGACCATGTCTGCTCACCTCATCAAAAAGGCACAATGATTTTTGCAGCAGGGATAGGTGGTATTCCAGAGTCAGCAGTCAGGTGAGGGCAAAAAGGGACTCGCCAACTGTTGCAGGCTAACTTAAAAAAATAACAAGAAAGACAAACTCCTCTTGGCAATGTAAAAACAGCTCTTTACCATCATGACAGGGAGATTGGCAAGTCCACACTAGTTATCAGCTGGTCTGAATTTGTTGTTTCACAGGCCGCTTCTTTTATACCGAGTCAGACAATACTTCATTACAAAATGTCAAACATTGAATCGCTACATAGGTATACATTAGTTGTGGAAAAAAATCATGCTACCTGTGACCCTATGACCCTAAATGTTAACCTAAAACACTACACATTCTTTATTGCAGGTCTAACAATGCTTAACAAACTAACCATCCTCCATGCCTGAATACATGTGTATTTGTATATGTGCTTTATCCTGCTGCTCCCAAAAGCATTTTTCAGATGTTGTGTACCCTTTGGCTTATTCAGTCGCCTTCTCTTATTCTTAAATCACCTTCAATTGCATTCTTGTTTAACTAGAATAACAGAATACCTGCCTGTGTGCTAGGACCATAAATTCCTTCAAGATCATAAACATAGATTTTGTTTTAACTATGAACTTGCAAGTCATGCATTCTGTTTTCAAGTGAACCCTTCACCTTTCTGTCTTTAACATGGATTTGTGGCCTGCACTGTTCTTACACCACATATAGCTGTGTGACACTCTTTACTGTTGTCTACTATTGCTCAATGTTTTCATATTTCACGTTGCTCATAACCGAACCTCGAGCCCAAAAAGAGCCAAACTGTCACGTGGCTTCTGCGTGCCATTTGTTTGAAGTTAAAAATAAAGCATTAAACTTTGAGGTAAAAAGAAGCAACAAATAGATGGTCATTTAGTGGCTGATTTGTACAAAGTGAAACCAGAAAACCTTTGGTTAATCCCGGCTTCCTTGCTTAACAAAGCTTTGTGATCTCAAGCAATATTTTATTTAACAAATCCCCCCTTTATCTTTATTACCTCTCAATGAATCTATAATGTTACTAATGGCAAAGCTGCCACGTGTTAAAGAAATGTGCTTTTTCATTTTGAAGAGTCCTTCTCCTATTTATTTCTTGTTTGTTGGTTGATTTACATGGCAAGCATTTCCAGGGCTCGGCTCGAGCAAGGTCTCAGCCAGACCACGGCTATCCATGTTATGTTTTTCACTTGCCCACCTCACGGTTGCCCCAGTTGTACTTTAAATCTCTGGTCTATTTCTCTTTTTCACAGAGAGAACCACGCCATCATGTTCCACATAGAAAAAACGCTCCTGGGGTAAAGACGCTCACCAAATAGAGCTTAGTCAGAAAAGTTGTATGAAGCCAGTCTTATTATTCCTAAGTTGGCAGTAGAGAACACTTCATTATTACACTTTACTGCAACATGGTTTTTAGAAGATGCACAGCTCTAGTTAATGCTTTGGTCCATCGTTGATTTAAAACACTGTCAGGACCATACCTATAAATCCTATACCTATAAGAAAGACCGTGCGATGGTAGTTATGTCTCATAAGGCCCTTCAGTTAAAATTAAGAAATATAAACAAATTGATTGCTCAAATACTGTATTTTTTGTTATTGTTTTTTAGCAAAAGTCACCAAATGTTAGTATTTGTTCTCATTGTTTTTTGTGATGGATTACTACTTCACCTGGCTTGATGAATTTGCACTTAATAGCCACTCTTTAGTGTCTTAATTGTTGGTGATTTTTATTTCTGGGTGGAAATTCAGGCAACGACACTACTACTCAAATATTGGTAGATGTTATGAGCTGCTGCAATTTGGTTAAAGGGTAGCTGGACTTAACCACAATGCTAGGTATACACTGGATATGATTTTAGTAGCCCTTCCAGTGTGGAAGTTAACCCTGCCATGTCAGTCCTATTGTCTAATTATTTCTTGGTTGCTTTTCTTATTTTAAAATTATAAGAATGTATTAATCTGAAAAGTACTGTGTTAAAACTGTCATCCACTGCCAGAAACTTGTGACCTCTTTAATTTATCAGAGAGTCTGGATTCTGGTTTTATTATTGCTCTGGGCAGCTGGCTAGATACAAACTGTATGTACGGGAAAATTGAGAAGATGTAACAAAATTATTTCAACTTAGTGAAGTAACTGCCTGGAAGACTCATTTTATTAAGCGTAAATACTGCGAGTGAAAACGGTATACACTCCATCTGAAGCCTGATAATGTTACTGAGGAGGCTGCATTGCCATGGAGGAAGAACTAAAGCCAGCAGGACAACCTCATTAGCATTAGACAAATTTGAATTATATAATTACCTGATTAGGCACACAAAGAAGCAATAGTTCTCAATATGTGAACAATGTTCTTAGACAGATTTTGAGACCTGTTTAGGCCTAGTGGCTCATCGGCATTTACAAATAACTACGTTCATTAGCTTTGGTCAAGCTCTTTCTCAGTTTTGAATTTGTAGAGTGACTGAAGTTTTCAGTAGTTGAAAGCCTCGCTCACACACGGGTGGCAGCACTGCGAGCTACTTTAACACACTAAGCCGTTTCCGCAAATCGATAGGCACCAAGTAAGCTTCCCTTGCGCAGTTGCAGAGTCTGAGCGAGCAGAATGGCGGTGCACCATGTTTGTAGGTGGAAGGAGGACTCTGCACCAGAATGAATGTGTTGGTCTTTCCTTCCTTGTAGGCATGCACTATTGAAATATTAAACTTGTAGTCTAGGAAAATGCCCTCAGCAAGGATTCTTTTTCCGAAGTTCTTTTGGAGGGAGAGATTATATGCCACTTTACTAATGTTACAATGTGCTTAAACATGTAATGGGTGAGAAATATTATACAAAAACAACATTTAAAAATGGCATAACGCACTGGACTATGTTCTAAATGTGTTTACATGTAATATTCAGAAACATCTTTGAGATGGTAGGATAGTGATGTGTGTTTTCAATTTTATGATAACTAGCTTTATTGCAGCTAATCTCCTTTGCTCCCTCCCATTACTCTTAAGTGAGAGACTGTTGTCATCTCAAAGAATGTTTATAGCTGTTGCAAGGGGTTAGTAGACAAAATTACAACAGTTTTCTACAGAATTTCTGTAACCACTCACTCACATCACCCATGTCTCCTCATTACTAAAAGACAGTGATATATAAAGCACCGTGTTTGAGAAACACTGGGGTTATTAGGGCAGGACTGCCAGTTGCGGCTCCTCCATTGGAGGGGAGGAACGTTACCCCACTTAAATGCCACCCAGAGCCCCAGAGATGAACTATAAAAGGGTAATTCATTAACCTTTTAATTTTCATAGTCCCGTCCTGAACCAAGTGTCAGGACGGGGCGGGACCTACTGAGTGGCAGCAGGGAGGAGTGGTGGGCAGAAGGCTCCCTGTGCACTGTTCAAAGTATACATCTCTCTTTGGACGTCTGTCTTGCGACGCCCAGCCTGACATGCGCACTTTAAACCACTCACCCCAGCTATCATAAGACAGCTGGGTTGAGAGCAAGTGCAGGCCTCCAGTGCGCTGGAGAGCGCTGTGAAAGGCCGCTCCCTCCAATCGGGGGTGCTACTCACATGCTGGTTTACAGCATGTGAGCAGCACCAGGATTGGTTATAGAATTTGCTTTGGCCCGCACAGCGCACTTCAGTCTCAGCAGAATATGTCCAGCGGGAAAAAGACGTGATTTGGTAAGTGGTTTTTTATTTCTTTTTTCTTTTATTTGCACGTATGAAAAATAGCCTCAGCCTGGTAGCATCCTCATCCCTAAATGTCTGAGCTCTGGAGCAGACCTCACTTCCCATGTAATTAAAGGTCTCTTTTTATGAGGAATAGCTTTGCTGTTAGAGACATGAGCCTGTAGGATCTGGGTAATATGAAACGTAGTTTACCTTTTCAAATGCTTGAGCTTGTAAGGTCAAAGTAACCTGAAAGTAAACCATGCTGTTATAGGCCTGGAACTGTAAGATTTGTGTAATTTGAAAGATGGCATTGCTGTCATATGTCTGGGGAACACTGTAAAATCTATATATTGCGTGGAGCAGATTTGCTGTCTGAGTTTTTAGAATCTGTGTTAATTAAGGGATATCTCAGAGGCCTCAGTTTTAGGGGAGTTGATATTTGGGCTTGTAACCTCTGCATTTGTAGCTTTGTGTATGGCTTTCCTGTGTGCACTCTGAACTTGTTTTAAGATCAGTGTAAACTGAGACAATGGTTTGCTGCCAAAAGCTTGAATGTTTATGATTTGAGTTATAGTTATATGAACAAAGCCCAGTTTTCCAAAGCCATAACCTGTTACTTTGGTGCTGACCCCACAGCAAGCTTGTTCCCATTTCAATGTAGAGCACTCCGATGCCCATAAATGTGACCAGCTACGATACAGGACTCATAAAAAGCCTAAAGTGCTCCTACATCTTTCTTATGTGAAATAGTTATTTTTTTTATTCTTAATACCGTTTTTCTTTTGAAGTTTAGAAGTGTTTACGTCTATCTCTTCTGTTTGTCGATCTAAGGTTATAGTTCGTCCGACAATGGGCTCCTTAAATTGTGGGCCTTCTTCTTTACCCAAGAATCAATATGGGGGTGTGCACCTTGCGGATGTGTAAATTATATCACTGATGAACTCTAAATAGCTGTAGGAGGCTGGCCTGGCTTATAGTGGGTACCTTGTGGTACTTACACCTTGTGCCAGGTCCAGTTATCCCTTATTAGTAGATTAGAGGTGTTCTAGCAGTTTAGCCTGATAGAGGTAGCTATAGCAGAGCAGTTTAGGCTGAACTAGGAGACATGAACTATACCACTTATATCACTTAGCACTATATCATAAGAAAACACAATACTCAGAGTTACTAAAAATAAAGGTACTTTATTTTAGTGACAATATGCCAAAAGTATCTCAGAGGATATACTCCCTTAGGAGGTAAGTAATATACACAAAATATACACACACAACCAAAATCAGGTAATTAAACAGTTAGAAAAGTAGTGCAAACACTGTAGAACACAATAGAATGCAATGGGAAAAGTAGGCCTAGGGGCAACACAAACCATATACTCCAAAAGTGGAATGCGAACCACGAATGGACCCCAGACCTAGTGTAGTGTGTAGAGGGTCGCTGGGAGTGTAAGAAAACACTAAGGGTGTCCAAGATACCCCACACCAAGACCCTGAAAAGTAGGAGTAAAGTTACCCTACCACCCCAGAAAGACAGTAAAGTCGAGATAGGGGATTCTGCAAGGACAACAACTGACTGCAAAGCACTGAAGACGGATTCCTGAACCTGAGGACCTGCAAAGGAAGGGGAACAAGTCCAAGAGTCACGCAAGTGTCCAGGGGGGGGCAGGATCCCACTAAACCCCGGATGAAGGTGGAAAAGGGCTGCCTCCGGGTGGAAGAAGCCGAAGATTCTGCAACAACGGAAGGTGCCAGGAACTTCTTCTTTGGTCAGAAGATGTCTCACGGCGTGCTGGAGGATGCAGAGTTGTTTCCACGCAGAAAGACTGCAAACAAGCCTTGCTAGCTGCAAGAGTTGCGTTTGAAGGTTTTGGGTGCTGCCAGGGCCCATGAAGGCCCAGGAGGTCGCCCCTTGGAGGAGGAGACAGAGGGGGGCGCTCAGCAACACGGAAATCCCACGCTGAAGCAGGCAGCACCCGCAGAAGCACCTGAACAGGCGTTCAGAAGATCTGAGCACGACAGTCGACTCAGCACAACAAAAGGGAGTCCCATGAAGTCGGAGTTCAACTCAGCGAGTTGGGCAATGCAGGACGGAGTGCTGGGGACCTGGGCTAGGCTGTGCACGAAGGAAGTCTTGCAAAAGTGCACAGAAGCCCTAGCAGCTGCGGTTCACGCAGTACACAGGATTACTGTCTGGCGTGGGGAGACAAGGTCTTACCTCCACCAAATTTGGACAGAAGGGCCACTGGACTGTCGGGGACACTTGGACCCAGCTCCTGTGTTCCAGGGACCACGCTCGTCAGGATGATAGGGGACCCAGAGGACTGGTGATGCAGAAGTTTGGTGCCTGCGTTGGCAGGGGGAAGATTCAGTCAACCCACAGGAGATTTCTTCTTGGCTTCCAGTGCAGGGTCAAGGCAGGCAGCCCTCAGAGTATGCACCACCAGGAGGAAACAGTTGAGAAAGCCAGCAGGATAAGGCGCTACAATGTTGCTGGTAGTCTTCTTGCTACTTTGTTGCGGTTTTGCAGGCGTCCTGGAACAGTTAGCGGTTGATCCTTGGAAGAAGTGGAAGAGGGAAGTGCAGAGGAACTCTGGTGAGCTCTTGCATTCGTTATCTGGTGGGATACCCACAGGAGAGACCCTACATAGCCCTCAGAGGAGGATTGGCTACAGAGAAAGGTAAGCACCTATCGGGGCGGTCTCTGACGTCACCTGCTGGCACTGGCCACTCAGAGGTGTCCATTGTGCCCTCACACATCTGCATGCAAGATGGCAGAGGTCTGGGACACACTGGAGGAGCTCTGGGCACCTCCCCTGGGAGGGGGAGTGGTCACTCCCATTTCCTTTGTCCAGTTTCACGTCAGAGCAGGGCTGGGGAGATCCCTGAACCGGTGTAGACCATCTGTGCCCTTCAAAGCATTTCCAGATGCCAGGAGAGGCTACTCCTCCCAGGCCCTTCATAGCTATTTCCAAAGGGAGAGGGTGTAACACCCTCTCTCAGAGGAAATCCTTTGTTCTGCCTTCCTGGGACTGGGCTGCCTAGGCCCCAGGGGGGCAGAAACCTGTCTGAGGGTTGGCAGCAGCGGTAGCTGCAGAGAAAACCTTGGAAAGTTAGTTTGGCAGTACCCAGGGTCTATGCTGGAGACCCGGGGATGCATGGAATTGTCACCCATTCTGGTATTGGGGGTGACAATTCCATGATCCTAGACATGTTACATGGCCATGTTCGGAGTTACTATTGTGACGCTACATATAGGTATTGACCTATATGTAGTGCACGCGTGTAATGGTGCCCTGAACAATGTGGGGGCACCTTGGCTAGTGCCAGTCTGCCCTCACACTAAATAACTTTGCACCTAACCTTCACTAAGTGAGGGTTAGACATATAGGTGACTTATAAGTTACTTAAGTGCAGTGTAAAATGGCTGTGAAATAACGTGGACGTTATTTCACTCAGGCTGCAGTGGTAGTCCTGTGTAAGAATTGTCTGAGCTCCCATTGGGTGACAAAATAAATGCTGCAGCCCATAGGGATCTCCTGGAACCCCAATACCCTGGGTACCTAGGTACCATATACTAGGGAATTATAAGGGTGTTCCAGTGTGCCAATCAGAAATGGCAAAATTGGTCACTAGCCTGCAGTGACAATTTTTAAAAGCAGAGAGAGCATAAACACTGAGGTTCTGGTTAGCAGAGCCTCAGTGATACAGTTAGGCACCACACAGGGAACACATACAGGGCACACTTTATGAGCACTGGGGTCCTGGCTAGCAGGATCCCAGTGACACAGGCAAAAACAAACATATATACAGTACAAATGGGGGTAACATGCCAGGCAAGATGGTACTTTCCTACAGTAGCCCAAATCTTGGTCCCTAGAATTGTTTGTGGCCACAGCCCGAATAATTCTTAAAACAGCAGTGCGTGTGAGCACCCTAAAAGGGTATAATGAGCTGAAATTGGTAACATACATACACAGCTGTTCCAGGCAGGGCTCCCCAAAATATCTTTGGGCCAGAGCCTCCAAAATCTTTGAGAGGTCCCAGACTGTAAGCTGACAATAGGTCTTTTTACAAACGAACAGCTTGCTCTACCTGTTAGGCGAGACCTATAAAGTAGTTTGGATGTTGGTATTTGATTAACACTGCTCCCGGCCCCTCTCCAGTCTACCCTGATCTGTGGTGTGTCCGGGTAGCACTGTTGTCAGCCCAGCTTGCTTGGCTGAGACAGACAAGGCAGGAGCGAGGGAAAGATGTGCTCATCCTTTTTCGAACCCCTGCTCGCGCACAGCCAGGGCGCGTGCTCCCGGGCCTTCCGAGCAGAGGCTGCGGATGTGTCATTCTCTGACCCCAGTAGACGTCACTGTAGTATTAAAGATTTAGGGAATGGGCGAGTCAGAGCAGCGGAAGTCTTAATCTGCTGGCTCCAGTATCGTGACGCCGTTGAGCCTAATGCAATTATAACAAGCGGGCTCTTCTCGAAATACGATTAACGTGATTTTTGCCCTCCTTTCCCTTAACAGAGCCAGAAATAAAAATGTACTTTTTGCTAATCTCCAACTTTATGCACGTTCGAACCAAAACTCAACATGGAAAATCTAATGCCAGGCAGAAAATAGACTTCTTGGGCAGAGTAATTGCAACTCCCTGTCATATCCGGCTCCATGGCTGAATGTCACGCGGTGACGCGGCACGCAAGGGGGCACAGTGCTCTACACAGCTGGCACGCTCTGGAAAATTACGTACCTGGGTATCTAAGCGGCCAAATTTAATTAAACAATGACCAAGTATTCCAAGCTGCGGGTTACTTTTGTAGCATCATCGGGTTTAAAGGCTAAATGAAACGCTTGTACAGCACATTTAATTGCTACAGCACGCGCATTCATCCTTCAGGATCATGTATTCCCAGGTGTGCTGAAGTATGGCTACCTTGTTTCCATATAATAGGTGCAAACCTATTTCAGTGAGTGAAGTGTGCAAAAAGGGTTAACTTTGTGAAGGGGAATCATCTCCAAGATGGTGAATGCATTGATGCGCCTTCCCTTTTTATCATGACTCCTTTGTAGCTAGCCTGCTTGTTGGACATGTAAGTCCATGTGTGTTCTTGGAAATCCAGTGTAGATCTGAGTGCAGGGCTAAAGTTAAGGGAAAACATGTTTACCTTAGGCAGATGGCGCACACAGTAGTGTGGAATGGTCATTCGGTAATAAGACCTGAGCAGGAGTTAATTTGTACAAATTTGCCTTGTAAATATGTTCCGTCTGGGTAACTAAGAGTTCATTCCTTTCCACGTCAGGTGCAGCGTAACTTCGCATTTTTTAATAGAACACTTTATTGATTTAATGGCTATCTTTGTTTCTAGGCAGATGCAGAATGCATGTTGATACTGTGCACGTTTTGTTCGACATGAGTCTTATAAAAGAGGACCCCTTACATGCTTACCAAACTTTATTTTTCGTCAAGTACAAAAAAAGACAATTCCTCCTCCTGCATTGTAATTAAATAGTTCAAGCCATCGATACAGATCAATACTGGCAGCCCCTCCCTTCCCCGCCAAGGAACCTTCCCTGGGAAACAAAGCCAACTAGGGCCCATAGGTACCTTTTGAGGACCCTGCATTGTATTGTGTTGCGTTGGGACGGTGGGTGGCACCGGGGACCATTAGTTGACGCATTCCATTATTACTGCTTAACTATATTGTCATCAGCCTGTAGCCAACGTCGGCCCAGGTGTCTGGGCAACCTGAGAGTGCTAGCTGTCTTTCTCTTTTGTTCATTGCATATCGTACTTATCACCCAGCAGTTCTCTGTAGGTTGCTCTGAAAGGCCGCATGCTGGCCTATTATCCTATTGATAGAACTAGAGAACGTACACTGAGGGTCTCCTCCGTGTGCTTTTTTTCTCTTCACTGCACTATGTAGCGCATAATATTCTGCTGCTTCTGCCCAATGTGTCACAGTTTTCCTCCACATACATAGTAGTGGAGGTAGGGCCGGCTTTAGCACCGGTGGCGCCCAGTGCGACAATAATTTTTTTGCTGTCCCTCAATGACCTCCTTCTTCACGGATTCCCTCACCACCACCTGCCACAGTGCCCCTCATCCCTCCAAAGCCCCTCTCGCATGCATTTCATTTGTTTTATAGCGCTACTCATACCAGTGTAGGGTGTCAGAATACTTTACGTCATGCACACTTTATGCAATGGCAATGAATCCTACGTGTGTACATAATTGTATAAGAAATGTAACACAAAACATTGAGGATTATAAGATGTAGGAATCACATGCCATCTATACTGGTACCCAGTATATTTTAAGAGTGTATGGTCTGGAGACACACACGCTCAGGATTTAAAACACACCACAGTAGTTGGGTTTGAATTTACTAATAAGAATGTATTTCCATCCAAACTAAGGGCCTGATTTAGAGTTTGGTGGAGGGCCTACTCCATCACAAACATGATGGCTATCCCTTCCCCCATATTGCAAGTTGTTAGAAATGGGGTTTCGGGTTGGCTAGGGTATGCACTTAAGCCAGACAGAACCCACCACTCCAGCCAGGGTAGGGAGATACTTACCTAAGATACCCCAGCTCACCCCCTTGGTAGCTTGGCCATAGCAGTCGGGCTTATCCCACAGGCAGTGTGTAAAGCGTTTGCACAACACACACACACCCATGACACAATAAGTACACTACAAAAGAGACTCCAAACCAGATTATGAGAAAAAGAGCTGTATTCTGTATGAAACATAAACCAATAATTACTTTGATAACTAGGCAATTGTCAAACCCTTGTAGTTCAAATAAAAGCAATATTTCCACGTTGCACATGTCATGAAACATGACATACATCATCATATCAGGGCCCAACCTGCCGTAGTTAGATGCAGAACACATATGGGTTACTCCAACATCACCAAATAACCCAAACGTCACCCACAAGTACCGGTAACTCTCAGCTCCAGGTCTTGTGCACTTCTGTTACAGGTTAGGTGGTAAACCGGTGAGCTCCTTAGGGAATAATGGTGAGTAGGCAACATAGGCAGCAGGAATCCTCCTGTGTACCTACTATGAACCATACTGTCCTCCAGTGACAAGCACCCATTTGTGATTGAACCACAGCTCCCAAGGTAAGTTTCACACTGGTGGAGAAAAGCATACACCGTAAGAGGAAGTGGGGAGACCTCACTGGGTCCCCAACATTTATACAACAGTCACTGGGCGGCTACACTTGTCCTCTGGGAAGCGCACCCACTCACAGCTCTGCGGCCCTTCGTCACGTCTGCCTTGGCGCTGGAGCCGGCTCTTTGGCTCGTGCCCGCACTGTGGCTTGGGTTGCGGCGGTGAATCCAGCAGAGAGGAGCACTGTCTCACTCAGTTCAAAAGTAGATGCCTGCTTGTGCCCTGAGGGGCACTAGGGAGTGCCCGCTTCATCCGTGCTCCGCTGTGCACTGCCAGCAGCACCGCCGTACTCCTCCTCCTCCCCACCCACTGGGGGGGTATTGGTGACAACATGGCACCTGTGATGTCAATGCCAATCAGGGACACACAACAACTGGGAAAACAGTAGCGCTCACCCTGTACTTCCTACTGGTCTGGAGCAGCGCTTTTCTCACAACACTCTTCCCGAAACCTGATGAGGCCACGGGACGGGGAAGTGCTCACAAGACACTTTCCCCTCAATGCATTGTTCATCACGCGCTGAGGGTCAATTGTAAAGCAAGACAGGGGGTAGGAAAAAAATTAGCCCTCTGTGTGAGGACAGGACACAGCCTATACAAATGTAAGTGTGTCCCACCTCTCACTCTCCCAGCCCAGGAAGACCACTCAGTATGCAGATGTAATCATGTTACACTTCCAACCCTCCCTGTGTGATGGCTGTCTGGAAAGTATGCAGAAAGCCCAGCTGACACTCTGCCACAGACGTGGATTGAAGTCGGGCTGCAAGCACAAGAGTCATAGGCACAGTGAAATGCCCAGTTTCTAAAAGTGCCAAACAAAGAGGGGATGGGCCCATTTAGAGTCAGCAAGGCTATAGGCCACAACTAACGTGTAAAAAGACAAAGTTAGCCAGTGCTGACTAAACATTAACAACAATGTTTAAGGCCACATAACTGAATTAATGAGGTTTTAAATGTATTGAATTATTTGCAAACCATTCATTACAATATCAAAGTGTGACAGTAATATACAGAAAAAAACAACACACAAGAAACATGTGTCAAAGACGGTTAATCATGGCCCACAACAAAATCAACTAAACAGAAATAACAAGAATATCATGCGACAGTCACAAACATCAGTTAAGCATCCAATCCTACTATGTCCCAGTTCTGCAGTTCACATGTAAGTTTCTTTTGAGTATTAAACAGGGATAACACCAAAGTCCTTCAGAATATTCCCTGTTTGCCTGAACTATCTTTAAATAGCACTCCCTGGGTCCAGAACTGTCAACACATTTCAAACCTCTCAGCGATTAAGGGTTCTCATCAGGACTCAGAACTGCTGGACACTGTAAGGAAAAACAACAAAAATTGTACACAACACAACATTCTTTAAAACTCACAAAATAGATTGGGCAAGAAAAAGGTCATATATAATGCTCTTCACTCGGTGACTTATATTAGCTTCATTCACCAGTACATAATTGTGGTTGGGTTGTACCTCAAAGGTGGACTTCTTAGGCAAACTGCAGGGACAAAAAATAATAATACTTTAACTATGTCAGGGCAGGGCAAGGAAATAGGTGGAAACTCGAATCCTCAGGAGCAATGACTCATGTTTAGAAGGGGAACCAGCTGAACACACTGCTCAACAAAGCTTGGAAGAATCATTGTCATGGGTGGAGCAGCTAGGAAAGCCTTCCGGTCCTGCATAGAGTGTGGAAAGAAAGGGAACCATTGAAGGGAAACATAGGGCCAAGGAGTCTTTAAAAGTAGGAGCACGAACTGTGTGGGCTGCGCTTGTGAATTGTGAAGCCTAAGGCTTGTGCGTGGCTTGAATAGAAGACATTGTATCCTAATCATGCTGGGGAAAGAAACAGTGTAACGAAGGAATTAGCCACGCGTATTTGTACTTCGGTCATACAATGCTATAGGATTTACTTAAAATGCCAAGCTGCGGGTTGCCTGTAAATTGCTATGCTAGAAACTTAGATGAAGCTAATGAAAATACAATATTTTAAAATAAAGTGGGCATTTTGCCGGCCGCTATGTAATCAGCAAGGGAGGGTAGTGTGAAGAGTCTGTTTATATGTCTGGCGAAGCATAAAAGTTAACGCTTGCGGGAGCCTGGCGGGGGTAAATGCTTGGAAGGAAGGCGTAGCAGCGCTCTTGCCTAAGAGCAATGTTAGGGGAGCCTTGTGGAAAAAACTGCGTGCTGCTCCTGGCGGCAAGGCATGGGTGGTAGAAGGACTCTTACTTTTGTGATAGACGCATCAGTCGCCAATACTGCAGACACCGTGGTCATATACCCTCAGTGTTGAGTGTATTACTTATGAGAGCAGGAAAGCAGTCCAGAGCAAAATAGCCAATAGGGACCCTGAGATATAGGCAGGCGGGTTGGTCGCAGGTACTTGTGGGACTTCTAGTGAACAGGGCTTGGGGGGGATGGAAGATGCTTGTTGAGGAACGGGAAATGGAGGCAGGTGAAAAACTTGCAAGGCTTTGATGATTATGAGATATGGCAGCTTGAATGTCAGTCAAAAACTGTCGTTGCCGGTAAGGACCAGGGATTGGGAGGGATGGTTGTCTTGCCAAGGCCTTGTGGGAAGTGTAGTGTGTAGAGACTGAAGGGGTCTGAGAAATTAAATGCAGGACCGTGGTCAATAATGCAATCCTGGAAAGGTGCAAAACAGGTCCTGAGGTGGACGGGACCTTGAGTTTAAAAATGAAAGGATTCGAAGCTTGGCATGAAAAATGTAGGAAAAATGAAAAAAAGAAGAAGAAAAAAGAGGGTAAAGAACTGCTTATCAGGCAAGGGGTGTCCTATTTGAAAGGACTCAAAGACCTAACGCTGGCAAGAAGATTCACCCTACACCGGAGTGGGACAGAAGTCAGGAAAACAAATTAGGAGTTCGGTCACTTTGTTCAACCCGCCAAGTGCTGTATCAGAGAGAAGTATTAAATGCGCTTCTGTCCATGTCACGGCCTCTAGGACTTTTTTGAGTGATTGCTAGGACTGTCCAGCAGAAGTCGTTTTCTGAATGATGTTTCTGAGAAATGATAATTAGAGGAGCTGAGGTGATTGTGCGCCATATTCTAGATGTATGTTGGGTTATTCTTTGGCCCATCTCTTGTTTAGTCTGTCCAATATACAGCTTCTTACAGCGGCATAAAATTCCATGTACTATTTTTTTGGTCTTGCAATTGGAGAATGCACTGTCTCTCCATGTGGAATTCGTGAATGAGAATGTTGTCCCTTCAATGGTTTGATAACAATTAGTGCATGTCCAACATTTGTGGTGCCCCTCCAAGGGTGGCAAATTCCAACTCTGTCTGAAGTTGTTTTTAGATCAGTGGTGGAGATGTGTATTCCTACGGGCAGTTTGGGGGCCTATGCTGCGGTCTTTCTTCAGGGCAAACAAAGTGCGTTAAAAAGATTTGTCCAACTTTGAGAGCAAATGCCAATTTTGTTGAATGATCTTGAAATGGTTCACTTGTGGACAATATGAGGATACACATACCAGACGTTCTGACAGTCCTTTGACCTTTTTCACCAAGAGAGATTCCCTTGGAGTAAACCATACTCTCTTCATGGAATTCTTTAAGAGCTTCTTCGGGTACCCACGATCTTGTAACTTTTTTTGCAGACTATCTGCATGATGAAAAAAAAATCTGCTTTGTCTGAGCAGTTCCACCTGTCTTCGAGTCCTTTCAAACATGATAGCCCTTGTCTGATGAGCAGTTCCTTACCCTCTTTTTTCCTCTTTTTTAATTTTTCCTTCATTTTTCATGCCAAGGCTTTAATCCTTTCGTTGTTAAACTCAAGGTCCCATCCACCTCAGGATCTGTTTTGCACCTTTCCAGAATTCCATTATTGACCACAGTCCTGTATTTAATTTTGCAGTACCTAACCCTTGAATCGCTCCACACTACAATTCCCATAAGGCCTTGCAAGGTCAACCGCCCCCCTCCAAGTCCCCAGTCCTTCCCGGCAACAACACTGTTTGACTGACATTCAAGCTGCCACATATCCTAATTATTAAAGCCTTGCGAGTTATCCGCCTTCCTCCATTTCCCGTTCCTCAAAAGGCATCAAAAGTCGTTATATGCCATTTCTTCCTTCCCCCAAGCCTTGTTCACTACAAATCCCACAAGTCCCTGTGACTAGCCGCTCGCCTAGATCACCCGGTCCCTATTGGCTATTAAGCTCTGGACCGCTTTCCCTTTCCCATTAGCAATACACTCAACACTGAGGCTACGCGACCATGGCATCTGCAGTATTGACGACTGATGCGCCCACCACAAAAGTCCTTCTACCACCCATGCCTTCCAGCTGGGGGCAGCACACAGCTTTGTTCCATAAGGCTTCTTCCACATTGCTTATAGGCTAGAGAGCTGCTATGCCTTCCTTCTAGGTATTCCCCCCCTCCAGGCTCCAGCAAACTTTTATGCTCTGCTTCACTGCACATATAAACAGACTCTTCACACTACCCCACTTGCTGATTACGTAGCGGCTGACTCAATGCCTAGTTCCATCCTTTATTAAAGTGTATTGTTTTTTTCATTAGCCTGGTCCACGTTTCTAGCTTGCCAACTGATCGCAGCTTGCAGCTTGGCACTGTAAGTAAAACCTATAGCATTGTCTGACCGGAGTGCCAATATGTTTGCCTAAATCCTTTGTTGCACTGTCTTTCCAGCATGATTAAGATACCTTGTCTCCTATTCAAGCCACACACAAGCTTTAGGCTTCGCAATTCACAAGCGCAGCCCATGCAGTTTGAGCCCCTGCTTTAAAGACTACTTAACCCTATGTTTCCCTTCAATGGTTCCCTTTCTTTCCACACTCTATGCAGGACCGGTAGGCTTTCCTAGCTGCTCCGCCCATGACAATGATTCTTCCAAGCTCTGTTGAGCAGTGAGTACAGCTGGTTCCCCTTCTAACATGAGTCATGGCACCCGAGGATTCAAGTTTCCTCCTATTGCCTTGCCCTGTCTTGACATGGTTGGAATATTTTTTCCTTTGTCCCTGGAGCTTGCCTAAGAAATCCACCTTTGAGGTACAACCCAACCACAGTTATGTACTGGTGAAAGAAGCTAATGTAAGTCACCAAGTGAACAGCGTTATATGTGACCTTTTTCTTGCCCACTCTGTTTTGTGTGTTTTAATGAATGTTGTGTTTTGTACAATTTTTGTTGTCCTCCCTTAGTGTCCTGCAGGTTTGAGTCCTGATGAGAAGCCTTAATCGCTTAAAGTTTAAAAATGCATCAACAGTTCTGGACACCAGGGAATACTATTTCAGAAACAGTTCAGGCAAACAGGGAATATTCTGAAGGACATATGTGTTATCCCTGTTTAATACCCAAAAGAAACTTATATCTGAACTGCACCCTTTTGTTATGACCCATTCATTAGGGGCACCAGATGCCTCCCTAATGGGTTGACAATCTTCAGAACTGGGACATAGTAGGATTGGATGCTGAATTAATGTTTTTGACTGTCACATGATATTCTTGCTATTTCAGTTTAGTTGATTTTGTTGTGGGTCATGAATAACAGTCTTTGACACATTTTTCTTGTGTGTTGTTTTTTTCTGTATCTGACTGCCACATTTTGATATTACAATTAATGGTTTGCAAATAATTCAATGAATGTGAGACCAATTCAATTATGTGGCCTTAAACAGTATCAATAATGGTTAGTCAGCACTGGCAAACGTTGTCTGTTTACACTTTCTAAAAGTGGCATTTCCACAATAGTAATATAAAAATTCACATACACCAATAAGCAGGATTTCTTACTACCATTCCAAGCATACCAAACATGCCCACTCTACTCCTCATGGATCAGAAGTTACCTCTCAGGCATATATAAGGGAATTCCTGATGCAAACCTATGAGAGGAGCAGCACTCACAGTGGTGAGAAACTAAGTAGGCCGTTTGTCTCTTCAAGGACATGCCACACAAAGAAGGCACATATCCTACCTTTTGCCTACACATCACCCTGACCAGAGGGCTACCTAGGGCCTACCTCAGGGGTGACCTATATGTAGTAAAAGGGGAGTTCCAGGCTTGCCAAGTAATTTTAGATGCTAAGCCAATGTGGCAGTAAACTGTGCATGCAGGTCTTGCAGTGGCAGGTCTAAGACAGGTTTGTAAATCTGCTTCTGTGGGTGGCGCAAGCTGCGTTGCAGGCCCACTAGTAGCATTTAATTTACAGGCCCTGGGTATGTGGGATTCCACTGTACAAGGGACTTACAGGTAAATTAAGTGTGCCAAACAGGTGTAGGTCAGTCATACCACGGTTAGAGGCGAGAGGACGTGCACTTTAGCACAGATCAGCAATAATAAAATGCCCAGAGTCCTAAAGCCAACAAAAGAGGGTCAGAAAAACAGAAGTAAGAAGGCAAAAACTTTGTGGATGACCCTGCCAAAAGGGCTAGGTCTAACACAAGTTCCATAGGCTACAATGGAATTGTAATATGGCAGACAGGTTATCCGTCACGTTTGTGATGGAGTAACCTTCTCCGCCAAACTGTAAATCAGGCCCTAACACTTTTTAGCAGCCTTACGATAATGAAAGACTGAGATAAACAAAGAATGAAACTGTGGGGCATTTGCTAGCTGTACCAACTGGAGACTCTCTGACTGGGCATGGGTGTTGTAGGACGCTGACTCTCTATATAGTGCACTACAATTAAGTACACTGTGGAGAGAGTCCAGTGGATCCCCAAAGGTTTGCAGAGGCTGAAATAGATAGGTCTAGTGCTCTTTTTGTGGTCGTGTGAGTGAGCAGTTAGGCTTATCAAGGAGTCGTGTTAAGCATTTGTTGAACTCATAGAGGCAATAAATGAGACACACACTCAAAGAATAAATCAGAGACCAATTTAGAAGACTAACAGTTACTTTTATATATGCTTTGAACACAAGAACTTGGTTATAAAGTAAGCAGTTTTTTAATTAAAAATACTTTGTTGTTTCAAAAAATCAACAGTGCAATTTTCAGAGATTTCAATGTTAACCTATGGAAGGAAAACTAGAATACAGTTTCCAAGCTAAGTACACAACTTACAACCCCAGTCTTCAGAGTTTCAGGCAGCGGCATGGGGGCGGCTGGGTGCCAAGTTCGAAGTCAGAATCAATGCGCAATATTCGTCAATAGAGACTGGGGGGACTGAAGATGTACTGCTCTCAGGTAAGTACAGGTGGTGTCAGAGGTTGAGCTCTGGGGGTTGAGGCAAGCACCGGGGGGTCACAAGGTAGCACCAAACTTACACCCTCAGCAGCACAGGGGGCTGGATGCAGTGTGTCAACACAGCATTGTGTGCACAGTGAAATCCAATGGAGACTGGGGATATCATCTGCATCTCTGCTTACAGATGAGTAGAGCGGAGTCAAGGGTGGATCTCCTGGTGTTGAAGCGAGGACAAGGGGAGCCACAGGGCAGGACCAAACTTACACCCTCAGTGGCACGGGGATGTCCGGGTGCAGAGTGCCAGCACAGCATTGGGCTCCCAATGTTAGTCAATGCAGGAGATCACTTTCAGAAATGGGCTGCAGGCTCAGGCCAGGAGGCTGGGAGAGGTCAACCCACAGCTGTCCAGGTTAATTGTGATGCCAGTGGTCTTAGGGACACCAATGGTCTAGCTTCCCAAGGGGCTCTGGGTGAAGGGTTGTCTTTTGGCATCGGTAACCGCTTACCGGGCAGGTCGCAGTCAGGGGCAGCCCTTGGATTTAGGCTGCTGGCGGTGCTGTGGAGTCCTGCAGGGGTCAGCCCACAATGGACTCTGGGTCAGAAGCGTTGGGGAAGCTTCACTGGACTGGTGGGCCACTTGGACTCAGGCCGTGGGTGTTGGGTGCAGAGGTGGTTCCACGCGGCGGTTTCGCAGTTCCACAGGCAGACTTCTTTCTTCTTTGGAGACGTTTCTTTTGGACAGGTCTGCTGACCACTGGAGTTCCTGTTCTTTATTGAAGGCAGATAGTCCTCTCAGGCTTTGGAGGTCACAGGGCTGCAGGACATTCGTCTTCTCAGCACAGGTTCTTTGAAGGCTGCCAAATCAGTTGGTGCCTTGAGTCTTCTCTGCTGGGTGACTTCTGTGATGTCCGGCTCTTCTTAGGTCAACAGGAATCTGCTTCTAGAGTTCAGGGGTGCCACCTAAATACTGAGTTTAAGGGTGTTGCAGGGAGTGACAGGTGATAGCCAATGGGCTTCTCACCTTTAGGGTGACTACACCCTTCCTATGATCACTTTCTTTGGGAGGTGGGCATAGCTCTAACCCTATTGGCTTGATTCCTTCCACAGAAGATGGAGAAACTTCATAGGTAGTGTCCACTTAGGCTCGTCCACCCTAGGGCTGGGACTGGCATGGAGTGGGCACTCTTGCTAATTGTTAATTTTCCTTCCACCTAAAGTGGAGTCAGTATCTGGGGGTTGGCCTATTTCACCATTTGGGGGAGGACTGAATCGCATTTCAAAGGCAGCAAGACCTTTGAAGCTCCCCGCCCTGGAATCTCCAATCCGCCTGGTAGAGGAGGTCACACCTCTACCCAGAGCAGGCCTTTGTTCTCAGCCCTCAAGAGCATTGGCTCTTATCTCAGGGGGGCAGAACTCTGTCTAAAATTGCTGCACTGGTTTTGACTAGTCAGTGCCCACTCTAGGAGGTGGTAGGTTTCAAGGGGGCACCTATAAGGTCCCCTCCCAGAGCATGTATTAACAAATCCATCACTGGATTCAATGAGGGTTTATTAGTACGAGATGTTTGATACTAAACATCCCTATTGTCAGTGAAGCCATCATGTATCTGGGGAACTCGTAATGACCAGTATCCAGCAAATGTACTTAAAATGGCTGCACTGTTCACTTGCTTGCTCTAAGTATTGACCAAGAAATAGCAGGGGCATATCTGCAGGAATGCTCTCACATGTAATATAATGCACCCTAACTTTAGGGCTTGAAGGCCTGCCAGAGGGGTGACGTACATATAGTGCATGCAGTGTGCAGCGTGCAGGGGACATGGCACACAGGCTGTGTGTCATGATGTGTTTTCATTTTAGGTCTTCACAAAGGCACGCAGCCTGCAAAGGCAGCACTGTGTGCACTTAGGTCAGAGGGTCCCTGAGGGTAGCACAATCTCTGCTGCAGCCCTCAAGGGCCTTCCTTTAGTACCCCTTGCCCTAGGTACCAGGGGTGAGATTTTGTAGGTACTTACAGTGGCAACTAAAGGTTTGCCAATTGTGGAAAAACGACTGTGGAGCTTTAGTGAAATATACCTGGCACTGGGGACCTGTTGAGCACTGACCCAGTGCATTTTCAGTCAAATTGCACCAGAAACCAGGCAAAACGTGGAGGGGTGACCAGGTCAAAAGAGGCACTTCCCTACAGGTGTCATTATCCATGCTGAGTATCTTTGATTGTTCAAGTATTGGGAGTTGGTCTGAGTGTGCTTTATGAGTACTAGATTGTGAATAGCTTTTATTGCTTCCAGGGGTTTTGGCAGGTTTCAGGAGTGCCTGGGGTTTTGGCAGGTTTCAGGAGTGCCTGAGAGCTAGACAGAGGAGCACTAGGCACCCTAAGGCCCCTGGTGCCTGCATTGTGTAGGGGGAGTCCAGAGTAAATAGGGGGCATTCTGCGGCTGCTATCTGGTAGTGGCAAAACTGCAAATGCAGAGTGGGGACTTGTCTTGAGTCTTAGATGTTGGGAGCTAAATATTCCCTACTGGCCCCAGTGCTTTGTTCTTTAGGTCATGAGTTTGAACCCTGGCATGGCATACTCAGTCTTCCATCCTTCTGGTGTTGGTTGGTGAATTAAGTACCATAGCTTGAGTAATAGTAACATCCGATACTTGCAGCACTTGATAGGCTGCCTTTTCAATACCTATAAATTTAAGCCCAAGTCCCGGGGAAACTCAAGAAGAGAGAGACAATCCAAGATAATATTTTATGTTATCATCCTCTTTTTAAGCATACTATGTCACCCAAACAATGTCTTCTGAAGAAGAATACTATGTGACTTAGAACTTAATTCTAAAAGAAGAGAGTGGCCAAACGATGATAACTAAAAAGAAAATCAGTGTTGCATGCATACTAGCCTCTTACAATGAGGGACAATCAACTGTTGGCCAATAGAAGACCTTAGGTTACATGATCGCTGTAGCTTAAATTTGGCGTTGCTGGACACCTTTGGATGCATACTGCCATCCAGTTTGTTTCCCAAATTGGTCCTCCATCACACATCTGCTTTTAATTTCGGAAAAGGTATTTACAGCTGCAGTCATTGCCACTCTTGTAACTCTTTTTACTATACTAGGCAGAGGCTCCCTTCCCAGTACAAATAGGAGAGAGAGGGGGGTGGGTGTGTGTGTGTGTGTGTTAGTGTGTGTGTGTGTGTTAGTGTGTGTGTGTGTGTTAGTGTGTGTGTGTGTGTGTGTGTGTGTTAGTTAGCAACAGTGGGGAGTTCCCCTCTGCTGCACCTCGGCATCTGAAATGACAACCCCCGTCAGGACTCTTGTGGTGGGCTTTGTATATAGAAGTCAGATCCATCATCTAAACTTGTGCTGAAAAACCATGCATTGCAACTACACCTCCAGATAGTGCCGGCTGACCACAGCAGAAGCTTTCTGATACTCGAGCAGCACTGCACAGTCGGCACTTGATGCACTCAAGTGGTGTAAGACTCAAGTTAATCTCCTCAAATTTAAAATGGTATTTCATCAAGCGACAAACCGGTTCTGATCTGGGGTCTGACAGGCCAGTGTTTTGTGAGAATATTGATATCTGAATTTAGCTACGAAAGGGACCTGTGTGACGTAGACTCAACTGCTGCCTGCCTGGTTTAGGAATAGCATCAACTATAGCATTCCGCAAGGTGTGCGGTCTTGTCCTGGCCATCCTGGTCTCCTCTTAACACTTTTAGTGTCTCCAGCACTAACTTTCTTGATAGTCCCTACACAACTGGCTGCAGCAATGTCAAATAAATCTCCACCAGAAGCCTGGCACTGCCAGTCATCTTGCTTCTATTCATGGGGAAGATGGAATCCAATAGTCCATTTTGAACCAGTTAGCTTACCAGCTTTTCCTTTTGTTAAAGAGTGAGCCTTAGCAAATCCATGAAATATATCTTATCTGATATCTCAGCGCATTCAGGCTAGGGTGGTTGGGCATATAAATGGTAACAATAGTTTTTTTGAAGTATTGCCCTGTCTCTAATCCAAGTCCCAACTTAAATCCAACAGCGTGGAGTATGCCCACCCTCAGTCTCCAAATCTTTATAAATGCCCTATGACACCATCAGATGTAGGCTTCCAGTGGCATGTGGTGGAACAAGGTCTTCATGTAATGTCGGCCTTGCCGGAGTACCCATGCATACACTTGGGGGTCATCAGTAGGGAGTCGATTGTGCTGTGAATGGCATTTAGAGCCAAATAAAAATAATAGGACGTCTGCTGATTCGGTCACTTGTCGGCCTGTCCAGCCTTTTCCATTAATCTAATCAGTATGTTGCCTTTTTATACCTGCTGTGCACTTTAGGCAGGGGTCTGTCCCACGTACCATCTAACATAAAGCTCTCATTACCATAGTCGTTCCCAGGAAGTCTCTATTTTTTAGTAGTTCAAAAACATTTAGGTTTTCTATGTTTGGACTGTAAACAATTAATAAACACCGCATATCATTTGAGTACAAATACAAGGACAGTACCACCTGTACCTAGAATAATCTGGGATTTCCGAAAGACTCCCCTCATACCTGCAGCGTGTGTGTCCAATCTTTCCCCTGCCCCCTCCCCATCACACTTACCCCAACTGCTACAATTTAGTAAATGTATAAACTAAAACCTTATCTGTGTCTCAACTGCAAGGGGCAGCTTCCCATAGCTGAGCCAAGAGCAGTCTCTAGAGATGCTGTGCTACAAGAGCCTATCACTCGGCTCTATTATGCCTAATGCTCAATTGAAGGTGAGCTGTGCTAACAGCACTTAGTTACTTTTTCAACTACCTGCTCAACTCCTGAAAAATAGCAAACTCTCTATTGTGGGCCCTTTCTCAGCTCTCTAATCTTCTTACCTTCATTATAGGGCTCATTGGTACTCCAGTTTCACACAAGTCATAAATATCATTTATAGTTTCATAGCAGGTTTCTGACTATAACACCTCATGCCCGTCACCCCAATTAACCACTTTGTTTCCTCTATGTGGTAGGATCCGGTGAAAACCATGATTCCTATTGTGCCATCCTCTTGAACCACTACTGTACCCAGCGGCAGTGGCCACATATGTGGGACGGGGAGAGGGGGGGAACACAAATAATAATGAAAAAAACTGTTTACCATTCTGACGGTGCTGCCTCGCTCCTCTGCTCTCCTGGTGTCCCAGCAGTCCCTGAGGCACCAGCACAAGCTCCCCCACGCAGTCCTGGCGTTGCTCTCTTGCTATGTCTAGCATGAGAGCAACGTCAGGATTGGTCTGAGCAGCTTGGTCTGCCGCTCAGACAGTGCCCTGGGGTCTTTGCAGTTTCTTCAGCGCAGCTGGCTTGGAGAACGTTACGTGTGCATGTCAGTTTGGCCGGCCTAGGACAGCTGAACAAACTGACATGGGCACTTAGTGCATTCCACTCCTCTTCCTCCCTCCTCCCTCCCACGGCCCAGCCCCACCCCTCCCTGCACATGTAGGCTGAGCCAGCAGCTGAAAATAAAACGATAACGAGAGATTGTTTTATTTGTTAGCTGCTGGATCCTAGCCAGAGGGGGGAGGAGCCGCCCCTGATGGAACCAATTCTCTGCCTCTGTGTTTCATTATTCTCTTCAGGTGCACCTGTTTGCTCTGCCCCACTATCCTGATGCTATGGGATCTCGTAGACTCTTGATCTCCCATGCTTCAATGAGCTTTCTTGCAGGGCTCCAACAGTCTCTGGATCCATGAAGCAAAATATTGTGCCATCATTGAGCACTCAACATTTCTGTTTCCTTGCTTTCTTATTAAATGGCTCAAATGGTTTGCAAGGCATTTGCACTTCCTGGATGTAATGTGATCCAAGAAGATTATGATCGTGCTTCCTTCAATCGGGATTGAAGGACCTGCTTGTTGCTGAAAACTATCCCTGTCTTGTAAACTGAGGAAGCAGGAAGTCTTGGCAGGGTCCCTAGCCTTGATGGGGATTTCAACGCTCTGCACTTCATCTCTCGAAAAAGATGAAAACCCTTCTTTGGGTTTTAGTGATGTCTGAATCCATTTTTTAGGTCCAGCAAAAGACCTGTTGTGGGCTTACCAAGAAATTACAGGGGCTTACGGCACACCCATTGCATATCATTTGTTGGCTTTATTGTCACTTTCATTTGGTGCTTCTTATTCATGTCTTTACTTTTCCCAGTTTCTCCAACTTTTATTTGTCCGTCCCCTAGAGCATGGCCTCTTTATTATCTCTCTGATTGGCTGGTCCACTGCTCACTTTTAGGGGCTACTTTTTTCTTGTGGCTTGAGCACTCAGTGAGAGGATGTATGTTCTCCAGCTTTCTCCCTCAAATGCTTCTCTCCCTCTAAAGTATCTGCTCCCCCATGCTGGTTGTGACTGTCTCCCTTATATTGCAAGCTCTGTCTTCTGTGTGTCTCCCCTCCTGCCCTGATCTCTCCCTCCTTAACCCTGTGTTGGAGTTTGGCTTGTGTGCTTCTCCCCCAGCCCCCTATGTTCCTGTCAAGCCTACGACATGACGCAGCCTCCATTTTTTTTATTTACTTTTGGCCATACTGCACAGCTTAGCCAAGAGTATGGCAAAGACGATAGATTCCAGAGGCAAGACCTAGTGCTTGCTTTAAGGAGAATTCCACAGGTGTTCCCTGTGACTTCTCTGGATATTTCTCTGTGAACTTCCGTCTGTAATTTCAACCCTGGCTTCCAATCTTTAGGTAGCTTTCAATTTCCTGAAATTCTCCGTGAAGTCTTCCAGTGGTCTCTCCTTCAGTTAACAAACCCAACAGTAGTTTGACCCTTATAAAGAAAGTGCTGATTTTGTTTTCAAACGTTCTGGATAACTTCAAGCAGCTCTGGGGTCATCATCATTTTTCCCTTGTGTTTGTGTCCCAGTATCGCCATCTGTGTTCTTCCATATCCAATAACAGCTGTGTATTAATCTGTTATATAATATTATGGTTCCTGAAGACCAGCAATCTGCTCCACGTAAAAACGTATAGCCGAGTTTGTGCACAAAATCTTCATTCAGAACAGGGACCATCCGAGACAAATTCTAAAAATTACTCTGCACTTTGCAATACTTATTCCACTTGCCTGCTCATCAATGTGTTTCTGACCCTTCCTACACTTTCTGGGTACAGTTTGGACTTGGGACTTTTAACAGCTCCTCTGATTTTACCACTCAAAATAGCCCCAGTCAGGGGCATGGCAGCTCCGGCAATGCGCGGCAGGTGATGGCCGCTGGGCATGTGCCCAGTCCTCCACGTGCATCCCTCTGCGGGTGCCCAACCATTGCAGCGCACAAAATTTGCCTACCAAAATGTTTACTATTTGATAATTAGGGAACTATAAAGTCACTGAGAAGTTGGAGCGGGTGAGTAAACAGGTGGAAAAGGGATGCTGTATACATTCTACCTTGCATTGCTAAAAACCCATACCTCATCTCACATTTTGAACTTGCTGATCTAGTACCCGCATTAACACTTCAGTACTCATTTATGTCGGCCTGCTTCTCAGGTAAGGCTTTAAATTCAACAGCTCTTATTCCAACATAAATGACGTGCAGGAGTTCTTCACTTTTGTCTTGAATAGAAAATGTCAGCACTCTAGTGATTCTTTATAACTCTAGGGTGAAGCTGCAGTTGATCACTAAGTAGTTAATTGGCGGACTGCTGCTGGTGGTGAAAGTATGTGTTTCACTTTGCATGTTCAAATGTTTTACTGATGTGCGTGAGGGCGATATTTGAGAAATCGTAGAATAAATTTTCTGATTTTAGCTTTGTACAACACCGACCATAGTTTCTATGACAAAAAGACTCCCCAGATTTTGTTAATTTACTGTCGTACCTGCCATATGAAACGCTTTTGTTTCACAGCTTTGATTCCATGGAGATGGTGTTCAGGTGCCTCACTTGTGTCATAAATACAGAGTTAGCGTTCTAGTTGTTCATTGAACACAGTGGTGAAGCAGTGACAGAGTACTGGGGAGTCACCAGGCAGGCTGGTGGTGGTGTTGGAAGTACACTTTTTACTCAGAATATCAAACTTTGGGCCGAATTTAGAGTTTGGCGGACGGGTTACTCCGTCACAAACATGACGGATACCCCGTCTGCCGCATCACAAGTCCCATAGGATGTAACTGAGTCATCATACGGCGGACATGAAATGTGCCATGTTTGTGACCTCATCTGCCAAACTCTAAATCTGGCCCTTAGTGCTCACCTGGCTGAGGAAGGTCGTGTGAATTTATAGAAAATGTGTTCTCATTTTAGCTTTTGGAGCACCTCCAATAACCCATAGGAGAAAATCATGAAAAAGAACAGTTTTCCCCAAGCTGAGTATCAGCATTTTCCAGAGTGTAAAATAAACTAACACATTATAATTTCTAAAATTAGTATTCATATTGTTTTTAAAATATGTTCTTACCTTTCATACCTGTTCTTTCTGTTGTGTAACCTTCCAAAAGTGGTTCTCGCTACCGTGCATTTCAGGGGGGACCATAATCCCCAAATCTGGTAATGGCTGCCACACGCAGATGCCTTTGGGGGTCAAGGTGTGCTCACCTTGCCCTCTACTTGTTTTTTATAATTTCTTCTCAGAAACCATGTGTCTGGGTCCCATAATGGCTGCCACAACATACTGTTCATGTTGTGGCCAGCCAATCAGGATTGACCAATCCCCTATACATTGGCCACTCAGAGCATATCTGCATGGCAGTTATCCCAATATTACTATTTTTTTTTTGCCCCTGGCACTTTTTAAAATGCTTATTTCACAAACTACTGAACGGATTTACGCCAGATAAGGAAACGCATGCATTCTGTGCCAAGTTTTAGCTTTCTGCCAAAGTTGATGTCATTCCGTTAAGCCATCTTTTCTGTCCTGGAGAGCAAACTTTCATATGGGATTTGAAATGGAAAATCAACATTTTGACCACCTTTTCTTGGCCTCCACTTGACTGATAAGCAAAAAACTTCTCATGAAAGAAACAAACTGGATGACAAACTGTCCAGATTCATCGAACAGCACCAAAGTTATTCAGTAAACACAAATATGCCTTTCTTACGAAATGTCAGACCGAACTGTAACTACTGTGGCGCTATCACTGCCAGACTTATGTAGTGCAGGCTTAACCACAAATAATGCGGCACAGTAAGGAGTGGGCCTTGCACCCCTGAAGAGGGGGAAGAAGTGGCAGTAGAAAAGGGAGGGGAGGAGGGGGGGGCGTAGAAGCATTAAAGGGGGGGGGTCTTAAAGCAGGCATTATGGTAGCTTGGATGGAGTAACTGCAGTCAGTAAGGTATGTATGTTTAGCAAGAGGGAGTCACAGTGTAGTGATTATACGGCAAAACGTGTTGTTGCATCACCCATTCAAACATTTGTGTAGTGGGGGAGGGGCAGTGAATTTCAAGGTTGGTGTGGTCTGGGTGTGCTCATAGTTCATTCTTGCAGGAGGCATCAGCTCCTCCTTGGAGTGTGGTGCATGCTTAATTGCATGTTTAGGGCAGCTGGGCGAACTTGTGAAATAAACATGCATTTCACAGGCCCACCACTTAAGAAAAGAGATTGAATCCCATTATCATTATACCATCCCAGTTCCTAGCGATTTCTATTAATCCGCCACAGTTTACGCACAGAGTTCAGCCGCGAGACTCATGCATAATTCAGGCTGCGAGTTTTCCGCCAAGTTAATTCATCAGGCAGAGCAGGCGGTGTCGCGCCAAATGAAGCGTTGTAATAAATGAAAGTAAAACAAGTGTCCGGAATAGTGCTGTTTGTGGTAAAGTAATTAGGCCTTGATTGCTGACTGTAGCAAACAAGTTGATTAATTAGCTGACAGTATTTTGACAAGATGTGTGGCGCGCAGGTGATTACCTTTGCAGATTCTACGCGAGGCCACCTGCAGCGGAGGTCTGTGGGTGCATCGCACTGCGGCTTGTGTGTTGTTCGCTGTGTGTGTTTTTTAGTCTTTTTATGGAACGGCACCATTTGGAGATAATTTCTCTCCCGATCTGGCGCGTGGGGTTGGGGTTAAGTACTTCTGTGCTAAGCATAACTTGTCTCTCTGATGCCAATCAAACAACTACCACGAATTTTCGTTAACGAAATTTCGTTAACGAAATTGAGGAGTTTTGAAGTTAAAACAGCCGTAGTCTTTACGCAGCCCTCCCTGCATCTCTAACAATAATCGATAAAATGCGTCCTAGAATGTAACATTGATGACATCTCCTGGGGGTTTCAGGTGTTTGTGACTTAAGTCTCTCCATGGTCCCTTTAGGAAACATTTCTAACCCATGCAGTGGGAATAGTCTCTGGTGTTTTCTAGGCGTTTACAAAGCCTCTGGGACCAGCATAGGTCTGTAGGGTTTTCATATTCACGTGCAGTGCTTAATTTGTAAATAAAAACATGCAGATGCCCAAAAACCCTCCTCTTAAACACGCGGCAGCTGTAATTAAAAGTGCGAACAGGGAATACTGAGGGCAGCGTAATCCTGAAGCCATCTCGGGCCTCTTTAATCCATTTACAGCCACTTCCTGCCCCTTCAGCTCACTCTTGCAGCTTTCTGCTTTCTCCATTTGTGACGCTTTTTTCGTTTTTCTCTTCCTCCGTTTTTCCCATGTGTGTCTTTTGCTCGCAGTAAATGCTTGCGGCAGAAAAATAAGTGCCGGCCCTGAAAAATAAGTGCCGGTGCTAAGCACCGGAAACAACAAGCACACATTAAGCACTGCTCTCGTGTGGACTAGAGGTTATAGCACGCATGTGGATGTGTGGTACCACAACTATTGTTTTCTACATCCATAGTTAATATTTTTCCTTTTGATCCCGATGAAATGGCAATTGTGTTATTTCCTGCCTCATCCACTGGGATATTAATTTTGTTGCACAGCTTTCTGGGATTCCGCGATCCTAGTGCAATGTTTGATACCTGTGCTTAGTTACAATCAGCAGATATTGTTCATTCACCAAGGACTTGTACACAGCTTTGTGTTTGGCAGTAGTGCTACATTAATGCTACTAACTCTGAAAGTGTGCAAGAAATTGATGCTGCGTGACTTCCATGGATCACAGGGTGGCATAAAGGTGGTGTCTTCTTCCACACTAGGAATCCGTGTCCTTTTCTGGTGAGACTTCGGTATAACTGTTTGACCGAAGGGTGTATGGCCAGAAACAAGGTGGGCAGTGCATATCACTAGGAAAATAAAATAACCTTTAGAGTGCACAGTATCATACTACTAGCTGTCTCTCATCTTAGCCCTGCTGTCTCACATATAACACACCAGTGTGCATGAGGTCTGGTGTGTGCATTCTGCGTTCATGATCAGCACTACAGTGTACATTTAAAGACATTGAAATCTTTATTTGTTAGTAGCGCGAGCTGTGAACCATGGAGCTTTGGTAGAGACCAGCACCATAATGTTTACACACGTTCACCAATTACACATACAGGCCTAAAACAAAGAACCCACGTGTTTAAACCTACAAAGCAAAGATGGGCACCTGCAGCACATAGTGAACTGTAGCTTTATTACGAGCAGCCACGTGCAGCAACATAAGAGCCAGAAAATTGTGTTTTTTTTCAACCCCACTTCTTACAGCCCACAAAATGCAGATGGTCTCTCATGGGGAGTCTGCACATGCTCTAAGTGAAAGGTACAGGTGGGTGATACGAGACATGTGCAGCATGAGCATACGGTTATGCATGAGAAGTGCTGTGTATCCCTTTTTTGGCAATTGGCCCGAAGCCATTGGTTGCGTTAATGGCACACGTCAAGCTTCATCGTGTCTGTCTAGTTTTAGGCTGAAAGACCAGCATGCAAGCTTCTGAATGGCGGACTCCACAGAAGATCTGTGAGCAGCTCAGAACAGGCGTTTTTCACGGCTTAAAAATATACGGTCCCTCTACCTATTTGAACATATGTCCAGAGGAGTGCCTCTGACTCAAACGGGAATAGATATAGGCAGAAATATGTCGATGAACAGCTTAATAAAACACCCTTCGTTTCATTTTTGTGAAAGACCGGTCTGAGTAAAGTTTTTAGTCTGAACCTTCTTCCAAGTGTCAGTACCTTTTTACACAAGGTTAGATTTGATAGGTGGCACTTCCAATGTAAGCGGAAGTAATGTCCACAAAGGAAGATTGCGGAGGTAGAAACGCAGCCTGGAACGCAAGGAACCCCCAAAAGACAACATATTAACTCTAAAACCACAATGCATAAAAGAATGTGGCTGTAATGAGGAGCGGACCTACGGATGAAACCTGCCATGTGATGTGGGTGAGGGTTGGACGTCCACTTAGAACCAAATGTGATGGGTCCACCGCAGACTGCAGCGGGGCAGTTATGACCGTATCCTTGACGAGAAATATTGAAACGCCACTGTTTATTTGACTGAAATAATGTTTCTGTATTACCTTGTACAAAGCATTTGTTGAGCTTGACGTTAAACTTGCTACAGTTACTATTAAAAAAAGAACTGGCTCGTGTGATTATTTGCATACCAGGGGCCCCTTGCGCTATGGCGCATCGGCGCACCTTAAAACAGATGTGTCGAGCGCAAACAGAGATAGTGTGCCCTATTACATGGAATGCGCTGTCCCAGGACCGCCGCAAACTCGCGCTGCCCCGGGGCAGCGCATTCAAATGAAAAACGGAGTGGCTTTGAAGCAGCCGCTCCGTATTTCACTGTGCAGACGCCAACTCTGGGATTAGTGACCCCCTTGCAGGCGAGTGCAGTGAGTGACTGCACGCGCCTGCAAGGGGGTGTCTGGCGGTGCATAGAGACCTCTTCACCCCTCCAGATGGCTGTCATCATGGGGCACACTCACAGTGTGCCATCTTTTAGGTGGCGCACTGACTGCGTCTGTAATACAGAGCGGGCGCAGAGGCAAAGGGATTCCCTCATTTGCATGGGTCAAGGTCATATGCAAATGAGGGAACATCCGCTGGTGACAGCACTCCTGCTACATGTGCGCAAGCGCTATCTGTATTACAGAAAGGGCCACACAAGTGTCTGCAGCCCTTTCTGTAATATAAAAGAGCCCAAGGGCACACAAAGAGGGTGTACATGCCCATTGCTCCCCTGGGGCACTTTGTAAAATACGGCTCCAGATGTGAAAGCTATTTTTTTTCTGTAGCTTATGACGGACGCCAGGAAAATGGGAACCAACAGTATGGTGCAGGTCACCCTATTCATCAATGGGTGAAGTAACATTTTGCTTTCTGCGGGCCCCAGCAGTGGATCTGCATTTGAAGCTTTAAGCTGGCCCTATAGGCAGATGCCTAGAATTGCCTTTCTGTGCACTGACTCCGCGTCCCCTTGTTGAGAACAGGCATGTATTTACCCATAAACCGATAAAGGTGGACTCTAGAGCCCGGTCCTGTTAGTCTGTGCAGCACAATAACCCAGGAACTGAGAATCTTGAATAGAAACAGTGTCAGAAGAAATGGGTGTGTTCCATTGCCTCCCTGTTGCCACCTTTCTGTAGCCAGTTTTGTGTACATCCTTGCCCCACTGCTTGATGCCAGCACCATCTTTATGCAGCTCAATAAACCAAATGCATTTTTTCGTTTTTATAGCTGGTTAACCTCTTTTATGATGCATCGACGTGGAAGGCAGGTAAATCGATCCCTGCAGACTGGGAGTAATGAATGCTGATGTACGCCATAAAGGGAAATGAAAACGTTAAGTGGTGCTGTTTAAGATTGATTCTGGGTTTGAGCGGAACTGCTTTCTTGAAACAAAATCATCTATAAGGCTGCCGAGCTTCATAAAGGTTCCCGAAGGGTAATGAACTGTTAAAGAAGCTGTTGGCAGCACGGACTACTTACTATCTTGCAACAGTTCACATTACAGTATTGTTTTTCTGTAACTCTGCACGAGCATGAATATAGACTGGCATAATACAGGCTCGTTTTATTGTTAATCTCTGCAAACACTGAAATAGGAAATGGTACAGTTATGGATTCAGAGCACTGCTTAATTTGTGCCGGTGGCTGCATGTGTTGGATGCTGGCTGGCACCAGTTTTTCGGTGCCAGGATTAGTTTTCACCATCAGACTCTGACCCAGAGCATGAGTGAAAACAGAGAATGAAGGAACAGGAGAAGAAAGATTGGAAAGGGCAAAGGCAGGCATGGAAAAGAACCTGCAAGAGTGATAAAGAGCCAGGGAAAGTAGAGTGTGGAAGAAAGAAGCAAGGGATGGAATCAAAGCCAAGCAGCCTTGGTGTTTGGCAGCCGCAGCATTCTGCAGTGCCAGCAGCGGGCTCCTAAGAAAAACTTTGGGCCTTGCGTTTATTATTTTGTTTTTACAGGAAGCATTGCTTCACAGTAAAACTAAGAGGAGGGCACTTGAATTCTACACGTTGAGTATAATAAACCTATAACTGGCCAATGACTTGTTTGATACTATGGTGAGATTCCACGGTGGGAGGGAGGAGCAGGACGTCATGAGATCTTCCGAGCTGGCGGGTTCTCGGTGTAGTCCTATAGAGGTCTCAGTTGCCTTTATAATGGCGTCACTATTCTTTTGTTCGTTTACCCTGGAACAGATTGTAACCCATGTAAATGAACGACGACTAATAGAATTACTATTGTATTGGAAGTCTTTCTAGCTCAGTGGTTTTCCAACTTTATAATGCCGCGCTCCCCCAGTGGGGGAGAAAAAAAAGTAATTGGGCCCCTCCTCAGATTCACAATTAATCTATTAATTTAGCAATGTTTAAACATGTCTAGACTTATTTAAACATTGCAGTTAAGTTCTGTTACCTTTTTAAAAATGTAATAAATGTTTTTCTGCTTACAACAAAGCACTGTTACCTGCATAATGCTTCTTTTGGCCAGGACCTGGGGCCCCCTGGGATTACTTGAGGCCCCCCTTAGGGGACCCGCCCTCTAGTCTGAAGACATGTGCTCTAGCTAGAGGTAACCTCTGAACAGCATGAGGGCTGCACTAAGTTTGGACATGTGCAATAGCCATAAGACGGGCAGATCTGTGACGCACAGAATGCAAGCGGGTGAGGAGTAGGTAGTCTCATGTGGCTTGACTCTTTCCGCAGTGCTTGCCATACGTTGCACTGGTCTGGCTGAGCCACACTTTGTCATGAGTCTTGCATGCTATAGAAAATGCCAAGAACATTTTTACTAAAAAAAAGATATTGGACTAAATGATAAACCTGCAATTAGTTGTATTTTTCTGTTTTGGCCTAACTTTGACTATTCACAGTTGGCTGGAGTTGAATGACACCTTTCCCCCTTCGTGATCATGCTCATCACACCATTATGGACATGGCGGGATGCCACCTGGCGAGCATATGGCTGCAGTAGACTGGGAGATCTGGAAGGTTCAGCAGTTCGCGACAAAGTCTTTCTACAGTCTCAGTCATCCTAGTTAATTTTCTAATTATGCCTTCATTTATTCAACTCCAGTGGGAGGATGGCAGCCTTATATAAATAAACTGTGCCTTAATTATTGTGATTAGCAGTTTTATTACGCAGCACAAACGTATAAATAGCATTATGAGTTGAGCTTAGGCATGTGTGGGTGTCTGTTTGTGTACTTTTACATTGATACTGGTGACAGAAAAGGGCAAGCTGACTAATTTTGTCTACTTTGTTTAGTGGCTGCAAAACTATATTTAAGAGTTTCTCAAACCTGTGGCTTGGAATTTAATTGGCAACTTTATGAAACGTAGGTTATTGGGCTGTAAGACTAAAAGGCTAAAGAAGCCAGGCAACAACGTATGTGTAGGCAACATTTATGTATTTTCTTATAGTAGAATTAGTACTCTGAGTCACTTCTTAACATCTTTAAATACTTTTGAGGAACTTGTTCAAGGCTCTTTCCTAGAACAGAGTTCCAATCATTTCCTTTCTGTTTTATGGAGAACTGTCACAGGTATTATTTTGCGAGGGGGTACCCTGTACCAACTTATACAAGAAAATCTAGCGAGGTCACAACACAGTTACAAGGGAATAGCTACTCAATCACTGATATCAGTGACACAAGCAGCAGCAATTCCACTAAGGAATGTGTTCAAGTAGATCCAAAAAGTCAAGAAAGTAACTAAATAAAATTCCCAAACGAATTTAGAAAAACTGAGCAAAATGTAAGTAGCAAAAGGACACCAAAATGACTAATTTGGATAAGGTGAACCATAGATATTAGTTTTTAAAGGTTTTAGAGAAATTGTTCCAAGAAAACACTATGCATCAGTCAGTTCATGGATGACTGGGATTTCTGCATGAATTCGAGCTGAGGTCGGTTAGGCCAACCAGGTCGCACCAGCCAAAGTTTTTACCTTGGGGTTCAGTAATTCTTCCAAGATTCAGTGGGGCAGGGTAAGAAGCTGAAACCTGCCAGGGTCCCTCAAAGTAGCATCTGCTGTTCCAAAGCTCCTGCTGAAGCTGTTGGATTGAGCACCAACAGCTCTGAGTGGGACAAAGCTGGATTCTGCAGTCGCCGAGGTCACTTTGCCTCTGGTGTAGATTTGGAGCTGTGTCCAGGTCCAAGGTTTTACCTTATGTTTGTGCCTCTTGTAGAAGGCAACAAGAAGCCAGCCTTGGTGAGCATTTGCAGTCCTCGTATGCCAACAAGAATGAGAAGTGTTTTAGTCTTCTATTAGGGCAGTCAGGCAGTCTTCTACCTTCAAGATGTTTTCATCCTAGGCCCAAGAACATTCTGAGGACATGGTGATGAGTTACCAGTCTTGTCCTAAGCACTAGCCAGTGCTTAGAGACTTTGCTACACTTAATCCTGGCTACTATTTCGCAGAAATCCCACCTCCTTAAGTACTTCCTTTCCCAGTGTACTACAAAGCTTCCTAGAGTCCCTCATTCAAAACGGCTCCTCTAGTGCCATTGTCCCAGTCTTAGACATCCGTCTAGCGCCTCGCCTAGGGAGATGATGTGTTTTTCTGTCTGTCAGCGCTAGAGCTAGTTTTCTTTCCAGCTGGAGAGGCACAGAGAAAGGTCTGAGGTCCTCTGGCAGCCAGTGGGCAGAGTTTCTGACAGCCCCATTTGGCATTTTCCACTGTAAGGGAATCACTGTGAAAGCATCCCTTGGTGTTGCCAGTTGCTGCAGCCCCTTCCCGGATAGCTTATTCTTGTTATGCGGGCACTGTTGTCACTGCTCCTGCCTGACCGCAGAGCAGCACAAAGTGCACTTCTACAAAGTTACTTTTCAACTCATGTTATCCAAACTCCACTCAGTGTATTCGGTTTTAAAACCAGGTGGAAAATACATTTTAGTCGTCTTTCAGTATTTTCTAATGCCTAGGCAGTAAAAAGTGATTTTATTCATAACTAGGCCTGTTCCGGGAAAACACAGCTTTACATACAAAATGAAAACAGCTTTTTATAATTGTTCACTGTGAGGATATACTTTTCCCAACATGTACTATGCCACATCTTTACATACTAGGCACGCTTGAAGGATGGGCCTCTACTGCATTATTGTGCTTGTACTGCACTTGCTACCCCTTTGCGGGGCACCGAAGCACTTGTCCATGTGGGTGTCACACTGCACCATACCAGTGTGTGCACTGTAAAGTGTTTTCTTTGCTCTGAGTCTCTATGAGAAGTGTTTCTATGTTGTGCAAGATGACCACGACTTAGATCATATATGACAACAATTTTTCTGTATGGCAGTGCCATTTGTCCTTGGCACGTGGACCCGTTTGTTATTGAGCCCGGGTGGCCGCAGCCCGTAATGCAACTTTTTGAATGGTTAGATACAGCGCCCTGAAGGTCAGCTTTCTTCAAATACTGGAGAATAGCACTGTCTTTTGTTTTTTCTTTTTTAAATCTGCATATATTTTGACATGTGGGCTACTCTCCGTCCTCCGGATACTGAAAAACATTTTGGTTTTGGTTTCTGACTACCAGTTTATTTTGCTGAAGATCTTATGACGCTTCTCCATACTTATTCATTGCAATAAGTTTCTTACTTTTGAAATTCACAAACTCTGAGTGTAAACTTACTACAAATGGGTATATTACATGTCTCCACCCCCGGAGTAATGCAATTGGTTTACTCTTGGGTGAGTGTGACGCCCCTTCCTAAACCCCTCCCTGACCCGCCTAGTCCCCTCTTACTCCTGTCTAATCCTGTTCCCCTTTAATTGTAAGGCTGCCCCTTTTCCTACCCACTACCTGTTTACCTCCCCCATATTCTATTAAAATCTATACTTACATGTGCAGAGACTTCACACATATCAGTGTAGGCAAAACTTACACTTTGAGCATATTTTGTAGTATGTTATGTAGTACTATAACATGCACTATGAAGTGCAGTTTGTAAATCACCCCCTTCCTGTGGCTGGAGGTCGTAGGGGATGGAAGACGAAAGTGCCTGAGACGATATGCACCTACAGAACAATGTGAGAATTTAAGTAGAACCCTCAGAGCCGTTCGGAGATAAAAAATAGTCATGGATTTAGACTCTTTCAGCAAGCAACAAGCCATCCTTGGAGAGATTAGGGAACAGAGGGAGAGATGGTAAAGTGGAGTTGTGGACAGAAACATTTGTAGACAAAATGAACCCGACAGTAAATATTTTTCAATTGATTTGTTTTTAGATCATGCATTTTAGGAGGTATTTTTTGGGCCAGCTCTATTTTTATGGTGGCATTCGAACTTCAAAACTGCAGACAAAGATAAAGTATATGAAACTCTTCCAATTCATCACATAAAAAAAGCATTGTCTAGGTTTTGCATAACATTGGTGTGTTTCCTTTTAAACACTTCTGAGCT
This sequence comes from Pleurodeles waltl, assembly GCF_031143425.1. Classification (NCBI taxonomy): domain Eukaryota; kingdom Metazoa; phylum Chordata; class Amphibia; order Caudata; family Salamandridae; genus Pleurodeles; species Pleurodeles waltl. The sequence continues at coordinate 1,069,047,517 of NC_090439.1, read as the reverse complement.
CTAGAATACAGGTGATTTAAGTCAAGGATTCAATTCATGCTTCTTTAATCTGACTAACCTTATTTTGTCCTATGGCCTAGTTTGTTCCATGTGCCTAGTAATTTGAAAACAACTGGATTCCTACCATTTTGTGACTCCCATCCAGTCATAGTAATTTGGCTTTGTTTTGAGAAAAACCCCTTTCCACCCCGGCAGTAGATATCAGCTAGGCCGAACTGCCTGTTAAAGAGATGAGGATTCGCCTCAAGCACATCATGTCCTCTTTACAAATGACTCACCTCTTCGACCCTTTACAATCTCGAAATATGCACAAGCTCCATCCTTGAACTACATGTTGTGGTCAGAAGGCAACGGAGAACGTGGTAGTGGTAGCGTTTTGCTGCTGAATTTCTTCTGGCTTTCAGGTTCCCTCCTATTTTCTCCACAGGTGGTCTTTCTCATTTCACATGCTTGTTGTCAGGCGCTTGGCTCGAATGAAAGTAGAAGGTGTAAAGATAGCTGTTCTCCTTCTCGTGGAATCGGTACCAGAGAAGTGGTTGAGCATGGTCACCTGATTGGTCATTACAAGGTGATTCGGTTTTTGATACCAAAAACTGGGACCGGTCACTAAAACAGAAACAGGGCTACAATTGGGCATTGAAGAGCAGGAACAAAAGAAGGTCTGCAACACAACTCTCACTGATGCTGAACACTCTGACCTGATGCGTCCAGCTGCAAAGAACATATGAGGTGTTCTCCAGAGCTGGCACTTCTTCTATAAAGGGATCCCAGCCTTCCTGCAATGCTGATCAGCAGGGCCATAAAGGCCGACATGAAGTAATAGCACATTTTCAAATGTCTTTTACGTTGTGCTGGGACATGCTGCCCAGTAGCTGGACTGGCCAAGCATGCCTCTTCACCCGATAGCACTGCACCTGAATGTCCCAAGAAAGCACAGCTGCATTGCAGATACTATCCCATGTTTAGGTCTAGTTTATGAACCACTTTAGCAGACTGTAGGGAGAGCTTTTGTTCCAACATACACATTTTTCCTCGCCCAGGAGCATTTCTGTCTTTTCTACTTTTCTATTCTTGTGTTTGTCCCACCCTGGGTTCCTCCTGCCCAGGATCACTTAGGTCTCTGTGTTCTGTGTTTGGATGAGTTGAATCCTTCAAATACTTACTTGAGTGGATTTTTTCTTATTTTATATTTTACTTTCTGCACTCCATTAGAATACGTTTAATTACTCAGGGCCTGATTTAGAGTTTAGCGGAGGGGGTCACTCCATCACAAACTGCCGTATTATGATCCAATAATAGCCCTTGGAGATCATAATATGGAGGACATGATATCCGTCACATTTGTGACGGAATTACCCTTCTGCCGAACTCAAAATCAGGCTTTCAGTTTTTTTGTCTCCTGCTACAGCTCCCCCACCTCCATATTATCGTTTGCCTCACTCGGCCGAGGCCTATGGCCTTGCCAGTACCGGTACATCGCAGGGCTGTTAAAATGACAGATAAAATCGATTAATGAAGGAAATGGAAGATTTGTAGAACTTCAGGGAGGTCTGCAGTTTGTTTATTAGTTGACTGAGCAAGTGCTTGGCAGGTTGGTCTCAGTCTTCTATCGGTACTCTAGGCAGAAGTCTTTGAATTCTGTGAAAAAGTTTCTAAAGCCCAGCTTTTACAGTTAGGCAGGAGTATCTAAGACCGTCGGGATCTTAGGGACACCAATTAGAGGTCACTTCAGGAGAAGTCATCAGCAGGGTCTAGGGCAGGTCCAGTTGGAACTGGTCAGCTGTGCTCTCCAGGGAAGGCGGCTCGTTGCAGCTTTTGTGTCCCTGTCGCAGAAGGATAAATAAACTTTAATCATGCAAATGTTTTACTGAAGGAAAATATAACTTAACTGTGTGCATGCATACAGCTTAGGGAGGATTTAGCTGACTGCACCTAGCCTGTTCCAGGTCCTTGGAAGGAGGCCAGGAGATCAGCCAACTAACTAACTCTTCACTTCTCAGTTCTGGTTACACATGGGAGCAGGTCCTGCCCTTTGCAGTCTCCTCACAGGTCCAACAGCAGGTGTAGTCCTTCTGGTGTTTTCTGCCGGTTGAGAGGTGTTCTGAAGAGGGTACGGGGTGCCACAGTTATGCCCTGCACCAGCCTGTGGGTGGGGGAAATTCATGGCCATTCCTTATCCAATAGGATGAAAGCTCCCAGGGGTGACCCTACCCACTTTTGCAGTGCTTCCTATGTGTTCTACTGTATCCCACAGTGCCTCTCTCTACCTAAATCCTACATAGCAGAAGCCTGTGCAGAGCTCCCTGTGCCCACCAAGAGGTATGGCTATGGTGATGGGCAAATCCTCCTCTCCCACTGAGATTGGTGCTTGGTTGGTTAGCAGGGCAATAGATGTGGCAGGCCCAGGTGTGAGCTGCTTCTGCCTGTGACAGGGTGGGCACTCTAAGTTAATTAAGTTCCCGGAACAGCCCAGCTGGCCACCCTGTCAGGGAAAAAACATCTCCCTTCCCCCAAGCCCTTTGTCCACTGTCTGGAAGCAATATGCATGTCACCACAGGGGAACCATCATCATTTATGTGACACTGAACACTAGTAGAAAGCCACATTTAGCTCAGGTAGGAAAATAACAAATTCCTAAGAGTGTATTTTTTAATAAGTAATCTAAAATCTGATTTGACCATTAAGTTACATTTTAAATTATTATAATAATGAAGCCTTGAATCATTTTTCTAACTAGTCCCAAACTGAAGTTAAGCATTATAAGGTATTTTCCTATGGGAGAGCCAACCATACCACAATGAAAAACGACTTGGGAGGCTTTTTGCTCCCAGGACATGTAAAACAGAAGTACAAATGTCCTACATTTCAAATATCTTGCACTTTGCCCTGTGGGCATGTGTGACCTTCTTCAGGGGTAATTCACAAGTAATAAAGTGGAAGGTTTAGGTCCAGCAAAACGGTTGTTTTGCCAGGTGTTACTCGCAGTATTAAAACTGCTTACTCAGCCTTGAGGGGGCCAGCCTGGAGACATGCTTTACATTGTCATTTCAGTGGTGGCACAATATGTGCTGCAGTTGACTAGTGACATTTAACTTACGGGCCCTGTGTACACTTTGGTACCATATACTGGGGAGTTATAGGTACAATAATCAGGAATGTTGTCAATTATGACATGTTTGAGGGGGTTAAAACCTGGTTAGCAGGGTCCCAAAACGGTCAACAAACAGCATTAGTCCCAAAAAATGGAGAGGACCATACAGTGGGGATGTCTGCCGCTCAGTCTGCTGTACCTCCAGAGACACTACCATCTCCCCTTCAGCTGCAGCACGGCGAAAGGCGCAGAGCCCGATGTACTGTTAGTGTTGTTGCCTGCAGTATTTAATATCCAGTCTGAATTTTTGCAAAGTATGGCACTGCACCATTACGTATAAAGAGTGCAAGGAAGTTTATGGCATTGGCTTGTCTTCTGATGCTGAGCAGTATTGGCCATGAGTTTCTCAGGTACAAACACAAGCCATGAACTGAAACAGATGGACTGCGCTTTACGTGTGTTACGCTGGCTGAAGTAATGGCACCAGATTTTGCATTTTCCCACCTCAGTGGGCATGGAACATTTAATTAGTTATGCTATGCAAACAGGACGGGGTGGACAAAAGGCACTGGTGCAAACGAAAGAACCCATAAATATAAAACAAACTCTGCCTACGGAAGCTTGCAGAGGCAGGTGTAGTTTTTTTCCTATGCAATCACAGATGTTCTGGTTGTTGGAAGCAGATACAAAAGCTTAATAACTTACCTTTACCTTCTGCTTGGTCAGATATGCTGTGCAATTTTTCCATTCCTTGCAATGCACGATTTGTTCCTGAAGGTCTTCCCTTGCGATTCATCACAGACAGTAGTTGCTGTCTTTCACTGTTAATTTGGTCAAGATGCTACGGAACTGGACAGTAAGTACTGGACAGAAAGTGTACGAATGTCCCGAGCAAGCTGAGCGATGACTCGAAAATTGTTTAACAACTTTGTCCAGATTTTATATCTTTGAGGTGCTACATTCTCAAGAGATTGCGACAGACACCTTTGCTGTTGTCTGTGGAGGATATGCCCAGCTGTATTTCATTGGCGCCATTTCGCCAAAATCATAGCCGTACAGGAAGTGACATGCACGCTCTATCCTTCTAATGACCTCACAGGAAGCAACATTGGATGACCTTTGACTCTGGTAACAGACCATTGTTCATCCCTATTCTTAATGATAGCAGCACAAACAAAATGTTACTAGAGCTGTTAAATGATAACAGTTGTACCCTTAGATTTTACATTTAACGTGTATATGTTCTTGTGAAGTGCCAATTGCTCAATTTCTGCTACACAGATTGCTTTAAAAAAAGGGGGTATAAAGAAGATGGTAAGCCCACTTGGGCAGTCTGGTGGCATAGGCGGCTGTACTGTACCACAGTTGGAGACAGTGTGCAAACTCAGGACCCCTGAATCATGTACTTGAAACTGTACATGTGAGAGGAATGCTTTATGCATAGTTGGCCAAAGCGTCAAAGCCTGATCTGTGTCACCTTCAGGACTCTAGCTGCCAAAAACAGTTAACAGTGGAGTTGCAAAGCATCTGCAAATGGGTAACTGAAAAGGTTACAGAAGCCCACTGCATGAAATAGACTTTAACCATGCCAATGTTTTACTGAAGGAAAAGATAACTTAACTGTGTACATGCATACACCTTGGGGACGATTTAGCTGACTGCACCTGCACCTAGCCAGTTCCAGGTCCTTGGGTACACATCTGGGATCACAAACGTTGGGAAATTTCATTAGCAGGGTAGTCACTAAAGGTCACAACACCTAGACTTGAACAGGATGTAAAACCTGTACTGTATTCCCCTAATTTCCCTGTGTCATATTGATTAATGCTGTGTGAGTGTGAAGAAGGTAGTGTCTTTCTGATAGAGGCTTCTAGTTGCAGATTCCTTACCTTAGAATTTCCTCCCAGACATCAGACTGGATCCGGAGATTTTTTTCTTCAAGCTAAACCCTTGCGCGTCAGTAGGTGGCGTCGGTCGACGCCACAGGCATCGTAGTCGCCGTGATGACGTCCGGAGTGTACATAGATGCTGCCTCAGCGCAGTGACATCAGTTCTTTCTTTCCGCCCTACGCGCTGATCCAGAGAGAGCTACCCTGGTCTCTTTTTTACCGACTTCGACCAGTTTTCTTGAGTTTTTTTGGAGAGTTTTCCGTGCGTCAAGATGCGGTTTCGAGCTGTGCGAGGACTGTCGCCACATGATGTCGGTGACTGGTCCCGATCTGATGTGTTTGTGGTGCTTGGAGCGTGACCACGACCCTAAGTCGTGCTCAGTGCCGGGCCATGCACCCGAAGGCCTTGAGGGAGCGGTCCCTCAAGCTCGTGGCGGCGCGGTGCTCGACTTCGCGTAGGTCCCGGTCTCGCTGGAGGGGAGGGTCTCGAGACCGCTCACGGAACCACCACCATTCTTCTTCCTCCAAGTCTTCGGGCACAGGTAAGAAGAAGAAGTCTAAGCGGTCCTGTCACCCTTTGACTTCTCCCCGTCGCTTGGCTGATAAGATGCAGGAGGAGCGTCGATGCTCGAGGCCACCATCTTCGGAGCCTGCTTCTGAGTCTGCTCTGCCCTTCCCCAAATTTCGGGGAGCCAGAGCGACCCCTGCCCAACTAAAGGAGTTTTATGAGGCCATGCACCTCATTTTTAGGCAGGCCGACCCCGATACGGCGCCTTCGGGCCCAAGGGGTTCGGTCGGGGGGCCTTCGGCTTCCGCACAGTCGGCTTTTGCTACGGCCACGAGGCCCCCACTGGATCCGCACCAATGCTGGTCGTACCAATGAGGCTTTACCTGGCGCTGGTTCGATTGTTGATGCTCCCAACGTCGGTGGTGCCCACCATCGACGTCTACCCAGTTCTCATCCCCGATGACTCTGAGTTGGAACAGTGTCGGCCGACGCTGTCCCTAGCTTCGATGGTGCCTACTAATCCCAGGTCAGATTTGGACCCTTTTTCTTACGGGTATGAATTCGGGGAAGGATTGGAGGGGTCCCTGGACCCTCATGAATAGCAGGAAGTCACTGAATTGGTCTCGGCACAGGAGTTGGGCGAGGCCAGTGACCTGGACACTTCTCCAGATGCTGGCATGCTTTCTCCTCCTACCGTGGCTACGGCGGAGGGTGCGACTTATTCTATGGTGGTCAGTAGGGTGGCTGAGGTCCTTGGCCTTGAGATGCCTACGGTTGAGGTGAGCTCAGATATCCTGACGGAGGTGTTTCAGCCAGGGTCATCCACATCTAAGCCCCTTCTGCCATTCAGTGAAGCCCTCACCAATGTCCTCTTGGGTACTTGGTCCAAACCCAACACAGGGGCTCCTGTGAACAGGACTATCGCACGCCACCAACGGCCCGCCCCGAACGCCCCTAAATTCCGGTCCCAACACCCCACGCCTGAGAGTCTTGTCATCCAGGCTTCTTCTTCCTCGGGCGCACTCCCTTCCGCACCCCCAGATAGGGAATCAAAAAGGCTGGACCAATTTAGGAAGAAGATGTTTTCTTCCTCCAGTCTTGCGCTGTGGTCCTTGAAAACCACTTGGTTGTGTACAGTCTCTTATGGAAATGCCCTTTGCTGGCTCCCGTCTCTTTGGAGACATGGCGGACTCAGCCTTGGAGAGATTCAAGGACTCCCGAGCTATAGCTCGGTCCCTTGGCCTTTCCACTGCCCCAGGCCCCAACAGTCTGCCTTTCACCCCAGCTATGCCTCTATCAGCCAGCCATCTTCAGGAGGCTCATTTGGCACTTCTTTGCCAGGAAGTCACAGCTCTCTTGGCCAAGGGAGCCATAGAGAAGGTCTCTGTGTCAGAAGTAGGTCATGGTTGTTATTCCTACTACTTTCTGGTGCCAAAAAAGGACAAGAGCTTGCGTCCTATCCTAGACCTTCGGGACCTCAATTACTTCCTCAAGGAGAAATTCAAAATGCTCACCCTGGCTCAGGTCCTGTCTGCCTTAGACCCAGGAGACTGGATGGTAGCGTTGGACTTGCAGGACACTTATTTCCACATTCCTATCCTGCCTGCCCACAGACGTTACCTGCGATTCATCGTAGGTCACGAGCACTTTCAGTTTACTGTGCTTCCCTTTGGCCTTACCAGTGCCCCTCGGGTGTTCACGAAAATGATGCCGTTAGTTGCAGCTCATATGCGCTGGTTAGGGGTTTCAATATTCCCCTAGCTCGACACTGGCTGTTGAGGGCAGACTCGCCCCAGAAAGTCGTCTCCCACCTTCAGACTACGACAAACCTCCTGCACACGCCGGGGTTCACTTTCAACGTGCCAAAGTCACACCTGACTCCCTCTCAGACACTCCCTTTCATCGGGGCTGTTTTGGACACAGTGCAGTTTCAGGCTTATCCTCCTGAAAAGCGAATCCACAGTATTCAGGCTATGATTCAGATTTTTCAGCCTCTGTCTTGGGTTTCGGTGAGACTGACTCTGAGGCTGCTGGGCCTCATAGCCTCCTGCATCCTGCTAGTGACACATGCCAGATGGCATATGTGGGCTCTGCAGTGGGGCTTGAAGTTCCAGTGGGCGCAGCATCAGGGAAATCTCTCTGACATGGTCCAAATCTCAGAGGGGACTGCGAAAGACCTGCACTGGCGACTTTTGAATCCGCATTGGGTCGACAACGGATCCCTCTCCCTTCCCCAACCAGATCTATCTGTAGTGACAGATGCATCACTTCTGGGTTGGGGCGGCCACATAGGAGAGGCGGAGATCAGAGGCCTCTGGTCTCCGGCGGAGTCTGGGCTCCATATCAATCTTCTGGGGCTCCGGGCGATCAGGCTTGCTTTGAAAGCATTTCTTCCCTCTCTCAAAGGGAAAGTCGTGCAAGTGTTCACGGACAACACTACCTCCATGTGGTACTGCAACAAACAGGGCGGAGTAGGGTCGTGGACCCTTTGTCAGCAGGCACTACGCCTCTGGACATGGCTGGAACATCAGGTCATTACGGTGATGGTTTAACATCTGGCGAGCTCTCTGAACTCCAGCGCAGATTAACTCAGCCGTCGATGCAGAGCCGATTACAAATGGCGTCTTCATCTGGGGGTGGCACAAGGTCTCTTTCAGCAGTGGGGAGAGCTTTGGTTGGATCTGTTCGCCTCTGCAGAGAACGCTCAATGTCAACTATTTTGCACGTTAGAGTTTCCAATGTGCTCAGAGACCCTTTTATTCTTGAGTGGAATTCTGGCCTCCTTTACGCCTATACCACTTCTGCCCAGAGTTCTCAAGAAGATCAGGAACGACCGGGCCCAAGTTATCTTGGTGGCTTCGGACTGGGCATCGAAAGTATGGTATCCAGAGCTATTGAGCATGGCCACCAATCTTCCACTCAGACTGACACTTCGGGCGGATCTTCTGTTGCAGCAATAGGGGACAGTTCTCCACCATAGTATGTCCAATCTCTGCCTTCATACGTAGAGATTGAGCGGCGGCAGTTGATGACTTTTGTCCTTCCACCCAAAGTCTGCAATGTTATATTGGCAGCCAGGTATCCCTCCACCAAAACGGTATACGCCTGTCGCTGGCATAAATTTGTGGCATGGTGTACCAACAAATCTGTTGATCCCCTCTCTGCCCCTGTTCCTGAGGTTGTTTTGTTCATTCTTTCTTTAACCCAGCAGGGCTCTGCTTTGGGCACCCTTAAAGGGTATTTATCGGCTATTTCGGCCTTCCTTAGGTTACCTGATCGGCTGTTACTCTTTAAGTCTCCTATTGTCAATTGATTCCTTAAAGGTCTCACCCTTTTATTTCCTCCCACTCCATTTATACTGCCTCAGTGGGACATCAATCTTGTCCTTACTTACTTACTATGTACTCCCTTTGAGCCTATGCAGAGTTGTCCTTTACGGCTCCTCACTTTTAAAACTGTCTTTCTTGTTGCCATCACTTCTGCTCGCAGAGTGAGTGAGCTTCAAGCTCTTCTAAGCCTCCATTCTTGTCTGTGCACCCTGAAAAAGTGGTGTTGCACACTAAGGCTTCCTTCCTTCCCAAGGTTGTTACCCCTTTTCATGTAGGCCAGTCCATCACCTTGCCTACTTTTTACACCCCCCCACATCCTTTCCATGAGGAGGAGAGGCTCCACCGTCTGGACCCAAAAAGAGTGTTGGCCTTCTATCTAAATCGCACTAAAGATTTCCACGTGGACGATCAACTCTTTGTTGTATATGTGGGTGCGAAGAAAGGGTAGGCAGTACAAAAATGTACCATCTCTCGGTGGCTACTTCTTTGCATCAAGATGTGCTACGCTTTGGCCAAGAAGCAACCCCCTGAAGGCTTGCACCAGAGCAACTGCTGCTTCCATTGCATTAGCATGCGGAGTTCCTGTCCTGGATATCTGTCAGGCGGCTACCTAGGCATCCCTGCACATGTTTCCTAAACATTACTACCTGGACAGTCAGGTCCGTGGGGACGACTACTTTGGTCGTTCGGTCCTGCAGGACTTTCTCGTATGATCTTGGTTCGCAGCCCACCTCTGAGGATGGCATTGCTTGAGTATCTATTCTAAGGTAAGGAATCTGCGACTAGATGCCTCTATCAGATGTACAAGTTACTTACCTTCGATAACGAATATCTGGTAGATACATATTCTAGTTGCAGATTGCCTACCAACCCACCCTTCCTCCACGCATGCAAACCGATTTCTAGAGACAGGGGTTCTCCCTTAAGGTCCTTAGCTCTGGCGCACCAATCTCAGTGTTCTTAGTGGCTCTGCGCTTTGGCGTGGAAAGTCGTTAAAAGAAACTGACGTCACTGCGCTAAGGCGGCGTCTATGTACTACTCCCGATGTCATCACCGCGACTACAATGCCAACACTGCCTGCGGAGCCGACCAACGTCACCTACTGACGCGCAAGGGTAGTGCTTGAAGAAAAACTCTAGATCCAGTCTGACGCCTGGGGGAAAATTCTAAGGAAAGGAATCTGCAACTCTAATATGTCTCTACCAGATATTTTGTTACCAAAGATAAGTAACTTGTACTTTACTCATAAGAAAGCAGTGGGCTGGACAATATTTTATTATTTCTGTTGGTTTATTGTTGACTTCTAAATTTTTGAAAGGGTTGTACTTGGCCCAGTTTGCAGAGCCATAGTATGACGCACACCAGAACACTGGTGGTAAATGACCTTTATCACTACAGTTGTGGCCCAGTGTTAAAAATGGGGGCTCTGGTTGGCAGTCAGTTTGCCCTCAGTCCAAACAGGGACCCTCACCCTAATCAGGGCAAGGGAGGTACTCACTTAAGATAACCCCTGCTCACCCTCTTGGTAGCTTGGCACAAGAAGTCAGGCTTATTGTATTGTATTGTAATCGTATTTATATAGCGCTTACTACCCCTGACGAGGCGTCAAAGTGCTTTTCGATGAGTAGCACGCTACTCCGGAACCCAACAAGAATTAGTGATGGATTAGTATCGTTAAATAATGAGTACAGTTTTAGTATTATTATGAGTTCATTTGAGCCGCGGATATGAGAGTTTGTTAGTTAGATTGACTGGAGTAATGGAGGGGTGGAGGAGGAAAGAAATCCAGAAGTGTTAATTGGGAGTATATCCTTCATTTACTCAACCCAAAGGCTTGGGATGAGTAAAGGGGGGTGGAGGGAGAAGAGTATGTGGAAGGGTTAGGGAGAGCATAGTAGCAGGGTGAGATGAATGCAAGAGAATTTAGTAGGGTTGTGTGGGAGGTCACAGAGGTAGAGTGAGGTTTGGTGAGTTAGATGTGGAAGTGGAGGGAAGAGCTTAGGCAGAGATATTTAGGAGATGAAAGTGGTAGAAGGGATTTGGGATGAGTCAGAGTGAGAATGGAGGATAGTTTGATAGAGACATGACATAAGAGTGATGAGTAGATAAGTGTGATAAGATGAGATCAGGAATTCATAGATATCTAGTATAACAACTCACCCAGGAGCCATGCAATGATCTACGAACATGCCAAGCACAGAAACAACATACACACATACATACATACATATATATATATATATATATATATATATATATATATATATATATATATATACACACACACACACACATGAATACAGACACATATGCACATACAATACATAATTAGAATCATGGGTAAAAAAATACTTAGTCAGACAGGTTTAAAGAGTGTGTGTGTATTTTATTGTTATGACATAGTAGCAATACATATTTTCCAAAGAAACTATAAATAAATAGAAATATACATATAATCTGAAAAAAAATATTTATCCACATAGGCATATGCAGTTCATAGTTGTTTGAAAAAGGTGGTTATGAAGGAAAGAGCCAACTCTTGAGTAGTTTTCTGAAGACAAGAAATGTATCTGTGGCTCTTATAGTTGGGGGTAATGAATTCCATAGTTTGGCTGCTTGGACGGAGAAGGATGTACCACCTATAGTCTTTTTCTTGTATAGTGGTGTTCTAAGGCGGGGTGCCAATCTTGAGCGGAGGGTTCTTTGTTGGATGTATTTGGTAATTTTCTTTCTGATAAAAAGCAGTCCTGTTCCATGTATAGCTTTGTGGGTGATACAAAGCAGCTTGAAAGTGCATCTTCTGGCAACGGGTAACCAGTGTAGTGCTCTCAAGGCAGGGGAGATGTGGGCTTGGGGCTTTATATGTAATAGTAGCCTGGCTGCGGAATTCTGGATACGTTGTAGTTTTTTCATAACAGATAGAGATGATCCATGGTAGAGGCTATTGGCATAATCCAGTTTGGATAGTACAAGCGAGATAGTAGCTTGCACCTTGTGTGGAAATCCGAGGTGGGGGAAGATGCGTCGTAAAGTCTTCAAGGTGATGAAGCTTGTGCCTGCTAATTTGTCTACTTGGGCATTCATAGTTAACTTGGAATCCATGGTGATTCCTAGGTTTTTTAACTTCCTTGGATAATTGAGGAGGTGGTCCGAGATAGTCAGGCCAGACGCACAGAGGGTCATAATTTTTCCAGTCACCACATATGAGTATTTCTGTTTTGGAGGTATTTAGTTTGAGATGGCTCCAGGTTATCCACTGATTAATGGCTCTGAGGCAACTGAAGATTTGTGAGTTTTCAATGTTTTTGGGGCCTTCTAATTTAAGTAGTATTTGTGTGTCATCTGCATAGTTGTAGCATGTGAGATGGAAATCATTGATCAGTTCTGGTAAAGATATCATGTAGATGTTGAAAAGCAAAGGTGAGATGATTGACCCTTGGGGGACCCCTGCTTTTGTGAGGTAGGGTTCGGACGAGAAGGGGGGCGAGTGGATGATATTCGCTCTTTTTTGAAGATAGGAAGTAATCCAGTCGAGAGCAATCCCTTGTATGCCGGCTTCGTGGAGTCTTTGAGTTAGGGTGTCATGGTCAACCGTATCAAAGGCAGCTGAGAGGTCCAAGAGAAGTAGTGCAGCAACTCCATTTCGGTCGACTGTGTTTTTAAGATCGTCCCAGATTGCCATGAGTGCTGATTCAGTGCTTCTTCCTGGGCGGAATCCAGTTTGGAAGTCTGAAAGTATAGAATTGTCTTCAATGAATTGTGACATCTCGGTGAATGCTGCTCTTTCTATCAATTTGCCCAGGAAAGGTCCATTTGTGATTGGTCTGTAGTTGTTGGGGTCTTGCGGGTCTAGGTTTGTTTTCTTTAATAAAGGTTGTATGTATGCCTTTTTCAGGTCTGCAGGAAAAAGTTCCTGAAGTTAAAGAGTTGTTGATGATTCTTCTTACAGGTGTGGCAGCAGAAGTAGATAGCAGGATGTTCTTGAAGATTTGTGGTGGGCAAGGGTCAGAAGGGCAACCAGAAGGTCTGCTTGCTTTGACCAAATCCATAAATTCATCCTGGGATATTTGTTTGAAGGACTGTAGAGGTTGGGATGGTTTATTCTTAAAGGGTATTTTAGGAAAGGGGTTGGTGCTGATGGTTTTCTTCTGTTTTAAATAGGAGTCCAATGTGTCTGCCTTGGTTGTGTAGTGAGTTGCCAATTTGTTTGTGAAATCTTGAGTGGTGGGATGACTTCCTTCCATGCATGTAGGTTTTCGAAATTCATTGAGAATTTTATAAAATTCCTTGGTTGTAGATTGAGCATTTTGAATTCTGTCTGAGTAGTATCTTTTTTTAGCTTTTTTGATTGATGATTTGTATATCCTGTTAAGTTTGTGTAGCTGCAGTTTGTCTTGACTGTTGTTTGTTTTGAGCCAGGTCCGCTGCAACTTTCTGATTTGTTGCTTTATCTTTTTAAGTTCTGTGTTTCTCCAAGTGTTGGTTTTCTTTTGTTGTGTTTAGTGGTATTAGGACATTAAAAGCTTCCTGTAGCCACTCATAAAGTTTTGGTACAGAATTAATTGTATCTAGATCTGTGTTTGCTGTTAGTTGTGTTTCAAAGTGATCCAAATTGAGTTTGCTCCATGGTCGATAGGTGTATGTATGTCAGTAGTTGTGGGGTGTGTTGATTTCTGGAGTTGTATGTCGGAAAGTTATCATATGGTGGTCTGACCAGGTGGTTGGTGGGATGCTATGAATAGTAACGAGTTCAGGCTTAGCAAAAATGACATCTAGAATGTGACCAGCGATGTGTGTGGGATTGTGTACAATCTGATGTAGGTTCAATGCGAGTAGGCCAGTGGTGATAGCTTTTGGATGGGGCATATTGGGTTTGTCAAACCAAATGTTTAGATCCCCAAGAATGCATAGATTGGAGTATAGTGTAATAAGGTTTGAGACTGTGTCAAGAAAAGCATCTGGGAAGGTGGAGTTGTTAGGTGGAGGTCTGTAAAGGAGGAGAAAGTTACAGGAGGAAGTTGGAGTAGGGTGGCATCTGGTAAGGAGGGCTTCACAACCTTGTATGGAGATGTTGTCTGTTTTACTGAGGTTCATTGCCTGTTTGAATATAATAGCTAGTCCACCTCCTTTCTTGCCTATACGGTTTTGTGTGATGGTTTGATAGCCTGGAGGAATGGCTTCGGGCAACACTGGTGCCATGTCATCTCCCAACCAGGATTCAGTAATGAATAGTAAGTCAGGTTGTGTGTCTGTGAGCAGGTCGTAGATGTGGTGCTTGTTTTTTGAGAGTGATCGAGCATTTATGAGCTGGCAGTTTAGAAAAAGTGTGTTAGTGGTAGTGTTGTTTTGTTTAGTAGAAGAGTAAGTAGTGTAATGTGAGCTTGAAGCAGGAGTGTTGCTAGTTGTGATAACTGTTTGAGGCTCACAATAGTCTTGCTTTTCAATATAGTGTTCCTCGTCCAGCAGGTTAAGGAGGCATTTTGTTGGGTCTGTGTGGGTGGGTGGTGGACTTGGTGGCTGAGAGAGCCATGAGGAGTATAGTGTTTTTTGTAGGGTAGTTTTATTATGTAACAGACAAGGGGATGCGAGGCTGCTATGAGTGGCATGTTTATTATTTTGTTTGCGTTTGTTTAGTGTGGATGGAGTATGGGTTAGGGGTGGTGGAGGAGCATGTGGATCATGATGTAAGGCTCTAAATTGTGCAATGGAGGAGAGGCTAGTGAATGAAAGTTGCTGGGTTGGGGTGTTTGTGGTAGGTGTTTGTGAAGAGTGGGGGGTTAGGGGTGGAGATAGGATGGAATTTGTATTCTTTGTGTAGTCCTGGGGGTGGGAGTGGGAATGATGATGAGTGTAATGTAAGTTTGTGTTGAGTTGATGTTTGTGGTCGGTATTGTTTTTGTGGAATAATGAGAGGGGATATTGGTGTAGTTGTTTTTGGTGAGGGATTTGTATGTGAGTTAGTGCTGCTAAGTGGAATATGAGTGTTAGATGGGGTGTTGATGTGTTTTGGAGATGAATGTATGAGGTGTGTAAGAGGTGATGGGTGTGTGTCAGGGAAGTAAGTATTAGTTGTGATGACCGGAAGAGGTAATATGTGTAATATATCTCAAAGGCAATGTGTAAAGCATTTTTTCCAAAACACACAGTAATACAGTGAAAACACCACAAAAGGACTCGACACCAGGTTAGAAAAATACCCAATATTTATCTGAGTAAAACAAGACCAGAATTACAAAAAAACGATTAAACTGCAATATAGCGCTTAGAAACACAAGTGCTTCGAACTAGTAATATCATGGTGTTGTGACGGAGTTGTTCCGGAGAATCCGATGCTAATGGCGCTGGTCACGGAGTCACACGGACCCCCATGTACAGTGCTTTGTGAAAATGAAGAAACAAGCCGGTGCACAGAGTCTGGGATCGAGGCATCGGTGGATCTGGTACGGCATTGGTTTCAGTGCTGCGGAGCGAAGGCATTGGTGTGAGGCATCAGGTCCTTGCTGTGGAGGTGAGGCAGCTTTGGTGCAAAGTGTTGGATGCCTTCACTTCTGGTGGAGTCGGTATCCAGTGGTCACAGCATGGTGCAGCGAAGTCAGGTGCCATGGACGTCGGTGACCCAGCACTTAACTGAGTCGTGGACTTCAACAAGTCTGCGGCGGCGATGGGCCTGCGGGGTCGTCGCACTCCAGCGAGGACCACAGCTTCATGTGCAGGAGGCGTAGAAGAATCTGGCAGCGGCGTTAGTCCATAGTCGTCCGAAGTCGGTGCACGTGGTTCTTCTTGGTTTTTCACCAGCCTCTCCTTTCAGTGGTCCAGGGACTGGATAAGGCACCACTTGACAGGGCAGGAGTCTGTAAAGTGTCCAGGTGCTGGTAGAGGAAGTATTTGATGGCCCAGAGAATAGGGGACAAGGTCAGTCCAAGCCCTTGGAGAAACATCTCAAGCAGGAATATACCACAAAGTCTGGTCTTTGTTCTTTTTCAGGCAGAAGCAGCAACTACATGCACTCCCAGCAAAGCACAGTCACAGGCAAAGGGGCAGTACCCCTCCTCCAGCCCTTCAGGTCTGAGCCATGTTTACAGGGCTAACCATGTGGGTGGCAAAATCAGTGCTGCAGGCCCACTAGTAGCTTTTGACTTGCAGGCCCTGGGCACACATGGCTCACTATACTAGGGACTTACTAGTGAATCAAATATGCCAGTTATTGAAAAGCCAATTACACATACGATTTCACAAAGGGAGCACTTTCACTCTAGCACTGGTCACCATTGGTAAAGTGCCCAGAGTAACAAAAACAGAGTCCAGCAACAACCTGGGAAGTAGAGGCAAAAAGTTAGGGAAGACCACGCCAAGAATGCCAGGTCCAACACTCAGCAATCTGTATTTATCCTATGGCCCCAGAGCTGTATTTGACAATCTATTGGTAATAGTGGAAGAATTTTGGAAGGCAGGAGAGCGGCATGTTACCAGTAGCATATCAAGGATATCATGGGCCCTGGTGCAAGTAAAGAAAAAGGCCCTTTTGACTGCCCTTAAGGTGGTAAAATACAGGAATTATCGGGAATCATTGGATTCAGGTATCACTGCATCTTCTGCAACAGTGGTCACTACGCCCCAGCATGTTACCCTTTTGGATGTGAGAGTTCAGCATTATTATATGGAGTTTAATCGAATAACATACACAATTAAATGATACACATTTGAAAATAAGTACCATTTTCTTGGGGACATAACTTATTTAGGATTTAGTGAAATGAGCTGCAATTTTAAAAATTCTGCAAAGATTTCGGAGGCCGATATTAAGTGCATTTTCGCACGCTTGCTTCCGGTTGACAAAATTGTCATGTGAGTGGTGTTTCCCCCACAACTGCTGGAATAGAACAGCCTTGAGATCCAGGGCTAGCACTGGGCCCTACATTTTATAAACTCATTCAGCATTGCACTCGTGCAAGGGCAGATGCAAGCACCTCCAGCAAACTGTGGAAGAGATTAGGAAATGTCAGGCTCGTTTAAAAGCCAGCAGAGCGGTCTCTTACCTTTCCTCTGTTGTTGTTTTGTGGCTTCACCCACAGCACGGTAGCTCTTTTGACGGGAGTTGATGACGATGCGAAATCCCCTGCAGCCGGAAAGCTGTGGTTCGGTAATGAAATTGTGGGCAGGCAGTTGCTAAACGCATGATGAATGGGCGCGTCGGAGGTTGTGAAGGTGTGACTCACTGTGCGGGGTTCCCTCTTGAATATGGATGAACTTTTGGAGGGGAGCTGACGGAACTTGTTTCTAAATGAGCACTGGCGCGCCTTTCACCAAGCAGAGGAAGCATTTAAATTGAAATATAAGCGGCATTAGAAATGAAGAGATCAGCGTCACTGCGGGAGGCTCGCTTCGAGGAACCACGGGACAGGCCACCTTATAATGGAAGCTGGTGAATTTCTTGCAGGCCTGTTGTACACCGAGCTAAAAGAGGGCCCAAGCCATACCTTTATTTTACAGTCATTTGTATGTAGATCTCTTCAGTGCTTGATTCGTAAAATAACAATTATTGCTGCCCAAAGTTTTTCTCGAAAACCAGCAGCTGGCGCTGACAAGTGGGTGGGGACAGGGCCGTCTTAATGCTGGGGGCGCCCTGTGCGGCAGTCTTTTTTGGCACCCTCCCACCCCATGACCACCTCCTCGGATTCACTCACTACCACCCGGCAAATGTGCCCCTCATCTCTCCATAGCCCCTCTCACATACATTCATTTGTTTTAAAGCGCTTGTAAAGGCTGGCTTTATTAATCCACTCAGCTATCCACATAAAATATAGTTCTGTTCTCTGCAGCAGGCAAATTAACCCTCTGTGCTACTTTATGGCGAGTCAAAGCAGGAACATTAATCAGAAGAGGTATCTTGACATTTTAATTGTTTTCTGAAGGCTGGAGGCACAAGGAACTTTTGAGCAGGTGCTTTTAAATTGAAAGCTTCAAAAGTGATTGCTAAACACAGCGCCTCCCTGAGGTCAGCGCCCCTCAATCCAGTCCAGCACCCTGTGCGGCCGCACCGCTCAAACCGCCCTAAGACCGGCCCTGGGGGTGTGTGCCGAATAAGAAGCCTGCATAATCTTGATTACACCTCATGCCTCTTTCTTCCACCACCATACACCCCGCTCTTTTATTTCTCGCTCGTGGGTTCTTTTTATCCCTCCTTTCTCTGTTTGTTGCTGTTTCTCTAGTCTTTCTCTCCCCCCCTCATTTCTTCCCTTTATGTTTTTTTCTCTCTCTTGCTCGGGGGCAAAGTCTGATAAAGAAAAGCAAGTGCCGGTCTTTAAACATGAGTATAGGTGGGTGCCACCTGCAACCACTGGCTAAAATTAAGCACTGGGTATCTAGCAGGGAAACAAACACACAATGGAAAACCGATTTTCTCAAATTACGTACCCGTAACCAAGATTATAAAGTCTGCATACTTCTCGGAACCTGTGCTTCATACCTTTTCACCCACGTTTTTTTTCACAACTCTTCCATAATTTTAATTTTGAGTTCATTTTTTGTTTTTTTATGTTGGCTTCTAATAGGCAAATTAACACGGATCCAAGAAACTACCTTTCCTAACGCCCCCCTGTACTCCTGAATCAAGGTTGTGTGTAGCTGGTTCGCACGTTAACACTGGATTCCCTGACTTTACCCCGTGACACCACCCCTCCTGCTCCTCACCAGCCAATGCCTTAGCTTTGTCAGACTCTTTTCACATCTCTAACTGTGCATTCTCAATTCAAATCCTTTTGTTTAAGCCCACTATTCTTAGAAAGCAAAATCCAGGCAGGATGTGCAAGACCAAACCTCACTGCCATCGCCCCCTCCCTGCGCATAGGCCTCAATTACTTGAATATGACATTTTGCTGCTTTTTCGGTGAGGCTTGACAGCGCAGCTGTCTTGCATACTTTTTATTAGAAATTCTCTCACCTCATGCTATTGTCAGTTTTGTGCATCAGCCCCATCCTATAGAGTTTCTGCATTGTAATGCAAAGCAGGACTGTTTTATATCCCTAGGTTTTAAAGGACTGCATCAACATAGCAATAAACATATACGTACAAAGTCCAGACTGTGGAACAGAGTCATAGAAGTAGAGCCGTTTGTGGAAGATGAATCAAGTGATACAAAAATATTAGCATATAAATCAGAAGGTGTGCAATCCCAGTAACCTAGCAGTTGGATTAGAGTGCTTCCATTCCACTACTGAACGTGAGATAAATCACACCCTTCCTCAGTTGTGGTATTCCAGATTCACGGGGCTACTCCTCAGAAGGACGGATTAAAACTCTTTTGCTTTCTTTAGATTCTAGACCCCAACGTGTCTTTGTTTTTTCTGGTTTCTGTTTTTACCTGGGGTATGCAGTATGTGTTCCAGCTAGCTTGGCTTGATATAATGTGCTTCATCATAGGCTAAGCAAATCATAAGCAGCCATGTTCATGGTGACCTGGTAAGAAAGCAGCCCAGATTCTGCACCCACCACCAAACTAGCATTCTAAGAAATTCAAGCATGAATATAAATTTCCCCAATGGGAGCTAGATGTGTCGGGGTCAGTCCTGGATAAACTTCAAAAATAGGAAATATTGACCACCTCTTAAAACAAAGCAGAAGCATAATAAAACAATGTTATATTCCACATTGCCTGTTTCTCAAAGTTTGGTAAAGGTGAATTTTTGAATCAGAAGATTTTAATGCCATTTTAGAGAACTTGCACACACCTTCTTGCACAACACTTTTCCCTATTTTTTAAAACCAAAATACAGATAATCACCATATTTTGGCTAATTCCCCATGCCCACGAGGTTAAATGACAAAACCTGGATAGCTTTACAATCCCCAACGAGTGGAAACAGACTACAAATTTGCCCTGGATATTGTCTGTAGAAAAAATGATGTATTGTTAAGCTTTGACAGTTCCTATTGCAAAAAAAAGGAGGAGGGCTTTGCACCCAGAGGAAGTAACTCTAGTGGTGAAGAGGTAATTGGTTCATAACAATTTGGAAATCCTAAATTAGAGAACAAGTGCCTGAAAAAAAGAGGCGGCAGTGAGGAATCATTTACTACTAAGTTAACAAGACAAGAATCAGAATAAAAATGCTTCAAAACCAATACTTCGGAACTGCAAGCACAATAGCTAAATCCACTTTATATGCTAATCAAACAGTGCGCCTAGGAAATTGTATAAAGCAATATCTATCCCCTTAGACCTCCTCTGCCAATATTCCTCCATCGCAAGATTTATAACACACCCATGTCGAGTATATGGCTTCGAAGGTCGTGGCCGTCTGAGATTACAAATAATCAATCAGCCGTTGACTCACAGCATTCACCTTGCAGTCATAAATTGTTTTCATTTAGGTTTTTTAAGATTTTAAGCCTTTGAGTAATATTTCAGTTTATTATAAAGTAGTAACTTTTCAGGTGCCTCTTTGGACTTATGTCTGTCAGTACCTATTAAAAAACTGTAACAATAGCACCATCTATGGAGAACTTAAAAGAGAAATAATTATTACTGGGAAGGTACTACAGAACCTAAAACTCAAGCCGTAAAGCTACTCTGTTTTTAAAAAAAAGAAACAACATAAATCCTTAAGTTCTCACCACTGCCAGCTTCCAGAAAAAATGTTAAACCATGCACTTGTGTCTCATTCTCCATTGTGTAAGGGGGAAGAAAATGTATCACTAACCCCCACACGCACACCAGGTCCCCCTCTTTAGAGACGAAACAACCAAAGAGGACGGGTACTCCAGGGTTGCGTAATATCACCTCAACAAAGGCTTGTTTAGAGCTGAAACACATTGGAAATTGAATCTCCCTGCAAGTAATAAAAGATTGGGATATTAGGTTACCCTGGAGTGCCCGTTGTCTTTAGTTATTTTGTCTCCAAAGGTGTTTCTATATTTATAGCAGGTTTCACGCCTTCAATGGAGCACCCACACTCTTAGTGAATGTAACCACTTGAAAGGTATATTGTTTGATAGCTAGATGTTAGAAATAGCATATATTAGAAATAGGGTCTCTAGTTGGCAGCGGTTTGCACCCTATCCAAGTAGGGCCCCACACTCTAGTCAGGGTAAGGGAGTCCCACACCTAAAATAACCCCTGCTCATCCCTTTGGTAGCTTGGCACGAGCAGTCAGGCTTATCTCAGAGGCAATATGTAAAGTATTTGTACACACACAGTAACACAGTGAAAACACCACAAAAGTACTCCACACCTCCACTCCAGACATAGCCGATATTTATCTGAGTAAAACAAGACCAAAATGGCAAAAATCCAACATACACAAGCAAAGATACAAATTTTTAAAGACTGAATCTCAGTAGAGCAATTAGAAACACAGTAGCCCCAACTAGGACTTTCACAACGTCATTAAAGGAGTCATTCCCAACAGTCCGACGCTATGCGCAAGAGTGTGCGGGCCGGTCACGGAGTCACACTGACACCCAGCTCTACAGTACCTTGGAAAACGATAAGGAAGCAAAGACGCTGCAGGGAGTCAGGGAGGTGAGGTGTTGTTGGAGCCGGTGTGGCATTGGTTCCTTACTACTACCGGCGAGGGGAGGTGTTGGTTCCTTACTACGAGGCAGGGGAGTTGAGGTGTCGATTCCTTACAGTTGCAGGGAAGGTGACGCAGCGTCGCTTCCATACAATCTGGTGGGGTTGATGAATCCAGCAGGTCAAGACGTGCAGCGTCAATTTCGCGGAGTCGCTGTCATACCGCGGGACCACAGGTGCTGAGGCGTAGTCGGGTGTCACGGACGTCAGGGACACGGCACTCAGAGCTCGTGCTGTGTCAGGCTTGCGGCGTCGGTTGCAGTCTTTGCACTCAGCTGGGATCGCAGCTCCAGGTGCAGGCAGCGGTGCCGAGTCAGACAGTGAAGCCGGTTCCGTAGTCGTTCTGGCGTCGATGAACTTGGTTTCACCAGGTCTCACTTCGAACGGCCCAGGAATTGGATTTGGCTCCACTTGGCAAGTCAGAACTCTCAGCAAGAAAGTTCAGGTGCTGGCAGATTAAGTTTTTGATGGTCCTGAGACTACTAAAAGGAGGCAAGCTCTGTTCAAGCGTTGGAAAGCAGGCTGTAGAAAGAAAATTCAATTTCTTTCACTCGCAGGACAGAAGTGGCAAGCAGCAGGCCAGCACAGCAAAGCAACAGGCAAGAGTGGCAGTCCCTCCTACAGCATCCAGCTCTTCTTTCTGACAGTATGTCCTCAGTCCAGAAGTGTTCTGAAGTCTCAGAGGCCCAATACTCTTTTCTGCCTTTGAAGTAGGCAAACGTCAAAGGAACATTGTTGTAGTGCCTAAGACCCTACCTTTTCTGCCCTGGCCCAAGACACACTCCCGGGGGTTGGAGACTGCTTTGTGTAAAGACAGGCACAGCCCCAATCAGGTGCAAATGTCCGCTCTTCTCACCACTCTAGCCCAAGAAGACCCATCAGGATATGCAGGGTACACCTCTGCTCCCTTTGTGTGACTATCTATAGTGAATTCTGAAGCAGCCCAACTGTCATTCTGACCCAGATGTGTATTCCACAGACAGGCAAATGCACTGAATGGAAAGGCAAGAAAATGCCCACTTTGTAAAAGGGGTATTTTCAAACTTATAATCTAAAACAAACTTCACCAAAATACGTATTTTAAAATTGTGAGTTCGGAAACCCCAAACTACATATCTCTATCTGCTCCCAATGGGAAATTACACTTGATAGATATTTCAAGGCAATCCCCATGTTAACCTAAGAAAGAGATAGGCTTTGTAATAGTGAAACCTGAATTTAGCAGTATTTCCCTATCAGGACATGTAAAACACACCAGTACATGTCCTACCTTTTAGATACACTGCACCCTGCCCATGGGGCTGCCTTGGGCCTACCTTAGGGGTAACGTACAAGTAGTAAAAGGCAAGGATTGGTCCTGGCAAGTGGGTACACTAGGTACAGGTCGAAATGGCAATTCGAAACTGCCCACACAAACACTGCAGTGGCAGGTCTGAGACATGTTTTCAGGGCTAGTCATATGGGTGGTACAATCAGTGCTGCAGGCCCACTAGTAGCATTTGATTTACAGGCCCTGGGCACCTCTGGTGCACTTTACTAGGGACTTACTAGTAAATACAATGAGACAGTCATGGAGAAACTAGTCACTCATAAAGTTTAGACAGAATCAATCAGTCAGGATTCTTATAAAGCGTGACTAGTCACCTGTTACAGTCTCAAGGCGCTGAGTGTGTGGGGGGGATCTGTGGTTTAGCTGAAGAGCCAGGTCTTGAGGCACTTCCTGAATTGCGGTGGCAATGGCATTTGCCTGAGATGAAGAGGCAGGTAGTTTCAGGTCTTCGCAGCGAGGTAAGAGAAGGATCTTCCTCCAGCCGTGGTCTTGCAGATCCGTGGGGTGGTGGCCAGGGCTAGTTGGGCAGAATGGAGATGTCTGGCACTACACAGAGAGCACTTGCACTTTAGCACTGGTCAACAGTGGTAAAGTGCCCAGAGTCCTAAAAGCTAGCAAAATACGAAGTTACAAAGTTCAAAACAGGAGGTCAGAAGCCAAAAAGCCAGGGGAAACCACGCCAAGAGCTGACAGGTTTAACACTCATGTATATATACAGGGAGTGCAGAATTATTAGGCAAGTTGTATTTTTGAGGATTAATTTTATTATTGAACAACAACCATGTTCTCAATGAACCCAAAAAACTCATTAATATCAAAGCTGAATATTTTTGGAAGTAGTTTTTAGTTTGTTTTTAGTTTTAGCTATGTTAGGGGGATATCTGTGTGTGCAGGTGACTATTACTGTGCATAATTATTAGGCAACTTAACAAAAAACAAATATATACCCATTTCAATTATTTATTATTACCAGTGAAACCAATATAACATCTCAACATTCATAAATATACATTTCTGACATTCAAAAACAAAACAAAAACAAATCAGTGACCAATATAGCCACCTTTCTTTGCAAGGACACTCAAAAGCCTGCCATCCATGGATTCTGTCAGTGTTTTGATCTGTTCACCATCAACATTGCGTGCAGCAGCAACCACAGCCTCCCAGACACTGTTCAGAGAGGTGTACTGTTTTCCCTCCTTGTAAATCTCACATTTGATGATGGACCACAGGTTCTCAATGGGGTTCAGATCAGGTGAACAAGGAGGCCATGTCATTAGATTTCCTTCTTTTATACCCTTTCTTGCCAGCCACGCTGTAGAGTACTTGGACGCGTTTGATGGAGCATTGTCCTGCATGAAAATCATGTTTTTCTTGAAGGATGCAGACTTCTTCCTGTACCACTGCTTGAAGAAGGTGTCTACCAGGAACTGGCAGTAGGACTGGGAGTTGAGCTTGACTCCATCCTCAACCCGAAAAGGCCCCACAAGCTCATCTTTGATGATACCAGCCCAAACCAGTACTCCACCTCCACCTTGCTGGCGTCTGAGTCGGACTGGAGCTCTCTGCCCTTTACCAATCCAGCCACGGGCCCATCCATCTGGCCCATCAAGACTCACTCTCATTTCATCAGTCCATAAAACCTTAGAAAATCAGTCTTGAGATATTTCTTGGCCCAGTCTTGACATTTCAGCTTGTGTGTCTTGTTCAGTGGTGGTCGTCTTTCAGCCTTTCTTACCTTGGCCATGTCTCTGAGTATTGCACACCTTGTGCTTTTGGGCACTCCAGTGATGTTGCAGCTCTGAAATATGGCCAAACTGGTGGCAAGTGGCATCGTGGCAGCTGCACGCTTGACTTTTCTCAGTTCATGGGCAGTTATTTTGCGCCTTGGTTTTTCCACACGCTTCTTGCGACCCTGTTGACTATTTTGAATGAAACGCTTGATTGTTCGATGATCACGCTTCAGAAGCTTTGCAATTTTAAGAGTGCTGCATCCCTCTGCAAGATATCTCACTATTTTTGACTTTTCTGAGCCTGTCAAGTCCTTCTTTTGACCCATTTTGCCAAAGGAAAGGAAGTTGCCTAATAATTATGCACACCTGATATAGGGTGTTGATGTCATTAGACCACACCCCTTCTCATTACAGAGATGCACATCACCTAATATGCTTAATTGGTAGTAGGCTTTCGAGCCTATACAGCTTGGAGTAAGACAACATGCATAAAGAGGATGATGTGGTCAAAATACTCATTTGCCTAATAATTCTGCACTCCCTGTATATATATATATATATATATATACATATATATATATATATATATATATATATGTATATATATATATATATATATATATATATATAGATATAGATATATAGTAACTTAAAAAAACACAAAGGTTACAGGGACGTTATAGTTAGGCTAACATCTTAAACGCACAAAACCATAGAAATTCACCTGTTATAGTTATCGCAAGTAAGTATAACATGTGCCTTAAGGTAACTAAAACTCGTGACCCTGCCATGCACCGTTTTTCGTCAAAAACTTTACAGCACTATTACATTGATATTATCAATAATGTTACCAAAGATGTCATGAGTGCCGTAATTTGTGGGGTAATTAGCAGTGCAAGGCGAGGTTGCAAGTTATAACCCCTCTCCCCAGGCCCATCTCGGCCCCTGGAACCCCATTCCCCCAGTGCGTGGCCTTCAATAAATGGCAGGTGAT
The DNA here is from genome assembly GCF_031143425.1 of Pleurodeles waltl. NCBI lineage: Eukaryota > Metazoa > Chordata > Amphibia > Caudata > Salamandridae > Pleurodeles > Pleurodeles waltl. The sequence continues at coordinate 1,069,022,074 of NC_090439.1, read as the reverse complement.
AGCCACGTGGCCCCCTCCTCCAGTCAATTTCAGCCTCGGGGACCCCATCCCATGGGGCCTGGCCTTCTAAAATATTTTTTATTTGGGGAGGGCTGCTACACAACCCCTCTCCCCAGCTGAATTTTGCCCCGGGATCCCGGTGTTAATATATTTACTTTATTTAGTGAGGGGGGCCACATGCTCCTACCCCTCCCGGGGCCAATCTCAGCCCGGGGACCCCATCCCCCAGAGGATGGAGGGGAAACCTCTGTTCCCAGTAAGTGAGTGCCGTTTGACAGGCTCTCACTTGATGGGGGAGGAGTTGTATTTGCTCTGACTTGGTGGGAGCTGTCAAAGCTCCCACAAAGTTCGAGTAAACAGCTGTGTCCTGGAGGTGGGCACCCTAGGACATAGCATGAGCCGGCCCTCAGGGTGGCAGTCACCAGGGCCAACTATGGCTCCTCGAGGGGGTCCCCTTGGCCCCCCTCCAACCTATACAGCACTGGGGAGGGGAGGGTCCCCAGGGCTGGGGGTCCGTGACAGACCCCCTCCATTATTTAAATTCTGCCCTGGGGAGGTGGCAGTCCCCAGGGCTGCAGGGGAGCTCCATGCCCCCCCACCCCCTGCATTCAAAATTTCATTAGCCCTGGGGAGGTGGTGGTACCTTGGGCTGCGGGGCGGCCACACGGCCTCTCCACATTCAAAATTACATTATCCTCTGGTAGATGGTGATCCTCAGGGTTGCGGGGTGCCACACCCTCGCATTCAGACTGTCATTAGCGCCAGGGAGGTGGTGGCCCACGGGGCTGCAGTGGGAAGATGGAGGGGCACCCCCTTGCATTCATTTCCAATTAAGCCCGGGTGAGGTGGCAGTCCTGGGGGCATAGAAAAGCCCTAGGATGGGGCCCCATGCACCCCTTCCTTTATTTTACATGCCACCGGGATCTGGCCCATCCTGGGGCTTTAGAATAAACAAGCATGGGAGAGTGCGCCTTTTTGTCTAATTTTGTGTTGCAAATTTGTGGCTTTTTTTTTTTAAGTGCTTTTTTTCCCTTGTGGGGTGGGGGAGTCCCTCTGAAACCCAGCACCAGAACTAAGGGATCAGGGTATCCCCACCCGGGCCCATTTTCTTATTTTTTCACTTTTTTTCTGGGACTCGGCTGAAGCTGAGTCCCAAAATAGCTGCCAAGACTTCCTGGTTGAAGTGTTGGCAGCCAACCAGAGCTCTGCAGATCTCTGCGCGAGCTTGTTATTATTCGCAAATCCTACGCGCCTATAGGTTATCTAGATTTTTTTTTCTTTTAATATCTGAAAAACTACTGAAAGGCTTCTTTCTGAGCCAAAAGCTGCCTTTCTGCCAAATTTGGTGTAATTCTGTCCAGCAGTTTGTGCTGTAGACATGTTACGGCTGTAGACACTATAGGAATTATAATGGGAAACCCACTTTTTTTGACACCCCTTTTTCTCAGTCCCCGCTTGACGGATCACCCCAAAACTTCCCATGTACAACAAGATACCAAGAAACAGTTTTTTTTAAACTAAATTCTTGGAGATTCATCAAATGGCGCCAAAGATATAGGCAAGTCAAAAAACGCTTTTTGTATGGAAACAGGTCTCACTATAACTACTTACTGGCGAACACCAGTAGGTAATAACATTATATATATATATATATATATATATATATATATATATATATACACACACACACACACACACTGGGAAAAAAACAAAGGTCAAACTAATGTTATAGTGAGGTCAAAATATCAGTTTAAGCATAACATTTTCAACCAAAAGCACCACTGAAATTCAACATTTATAGTTATTTCAAGTATCATAACTTACACCATCGCCCTACACTGTGTCGTCGTCAATATCAGTTCAGTTGTCATCAGTAATGTTATCAGTGATGTCACAGAACACGTCATGAGTGTTGTAAGATGTGAGGTCATAAGCATTGCATGACGAGGGTGCGAGTTGTAGTTACTGAAATAACTATAACTGTTGAATTTCAGTGGGTTTTTAAAAAATATTTTTATTTATGCTTTTCAACACAGTTTAATACAGAAAGCAATTGCATCATCGCACAGCAGATGTTGACATAGCACTCGTGACTACATGTTTCTGTCCATGGCCTACATATCTCTTAACAGTAGTTACACCAACACAGCTGTTTTGAGTAACTGGGCCCTCCCCTGGCTCTTTCTGTCCACTCCCCGCCAGGCGAGCAATAAAGCACAGCAACCCATAGACTCCCGGGAGTATCTTCACTGCATTTGCATACATTTAAAATGTATCTGCCCTCCCTTTCACAAGTCACTCTCCTTTCGGTTCGCCAGTTTCTTTGCCAATCAGACAATGTTTATAAATGTCCCAGTATTGTGCAGGTCTACTGGTTGGGGAGATCAGTTCATTATATGTATCTGTTTGTGTGTTACAATACACCATATCCCTGTACCACTCTTCTATCGTCGGAACCGGAACCCGATCGCAGCGCATTGGTATGTAGCGCTTAGCCAGCAGCAGCCCAATAGCTATCAACCGCTGGATCGATTGCGGTATGTCCATGTCCCAGCCAAGCAATGCCATAACCGGCTCACAGTCCAACTGATGCCCTCTAGTTCCGCAAATACCGGCCCCCAAAAACGCTGTATACTTGCGCAGGACCAAGACATATGGAAGAAGCCCACCTTCTCCACATCTAGGACAAGTGGCCTCCATACGCAACCCATATCTGTAGAGTTTAAGGGGTGTATAATTTACCCTGTTTATATACTTAAAATGTATCAAGCGGTCTCTGCCATTCAAAGAAACTGCACAGGTCATGGAACAGCAATATTGCCACTGGTCATCCGTTAGTTGCAACCCCAAATCCCTCTGCCACTCAATTCTGGCTTTTGTCAGCTGGGGTATATGTGTCTTTTGTTCTTGTGCATAGGGTTTGGACACTAAACTCCGGGGTTGCTCGTCTGTGATAACCATAGAGAGGGACTGGATATCTGGGGGTTCCCGCGCATCCTCCCCCAGAAGTGCAGCCATAGCATGTCTGGCTCTGTAGATCTGGTACCGCAGCAGCGGAGTCAGCTCATCTGCCCGCTCCACTGCCATTTGCCATGTACTCATGCCACCCTCCCTAGAAAAATCTGCCATTGTGGTAATATTCAGTTTATTCATGGCCTTTACCATACTTTTATCACGCCACAACACATACAACGCACACCACTCCAACGGCACATGTGGGGAGTACAGCAGAGTGAGCCCTTGTCTGTTCAGCAGGCCATGCCAAGCCCGAGTGGTAGTGTTCAGGGGTGCGAACTCCCCATAGCGTTGAGACAGAGTATGAAAAATTCAGCTCTGCAACGGATCCGGGGCTGCTAGCTCGCGCTCTGTTTTTAAGAATGGCAGATCTTGAGAACCATGTATGCAGGTATGGGCAAACATAGCATGGGCGACCATGTAATATAACTCCAGATCAGGTGCGTTGAGCCCACCCAACTCATATGGTAGGGTTAGGGTCTGCCATTTGACTCTCGGCTGCTTTCCTGCCCATGCTAACTTAGAAAGTAGAGCTCTCAAGGTCACAAAAAATGCTCTTGGCAGCAGCATAGGGATGTTTCAGTGTTTCTTTTAGTTTAAACCATTCCGTTTAAACCGACATCTTCGCCTAACTATAATGTCACTTTAACCTTTGTTTTTTTCAGTGAATTTCTCCGGGTTTTATTTTCCTTTGCAAAGTCAGACATTATTACCATACCGAACTATAAAATCAATGTAACCGTTGTTTTTTTTGTTTTTTTTCAGCTTAAAATATTTTTGTTTCTTCCCATAGCTTGATGTTAGGTTGGCCACAGGGCCTAGCTTGCAGCAAGGCCCTGAGACCTACCCCTACTCCTGATACCTGTGGGAACATTGAAACCCTCAAAAAAGGTTGTGTTTTTTTTTCATTTGCCCCTTACCCTGCCTTCCCTCCCCATACCTTTTTTTTATTATTTCAGTACGCAGGGATCGAGTCCTTGTGTCCTGTACAAGTGGGCGCAACATTTTTCTTCATATTGCGGCCAGCCATTCAAACCATGAGCTCTGTTGGAGTTCACAGGCGCCCTTTGCTATTGCGGGAGCAGGGTGGCCGATGAGAGAAACAGCCACCTCGGCTAATCAGAGCGCCCTATTATTTCAAGTTGTGTGATTGCAGGACTCTTGCGAGCCTCCCGCAAACCCAACTGTCCAGATATATAAAGTTTTTTTAACCTTATTTTCTAAAAAAAAACTACTGCACAGATTCAAATATATTACAAAAGGCACACTTTCTGGACTAAAATCCAGCTTGCTACCAAATTTGTTGTAATTCCTTTCAGTCGTTTTTGCGGTATAGTTGTTCCTATGGAAAATTGCCTGGGGGAACTGCGTTTAGTATCCCTTCAGCATTTCTAAGTAGCTGCTTGACAGATCATCCCGAAACTTTCCAGAAAGGAGCTGAGGTGGATGATTTTTTTTTTTCAAGTTTTGTGAAGATTCATCAAATGGCGCCAAAGTCATTAGCAAACCAAGAGAGACTCTTCCTGCAGTACCTAGGCCCTACTATAACGACACAGAGGCAACTGCCACTGTGACATATATATTTATTTTTTACTGAAAAAAATAAGATGAAAGTAACTTTACAATTGGGTAGGGTAAACATATCTTACTTTAAATTAAAATAAACCTCAGAAATTCACTGAAAAAGCCAAAGATTAAAGTGACGCTATAGGTAGTTGAAAATGTAAGATAAAAACATTAACATTTGAATTACAAAATGAAGAAAAAAAAACTGAAATTCACCAGTTATGGTTCATTGAAGTAACTATAACTTGTGCACTCTCAATGCAAAGTGATGTCATTATTGATGTAATTTCAGTTGTCATCAGTAATCTTATCAATAATATCATAGGACATGTCGTGAATGATGTTATATGCAAGGTCATAAGCAGTGCATGGCCGAGTGCACACGGCTCGGTTTTGTCCCTGACTCCAGTGTTTAATTTGTGCTTGTTGTTTCCGGTGCTGAGCACCGGCACTTATTTGTGAGGGCCGGGGCTTATTCTTCTGCCTCAAGCATTTGCTGCGAGCAAAAGACACATATGGGAAAGACGGAGGAAGGGAAAAACGAAAAAGCGTCACACAGGGAGAAAGTAGAAAGCTACAAGATGAGCTGAAGGGGCAGAGGGTGGCCGTAAATGGATTGAAGAGGCCCGAGATGGCTTCAGGATTACGCTGCCTCAGTATTCACTGCTGGCAGATTTAATTACAGCAGCCGCATGTTTAAGAGGATGGCTTTGAGCACCGGCACCTTTTTATTTACAAATAAAGCACTGCCTGACTCACTTCAGCCTGTTTGCTGCAACACTCAATAAAAAACATACACTAGATCTAAGCCTGTATATACATCAGATTGCTGATGATGCTCGGCTATACCTAAAAAGTAGTTCCCACAAAGGCACAACCAATCTGACAACAATTCTCAACTCAAAACTGGTTATTCAAACCTTTAGCCTAACCCTGATAAACCAGAATACCTTCGCATCTTCTCTGCAACAAAAATACTTGTCCTCAAATGCATGTTGGAATTGAACTCATTAGGAATGAAACTGTTTGCACTGAAGCAGACCCCTACATGATGTTCTATGAGTCCAGTTCTTATTAGTAGACAGTCACTGACAGCTTTGAGAACACCATGGCCAGGTCTGCACTATATAACACTTCAAATAAACTGACAGATCGCGGGACTCGTGTTTGCATTGCTAATAACCAACCTGGCTATGTCAAGCTGGATTCTCTGGACAGCGAGAGCCAGTGCGGATTTCTTACAGGTTGCTGAGAGGTGCTTTTGCTGCCCAGTACGTTGATGAGTTAAACTGTGCCGTGTTGTTCTGCGTCAGCGACTGTATCACGGATTAGGTAGGCCACATTATTGGCTGGTGCCATAATCATGTGTTGATAATGGTTCCAAACGCCAAGAATAGATGTTTGTCACTGAGAAAGGAAAAATGGGCTTCTACGTGCTCATTCGGAAAAATACAGTGTTTTAGCGCCATCCTGAGCTGAGCATGAGGCTTTTGTACTCTATCAACTCGGTTTCTACGCCATACATTTTGGGTGATTTAAGGGCAAAAATGCATGTTCTGCCCCGCCCTGGAGCCAAAAACAATGACCTCTGTGGTGGCGCTATTAGCCCGAAGATATTTGTGCCGGTTGGAGTGGAGTCTTTTGCTCAAAATCTTTCACAGTCGGAGGTACCGAAGCCTTATTAAAAAACATTTTTTTAAAAACTCCGTACCTTGAAGTAATAGCGCTTTGTAAAACTAGAAGATAAACAACTGAGTAATATTTTTTTACCCAAACATTCAACCTTTGACCCTGGTTTGTTATGTTCAAAGGTCGATGCGTCAAGGGGCCGGCTGCTAGGCATCTGCAAGCCTTTGCAACGCGTGAAACAAAAGGCCCCCGAAGCTCAGCCTCCATTATTGATGTCCCTTTCATCACCATATCCTGCTCCGCGAGTTGTCCAACCGCAGAGAACACTGGGTCTCCACGCCGCCCTGCAAACGGAGGGCTCGCTGTTCCCGCCACGGCTCATTGGCATTAGTGCTCTGTAAAGCGGAGCCCCGTGCGCGCGCCGCAGCCGGCCTGGCGCCCTGCTCCTTCCGATGCCCGGGCACGCAGCACTGGCACGGCGGGGCGGTCCCGGGCGGGGAGCGAGCTCACATCCTCAGAAGTAATTCTAATCCGCATGTGCGCAGCAAGATTCCTCCCAGGCGCGCACACAGGCAAAAAAAAAAAAAAAAATCCCCAAAAACCTATTAAATAACTCCAACAAAAAGGCTAGCACTTCACCTGTGTGCCACGAGGCTTGACTGTGCGTGGCAGAGGTGCTCGCCTGGCGTAAACAAAAGAGATTGTCACATAGGGGGTTATTCTAACTTTGGAGGAGGTGTTAATCCGTCCCAAAAGTGACGGAAAAGTGACGGATTTACCACCAGACGTATTACGAGTCCATTATATCCTATGGAACTCGTAATACGGCTGGTGGTATATCCGTCACTTTACCGTCACTTTTGGGACGGATAAACACTCCTCCAAAGTTAGAATAACCCCCATAGTCTCCTCAGCAGTCACCACACCGCTTCGGGACACTAATCATCTCACAGCACCAGGGCAGTGCAGGTTGATGTTGGGACATGCAGCCCGCTCACGTTTTTCATTTTTTTCTGCTTTTCTATTTTTTTGTGTTTGTTTTGTAGCGCTTTTTACAGTTTTCTGTGTAGAAAAGTAACATAAAATTACCACAGGCCGGAAGACAAATCCCAGACTCTTTCCGTAAACATTTCCAGTTGTAGGAACAGCCCAGGCAGCAGCTTCCGGCGCTTCTCGCAGTTTTATGGAGTCGGTGTTTATGTGATTAAATCACGTTTGTCAAAGAGTGCCGTGTGCTCAGCTAAGCACGTATTTTGTGCGTCTGCTGTCCTACCATCAATATCCGGAATCAAGATGACGAAGAGGCCTCTGCAAGGCTGAGGGCCGCATTGACAGTTGGTGAACATTAATCACATCATAAAGTAAGCTTGTAAAAGATGGGAACACATTTAATTTTCAAATTCAATTTTGTCGGCTATAAACCTTGGTGACATCCAGCAGGCACCCCATAATGTTGTACAACATTTATACATGTAATACCAATTAAAAAAGAAAGATGTGACATGTTATGTAAATCCGCATCGTTCAGTGGTGGGGTAATTAATACATGTTAGGTTTTTATTGGTACATAATGTTTTATGAACTGGATGTTTTTTTTTTTTTTTTTTAAAAAGATCAGTGTGTCATTCATTCTCAGTATTTTTGGTTAGTATTACTCATTTCATGTGGTGCCTCTTTCTCTTATTCTCTTGCCGCAATTGTGATGTATCATCCACAAAGCAGCACCTGGTGCTCAACTTTTCAACACTACAACACAAAAAGCTATGGTAGCTTAGTGTGAAAAGGGACTTTTTCTCCTATTTGGGCATTCAAGTCCAGGCCGTATTTGGATGTCCCAGGAGTTCTGTCAGATTACTTGGGAAAACCAATCTTTTGGAAGAGGAAGCCTCACCCACAGTTTGTCTCATGCTCCATCATCGGCAACCTCACCCCATCCCGGTAGCACAGTGCCACCAGGGCGGACGCAACCTCCTGATTGATTTGAACGAAGGAGGGAGTTCTCAGATAAAGATCTACTGGATAAATGGCGGAATCTAGATAAGTTAAAAATTCTTTGGGGTACCCAGGTATATCACCTTTAATATTGGGGACCTCACTTAAAACTAATACATCGATGAGATGGCAAGTGAGAGCAATGAGCCACGTGTGGCTTTTTGTGCAGTGTCACTCGTGTTCCCACACCGAGACAATGCTGTCTTTGCATGCTAGCTTGAGGAACTCCAATTAGAATTTGGAGGCATGAATGTGGAGTGTTATCAGCAATTTCGTTAGCTGTGCTGCCATTAACATCACATTGTGGTCCTGGAACCTTCAAGCCCAGGTTTGAAGAAGACACTCATAGACCGGAGTCTGCTGTAGTATGGTTTAAAGTATGTGGTCGGAGATCTTTACCAGTTCAGATTGATTGATATGTGCATTTTCTGGCTTTAGGGATGTGTATGAAGTAAATGGGACTCATTTTACTGTTGTGGTTGCAGCAGTTGTCAAATCTGTAATATCCAACAATGTGGACTATATAAGCTATGTTGCATTGTGTGTAGTGCTTTCTTTAATATATACTGCTGGATGTCTGTTATCTACGGGAACTGTTGTGTGTCTCCTCAGTGACTTCTAAGTCCCAGTCTGTGCTCATCCAAGTGGAGTCAGGGGTGTAACACAGCCCCTACAGCCCTTGTAGTGCGGTGGGCCTCCAAACCTTTCAGGACCCCCTCAAACCTCGGAAGCGCACGAGTTAGCCTATGGAAAATTAATATCTGTGAGATACGGGAGACTAAGGGGGTTATTACAACTTTGGAGGAGGTGTTAATCCGTCCCAAAAGTGACAGTAAAGTGACGGATATACCACCAGCCGTATTACGAGTCCATTTCATCCTATTGAACTCGTAATACGGCTGGTGGTATATCCGTCACTTTACCGTCACTTTTGGGACGGATTAACACCTCCTCCAAAGTTGTAATAACCCCTTAGTGGCCTCTCTTATTATTCTGCATGGGGACCCCATCATTTTTCATTACACCGCTGTTCTGGGAAGTATACACAGATTTTAGGCGTGGAGACACACACATTCCTACCAGTGCGCCAGGCCCCTCTCCACACATAGAAAGTGTAGCAAGGCTAACTTTCTTTTCTTACGTTTTACTAAAGAGTTTGTCAGTCTAACAGAAATTAATTACTTGTGCTTCTTGTGTTTTTAACAGTTATTTTGGAGCTCACGCCCTTCCTTAGATATTAAAGAGAACACTCACTGACAAATTCAATAGGTCTTGCTTATGGGAGAGCTACCGGCTTTGCCAATCGGGTGAGGCTGGACAACAGGAGGGTGGGTATTAGACAATGGGATGGTACAAAAAAAGCTCTATGAATTGGCCAGTGGTTGCCCCTTCACAGCATTTTTTAAAATCTTACGATGCTTGGGGGGCAGAGGGAGTAGGTAACAGGAAAAGCAAAAGGGTGGGAGGGGAATAAGCAACACAGCCGGGTTGTGGGGGGTGGGATGGAAATAAGCAACACTTGCGAGTGGTGGGTGGGGAATAAGCAACATGGGTGTGGGGGAAAGAAGCAACACGGACAATCAGTGGGAAGGGAATAAACAACATGGAGTGGTTTGGGAGGTGAATAAGCCACACAGACAGGAGGGTGGAGGGAAAGAAGAAAGAAAAATAAATAGTACCTCCGTCACTGTGCCAGAAGTGGAAGGATCCTAATCCAGCTGAAAGAAGAGGAAGTGAGCCCGACTCATGCGGTCCAATTAGAAGGCAGTAAATGATTGTGACAATGAAGCCCACCAATGGTGAGCTATGGGCAGTCTCCAAGCCCCTTGTAGAACACAGTATGTCTGGCAAGCAAGAGTGCATGACGGCGACAAGATATAAAAAGGCGCTCTTTTACAACATACTTATCTTATTTGTTGGTTTTGGCTTTTTGGTATACCTATTCCATCAAACAATGAAAAACAATCTCACCTTCATACAACCTAAATTGTATTTTAATAGAACTTTTTAATTTGCCCTCAATTAAATACAAGTGTCATTTTCTTACTGCTACCGGGGAGGACAGACGTCCTTTCCTTACTGCTAGACAGGGGAGGTGAGGCATTGGTTCCTTACAGTTGCAGGGGAGGTGATGTGGCATCGATGGCTAGATGAATCCAGCAGGTGAAGACACGAGGTGTTGACTTTGCGGTGTCGCAATCACACCACTGGGCTACGGGTGCTGTTGCGGACTCTGAGTCAGGTGTCACAGACGTTGGTAACAAGGCACTTGGGACTCACGCTGTGGAGGGACTTCGGAGGCTCTGTAGGGGCATCGGGCCAGCGGTGTTGGTCACAGTCGTTGCACTCAGTGGGGATCACAGCTCTGGTGCAAGCAGCAGCTGGGAGTCGAACAACGGCACCAGTTCCGAAGTCGCTCTGGAGTTGATGTACTTGGCTTCTTCTTTGTTGCACCAGAATTCACTCCCAAGGGCCAAGAGAATGGATTTGGCACCACTTGGCAAATTTGGACTCTCAGCAAGAGAGCCCATGTGCTGGCAGATTAATTCTTTGATGTCCCTGAGACTTCCAACAGGTCAGACCAAGCCCTTGGAGAACCTTTGAAAGCAGGATGTAGAAAACAAAGTCCAGTCCTTTCACTTCCAGGACAGAAGCAGCAGGCCAGCACAGCAAAGCAACAGACAGAGTGGCAGTCCACCCCACAGCATGTAGCTCTTCTTCCTGGCAGAATTTCCTCAGTCCAGAAGGATTGTAACTCAGTGGGGTCAGAGGTCCTGTACTTATACCCATTTCTGTCTTTGCAGTAGACAAGTCTTTGTAGTGCATAAAGCCCTGCCTTTCCTGCCTCGGCCCCAGGCACACTCCATGGGGTTAGAGACTGCTTTGTGTAAGGACAGGCACAGCCCTATTTAGGTGCAAGTGTCTGCTCCTCTCACCACTCCAGCTCAAGAAGACCCATTAGGATATGCAGGGCACACCTCAGCTCTCTTTGAATTACTTTTTATAGTTAATTCACAAACAGCCCAATCGTTATTCTGACCTAGATGTGTATTCCACAGCCAGACCGAGGCAACGAATGGTTAAGCAAGAAAATACCCTCTTTCTAAAAGTGGCATTTACAAACTTACAATTCAGAAACCAACTTCACCAAAGGATGTTTTTTTAAATTGTGAGTTCAGAGACCCCAAACTCCAATCTCTATCTGCTCCCAATGGGAAATTATTCTAATTTAGCAGCATTTCACTATTATGACATGTAAAACATACCAGTATATGTCCTACCTTCCAAATACACTGCACTCTGCCCATGGGGCTGCCTAAGGTCTACTTTAGGGGGGTGACTTACATGTAGTAAAAGGGAAGGTTTGTGCCTGGCAAGTGGGTGCCAAATGCGGCCCGAGGGACCACCACCTCCCCGTGGCCGGCCTGTGCTGAGCAAAGGAGGGGGCTGTGTGGCCCCCCTCATAGAGCCATTTATGGCACTGGGGACCGCCACCCCCTAGGGCTGGCTCCTGCTATCTCCCAGTGCGTTTAGTGGTGGTCTTTTGAGAAACATCAGCATGATTATTGTCATTGTTAGCACTGTTAGTAGTGGAAAAAGCAAATGAAAGATAGAGAAATCTGTCTAAAAGCAGGAGAGAAGTGAGGCATGAATGAATAAGATGAAAAACTGAACATGATGAGAGAGTTAATTCTAGGGTGCTGGCGGAGCAGTTGGGCATACAATCATAGAGCAAGATTGGGTAGATTATGAAAATGTTATGGTATCTATTGATACAGATAGTATAGATAATTATACCAGTTACTATTTGAAACTGCATTGTTGCTTGATGATAATACCGAAGTGGTAGTATACTGATTTCAGAACAGCCCTCATACCCTGAACCCCACATCACATGCCTCGTTACAACACGTGTATCTCCCTGGGTTGCTAAATTATAACAGATGCGTCCCAAAGAGCAGTAATCACATATGCCCAGAAAGGTGCATATGTACCGTTACTGTTTTATATATGCTTAAGTAGAACAATCACACTCCAGGTACAGCCTCAGATCCTTAGCAGTAACCATGAAATGCTGAGGTACATTCTCATGTGCTCAGGAACACCCTTGTGTAGCCCCACAATTTTATGACTAGTGACGCCTCATATATCCAGCTACACATTGCATATCTAGGTATAACGGTTTAGGTATGGCCTCATGTGCCCAGGTATGGCCAGACTCTTACATGTACGAGTTCAGCTTGGCGTGCTCAAGTGAACCCAACATAGCCAGGTACTGGCTCATATGCCTGGGGCAGGCCGGTAGGACTTTTGCCTGCCTGGACTTTAATTTCAAGTATGGCACAGGTGTCGAGGACTCTGGCCCCTAGCCACTTCTATTGATTTCTACTGGGGAAAGTGTAGGCAAAAGGTCTGAGGCTGCCTGCCTAGGCTTAATGAGGGAGTGAGTTACAGGTGCCACGTGCTAGGGCTGTCTTTGTTGGCCTTTGATTTTGTTGGGGATTCTGGTGCTGAGGCAGCCTTTCCCAGCATCATATTTCTCAGATGGGAGCTGGAGGAGACAGGCAATAAGGGCGCGCCATCTGGCTCAGCACTCCATTTTGGTGAAGTGGGTGCACAGCCACAAAAACCCAGCAAAATGCTGCGGCCGGGGCTCCTTGCCTACCACCAGATCACTGGGGCTGCAGACATGTAGGCAGGTCTGGGCCTGCTGGACCCTGACCGTGTTCTGCAATGGTAGATGAGGAAGTGCAGGGCTAGAAACTTCACTGCTGGCTAACCATTAATTCCGATTCGCAGATTAAAAAACACACCCTTCTGGCTGTTTTCAAGCATGTGAGACAACTGTGCATCACAGGCACCTTTTAGTCAGGAGCAAGAATTCAGTGCCTACAAACCAACAGCACAGGCTGCCTAAGAATAAGCAGGAAGCAGTCTTCCCTGAAGCGATCAGTTAAAAAACAACAGGCATTGGCAAAGTCAACAGTTCTTGCCTTAAGGACCTATTGACTTTGCTAATAAAAAGTAACTGGAAAGTGGTCCGGTTAGAGGTTTAAGCTATGCAGAGGGTATGGGGAAGCACATAAACAGGATATGAGGAATGCAGAGAGCGGTGGGGGTGGGGCACCTGATGTGACCTTAGGATCTGGACTGCCGACTTTGGAACTGGGGAACCAGGGAACCCAGTTCAAGTCCCGGTATCTGCGCAACTTCCTGTGTTTCTGAGCACGTAATTTATTCTCCCCATGTGACCTTGTATAATCTAACTAGTGGTCAATAAATCACCGCAATGCTCCTGCGATGGAGTTCACAGTATATTTATAAAAAATAAATAAAACAGAAGCCCTCAAGAGCAATACGAGGCCGGGGGACAGTAGCGCATGGGTGAGACTGTAACTTGGAGCAGTCGCAGCTCATGGGGCCGGGGGATGAGGGGACGGGTAGGGTGGTAGGGGCGTTGCATGGTGAGGGGAGGTCAAACAAAAGAAATAATAAAAAAAACGTACCTTCCTCGCCGCCTCTCGCACCGTTCCTCAGTCCTCACAGGAGGCACAGGCTTTCAGACGGCCCTGGGGCCAATCCTAACGCTGCTTTCATGCTGCAGGCAGCATGAATGCAGTGTTAGGATTGGCCCCAGGGCCCTGGCTTGGTGCTCCGAGCTAGAGTGGGAGCCTCTGCCTGCTGTCTCCAACCCGGCAACACTGTGCCGGATTGGAGAGAGCCCAGTGCGCATGTGTATTTGGCCAGTGAGAGACAGCCGGCCAAACATGCATGCGCACTGAGAGGAGTCCATCCCTGTCACGCCCCATGGCCCGTCCCTTTTACCATAAAAGGATAATAAACATAGTTTATTATTGTTTTATTATAAAAGGTTTGCATCTGCTGATGCTGGCGGGTGGGGGGCAATCTCCTCCACCATAGCGGAGGAGCCACTGAGGGCAGAGGTTGCACAGAAATACAGTCTTATTTTCCAATGGTGTATCTCCTAGGCCCAGGCTCATATACATATACTCCTACACATGAACAGTGCATATTGCAACCACAGCCATCACATGACTGACTACAGCACATGTAAGTCCAGTTCAAGCTTTATATACCTCGTAACAACCTCCTGTGGTGAGGTAATACCAGGTACATCCATATATTCTCAGCTGCAAGCAACAAATTTCATATCTTTGTATGGCCAGCTAGAGTTATTGTATGTCTACAAACAAATAAACATGTATATCCTCCTAGCCGGAAACACAGGGCTCGTTTAGCCCCATAGGCCTAGTTATACCAATGTGGTGCCCCATGTCTTCAGCGCACCATCAGGGGCGTAGCTTCAGGAGGGTGTTTAGGGTGCTTCTCCCCCTAATAAATGAATTTTCTAATAAATAGTTGGGTACAGATGCTTTCAGTCGGGTATGGTGAGAAATCTGCTGGATTTCACCAGGAATTTTTACATACATTCAGACAAAACTGCACGCACACTCTCTACCTCTCTGGTTTTAAAGTTGTCAAAATTATTGGTAATTTTACAAAATATTGTTTTCCCTCACCTAGTACCCCTACCGATCCACATTCCTCTTGCTTTCCACTGCCCCTTAGGCCCCTCCCATGCACCCCGCTTGTCATGCATTGTATTTAAGTACCATATACTAGCCTGATTGTTGGAAAATCTGAAGCATCTTACTGACCAAACTACGCCCTTGTATATCATTCTTTTCAGGATGTGTCAAGTTACAAGGGCTGTGACAGCAATCAATGGGGGACACCTGCCTCAGTACCCCGGTACTATGGGATAGTTAGCAGGCGGGAAGGCCTGGTACTGCCTGTGCTAGCACTTGGTTTTCTGAGGCCTTCAGGTGATCGCCGTTGAACGTAGCAAGGAAGAGAACATTAAGATTTCGGAGACACAGTAGCAGATGTTTTGATCAATTGGAAAATGAAAGGATGCTGCGGAGAAGAGTCTGAGGGCGTTCAACATTCACCTATCCATTGATCCTAAAAGTGATGTAGGGGTCTTCCTAATGGATGTTCTCAAACCAGATAATGGTGTTGGATGAAGAGACCTTTATCTTCTGCTTCACTTTGGAATTGTATCAGTAGTTGAGCTAATTTCATTTCTTGGTTCTTCTTGAAAGCCTCTTGTTGAAACGACAAAGGTTTGTGGTAGGTTTCCAAAATGTGTTATTCTACTGTCCTGGAGTTTTTTTTTCTCCATCTCTCGCCACATTCCTCTCCTGTCCTTTATCCCGCTTCCCAATTTGACTCTTCCTTTCAAGCCCTTCTTTGTCGTGTATGGTAGCTGTGTACTGGGATATTGGGAAGTAACTCCTCAGGTTGTTAAACACTCTTATCTAACAGTCTGACATTCACGATGCTGGTTGGTGTCGTTATTCCGTTCCGTAAGATTAGTGAAGTTTTTCCCTCCTAGATTGTTATGTTTCAGTGGAATTTACTGTTCTGGTCCTCCTTTTTAGTTTCACAATGTTCCGGTAAATATAATTTAAACCTAAATCTAACTCCTTAATCACAGTTACCATTGTTGCCTTTACCCTAACCCTAAAACTAACCCTTAATCTGATGCTTATCTACCCTCTCTTCTAGCACATTTCACCTCTTTATTTAAATATCCTTTTTTTGTTAACTAATCAAGAAATAACATTTTAATCAGTTTCCTTTTTCGGTATGCTACTCTAATCCTATTCTTCTGCAGTATTTGTGGTAGAGGGATCTGTGTACAGCTTTTGCTCTGTACCTGATTTTTAGGTCTTTGTTGTCTACCTCATTTTCTTGTGTGTTATTCAATGGCTTACCTCCTCCTCCTTCTTGCCTTTGTCTCTTCCCTGGACAGAGCTGTTTTCTGATTAGATGAGTTGTATCCTTCTACTGCTTGTATTCAATGAACCAGTGTTTTCCTTTTCTTTCAAGTGCATGTGTTTTTGTTGCTCTTTTGCCCTGTGATGCTTTCTCTCACATCCTCGTCCCCTCACGCCTCAGTGTTGCTCCCCAGCAGCCCTTCCTTTGCTTTCCCTGCCCATTTTTGTTTCACTTGGCTTTATTAGACCCCTACCCATCAGCCTCTCCCTAATCACAATAGCTATTTGTTGTTCAGTGGTGTTGCGTTGCTATCCCTGCTTCTCCATTGCTCCACCGCCCCTCCCTGTCCCGTTTTGTACATTTTTATTTTATTTTCATTTTTCGGAGGACTGGCAACAGCAACGTGCTGCTCCTTTCTCTTAGTGTAGTTTTGTGCTTTTTTTATGTTTTTGATTTACTGCTCCAAGCTTGATGTCCGCCATCTTGGAAAAGCAAATGAAAAAAAAAAATGACCTCTACATGCATGTGTGGTGACGCTTGCACATGTATGCCTCATCATTCTGAGACTGGCCAATATGACTGACTTGTTTTTGCTGATGCTTTTGTTTCTGCCCATGCTTTTCAACATCCATAACAGTGTTTAACAAAGCCAAAAGCCTTGTACAGACAAGACCTGTTGGCAGAGCTGTCCTTTAGCATGTGCGAGCTGGGCACAAGCCCAGGGCGCTAATATTCTGAGGGGCCCATGGAGCTGCGTGGGTTAAGGTTATGGCAACAGCAGCACCCTTCTCATCTTGCTTCAGGCTTATCCCTGCCTGTTAGGTTCTATCTGATTTGCCAGTTTAAAGTGGTTTTAGTCCTTCATTTTCATACCACTGGTGATCTATCTTTTTAACACCCACTTCCTTGCCCTCCCTTCACCCTCTGACCCCTGCTGACACACATCAACAAAAGCATCATCTGCTTGAGGCAGGTAAGCTATAGGTGAGCTGGGGGAGGTCTGGTGAGGATTGTGTTCGGGGCCAGTCGCTGCTCATCCAGGACTCTGACCAGTGAACCCAAAAGGGACCCCTTGCTGCCTCATTCAATTCACTACCATCAGCAAGGGTGCCAGATTTCTCTCTGCCCACGCCCAGGGCGCCATCTCAGAAAAGGCCGGCTCTGGCTCTTGGCTTTGCCAGGGCCTGTTTTCTGTTGTGCAGCTTGTCTGTAAAAGGACTCCCGGGTTCGTTTCTGTGCAGAGGTAAAGTCATGGCCACAGAAATGTGATACCTGCTGTGAGGTGGGTGATCTGCTGTACTAGACATTGCAGATGTCTGCATGTTGTTCTGCTCGCCAGCGCCTTGAGACCCTCACGGGTGAGTAGCCGCGCTTTACAAATATTGATTGATTCGCTAATGATTACTCTTGGCTCCCTTTCACAGTTTGGAATAAATGGTCTCAGAGAATATAAAACCAGCACGTTTCTGAAAACAAGAGCTTGCTCTCATACAAGCACCTGCACCGTCAAGGCGAGCACGGAATGGAGGACCCCTGTCTCCCGCCTCTGTCTATCCCCCACCACATAGTTGGTACATTTTACTTCCTGCATGAGTGGAGAACAGGGCGGCAGGACGGAGGCAGCCAAATGACACTAATCTACCCTCGGCTTCCTTTCCTTGCGTCTGTTTAGATTTCATCATCACGGTCATTACGCTTGTGCTCTAATAATGTGCCTTAGACACATCCCTCCCATCTCTTTGCTGGGCTCCCCGCACGCTGCTGTGGTGTCCTGTTTTAATAGCATTCCTCTATTATTCTTCAGGGTTTGTAGGTTAACAACAGCGGTGGTTTGGGGAGTATTTTCTCTTCGTTTTATTTGTATTTATTTATGGTTTGTGTAGGCATCGGTACGCACATATTTCTGCTTATAGGAAAAGGTATTGTGAGGCTGTGACGGATTCGTTTGCTAATATTCCAGTGTAAACCCCATCAATGTAATAACAGTACTGCGTGTTATTGTGTATTTTAGGTGCCTAAAAACGCCGGTGGCTTAGGCAGGAAGGTATTGGCCACTGTAGGTGTGGCAGGTAGGGCATCTTATGCCTCTAGCTACAGTGGCGCACCTTGAGGGATATCTGGGGCTCCTACCTCATCACATGGAATCTTCTTTTAGTCACATGGTTTGCAAATCTCAAAGCACTCCCTCAAAACAGTACAGTGTGCAAAGGCTCTCATGTCATACTTATGACGTCAGGTGTTGTCTTCAACCGGCGCACTTGTTTGTCATCCACAGTTTGTCAGTGGTGTATGGGCATGCCCCTTGGGTGAGATAAATCGTGTATCACATGCAGCCTTAAAACTTGAAAACTTTGTGCCAGGCCTCGGTTAAGGCACCAAGACTCTCTCCGTTCAGTCTTGCCATTCTCAGAGCAGAAGTGCATAGGGTGGCAAGTTGATAAATTTAGGGGATGATGCACTCCAATTGGATTTGAGTTGAATATCCACTATCCGCCATCTGTATTCATCGTTAGTCTGGCTCGGATTTGAGCACAAACCCAAGCAGCTCTGTTTTTGTGAGTTTCATCAAGCGCTTGTGGTTATGTTCGGCCCTCCTTTGGGACCTGGAACTCTCAAGGTCCTGCCTTGATGTCTCTGTTTCGGCTGTTTGACAGCTCACTGGTTTATCAGCTTTCTGGTTGGTGAACACAGCTTACTCCATTAGTTTGCTGCCTTTTGCACAGCATAAAGAGTTTTGAAATTGATAGCTGATGCCACATTAAACCAGTGTAGCATTTCCATAGTTTGGTTTGTGTGATGCAAGCACGTTCTGGCTGTATGATGGTGCGTCTTTGGGAACCAGTGATCCAAGAGTGCAATCAACAGGACTCTTGCCCTCTTCACCCAATGGTCATTCTAAAGGATCTTGTTGAATTTCTTGATCATGTACATCTGATACCTAATATGCTTGACCCATGGCCATTGATTTGAGTTGCAATTGGTGTTGATAAGAAGTCCCAGATTTCCTACCTTCTGTAAAACGTCTGTGTGCCTTACAAAGGTTCAATATCAGTGGAAAGGAAGTATTGTGGTATACTGGATGTAGTTCTTGGCTTTTTTCAGGCAATGGACTACCTCTTTCATCCCCTAGAATGTTATGTAAGGCTCATATCAGTGTATGCCTTCATCCCTAGCTTTATAGCCATTTGGAAATTATTCTAATGGCTTTACACTGTGTGTGGAGCAAGAATCTTTCAAAGTAGACCCTCATTTAAATGTATCTTGTCAAGATATTCTGAATATTTGACATGGATCCACCACTTCTGGACCTATGTTGGACGCCCGTGGTAGTGAGAAAACAGATCTACATTTTTGATGTTTTTAATTTTGAAAAAGTGGTTTGTTGGATTTTTCTCTCCAGTTTTGCAGTATGCCCCATGAGGTTTTTGCTAAAATAATAAAACGTAAACACATTTTGCTGCATTGCTGTTAATGGCATTTTATTTTAATGGGTAAGGAAAGTGGCTAAGGAAAATAAAATCTATCTAAAGCTCTATAAACCACATTTCGAATTATGTAGGAAATGATTAAGCTGCTAGCCGTAGAACATTCTGCAATGTTTCCTTGACTTAGGTATCAAACGTAAGAATTGGCAATTCCAATGATAACTATAAAACATTTGCTAATAATGGAGATGGTAAGTGCTCCTAGTTTACTCAGTTCATCAAAGTAGTAGACATCACCAGCAGTAGTAAGAGGCACTGCACTGACGACTCCTACCCCATCTAACCCGCCTCCCTGGCCAGATTCACAGATCTGAATAAAAAAAGCATCACTCTCCCCGAAAGATCATGCTTATTTTTCCATGATCTATGTAGACCCCTTTGTCCTCCTCACACTCTTAGGAGCTAAAAAGCATTTTCTACTCTAATTTAGGCCCATTTTCATCACTAACTCTGGGCCTTACCCGGGAAAATAGTAGCTTCTCATATCTTTGAGGTTCAATGTCCATTTCTTCAATACTCCATATATTTTTCCCTTTTCCTTACATTAACAACTGTGAAACTGGAACTCCCACTGCATTCCACTCTGGCGTATTGCTCTTTCCTTATTCTGAGACATGTATCCATATAAAGTGGTCATTTTCTATTTCAATGCATTGACGTGGGGTGAACAGAGTAATTTTGCCGGAAAATGGCTGCGCGCTATTGATGATCCAACAGTAGCTGCTGTCTGCAACTAAGAATGACTCTAAGAGGGAAACGTTGTGGTGATGGCGTTGGATAACGAATGAGGAGTCAGCTGGTACTCGTATTCTCTAGCACCCGCCCCGTCCCGCTCCTCTACTACACATATAGCTTGTCATGTTATGTGTACTGGCAGTGGTGACGGCCTCACAAGATACTGCTCATTGGCAAGGTCATTAGGAAAGCCCAGAGGAGTGCAGCAGATCACCTTTTGGAGAACATTTTGAGACATGAGTCATTAGCAACACAACAGTGTGCCAGACCAGATCTGGGTGTACTGGGATTAAGGAGAGAAGGATGTCCTCTGATGCAAGTAAGCAACAGAGGTGGGAGATCCCTGGGACCTACGAAGAGAAGGCGTTGGTACGGTTATTGGCAGCACTGGCAGGAGCAGTGGGTGGTGCAAGCTGTGTCCTCCTGTTTCTTTTTAACAAATTAAGCACTGCATCAGGACCACCCCAATACTGCTCCAATTTGTGGAAAGAGTTAAAGAATCACGTCTTTGAAGGACACTACTTCACAATCTGTTAACAGCCCACAAGCCAGCTGCCTCTCCTATCACTTGTTGACTTCAAGCTGGTCTTTGACCCTGTACAGTGCCCCACTTCATATACTCTAGGTTTGCGCTATAGAAATACCACCTACATATATACATAAAATGGTGGTGTTAAATTTAGTCAAGTGGGTAGAACAAGTTCTGGGTACTTGTAAAGAGAGGTTTGGCATTCTGAACACCCTAACACTGACCTAAGATGCCCTTTGACATACAGATAACTTTCAGAGATGTAAAGTTACTGGTATAATCTGACTTGAATGAAATGTGTATGTTCTTGACCATAAGATTAGAGGGGTATGGCAAGGCGGACAACTTGGCGCACAAATTCTTGGAATAATGCCAGGGATGAGATTAAGGGCCTGATTAAGATGTCGGCGAAGGGGTTATTCCGTCGCAACAGTGACAGATATCCTGTCCGCTGAAATCGAAATACAATAGAAAACAATGGTATTTACATTTCAGCAGATGGGATATCCATCACCGTTGCGATGGAGTAACCCCTCAGCTGAGATCAGGCCCTACGTCTGATGCAGAGGTTCTGAAATAGTAACCATTCAATCTTGCAGATCATCTGCACTGATTTGGCAAGTGAAGAGTGCAGTTTCCCTGGTGTCCTTTTGAAAACTGAACAACTGCACTGCCTTGGAAATCAGGTCAACGAAGCTGCCACGCACTCTCCTGCCCCAAGCATACACTTCGATCAGGATGTATGAGTTTATTGGGTGGAGCTCCTTAGGGCCCCCTTTTTAATTTCTGTCATCTCCCCATACCCACCCCTAAACACTACAAATACCCTTACCACTGCAAGCCCTACTTAACCCTAAACCCTAAAAATATACTTACCACCCTATAACCATAGTACCCCTAAACCTTAAAAATACCCTTACTTTAACACGCCTTTGGGTGGTAAAGGCGTATGCGTGGTAAATGCATACATGGTAAATGATGCTTGATAAAGGCATTGTCTGGTAGGGGAGGCGTGCCAAAGGCTGCTTTCCCCTTCAGTGAAGCCGATGAAACTGGTTCTCTTGCCCACACCCTAGATTTAGCTATTGATTGGAAACAGAAACAACACAACCCCAGAGGTAATTGATGCAGGCTTGATGGTGGCCTCCCTGGAGGGAGATCCGAGGCACACATTGGTGAGGGAAGGCCTGGCGATCTGGCCCGGAGACCCCAGATGCCTTTGGAGGCAGCAACTTGTAAAAAGTCTTGGAGGACTCTTCCTTCAAGAATTTAACCAGAAAACAGGAATCTGATGTAATGGAGAGTGTAGGGAGGATAGAACCCCACTGCAGTGCAGGAAGTACTGCATCGCCTGTGGAAAGATTACTTGAAGGTTGCAGACTGAGAACTACAGGAAAGCAAAGAAAATTAATGTCAAAATGAACACTGAAACCGAATTATTCACCATTTACACATCGTATTTACAGTAGAGATTAATACCTCCTGGCTGGCCACAAAACTTAAGGGATGCAACTATTGATTGGGCAAGTGGGTCTGCGTGCGGTGCAGATGCCAAAATGTAACGACTACAGGGAAGAGGTTGCAGAACCAAACAGGTTGTACCAATATTGGATCAACCCTACCATTCCTGACTCGAAGGAAATATAATTTTGCCTCGGTCCAGGCAACAGAGAATAGTACCGGCACAAGGGAAGCAGCCCCCTTTGGAGGGTGTTCTGAGGGGCAAGTACAATGAGAGTGAGACACTCAAAGAATAAGAAGCTTGTTCCAGATCCGAAAGCGGGATTGAAGTAAAGCTGCTAACCTACTTGAGCCTTCAGCGGGCTGTGCTGTCTCCTGCAAGGCATGGAGGGCCAGTCCTAACCCAGAGAAGGCCTTAGGGTGGCTTGTCAAGAGAAGAATGTCTTTACTTAGCAGTCTTTCACTTGGGCCCTCTTGGTGCAAAATTGACAGTTTACTGACCTTTCTCTCGGTTTTTTTCTTCTTACTCTTCAGTGGATCCATCCCCAGGGGTCCCATTCCATCTTCATTCCATATTATGCAGGAGGGGAGTCTCTCCTTTCCTCTTTAATCTTTAAATTCTTTGAAACCAGAACTAGTCCAAGGCTGACTGCATTGCCACCAGCTCATTAGGCTGAAACTATCACAGTGCATTTGGGTCATGGCAGACACAAACCACCCAGCTAAGCGTTATCACTGCAATCTGTTTAATCAGAATCCTGGTCATAAAAGGTAAACAAAACCTGAAAATTTCAATGAGAAATTCCATTGTTAGTGGAGTGTTGCAGATAACAGCTTCAAAAGTTTAAAAAAATCTCTCACTTCTATAGATGAATTGTGCAGTTTCAAGAGCAAAACGTGTTTCGATTAAAATCCCAGCTCCGCACCAGTGTTAGGTATCATACTTCTTGTGTTTGTACTTCAGAAAACCAAACACCATAGTCCAGTAGCTCACTTGATATTTCCAATAAAATAACCCCTTTTTGAATAAAAGAACCCTTTTCATGATACTTGCACCAAGATACGTATGAAACATGCAAGATGGGTTTACAAATCACTGCCTTAAGGTTTGTCTGTTATGTCACCAGAACCCCTTGAGGGCATTATTGGACCATAATATACAATTCCCCTTTGTGTATCCTCGCTGCTACGTATAAATGTATGTGTGTGCGTGTCTCCCGATGCTACAGATAGTTAACCTCGATCTTACTTTGTTCTTATTTCTGTTCGTGTTAAAAGCCATTCTATTTTTAGCTCTAACAGGCTTGAAATAGTTCATCAAATCCCTTGCGGGGTTTTATCAACAGTGTTTCAAGCGGGTTTTCTCTGGCGAGAGGACTGGCTTGGAAATCAAACAGTTACTGTCTTTTTAATTCCCTCGACGGATCAGGAGGAGGCTATTTTTAACCATCCCTACTCGTCACTGCCACTGCAATTGTTTTACAGCGAAGCAGCAATTACATTGCTCAGTGGTTTGATACAAATGCTGATGCCTACATTAGAGCCACGGTTCTCTGCAGAAATGTGTGCTGAAATACTATTTTTTTTTCAGAATTAGCATCAATTTGAACACACACACACATGCAGTAGATTTATTCAGTTAAGAAGACACCCTTCAACACCACATACATGTAGTAGCCATGCTCTACAACACACACTCCTGCATCACATCAATCCAAACGGCTAAATACAATTAACTATACACCCTTCAAGACACATACATGAAATGATGGCTAGATTCAGTTAGCTACGCACAGTCCACAACACATGCCTGCAGTGGCCAACTTCAACCTGCCACACGCTTCCCCCCACCACACACATGCAGTGGTTAGGCTAACCATGCACATGATTGAATAACTACATACCTTTCCTTCCTATCTGCATGTACCAGTTAGAACCAATCTGACCTTCTGTCAGGGCAGCCATATTGCAATGGTTAGTTTAGATTAGATACATTTCCTCCACCTCTTTACGCGCGCAGTGGGGTGGCTATATCCAATTAGCGGCGCACCTTCCAAAACCGGCTATTTTTGCCTTACCATCAAAGACAGCCTACATGAGCTCCATGGCCCACTTTCCTTTCAACTGCCTACGGTTCACAGGGGCACAAACTATCATGAAAGGCTAGATTGCTTTAAATAGACAGTCGCTCGGCCGGAGCTACATTTAGCTGCGGGAGCTCTGCAGGGAATTCGCACTTTGCAGCACTTCATATATTATTAAAGCCTGTCGTGTTGCTTCTAGATTGTGTGAAATAAAATATCAGGGCATCAGAAATATTGTAGTATTGGGAGCTGGCTTGACAGTACCGCCTCTGTCGTTTCAGCTGGTACTAAGCTCCGCCATGGTACATTTGGAGACGAAGGCATGATCTAGCACTCGATGGAGCAGCGCTATATCCAGGAATTGAAGGGTCCGCCTTTATTTTTATAGCCGCGTCCTGACTTTTCCTTAGTAGGCAATGTCAGTAAAGTCAGATCACATATATCTCTTGTGGCTTAAAGGTCCATCATTCTTGGGTGACTGATGATCACTAGATTCTAATGCATGTTAGAAGAAAAGTGGCTTCCATATAAATGTTTTGCTTTAATTACAGGCGATTGTAAATTTCCCTGCAAGGCAAAATTCTTCCCAGACTCATATGATAGACAATGTTATTATATACTTTTCATTCTTTTTGTATGTTTTTTTTCAAAATCCTGTGATTTTCTTCCATTAGATTTTTGTTTCTCTACCACTGCATGTTCAGCATTAGACCTAATAGTGCATTACTGGGTGACCCTAAATCCCGAGAGTGTGAAATCGGAGCACTTCAGTTTTTAGTCTTTGCTGGAGATGCAGTTTTGATGTTAAGAATGGGAAACTTCCTATTAAAGCAGATCTGTGAATCTGGAGGATATTGTAAAGAAATTAAGCTGGTTGTTATTGTGAAAAAGACAGGGATTGTGATTTGTGATAAGCAGCCTAAAGTAACTGTGAGAAAGTAGCCTCTTTCTAGCCTTGTTACCCCCACTTTTGGCCTGTTTGTGAGTGTATGTCAGGATGTTTGTCACTGTTTTCACTGTCTCACTGGGATCCTGATGGCTAGGCCCCAGTGCTCATAGACTAAACACTATGTTTTCAGTATGTTTGTTATGTGTCACTGGGACCCTGCTAGTCAGGACCCCAGTGCTCATAAGGTTGTGACCTATATGTATGTGTCACTGGGACCCTGTCACACAGGGCCCCAGTGCTCATAGGTGTACATGTATGTGTTCCCTGTGTGGTGCCTATCTGTCTCACTGAGGCTCTGCTAATCAGAACCTCAGTGGTTATGCTCTCTCATTACTTTCAAATTGTCACTGACAGGCTAGTGACCATTTTTACCAATTTACATTGGCTTACTGGAACACCCTTATAATTCCCTAGTATATGGTACTGAGGTACCCAGGGTATTGGGGTTCCAGGAGATCCCTATGGGCTGCAGCATTTCTTTTGCCACCCATAGGGAGCTCTGACAATTCTTACCACTCTTGCCACTGCAGCCTGAGTGAAATAACGTCCACGTTATTTCACAGCCATTTTACACTGCACTTAAGTAACTTATAAGTCACCTATATGTCTAACCTTTACCTGGTAAAGGTTAGGTGCAAAGTTACTTAGTGTGAGGGCACCCTGGCACTAGCCAAGGTGCCCCCACATTGTTCAGAGCCAATTCACTGAACTTTGTGAGTGCGGGGAAACCATTACACGCGTGCACTACATATAGGTCACTACCTATATGTAGCTTCACAATGGTAACTCCGAATATGGCCATGTAACATGTCTATGATCATGGAATTGCCCCCTCTATGCCATCCTGGCATTGTTGGTACAATTCCATGATCCCAGTGGTCTGTAGCACAGACCCTGGTACTGCCAGACTGCCCTTCCTGGGGTTTCACTGCAGCTGCTGCTGCTGCCAACCCCTCAGACAGGCAGCTGCCCTCCTGGGGTCCAGCCAGGCCTGGCCCAGGATGGCAGAACAAAGAACTTCCTCTGAGAGAGGGTGTGACACCCTCTCCCTTTGGAAAATGGTGTGAAGGCAGGGGAGGAGTAGCCTCCCCCAGCCTCTGGAAATGCTTTGTTGGGCACAGATGTGCCCAATTCTGCATAAGCCAGTCTACACCGGTTCAGGGACCCCTTAGCCCCTGCTCTGGCGCGAAACTGGACAAAGAAAAGGGGAGTGACCACTCCCCTGACCTGCACCTCCCCTGGGAGGTGTCCAGAGCTCCTCCAGTGTGCTCCAGACCTCTGCCATCTTGGAAACAGAGGTGCTGCTGGCACACTGGACTGCTCTGAGTGGCCAGTGCCACCAGGTGACGTCAGAGACTCCTGCTGATAGGCTCCTTCAGGTGTTAGTAGCCTATCCTCTCTCCTAGGTAGCCAAACCCTCTTCTCTGGCTATTTAGGGTCTCTGTCTCTGGGGAAACTTTAGATAACGAATGCATGAGCTCAGCCGAGTTCCTCTGCATCTCCCTCTTCACCTTCTGATAAGGAAACGACCGCTGACCGCGCTGGAAGCCTGCAAACCTGCAACATAGTAGCAAAGACGACTACTGCAACTCTGTAACGCTGATCCTGCCACCTTCTCGACTGTTTTCCTGCTTGTGCATGCTGTGGGGTAGCCTGCCTCCTCTCTGCACCAGAAGCTCCGAAGAAATCTCCCGTGGGTCGACGGAATCTTCCCCCTGCAACCGCAGGCACCAAAAAGCTGCATTACCGGTCCCTTGGGTCTCCTCTCAGCACGACGAGCGAGGTCCCTCGAATCCAGCGACTCTGTCCAAGTGACCCCCACAGTCCAGTGACTCTTCAGTCCAAGTTTGGTGGAGGTAAGTCCTTGCCTCACCTCGCTGGGCTGCATTGCTGGGAACCGCGACTTTGCAAGCTACTCCGGCCCCTGTGCACTTCCGGCGGAAATCCTTTGTGCACAGCCAAGCCTGGGTCCACGGCACTCTAACCTGCATTGCACGACTTTCTAAGTTGGTCTCCGGCGACGTGGGACTCCTTTGTGCAACTTCGGCGAGCACCGTTTCACGCATCCTCGTAGTGCCTGTTTCTGGCACTTCTCCGGGTGCTACCTGCTTCAGTGAGGGCTCTTTGTCTTGCTCGACGTCCCCTCTCTCTTCAGGTCCAATTTGCGACCTCCTGGTCCCTCCTGGGCCCCAGCAGCGTCCAAAAACGCCAAACGCACGATTTGCGCCTAGCAAGGCTTGTTGGCGTCCTTTCGGCGGGAAAACACTTCTGCACGACTCTCCACGGCGAGAGGGATCCGTCCACCAAAGGGGAAGTCTCTAGCCCTTTTCGTTCCTGCAGAAACCTCAGCTTCTTCTGTCCAGTCGAAGCTTCTTTGCACCCGCAGCTGGCATTTCCTGGGCATCTGCCCATCTCCGACTTGCTTGTGACTTTTGGACTTGGTCCCCTTGTTCCACAGGTACCCTAGATTGGAAATCCACAGTTGTTGCATTGCTGGTTTGTGTCTTTCCTGCATTATTCCTCTAACACGACTCTTTTGTCCTTAGGGGAACTTTAGTGCACTTTGCACTCACTTTTCAGGGTCTTGGGGAGGGTTATTTTTCTAACTCTCACTATTTTCTAATAGTCCCAGCGACCCTCTACAAGGTCACATAGGTTTGGGGTCCATTCGTGGTTCACATTCCACTTTTGGAGTATATGGTTTGTGTTGCCCCTATCCCTATGTTTCCCCATTGCATCCTATTGTAACTATACATTGTTTGCACTGTTTTCTAAGACTATACTGCATATTTTTGCTATTGTGTATATATATCTTGTGTATATTTCCTATCCTCTCACTGAGGGTACACTCAAAGATACTTTGACATATTGTCATAAAAATAAAGTACCTTTATTTTTAGTATAACTGTGTATTGTGTTTTCTTATGATATTGTGCATATGACACTAGCTTCACACGTCTCCTAGTTCAGCCTAAGCTGCTCTGCTAAGCTACCATTATCTATCAGCCTAAGCTGCTAGACACCCTATACACTAATAAGGGATAACTGGGCCTGGTGCAAGGTGTAAGTACCCCTTGGTACTCACTACAAACCAGTCCAGCCTCCTACAGTAACATATTGATTCCTATTTGATATTAAAATAATAGATAATTTTGTAACTTTGAATTATTAAGGGGCATGTTGTCCTAAGAATATAGAATGCATGTCACAAGTGTGCAAAATCACTTAATTTTAATACAAACCTCATCAATTATTGTCCACTTCCACTGAACATCTGTGGGTTTCTGCATTGGTGGCTTATAACACCAAAGCCTTTAAAATTTAGACGTGCAGAGCCCTTATTTGGAGTGTATGTACAGAGAAAAGACCTAGAGATGGTACATAATGTCTTCTTGTGAAGCTTAATTTCGATAAGGAACGGTGCTCGGTTGAGTCTACTTCAACTAGAACAAAGTATGAATAGAATGAATGCTTTTTTACATCTTTGGCCCTGATTTAGATATTGGTGGACGAGTTACTCCGTCACAACGGTGACAGATATCCCATCTGCCAAAATCTAAATCCCATTTCGATTTCGGCGGACGGGATATCCATCACTATTGTGACGGAGTACCCCCTCCACCAATATCTAAATCAGGCTCTTTGTCTTCTGAGCTATGGATTATAATATGGCATAAAATTAGCAGTTGTCCTTTGGACACAGCCGGATTGCTATCGTATAGTGAGGTTACTTTTATCCCTTAGTTTGCATACTGCAAACGGGGCAGTCAGGGGGTCGTCACATAATGATAATAAGGGATGTCATTTCAAGAGTTAAAGAAACAAATTGCAGCACAGTAAGGGCTAAGGAGACTGATTAAGGTGGCTTAAGGATGTAGGTCTTTGGGCTGGTTAGAAAGTGAAATCCAGTGGGGCTTGAGATAGTTCTTATGAGCACAGTGCCTGGTTAATCGTTAGAACTCGTACCTAGAGATTAAACTAAGAATCCTCCCAGTGACAGCCTTCAGTAGGTCTTGGAAGCTTGAGGAGTCTGGGATCAGTGTGTGTGTGTGTGTGTGTGTGTGTGTGTGTGTGTGTGTGTGTGTGTGATACAATATTTCAGAATAACCTATGAGATACGTTTAGCTTATCCACCTATTGCATTGTATAACTCCCTGTCTCGCAAATAGTTAAACATTATGTAATTGTTGTAAAGTTATAATATTAAGCACTGTTGATAATATCTGTATAGTAGTTTGGGTGTTCCCGTTCTTTGAAGAGGACGGAGCCATACACAGAGAATATTAAGATGTATCACTAAAAAGAACAACATTTTATGATTGATTTGCACATTATTCCATTTAATCAAAGGATCTAAAAAAGATTAACCCTAGCTGTACACCACTGTTGATGGACAGAGACTACGGTGTCATAGGTATAGTAACGATAGTGTACATTTGTATTACTCAGAGCTATAAATAGTGAAATAACTATTTGTAGTAAGAATTAATAGGATTAATTATTTTTTATTTTTTATTTGGGATTATTTTTATTGATCATTCTTTTTTTTCAACAATCCTCTATCTTGATTAATTTTTCAAATCAGGATTGATATATGTTGCTGTTTATATCTATGTCTTTTGTTGTAGTGTGTGCACTAAATAACTGATGGACAAACGTTACTGAAACAGTAGTGCATTAAGGTAAACAATTCAGCATCCATTAAGGAACTGCTTATTTGAATAACAAATAGGAAATTTACCCTAGATTACAATACCTGCCACTCACTGATTGAGGGGACGCTTCCCATCATAGTGCAGGGTACTGCATTGAAATGCCTCTTTGAATCTTAGCAAGTGAAAGAGCACTTTAAAAAAACTGGTAAGCCTCGCAGAATGAGACTTCACTGGCATCTGGGTTTACCAGCGAAAACCCTGTCCATATGTTCCTGTTTCAAGATTCTGTAAGGGCCGGGACGTGATACTTTATATAAAATTGTCTTTATTAATTTTAACATGCTTTTTCTTTTTTTGTTTACTTTAATTATCAGTGGTGGATCCTTTACGTAGATATTTTTTAAGTGGTTTCTGTTTGTAATTGCTGTTTTAAGTATGGGACGATACAGAGAAAAAATACAGGCTTTTGGTAATTTCCTTAATTTTTCTACCAGCCTGAATATTAAAATACCATAGAAACAGGGTGGGTGGCGAACCTACTCAGGAGCTATTCTAACGACAGCTCTAGTAAAATACAGAGGGAGTCAGTAGGAACGGAGAAGAGAGGACTATATTTGTGAAGTAGTCGCTCATCCTGTTAAATCCAAGCGCTTCAGTGGAGGCAGAAGAATACACTCAAACATTCAACAGCACTAGGTAAGCGATAAATACATCAGTGGATTTAGCCAAGATTTGACTGACAAAGTCTCAAGCCAGTGACTGAAAGAGGCCAGTTAAGGAAAGCACATGGTTGAAATGTATTTATTTACTTATTTAAAAGGATGAATCTGAGACCTGCTGTAAATACATTTTTAGCAATAGATCTCTTTGGCAGCTGTGTCGTCAAGAGCTAGGCAGAAAAAAGAGCATGATGATGGCTCATTATAAGCTGTCATAGATACTGTTAACTTTTTAGGGGCGAGCCCAAAGCGCTCCGTCCCCTGATGTAATCTCTCTTTGGGCTTCTAACAAAGCCCATGTCACGTCAGTCCCTTACATAGGTTTGTGGGCTTGCCTTTTAAAATCCGCTTGCTTTCATTTGTGAAAGGTATGCGTACGCTATGCCTTTTCCGGTGTTAAGCCCTCCTCAAGCGCATGACCAACTACTGGAAACATACGAGGCTCCATGTTTTCCGTATGGTTTCTGGACTACTTTTTCTCTTTATTTAGCAGCGCGATTGCGCTGTGTTTTACACAGTGCAATCACACTCATTTTTTGTTTTTATTCCATTTAACGTGGCAAGAAAAGTTACAACACTAATAGCTCTAACTCGGCCAAATGCAAGACCCGTTGCATTGCAAATGCTTGTTATGGTTTAGCCATTTCTACCTTAGGAGGAGAGGTTAGATCCCCTCCTTAGTGGTTCACAGACAGAATACCAGTATATCTTCGCTTTGATTGGAGGGTTGAACAGGTGATATTCAAATGATCTTTGATGTGTTCTGCTAATCTGGTGTATTCTTTGGGGTTGTGGAACGTCAGCGAGCAGAACAGAAATATGAGTATTTATAGTGAAAGTAAAAGTCACTCCTACAGCCCTATCCATAAATGTTCATATTTCACAGATATACGTCTTTTGAGAGGCAGTCCCGGCTTTCGGAACAGCGCATTATCAAATCTATAACTGTTGTACTTTTATCAAAATGTCCATTCTATTAAATGGTAAAATGTGTATTTTTCTAATCTCAGAAAGTGAAATAAAATAACAGCATTAGTCTTATTTCCCATTAATGAAGTTTTATTAATACTGTATAAATATGTGCTCATTTCAACACTGGAACACACACAAACTCGAGCAACTGGAATGTAAAGGTGAGCTTGACCAGTAAATCAGTGTTTGTTCTAGTCTTTGAATATCTTATACCTTTATAACAGCAACAAGCCTGTATATAGTTCTTCTCTTTTAAGTTAAGTGACAATAAAGAGCAGAGGGTTTTTAATGTGATCTCTTTGTGACCAATACAGTAAGCCAAATTAGTTTTACTGTAGAGTTTCTCCTTGTTAAATTCTTTGTTTCGAAGTTGTTAAAAGTTGTGCTTATGTGTTAGTAGGCTGTGGAGCAACTAGCCCCTCTTAATCCCCCCTTTCCAGAACGTGGGTGTCTTCGAGCACATTTTGAGATAAAGTAATTAAAGTCATCAAAAGTTGTATTCATGGTAAAAGGAGTGTAATAATGCATTAGTGATAGAGATATTTGTCATTTAAGCACTTGTCAAATCCAAATAAATCCTGAAGACTGAATTTCCCTTATTAGCAATTAGCGCAATACCCTTTCGGGCCCCTTTTGTACCATTTCAGGTCCAGCGACATCGTCAGCATTGCTTCTGTCAAGATTCTTTGGTTAGAAATTATCCCAAATTATGTGGAAGGTGCAAGGGCCTCTGTCACCACCATTAATCTTTTCCCAGTTGCCTTTTTGGTATATTTTATTAGCACTCTTCTGTACTTCAAACATAAAAACCTTTGTAGGTCTCAGTCTATCAATGGACGTTACTCTACTCTTGGCCCAGAATTATTGTTTTAACTAAGGCACTCAAAGCTAAAAGTGTATTTTTGATATCTTGTTACCAAACAGAACACTTTACTATATTTTTAAAACGTTTGAATTCCCAAAGTCGCGCTACTTCCAGAAGGACTATCTTTCCTGGCTGGCGGATCATTAGACTTCCAAACATGTCTCTGTCTCAGACAGCACTACCTTTGTAACAGAATAAGTGTTGGGGCCTACAGTTTGGCTCAGAAGCCTGTGGCCGGTGCAAACGAATGTCAGGATTGCCAAATACAAATGCAATGTAGCCCTGATTCCACTTTATGCTTCTTTAATTCTCCACAAGACACTGTCTTTCTCTTCATATCACTCTTGCAGGTCCTTTTAAATTCCTACTTTCTCCCCTTTTCATTGTTTCCTTCCTTCCTCTTCCTGTCCCCATTTTGTGTTTTTCTCTCGCTTGCTCTGGGTCAAAGTCTGTTGAGGAAGAATAAGTGCCAGTCCCCATAAATGAGTGCTGCTAGGCCGCACTTGCAACCACCGGCTCAAATTAAGCACTGGTCTCTATAGGTGATGAGCCGCTGAAAGCTCGAGCCATGCTCAATCCAGAAGCCTGGCTTAGCTCAAGGTCCTTTTGAACCACCGAGCCTAGAGCAAGGTATGCTTTCATGGGAGGAAATGTGGCTTTGTAGCTAGAACTGCAGACTTAGGAACTGAAGAATCATCGCAACATCCTGCAAATCAAGTCAAATTACTTAATTGCTCTTTCTGAAAAAAATCTGTAAAATGTAGGGCCTGATTTAGATCTCGGTGGACGAAATACTCCGTCACGAATGTGACGGATTTCCTGTCCACTATTACAAACTCCGCAGGATATAATGGGATCGTAATATGGCATACAGAATATCCGGCACGTTTGTGACTCAGTGTTCCACTCCGCCAAGATCTAAATCAGACCCTTAGACTGGGCCTGTTGTGAAGTGCTCGTAGGTCTTTGGGTCAGGTTCCTCCTATGAAAAACTTCCCAAAAACTGACTTTTGCCTGCCATAAGTATTTAGCATTAAACCTTGATGCAAGAATGAGAAACCCATCTGGAGCCTGAATTATACAGTCTCATACCAGAAAACTTCGGATCAATCCAGACTTCCCTGCTTGACCAAATTGTGTGATCCTAGACAAATACATTATGTTACGGGGCCATCTTTTTGTTCATTGTCACATATGGTGGTATGTGATGATGAATGTTTCTATATTCATGTTTAAAAACTCTCACTTTTAAAGAATACTTCTCAACACAGTGTGTAATCTGATGTACTAAATGTTTACACATCTTAGAGAAATATGCATTTGTTTTTACCTTTTGAAGAGACTTTATACTGTTTTTAGATGATGTTTATTATATGATTACATGCCACATATTTTCACGGCTTGGCTTGTGCATGGGCTCTTAAAACCGAGCTAACCCTTGGCCTGGCTTTCCTTGGTAATTGTGAGGCTCCCCATCTCTACTGGTCTCAGATCTGTGTCAAATTTGTGGCCCAGTCACACTCCTCTCTCGCTTCCGTGGGCCCGCGATTTCTCCCACTCCTTTTCGCGGTCTTGCCGATGGCTGCACGGGCCGCCTTTCAGCCGCTTTCCACAGCACATTGTTCATCTGCCGCTGGGTCACATTCCGGATCCCACTGAACACTTCATTTTTGTGAAGAATTGTTCTTTCCTGTCGCTTGTGAGCTAGACATATTTGGCAAAACTCTTTTCATTTCAGCGCCTGTGAATGCTCATTTTTCTCACACTTCTATTTTTAACTGACACGTGGCCTTCACCGTGGGGAATAGCTCTTGTGGTGACGTAGCAGACCCCCGTTCACTGTTTCGGCAAATGAAAGCGCTGCACTTCATTTCTCCTTGTCCCAGGTTCGCAGCATGCCAAAGGATGTTTTTACACTGGGTTTGGAAGGTTATTTTACACTGCAGCAGTGTGCATGTCATTTCCCACAGTGTCATGAGCGTGCAAGAGAAGACTTCACTCCCACGCCTCATCCTGGTCAGAGACTGTTAGTTTTAAATCATCTGATATTATTCTGAATGCGAGATTAACAACATTTGTACGCTCCTTACATAAAAAAAAACACAAACGCACAAAGCAAGATGAATTTAAATGAGGCAGTCGAACAAGTCTTTTTATAGTATGTAATTGTGTTTTTTTTTTAAATAAAAGAAATAATGTTTGAAATTACTACCTTTTTTTTATTTTATTTTTTTATATTTCTGAAATCAAAGTAGACATGATTTATAGTCTAAGCACTGGCGCACCTTAAAATGACCAACCTTGTTGTTATAGGCTAAATGGTTTTAGGAGAATGCTTCTGTTGCCATTTATCTTTTTGTATCTAGCCTTATGTACTCTAGGGAACCTTTAAAGTAATTTTATGGGCTTACACTAATTTGCATCTATGAGTATAATTTTTTTACTTGGATGGTGTAATGGTTTTGACTAACTATGCACTTTAATAAATAAATTGAATTGAATTGAATTGAAATTGGTCAGGGGCTGTAGGAGATGGCAATAGGCATTGCTGGGAAAGGAAGGCACAATACCCATTGATGATCAGTCTGTAGGCTCTTCACATAAGGCAACTGACTCCCACCTGGCTGAAATGTCTCCTGTTATGTGTGTTGATCCATGACCCTATTTATATCTTTGACTTGTTTCAGAGAGAGTGTTTTTCAGCATCTTAGATTATTCGTGAGAGCCACATAATTTATGAGGCCTACCCGATTATCCTCAAACTATTACTGCACCCACTCAGCCCTCAATACTCTGTTCTGTTACTGTAGGAAAATGCCACTGTTGGCATGGTCACCCCCACTTTTTGCCTAGTGTTGATGCCAGCTTTGATTGGAAGTGTGTTGGGACCCTGCTAACCAGATCCTAGCACCACTGTTCTTTACCTAAAACTGTACTTTTGTTTCCACAATTGGCACAGCCCGGGCGCACAGTTAAGTCCCTTGTAAAAGGTAATCCTAGTACCAAGGGCCCTGTGGCCAGGGAAGGTCCCTGAGGGCTGCAGCATGTATTATGCCACCCTGGGGACCCCTCATTCAGCACATGCACACTGCTTTGCAGCTTGTGTGTGCTAGTGGGGATAAAAGACAAGATCGACATGGCACTCCCCTAAGAGTGACATGCCCACAAACCACTGCCTGTGGTATAGCTAAGTCACCCCTCTAGCAGGCCTTACAGCCCTAAGGCAGGGTGCACTATACCACCGGTGAGGGCATAGCTGCATGACCACTATGCCCCTACAGTGTCTAAGTCAATTCTTAGACATTGTAAGTGTAGGGTAGCCATACTGAGTATATGGTCTGGGAGTCTGTCATTACGAACTCCACAGCACCATAATGGATACAGTAAATTCTGGGAAGTTTGGTATCAAACTTATCAGCACAATAAACCCATACTGGTGCCAGTGTGGGATTTATTGAAAAATGCACACAGAGGGCATCTTAGAGATGCCCCCTGTACTTTAGCCCAACTGCTAGTGCAAGGCTGACCGGTCTGTGCCAGCCTGCCACTTCCAGATGGGTTTCTGACCACATGGGGTGAGTGCCTTTGTGCACTCTTTGATCAGAAACAAAGCCTGTCCTGGGTGGAGGTGCTTCACACCTCCCCCGCAGGAACTGTAACACCTGGAGGTGAGCCTCAAAGGCTCAAGCCTGGTGTTGCAGTGTCCCAGGGCACTCCAGCTAGTGGAGATGCCTGCCCCCCCCCGACGAGCCCCCACTTTAGGCTGCAAGTCCGGAGGGATAATGAGAAAAACAAGGAGGAGTCACTCCTCAGCCAGGACCACCCCTAAGGTGTCCAGAGCTGAAGTGACCCCCTCCTTGAGAAATCCTCCATCTTGCTTTGGAGGATTAGGACCAATAGGGATAGGGTGTGTCCCCCTCCCCAGAGGAAGTGGGCACAAGGAGGGTGTAGCCACCCTCAGGGACAGTAGCCATTGCCTACTGCACTCTGACACGCCCCTAAATTTAGTATTTAGGGGCGACCCTGAACCCAGCTCTTCAGGTTCCTGACGACCTCAAGAAACAAGGACTGCTGAAAACCCCACAGAGAAGAGAAGGAGACAACAACTGACTCGGCCCCAGCCCTACCGACCCGTCTCCTGTTTCAAAAAGTTGCAACAAAAAAAAGCAACATGTTCTACAGGACCAGCGACCCCTGAAAACCCTCCAGGGGACTGCCTGCATCACTGCGGACCAAGAAACTCTTGTGGACAACGGACCTGTCCAAAAAGAAGACAAAGAAACCATCTTTAAAGGGACTTTCACCTTACTCCAGAAGTGCGAGTCCAACTACTCTGCACCCAACGCCCCCAGCCCGTGTACAGAGAAACCAACTATCCAGAGAGGATCCCCAGGTGACTCCGACGATGTGTCCACCCTGGGCTGACCTCTCTGCACCCCCAAGACGACGCCTGCAGAGGGAATCTCAATGACCCCCCTGACCGCGACTGCCAGGGACAAAGATATCTGATGGCTGGAGAAGCACTGCACCTGCAGCCCCCAGGCACGAAAGAAACTGACCACCGGTGAAGCAATGACCAACAGGCGGCCATCACCCTTGCCCAGTCGGTGGCTTGCCCAAGAGGCCCCCCTGTGCCCTGCCTGCAGCGCCTAAGTGACTCCCAGGTCCCTCCATAGAGTTCTATTGAGAACCTGATGTCCTGTTTGCACACTGCACCCGGCTGCCCCCGTGCCGCTGAGGGTGTGGTTTTTGTGCCTACTTGGGGCCCCTCCAGTACTCCTCCAAACCCCCCTGGTCTGTCCTCTGACAACACGGGTACTTACCTGCAGGCAGACCAGACCCGGAGTATCCCCTGTCTTCATAGGGGCCCACGTTATTTTGGCTCCTGTTTGACCTCTACACCTAACCGGCCCTTTGTTGCTGGTGCAGGTTGTTTGGGGTTATCTTGAACCCCCAACGGTGGGCTACCTATGTCCTGGAGATTGAACCTGTAAGTTTGTTACTTACCTTCAAAACTGTACTTTACTTACGTCCCCCAGGAACTGTTGAAAATTGCTGTGTCCACTTTTACAGTAGCTCTTTGCCATTTTAAAGAAAACTGTGTACATTGCTGATTCTATTCAAAGTTCTAATTATTACTGTGTAAAGTACCTTTCATTTAATGTACCTACCTGCTAAATTAATCTTGTGGTTCTAGAAATAAATTAAGAAAATAATATTTTCCTATATAAAAACCTTTTGGCCTGGAGTTAAGTCATTGAGTGTGTGTTTTCACTTATTGCTTGTGTGTGTACAACAAATGCTTAACACTACCCTCCGATAAGCCTAACTGCTCGACCACACACCCAGAAATAGATCATTATTATTATCTATTATTGCCTCTGTTAGGCCTCTTGGGGACCCCCTGAACTCTGTGCACACTGAATCTCATTTTGATATAGTATATACAGAGCCTGCTTCCTGCAGTTACCAATGATAGTTTTGCACAAAAAGTCATTTTCCTCTTTCTTAAAATGGGTGTTGAATGCTGTTGTCCCAACTACATAATAATTGGACAAGGTTCATGCTCCTACAGCATAATGAAATCTGGTTTGGTTTTCAGGTTTTAGGAAATGAAGATGAACTTGAATGAGAGATATTTACCAACAAGTTAATATAACATCTGTAGTTTTGTTCAACCCAATGAACGTCATCAGGTTACTAACATTACCCTTAGTACTGCTGTTCTTCGTTGTGGTCCATGCTTCCTGTCCTCACTCAACAACCATAAGTTTTAATGATGGACAGAAGATATTCTCTTAATTCCATCTTGACATGTGTTTGTAGCTCATGTTTCCACATTTGTCCATGTTTTCTTTACTCTTCAAGCCTTTTTTTTCACTATAGTGCAGTTCATCCCCTTTCTGACCTTGTTCACTGCGTGAAGCACACCAGGGCTTCAGGAGGAGTCAAAGATAAGGGGTGTGTGCGGTAATCTAGGACTGTGACAACAGAAGGCTAGGACTCTGAGTAATGAAGGGTACCAGTGAGAATTACATTTATTGTCACTTCACCCTGTTTCCTCTTCACAGTCCCTAGTCTCCTCTCAAGGTATTCTGTAATCCATCAAAATATTATCCTTCACTCAAACCACATACCCCCATTTAGTAGTTTAAGTTTCATACTTATTTGCGCAATAATTTTCAGAAACTTACCATATTTCATACTTTATTAGATTTTTCATTCTCCGGGATAGTGAAGTCCTCCAATGAGAAACTCATTTCCAACAGGGAAGAAGACAAAAAATTATCATCCATATATATTCTAACAAACACTCTGCAAGATGGGCCACAGGTGATTGAAAGCTGCATATACCTGGCACCCTGACCTGCAAAAGAGAAAAGAACATTACAGATAAAACAATTTCTAACCCTCGTAATATCAGAATATTCTTCTATCATTTTAATATAAATGTTATTTCGAAATACACTAACTAAACTTCCCTCGTGTATCAATGTGTTGTTTCAGTTCATTATGTACTGCACTTAGTTCAACTACTGTGGCGTCAAGTCCCATCGGAGACAGTAAGCACAACAACTCTTCAGCTAAGACTGTAATGATTATTATTAGGACCCTTAAACTAACAATTTTACAACATTTGCTGTATTCCATTCTCTAGTGAGACTAAAACAAGCTGTGCACCAATGAAGAATGATCTGGCACACCGGGCCCAATTCACAAAGTCACTATCGGTCATAAATGTACATTTACGTCCAAAGCGCCTTCATCTACCCCTATTCATAGGAGGAACCCTGGCAATCGTAAATGCTTTGACGACTCGGTATTTGTACCATGATTGTATAGAAATCCGCAGCAGTAAATCTCAATGAAGGGGTGGAAAGTGGACAGAAAACCACATGGATGGCCTTGTAAGTTTGCAA
Organism: Pleurodeles waltl; assembly: GCF_031143425.1. Taxonomy (NCBI): domain Eukaryota; kingdom Metazoa; phylum Chordata; class Amphibia; order Caudata; family Salamandridae; genus Pleurodeles; species Pleurodeles waltl. Next base: position 1,068,982,692 of record NC_090439.1, on the reverse strand, counting down.
CCGCCCACAGCCTCATACATTTGTGGGCATTCTCAAACTCAAACACGACCCTGACCCTCCTTAGAAAGGGTCAGAGATTTACTGTAGCCAAGGTGTGGGAAGAGCAACAGATCACCCCCGTAGCTGGTGGGGGTTGAGGGAAAGCCTTTCTCCATGGTGAAAGATGCATTTCCTATGGAAGAAAAGGAAAACATTTACCTTGAACATACTGCTGCCCTTCCCACTGCAGGAAAGGTTAGCTTTGCATCTCAGTATTAGCTGTCCCCTCTCACCAAAAATGGTATTGTGCAGCTTTTGTGTTCCTCAAAAGCTTTCTGCGTACGATGTAATAGCTGTATTTGCTATTGCAATAAGCAGGACAATATCAGCTGTCTCTGGTGAGACTGATTCCTTTGTTTCCCTTTCATCTGCTAGATTCCCTTCTCTGGAACTCTTGCATCTGGACGGGGAATGCATCGCTGCCGCTCAAAGTGGGTTCCATTTCATTAACAAAATATGGAGTTACTGCCCCATCCATTTGCCATTTCAGTCGACCTATCTGAATGTGGTGTTTGAATTGCCCTGATTCTCAAACAACCGTCTGAATTATTCTGAAAGTGGAGTTTTACAAAAGGGTCCTTCATTCCTAGGAGGGAGGAGCATTGGTGTAGGATCATGCCTCTGAATGTTGGAATGTTGTGTGAGAGGAATCTTGGGGTGCTGGGATTCTGGAGTGTGGGAGAAGGAGAGAGGAACTGTGAGAAGGAGGAGGCTTGATCTATTGCTGGGGGTTATATAGTTTGCTGTACTGTTTAACTCTGGAAAAAAACATGAAGAACCTGAACTGGACTTCCTGGTGATTGCTACAATTGGCATCTCTTCATTCCTTTAGGCCTAGATCTTTAGTTTTTCAGACCGCTTTTGTGTGGCTCCATGAGGCTGCAGAACCATTTCCCTCCATATCCCCACCTGCCCCCACCACTGCTTCCTTAATGGTGAAGAGTTGAATGTATTTGTGAATGCTCTCCATATCATCCGTCTTTTTACAATTTTTACCATTTGTCTGTTTATAAATGACCTTTTAGCGATTTGTTTTGCTGCGATCCGTGACCCCTCCGATATGATTTGCACTTCAATACATGCCCCAAATAATATATGGTACCGTACTCTCAGAAGGACGGAATTGCCACTGTGAGAAAAGTTTGTACTTAAAAAGTGGCATAAATTATCTGGACTTAGCGATTCTAGACCAGTCTCTACCCTGTCTGCTCGGAACGTGGGCTGGATCCGACCACTGGCTCCTTAGACTTGTGTGGTCTCCCAATTGTCAGTTTCTCTTATTTGCCTCACCTGAGCAGCCTAAGGGTTACGTTGGGGTGCCCCTGCGGCAAAAGATCCACTTGGGGGGGCAGTTCAGTGATCTGCTGTGTTGTTGACTAATGGGCCAGTCCTCACTTCACACCAGTTGTGTTAGCGTTCTGCTCTGACTTGCACAGAAAACTTTGGTTACCATTGCAAGCATCCACTAAAATGTGGTCTGGGTCATCATTGCATTTATTTATTTTCCTTTTAATTTTTTTTCTCTCAGCCGATAGTTTGATTCATAAAAAAGCTGTTCTTTTTGTCAGTTTTACGGAATTTAGACAACCTTTTACCCTGGGTATATTTCAGTTATGGTGGCCAAACAAAAACGTAGACAGTGTTGCCAGTATATTTTTAAAAATGTAAAAATCTCGAACCTTCAGTTTAAAAAAAAAAAAACATTGAAGCAAGTGTTCTAGCTACTTTTAGAATTGGAAGAAACCTGAGCATAAGAATAAGTTCCAAAGCACTTGAGCATCACCAGACCAAGCACCTTTTGGCCTTCCCAGGATTTAATCTGCATGCCTGATATTGTGTGACTATAACTCAGAAATAAATCGGTACAAAATGTCAGAAATCAACAAATTGTAGTATTCCTAATATGATTTGTATTGATCTCTTACATGATGTCAAATGAAATCAAGATGGTCAGCAGACGCGTTACCTACTGGAGTGTTGCAGACGAGCATTTACTCATCTTGATTGTTTTCTTTCTTTCTGCACCTGGAAAATATTTTCCATGTAGAGCATGTCCTTCTGTGTATGTATGTATGTACATGGCATTTCTATAGCACATACCTAGTCAAAAGGCAGTTGAGTCCTGTATAGGGTAAAAAACGAGCATAAAGCCAACCAGTAGTGGGAGAGAGAGAGCTGAATTATGGCTGCTTATTGCAGCGTGATATAGTGTTCTTTAAAGAGGTATGTGTTCCACTCTCTCTGAAATTGGTGCATCTTAGGGGCGGTCCTGGTGTTCCAGATCCCGGATCTATAGGTAGAAAAGGTTTATTACCTTATTTTTCTTTGTTAGGCTTCTTAATCTGCAGTCTGATGGTGTCCTGGTTGTGGCGAGAAACATCAGAGATGTTGAGCTTGTCTGCAAGATGTGTGCTGGTCCTGATTCCTTCTTTACAGTTCTTGAACATATGGTGGTCTAAGAGGGTATTTTCTACCCCATTTGCACACTTACTCAAACCTCTTGTTCAGACAAGTGTACATGTGCAGTTAGTGTAGCCACACACACATTGAAAATGTTTCAATACCCATGATGGTAAGACTTTGAAGGTGATCCATACATTTCCAGTGTCCAAATCCTGTGAACGTCAATCTTTCCCAAAATTCGTTCTATAGCACTGTTCAAAGTCCACCGTATATGGGAATTTTTATAAAAGTAAGTATGTTTTTCAAATGGAAAAATCCGCAAAATTCCTATTCAATGACCCATTATTTTTATTTTGTTGCCTTCTAATACATCTTTTTCGCACCTCATTTACACTTGGGTGTGCAAAATGTTTTGTGAATCAGATGGTGTACAGATTGTTGTCTACGGTAATAGAACTCTTTACTAACGAAGCATCTATAATTTGTAGGTTTAAGCCGCTTACAAGATGGGTTCTGCATTAAACCACATGACACGACAACTCAGTGATTTGCTTTTCAGGGGTTTGAATTAAGATAAGGCCAACTCCACTTGCCATCTTGGAAGGTTGATAACAATAGCATCATTAAATGGGGCAATGGTAACACTGGTTATTTACAGACAACATATCTCGGTACGAAGCATTATGTGTAAGCAAGTTACTCACTTGGAGTTAGAATAGCTTCCTCCTATAACAATATTCGGGTTACAGAACATCTTGCTCCTTTGAGTCTGTTGTGCACATTTTTCAAGGTCATCGTCAAGGATGTTTGGCACCTTTACTACAGCTAGAGTATTAAATATCATAGATTGTTCCAATTTTGTGTCATGCTTTCCTTTTAAAGGACCTTATGTCATCCATCTCATTTATATAGAGTATGTCTGCTCTATCCTACACCATTTAGCTTGAATTACTGTACCTACAAAGATAATCTATAAATGCAAAATTGAAAAAGGAAGTTTAACACAAATCATTGTTCCAAAGCTGTCTCTTCCTTAGTGAGTTCTGCCTGTTTTTAATTCTGAAATGCCAAGTTATCAGTTGGCAGACACAGGATTTCTGTTTATGACAAAGCGGTTTCAATTTTTCTATGTCCTGCTTTAAATGGGCATTGATTTGCAAGTGGAGGAGGGTTTTAGTGATGGATTGATGAGATGTGTATAATGCGCCAGCAGGATAGCATCCACTTTTCTGCTTCGCTGTTGAAACTGCCCAATTTATAACTCATCAAATTGAAGGTAGTTTCATCAGCAAAATGACAAATTTGTAAGAATGATGTATTGTCCATTTTATGAAGTACATGCAGGCCTGGTGAATAGTATGTGAAAGTGGTTGCCCTCGGCAAAGATGGTGCTTGTATGTGTCCTTTCGGATCAGCCCCTTACTGCCCTTGCTGAGGTTATGCTATAATCTGATATCTCAGGTGCTAAAGTGTAGAAATTGGATAATCTCTTGGAATGTTGCAAGTAACAACTCTTGGTAAAGTTAGAGATGCCATTGTACATTCCAGCTACATATCTTCTTTTAAATAAAATACTCTGGCCTTAATTCATAAAGCCATCGCACACCTAAAGTCACTCAATGTACATTGCACTCATGCATCTATTTACTCAAACATAATGCTACCCCAGTAATGTGTTTCGATGGGGGTAAATATGTATTTAGGGACGTGGAGTAGGGGTTCAATAATGCAAAGGGAGTTTGGTGAGCATCAGTATACTCAGAAATTGTGGCTATTCCATGGCCTATTCTATCCAGGAAGCAGTAAGAGGCCCATGCCTGTCAAGAGCAGGATAAATCCCCATCCTGGGCAGAAACGGGGAGGCAACTCCTCCAAAAGTGCTTGTGGTCCTTACACATTCTTGTTTGGCGAGTCTGGAGTTTAGTTGCAGGTTCCCTCTTTTTTCAATGCACGACACTCATCAACATCGGGTTTTTATCATTCTCCTAGTTGGTCATCATTTCCAAATATTTGCACTTCTAGAAGACCTCCTGTCTCTCTTGGGGAAGCCAGGTGGCATCACTGCAATTATGCTCTCCTATTTTCCATTCTCTATGCATATGTGTTGTTATTTGTAGAGCGCGACCTTAGCTTGAGGGCAAAGGAGAGCTAAAGAAAGTGCTTGGTCTCCAGGAAGATAAGATGAAGGAAGGTCAAGGCAGGCTGTTGGGTCGGGGTAGTGCTTCTTTCCTGCATTGTAGGAGATCTGGTGCTAAAACTGATGTTGGCATAGATGCTGCTCTGCATCCTCTGAGAATGAGCAGAGAAGCCTGCCTTTTTTTTCCTTTGTGTGTGATTTTGTCTATAATTTCACTCACGAAGAGGTTGATAGCATTACATTTGTCAACTGAAGCACAAACTATGAAATCTGAGGATAGGGGCAGTGTTTGCCAGTCACAGTCTTGAAAAAGGCTTTGTTTCAGCTGGTTGGCTGAGTGATGGTGGGTTTGTAATAAGAGGCTTTAGTTGTGTCAGTTTTGCGTTCTGACACAACTTTATTTTAGAGATGAAGGATGTAAACTGAGCGTCTCTAGGGACTTGGCCAAATTGGTGGCCGCATCGGACGCTTGCTGAGAAGCGCCGCACCAGGCTCGCTCATCATCCTGCTACACATGTGGTAGGGGCCCCCTTGAAGTGGTCATCGCCTGACTGTCAAGGACGTGACATACCTTGTTGTGCACTATCTTCGGCCCCTGGCCCATGGAGTGAGGGGGATGGCGGGAGCTGGAGAGTTTGGCCGGTAATGGCCTGCATCAGACTTGTGCTCCGGGCCTGCTGAACGGCACTGGAGGGCACTGGTATGCCAGTGAGGACGACATCGTACGGGAATGTGCAGTGACCCATTCAACTGGTGAGCACAGTGACCCCGATTGCTCGGAACACTGCCTGGGAAGCCTCCCTGTTTGCTGCGGGGAGCAACGCCCGACGACCTGTACCGCGCTAGACCCCATTGGCCTGGAATGCGGGGCCTACTGTCACTGCCGGGCCCCTGGGGGCTACTGTGAGTAGGAACACTGCTGTGAGGTCCCAATCACAGAATTACTGCATCCCGAATGACTAGAACCGAGGGCCAATGGCCGCGGGGGGTATCACACGGCAGCACAGCCTGCCCTCTGCTGGGTCATGTTGCCAGGGCTTTACGCTGCAAGAGGGCCCCCCCCCCCAATCCCTGACACCTGTGAGGACTTGGCGATAGCAGCCGCCGGACTGGGTGGCCAAGCGGGGCTGCCATTCTTTTGTGCTCAACACTACTGCTGGGGGTTCCTGCGAGCGGAGGAGGCCCGATACTTCGCACCGATCCCTGTCTGCCTCCCCGGCTGTGGCCCTACCCAGCCCCACCCAGCCCCAACTATAGTTCTGGAGCTACCTACATGTGGGGGAGACTGCCATGTGATTGAGGACTGCCCTGCTGGCTTGCAGTTGTGGGCATATGCCCCACTGGCTTGCTGAAAGTAACTACAAAGAGGTGACGTTTGGGTCAGTGGTACTGCAAAGGTGGTGGTGAGCTTGAATGTGCTTGGGGGTGCCGATTGATTGTTTTGAGACCCATCACAGATTGCTGGGAACTTGGCTCCTCCAGATCAAGGCTGCATATTGCTGAGGGTGCACTGTCACAGCGGCCCTCTGGCCCATTCAGAATGCCTGTCTGGCAGCCGTGCCTCTTTGGCGCCCTGGGGTCTGGGGCTTAGCGATGTTGACTCTACTGAGGAACCCTGGACTCTGCTGAGGATTTGATAATGGCTGGTCCACCACCTCTTCTCTTGCCTGTCTCTTCCTGTGAAGGGAGGCCTGCATCGCTCTTTCATCCAGACGCCTTGGGGATTCCAGTGCCCTAACGTTGGGAGACGTGGGTGGTGCCTTTCCTACCCCCCACATTCTGATGGGGAAAGACAGATCCAACTGGGCACTACCCAGTGAGCCTGCCTCATCTCTACCGGCCTTGGCCATGATTGCCCTGCAGGACCCCTTAACCATGCTCAATAAAGATTTGGAACAATTTGAGAAGGTTCTGCATGCCATCTTGGATACCAAGACCTCGCTGGAGCACGCAGAAGTGCTTCCTGGAGGAGTGGCTTATGGAAACTGCACTGAAAGACAGGGTTCTTGCCCTGTTCTCAGTGGAGATGGCGCAACATGTTCCGGGGTGCCCGTCTCAGGCAGGAGCACTGCCGCTCCCCCTCATTTCACCTTTTCTTAACTGTTGTGACCGAGACCTTATCCTCCAACTTTTCCACACAAAAGATCCTTGGCAATTTGAGAACATGTCTATTGCGGCCTTTCCAAACTTCACTCTGGAGGTCCAACGCAAATGCGAATGCTACATGAAAGTTAAGCAGTGCTTGCGGGAATCGCAAATCCAATATATGCTCCTGTTCACGGCGAAACTCAAAGTCATCGATGGTGACTCTCCTCATGTCTTTGCTACTCCTGAAGATGTATGGACTGTGCTTCATGCAAAGGGTCTCGTCCGCGCCACTGATACAGAAAGAGAAGAGGAAATCTGGGCGACACCTAACACCATGCGCCAACGGCGCAAGACACCATGCACATGCCTGGATCAAGAAAAAGCAGTCATGGAATAGTGCACGCAATAGAGGCAGCCTCGCTTCACCATCATGCCAATCCATTCACTGCTGTGCGGAACGGGCCGCCCAAGGACTCGTTCTCCAATGCCTGCACCTCTGAGGCACTTCCACCTCCAGCACCATGGCTCCTAAGGTCACTCCAATATCCGCTGATGACATCATTTGACCTGCCACGTTGGGATGCTGACTCCTCTTCTTTCCCCCTTCCTGATGACCCCAGGTGCCACCACTCCCAATGTGTCTGGTTTGGCTACACCGACTTTCTTAATATAAGGGCTGTGTACTGGGCACGTACACATTGCCTTACTTCAGGAGACCCATCTCACAGCGCCCGAACTGCGCCCGAACTGCATAGCATACGTCCTACCTGGAGGGGAGGACCTACGGGACCACTATGTCAGCCTACGCGAGGGGGATGCTCATTTGGATTGCCCCAGGGGTTCCCTTTTGCCCTGGGCACTCACCGGGTGGACACGGATGGGTGATATGTGATACTGGAGGGAGATCTACATGGTGCTTCCCTTACCCTGGTGGCGTTGTATGCCTCTAATGCCCACCAAGCTGGGTTTCTGTTTGCACTTACCCCAGTGCTTTTCCATGATCTGTTTCACCCCGGGCTCTGAGGGTGGCAATTCTAATTGTGTGCCTGACCCACAACTTCACCTCTCCATTCCCCTCTTGCACGCAGCGGCCAACACCCGCACTACACACCAATTTGGCCAATGGTGCACACATATGCGCGTACATGACACATGACGCGTGGGGCATCCACATGACCTTGAATACTATTCTATTGTTCGGTACATGATGTACATACTGGGATTGATCTCTTCTTGTGCACAGATCATCTTGGTCCCCTGATTGTTTGATTGGAATACCTGGTGCACTCCTTATAAGACCACTGCCCCTTGCTGCTCACTGTACGTTAGGGCAGACAATGCCCCATCATACCCACCTGGGATGTTAGGCTGAAGCTCTCTGTGACCATCCCTTTCACAAGGCTCTGACACAATGCCTCACTCAATACTTCAAGGAGAACAACGGTTATGCTTTGTTCCGTACCCTGGAGTGGGATGCTTATAAGGTTGTGGTGCGCGGCCTCCTGGCGTATCCACTGACGCTTGACTGAAGATCTTGTCACCTTTGAGCGGGATCTTTGTTTTTTGGAAATGCTGGTTGCCACCCAGGCGGCATCACCTACCCGGCTGAAACGACTGCACAAACAAATGAAGCCGAGGCATCCTTGAGTCGACATGACTGTCGGAAAAGGATGGCCCTACAACATGCTCAGGGCAATCACTCCAGCAAATCTTTGGAATGGCTTGCTCAAGAAGGACAGCACTGTGCCCCCATTATGGCACTGCGTCTGCATGACGGAGGGCTGATTACCTCCCAGCTGGCTATCAGTGCAGCCTTGTTACCAGGGGCTGGATGCCTGCTCTGCCGCCTCTGGATTGTATACCCAGGTTCGTGAGCGGTATTTCCCTTCCTAGGCTGACTCCCTTACAGTGGGATGAACTTGAGGAGCCCCTACAGTTGTAAGAGATCCGTGTGGCCATTTCACAGATTGCCCGAAATATAGCCCCGGGCACGGACGGCCTGCTGATCGAGTATTACGCCACCTTCTCTGCACAGACCACCCAACACCTACTGGCTGTGTTTAATGAGGCCAGGAACCAGGGTGGGCTTCCAGACTCCTTTCAGGCCCTGATCATGGTCCTACCTAAACCAGGCCATGATCCACTGGATGTTAGGTCGTATTGCCCCCGTTCAATGCTGAACCTTGACTGCAAGATATTGGACAAAGTCCTGGCGAATCGCATGCTCCTTGTCCTTCATACACTCGTGCATGACGACCAGTGTGGCTTTATACCAGGTTGAAGCACATTTATCAACATACGCCAGCTACTGCACCTCATACACAACACTCCCCCAGAGGCTTTGAACCAAGTGGCTGTATCATTGGACACTGAAAAGGCCTTTAATACTCTCTGGTGGGATTTTCTCTTCTCAACCTTTACCACTATGGGTATTGGGCCTCCGTACCTACGTTGGGTGCACACTCTGTACGCAGACCCAACCGCATTGGTGAAGACTTGCCAAGTGATATCAGACAATTTCAGCATTCAGCGGGACACCCTCCAGGGCTGCCCACTGTCCCCAATCATCTTCGCATTGGCCATGGAGCTTCTTGCTTGCCACCTGAGTAACCGAGCGTGTGAATGGGGCATTCCTGAGTTTGGCATTCATCATATCATATATCACTTTACATGGATGACCCTCTGGTTTACCTCCGAGACGTTGGGCCGCTCTCCCTGATCTCATGTATCTATTGGATTAATTTGGAGATGTGTTGGGCCTGCAGGTGAACTGGCCCAAATCATGCTTATTCCCGCTGACACAGTGCCCAGCACCACATAGAACCGAGACAAGTATGCACCTTCATTGGTGCTACGACTCCTTCAAACACCTGAGAGGGCTGATTTATCCCGCTTAGAGGGGCCTTCGGGAGGGCAACCTTGACAGGGCAGTTGGTTCTATCCCCCGATCCATGCCCTTTTGGCGGTTGCTACCTTTGTTCACACTAGGTTGTGTTGCCATATCCAAAATGTTGGTGCTGCCTTAGTTACTGTATTTCTTTACAGCCCTGACGGTTGTGCTTCCACAGTGTTTTTTCCGAATGCTTAATGGCCTAATACTGGAATTGATATGGCGTGGCAATCGTGGCGTTGCCTTGACCATGATCCAGCATCTGCTGCTGGAGGGTGGACTTGGGGCTCCTAATTTTGAACTTTACTACGCAGAGGCACAGCAACAGTAGCCGATGGCCTGGGTATCCTCTGCCACCTGTCCGGAACTACTTCTTGTCCGAGCAGTGTTGGATGATTTGAGTATTTACACCTGGCTGTTTGACTCTTTCATCTGTTCTCGGCACGAGACGATCCAGATGACGGTGGCCCGCGCTTGCTGGCACAGATTTGTGCACCCTCATGCTCCTCACATCCCAAATTTTTGCCAGCAATTGCCATTTGGGACGTACCAAAATTACAGGGGGCGACTTGGAACACAGACAGGGATCTCTGGAGGTATGCAGGCATTGAGCAATTAGGGTACCTCTATCTCGAGGGGGTCATCATGTCCTTTCAGGACATTGTAGATACCTACGGCTTGACTGCTGGCCAGTTTTTAACCTACTACACCATACAACGTGTGATACAGACTGCCTGGGGTGGTGGGGAAGAGGAGCCCCCACCTGACAGCGCTATATACTATGTTGTCCTCCAGTGGCATACAGCATGCTATCGCAACTCTCTGTACGGTGCTGCATGAGACCTCACTGGACTGTATGTTGAGCGCATGGGCTAGGTGGGATGCAGCACTAAAACAGCCTTTGTCAGATGGAGTTGGGCCCAGGCACTTGAGTTGGTCAAGAGGGTATCTCGCAACCCCAGGTTCAGGTTCACACAGTTCAATTATGTCCATCAGACCTACCTTGCCTCTCAGCACTTCAAGAGTATGTTTACGATGCTCTCCCCCGCTTGCCCCCATTGCATGTTAAAGGAAGCAGAGTTCTACCACATGGTACAGAACTGCCCAGTGCGGCAACCAACCTGCCACAAGGTGACTACAGTAGTGGTGGAACTAATGGCACATGCCCTCACTCCTGTGCCTCCCTCCTGACTGCTAGGGCTTCATCCCCGTAAGAAAGGCGAAAAACACTCGTACAGATTTATTGACCTTGCTTTTGTTTTATATAAAACAATGGGTGGTCATGGCCTGGAAGGCATGTGTCCTGCCTGATCTCCAACAATGCTTCTGTGACCTACTGACATGGTCTTGTGCAGAGGTTCACACCCTTCAGTGGCTTCGGATGTGGGGGATCTCCCCCTCGGTGGTCAGTGTTAGGAGACCTTTCTGCTTAATGAGGAAGGCAAGAATGATGCGTAGCCCCACCCCCAGCCCCAGAGCCCACACTTTACCACTATGACACTCAGGACGGTGCATGTTGGCATGTGCAGGAGTGAGTGAAAAATGATGAATACTCGACCCAGTGGTTATTCGATCAATACATTCTACATCCCTCAGCGCGCATGACTGCTTCCTCTGCATTTACCATGACCACATCGCCTGTCTCATCCTGGAATGGGGTCCTTCTCCCGCCCTCCCTCCCCCCTGCACTTATGTGTCATACCTACACATATTACTCACTCTTCACACTTAACAGGCGCAAGGGCGGCTCCTCCACAATGGCGGAGGAGGGTCTCCTCCCTGGCCAACAGCCAGGAGATTAAAAATAAAAGGATAGTTACACTATCCTTTCATTTTTCATTTGCTGGCTCAGCCAGCATGTGAAGGGAGGGCTGGGCCATGGGAGGTGGGATGAGGAGAGAGTGCACCTAAGTGCGCATGTGTGTTTGGCATGCCGGCCAAACACACATGCGCATTTAGGTTTCTCCAGCACGGCTGTTATACACAGCCGGGCTGGAGAAACTGCACAGACCCCAAGGCTGTTTCTGAGAGGCAGTCCGAGCTGCTCAGACCAATCCTGGTGCTGCTTTCATGCTAGATTTAGCATGAAAGCAGCTCCAGGATTGTGGGGAAGCCTGTGCTGGTGTCCCAGTGAATGCTGAGACACCAACCATCAGGAGCAAGAGGCGACAGGAAAGGTAAGTGCTAATTTCTTTTCTTTTTTTTTTTCTTTTCTTTTTTTCCTGTTTCCCCTACCCCCCCAAATCCTCTTTAACATTTGCCGCCTCTGGACAGGCGCCTTTCTGAGCTATCTACTTCCCTCCTCATATATGACTCGACTCTTTACTTGTTCCATGCAGTCTCATGAGCTCATTTATTTCTGGTATGATGTTTTGTTTGATATAACAGTATTTGTTACTGATACCCTCGAAATGGGCACGTTAGTTCCGCTAGGCATATTGTTTGATAAATGTGTTTTTGTATAAATGGTTTTTGCATATGCCGTATGTTGCAACAACTCTCTGCCTGCTGCGATGAATGTGTCAGCTGTTTCATTCTAAGCATAAAACCCAATAAACACATGTAATAAATAAATAAACCGAGCGTCTCTGGACAGAACCGGTTGTGGCGAGTGTAATGGAAGCCTCAACATCAGTGAAAGGGCAAAGATGGAGGGAAATGTGGGTTCTCCTTGCCTCCCGCCCGTGCCCATTGTCTGCTTATTAAGCACTGGATTTTTTGCAAAAAGGGTCTGTTTCTGAGGTCTGCAGTAATCCCGCCTGAGATGTCTGTGGCCAGGATGAGAGCTGTATCTTCTTCCTCTGCACCCACACCCCAAATTGTGCCATTTAGGCAGTGATTTGTGCAGAATATTTGGGTCTGAATGGGGGGGGTAGGGCTCGCAGGGTGCTACCAGATTTCAGGGTAAGGGAGAGTGGGCGGTGAGAAGCATTGCTAGTATGTGCAAGAGTGCCAGGGTGCACATCTAGGGAGATCCAGTGCAAGGCGCCAAGAATCAGGGTGATGTGTGCCTAGTGGAAGGCAGTAATGAGTAGCTGATCTGTCCCATATACTAATCCTCTGACTGCATTTAAAAAGGCCAAATAATATGATACCAGCAGTGAGCCTTTTAGATGAACCTAGAGGCCGGTGCATGTGATGAATATAAATGTCAGGGGTTAGTTTCTTTTTATGTTTTTTCAGGAGCACCAGTTGACACTGGGTCAGTTTCTCCCTGTTATTCATGGCACGTTTAACGATAAAACAAAAAATGATTATTTTACTGTTTGTTTTAGGTCCAGAAGGGCAGTAGTTAGTGCAACAAAAAATGAATAGAATAAAAGTTAAGGTCGCGGAAGACAATGAAAGCACCCCCCCCTAAAAAAAAATACCAAGGGGGAGAGTCGAATACTAGCAAAGCATCTTTCAACTTAGAAAAAAACACAGTGAGGGTAAAGGAAGTCAACATCCTCCGATAAGTAACAAGAATTGGCAAAAATAGTTAGTCTTGACTAGTGTACATTTTATTAAAGTATTTAATTATTTATTTATTGCAGACGTACGCAATATGAAAAAAACAGGCAAGCATGTAAGAAATATTTAAATAAAGGAGTGACCCTGTAACAGAGGTTTCCTAGCCCTGGCACTGAAGTGCCTTCATTCCTTCAGCCACTGTACATGTCATTGGCAAAACTCAAAGTGTGTGAGAGCCAATGGACCCTGTGGGCTGACCCTTTGACCTGTGGTGTGCTAGGCAAAAGAAAAATGCGAATATCACTCCCACTGACCAATGAATGAAGAAGGCTTATAGAAAGACTCTGTACATGTGTATGTTTGTACATATTTATTATAATATTAAACTGTCAAGAAAGCAACAGCGCCTCCATACTAGACCTAAAAAGCAGTACAGAAATAAACAACACCCTAAACCATTCATTATTTAAAAGTAAGTTGAATGTTTCAGTAGTGCAACATAGATCCTTGTTTATGTTGCTATAGATGTAGCCTACAGTTTAGCAGGAACCATTCTGATTGGCTTTATAGACTAATTACACCCACCATCGTTTACTGCTGGCTGTAAAACATTTTGTATTATTTCTGTTAACATTTGTAGGGCGTATTCCGGCCATAGCATCGAAGCACTAGCAAGTGAGAAGAACAGAGTCAAATCAATAGAACAGGAAAGAGCAGATTTTTTGGGGAAAAGGCCAGGTTTTGAGATGTTTACGAAACGACATATAAGCTTCCAGCTTCCTACCATATAGAGGACGGGAATTCCAAAACCTAGCTGCAGCAGCAGAGAATACCCAGTCTCCCCATCTGATTTTCTGAAAGCAAGGAACAAGGACCTTGTAAAGGCCTGCTGATCTTAAAAGGCAGCTGGGAGTATACCGCCTTAATGTGGATTGAAGATATTCAGATCCCTGGGAATGAAGAGCCTTGTATGTAAGACATAAAACCTTGAAAGAAATGTGCTTTCTAATAGGTAGCCCGTGTAGCTGTCTAAGACTTTCACTTGCTGAAGCCGACCTAGGAAGACCCAGAACTAAGCGCGCTGCGGCATTGAGCCTTGATTAATGTTCAATAGTAATGCGTTGCAATAGTCCAGTCTGGACAAAACCAAAGCAGGTACGACATGAATTCTAAGCTCATTAGGGAGGAAAGGTAGAACTTTCTTTAAGATTTTAATCAACCAAAACAGACTTTGGTGGTTTGATTGACCTGTAGGTCAAAAGTCAGAGAGCTATCAAACAGAATACCTAAGTTTTTAACTACTGGCATTGGCCATGGCAGTACCCCGCAGGAAGCAAACAAAGTCATCTTTCCAACAGAAAATTGGCTTTTGGCCCCAAAAGATGTAAGGGTCAAACATATAGGTGCCTCCAAGATATGAAATAGGTACCATTCGGTTAAAGAATGACTACTCATCCTCCTTCCCCAAGACTGGAAGAAGCCTGTCTCACCTTCACCATAACTGGATACCAACCTGGTACGCGCACGATGCAAAAAAACAGGGGATCCATGTCTGCATGTGGAAGGGTTTGCTGTGGCACACAGAGTGCCCAGAGGAGCAGAGATGCTCAGAGTTGCCCTCTACACTTGGTAGAATGAAATATCCAGATGTTAAGTCTGTGCCTTCGGTTTATGTAAAAGTGGTGGACAGCATAAAAGGTATTTCAAATGTGCATGACTACCAAAGGGGAGTAAATCTATGTACATGCATCTACGTGCATGAAGACGTCCGGTGAGTAGTGTTAAGTGCAGATGGCATTGCTTGCTTATTCCTTTATTCTGCCCTTCAGTTGAGAATGAGGCCTCTTTAGCTCACTCCTTCTGTGCTACTGTTGTATTGGATGTATGGATTTCCTTTCAGCCCACGTGCAACCACAATTGTAAGAGAGTTATCTGGTAGTCTGCTTGGACATTTAATATTTTTCATATAAGGTGTACATAAAAAGTGACGCACACACAGCTTTGATAGACACTGCGCATCTTTTTATTTGAAGGTGGGGCAGTTTGGACATGTCCACGTTTTCTAAGATGCCTTTACCTGTCTGTCCAGTGACATGTCTTAGCTGCAATGCATCTATAGATCACTCAGTTTATTTAAACAATCGTGTGTTTAAGCCATATATGTTGTTATATTTTATATGTCACCTCTTACTTGGAACATTTTTTGTAGATAGACGTGACTGCTTCAATCACTAACTTTTAACTGGTTGCTTACGGAGTGTGGATCCGTGAGCCCGAGGTGTGAGATGGGATAACAAACTCTCCCATCTAATCATTTTTTAGGGTCGAGCGTACAAGCGCTCCGTCCCTGTTGTAATCTCTCTTTGGGCATGTAACCACGCCCATGTCACGCCTGCCACTTTCATTGGTTTGTGGGCTTGCCTTTTAAAATCCGCTTGCTTTCATTAGTAAGAGGCATGCATACATCATGCCTTTTCCGGTGTTTAGCCCTCCTCGAGCGTACCGGCCAACTACTGAAAACGTGCGAGGCTTGATGTTTTCAGCCTGGTTTCTGCACTACTTTATCTTTTTATTCTCCACACAGCGTGATCGTGCTGGATTTTGCATAGTGCTATCACGCTCGTTTTTTTCTTCCACATTTTGTATATTATTTTTCATTTAAATTCTTAAACCTTGTTTCAAGGCCAGCTCTGGGATTCCGGAGTTTTTGTAATGCATTTTTCGGATTACTATCCATTTATCACAGCGTGAGCACCGAACACTTCCCTTCTCTGTTTTGGAAGCAGGAAATGTTTCATATTTGCCAAATATGTGTCCTCTCCTCTTTTACGTTATTGCATAATGAATGTTATACTTAAATTTGTTGTATTTCAACTTGTTGGCTTATTTTACCACATGGAACTTTGTTGTAGTTGTGTTAATCACAGCTGGTTCCAGGTGATATTGTCAAAGGATAGGCCTGTTTCTTTATAGTATGATGGCAGCACCAGCATCTCTTCAAATGGTCTGAAGTTTGCCCCACGGTCTATGGAGCATTCCTGCCAGGACTTTACAGGGACTCTGCGAATGTGCACAGAACAGTCACCAGTCACTCCTCTCCCTCGTCAGGGGGCTTCTTTTCTCTCTTTGTAAGCAGCATCCTTCCTCTACAGTGTGGGTGAGATGAGCTGAAATTCATATTTTGCAGAGGATCTGCAAAAACCAGCAATCTTTTGATCTGACGATCTCGCCCCATCCACAAGACCTGCTTCCAACGAGAGAGAGTCTAATTGATTTCTCCAACAAAGAACTTCAAAAGGTTGCGGAATAAACATGAATTTTTATCAAAGTCAGCCGGACTCTTCAAAAGCCTCCTGCAGTATTTTTTTTGTAATATAAGGTTTGAAATGCTGTCGATGAGGTTTTAAATGCCTTTTGTACAAACAATGTTTTTTATTTTATTTTAATCGTTTGGGGCACATTTTCCGAGCTATCCATTCTCATCTTCATATAAAAAAACAGAGGGAAACATTGAACTTCACAGGATTTGCTGCCGCTGATCAAAGATCTTTAATTATTCTGTTCGAGTGGCAACTAGGCAGGCTGTGTTGCCTTTTTGTGCAACTCCTTGAAAGCAGATTCAGTGAAGTGCTAACCACGGATGCCCTAGCTAAGCAGGTCTGTGGAATGTTCTGCCGTGGCCTCTGTGATTCTTTAAGGGACAGGTTTCCACGCCTTCGTCGCGCGTCCCTGTTTGTTTAGCGTTTCCACACATGAATTGTCTCATTTTTTCCCGTAATCAGACAACCTGTGAACACAGCTGTCATCTTTTGTTCCATGTTATAGTCATTTTGTTTTTCCATATGCCTCAAGGAGTGCAGTGTCAGCAATATTGTTCCCCTTCGTCTGATTCCGTCTCGGTTCCGTATTTTTCTTGCAGAAATATTTTCTTTTGTGTGATAGTATAGGACCGACATCCTGATCTACACCGTTAGGGATGCATTTTTCCAGAAACGAATCAGATTGCTGGGACTCCCGCCCAGCCCACGGGGACACCGCAGCGGCCTCCTGGGAGGTCTTTCCGAATAACCAGTTGTTACACTTTGTGTAGGCCGAACCAGCATCAACATTATCTCCACAGTGCACGGAGGAATCGGCAATTTGTTTTTATTTGTCCACAATAAGGCAGAAGGGATTCCCGGTGCAAATCCACTTTTTGGTGGAGGGTGAGGGATCGGTCCTCTGCTTAATTTCAGATGAAAAGATGCGAGCACCACGGCTCTGCCGTAGCCATCCGCTGACTGACGCGAATGCAGCAATTCTGATTGGTCCACGCCTTCAACCAGTAGGAGTACTGTGCAGGCGTGCCAGGAGCTTTCGAATTGCATATTGGCATTCAATTAGAACAGCTCTAGGTATTCTCTGCCTCTTGACTCCACTGGGAAACACGGGTAGACAGAAAACAGGCTTTTGTCCTCGGTTCACATACAAAATCTGTCTTTTCACTAGTTCATCCTCAAAGCAGACTTGGGCAGTTTTCCAAAACAAACTCAGCTCTAAATGCAGACAGAGGCCCTCAGGACAAGTTAAGGGCCACGATCCGATTCCTGTGCAAAGAAGATTTTGCACAGGAATTGGAATAGCGAGGCGGAGGCAGGGTTAGAGGGGGTCAAAAAGGTCATAAAAATGCAAAGCAGCAGAATAATTTTTTTTCTAGCTTTCGCGTCAAGAATTTTCAATTCTATTAAGGACACGGAGGCGAGGATTATGCTATCTCTTTCTTTACTGAGCCAAACACAGCAGCCAATTAAACAATTAAACATTAGTAAACAAAAAACTTCACATCCCAAGATGCTCTGTATCCCAGTCACGTGCTCCAATCACCTATCGTGACCCTAGTCCATATCAAGCATGACCCCCAACATCATATCCTCTTTCTTTGTCCAAACAGATAACAACAATAATTCTTTTCTAAACTTCTCTGTAAATGTTGTTTCACCGAATCTTCTCATCCAAACCAAACGACTGAAGATAACTCAACCAGAGTAGCAAGACGAATCCAACATCTTGAGAGCTGAACCAACGGTTTCTTCCATCAATATCTTTACGATCACCATCATGAATTCTTCTGATCGGATCCTAGGATAAAAAATAATACCACCTACTGACAGGTTATTACATATACCATTCTTTAAACATTTCACTATGTATAAAACAGGGAGGGCATAAGAGGTATCATGTTTAACAACTGAATACATCAAAATATAATATCGATAAATAATATATGGGAGGGATAATCCTCGCCTCCGTGTCCTTAATAGAATTGAAAATTCTTGACGCGAAAGCTAGATTTGTTTTTATTCTATGTCAGGACCGGAGGCTCAGATTATGCTAGTTCAAAGCAGATCAATAACAACAGAGGCCACATCAACAACAGGCTTAAAATAAAACTTACGAAAAGTACATTCCGAAGACCAATCTGCTGTCTTCATGATATCTTCCAAACTTGATCCTAGAGAATAAGATTTCGAGGCCATGGCTCCCCTAACAGAATGAGCTCCAAAATGACTGGCATCAATACCAGCTTCACTTATTACCCATTTAATCCATCTCGAGAGAGTGGCTGATGAAACTGGTTTAAATGGTTTCTGTAAAGAAATCAATAATTGACCATCCATGGTCTGTCTAAACTCTTCCGTAACCAGTTCATAATCTTTCAAACATTGTACTACACATAATTTTGAGTTACCCGGGTACCAAGGATAAGTTACTGACCTGCAATTGGTTTTAGTCCTTCTAGTAATATTAAAAGTAACACCATTAAGAGAATAAATTCTACCAGATAAATCTAAAGCCTTGACATCTGAAACTCGTTTACATGAAATTAAGCATAATAGCATAGTCAATTTTGCTGAAATCTGTTTACGTGATAAAAATCTATTACAGGGCCAAGAATCTAAACATTTTAACACAATGTTCACATCCCATAGCACTGAATATTTGGCTTGAGGAGGCTTAGAAAAACAAATACCTCTCAATAATTTACAGACAAGTGGATGTTCCCCTACTGGTTTACCGTCAATGTGTTTATGTCCAGCCGAAATAGCTGATCTAAAATTATTAATAGTCCTATATGGCAAACCTGAAGAAGCTAATTCTGCCAGAAAATTGATAATTAATTCAATATTTGACTCCAAGGGATTGATACTCCTTCCATTACACCAACTATCCCATCTACGCCATGCAGATGTATATCTCTTGTGAGTGCTAGAGGCCCAGGCTTGTTTGATAAAGCTTTCAGCTTGCTGCGAAAGGCCTGGGGTTTTCCATTTTGCCCTGAAACCATCCATGCCATCAACATAAGAGTCCCCGATAGAATTAGCGGATGTTGATGGCCCTCCGGACTCAATAGTAAATTCTGCAGCGGAGAAATGAACAACAGACGGGCACAGGCTAGCTGTAGTGCGACAGGGAACCAGGGTTGAGACCTCCAAAATGGAGTCACCAAGACTAGGTCCGACTTCTGTCCCCGAACCTGAGACAGTACCCTGGGAATCAAAAGGAACGGAGGGAACGCATAACCCTGAAACTGAGACCAATTCTGTAGAAAGGCATCTGTCGCTATTGCTATAGGGTCCGGTCTCCAACTGAAGAATTTCGGAATCTGGGTATTGAGGCGAGATGCAAAAAGATCTATCTCGCAAGTGCCCCATTCTTGAACTATCTGTTGGAAAATAATTGGATCCAGTCTCCAATCGCTGGTGTCCGTCAGATATCTGGAATTCCAGTCTGCAATGGTGTTCTGAACACCCGGGAGATACTCGGCCAGAATTACCAACCTGTGGCTTAAGCAATAATGCCAAAACTCCTTGGCTATCTCCGCCAGAATCCTGGATTTCGTCCCCCTCAGCTTGTTGACGTATCGAACTGCTGAGATGTTGTCCATTCTCAGAAGGATGCAACAATCTGTCTTGAGTGGGGATAAGCTCTTTATCGCAAACGACCCCACAAGAAGCTCCAAACAATTGATAATGAGATTTTGCTCCGTCATTGACCATCGACCCCCGGTCACTACAGACCCGCAGCGGGCTCCCCATCCCCACCGACTGGCGTCTGATTCTATCACTACCTCTGGATGTGACCCGAAAATGGCTCTGCCGTTCCACACCTCCATGTAATGAAGCCACCACTGGATTTCCTCTTTGACCTCTGTGGTTAACGGAATCAAGGTCGAGTAACTCAGACCCTGTCTCAAGTAGTTGATCTTCAATCTCTGTAGTGCTCGATAGTGTAGGGGGGCAGGAAAAATTGCCTGAATGGAGGATGCTAACAGCCCCACCAGTCGGGCAATGCTCCTTAGAGAAATGGTCGGACTGACTATAGCTGAGCATAATTCCCTCTTGATATTGCGGATCTTGGACGAGGGGAGAATCAATAGTGCTTGAAGAGAGTCGATCTTGAAACCCAAAGACTCTATCACTTGTGTCGGATTCAACAATGATTTCTGTGCATTGATCAGGAAACCCAAATCCTGCAACAGACTGATTGCCCAGTTCAGTGTATCTGCAATGTCTGTGGATCCTGTGCCATCAACAAGATGTTGTCTAAATAAATAATTAGACGTACTCCCTTCGATCTCAACCTTTCCATCACTGGTCTCAACAACTTTGTGAAACACCAAGGTGCTGAGGACAGGCCGAATGGGAGAGCTGTGAATTCCAAGCACTGATCTTTCCACAGAAACTGGAGAAATCTCCTGTGAGGGGGAAAAATTGGAATGGACAGGTATGCGTCCTTCAGATCCAGTCTCACCATCCAGTCTCTTTCCAGAAGGATATCTCTTAACATGTGAATCCCCTCCATCTTGAAGTGCCTGTACACAATCCAAGAATTGAAGTCTTTTAGATTCAGGACTAACCGATTACCCCTCCTTTTTTGTCCACTACAAAAATGGGACTGCAAAATCCGGAGGGGTGAGGTGTAGATAAAGCTACTGCCCCTTTGTCTAATAGGGCTTGCACTTCTGTATCTATAAACCTCTGACTTTCTTGGGAAAAAATCATTTGCCCCGGAGGAGCTAACTGAAAAGTGCTGATAAACTCCAGATGAAAACCTGACACTGTCTGAAGGATCCAAGGGTCCCCAGAAATTTTTCTCCAGTTGTCTATACACAAGCCCACTCTTCCCCCAAGAATAACTTGAGAAGGTTGAATGAGACTTACCAGAGTAGGAGGAGTCCTGGATCGCTCCTTGTTGCCCTCTGCGATGCCCATGTCGGAATCTAGGTCTACCACCTCTGGAACGCGTGGAGTAAAAGGTGGCATCTGATTGGTATCCAGACCAATTACCTTGACCTCTGGGATAGTAGTGTTGGGGACTTCCAAAAGAGCCTCGGCCAGGCATTCGTCCACCATAACGCCCGGCCCTGACAAAAAGGCCTCGCTTAAAGACTTTTTTCAGGGACATTTGTGCTTTGTCACAGGTGGAAAAGGTGGAACAAAATTTTGCCAATTCCTTAATAAAGGATGATCCAAACAGAAGCCCTTCCGCTGCTGGCCCTGCTTCTGAAGAGGCTAAGTCGACTAGTTTAGGGTCCATACACATTAGAATGGACTTTCTTCGTTCAGCAAAAATGGCACAGTTGGTGTTACCTAACTGACAGACAGCTCTCTGCGCCCAACCTAAAAGAATATCAGTATCCACAGGGGTGCCCGACTCTTTGGATATGACAGCCAAGTCTAGAATTTTAGTCAGGGGGCCTGACATATCTAGCAGTTTGTCCTGAGACAAACGCCATGATCTATCTAATCCTTTTTTCGGATCCTTTGAATTTTTCTTCAGGAAGGTGACCATAGTAGGATCAATCTCAGGAGTGTCGGCCACGCTATTATCTAAATCTGGTCTAGGGCATTCTGCTCTGAGACGGGAGCGTACCTCTTTATCAAAATTTCTCCTTAGATTGGCATGTACATACTGTGCGACTTCCGGAGATGGGAGCCAATTAGAAGATCTAGGATCCATAATCTCCGAAGGATCAAAATCTAGCAACTGGGAAGTGGTCTGTTTCTTCACCTTCTTACTAGGGTTAGAAATATTAAGCTCGTCTGAATCCTGATCTGAAGAGTCTCCTGAAGATGAGGAATTATCTAAAGTGCCAGAGGAATCATCCTTTTCCAGATTCTTTGTCTTAGCCTTGGACTTAGAGGCTTCCTTAGGCATTTTTCCCTCGGGGATAGGAGGTGACTTATCAGGCATCCAACCTTGAGAGTGAGCGTATTCTAATAACTGTCCAGAAAAAGGACCTAACGCTCTCACCAAGGCATCATTAACTGACTGTTGCACTCTATTGTCAAGTGCTTCAACTAGGTTTACCTCAAGTTGGTTGTCAGTATCTTCAGGGTAATACCCTGTGTCCTGGTCACTCCATTGAGCCATAGCACTAGAAGTGTATACAGAAAAAATCGATCTTAAAGGGGGAGTGAATAACCCCTTACAGGTACCAAGCTACAATAGAGCCTTTACTGTAGTGAGTGGAGGGAGCTGCCTGTTATCACTCTAGGCAGAGCCTTCTATCAATTTTACAACCCAGAGCTATGAGATCTGGGCGTCAGGGAGGCACTTTGGGGGTCGCTGTTCAATGAATCACTTGTCTGCCAGAAGACGCGCGTCCAAATACGAGCCGATCTCTATAAAAGCTAAGGGATAAGAGATCGGCTCGTAAAACACGCGCGCGCTCAGCAGAGCGTGTCAAAATAAACAAAAGACTACGCGCGTACAGTGCTCCCGCTCCACAAGACAGGCTCAAAACGGGCCTTAAATGCCGCAATTTGTGACACAAACAAAATACAATAACCACGCAGAGCGGGCGAAATCGCGTCGCTATAATTTACACATTCAAATCGAATTTTATAAGGTACAACAAACAAGACGCATGAAGAGTAAAAATAGAAGTTACTTATCTGCTGCAAAGCAGCAAAGAAAGAGGATATGACGTTGGGGGTCATGCTTGATATGGACTAGGGTCACGATAGGTGATTGGAGCACGTGACTGGGATACAGAGCATCTTGGGATGTGAAGTTTTTTGTTTACTAATGTTTAATTGGCTGCTGTTTTTGGCTCAGTAAAGAAAGAGATAGCATAATCTGAGCCTCCAGTCCTGACATAGAATTCAAGCGTGCTAAATAGTGATTCGGCGTGTTGTGCCTATTTTGAAAACCAAGAATAAGAAATAATAAAAAAAAATTCTAGCTATCGCGTCAAGAATTTTCAATTCTATTAAGGACACGGAGGCAAGGATTATGCTTTTCTCTCTCTTTACTGCAAAACTCAGCAGCCAATGAAATTCAGTAAAACAAAAGAACTACATTTCCCATAAACTCAGTAGTTCGTGTCCACCAATCACAATCAACCTGTCCATATAACTGGCTCACGCAGCATAGTCCTTCCTCTTTCTTTGCAATAAAACCTTCAGATAACAAGGAACCGAACCGGACACTCTTGAACTTAACTCCAACGTCTTCTCTTGGGATAGCACTGTGTCTTGACCAAAGAACACCGCCCACTTAGGCTTCTAAGACTTCAACTGGCCAAAATAAGGAGGTCCAAACTTGATCAAACGCCCTTGACTTCCGAACCTAGGAAAAAGAATAAGCCATAATAATATTCATAGAACTGAATACTTCATTTACATCATTAGGGTGGGAATGTCAATATTATAAAGTCAAAATATTACAATAAACTTTTTTATTCATCAGACAAGAAATATTACAGATATTTTATTCATGGGAGGGATAATCCTCGCCTCCGTGTCCTTAATAGAATTGAAAATTATTGACGTGATAGCTAGAATTTTTTTTGTTCTATGTCAGGACCGGAGGCTTTGGATTATGCTTAGTTCAAAGCTGATTTACGATGTTTGACACCACATCAACAATTGGTTTGTGATAAAATACCTTAAATGTAGAGTCCGATGACCAATCTGCCGCTCTCATAATGTCCTCTAAACGAGAACCATTCGAAAATGACTTAGATGCCATCGCTCCCCTGACAGAGTGTGCCCCAAATTGAGAAACATCAGTGCCTGCTTCTTGCAGGATCCAACGGACCCAACGTGCTAACATCGCCGCTGAAACAGGCCCAAAAGGTTTTT
Source organism: Pleurodeles waltl (assembly GCF_031143425.1). NCBI lineage: Eukaryota > Metazoa > Chordata > Amphibia > Caudata > Salamandridae > Pleurodeles > Pleurodeles waltl. The sequence goes on along the minus strand of NC_090439.1, from coordinate 1,068,958,553 downwards.
GTAGGGAAATCAACAACTGACCCTGAAAAGTTTGACGTACCTCTCTAATACGCTCCTCATGAGCTTTCAAACATTTTACAATACATAGCTTTTGGTGATGAGGAAAAGCTGGGTGTGAAACACTTCTGGAACAGGTCTTAGTCCGATTAGAAATAGTAAATGAGACTCCCGAAGGAGTAAATACTCTACTTGCTAAATCCAGAGCTCGCACATCAGACACTCTGCGACATGATAATAAACATAGCAAAATAGTCAACTTTGCTGAAAGCTGTTTGCGTGAAAGATCCTCATTACATGGCCATGACTTCAGGTACTTTAAAACAATATCTACGTCCCACAGGGAAGAGTATTGAGGTTGAGGAGGGGCCACCATGCGAATCCCTTGCAGTAGCTTACACACTAACGGGTGTTCCCCAGTTGGTTTACCTTCTATATGGGGATGACCCACCGAGAACGCTGATCTGAAATTGTTAATGGTTCTATAGGCTAGGCCTTGCGACGCTAGTTCCGCCAGAAAATTAACGATCATAATAATGGATGACCCCTTGGGATCAATATCTCGTTGATTGCACCAACCCACCCATCTTTTCCAGGCGGATTGATATCGCTTATAAGTGGAAGGAGCCCAAGATTGTGACAAGAAGAACATTGCGTTGTCCGAAACTCCCGGCACTTGCCGTTGTCTCCGGAAATTCTCCACGCCCTGAGGCTTAATTGTTCCCTCCATCAGAGGATGTGGAGACCCCACCGGATCTAACAATAGTCGAGGGTCCTGCGGAATCGCTACAGGGAGAGCGCAAGACATCAATATTGCCAAAGGGAACCAAGGTTGAGCTTTCCAGATGGGTGTCACTAAAATCAATTCTGCCCTCTGTCTCCTCACCTGAGAGAGTACTCTCTGAATCATGATGAATGGGGGAAACGCATAAAGAATCCCCGACTTCCAGGACTGGAGAAACGCATCCGTCCCGGCCGCCAAAGGGTCCGGTCTCCAACTGAAGAAACATGTCAGTTGAGAGTTGAGTCTGGAGGCAAAGAGATCTATCCCACAAGGACCCCAAAGAGAGTTCAACTTGTTGAATATCCGAGGATCCAGCCTCCAGTCACTGCCATCCCTGAGGAATCTAGAATTCCAGTCCGCGACAAGATTCGCTCGTCCAGGAATGTATTCCGCTGTCACCGATATGTGATGGAGAAGACAATATTGCCAAAACTCCTTCGCAATCTCTACTAGTACCCAGGACCTGGTCCCGCCCAGGCGGTTGATGTATTGAACTGCTGAAATGTTGTCCATCCGGAGGAGAATACAACACTTCCCCTGTTGTGCAGATACGGATCGAATAGCAAATGCTCCTGCTAGCAGTTCTAGGCAATTGATGTGGAGGGATAGTTCGTCCTGGGACCAACGACCCCCCGTCTGAACAGAGCCGCAGTGGGCTCCCCAGCCCCACCGTCTGGTGTCCGACTCGATAATTATTTCCGGACTTGAAGAAAAGATGGCTCTGCCGTTCCAGGCATCCATGTGTTCTAGCCACCAGTTGATTTCTGACTTGGCTTCGTCCGACAGAACAATCTGCTCTGCATACGAAAGGCCTTTGCGGAGATGAAGAATCTTCAAGCGCTGTAAGGCTCGATAATGGAGAGGCCCTGGAAAGATTGCTTGTATTGAAGAAGCTAAAAGACCTACCAGGCGTGCTAGGGTCTTAAATGATATAGGCTGAGAGGCAAGGGCTCTCCTCAATTCTTTCTTGATGGATTTTCTCTTCGCAAGAGGTAAGAACAATTGTGCTTTGACGGAGTCCACCTGAAACCCTAAGAATTCTACAACCTTGGACGGGGTTAACACTGATTTGTCTACATTGATAAGGAATCCTAGATCTTGCAGGAGGTGGATTGTCCATGCAAGATGTAGGCGGACTGACTCTTCTGATTGAGCCATGATCAGAATGTCGTCTAAATAAATAATGAGACGAACGCCCCTTTCTCTGAGTAATTGAACTACTGGTCTTAACAGTTTGGTAAAACACCATGGGGCGGAAGAAAGCCCGAAGGGAAGGACGGAGAATTCGTACCAAATCTCACACCAACAGAATTGGAGGAATCGTCGATGAGGTTCGAAGATGGGAACCGAAAGATAAGCGTCCTTTATGTCTAATCTTACTAGAAAATCCCCCTCTAACAGAAGGTCCCTTAACCCCTTCGCTGCCAGGCCTTTTCCCCCTCCTGTGCCGAGCCTTTTTTTGGCTATTTGGAGCAGTTCGCGCTTAGGCCCTCATAACTTTTTGTTCACATAAGCTACCCATGCCAAATTTGCGTCCTTTTTTTCCAACATCCTAGGGATTCTAGAGGTACCCAGACTTTGTGGGTTCCCCAGAAGGAGGCCAAGAAATTAGCCAAAAAACAGTGAAAATTTCATTTTTTAAAAAAAAATTGGAAAAATGGGCTGCAGAAGAAGGCTTGTGGTTTTTTCCCTGAAAAGGGCATCAACAAAGGGTTTGCGGTGATAAAATCACCAGCTTCCCAGCTTTCAGGAACAGGCAGACTTGAATCAGAAAACCCAATTTTTCAACCCAATTTTGGCATTTTACTGGGACATACCCCATTTTTACGATTTTTTGTGCTTTCAGCCTCCTTCCAGTCAGTGACAGAAATGGGCATGAAACCAACGCTGGATCCCATAAACCGCAACATTTCTGAAAAGTAGACAAAATTCTGAATTCAGCAAGGGGTAATTTGTGTAGATCCTACAAGGGTTTCCTACAGAAAATAGCAACTGAAAAAGAAAAATATTGAAATTGAGGTGAAAAAAACATCAATTTTTCTCTAAGTTTTACTCTGTAACTTTTTCCTGCAATGTCAGATTTTCGAAAGCAATATACCGTTACGTCTGCTGGACTCTTCTGGTTGCGGGGATATATAGGGCTTGTAGGTTCATCAAGAACTCTAGGTACCCAGAGCCAATAAATGACCTGCACCCTGCAGTGGGTTTTCATTCTATGCCGGGTATACAGCAATTCATTTGCTGAAATATAAAGAGTAAAAAATAGCTATCAAGAAAACCTTTGTATTTCCAAAATGGGCACAAGATAAGGTGTTGAGAAGCAGTGGTTATTTGCACATCTCTGAATTCCGGGGTGCCCATACTAGCATGTGAATTACAGGGCATTTCTCAAATAGACGTCTTTTTTACACACTGTCGTACATTTGGAAGGGAAAAATGTAGAGAAAGACAAGGGGCAATAACACTTGTTTTGCTATTCTATGTTCCCCCAAGTCTCCCGATAAAAATGATACCTCACTTGTGTGGGTAGGCCTAGCGCCCGCGACAGGAAACGCACCAAAGCGCAACGTGGACACATCACAGAAAACAGACGTGTTTTTAGCAAAGTGCCTACCTGTAGATTTTGGCCTCTAGCTCAGCCGCCACCTAGGGAAACCTACCAAACCTGTGCATTTCTGAAAACTAGAGACCTAGGGGAATCCAAGATGGGGTGATTTGTGTGGCTCGGACCAGGTTCTGTTACCCAGAATCCTTTGCAAACCTCAAAATTTGGCTAAAAAAACACATGTTCCTCACATTTCTGTGGCAGAAAGTTCTGGAATCTGAGAGGAGCCACAAATTTCCTTCCACCCAGCGTTCCCCCACGTCTCCCGATAAAAATGATACCTCACTTGTGTGGGTAGGCCTAGCGCCCGCGACAGGAAACGCCCCAAAGCGCAACGTGGACACATCACAGAAAACAGACCTGTTTTTAGCAAAGTGCCTACCTGTAGATTTTGGCCTCTAGCTCAGCCGCCACCTAGGGAAACCTACCAAACCTGTGCATTTCTGAAAACTAGAGACCTAGGGGAATCCAAGGAGGGGTGACTGGCGGGGCTCGGACCAGGTTCTGTTCCCCAGAATCCTTTGCAAAGCTCAAAAATTGGCTAAAAAAACACATGTTCCTCACATTTCTGTGGCAGAAAGTTCTGGAATCTGGGAGGAGCCACAAATTTCCTTCCACCCAGCGTTCCCCCAAGTCTCCCGATAAAAATGATACCTCACTTGCGTGGGTAGGCCTAGCGCCCGCGACAGGAAACGCCCCAAAGCGCAACGTGGACACCACCAAAATTTTGGAAGAAAACAGACCTGTTTTTAGCGAAGTGCCTACCTGTAGATTTTGGCCTGTAGCTCAGCCGCCACCTAGGGAAACCTACCAAACCTGTGCATTTCTGAAAACTAGAGACCTAGGGGAATCCAAGGAGGGGTGACTGGCGGGGCTCGGACCAGGTTCTGTTACCCAGAATCCTCTGCAAAGCTCAAAAATTGGCTAAAAAAAACACATGTTCCTCACATTTCTGTGGCAGAAAGTTCTGGAATCTGGGAGGAGCCACAAATTTCCTTCCACCCAGCGTTCCCCCAAGTCTCCCGATAAAAATGATACCTCACTTGCGTGGGTAGGCCTAGCGCCCGCGACAGGAAACGCCCCAAAGCGCAACGTGGACACCACCAAAATTTTGGAAGAAAACAGACCTGTTTTTAGCGAAGTGCCTACCTGTAGATTTTGGCCTGTAGCTCAGCCGCCACCTAGGGAAACCTACCAAACCTGTGCATTTCTGAAAACTAGAGACCTAGGGGAATCCAAGGAGGGGTGACTGGCGGGGCTCGGACCAGGTTCTGTTACCCAGAATCCTTTGCAAAGCTCAAAAATTGGCTAAAAAAACACATGTTCCTCACATTTCTGTGGCAGAAAGTTCTGGAATCTGAGAGGAGCCACAAATTTCCTTCCACCCAGCGTTCCCCCACGTCTCCCGATAAAAATGATACCTCACTTGTGTGGGTAGGCCTAGCGCCCGCGACAGGAAACGCCCCAAAGCGCAACGTGGACACATCACAGAAAACAGACCTGTTTTTAGCAAAGTGCCTACCTGTAGATTTTGGCCTGTAGCTCAGCCGCCACCTAGGGAAACCTACCAAACTTGTGCATTTCTGAAAACTAGAGACCTAGGGGAATCCAAGGAGGGGTGACTGGCGGGGCTCGGACCAGGTTCTGTTACCCAGAATCCTTTGCAAAGCTCAAAAATTGGCTAAAAAAACACATGTTCCTCACATTTCTGTGGCAGAAAGTTCTGGAATCTGGGAGGAGCCACAAATTTCCTTCCACCCAGCGTTCCCCCAAGTCTCCCGATAAAAATGATACCTCACTTGCGTGGGTAGGCCTAGCGCCCGCGACAGGAAACGCCCCAAAGCGCAACGTGGACCCCACCAAAATTTTGGAAGAAAACAGACCTGTTTTTAGCGAAGTGCCTACCTGTAGATTTTGGCCTGTAGCTCAGCCGCCACCTAGGGAAACCTACCAAACCTGTGCATTTCTGAAAACTAGAGACCTAGGGGAATCCAAGGAGGGGTGACTGGCGGGGCTCGGACCAGGTTCTGTTACCCAGAATCCTTTTCAAAGCTCAAAAATTGGCTAAAAAAACACATGTTCCTCACATTTCTGTGGCAGAAAGTTCTGGAATCTGAGAGGAGCCACAAATTTCCTTCCACCCAGCGTTCCCCCACGTCTCCCGATAAAAATGATACCTCACTTGTGTGGGTAGGCCTAGCGCCCGCGACAGGAAACGCCCCAAAGCGCAACGTGGACACATCACAGAAAACAGACCTGTTTTTAGCAAAGTGCCTACCTGTAGATTTTGGCCTGTAGCTCAGCCGCCACCTAGGGAAACCTACCAAACCTGTGCATTTCTGAAAACTAGAGACCTAGGGGAATCCAAGGAGGGGTGACTGGCGGGGCTCGGACCAGGTTCTGTTACCCAGAATCCTTTGCAAAGCTCAAAAATTGGCTAAAAAAACACATGTTCCTCACATTTCTGTGGCAGAAAGTTCTGGAATCTGGGAGGAGCCACAAATTTCCTTCCACCCAGCGTTCCCCCAAGTCTCCCGATAAAAATGATACCTCACTTGCGTGGGTAGGCCTAGCGCCCGCGACAGGAAACGCCCCAAAGCGCAACGTGGACACCACCAAAATTTTGGAAGAAAACAGAGGTGTTTTTTGCGAAGTGACTACCTGTAGATTTTGGCCTCTAGCTCAGCCGGCACCTAGGGAAACCTACTAAACCTGTACATTTCTGAAAACTAGAGACCTAGGGGAATCCAAGGAGGGGTGACTGGCGGGGCTCGGACCAGGTTCTGTTACCCAGAATCCTTTGCAAAGCTCAAAAATTGGCTAAAAAAACACATGTTCCTCACATTTCTGTGGCAGAAAGTTCTGGAATCTGAGAGGGGCCACAAATTTCCTTCCACCCAGCGTTCCCCCACGTCTCCCGATAAAAATGATACCTCACTTGTGTGGGTAGGCCTAGCGCCCGCGACAGGAAACGCCCCAAAGCGCAGCGTGGACACATCACATTTTTTCATTGAAAACAGTGCCTACCTGTAGTTTTTGGCCTGTAGCTCAGCCAGCACCTAGGGAAACCTACCAAACCTGTGCATTTCTGAAAACTAGAGACCTAGGGGAATCCAAGATGGGGTGACTTGAGGGGCTCTGACCAGGTTCTGTTACCCAGAATCCTTTCCAAACCTCAAATAGTGGCTAAAAAAACGCATTTTTCACACATTTCGGTGACAGAAAGTTCTGGAATCTGAGTGGAGCCACAAATTTCCTTCCACCCAGCGTTCCCCCAAGTCTCCCGATAAAAATGATACCTCAGTTGTGTGGGTGGGCCAGGTGCCTCCAACAGAATAAGGCCCAAAACTTGTAGAGATACAGGGGATAGTACTGCGAGTTTATAAGGACATATTCTTTTATACATCTTTAGACTGACTCTGCTTTGGGGACCCACATACGTGAGGTGTCATTTTATTTGGGAGACTGAGGGGAACACTGGGGAGTAGGAATTTTGTGCTGGAGTGGTGATCGTACGAAGAAAAGTCAGGAAAATATGCTTTTTTTAAGCACATTTTGAGGTTTACAGAGGAGTCTGGGTAAGAAAATGTTGGGGGATCCACGCAAGCCACTCCTCCCTAGACTCCTTGGGGTGTCTAGTTTTAAAAAATGTCTGGGTTTGGTAGGTTTCCCTAGATGAAGGCCGCACACAGGACCAAAAACATAGGTGCCCTCTCCCCCCCCAAACACAGGTAGTTTTGTAATATATCGTTTTGATGTGCCCACATACGTCCGTGATGTGCCAAACACTAAAATTTTGAAAAGAAACACACTTAGGTTATGTGAAAAAGACCCCTCACCCACCAACCAAGTTGGTGGCATGCTTCATCATCGGGGTCCCACCTGAGGCACCTAGCGTGTCATAGGTGTGCTGCGACGCCTGATTACAGCGGAGCAGGTTTGGTCATTTGTACCACACATACTGGTTGGATTTGGCACGAGGGTGAGTGATGGTTCAGTGGATCAAATTTTACTAACAAGAGCTTTCACAAAAATGAAAAGCACTGTTAGTAACTGAAAGGCAAAAAACTGAACCAATGACTCACAGCTCGTGAGCTGTAAAGCCGCGACAAGGCACCAACCGCTTTACAGTCCATTCACACAACTTTCATACATGACACACACAAGGCCATTCACACCGCCAGCCACGGGCCCAGCACATTACAACACTCACATCGACAGACAGCGCCACTCAAGGGCCCATCACTTACATACGCCCACATGCCTGATACAACAATCACACCAGCTGATGGGAGTGTGTGGACTGGTGTTTGGCTTGCAGTGTGTTGCAGTAGCCAACATCAAGTCAATATGTACAGTCTCAGCCAAGCCCCACTCCACACACAATGGCATCATATTTTTTTTTTTTTTAACAGAGGAACCCCTAACTAAGTAGAAAGAATTACAAAACAACAAACACAAAAGCTCTAACTAACAACATGACAGAAATGCTAACCATGAAACTAAACACATGAAAATACAAAACAGACATGAGTTTACACTCATGGTTGTTCCCAGAAATTCTTCTGGGTGTGGTAATTCTTAAAACAAGCACCGACACACAGCCCAGGCTTTGAAGGACAATCTGGGCAGTACATTCGAGTCTCCCTCCGGATACCTCTTCGAAAACACACTCTACATTTCTTAGCTGGAAAGTCTTTTTTGGGTGTGGGAGGAATGTGCTCAGCAAAGTGGCGATCTTTCAATCTAGCCACATCCTCCACCACTGCTTCTCTAGGAACTCTGGCCTGTTCCACCACAATAAGGCTCTCTATCACTGACTCCTGAAATTTCACAAATGTCATCTTTGAGTCTGGAGACCTATCCCTAAACACAATAAAAGCATTGAAGGTTGCTAAGTGGAAGAGGTGAAGTGCTAACTTCTTATACCAAACATAAGACTTACGAATAGCAGTATAAGGTTCCAACCTCTGGTCAACTCTATCTACACCTCCCATGTGCTTATTATAATCTAAAATGCACACAGGTTTGCGCACTTCAGCAACCTGGCCCCAAACAGTCACAGGGGAAGTACTCTCATCATGGATGGTACTTAGCATGTAGACATCCCTCTTGTCTGAAAATTTCAAAGCTAGCAGCTCCTCGTTCCGCAAGGCACAGCACTGTCCCCTCTCAAGTTTTTTACAGACAAGCTCCCTTGGATAGCCTTTCCGGTTAGAACGGATTGTGCCACAAGCAACTGTGTCCACTCTAAACAATTCCTTGAACAACTGCACACCAGTGTAGAAGTTATCTACATACAAATGGTGACCTTTGTTGAACAGTCGTCTACCAAGATCCCACACTATTTTCTCAGTAACTCCAAAAGTGGGAGGACAACCAGGGGGGTCAATATTGGAATCCCTACCAGTGTACACACGGAAACTATACACATATCCTGTCCTACTTTCAGACAGCATATACAATTTAATTCCATATCGTGCCCTTTTGCTAGGAATGTACTGCCTAAAAACCAAACGACCCTTGAAGAGGACCAAAGACTCGTCCACACTTATCTCTTTGCCTGGAACATAGACCTCCGAAAACCGATCTACAAAATGATCAAGGACAGGCCTAATCTTAAAAAGACGGTCAGAATCTGGGTGATCTTGTGGCAAGGCTAATGCATTGTCAACAAAATGCAGCATCCTAAGAAGAAGCAAATACCGATTACGACTCATGGTAGCTGGAAATATAGCTGTTGCCATCAAGGGACTAGTAGACCAATAAGAAGCCAGTGACGGCTTCCTTATCAACCCCATCAAAAAAGTCAAACCCAAAAACTTTTTTAGCTCCTCCAAATTTGTGGGAATCCACTGGGCAGCTCTAGAGTGTGGCCTAAGTCTAGCAGCGTTGTCCCTCAAATGCTGCTCCGCATACAAATTAGTCTGCTCAACAATCTCTTCCAAAAACACATCATCCATGAATAACTCAAAGAAATTGATAGGCATAAAGTTCTCTGTATTGGCGTTACACCCCGGGAGACCAGTAAAGGCAGGCAACTCTGGCTGCTCCATGTTTGGGGCAACCCAGACATCAGGTCTTCTAACGGGAAACCTTTCAGCCCCAGGTTGCTGCACTATTGGCACATCAATGTCCTCCTCTAAAACAGAACCTTCATCTGCACTGAGTGTGGCTTCATCATCAGAAGATTCCCCTCCAACAGAAACATCACTGCCAGAATCTCTGACTTCCTCCTCTGCCTCAGATGCAGAGTCCGTCTCATAGTCATGATCAGACTGTGACTCAAAAAGCATACCAACCACCTGCTGAGCGGTCATCCTGCGGCTAGCCATGATCTCTCCTGCTAAAATTAACTGGACAAATTCACCACCAACAACCAGCACTGTGTAAGACAAGTAACAAAGTGTAGCTTTGTTAGTAAGAGTTACAAACTCAAAAACTATACCGCTCACTTGCCTGAAAAAGCTTGATTCACCAGCAACTACACAGCAATCACCAATGATATCCCACTAAAAAGAAAGAAAGAAAGGCAAATTAGAAATAAGACACAACAAATATCATTGTGCACAAACCTAAGGACAATTTCACACACAATCCTGCATTTAGTACACCCCCTACAAACATGTCATTCATGCATGGCAACAATACTCCTTTGGAGTAAATTGTTTTTACTTACCTAAAACATGCAACTGTGCAAACTGCAGGTCAACCACCGCCAAAACCGCAAGGAGCCACAGCAAATAAAGCAAAAGCTTTGAACTAGAACAAAAAGGAGGAAATTTTTTTTTATCACAAATGCAAAGACTTCTTCAGTTGACAAACACCCCACCATCAAACATTTTAGAAATTGGTGCCTAAGTGGATTCTGTCATAGGGGCAGATGGGCCTACTAAAAAAATAGGCCTGTCTGCCCCAAGGAAGCCAGAAAATACCTTTAGTACTGTGTCCCCATGGAGAGCGACCCTTGCCAAAGGGGACAGCCCTCAAACAAAAAAAAACAAAAAAACCACACACAACACTATCCCTGGTGCCTAAGTGGCTTCTGCCCCCTTGGGGGCAGGTGGGCCTAAGAAAATAGGCCCATCTGCCCCCAGGGGGTGTAGAAATGGCCAACAGGTCAATGCCCCCCTTGGGGGGGCGCCCCGTGACCAAGGGGACGCCCCCCCACAAAAATAAACAAATAAAAAAAAATCCCTGGCGTTCTAGTGGTTTCTGCCCCCCTTGGGGGCAGATCAGCCTAAAAATAATAGGCTGATCTGTCTCCAAGGGGTGCAGAAATGGCCTGGGTACATGTGCCCCCAAAGTGGGGGGCGACCCTTGCCCAAGCCCCCCCCCATCCACTAACACACACACACACACACACACTATCCCTGGTGTCTACGTGGCTTCTGCCCCCCTTGGGGGCAGGTGGGTCTAGAAAAATAGGCCCATCTGCCCCCAGGGGGGGCAGAAATGGCCAACAGGTCAATGCCCCCCTTGGGGGGGCGCCCCGTGCCCAAGGGGACGCCCCCCCACAAAAATAAACATAAAAAAAAAACCCTGGCGTTCTAGTGGTTTCTGCCCCCCTTGGGGGCAGATCAGCCTAAAAATAATAGGCTGATCTGTCTCCAAGGGGTGCAGAAATGGCCTGGGTACATGTGCCCCCAAAGTGGGGGGCGACCCTTGCCCAAGCCCCCCCCCCCATCCACTAACACACACACACACACACACACTATCCCTGGTGTCTACGTGGCTTCTGCCCCCCTTGGGGGCAGGTGGGTCTAGAAAAATAGGCCCATCTGCCCCCAGGGGGGGCAGAAATGGCCAACAGGTCAATGCCCCCCTTGGGGGGGCGCCCCGTGCCCGAGGGGACGCCCCCCCACAAAAATAAACACATAAAAAAAATCCCTGGCGTTTTAGTGGTTTCTGCCCCCCTTGGGGGCAGATCAGCCTAAAAATAATAGGCTGATCTGTCTCCAAGGGGTGCAGAAATGGCCTGGGTACATGTGCCCCCAAAGTGGGGGGCGACCCTTGCCCAAGCCCCCCCCCATCCACTAACACACACACACACACACACTATCCCTGGTGTCTACGTGGCTTCTGCCCCCCTTGGGGGCAGGTGGGTCTAGAAAAATAGGCCCATCTGCCCCCAGGGGGGGCAGAAATGGCCAACAGGTCAATGCCCCCCTTGGGGGGGCGCCCCGTGCCCAAGGGGACGCCCCCCCACAAAAATAAACACAAAAAAAAAACCCTGGCGTTCTAGTGGTTTCTGCCCCCCTTGGGGGCAGATCAGCCTAAAAATAATAGGCTGATCTGTCTCCAAGGGGTGCAGAAATGGCCTGGGTACATGTGCCCCCAAAGTGGGGGGCGACCCTTGCCCAAGCCCCCCCCCCATCCACTAACACACACACACACACACACACTATCCCTGGTGTCTACGTGGCTTCTGCCCCCCTTGGGGGCAGGTGGGTCTAGAAAAATAGGCCCATCTGCCCCCAGGGGGGGCAGAAATGGCCAACAGGTCAATGCCCCCCTTGGGGGGGCGCCCCGTGCCCGAGGGGACGCCCCCCCACAAAAATAAACACATAAAAAAAAATCCCTGGCGTTCTAGTGGTTTCTGCCCCCCTTGGGGGCAGATCAGCCTAAAAATAATAGGCTGATCTGTCTCCAAGGGGTGCAGAAATGGCCTGGGTACATGTGCCCCCAAAGTGGGGGGCGACCCTTGCCCAAGCCCCCCCCCATCCACTAACACACACACACACACACACTATCCCTGGTGTCTACGTGGCTTCTGCCCCCCTTGGGGGCAGGTGGGTCTAGAAAAATAGGCCCATCTGCCCCCAGGGGGGGCAGAAATGGCCAACAGGTCAATGCCCCCCTTGGGGGGGCGCCCCGTGCCCAAGGGGACGCCCCCCCACAAAAATAAACACATAAAAAAAAAACCCTGGCGTTCTAGTGGTTTCTGCCCCCCTTGGGGGCAGATCAGCCTAAAAATAATAGGCTGATCTGTCTCCAAGGGGTGCAGAAATGGCCTGGGTACATGTGCCCCCAAAGTGGGGGGCGACCCTTGCCCAAGCCCCCCCCCCATCCACTAACACACACACACACACTATCCCTGGTGTCTACGTGGCTTCTGCCCCCCTTGGGGGCAGGTGGGTCTAGAAAAATAGGCCCATCTGCCCCCAGGGGGGGCAGAAATGGCCAACAGGTCAATGCCCCCCTTGGGGGGGCGCCCCGTGCCCAAGGGGACGCCCCCCCACAAAAATAAACACATAAAAAAACATCCCTGGCGTTCTAGTGGTTTCTGCCCCCCTTGGGGCAGATCAACCTAAAAATAATAGGCTGATCTGCCCTCAAGGGGGGCAGAAATGGCCCTAAAAGACATGCCCCCCAAAGGGGAGCGACCCTTGCCCAAGGGGGCGCCCCCCCATCCACTACACACACAATCCCTGGTGCCTAAGTGGCTTCTGCCCCCCCTTGGGGGCAGATGGACCTAAAAAAAATTGGCCGATCTGCCCCCAAGGGGGGCAGAAATGGCCAACAGTTCTCTGCCCCCTTGGGGGGGGCGCCCCTTGCCCAAGGGGGCACCCCCTCCCAACATACCTGCACAGAAAATATAATTCCCTGGTGATCCAGTGGTTTCTGCCCCCCTTGGGGGCAGATCCGCCTAAAAAGTAGGCCAATCTGCCCCTATGGGGGGCAGAAATGGCCGTAACAAATTGCCCCCACAAGGGGAGCGACCCTTGCCCAAGGGGCCGCTCCCCGCCAACAAGAAACAGAAAGTACAAAAAAAAAAAAAAATCCCTGGTGTCTAGTGGGCATTCCTGCTGCCCGATCGCAATGCGATCGGGCAGCAGGAATGCTCAAAGAGACACCGGGGGAAAGGAAAAGCCTTTCCTTTCCCCCGGTGCCTCTTTAGCCCAAACCCCCCACCCACCGGGAAGAGGAACTCACCTCTTCTCCGTTCGCCGCACAGGAAGCAAATGGCTTCCTGTGCGGCGAAATCCCCATAATGAAGTCAGCGCGCGATCGCGCGCTGACGTCATTATGGGGGGGTGGGGGGGTCGGGGGTGGAAGGGGAAGGGCTTCCCCTTCCATCCCTGACTTTGGGGGGGTGGGGGGAAGCACACAGAGGGAGCGAGAGCGCTCCCTCTGGGCTGTGTGCCGAGGACGTAGTGGTTACGTCCTCGGCACAGCAGCACTGTGCCGCGGGACGTAACCACTACGTCCGCGGCACAGAAGGGGTTAAGAGATGGATGCCTTCCATTTTGAAGTGTCGGTAGACCACCCAGGAATTGAATTCCCTCAGGATGAGGACTAACCGAGAGCTACCTCCTTTTTTCTGAACTAGGAAGATGGAACTTACAAACCCTTTTGGGTGTAGCTCGGAACGGCAAATGGCGCGTTTTTGGAGTAATCGTGCAATCTCGACGTCTATGAAATGATCGTCTGTTTGGGAAAAAACGAGGGGCCGAGGAAAATTCGCCTGATGAGGCGGGGCATAAAATTCTATCTTGTAACCCTGAACAGTCTGAAGAATCCACGGATCTTGAGATATCCGTTCCCATGCTCTTAAATGATCCTTCAATCTCCCTCCCAAGAAAACCTCTGAAAAGGGGATAATTCTCACCTATGGAGGGCCCTTCGACGGAGTTGGCGCTGCCTCTGTTACGGTAACCACGGCCTCTGCCTCTGTGGGCTCAGGATGGATAGAAACCCGACCTGGAATAGTATCCTTGCTGGTTGTAACTGCCTGAGGCCTGATTGAAGCCGCGGCCCGGCGCTCGGCCTCTAAAGCGTCCGGCCATGGCAAAAAGGCCCCTATTAAACATTTTCCTCATGGAGGATTGAGCTTTATCCAAAGCAGAAAAGGTGGCCACATATTTCCCCAGATCCTTCACAAATTTGTCACCGAAAAGTAAGCCATTCGCTGCCGGGCCTGCGTCGTTGGGGGCCAAATCTGCCAATTTCGGATCAATTCTCATGAGGAAGGAGCGTCTGCGCTCTGTAGACATGGCACAATTCGCATTTCCCAATAGACAGATTGCTCGTTGAGCCCACTCTAAAATTGTCTGCGGATCAAGAGAAGATTCAGACTCTTTGGCTTGTACAGCCAATTCAAGGATTTTCGTAATGGGGCCAGAAATATCCAGAAGCCTGTCCTGACAATTCTTCCAGGCACGATCCAGACCTTTCTTAGGGTCTTTAGAAAACTTTCGCATAAAAGTCGCCATGTTTGGGTCAAGGTCTGGAGTCTCTGTTACTTTGCCCTGGAGCGAGGGGTGGGGGCATTCTGAACGTAGGGTGTTCCTAACTTCCTGGTCAAACCCTTTGCGGATATGATCTTGTACATATTGAGCTACTTCTTCACATGGAAGCCATTCAGTGGACCTGGGGTGGATTATGTTTTCCGGATCAAAGGAAAGGTTGTGGTAGGAGGAACTATGCTCCTGCGTGTTATGCGATTTGCGCTTTCCTGATGTTTTGGGGTCTTCTTGATCCTGATCTGAAACAGGTCACTGATCAGAGGAAGAAAGATCGTCTGGCTTAGTATAGGCTTCTCTGCTACCTTCTGACGTGTCTAGTGACGAATAAACATCATAGCCGTGATCTTGCATCACTGAGGCGGCCATATTTGCTAGTATGTCAGCTGACGATAAAGGTCTCTTTAAGGCTCCCTGGGACAAAGCCAGATCAGGTGTTTTTGGTCGGGTTGCGAACCAGCTTCTAATAGAGGGCGACCCCTCAGTTTGCGCTGCCCAAATCTTCTTAAAGGCTGAGCAAAGGGCTTTAGCGCATTAATAAGAACCTGATTTACGGAGTCCTGGACATGGTACCCCAGGGCTTCCACTAGTCTTTCCTCCATATGGTCGTCGGAAAAATCAGGTTGGTCCTGATAGAAATCATCCTCTCAGGCGTAGTACGCCATAACAACAGAGGAAATGGAGGAGATCACGGGGAGGGATTATATTTCCCAGCAGGAAACTTAGTCAATATGTAATTGACTTATATATAATGTTTATATTACTATTATTTTTTAGCACAGCAATTAATTGGATGTGGAGGGAGCTCCTGCTTATCCCCTCAGCAAAGCTGTCACCGTAAATCCGCCCCGTCGGGCGTTCCAGGGCTCAATAGAATCGACCGGGAGGAGAAACAAGCTAAAAATAGCCTTTTCTCTGACTCCCGACGCGCAGCACACACCTTGTTCTCTCCGAAACGGCAGGAACGAGGAGTGTGGATGCGCGCACATGGAAATGAAAAGAGGACTTGTCCTCTAGCGCGCGCCGCAGTCTAAGAGTCGGAACGACTCCTAAGCTAGACGCGAGCGCGCCCCTCGGCAAAAGCAAGCCCTTCAAATTGCCAAAAGGGCAAGAAAATCAATTGAGGAAAGGGCGTGCCGCGCCGGAAATGCACCGCGGCGTGCTTAGAGCCCACTCCCGCGCCACGCTGTGCCGGAATACCATAAAAAAGAACAAATACTATGAAAGATAACAGTGCAAATGGAATTCACTTATCTCTTGGCTGCAGCAGCAAAGAAAGAGGAAGGACTATGCTGCATGAGCCAGTTATATGGACAGGTTGATTGTGATTGGTGGACACGAACTACTGAGTTTATGGGAAATTTAGTTCTTTTGTTTTTCTGAATTTCATTGGCTGCTGAGTTTTGCAGTAAAGAGAGAGAAAAGCATAATCCGAAACCTCCGGTCCTGACATAGAATTACAATTCGAGATAAAAACCGAGTCCTTGGGGTAATGTTATGTTAAAAATATTTTCTAAAGCGCGCAAATACACAGAGGTGTCTTGGCGCTACTCTCCCGAACCAGTATAGACAGAGCTTACAGTTTCCCAAACAAACATGTTTTTAATGCTTTCCTGAAAGATAGTAGGCTGGTCATTGATTTGACGAGCAGTGGTCAAGTATTCCACGCTTTGGCTGTACAAATAACAAAGCTTCTTCTGCCCCAGGAGGACAGTTTCAACTTGGGGACTCTGGCTTTTTTGGCCCCAGAAGACTGCAGCGTCCTGCCTGGACAGTACCATTTGACCATTTAAAGCAGCTTCTCAGGTATCCTGGGCCTGTACTGTGCAGGGCTTTGTAGGCTAAAGGTAGGGCCTTGAAGATATTCCTTTACCTGGTAGGAAGCCAGGGTAGTTTTCTAATCACCTGAGAAGCTGACTGAAATTTAGGGATCCCTGACAGCAATCGTGCAGCAGCGTTTTGTTAAGATAGAAGTTTGTTTTCAAACTTCTGTTGCATATTTAGGTAGACCCCATTGCAGTAATCTATTTTGGAGAGCACTAAGAAAGTGACTACCATTGTCTGAGGATCGGTAGGAAGGTGAGGAAGGATTTTGTAAAATTATCCTTAGTGTGTGATAAGAGGAGGAAATAGCAGCATTAACTTGATCACCGTTGGTTAACTTGCTATCAACTAACGCACCTAGAGTTTAGTTTCAGGCGGTTATTGCTCATCCAGCCTCTCGCCGCCCTCATACAATTATGAACTCTAGTTCCAGTGCCATTATCGCTACTGGTGAGCAAGACGACAGTCCGTGTTTCATCAGCACAAGAAGCGAGAAGCCAAATGATCTGATCAGTTTGGCCAGAGAGGTAGCATACGTGTTAAACGAGTTGGATTTAGCGAGGATCCCTGAGGGTCCCCGCAAGGCAATGAGAAGGGTTCTGACACGCACTCCATTAGTGCCACTGATTGTTCACATCCAAGAAGAAAGGATCGTAACATTGCAAAGCGTCTCCTCTGACCCCGATGTTATGAAGATGGTCAATCAACAACCAGTGATTGACTGTATCGAATGCTGCTGAAAGACCAAGTAACACAAGGGCTACTATACCCCCCTGGCAAGAGCCGCCCTTATCGCCTCTGTTGCCATGATCAGGCCACTTCTGAACCCAAACCGAGTTGAGTCCAGAAGATGATTTTTTGTCTGAAGGTAGCATTTGTTGGTTCATGGCCTTCTATACAATCTTGGCCAGCATCAGAAGTTGAGAGATGGGTGATAGCTATTAGGGTCCATGGGATTCAGATTTGATTTTTTAATCAGTGGAAGTAGTGAAGCTATTTCCCATTGTTTAGGGAAATCTTAAACATTCCGTTGAAAATATCTGTGAGCTTACCTGTTCCTCAGTAAGAGCGGTAAATTCAGTAAAGGTTTCTTTATCAGGACAGGGTGAACAGGACTTGTTTCCCTCAGAGGTGGATGCTTTGTTTGAAGAGAACCTGCCGTAAACCCGTACTACTTTTTTAAAAAAAAGTTTGCAAGAGTATTGCAAAAGGATTGGCTGCTACCTGCCAAATTATTACTAGGAGTGGTTATCATTTTGAACACTTTCTGAAATAGTTCTTTTACAGAATATTGTGAAGCTTCCATTTTTGTGTAAAGTAACAGGATTTTTCCTTTTCTAGTAATGACTTGTAGGACATACATTGTTTGTATTTTTCTTTGTCCAAATGAATGTATTTGTTTCTCCATTTGCGTTTGTGCCTTCTACCACATTGTTTCTGGGTTCTTAGATTATCTGTATACCATGGAGCGGATGGACCACTTCTATGGTGTTGAGATACCTTGACGAGAGCTAAAGCAGTGACTGCTAAATTCAACCAATTTGAATAAATCTTCTGCCATCTCTGAGATTGAGTAAGCATCTAATTGAATTGGTCTGTTTGAATTTTATATCAAACACGAATGTTTGAGGGCTATGTTGGACTTTATTTGATGTTTTTGCATTTGTCACCCTAAGTGGGAAGGGTATGCCCAGACGTGGGTCCCGTGCTCACTATGCCACCAGATTCAAGCTAGCCTGGCTGAAGAGGGGTGATACCCCGAAACCGGTCCCAGGATGCTTGTTTCTGGTCCAGGGAGGACATGGCCTGGCAGTTCGGGCTGGACTGTTCCTATTGGGAACAGGGTCAAGACTGATTTGCATATGGCTGGGTCCAAACTGGAACGGCATGGTGAGCAAAAAAACTGATGGATTAAACCCAGATCTGTGACTGGGGGTGAATGTTTGATTTGGTCTACATTCCGTCCATCAACTGTTGTTTTTGCATTTGTCACCCTAAGTGGGAAGGGTATGCCCAGACGTGGGTCCCGTGCTCACTATGCCACCAGATTCAAGCTAGCCTGGCTGAAGAGGGGTGATACCCCGAAACCGGTCCCAGGATGCTTGTTTCTGGTCCAGGGAGGACATGGCCTGGCAGTTCGGGCTGGACTGTTCCTATTGGGAACAGGGTCAAGACTGATTTGCATATGGCTGGGTCCAAACTGGAACGGCATGGTGAGCAAAAAAACTGATGGATTAAACCCAGATCTGTGACTGGGGGTGAATGTTTGATTTGGTCTACATTCCGTCCATCAACTGTTGTTTTTGCATTTGAATTTTATATCAAACACGAATGTTTGAGGGCTATGTTGGACTTTATTTGATGGCACTCGTTGAGGAAGGTTAATTTCAAACACCACTGCATTTTGGTCTGATGAGGTCAGAGGTAATGAGCCCGTTGCTGTTAGGAAATTATTATTAGTAAAGATCCCATCCAGGGTATGACCTCCATTGTGCCTTGAGCCATCTACCACTTGAGTAAGGCCTAGGCTAGCCATGGTTTCAATTAATATCTCTGTGCCTTTGTCTGTTTGAACTTCTAAATAGAAATTAAAATCTCCTAAAACAGTCTAGTCATTGGAGAGTATACAGGATTCCAAAAATGTGTAAATGGCCTGAGTTAAAGGATTCCGGGCGCCAGGTGGACGATACTCTATTAATCCTTTAAAGGATTGGATTCTGGACACTTCTATATTAAAGAATAGCGCTTCACATTCTGGCGAGGACTCTGGCTGGAAAATGGCCAATATATTGTCGCAATGTATAATAACTAACCCACCTCCACATTTTTGTGGTCTGTCTAATCTAGAAATAGAATAACCAGGAGTGATTGCTGCAACCAGATCTGGGCCAGACTTGGGGTCATCCCATGTCTCAGTTACACAGATGATTGTAGCCTATGTTTATCTAAAAAGTCTGCGAGTTTGATTTTGTGTTTCACCAGACATATCATTGATTAGGGCACAGAAGATTTTCTTAGCTCTAGTAGTATTTTGAGTGTGTAAGTGTGGGTTGGTCTTAATTTTAAGCTTATTGTTTTCCTCTAACTTACGGGTCATTATCAAGGAACCATATTCCTGAGACAATCCTTAAAGTCTGAAATGGTGGAACATGGATCTATTCTAGCACAGCTGGTGTCCTTACCCGCTGTATTGAGGGCAAGACTCGAATAACATTGTTTCTGCATGGATTGTGAGTTGAAACCGCAGGGGGACTGGTGCTCGGCATGACTAGTGCAGATGGGCTTGCCTTTGGTGCGCCGGCGGCGTGGACACGCTGGCTACTGATGTAAATAGCTCGCCATACAAGAGAGGACTGTCCAGGGGTGTGGGAGAGATCCAACACTTTCCAACATGTATATGCCGAAACAGGTGGATAAATTAAAAGCAACTTGGGGCCCAGCACCCGTCACACATTCCAAAGGCTCTCCTATGGAGGGAAAAATACTGGTAAAGAAAAACAAATTAAAATAAAGTGAGAAACGAAATCATAAAAGCAAACTAAAATGGGAATATGGCTCCCAGAGTAAGCAGATGCCAGGCACCTCCTGAAATTGGCACTGAGCATGCCTACAAGGAAAGCAAAAATGGGATGTCAACCAACTGTAAGGCAGAGCTGCGCAGACAATGCTGATGTAAATAGCCCTTCGTACAAGCAGGGCTCGCCCAGGAGCGGGTATCTGGAGCTTCCTAGCTCGTGTATGCTGAAACAGGTAAGTAAATTAAAAGCAAACGAGGTGGCAAGTAACGTTACTTGCCACACACAGTAGATACCTCAGCATATTACAACCAACTTAAAATGAGGGTCCTCAAAAGATGGATTTCTCCATGTAATGTTTTCTGCTAATATTTTCACCCACGATGACAAAGCCATTGTGGTGTTCATTTGTATGGTGCATCTGCTGCATCCTGGTCTCCAGGTGACAGAGATCACAGTACATGGAGTAAGCTCGAGGATGACACAGAGTGAAAACCCAGAGTTGATGGCCTTGCAGATCTACAGATGCTTCTTTGATAGATGAGTGCAATTGGAAGGGCGTGCCATAGATACTTGGCTGACTTGAAAAGAACCTGCTGGAAAGCAAACCTATCTTACAGATGGAATATCTGGGATCAGAAAGCATTTGCCAAGAGGTAATGTATATGCCTGCCTCTACAGTTTCAAATTAATAGAAATGTGTGTGCCAGGTGCTAGTGGTTTCCTGGAAATGAACATTCAATACAGTTATAGATCCCTTGGACTGGGTTATTGAGCTGTCTCCCTGGCCAAGCCCAGATAAAGGTGCATATATTTGAATGAAAATTGTAATAAACTCCTCCAAACAGATTTCAAGACCCTGCCAGTGACTGTGCATTTAGAATTGTGATAGAGAGGAGCTCTAGTTTCAGGGATGTCTCATGAACTCTGTTTCTCTTGCTTTCAGGAGCCCATGAAGGCCCCTACAGCGGAGTGGGGTCCCCAACCCCTCAGGCAATGACCACGGAGATATGGGAGACTCAGGGGCCCCTCATCACATTCTGCAGGGAGCCCCAATCTTTGTACTCTAGGCAACTGCGTCACAAGTAGCTTTAGGAAGGCAATCACATTCCCACTCAACAGTACCAGAGCTTGCAGCCTATTCAGCTTCACCATCTACGAGTTATGCTGCTGAACTCTAAAGTTCTTATTCTCTCTTGTCTGGGATGATCCTTTTGTTGAAATGGCAAGACTGCCTGCAGGGCCTCTCACCATGCCTCATGGAGTTCACCTCCCCCTTGCCCAGAATACCAGATTGGGGTTTTGTGTTACACCAGCAATTGAGTAATTACCACCCTGAAATGCATTGCAGGAGCTTCATCACTCATTGGATACAGCGGTACCAGCAGTCTAAAACAGGCAATGCACATTGGCCTAGAGATGCCATTGTATGTAGGTCTGGGATGAGGTAGGAAAAGGTACTGCAAACCCTCCTGGCAGAATAGCACAGATAGTGTGGAAAGAGTGTGCATACACTGCAATCACAATCATCCGAGAGGAAGATCAGAGACTGGAAATGCACGTTTTCATTAAAAAAAAGTGCTGCTAAGTAATGTACGTGGAGCACAGGGTAAGTCAGCTTCCCGCTGGTTGTAGTTCTGCAGACGCGTGGGACAGTTGCGAGGGTGAGGTCGGCGGAGCAGAGATGCTGGGTTAGGGTATAGAAGGAGAGTTGTCTGTTGAGGTATTCTGGTCCGGTGTTGTGCAGTGCTTTGTGAGCGTGGGTGAGGAGTTTGAAGGTGATTCTCTTGTTGACTGGGAGCCAGTGCAGGTTTCTTAGGTGGTCTGTGATGTGGCAGTGGCGGGGGATGTCCAGGATGAGGCGTGCAGAGGCGTTCTGGATGCGTTGCAGCCTCTTCTGGAGTTTGGCCGTGGTTCCTGCGTAGAGGGCATTGTCGTAGTCCAGCTTGCTGCTTACGAGGGCTTGGGTGACTGTTCTTCTAGTGGGTATCCATTTGTAGATCTTTCGGAGCATGCGGAGGGTGTTGAAGCAGGAGGAGGAGATGGCGTTGACTTGCTGGGTCATGGATAGTGAGGGTTCCAAGATAATTCCTAGGTTGTGTGTGTGATCGGTGGGAGTCGGAGCAGTTCCGAGAGTGGCAGGCCACCGTGGGTCATCCCATGCGGAGGGAGTGGAGCCGAAGACGAGGACTTCCGTCTTGTCGGAATTGAGTTTGAGGCAGCTGCTCTTCATCCATTCGGTAATGGCCTTCATTCCTTCGTGGAGGTAGGTCTTGGTGGAGTCCTTGGTGAGGGAGAGGATCTGCTGCGTGTCGTCGGCGTATGAGATGAAGTTGAGGTTGTGGGATCCGGCGATGTTATCGAGCGGGGCCATGTAGACGTTGAAGAGGGTCGGGCTGAGGGATGAACCCTGGGGTACGCTGCAGATGATTTCAGTGGCCTCCGAGCGGAATGGGGGGAGGTGGACTTAATAGCCATCCCTTCACTGGCATCACCAGGTTAGGAGACTGGGTTAATAAAATGAATTTTCTGGCCATGCTCCACTCTGGTTGCATCCACAATCCTGCTGTCCTTGTCAGCCTTGTAGGGGACTCACTCATGACATAAAAGTGGCCATGAGGGGATGAAATCTCCACTGCTGCGACTTTGTGCGTGTTAGATCTAGGCTGGTTCTGGACCACTTTATGGCATCATACTATCTTCAGGCGCTTCAGGATAAGACATTTGGAGCATTCCTTTCTTGTATACTTTCAGCAGATGCCTCGATTCTGTGTATGACCTGTGGTAACCAGAGACCCCAGAAAGTAAATGTATGTTCCTGTTTTATCTGGCACATGGGTATTTTAGCTTGTTAGATCAAGCGGTAAAGCGTTTTGACCTGTTGTAAGTATTCTATGGGCTTTTAACCACGTCCATCTCACGCCCATAATTTCACTCATTTTTGGGCTTGCCTTTCAAAAATCCCTTGATATCATTGGTAAATGCTTTACGTTTGTCCCGCCTTGGGGCTGTTTTGTTACTGCCTTGCAGACTGACCCTGTTACATGGATTATTGCACAACTGCTGATATACATCCGCATGGGCAAAATATTTTTTTCTTTTGTCTCTCCCCTTCATGCACCATGGCGGCGATGGCGCTCACAGAGCAGAACAGCAGCACAACCTCCATCGGCGGTATTAAAGCACTGTTCACATTATTCACACTGTTACCTAATCAGAGTCATTCCTTTTCTCTCTCCCCTACACGCGCAATACCTTTCACAAAAACACTTGTAATTGATAAATGCTTTACGTAAAAAACACAGAAATCCTCAAAGCGGCTCTCCCGACACAGCGGGCGAGCTGATACTACAATATTCACTTCACATGTAAAACTCACCCCATAAAGCTTTGCAAGCATTCTTTTACAAAATAGTTTTGCACATAACTCAGCCTGTGGTGCTCCTAGGACACTAGGCTAGTGGGGACCCCAAAATAACCCCTCCTACTATTCAGTGTGTGTTTAAGCTCTCTCATGGCAGGAACGTTTGTTTTACAGCTGGGAGTAGTTTTTGTTTTAAGGGCCTTGTTCGTAATATCATTGCAGTAGGCCACCCAGCCCTGAAAATGTGTAATGCAGTACGCCCTCTAGGGGCTAAATATATGCATGCACTGCATTATTTTCTGCTATTCTGTTTTCGTGTGGTTATGCCCTCCAGGGGCTAACTGTATGGTTACAGGACCATGTTTCTTAGA
This sequence comes from Pleurodeles waltl, assembly GCF_031143425.1. NCBI lineage: Eukaryota > Metazoa > Chordata > Amphibia > Caudata > Salamandridae > Pleurodeles > Pleurodeles waltl. Next base: position 1,068,934,847 of record NC_090439.1, on the reverse strand, counting down.
AATGCTATTTTTATTGTGTTGTCCTCTGGGAGCAGTTCTGAGCATTACAGTCAACATATATACAATATGTGCAGTACTTGGAAAGTCACCCCATAATGCTTTGCAGGGCATTCTTTTTTCAAAACATTTTTGCCCATAACTCAGCTTATGGTGTTCCTAGGACAATGGGACCACCACCAAAACCTTCAGCACAATACTATCTTTCTGTCTAGGTCAACCCTGGGTCCCCACACTAGGTTAGTGGGGACCTCAAAATAATAACCCCTCCCACCGTTCAGTGTCTTTTTAAGCTCTCCCATGGCTGGGGCTTTTGTTTTACAGCTGAGAGTAGTATGTGTTTTAAGGGTCTTGTTTGTAAAATCATCACAGGAGGCCTACTAGCGTTCAAAATGTGTAATGTACTACGCCTTGTGGATGCTGTTTTTGTTGTGGTGTCGTCTAGGGAATGTTCTGAGCATTACAGTCAACATAATACAATATTCACAACACTTGGAATCCCATCCTATAATGCTTTGCAGAGCATTCCTTTGACAAAACATTTTTGCTCGTAACTCAGCCTTTGGTGGTCCTATGACAATGGGACCACATTCAAAAGTTATTCACCACAACATGCTCTTTCTGTCTAGATCATCCCTGGGCCCCTAAACTAGGTTAGTGGGGACCCCAAAATAATAACCCATCCCACCAGTCAGTGTATTTGTAAGCTCTCTTATGTCTGGGACTTTTGTTTTGCACCCAGGAGTAGTTTGTGTTTTAAGGGCCTTGTTTGAAAAAATATTCCAGTAGGCCTACTAGCCCTTTAGTTATATGGAGGGCCACTGGAATGATGTAGCAGAAAGGACCAAATAATGCAGCAGAGTTGACCAATTAATATGGTATAAGAGGTCCAGGTATAAATTTATAATGCCAATAGCTCCATCTCAAGTAAATGCGGACCTATTGCATTGCAAATGCTTTTTTTTTTTATTTGACTAGTCTTGCAGTTCAAGGGAGCTTGGGCTGTCAGGCATGGGAGCAGCCGGACTCCATTTCTGATTTAATTATCCAACCCTTGTTTTTAAAGTTCTAGCACATGTGCGCATTTGAGCGCTATGTGCTTAAGCTGTTCTTAGGTCACTCCCCCTAAACTATGGCAACCTTTAAGCCTGACACTGCTGCACGTGCAATGTAGGACAAGGCTGCTTCTAGACCGCTTTGCGGCATCATTCAGTCATCAGCCATTTCAACATAGGACATTTGGCACATTATTTCCTGGCTACTTGGAGATGACTGGCTCTTGCGGGCTACCTGTAGCAACCGGAGACTAGCCTTATTATCCTGTTTTATCTTTCATATGGTGAATTAAGTTTTTTTAAAATTTCCGAGTAGTTTCACAGTTACAGGGAAAATGGACTATCAGGCCTGGGAGTAGCTGGGCTTGATTTTGTTTTCCAGCCCTTGTTTTTAACCTTTTACTGCTTTCTCCCCATTTGAACACTACGTGCTGTAACTGTTCTTAGGCCACTCCCTAAAACACGATGAGCTTCAGAACTAACACCGCCGTGTGTTCTGTGCAGCGGGTATACCTGCAGTGTGCTAAATGCAAGGCTGTGTTTCCCCAGCTCACGTCCAGGGCTCCTGGTCATACTTCTGCAGACTGCCTGTTGCCTACTCTTCCCAAGAGCTGCATGCCTTATGCCCATCCACTAAGTGCTCTGCCACTCCTCATAAGCTTCTGCTATTAGGTATAGCCTCATGTCGTTCATGTAATTTTCATTTGACTCTTCACCTAACCATTAGGGATAGAAACCAATAACACTGCCATTGAGAAATCTCTCAGTTGCTGTTTGATAAAAGTGGGCTCCTTACCTGAACACAGCTTGGAAATATATGATTTTATCACCACTTACAATCTGAAAGTATTGTTCCTCATTGAAACTCAGGTTTCAGTTTCCTTGAAACTGGACATAGACAATGCTATTCCTACCGGCTACGCCATTGTGCACCAAGACCATCCACTTGGCACATGGGGAGGACTCGCTGGTATAAATCGATCACAATTTACTTGCTCAGTTTCAATGATTTCACCGTACCTATTTAGAGAGGGTGATCTTTTCACTGAAAATTACGTCCTCTGGCTAGCTTTAAGGAGCTTTTGTATATCGACCACCAGGTTCTTTCAGAAAGTTTATTGAAGAGATGTCAGATGCCTCTATCTATACACTTTAAAAATTGCACATTTCACCATTTTAGGCAATTTTAATATTCATATAGACAAGCCTGATGACCCTGAGGCACTGACCTTTGTGGAAAGCTTACTGACCTGGAATCTGAAGCAGCTGGCCACCTTACCTACAAATAAGGTCAGTTCTCCAACCACTCCGACATATCAACAGATCATCCTTTACTCCTTGTGGGGGCAGATCATGCAGCTGTTCCTTTTAGTCGTGGTTCAAATATTTTCGCCCCTATTAAGGAGAACCACTTTCTCACTTCCAGCTCATGGTCTAAAGCTAGGGTCTCCAACCCTTTCTGAAATAAGAGCTAATTTTGTTGAACGAAAATCATCCTGAGATACTGATATTGTTGGTGCTGTTACTGTGACCACATAAGACAAGATTAAATTATGGCCACCTCCCTACAAGATTGTTAGCAGTGATTTCCTCAAAGCTTCAAGCAAGGCTGCCAGCAGCAACAAAAAAGTGCTTTTGGAATTGGGAATGCCTCTGCATGGATAATATATTATACCAATAGCTGCAATGCCCCTGCAATCAAGGTAATAATAGGAGTAATAAGTATCCCCAGTGTCGCATGATTTGTCATTCAAATGTCCGATTTAAGTTTATTTTGGACATTCCACCATTTTTCTGCAAATCTCATCTTAGGATTTCTGAAAATACACGCATCTGCCTTGAGTACATGTTTTTCAACTTTGTTATACATATTTTATTTTAACCAAGTCAAAGTTTCAAATTTAGTATGCTGGGCTGCACACAGGAGAGCTACTTATAGATATCTGGTGAGCTACCAATAGCTCACAAGCTACTCGTTGGAGATGCCAGGTCCAAAGTTAGTAATGAGAACCTGGCCAGAGCTCTGGTTATATCTGCCTCTATTTTACTAGGGGTTATTGATTAGGATGCTTTCTTTTTCAGAAATTAGATTTCATCAGTCCTAGGTCATATGTTCTCTTAAAGCTAAGAGATCATAACACTCCTCACGTTTCAGCCTCTTACCTTATGAGAAGCCAAAACAAGGCATTGTAGAACTTTGCAACTTGAATGGACAATCAGTTATGTTTTCCATGCCAAACAAATCTATGAAAATGCATCTAAAAATTATAATAGACTTTTTCTTATATATAATAATTGTTTCTGTTGTTAGATCTCGCCTACATCCACCTGCTTGCCAGCAGCCAATTAACCCCACCCCATGGCAGGAGTTATGTGAGAAACTAGCAATGTTCTTTCAAAAAAACAAATCTAATCCTGTAATAATTTTGCAATTGCAACTGTGTTACAAGAGCCCCCATTTCCAGCTAAGAGGCGACCGATATGCCAAATTTTGTCCAATTTTCAGAAATATATAGCTTTCTGGGTTCACCCATGGGTTTCACACTTCCTTCCCCCACCTATAGAAAGTCGGTAGGAACAGCCAAACTAGAGCTGTTGACCTCTATTTAGAACATTGCAAAAACATTGATGAATTACAAAATGTCACTCTGCCTACTTCTGTAAGCAATATTTTACCATATTTAAACAGCACACACTTTCTTTCACAGCATTTTTACCACTTAATGTAAAATAAATATCGGCACATTATGGTTGGTTTCGTAAGCTTCTTTAGGGTAAATCACAAACCATGGGTACCTCAACAATCCTCAACATATGGGAGGGGGATAAATTTGACATGGATATATATATATATATATATTTTTTTTTTAAGTTAAGAAGTTGACTCAAATGTCAAAAAAGGGTTCAGCAATGGGCTAGTGGGCTCCCCGCACCCAGGAGATGAAAGGTCATCATTATTTTACAGATACACAAGAGCAAGTGTTTTATTCGGCCATGTCTCGTGCACTGTTAGGAATCGGCTGCATTGTCAGGCTGTCTTTTTTTTTTTTTACTCATCCAGTCTTGGATAGTACACCAGCCCTCCAACAGCCATATTTGCAGGGCTTTGGGCCTGCACAGCACCTTTTCCCATGATGCTCAACGAGGACAGCTTTGTGGAGGGAGGTCATGTTCAAGCTCCTCCCCTTCATAAGGGGCTATGTTCCTTATAGGCAATACATTGTAGATGTCCAGAGCCCCGAGCAAAATCATTGACCATACGTGATGAAGAGCACTGCCCAAGGCCATGCACAGAAAGTCCTCAATGATTGTGCCTTGGTGAGGGGTATAATCCAGGCCTGTATTATACATAGGGCTCACTGTGCCAGTTTGCGCCACAGCGCACCTTTCAAAATGTGCACTCTGTTGCAGACTGGAATAGTCTCCTGTGTTCTCATGAATGCGCTGCCCCCAGGGAAGCCGCAAACTCATGCCTTCCCTGGGGGCAGTACAGTCAGTGCAAGATGGAGCGCCTGCTTACAATCCGCGGGTGCAGTGAGTGCATCGGGGTGTACATGGGATCTCTTCCCCACCCTTTCCCCCTCTTCCGATAGCTGTCCTCAGGGGGCTCCTATTGAGTATCCGTATCCGTATGCTCTTGCATCCGTAACAAGGCGCAGGTGTAGAGGCAAAGTGATTCTCTCATTTTCCTGAGGCCTCAGCTTCATGCAAACAAGGAAACTCCCTTAAAAGATAGCACTGACCCTACATGTGCCCCGGTGCTATCTGTATTACAGAAGGGGTTGCACAAGCGCCTGCTGCCCCTTCTGTAATACCAAGCGCCATGGGGTGCCCAAAGCAGGCACACACCTGGGGCTCTCCTCAGGCACTGTCCTAATGTGGCCCTTGAAGTGCTGTAAACTGATATAGAGCCTTTGGACTTCAGTGGTGTAGTAAGGGTGTCCCAGTGCTCTTGTGCAAGCAATGGAAATGGTCCATACCTTGTATAGAAGTAACAAACGAGAGTTGGAATTGGATCGCAGTAGCCCCCTCACACTACGGGACTCCAGTGCCGCAGCTCTTTCCTCACTCTTGATAGGTCTGCCACAGTGGGGATCACATGCATGGTTGTGCACATGAAAATAAATGAGTTTACAATTTGCCTGTTGTCTTATTCCCTTGAGTAACTGCATTTAGCTTTACGCGTGGCTGTGTGAGTTTTAGTACTGAGGAAGCACTAAAAAAAATCCCCCAAAGGGCCTGCCACCAGGCTTGTTAGAATTTTTTGTGGGGCCAGGCTCAAAAAACCTTGGTCCCTTACTGATCAAAGACATGTCTCTTTTTTTATTTTTAAAAAGTGTCCGGCTAGTAAAGAAAAAACTTAGCAGAACCAACCCCTGGCACCATCTTTTCATGTCAGGCTTGTCCATCTCCTCGCCATTAGAACATAGACAGGGCTTGCTTAGAGATCGAAGCACACGCATGGGGCTATGAAACAGTGCGGAGCCCTCTTCCCTCGCCCCCTTCTGACTGGCTTGAAAGCCAATTAAAAAAAAAAACAAATCCTTTTGGTGGTGTCACATGTTCCTATATGTGCAATGACAAAGCACCTTACATGTATACACCAATGGGGCAGCGGCTACGATCCAGACTATATCAAGAGTGAAACTGCCTTAAAACAAGGTCCCTTCAGAGCGGGCAACTCCGCGTTACTCTCCTTTGCATCTTTGGCTTAACATAATAAACCTACTAGTCAGTTCCCAGACTCTATCCACCTGAGCGTGTCATTTACCATTGACTTACAGCCGCCTCACCCGGCTTTTTTTCATGGCCAGGGCCGGCTTTAGGGCGGTGAGAGTGGTGCGGCCGCACCTGGTGCTGACCTCAAGGGGGCGCTGTGTTTAGCAATAACTTACGAAACTTTCGAATTAAAAGCATCTACTGAAAAGTTTCTTGTGCGTCCAGCCTTCAGGAAGCAATTAAAATGTCAAGATACCTCTTGTTATTAATGTTCTTGCTAGAGAGAGAGATGGAGGTTTGTCTAGGGGCAGTTCTGACCTCCCATAAAGTAGTGTAGAGGGTTAATATGCCTGCTGCAAAAAACAGAACTATATCTTATGTGTATAGCTGAGTGGATTAGAAAATCCAGGCTTTACAAGCGCTTTAAAACAACGCGTGAAAGGGGGCTATGGAGAGATGAGGGGCACATTTGCCGGGTGGTAGTGAGGGATCTGAGGAGGTTGTCATGAGTTGGGGAATGCCAAAAACAGACTGTCGCACAGGGCGCCACCAACACTAAAGCCAGCCGGCCATGTTCATGGCTACTGATTTTCTGCTACCACAGTCCAATTAATGGCAGTCCTTGACAGCCTTGGTAGCACAGGTGTATTACCGTTCTACCTCTTACGGACACTTCTGTATTGCAGTGTTCCATCGCCCACAAGAGCACGGCTCACACTATAGAACTGGTCTTTTTGACGACTATATTTAAAGTTTGTTAGCCGTGCTTGTGTTGTTTCTTCATATTTGTGTGTGCATCTTCATGCAAGGTTCAAAGGTCAATGCTAGGTTCTAGTCCACAGTACATAAACCTTGAAAAAAAATCCTGAAACGTGTGGTTAAAAGGATGCAGAATTTATATTTGTTTTTGCATTAAAGCAAAGACTAGTTGTCAATGTATTTTGGCTTTCCTTGCGGCTCTGTATTAATTCAGGATATTTTTGATTTGGGTTTTGACAGCCCTCCTTTCAAACTCGCCTATTCCTAACCTAGTTCAATATACATAGAGTGGTTTTGCACCTGGCCATTTCAGTCATTAACATGCCTCTTTCAGCCATTGCTGTTACACTTTATCAATCACATCTTGGCTTCCATGTCACACCGAATGGGATTGGCTGGGTGTTTCCTTCCACTTCCACTAGAGCGCTTGCTTTGAACTGCATGGGGGACTACTTACAACTGTTGTTCCAATTCTCAGTTTCTTTATCCGATCACATAAAAATGGATCATAAAAGAGCACACCATAAAATACAATATACAATAACAAAGGATGCAAATAAAAGCTTTAAATAAGATCCATCAATTTTCAATATAAAAATGCCACCAGCCTTAAAAAAAGAAAGAAGCAATAAGTTTATCAAGCAATTCATCAAGTGTAAAAACACCAATGACATATTAAAGCTGCAATGAGCTCAAATAAGTGAATCCCAGTTGGGTATATTAAAAAAACATTGATTTTTGCAGTCGTACAGCATTTTAAAAAAACAACACTTTACATACCAGGTAATACTCGAGCTGCTGGAGAAAAATCAACGCTACTTTAACAATGGGATCAAATACTGTTTAGTGAAGGGGGCATAAAACTTACAAAATAAACCCAAAGTACAACAAGAGGTTTCATCACAGGGTCATCGTAAAATCTCAGCATGTGCAAATTGACCCTGAGGAAAACACAGCAACCATCTGATCGAGCCAGTTCGAAATCGTGTTAGTATCGCCTGTTCCCAGCAGTTCTGAACAAACACCAGGTAGGTGGCCACAGTGTCCACTGTTTGGAAGAGGCAAAAGTCTCTAATAGATGGTTTCATTAGCCCCTCCCTCTCTCAACGGTCCTTTTTTATAGGCAAGAAAGCAATCCTTCAGCCACCCTGTATCCCTCTTGGTAATACTTCTAGGGTTATCAAAACCATAAGGGCGACCTAGGGCCAGGGTGGGCTCCCTAATGCACCTAATCCAAGTAATTCTGGAACTGTGGTGGCATGAGAGGCAATCCGAGATAAGACGATTAATGTAAGCCTCTTCGTTTAGCCAAATGGAGCACAACAATAACAGAGGAGCAAGGTTAATTTGGTCCTCAACATATTCTAGGCCAAGCTCCTGGAGAGCTATGAAATGGGAGCTAGACAGAGGAACACTCAGCAACCGTCAGCAGACTCTATTCTCTTCCGCTTGTGCCCTTGCACTACCCCTGTATCCCCAGACCCCCGAGCCATAAACCGGGAAGGAGGAGACACTTCCTCCTATAGATTTCTAGAATAGGGGTATCAGCCCCCCTCTCCTCCGTGGCAGTGGCCAAGGAGAACTGTTGTCATTTCTGTCTGTTTGCGCCAGTACTTACAGTAATTAGTCAGTGTTTGCATGGACATACCTGACCAGGAGAGTTGCATATGCATAACATAAGCTGGCATTCCTATTTCTGTCTCTAGTGTTCTTGAAAAGCTGTAGTTTAGCCATCAGAACTGTTAGACCTGGCATCCTTGGCGTGGTTTCCCCTAAATTTTTGACCTCCTGGTTTTCTGACTTCATTTTTGCTGGTTTTAGGATTCTGCTAAAGTGCATTGTTCTCTAAGGCATGGTGACTTTGGCTTATCCACAATTGGCATACTTAATTTAATTATAAGTCCCTAGTAAAGTGCACTATGTGTCTCCTAGGCCTGTAAATTAAATGCTACCAGTGGACTTGCAGCATTAATTGTGCCACCTATTACAGAAGCCTTCCACACATCTCAGGCCTGCCACAGTAGAAGCATCTGTGTGCCATTGTGGTAAGTGCAACCACCTGTCAGGCCCAAAACCTTCCTTTTTATTACACGTAGGCCACCCCTATGGTAGGCCCTGGTTAGCCCCAACGGCAGGGTGCAGTGTATTTAGAAAGTTGGATTGAAAAAGTGCTAAATTTGTTTTTCATTACTGCAAGGCCTATCTCTCCTATAGGTTAACATTGGGATACCTTGAGGCACCCCTTAAGCGTAACTTTCAATTTGGAAGCAATAGAAATGTGGAGTTTGGTGTCTCTGGACTCCCAATTTAAAATCACAACTTATGGTGAAGCTGGATTTTAAATTGCAAGTCTGACAATGCCACTTTTAGAAAGTTGGCATTTTCTTACCTTAACCATTCTGTGCCTCTACCTACCTCTGAATACACATCTGTGGTAGATGACAGTGGGCTTGTGCATTCCCTCTAGACTCACACACACAAAAGGAGCTTGTGTGTGACATTTGCATCCTGATGGCCCATCACCAGGCTGATGAGTCTACCTGTGCTAGATGGAAGTGAAGAGCTGACACCTACACCTGAATTACCTCCCCCCCCTCCACCCCGGTCAAGTGTTTGGAGCCAGGGAAGGAAGGGGATGCACTTAGTAATCTTCAGAGGCCTCTTTTGAAGTCTTGACCCCTTCAAAGACACATTATGTATAAGTACTGGACTCCAAACCCCACCAAGTTAGTTCACTAACTCAGAAGAGGAGCTGTGCTGCCAGGAAGGACTACCATTCTGCAGCGTGCTCTTCAGCGTTGGTATGCAGCCTGCTACCTCTGGCAGTGAGAGGGATTGAAATTGTCCTCTACCACTGTGCTACCCAAGAACTCCAAGGGCTTGTTGGCTTGCCCCTGTTGTCAAAGTCTCATGGCCATCAAGGAGTTTGTTTTCACCAGGTCAAATACGATGCCCTACAAAGACTCTAGCGTTTGCTGTTTGACTTCCAAGTACAAACTACAACAACCCGTTCTCCACACTGATCGTAATCACCTAATCTGTGTGTGACCCAAAAGCCTTTGTGTGCTGACCAGGCATCCCCTTCAGGATGGAGTGTCCCCTGAATCTGCGCTCAGGACAGCGGGGACACTGCATTTAGCTCGGGCAGCTGGGCATGGCTGCCTTCAGTCCACCAGCCTGTCGGGCTGCCTCTCATCTCAGAGAGATTGCAATGGGGGCCCTGCCTCGCCCCAGGAGATGAACATTATTTCTGCTCCAGCAGCAGCTCAGCTACTATGGGATTGTGTGCTTCTTGCTGCCGTTTAGTGTGTCATGGGCAGCTGAGAGGGCCTTTGAAACGCTGTTTGCCTTTCTTGCAATTTGCCCACTTCCTGGTCCCCTGACAGATACTGGCATACTTGGACTAGAATTACTATAATAACCCTAAGAGAAGCACATGTGTTCTAATGCACTACAATTGTATACCTGCTTAAATTAAGTACCACAGGAAAAATATTGATTGGATTTTTGTTGTTTTGAGTCTATTTTATCCAGATAAAGATACTTTACTTTCTTACACTGGTGTGGAGTTTTTTGTGACACTGTGTCCCTATAATTAAGTGTTGCACAAATACTTCACATATTGCCTCATAAGTTAAGCATGACTGCTGTATACCAAGCTACCAGAGGGTGAGCACAGATTAATTTAGGGTGTGGCCCTGACTTAACCCTGACTAGGATTGGGGTCCCTACTTGGACAGGGTGCATACCTCTGCCAACTAGAGACCCAGTGTTAGACTTTTCATCCTTGACGTGGTCTCCCTTAACTTTTTGCCTCTGTTCCCCAGGTTGTTGATGTGTGCTGGACCCTGATTTTGCTGTTTTTGTTACTTTGGGCACTTTACCACTGACAACCAATGCCAAAGTACAAGTGCTCCTTTACAAAATGTGTATGTAATTGGCTTGTCCATGATTGGCATATTTGATTTACTAGTAAGTCCCTAGTAAAGTGCACTACATGTGCCCAGGGCCTGTAAATCAAATGCTATTAGTTGGCCTGCAGCACTGATTGTGCCACCCACATAAGTAGCTCTGTAATCATGTGTCAGACCTGCCACTGCAGTGTCTGTGTGTGCAGTTTTACCTGTAAATTCGACTTGGCAAGTGTACCCACTTGCCGGGCCTAAACCTTCCCTTTTCTTACATGTCAGATACCCCTAAGGTAGGCCCTAGGTAGCCCCAAGGGCAGGGTGCAGGGTATGTTTAAGGTAAGACATATAGTAATGTGTTTTAAATGTCCTGACAGTGAAATATTGCTAAATTCGTTTTTCACTGTTGGAAGCCCTGTCCCTCTCATAGGTTAACATAGGGGCTACCTTTAAATCTGATTAAAGTGTAGATTCCCTGTGGGCAGTGCTTTAAATGGGCCGGTACTCTCCGGTACTGAGTACCGGCACTTTTTTATTTTGAGAGGGGGAGTACCGGCGTATCTCAAGATAAACGTAATACTTTTAATTGGAGAGTACCGGCACTTCTCAGAAACAAGCAGGTACTCTATCACAGAGTACCTGCACTTCTGTTTTTCCATTTAAAGCACTGCCTGTGGGAGCGAATGGACATGTGGAGTTTGGGGTCTCAGCTCACAATTTAAAAATACATCTTTTAGTAAAGTTGATTTTAAGACTGTGTTTTTGAAAATGCCACTTTTAGAAAGTGGGCATGTTCTTGCTTATACCATTTCTGTGACTCTGCCTGTTTGTGGATTCCCTGTCTGGGTCAGTTTGACAGTTGGGCTGGTTGCACCTCACACTAGACAGTGACACAAAGGGAGCTGGGGTGTAGCCTGCATATCCTGATGACCCATCTATGCTAGGAGGGAGGGGAGGAGTGGTCACTCACACCTGAAAGGGCTGTGCCTGCCCTCACACAATGCAGTCTCCGACCCCCTGGTGAGTGTCTGGGGCCTGGCTTTTGAAAGGCAGAATTTCACATTCAAAAGAGACTTTACTTTGAAGTAGGCCTACTTCAAATGAGAAATTGGGTATAAGAAGGGCACCCAAAACCACAGACTTTAGAACACTTCTGGAAATAAGAGGAACCTCTGCCTGGAGAAGAGCTGATGAGCTGAGGAAGAAGAGCTGCCCTGCCTGTGACTGTGCTTTGTGGAGCTATCCTGCAGTTGCTGCTTCTGCCAGAGTAAGAGGGCAAAGACTGGACTTTGTGTGCCTTCCATCTCGTGAAGATCTCCAAGGGCTTGATTTAGAGCTTGCCTCCTGCTGTTTGAAGTCTCAGGGACAGCAAAGACTTCTCTCTGCCAGCACCTGGAGTCTCTGGAGAGACTCTTACTCAGCCCTGTGGTGCCAATCCAGTTCCTGTGACCCTGAAAGTAGAAGCTGGCAGCCTAAGAGGAGGAAATCCATGCACAGAGCACCGTGCGGGGAAAAGATCGACGCGACTCCGATCTGCGGCTGAAGAAACGATGCGCTGCCGGCTCTGCGGCTTAAAATCGACGCTCGCTGGAAATGCGACCGAAGAATCGGCGCACAGAGCTGGAGAAACAACACGCAGCATCACTGATGGAGGCTGGGAGATCGCAACCCGCGCTGTGTGGTTTTCGGACCGTTGTGAGGCTGGATTTCCGACGCAAACACCGCTGGGCATGTAGAAACAATGCAAGGCCTGCCCGGACCTGAGTGCTGACCGGATCAACGCATCGCTCTCCTGCAGAGAGAAGAAACGACGCACCCCGACCCAACAAGGGAGAAACGATGCAAGGTCTCGTGAGTGAGTGAAATCGACGCATCACAAGCCCTTTTTGACGCATACTCACCCGTGCGGGGTTATTTTTGATGCACCCAAGGTACATTTTCACGCTAACAGTGTTAGTGTGTATTTTAAACTACATAAAGACTCTTTTTGCTTTTTAATTGATAACTTGACTTGCGTATTGTGGATTTTTGTCATTTTGGTCTTGTTTTTTTAAATTAATATTTCCTATTTTTCTAAACCTGTGTTGTCATTTTGTAGTGTTTTGATTAAGTTACTGTGTGTGTTGGTACAAATACTTTATACCTAGCACTCTGAAGTTAAGCCTACTGCTCTGCCAAGCAACCAAAGGGGTAAGCAGGGGTTAGCTGAGGGTGATTCTCTTTTACCCTGACTAAAGTGAGGGTCTTTGCTTGAACAGGGGGTAACCTGACTGTCAACCAAAGACCCAATTTCTAACACCCAGTTTCTAATACATACCATTTTAGTCTTAATTCCTATCCTGGATTTCTCAGATTGTGATTGGTTAGAAAATCTCCTGCTGCAGTACACTTGTACTGAGTAAATTTAGTGCTGCTACTCAAGTCTGTCACTTCGAGCCTCTAGAGAAATACGTATCTAAGTAGTATATTAGCATATAAAAATATAAACTCGAAAATGTTTACTGTCAGAATATCTGCCATGTATAAATAATCTACCTATAGAAATGTTGTCAGACACCTAAACCACTTACCACGCACTTGACCCACACCCCTCAGTAGATACTTTTGAACCTCTGTGAATCTAATTTGCCCATACTAGAGGCTTTTTGTTACAAATGCAAAACTACTTTTCGAATTCACAAAAGTTGATTTAGCACTTACAAAAGGATTTACACTCTTTATGTTTTTGTCTGGGTAAATCATGTGCTCTGGGCGTGCCAAGGTCGGAAAACCCTGAATGTTTGTAGGTTCTCATTATACATTTTGCAGCCTTTTTCCACATAGGAAATATTTGATGATTTACTCAGTGCTTAATTTGTAAATAAAAACGTGCTGGTGCCCAAAGCTCTTCTCTGAAACACACGGCTGCTGCAATCGAATGTGCGAGCACGGAATACTGAGGTAGCGTAATCCTGAAGCCAATTCGGGCCTCTTTAATACATTTACAGCCACTTCCTACTGCTTCAGCTCACTCTTGCAGCTTTCTGCTTTCTCCCTTTGTGGTGCTTTTTCGTTTGTCTCTTCCTCCATCTTTCCCATATTTGTCTTTTGCTCACAGTAAACGCTTGAGGCAGAAAAATAAGTGCGGCCCTCAAAAATAAGTACCGGTGCCCAGCACCGGAAACCACCACCACAAATTAAGCACTGGGTTTACTCCTGCCAAGGTCAGGAGCAGGAGTAAATCCCTTTCTAGGGTTAGAAGGGACGGTGACCACCCACCAAAATTGGGTGGAGTTCGTTCAAACCGGTTTTTTTTACCAGAAAAATACTTAATGTGAACGTCTTCATCTCCGTATTTTCTCATGGGAATCGATAACCCCCCAACCTTTCCAGGAATGTGCTTGGAAGCTGCTGGCACGGGTGGCCAGTGCTAAGATGGAAACGCGCTGTGAATTCCAAACAGTGTAACTCTGCAGCCATGAGAAGTAGTTCCACTTTGAATCCATTACCACGCGCCATTTCAGTTATCCCTTGTGCCTCACAATTCAGAACTTGAGACCATCAAGGTGCATCTATTTTTCCAGGTGGTGAACTGATTTTGTTTCACGGTGACCGTGAATAACGAGAGGAAGCCATTATAGAATTCATAGAACATGGACATTTGTGATAGGCCTGCTGTGCAGAAAGTAAGAAATGCAATGGTTTAAAACATTTCCAACCAACTAAGGCACATTCTCTTATAAGTGTTTTTTTTTTTCAAACGTTCCAGTTTGCTATATATCATTATATACCAGCTGTTAATTGGTTCTTAGTCTGGAGATGAAACACAGTGTTCCTTAATGGACGTTTTCTCAATTCCTTTTATTGGCTAATTCCTCTGCCAGCAAGGGAAATGTTTGACAGTGCATTAGTACCCACCATTCAGTAGGTTTAATTGCATAGATTTACAGTCGAGTAATACATTTCATTTAGTTCCCCATCCATCATTCAAAGTGGTGCCTAATACATCAGCTTTTTAAAAATTCAGGAATCAGCTCTTTAAGTACTAGTTAAATGCAGGTATATGGCTTTTTCGTTAATGAGTGGATGGAAATAGAACGTGTGGTCATTCTTTGAAAGTGTGTAATTCTTCTCATTACTAAGGCGTGTCATTTGCATTTGTATCATTTTAAAATTGAATACTTGCTATCAGGTCGAGGTCAACTTATTGCTTCTTTCACACCTTCTCATATATTTGCTAATAATAGGCACAGATGAACGTTATTACTTCCAGCAAACTGTGATTACAGCTTGTGAGGATTTGTCTTGCAAAGTATGAAGTCTTACACCATCAGAAAACAGTGGTTATCACTAACATATTTTTCATGTCTTTGTGTGAACAGAATCCCATTAAATGGAATCTACTACAATATTTATCTGAGAACCTTAAGAAGGCGTTCTTCATAAATATTTTCAGGTTGTGGACCTCTCCTCATTAACTTGTGCCCGCCTTGGTACCTACATGTGTCTTTGTCCCACCCTTCTGAAGTTGCTGTGGAACTGACCACAGCACCTTGATAATGTGGCATGCTGGATGTAGGCAGCACAGTGTGCGCTTTAATTGGTGCTCTTTGAGTGGAGGATACAGCATAAGGCCTTCTGGTTCCATCACAAAGCATTTCATAGCAGTAGGCCCACTGTTCTTACAGTGGATGTTGAGCAATATGAGCTGATTTGCATATGGCTGGGTCCACGCTGGGGTGGCATGGCGAGCAAAAGAGTGAGGGATTAAACCCAGATCTGTGATTGAGGGTGAGTGTTTGAAAAGTTTCAGTACGCCGTCCATCATCCTTTTGTGTTGCGAAAGTTGCCCTAAGTGGGAAGGGAAGGGTATGCCCAGACATGGGTCCCTTGCTCACTGTGCCACTGGATTCAAGCTAGCCTGGCTGATGAAGGGTGATACCCTGAAACCGGTCCCAGGATGCTTGTTTCCGGTCCAGGGAGGACCTGGCCTGGCAGTTCGGGCTGGACTGTCCCCTCGGGGAACATGGTCAAGACTGATTTGCAAATGGCTGGATCCTAGCTGGGATGGCTGTGTGAGCAAAACAACGATGGATTAAACCCAGATCGGTGACTGGGGGTGAGTCTTTGAAATGTTTCAGCACTCCGTCCATCATCCTTTTGTATTGCTAGAGCAGTGTGAGCTTGCATGCACCCACAGAGTCTTGCTTCGATCTGCTGTTCATGGTACATAGAAGCCAGAAAGTTGGACCAGGTGATAGAGCATTTTCCATTCTGGTTGCCACGACCTGATGTTCACTGTGCAGGACCTGGGCACACAGCTAGCATTTTACAAAAGTGGTTCATGTATAGTTAATCAAATCTGTTCTTTTCCTTAACTTTACAGTACCTACCTGCTTGTCTCTGGGTTAGCTTTGAAATGCCAGTAGTAATGAATGAGCAGTCTCTAAAACTACACAATATAAAAAAAAAATAGTCTTCCACATGTGAGTATAGGTGCTTGCCTTTAGCATCAGCAAAGCAGGGTTATGTGATTTTAAGTCAAAGAAGTTTACTAGTCTGTAAAGATATGACATATCTAGGACTTTCTTCCTGTTGAGGAACTGAAGTGAAAGGTCCCTGTTCTTCCCATAGTTGAATGACAGAAGGGGCTTTCGAAAGCACACTATGTTCTACATATAACATTTCTTAGCACATTTGTGATTCGTTAAAAGCCTAACTGTTTATGTTACTGTCTGGCACTGTGGAGGAAAATGCCAAATATTAAACTCGTGAAGTTTTGCTGTCTACCCAGATGGCCCAAAATAAAGTGCTTTCCAGGTTTCGTATTTCACAAGTTGTTTATATAACTGAGCATGATGGTGAGCAACTTTATTGTACCTTTTATACCTGTGCCTGTTCTGTTTTTTTAAGTGTGTTAAAGCTTGGTGTTTGGGATACAGTTGTGTCAATGTAGATTGTCCTGTGCTCCCTGGCACATGGAGGGTCGATGCTGTTCCGCATTGATAGAAGTCTTGGCAGCTGGACTGGTGTGCTCATTAGATATTCAGTGAGGGCCTGAGATAGTCCAGACCCTTTGGAGTGACATTCACACACAACAGAAAATGGACATTTCTATTTTTGAATGACCTCCTCAACATCTATAAAGTGTTGGAGCGGGACTGTGGAGGCGGGGAGGGCAGGAAGCCTATGGCTTAGATGGGCTGATGGCCGATATGCTGTAGCACTACGAGCAGCGAGCGTGCAAATCCTTACGAGGCCTGTGGGCAAGTCCGCTAGGAGTAAATCTGCAACCAAGTGTTCAGGACCTCCAACCTTTCTGGTTCAAACACGTTTCCAAGGGAGATTTCAGAGAACCCCGGTTGATGGAATATCTGAACTCGGAAATCATTGCTTGTCATGAAATATATGGCCTTTGCTGCACTGATTTCTTTTCTGGTGACTATTACTGTGTGTGTGGAGCAATGAGTGGCTTACTCAGTCTGAGTAACACCTAGTGCCTAGTAACCAGCTTTGTTAACGCCACTGAAGTTCTCCCGTTGGCTGTCCTACTGCAGCAGTAGTTGTCATTTATGAGTTGCTTGGATTGTGATAAAACGTTGTACATTTTTTGCTTAGGAGATCCAAGTGGTTGCACATTGTGTAGAGTACAGTACATTAGAATGTAAAGTCATGACCACGGCTCTCTTTTTTTATAAATCTGTTTATCATGGCCACTTATCTTAATGCAATAAAATTAATCACAATGCAGACCATAAAATCCTTTAAAACAATGGAGACAAATTGTGTTATAAGCAAACTCATATTAAACTTGAGGTTATACCAATTTACCTGATCTTTGTTTTGTTATAGACACTGGAAGCCATTTTAAATTTCAAGTACTCCGGTGGGCCAGGGCATGCTGAAGGCTACTACAGGAACCTGTCTTTGGGACTTCATGTGGAAGTGGAACCATCAGTGTTCTTTACACGTGTCGGTACCCTCCCTGCAACAAGGTAAGCTCTTCAGTGACGTCTGTTTAGAACCCACACCTGACTAACAACATTGCTTCTGGGAGCATACACTGTTTTTTTTGTTTTTCAAAACTTAAAATATTTTAATTTTGCATTGTGTGTGGATTTTTTTTTAAATCTACTTGTCCAAGGGACTAAATGCTATAGAGATATACATTTCCTGTAAAAAAAAATACTTGTCCCATCGACTCCCTGCATCAGTCGTAGGGGCCGTTACAGAAACGTTAATATGTTTATGTTGGTTTATTAAAACTGATAAACAGTATCAATGCTTTCCAATAATACTTAAGAAAAATGTGAAATGTGATGTCCCCAAACATACAGAAATTAAACAATAAACATAGCTTTTTAATTTCTAGTTTCTTTGTTTCTACTTCCTCCCAATTAGTTCTCCCCCTTTAATCTCTTACCTTTATCTTCCCTCCCGGGGGATGTAACCTACCTCACTCAATCAAAAAAAAAAAGAAAAACCTTATAAACAAACACACACTCACACTCCGCCTCCTTGGCACAGAGAGACACCCTGAAGAAAACCTTGGCACAGATTCACAACACCCCCAGCACAGGTGCACAGATCCCTTCCACAGATACACACCCACAGTGTCAACCGAACCACACCCAGTGTAGACAGTTACACCCCCGCCGTCCCAAGCCCACAGACAAAACACTGTGCACACACACACAATCATCCTTCTGCGACTCTGATTAGAGACACATATCTTACAGACATGTAAACCTGTAAGCATTCACACAGACACTACACACCCACTCATTGTACAATTTATGCAGCAAGCACATACCTCCAGCAGGCCTATCATCAGCAAATCCAGCTCCCAAATGATGGCGGCTGTGGTCTGGATCGTGCCAGCCCCCTGCAGGCACTTTTACATCTCAGAGAGGGCGAAAGAGTGAGACTTGCTTGTCTTATGTGAGGTTGACAAGCGGATGGGATCCAAAGTGTAGGACACTGGTCGCCCCATAGGGCCTCGAGCAAGCAGTGGGACCGAAGCCCCAGTAGTAGGACACCCCTGCAGTGTGTGGGACGTTGCCACCCTCGCACACACACTTCAATGGCTCCGGCGACCTGAGTGACTGAGACACAGCAGGCCCGAGAGCTGACGCTGTGAACACTGCTCCGTCTCACACAAACGCACACTCTCTGACCCTCTCTTCCTCAAGCCGTTTCCCTCTGTCTCATGTAGTCTCTAGAATTTTCTCCGACATGGTCCCTTTTTCAGACACACACTCTTTTGCACACTCTCTTGTCCTCGAGCCTTTCTGTCTTTCACACACTGTCGCACACACTCACTGGTCACGTTTTGGGGTGCATGTCCTGAGCTGACTTCAGGTGGCAGGCCAGGAGGATGCCACTGGGCAAGGTTTGACTCGTGCCATGATGGAGACGCCAGCCCAGCAGGACAAGAGGGCTTATATCCACCTCTGTGGATTCTCTTCTTCACTATAGTCTTATGGGCCTTGCTTTGTGCCCCCCCCCCCCATTCCTGTCCACACTCAGCACTGCTCACAAGGTTTATTAGTCAGGCAAGGGAGGTATCCCATTTTGCCTTTGAGTGAGGGAACTCGGATCTGGAACCTAGTGATATCCATTCTGCAGAGCGGGTCTCTTTGGAAGTGTGAGGCCTGTGACCACAAACAGCTTCACCCTTTTCCCTCCTTTGCAGTGGCCCCACGTCTTAGAAGCCCATGCAGCCGAGTCAGAGGGAATGTTGCTCTCAGAGGGAGAATAGTTTTTCCAAAGCTCCCCTTTATTCGCATCGCACTCTCTCGTCACATATTTCAACACTTCCACGTCAGGGGTGGTCAGTGTCTCCTCCCTGGAGAGCTCTCAGCTCCTTTGGATGTGTGGTTCGAAGATCCTCAGGTCCGGATGCAACACTGAAATCTCAGCTTTTCCACAGATCATCTTATGCATCTGAGGGACCCAAGGACAAGGGAGTGGGATAGAACTTGTGATTTCTCAGTCCACATACAGCTAACAAGAACTATATCGATGCAAATACAGCACATGCTTGGAGGCCGGCAGGAATCCTGGAAAACCAAAGCCTACCAGGATTCCACTGCCAGATGCGCCGCGCTCCTGCACATCTCCTGGAGAACTCTATTGTAACAAAGCTATTTGGGGCTCCATGAGATCCTGAGTCTCTGTTGATTTTATTTTTTTGGTACTTTTGCACACATGGCATAATGCAGACTGGGAGACAGCACCCTCGACTGAGCTTTCCCTTAGACCACCCACAGTCACTTGAATGTTTGGGAAACGGTGCTGCCGCCTATATTTATTAGCCCCCACAATTAAGTGCCGCTGGGGGCCCACCTGAAATTAAGCACTGCCTACGGACCCGAGGTCAGGACATGAGGGGCTGGAATGTGGGGCCCCCTTCAGTCCCTGTCCTCCAGGATCTTACCGGGGTGTTGCGTAGAGACCTGCTTTGCCTTTTTCATTCTCTCAATTCTTTTCTCAGGGGACTTGGACCAGCACGTGTCTCGTCCTTGGGAAAAGGCAAGTACAGGCTGGTCACTATTTCCAGCAACCAATAGCATCACCCCTAGACGGTTTCCCCTAACTGGGAGAAATATTTTTACTTGGGGTTCCGCTCAAGACTCTCCCTCAGCCAATTACAGGCTATAGCCTAGTCATGAGCTTACAGCCTATCAGGGGACTCCAAGTTTCTCTCATGTTTTTGGGATTTATTTTTACCTTCACGATTGACTGTGCGCTCCAAAGTGCAGACAGGTCTTACACTGTCTAGTTGTCCGTGGAACAAAATAGATATTAAATCTTCTTGTCCACAACAGGAATAAATCTCACGAGTGCCGGGCAATATGAATTCCACACCCTTAATCAAAGACCGTTTTTATGGTGCGCAGTAGGAGGGTGGTTGTATAACACCAGACGTTTTGTACTTTGAAATGCACTTACTGGGTAGAGTTGTGAGAGACTAAGAACATTTCATTATTGGGCAGCTAGAGTGGCTCTTCTTTGGATGACAGTGAACAAATCCCCTTTTATAGTTTCCATCTTAGTATATAGTAGGAGTTTAGTGAATCGCGGTAAATAAGTGTTCCTTAGGTTTTTTTTAGCCACTTGGAACCATTTCACATACATTTGACGTTAAATGAATGTGGCCTACTGGACATTGGAGATTGGGTTGAAACATCCCAATTCCCTATTGGGCTTATATCCATAAGTGGTAGACTTTTGCTTTTCAAAACTGGTAATCATAAAGTGGATATTCTGTAATTATTTGGTTTTCGAAGGATCCTTTTGACGTTTTTGCATTAAGATAGCTGCATAATAAAACCTTAATATGTATTGTGATGTCTGCCGTGGTGACTTTTCTTTAGATATCATGTTCTCGTATTTTGCCGACACATTGATATACTGTGTGATATAATTGTGCACTAGAGATAAATATAGTGAATTAAAATGTGAGGTGCAGTAACTGTGCTTTTAAGTAGTTATATTTTATAGAAAATCAGCATTGTGGCGCTCATAAGTGCAATAAACATAAAGTCGCAATTTTAACCTCTTACTTACTCTTGTAGCCTCGGGCCCTCATCACTTCTCATCCATGGAACATTGACTAGGGGTATGAAAGTTCTAAAGTTCTTGGACAGACCGCGCTTGGCTTGGATGATCATGGTTGGGCCTAGTTTTTGATGGCACATTTGTGTGGCGGGTGTTCACATTACGAATGAGAGGTTTTTTTTTTTGTTTTTTTTTAAAAGAGGGTTACGGTAGGTCTGATGGGAGTGGACTGCTCTAGAAGGAGGCACAGCTGAGATTTCGTCATCTGTCGTAACCAAGCATGGAACAATCAAGTAGCAGCTGAGCGCCTCCTATCTCAGCAGCCTTCCCACCTCTCGCGTTTGTACCTGTTCTGATTCTGCGTCCCCCTCCCAACCCAATCCAGCTACAGTGCCCTCTTGGCACTGCCCATCTTTATGGACTCGTTACTCCTACTGTACCTTCCTGCTCCTACTTGGTGCATTGTGGATTCTTTTTATTCTTTAATTGTAACTTTTCACGTGTGTATTTATGTGACGCACTCCGCTACCCATCTTGGAACTGGAATGCATTATATAAAATTCATTATTAAATGAAATCGAGACTTGCACGTCCACTGCTCAAATTAACTCATATTTTCCTATACTAATCCACCACTAATCCTTTTGGGTTCCGGAGTAGCGTGCTACTTGCTGAAAAGTGCTAAGACGCCTCGTCAAGGGTAGTAAGCGCTATATGGATACAATTACAATTAAAATGATGGGTATATGTGGCAAGGACCCACTTTGATACAATTAGTTTTCTAGGTTTTTTTTCTTGGACAGACCATGGTTATTCCTCTGCATATACATTGCCAACGATGCGTTTAAACCAATTTATGATGTATAAGCATCTTGTTTTAAGTTCTCGAGATAAGTGCTGTAAAAATGTTGTTCATATTGACCTTTGAACCCTAGGAAACGGCTTTACCAGAGCATTGAATGCAATCTGTTAACACATGAGTTACAATGATAGTATTTCACACCGTTGAAGGAGCTGCTTTATTTTTCACTGTGTTCTCAACTGGAATGCTCCCTGGAAAGGGGAACAAGGAATGCTTTCTAACGAGCATGGCCTAAAAGGACTTAAACGTGTTATTATATTACTTGCCGCTGAGAACACTCTACAGTCACCTTCATAATTCAAAAACAGTTGTGAGGAGGTGCTGTGCAGGTGTTAAGTATGGTTATTTCCTTACCCTGCCTCCTGTCTCCTGCTGCTGTTATATTTGTCAAACCTTTACCCAACCTTACCTATCATTAGCAGAACACTGGCAAACCCTTTCTGGCTCCACTGCTTTCATGCATTTATGGAAAGAGTTATTCCTCTGCATTCACCATATGCAGATCGTGTCTGTGATGTTTGGCAGCGGGGACATTCCTAGTTGTGTTTACGCTTATGTGACTATTGTGCGGAGATCCTCCACCCCCACACCTTGGCATATTTTTCATAAAGGATATATCGGTAGATGGTGGGAGATGTGGGCTGGGGGTTAAATTGCTTATTTTGGGCTCTGGACCGCGTGGGTTCTAATCCTGGCTTCAGCACATGGCCCGATCCTATCTTATTCTGGACAAATCACCGCGTCCCGCTGCCTGAAGCTGTAATTATGTATTTTTAAAGCTATTTATTATTTCAAGTGTTTTGTGTCGTGCCAATATGTTGTCCTGGTTCGCTGCACGATATTCATTTCAAGTAGTGCTTAATTTGTATTAAAAAAATAATAATAATTAAAATGTCCAAAAAAGTTTCTTAGGTGGTGCAGTGGCTGCAAAATTCCAGAGTCGCCAAATATCATCTGTCCTTCTTGATTCCACCTCATGCCTCCATCTTCCTGTCTCTTTATCTCATTTTTGAAGATGATTTTGCCATCCTTTTCTCACATTTCCACTGTTTTTCCATCTTTCTCTTCCTCCTCCTTTCTCTCTCTCTCACTCCCTCTCTCTCTTGATCTCTCGACCCAAGCCTGATGAGGAAGAATCAGTCCCCGTGCACGTGTTTTAGCTTTTGGAGCACCTTTCATAACCTCTATGAGAAAATTATGAAAGAAAAACATTTGCTCTCAAACATAATTCATCAAATCTCAGCAGAGGATTAGAATGTATTACTGGGGGAAATCACCTTAGAGCAATCTACAATTTCTAAAATTAGTATGGTAGCACCAACAAATTATTTATATCGTGACTAAAAACTGTTATCAACCTTTATATGTGCTCCTTTTTAGTGAATCTCAAAACCTGCCTCTCACTACAATTGATTTCAATTGAGACCATGACTACAAGTCATGTGATGGCTGCCACAACATGATATCCAGGTAGTAGCCAGGTTTGGGGTTAGGGTGTGCTCACCCTGCCTCCTTATATATATTTTTAATTTCATTTTCAGGTCACAGGGACCATGATCCCGAACTCTCTAATTGCTGCCACATATTGGTCAGGTTGCGGCCAGCCAATCAGGATTGACTAGTCCCCTTTAAAGTGGCCAATCCGAGCATACCTGTACCTCAATTGCCCAGCTATATCTATTTGGTTAACTCTTTCATGACCACCCCGATTACATCTTTGTGTGATTTCCTCAAACGGTTGAATGGATTCACACCAAAATAAAAGCATGCTTTCAGAGCAAAGTTCTAGCTTTCTGGCAAAAGTTTGTCTAATTCCATTCAGCCATTTTTTCTGTATGGCTTCCCAAAATGTCCAGTGGGAATTAGTGTTTTGGGACTCCCATTTCTTTGGCCCTCACTTGATGGATCACCCCCAAAATTTCCAGGAGCTGGCGTGGATGAACTTTGTTTTGTAAGGTTTTGTGAAGATTTGTCAAATGACACTTATTATTAGCGAAACAAAAAGCCCTTCCAAGGGAAATTCTGACTTCATTATAATTTAACAGTTGCAATCACCATTTTAAATTTTAACAAATGTTAAAATAAATTTATAGTTAAATGTTGATATGAGATATTGAAAACTAACATTTAAAAACAAAAAATAGACTGAAATTCACCAGTAGTAGCCAGGGCCACTGAAATTATGCGATTCTGCGGCTATGTCTTTGTTTCGCATCTTTATGGATTTGCCACATAATCCATTATATGATGCATAATCTGCAGATTGTATCAAACTAGTTGTTTCCAGGGCAAATTAATCAAAAGTTACTTAGAACGCAACATATATTTGCGTGCGGTGAAAGGCCCTTTGCAAAGGTTAACTGGTTGTCTTTCAGTTGCTTATTTCTGTATTATGTTATTAAACTGGTGCTAATGAGGTAAAATCTTTGCCCAGACAGTATTAAAGTGTGTACAAATGACAAAATAAGATCGTAATTGTATCAAGAAATGTGATGCATTATGCAGCATAATTTACCTTTTCTTGCCACATAATTTAGTCAACCTTGCCGCATAGTTTGATGCTTCCCTGTCCCATAATTCCAGTGGCCCTGGTTATAGTTTACCGAACTAACTATAACTTGCACCCCCTCCATACACTGGCTAGGACCTTACGTATTATATCACTCATGACTTCTCAAATAACATCGCTGATGACATCATCCATTCATGATGTCCTCTCTAGGAAACTCTACTCGCCTCTATGCCCCTTTCCTCTACGCCACTCTACTCCACTGTATGACACTCCACACTGTGACACTCCACTTTGACGCATCACTCTACAACACTCCTCTGTATGGTACTCCATCCTACTCTATGCCACTCTGCGTCCCTCCCATATTCTCTGTGTCACTCCACTATACTCTACGACGTGCCACTCCAAGGCACTCCCCTCTGGAAGGCAATACTTCACTGTATGCCCCTCCACTCTTTGCCACTCTCCAACTCGCCACTCTCCACTTTACAGTACTCCACCCTGTGCCACTCCACTTTATTCTACAACATGCAACTCCACTCTAGAACACACTAATCCACTGTAGGCCCCAAAGCTCTATGCCACTCTACTCCACTCCACTCTATGACTCGCCACTCTTTGACACTCCATTGTACGGTACTCCACTCTATGCAGTCTTCTCTGTGTCATTCTACTCTACTCCACTCTGCGTCCCTCCTCTGTGACACTCTATTCTATACCTTTCCACTGTACTCCAGGGCACGCCACTCTAGAACACACTACTCCACTGTATGTCCCTCCAATCTACAACACACCAGTCTGACTCGCCATTCTACAGCACTCCACTGTACCGTACTCCACTCTAGATCACTCTACTACACTGTATAAACCTCTACTCAATGCCACTCTACTCCACAGTACTCCGCTCTATGACACTCCACGGTCCGGTACTCCACTCTAATCTATGCCACTCTACTCTACTCCACGTCTCTCTACTTTGACACTCTACTCCATACCACTCTGACACTGTACTCTTCTGTACAACACTTTACACAACTGACTCTACGCCACTACACACTACTCCACCGTACCCTGACACACTACACTGTGCCTCTAGTCAACTCTACACCACTCCATTCTACTGTAAAACATGCCACTCCACTCTACGACACAGCACTCTAATTTGTGACACACCACTCCACTCTACAACACTCCACTCTGAAACTTTACTCCACTCTGTGTCACTCCACTCTACACCACTGTACTCCACTCTATGCAACTCAGCTATACAACACTCTATACCACTTTACAACGCTCTGCTTTATGCCCCTCCAGTCTACGCCACTCTACTGGACTGTATGACACTCAACGACATGCCACTTGACTCCTTTCTATGCTATGCCACTCCACTGTATAACATGGTACTACACCCTACTATACTCTACAACACTCTCATCCACTCAACTGTATGGCACTCCACTCAACTCTACGATACTCTACTCCTCCCTATACCACTTGACATTACAACACTCTACTCTTCCCTATGACACTCTTCTTGATGGCACTCTACTCGAAGACACTCCAGTGTACAACACTCCACTGTATTCAAGACACACCCACTTCACTACTCCACTCCACTCCACTCTAGAAGACTCTACTTGACTGTATGCCCTTCTACTGTACGCCATGCTACTTTATCCTACCACACTGAACCATATTCCACTGTACGACACTCTACGATAGTACGCTGTATGATACTCTGCTCCCAGCTACTGTATGACAAACCACTCAACGACTCAATACTCCACTATTGGCAACTCCAGTCTACAACACTCTACTCTACTGTGTGGCATTCTACAAGACTGTACTTAATGACACTCCACTCTACAACAGTCCACTCCACAAGGCTCCGGTCGACAACACTCCACTGTAAGACAGTACAGTCTACGATAGTTCACTGCAGGACATTCCACTCCACTGTACTCTACAACACGTCCACTCCATTCTACAGCACTCCTCTCTAGAATACTCTGCTCCACTGTATGCCCCTTCACTCTACGCCATTCTACTCCACTGTACTCCACTTTACAACATTCCACTCTACTTCATGACTTTCTACTCTACGACACTACACTGTACAGAACTCCACTCCAATCTGTGCCACTCTACTCTATGTCCCTCCACTCTGACACTCAACTCCACTCTATTCCACTCTACGACACTGTACGACACGCTACACAACTCCCTCTGTGCCTCCACATGCTACTTTACTCCACTGTACTCTTAAACACTACTCTACTCTGCGCCGCTCCTCCACTCTGTGCCACTCCACTACACTCTAGGCCACTGCACTCTACTCCACTATAACAGTGTACACTATGGGCCTGATTCTAACTTTGGAGGACGGTGTTAAACCGTCCCAAAAGTGGCGGATATACCACCTACCGTATTACGAGTTCCATAGGATATAATGGACTCGTAATACGGTAGGTGGTATATCCGCCACTTTTGGGACGGTTTAACACCGTCCTCCAAAGTTAGAATCAGGCCCTATGTCACTCTGTGACATGCCACTACAGTCTACTCCTCAGTTGGCCATGTCACTCTATGCCACTCCACTCTACTCCAGCCTACTTCAGTATCTGACTCTGTACGACACGCCACTCCACTCTACTGTAGAATACGCCACTCCACTCTACACCACTGCAAACTACAGCACTCTACTCGACTGTATGCTCATTCAATCCATGCTACTC
This sequence comes from Pleurodeles waltl, assembly GCF_031143425.1. Lineage (NCBI taxonomy): Eukaryota > Metazoa > Chordata > Amphibia > Caudata > Salamandridae > Pleurodeles > Pleurodeles waltl. Next base: position 1,068,907,758 of record NC_090439.1, on the reverse strand, counting down.
TGCGACACTCCACTGTATGAAATGCTACTCCACTCTGACACACCACTCCACTCGACTCCACTTTGACATGCCACTACACTGTACGACATTTACCTCTACACCCCTCCACTCTAATACACTCTGACATGCCCCTCTGTGAAACGCCACTCCACTGTACTCTATCCCACTCCACTTTACACCACTTCACTCTACTGTACCGCATGCCACTCCACTCTACGACACTCCACTCTGACAATCTCCTTCACTGTACAATATTCATTCTAAAGGTATAGTAAATGTGTTAAATTTATAAATTACGCATGATCTTCAAATTACTACAACTCGCACTCCTTTGTACACATTGTTTTCAGCTCGCTAGCCACAATACATTAACTATAATTCGTGCCTTTATGACACACTGCTAACACTATTTCATATCACATCACTTATTCCATGTGAAAACATAGCATTCATACAACACTTAGGACAACTCAAGTGACGTAATTTGTGAGACCACTATGCATGGTAGAATAACGAGTTATAGTTAACGTAGTGTGGCCTGTGTGTTGACAACACTGTGTACGGAGATGCATGAGTTCTAGTAATTGAAAGGTGGTACGTAAAGTATAACTTTAAGGTGTAACTATAACATTAGAATTTCTAATGTTTGTGTAGTTTGGTTTGTATAGAAAGAATACATAAAGTTATAGTAATTTGAAGATAATGTGAAAATTAGAAATTTAAGGTAGAAAAGTAACTTTAGCATTTCTAATGGTTTTGTAATTTTTTGGGGTTTCTACAGAACGAATACAGTTTTCCTAACTATAACTAAGCTTTAACCTTTGTTTTCTTCATTGAAAAAGATATATTTATTTTAATTAATGTAATTAGATTACATTTAATATAATTAAAACATATATAAAGTATTGAATTTTAACATTTTTAAATATTGAAATTTACTTTTTTTACATCAACTTATAATACTTTTAAAACACAAACACCTATATATTCTAGTTTGCACAATACCCCATACACTACCCAAATCTTTACCCTAAAACCTTTGCCACCCCAATACACTACTCGCTGAACCACAAAAATACCTGTACTACCCTGTTTGTTAACAATCACTGGATCCTAAAGCCTCTTGAATACCCATTCCTGAAACCTAAAACCTCCTTTCTACCCATATACACTACCCATACTACTGTAATACACTACACATCCATGAACCTTAACAACTCCTAACTAATCCTATTTACTCCCCATTCCTGGGGCCTAAAAACTTCTTCCTACCTCTATTTACTACCCATCCCTGCACCCTAAAAACCTCTTACCACCGTTATTCATTATCCATCCCTGAACCCTAAAAACTCCTTACTACCCATATACTACATCTATACACTTTCCATCTCTGGGGCCTAAAATCTTCTTGCTTACCTGAACACTACAAAATCCTATTACCCCTGTTCACTGCCCTTGAAAGCCCTGTGTAGGCTCAGAGAAGCCCTTTGCACTCAAATCTTTTTCTGTGGTCCAAAGGTTGGTTCCCTAAGTGTGAAGCCATTGGCCTGCAACTACCCCCAACTAGGGAAATATACCAATTTTGGGTGCCCCATGACAACTATCTTATATTTTGAAACACTGAGAAACGGCTGCTCTCTTTTTTGCAATTTAGCAAGTTCCTGTCTGTTATCTACCATTGTTTTCCTTTCTTTCTGTATTGTGTTGTCTTACATGTTTGCTAACACTGAACAGTTGATGTTACTGACTCCTAACAAGTAGATTCATTCTGGCAGGCGTGCTGGGAATCCTCTATTTTGCAGGGTATTGATCTCAGTGATCATTAATAGTTTGCACACATTAATTATTCTTATAGTGGTTCCATGACTACATTTTTGTAATATTGCATTTTTTTGTTTCAAGAATGTGTCGATTTTTGTGAGCATCAAATGATCGTGCACATTATATAGCCATGCATCCTATACCTTAGTACTCTCTTGTTTCATACCATTGTTTCACTGTATACTTTTGTTTTTACTTTGTTTTCATTTCACTTGCCATGTGCACTTTATATATTCTTGAATTATTGTCAAAGTCAGGTCTACTCACAACTCTTTAAATTCACATCTTTATTGCAACTGTGGTAAGTGTGTTAGAGTGTGTTGTACTCATTATGGATCAACTCCTTGGATATATGTCTTAGCTGCTCGTCCACCTTTATTCAGAGCCAAGAAGCTTAGTGTGACTGTTCTGTAGAGGCACCTGGCATATTCAATTTTTGAGTCTTTATTGGCACCTGTCACTGCAGGTCCTTGAGCTATTTGGAGTGGCATTACAAAATTCACATTAGTGCAGAATCTTTTACTTCTGCTGAGTTCTCTCATCTACCAAGTAGTATGCATGGACCTTTGTGGCATATGCCACGTACTGGTCAATCCTGGTGAGAACTTGAATCTTGTTCTTCTTGAAGGATGTGAAAAGATCTTTTCTGATTGCCACCAGAGTTGGTCTGTGTTGTTCTGGACGGCATGAATCTTGGCAGCTGTGGAAGATTGGCAGGGACCCAGTGCTCCACAGCTGTCGTTATTTTAAGTATTACCGTTCCTTCAGTAAGCATGGTTTGGGGTTAGGTTGAAGAATGGTCAGCAGTTGACCCGCTCCTGAGGATCTGCTGTGTAAATGTGTTACATGAAAATAACAAGAGAAACCCTGTCAATAGGTTGACTAGGACTGTTACATGGCCTAAGCCCCATCACACTCTGGCGTGTGTAATCCGGTATTGCGCATGCCTCATAAATAGTACCTAATTTGTATTAAAGCATTTTTTAAAGTATATGCTACAACAATTTCTTCTCACCAACTTCAGGTAAGAGATCTCAGGATGCAGCTCAGGAGATGGTGCGGGTCAATAGTCCACATGATGTTCTGCTGTGCTTAGTTTTCTGAACTGAGAAGTAACATTGGTGCTGTAAAGATTTGGTTCTTCTAAAGTTTGTCACACCCGATTGATTAATCTGACCAGTTTAATTAACTTCTGTCTTTGAAATTGTATGCTGCTGGTTTCCTAGCCAGTCTTCTATGTTCTCTTCAGAGTTTATAAATATTCATCACTCTTCTAGAAATGCAGCTTCCTCTGTCAGCCGACGTCACTCAAAGCTACCGATTTGCGTCTGTGCACCTTCAAGTCCCACCAAGCATCAGAAAAATGAACCGTCGATCAAACAATGCCATTTAGCCACAAAAGAAATTCCATCTTAAATGGCATAGTGACAAATCGAAGAAATAACGTGTCACTGATGGGCCACGTTCTCACTGGTGTCAGCTCGCTGTATGATGTGATTGCAAGGGACAGTGGTGAGGCATATCTGTGCACCAGAGGAAGGTGGCGAGCAGAAGCGGGATTCTGGTTGACTGCTCCCACTGTGCAATATTGGGCAGCCGCCTCACCGCCCTCACAGTAGGACAGCGCTGCTAACCTTGACTCAGCAGTTTGTAATGCTGCTGTGCATGCAGAATCTTGTGCCACTGGCAGTCACATGAAGTGATGGCCTGTGACTCCAAAGCTGTGAGAGGCTGAGGGAGGTCTTTAGTCCTGACTACAATGCCGAACTCAGGGCCCCAGGGATAATTTGTTGATGCTATGTAGGAGCATAAATTAATAAAACATTATTTATATAAAAAAAGAAATAATAAGAAATTTGAGTGTATAGGTTTGACTGCAGATCTTTTAAATAACAATTTTTTTATTGTTTTGTTATATGTTAATATCTAAAATGATTTATGCAGAAAAACGCATTTTAACTGATTTAATGACTTTGCTTTCATCTTTGTTTGGATTAAAAACAGATTTGTTGAAAGTGTAGACAAAGCCAGTGGGTCAAACTGTGAATTCCTTGAGTCAGTATGTATTGATGTGGATGTGTGGATCATGGGTGTTAACAGCGGAGGTGCTGTGGCTTATGAAATGTGAGAATGGTAGGTTGGGGGCCATTGACTACATTGATGAGGGCATTAGTGGTCTCAGTGCCCGTAAGTGTGAATTCATGCAGAGCTCCCAGTCTATCCTTGAGCGCCTAGGGCTCATGCACCATTCATGCAGAGCTCCAAGTAAATCCTTGAGAGCCTAGGCCTCATGCACCATTCATGCAGAGCTCCCAGTCTATCCTTGAAAGCCTAGTCCTCATGCACCATTCATGCAGAGCTTCCTTGAGAGCCTGGGGCTCATGCACCATTCATGCAGAGCTCCCAATCTATCCTTGAGAGCCTAGGGCTCATGCACCATTCATGCAGAGCTCTCAGTCTCTCCTTGAGAGCCTGGGGCTCATGCACCATTCATGTAGAGCTCCCAATATATCCTTGAGAGCCTAGGACTCATGCACCATTCATGCAGAGCTCCCAGTCTATCCTCGAGAGCCTAGGCCTCATGCACCATTCATGCAGAACTTCCTTGAGAGCCTAGGGCTCATGCACCATTCATGCAGAGCTTCCTTGAGAGCCTAGGGCTCATGCACCATTCATGCAGAGCTCCCAGTCTATCCTTGAGAGCCTGGGTCTCATGCACCATTCATGCAGAGCTCCCAGTCTATCCTTGAGAGCCTAGGGCTTATGAACCACAGCGAGCGGTCCCCTGGAGTGAGTGGTGCTCCCTGCTCTTAGTGAAGGTTACTCTTGAACAAATACCGGCTTTGATGGCTTAGTTAGGAACCAGTGCACTATTGTGATGTAAATGCCCTCCATCAGTGATATTAATAATTGTAGTACTGTAGATCCACCTGGTTCGTCCAATGCTGTAGAGTAGCCACATTTATTTATGTACACTGAACGTTCACAGTGTGACACCACACTCACTCGGTCTTGTGTTGCTGTTCACTCAAGAGCGCATATGGTATACTATGTGTTGTATGTGGGGTGAGGACTGGATTGTTGTTCATTCTTGACATGCCCACTGGATATTGGTCTCGTGTATGTCTATGTGGGTGGTCCCTGCTTGCTTGTCTTAAAATGTAGTAAAGAATGTTTATGTGAGGGAGATTGCCCATGGTTCGGCGCCTCCTTTCACGGTGCTCTTTATGAAGTGTGTCTGGTCAGTTAGGTTTTGGGGCACCTGGGATGACCGTATGAATGCTGTGCTATTCTTTGTAGTCAATATGAATAAGTGACTTATTATAGTAGAAGGGGCTTGATTGCCATGGTAATACTCCTCTTCACCTTGTGTGATCTTATATGAAAGTATTTTAGCTGTACAGGGTGTGTACAATGTTACCAGCAGAACTTTTCACACTGTCCATCCATCCTCGTCCTGTAGACCCGTTAGATGGATTTGGAAGCAAATTTCTTTCTCATGATACCCGTTAAAAAAAAAGCTGTGTTTTGACCTACTGGAGTCAGCCATGCTGGGGTAATTTTCCTTGAAAGGGGTCACTAGTTTATTAGGAATTTGTGGTTCTAAAATGTTGCTGTTACCTTCTAGCATTCTGCAACGTAAGGGTAATCCAGAGTGAAATGTTCATTTGTGTGGTTCAGATCTGTATTACATAGTGTTTAGTCTGTCTAAGCACATGCTTGATAGACATTCATCTTCCCAGCTGAAGTTCTGCCTTTCACACCTCTCACACATTCAGCTGGAGAGCGGGCAGCTGGTACCTGAATGGAAGGACACACAGTAGGCCAGGATAAAAGCGAAGATTGGCCACCCGGCCTTCTGAGTTGCTTCTGCCTGTAAAAAGCTCAGACAGCACTCTTTTCTTTTGAGTTTCGAGAACGGGCACAAACTTCTGGAGCCAAACTTCAAATAATGGGGCCTATAGCACATGGGGCTATAATTGGAGATTTGCCTTGAATCTTGCTATTAGTAAATCTGCTGACATGGGCTGGAGTTTGGAGAATGTTAGGTTTCAGCACAAGCAAGGAACTGATCCATGATGATAATTTCTTTGGTGAAAGGGATGCATGATACCTTTATACAAGAAAGTGTATCACTGAAATAGGAACTGGGTCATTCTGCTGTACAACATGGGAGGGGAATCCTTGAATTTTCAGTCTTATTAGCTTTGCCAATGCATATTTAAGCTGTTGTCAAATAGTGCACTAACTAGGGGTTTCTGGATCCCATTCATACCTTCAGAATGCCTCCTTTTATTGGTCTAAGTGAGAGGGCAGGGCTGACCAGCCTTCTTATACTCTGTTTCCAACAGCCAAAAGGAGAGGATTGAGAGGTGTGGATCTTGAGAAGAATCAAGGGTTACAGTGTCTATATCCCTTCCCACTGTGGTAAAAACCTTCCTATAACCCCCTTTACGGGACAGAGTCAGTGAGGAGGGAGTGGCTTGTGGTGGTAGGGTGCAATTCCTACCTAGCCCATGTGTCCGCTTTTTAAAGATATTGTACACGCTGTAGCACTTAGTAGTGAATCCTAGTTCGTTTTAATGGGATAACAGGAGTTAGCTTAGCCTCTGGCTTGCAGACTCGTTCCCCCGTCACCTAGTGACTTTTAACCTACTTAGCTTGCTCTGTCTTAGCCCATTTAATTGTTTTTTTTTTGTTGCTTTTAGCTTTTAGTTCAGAGCAAGTTTTAGCATTTGGGTTCATGTACCTTCATCATACCTGTTACGGCAATGGGGAGGGTGTAGTGAATCCTAGTTCGTTTTAATGGGATAACAGGAGATAGCTTAGCCTCTTGCTTGCAGACTCGTTCCCCCGTCACCTAGTGACTTTTAACCTACTTAGCTTGCTCTGTCTTAGCCCATTTAATTATTTATTTCTTCTAAGATGGCTGCCTTGTTTATAGTTAGGCCACTTGTTATGGGTAACATTATCAGTGTCACCGCGCCAAGGCGTCAAGATCAAGCACCAAAGACAAACAAACAGTAGGTGTTCACACTTAGGGGTTTTCCCTCTCTATACTTTCGAGGGAATTGTTTATATTAATTGCCGTCCCAAGCATGTCTGTTATCTATTGTTTAGGAACACACCTACGTCAGGGGTCCTTGTAGATCTGTATAAATACATCACACTTTAGACAGATAATCAGAGGGATTCCGACCAGAGGGCATCGCCACCATCGCTGATACCGATGCTGCAGTCATCGTGACGCTGACCCAGTCTTCGTGTCCCTGCGGAGTCTGAGATAGAGACCTCATTCCAAGGTAACAAGGGTTGGGGGCTCCTCTCATGGGCATGGTCTTGGCAGATTAGGATTAACAAACCCAGCTCTCCTTTAAGTAGGAGGTTAGGCCCTTCACATTAGGGATTAGGGCATATTACATCTCATATACCTTTTCTACGTATTGCAAGATGGTGGGGGTCTTTGTAATAATGACTCTCGTCTTCACAATTCTGTTTCTTGCATTATTCATTATCCTAATCATTGCAGCCCATGCTACTTATCGCAAATTGCAGTTATGTTAAATAAAAACTATTGAAACTCTACTGCATCTTTGTCATTGCCTGTGTTTGTATGAGGCATGATATATCTGTGAGAAAAGGGTAATCTCCGTTTAACCATGACACTCCCTGAGATATCTTGTTCTTGAGTCCATGCGTATCGGCTGCCATAAATCACCTTTTACTATTGTGTTTCTGGTGAGGTGCTGCTAGTGAGCCGGTAAGGTTGGGATAACAGTTGCGACTTGTTGTAGGAAAGGCGTAGTCGCCTACAAACAAAAGTACTGTCATCCTTAAACCAGCAGTCTTGCTCCGAGCAAGAGTCCATACTACGACATGGCGCCACCAACGATGGTGTTTAGGCACTAATTTACGGATACCCTGACTATCACTGTCTCACAGACAACAGGTACCCTAAGTACCATTATACGGAGACGTCCGTGGTCTTTGGGAGAATCCTCCTTTGCTGTAAAGGTAATACCTGATTAAGCTGTAGGTTGTTCGAGCACGAACTCATAAAAGGAGTTTACTACCCATTTTTGGTGTTCCGTTTCTCTAAACAAATATGGCTGATGCCATTGACATTCCTGAAAATGCTAGACAAGCACTAGCACAGCATTTATTAACGCATGGCCTTACAGATGAGGGCGGGGATGTTACTCTGATAATAGAAGCTACTGAAGCATACCAAACAGAAACATTTTACTGTTCGGTCACCTTTCCTGAGGTTGACCAAAGAACAAACACATTCCACACATATGAAGTTGCAAACGTACCTTTACGGTACCAAGCATACCAGTATCATGAAATATCGCTCACATACCAGGAGCATCAGAACTGGTTCGAAGGCGCCCTACCACATGTATTACGAAGAATGAGGTTAGGTCCCTTAAGTAATGATGGACCTACATGGCCTATGTTTGCCACATACACACCTCACCCAGGCATACAGACTATGCCAATAGCAGATTTACGAGTTTTATATAATGAATTAGTGGCATTATATAGACGATTAGTCCAGTTCGTAATGCGAACATTGAACACAACACCAGCGTGTCCAGCAGCGCCAGTAGCTGGTGGTTATCAATTGGCTACTGGGATTAATCCACAAACAGTACATACTATTATGAGTAAAGTGCCCACGTAACGGGAAAAAATACCGTTCTGGATTGCCCAGAAAACGAATCAGCTGGAAACTGTGTTTCCGCATATGGGACCACAGGAAAAACATAGGTTGCTTACTATGTGCTTGCCTTTTGGGATGGTTCCCTCGGTGGATGACTGCCACATGGGGTACAGTCTTCGCTGCCATGTATACTACCACACATGGTACCCCGACACTTGCCAATTTACCAGAAGTGTTAAAACAAATACAAAATGAGCATGCGGCTGCACCAGCCCTAGATTTGGGGATGAAATTATTGCGTAACTTTGATGCCGTATCCTCAATAATACTGAGTAATATTAAGGGGGAAGCGGTAGCACTGGCAATTTGCCAGCATCTCCGGGAAACTCCACACCAGGAACAAGAGAGACAGCTACCGAAAATAATTTCCGATACCTACACTAGTATAGGACGGGATAGTTTGGGAGCCAAACCTAAAAAATTTGAGTTACAAGGTACCTCCCATAAGGAGGGTACAAAGCAGGCACAAGAGGGCTCTAAGAAGCGCTGGGACACACAAAAAGATTTCAAAGAAAGAAGAAATAAGAGAGCTGATTCTCCACATCCGGAGTACTCCGAAAGGAGATATAATCTCAGAAATAGGGAGAACATTAACATACTGATTCACGTCCCTCTCGTTCCTTTCAGGACGCATCGGATAGACGTAGCGAGAGAGAGGGGGCCGTCAAGATCGACGTCCGGAATACGTGAAAGAAAAGAAAGACTCACAACAGTCTACCATTAAAAAAGAAGAAGAGACTCCTCAGCAAAAGCCACAGTTTAAAAAGAAGAAGGTGGCAGCACTGACAGTTAAAAATGCCAGTAAAATTGAGAACACTGTTGAGGAACAAGATGTGGGCAGTGACTCTGTTAGACAGTGCGGCAGAAGTCACAATATGTCGCCAGAGTCTGAAAGATCATCTGGATGCAACAGCAACTAGCGATTACATCGCGGTTGAAACTGCGGATGGCCGCGTTCTCCCCCCCGATTGGGTTTATGATTTAAACATTCAGATAGAGGGAGACGTGGAGCGCACTATTAGTGTGATATTTTGGGATGAACTTACTGGTGATATCCTATTGGCCGAAAGAGACTGGCCACCAGAACACGTCCGCAAGCTCCCGCATGGGGAAGGTGTCATTTTGCCTTCTTTCTCCGATCTTGTTCCGGAAGCAGCAAAAGAAGCCTATGCTGCTGAATGGGCTTTAGCGCAGGCACCTGCGTTATATTGCAATCATGTAGGTTCGGACAAGGAGTCTCCTTGTCATGTTATTCCCGTTAGGTCTACACCCCAACCGCAGACACAATACCCTGTTAAACATGAAGCGAAGGCTCCAGTGAAGGAGATCCTCACCCAACTTGAGTACCAGGGATAGAATAGTTGTAAACAAATTAAGTCGCTGGTCCACTACTATGGACCTACCCTCTGAAACGGCGTCCCTACAGAGGGTAGGTCCATAGTAGTGGACCAGCGACTTTATTTGTCAATCTGAGTCCTTGGAACGTGCTTCCTAAGGGACCTGTTCTCGACTTGGGGATGGGCGACCTGACTTAACCAGTTTACTTAAATGTAAGTGACCGGTGTTTCTACCCTAACTTGAGGTTGTTTCTTTTTTCTTATGAAGAGGTGATTTAATTTTTGTAAGTGTTTGGTCCTGATGAAGAGTCAATGGATCCGGTTGGACCGCTAGACACGAAACATGTCGACCTGAACTTAGAGGTCCTATAATATCTGGAGTCCTCTGAGATTGAATAGATTTTTGAAAGTATTTGAGCATTATACTCTACGTGTGACTTTTAATTTTTTGGTTTTAATCTTGGTCTTCATCCTTATTATACTGATTAAATTATGATGTTGATTGTGAGATGAATAACCAATTTAAACTATTTTTTGACCTCTCCTTTGTGTACTGGTGCCTGAATGTAAGCATCTTTGACTGCATAGTAGATCTTACCAGTCACGATTAGATTAGTACGGTCTAGAGCCCCCCTCCCGGGTGCCCGCCAGGCATTGCAGTGCCAGCCTGGTGAGGAGCATTTCCCGATGATGATGCTAGCCATCCATTGCGATGCTTGAGGGCTCTTGCTCCTGAGACCAGTCGGTCCCCTAGGACAACAGACTATTTTGGAACAGTGTACCTTATATTTATTGATCAAGTTTTAACACCACATCATTCTTCACATAAGGTCCGCAGAGATTTGTCCCCTGTAAATATTACAGCTATACCGATTACAGATGGGATTGTGTGGGACAAAGTTCCATTCGATATATACGGGCCTACAGAAATTATTCAAATACCATACGTGTTCAAAATTTCAATGACTAATGTAATTACACCTGATGTTATCTCTGATGATTGGGATGTCCAAACAGTGGATTCCATGCTAACTGAAATGAAGGACTATTCCGCTTTTGAAAGTGATGATGTATATGATTATACAATGAATTATGGGGAAATGTTCTGCTATAACAATTGGGGACATCACTACCTACACCGTGCCACTAGATACAGGCCAGTATTGAACTACACACAGTGGGAACACTGTTGTACACCGCTGGTGGGGAGTCCAAAGTATTATTGCGATAAATTTACATACTTTTCTGGGCATGATACAAGAAAAGCAGAGTCATATTATTTTAAATTACCTCCGGCACAAATTAGGAAAATTTTGCTAACTGATTTATTCAGATCCCTTTGTTTCCCGGCTCGCAATTGAGGGTTACGAATACTGGAAGAACACTATTGACTTGAAAAGTGTATGGGGAACACAAGATTGGCAAATACAGGGTGGGGAGGCTTTATTTCGAGCATGCCTGATTCCTGTGCAAATGATTTTCTTAAATGACACTATTCAGCAGACATCCTGTCTGGGGTTAGCGAAAATTAAGGATCTGAACACACCCAGTATCCCTACTCCAGCAAGGTTTAAAGATTTCGACCTTTCGTTTCTCGAGCTGCCTGAAACATCTTGCAGTGGGAAGATATGAGCAACTAGGAGATAGCTTTATTAAGGAAGAGTGGGAGTTGCCCTTCGACTATACATGTCTGAACGGCGAAAAGGAGGTCTTTCTTAGCGGAAGCGAATGTGAGACTGCTGTTCGTCATTCTATGATATACAGGCAGGTGTCTCTTCACGGTCTTTGCAATGCGGGGGTTGCAAATTTGGCCTGCTTTCTGAAGGGTACTCCCGTCCCTTTGATTCGCCCGGTATTTCATGTACTTTCCAATGGAAGTTATGTGGTACTGAATGATCAAAGTTGTTGCGGCATGCGACCAGGCATTGCCTACGCAATTTCGGTCTCGAAGGTCGTTACGTGTTGTGGGCATGTTTTGTTTCCCCCCACACGAGAGATTAAAGTATCTGACATGTGGCCCCACATAGATACTATTAATGTGAACTATGACAAGCTGAGTAGGCTAAAGGCGCTATTGTGGCAGAAACAGGTCGCCTTGACATCCGCAAAGGAGACGTATGCTCTCCAGATTGCGAGATCATCAGCCGAGATACAATCCCTTCTAAATACCAACTTCCCCAAGCACTTTGGAGAACTGGTATCCAGGATATTCAATGCTTCGAGCACCACTGGGATTGTTCATTTCTTTAAGGATGTCGGGTCTGGTTTCGTGTCCATCTTCCAGACTGTCTTCGGAGTCATCCCATCAGCCATCCATTCTCTCTTTTCAAGTGTGTTTGGTGGATTTCCGATTATTTTGGCTTTGATTGGCGGACTACTACTGCTATTTCTTCTGATTCGCAGTGGTTGTTTCTTTCCAGCTACACAGAGCAATGGAGCCGCTCCCACCAACTCCACTGTGCCTTCAGCGCATGGCTCGGATCTTCGGTGCACCTTTGCTGGTGTAACTGGAGCATGACTGGTCGTTGTCATTTCGGCCCCTTCTCTGGTGCGTACAACCAATCGTTCCCTGCATATGGTGTCTCTTTGAACATCTGCCTATGGTCTGTCTTGCTGTTGCACCGACATCTCCTGTGGACCACGAACTGCTGATGTCCCCGATGAGGGTTCAGACAAGGTCATGCCCCTTGAGACTGCTCCGCGAGGCCACCTATGAGCCTTCCGTTTTGAGATCTACCATGGATGAGGACACTGCAACGGATAACGATACACCAGGAAATACGGCTCACTTCTGCTCTGTGGATCCGTGTGTCCGTCCAGCACTCGACTTAACATCAGATGATGTTGACCCATTTTTGAGGTCCTTGGTTGGTGACTTCGATGGCATTCTTCAAGATCATGCGTACAGCAAATAATTTGATGAATTGACTTGCCATTCCCGATTCCAAATTATGCATTTAAATTGACATTTGCTTTTGCACGCTGTGCTTGTCGTAGTTGATATTAACATCTCTGTATGTGTTTTTAGCAGATTTGTTTTAATATGTTTTTTAACATATTCCCAAGATTTTCTTTAGCTTGTTTTTTTTTTTTGCTTTTAGCTTTTAGTTCAGAGCAAGTTTTAGCATTTGGGTTCATGTACCTTCATCATACCTGTTACGGCAATGGGGAGGATGTAGTGAATCCTAGTTCGTTTTAATGGGATAACAGGAGTTAGCTTAGCCTCTTGCTTGCAGACTCGTTCCCCCGTCACCTAGTGACTTTTAACCTACTTAGCTTGCTCTGTCTTAGCCCATTTAATTATTTATTTCTTCTAAGATGGCTGCCTTGTTTATAGTTAGGCCACTTGTTATGGGTAACATTATCAGTGTCACCGCGCCAAGGCGTCAAGATCAAGCACCAAAGACAAACAAACAGTAGGTGTTCACACTTAGGGGTTTTCCCTCTCTATACTTTCGAGGGAATTGTTTATATTAATTGCCGTCCCAAGCATGTCTGTTATCTATTGTTTAGGAACACACTTACGTCAGGGGTCCTTGTAGATCTGTATACACACTTTAGACAGATAATCAGAGGGATTCCGACCAGAGGGCATCGCTGATACCGATGCTGCAGTCGTCTTGAGGCTGACCCAGTCTTTGTGTCCCTGCGGAGTCTGAGATAGAGACCTCACTCCAAGGTAACGAGGGTTGGGGCTCCTCTCATGGGCATGGTTTTGGCAGATTAGGATTAACAAACCCAGCTCTCCTTTAAGTAGGGGGTTAGGCCTTTCACATTAGGATATTAGGGCATATTACATCTCATATATCTTTTCTACGTATTGCAAGATGGTGGGGGTCTTTGTAATAATGACTCTCGTCTTCACAATTATGTTTCTTGCATTATTCATTATCCTAATCATTGCAGCCCATGCTACTTATCGCAAATTGCAGTTATGGATCAAATCTGTTTATTTATAGTTTCAAATATAAACAATGCATATGCAACTGTACATATTAAGACTATAGCTATGACAAACAATGTGCTCTATGCATGAAGATAAGACAAAAGAAAAAGGAGACAAAATAAAACTTCAAACTTAGTTTCCCACAGTTGACATACAGAATTACATCAATATCTTAGGCTCCCAGGACTTGTACCTGCGCAGACACGGCCCGGGCTAATAGCAAGCGTTGCACACCCTATTCTCCTCCTTCAAATCAGCCTCAAAACCCTCAGGTAGGTTGGACATGTTAGTTCAGTGAACTCAGTTGCCACAATTCCCTGAAATCTTCACCGCACTTTAATGAGGACAGGGTAAGCTTTTCCATGGCGAGAATAAACCATAGCTTATGGAGCCATGATATTAGGGTCGGGATCTGATCAGACCCCCACATGCTTACCAACAGCTGAGTGTCTGCATTTAACGCTAAGGCCATCTGTCTACCTTTCATTGACTTCAAAGGAAAGGTGAGCACATTAGGATGTACGCAGGAAATCTGGGGATATGAGTATCAAATGCAGAGTCAAGAGTGTCTAATATACTCTCCCAGTACCTGTGGAGCTTAGGGCAATGCCATAGGAGATGAACAAGCGATCCGGTCATTCCACATCCTCTCCAACACAAATCTGACTTGGCAGGATCCCAGGCATGGATCCTTGCCAGCGTATAATACCAGTAGGATGCCACCTTATAAGCTGATTCTGTTCCTGCTGCATTATACGCTGTGTGATGTGTTCTGTAGAAGATGCTTTCCCACTCCTCCTCAGAGAGCTCTCTCTCCAGCTCCCTCTCCCATCTCAGCCGACCCTTAGATTTGGGTGGTCGGACCCCCCCCCTGGAGAAGAGCATAAAGCTCAGAGATCAATCACCTTTTTCGTTATAATCCATTTTTCAAACGGTGTTAGGGGCCTATCTATTAACACTCTGTTGGCTGGAAACAGAGCCCAATGTCGTATCTGATAGTACATCATCCTGTCTGCTTCAGCTAAGCCATATGTCTCCCTCATCTGGTCAAAGGGGATAACCCCCTGTTCATCAAAAAAACAACCAATCCTTTTACAGCCCCCTTCATGCCAATGACGAAGCGCCTTGACCTGCAGACCCGGACTAAAATCGGGATTCTCACCCAAGGGAGTCATTGGAGACGGAAAGGTCGTCAGGCCCAATCGACTGGCCAAATCGACTGGCCACACGGTCCCACACCCTCATCGATACCTCCGTGACCGGGGATACGTACAGCCCACGGGCTCTATGACGTCGCTTAAGCCAGGGCTCTTTCCATATATGAGAGATAACCACTGCCTGTTCCATGAAACACCAATGCTTCTCAGAGGACGGGCGGCTCCAAATGCAGTTGGACCGCTTGAAAGTATCTCAGGAGGCAGGGGACAGCCAATCCCCCTTCCCGCTTAGGGCGATACATCAGTCGCCTCTGTAACCGCGCCGCCTTCTCCTCCCATATAAATCTTAGGACTGCCGTTTGAAGGCCTGATACCGTTCGTGGCGGGGGTTCTACCAGCAGTGCCTGAAACACGTACAACACTCGCGGGAGGATGGACATCTTAACTGCCGCCACCCGACATAACCACTACAATTTAAGCCTCCCCCAGCTCTCCAGATCACGCTGAACCTCCCGCGTCAATTTCAAATAATTCAACGTCGCAGTCCGGGCAACCGTGGGGCCCAACTCGACCCCCAAGTATGGAAGCTTCGAGGTAGACCACATGAAATGGAAACAATCCCTCAAATCCTGTTCGTGTTCTGCAGTGAGAAATCTACCCATGGCCTGCGACTTTAGGATATTGATTCGGAAGCCCGAGACCTCTCCAAATTCCTCAAATACAGTCATTAGCGCAGGTAGCGAGGCCGTGGGTTCCGCCAAAGTAAGAATAACATCATCCGCATATAGTGAGATGAGGTGCTCATCTCCCCCAAACTTAACGCCCTTAATCCTAGGGTCATCACGCAGCCGCTGAGCTAAAGGCTCCATATACAAAGCGAGGGGCGAGAGGGGGCACCCCTGCCGAGTTCCTCTTTGAACCGAAAATGGCGAAGAGAGCGTCCCATTAACCTGCACCGCCGCACGGGGCGCTCAATAAATACATCGTATCCAAGCCATAAAGCCAGGGCACAGACCGAAGCGCTCCAATGCCTTAAACAGGTATGGCCAATGAACCCTGTCGAACGCCTTTTCAGCGTCAACCGAGAGGAAAAGCGCCTCCCTTCTAGAGCGCTCCGTTTTATCCAATAAATGGAGCAGTCGTTTGGTGTTATTGCTACACTGTCAATGCGGTATAAATCCCGCCTGATCAGGATCGACCAAGCCTGGCAGATAGTAATTCAAACGGTGCGCCAAAATGCCCGTGAACAATTTGGCATCGATATTAAGGAGCGAGATCGGCCTGTATGATGCGCAATCCTCGGGGTCCTTCCCCGGTTTCGGAATTACCACAATAGTGGCGTCAAGCATGCTAGGCGTGAGAGCCCCGTGAGTCGAAAGGAATTAAAAAGTCGCACCAGAACTGGTACCAACTCCACACAAAAAGTCTTATAAAAGAGTGCAGAGAAGCCATCCGGCCCAGGTGATTTCCCAGCCTGCAAGCGCGAGATTGCTGATATAACCTCTTCCGCCCTAATAGGTTGCTCAAGAGAAGCCGAATCTCTCTCAGACAAGGGCGTAGTTGCTACACCCTCTAGAAAGGCCTCCGGAGAGGAAATACTTGGCTCCTATGCCTGATATAATGCCTGATAAAACTCTGCAAAGGCTTCCGCTATTTGGTCACTTGTGCGAGCCTCCGTTCCCGAGTAAGAGCGAACCATTTGTATCAGTGACGCCGTTCGCTGCGCTCGCAACCTATGCGCTAACATCCTCCCACACTTATTACTTCCCACATAGTACTTGTGTTTGAGGCGCGCCAACGCATATTCTGCCCTATCCCAGTCCAACCCTCTCAACTGCTTCCTTACTTTCTCCAGCTCGCGCCAGACTCTCGGTGCCCCAGTGCGTTTATGGGAACACTCCAACTCGCTCACGCGCTGCTCCAACTCCGCCCTGAGGAGTCTCCTTGCCTTATTATCTCTAGCCGAGAGGGACATGACCTCCCCCCTAACGACAGCCTTCAGTGCCTCCCACAGCGTCGTCTCAGCAACGGTCCCATCGTCATTCCGGACGAGATAGTCTGTTATAACATTGCGGATCTCCGGGACTGTTACATCACTCTGAAGCATTGAGTCCCTAAACCGCCAGCCCGAAGCGACAACTCGCTCCATATTTGTGTGAACCGTAACCGGGGCGTGATCCGAAAGAGTTCGGGGTTCAATCAGGGAATCCCTGATCCGGGATAGAAATTCCTGCGAAGCCAAGAAAAGGTCTAGGCGGGCATATGTCTTGGTCGCTGCCGAATAGAAAGAGTAATCTCTTACCGTGGGGTGAGCCCTATGCCACACATCCACCAGGCCACACTCACTCAGCCAATTACGACCAGCTTCGGATATAGACCCCGTCTGCCCCCACCTTTGACCTGAGCGGTCCAAGCCTCCGTCCATCACCAAATTGAAATCGCCACCGACCAGAATAGCGCCATCTGGGGACTGCAACAACGGGGTCAATGCTCGCTTTAAGAAGGCCTCCTGCTGAGAGTTAGGCGCGTACAAAGAGGCAATAGTGAAGGAAAAAAAACCCAACCTCAATCGCATGACCAGAAGCCTCCCTTGAATCTCATGGAGTTTGGACACCACTTCCCCTGTGAATGAGCGCGCTAGTAATATCGCCACCCCCGCATGTTTTGTTGTTGACGAGGACCAAAACTGCCTAGAGAACCACCTAGAACGCATGCGAAAAGTGTCTTTCGAGACGAGATGCGTCTCCTGAAGCAAACATAAATGACAGCCTGACCTCTCCAGGGCGGACAGAACAGCCAACCTCTTGGTAGGATTATTGAGCCCACGGACGTTCAGACTCGTACATTTAATAATCATGCGCTATAATAAAGGTTGCAGGCAAAGAGGAGGAGAGAGCGCAAAAAGAAAGACCCCGTGCCCAGATCTAGCCCACCAGTACCCACAAGCCCTGGGAGAATCTTCACATAAATGCCAACCTCGCC
This sequence comes from Pleurodeles waltl, assembly GCF_031143425.1. Classification (NCBI taxonomy): domain Eukaryota; kingdom Metazoa; phylum Chordata; class Amphibia; order Caudata; family Salamandridae; genus Pleurodeles; species Pleurodeles waltl. Next base: position 1,068,889,788 of record NC_090439.1, on the reverse strand, counting down.
GGAAACCCAACAAAAATCAACCATTACGCACAACAGGTGCCAAAAACATATGAGTCCTCGCACATCCGTCCTCACGAGGAAAAGTCTCCAGGGGGCAGTAGAACCAGCCATGTTTGGTGATCCACGTCCTACGCCCCCGCCACCCCGACCCTCTCCAACGGCCGACATGCCGGTCGCAGCAAGGTCCATCAGCATTCAGGACATCCCCGGGCCCACTTACTCTACGCCGAGGTTCCGGCCGCCACACTGCTCAAAGCCGACGCCCTCTCCAATCTTAGCTCCGAGGCCGACGGACGCCGCAGCCTCCGCCTCTTCTCCTTTCGGCACCAACGCGGGGGGCCCCCCTCCACCAAGGCCGACCCCTCACTCAACACCTGGGATACATCCTCTAAACCCAGGATTTGGGCCGCCTCAGAGTCAGATGTCAACTGCCGAAGCTGCTCCTCCCAGCAAAATACCAGACGGAATGGGTGACCCCAAAAGTAAGAAACATTGCGCGCCCGCAAGTGTTCTGTGATCGGTCTAAATTCTCTCCTCCTTTGTAATGTACGCACAGGGAGATCCTGGAATAGTTGAAGTTCATGTCCCCTAAAGAGTACCTTCTGGGGAGTGCGGGCACGCTGTAAAATCCGTTCTTTGAGGACGAAGTTGTGAAGGCAGGCCAGGATGTCCGGCGGGCGGTCTCCGGGGGCACCACTGCGGCTAACTCGATGCACCCTATCCAGGGTAATCTCCTGCGTCTCATCCGGACCAAGTAGAGAGCGAAATAGGCCCCTCACATAGTCCCCAATGTCCTCCTTCTCTACCCCCACTGGGGCCCCCCTGATGCGGATGTTTTGTCTCCAAGAGCGATTTTCCAAATCCTCCACAGTTACCTGGAGATGATCCTGCTGCTCTCGGAGACGGACAACCTCCTGCTGTAGGCCCGCCAATTCTTCGCCCTGAGGAATCTTGCCCTCCTCCAACTGCGAGACCCTCTCCCCCAGAGAGGTCACCTCGCTCCGCAGCTCCTTCACCTCCTGGGGTATGTCCCGGCTCAAATCCTGTATGTCACTACGAAGCGAGTCAAACAGGGAGGTCAAGAAGCCCTTCGTGACCGGCGAGCCTCCATCAGAATCCTCATCCAGTCGACCCTCTGGGGGTCTTGTCGCCGACGGTTCCTCAGCAATGCCACCCAATGTCGAACGGGCGCCTGCCAGCATGTCCTTCACAGACCGCTCTCGCTTAGACTTGGAAGACGCCATCTTTTACAGTCCCTGTCGTTAATCGCCCGGTCAGCTGCCAACACCGCTACAGCCCCTCCACTGATAGCAGAGTGGTCAAAATTGTGCAACAAGATCTCCGTCCGGGCTTGGTGGATGAAGGGCCTGGATTGCCCCCCCCCCCCCAGGGTCTCTCCTCCGTCCACCCAGGGGCCCCCAGCGTGGAGAACCAACTTCCGGGCCTCAGCCAGCCCAGGCACACACGGGTACCTCCCCTCGACCTCAACTCCGAGGTCTTAGGGTCCCGGCCCTCCGCTCCGTCCCGTCCCGTCAGAGCCAGGGCCCAAGTGCCAAAAAAGAAGGAAAAAAAAAAACAAGAGGGAGAACAGACCAGGCCGGCCCGATGCCCCCCGGCGCCAAGGCAGCCGAGGCTCCAGGGAAAGATCCTCCCGCCGGCTCAGGCCGCCGCCCACGCCGCACCGCAATCAAGGCCCCGGCTCCGCGCTCGCCGGCTCCCAAAAAACAAGAGCCGCCCGGCGCACCCCAGGGTCCACAGGGGCCGATCGCAACTCGCGGCAACGTCTGCTGTTTCTGGGGGGCCTCAGAGCGACCCCCCTACCGGACCAGACAGCTCCTCAGAGGGCCAGGGCGGCGGAGCTCGGACATACACGTCCTAGCACGCCTCCATCTTGGCCACGCCCCCCAAATTGCAGTTATGTTAAATAAAAACTATTGAAACTCTACTGCATCTTTGTCATTGCCTGTGTTTGTATGAGACATGATATATCGGTGAGAAAAGGGTAATCTCCGTTTAACCACGACACTCCCTGCGATATCTTATTCTCGAGTCCATGCGTATCGGCTGCCATAAATCACCTTTTACTATTGTTTCTGGTGAGGTGCTGCTAGTGAGCCGGTAAGGTTGGGATAACAGTTGCGACTTGTTGTAGGAAAGGCGTAGTCGCCTACAAACAAAAGTACTGTCATCCTTAAACCAGCAGTCTTGCTCCGAGCAAGAGTCCAAACTACGACAGTTACCAATATTGAAGGAACTAAAATGATTCCCTCATCAGGGTTGCATCATATTCAAGGCCTTCTGCTTCACGTATAAGCCACCAGATGTTTTACCTACATGTAACTGATAATGAAAAGGATTGGGGAGGCGTTGGATTTTAGATTTCCAGATGTAGGCTTTAGATACTTAGGATTGCCTTTGACTGGGTGAAGGCCTTAAATGAGAGAAACTATCTCATCATGCTTTAGCAAGTAGAATAAAAGTTTAAAATGTTGATCATCCTTCCCTTCTGAGTAATTGGTAAAAACTGCATTATACTAATACCCTTCTTAATGCTCTCCTACTAATTGCCTTACCAGTCCCTGCCTATGTTTTAGCAGTTATAATAATTATTCACCAGATTGAAATCATCTGGATAACAAACTAACTTTATTTAAAGTACATTTGCCCCACTAGTTCCATGCAGGTTTCTTGGAGTTCAATATTTAGAATTATACTTTCTCACGGTTCAGTCTGCTTCTGTATTATATTTGAGAAAGCAGTACATTGTCTATCAGAACTCAGATGTGTTTTTCTTGGTGTGTTGAAGCTCAGAGGTTGGTGCAAAGAATGATGATGTTCCGATCTTGTGGAAACTCTTAATGAAAATTGGTTCACCATCTGTGCCTCATCCCACGAAGCATGTACTTAGTATCCCAGATCTAGAAATGCACTTTGAAAAGAAAATCACTTTCAGTCCTTTGGGGATGACCAGTCTGGCCGATCCTTTCCCACATAATGAATTTATATCTTTAGAACAGTTTATGGCTAAGGCAAGATGATGCTGTTGGCTACATTACCAGTATGGGCTTCAGAAAATGTTTGATGAGAAGGTAGGAGGAATTTCAGTGTCATCTGAGCATTCCTGTCTCAAGCCTTCTTCTATTTGTGACCGCCTCAGAAGACTTCAGTAAGGCCATTTGTAAGATGACTTGTCTTGTAGGTAGTTGAGATTCTGGCTTCAACATTCAGCGGACTAAAAATCAGTGACTCCAGGCCATCTGCACAGGTGTTGGCCTTACTTCTTCTTGATGGAGGCACTATCTTGCTGGGTGGCAGCAAATAAACCCCAGAGAAACCTTGACGAGGACTCTTGATGCAGCAATCTGTCTCATTAAAAGTCATAGGCAAAAATGACAGAAGTACTCCAATGCTGAGAGAACTACACTGGCTCCGTCTGCAAGGACACATCACATTCAAAACAGGGCACCTCATATACAAGGCTATAAGCACCCTGCCACACTTGGTAGCTAAGATCAAGATATCTAGTAGAAAAAAGAGCATGCAGCAGTGGTATCTCCTGCTTTTACGAAGATAAAGATGAGATGCCAGGCCTTCTGCTGCTTGCTCAGCATATGGTACACCACCTCAGTTCAAACATGAGAGGCCATATCGCTTCTCCAGGAGCTGAAGTCCTGCCTCATCAAGCAGCACATGGTCACTTGATAAATCCATCTTACCATTGTTTCTGGTGACATGCAGTCCTCCTAATCTGTCCCCTCTCTTTGTCCCCCATCTGTTGGTCTTTGTAACCCTACAATAATGCTATATTATTTGATTTCTAAAGCACAATCTGTCTTACGGTTTCTGCAATTTCACAGGAGGTACCTATGTTTGAGCTAATATCACCACTTTAGTGTTTAATGAGTTGGTGTTGGCGGTAGCACCCCATCACATGCATGACAGTGATCTCTGTATCCCCTATACCTCCACAACTGACTGCTCATGGCAGGATTACCACAGCTGGTGTTGGGCTACTTGTGTGCCAAGATCTCCCTGCTGTTCCACCAGGGGTTTTAGCCACCCCAAGACCCACCTCCAGCTCTCCCAGCAATTTTCCTTGTCTGTCTCCCTCAAGCCTTTCTTGCCCTCCACTCCTCAGCAAGTTCGGGACACTTAGGCAATGACACCAATAATTTAGGTGGGAGCTCTGGTTGTGGTCCCTCACCGCTTTTTGCGTTCTGCTGGTGCCCCACGCTTGATGGCAAAAGTCCCCCGGATGATATCTCCATTATCAGTGGGCCCAGTATTGAGGAGTCATGACAGACAGTATTTGGACTTCCCCAGATGCAGCTAGAGATTTGAAGAGGTGGCTGGTGTTGGATCTGTAGTGGTGGCTGGTGTTGGACCCCCTCACTTATCTAAACCCCTTCTGCCTCCTTCCGGTGGAGGCCATGGTAGTTCAAATCCCTCCACTCTCAGCTGGGGTGGCACTCTTGATGCTTTGAAGATCAAAGGCATGAGTTCTCCTTTGGAGCAGGTATTGCACATCCACCTGCTAGCTCTGTAAATGACCTGCCTCGCCACAAGCTGTCCATGCCTTCCATCCACAGTCAGTCAGCCCAAGTCCTGATGGACAATACAATCTTGATGACAAGCTTAGTAAGCACTATGGAGTTCCCTGTGCTTGGAAGCTCTAAAACTGTGGGCTTAGGCTCAAGCTCACAATGTCTAACTGGTTACAAACCATTTGGCGGGCTCCCGGAATGCGTGGGAAGATGTTCTTAGTCAGTGCCATCATGCTGATCACTAGTGGCATCTTCATCCAAAGGTATTTCATACCAACTTTTACATTTGTGATAGTCCTTTGTTGGGTCTCTTTGACAGTCCCAAAAATAGTCCCTGTCCACTGCTCTGCTCATTGCAGGTGCCTCGGGAGATGCGTTCTGTCTGAGTTGGACTCCCATCTCCCCCAGACACGTTCCCTATCCCTCTAATGAATGGTGTGATACTCAGATCCGTCCTGCATCTGAGCCTTCAAAGTCTCCAAAGTCATGCCTAGAGATTGCACAGGGTAGTCTGAGTTCCTTTGAGCTGCCTGCTGAGGTGGTGGGTCAGATTTTGTCAGCCTGTCATCCTTCAACTAAATCAGTTTGTTGTGGGCCTTGGAACCGTTTTGTCTCTTGGTGCGGAATGGTGGAAGATGATGTGTTGTGTTTTGCGTTTTCCTTGGCTCTGCAATGCTTTACAGCAGGCAGCGGGTGCACTGCTAAGGGCCACTTATGAGGCCTTTCTGCAAGAACGCTTTACTCTCTCTGCCAGATAGCTGGCCTTGTTTCTCCAATAGTTCTCTATTTACTGTAGGGTTGACCCAATTCTTTCCCCTTTGCCCTATATTGTGCCTCCGTGGTACCTTAACCTGGTACTCGTATGTTTGATGGGTTTACCCTTTGAGATTATGCACAGTTGCTTTTTTCTGTTCCTTTCTTTAAATACTGTGTTGTTGATCTCTTTTACCTTGGGAAAGTAACAAGCCTCAGGTGTTGTCTGTCCAGCTTTCTATTACTACATCAACAGTCCTTAGGACCAGGGCTTCTTTCTTGTCAAAGATTGTTGCTTTGTTTCACATGGGTCAGTGTATCACTCTGCCAACATTCTACCTGCCTCTTCACCCTGTCAAAGAGAAGAAAAGATTGCACCTCCAGCATTTTCAGAGCTTCAGGTTTTACATTGACTAGACCTGTAAGTACCCGATTGATGCTCAGCTGTTTATTGGGTTTGTAGTTTCTAAAAAGGCAATGTGATTCAGAGGCACACCTTCTCCTACTGGATTGTGCTGTGAGTCAAAATGTGCTAATCTCTTGCCGAAAAGGAGCCTCCTGAGAGCATTCATAACCCATTCGATCACAGCAAAAACTGCACCTTCAGCTTTGTCCAAAGGTGTTCCTGTCTATCATATCTGTCAGGTTGCGATGCAGACTTTAGTCTACACCTTCACTAGGCATTATTGCCTCAACTCTGAAATTCCTAGAGATGACCTTGCTACCTGATCTAAGATGCAGGGCATCTTGGTTTGACCATCTCCTCAGACCCACCACCTTGAGTGTACTACTTGGGTATCAATTCAGCAGATGAGGAGCCTGCAATTATAAGTATTCATCAGAAGAACAAGTTACTTAACTTTGTTAATGATCTTTCTAGTGGATACTTTATCTAACTACACATTCCTCACTGATCCCACCTGCCTCCCCATTCTGAGGAGAGGTAATACAAATATCTGATAGAGACTTCTAGTTGCAGATTCCTTACCTTAGAATTTCTCCCAGGCGTCAGTCTGGATCCGGAGATTTTTCCTCAAGCAGTACCCGTGCGTGCCTTTAGGTGGCATTGGTCAACTCCGCGTCCGTCCTTGGCATCGTGGTCGTCAGATATGACATTGCAGGTCGTATATAGGTGCCAGCCCAGCTCGCTGACATCAGTTCTTTTCTTTACATGCCGGCCTATGCGCCGATCTGAAGAAGAGCTACTCCACAGTCACTTTCTGACTGGATTTTTTTACTTTTGTGGAAGATTTTTTTACTTTCTGGTGCGTTGATGTCATCACGGAAGACTGGGTTCAAGCCCTGCGACTCCTGTCATCGGATTGTGTCCATGATGGATCCATCCATACCTTGTGCATCTTGTGTTTGGAGCGTGACCACAACCTAAACTCATGCTCCGAGTGCCGAGCCATGATCTTGCGGCCAGGCGTTTGGCTCTGTGTCGCTCTTGGTCGATAGGAAGTCGAGAGATCACTTGCGGAGCCCACACTCTTTATCATCCCATTCGGAATCTTCGGGATGCTCAGGCAAGCATAAGAAGAAGTCGAAGAAGAGCAAACGTTCTTCAACTTCACCACGTTGGTAGGATGACATGACGCAGGCAAAGGAGCTTAATCTCTGTAGGCCTCTGTCCTCGGAGCCTACTTCTGGGTTGGCTCTGCACCTGCCAGAGTTTCCGGGAGCCGAAGCCACCTCTGTCCAGCTCTGCGAGTTCTATAAGGCCATGTGCCTCATTTTTGGGCAATCTGACCCTGCTGGAGCACTTTTAGGCCCCTCAGGGTCAGAAGAGTCCCCCTTGGGTTCTGCACAGCAGCTTCAGCTTTGGGTCCAGAGGGCACCCAGGGATCCGTTTCTGGATCCGTGCCGGTGTTGGTCATGCCACCGCAACTTTCCCTGATGACGTTGCAGACGTCAACCCTCCTGACGAAGGCCGGGCCTGGCTTCGGCGGGGTCCTTGCTCCCTAGGTCGGACCCTGGCCTTTATTCTTATGGGCACGGTGAAAGTAGGGAGGGGTCACTGAGCCCTTTAGAATACCAACTTGATGACCCCTTGGACTGGGCTCAGGACCTGAGTGAAGCCAGTGGTCTTGACACCTCCCCCTGACACTGGCATGCTTTCTACCCCTACCATGGCTATGGAGGAGGGAGTGTCGTATTTAGTGGTGGTGAGGAGAGCGGCCAAGGTCCTGGGCCTCGAGCTGCCTTGAGTGGCCGTCAGGACCAATCTCATGACTGAGGTGCTTCAGTCTGTGGCATCCTCTTCCGAACCCCTCTTGCCCTTCAATGAGGCCCTCACTGATGTCCTGATGGGACTTGGTCCAAACCCAGCACAGGGGCTTCTGTTAATAGGACATTTGCCTGCAACCATAGGCCTGCGCTTATTGACCAGGAATTCCTGACCCAACACCCGACCCCTGAGAGTCTGGTTATCCAGGCCTCTACATCCCTAGGCGCATTCCCTTCCGCACCCCCAGATAGGGAATCCAAAAGACTGGACCAGCTTGGGAAGAAAATGTTCTCTTCCTCCAGTCTGGCATTGCGGTCTGTGAACACCACATGCCTTTTGGGCTGTTACTCCCATACTTTGTGACATGGTTGCGGAGGTGCTGCCACAGGTCCCGGAGGAGACCCGGGCCATTCCCTCTCAAGCTGTTGCTGATAGGAGCGATGCAGCTAAGTTCACAATACAATATGGACTGCATGTGACAAACTGGATAGATCAGTTGCGTTGACGGTGGCCTTGAGGCACCACGCTTGTTTGAGAACATCTCGCTTTTCGGGGTATGCCCAAGCTGCACTTATGGACATGCTTTGATGGCACCTGTCTCTTCAGAGACAAAGCATACTTGGCGCATGAACGCTTTCAGCAGTCCAGGGCAACGGCTTGGTCCTTGGGCTTTGCAGCTGCTCCTCTCCCCCATAATTCTGCTTTTCGGCCTTTTTGTGGCTACCACGTCCCTTTCCCCCCAGCCAATGCGGCACACATGCTGCTCAGCCTCTGCGTGGCCGGGAACGTGTGTTCCAACGTCCACATGGATCAGGAGACCAGCGGTCTCCCCAGTCCAGCACCCCTTCCGCTGCAGCCTCCAAACCTTCCTAATCTGATGCTTCCACATCAGAGGCAGTCGGACACAGGATTTGCCATCACCTGTCCCTCTGGGAATCCATCGCGTCAGACAGGTGGGTTTTGCAAATAGTGCAAAGGGGCTACTCCCTCCCATTCGAGGGTACCCCTCCATCCATGCCACCATCTTACAATTCAATGACGGAGGATCACTTGGCACTTCTCCACAAGAAGGTTACAGCTCTGTTGGCCAAGGGGGCCATAGGGATGGTCCCTGTGCCACAAGTAGGTTGTGGTTGTTATTCCTGATACTTTCTGGTGCCCAAGAAGAGCAAGGGCCTCTACCTTTTCCTAGACCTCTGGTCCCCCAATCTGTTCCTCAAAAAGGAGAAGTTCAAAATGCTCACTTTGTCCCAGGTCCTCTCTGCCCTGGGCCCAGGAGATTAGATGGTAGCGTTGGACTTGCAGGATGTATTTTTCCTTATTCCCATCCTGCTTGCTCACAGACATTACTTGCGGTTCACTGTAGGCCATGAGTATTTTCAGTTTACTGTGTTCCCCTTTGGCCTTACTAGTGCCCCTCAGGAGTTCACCAAAGTGATGGTGATGGTTGCAGCTAATCTGCGCAGCTCAGGGGTTTCTGTCTTTCCCTACCTCAACGACTGGCTGTTGTAGGCGGGTTCACCACAGACTTTGGTTGCTCACTCCAGACTATGGCAGACCTGCATTCCCTGAGGTTCACTATAAATGTGCCTAAGTCACACCTGACTCCCTCTAAGATGCTCTTTTTCATCTGAGCAATTCTGGACACAGTGCAGTTTCCGGCCTATCCTCCCGAGTGGCGAGTCCAGGATATTGAGGCTATGATACCGATATTTCAGCCTGTATCCTAGATTTCGGTGAGAATGACTCTGAGACTGTTGGGCCTCACGGCCTCCTGCATCCTGCTGGTGACACATGCCAGATGGCATATGCGGGCTTTGCAGTGGGACCTGGAGTTGCATAAGGGGCAGCATCAGGGGAATCTCTGTGACATGGTTCAGATCTCAGAGAGAACTGTGCAAGATCTGCAGTAGTGGCTTTTGAACCGTGATTGGGGTCTTCCATCCTCAACCAGATCTGACAGTAGTAACAGATGTGTTACTCCTGGGATTGGGTGGCCACATGGGAGAGGCGAAGATCAGGGGCATCCAGTCTCTGCAAGAGTCTGAGCTCCATATCTATCTTTTGGAGCTCTATGCAATCAGACTTAGCATTGAAAGCATTCCTTCCCTCTCTCAAGGGGAAAGTGATGCAGGTGTTCACGCTTTGTGGACCCTTTGTCAGGAGGCTTTGCGCATCTGGACATGGCTGGAACATTGGGGCAAATCCCTGGTGGTTCAACATCTGGCGGGCTCTCTAAACAACAGAGCAGACAAACTCCGCCGTCAATGCCTAGTCGATCACGAACTGAGTCTCCATCCAGAGGTGGCGCAAGGTCTCTTTCAGCAACGGGGAGAGCCTTGGTTGGGTTTTGTTGCCTCCATAGAGAACACGCAATGTCAGCTGTTATGCGTGTTGGAGTTTCCAAGGCGGCACTCCCTTGGTGACGCTTTTCATCTCAAGTGGAACTCAGGCCACCTTTACACCTTTCCGGCAATACCACTCCTGCCCAGAGTTCTCAAGAAGATCAAGAATGAACAGGCCCAAGTAATTCTTGTGGCTCCGGACTGGGCACAAAGAGTCTGATAACCCGAGCTCTTGAACATGGCCATCGATCCTCCAATCAGACTGCCCATTCAGGAGGATCTTCTGTTGCAGCAGCAGAGGACGATCCTCCACCCAAACCTGTCCAGTGTACAGATTCTTGCGTGAAGATTGAGCAGCAGCAGTTGACAGCTTTCGACTTTCCTCCCGAAGTCTGTAACATTATCTTGGCAGCCAGGCATCCCTCTGCTAAAACCATACATGCCTGCTGTTGGAACAAATTTGTGGCATGGTGTGCTGACAAGTCTGTAGACACCCCTCCCCCCCTGCTCCTCTTTCTGAGTTCCTTTTGTTTGTTCTTTCTCTAGCCCAGCAGGGCTCTGCTGTGGGCACCCTCAAGGGTTATTTGTCTGCCATCTACGCTTTTCTGGGATTACCTGACCAACCCTCTTTGTTTAAATCTCCTATTGTTGGTAGATTCCTTAAGGGTCTTACCCGTATGTTTCCTCCTTCTCCGTTCATAATGCCCCGGTGGGATTTGAACTTAGTTATTACTTTCCTGATGTGTGCTCCTTTCGAGCCACTTCACAACTGTCTACTTCGGCTTCTTACTCTAAAGACAGCCTTCCTGGTTGCTGTCACTTCTGCTTGCAGAGTGAGTAAGCTGCAGGCCCTTTCCTCAAAGCCATCTTTCATCCTGACAAGATGGTGCTTCATACTAGGGCTTCCTTTTTACCTAAAATGGTCACGCCCTTTCATGTAGGCCAATCCATCACTTTGCCTACTTTTTTATGTGCCCCACATCTTTCTAAGGAAGAGGGGAGACTCCAGCGCCTGGATCCAAAACGAGCATTGGCGTTCTACCTTGATCGTACCAAAGAGTTCTGGGTAGATGATCAATTCTTTGTGGGTTATGTGGGTGTGAAGAAAGGTCAGGCAGTGCAGAAGAGAACCATCTGTAGATGGGTTGTCTTCTGCATTAAAATTTGCTACACATTGGCTAAACAGCATCCCCTGGAGGGTTTGCGTGCTCACTCCACCAGAACAACAGCTACAACCCCTGCATGCGAAGTTCCAGTCCTGGACATCTGCCAGGCAGCAACGTGGGTGTCTTTGCACATGTTCACCAAACACTACTGCCTGGACACTAGCGGTCCGAAGGGAGGGGTACTTTGCCCGATTAGTCCTGCAGTACTTCCTAGTATGATCTTGGTTCACAGATGCATCTCCGGGGATGGTATTGCTTGGCTATCTATTCTAAGGGAATCTTCAGCTAAAAGTCTCTATTAGATTAACAAGTTACTTACCTTTAGTAACAAATTAGAGACATTTTCTAGCTGCAGATTCCTTACCAACCTACCCATCCTCCCTGCTCTGCAAACTGATAGGGACAGGGTCTCTCCTTTCAGGGCCCTAGTCCTGGCGCACCAGTGGCAGTGTTCTTCGTGGCTCCGCGCTTCTGGTGTGGAAGGTTGTGAAAAGAAACTGACGTCACCGCTCCAGGGTGGTGCCTATATACAACCTGTGACGTTATGTCTGTCGACCACGATGTTAGCAACGGAAGCGAAGTCGACCAACACCGCCTAATGGCACGGAGGGGTACTGTTTGAGGAAAAGTCTCCGGATCCAGACTGATGCCTGGGGGAAATTCTACAGTAAGGAATCTGCAACTACAATATGTCTCTACCAGATAATTTGTTACCAAAGGTAAGTAACATGTTCTTAACAAGGTCACAAAATTGTTTGGTACACTGCAGCTTCTGTCAATCTCCTCAGTGTTGCCTCTGCTCTCCTAGGGTGTGGAAAAAAAGGATGATGAACTGACTGATGTCAGTTTACTAGGGTGGTGTCTTGTACAACTCCATGATATCGTATCAAAGGATGGATCGCCTGGAGGCGAAAGAGGGCTGTTTTAAATTTCTATATCCAGTCTGGCTCCTGGCGAAAATTGAAGAAGTGAAGAATCTGCTGGGAGATATAGTATCTACCAGATGGTAGGTCAATAACTTGTTCTACGCAAACATTCAGAGACATGCTCCTGAGTGTGTGCATGCATGCTCAGACACTGTCTGTCATTTCTGAATGTTTCTGTAAATCTTTGACACAAACATTCAAGGGTGTTCACCTGCTTGGTGGCCATTTTTTTAAAACAAATATTTATAAAAGCAATCAGAACACGCATTGGCATTGACAATAGACTGTCAACCAACACCATACATACCTGATATGCTAGTGTTTGTTATTTTATTAGCCGTGTTGTTAGAAATGGCATCCTTAGGGTGGTCTTACCACAGCCTTTTTGCCTTACCTCCTGTTTTATTGCTGTATCTTTTTGTTGGCCTTAGGGCTCTGAGCACTTTTGCACCTCTGCCAGTGCTAAAGTGCATTTAATTCTCCCCTAAATATGATAACCTTGATGTATCCACATTTGGCATATTTAGTTTAAATGAAAGTCCCTTGTAAAGTGGTACATCATATACCCAGGGCCTGTAAATTAAATGCTACTAGTGGGCCTGCAGCACTGATTGTGCCACCCACATAATTAGCTCGGTAAACATGTCTTATGACTGCCACTGCAGAGCCTGTGTCTGTATTCTCACTGTCACACTAACTTGGCATCTAAAACCTCTTGTTAAGCCCTAAACTTCCCTTTTCTAACATATGTCACCCCTAAGGTGGGCCCTAGGTAGCCCATAGGGCAGGGTGCCTTTTAAAACAAAGGTAGGGCCATGTACTCTTAAGTTTGTAATGTCCTGATAAATAAAAACTCCCAAAGTTGTTTTTCATTACTGTGAGGCCTGCCTCTCTCTTAGGCTAGCACTGGGAATTGCTTATAATACCTTTAAGCTGTAATTCCTGAGGTGAAGGGAGAGAAGTAGCTGCACCATGTTTAGTACCTTTGGAATGGTAATAATAAATCCTCTTTAATGGTAAATTCGAAATTATTATTACTGTTTTAGGAAGTGGGCATTTTTTCTGCACTTGCTGGCCTGTGTGCCAACAGCCTATCTCCAGAACACGTGTGCCCTGGGCTGGGTGACATCTACACTTGTCTGTTCCCTTCAGACACCAACATCACAGGATACTCAACTTCATCTGCATTTACCTGCATACTGATGGGTTTTCCTGGGGAGGAGGTTGGGAAGGGCTCTCACACTTCAAAGGGTTGCGATCAGTCCACACAAGGGGGCTGATTACTCCCATCCTCCCCCACCCCCACGGACAGTCTGGCGCCAAGGCTGAGCTGAAAGAGGAACCTGTGCACTTCACAAAAATACTTATTAGTCATCCCCACATCAAAGGCACTTTCTAGTATAAGTACTGTGCCCCTGACCTACTCAAGGTAGTACACTTCAGGACTCAAAGAAACTCTGCTGGAGTAAAGACTGATATATGCCAGGATCACCACTCTGCCAGACAAGGCTGTTCCCAAGAACTGCTGCTCTGCCTTGTTGTGCCGCCCTGCTGATCTCTGCCCTGCACCCCAAGGACTAATCTTCGCTCCAGAAGTGTCTCCAAGGGTTTGCTGACTTGCCTCCACTTTAATTGAGCATCTCCGGGAGATCAAAGACCCCATCACCCGATCAGTTCATCACCGGGGTTTAACACCACTCAGAAACTGAGTGCATCCCTCACGGGGTGATCCCTGCTACTAGGAGCCCACTGTGAGGCTGTGTGTTGGGTCAGAACTTTACCCCCCCTGTTTCAGGAGGGAAAGTACCTTCCCCCGGGGCCTGAGGACCTGGGCGGCCGTGCTGACATTATCACGCAGCCTGTGCGTTTCCATCAGAGGGAGTAATTTACCAGAGTGAGTGTGCTCGTCAACCCAACTGCAGGGAGAAAGCCGTATGGCAGAGCGGCTCAGCCAAGTTGCTGCCCATCGAGTTGGATCGCTACCATAGGACTGCGTGTAAAAGCGCATTGGCACTTCCAGTGGCCCAGCGGACTCTCAAACCTGAACCCAGCCTACGTACTTGCCGAGTAAGGTATTTCACGCATTCTGGCCCCTCCGTTTCTGCCAAGGAGGAAACTGGAGTATAGACTGAAGGGGAGTGCCAATTTTAAGTGAAGTCTTGATACATTTTACTAAATACCACTTTCCGACCTGCATTCGTCCAGTTGCACCCTGATTGATTCATTCATTGGGTCTGTATCGCTGTCATCTTGATTTGCTAGTATAGAGAATCTTTTTTTTTTTTTTTTTTAATATAAAACCGGTGTGGAGTATTTTCTCTGGCGTTTTCACTGTAAATACTGAGTCTGTGTTGCACAAATACTTTACAAGTTGCCTTCTAATATAAGACTACCTGTTCGGTGCCAAGCTACCAGAGGGTGAGCACAGGTTAATTTAGGTTGTGTGATTGACTCATCCAATGAATGCAACTGGTAGTGCACCGATACATTATATCTCTCCCAATTAAAACTATGCTTTCTGGAATGCGCGGTTGCAGGATTATGGTGCTTTGAAGCTTGTTGACACGCATCTCTGTGTCCCCGTGATTGGCTCAATAGCCGAGCTACGTGTAATGAACAGAGTACGCCTTTAAATGGATGAAATATTGGCACAGACATATAGGGCCTGATTACCACTTTGGCAGATGGGATAGTCCGTCACAAACGTGACAGATATCCCGCCCATCATTTTACAAGTTCATAGGATATAATGGAACTTGTAATTCAGCAGACGGGATATCCGTCACGTTTCTGACGGACTATCCCATCCGCCAAGGTCGTAATCAGGCCCATAATGATGAGGACCTATTATGTTACAATTCGATTGGGGAGAGACGTGGCTTTGGATTCATAAATTACTGGTGTCCTGAGGAAGTTCACAGGAAGTGAATAAAACGTGTTGACTGTGCTGCTTTGTGTCATTGATTGTTGAAAATAAAGAAGGGTGGAATATACAGTTTTGACCTGGACTTAATTTGGAGAGATATATTGTATCGGTGCACTACCGGTTGCATTCATTAGATAGTTCCAGCTCTTTGGGGATGCATTCTGGGAGCAGCGGGTACTTGTGGTATTGTGCAAGTACTCGGACTTCTCAGTGGGTGGGCCACTTGGGACAAGGTGGGAGGTGCGGTGTCATTAGAGGCTTGCTGCTCTGTGTTGTTGATAGATATCTTGTGTAATCTTCTTGCCCTGACTAGGATTGTGGTTCTTACTTGGACAGAGAGCACACCTCTGATAACTAGAGACCCAATTTCGAACAAGTCAGTGGCGAAGCTAAACTCAAGGGAGCCTGTAGGAAAGCGCCACTATTTGCATAGTTACCCCCCACTTTTTGCTTAGTGTTGATGCCAACCTTGATTGAAAATGTGCCAGCACCCTGCTTAACAGGTCCCAGCACCAGTGTTCTTTCCCTAAAACTGTACCTTTGTTTCCACAATTGGCACAGCTCTGGCACACAGTTAAATTCCTTGTAAAAGGTACCCATGGTACCAAGGGCCCTGTGGCCAGGGAAGGCCTCTAAGGGCTGTACATGTATTATGCCACCCTAGAGAACCCCTCATCAAGTGCATACACACTGCCTTGCAGCTTGTGTGTGCTGGCGAGGAGAAAACGACAAAGTTGACATGGCACCTCTCTCAGGGTGCCATGCCCACAAACCATTGCCTGTGGCATGGGTAAGTCACCCCTCTAGCAGGCCTTACAGCCCTAAGGCAGGGTGCCCTATACCACAGGTGAGGGCATAGCTGCATGAGCAATACGCCCCTACGTTGTCTAAGTCCATTCTTAGACAATGTAAGTGGAGTGTAGCCATATTGAGTATATGCTCTGGGAATTCGTCATTATGAACAACACAGCACCTTAATGGCTTCACTGAATACTGGGAAGTATGGTATCAAACTTCTCAGCACAATAAATCCTCACTGATGCCAGTGTGGGATTTATTGAAGAAATGCTACCTGTATGCTAGCCCAACTGCTAGTGTAGGACTGACCGGTCTGTGCCAGCCTGCCACTTTCAGACAAGTTTCTGACCACTTGGGGTGAGTGCCTTTGTGGTCAGAAACAAAGCCTGCCCTGGGTGGAGATGCTTCACACCACCCACTGCAGGTACTGTAACACCTGGCGGTGAGCCTCAAAGGCTCGAGTCTCGGGTTACAGTGCCCCAGAGCACTCCAGCTAGTGAAGATACCCTTCCCCCCATCCCCACCCTGACAAAGCACCACTTTTGGCGGCAAGTCTAGTGGGAAAATTAGGGAAAACAGGGAGGAATGACCACCCCAGCGAGGACCACGCCTAAGGTGTCCAGGGCTGAGGTGACTCCCTCCCTGAAGAATCCTCCATCTTGGTTTGGAGGACCCGGACCAATACGGATAGGAATGTGCCCTCCTCCCCAAAGGGAGTGGGTACAAGGGTATCCACCCTCAGGGACAGTAGCCATTGGCTACTGCCCTCTGACCCTTAACACACCCCTAAATCTAGGATTTAAGGGCCTCCCTGAACCCAGCTCACCATATTCCTGGCAACCTACAAGAAGAAGAAGGACTGCTAAGCTGAAACCCCCAGCAGAGAAGAAGGAAGACGACAACTGCTTTGGCCCCAGCCCTACCTGCCTGTCTCCTGTTTCAGAGAACCTGCAAAAAGAGCAGCGACAGATCCAGCGAGCCCAGCGACCTCTGCCAACTCCAGAGGAGTGGCCTGCACCCAAAAGCACCAAGATCTCCCGAGGACAGTGGCTCTGTCTGAATAAACCTACAACTAAGGACTCCCACCTCTTTCCAGATGCGCGAGTCCTGACCCCTGTGCACCCGACGCCCATGACCCATATCCAGGTGGTCCATCCAGCAAGAAAGGGTCCCCAGGCGATTGTGAGCAAGAGCCCACCCTGGGTTGACCTCTCCATGACATCCCCACCCCCACCCTGACAAAGCACCACTTTTGGCCGCAAGTCCGGTGGGAAAATTAGGGAAAACGGGGAGGAGTGACCACCCCAGCCAGGACCACGCCTAAGGTGTCTAGGGCTGCGGAGACCCCCTCCCTGAAGAATCCTCCATCTTGGTTTGGAGGACCGGGACCAATAGGGATAGGAATGTGCCCTCCTCGCCAAAATGAGTGGGTACAAGGAGGGTGTGTCCACCCTCAGGGACAGTAACCATTGGCTACTGCCCTCTGACCCTTAACACACCACTAAATCTAGGATTTAAGGGCCTCCCTGAACCCAGCTCACCATATTTCTGGCAACCTACAAGAAGAAGGACTGCTAAGCTAAAACCCCCAGCAGAGAAGAAGGAAGAAGACAACTGCTTTGGCCCCAGCCCTATCTACCTGCCTCCTGTTTCAGAGAACCTGCAAAAATACCAGCGACGAATCCAGCGGGCCCAGCGACCTCTGCCAACTTCAGAGGAGTGTCCTGCACCCAAAAGGACCAAGAACTCCTGAGGACAGCGGCTCTGTCTGAAGAAACCTACAACTAAGGACTCCCACCTCACTCCAGATGCGCGAGTCCTGACCCATGTGCAGCTGACGCCCATGACCTGTGTCCAGGTGGTCCACCCAGCAAGAAAGGGTCCCCAGGCGATTGTGAGCAAGAGCCCACCCTGGGTTGACCTCTCCATGACGACACCTGCAGAGGGAATCCTGAGGACCCCCCTGACCGCTAGCTCCAGACGAAGATATCTGACGCCTAAAGAACACACTGAACCCGCAGCCCCCAGGCCTTGGAGAAATGACCCTGGTGCCTCATCGTTCAGCAGGCAGCCCTCCTCCCTGTCTGACCTGTGGTGTGCCCAAGACACCCCCCACCCCCTGGACCTCGCCTGCAGCCTCTGAGTGACCCTCGGGGTCTCCTCATAGACCAGCATTAGAAACCTGACGTCCTGTTTGCACCCTGCACCCGGCTGCCCCGTGCCGCTGAGGGTGTGTGTTTGGTGCCAACTTGTGGCTCCTCCAGTGTTCCCCTAATCCCGCCCTGGTGTGCCCTCCGAGTCGCGGGTACTTACCTGCTGGCTGACCGGATTCCGAGTACCCCCTGTCTCCAGAGGAGCCCATGTTAATTTTGTTCCACTTTGACCTCTGCACCCGACCGACCCCGTTTTGCTGGTTGTGGGTGTTTGGGGTTAACTTGAACCCCAACTGGTGGACTTCCTAAAACCTGGAAACTGAGACTGTAAGTGTTGTACTTACCTGTAAACAGATATTACTTTTCTTCCCCCAGGAGCTGTTTGAAAATTGCAGTGTGTCAAGTTTTAAAATAGCTTTCTGCCAATATTTCAAAAACTGTATTACTTACCTATTTCAAACCAAGTACTTTTGATACCTGTGTGATATACAAAACTTTTAAGGTACTTTCCTGAAACTTGAATCTGGTGGTTCTAAAAATAACTTAAGAAAATATATTTTTACAATATAAAAACCACTGGTCTGGAGTTGAGTCATTGAGTGTGTGCTTCTTCTATTTTCTGTGTTTGTACAGCAAATGCTTTGCACTACCCTCTGGTAAGCCTAACTGCTTGACCACACTACCACAAATAGAGCATTAGTATTATCTGTTTTTGCCTCTGTCAAGCCTCTGGGGAACTCCTTGGCTCTGTGCACACTATATCTCATTTTGATATAGTATATACAGAGCCAGCTTCCTACAGAGCCCCCCTGTAAAGTACCTGGAGGGGGCACCCACCACCCTGGACCCAGTCAGGGGCCTGTCGCCCGTGCACACTGTACTGTGCTGAGGGGGAGCCCTGGAGCTTCAGCCCCCACCGCACCTCGGGGGCCTTTGTTACACCAGTGTAGCAAGTATGCATTATAAAATTTTAAAACCCTGGATGTATGGATTGCTAGAATATATTAAGGGAGCATTTAATCATTTTTTGCGTTTTCTCATAATATTTATTTCGTCAGACCTAGTTCCTGATCTTTCTTAGTGACAAGGTTTAGATTTCCTTTACCGCATTTTATTTTGTAAACCCTTGTTTCCCACTTAAATTTTGCCACATGACACCACTTCATTCTGTAACTATATATGTCTGGGCATTGTTTGCACTTGCATTCCCCTCCCCCTCTGGCCTTATATTAATAGCTTTGCTGATCAACAAAGTTGCTGATGAGCCCTTGTGCTGGTACACATCGATTTTCCTTCGCTCCGCTATCTCTCCTAACACAGTAAATCACGTTTTTACAGTGAAATATAGCAGATATTTGTCATTTTCCAAACTCCAGATGAACAAGTGCGTGTCATTATGTGCAGCACAATTTGTTTCTTAATTATTGATCTGTTTGCCGCTGACCCTAAAGACTTGGATTTCATTCAATGCAAGTCGACATTGTCCGTTTTGGACACCTTTATTTCCTATCTAGCTAATTCTTTGATGCTGCCTGAAATGCCTGCTTTGTTTTTGTGGTGATGCCTCAATGGATTTTTTTTTTACTTTTAATTTTTTGGGGGAATGAATCCCTTTTCAGACAGTATGGTATCCTTTGGGACTCACAACATTGTCATAATAAAGATTTTGGGGGTCATTCTGACCCTGGCGGCCACCGGAGCACCGCCAACAGGCTGGCGGTGCTCCCACGAGCATTCTGACCGCGGCGGTTCAGCCGCGGTCAGAAGCGGAAAGTCGGCGGTCTCCCGCCGACTTCCCGCTGCTCGGGGGAATCCTCCATGGCGGCGGAGCGTGCTCCGCCGCCATGGGGATTCTGACACCCCCTACTGCCATCCTGTTCCTGGCGGGTCTCCCGCCAGGAACAGGATGGCGGTAGGGGGTGCCGCGGGGCCCCTGGGGGCCCCACTGTGTATTTCAGTGTCTGCAGTGCAGACACTGAAATACGCGACGGGTGCAAATTGCACCCGTCGCACCCCTGCAACTACGCAGGCTCAATTCTGAGCCGGCGTCCTCGTTGCAGGGGCATTTCCTCTGGGCCGGCGGGCGCTCTTTTGGAGAGCGCCCGCCGGCCCAGAGGAAATGTCTGAATGGCCGCCGCGGTCTTTTGACCGCGGTGCGGTCATTTGGCGGCTCCCGCCGCCCGCCGGGCTCAGAATGAGCCCCTTTGTGTAGAATTGTAATAAAATTAGGACATTTTTAATTGGAATTTTTATAATGATAAAGCCAGTTCTTCAACTTTCACGTACGCATTTATACTACTCGTACATCCCCCTCAAATTGAAGATCCCAACAGGCGTTCACTAAACCTATGATAATCATTGTTTTTAGGTCTGGTGTTAGCAAAGGCCTTTTGATGTTAGTGAAATTACATATATTGTTAACATACTTATGGGGTCTTTCAGCCAGACCTCTTCATCTATTGGTCTGTTGTTGTGCCAGTCTAATTTATCTCTGGTCCAGTATGGCGCTCAGCATGAGGAAATGGGGTAGCCCACTTGAGCTGTTGGCTAACTTCATTGTGAGCCAAATCATTCTGTTCTTTCACAAGGAGCACTCCCACACACAGAGTAGTCCCTGTCAGTGCTGTTGACAGGTATGGCAATGTGTACTTTTTGAGATCTAAAAATATTTTTACTTTTAGCCATTTTTAGGTCTCGCCTGCACAGTGCATGTTCTGAGTTTGTGAGGATTATTGTTTGCAATAAAGGGCTTGGAGCCCACCCATTGCTTACCGTTCTTTGGCTTCATTATCACTCTTCTCCTTGGCCAGTGCACAACATACATCACTTCCTTTCCTTTCTGTGGGGCATGGACCAAACATAGATTGATTCAACTTAATTAGTGTCCGTCCACTGATTGTGCTGTGATTTCGGTACCATTTCTTTCAGTGCCACAATCTGGGTCTATCTCCTTTATCTCTAAACGGTACAATATATGTTGCTCCCTCACCTGCTAATCCCTGCCGGTTGAAAACACATTTATTTGTAAACTAACCAGTACTTGCAGAAGCGTTGTGCATACTAACAAGCTCTACATGTCTGTGTTAGAAAGTCATCGAGCGTTATGACTTTAACATTGTGTCTTACGCCGATGACACTCAGCTTATTAACACTTTTTCCCAGGACAGAGGAGCCTCTGCAACCCGGCTGAGATCCTGTCTGATTGACCTTGCGAAGTTTATGTCTCAGAGTTGCCTTAAGCTAAATGCTGGTAAAATGAAGTATTGCTAGTAGGGAAACAACCATCGATTCGGTCCTCTGCATTGTGGCCGGATGTTCTAGGGCCTATACCAACGACTAAGCTGAAAGTGAAGAACATTGGTTTTTGATTCGATGCTAAGCTATCCTTTCAAAGGAAGATCTCCTGTCTGGTGGGAAAGTGTTTTGGAAGTTGGAAAAATCAGAGCAAAATCTTAGGCCTTCTCCCAGAAGAGACTAGACTGTATTGTGCTGTATCTTGGTGCCTCACAAGGTAGACTGGCCTAACTTCAGAGAGTACAGAACATAGCTGTTCGTCTGTTGCGTAACATCCAGAGCTTAGCGCCTACTGGGTCCTCTCTTGCCAACTTACACTGTCTCCCTCTGAGGAAGAGAGTTTCCTTTAAGGCTCTGTGCTTTTGTCACAAAATTCTAGATGGGAAGGGACCTTGATCCTTACATTCTTTGGCAAAATGGTATGTACCAAACAGAAATCTCAGATCTGCTGGAGCTTCCCGTATTATTCCCAAGATAACAAAAGCTTGTCCGGGCAGAAGCTCTTTTGGCTTTTTAGCTTCTAAATTATGGAATTCCTTGCCTCTTGATTAGAGAGAGTAGGGCTCCGAATTATCCTTCCGTAAGAAGCTTAAGCTATGTATTTTTAGGCAACCTCAGGGGCTAGCATGTTATCTTTTGGGTTTGGGTATGGACACTGCTCGTTTAGCGTGGGGACACTCGGAGTAACAGTGCACTTTATAAATCACTTTAAATCACTTTATTATCATTATTTATTAAAGAACTCTAAGTAGAATTAACCTCTCCTGGCTTTGGCCAGCATACCCACATAATGTAGAGAATGACAGTTCATCTCCTGTTCTGGGTCATTTACATAGTCCTTGCACATAAATTCAGTATGAAGAGATGGAATGTCGAACTGCAATGTGCAGTGTATTAAATGCACGAACCGGCCAGTTCATGGTTGCGAATATCCCAATAGAAATTAATTTTTTTTTTTACTGGGGGAGCTCAACTCCTGCCAGCTAAGAGTCCAGGACCTGGGAAGGAACCTTTTTGGGATCAGGAACTCACTCCAGCACAGGACAGCAGAGCTCAAGCATGTCTGGTTGCAGCTCAAGGCAGGTCCAATGCAGTAGGACAGCTGGGCTGTTGCAGGAAGGCCTTTGGACTTGTTGTGTCTTTGTAGCTCAGACAGGTCAGCCAGCTGACCGTTGAAGTCACTTAGGTTAACCTGGGATGAAGGGGGCAGGTCCGGTTTTGCTTCTAAGAGAGTACGGCAGCCCTCAAGCTGCATGGCAGTCCCGTGGTAGCAGCAGGGCAGTCCCCTGGGGGTGCAAGGCAGTCCTTCTTTTGCACTTTTCACAGGTCCAGGAGTGTACTGAAGAACTTCTCTGGAGACCCAGTATTTACACCTGGTGCCAGCCTTTGAAGTGGGGGTGGGGGGTATTTCCCTACACTACCCCACATCTGATGCTGTAAAGTTCAATGCTCCAAGAAGTTTGTGAGTGCTGGAGGCTAGCCCTCTGAAGTGTATGTGGCGCAAGGCACGGCTCCGCCCCCAGCTGTCCTAACAGGTTGACCCATTTTGCGCATCCCTCGTCTTTTTTGTGTCACTGTCTAAAAGGAATACACAAAGCTCAACAGCAGAGCCATTCTCAATCATGTGACCTAGGACAATGGGAGAGACACAAACAGGACAACACAATGCCAATTTTCTATAAGCAGCATTTTCAGATTTGTGACTTAAACTCTGGCTTACCCATTAAAGAGGATTTTGAATTAGAGCTCATTTGTGTCTAAACATGGTATCTTTTTCTGCTTCCAATCCCAAGTTACAACTTATTAAATGTAATAAGGTAACTCAATGTTATCCAGTAGAGCAATAGGTCTTACAGTAATGGAAAATAAATGTAAGAGTTTTTGGCTAACAGCACATGTAAAACGTATACCCACATGTCTTACTTGTTAAATATAATACTCCCTGCCCTATTGGATTCTAGGTCTTACGTGAGGGGTGACTTATTTCTATTAAAAAGATGATATAGGCCTGGCAAAAGGTTGACTTAGCCAGATTGAAATGTTAATTTAAAACTGCACTACAGGCTGCAGTGGCAGGCCAGTTTTACAAGGTTCCTTTAGTGAGTAGCTCAATGAGTGCTTCAGCCCACTACTAGCATTTAATTTACAGGCCCTATGTACTTGTAGTACAAATTACTAGGGACTTAGAAGTAAATTAAATGTTCCAATTTAGGTGTATATCAATTGTACCATGTTTTAGGGAGACAGCACAAGCATTTTAGCATTGATTATCAGTGGTAAAGTGCATAGAGTCCTAATGCCAACAAAAGTAATTTCAGCAAAGCAGGAAGGGTGAAGGCAAAATGTTTGGTGGTGACTCTGCAGGGAAAGGGCCAGGTCAAACACCTAGCTTCTGCAGTCTCACCAAAAATAGCAAATTCTTGGGTAGGGGCCAGGAAAATTCAACGGTACACCTACAGGTGACAAAAAAGGAAAGGATATTACACCCCTGGTCTACAAGCCTCCAGCCCACATTAAACACGGCACCCCTTTTGGAAGGTTCAGGAATATAATAGGTCTTCCTGCAGCTGATGCAGAGAGATTTGGTCAGCCTTTGTGAGCCCTCATTTGGTTTTGCCATCAGGGCTAGACTGGGAACCTAAGGTACTCCTGACAAATTGTATCAGACCACCCCTCATATTGCATGCATAGAGCGAGCTTGACCACTGCAAGGAGGGTTTGGGGGGCACCCCCTCCCCCAATAGAAAGTTTTGGAAAACATTGCAAACATATTGCCTTTTACAATACATTTTTGATTAAGGAAACTTGTCCAATAATTGTACGGAGATTGGAGTCCTTGGTACATGGCTCAATGAATAAATGAATAGTTAGATGGATGACGAGTGGGTGGATGAATTAATACAAGAATAGATGACAATTGATGAAGACTTTTAGCAAAGTGGAGCAAACTGCCTTAAAGCATTTTAGCTGATTCATTAAAACGTCATCCTCCCCAAACATTACCACCACGAATCCTCATGAAAAATGCATCACCCAGCTATATTTAGCACAGTGTACTGATTTGTCACTTCAAAGAGTTAAACACAAAGCATTAAGCTTTAATCTAAAATGAGAAAGAGAAAGAAATAATAAGTAGTGGCCGAACTACACAATGTGAAACCAGGAAAATTTGGATCAATTCCTGCTTCCACTTGACCCCACTGTGTGATCCTAAGCAATTAATTTTTTTGCCAGTGCCTTCTTTTCCTTCATCATCGCATGAGAGCACCTCTAAACACATCAGTTCAGAGTGTGAGCTGCACAAGAACCAAAGATTGTAATATTACTCGATCTGTAGTATCACTATATGAAACAGAAAGGGGACAAAAGACAACTGGGTCAGTAATAGCATCGTTGTCAGGGTAGTGGTGGAGGGTCATGAATGTTTCTAAGTTCATGATTAGAATCACCTCTAACAGTTGTCAGTGCAGTGGTGTATGCTAATATACTAAACTGTAATGAGTTGCAGAGGCCACAGTATAACGAAATACAGTGTTTTGAATTTTGAAGTGACTTTATCATATATTTATTGGACTCTGAGACCCTTCACCTCCCTTCCTCCTAATCCCCCGAGTGTCAGGGCTGCTCGCGGTGGCCCTGCAGAAGATAGGAATCAAACACATGGTTCTGAAGTGAGTGTGGTCTGACTGGGCACATTCTAAAACCATTTATTTTCCATTGTTTATTTTTAAAGTGCACAAGTGCTGCCTTTAAGAAACGTGGCTGACCCAACTCCCAGCAAAAAGCATCCCTCCTCGCCACTGTCTCACTGCAATGTTTGTGCTGGTGTTATGGAAGTTTTTCCTAGTTAATTAGGAGTTTTAGGTGTGACCAGGCGGAAGATATTCAGCATCCTCTAAAGTTGTGCTTTTGGCTCAGGGGGTGCACTGGGCCCAGATGTTTGGAGACAACCTGTAAAAATGAGACTTGAGGAAGGCAAGCTTTCCAGGTTTGTTATGCTTGTGGCTTTTCTGCTCAGAATCTGTTCTTGCCCCGATAGAGGATTTCAAACTCTGGAAAGTGAGCAGCGGGCAAAGTGATCCCTGTGGTGAAAAAACTTCAGCTCCTGCAGATTTTAGGTTTTTCTTGCTAAGAGCTTTTGGCAGCAATTCTGAAGTCTTCAGGTGAGCCCAGATTTGATGTGCGCTTCCTTGCCTTTCCAGAGGATTTTGTCTTCCACCTGAAAGGTTACATCATAGATCAAACCGTTGACCAAGGTGAAGGGATCCGCTTTACCCCATGGCGGTCTGCCTGAACAAACTCCTAGGATTAGGTTACCCAACCTAAAAAACTAACATTGACTTTGTCCTCCTCCATTGGTTCCAATTGACACTTTTTGCTTTTTCTTTATAAATGAATAACTATACCACTTGTAATTTCCGTGTCTTTTTAATCTTTAACTTTTATTCCTGTTTACTACTACTTATTGCAATTTTTATATGTTCAGATTTTCATCTTTAATATTGTTTTGGTGCTCGTATTAAACAAGTTTGTGTGCGCTCAGCAAACTCATACGCTTTCAATGCTTGTTAAGCCAACATGAGTCCATCAGCAGTTATAATAATTTCCAGAGGTCCTGCAATTAGTCTGCTTGTACATCTTTAATGCTTTTTTCAAGTCGAAGGAAACATGCCTGAAAATTGGCTGTATAAATGTTCTTATTCATATTTCATTCAGGTTGAAAAGAACATTAATTTCGTATTATTCCTCTGATGGACTCCTTTTGGCTTAACAAGCATCGAAAGTGTTTGTTTGTTAGTGAGTGAGCACACACCTATGTACTACATGAACCAAGATTACTTTCTAAGAGTATGGACATAGAGTGCAGAAAAATATGAGTGTTAACTACTTAGGTATATTGATATTGTTATAGTGCTATTTTAAGTACATTGAATTAATTTTGTCTAAGGGAAGTCTGCACTTTAAGCAGCAGCTTACCAGGGGTATGCCATGATTCAACATTTAAACCTGCTTGCCTTCTGTGCAGTAGACGGCTTAACTTTGTGCAAGTTCAGTTCATTACTACCCCTTCCCTCCTTGTGACCCATCAAGTTCCTCCTATTTTGTGCACACTTTTGGGAGATTCAAGAAACTCATTGTGCCAATTCCATCTTGGAAGTGTATATTTATTTGTTTACTTAAAATATTTTATAAAGCGCACTATCACCAAAATGGTATCCTGGCGCTAAACAGCCTCGGGAAGTAGCCTCACAGAAAATGAAGAATAAATACCATGTTAATGGGGGAAAAGCCAAGTTTTCTAAAATGCAGAAGATCAGCTGAGGATCTTAGGGAATCAGGGATCTGGGCTGCTGTCACTATGAAGGCACACCCACCCAGTCTTATCTTCCTGAATTTGACAATGAAGACACGATTAGCAGATGAGGCACGAAGGCATCTCCCCAGAGAGTAGCTTCGAAAACAATTTTATAGGGGGATTGAGCCTAGACCTTGACGTGCTTTAAAAGGCTATTCTGTGTTTGACTGGTAACCAGTGAAGCTCCTTCAATGCATCCAGTGTGGACGATCTTCTAGGCCTCTTCAGAGCCAGTTCAGCCACTGTGGCTTGGACTCCATACATTGTGTTTATCAGGAAACCAGGAGCTCCTAGAAGAAGAGTGTTGCAATGGTCTAACCTACTCAGGATCACACTGCCCATAATCGGAGTTTTAGCATTTGTCGGTGGCATGGGAAGAGGTTTTCACAAACCTCGAAGGAGCGAGAAGCATGTCTCTGCCACTTTGGTGACAGTTTATTGTCGAATGTAACCTCCAAATTACAGACAGAGTAGCTCGTCCTTAGGTGTCGAGGGTCAAAAATTGGCAGGGAGACTCAGGAATTTTCTTAGCTAAACAACACAAAGGCTCAGTTTTGTCTCCGTTGAATTTGAGAGATTTGGAATTAAAGCAGGTGACAATATCATTCATACAATTGTGAAAGACATTAATCGCTGCCCGATGGTCACTATCCGGTGACAGAATCAGTTGAGTATCATCAGCATAATTAACTACTGTGAGTTTGTGGGTTTTGATAAGGTACACGAGCTGCCTCATATATAAATCAAACAGAAGCCCCCCTAAGAGCCGATCCTTGGGGGACTTCATGTTTAACTTCCCTAAAAGCAGAGCGGAGGGGAGGACGACAGCTGCCTGGCAGTGGTCTGACAGATGGGAGCCCATCCAGTTCAGTGTAGTTCGACCTACTGCGACTAAGATGAGTCTATCCAGGAGGATTTTATGGTTTACTGTGTCGAAAGCAGCAGATAGATCAAGTAAGATCAGGATCGCTTACTGGCTGCTATCCACTAGCATCCGGAGCTCATCCATGGCGGTGAGTAAGGCAGACTACGTTCCATGTCCTAGTCTGAAACCAAACTGCTCCTTCTCTAGGAAGGTGTGCTGTTCCAGGTAATAGGATAGTTTTTTCCTGACATGCCCTTCCAATAGTTTTGCCAGGAAGGGTAACAATCAAATTTGCATGTAGTCGCTAAGGACGATGGGCCCAAGGAGGATTTTTTCAAAATGGGGTTGACAGTGGCTTTTTTCCAGGTCTATGGTACTGTACCAGAGTCCAGCGATTGATTACATATCTGCCATAGGCGCGGAAAGGACTACTCCACCATGTCTTACCAAACCCTATACGGCAGAGGATCAAGTGGAGAGCCAGAGGATGTACACTTGGCTAAGTAGCAGAAACAGTCATCTGAGATGAGTTTGAAATTATCAAGCTTACACCTGGAGTTCTCTAAGAGAATGACTGACTCAAATAAGATACAGGCATGGTGGGAAAGAGACAGAGGCCCTCATTACGAGTCTGTCGGTCCGAGGACCGCCGTGGGCTCAGCGGAGTAGACTGCCATATTATGACCATGGCAGTGTTCTGACCTGTACACAGCCAAGTCACTGCCAGTCCCACCAGTGCGGACGGGACACAGCGGCTGGTGGTAGGCATCTCCAGGCCGGCGGGTAGCATGTTTCCGCTGGCCATATTATGAGGTCGCACACCGCCAGGATTTCTGCCGCCGTTGCCCCCCCGCGCAAAGCCTGGCGGAAACAAACAACATAAAAGGGGATATTCACCTTCAGAAACACAGGCACGTCGGCAGCCACCATGGAACCCGAACTGGAAGTCTTCCCAATGCTCCTGCTGGCCTTACAACTCCAGAACCAGTGACTGCAACAAAGATACCAACCGTAAGTGCACCCGCCTATCACACACTTGAGGGAAGGCCATTAGAACAAACCCACACACAGCACACACACTCGTCACAGGTAGCGATGGCCACACACACACGCAAACACTCATAGCAACACACACACAAACCACACACAACAAATTGCACATATACAACACATGCATGTGGAAGGAAAGCCAGGACAAGTTTGTTACCCTTAACACCAAATGGGCGCCTGGTGCAGGTATATTAGATAGAAATGTGAATATCATAAATAACTATATACAACATAGGCCCACTGGCCAGTCCAACTGTATTGTGTGCCCCAGGGCAATGTCCATGGCCCAATTTGACTCCTGACTGCAAAGTGGGCCTCCACATGGCAGGGACATCAATGAGGCATGCAGGCACCTCAAGGGTGGGGTCCGAGGTGGAGGTTTGGCTTTTGAGCGGGGGTCCTTAGGTTTGGGTTTGAAGGGGGAGTCATTTGTTTTGGGTGGGGGGGGTTAGGTTTGGACTTCGATTTTGGGGGAGGGGACTTGGATTTGGGTTTTGGAGGGGTACCCTTGGGCTTTGTGGGGGTAGAAGTCTTAGGTGGGGTGAGGGGCATGGCTTGTACCAGGGGGACCATGGGAGGACTAGGAGGTGGAAGGCAGGGGTTTGGGTGGGTAACAGGGCGCTTGGGGGGAACAGGGACTGGGACAGTGGGAGGGAATAGGGAAAACTTTTTCAGGAAACATTTTTTAGGGGCACAAGGTTGGTCATGGGATAAACGTTTGGGCGTGGAGGGAGAGGTAGTAGTTGAGAGCTGTGTACGATGAAGTGCCTTGGGTGGAGGTGCGAGCGTGGATGCCATGTGTGTGTTGTGTGAATGTTGGGTCGGTGAGTGTGGGCGTTTAGATGTAGTGGGAGGAGTGGGGGAGATGCAGGTAGATGGCAGGGTGGATGTGTGAATGTATGTTGCGGTGGTGTCTGCAGGTAGGGTGGATGTGCTGCATGTGGGGGTGCTGACAGTTGTGCTGAGTGCACATGTGGTGTATGGGGGTCTACTATTGTGGTGACGGTGGGAATGAGGGCACTTGTGGCAGGATCTTGGAGTGATGATGTGGTGACTGCAGGTATGAGTGGTGTAGTGTCTGTGAGGGGATAGGTGATGGGGGAGTCCGTGTAGGGAGAGTATGTTGTTGTGTCTGTTGTGTATGTGCATGGCGGTGGTGTCGTTTGTGGTGCTTGTGCATGTCCTTGCAAACCGTGTCTGTTGATATGGATGCATGTTGGTATGAAAGTGTGCCTTGGGTGGGTGAGGGGAGAGGGCTGTGGGATTGGAAACAGGTAGTTGGAGGGGGAACGGAAGAAGAAGGGACACTGGCTGCCGTCAATGAGGAGGCCAGAGCCTGAAAGGATCTCGCCAGGGCACCATGAATGCCTTCCAGGTAGCCACTGGACTGCTGCATCTGTGATGCCAGTCTCTGGATGGCATTCACAATGGTTGATTGCCCCACAGAGACAGACCTCTGGAGGTCAATAGCCTCCTCATTGAGGTCAGCAGGGCTGACTGGGGCAGGAGCAGAGGTGCCTGCGACGAAGGAGATGCCCACCCTCCTGGGTGAGCAGGCATGGGCAACTGGGTGGGGAGCTACAGGGAGGACGGTGCTGATGGGGTGGCGGACAAGGATGGTACTGGGATGGTTCCAGATGGGTCCACCACAGCCAGGGAGCGTCCATAGGAGGAGAAATCCGAAGATGTTGTCGTTTATCCTGTCTACCCGTGGCCCTCCCTTCTCCCTCCGTCCCACTGGTCCCCTTGGCTCCGCTGGTATCAGCCTCCTGGGACCCGTGGGCTGGGGCTTCCCCACTCACCGGTGCCCCTTCTCCTTTGCCTGATGATGCTGATGCACACAAAGACAGAGGAGGAGAGGGAGGGAGGGTGACAGAGAAAGACGGGGTGCAGTGGGTCAATATCAACCCAACATCCACATAGAGTAACAACATCATTATCTGCTGCTATGCCGTGGTAGGCCATGCCATCACCTATTCATACTACAACAGTAGAACACCATGGGAAAAACTACAGCACTGCTGATGTAAACTGCTGATGGTGGAACAATAGCGCTCATGTAATTGATGAGGGTCATACTAGTCACACTTGCTCAGTGCTTGGCACATTTTCATGGTCGTTTATGGAGGCATATCCTGTACTCCTGACTCAACAGAATCCTGCATGGGCAGGTAGCATGCCCACTTATCCATTGACTAATAGCACAGTGACATCTGGGCCCACTGTGCCTATCTACATATACAGTACATGGCAGCAGATTGAAGACTCACTAATTACCTCTGTCACAGTGGTAGGCTTATACTGATGGCAATGCCCTGACACTTCAGGTGTACTGATGCTGATGGTTGGAGCTGGGCTCTTGAATTTTGTTGAGGGTGACTACACAAATCCAAAATTGGAAGTAAATGCCCTCATAAGTCACTGTCTGCATGGTATGGGCACACATCTTTGAAACCAATCTTGCCATGGTGGCTGATACCCATAGTCGACGTGCATCTACCAGTGACCTACGCTATATCTTCCCGCTAGTAGTCAACCCAAAGTCATACAAGCATTACATTATTGAGGTGGGAGTGTGTACTTACCCCCTGGTGGCTGCTGTGCTGCTCTCAAGCGCCCATCCACCTCAGTGTAGTCCACCTCCAAAATGCAGGCGATTAGGGGGAGTGAGGGTCTGACGGGCACCCCTCCCTTGTTAGGAGGACATCCCCAGCTGGGCCTCTGCAGTCTTACATGCCCAGCATCTCAGGTCCTCCCACTTCTTTCTACAGTGGATGCTCCGCCAGCTATGGACCCCCAGGATCCGCACTTGCTTGGTGATGGCATGCCAAATCCCCTTCTTCTGATGGGCACTGACATGCGTGGGTGACACAGACATACGGTCAAAGTCCAGTAGAGTGGCATGACAGGGACAGCAGTGGACATTACACACCAGACACATCTCATGACCGCACTCACGTGTCATCACGTCACTAATGCTCAGACTCCTCACCCATCTCCATGCTTCCACTCCATCTGCCTCGTCCCAACGCCTTTCATCCTCACA
The DNA here is from genome assembly GCF_031143425.1 of Pleurodeles waltl. Lineage (NCBI taxonomy): Eukaryota > Metazoa > Chordata > Amphibia > Caudata > Salamandridae > Pleurodeles > Pleurodeles waltl. The sequence continues at coordinate 1,068,858,339 of NC_090439.1, read as the reverse complement.
CACATCACTATCAGACTGGACAGTGACATAAGACTCACCTGCTACTCTGGTGCCCCATACAACTGTCCATACAGGGGTAGGACCCCGCCCACAAGCTTCTCCAGCTCCTCCTGGGTGAAGGATGGGGCCCTATCTCCTGAAGGACATGGCATATTGGCTTCCAGAGTCAGAACACAGCAGCACACACAGTGGAGGTCTTGCTTGCACGAGTGTCAGGAGTCAAGTGAGCTATGCCACAGTAAATGGCGGTCACGCCCGCCGCATACAAGACCGTCACAGCCGCGGTGCTCACCATTGGCCCCAGTCTCCCATATGCAACAAGGTTATCCAATGAAGAGTTGCACTGCTGTTGAGACTGCCTAACGCCATGATGACTAACACTGGTGGAATGAGGTCACTTTCATCTGTCCTGTGCATGCAGGATAGGCGGCTGCCATTTCACATGTAATTAGTAGTTGAATTTTAGGTGCGTCATGGATTATATATATTGACTACTGCGTGAATTGACTATGTCTACACATTGAATACATCAACTTTTGAATTCTCTCTCTCCTATTCCCAGATACGGTGCAATGGTGATAATGAGACATGCCCCTGTGTATCGGCCCCTAGTCGACCTTGCTGCCCTGGAAGAGAGACACGTCATACAGACGTATCGTCTGAACCATCAGACCATCATGGAGCTGTGTACCCAGTTGGAGCCAGATCTGTTGCCTGCCATATGTCATCCCTATGCCATCTGTTCCACAATACAGGTGTTGTCAGTCCTCCACTTCCTTGCCTCGGTCGTTCCAGATTACAGTGGGCTTGGCAGCAGGGATGTCACAGCTAATGCTCAGTAATGTGTTGAAGAATGTACTGTGTGTTTTGCTCAAACATCTTCCCTGCTACATCAGGTTCCCCCAACGTGCAAATTTGGCCACTGTTAATGCTGCCTTCTACAATTTGGCACTTGCATCTCATGTGAAAGGGGCCATAGGTGGCACCGATATTGCCTTGGTTCCACCCATGATAAATGAACAAGTGTACAGGAACCGGAAAAACGTTTATTCCATTAATGTCGAGGTAGTGTGTCTCGCTGACCAATATATCTCCCAGGCTACGTCCAAGTTCCCTGGTTCTGTGCATGACTTATTCATTCTGCAGAACAGCAATGTCCCACACATGACGGCACAACTACAGAGGGACTGGGCCTGGCTCACTGGTATTTATCCAACAGTATGTGTGCCCCTGTAATCACACCTCTCTTCACAATCTGAACTGTTTCTCTACCGGTAGCGAGATGGGTCCAACCTTTGTGCACACAGGTGACTCTTGCTTCCCTGGCTGCCTACAGGCCAGATTCTGGTGTCTACATGTCTCCGAAGGTGCTCTACTCTACAAACCACTTAAAGTCTGCCAGATCGTTGTTGCTGCTTCATGCTACACAATCTAGCCCTGAGACATCACATCCCATTGCTGGATGTAGAGGAGGTGGCAGCTGGACCAGTGGCTGGTGAAGGGTACATAGTGAGTGATGAGGAGGAAGATGATGAGGATGCAGCTGACTCTAGAGCAGAGTTAATTCAACACTTCCCATGAGAAACAGGTATGTGTACCCTGTTTTGTATGTGCTCTGTATTGCTGCCTGCCTTGTGACATAGCTCCTCCTGGTGTCCAGGGTCATCTTTGCAACTGAAAAGCCAATCCTTGACATGGAGGCCCAATAATTGACCTGAAAGTCTGCCATCCCTGAACCCTCTTCCTATGCCAACTGAATGCACCTGTAGAGGGATACTCTAAGGTTTGAGTCTAGCCATAGAAAGGCAAGTGCTTAACTGCCTTGCTAAAGTTGCCCTAAGTCAGAAGGGTATGACCAGACGTGGGTCCAGTGCTCACTGTGCCACTGGATTCAAGCTAGACTGACTGATGAGGGGTGATACCCTGAAACCGGTCCCAGTATGCTTGTTTCCAATCCAGGGAGGACCTGGCCAGGCATTTCGGGCTGGACTGTTCCCATGGGACTCAGGGTCAAGGCTGATTTGCATATGCTGGGTCTAAACTGGGGTAACATGGTGAGCAAAAGAATGATGGATTAAACCCAGATCTGTGACTGAGGGGGTGTGTTTGAAAAGTTTCAGCATTCCGTTCATCATCCTTTTGTGTTGCTTTACATGTTTCACCACCATGCAACATCCATAAAAAGTTCTTTTAGAAACAGGATCTCATGAAATGAGTTGGGGGGTAGAGAGATGATCTGCTATTACATTAGTGAGTTGCTGTTGTATTGCACTTTTGAAAACACACATTACAGTCCCTGAATATTAGATGGGAACACTTTTAGAATTTCGGCCAACGTGCCTGTGCCCTCTCACAGGCCAAAGAGGGCTTGAAAGAACTGTAACTGGCTCATGAACGCAAAGACATCCCCAACAGGGGCCCCAAAATATGTTTGGCTCAGAACCCCCAAAACCCTTAAGATGCCCGAGAGTGAGTGCCAACTCCTCAGAAAGGAGGCCAAGTTGAGGTCCCTGCTTCTCTGCTGGTCATTTGCGTAATGCATTCCAAGGTATTTGAAGCTGTCAGTCTGGACACACACAGTTTTGACTGGGACTGCACAACCACTGCCTCCCATGGAACCGGAAAGAGGACATATTTCCTCCAGTTGACTAACAATGCAGATGTTTCCTCGGAGCTGTGCATGATATCCACCAGTCTTTGTCCTCTCCGTAGTAGATTTCTAAGGAATAGAAGAATGTTGCCCACCTGTAGGGAGACATGGTCTTCAGCATCCCACACCCAATGGAAATACTGCACCAGCCCATCTGTTCAAAGCCAGCATGCCAGTGGCTCTGTTGCTGCTCACAGAGAGGAGGCCAGAGGGCAACCAACCCTGTCCAGGGTGTCTCTCTCTATGGGGAAGGGGAAAAACAAAGATACTTTCTCACGGACCTGGGCCCGGAACCTGCATTATAGGACCCTACTAAAGACCCGGAATTAAGGGTGGTCCTTCATTTTAGTAAGGACCTGTTATAAGAACCAAGATGAAGTCCAACTGCAGACGAAACACTTTTTGTGAGGTCTGCAGGGAAACTCGTCTCATTTTCTCCGCGTGTTTGACACACACTCATTATTTTCAATGGTGCTACGGTAAGAGGTGGTGCTGAGACCACTAGTCGGGGGAGAAGACCTTATCACTCAAAGAGCTGCCATACACTGTTTTTCACCTCCAAGTGGTAATAAAACCAGTCACTATCCTGTAGGAGCTGCTGCCTTTCTGGGGGGGTGGTCTCTATAAGTGAGACAAGGCGGCTGTTGTAAAGATGGACTTCGGGGATCAAGGAGTAGGAGGAAAATAAACTGTTGCAAAATTTGAGGCGGAAATGCCAAGGGCATGGATTTCCAACATGGGGGAGGAGCGGAGGAACAGAAAGATATGATTTGATTGATTTTGGTGCCTTATTGATGAACTGGCATGACATTTGTAATAGCAGGCTCTGGAAGTAGTTTGCCATTTAATATTGTGAATTCATGTTTACAAAACTTCTGCATAAGAATCAATATTTATTAATCTTTGGCTAAGAGTCTGAGAAGGGAAACGCAATAATTGATTTTGGCATAACCTATACTCTGAATTATGAGAAAGCCCTTCAATTTAGTCTCAATCTTTCATTCTTTGAATGTCGATAAAACAAGGACCGAAAATCACTAGGCTGTGAAAAAATGATGTCACTTGTTTGCAAAGCGAAATCCTATTAGGGATGAAATGTACTGTGCGGCGGATATGATTCGCTGTAATGAAACCGCATTGAGCCAAATCCGCAGCAGCTTTTCCGTAACACTGTAGTACCCCCCCCCCCCTCCCCCCAGCCTCTTGTAGTGTTGGGGTTCCCACTGGGGATATGATGGCCTTGCTGATTCCCAGAGGTGAAGCGGGTGGGGGGTAGCAACCACCTCTTGTTGGGGGGAATGGGGCGCGCTGGAAGGAATTGGGATGACATGACTCATGACCTGAGGAGGTAACCATGCCATGTGCGTGTGCTCCGGGCTGCACATTGCTTAGAACGCCCTGTGTGGCACTTTGTAAGCCGCATGTGTAGGGAAGGGCTCAGGGCCGCACTGGCCATCGCGGGCATCGGGCGTTTTCCCGGTGGGCTGGAAGGGTGTGGGCCGTTTTTTTTTCTTTACTGGGGGCCAGCTTTGCAGCAGCGCCTCAGTATCAGCCCCCAGTAACAAAATAACAAAAGCAGCGGTGCTTCAGCCTCAGTGTCACCGCCCCCCCCACACACACACTCGGGGGATGTATTGACAAAGTTGCCGGGCTTCTTTGGGTTCCCAGTCCGGCCCTGGAAGTGGTACAGCACGTGTCACTGCTAAAATGAGGCCCAGCCTCAGTTACCAACTACAAATAGGAAGGTGAGGTCCGGCCACAATGAGGCCTACACGGATGGATGGCAACAAGAGCATCCTTTTGGAAATATGAGCATATTGATGGATGTAAATACTGTCCATTGCGCAAGAGAGTATCCAGAAAAATACAGCACCCCTCACTTTGAACCCTGACCTGAATGGCGATAAGTGAGCGAATTATGTGGTCACTCACTGCCAGGAAGCTTTAAAAACACCAATGCGAGGTAATGGCTCATCTGCTTAGTAGCCTTCCCTATGCCTTAGGATCTTCCATGCTCCTTCCATCATTTAATCCTCCCTTCCATCATTCAATCCTTCCTTCCCTCCTGCTGCCTTCCATTCCATCCTCATACCTTTCCATCCTCCCATTCTTGAATACTTCCTTCTGTCTTCGCCAATCTTTCTGTCCATCCTTTCTTCCATTGTGGCATCTCTCGTGTCATATTTCCATAGCTCCCTCCTTCATTCCAACTTCCCTTCCATGGCGTCATGTATCTTTCTGTCGCTCCTTCTGTTCAGCTTTATTTTCATTCCCTTCCTTCCCGCTTTACTTTCACTGTTTAGCCCATCCTTATAGCTCCGCTTTCATCTCCTCCTTTCCATCTTTCTATCATTCTTGCCAACCTTTCTTCCTTTTTTGCTTTTATCTCAGTCTATCCCCCTTGTCCCTTTTCTACTTTCACTCCATTTGCCTCTCTTTTTTTCTTTGCCAGTTTTATGTCTCGTTCTCCCTTCACTGTGCTTATATTCTCTGCCAACTCTCAGCCCACGCCCAAACTTTGCAACTGTGTATTTTTTATTTATTTATTACCTTCTTAGTGAGACCTGAGAGTCAAAGTCAAGAGCAGCCATAAATAATATTTCAGTGGGCTCAGAATCAACCCCTGCTGCAGCTGAGCAAGCGGGTAGTTGACAGCGCCCTTGCCATCGCGTCACACTCATTGAACCCCACCATCCACCAGTTGCGCCCACATCCCTTTTGTGAATGGACAGATACGTTTAGGATGGTCCTTGGCAAAGCCTTGCCATTGCAGTGGTGTATTAGTTACTACATCACTAAAATTACTTATTTTTCACTGGGAAGATCCCCCAAACTCTCTGCTTTTTCATGAATTATATAAAATAAAAATAAATCTTAATTCTTTCTCTGATGGCGTTGGTGTCCTCTTGTGATCCAATTTTTTAAGGTTCCCTACTTCTACAGAGTAGTTTCCCAAAGTAACTGTTCCTTCAGCTTTGCCACAGTTACTCATATCTGCTGCTGCCTCCATGAATCAATTTGCGGATTACGCACAACAGATTTTTTTTTCTGAAAGAGCCTATAAAAGATGTCATTAATTGGTATAAAATTGTGAATTGAGGTGCTGTTCTTGGTCCTGGGAGACTTGATGATCCTCTGTCAGAATTTGACCAAAAACATTGCATGTTACAGGCAGATCACTTTATTTTCGTGTGGATGCAATTATCAATGTGTGTAATTTAGTAGACATAGGGGGTCATTACGACCTCGGCGGTCTTTTCGCAAGACCGCCGAGGTACCACCGTGCTGAAGACCGCCAGTGGTGGCGGTCTTCCGGGCCGCGTATTATGACCGCTGGCAGCCCGACGTCCTTTTTCGTACGGAAATCCGCCAGCAGCCATAGTGGCGGACGGCAGGAAAGTGGAGGTTGCTCAACCTCCACCGCCACATCAACAGAACACCGCCCACTGAATCACGTCCCATGATTCGGTGTGGTGGTGTTCTGGTGACGGTGTGCTGGTGGCGGAGCTGCCCCCATGGATCCCGTCCCCTCCCGGAGGATCAACAAACAAGGTAAGTTAATCGTCTGTTAGGGAAGGGGGTGGGGGGAGTGTTGTGTGCGTGCATGGGGGTGTGCGTGTGAGAGTGTAGAGGGGGTGTGTGAATGTATGCGTGCGGGGGGGGTGTTGTGTGTATGGGAAATGTGTGCGGGTCGGACGGTGTGCATGTCTGTTTGTATGTGTGCGGGTATGTGTTGTCGGGGTGTATGTGTGCGTGTAGGGGTGTGTATATGTGCATGTTGGGGGTGTGTGTGTGTAGGGGTGTGTATATGTGCATGGTTGGGGTGGGGAGGGGGTTGTGCCACCTTTGCGGGGTGGCAAGGGGTGTGGGGGGAGGATTCGTGGGGGGTAGGGGGGGTGGGGGAGAGCCCTATCAGTGCCAGGGAAGAAATTTCATGGCGGTTCCCAACCACCCGAGATCCATGGCGGTATGCAGGGTCCTGATACCGTCGGCGGTCTAGTGACGACCGCCGGGCTGGAGACTGCAATCTCCAGCCCAGCGGTCTTCACCGCCATGGCAGTCTGAATGGTGGAGTGGCGGATGAACGCGGCGGTAACCACCGCGGTCATAATTCCATTTTTTTTTCCGCCGGCCTGTTTGCGGTCTTACCGCCGCTTTACCACCGACCGCCAGGGTCGTAATGACCCCCCAAATGTACCATTGTGTAATGACAGTCTCGTGTTTAGTTATGTCTCAGTTACATTTTTTGACCCATTTCTCCCCTTTTATTCTGGTTTCTGTACTCAGACTTAAGTGTGACTAACCACACCATATGACTAACAGCATCTCATGTTTGAGATGATAAGGTGACATGTTGACTGTAAATGATCAGGTACGTCTAGGAGGCAAGTGTTTTGATTTGAAATGCATTAAAAAACAAAAGTAGAAAAAATTATTTTCTGTCCACTTGCATTCACTACTCTTTATATCTACAGCAGAAACAGTTTACCTCTAATCTACTAAATTGTTTCTCGTTCACAAAAAGTTGAGAGATGGGAAAGGTGTCTCCCACTTCTACTCCTACTTGTTGTTGTTCTGGATGTAGAACCACACTTTTAATATCCTACGTAAGCCATCAGTCTGCGGTAAAGTGATTGTAAGTTCTTTGAAAATTGTGGAAACTCAAATGTATTATTGAGTGTGCAATTGAAAGTATGTAAACTAACCCTGGCTTTCTAAGGTGCTCGTAAAGCTCACTTAATATGGAAAGGATGAATATTTGGTAGGCTGTTACTACGGTGTGTGTTGTAATGAAAGACACTCCTCAGTTTGTGAGTGCTACCTGTAGGAAGCTGGCTCTGTATATACTATATCAAAATGAGGTACAGTGTGCACAGAGTCCAGGGGTTCCCCAGAGGCTTGACAGAGGCAATAATAGATAATACTAATGCTCTATTTGTGGTAGTGTGGTCAAGCAGGTAGGCTTATCAGAGGGTAATGTTAAGCATTTGTTGTACACACACAAGCAATAGAAGAAACACACACTCAATGCCTTAACTCCAGACCAATAGGTTTTTATGTAGAAAAATATCTTCTGTTAATTTATTTCTAGAACCACAAGATTCATTTAGCAGATGAGTACATAAAACGAAAGGTACTTTGCATAGTAATACTTAGAATTTTGAATGGAATCAACAATGTAAACAGTTTTCTTAGAAATGGCAAAAAGCTATTTTAAAAGTGGACACTGCAATTTTCAACAGTTCCTGGGGGAGGTAAGTAAAGTACCGTTTCTAAGGTAAGTAACAAACTTACAGGTTTAGTCTCTGGGGCATAGGTAGCCCACCGTTGGGGGTTCAAGGTAACCCCAAGCACTCAGCACCAGCAACACGGGCCAGTTAGGTGCAGAGGTCACACAACAGGCAAAATGACGTGGGCCCCTGTGGAGACAGGGGGTACTCTGATTCTGATCTGCTTGTAGGAAAGTACCCGCTTTTGTCGGAGGGCAGACCAGGGGGGTTTAGAGGAGCACTGGAGGGGGCCCCAAGTAGGCACCAATCCCACACCCTCAGCGGCACAGGGGCGGCCGGATGCAGGGTGCAAACAGGGCGTCAGATTTCCAATGGAACTTTATAGTGGGAGCGAGGGGTCACTTAGGCGCTGCAGGCAAGGCACAGGGGGGCTTCTCGGGCAAGCCACCGACTGGATAGGGAGGAGGGCCACCTACTGGTGGTAGCTGTACCGATGGTCGTTTTCTCTTGATTCTGGGGGCTGTGGGTGCAGTGCTTCTCCAGGCGTTGGATATCTTCGTCCTGGGCAGTCGCGTTCAGGGGGGTCCTCGGGATTCCCTCTGCAGGCATTGTTGTGGAGGGATGGAGAGGTCAGCCCAGGGCAGACACTCAGTCGGAATCGCCTGGGGATCCTCTCTGGCTAGTTGGGCCACCTGGACACGGGCCATGGGCATCGGGTGCAGAGTGGTTTAGGACTCACGCTTCTGGAGTGAGGTGGGAGTCCTTCAGAATAAGTTTCTTCTTCCTTCTTGCTGGACAGGTCTGCTGTCCACGGGAGTTTCTTGGTCCTCTGTGATGCAGGCAGGTCCCCTGGAGGCTATTCAGGGGTCGCTGGACCTGCAGAACGCATCGCTCTTCTATTGCAGCTTTTTTAAGCAGGAGGCAGGCCGGTAGGGCTGGGGCCGAGTCATTTGTTGTCTCCTCCTTTTCTTTGCAGGGTTTTCAGCTCAACAGTCCTTCTTTCTTGAAGTCGTCAGGAATCTGCTGAGCTGGGTTCAGGGGGGGCCTTAAATTCTAAATTTAGGGATGTTTTAGGGTCAGGGGGCAGTAGCCGATGGCTACTGTCCCTGAGGGTGGCTACACCCTACTTGTGCCCAATCCCTTTGGGGAGGGGGGCACATTCCTATCCCTTTTGGCCCTAATCCTCCAAAGCAAGATGGAGGATTTCTCAAAGAGGGGGTCACTTCAGCTCTGGACACCTTAGGGGTGGTCCTGGCAGAGGGTGTGACCCCTCCTTGTTTTTTCTAATTTTCCCTCTGGATTTGCTGCCAAAAGTGGGGCTGTGTCTGGGGTGCGGGCATCTCCACTAGCTGGAGTGCCCTGGGGACACTGTAATCTGAGGATTGAGTCTTTGAGGCTCACCGCCAGGTGTTACAGTTCCTGGAGGGGGAGGTGTGAAGCACCTCCACCAAGGAAGGCTTTGTTTCTGGCCACAGAGTGCACAAAGGCACTCAGCCCATGTGGCCAGAAACCTGTCTGAAAGTGGCAGGCTGGCACGGACCGGTCAGTCTTACACTAGCAGTTGGGCTAACCTACAGGGGGCATCTCTAAGATGCCCTCTGTATGCATTTTTCAATAAATCCCACACTGGCATCAGTGTGGGTTTATTGTGCTGAGAAGTTTGATACCAAACTTCCCAGTATTCAGTGAAGCCATTATGGTGCTGTGGAGTTCATAATGACAAACTCTCAGACCGTATACTTAATATGGCTACCCTGCAATACAGTGCCTAAGAATGGACTTAGACACTGTAGAGGCATATTGCTCATGCAGCTATGCCCTCACCTGTGGTATTCTGCACCCTGCCTTAGGGCTGTAAGGCCTGCTAGAGGGGTCCCTTAGGGCTGTAAGGCCTGCTAGAGTGGTGCCTTAGGGCTGTAAGGCCTGCTAGAGGGGTGACTTACCTATGCCACAGGCAGTAGTTTGTGGGCATGGCACCCTGAGAGGGGTGCCATGTCGACTTAACCTTTTTCTCCCCACCAGCACACACAAGCTGCAAGGCAGTGTGCATGTGCTAAGTGAGGGGCCCCCAGGGTGGCATATTACATGCTGCAGCCCTTAGAGACCTTCTCTGGCCATGGGAACCATGGGTACCTTTTACTAGGGACCTAACTGTGTGCCAGGACTGTGCCAATTGTGGGAACAAAGGTACAGTTTTAGGGCATGAACACTAGTGCTGGGGCCTGATTAGCAGGGTCCCAGCACACTTTTAATCAAAGTTGGCATCAACAGTAGGCAAAAAGTGGGGTGGGTAACCATGCCAACAGTGGCATTTTCCTGCGTTACCCATACTCAGAAGGATATGCATGGAGTGCTCTGTGATATATTTGCTACTCAGTCCTTAGATATGATGATGTTGGTTGATTGTTGTGCATGTTAGTGGGAGACTGGTACATGGGTCATAGGAGAATGAAAGGCTGATCAGTAAGGTGTGTTGCACCAGGTCAAGCGTCCTTTCTGGGTATCTACATGTAGGTAATAAACAAGAAACTTTGTGTTTTGTACTTCCTGAGTCTTGCATGATGATTGCTCCCAGAGTGGTATCTTTGCTGCAAGAAAAAAGTAGCATAGTCAATACAATACAGAAATGTTGGCACTTTATTGACAGAGTCCAAATAATGTATGTCGCTGTCAGTATGAACAACATACCTAATTACCAGCAGGGCACCACAACACAGTACAATAAAATACAAACAAAGGTCATACATTCAAAATTCGAACATTTAGAGCTAATTAATGCCGAAGAATTTACATCCTTGGCCCAGGCAATTTCTTCTGGCTCCCCACTTGACCCAATCTCTCCCATTACATGGAAAGTCTGGGCGGATGATTTATATTCTAGTTTATTAAGGCTCTTTAATCAATCACTGTTGACAGAAACTGTAGCTCAAACTTGGAAACACACTTTAGTCACTCCTCTTTTGAAAAAGCCTACTGCCGATAAAAATGACCTCAGTAACTACCATCCAATCTCATTACTCCCTCATCCAGCAAAAATAATTGAGAAATATGTTAGTAAGAAGCTAGCTACCTAGAAAATCACAATATGCTATGGAATGACCAGATTGGCTTTAGACCAGCACGTGGCATAGAATCCGCGTTGATCTTGGCCATGAATGAATTGAGAATGACTGTGGATAAGGGTCAAATGGCAGTCATGACAATACTTGATCTTTCTGCTGCGTTTGACACCGTCAGCCATCAAATACTGTCATCCAGATTGAGGTAAATAGATGTGGAAGGCAAAATACTGGAATGGATCAAATCCTATCTGAAAGATAGGCTCCAAGCTGTCTCACTTCCTTCTTTCCGCTCAGACTTCAAGAAAATACCCTATGGGATCCCACAGGGATCGGCCTTAAGCTCCATCCTCTTCAATATTTGTCTGTGCCCATTATTGGTTTTAATCAGGTCATATGGGATCTCTTTTGTTAATTACGCAGATGATACACAGTTTATTTTTTCCCCTGAATAAGAACACTCTTATTCCACCTGAGGGTTTTCTTACCTGCATGAAAGAGATGGCAAATTGGCTGAAAATGAACTCATTAAAGTTTAATCAAAGAAAAACAGAATTTTTATGCTGCTTCCCCCCTCCTCCCCCCCCCCCCCCCCCTCCCAAAAGGAGCCTTACTCTCTCCAAAGTAAATTCTGGCCTTGCACCGACAATGAAAAGTCTTAAAATGGTACAGAAAGTAAGGAATCTAGGGGTGCAGGGAGATAAGTTATCCATGGGGAGTCATGTTAATAAAGTTGCAGCTACATGCTTTGGGTTACTCCGGAACCTTAGGAAGATTGTACCTTTGCTACCTCAGCCAGCAAGAAAACCAGCGGTTCAGAGTATCATTCTAAGCAGGATTGACTATTGCAATGCACTCCTATTGGGTGTACCTGACTACTTGATTACAAGACTGTACAGGGTCCAAACAAGTTTCCACTAAATAAATTGAGATATGATTCTTCCACAAATGCTTTGAGATAATTTCGTTGACTCCCAGTAAAAGAGCATATACTTTTCAAATCAATGTATGTGGTTTATAAAGCTCTGAATAGGTTAGGACCTGTATTGAGAAAATGTAGACCCAATAGGCGTCAGTTTCTGCTAACCTCCTATGTGTCCCAAACTTTAGAAAATACGATCCAGGGAAAAATCATTCCTAGTTCTGGCAGCACAACTGTGGAACAAGCTCCCAGCCAGCCTCAAGCAAGTGCTAACATTAGCTGCTTTAAAAAGCATTTAAAAACATGACTCTTTATATAAAAAAAAACTAGTGAAAGCCAGAAATTGTGCTGCTGAGAAGATGGATGTCGAGATAGGCTGGCAAAGAATCTTTTTGTGTAAGTAGTGTCCTGTGAGATAGTGATAGCGCCGGGATACTTGTATGCCATATGTTGCGCTTCACAAGTGATTGTTACATTATATTACATCAGGGCCGGCTTTAGGGGGGGTGCGACTGGTGCGGCCTCACTGGGTGCTGACCTGGAAGGGGGGGTACTGACGTGAGAGGGGGGTGCTGTGTTGAGCAATAACTTTCAATTTTACAACACCTGCTGCAGAGTTTATTGTGCCTCCAGCTTTCAAGCAGTACAAAAAATGTCAAGATAACTCTTGTGATTAATCTTCCTGCTAGAGAGAGAGATGAAGTTTTGTCCAGTGGCAGTTTCGACTCGCTATAAAGTATCGCAGAGGCTTAATATGCCTGCTGCAAAGAACAGATCTATATTTTATGTGGCTAGCTGGGTGGATAAGTAAAGCCAGTGTTTACATACTCCTTGAAGAAAAAAAAGAATTGTATCTGTAACCAATGAGGGGTGAGGGTCACTTTTGCCAGGTGGTAGTGAGGGAATGCGAGCAAGAGGTCATGGGGGGAGGGGCACCAAAAATGATTGTCGCACCGGGCTCCACCCAGTGCTAAAGCCGGCCCTGTATTACATTACCTCTCTACAGGGTAACGCGCACAAGTTGAACGTTCACCCTTGCTATAACGGAGCATCACTGCCCCTCCTCAAAGACCATAGATGTGGAAAACACACAGATGACCCTAGACCCCCAACTATTGCAGTGGCCACACAGACATATTGGCTTCCCACCTGACCAAATTTATCGATATCCTCACTGAAGGTAAGGTCCCTGGCACCATTAAGCTCTATTATTTAACAACACTGTTCACAAAATCAACTTTAGACCCAACAGACCTTAACAGCTGCTGCACTATTGCAAACATGTTCATTCATAGCATATTCTCTTGAGACTGACCTCTTCAGGTTCAGGCCGAAACTCTGGACAGAAGCTGCACTAATTATTGCATGAGGCGATCTACTTGAAATTGGGAATGAGGTATCACTTCTAGAGCTTCCAGCCTCCCTTGATACCACGGACTACAATACCCTACCTCATGGATTCCTTAATGTAATCAGCACTTGAGACAAGGCTGTGATTTAAATCCTTCCTTGAGGAGCTAGCTCAAAACACGAGAAATATTTTCTTTTCTTTTGTATTTAATGTTTGTATAGCACAGTTATAACCCTATGGAAGGATATCAGAGATCCAAAATAGTATTCATAAGAAGAGAAAGGTATACATGTAACAATGTAAATAGTTTAATCCTGGACATTTAACAGATATAGTCATTTCTATAGCATAGGACCTATCTTCAGTCTGTTCTGGATAAGTTTGAATCGGATGGGTCTGGGAATCTTCTCTCCAGCCCCAAAAGGTTTCATTCAGGGTGCACAAGAAGTGCTCTCTTTCCCTTTTATTTTAAATATCTCAACCTCATCCATTCCCGCCACCTCCAAATTCACTAATAGGTGGATAACATGCTTTCCAACCAATTGGAAAGAGTTGCATAAATGCCTCAAAAGCATTGAAGCGAGGAACCTTGGGCCCTCTACTCACCTTTTTGGTAGTCAAAACAAAAGTATGAAACCTTGTGTGCTGTGGGGGTCAGACCTAAGCCTTAACTCGTAGGTCAGGGCAATAGTAAAAAAAAAAACTTCCTTCCACCAAATCGAACTCCTTAAAAAAAAGACAATGCCATGTATCTAACCCCCGAGTACCACCTTATGGCAGCGGAGGCATTGATCAAGGCAGTAGGCAATATGTGAAAGCTGGTATCACGGACAGCCAAGTTACTAGATTACTCGCCGCTCACTTCAGAACTTCCCCTGGCTCACGACAAAAGAAAGAATAGGATTCAAGATTCAAGGCACAGACCTCAAATATCTGAACGAAAGTTATATGATACACCCCTGCCCTCCACATGGGCTCAACAGAAAAGGGTTTCCTGATCACTCCCATTACCAAATGCAAAGACAGAGATTACTGATGTTCAGCAGCAGTACCCGGTTTTAAAGCAACATACCAGAGAAGTCCACCACTCCCAATCTTTGATGCAGTCCAGGTCAAAACTCAAGAATCCCCTGTTGCAACCCCATTACTTCTCATATTTGTTCCCCTATATAACTCACTGGTACATTGTTTAGTGACTATTTTCTGTGTTTATGTATATCTCGCCCACATGATTTACTTTGTAGCCATGTAGACTTTGTAACCTATGGAACTGTATAACTGTACAATGCATATTGACTTTTATCTTTCTATTCTGTGACTTTTCCCTGAAGAATGTGTAGTCTCCCCTTATGCTTGTCGCCTCTTCAATATCTTTTCCTACTCGTTCCCTCTGTGCCTAGAAGCGATTACGCTTCATAGTGTTTAAATAATAGGCAAAATAATCCTAGGCAATACCATGGCCACACAGCGGTGTTCCCATTGTGCATTCTAGACGAATTAAATGCTGGGCTCATCTCTGGCAGGCTTCCTTTAGATCAATATGCGCTATCATTTGAGGTCATGTGGATTGGTACGACATGCTGTTGACACCGATCTCAGGGTAAATGTCACAATGTTATTGGGATTGATCCACATATGGTCCTCTGACACGTGCTGGAGGGTCATGTCATGGATCCTAGCCTTACGTGAGCAATATCAGGCTACGATGTGATCAATCCACTCTTCTGTTTATGTGTTCATGATTACTACCAGAGTACGACATGACCTTTAAATCTGATTAATCCATGGTACACTATATCCCAGCTCCTTTGTTTAGTGGATGGGCCTGTGCTATAGTTGCCTTTTTAAATAGGGGCTTTTTACATTACTACTTTGTTTGAATATTATCATTTCCAACTTGTCTTGGGTATAATAACATTTATTTTTAATCTAATGTACACATCTACAGGACCAACCGAGAACAACCCTATTTGGTTAAAGTGTCTGGTGAATTTAATTTATTTTTCCTTCTCAGCTTCATTAGTTTCATAATTTAGGGAATTCTTCACCTTTCATGAATTGTATGTATAATTAAAAAAGATTAAACATCTAGGGTCTACAAGGTCAATTAACGGTAATTTTTGGTAACATTTAAAATGGATCTTTTAAAGTTTTTACCCGTGATTTAATTCGGTCTGCCAGAATTAGTCGTTGATCTCCTATGCAAGTCGTCGAGTTCCAGGTCTCTTCCTCCCCTAATCTTTGGACAGTCTACAGGAGTTATCGGACTATTGGGTGACCTTTTCCACTCCCTTTGCATGCTTAGTCCGTGCCTTATGTTTTTTAGTAACTCGACAAATGCAATAGGGAAGAAAATATTGGAACATATGTGAATGCCCACATATCGTGATACTATAAGTCCTGCACCTGGGAATTACATTCACTCCGGGTTTCTGCACCTAAATTAAAGGTAGGTGCAAAACGTTAGCAATGTGGTACTATTTTTCCTGTTGATAAAACTATCTAAAGATGTTGTTTATTAACTTAGGGTCTTTCAATTTAGTTTTCACACTTACTAAACCTATGATTCTTCAAAATATAAAGACAATAGTTTTTGCCATTCAAATGACACCAATAATTTGAAAGATATGTCTAGTAGAGGCTTAGCTCTGCGTGTGCAAGTCCTGCAACTGAATGGTTTAGAAAATGTCACTTGTCACCTACGGCATTTTTGTGCTGCTATAGTTGGTCATGGTAATATAGGTTCATATGGCACTGAAGAGGTTAACTAAAGTCCAAATGTGACCAAATGGTGGCCTTGTTCACAGAGTGTCAGTTTACAGCACACACATTTCATATCATACCAATCTGATGGAGACTTCTAGACACAGATTTCTTAGACTATTCCCTAGGAATCAGACTAGATCCAAATGTTTTTGATCAGTACCCCTGTGTGTCAGTAGATGGCATAGTTCAGCTCCTCTTTGGCATCGTCTGAGCTGGAAATGGCGTGTGCGATACCTATATAGGCGACACCCCAGTGTGCTGACGTCTGTTTTTTCATTTCCACACCAGATAGCGCTGATCCGTGAAGAGCTACCCTCAGTCTTTTTTTGTCTGGCTTTTTTCTCAACTTGTGTGAAACCCTTTTTGGAGATATTTTCTCTCTTTGTGTGGCAGTATATCCCCAAAGAAACCCGCTGGTTTCAAACCATGTGCTGTCTGTTACAGACAGATGTCTGTGACAAACCTACACATGGTTAGTTTATGGCTGCTTGGAGAAGGATCACGACTCCAAGACCTGTGAGGACTGCATCTTCATGCACCCGAAGGTGATAAGGAAGCAATCCCTCAATCTCCTCGCTGCCCAATTTCAGATAACCCCGCAACACTCAAGATCATGTGCACGGGAGGTCCAGGGACCGTTAGCTAAGCCACACCCAGCAATCATCATCCCACTCAAAGTCGGCGGGTGTGTTCCAGAAAGAAGTCTAGGAAGTGGAAGAGGTCTTTGATTTCACTGCTTCCATCAAAGTCTTCTGGCAAGATACAGAAGTGTTGGCACTCAAGCCATGCACCTCGTATTTGGGCGACTCTTCTCCTCTGGAGTGTTTTGAGGCTCAGAAGGGGCCCCCCCATTGGGCCATTGCCAGCAGGTGTGCCCTTGGCACCAGTGGGGCCCCATGGATCTCATGCTAGATCTGGAGTGGAGATGCTAGTGAGACCAAGACCTTCCTTGACGGCCGCTCCAGTAGCAGCGCCACTGATGCCCCACGGCTGTGCCATCGTCATTCCCGACTCTGGCACGGAGTCGAACGGTTGTCACCCGACTTTGGTAAGGTGCTGGCCGGGACCAGGCTGTCTGGATTGGAGCCAGTGCCTTTTGCATTTGAGAGGCCTGGAGAGGGAGACAAATGGGGGAGGCATCTGAGTACCGTTATGGATACCAGTATCACCTAGATGAGAATGAGGATAACTGATATGAGGAACTGGTGGAGGCCAGTGGGTTAGACACCTCAACTGACACTGGCTTGGTCTCTCTTGCTACTGTTGCTACGGAGGAAGGAGCCTCTTTCTCTGTGGTGATGTGTAGGGCGGCTGAGCTCTTAGACCTACAGCTCCCCTCAGTGGTAGTCAAGATGAGTGTCAAAAACAGAATTTTTATGCTGCTCTCCCCCCCCCCCCCCCTCCCAAAAGGAGCCTTACTCTCTCCAACGTAAATTCTGGCCTTGCACCGACAATGAAAAGTCTTAAAATGGTACAGAAAGTAAGGAATCTAGGGGTGCAGGGAGATAAGTTATCCATAGGGAGTCATGTTAATAAAGTTGCAGCTACATGCTTTGGGTTACTCCGGAACCTTAGGAAGATTGTACCTTTGCTACCTCAGCCAGCAAGAAAACCAGCGGTTCAGAGTATCATTCTAAGCAGGATTGACTATTGCAATGCACTCCTATTGGGTGTACCTGACTACTTGATTACAAGACTGTACAGGGTCCAAACAAGTTTCCACTAAATAAATTGAGATATGATTCTTCCACAAATGCTTTGAGATAATTTCGTTGACTCCCAGTAAAAGAGCATATACTTTTCAAATCAATGTATGTGGTTTATAAAGCTCTGAATAGGTTAGGACCTGTATTGAGAAAATGTAGACCCAATAGGCGTCAGTTTCTGCTAACCTCCTATGTGTCCCAAACTTTAGAAAATACGATCCAAGGGAAAAATCATTCCTAGTTCTGGCAGCACAACTGTGGAACAAGCTCCCAGCCAGCCTCAAGCAAGTGCTAACATTAGCTGCTTTAAAAAGCATTTAAAAACATGACTCTTTATAAAAAAAAAACTAGTGAAAGCCAGAAATTGTGCTGCTGAAGATGGATGTCGAGATAGGCTGGCAAAGAATCTTTTTGTGTAAGTAGTGTCCTGTGAGATAGTGATAGCGACGGGATACTTGTATGCCATATGTTGCGCTTCACAAGTGATTGTTACATTATATTACATCAGGGCCGGCTTTAGGGGTGGTGCGACTGGTGCGGCCTCACTGGGTGCTGACCTGGAAGGGGGGGTACTGACGTGAGAAGGGGGTGCTGTGTTGAGCAATAACTTTCAATTTTACAACACCTGCTGCAGAGTTTATTGTGCCTCCTGCTTTCAAGCAGTACAAAAAATGTCAAGATAAATCTTGTGATTAATCTTCCTGCTAGAGAGAGAGATGAAGTCACCCCTTCTGAAAATGTACTCCCCTTTAATGAAGTCCTTAACAAAGTCCTAGTTGGGGACAAGTGCCCGCCACCATCATCCCGCTCCTGGTAACCCAGTTTTCTTACCCAGCACCCCACACTGGAGAGCTTGGTGGCCCAAGCCTCCACCTATATGGTCAACCGTGGTACATTCCCTACCACTCCACTGGATAGGGAATCCAAGAGGCTGGTTACCTTTGGTGAAATAATATTGTCTTTCACCAGCCTTGCACTGCGGTCAGTAAACATCGCATGCCTTTTGAGGCGATATTCCCATAATATTTGGGATTCGGTTGCACATGTGCTGCCAATGGCCTCAGAAGAGGCCAGAGCTATAATCTCCCAAGGTATTGCTGACGGGAGAGATGCAGCACAGCTCACTATATAATGTGGACTGGACACAACCAATTTGCTAGGTAGAGCGATTTCATCACTGGTGGCCTTGTGGTGCTATCCCTGGCTGAGGACCACTGGCTTTTCAGGGGATGTCCAATTCCCACTTATGGACATGTCCTTTGATGGCTCTCATCCTTTTGGAGAGAAGGTGAACTTAGCACTGGAGCGCTTTACGGACAGCAGAGCCGTGGCCGGAACCTTTGGCTTTTCCATGGCCTCTGATCATCCCCAGTCCACCCTAAGCCCCTTTCATGGACACAGCAGGGGGCTCCAGCAGCGTTGTTACCCTCCCAGCCACCATGGCCAACAAGCTTCCCAGACATTTAATGACTGAGGATGCGGATCCCATAGACTATGTGGGAAAGGTAGCCAAAGGTTGGGGCCAGTCCTCCACCCCCTGGCACCTGCAGACTCCAAACCCCTGTAGTTTGCACTCAGATCATCATGGATATTCAGTGTGGCACAGGATACAATATCACCTGCACCACTGGCAGTCAGTAACATTGTACTCTTGAGTTTTGCAAATCGTTCAAAGGGGCTACTTCCTCCCCTTTCTTACCATCCCTCCATCATGCCACCAACTTATGACCAGCAGACAGAGGGCTACCTCTCCATGCTCCATCGGGAAGTGCTGGCTGTCTTGGCCAAGAGAGTCATATAGATTGTGCCAGCATCAGAAGTATGTAGTGGTTGCAATTCACACTACTTTTGGGTGCCCAAGTAGGACAGAGGCCTTTGTCCTATCCTAGTCCTGCACCTTCTCAAACTCTTCTTGAAAAAGGAGAAATTCAAAATGCTCATGCTCGCACATGTTTTGTTTGCCCTGGACCCAGGACACTTGGTGGTAGTTTTGGGCTTGCAGGATCCATATTTCCACATTCCCATTCTGCCTGCCTACAGACGTTACCTGCGGTTCACAACGGACCAAGAGCACTTTCAGTTTGCCGTGCTCCCCTTCAGCCTTATCAGCACCCCTCTAGTGGTCATGAAAGTTATGGCGGTGGCTGCAGCTCATCAGCGGAGGTCAGGGAGTCCAGTTTTTCCCTACATCGACAATTGACTGTCCCAGGCAGTTGTCTCCAATCTCCAGACTACGGTGAACCTTCTGAACTCGCTGGGGTTCACTATCAGCATGTGAAGTCACACCTGGCGCCTTCTCAGATGATCCTTTTCATCAGAATTCTTCTGGACACCGTGCAGTTTTGGGCCTACCCTCTTAAATGGCAAATCCAGGATAGTTAGGCTATGATGCAGATGTTTCAGACTCTATCCAGTATTTTGGTGCGAATGACCCTGAGGTTGGGCCTCATGGCCTCCTGTATCATGTTTGTAACTCATGCCCGTTGGCATATGCAGACTCTGCAGTGGAATCTGAAGTTCCAGTGGGCGTAGCATCAGGGAAATCTCGCCAACATAGTCCAGATCTCTGAAGGAACTGTAAAAGATCTGCAGTGGTGGCTGACAAACCACAACTGGGTCAGTGGTAGACCCCTCTCCTTTCCTCAACCAGAGCTGACTATGGTAACAGATGCATCACTTCTGGCATGTGCGGCCATTTGGGAGAAATGGAGATCAGAGGAATCTGGTCTCTTGCAGAGTCTGGGCTCCACATCAACCTGCTTCGGTGGTTCACTGGCATTAAAAGCCTTTCTTCCTTCGATCAAGGAAAGGTTGATGCAGGTGTTCACGGACAAAACCATTGCCATGTGGTACTGCAGCAAACAGGGCGGGTGGGGAAGTGAACCATTTATCAAGAGGCTCTGCTTCTCAGGGCATGGCTGGAACATCAGGGCATTTCCCTGTTGGTTTAATACCTGGTGGACTCTAAACCTCAGGGTGGACATATTCAGCGGAATATGCCTCACAAATGGCATTTCCACCTGGAGGGCTGAGCAAGACCTCTTTCAGCAGTGTGGAGAGCCTTAGTTCCATCTGTTTGTTACCGCTGAAAATCTGCAGGGTTGTCAGTTTTGTGAGCTGGAATTTCCAAGATGATTCTCGCTCGGAGATGCTTTTCATCTTGAGTGGAGCTCTGGCTTCCTATGAGCCTTTCCGCTTATACTACTCCTGCCCAGAATTCCCAAGAAGATAAGGCGCTACCAGGCCCAAGTTATTCCAGTGGCTCCTGTTAGGGCACAGAGTTTGTTATCAAGAGTTGTTGAACACGACCATCGTTCCCCCGCTCGGGTTGCCTCTTCGAGAGGATCTTCTGTCACAGCAACAGGGGAGAGTTCTTCACCCAAACCTGCAAACCTTCACCTTCATACGTGGAGATTGATCAGTGACAGTGGACAGCTTTCAACCTCCCTTCCAAAGTCTATGATGTTATTCTTGCAGCCAAGCATCACTCAACCAAGTCAGTATACGTCTGCTATTGGAATACGTTTGTGACATGGTTTGATTCTAAAAAACACATCGACCCTCTTTCTGCACCTCTTTCTAAGGTTCTTCTGTTTACTCTATTGTTGGCATAGCAGGGCTCTGCTGTGAGCACAGTTTAAGATTATTTACCCACCATTTCGGCATTGCAGTTGCCAGACAAACCTTCTTTATTTAAGTCACCATTTGTTGCCAGGTTGCTTAAAGACCTGCAGCACATTTCTTGCCCACGTCATTCATCATTCCACCAGGGGGATATAAATCGTGTTCTATCCTTGATCTGTGCATCCTTTGAGTCTCTGCACAAGTGCCTTTGTAGGCTTCCCAAGGCCTTAGTGCTTCACATCAGTAGTTAGTTCTCATCAGTTGTCATCATGGTTCCATGCTTCTGGCATTGAAAGTTGCAAAAGTAACTGACGGAAGCATGCTGCGGTGATGCATACATAGGTACCATGCACATCATTTCCGATGCTGATGCTGATGCTGAGCTGCCCGACGTAACCTACCGGCATGCAGAAGTACTGCTCAGAAGGTTCAGGATCCAGTCTAATGCCTGGGAAATATTCTAAGGTAAGGAATATACGACTAGGTAGATTCTCTACCAAATGAAACGTTACGGAACTTTAAGTAGCTTGTTCAGCATTGACGGTATGCTGTCTGCCAGTTCCATAATAATGAGGGTTTCACTTGAGGGGAATGGTTGGCCATTTTAAGAGGCCATGTAAGGTCTGAAGTCTTTTCCATATGCCTTGGGAATTCCAGAGGTTCAAAAAGCAAACATTTTGTGGTGCACCATGAGATAGGGTTTTGCTGAGGTATTTTAAGAGTCTGTTAGGAGACATCATGGTGCCTTAAGGTTACATTGGACAAGAAATTGTCAGTAACATGTTATGCACGTAGAGCGGTCTGTGTTTCTGGGTAAAGTACTAGCCTTGTGCTGATCCACCTTCAGTCAGCTCACAATGGCCTACTGCTGCGCACTGTCAAGCAAATGTTGGGTACAGGAATTGAACATTAGCTAGATAGCCTCTGAGAATTATACATTTGTCGACCTGCCCAGAGATTGGTGTAAATGCCATTCATAGTGATTGTAAAGACTATTCTGTTGGAGTATCTTTATAGTGCTTACTACCCCTGTGTGGGGGTTGCTTTTGTTTTGAACCTGTTGGGAAATGTTCATTTGTGCATGAGTGACCCGAGAGGTGCTCTTACATTGCCCTGGAATGCTGTGCTAAGCTGTGTGATGGATGAAGGGATGTGAGAGACTGGCTTGCAGTTTATGATTAGCAGTGTGCGGGAATCTGTGATTAGCTCTGCAAGTTCCAATATTATGTTTGTTATTCTTTATATTCTGGGTCCATATGTATTTACTGACTTTGGCTGAGATTGCCCACGCTGGGATCTTATGGATTCTGGAGGTAGGACGACTGCGGCATACAAAGGGATATGAAAGACAGATCTGCCAGGGTAGATTGGGATACAGTTATCCCTTTATGCAGTTTTTATTACAGGGTCCCTACTAAGGGTGTCAAGACATGGTCAGTATAAGGAGCTGTTTGTGACCGGTAGGTAAGCAATACGTTACAGTCCTCCAGTAGCCAGTGATCTGTAGCTGATCTCGAGGCAGTACATGCTTGCCCAATTGGTATCAGGTTTTAAGTCATGAAAGACTAACTGATAATAACTCACTCATGTAGGCATAATAATTGACTAAATGGAAGATTGGCTATTTCTGCCCTGTAGAATTGGATGTAGCTAATACACAGAGCAACTATTTCCTTAAACCCAATTTGTGGTTGTCATGCCAAGCCTCTAGTGGGTCCACTGTGACAACAGTGTAGGTATATCAAATTAAATGAAAAGGCTCTTATAAAGTTCACTATCCCTCTGAGGAGTATTCTGGTGCTCCGCACCAACAGTTAGCTGTTCCGCAGAAGCAGACTGTTATGCCTGATTAAAGAGCCACATCTTCAACTTCTTTCTGAACTGAGCTATGTCTGAAATGGACTCAACTCCAGAGGCATGTTATTCCAGGCTTTAGGCCCTAAAAAGTAGAAGGACCTGCCAACAGACCTAGAGCGCTTTGGGCAAAAAAGCATTGGGCGATCGTAAGCACCTGGAGGGGACATAGAAACTTTTCCTAGCCCTGAGATAACCATGCACCGACTGCTGAAGGACTTTATGGATCAGCACAAGCGTCTTGAATAAAATCCACTTTTTTTTACAGGGAGCCAATGGAGTGCTCTAAGGTGGGGGGGTGGCGGGGTGCGTGCTCTCAGAGGTAAGGCTAAGAGCATACGGGCCGCTGTGTTTTAGACCGCCTGTAGTTTGTTAGACAAATAGTCAAGGCATTGCCATACTCCAGCTTAGATATTATTATTGCCTGTATGATTAGTTTCGTAGTGGACAAGGAAAGGAAGTGTAAAAACGTTCATAACGTGCATAGCAGTCCAAAAACTTCCCTATTGTAGAACTATTCTGTGGTACAAAAGACAGGCAATCATCAAACTTGATGCCCAGGTTTTTTACTGAGTTTGCCTGCCTTGCAGTTGGAGGGCCATCATAAGGCCAGAAGGTCTGCCATGTCTCTGGGGCTTCCATGCCAAAGAACAGCAGCTCCAAGCTGATGCTGGGTATGCCCCTTTTAGACAGCTGATGCTGATAGGCATCCTCTAATCCTTTCTCCCGGGAAACCAGACTCTCCCAGGAGAAAAGTAGCTGGATGTTATCAGCATATGACTTTTTTTCAGGTGGAGTGAGATAGATCCAGACCTATTGACCATGTCCCTCCAGGAACGAAGTCAGCCAATCCAGTGCTTGGCCCACAATCCCAACTGATCGCAGGCGATTTAGAAGTGCGCCATGGGGTACAGTGTCGAAGGCTGCAGAAAGATCTAACATTATAAGCACTGCCCTTCCTCCAACATTTAGAGTACCCCTTTGGAAGTCTGCCACCTCGATTAGCGCTAGCTCCATGCTGAAACTGTGCCGAAAGCCTCACTAGCTTGGATGCAAAAGATTGTTGCTCTCTAGATATTGAGGAAGTTGATGATTAACATGTTTCTATATGGAAAGTCCTGTTTCTTTTAGGTATTTAGTAGTTTTTGAAGTCCTAAAGGCATACCAGACACTGTAGCTGTGGAGAGGCACGTCTTACCGTAACCCTTTCTGAGCCCTAACAGCACCAAAGAGAAGTGATACCCTTAACCTGTCACTCTTCAGCTGGACACTCGGTTCCAATGGTTTAAGTGGAAGAAGAAGGAGTCCCTCATCGGGTGAAAAAGCTCAGAGTCATTACATTGGTCCATGTGCTAGGGGGAAGAGATGAAAGTGCTTGCCACATGATCAAGTCATAAGGCCTGGTAATGGTTCTAGTGCGCTCATACCGTTTGGTGGTGTGTCTTCACCAGCATAGCATAAAGCAACTCAAATGATAATGTGTGGAAATGGGGTTTCCGTTACTGTTAGACCCGACAGCCTTAGGGTGATCATTCCCCAACCTTTCACCTGCCTCCCTCCACTTTTCTGACAGTGTCTTTGCTGGTTTTAGGACTTGGTGCACTTTACCACTGCTAACCAGTGCTAAAGTGCATATGCTTTCTTTCCCTTTAACATGGTAACATTGTTCATCCCCAATTGGCCTATCTGATTTACTTATAAGTCCCTAGTAAAGTGCACTACATGTGCCCAAGGCCTGTAAATTAAATGCTATTAGTAAGCCTGCAGCACTGTTTGTGCCACCCACAAAAGTAGCTCCTTAACCATGTCTCAGGCCTGCCATTGCCAAGGCCTGTATGTGCAGTTTCATTGCCACTTTGACTTGGCGTTTGAAAGTACTTGCCAAGCCTTAAACTCCCCCTTTTCTACATATGTCACCCCTAAGGTAGGCCCTAGGTAACCCATATGGCAGGGTGCTACGTAGGCAAAAGGCAGGACATGCACATATGTGTTTTGTTTTATATGTCCTGGTAGTGGAAAACTCCTAAATTCATTTTCCACTACTGTGAGGCCTGCTCCTTTTGTAGGCTAGCATGAGGACTGCCCTTATATACTTTTTGAGTGATCGTTTCCAATCTGAAAGGGGTAACCATGTCATATTTAGTACGGTCAGAATGGTAATAGAAAATCTTGCTTAATGGTGAGGTTGAATTTTTTATTACTATTGGAGAAATGCCACTTTTAGAAAGTGAGCATTTCTCTGCACTTAAAATCATCTGTGTGTTACAGACTGTCTCCAATCAACGTCTGTGCTGGTTGACAGCACTCTTCTGCATTTCACCCAGACAACCACAAACGCAGCGCACTCAGTCACATCTGCATTCATCTGCATACTGAATGGGTCTTTCTGGACTGGAAGGGTGGAGGGTCTAACACTTACATTTCAAAGGCCAGTGGCCTGCCCTCATAAAGGTACTCATAGCCCCCACAGGGACCCTGGCAGACAGGAGTGGGCTGAAATGGGAACTTGTGCACTTCAAAACCACTCTTTGAAGTCTTCCCCACTTCAAGAATTTTTGGGTATATAAACTGTGTCTCTGACCCCACCTACTCAGACACTTCTGGACCTACACCTGCACCCTGTCAGAGGAGCTGCCTGGCTGCCCAAAGAACTCATCTGGACTGCTTTGCTGTGAGGGACTGCTGCCCTGCTGGCCTCTGACTTTGCTGGAAGGACTCTGCCTTCCCCCAAAAGTGCTCTCCAAGGGCTTGGATTGAGCTTGCCTTTTATTTCTGAGGTCTCAGGGCCAACAAAGACGTCACCTCTTCAAGAAATTCCATGTGTGTCGAAAATTGACGCAACGCCTGTCGAAATTGACGCAAAGCCTGCATTGCAACCGAGAAATCGCCACACAGCCGTCCGCAACGACGCAGCCCGACTTCCCAACTGGAAATTCGATGCAGCACCAACCTTACGACGTAAAGATTAGACACATTGCCTACCGGATGGACGCAGCACCTGTGCCTTCTTCCAGCGTGGCAAGATTTTTCACACATCATCCCTGGGCATCAAAATATCTCTGCATCGCAGTGAGGAACCAAGACTGCGTGCGAAAAATGGCACAAATCCCTTGCAGCGTGGAGTGAAATGACGCATTGTCTGTGCTGCGTCGGAAAATCTGACGGAACACCTTATGTTTTCAGGCATCTCCTCCTCTGCAATACCCGTGCGTTGTTATTTTTGATGCATACCAGGTACTGTGTGTGACAAATAGACAACTGTTTAGTTCTAAGGATTGAGACTCTTTTAAACCTTTTAAAAGTGATATTTCAACTTAAGCTTATTGGATCTTTGTAGTTTTGACTTTATTTTGTTCAGATAAATATTATCTGTTTTTTCTAAAGCTGTGGGGTGTACTTTTGTGGTGTTTTCACTGTGTTACTGTATGATTTTTTGCACATATACTTTACACATTGCCTTCTAAGTTAAGCCTGACTGCTCAGTGCCAAGTTACCAGAGAGTGGGGACAGGATAAATTGGACTGTGTGTGACTTATCCTGACTAGGATTTTGGTCCCTACTTGGACAAGAGTGTATACCTCTGCCAACTAGAGACCCCATTTCTAACAGTGACTATCACTTCTTCATTACCACTTAAAATTACTTTGGGACTCATTTAAAGTTTGGTGGAGGGGGTTAGTCCGTCACAAATGTGCCAGATATCCCATCTGCCGTATTACGATCCCTTTATATCCAATATGAATCGTAAAACGGCAGACAGGATATCCAGCGTGTTTGTGATGGAGTAACACGTCCGCCAAACTCTAAATCAGGCCCTTTATTTGTTTTGATCGTATTAAAACAGCACACTTATGAATTACAAAATGTACTTAATTTTTGCTTTCCTAACTGTTGAATCCATTGAGTTAAATTTCAGGTTTTTACATGTTGTCTGTGTGGGTAGCAAGCGACATCCTGAGATCGTAAAGAGTACTTCCCTTTAAACACTCCTCGGGTTTTGCAGTCAGAGAATGAAAAGTAAACACCTAACCCATTTTTTTTTTTTAGAAATTTATTTATTCACCTTTTAAGAAAAATCAGCACAACAGGGTTGCGTAATGCAGTAAACAACATCAACAACATGACAGGTTACAAGTGCACCGTCACTTAACCACATTTTCAGAGTGATATCCAGAATTTCTCAATTCCTTGATGACCTAAAGGCAGACAGCAAGTAAGAAAATGCAGGAAAAATCAGGGGGATGGGGGAGAAGAGAGAGAGAGAGAGAGAGAGAGAGAGAGAGAGAGAAAAAAGAAAGAGAGGAGCGCCCCAGGCCATCCAGAAGATACGCTCCAGAGCCTCCCAGAACTAACACCTCGTTTCCATGTAGGCAGGAGGGAGGTCCAATGGGTCCAGGTACAACCAGCCACATACCATTCCTCCCCCATATATATCACTAGTCCACGCCCCTCTTCACACCCTGGGATTCCACCAAAATAGCCACAGAACTGAGCTCCAATCTTCAGCGACCTCCATCATACCCCCCCTTACTCTGCACGTCGCTCCCCTTATGCCATTCTCCCCGAGAATTCCATTCACTCAGACCCTTGCGCTGCAGCACTCGGCAGCCATTCCTGATAGTCAGAGTCACACGAGCTCCCAGTAGCCTCAATGTCTCCCTCCTCAGGCTCACCTCCCAGACACTCAGTCATACTGTTCCAAGCTTCCAGATCCTGCTCCGCATGCTCATCTGTCCGGACCCCAGGGAGTATATACTCCTCAGCCGTTGCCCATTCCACTAGATCCGCCATCCATTTGTCACAGGAGGAGGAGTTGGGCTGGCCCAGTGAATAGCAGTGCGCCGCTTCGCCAGTATCAGCCCCAGCTGCACAAACTGGCATGTCATTTTGCAACCTTTTTTGGGGAGAGGCAACAATCCCAGCAAACAATGCTGCATCATCATCTCTATTTTAACTGTTGTGGTAACTTTTAGCACTCTCACTATCTCACACCAAAACGATTGCAAGAACCTGCAGAGCCAGTTGACATGTTCAAAAGTGGCAGGAGAGGTGGCGCAGAGCACACAGTTGTCAGTGCGAGCCAGAAATATTCTATGCAAAAGCTGCGGCGTTAGATACGCCTATGCAAAAAATTAAATTGCGCCAATTTAAATCTGGCAATACTGGAAACTTCCTGCACTAGCACGCATGCCCTGTTCCATTCCCCATCATCCAGTGGTAGCTCCAGATCTGCATCCCACATTGCACGCCCCACTGACCTATCTATTCGTCTTTCTCTTTTTAGGGCTCCATACGCTCTGGAGAGAAGACCTCCAGCAGACCCCGGATCCAACAATGTCCTCATCAAATGGGGCTTTGAAGGTTCACCCAAAAGGAGGTCCAAATCTCTCAAGCTGTACTCGATCGATATACTGGCATAGTGCAGGAACTGTCCCACTCCAAAGTGTGTCACTGCCTCCTCCAAGGTGACAAAAGTGCCATTCTGGTATAAATCCCCTGCATTGTTGCAGCCACCTATTCGCCAGCTCGTGAAGTCCAATCTGTGATGCACACAAAAGGGTGCTGCCACCAAATTGGAAGCAGGAGCGCATAAGGTGCTGGTCGGATCACCCGGGTGACCGCCCGCTCCTAAATCCGGCCACCTCTGAGACCACAAATAGAGCACCTACCGGTTCCTTGAAGCACTTCAAATGTGACAAGATAAACAGAATTTAAAGACATCTTCATTTATTGCTGGGGCTTTCCCGACTCACCAAAAATCGGTTTATGACCCACAGTTTGGGTAACACTGCTTTAGACAATTTAATGTTTATCTCAATCTCTGGGTTAAAACATCTGAAATTGATTCCACCTGTGACACTGTACACAACCATTGCTCCTTTGTCCTACGTTAGCACAGTAATAGAGTAGTATAGATTTGGATTTTGCAGTTAGTTCACTTCACGTTTTTTTAAATGCAGGAGGTTGGACCTGGCCCTTTTTGCAGTGTCATCCCCAAACTTTTTGCCTCCTTCCTCCTATTTTTTTCTGACCTCTTGCTGTTGGCTCTTAGACTCTGAGCACTTTATCACTGCTGATCGTTGCTAAAGTGCAGGTGCTTTCCCTTCTAATGTTGGCATGATTGGCTTACACCTGTTTGGCACATTTAATTTACCTGTAAGTTCCTTGTACAGTGGTATCCCTGTACCCAGGTGCTGCAAATTAAATGATACTTGTGGGCCTGCAGCGCTGCTTGTGTCACCCACTGAAGTAGCTTTTCATACCTGTCTCAGGCCTGCTATTGCAGGGCCTGTTTGCGCAATTTCTGTCACAGGGACCCAGCATCTAAATTTACTTGCCAGTCCCAGAACTCCCCTTTTGCTAAATGTAAGCCACCCCCATAGTAGGCCGTAGCTAGCCCTATGGGCAGGATGCTATGTATGTAGAAGGCAGGACACGTGCCTGGTTGCATGGCCTGTCCTGGTGATGACAAACAGCCTATTTGGTTTCTCACTGCTCTGAATGCTGCCTTCTCATAGGATTGCATTGGAAATGCTCTGCCTTATGTCTAGGGTGTATTGTCTGCTTTATGAGAGGTAGCGTAGGCAAGTTTGGTATGGTTGTAATGGTAGTGAGAAATGCTGCTTACTGGTGTAGGTGGATTTTTTTTATTACCATTATAGAAATGCCACTTCTAGAAAGTGCGCATTTCTCTGTGCTTATGACTGGTGTTTTGCAGCTTGACTCCAATCCACGTCTAGACAGAGTGACAGTTGGGGCTTTGTGCATACTTTTCAGACAGCCTGTACACAGGGATGATGGAGGTGTCACAGAGGTGCATCTGCATGCTGAATTGTCTTTCTTGGCTGAGAGAAGGGGAAGCAGGGCATACCTGCGTTTGTAAAGGCTGTGCCCTGGCCTCACACAAAGGCCTTGCTTACCCCCAATTGATGTCTGGAGCCTGTGCTGGAGATGAGAGGGGACACTCCTGGAACCAGCTGTAACTGGTGGGTACCTCCTCTCCATCTCTTAGATAACCTTGTGCAAAACTGAGTATAAGTACAGGGTTTTTTCCCCCATGAAAAAGACACGTTTAACATACTTGGAACTGGACACAGAATACTTCTGGAGGGACTCACCAGGAACCACCCTGGACAGCTGCTGCTGCTGTGCTGACCTGTGGCCTGCTGGGTCATTAGGAGGAACTACCACTGACTGCATCCCTCTTGTGCTGGCCTGCTGCTGGGCCCTGCTGCCCTGTGTTTCCTTCTGTCCCTCCAGAGGCTCGGTGCTGTGGCCCCTGCCCTCTGTAACCTTAAGGGTTCCAGCGTGAAGAGCGCTTCCCTTTGTCTGCTGGAGCGCATGGACTATAGCTCTGCGGGACATCCAAATCACGCTGCGAGAGCGCAGTATTTCCAATTGCCCCACTCCATGAGAGCACTTTGTTTCATTACCTACAGCGCCCGGAGAGAGCTTTCCGTGGTTCCTGTGAGGAACAATCTCCGCTGCGACCCAGGCTCCCGAAGATCATTGAGCGTGTCGAAAGCGCGCTGTGTCCCGTGCCCCTGGGCCACTGCAAAGTGAAGAAGGGAGCAAGCGTGCCCCTAATGGTGCCCCTGGGGTGAAGCGTGCTGCAGCCAGCACCCACAGGGCACCAGCCGGCCCCAACTTTGGCCCTGATCACCGCTGCGGCCCGGCAGGTGGAGAAAAACACTTGTGCACCAGATCGGGTGTGGGTGAGTGAAGGTCGGCGGCCCCAGGAGGGAGAGAGACCTCATCGGAGGTCCCTCTGGATTCCAGGACCGCCTGGAGAGCAGGACGTGGGGGATGCGAGGGTAAGTCTCCTCTTCCCCCGGTCGCTGCCAGAGGAGCGTGAAGCTCCGATCTTGGCATAGTGTTTTCTTTTGGGTCCCCGTACCCTCTAGAGCTGGTCGTGGAACTGGGGGTCCCTGGGAACAATTCATGCCCCGGATTGGGTGGTGGCCCCAGGAGGGGCCCCTACAAAGGATCGAAGGGGGTGCGTGCCGCCCCTTCCCTGCTCCAGTCATCAGGTGGCCTCCATTTTGGCTCAGAGGAGCGCTGGAGGCCCCCTTTCCTTCGAAACTGATCATAGAGGGTTCCTGTTATAGGACAGTATGATGATAATGTAATTTGGTTGATGCACCATATATTTCCTAATGTTCCTTTTATGGGCATTTATGCTGATGTGTTTTGCATGACTTGCCATGTGTTCTCTAATGTTGTGATGTTCCTGTTATGGGCATTTATGAGGGTATGTTCAGTAGGGCAAGTGCATTTTTAGTAACGTTTTGACTGTGAAGTTATGCCTTTCTGGTGACATGTGTTTTTACCATGATATGTGCATTATTGTAGTAATGTTTTCCTGACTACTGCTTATGTTGCAGAATAATGAGTAACCTGTGTTTTATTTGTGACTACTGCTGGTTTTTGCAGCGTAACAGTACTGTGTAATGTTCTGACAACTACTTAGGTAGCAGGGTATTACTGACATGTTGTGTTTGGTCTAATAATGGTGTGTACAATACAGTCTATTGTTATATAACTTGGTGTTGTGTTTCCTTTGTGGTGGTGATGGTGTGTCATGTGTGTTGTATAAACGCTTTACACATTCCTCTGGGATAGGCCTGCCTGCTCGTGCCAAGCTAGGAAGGGGGCGAGCAGGGGTTATCTTGGGTGTGTAACCCCCTCGACCTCACTAGAGTGGGTGGGTTCTGCCTGGCTGAGGTGCATACCCGAGCCAACCAGAAACCCCATTTCGAACATTGGTTGTCAGCGGTGAGGATAGGACTTGCGCTTGCACAATACCATTGTGACTCATTATTTCACCACATAGATTGTGTTTAGACCATCACATGTTTTATTTCTCCTGACTTTCTCTCATTGGTCATTTTTTCTGTTTTCAGTTCTTACTCCTGGGTATTTGGGTTTGTCACACTTGTGTTTACATTATCAAGATGGGGCCAACCTTTAACCTAGAGGACCTGCCATTTTACACACTGGAGGAATTAAAGGGGCTCTGTAGAGAGAGGGGACTGCCAGAGAGCGGACACCGCAGGAGATCTCTAAATTTCTTTGAAAGGTTTGTGACATATGCCCAGAGGAAGAGTGTTCTTAGGGGGTACTCAGAGGATCCTGATTGTAGTGAGGATTCCCAATGGGAGGGCTCCCAGACCTCATCCCTAGTGAGCGGTGAAGAGACTGACCAGGAGGGTGAGAATGACCTTGCGGGGACGCCAGTTGACAGGGAAGGTCCCAGTGAAAGGGAGCTCCTTGCTGCGTCCAGAGTAAGGAGCAGTGTCACCTCTTGTTACTTGTCGCCTGATGAGCTTAGAAATAGGCGGGAAGAGAGGGACCTGAAGTTGCAGCTAGCGTGACTGGCTGTAGAGGAGCGAAGGGCTGAGGTGGAAAAGACCTTAGTGCAGGAAAGGGTGGCAGAGGCAGAGAGGGCCTTTGCCAGAGAGAGACTCGCTGTTGAGCGTAGTATGAAGGGTTTGAACTCACCAGCACTGCAGGTGGAGTCTAGCGGTGGCAGCAATGTAAAGTGCAATGGCAAAGATGATCCTCACAAACCCACAGATCTGGTACGCAGGTTCCAAGAGGGGGGTGACATACGTCAGTGGTTAAAGGAATATGACAGGGATCTGGTAGAGCACAGGATCCCTGAGAAGGATTGGGGGACTGGCCTAGGGAGCTATATTCCTGAGGAAGGGAGGGATGCCCTACTGGCTCTGGAAGGGAGTAACAGCAAGGGGTATTCCACTATGAAGAACGCACTGATTATGAAGTATGGGTTTTCCCATGAGGAATACAGAAAGAGGTTCAGGGGCAGTAAGAAACTGTCCCACCAGTCTTGGGAGGAGTTCGTGAAGGATTGCTGCATGGCACTGGATGGATGGGTGAAGGGTAGCACAATAGACAGTTTTGAAGGGCTGCTTAATCAGATTGTCAGAGAGCACCTGCTTTGTTGTTGTTTTCAGGGCTACACCAACACTTGTCAGTGTGTGAGCCCTCTGACCCCAGAGAGCTTGCAAAGGAGGCAGACCTCTTGGTGAGGGCCAGAGGGTCTGGTGATGCATTTGGGGGTATTCCTAAAGGGAATGGTCTAGGTGTTTCCCTACCATGTGTGGTGGGAGAGGCTTGTGTCCCCAGTAGGTCCCAGTGTAGTGGGATGGGTTTGGGATCCCATGTCCTATCTCAGAGGAGAGGGAGTCTGGGTGGGCTGAGTCCCAGGATGTCCGAGATCCAGTCTCAGAGTCTGGTTGGTTCCATGAGTGAACGTCAGGAGGGGAGCCTAGCCTGCACCGTAGGGCCAGCTGCTGAGAGGGATCCCATTTTGCCAGGAGGACTTGGGCAGGTGGCTTGTGATAGCGTTCCGCCAATTCAGGTATCTGGTAGTTTCACTCCAGAGTGGAGAAGGCGGAAATCCAGGCGTAAGGTTGATAGGGGGTTGAGGGCCCCAGTGGAAAACTGGGAGGGTTAGGGTTCAGCTCTGAAGTCAGAGCCCTCCAAGAATGAACCTGGTG
This sequence comes from Pleurodeles waltl, assembly GCF_031143425.1. NCBI lineage: Eukaryota > Metazoa > Chordata > Amphibia > Caudata > Salamandridae > Pleurodeles > Pleurodeles waltl. Next base: position 1,068,824,653 of record NC_090439.1, on the reverse strand, counting down.
ATAACATTTTTGGGCTGGGGGGATCCAGGCTCTGCCAGGTGGGCAGAGGTCAGGAGAACTGCACCAGCCAGTCTCTAGCGCAGCCCTTATGGAAGGTGTTTCCCTTGTGGGGGTAGGTGTGCCCCCCAGGAAGTCTTAGTTCACCAGGCAGTGGTCCAGCCTCAGGGTGGTGACTTTGGGCTGGGTGGGCAGGTTCAGAGGGTAAACTCTGACCTGATGGTGGTGGGTGGTTGCTGTGCTCACCCCGTGTGTAACTTGTAGAGGTACTTCCCATGGTGGGTGGGTGCGGAACTCTGGGAGTGGGATTCGGGGAGGGAGAGACTCACACAGGACCCTGGTGCAATCCAAGGGTGGTGACCCTGGGTTGGGAGGCCATTTGAGGGGTGGTGATCCTGGGCTGGTGGGAGAATTGTGCAGGACGGCTGTACCCAGCACCCTGACAGTTCTGGATTCTGGTGGTGCCGCTCCTTGGTGAAGGTGATAAGATCTTAGAAGGATGGATGGGGGAGGATAGCCTTGCCTCTAACCCCCGTGCATCCTATGGGTGCGGACCTAGGTTGGTGGATCAGTGGCAGGGTCGACTCCCTGAGCTGGTTGGAAGTGGAGTGGAGAGAGGTTGCTAAGCACCTGGGACTGCCACCCCCCACCCAGTGATGTTTCAGAGATCAGAGACCCCAGAATACCCTGGGGCCTGACTCTGGCCAGTGGCAGCTACGGAGCACCCTTGGGTTAGCTTAGGTTGTCTGGAAAGCATTGACAGAGGGAACCAACTGAGATCAGAGTGGCGTAGAACTGGAGTGTGCCCCTGCAGATTCAGGCCAGGGTCCATGTTCTATGGCCCCAATCAGGGAAGCCCATCAAGTATTGCTTGGTCTCCCCTGGCTTTAGGCTGGTGGGGGGGTTGTGTTGGACCTGGCCCTTTTTGCAGGGTCATCCCCAAACTTTTTGCTTGCTTCCTTCTATTTTTTCTGAGCTCTTGCTGTTGGCTCTAGGACTCTGAGCACTTTAGCACTGCTGATAAGTGCTAAAGTGCAGGTGCTCTCCCTTCTAAAGTTGGTATGATTGGCTTACATCTAATTGGCACATTTAATTTACCTGTAAGTCCCTTGTACAGTGGTATCTCTATACCCAGGTCCTGCAAATTGAATGCTGCCTGTGGGTCTGCAGCGCTGCTTGCGCCACCCACTGAAGTAGCCTTTCAAACCTGTCTCAGGCCTGCTAGCGCAGGGCCTGTGTGTGCAGTTTTCTGCCATAGGGACCTGGCATCTAAATTTACTTGCCAGGCCCAGAACTACCTTTATGCTACATGTAAGCCACCCCTAAGGAAGGCCCTAGCTAGCCCTATGGGCATGGTGCTATGTATGTAGAAGGCAGGACATGTGCCTTGTTGTTTTTCCTGTTCTGGTAGTGACAACCAGTCTATTTGGTTTCTCACTGCTGTGAGGGCTACCTTCTCATAGGATTGCATTGGAAATGCTCTGCCTTATGTCTAGGGGGTATTGTCTGCTTTATGAGAGGTAGCGTAGGCTTGTTTGGTATGGTTGTAATGGTAGTGAGAAATGCTGCTTACTGGTGTAGGTGGATTTTGTTATTACCATTATAGAAATTCCACTTCTAGAAAGTGAGTATTTCTCTGTGCCTATGACTCTGGTGTTTTGCAGCTTGACTCCAATCCATGTCTGGGCAGAGTGACAGCTGGGCTTTGTGCATACTTTTCAGACAGCCTGCACACTGGGAGGGTGGAGGTGTCACAAAGGTGCACCTACCAATTGAATGGTCTTCCTGGGCTGAGAGAAGGGGAGGCGGGGCACACCTGCATTTGTAAAGTCTGTGCCCTGCCCTTATACAAAGGGCTTGTTTACCCCCAACTGGGGTCTGGAGCCTGTGCTGGAGGAGAGAGGGTACACTCCTGGAACCAGTTGTAACTGGTTGGAACCTCCTCTCCACCTCATTGTTAACCTTGTGCAAAACTGAGTATAAGTGCAAGGGGGTTTTCCCCATGAAAAGGACACATTTTTAAAATACTTGGAACTGGACACAGAATGCTGCTGTAGGGACTCATCAGGAACTGCCTTGGACTGCTGCTGTGCTGACGTGCGGCCTGCTGGGTCACTAGGAGGAACTGCCACTGACTGCATCCCCCTTGTGCTGGCCTGTTGCTGGGCCCTGTGTTTCCTTCTGTCCATCCAGAGGCTGGGTGCTGTGGCCCCTACCCTCTGTAACCTTAGGGGTTCCAGCGTGAGGAGCACTTCCCTTTGTCTGCTGGAGTGCATGGAGTAGAGCTCTGCTGGACATCCACTTCACGCTTCGAGAGCGCAGTATTTCCAACTGCCCATGCCGTGAGATCACTTTGTTTCATTGTCTACAGCGCCTGGAGAGTGCTTTCTGTGGTTCCTGTGAGGAACAATCACCGCTGCGACCCCGGCTCTCAAAGATCGTTGAGTGTGTTGAAAGTGCGCTGTGTCCTGTACCCCCAGGGCACCACAAAGTGAAGAAGGGAGTAAGTACGTTCCTACCGGTGCCCCCGGGGTGAAGCGCGCTGGAGGCAGCGCCCCAGGGGCACCTGACGGCCTCCACTTTGGCCCCAATCACTGCAGCAGCCCGGCAGGTGGGAAAGAAACACTTGCGAACCAGATCAGATGTGGGCGAGTGAAAGTTGGCAGCCCCAGGAGTGAGAGAGACCTCATCGGAGGTCCCGCTGGATCCCAGGGCTGCCCGGAAAAGAGGACACGGGGGAGGCGACGTTAAGTCCCGTCTTCCCCCGGTCGCTGCCAGAGGAGCGTGAAGCTCTGATCTTGGCCTAGTGTTTTCTTATGGGTCCTCCTCCCCCTCGAGGGCCGGTCGTGGCCCTGGGGGGTCCTCTGGGACAATTGATGCCCCAGATTGGGTAGTGGCCCCAGGAGGGCCCCCTACAAAGGAACAAAGGGGGTGCGTGCCACCCCTTCCCTGCTCCAGTCATCAGGTGGACCCCATTTTGGTGCTGAGGAGCGCTGGGGACCACCTTTCCCTCTAAACTGGTCATAGAGGGCTCCTGTTATGGGACAGTATTATGGTAATGTGATTTGGCTGATGCACTATATATTTCCTAATGTTCCTTTTATGGGCATTTATGCTGATGCGTTTTGCATAATTTGCCATTTTTTCTCTAATGTTCTGATATTCCTGTTATGGGCATTTATGAGGGTATGTTCAGTAGGGCATTTTTAGTAACGTGGTTACTATGGCGTTATGCCTTTCAGGTGACATGTGTTTTTACCATGATATGTGCAATATTGTAGTAATGTTTTCCTGACTACTGCTTATGTTGCAGACTAATGAGTAACCTGGGTGTTTTATGTGACTACTACTGTTTTTACAGGGTAACAGTACTGTGTAATGTTCTGACAACTGCTTGGGTAGCAGTGTATTACTGACATGTTGTTTTTGGTCTAATAATTTTTGTGTACAATAGAGTTTATTTTTATATAACTTGGTGTTGTGTTTCCTTTGTGGTGGGGATAGTGTGTCACATGTGTTGTGTGTGTTGTGCAAACGCTTTACACACTGGGATAGGCCTGACTGCTCGTGCCAAGCTACCAAGGGGGTCTGCAGGGGTTATCTTTCGTGTGTAACTCCCTCACCCTGACTAGAGTGGGTGGGTTCTGCCTGGCTTAGGTGGATACCCGAGCTAACCAGAAACCCCATTTCTAACATAGTACAAAAGGCGTACAGTGGAATTGATCCATTTAGCAGTCCTGTGCAAATATATAGGGCACACAGTTCATCTGCTGCTGATAGGATGTGATTTATTTTAACAAATTTTAATTCAGATGATTGATCTACTCTGTAGCGTGTGAAAGGAGTACTAAAGTAAAACAAAATTAAAGTGGTACACGTAATGTGTCTGTTTCATGTCATTTACCTAGCACAGTCTGCGGTAGGATGAAACTCAAGGGAAAGCATTGTCGTCTTTCCAATACATAGGATCATGTAATCCCCTTATAAAGCCCATCTCTGATTTCCTAATGACAGGTGGCTTGTGACTGCCTGTAACAAAGAAGTAAAGTAGCTGCTCAGATGTAATAACTTATTACAGTTGACTTCTGACATAATGTCTGGAGCAGTGGCGGCTGCCACTGAAGGGGAGCATAGGAGCAGTGGGGATAAAACATTAAAAAAAAAAAATACTTGCCTAGCTTGTCGGGAGATGGCTTTGTCTCCTGCGTCCTCATCCCGAGCAGCCTTGTCCTCTTCTGGGAAGCACACAAGCACACAGGCTCCCAGGCTCCCCTCAGCCAATCACTGGCATGACAGCAGCATCGTGATTGGTGTGAGCGGCCTCGTTCGGCATTCACACAGGGAGTGGACTCTGTGCACTTTCAGTACAGTGCAGCCGGGTGGAGAAATGCTTAGTGCGCATGTCTGTTTGGCCGCCCCAACATGGCTGGCCAAACAGACATGCACACTTATGGTGCACATACCCCTCCTCCTCCAGCCACCCCCCCCCCCCCCCAACCCAACCTGGCTCCAGATAAAAATAAAATGATGATAACGTTCTGTTGTTATTTGTTATCATTTTATTTTTTCTTCTCCCCACAAGCCGTGGGGCGACGCCTCTCTGCCTTAGCGGAGGAGCCGCCACTGGTCTGCTGCCCGAGCAGGCAAATTGCAGGCTTAATTTATACAAGGAAATATGAAAATCGGAACTGACTTGTGTTTCCTCTTATATGTTTCTCTAAAATGAAAAGAGACCAGCAGAAAGAAGTCATTGATGGCAATACGTTTATTTTGTTCCATGCTATAGATGATTGTTTCAACACATTTTTTTGTAATCTGACTTGCATGAAATCCATCCTAATGTTTGGATAAAACTATTTATCTGCCTTTTGGTGTGTTAGATTTCACACTACAGGTTCTGCTTTTATTCTTCATGTCTGAAATGAACATGAAAGAGCAAGATGCCAAGGATTCAAGCAGTTTGTGAGAAGAGTGATGGTGTGATCATTTATTTATTTCAAGGAATAAAATACCGTCTGCCGTAAATTAAAATTATATTGCAAGACACCTTTGACTCCTATGACGTTATAAAGGAGATTGGCTTGCGGGCTCGTTCCTCTTAATGGTCGTGGATCTTCTCTGTGACTTGCAACATCTGTATAATGTACCTCAGGGGGTACTTTATCCCATATGTAATTTGTTAAAGCAGAGACAGGCATGCAGTGGGACAAAGTTCAAGGGATGGAATTGTCTTCTGTTTATTGCTAAAGAAGCACAGACGTACAGTGAGGTGAACTTCAAGGGATGGAATTGTCTGCTGTGTAATGCTATAGGTTCACAATCATGCAGTGAAGAGGTGAAGGGTTTGAATTATATGTTCTGGAATGCTGTGTAAGGACTGGCATAAAGTGATACAAGTTGAAGGGTTTCTGTTGTCTGCTCTGTGGTGCTATATAGGCACGGCAATACAGTGAGACAAACTTCAATGGATGCAGTTGTGTGCGTAATGATATTGATTACAAAGCAGGGGCAGTCATTGAAACAAAGTTCAAGAACTGGAACTTCCTGCTTTGTAGTGTGTAGAAAGCAGAGGCCTGCGGTGAGACAGAGTTGAATGGATGTAGTTGTCTGCTATGTAATGCTGTATATGCAGAGTTATGCAGGGAGATGAAGTTCAGTGGATGGATTCACCTTTGAGATGTTGCGTAACAGCACATTTAATGTGAGGCGATGCTCAGGGTCTGGAATCGTCTGCTTTGTAATGCTGGGTCAGCACAGTTATACAGTGAGACCAGGTTCAATGAATGGAACTGTCTTCTTTTGTATTACCATATTTCACACCTTGAACTTAACCTTACTGCACACCTCAGCTATACTGCACTGTAAAGCAGCCAGTGCTGCTCCTCTCTACATGCTTTACAGCGCTGTATTTTCAGAGGTTTACGGTAAGAGGAAGTTAAACAGGTGACATTGTCGGCTTTCCAGTGCTGTATAAGCACAGTCTTTCAGGGAGACGTGGGACTGTCTGCCTTCTCATATTATCGTATCCAAGACTTTGAGTAAGACAAGGTTCAGTAAGTGAAACTGTCTACTAAAGAGTGTTTTTTTAAACACAGGTTTACACAAGGCAAGCTCAAGGCTGTGAATCCGACTACTTCATTGTGTTGTATCAGCATGGGCTTCTACAAGACAATGGCCGGTGGGTGAAACTCTGCTTTACAGTGCTGCATACGCACAAGTGTACTCAAGACAAGGTCAAAGGGGAGAAGCTATCTGTTTACACGGCTGTATAAGCACATGTTTACTCAAGACAAAGTCAAAGGGGTGAAACTATCTGCTTTACAGTGCTGCATAAGCACATGTTTACACCAGACAAGGTCAAAGTGGTGAAACTATCTGCTTTACATGGCTGCATAAGCACATGTTTACACCAGACAAAGTCAAAGTGGTGAAACTATCTGCTTTACAGTGCTGCATAAGCACATGTTTACACCAGACAAGGTCAAAGGGGTGAAAGTATCTGCTTTACACTGCTGCATAAGCACATGTTTACACCAGACAAAGTCAAAGTGGTGAAACTATCTGCTTTACACGGCTGTATACGCACGTTTACTCAAGACAAAGTCAAAGGTGAAACTATCTGCTTTACACTGCTGCAGAAGCACTTGTTTACACCAGACAAGGCCAAAGGGGTGAAACTATCTGCTTTACAATGCTGCATAAGCACATGTTTACACCAGACAATGTCAAAGTGGTGAAACTATCTGCTTTACACTGCTGCATAAGCACATGTTTACACCAGACAATGTCAAAGTGGTGAAACTATCTGCTTTACACTGCTGCATAAGCACATGTTTAAACCAGATAATGGCCAGTGGGTGAAAATGTCTGCTTTACAGTGCTGCATAGGCACAGGTGTACTCAAGACAAGGTCAAAGGGGTGAAAGTATCTGCTTTACAGGGCTGTGTAAGCACAGGTGTACTAAAGACAATGTCAAAGGGATGAAAGTATCTGCTTTACACGGCTGTATAAGCACATGTTTACTCAAGACAAAGTCAAAGGGGTGAAACTGCTGTACAGTGCTGTATAAGCACAAGTGTACTCAAGACAATGTCAAAGGGGAGAAACTATCTTCTTTTCAATGCTATATAAGCACGTTTACACCAGAGAAGGCCAAAGGGTTGCAACTACGTGCTTCACAGTACTGTATAAGCACATGTTTACACAAGACAAGGTCAAAGGGGTGAAACTGTCTGCTGCACAGGACTGAATCAGCTGTACAGTGCTGAATAAGCATGGGTTTACACTTTACAAGGTGAAAGAGTTGAAACTGTCTAGTTTACAGTGCTCTGTTTGCTATGCTCTAGTTTATATGCTCTGCTTTATATAAGACAAGGGTCTAGGCGTGCAGCTGCTTTGCAGTGTTGAATAAGCAGAGGTGTTCTGCAAGACAAGGCCTAAGGGGTAAAACTGACTACTTTACATTGTGGTGTAAGCGGTAAGAATCAGGGGACAACCCAGTATTCCTAGGAACAATGGAGTATTAATACTACAAGCTCAAAGAGTTCCCTTGGATTCTCTTAATAAAAAACCTGTCAACAGGTTAACCATACAAGTACTCAAACCCTAGAAATGTAAAGAATGACTGGGAAAGGTATTTTGCGGATACAGTATATTGTAGCTAATGCAGAAATACAGCTCGCCTTAAATCAGGTAGGTGCTCCGTATGCCAATGTAGTGCTCTGTGAGGAAAAAAGTGAATATGCACAGCCAGATAAGTCAAAGAAAACGGATATGGTTGTTTATAAAAGGTCTTTATTTCAGCACCAACCAAATGTACATTCGGCCGTTGTGAAGGAACAATTCGTGTCTGATAAAGAATGTGAAACATCTTTGACATTTCGACCCATAACATCAGTTTAATAAAAGGGTCTTCATCTGAGCAATAAGCAGGTAACAACCTACAAAGACAAAAACACGTCTTCTGATTGGTGGTTGTTACAATGTAGATGGCACGTTTGTCAAACCTAAAAACAGCCGGGACTTACCTCTGTAGCATGAAAACATATTCACAGCAAGGGTGTCACACAGAATCTATGAAAAACAAATGCACCGATATATGTTATGCATTCAGGAGTATCACTTGAAATCACAAAACTAAAAACCACATGTTGCCATGTCAAAGCTTAGTTCCATATACCTGAAGGAAGCTACAAGTGAATCTAATCACTCACCAGTATGTCTCCTTTACACAAGACATTGTCCATAGAGTGAAACTGCTTTACGGTGCTAAATAAGCAGTGTTTACACAAGACAAGGTCCAGTGTATGAAACCATCTGATTTACAGGTTTCTACAAGACAAGATCCATGAGTGAAACGTTCACCTTCACAGAGCTGTATAAGAATGGGTTTACACAGGGCAAGGTGCAAAGGAGGAAACTGCCTGCTTTACAGTGCCGCATAAACTTGGATTTACACAAGGCATGTCCAAGGAGTGAAACTATCTGTTTACCCTGCTGTATAAGTTTACAGAAGACAATGGTCATAGAGGTTAACGCTTCTGGTTTGTACTGCTTTGTCAGCACAACCTACACTCAATTGTGGCTGCTGCCAATCTCATGGGGGGGAGTAATAAAATATCAACAACAAAAAACGTACCTGTCCTGCCGCTGCCTCGCTCCTCTTCTCTCCTGATAGTGTCCTAGTAGTCCCTAGGACACAAGCACCGGGTCCCCCCATGCAATCCTGGCACTGTTCTCTTGCTATACCTAGCATGAGAGCAGCAAAAGGAGTGGTCTGAGAGGCTTGGTCTGCCGCTCAGACAGTGCATTGGAATCTGTGCTGTTTCTCCAACCTGGTTGTGCAACACAGCTGGGTTGGAGAAACCTAAGTGCGCATGTCAGTTTTGCCTGCCTAAGACGGCCGGCCGGCCAAACTGACATGCGCACTTAAGTGCACTCTCTCCACCCCTCCTCCCCGCTCCCATGGTCCAGCCCACCCCCTCCCGCACATGCTGGTCCAGCCAGCAGCTGAAATACAAAACAATAATAACATATATTTTTATTTTTCAGCTGCTGGCTCTTAGCCAGTGGGGCGACGTTCCTTCGCCACTGCGGAAGAGCCGCGCCTGCCTTCACTACACATTGGAAGTGAAGTTGTCCGTTTCCAGTGCTGTAGAAGCACAGGCTTTGCCATAAGAAATGTTCAAGGGGTGAATTTATCCGTTTTCCTAAGACTATACCGCACATTAAGGCAAGGTTCGAGCGCTGTCTTCTACCCAGTGCTGTACAAACACAGGCTTCAAACTCCTGCAAGCAGAGGAGCAGCGCGTTTTCTAGTGCTGTATAAACAAAGGCCTGCATAGAGACAACCCACGAGGGTCACAGTGCTGTACAATCACACACTCTCCTCCACACAAGGTTCAGAGCGCGCAGTAGCACAGTTTAAAGGGCCGAATCACCTGCTTTACATAGCTCTGCGGGTGAAGAAACTGCTCGTATTGCGTGAAGTCCATAATGTTTATCAAACATTGATTTTGTTCCAGGATTTTTTTTTACATTTTAATGAGATTTTCTAGAAAGCACTGGTCTGTGTATTTTTGGGCTCGATTCTCCGTGATTTCAAAACGGAAAGTAAAGTATTGATTTTTCCAGTGGTCGAATCATTGAGTGTTGTTTGCTTTTTGCAGGAGCTGGGTGTTAGTATTAACGATCATTTCTTGACGTTGTCCCCTCAGCATTTCTAGCTTTTCACATTGTCATAACTATTTTGCACGGACATTAAATAGTGCGCAAGTGACTGCTATAGCGAGTAAACTGCAGATCAGGGCCTTTCCATAAACCTGAAAGTAGGGGTATGTCTCTATTCATCACAGTGCAAACCGAGGGCCAGGAAGCAGTGGAGTGCTATCCAAAAACGTTTTTTTTGTAGCAAGTCAAAGTGACACATGATAAGGTGCACACAGATCAGCTTGATGGTTGTGATCCAGTTGAGACCTCGACCAGCCATCAGGTTTCACTGTGCAGCTCTGCACCGACTCCCTTCCACTCTGGACATGACGTGTAGAATCTATGTAGGTACCAACCCTCTGCACTTATTTTGTTCTTTTGTTTCCTTACCACCAAACCCAGATCAGGATCTCCCTTAGTGTCCATCAGAGACATTTACCTCAGAAGATTTCTTCAGTGTGCAAGGGATGTCACCCCAAACACAACAGCTCTTAAACCCTGTAGAGAATGTTGCAAATGTCTGTGATATGTTAGCACCAGGTATGTCTGTGGTTTCTGGAGTTGGGCCGCGACTCTTGAGGCCTGCAACGACTGTGAGTCGATCAACCCAAAGGCCATCAGGGACAGTGAGGTGAAGCTTTACGTCGCCAAGCGTGAGAAACTCCTCTCTAGGACCAGTTCCATGTCACACTCTGCATCAGAATCCCCATCCCCATCCCCATCCCCATCCTGTTGCTGTTCCCAGAGTCTACAAAGCCGCTCTAGAGGCTGGTCTTCCTTGCAATCCACATCATCAAGTAAGTCAGAAAAGAAGCCGAAGAAATCAATGCGGGATACTACCCAGCAATTTTTGATCTCTCTCCTGAAGCCAGAAGACTTGGGATCCGATCTCGGAGCTGGTTCCAGCACAACATGAGTTTCCGGGCCAACAGCCATGCCACATCAGATCGAAGAGTTCAGCGCAGCTATGCTCTGGCTCTTCGGATCACTACTGACTCTCTCTGGCTCTCCTTCATGCCCCAAGGAGCCAAGAAGCCATCCATTGGTAGTACTGTTGGTGGGTTCTCCCTCTGGGCCAGCTTCGCCTATGGGATTAGTCCTGACCCTGCTTCCGGCAACACAAAGTATGTCAGCCCGAGCACTTTGACGCCGAGGCTGACTCCCAACGCCAGCGGAGGAGGACCTGATAGTTCTCTCTGACGACAAATCAATGCCAGTCCGATGTTGGCTGAAGTCCTACCAAAGGTGCCATTTCCCCCACTTGAATTGCTGCCTCCACAAGAGAGAACACACATTCTGCATTCCCTTTTCAGTACGAACTCAGACAGCGATGTGGGTGATGGGTTGGATCAACCCTATCAGGATGACAATTGGTATGATGACTCACAGGAGGCCAGTGGTCTTGATACCTCCCATAAATTAACCTACTTTCAACCCCTGGACCGGCCACAGAGTAATACATTTTCTACACCATAATAATGCATAGGGCAGCCACAGTACTTGACTTTCAGCTCCCAACCTTGGTCTCCCAAACCAGTGTATTTTCCTCCAACGGGGGCAGTCGTCTTCTAAGCCCCTTCTTCCAATTCATGAGGCACTGACTGGCACCTTATTGGGGGGACTGGGTCAAACCTTGTTCTGGGTCCCATCAGTCAACAAATTGCCAGCCATTGCCTTTATCCAAGAGACCCTCCTTTTCTCTCATAGCACCCTTCCCCCATCTAGTAGTGCAACCCTCCATAGGCAGGGATAGCTCCAACACCTTTCCTACCACTCCCCTCAGCAGGAAATTAAGCCAGTGGAAATGTTTAGGAAACCAGCGTTTTACTCTATCCGCCTGGCACTCCAATTAGTTAACTCCAGCTGCTTGTTGGGATACCGTTCCCATGCCCTTTGGGATTCAGTGTCAGAAGTCCTCCCTAGTGTGCCCGAGAAGGTCTGACTGGTTCTCGCTCAGGGGATTCTGGATGGTTGTAATGCAACCAAGTCACAATTCTTTGTGGCTTGGACATCACTGATTCCGTTGGGCAAGCCATCGGTTCTAGTGTTGCCTTCTACCTCCACGTGTGACTGCAATCGACTGGGTTCTGAGAAAATGTCCAGTCCTGCCTGATGGACATGTTCTTTCATGGGACTTACCTGTTTGGAGACAAGGTTTACTCTGCTCTCCAGTACTTTAGAGAGAACAGGTCTACAATGCACTCTCTTGGCCTGCCCACACCACTGAGTCAACTGCAACAGTTCTACAGCTCCTTTCATAGATTTGGTAAAAGTTCCACATGCTTCCAGCCTGTCGAGCCTCAACAACTAACTCACCAATTTTGAGGCAAGGTTAAGGCCCTGGTGCCCACCGCCCCCATGGCCAAGGTTTTGGGGCCACCCAGTCTACACCTCCGCTGCAGCCCTACCTGCCCAATTACTTTAGCGTGCACTTCCAGGAGCACAACCACCGGGTGGAAGACACAATCCACCTATTCTTTCTGGGTTGGCAGGCAATAACATCAGACAGGTGGGTTCTACAGATTGTTTGCAGGGGATATGTCTTGCTCTTCTTCTTGTCCCCGCGGCACCTTCCACTGCCTCCAAGCAACAGGAGGGCCGTCTCTCCATTTGTTGGCTGGAAGTGTAATCCCTTTTGGTCAAAGGGGCTGTTGAGAGGGTGCCAGCACCAGAAGTAGGACATGATTGTTGTTCCTTTTACTTTCTGGTGCCCAAGAAAGATGGAGGCCTGTGGTCTGCTTTAGACCTGGGCCCTCTCAGTGCCTTCCTCGATGAGGAGATATAGAAAATGCTTACCATAGCCCAAGTCTTATCTGCACTCGACCCTGCAGACTGGATGGTGGAGTTGAACCTGCAGGATACCTATTTCCATATACCCATCTTGTAAGCTCACTGACCCTACCTCCGGTTTGTAGTGGGACAGGAGGATTTTTATTTTGCTGTGCTCCCCTTTGGTCTCCCCAGTTCACCTCGGGTGTTCATGAAAGTGAACCAACAGTGGTGATCGATGCATCGCTTCTGGGTTGGGGCTGCCATCTGGGAGAGGTGAAGATCAGAGGCCTCATGTCTCCGGCAGATACCCGGCTCCACATCAGCCTTCTGGAGCTGAGGGCCATTTGCTATGCGCTGAAAGCCGTCCTTCCGCCCATCAAGTGGAAGCTGGTTCAGGTGCTCACAGACGGCACCACCACCATGTGGTAATGCCAACAGGGCAGGGTGGGAACTCACACTCTGTGTCAGGAGATGCTTTGCCTCTAGAGATGGCTGAACCTCCAGGGAATTTCCATGCAGTTTCTTTGAATACCAGGGTGGACCTACTCAATCGTCGATGCCTAACGAATCCTGAGTGGCAGTAATACCCGGAGTTGGCAAAAGAAGTCTTCCGCAGATGGGGATTACCTTGGCTTGCTTTATTCCCCACCATCAGAGCGCTCAATGTTGGCACTTTTACGCATTGAAGTTTCCAAGGCATTTCTTGCTCGGAGACGCGTTCCATCTCAAGTGGAACTTGGGACTCCTATGTACCTTTAGCAGATACCCTTCTGCCCTGAGTTCTTATGAAGATCAGGATCGATTGGGCCCAAGTCATCCTAGTGGTTCTAAATTGGGTATGGAGAGTATGGTATCCAGAACTTCTGGGCTTGAACAAATGTCCTCCTATCAGGCTGCCACTCCAGGAGGACCTGCTGTCACAGCAACAGGGCAGGGTTCTACACCCGGACCTTTGCAATCTCCATCTTCATGCTTGTAGATTAAGCAGTGACAGCTGAACACCTTTAACCTTCCTCCACAGGTGGTTGATGTCATCCTAGCAGCCAGGCGGCCCTTGTTGAAAACTGTATACACCTGTTGTTGGAACAGATTTGTGGTTTGGTGCTGTGCATGCCAGATTGACCTACTCCAAGGCTATGTTATCTGACGTTCTGTTATCTATTTTGTCACTTGCACTGCAAGGCTTTACTTTGGGCTCTACTAAGGGTTCTCTTTCACCCTTCTTATGTTTGCTACATCATCCCTTCTTGTTTAAGTCACCAGTTATGATACAGTTTTCTTAAGGGCTATAACATATGTTTCCCCATCTCCGTTTGTAGTGCCTCAGTGGGATATTATTCTGGTCCTCACTTATTTGATGTGCACTCTGTTCGAGCTGCTTCACAGCTGTCCCTGATGACTCTTTACTATGAAGACTGTGTTCCTCATTGCCATCGCCTCAGTATGGCATGTGAGTGAGCGTTAGTCTCTTTATCTCAATACAGCATTCACTAACTTCTTTGCAGACAAACTAGCTCTGCAGATGTAATCAGCATTTCTACCAAATGTTGTGACACCATTCAACATTGTTCAAACTATCACCCTTCCAGTGTTCTATGCTCCACCTCACCCCTCTGAGGAGGAAGAGGAGGAGTGGGTCCATTGCTTGGATCCCAAACAAGCACTCAGCTTTTACATTGATTGTACCAAGGCACACTGGGTGAGCTATAAGCTCTTTGTGGAATTCTCTGGAGTGAAAAAGGCAAGGTGGTGCAGAAGATAACCATCTCTCGCTGGGTTGTGCTCTGCATTGAGATCTGGTACACATTGGCCAAAAAGCAGCCGCCAGAAGCTCTGCGTGCTCATTCTACCAGGACCAAAGCTGTTACAACTGCATTAGCATGCAGAGTCCCTGTCCTAGACATAAGCCAGGCAGCTACATGGGTGTCCCTTTAAACGTTCACAAAGCGCTATTGGCTGGACAGTCAAGTTCGCCAAGAGATGTACTTTGCCTGCTTAATCTTGCAGGACTTTCTTGAATTAATTCACAGTCCCACCTCCAGATAGGTTCTGCTTTGGTATCTATTCAAAAGGTGAGGAATCTGCATCTCAAAGTCTCTATCAGAAGAGCAAGTTACTTACCTTCAGTAACTCTCTTTCAAGTAGAGACTTTAATTGCAGATTCCTCCCTGACACGCTCATCCTACCCGTTCTGTGATTGGACTCTATCCGTTAATAAGATCCTAAGTGTGTGAACGTGCACACTGGTCACAACCAGTTTGCTCTTGGGTCTCTGTGTCTGGGGCGCAGCTAGCCTCGTAAGCAAATGGTATTAACGCCCAGGAGTGGCACCTAATGGGTCCCACATGTCGTTTCTGGAGCGCAACAGAGCTGCACAGTGCCACCTGATGGCGCAGTGAGGTACTGCTGAAATATTTCCAGATCCAGTTTGATGCTTGAGGAATATATTCAAAATGTGAAGAATCTGCTGCTAGATATAATCTACCAGAAAGAGGGTTGCTGAAGGTAAGTAACTTGCTCTACATATTCAGTAGAGGTCAAACTAAGAGCTCTGCTCTGAATCACACAACAGCCTTGTCCTTGTCAAAAGCAAAGCTGAGATCAGAATCGTCTCTTGGGGTCCAAGGTCAGCAACTTCATCACTGGACCGCATCTATTTACTCTCTAAGGTAGACACTGTGTTTAGGACCATGCAGAGACACACAAAGAATGTTGTGGATATATATAATGAATAAGTGGTCTAAGGTGGAAAGGTGCAATGCAGGTTGTGGTCTAAGGGCGTGCTTTAGAGGGGTAATTAAGATCATGCAGGTAAATGTAGGATTTGTAATAATGTCTAACTCTTCTTCCATTCTGAGCCTCCGGATGGATGGACAGTCTGAGAGCTAAAGCTGGAGATATACACTACAGCGGGTGTTCCTTGCCTCATGAAACCTCTGAATTTGAATAGGTGCCAATGTGCGGTTCATGGGAAGTTTGGCTGTGGCCAGAGATGGACAGTTTGGGAGCTACATAGTCTGGCTGCAGTAATATAGATGCCTTCTAGATGATACATTGGTCCAAACTAGGAAGCATGCTTTAAGATGGGCGAGGGGTTGTTGGAAGGATGCTCATGGTGGAGTCACATGGTCCTGTTTCTTTTGACCTTCAGAGAGGCAGGTCACTGCTGGGATGACAGTACGTGGCGTAGTAAGGGTACTGTGGAGTTTAATGCAAGTAATTGGGGTGCAGTAGGTCCCTTGCATTGCTTGGTCACTGTGCCATTTTTATCTGCTCCTCCAATGATAGCTACACCCCTCCTTGGCCACACCCTACCAGACTTTACAAACCACTTTACAACATTTTTAAAATAAACTTCTTAACATGGCATTAATGTTGAATGTTAAGAAAATGAACCTAATTTGGAGAAAAAAAAAAAATCTTTTAGGATGAATAGTGGGTTTTTGTCCTATAATATGGTATGAGAGTTTTTGTTTTTCCTAGACACTATAGCAAGTAAAAAATCCTAACTGCCACTGAATTTCAAGTTCCAGTGTATGCCTTGGTCCTCAACCTGGCCTTTCACTCGAGCTCACGCCCTTTACAATTTCTCCATGGATTGAGGATGTGGACCCCGCGCCACTCTCAAGAAAACTCTTGAGACTTTAGATGTTAAACTGATAGGGCATTAGCCACTTCACACGTTTGTTGGAGCTGTACTTAACTGGGATTCTTTCTCCTTCTCCGCTCAGCACCAGGCAGTGCCACCTACTCCTGGATGTCTTCAACTCGACGGAACATGAGCTGACCATCAGCGCCAAAAACAACGAGGATCTCGTTCTCCACGCCGGAGAGTGCCAGCGGTGAGTGCCTCCAACACAAGGCTTACATCTGTCTCACTTTCTGTTTTTCATGATGATTATAGTAATGGATGTCAATTTATCAAAAGTATTGGGGGTAGCAGAAATTACACCATGCACTTTTTGACATTCTGTGACCTCTCATGGTTGGCCACCTGCCCCTCCTCATGCCCTGATTAGCTTCCAATGTACTGCTGTTAGGGGGAGGGAAAGGAGTGGAACGACAGAAAGTCAACAAGGCTCCAACAGCCCCTTCACTTCCTGTTCCTACCACTACCTTCAGAACTCCTGTAACCAGGAGTAGCAAGGGATGTGGCAGGGATAGCTGCTACTACCCCTGATTGAGACATCCTTGGTGATTCTGGCTTTAAGACTGATGAATAACCCTTGACACCACAGAAGGTATATTCCCGCGGATTGTGGATAGAAATAATTGTTGCATTTTATCGACTATTTGATCTCGAAAGCTACTTCAGGCTGCAGAATCTCACTTGTTGTTGTCCTATTCTTGATTTGTAAGTAAGCAGGATAGTAACAGTTCTTAGTATTACACCGCAGCTTAACGAAACGTGAGGGACCCCCTCCCCCTGCAAAGAAAATGGAGGGGGGACCCCCTTCTGCACTCACTCACGAGCTCTCAGGCCAGGGCGCTGGGCTGAGGGGGGTCCGTGGAGCTTCCCCCCCCCCCCAGTCCCACCTCAGCAGTGGCTGCGGGGACCTTTGTTACACCACTGGTATTACATTGTGTACCTATTTCATGTAGAGTTAACCCAGGTTAACTAGGCATCATATGTGAATCTGCTGGATTACTGAATCTGGAAATGGTGTCTCATAGCCTATCCAAGAGAAGCTAGGCCTAGAAGAGTTTAAGGTGGATGCAAGGATGTCTCAACATTGAGACGAGTCCAGCATCCTCTCAAGATGCTCTTCAGCTCACCTTGTTCTGCTGGGGTATTGTCAAATCAAGGCATAGGATTAAAATACCCAAAGTGAGTTGTGCTAAAGGAGTAGAGGAACTTTTGCCTTTCTTTGTGGCTGCTTCTATGGAACTTCCTACCCTTACTCTACCAGTAGGAAACATTGGCTGTTTAGAAGAGGACTGGAGCACTTCCCTGAAGCTGGTGCCAGCCAGCCTTGTTATAGGCGAGTGTTTCCCTGTATTTTGTATGAGTAGAGCAGTGTGGTATCATTAATCCTGTATCTCTTGCTATAAGTCACCTGTGCCTGCACGTCCTAAATCACAAAACTAGAGGAGTGAGAAGTGTTTACCGCCTCCAGAGTATTCAATTTTAATCCTTTAAAAGGTTGGAACGTTTCCTGATTTACCTTTACCTGTGCAAGGATTTTTTTACATACATTGAGATCATTTTTTCTTTTGTTTTTGAGGATTAACTTTTCAAAAGATTCATATGCAGAATAGCAACTGTTTGCACTTTTGTGTCTCTGCAGGTTTGTTTATTAATTTTCTGTAAAGCCTAACTAGCAAAGCAGCCTTCACAAACTTGTAAGGTTTTCCACAGATCTTTTCAAATGTTACAAACAGTGCTTAATTTGTAAATAAAAATGTGCCGGTGCCAAAGCCCTCCTCTTAAACACGCAGCTGCTGTAATTAAATGCGCGAGCACGGAATACTGAGGCAGCGTAATCCTGAAGCCATCTCGGGCCTCTTAATCCATATAAAGCCACTCCCGGCCCCTTCAGCTCACTCTTGCAGCGTTCTGCTTTCTCCCTTTGTGAAGCTTGTTTCTTTTTCTCTTCCTCCGTCTTTCCCATGTGTGTCTTTTGCTCGCAGTAAATGCCTGAGGCAGGAAAATAAGGCCCTCAAAAATAAGTGGCGGTGCCCTGCACCGGAAACAACAAGCACAAATTAAGCACAGGTTACAAAAGAAAAAAAGTTGAATACCTCTAAGCAAAACCCATATCTCTCTAAAGTTAAGTAAAGATGAATACCACCACGTTACAAACCACATAAGTATATACCACATCACCTGACAGCCCAGTGCATCTTATTTAACCTTGTACCAGGTAAAGGCAATAGCAAGGAGGAGTGCCAGCCATCTACTCAGAATTCTACGAATTATTAGACATTCCTTTTGCAAATCACATATGAAAACGATTCTCAAAGCCGCAGTCATGTCAAGAATTGAGTACAGTAATGCCCTGTACACTGGCATACATAGCTCTCGATCTGCTGCTCTGCAGCTCGTCTCATCTCTGGTAAAAGGACATTCGAACACATCTTCCCAGTCTTAACACCACTTAAATGGCTCCCACTAGAAGCATGAACCACTTAGAAGAAAGACTCCGCGCATCACTTGTAAAGTGCTGCACACCTGTATCTCAGACACCAGCGAACCAACCTAACATGGTTGGAGGCAGCAAGGATGTACCAGGTAAACCCGGGGTTTATCATTTTTCCTAAGTGCTGGAAATATTGTACAGCAAAACGGACCTTCTCCAGCAATACTCCTAAATCTGTAATTGCCTCCCAACGCGGCTGCGTTTGGGCCCGTCATTTGCAGGATTCAAAACCACCGTAAAGAAATCGTTACTGGGTCCCTGTTTAATCACTTGTTCCTCATCACTTCACACCTGTGGCCTTTATCTGTCCCAATGTACAGGTGGATTCAATAAATATCCTTTTATGCTGCAGACAAACATGCTTTTCCCATTTCTTGGAAGCATACTGATATCCATTTACAGGGTTTTAATATAGTCTTATAGCTCGCTGCCCAGGGCTGTACCGGTTGTTAAAGGCCCTGAACCCGAGTTATAGGCCCGAGCTGCATGCGAGGGCCTATAACAAGGGTGAGGGCCTTTAACAACCGTTATAACCCGAGGCAGAAGGGCTTATAAAGCTATTAGAGTATTCCTCCCACTAAGGGGATAATGTTCTGATTCAAAAGTAGAGAAACATGAAAAACAATGGAAGGCCGGAGCTGCGGGCTTCTACCAGCCATTATAGGCCCAGACCTACTCCGTTGTCTTTGGAGCTCTCAACATTCCAGTGTTCTAATAGCGCTATGTAAAAAACAGAAACTAAATCAAGTGAGTGAAGTGCTCGCAAAAGCCAAAATAATTTAAATCTAAACAATCTAAAACTCAGGCCCCTCTCCTCTCCCCGCCATGCCCACCGAAAAATAACATGAGCGTATAGTGTCATGGCAGTCAGTGTCGCTCGTCCCTTACTCACCAGTCTTGGGGGAACCTATGACATTTTTCTTCTCTGTAAATTCCCAGCAGCACTTTATTTAATGCTCCTAATGTGTCCCTCATAGAGAAACCTACATAAAGTATGCATTTCAATGAATATCTATTTCCAGATCTGCTGCACGACTTACTGCTTCTCCAGTGCCAGGAAATGCCTGTAGAACAATTTCTTGCTGACAACAGCTGTCCACAAAGGAGCATTATCTCTCTTGGAGACAGTTTTCTATGAGGAATCTAAGACAGAGTTTGCACGTTAAACAGATGAACCAGTGCCTTTTGTATATTAGACTGCAGCAAAGCCGAGCCTTGGTATGGATCTGTGCACAGTGCGTGACTGAGTTCAATTTTTTCATCTCTTTCCCTTTGTTCGTCCCACTCCCCCTCCCCCTTAGCCCCAGGATCCTTCATACTCAGGCAGTCTCTCTTTTCTTCACTCCTCTGAAGTCTTGTGTGCATTATAATCCTCAGAAAATTTCTGTTTCAACAATGTCTCCTCCTTTCGCTCCCCGCATTCCTTTGTAGCCAAATATTTGTGGTCGAAATAGCAAATACTGAAAGGTGGGAAAAATACGCCCGGACTTTGTCTTTTTAGGGTCGAGCCTGCGAGTGGATGGGTCTCAAATGCGAGACACTGTTGTGTTGAGCACAGGGTTTGGAAGCCCGCCTGTCACTCACCATTTGTTGGTTTGCTGGGCACTCTTCTTTACAGCCTCGTAATTCATCAAGGCATGTCTGTCATCATTTCCGTTCCTCTGTGTGGAGCAGAGATCAAGCACTGATTGATTTCAACTTAATAAGTGCCCGTCTACGACAGTCAGAGAATTTTTACCTGGTTCGTTGGGCCTAGCTGCAGAGGTGTCCTGGCTGTCCTTGATGCTGAACGTGAGAGCCGCGCATGCTAAAAAATGGTACTTGTGACACTCGGTCACTTGCTGGTCAAGTTCATTGGAGCCCGCTTGGGTTTAATTAAGCTTGTGTGGGCCCTTTGACCAGGATTCGCCAGCCAGAACAACTCCATCTAGCTTGGGCATCCCAGGTGGAGAGGTGTGCTTGGCTATTCTTGGTGCTGAAGGGGAGCTGTGGTTGCTTGTTTTACCACTGAGATGGTGCGGGTGAGGAAGCAGATACAAAAACTCGATACAGGAGCCACAGCTGATGTCAGATGAAGGTGTTGCGGTTGCAGCGTCAAGTAAAGGAGGTGATGACCGAAGTGGCCACCAAGTGGAGAAGCTGTCTCCCCTTCCTGAGGTCAAGTGGGAAACAGTAGCCAGCTGTAGTTTGGCAATAAGCTGGACTAATCTCCCCCCATTGCACTGAACCACCTTTCCTTTGCTGATCCCTCAGAGGGCCCGATGGCCAGCACTCCTTCGAATCTGGTAGGTGCTTTTTACCTGCAGTGGGCAGGGGACTAGTGCTACTAGTCCAAGGGAGCCTGATCTTCTTTTTCACTCACAAAGGGTTCCCTCTTTCTGGGGGAATCAGTCCTTGGTCCAGGACGAGCCGCAGTTGAGCAATTCCAGGAAGTTTGCCACAGGTTCAGGTTTTCGCGCCTTTTGTTAGTGCAGGTTCCTGTTGTTGTTGATGCTGGTCTCTTCTTGTCTTAGCTTGTCAAGTTGTTCCAGATCTGAGGTTCTGGTGCCAGCGGAGCCCCTTACATCCTAGATTTAGGGATGTTAGGGGTATCAGTGCAAGTGGCTACGGAGCTAATAGCCCTAGCAGCTAATCTACGCTTGTGGTGACCACATCCTGTGGGTTGTGACATCTTTTCTAACCAGAACCCTCTATTTTGCCACTTATCAAAATGGTAGAAGTCTTCCTTTGGATACAGACCAGGCTGCCCACCCTATAGGTGTGGCTAGCCTTCTTGGTGTGTACTCCTCCTGACTAATTTTCCCACCTGCCTGGGTGGACAGTCTGCTTGGATTTCAGAGGCGGTGTGCCCTTTGAAGCTCACTGCCTTGATGTGCCACCTCACTAGGCTTCCTGGGAGGAGGGTAGGGAGGTGTGACCTCCTTCACATCTAGGTCATTGTCCTGACTCCTGGGAGTGTTCACACTTATGCCCATTTGGTCAAAATCCTGTATTGGTTGCAGCAGCTGTGAGCTGGCAGCTAGAGCACAGGAAAAACAGGGATACTTGGTGGGCAACCTCTAAAGTTGCTCTCTGGGTCCATGCCACATCGCCCTTGACACATGATTTGTGTCAGGGGTGAGAAGGCACGTTGTGTGATGCCCAACATGATCCATTTTGGCTGTACCATAATGAAGCTGGCAACCTTAGGTTTGCCCAGCTGCTAGCCATGCTACCCTGTGGACCGTTATTCACTTAGAGTAGCATTTATTGGAAAAGGCCACTATAAGGACATGGAAGCTTGCACTGATATGTCCAAAACTTTACTATAATGCGCCCTGCCTCTTTGGCTCAGGAGGCCTTCCTTAGGGGTGACTTACATATATTAAAGCTAGTGCTTGGGCTGTGTTACAAATGGCGTGGGCTTCATCAAGTTCGAGCAGTTTACACTGCTCTTGCAGTCTGCAATGGCAGGCCTGCTGTCAGTAGTTTACTTGGGTCACTCAGGGTGCCACAAACAGTGTTTCAGGCCCTGTTGACCCCTGTAACACCCATACCCTGTGTACCACTGGTACCCATATACAGGGGACTTGTAAAGGAGTTTAAGTACTTGCCAATTGGTGACCCAAATTCACGTTTATCAATTTAGGGAGAGAGCACTGGCACTGGGACCTGGTTAGCAGACTCAAGTGCTCTTTCAGAGTCATAACCAACAGAATCTAGAGCACAATGTGTGGGGTTGATCATCCAAAAGGGCACCTTCCTACAGCCTCTAACTCAGTTTTTCTGCCTACTGTGGACAACACACATCCTGCCTATTGCTTGCGGTCTCCAGCTTTATCCTTAGTTTTTTAGTTTACTTGTTTCCCAGATAGCATTATAAATGTATTTGTTGTTACAGGTTTTTGTGAGAAGGACATTCAGTAGGTCCCTTATCCTTAACATGCAAATATTATAATGTTATTTCCTAGCACCCCCCACTTTAGAGTCATATGATAACTCCTAGATTTGTTAGAAAGGTTTATTACAAAACTTAGCAATATAATGTACCTTCAGCAAGAGGGTATTGTTTTATATATTTGCAATAAGCAGACTTCTGGTGGGGCAAGCATAATTCCAGCTTAGAATTGCCTTACAGGATATCCACATACATCATTTCTGAAGCTTGATCTCATATGAAGAAATGGAAAAGCAAAATAAGTAATGGGTGGACTACTCAAATTAATCTTCCTTACTGGCAATTAATTGTATGGCATTCCCTTCCATCTTTTTCCCCTCTGTGCCACTTTAGACAGAGGTCAGCCATATGCAAATCAGACATGGTCTTGCTCCAGCAGGAAAGGTCCAGCCTGGACTGCCAGGCCAGATCCCCTCCAGATACTAACAGAAGCAACCCCAGCATGGTTTCAGCCTATTTGGGGCCACTTTAGTGGGGTGCAGCTCAATTCCAGATGGAGCATGTGAACATGGGTCCCTCGTCTGGGGGTGCATGTAGGATATCTCTGTTATAAAAACAAAAAAGTGATGCTTGGAGTACTTAAATTAAATTCAGCCATTGGTAAATAATCGAGCGGCATGCCAGTGCTTGTTTGCCCACTATGCCAGTCTAGGTAGAAACCTATCTAGACTGGATATATGCCACTCAGACTCAGACATTCTTTTATAGCAACAGTCCATCTCAAATTGCCAGGCTAAGTCCCCTCCAGATGGGAGCACAAACAACTCCATACTGGCTTCGGCCTACTTTGGCGTTGAGTGAGATGCCGCATGTGCCCAATGGCAGAGTGAGCAGTGGAGTGCAGGGAGATCAGTGGGTCAGAAAAGGTAGAGAGTATTTCAAATGCTTGTTCTGGGTTGTCATTTGGTGATTGTGACAGGCTCTGCCTGGTGCAGGTTCAAATATGTTAGTGGGCTACTGCCAGGATCTAAAAGTTGTTATTCCAGTTCTAGTGAGCTATATCAGTGGGCCGACACCCCTACTGCAGATATCTAGGTGCAACTTTCAGGTCACGTGTTCTGTGCTGCGTGAGAACAGTCAGTGAATCAATGCATCCAGCAGCAGTGATTGGCACATAAACCGTAGGCGACGGGTATCCCACCTCAGTCCCAGGAGCTCATTGGCTGTGCAAACTTTATATTAGCCAGACACAAAAAGAAGATCTGAAAAGGGAGCACATGTATCTTTACCATGCAGTACTGTTGCACCCAAGGCCACCCAGAGTCTGCCGACGTGTAGCACTACCTCGCCAGCATCAGGGCCTCCTGTACCGAACCTACCACAGGTCATAGGGGCTTTTTCGTGGAAATTCACAAATCAAAGGAAATAGCAGGAACGCCCTGCTGCCCTTGTGGAGAGGCTCTCCCTCTAGAGTTCCCACCAATAATAAAAGCTAAAGAAATGATCATATTCTGTAGACTGACAAGCCTCAGAGCTCTTAGGAATACTTCCATCTAGTTCTGCCTTGGGCTGGTCTGTTGTTTAAATGTCTTCAGAACCTTGGTTGGTCCTTTCGCTGTCACCCCACAGCCTCTGTTTTGCACTATATCGTGATTTTAGCTGGTTTTACTGCTGCCACCCATAACTCAGATACTAATGGAATTACAGTAAGCATAACATCTTAAGCCTACAGTAAAGTCGGGATGCTCTTATGACTTTTGAGCTGCTTGTGTTTGTTTGACGGTGTGACTGATTTTGACATTTAAGAAACCAAGTTGGAGTGAATTATCATCATGGTGAGGCTGTAAAGCCGTGCTGTATCAATAGGAGCTAAGCGGTGGATCCGTTTTATTGAAGGACCCTTCTTCCACGGGTATATTTCAGCAAAAAAACCATCTGATCAGCTTGGGTGACAGACTCTGCAAGGGTGTAATGCAGTCCGTGTTTCCTCCCAGATTCTGGTTGCCAAAAAATGGAGTGAAAGCATTGGTTTCATAATCTTTAGTTGCATCTAAAACCCATTTTAAAGCTTTATAAATCTATTTCTGCTCCTTCTCTTGATTCCTGGATGCCGGATATACTTCATCTCCATTTTCCTCTTTCCACACGCCTCCTGTTGTATCATCTTTATTCAGTTTTTACTGCTCCTCCTATGAGTCTTGACAATACATAGAGAAGCTAGTTCTATAACTTGGGACACCCAAACATTTGCCTAGAGTGGCAAGAGGTAAGGGTTGGAAAATTCTTTCATCCAGAAACCATTGTTTATTCTTGTATCAAACAACATGTAGATGTGAAAAGCTGCTCTTGGGCATACAAGGCTGAGCTCTTTCCCCCACCTTGAGTGCACAAACCAGTTCCTCTTGAAGTAAACACAGGACCACACTCTGTTTACTGTGCGACAGCGTAGAGCACATATTTTAAATGTGCTAACCAAGGTAACGGTGGTCATTTTCCCTTTTGGGTGGGTTCTAAGCTCAGATATTGATTTACGACACAAGTCCTAAAACAAGAAATGGGGGGCGGACTTACCAAGTTAGGCGGTATGCAAGGACATCGTGGCGTGTGACGTCACGGCACGTGACATCGCACCTGGAATCACAGGGAGTGGCATCACAATCCATGTCCTCTCAAGCACTGACATCACAAGAAGTGACACCAGATCTTAAGACCTCACACATATGCTTAGCAGGTCTAACTTGAGTAAATTTTAGCACATTACAATATTTAACAAATGAGATTTTGCGTCAGACTTGTGCCAAAAAAAGTGACGCAAACCCAACGTAAAATCTGGGCCTCCACTTTTACATTTATTTTTTAAAACTGCCAAAAAAGAATTGGAAAAAGTAGAAACGTATCAGTAAATCTGTTCTGCTTAACTGGCTGCACAGTGTGCATTTTAAAATATCTTATGGGGTTGGGACTGCTGCTGCAGGGATCTTTGTGTGCCAAGTCAATCTAAGGGAGTAATATTAATGTTAAGATAAATCTGGAAGATAACGTATGTGCTGGAGAGATCTGTGTTTTGTCTAGTCCCACTTTTGAAAGTCACACAGTGGTCAATATATCTCATGCAAAACATATTATATAAGACGCAGATAACAGATTTTTATTTTATGTAAATGGGTAAGTGAGTTACTGTTTTCAACACTGAGATCCTTTTGTTACTTGCATTTCATAGATTGTAAGTCACAGTCAGCTATGATGGACATGTCACTACTACGCCTTGTAACCCTCACTGTCTTATGTAGCACAACCTGTACATTGATTTACACACACATGATTTATTGTCAGTGTACAATAGGTAAATGTGATGTAAAGCATTCCTACACCCTGCATTGGAATGAATAGGGCAAACGCGCTATAAAAGAAACACAACAAAATAGTGGTATTTAAATCGTTATTTGTGTAAAACCGGGGACAGACCAACACATCTGACTTTCTTACAGTGCAAGCTCACGTATTACTAAAGCCAAAAGAGTACCTGTGAAGAGATAAGCTGTATGCTTTTGTTTCCCTTCCATAGCATTTAGCTGTGAGGCTTCCGATAGCTGCCAGCAACGATACATCAACAAATCAAGCACTGACAAAGCCAATAGGTTTCGCCTTTGTTTTTTTTCTTGTGCATTCTACCATTTTTTTTTTAACAGTTTTTATTGATTATTAGAAACCATAAACAAACAGTGCAGTGCCGACATGCCCCATAGGAAAAGGAAATATTAATTGTGGTCAACCTAATGGTGAAATCAAGCATGTACCAAACATGGGCCAATCATATTCCATATACAAGGGAGAAACCCCGCCCCTCCCGATTACCACCCTCACCACTAGGAAATCACATGAGACCAAACACAATATATGACCTATGGGAAAGTCATGTTAATAGGTAGAACCGTAGTTGATCGTCTCTAAACATTGGATACATTAAGCCCTATCCCCACCCTCATCCTCCGTACTGTCCGCAGAGACCACCTCCCCTACACCAGAAATTCGCTCCAGTAGAGAGTCCCACACCTCCAAATCAGTGACTACCTTGTCATCCCTGCGCGTGCAGCGCATATGTTGCTTCTCAGCCACCCCCCCATTCCAGCAAGTCTCGTATCCATTCGGAAAGCAGTGGAGTCCGGGCACTCATCCATCCAATCTCTACCCTACGCCTAGCCAGCGCCAGTTGTGCTAGCTTATATGGAATAATCCGACCTCGTGGCTTCTGGAACACTCCCAACAGACAAGCCTTTGGTGTCACCTCTATCCCCAGGCCGGTCACATCCACAACTCTTTCCACCACATCATGCCAAAACCTGCTCACCGGTCTACAAGCCCAGGCCAGGTGCAAGAAAGATGCACGATCAATCCACACCGAGGACACCCTACTTTGCGTCCCAGGTCAATCCTATTTAAACGACTGGGCGTGAGATACGTCCTATGTACAAAGTTAAAGTGAAGCAACTTGAATCTATTGTTACACGATACCCTACGCACCATAGACAATGCTAAATCCCAATCAGGATCAGACAAAGGAGCCCCCAGATCCCTCTCCCAAGCCCTGCGACTCACTCCCACCGCCTGGTCTTCATGGAGTGCTTTATAAAAGCGAGTAATCAGGTGCAACTCATCGCCCCACTTAAGCAGGCCATGTAGTACAGAGGAGGCCACAGGTGCCACCGGGAACCCACTCCAAATTTCACGCACCAAACCTTCGATCTTAGCATATTGAAGGAATTGACCGGGTCCCAGACCAAACAAGTCCCTGGTCTCAGCAAAAGAGATGAACTCACCGGTAGGATAAAGATCACCCACTAGTTCACAACCACTCGTTCTCCAGGCTTCCACAGACATCAACTGCTCCATTTCCCAGAAGGGCTGAAGATCCCATATTCTCAATTCCCTGTCAAATGGGTCCCGTTTAAGCACATGTTTGACGGCCCGTTCCCAGATCCCGGCAGTGACCCTTGCCAATCGTTAAACGATAGTGGCAGACCTTCCACCTGCCATCAAAAGATACGCCATTGCCTGTCTATCCAACACTCCAGCAAACAGTCTGGAGTCTCGTCTCCCAGTTATCAGTATCTGTCAGCCATTTAGCAACAAACTGCAAATGGGCCACATAATAGTAATGTCTAAGATTGGGTATCACCAGCCCTCCGCATTCAAGTGTACCTTGTAAAACCGACAATGCCACTCTACTACGTCGCCCAGCCCACACCAATGAAAGTAAAAGGCTGTCCAACCTATGAAAGAACTGAGGGGACAATGGATATAGAATTTTGAACCAAGTAAAGGCACCGCAGCAAAAAGACAATCTTTGCTATCGCTGCTCTACCCTTAGCAGATAGAGGCAATTTATCCTAAAAGGAGACCGAGCGCTCCAGACCAGCGACCACCCGTTCGACATTATGGGCCTGATTCTAATGTTGGCGGGCGGCAGGAGCCGCCCGCCAAGCTACCGCCGCTGAATGACCGCACCGCGGTCAAAAGACCGCGGCGGCCATTTAGACATTTCCTCTGGGCCGGCGGGCGCTCTCCAAAAGAGCGCCCGCCGGCCCAGAGGAAATGCCCCTGCAACGAGGACGCCGGCTCAGAATTGAGCCAGCGGAGTTGCAGGGGTGCGACGGGTGCAGTTTGCACCCGTCGCGTATTTCAGTGTCTGCTTAGCAGACACTGAAATACTTTGCGGGCCCTCTTACGGGGGCCCCTGCCGTGCCCATGCCATTGGCATGGGCACGGCAGGGGCCCCCAGGGGCCCCGCGGCACCCCCTACCGCCATCCTGTTCCTGGCGGGCGGACCGCCAGGAACAGGATGGCGGTAGGGGGTGTCAGAATCCCCCATGGTGGGGCGGCAAGCTGGGTCGCCATGGGGGATTCAAAGGGCAGCGGTAAACCGGCGGGAGACCGCCGGTTTGCCTCTTCTGACCGCGGCCGAAGCGCCGCGGTCAGAATGCCCTGCGGGGCACCGCCGGCCTGTCGGCGGTGCTCCCGCCGACCCTGGCCCCGGCGGTCTTAGACCGCCGGGGTCAGAATTACCCCTTATGTGTATTATGCGCAGCCACCGTATGCGTGACCCAAATAACGGAAACTCTCAGTTTCCCTTTGGAGGCCGGCCTCGGGTAAGTCAGCCCGAGGGACTCCACGGAGGGAACCCAGGGGGAACAGGAGCGATTTTTTTTCTGATTGACCTTCAGGTCAGGCACAACCCCAAACCTCTCCATCCTGTGTAATAGCAACGGAACAGAGACACTAGGGTCCCGAAGGTACACTAGCGCATCATCGGCATACAAAGAAACCACGTGTGTAGACTGCCCCACCCCAATCCCCTAAGGGGCCATACTCTCCCGAAGCCATATTGCAAGTGGTTCCACGGCCAAGGCAAAGAGGAAAGGGGACATCGGACAGCCCTGCCTCGTTCCCCTACCAATTTCCCAGGCATCGACAGTTCCCCCCCCCACACCTGTACCCGTGCAGTAGGGGAGGTGTACAGTAGCCTCACCCATGCACAGAAACCCGGACCAAACCCCATACCCCGCAATACTGTATTGAAAGCCTTCTCAAGGTCCAGAGACACCAATGCCATCTCAGTGTTCTCACTCTCCGTCTCGTAAAGCACATGCGCCAGACGACGCAAATTGTAAGATGTGCTACGACCAGGGATAAACCCATACTGGTCCTCGTGCACCAATCCCAAAATCACCCCTCAGAGTCGGGAGGCTAGAACGTTGCAAAGGATCTTTACATCACTATTTAACATTGTGAGCGGACGACACGACGAGGGATCACTAGGGTCCCCTCCAGGCTTAAGCAACAGACAAATTATGCCCTGTCGCATTGATTCTGGCAACTTGCTGCACTCACCGGATTCCTCAAACACTTCCAGAAGCTTCTCTCTCAGAGTCAACGAAAACGTCTGATACAATTCAATAGGAAACCTGTCGCTACCAGGAGACTTAGATTTAGACATCGTTGCAATTGCGTCACTCAGCTCCTCAACAGTAATCACTGCGTGCAGAGTCTCTCTACTCTCTGCATCCAATCTAGGAAGGCAAATCTACTGCAGGAAACCCCCAACACCCTCTCCCAGCGGGGCTGGACCAGCCCTGGAAACCGCCCTCAGATGTTCTGCCAGAACCCCTCAGATGTCTGCCCGATTCATAACTGTCTCACCTGTCGCAGATCGAATATGCAGTATAGGGGGATTCCACCTCCCTATTCAGAATCCATGCCAAAAGCTTGCCAGCCTTATCCCCTTCATGGTGTAGTCGCTGCCTATAGGCTTTGAGGGTAACCCTGCTCAAGGAAACCCAGCAATCATTGACCGCCTTACATAGTCTAAGCTCCTCCTGCTACGCTTCTCTAGTGTTTGGGAGCCTCCGCTGCAGGGCACCCTATCTCTCCTCCAGTCCAGACAACTCACTCTCCATGCGCCTGCGCATCCCACACATCGTCCCACTGCACACGCCCGCACCACCACCTTTGTGGCCTCCCATTCCAGACTCCTGGATGCAACCGTGTTCCAGTTCAACTCCATATAAGCAGTTATAGCTGCACCCACGCCCTCTCTGCACCCCACATCTGCGAGAAACTCTGCCGGTACTCGCCAACTATGTGCAGTGCGAGCACCCGTCACCCCCCATTGCAATTGCATTAATACAGGAGCATGATCAGATAGAAACCGACCCAGATGCGTGACCTCCAAAACCTGGGATCCATGAAGGCCAGCCAGGGGAAACCTATCCAACCGGGCATAAGTTTGATGTGTTCTAGAATGACAGGTAAACTCCCTACCATCCGGGTGCAACTGCCTCCAACCATCCCATAGCCCCAACTGTTGCATCACATCCGTAAGTGATCTCACCATCCGAGGCTTAGTACCACACCTCGAGGGGTCACGATCCAACTCGCCATTCGGCACGCAGTTATAATCCCCTGCCCATATAATAGGCTTGTCCACACCTTCCCCCAGAATTTCTGGGATTCTGGCATAGAAGAAGGGATCATCAACGTTGGGCGCATAAGTATTAAGAATGATGACGGGTAAACCATCCAGCATGCCCTCAGTAAGAACATACCTTCCCTCAACATCAGCTTCACTATACGTGTGGGTAAAGGGAACCCCAAGAGCCACCCACAAGTCACACCCCTCGCGTAGGAGGAGAAGGAGGAAGAAAACATTTGACACCGCCATTTCTTAGATAACTTCTGCGCCTCCTACTCCGTTATATACGTCTCTTGGAGGCAGGCAATCTGCACCTTCTGCCTCTTTAAAAATGAATGAACCCTATATCTCTTGGTATAACTCTTCAAGCCCCTGACATTCCAAGTCATTATGTTAAGTGGGCGACCCATATTGGTACTGAATTCCCAACTCACCCACCATGGAGCTCCCCCAAATCTGAGAGAGGTGGCCAAAGCACGTCACATCATAGCACTTGCACTGTAATCCCAACAATGAACATCGGTAAACTGTACCAACTAAACAACACAAACAACCCGCCCCCACCCCGGACGTACAGCATAACAACTGAAACGAACCATGATACTGCAGGTCCAATCTATAAATGTTGTCAGGACTACAGCCTAATCCCCAACCACCCATACAAGGCCTACCACAAGCGTGGAGTGATAACCCCCCACCCCGGCATCCAAAGCACTTTACCCACCCCAATACCCTTCAATGCAAAAAGACATTAAAAGAACAGCATCCCCCAGCATCAATGTCCAGCGGGACCAGACAACAAGAGAGTCACCTCTGAGCCCAGTATAGCATCACACAGTGTCATTCTCCAAAAGCAGCCGCTCTCAGTAGCTACCAGTTCACAAGGATGATTGCTCAATAGGCAGAGAATCAGCTCTGCATGGAAGTCAACGAAGATTCCCAGGCCAGCCCTGCGCTAGTGCCAGCCATTGATTCATCAGGAGCCACAGCCATTGTTCCATCTTGTTGTATCTCGACCCGAGTGGCAGAGACATCCACTGCTCCTTGATCCATAGGATCTGTCGTCCGCTCTCTCTCACGATTCTGCCAATCAGATCCGTCAGCCCCAGAGACTCGAGTCACCACTCCGCCGGCCCCAGTCGGCCTGCCCAATGCCACCTTATCCCACATTTCCAGCCATCTCCAAACCTCCTCTAGTTGCTCAAAGAAATGGGACCAACCTCCAGAGAGTACCTTCAAACGCGCCGGATACAAAAGCATATATCTGATATTCATTGCGCGGAGCTTCGCCTTCACCTCCAAAAAACTCTTTTGCGAGTTCCTTGACCTTGTTGGTGTAATCGGTATAGATGGAAATCTTCCAATTTTCAAACACCACATTGTCCGAGTCACGAGCTGCCCTCAGGACACAGTCCCTGTCCCTGTAATTCAGGAGGCGAGCAATGATGACCCTTGGAAGCGCGCCAGGCCGTGGCGGTGCCACAAGTGCTCTATGCACCCTCTCGACCAAAAAATACTCTAGAGAGACCCACAGGCTGCAGCACATCCCTGATCCAGTTTTCCACGAAGGCCTCGACCATAGACCCCTCCGAGCGTTCTGGGAAGCCCAGCAGTCTAATATTATTTCGCCGGGAGCGTCCTTCAGCATCCTCGAGCTGTGCTTCCAGTCTGCCAACCGTGGAGCCAGCTGCTTTCGTAGAGTTCCCACCTCCGCCTGTAGCTCCACAATTGAGCCCTCCGCCAGACCCAGACCTTTCTGAGTTCTGAGTTCCACTCTGAGCAGGTTTACCTCAACTGCCACCATTTCAATCTTACCCTCTAGCGCCACTCTCGATCCCTGAATGGCTGCGCGGATTTCTGCTCACGACGGTTCCTCCACAGGCAGCAACCTGCTCTGTCC
Organism: Pleurodeles waltl; assembly: GCF_031143425.1. Taxonomy (NCBI): domain Eukaryota; kingdom Metazoa; phylum Chordata; class Amphibia; order Caudata; family Salamandridae; genus Pleurodeles; species Pleurodeles waltl. Next base: position 1,068,792,289 of record NC_090439.1, on the reverse strand, counting down.
GTCATCTGACCCTGCCACACGAGTGACCCGCTGCAGCGTGGGCACAGCAATGGTATATTGTTCCATGGTATTGCCCTGCGACACATCACTCTTTCGATGTCGTCCCATCACAGGGCAGTCACCGCACAGCCGGTGTCCTCCGGACTAAAGCCCAATATGAGACCGGGTCACCTGCAACTCACAACTCCCAAGGCCAGTGCCCACCTCCTGGGCACTGGGTACCCAGCCACCACAGCACCAACAGGGGAAGTCCGGCGCCGATAACCGATGGTCCGAAGAGGACGCCACCGCAGTCCGCCCACCCCCCAGGCCAGCAGAGACAAACAGAAGATCCAAAATACTTGAAAATCCCCAACAGGTCAGAGATGAGAGCTCCCCATCCAGGTAGCCCTTTACTCCAGCCCCATATGTCCAAATGACCACCATGGAACACGGGCACCAAGTAGAAGCCCCCAGTCAGGATCTACGCAGGACTACAGCCTCAGTCTCCAGCACCGCAGCCCTCCAGGTATGCCCAGAGAATCAGGCAGGCTTCCTTCTCCACATGGGAGACATCTCCACCAGTCCTCAAGGCTCGGAAGCAGCTCACCAGGCAGACCCAATCCGGGCCGGATCGTCTCTTCTCCTGCAGCCCCTCAAGTGAGACACCAGCGGTCAGGAAATCCCTATCTGACCCCTTCAACCGTGCAGAAACTCCAGGGAGAAGGCACACCCCTCACCGGCTCCAACCGCGTGGCTAGGCCGCAGCCGCGATCCCACGCACCCAGCTGGCGCCGTGCTGCACGAGGCCGCGATCACCGCCACAGTCCGTTGCCCTCCAAGCGCCAACGACGGGGGCAACCGGCCACAGCCAGCAGGATATAGGAACCCCCGCCCGGCCACTGCACCGGCAGAAGTTCTGGGGGAGGACACACCCCTCACCGGTGCCGATCGCAGCACCAGACCGCAGCTGCGGTCTCGCAGTCAAATCGTACCGTCCTGCGCGAGGCTGAAGTCCCCGCCGCAGCCCATCTCCACTGAGTTTCGGCGGTCGGAGACTGCCGGCCGCCACAGGTATCCCACAGACGCCACTGGGAGGGCCAAAATATCCAAGGGCACCTCAGGATGCAGGAAGGATATCGCCGGGGATTGGCAGCTCACTAGGATCCCATCCCACCGGCCATGTTGCCTGGCCATGCCCCCGTGCATTCTATTTTACTAATTGGATTATAAATATTAGAAAAAGGTTATAATAATGTTTGTTTTAAATTTGAAAAAACGTTAATAGTTGTTTATGTTGTGATGCATGTTGAATTAATATCTCAGGGTTCCAAACTCATAATTTGTACCTTATTTAATATAGCATTGTATTGAAGTATAGTAATGTGTAGTTAGTAGAGTGCCACTGCACCTGCTGCACCATTGAAATCATGCCCCTTTTAACTGCAAGGTGCCCACAATTGTGGCTGCCTGTTTAGTGGTAAGATATTGCAATATTTGGTGCTTAGAGGAGTTATGACAACTTTTGGCTGCGGTGCCACTGCACCTGCTGCACCATTCAAATCATGACCCTAGTGCCTGCAAGGTAACTGCACTTGTGAATGCCTGTTTAGTACAATTTAGCAATAATCTGTGTTTAGTGGGGCTCTGACACCCTGTGGCACTGCACCTTCTGCACCATTTAAATCATGACCTTAATGCCTGCACGATAACTGCACTTTTAGAAGTAAAATTAAGCAATCATTTGTGTTTAATGGGGTTCTTAGAGCTTTTGGGCAATGGTGCCTCTGTACCTGCTCATCATTAAGATCAAAACCCTAAAGCTTGCAAGATAACTGCATTTGTAATTGCCTATTTAGCAGTAAAATATAGCAATATTTGGTGTTTAGAGGAGTTCTGACAACTTTTGGCCCTGGTGCCACTGCACTTGCTGCACCATTCAGATCATGACCATAGCACCTGAAAGATCACTGCACTTGAGAGTGCTTGTTAATAAGTAACTGAGAGAATAAGAATCCAAAATAAAACCCATTTATACAAATGACTTTTCTTTCAAAATGAGTAAGTGGTAATTTACAAAACAAACGCACAAATAATTTTAATATTTATAAATACTATTCATCAGAAATGTAATTATTAAGTGATGAAAACACAACATAATGAGCCCACTCGATGCTTGTTTTATATCTACAACTCAATTGCAAGATGCCCGAAATGTTTAGACGCATTTCAACACGAATTGACTTGGGTTCTGTTCAGGTGCACCTTATCGTGACAGGGTGGACGAGAACGCCATTCCGCCACAAAGATTAGAGATTAAGAGCCAATCTGATGGCATAGGGCTCTTCTTAATTACTTAAATGAATTTGAAGAGTTAGTGGAGTAAAGGCAGTGATCCGTTATTCGACTATCGAGAAGCAAAAGACACTCTTTGGATAAGGATATGAGTTCGGTGATGATTGGTGAGCTTGTGCTTGTATGACTTATATTGGATGCAGATATGAAAGGAATGTGTTGGGAGGATATTGAAGTCGTCCTGAAGAAGGTGGTGGAAGGTCTTTGAAAGACCACTGAAAAGCATCGACTCAAGTTGGATTGCTGGACCCACTGGAACTGGCCCAAAATAGAATAGAGATTGGGTGCATGAATCAATTAGCTAGTACATACCAAATTTTAGACTGCATAAAATGATAGACTAGGGTGGGTGTCTTGTCTCCCAGAGTTTCTGTTTTTAATTAATCTTCTTCCAGCGGTTCCTCAGATGGGTTTACTAGGCTTTTTAATAGGTGTTTTTATATTTGTACTTATATGGGATTATTTATTAAATAATTTTCTAGTATATGCCTTTATTGAGACTGGTCATTGGAGTGAATAAGTGCTAGAGTAGTGTATTGAGTGGTGGATAGCCTTTGTTCCCCCTAGGGGTTACTTTCTCTAATCATTTAAATTCATGAAAGACAGCATGGAGAGTCGCACAATTTTTTTTCTCCACTTTTAAAAGTAAACACAGACATGTCATTATCTGAAAAAAAACAGTAAAAACGGAAAACGGGGTGCTTTAATTATAAATAATAACTTTAAGGACGCTTAGCTCCTTAAGTCTGTTTTCATTACTATGTTTAATCATTCTCATACAGGCATACACAGAGGTGTGGAATTTAATAAAATATCTGCTCGTCTGTGGGACAGGTTGCTTTACAAATCTGCGTGTCTTGTAAAAAAAAGGAATCCACTTGTCCCTTTGGTGCCACGGAGTGCAGCGGCAAATTATGGCTGCAGTCTCATTATACAAGTGCCCCGATAATAGCCTCTCCGATTATACCAAGGCTCATAATATAGTAGGGCTTGAATACTAGCAATTACCTTAGGGGCATATATTTTTCTTTTTTTAAAAGAACGTGCAGCAAGTCACACAGCTGCACAATAGGTAAAGGCCAGGAATGTGCAGTATTTAAAATTGTACGGGTCATTCCTGTCTTTTTTCTGCGTTGGTGCACAATGTGCGGCCTAGCACCAGTGCAGACACCCTTGCCCAATGGTGCAAGGGTGGCTGTGTTGTAAGCAGGATTGTTTTTGTGCAGGAAGGAGCATGTTACAGCACAAAAACAATCCTGGACAGCATTTTCCTCTCTGCAGCACACATAAAAAAGTAAGTAACAAGGAGAAATAAAGAGATTTCTCCTCGTTACTCCCTACCTCGGGAGGTGGAAGATTTTGACCTATTTCCAGGTCTACCAGTAATTGCAAATCTGGGAATGGAGCAAAATCCATGTGTGGATGCAAAGGAACGCCCACGCTCCACCTATGGATTGCCTTCCCAGGACAGAGTAACACAATGCAGCAATTTGCGCTGCGTTGCATTACTCTAGATTTATCAAGCCAGGCAAGGCAATGCAAGGTGGCCTTGTATGGCATGATAAATCTAACTTGAATGAATGAATAATACTTATAAAGTGCACAGCTACTCAGAAAGAGTGGCCCCTGCGCCAGGTACATACAGAGATCAGAGCAAGGACAGGCCAACCACATACTAATTTCTAAACAGGTAAGTTTTCAGTTCTTTTTTAAAAAAGATCCTTGTCTAGGATAGACCTTAAATGGGGGTAGGAAGCTGATTCCATAACTTAGCAGCAGCCACGGTAAAAGAAGAGCCTCTTTTACTGTGGCTGCTGCTAAGTTATGGAATCCGTACCCACCACCCCCCCCCCACCCCCCCCCCCCATTTAAGGTCTATCCTAGCTAAGGATCTTCTTAAAAGAGAACTAAAAACCTATTAGTATGTGGTTGGGCTGTCCTTGCTTAGATCTCTGTATGTACCTAGCCCCGGGACACTCTTCAAGAGTGTGTCACTCCTGCGTGCCTTTGCGTGACGCAAGGGCGACGCAACTCTTTCATACATAGGCCCCTTAGTTTGCCACCTTTCTGCAGATCTACATACTAGGGCTGAAAGTAACGATAAGCAATAATTCCAGGGTTGGAATGCCATTTTGAGACTGTGCAAACCTACTAACTTGCATGATTTAGAGGTTTTCACCAGTTCTCCTCTAATCTTTTCCCATCCCGAGAAAGGGTAGAACTTTACTCCTGAAATGGGCAGAAGTAAAACTTTTTCCAGGGTTGGGGAGGCGGGCGGGAGTGAACTTGTAAACCCTCAACAGATTTTAACATGAGCAAATCTACACATGCATATTTACTCGTGCTAAATTGCAATTTACAGATACTTTCTAGGAGTACGATTCCCTGGCCTACTTCTGTAAATTCTTGTGAACTGATGAAAGCCATTAATCGCACTAATGCAAGGACATATACCATAGGTGTAATTTTGTGACTATCTCTAATAATTGGGCCCCTAATTTGGTTGGGCGTCAACCAAGACCTTTTGTTTGTATTCAATTCTCTGTCGGCTCGCTTCACTGAGTGGCAGCATTCTGCTCCTTCACAACGAGCATATCAGCACACAAAGTTCTTTTGTTCAATGCCAGGGACTACTGTGGCAATGTGTACTTATTGAGACCAAAACTATTTCTTTGGCCAATGTTTGTTATAATGATGAGGGCTCAACAACTCCTATAGCAATAAAGTTTTACAAAAACCATGTAAAAACAAGACACACATTGACAAAACCAAACGTTTGACCACCAATATCAAACCTACTTGCTTTACCAAAGCTTGTTTATTTTCATGTTTCCTATAATCTTGTTGAAACTGGTTACACTGATTTTCCAGTATGAATATTTTTTTTAGAAATACTAGCATGCGTCAACACATTTCACTAGAAATGGTATCTAAATATTTCAAAGGAGTTTGTTCAGGAAGATGTTTTTTTTGTAGTTGAATTTTTTGTGAAAATTTTATTTTGAAAGCAAAGAATCAATCTTGGTTTCATGCATCTGCAAATATTTGTATCTTATCAGGGAGTATTCTGGGAGCATTATACGTAGCCTCATAGTGGTAAACTTTGCAAATGTGTGTACAAATTTTTATGCTGGAAACACTGTTCGATCTTACATTTGCTTAGTACGCTCGCCCAGATAATAAAGGCTTTGTGTTAATGAACCATAAATACAAGTTTGAACAGTGTTAGCAAATAAACACAAATATTACCTAAACTGCAGATAATGCCCTCCCCTGATCCATAATGTGGTACTGTAAACTGACAGCCAAGGGGTTACTGCTTCAGGGGATTGGACCTACTTGTTCCTAGGACAGAATAAACAATACAACTTGTTGTCATTGACTCCAAACAATATGTCCTGGGTGACGGGCTGTAGGAATTCCACACCCCTGCATACAAATGTACATGGGGTGGCTTCAGGACAGGTTTACTTTTACAGAGCTTTGAAGTTTGCATGTTCCTTCTAAAAAGGTGTCACTGATAATGGTCCGAGTTTAGGATTCCTGCATATGCTCATTAACGTATTGATTGGCTGGTGGATTTCTGTGAGCGTGCCAGGAAATGGGAGGCCTAACGGGGAATTCATTGTGATTTTTGCCTGGAACATCATAAACCTGTGGCGAGTGGAAATTGGGTAGTTTGTGTGTAACTTGGCACTTTGTAGACTGTGCCAATTTTGTCTTTCTAAAAACAATTCTATGCCTTTTTGCTGTGGTCTTTGCAATACTCCGGGCTGGACTGGCTACATGTGTCACCATGAAAAACTCTGTTAGACTGAGGACCAGAAAGCAGCTTTTGGTGGTTATAAGATCATATAAGATGTATATTTCGCTCCAAAATCATCCTACAGACTGTCAGACTCACTTGCTGTACTCACCTGGTACAATGTGGGGTTGGTGTGAGCACAATTTCCAGGGATGTCCTTGTTTGTGTTCTGAAGAAAATATAAACAAAAATCAATTAAATATTACCAAAAACAAAGTTTTGCAAAAAATATACAGCTCTTTTTCCGCAGGGTAAATATTTTGCAAAATTAGGGTGTTAAGTGCACATCCAACATACACATTAATAAAACATTTTGTATTAAATTTAGGTGTGAATTTATGGTTGACAATTAAATTGGGATTGTTTATAAAAGGCTGCACCAATTCAGAACGTTGGATATTCCCAGCAGTCCCAATGGTCTGCCACTGCCCCCTCTCTTGTAATGTAACTTACAACACTGTCAAATCTATCCACCTGGTGGCCATCCGCTCACTTAAATGTCAGCAAATCCTGAATTTTTTTAATCCGGATCTGTTGTTTGCAGTTGCACTTGACACTTTTTGCGTATAAAGTCCTTGTGGCACTTTTTAGGTCGCAGCTAAACACATCTTGGGGACTTTCAGACCGTTGACCTAGGAATGCATGCTACCCATTGATTACCATTGGCTCTGTAGTTGTAACTCACATTTTCTGGCTTTCTATTTGCTGTATTTACTTACTTTAGGCTCTCCAGGTTCAGTTTGTCCCTCCTGTTGCCTAAACTGTGTTTACTGTATTCTTCCATAAACTTCCTTTCTGTAAACAGACATTTAAATCTTGTTCTTATCTTGTCACATATGCTGTGCATTCAGAGACCTAGGTCAGATGTTAGGAGCTGTGTTCCAAGGGTGCTTGTTTACTTTTCTTTTGGTGACTTCAAAGTGAGGATTTATGTTACAATCTTGCTAGATACTGGGGGTAGGAAAGAGTTTTTTCTAGCACACGTGTTTTGCTTCACTGCTGACCCAGCTGAAACAAACACACTGAAAAGAATTTCTGGAATGGACCTCTTAGACTAGGAAATAAATTTAATAAATCACTCTGCGAGGCTTGTAAAGGAAAGTTAGTACAACTGAATGTGCACTTTTAAAATGTGCGCAACAATGAAATGAAAACGTGTATAAAGAATCTTCAATCTATAAACAGCAGATATATATGCAAAGACACAGATACCTATATATATATATATATATATATATATATATATATATATATATATACACAATGCAAAGTAAATAATTAGTAAAAATTAATCCCCATGGGGCACAGTTGCTCCTTCATCTTTCTCTCAGTAGCTTCAAGCCTTAGACCCCCAAGATCGACTGTCAGGAGAAAGAGAGATCTACCCTCACTGGAGATGTCAGACATTGACGTCTCAATCCTGACTGAGGTCTCTAAATCTCCCCACTGCCAATCCTGGGTCTCTTATATACCTTAAACAAGCCAGAGAGAAGATTTCTAGAACTCCCCACCTCGCTCCGCAATTTATTTTCAACTCCTCCGTGTTATGCCTTAGCTCTTGAGGAGAAAGAACATGCAGACACGTAGAATAAAAACATGGGCGAAAACATGTTGTGCACATGAAAATACTTACAGCTTTAACGTGGCGGTGAAGCTAAGGCTAAGATAATTACAAAATGGAGTCTGTAGTTGGTGGTCGCAGATGTGACTGTGGACAAGCTAAGCTATGTGCAACATGGAGTCAGTGGTCAAAATACAAATATTACAACACTACAACACTTAAATGAACTGTGTAAGTATTTCAGAATGTATCAGAATTAGGAACACAAATGAGGCAAATTTGTTGTTATTTCTGAAGTGTTTTAGAAACAAGTACTTTAATTTGATCAAAACAAATCTTTACACTAGGTGATGCAATTTCCACACATTTTCGTTTGTGCACTGTATAGTTTTATTAGTAAAACTGTATGTCTGTGCACAAGTAATCGTCATTTCAATTGAAAATGTGTTGTCTGTAATGGCAGTGCGCTACCATACCCATGCATACACCACTCCACATCACTGCACTCTGCTCTGCACTACTCCATTTTACACCACTCCATGCCACTATACTCAGCACCCCTTCACTCTGTGCCACTGCACACTGTGCCACTTCATGCTATGCCTCTCTATTCTGCCCTGTACTACTCTATGCTAGTGTACTCTTCACCACTCTATACCACCATCGGCCTAGGCCACACCAGTCTACTCTGCACAACTCCACTCTATGCCAATGCACTCTATGCCACTACACTCTCTGCTACTCCACACCACTGTACTCTGCAACACTTCACTCTCCACCACTGACCTCTATGCCATTCTACTCTGCACTACTCCACTCTACGCCCCTGCACTCTGTGCCACTGCACTCTAAGGCATTATAGTGTACTCTGCACCACTCTGTGCTGTTCTACTCGACACAACTCTACTCTGTACTCTACGCCACTGCACTCTGTTACTTGACTCTACACCACTGCCCTCTGCATCATTCCGTGCCACTCTGCACCACTACGCCACGCCAATCTTTGCCACCCCACGCCAATCTGTGCCACTCCACTCTACGTCACTGCACTCTACCCTGCTGCATTCTATCTACATCACTGCACTCTGTGCCACTCTACTGTGCACCACTCTAATCTATGCCACTGCATTTTACAATGCTGCATTATATGCAGCTGAAATCAGTGCCACTGCACTCCACAACACTCTACGCCAATGCACTTTACACCAGTCCACTCTACTCTGTGCTACTCCAGTGTATGCCACTCTGTGACTCCTCACTATGCCACTCCAATTCACAACACTGTCTGACAATCCACTCTACAACGCTATACTCCACTGTGAGCCATTCAACTCTACAGTACGACACTCCACGTGAGACTTCTCTACAACACTACTAGCCATGCTGAACAGCAGCCACGCTGGTGTACAACATGGCTAACACACATTGGCAAAGAAAATAGCTCTTGCATAAGCAAGGCCTTTTGGCTTTGCCATTGCTTGTTGTTTGGGGCAGTAGCAGCCTGGAGCTTTTATTCGTAAATTCATTAGTGCATGTTGCAGTAAGATTTATTTTACTGTGTGGGCTGGTGTTGGTTTTTGTTGCATACATGTGATACGTTTTCATTTTCATCAGTGGGAGTGCGCGCCTTGTAGATTTGTCACAGTTTTCAGATATCATACATAATTGATTTTTAGCACATGGGTCGGAGGCTTTCTGTAACGAGGAAAAGCACTGGGAAGTGATTATGATTGTGGTTAATGTGGAAAATTGACAGGAAGCCTCCCGTAGGCACAGCACCGACTGAGAGCTGACTGCAACACGAGTTCTGTAGCTGACAAATGATGGTGTCTGCCAGAGGGGCTCTGTTACAGACCCTGCAGTGCGGCTACTGTGGTGTCGAAAAACCAGAGAGCTCACTTCTCAGGCTGGGAGAGAACATGTGTGCACCTGAGCACAGCTTAACAGGACATTAGTACTTTTAAGTGAGACAAAAACAGCTTAGCAGAAAATGTGTAGTTTTAAGTGAGACAAGCACAGCTTAACAGAAAATGTGTGATTTTTAAGGGAGACAGTGCTTTGCAAATCCACCTCTCACTATGCAAAACCAGGAAAAGGTCTTCTTCGGTGTTAATTTGAAATTCTTTTAAATGTCTTGGCCCCAACACTCTGCAGAATTTACATAGTGAACAATGCCTGGTCAATAAAACGTGATGTAGTCTGGCATATGTCTGTGACTAGGAACACTATGTAAAACATTTTATAATAATGGTTATTAGCAAAACAGTTTAGCAATTAGCCCGTGCCCCATGGCCTTGGGAGGGAGTAGAGCAAGGTACTACATTGCACAATAAAAGTAACCATTGCTGTAAATCTCTGAGACGTCTCTCCTTCTGCACCCCGACCTGTCATCTCCGCTCCTCCGACCTCGACCTCGCAACCGTCCCACTCGCCCGCGGAACAACAACCGCCGGTAGATCATTCTCGCACCTCGCTGCCAAAACGTGGAATACTCTTCCCACCCACCTGCGCCAGACCAAAGGCCTCATTACCTTCAGGAAACTTCTCTAGACCTGCCTCTTCGAGCACCTCCACGAGGCCTTGAGACCCTCATGGGTGAGTAGTGCGCTTTACAAATTCCTGATTGATTGATTGGTCTTTACATCATTCCCAGCCAATCCTCCTCCAGGAGAGACACCCACCCCAGTTGCAGGGTGGATATGACAAACACCATCTCCCTGTATCCTTTATTCCTTGGAGCATTTGGTGGGTCCAAATAGCATCAACCTCAGTTGAGGGGAATAAGCCTACTTGATTGCAAAAGTTTAAGTAAACACTAAATCTTCCCTCGATGTTGTACTCTTAAGGGTAGCAGGATGGTTCACCGTTCCTGACACTCACAACAAATTCACGCCATTCTTTATGGTCAGATGGGCTCCGTTTCTGACCAGTGTTTCTGTACTGATGGTGGAGAACCATAAGAGGTATCAGTGTTTTGTACAAGCTTGCCTTCTCCTGACCAAGTACCCAATAATTCTGTTTGTAGGTTCAACTAGGGAACCTGCATACTCACTATTCTCAGTGCTAAGCAGGTGCGGGACAGGTTCCTCCTCCTTCAACCTGTCAAGGAGGGAATGAGGAAGGGACCTTAAAAACTCTCAACTCCACACCTCCTTGCAGTTAGTCCACACTCGTAATCTCTGCAGCATATAGTTTCATGACTATTCAATTCCTTATTTCTTGAATTCCCTCATTGGCTTCAGGGAACAGTTTGTGGCCAACGTATGTCGTTGCATTGCCCAGAGCCTCAACTACATTTGGCCCATCAGTTACTGCAACTATAACCAACTCATCTGATATACTTCCTTTGTTGTCCCTGACTACTGTGGCAAGGTTCCCAGTTTTCCTACTAAGGACTTTATGGAGGGCATTTTAAGATTAGAGGTTTAATACTGGGAACCCAATGGGTCTAAGATGTCATCAGCAGCCACTGCTTTACTCCCTTTACTCAGCAGAGTACCACAGAGCTTAAAGAATTCTTCTCTAGGCTTGTTTTTTTCCCTTTCTGCCAACTCAAGAAAACACCTTATTCCAAGATGGCTGCGGCATTTTCCATACTTTCTCAGCACAAATCTGTCCAAGATCAAATCAGTGCCTACATGACAGTGTGCATTTCACTCACTAACCCGGGGGCTTGAGATGACGCCCTCATCCTTCTCTGCACCTACTAACCCCGCCTTATCTGGCTCCCTCCATTGTCAAGCTCACCTTCATGCTGATGAATAAATGGATCTCACAGCTGTGGTACATCTAGAGGTTCGAGAAGTCCTCCGTCATCCCTAAGTGGTCTTTAAATTCACCAGCAGATCCCAGTCACACCCTACTACTTCAGCCAGCGGAGCCCTTAACCAGGGGTGCCAGTGCTGGCTGTTGTGCCACACGGTCACATTGCTTATAGATATAGGTGCATAAGTGCAAGTGAAGTACTCTGATTCTTGGGGTTTGCAGACTCAGGCATTAAAATTCCCACAAAAAGTGCAACAACTCTTTTCCTGTATGCAGGATGGACTCCAGGAAAAGTGGGTGTGGTCAGGCAAGTGAATGAAGCCATACATGGAGCAAATGACAGAATCTGCCTCCTCAAATGCCGTTTGCTTCACCCACATCAGAAACATTTTAAAGGACACTCTGCTCAGTGTGTAATTGATGGTATTATCTGGTACACACTTGTCAAAGAAAGAAAATTCTATGTCGTCAGTAACTTGGCCAGAGTGAAGTGAGTACTTCAAAAAAAAGTTTCTGAATACTCAAAATTAATCTTTTTTTAACACGTTTTTTTAATCCCACCATGACCCTGGCCCTCCTCCGAAGTGCTGAGTCCTTTTTTGTTGTTTGGGGAAGTTTGAGCTTAAACCATTATAACTTTTTTCCCCACAAATTATATGCAGGCCAGGTTGGAACTGTTTCCCCCCGATATTGGAGATTCTAAAGGAATGCAGGGTTTGTAGATTGCTCTGTATGTAAATGAGAAAATAGCCAAAATATAGTAAACCTTTGCTGTGCAAGAAAGTATGTTTTTGCCAACAAATGTCATCAAGAAAAGAACTGAGCTTAAATCATCCTCTTCCCAGCTTTAAGAAACAGACATAGTTGTAAGTTTACCACAGTTAAAATTGTCTGAGTGGTAGGCAATGTTTCCTATTTTTGTGATTTGTGATTGATGGACTCACTGTGAAACCTATGGGACAACTTACAAAGCTATACATTTAATAGAAGTAGGCAAAATTCCGAACTTGCCAATGGGTCGTGGAATTCCAAAACAACTAATAGTTTAAATCAAAAACTGTGGGGAAAAAGTAGAACTAGATGGCAGTGTTTTCATCAATTTCTGTCCCAATGGCCATTCTTCAAAAGTGTCTGCCTTTATACCATTATATCTGCCAGACTCTTCTGATCGCTGGGATATATGGTGTTTGTTGGCTGTCCAAGAACACGTGATACCCAAAGCCATTAACTGAGCTGCACCTTGTAACGATTTTTTACTGTGTACCAACCAATCAATTTATAGGCATCTGGGTGAGTTAAGGTTGATTAGCCTGCATACAGGGAGTGCAGAATTATTAGGCAAGTTGTATTTTTGAGGATTAATTTTATTATTGAACAACAACCATGTTCTCAATGAACCCAAAAAACTCATTAATATCAAAACTGAATATTTTTGGAAGTAGTTTTTAGTTTGTTTTTAGTTTTAGCTATGTTAGGGGGATATCTGTGTGTGCAGGTGACTATTACTGTGCATAATTATTAGGCAACTTAACAAAAAAAAATATATACCCATTTCAATTATTTATCATTACCAGTGAAACCAATATAACATCTCAACATTCACAAATATACATTTCTGACATTCAAAAACAAAACAAAAACAAATCAGTGACCAATATAGCCACCTTTCTTTGCAAGGACACTCAAAAGCCTGCCATCCATGGATTCTGTCAGTGTTTTGATCTGTTCACCATCAACATTGCGTGCAGCAGCAACCACAGCCTCCCAGACACTGTTCAGAGAGGTGTACTGTTTTCCCTCCTTGTAAATCTCACATTTGATGATGGACCACAGGTTCTCAATGGGGTTCAGATCAGGTGAACAAGGAGGCCATGTCATTAGATTTCCTTCTTTTATACCCTTTCTTGCCAGCCACACTGTGGAGTACTTGGACGCGTGTGATGGAGCATTGTCCTGCATGAAAATCATGTTTTTCTTGAAGGATGCAGACTTCTTCCTGTACCACTGCTTGAAGAAGGTGTCTTCCAGGAACTGGCAGTAGGACTGGGAGTTGAGCTTGACTCCATCCTCAACCCGAAAAGGCCCCACAAGCTCATCTTTGATGATACCAGCCCAAACCAGTACTCCACCTCCACCTTGCTGGCGTCTGAGTCGGACTGGAGCTCTCTGCCCTTTACCAATCCAGCCACGGGCCCATCCATCTGGCCCATCAAGACTCACTCTCATTTCATCAGTCCATAAAACCTTAGAAAAATCAGTCTTGAGATATTTCTTGGCCCAGTCTTGACGTTTCAGCTTGTGTGTCTTGTTCAGTGGTGCTCGTCTTTCAGCCTTTCTTACCTTGGCCATGTCTCTGAGTATTGCACACCTTGTGCTTTTGGGCACTCCAGTGATGTTGCAGCTCTGAAATATGGCCAAACTGGTGGCAAGTGGCATCGTGGCAGCTGCACGCTTGACTTTTCTCAGTTCATGGGCAGTTATTTTGCGCCTTGGTTTTTCCACACGCTTATTGCGACCCTGTTGACTATTTTGAATGAAACGCTTGATTGTTCGATGATCACGCTTCAGAAGCTTTGCAATTTTAAGAGTGCTGCATCCCTCTGCAAGATATCTCACTATTTTTGACTTTTCTGAGCCTGTCAAGTCCTTCTTTTGACCCATTTTGCCAAAGGAAAGGAAGTTGCCTAATAATTATGCACACCTGATATAGGGTGTTGATGTCATTAGACCACACCCCTTCTCATTACAGAGATGCACATCACCTAATATGCTTAATTGGTAGTAGGCTTTCGAGCCTATACAGCTTGGAGTAAGACAACATGCATAAAGAGGATGATGTGGTCAAAATACTCATTTGCCTAATAATTCTGCACTCCCTGTAGATCCTACTATGTGTACCCAGAATTCCCTACAAACAGCAAAGTTTGGTTAAATTCACAGAGTTTCCTCACATTTCTGTGAGAGAAAGCCCTGGAATCTGCTAAGATTTACAAACTTGCTACCACCTAGCATCCCTATGCTTCTCCTGATCAAAATGATAGCTTGTGTGGGTGGGACAGTAAATGTCCCAGAACACAACATGAATACATTAAGATTTTTGTTTTTCAATTCGCTCATGATGGCACTGTTGGTAGCTGTGGTATTTGGGTCTGAGTCTTAACCTGTCCCATGGAAGCCTGCCAGCCACAGACATTAGTGAAAACTAAACACTCTGGTGAGTCCAGAGTGTTGTGTGGCTTGCATGGATCCCATTGTGTTTCCTTACCAAGGATGTCCTACTAATATCAAGACTTGACTACAAACAATTGAATTTCCTTATGTTTCGGTGAGGGAAGGTTCTGGAATCTACTGGGATTGACAGAATTCCGTTCATCCAGGTTTGACACACTTTTTCAATAAAAACAGTACCCCATTTATGTGGAAGAACTTATCGCCTGCGACAGTAAAGTTTCCAAAATGCAAATATTGGAAATATCCAGGATTTTCCTTTGGCATTCACTCATTCTGGGAATGTTGTTTGCTCTGGTATTTGAACCTGTAGTCTCCCAGCTCCCAAGGAAATCTAAAATCTTCAGACATTTCTGAAAACTAGACACCCACTGGAGTCCACGCTTTGCAGGAATCACAGGTCATTCTGGGTGAGAAATCATGAGATTATCCTCTCATGCACTACCCTTAATTCCCCTGGATATGTAAGTTTTCAGAAATGGCCAGGGTTGGTAGGGATCCCTGAGTGGCGACTGATTTCCTCCCACACCCTTTGCTGAAAAGTTGCAGCCATCCTCCTTGGAAAGCGACAGGAATTAGGGTGTTTTATGCTTATTTAAACATTTAAAGTCCATTCTAGGTAAAGAAATTACAAATGAGTGGAAGAGTATTTCTCTAGCTGCTTCCAGACGGAAGTTATCATCACTTATCCAACGTAATAAGGTAAGCCCGTGTTAGTCTGTGAGAGGCAAGGCTCGCTAGAGCGAATAATGATTCTATTGTTTTTTCATTGCCAGAACAGGTAAAACTTAAGTATGCATGTCCTGCGTTTTCAATACCATTCTCCCTACCCTATGAGATGTTATGACCTTTGGGTTGACTTGTAAGTATTAGAAAGGCAGGTTTAGGCCTTGGAAAAGGTTTATTTTGTTGAAGTGGCAGTTTAACTGCTGTACAAGTTTTATTGTGCTACTTTAGTGGGTGGCCACTAGTAGCATTTTATTTATATGCCTCGGGTACATGTAGTACAATCTACTAGGGACTTTTAGGTAAATTAACGGTACCAACAGGTGAGTACCAAATTTACCATGTTTGTAAGGGAATGCACAAGCACTTTACCACTGGTTAGCAGGGGTAAAGTGTACTGAGTCCAAAAGCCAAATAAGAAAAGTATATTTTTTTGTTACTGATACTAGTGACTGCAGCACAGCATGTGGAACACTATGGTGAATACCACATCCAGATTACTAGAGCAGAGCAGTAATTTGTTTGTCGGAGTCAACCTTTCTGTCACTATACTGCTAATTTGACATAGGATCATAAGACATTTTGATAATAGGAAAGACTTGAGGAGTGCAGCATGCTATTGTCCTATATAATGAATACTCTTCCAGTGAATATTCTTGGACCTTTGCGTCTGCAAATGTGAGAGATACCCTGTGTAATAATATTCACAATCCTTGTCCAGGTGAACCACAAAAAAAGTAACTAAATATGTCTGAGCTTGACCCTGTGGTAGCTTGGCACAACAGGGGTCAGACTTATCTTAGGGAAAATGTGTAATATGCTGAAAGAGTGATACACTGAAAGCACAACAGAAGAAGAATCCCAAACCAACTTAAAAGAATAGGGAAAGTTATAATAAATAAAATGGCACCAAAGTGACAAAAATCTAATCAGTAAAACAGATGTTCTGATTTTTTAAAGCTTAAGGTAAAAATAGCTCCATGCATAAATCATGCCACCGCTGCACAATTGGATACTGTTCCTGGGTCCTGGGCGTCTTTGGCATGCCGGGCATAGGATCTGAAGTATGGACAAGTAGCATACCTCTTTATTTAAGGTGTGTAGCAAACACTAGCCCCACCGCGTTGCTCCTCTTAGGCCACAGGCTGACAGCCTGCTGGTACTGAACAGGTCCAGGTCCGGATAACACAAATGTATATTCTTGCACTATTCACATGGATGTGATTTGCATCCAGGCACATACACTTGGATGTACGATGCAGGACAGCGGAGAAAAGAAGCAGCAAAAAGGCTCAGACAAAGATGAAGTAGACTGCCTCTAGACCACCTTGTGGAGCAACTTACAAATTTAAGGGCTACATGTACACTGCAGGGCCCCAAACATCCGTACTTTACCTCTGAAATAAACACTACTTGTTCACACCTCATACAATCTAGGGGATTCATGTGCCCAGTCATGACACACTACATAGTATTACACAGGTAGAACTGGTAGGCAGTCTCTCTATAGGGGTGCAGGTAAAGAGGGCTGACTCCAAGTCTATTCAACAGCTGACACCAAATATTTGCCAGGTCATAGCTTGTTCTCAAGACAGTAGTTACCCATGTTAAAATCAGTACTCAGTGTGAAATGCAACCCCTCAACAGTGTCCAGTACTTTGTTGATGAA
This sequence comes from Pleurodeles waltl, assembly GCF_031143425.1. Classification (NCBI taxonomy): domain Eukaryota; kingdom Metazoa; phylum Chordata; class Amphibia; order Caudata; family Salamandridae; genus Pleurodeles; species Pleurodeles waltl. Next base: position 1,068,775,201 of record NC_090439.1, on the reverse strand, counting down.
GAACAGACTCATATGAAATAGCACATTTGTCAGGGGACATGTTACACAGGTAATCTTTTCATGAAAAAATATCAGGCTGGTCAGAATGAGAAACTGAGGAGCAGGACATCACAGGGACAATGTGCCAGGGATTTTACACCCTACAGTGATCCTTCCAAACCATTGTTACCAATGTGACACCTGCAGAGAAATGGTCCCGTGTGCAAGGTTTGATTTGACTGTCTGCCCCCAGCCCTAGATGCCATGGACTCAAAAGGGGCCTATGAAGTGAAGATCTCTGGTGTGTACCTCAAAAGGTCACCTATGCTGATGTTCTTTAGTAAAAAATATTTGTTAATAAGTGATGGTCATCGAATAACCATCCTGATTCACGCTTAAATTTGCACATGAAAAAATGTACACCAAATCAAAACTCTTTCTGTGGCAAAAATGTTTTATTTCAAAAAGACTCTTGAGCAAATACTTCTCGTTGTGAAGCAGACATTGTTTTTAGGCTGAGCCTATGCAGCGCTGCCTCTCGACATGTTGTGATCTACTTCTGTGGGCTTTTACCATGCCATTCACACGCCCATCACTTTCTTTCCTCCCTTGGCCTGCCTTTCAAAATTCCTTAGGTTTCTCCTGCTTTGAGGCTGTTTTGTTACTGCCTTGGATACTGACCCTGTTACATGGATCATTGCAGGATGTGCCATGTACCTTAGTGTTGGTGCTCTACTTATTTCTTTTGCCTCTCCGCGCTCATGGTGTTAGGTTGTTTCTTCCTCCGGCATATCGCTGTTTCTTTGTGGTGTCTGCACCCAACAAGGGCTGCAAGCTGGGGGAGGGAGTCTTCTTTATTTATTTATATAACACAACCTCAACCGGATGATTGGAGCGCTTTACTTGAGCACTGGTTAAATTTGCAGCCCTGTTGCTAAATTCTTCCCAAGTTTAGCAGTTGAAAAATATACAAACTGGAACCTTTTTAAAAGAAAAAACACAAGGGAAACCCTGAATGGCTGTCCCCGGCATTGCGGAAAAGCTGATACTACAACATTCACTGCACTCTGGAAACCCGCCCCATAATGCTTTGCAGGACATTACTTTTACAACACATTTTTGCTCGACTGAGCCTATGGTGGTCCTAGGATAATGGGACCACCGCCAAAACATTCAACATGTAGTGCTCTTTCTGTCCAGCTCATCTTACGGGTTTCCACAGAAATGGGTGTGAAACCAATGCTGGATCCCAGACTGCTAAACATTTATGAAAAGTAGACAAAATTCTGAATTCAGCAAGGGGTCATTTGTGTAGATCCTTCAAGGTTTTCCTACAGAAAGTAACAGCTAAAATAAAACAAATACTGAAATTGTGGTGAAAAAAGAGCCATTTTCTCCACGTTTTCTTCTGTAACTTTTTCCAGCTGTGGCAGATATTTGAAAGCAATATATTATTACGTCTGCTGGACTCTTCTGGTTGCTGGGTTATATAGGGCTTGTAGATTCATCAAGAACCCTAGGTACCCAGAGCCAATAAATGAGCTTTACCTTGTAATGGGTTTTCATTGTATACCGGGAATACAGCTATTCATTTTGTGAAATATAAAGAGTGAAAAATAAGTATCAAGGAAACCTTTGTATTTATAAAATGGGCACAAGATAAGGAGAAGCAGTGGTTATTTGCACATCTCTGAATTCCGCGGTCCCCATACTAGCATGTGAATTACAGGACATTTCTCAAATAGACGTCATTTCTACACAGTGTCTTACATTTGGAAGGAGAAAATGTAGAGAAATACAAGGGGCAGTAACACTTGTTCTGCTATTCCGTGTTCTCCCAAGTCTCTCGATAAAAATGATATCTCGCTTGTGTGGGTAGGCCTAGTGCCTGCGACAGGAAACGCAACATGGACACATTTTTACATTGAAAACTGGTGTGTTTTTTGGAACGTGCCTAGCTGTGTATTTTGCCTCTAGCTCAGCCGGCACCTAGGGAAACTTACCAAACCATTTTTGAAAACTAGACACCTGGGGAACCCAGGGTGGGGTGACTTGTGGGGCTCCCACCAGGTTCTGTTACCCAGAAGCCTTTGCAAAACTCACAAATTGGCAAAAGAACACATTTTCCTCACATTTCGGTGAGAGAAAGTTCTGAAATCTGAGGGGAGCCACAAACTTCCTTCTACCCATCCATTCCCCCACATCTCCCGATAAAAATGGTACCTCACTTGTGTGGGTAGCCCTAGTGCCCACAATAGGAAATGCCCCAAAACACAACATGGACACCTCACATTTTCCCAAAGAAACTGACCTGTTTTTTGCAAAGTGCTTACCTGTGAATTTTTGGCCTCTAGCTCAGCCAGCACCTAGGAAAACCTAGAAAACCTGGACATTTCTGAAAACCAGACACCTAGGGGAACCCAGGATGGGGTAACTTGTGGTGCTCTCACCAGGTTCTGTTACCCACATCCGTAGCAAACCTCACAATTTGGGCCAAAAAAACACTTTTTCCTCACATTTCAGTGCTGAAAAGTTCTGGAATCTGACGGGAGCCACCAACTTCCTTCTACCCATCCATTCCCCCACGTCTCCCGATAAAAAGGTACCTCACTTGTGAGAGTAGGCCTAGTGCCTCCGACAGGAAATGCCCCAAAACACTACGTGGACACATCAAAATTATCAAATAAAAAAAATACCTGTTTTTGCAGGGGTGGGTGGGCCCACCTGCGTTTTTGGTCCTGGGCCTAGCAGCCATCTAGGGAAACCTACCAAACCCAGACCTTTCTGAAATCTAGACACCCGAGGGAGTCCAGGGAGGTGTGACTTGCAGGGGTCCCCCAGTGTTTTCTTACCCAGAATCCTCAGCAAACCTCAAATTTAGCTTAAAAAATCATATTTTCCCCACATTTCTGTGTGGATTCACTGCACCAGCACAAATTTCCTACCACCCAACGTTTCCCTCAGTGACCCGATAAAAATTATACCTCACTTGTGTAGGTGGGCTAAGTGCCTGTGACAAGGAAGAGCCAAAAACATGTCGAAATTGAGGAGGAACCAAAGCGGGTCCAAAAGGGCAGTTTGAAAAAAACATGTTTTTAGGCTGACACGTGTGGCAGAATTTTTATCGGTATAGATGCGTCAGTGTCGGGTAGTAGGAATTTTGTGGATTCCTGCAGATTATGGAAGGTTCCATATCAAAAATGTGGGGAAAATGTGTGATTTCAAGCAAAGTTGCAGGTTTGCAGGGCATTGTAAGAAAATGGTGTGAGGTGCATGTGAAGCACACCACTCTGGACTCACCCACATGTTTAGTTTTCAGATGTGTCTAGGTCTCATAGATTTTTCTACATGGCAGCATCACAAAGTTCAAAAATTGCAGCCCTCACCATTCCAAGTGGGACGATTTTGAGAGTTAGACAAGCTCTCATGGCCCAAATGTAGAACCAAAACCCAAACTAAACAAATGTCCTCTTGCTTGCCGTTGGGATAGGATCTTTTAGTGTGCGGGGGTAGAACTGAAAGACGGTAGCCTCCTTTAGTTAGGGTGGGGGCATAAACCCGCCCAAACTGGTTGGTAGCCACCACCCCACTGATTTTTTAATTTTTTTTTATTCCCTGGCATCTAGTAGGATTTCTGCCCCCCGGAGAGTGGATTAGGGGTAATTGCCCCATCTGCCCACCGGTGGGCCGGACAACTTTGTCCCCATTTATTTGGGGTGAGGGTATGGCCATACCCCCACCCTTTTATTTGAGAAAAATTCTTCCCTGGTCTCTGCTGGGCTTTCTGCCCTCCGTAGGGGGCCGATGGGCCTTACAAAAATAGACCCTGGCCTAAGGAGTCGCTCCCTTTGCGTGAAATTGACGCATCAAAAAAAAAAACTGGTGTATAGTGGTTTCTGCCTCACTTGGGGGCAATTCAACCTAAGTAAAACAGTCCGAAATGGCCTAAAATAAATTTGCCCCCAGGGGAGCAACCCTTGCCTAAGAGGTCCCTCCCCATGCGTGAAACTGACGTTAAAAAAAAAAAGAAATCCCTGGTTTCTAGTGGTTTCTGCCCCATTGGGGGCAGCTTAACCTAACAAAAAAAGGCCGATCTGCTCCTAAGGGGGGGGGGGGGGGGGGGGGCAGGGGGGGGGCTGAAATGGCCTAAAATGAATTCCCCCCCCACACACCCCCATTTAGTGACCCTTGTCTAAGGGGTCGCTCCCCACCATTACATTTTTTGTTTTTATTATCCCTGGTGCCTAGTGGCTTCTGCCCCCCCTTGGGGCATATCAGCCTAATTAAAATAGGCCGATCTGCACCTGGAGGGGGTGGAAAAGGCTTCATCAATAATTGCCCCCCAGGGGAACGACCTTTGCTCAAGGGGCCGCTCCCCTTAATTGTTTATATTAAAAAAAAAAAAACTCCCTGGTGTCTAGTGGCTTCTGCCCCCAGACTAATTAAAATAGGCCGGGGCAGAAATGGCCTAATAAAAAATTGCCCCCAGGGGAGCGAGCCTTGCTCAAGAGGTCGCTCCCCTTCATTGTTTATATGTAATGACACAAACTCCCTGGTGTCTGGTGGGCATTTCTGCAGCCCGATTGCCTTACGATTAAGCTGCAGAAATGCTCAGAGAGACATGAAAGGAAAGGCCCTTCCTTTCCTTTCCCTTCATTCCTCTCTGCCTGCCCCCACCCCCTGATCGGAAGAGAAATGCTTTCATTTCTCTTCCGAAGCTTCAAGCGCGATGGGGACGGCCTCGCTGATGTCTTCAGACGTCACGGGGGCAGGGATGGAAGGGGAAGCGATTCCCCTTCCATCCCTGAACGGGGGGGTGGGTTGGTGGGAGGCCCATGGGGGAGTGGGTCTGGTGCAGGACGTAACAGTTACGTCCTCAGCACCCGAACGTTGCTATCGAGGACGTAACCGTTACGTCCTCGGCATCCGAACGGTGCTACAGAGGACGTAACAGTTACGTCCTCTGCACTGAAGGGGTGAAGGGCTTTGTTTGTAATAATATTTAGCAGGCCTGTTTGGCTGAAAATGCGTAATGTACTATTCCCCCTAGGGGCTAAATAAATGGTTACACTATAGTACTCTCTACTCTTCTTTTTTTATGTAGTTTTGCCCTTAGGGGCTGATTATATGGTTACATGACCCTGTTTCCTCCAAATGCTATTTTTATTGTGGTGACCTCTAGGGAATGTTTTGACAATTACAGTCTAATGCCAAGTGTATGAAGGAATGCAGTTTATCTATGTATAAAGGTTTAATATGCTGCATGGCTAAATACATAGAAGGTCCCAAAGGCAAGATGTATTGGCTGTGCCAATGCTTGTTTCTCCTGATTGGTCCAAAGTACAGCTAACATGCCAACAAAGAGAATCTCAGTTGTCTGCCAGTGACACAGTGACTGTTGCACTCTGCCTTAGCATTTCAAAGTAATAATTAATTCAAATTCCCAGCCTTGCTCTAAATGTATTGAAACAAATGACATAGTTGGTCTGGTAATTATTGTACATTTTTACTTGATTATCAACTCTTAGAATGTAATTTCATGGCAAGCCAGCTTTACGTATAATTTACTTTGCAAGTTATGGTAATTGAGGTAATTCCAGTGTGTGGAGATATTTACTTTTGGAAGACTGATTGGGCACTGCTTTCACACTGGGATGCTGCTCACTGATCACCTGGCGCTGAAGAATGCTAAAGAATGTAATCAGAGGAAATTTTATTCTAGAGATGATTTGAACTGAGCATCCTTGTCATGTGCCACTGCTGTAGCACCTAGAATTATGGAACTTACTTATAAGTCCATTGCTAAACACAGAGGTCAAGAGTACTAAATGTGAATTTCCAAATACAAACATTACTAGGCTTTTTTGGATCTTGTTAATGTGTGTCTAGGAAACACAATTTGGCAAAGCATGTGTTGGCTTCTGGATCTTTTCCAATTAACATATGTTTTTTTTAGAGGTAAAAAGACATCATTTAGATACTGAGACTTCCATACTTAGATACCAATTGAGAAAACGTTTTATGCACACAATTTGGAATGTGTAAGATGTTCCATTGTTGTGGATTTCTAGTTGGGTGTAGGAACAGTGGGATCTCCCAAAGGGTTCTGGAGGCTTGACCAGTTGGAGTACTGTCGATATTAGCAGACATTCTTAGTAATGTTGCGACTCAGGGTTTGTACAAAAACATTGTGGTAGTCCGTTAAAAAAGAACAAAAAAATGGACTAAGGCCCTGAGTAGGAGTTCGGTGTGCGGTTTTCACCGTCCGCTGAACTTCTGACGGAGAGGTTGCCACCACACAGGCTACCTACCTCCCCGCTGGTCCCATTAAGAGTTTCCCTTCTAGGCTGGCGAGCGGAAACAGGCTACATACAGCATTGTCTCCGGCTCGTCATTGAGCCGGCAGCAATGCTGTAGCCAGCAGGGTGCACCAGCACCTTCGCAATGTTCACTGTCTGCAAAGCAGCGAGTGAACATAGCAACAGTGCTGGCCAGGGAGGGCCCTGCACTGCCCATTCCAAGAGCATGGGCAGTGCAGGCCCCCCAACTGTCCCCTCCACCCGCATTACCCTCCCCCCCCCCCACAGGTGCTGCCCTGGAAGATTAGGATCTCCGCCACTGCCAGGCTGTCAGGGTTGTTATGTGGCAGTCAGACTGCCTCATAGACCACGATCCAGACTGCAACCTTGTAATGAGGCCCTAAGTGTACAAGTTGGTTTAGTAACTTCCCCAAACACCCCCATAATTTATGGAGTGCTGAGTAAAATCAACATAGAAAAATGTTTTTCATGGATGGAAAAAAAGTAATGGTGCCTTTACACTTTTGCCTTCATTGTAAACAGACATGTTGTTCACTGACAGTCACTCTTCCAGTGTGCCCTTGGCGTAACAGGGAGAAGGTCACCTCCAAAACATTTTAGGCACTGTGCAACAATTTCTTGTACGTCTTACCACTTGGCAAGTTATTGATTTTCTTTTGGTGACTCACGGCCATGGCTGATAATTTAAAGCACAAGTACACTAACTGAAAGTTCATATTTTGTAACCTTATATTCTGCTGAGGTTGAGTTGAAATCCTGAACTGAGTCCAGAGGGTCAGGATCAACTTTAGATTTTTTTTACAGAGACTGTAATGAATACATAGAGCCACGTCTCAATGGACATGGTGTAATCAAGCTGTACATAAATGAAAAGGCCTAGTATAAAAGTAAAAGACTAGGAATGTTACATTTGGAGATCTTGTAACCTGCATGCTTTTAGAGTGGGCATGAAATGGACAGACCACCATCAGACATCATCTTTGCTCACTGATTTTCCGTGTCATTCCACACCACCATTGAAGACACTGTTGACTGTTGGATAATCTCATTCTTACACAAAAACTTATGAGTTGGGTGTCCACAGTTGGTCTATGAGCATCGAGCTGACCATGTATGGTGTTCATGATTTTACTGCTTATAGATTTAAATACATCTCATGTAGGTGTACTGAAATGCTGGCACAGCTTTGTTAATTTGGAGATCTTAGGTTACCCCCTCTCCCCGGCTTACAGCTTTGCTCAGCTGGCCATACCCCAAGAAACGCTTTGTTTTGTACCACTATAAATATATCAGCACCAGGCTTGATGAACTGATGCCTCTCACACTGGAACTGATGGGTTGTGGTATTTAGGTGGACAATGCCAGGTTTAAAATCACCTGTGGGCAATTATTTCCAGACGACTTAAAGCACAACAAAGCAAGAGCAATGGCGGATGCAGAAAGGATGGGGGGTGACTGGCAAGCAGAACCAACATAAATGACTGCTATGCAGACTAAATGAAAGGAATTAAAGTACAAAAACCCCGAAAATGCAATTATAAAGGCCGTTCACACAGGTAGCAATTGAACACTGCCCTGTGTCTATTTTTCTTAACATTGGCGACAGACCACTATGGAAATCCTGTGAATTAAAGGACTGGCGGACCTACCTATAGAAAAAAAAGACGGCTGCCCCTGTAATTGGGAAAAGAAGATTAAAGCCCCATCGCTCTCAATTTCTGAGAATGTGTAGGATTAAAAAAACAAGTGGTGTATTTAATTATATTACAGAACATTATGCCACACAGCCACTGACATCAATAACAACTTGGTGTGTGATATCAGTGAAATGGCAAAAAAAAAATGAATTTAAAATAAAAGAATGCCCCTAAATCCTTACTAAACAAACTCCTGGTTCAGAAATGCACTAAATGGCTAAGTAATGTAGGTGTTATAGGAAATGTTTGACATGTATCGTCCCAGGGTGGCGGGCAGGATGATGATGTGTCCAACTCTGCTTCACCCAACGACAGAGGTCTACAGTAGGGTTCCCGCTTGTGGTGCAGTGGCTTCCTAGAGCCTCTCCTGCACTGAGAGTGACACAGCTTTGTGCACAGCAGATGTTTCAACAAAACTCGTTTAGAGTTTAGGTAGCCATTTTCTCCAAAAACAACATTTTGATGCGTGAGTGGAAGTTCACCCTAACCTCTATATGTGTGAGCTTCACTCACAATGAGTGAGATGTGAAGTTTCTGGAGACCAGGCTACGAAGAAAAGCAAAAGCATTCTAGAAAGGGGGTATCAATCGAATGGGGGTTGGCTTTATTGATTTGTTCAAGATACGGCATTGCTGATCGTTCACATTGGACTCGACCTCCTTAAGGCGTCAAACTGAAAAAAAGGTCGATTTAACTACATACATCGTTCAGAAATCTAATAGGTTCCTTTGCTTTTTCAGCCACCGCAGAGAAGTTTACAAATAAATCATATTTCAATTAGGAAAGAAGCACAATCAGCAAACAGAAAAGATGAAAATTAAATGAAATGCAGTACATAGGGGATAACACTCATTATAGTTGATATTACCTGTTCCATTTAATTGCACGAGCTGTAAAACAGTGGTTTCTTCAGGTCACAGCAAATAAACAAGATGGGAAACACAAAAGTTAGGTTTGATAATCGATTTAACACTGTAGCAAAATGATCCTAAATTGCCAAACTTGACTATAAAAAGGGATGCGCGCTAAGAGCTAAATGGACGCGCGCTCCGCCTGCCTCCTCGCTTGCTCTTGATTTAGCGTGGAGCCATTTTACCTGCCGAGCGCTCATGGTGTGATTCCTAAGAATAACCTCGGGCCCGTCCATCAAGCCAGCTTTTTCTCTCATCATTTAATTCTTGTTCACTGTGCAGGTAAAATGTCAACTGCTGGAAGGCCCCTTCGGTGGCTACTTGCGACGCCTGCCGGGGCCGCCACTGAACGTGGCAGTGTGCCGCATCCTGACAAGGTGGCTGCTCGCCCCGCCTCTCCCGAGCTGCTGATGTTAATGGGCGAACAGAACCGGGCTTGAAAATGTTTTCTTTTTCCATCTCGCATTAGAAAGTTGATTTTCTTAAGTCTTGACACGCTGATTTTTCTCGGTACCCCGACTAATTCTCACTGCACTTAATTAATCCCTGGGCATTTTAGAAGGAGCTGCAGATCCTTGCCGGCCCTTCTGTAATATGGATCGCACCGACGCACGTGTAGCCGTGGCGCGAGCCTAATGTGATGATCCCTCATTTACATAAGATCTGATTTTTAGGGTCGAGCCTGGGTTGCATTCGCTCGCGCATGCGTATCGCAGCGAGACGCTTTAGTTATTAGAAAAGGGCTCGGAGCCCTGTCAACATCACGTCAGTGTTTTTCATTGGTTCGTGGGCTTGCCTATTAAAAACCGCTTGCTTTCATTAGTCGAAGGCATGCATACGTCATGCCTTTTCTGGTGGCTAGCCCTCCTCGAGCGCATCGACCAAGTACAGAAAACATGCGAGGCTCGCTGTTTTCTGTCCGGCTCGTGGACTACTTTTTCTCTATTTTACCAGCGCGATTTCGTTTGGCAGAAGTCGAGCGCTTTACACAGTTAATTGCTCTTTTTGGTTACGTACATAAATACATTTTTGCCGATAGGTGAAAAGTCGGGTTAGGAGTTTACAACGCTATCAGCTCTAACATGAGCAAACGCGAGACCCGTTGCATTGCAAATGCTTGTTCTCTTTGCACCCAGCCTGCATGATAGACGGGTGCAGAGGCAAAGGTGCTGTCAGTGGGCACACATATAGATGGTGTGTAGGCCGGACCTCTGGAGGGCATCCCAGGAAAGGGTGAAAATAGAAGTCCCAGACATCCTCCTACAGGTGGGTGTAGTCACTTACTGCACATGCCTGCAGGGGAGCCCCTGGCTGCCTTTAAAACACAGACCAGGTTACTGCCTGCTCAGTGAAAGACGGCGCGGCTGCTTCAAACAACCTGTCCAGCTTACAGTAATGCGCTGCCCCCAGGACGGGCGGGATTTGACGGGCAACACATTCATTATGATAGATTGCACTGACCTCATCTGCACCCGGCGAACCCAGTTAAATGGGCACTATGGTGCACGCTGTTAAAGGTGTGCTGCTGGGCAGAGCAGTGCCGCTATCTATAATATGGGCTCTGGTGTCTTCCCTAAAGCGTGCTTCATGTCTCTTACCCACGCATCTCAGTGCTACGTACAACTATAACATGGTGGTGTTGTGCTCCATTTTACATAGGCTTTCTAGGTCTGGCTTGACAGCATAGCTGTTTCCATGTGTAATGTTACCAATTCTTTAAAATATACGTAGCGTGGGATTTGGCTCTGCCCAGAGGAATAATAATCTTTCACCTCATGGTTTTGGCTTTTGTATTACTCCTCCTTCCAGCAAGTGCTTCCGTTGGAATGCACAAGCAACATTTTACATCCGGAAAGAGACCCAATCATCATTGGTAATTCTGCCTGCATGATCCTAGCAGGTTTCTTTGTACTGCCAAATGCTGAATAGCTTCACTGATTTGCCACATCCAATAGTCCAACAATCACTCACAATTCAGTGGTGAACGAAAGTCATTCCCACCTAACACTTGTTCAGTGTCCCTTCTGAAAGAAATTGATGGCCTGAGACAGGTTCCTTGTGGAAAACTGCCCACTTAACTTAAGGACTCCATCACGATTGCAGCCATTTTTGGCAGTATGAGTAAAGACCGATGAATTAATGTAAATGAAGGAACAGAGATAGTTCCTTCTGAAATGCCACCATTTAGATGAAAGAATGTGCTATGCCTTTGCTTGGATATATGCCTATTTTGTATCTGGTTGCAGGTTACAGGAGCCTGGAAACAGTTAGCGCTTACATAAAGATACATACAGTCCTGTTGAGATTTCCACTATCACTCTTCATTAAATACTAGGAAAATCAAAACAACATCAAATGCCACATTTACATTACATGTAGACTCTCTTGTGCTCCTGTGCAGTGCATGTAAGGTTTTTGTTTTTTCACCTGTCTGATCTTTACGGAGGTTTGCCAACAACTTGCCTGAGCCAGTATGTCTGTTGGCTGACACAAGGTTATTTTATCAACTAGAAATTAACTGGGAGCAATTAGGTTCCAGCATGCATGCTCCCCTATGTATAATATTGATACAGAAGGAGTATGCGGTTCCTTATGTTATTTCATGGAGGGACACCACTTGTGCATTTCCATGAAGAGGAAGAGATGGTTGGAGGAATGTGAATACTCAGGAGCAAGAGCCCTCACCCACTCAAATGTGTGGCATGCTTCATCATCGGGCAGCTTCTCACTGGGTCTGTGCTTCAGTGCCCAATGGGCCCTTAAGGGGGGACTTTGCTGGAGATCTTTTGCTTTGATTCGCCGTAGCAAGCCAATACTGAGGGAGCTAAAAAGCTGTAGTTTGGAGTGAAAGTGAGTGAAATAATAAAATTAAAATTGACTAAAATTCACACAAAGAGGAGACACTGGGCGCTTGAGCCGGTGAAGGAAGCAATGGAGGGCCCCTGCATGTAAAGACTTCTCCCTCGGTGCTAGGTGGCACCTAGAGCGGGGGCCAGATTCTGGGGCTTGCAAATGTGAGGGCTGTGATGTGAGCTTCCCTATGGGAGCCCTGAATACAGAAGGATTGCCAAACCCCGGCTGCCTGCACCTGCTAGCTGGGGACAAATTTTGTATATTGGGACATTGCCATAGAGAGATTGCCATAGAGAGTGTGAAGGTGGCTCCCGGGGGCCCCTTACGTGACCATGGACTGCACTGGGGCTCTGCAGGACCTGGCGGCAGAGAATTAGACCGGGCCTGCGGTGGTGATTGCACAGCATGAGGTTTGCCCTCCTTCAGGAGCCAACCCCTGTTGAGTGCTGCAGTCCCCCGAGTGGGAGCAGTTGCGCAGCTCCCAGGTTGAGGGGTGCGCCTGCCTCGCACTGGGGAGGAGGGGGCAGTTGGCAGAGCACCTGCACAGCCCAGGGTGCAATGACTGGGCATCTGGAGGGCAGCCGATGGGATGATGGCCTACAAGACTGGTGACACACATGCTACCTGGCTCCCTACTCGTGAAGTCTTAGGGTTCTCCTCTGGTTGGTTCCAGTGTTTGCTCTTCGGCCCTCACGGGATAGCAGCATACCGATTGGAGCTGAGACCACCCAGGTGAGAAACAGGGGGTACCTCTAGGCAGCATACCTGATGAAGTCTAACATGGGGAAAGATAGACCACAAAAAGGGGCCCAGCAAACCAAGATGAACAGGTTTCTGGCCCCAGGATCGAGTGGAATGGCAAACCCTCCACTACAAGATCATGTGATGGCCCTGCGGGAGCTGCTGCAGTGCCCTATGGGGACCCAGATACTAGCCATGACTGAGGCCTCACGTGCGACTGTCCAAGCAAAAATTGAAGTTGTCTCCCAGAATAGTAGGTCTGCTGAGGGCTGACCTCCACATAGTAGCGGAACGCTCATTAACCAAGGAGCAGGACGTCTCTAAACTTCAGAAGCAGGTAGCCTTTCTACGGACTGAGCTGGGCACCCTGGTGGTGAAAAAGAACTTGCTGGAAGCTAGAGCCGAAGACGCAGAGGGATGCTCCAGCCGCTGCAACTTGCGCTTTGGTGGCTTCCCAGAGGATGCAGAAGGCAGGCCCCAGAGCTCTTCCTGGAATGTTGGATGAAGCCATGTTTCCCCTCATCATAGCTGTCCACATTCTTTGTGGTGGAGGGAGTTCATTGTGCCCTGATGACCACCTGCTGGGCTCCTTTTAGGACCATGATAGCAAAAGTGCTTAATTATAGAGACAGGGATGCCATCTTATGTGTGGTCCAGCAATCTGGGGACCCCAAATTTGAGAACCATGTGATCTGTATTTTCCCAGATTTTAGGAGACCGGTGCAATAGCTGCGGCTCACTTTTGGGGGAGGGAGTCAAGTAGAGGTTGAGAGCTATGGGACTGTGTTATATGCTCCTCTACCCTGCCAAACTGAAGGTGATTCATGATGGCCGGTCACACTTCTTTGCCACCCCTGAGGCACTGTGGGACTGGAGGGAGATCCATGGGGATGGCAAGATCCCAGCGCTGATTGGCTGTGGCTCCAGAAACGAGGCAGGTATCTCCTGCTATTCCCAGGCAGTAGGCAAAAGACTGCTACGAAGTGGCAGAGCCTCTAGATCCTTCTCTCAAGCGGTGGTCCAGCAGGATGGAACCTTAAACTTGGAGCAACAACGGTCGGAGAGGGAGGCAGCAAAGGTATTGGTGGTAGCTGTGACACCCTCCAACTCTGACAACAGTACAGGGGATATGGTGGAGGAACTCTCAGAGTTTGAAGAGTCCTGATTTTGTACTTGGTTTCACTGCAGCCGCTGACACTACGTGCTGATACGCTGTTGTGTGGTTCCTAGTCCGTAGATGACAGCTTCCTGGTGGGAATACGATGCTGGAGGAAGCCCAGCTGGGTCCTGCTAAGGCAGACTGGTTAAAAAAAACAAAAACACAGAGCCCGAGTGTGGGTGGGGGCTATTGGGTGGCCTGTTCTGAGCAAAACTCAAAGGGCCGCCCTGTCGTCCCTCGTAGGTAGTATCAAAGAGTTATTAGCAGTACAATTTGTGATAACTTTAATTGACTGGCTATGTGTATTGATGGATGATGATATGTATCAACTGTCTGGGTGTGTGAATGGAGTGGAGGTTGTGCGTGTGTGAGGATGGGCTGTTTTTAGAGACCACGTCTGCAGTTTGGGTCACTGGGTGCAGCTTCTCCCCCACCAATATTGCTTATTTGTGGATTTACTGTAGACTACAGGGTTTAGGGTGGATAAGATTCTATTGGACTGAGGCATTCTTGGGTTAAGATTCAACAAGTTATTATGCTTGGGAAGACGTGTTGTTTCGCTGTGATTACCCAGTGGGAGGGTTGAGCTGTTTTGGGTTTGTTTATGTTCTGTTTTTGATATATTCTGCTTTTTTGTAGCAGTGTTGGAGAGGTGTGTGTTGGCGGGGCGGGGCAAGGTGGAGGGACACTGTGTAACTATGGTTGCCTGGTTCAAGGTGGTGATATGGTATGTGAATGTGCTCAAGTCCTATGTTAAGAGGTACAGGATCTAGACATATCTTTGGAGGCAGGGAATACATATTGCTCTGCTGCAGGAAACACATCTGATGGAGAGCAAGGTTCAGGAAGTGCAAAAAAAAAAGTGGAGGGGGCAGTTATATTCAGCTTCATACTCTAATTACGCTTGGGGAGTCTCAAAATGGGTTGCCCTTCAGGCCCCCTTCCTGGTTCAGAGCTTTAAGGTGGATGTGTAGGGTAGATACCTTTTACTGTATGGCCTTCTGGATGGGCGGGAGGTATGCCTCTTGAATGTGTATGCGCCCAATGCGAATGGTGGTGACTTTTATCTTGATATAGAGCGGGAGCTCCTCCCTTATGTTGGGGTTCCTTTGTTATGGGCTGGCAAATTCAACTGTATATTGGATGGTGGTTGGGATTGTCACTCCCAGAGACAGGGCAGAAAGCCTAACATAGTGCCTACACTCAGAGGTGTGATGAAACATCTGGGCTATCTGGATGTATGGCATACTACTCGGAACTTCAGGCAATGACTGAAGGTTATTTCAAAACCAACAGGTCTAGGACGGAGTGCTGGGGATTGTAGTGAGATGCTCTAAAGGTGGTGACTCAGGGTGGGGTGGATTTCGGGGCAGAATGCTTGTCCTGGGTTTGAGGCACCAGATGCCACCTGGAGGCACAACTGATTGAGGAGGAGCGGCAATTAGAGGCCCTTCAACTGGATGCCTCCTTACTTGGGGGGACAGGCCAGATGCGTTACTGATGGCCCATAGAACAGTGGGGGACACCTGGGTTAGGTTTGCCACGATTACCACCAATTACTACACAGGGAGAGTGACAAGTCGGGGCGTCTCTTGGCATGGCTGCTTAAGAGTGAACGCCCGCCCCCAGCTATCCTCTCGTTGCGACCACAGGACGGCTCCAATGCTGGTTCGCAGGTCGCTATCAATTTCCTAATGTATGATCACCTTGCAACGGTTTATAAATGGGGAGAGGGTGCCCTACAGAATGCACTGTATGCCGTCCCCATGTAGGCCAAATGAAATAGCCTCCTAGTGTCCCCGATGTGAGCCGGTAAAAGGAGCAGAGTTAAATGGGATATTCCAAAACTAGACACTGAACTGATTTTTGCACAATACAGTATGAAAAACCTGTTTCTCTAACTGTGTATGTTTGTCACCACTTGCCCCCTTCCAAAACTCAGATATTCACATAGACACTAGTCTGTCTCCCGTATCCTATTTGATGCCCCTTTCTTTTTCTGTCGTCCCTTGTTGTCCCTTTTCCTAGTTTACCTTTTTTCACACTCTCTTCGGTAGCCCTCATCGATTCCATTCTTGTGGAAAGTAATTGACTGCATTAAGCAGCGATTACCGGTGACACTATTGGCATATGTACACAGAGGGAAGTTATCTAAGAAAGTTCCTCACCTTGGCTTAGGTTGTCATCCTTTGATTGAATGTAGGGGTAAGCGCAGGAGGTTGGCCTTTCTGTTTGTGTTTAGAGCATAGTCTGAGGCTCCGATACGATAAACTGCACCATATATCCATTCTTCTGCAGCCAGTTCCCCTTCTGCCATGCTTAATGTAATTTAATTTGTGTCAGAATCAAATTCAGGTGAGACTTGATGTCATTCAAAAAAATGTGCATCTTGTCTTCGTAGCACTGAAACCTTAGCAGATGCCCATGAATGATGTACAGTAATTCTTTTATGTGCGTGTAGAACATACATGGGTTCTGGGGTGATCCTTGAGGCACTTCTCTGGCGATCACCATATTTTACTATATTTAACTTTGTTTTGGATAATGGTAGGGCCCAAGCACTGTGATAAGTATCCCAAAGGATGTTGCTTTACACCTTTGCTCCGTTTCTGTGCTTCGAAAATGCTTAGCATGGATTCAGGTGGGTCATTTACTGAACTTTGTTTGCACCATCTGATAACACTTCAACTTGCAGATGTTTTTTTGAAGGAATAGTCCTTTCATGTCTTCCCTGATGGTAGAGAGCCAGACCTCACATTGGAGATACTAGTGTTTGAGTTCCCCCAAACTCCCAGCTTGAGACAAAAAGGGTAAAATTGTGCTTATTTTATTAGGACTTCTTCTGAAAGTAGGTTGAGTGGTTCTGGAAGAGCGCAGTAGCAGTACATGCTTGCTGTGAAGATAGTCTCTGTCTTCCAGAGTGAAGAGGTCTGCAGTGACCTGCAGTCCCCACTGACTAACAGCGCTGACCCTTTGTATCCAACATGACAAAAGATTGGAGCACAGGCATGTGAGGAAACTACCCAGTGGCCAGTCCTTTTCTCAACAGATATGAACACAGGCATGTGGGTGAAGAACCCAGTGACCAATCCTTTTCCTCTCAAGGACACCTCAGAATTATGCCACAGTCCCTTTCAAAGGGCTCTATTACACCCTTCCTCAAGATGAATGGCAACTTGATTAAGGCTAATATTTCCTATTTTGTTGCCCCTTTGCCAGCTTGGAGATCTCTCTAATTTTGCCACAGTTGCAAGATGTCTTCTAGCGTTTGTGCCCTGTAAATTCACTCTACGTACTACCTATCTGACAACCTATCACTGAGCAGACGTTATAAACGCCCCATCTCTCTGTCCACAGAGAAACGTAAGTACATTGTGAAGCAGTGGGCAGCAAGAAAAGAAGGTAGAAGTAGATATAGAAATAGGAGATGGGAAGGGGGTTACACAGAAGATGGAACAGGATAACATGGAGCAAAGAAGGAGTGTTGGCGAAGGGTAGACAACATCATCATCCAACCATCTTCTGGGATCGCAGGCAAGACCGCGGTACATGCAATGATGCAGCAGAACTGTACCACCCAAAATCTTAGGTCCCAAGAACAAAGAACAAGGCCCTCAGCTTCAATTAAACTATGCAGAAGGAGTGTCAGTAGCAAGCATACATTCACACGAAGCACACAGAAAAGGGACCAGAAAAGGATATGTTGCTGGGGGCTACCGCATCTCCTTCAGAAACGCCAAAAGCCAATCATTCCTCAACATTCGCTAAATGTACTCGGGCACTTCAAAGTTTGAGGGCGAGCTGGACTGTTTCCTGTCTCTTGTCGCTGATCCCCTTATGCCAAGTTCCTTGGCTGCCCACCACCTTGCACTGACTAGTCTATCCCTTCCCCCACCAATGTCACTGGCATCTCCCTTGTTCGCTTGGCATGGTGATAGGTCTGAGCCAGTAGAAGTAGTATCTGCAGAGAGTGATGTAGACCCTTTATTGCATGAGCCCACCCTCCAAGAATTCCAAGCACACCTCCAGGCCCATTGGTTCATAGAACTCCTAATTCCTTTAGTCCACTGTGTTCACAGGCCATGTCTGATTTTCCGTTTTCAAAGCAGAGGTTGGAGCACTAGGGATTTCTTTCTCCTGACAGCTGTGTCATGGAAAATAGGAAGAGACCAAAATGTTAAGTGTCTATTCATCTGTTTAGCAGGCATTATGATTTGCCGCACCTGCTGCTGCTAGAGAAGACAAGCCAAAATAGGTCTTGAAATTGTGGGCTTGGATGGGTGTCTCAAACCTACCAACTGGACCTGCTGGAATTTCAAGAGAGGTGAGAAAGTCAAGTCATGTGACAAAGTGGGGAGAAAGGTACCATCGAAAGCTGCAATGGATTTGTCTTTGGGAGTCCTTAAACACTATCATTGTCCCTCCTACTTCTCTTCTCCAAGTCAACAGTCTTGTTGTCGAGGACCCATAAGTGTTTGTCCCCAATCCGGTGCCCTGCTAAGCTGGTCCACTTGATCCTTTGCTGTTGCAAGACGGCGTTCCGTTCAGTTTAGTCTGGTATGAAACAAGGCATTTCAGATCGAATAGATATGATCTCCATGTTTGTATCCAACCTGCTTCCCTGGACCACTGATATGAATACCTTGATGGAAGTAAGTTCCTTCAGGATCATGTCCATGGTGGCTGCGACCACCCCTTTTCTTCTGTGGTTGCTGAAAACACCTCAGCAAAGAGAAGCTGCCTTTGTGGTTTCAGACTGTACAATGGATTGTGCAGTGAAGTGGTGCCATCCCTAGTCCTCTTGTTTCTGAGTCACAGGGTGTCCCACTGTGAGTAATCCCCTCCAATGCTAAGTATCTGAAATTCAATCCATACGAGTCTGTGAACATAATGAGCATCTCCCAAGGCACAAAAAGGAGCATAACATCAGGGTTATTCAGCACTCTCTTATATTGGAAGGGGAAGTGAGGACAGCGGCAAAAGGAGAGAGTTCCCGGGTCCCACCTGAGGATGTACAGTAAGGTCAAAACCACAATAATCAGACTAAATTAGGTCCCACGCCATCCTAGGCTGCCCCGCCCCTCTCCACCTGTTTGATAATGGTGGAGCCAATTGAAATGATCATGTGCATTTTGTGAGGGTCAAAGCGGCGTGCAGTGGAAATATTTCAGAGCGTGTGCAAGAGCTCCCCTTAGGATAAGTCAGAGCATTGGAGGGGGAGGTGCAACAGTTATCAGCACTGATGGGTCACAGGAAGGAGGTAACAGCCATGCAGGGGCCAGGTCACTAGGTTTGTGTCTTCCAACTTGTGTTATCCGGTCTCTGTCATCAGCCTCAGTCACTGCCAGTCCCCTATATAAGGCTGCATGTCACAGAGGTTGATAGCACCACTAGGTTGAGTGGTGCCTCACTCCACCAGCGAGGATACAGCTCCCAGGTCATCAGGCCGCCACATCTCGTACGCACCGCCCCGCCAAGAAATCCATCCGTGGGGAACCCGGTAGGAATGAGACAGTGCTGGTAGCTGTAGGCGGCTAAGGGTACTACTGTTGTTCGGGTCAATGACGTTGATCTGCATAGTGAGCACCAGGGCAGATGGCAAAGCAATTACACAGCAAGGCAGGATCCAGTCCTTCATATGGCTAAATCAGTGATGTGATCTGCCCAGGACAGCAGGGTCAGCACCTCCCCAGTGTCCTCACCTCCCCTCCAAGTAGAGACTGCCACAAGCTGCTCTCATGGTGCAGGATGCGAGCAGGTGGGTTGGTTGGGGCTCTAGAGAGTGGCTGCAATCTTACTCGTGGCCTCGCTCTTCCTTCCGTTGGTTTCTGGTTAGGACAACGGTGTGCATGTCCTGTACTACAGATATCACCGGAGTGTGGCATTTGAAATTCACTGCACGCCTGGATTATAGATAAATCCAGGCCTCATATAAACTTTTTTTCTCAGCCGACTGGAAGGTTTCTCCGTTGATGATGCGCAGCCGTGAGTCACATTGATTCATGCTGCTCGTCTAATTTCCATTTCCAGTTTTCAGCTATTGCACATTTAGTGTGTTCTAGGTACTAGACTAAAAAGTATCAATCCATGCCTTGAAAAACTTGATTCAAATTGAAAATCAATGAGCATTGTTCATCGAATTTCCCATGTGGTTTCCAAGAGGGTGTCTGAAATCTGGGGGACCTTGGTCCAAAATTTGCAGAGTTTGCAAAACATGATCTGTAAACTCCCCATGGAAGTGAAATATATAATGTAATTTCATACATGACATAGTATATAAGTATAGTTACCTGTATATAACTTTAGTACCGTTGATGTGTGCAGCTCCAGTTAACACGAGCATTTATTAATGCTGGCAGACTGTGGCATCTGCTAGGAAGAATCTGTTAGACTACAGGCCTGGATGCCTTCTGCTCTAAATCACCGTAGCCCGACCGCAGGAGAATAAGAACTGTAAACTTTTTGAATCAGGTGACAGCCAAACACTGCAAGAAGAAAAAAGAATAAGAATGGATTTGACAGTGGGAGAAATGGGTGATTTATGTGCATGCCGGCGAGTCAGGGTTGCGAAACCTGCTAGTCTTCTGCCTGGCCGACAAAGCGCTGAAGAGGGGACGGCCTGCAGTTAGCTCTGCCTGGGCCTGTGTTGACCTTCCAGAAATTGTTGTGAAGGACTGTGCACTTGGAGTAAATGGTGGAAAATAATTATAATTTCCTCTGACTTTTGGTGCTTATCCAGGAAGATGATTACAGCTGCTCAGAGGTGCAAGAATTGCATGCAGGTCTCACACACTGCCTGTTCACTGCACAAGGCCAATCTGGCTCATTTCTTTTATGGACCAAGAAGCCTTAATAGTTTCTTGTGGAATAAACTGATTTTATGGATGCAAACATGTTTTTGTGATACCTTTAAGCTGAAAACTATAAGCAGTAAGCGATATGTAAATACTATAATTGAGATCGATGTAGATCAGAAAAACAAATTATTACTGAACCTCTGGAAGAGTAGTGTAGTGTGTGGGGCAGGGGTGATCTATTTTTATGGTTACTTAAGTGCTCTTACTTCATAGCTCTTGCCTGTCATGTATCTCCACCACCTTTAATACAGAGACTAGCGTGCTTGTACCACCTAGTTATGTGTACTTCATGCAGATCACCCCCCCATCCCTGCACATGTGCGTGCCCTGGCCAATTCTCTTTCTCCGTCAAAGGGTGTGGTTCGGAATCGGAATCTCTTGCGCTTCAAAAATTCCTTCCTCAGGGCCTCGTCTCAACTGTTTTGGGTATTTTGGTATATATTTTTCATAGTAACTGAAAGCTTGTGCAAAGTTGAATGTCATAGAGACCCATAAGTCCCAGTACAGTGTCCGCTCCTTCCAACCTGTCTCCCAGTTTCTCGCTTGCAGGTCCCCATATCTCCGCTGCTACTCTAGACGCCCAGCCAGCTCAGCTAACTCTTTGTGGCCCACGCACAGTCCCCGCCACCTCGGGTCTTTCAAGGATGGACCATTTATCCATGGATCCTCCGACTAGGACCCAGGGCACAAGTCTGAAAAAAAGAAGTAACATCATGGCATGTGATATCACAGCATGTGACAACACAGGCTTGACAACACAGGCTTGACATCACAAGTGGCATCACAGGAAGTGACATCACAGGAAGTGGCATTACAACCCATAGCCTAACAGGAAGTGATATCACAAGAAGTGACAGTTGATCTTAAGACCTCACACACACATATATTTAGCAGGTCTATAATAAAAAAGAGTACATTTGAGCAAATTACCAGATTTAACAAATGAGAAATCTCTGCTGCAGAGAACTTCACACAAGGAGAAACTTGGCAATAAATCTGCTCTGCTTAATTGGTTGCAAAGACTGAATTAAAAAAAATCTTATGGGGTTAAGGATCCTGCTGCAGAGACCTTCGTATGCCCGGTAAGCCTTAGGGAATAATAATAATGGTAAGAGAACGCTGATGGTTAAAACATTTACTGGACAGATGTGTGTTGTGTCTAGTCCCAGTTTTGAATCAAAGTAGCATAGAGGGTTACCGTGTCTCCTGCAAAGCACATCGTGGCTGATTCTTATTTTCTGTAGATAGGTAAGTGGGCTACTGCTTTTAACACAGATCCTTTTTTACTTGCAGTTCGTAAATTGCAATCCTTCTAATATAGCACAGAGAGCTATGAAGCACCTGTGGCTCCCACTCCTTGTAACCCTCACTACCCTATGTAACATATCCTATACATAGATCTACACTTTCAATATTTATTGTCAATGTGTAATGTGTACACGTGATGTAAAGCGCTCTGACACCCCGCATTGGGAGGGTGTTATTATGATGTATCCTGGAGTAAAGTGATCGTGTGTGTCATAGTTTCTCCCTCTAGCTGGTCCGGATTTAAGTTGCTAGCGTGAGAGAAGTTGAAAAGTTAGGCGAAATAGAGTTATGTTGTCACCCCTTAAATTCTTGCTGCGCCTCTTAAGGCCCAATAAATTCTGACTTCAAGAGAATTAAACTTTTCAAATGGACATCCTATTTTTCATGTACTTTAATTGAATTTTGTAATGTTACACTGTATTGACGGGCAGTGTCATTTATTTAAGATCTTGAACCAGCCTTAGTCCCGCTTTCTCCCTCATCCACCCTACTGTTTCATCTTTAAACCCCTCTTACAGTAGTTTTTGTGTGTCTTGTGCCAGTTTGTTAACATCCATTTTCTGCTGCCGTTTACTGGGTTTCTGGATTTTCCGTTTGTTGACTATTGTTTTTTCTGCCTTTGAATTTAGAATGTTTGCTTGCGGTATCAGTGCACCATTTTGAGACCTGGCTTCTTTCATAATTAATTTGTTTTGTGTCCCCTTGTTGTTTTGCCTTTATATTTGCTGGAATTTTGTCCTTGCATGAACCTGACTTTGTTGGATTTTAGTGCTGCTCTGGATGAAGTCTAGAAGTTTATAAATTGGTGTTTTTTTGAAGCTGTAATCTTTCTTGCTCAGACCTGCCAACTTCACCAAAAACCTCAGTGTGAGGAGTGGGCATGGCCATGGAGGAGGTGTGGCCTTGTGCCGAAAAGCACCTAAGAGGCTGTTTTGCCCCCACCCCGGCCCCAAACCCCTCCTCAAAATAAAAAACAAAAGCTTGCTGAGGCTGCTGCCGATGTCCTGCAGTGTTTTCACACCCATTAATGGACATCGGAAGTAAAAAGCCTCCAAATACGAGCTGAAAACCACTACTGTTTTGCAGTGTATTTCAGCTTCTTTTCCCGGCCACTGTGTAATATTGGCCCCTTACCAGGAGACTCTGTGAGGGGAGCCAATATTGTGTGTCACACGATGGCGCCGCCGTGTGAGTTGGCAGGTCTGCTTACTGTTTCGATTCTTTTCATCTCCAGTAGATGCCTATGTATGTTCTGAGTCAGTCTGGTCTTAGTTGTTTCACGCCTTGTTTTTTTTTTTCATGTACTTGTAGGTGGAATTAGAGCTTCTAAGATTGTTGTGCTTTTTCTTAACCAATCAATATCACTGTTTCATGGGCTGTATTTGGAGTTCACAGTTTGACTTGCAACACTGTAAATATTTTGCCACTCTATTCCTGTCTGATCATATTATCTGTGTCTGTATCTGTATTTATGATACCACAAACACATCTATAAAGTAACATAAATTTGTGCAAGTAAGGAATGTAATAAGTTAAACTATGGTGCTGAGTAAGAGTTTCTCACAGTTCAACAAACTGGACATCCTCTGTAGCAGGAGCTCAATATAGTTGCTTCCGAGCAAGATTCTTCTTGTGGGGGATGGACGTTTCATGAAGTTGTAGAGTCATAGGGCTTGTTAGATCATTGTTGAGATGACTTTCCAGCTCAAAGATGTAAAGTAGTAGAGGGCATATTTTATTGTCTTTTTCTTTGTTTCGAGACCTGTGATATTCCAGCAGCATTGTGTTGTAGACAATTGTTTTTAAGTAGAAACCCTTAAATAGGGCACAGCAGATTTTAAAGTTGATACTGGCTAATAGCAGTCAATGTATTTCTCCAGTGTGGGGTTGATCAGGCCCTTCTTTTAAAGTCTCCGAGTAAGTCTTGCTGTTCTGTGGAAGATGCCTGTAAGCAGTCTGAACTGGAGGCCTAAAGTGTTGATAATGGTGGTGTAGCAAAGATGCCATATACTTTAATCCAGGCAGTGAAAACGGGCCTTCCTGTCCTAAACTGGATAGTAAAGACATCCATAGAAGAGGGTCATTCTTACCACACGGCCTCCGTGCCACTGTATCTGCTGCACTTAGGACAGCTATGCCTGCTTTGTGAGATGAGAGCAGGCCTTTAAAGGTGGTTCTGAAACCTGGCTCCTGGTGACCAGGTTTGATTTTTCAGGGGAGTAAGAAATAGGGGACTGCTGTGTGAGTTGCCTTCAACATATGACTCTCGATGCTGAGATGTGTGTCAACATGGACTCCAGTGGATCTGGTGCTGTTGATAAGTTGGAGGGGTAAACACATTATATACTTAGGCCTGATTGTTTTTTTTTCACAATCAGCCCTTACTTGGCTCTTGACATTCTCAAGAGGTTCAGCTAAAATTTGTTGTGTAATATCCAAACTTAAATGGCGCTGAGGCATTTCTTTAGCTGGTTAATGGTGCTTCCAGGAGAGACTTTCAAATCGTTGTTTAGTATCTCTAGAGGGGTGAATTTTGATCTTGCCTGTGATGAAATTGCCTACAGATTCCATTGAGAGGCTGTAGATGACGTGTGATAAGTGGCAGCTTTTAGATACATTGCAGGTCACAGGGATGGGTTCAGATATTTGGATTTCCATGAGGCCAAGCAGGCATTAGTTGGCTAGATTGAAAGTGAACCATTTGAGGACCACTCCTTCAGATTCCATACAGGGGGTGAAGGTGTTGAGCGGGGCAGCTGGTGAACCAGTTGATTGCCGGCAAGAGGTCCAAACAGTTGCCGGAGTGAAGAGGTGTCCATTACAAGGGGGAGGAAGAGATCATTCACCATTTACATTGTGGCTTCCTCTTTGCTGCATTGTGATCAGTTTACTGTATATGAACTTGGTATCCTGCAGAAAGACAGTAGGTTTGTGGTCTCTATTGTAATACCTTTGGCAATAAACATATGTGGGTACAATGTGGACAAAGATGGCAAAGCAGCCTCACCTTGGTCCATAAAATCAGGATGGCACCTGTTGTTCGTTATGTTTCCAAGGCCTTTAATCTGCACTTCACTGTTTTTATTCATGGAGTACTTTCCGGGCCTCTATGCAAGACCCTACTCTTCTTGTTCTCCCCAGTTCTTAAGTAGACTTTAAATTTGATTTGAGTTTGCTTTTGTCCTAAACTGGCTGCGAACTTGTCAAAATGTCACCCGTACATCTTATCTCCATTTCTACTTTTCCTCTGTACAAAGTAAGTGAAAACTAAACAGTGTGGAACAGACAAAAAGTCTGTAAATTAGTAGTCGTTTAGTACTAGTGAGGCATGGCTTTCGCAGTGACCTGTAGGTGCGCAGCTTGAAGCCATCCTTCTGTGTAGTATTTTCTGCCATAAGTATATGGTCTCTCAGGTACTACCTGGTGTGCACAAATACCAAAGTATGAACCTAACCTACAGGAGAAAATGGATGAGATCACTAGGAAGCAGAGACAACAAGAAGTATATGGCTTTGGCAACTGGGCACTGAACTGTGCACCTTTCAGGTCTGTGAAGCATTGAGGCATCCTGTCCAGGAACCCTCACGCTCCCATTTAGAAGCCACTTTCAGGGGCCCACGCTAGTACTTTGAGTAACTCCAAGAGTGTGAAAGTATGCCTTCGCATAATGTTTCCCCCCAGTACATGAAGTCTCTTTCTGTCAGATTCAGTTGTCAAGGTGCAGGGAAAGGGCACAAAATTCCTGAGATTGAAGCGCCCTTTATGGGCTTAATCCTTTGTTTCTCCTAGGACTCATTGGGCAAGTGTATATTGAATCCTGCTCTTTGTCGGGGCACTGTGGTTCTAACGAATAGAGGTAATCTTATCTTTGTGGCAAAGTGCTACTGCATCGTTTCACAGATAAATTGAGTAAGCCTCCGGTCTGGGAATGACTTAGGGAACCAAAATCTGCATTAAGTGTCAGCGGCTTTGAGGGCTTTGACCATGAAGTGGACTGTACCTTTTCTGTGGGCACTGTCTCTTACACTCCCATCCTGACCAGTTTGCACCACAACCTTCTTCCTCCTTTGCGGTTGAGCCCAGCTCCTGCTCTGTGCAGGAGACTGTTGTGTGGGAAAAATATCCTGTTCAGTAAGCAACAGTTCTCCTTGGAAGACGAAGAATAGTAATCCAAGGTATACCATTGCTTGGTCAGTCTTAGACTTTCTCAAACACAAGAGCAGCAATAAGAATCAGAACCAATGGGAATTTAGCCTCAGTTGACTCTGCTCCTTAAGATAGACCCTGCAACACTCTTGCTAGGAAGTACCTGAAGTCCAGTGCCGCAAAGAATGCAGGATATGTGACACCATCATCTCCACAGCATATCTATTTCTTTTGTTCTAGATTCAGACACTTTCTTGGATGCCCTGAGTGCGACTATGAAGATGAGGGGATACTTTGGCTATTTTCTTCCAGTGTTTCTGGTGTAGTCTGTGGCACTAGACGGTCACTTGTCTTTTCCAGCACTTCCAGGTCTGCTGCAGCTGCCCACTCCAGATCCATCTCTAAATGCTCCAGCAGGGCTCTCAGAGATAGGTGAGGCCCCAGTAGAACCATCCTGTAGGTGCCCTCCTTAGAATATATATTGCTTGGGGAAATGCATACAATGACTCACATGTTTAGGGCATACATATTAATCCAAGTACCTTTCCTTAACTAGATGGCATGACTAGGGGTTGGCCAAGCCATTTGAAGCACTATATTGAGGCCCTGGAGAATGAGAGCATCTATGTTGTGGTGGGATCCTTGGCTTCCTATTATCACTTCCTCTGGCTTTCACGACCCCAACCTTATAGGGGGAAAAACTGATTCCAAATTAACCATCTCTAAAATGCTGGACAATAAATATCTGGCTTCATAAAAAGATGAGTCTTTGCAGTTGTGTTCCACCCCAGCTCTGTCTGTTGTGGTTATGGACACTTCCGTGGAGGCCAAAGTGTGTCCTTCAACATAGAGCCAAAATGAATGAGTATTATGACAAACAAATAACAGCCCAAGGGTCTCTCGCTAAGACGTTCTATTGGAAGGCCTTTGTTACAGGCTGTGGGCTACAACTATGACAAACATTTGACCACAACAATCTTAGTTTCCTTTATTGTGTGCAGAAGGATTCAATGTGCGTTTGTAACACCACTAAGAAGATAGCTGAACAAAACCTATGTTGTCCATGGACTACATTGATTTCTAAAAGACCATGAACACAGCTTTTTTATGCACTTGCAGACATGGCTGAAGTTGTCTGCAATAAGCCTAAGGTTTTGGAGTAATTCACTAACTTCCTATGTATAGGGCAGAAAGAAAGGGTTTGGTCTGAACCCAAACAACGCCCTTCAGCACGATTACAGAAAGTATGCTGTGTGCTGTGCAAGCTGGGTGAGAAAAATGATTCCTCCTTATTGGACAGTGGGCTTGATCTAGAGGAAGAAGAGGCACATATCAGAGACAGATGGAGGTAGGATGTAATGAAAGACTAAAGCAAAAAGGAGGGATGAGTTCTAATTAGGTTGTAAGCTGTTCCTTAGTGCCATCATGCAATATGAAGCTCCTATTTTGGAAGACTTCCTTTCTGGTGGCCATAACTTCAGCCATGTGTGTTATCAAGCTTCAGACCTTATGGGTTTCTCATCCAAATACTTTGGTCTTCGTGGCATAGCGGTCTGAGACCCCATCCCAATTTTATATGCAAAATACTGACTTTACTTCATCAAGGTGACCTTTTCCAACATTTTGTTCTCAGCCTCATGATTTATCGACTGAGAATCCCACTACTTAACTGGGATGTTAGACATGCTGTATCCTTTATTTTGCCAGAACATGGTCTTTGTGTTCTGGAGACTAAAGGCCTACGTTATGACTTTGGCTGTAAGTACAGCATACCGCCTCGGCGCCGGCCGCCAAAAGACAGTCGCCGCGGCTAACATCCGTCCGCCTAATAATGAGCACAGCTGGATTTCCACCACAAGAAGGGTGGAAATCCGGCTGTGGCCATGCTGGCGGATGGAGTTTAGGTGGCGCTGCTGTCACCAGCAGCGACACGCCAGTAGACCGCCGCCAGCCGTATAATTAAAAATAATACGTCCTGGCAGCGCCCCGCCCCGTCCTCTGCCGGAAGACCCCCCCCCCCCCCGGATCCAGGTAAGTAGGGTTTCCGACAGGGGAGTGAGGTGGGTGGTGTTTTGTGGGTTGTGGGGGTGTGTGCAAGAGTGTGTGCGTGAATGCAAATTTATGTGTAGTGTTGTTTGCGTGCGTGTATGCATGTATGAGAATGTGTGTAAGTATGGATATGTGAATGCGTGTCTGCATATCAGTATGAATGTGGTGCAGATGTGTGCATGAATAAATGGCTGCATGCGTGTATGAATGCGCGTATGCCTGTGTGAGTAGGTGTGTGTGTGCATGTCTGTGTGTGTGTTGTAGAAGGGGTGAGGGTTTAAAAGGGGGGTAGCGTGGATGGAGGACGGGTGGGCGGCGTCTGGGGAGTTGTTGGTGAGGATGGGGCCTCCTATCAGTGACAGGGAAGGAATTTCCTATCACTGATAGGGTCTACCACCATGGTCTTCGTGGCATTACAAACGCCACGAAAACCATAGGGGTAGGCAGGGCCAAAATGCCTGTGTAGGTACAATAGCGGCCGCCAGCCCGGCGGCTGCTACTGCCATGACGGTCGGAGTGGTACATCAATGTCATAATGTGGTGGTATGTACAGCCAGCCTGTTGGCGGTACCGTCACCACATTACCACCGACCACTGGGGCCAAAATGACCCCCTAACTCTTTCTGACCGTAAGAGGCAATGATGTCAACCAAACTATGGCTAAAACCACCATTTGTGCGATGGACCACTTCCTGCATTTCTTTGCTGTCTAAATAGTGCAGACCCTCCATTTGCTGTGTGAACACACTCTACAGATCAAAGATTGATGCTGTATTATTCTCCAAATATGTACCTGTCGGGCCAATATGTGAGTACTTTCCCCTGCTGCACCCTGCTGCCTCATGGCTCTTTCCCATAGAAGTCCTTTGAAATTTGTTGGCCTACGCTCACGCTGCCCAGTATCTCAACGATGTGAACCTACCCATTCATTGAGAATGGGAGAATGTACGGCTGCAGGCGTAGGATAAAGTTACCTTTATGTTAACTGTTACGCCTAATCTATACTCCTTTACTTTATCCTGTCCTGTTAGAAAATCCTCAGCTGACGGCCAAATGCCTACACCAATTGGTTCCCTCATAATAGAGGGGACTGGTGTGTGTGAGGATGTGTGGTGACAGTGGTGCTCCAGCTTGTGTAGACCAGCATAGACACAGTGCCCGGCAGGTACATGGGAGAGAGCCGGCTAGGAGTAACTGTACCCGTTTCCACAGAACTCTGACAGCTGAATTCTCAATGCTTTCATAAATTTCTATCCATTCATACTATGTCTAGGTATTTTGAAAATAATTGTATTTTGTTAGGAACAGGATGTTCTTCCTGAACAGGCGATCCCTGAATTTACAAGAAGCTTTTCAGTCTATTTCTACCATCATCTTAAGGTTTCTCAAGTAGTTGTGGGAGTTTCCCTTGAGTACCAAATCCAAGACAGTGAGTCATGTGGTTGTGAAGACAGCAAGTCTACGGGGAGCTGCAAAGGGAATTTCTTATTATACCTGACTGCCTGTTCTCATAGCCCGTGGGCTGTGACCGAGAGCTATCACCATGTGTTAAAGAGCCGCATCCCTGCCTGTGAAATTTCATGTTTGTCTCTCAGGTGTTCAGTGTGCTCGTGGATACTTAAACTACACGATTTTAGAATGAGAGGGCAGGGGTCAGATGTCGCCACCATCAGACTCGTGCAATCTTCTGACGTCTTTACATCTTCAGTTTTAGGTCGAAGGTCTACTTTTATAATAATTTAAACATGTATTCGAATGCTTCCTGAAGGCATGGTTTTTGAGGCAGTTGTTTGGCATATTGTTGTATTTGGGATTATATGGCTGAGAAATTGTTTTCCACAATATAAGGATGCACAAAAGGGGTGTTTTTTTTTTGTTTTTGTTTTTTGCAGAGAGTAGTTGTAGAACTTCAGCACACAATAGGATAAAGGGCATGAGGTAGCAAATGAAAATGTTGTTCTTTCTTTTCAGGTATGTAACAGAAGTAGTAGAAAGAATAATTATCAATTCATTTTAAAAGGCCTGGAGGTGGGCATGTAGCGTGGTGCTTCGTAAGCAGCTGTCACGCTGAGCATCATATAGGTACTGTGGCCAAGAGGCCAGATGTTAAGAGGGCACCTAGTTGTAAGAGAGGGTCAGCATTATGAGGCTTTCTGAGACTTTGAGTCCATGTTGATCCAGTGGTCCAGAGGTCGGCTCCACAGATCATGCGCTGTACCAAAAGCTCTTACCATTTGGACTCTTCAACGTCAGTAAATTGAGCACTGTTTCATTGGCTACTAGTGACACCTGCTTTTTACGTTGCTTTGTACTGCCTAAACAGCAATGTTGTAGGTGATATAGAATAATACATCATTATTAGACTTTCAGAAATTTGCAAAGGCTTCAGGCTTTGCACCAATTGAAATCTCGTTCGGACTAGCCAAAATTCCTTTGTGACACCTAACCTTCTTTGCAATTCATGAGAAATAGTCTTTGGTTGACTTTACTTATTACCGTAGAAGGGCGTGCCATGTATTCTACCGGGAGCAGTCACTACTGCCTGTGAATGTTTCTGTAATGGTTTGACATTCAGGAAGTGGAAACATCCTTTCGTGGGCCTTTCTCTATTTGTCGAGGAAGGTTTTGAACCTAAAGATAGTGGTCATTGGTCATCTTGAGAGAGCTCCCTACCCACCCACTCCCCCATCCCTCGCGTTCTAGGACCTGCATCAGTTCCGCACTGTCTTTGTGAGACCTTTCCCACAATGATGGACAGCTTGGGAGCCAACAGATTGTGTTCTCCTGTCCCTCTTGGTTCTCCCGCACCTCTGCGTCTATTGGCATGCCCAGTAGGCACATAGCAATGACCCACCTCATGAATATTAAAGAGCCAGTCACACGACCTCTTTGCCAAGCACTGAATTTGGAAATTGTAAGCTGTGAAAAATATATTTGTTAGTTACAGCCTCAGTGAAGGTGACATCTTCTGTCTTTTGCGAGCTTGATGCATGTGTATGGGAACCCATAGTGCAGCCGGAGCTCACTGTCACATTCATTACCTTGACACTCTAGATGTGCATGCAAAGTGCCAACAGGTACATAATGCTTTTTATAAAACCCAGTGACCGAAGGCACTTCCCAGTTCTGTTCTTTTTTCCATTCCTTTCTAAAGGCAACATACATCATTACTGTGGCTACTTTACTCCCATGCAGCGATGAATAAAACTGAGATATATTTCACCCACCTTCTGGCAGGCTTTTTCAGCCTGGGCAGTATTAAAAATAAATGAACTAAAAAAATAATAATAATTTAAAAAAATAGTAGGCCAGTAGTCTGTACTATGTCCAATCGCATTTTATTCCGCTGCCTGTTACAAGCCGCGTCTGATCTGCCCCCACTGGGAGACTTGGTCCCCGAGGAATCTTTGATATGACTGCCTTGGGCTTCATTTCATGTGCCGGGTATGATCTTTGTCGTTTCTAGTGTCAGCTTGACTGAATGAAGCTGAAGGCAGACTGCAAATCAGCCCAGCCTCAAAGAGCGTGCTACTGTACTATGACAAAGCCTCCTCTGGTACTTAGAAGAAGAAAGAGTGCTGTTGAAGAGTGTAACACCTTTCCCCCACCGCTCAGGACGAACTTTTAGCAACCTCTGGGAGCATGAGACAAATCTCTACCACAGGACCGAAGGAAAGCCAGGACTGGCTGAGACATGTGCTGATTATAAACTAGTGGTGTTCTGAAGAGTACTAGCATGTCGCTTTCCGCACCCTTCATTGTGCAGGCGCAGAATGAAATGGAGGCTTGTGTTAGTCGTTCTCTTGATGGTCCTAATGAAGGTATTGAACTGATGATCGGGGAAGGGAGCAGATTAGTAGGGTTGATTGGTATTGAATGGGATGGAAGGGAGTATATGGGTCCAAACGGTAAGGGTCAAGTCTTAAGAGGAGAGGGGTGCCCAAACTGGCCAGCATCGATAGCGGCGTGGTCTCCTGCTCTGTGCAGGAGACTGTTGTGTGGAAAATAAATAACCTCTTCTGCTAGCAACAATTCCCCTTTCAAGAGTAATAGAAGTAATCCCATCGATGTCAGTCTTAGTCTCAGTGGCGGCCGGTAATTGTCGGAGGTAAAGCACACTCACACTCATTCATTCACACACGCACACACATCCATTCACAACACTCATCAACATTCAAACATACACACAAGCACCAAACATTCATTTAAAAAACACACAGTTACCTTAAGCTCGGACATCCCAGGAGCATTGGGACTGCTGCCTTCCCTCACTGGCTGACCTGGTCGGCCAGTGAGGGGAAGGCAGCAGTCCAAACTTCGTCAGAGAGTGGGATGGGGTCAGTGAGACTTCTGACCCCCATCCCACTATGTGACGAGGTGTCACTGATTGACACTCACCCTGGGCACTTCAGGGCTTAAACCTGAAGCACCCAGGTCAGAGTCAATGGGTGAGGCTTCCCCTTGTCACCCAGGGGAGGGCCTCGAGGCACCTTTGTTGAGCCGAGGAGGTCACACCCATAGGAGCTGTGACCTCTTCAGCCCAGCAAAGTTCAGCTCAGGCAGTCAGGAGTCTGCACAAATCGCGCATGTCTCGCTCCTGGCTGCCTGAGCTGAACATGAAGAGTGTCTGTCAGGGTGGCCTTTGCTCAGCCTGAAGCCACTCTTCATGAGGGGCAAAAGGTGGGGGGGGGCGTGGCCCCTCCACCCTAAAGGATGGGCCGCGGCTGCTTAGTCTCTCTTCATTGGCCAGGTATAGAAGCCGAACTTTCCCATCCTTTTTGGAGCTCTTGACATTAATCAGGTGTTGATTTGTTAAGGCGGAATCTTGCATTGCTGGTTGCCCTTATTATTGTATTCGGGGGTCTGTGACAGACAGGGGCAATGACATGGCTTTATGCAGCCTCCATATGCCCCATTAATTCGTTCTATAGGTGCATGCAATTAGGGATCAGGCTCCCTTTGCCTGGGTATTTTAACATTTTAAGGAATAGTTAAGGAGGGCACAAAAATGCAGCATACTACGCTTCGTGCTCAATAGTGGTTTCAGAATAAGGGATAGCGTAGAACCATTTAATCAATCTTTTATTCATCAATACAAAGTATATATAGAAGCCAATGACTATATGAACCTCTTTTATTGTACTTACTGGACAAGACATTAGCCCATTTCAATGGCAAAATATATTTCTGTATTTAGTGATTTCTTTGAAAGTTTTTTCCAAACAAGATAGAATGGTAAAAAAATGACAGCACGCTAAATTGGAAAACGAATAGTATATATTTAGAAATGTCAGTGCAGCATCAATAGTAATATAACACCCTCAGCAACAATGCCAGTGCAACATCAGTGGTAATGTAACACCCTCAGCAGCATTGCCAGTGCAAAATCTGTGGTAAAGTAACACCCTCAGCAGCAATGCCAGTACAATATCAGTGGTAATGTAACACCCTCAGCAGCAATGTCAGTGCAACATCAATGGTAATGTAACACCCTCAGCAGCAATGCCAGTGCAACATCAATGGTAATGTAACACCCTCAGCAGCAATGCCAGTGCAACATCAATGGTAATGTAACACCCTCAGCAGTAGCGTCAGTGTAACATCAATGGTAATGTAACACCCTCAGCAGTAATGTCAGTGCAACATCAAAGTTAATGTAACACCCTTAGCAGCAATGCCAGTGCAACATCAATGGTAAAGTAACACCCTCAGCAGCAATACCAGTGCAATATCAGTGGTAATGTAACACCCTCAGCAGCAATGTCAGTGCAACATCAATGGTAATGTAACACCCTCAGCAGCAATGCCAGTGCAACATCAATGGTAATGTAAGACCCTCAGCAGCAATGCCAGTGCAACATCAATGGTAATGTAACACCCTCAGCAGCAATGCCAGTGCAACATCAATGGTAATGTAACACCCTCAGCAGCAATGCCAGTGCAATATCAATGGTAATGTAACACCCTCAGCAGTAGCGTCAGTGCAACATCAATGGTAGTGTAACATGCTCAGGCCAGATGCCTAAGCCAATTGCTATTTATGTTGTACGACTTCCTGTTACTGCTTACTCATTCTGCAACCTCTTTCAAAACTCTTTGAAAATTAATTAATAAACACAGCGTTCCTTTAATGACCACAAGTTTTTCACAAGCTACATTTGTACACTTAACATTGCCATCATGCCTACTTCACCTTTCCCAAAACGTGCATGACAGTTCTGACCATCGTTTATTGGTAGTGGCCCACTTCATGTCTCCTGATCTTTTTTTCCAAGAAATATTCTGCGGGAGATCCCTCAAATGGTCCCCTTCTGATTGCCTTGTGCTGATCAAAGCATTGTGATATTAGAACTAGGAACTCATGATGAAGGTGGAACAAGGGTCGGAACAGTCACGTGAAACATGTCCGCCCATCTGGATGCAGTTGACAACAAAGGTTTGCCACCAGACTTAAACTCATTGGCAAAGGGACGAGGTCCTTAACGCTCTACACTACACTCCAAGATTGGTCTAACATACTTTGGCCTCTGTCCTCTGGTGCCTGGCAAGAATTAATTGTAGGCTGTGAAGAACCAGGGGTTAGACTGAATACTATCTCTTCAAATCCCAATCAAAGCAGATACAGACAAGGGCAAATGCTTAAGAAACCTCTTCAAGTCTTCACGTTTTTCGACAAAGTCATTGTAGGTAATGATTACACTTTTTGAAATTAGTGCAATGCTAAGTATTTAAATGTACCCAAGAAATATATTCAGAGGTTGCAACTGGTTCAAAACCTGCTTTGTATGTTGGTGCCCAGTCTTCTTGGACTGGCTGGCAGGAGTATGAGATTCTTCTGAAATTTTCTAATGTTAATGACTTTGTCAATGAATAATTACAACAGTAGAATGTAAAAGCTTGTATCTTGTCAGCAATGGTATACGTTGGCTGGTTTCCCAGTTGTACTGTTTTGAATAGTTCATAGCTTGTGATCTTTCTTGTCCCTTTAGGTCGCTTTGGGGTATATTGTCACAAGCGCCCTGTACTTTGCATTTGCTCTGGTTCTTTATATGCTGAAAGGTGATTACGCTTATTGGTTTTCTTGTTTTGGTGATATCATGGAATCTATGAACTAATTGAAGCTTTTCCTGTGGTTGGATATTTTATGTATGGAGGTAAACACATGTTTGATATGTAGGGTCATGGTAGTTAATGAGTGCAGTAGCACTTCGTTTGAGGTGCTACTGTCTTGACTGAGTATCAGAATAGAAGCCTTCCAAGGTGTGGTTTTTGAGTCAACAGCACCGTTCTTTTATTCTGTGTATTCTTCTCCCCTCTGATTTGTTCCTGACTCTGAAGAAGTTAAAACCATCTGTAGTTTTGTGGGGAGATTTACACCCCTCGATATTATTTCCATCGACTAAATTTTTTCAACTCTGTGCGTACGTCATTGGGTAAAGGAAGAAAAGATGAATTATCACCTTCGTTAGGGAATATCATCAGGGTATAGTTGTAGTCTTCGTGGCTGAACAGTTACTCAATGATCTGTAAGTTACTGGGACAACCTTTGTGGCTATAAATGCTGGAGCTGCATTGTTGCTGGGGCCATTGCCTACTGCGCCTCCTGTCGTGGCAGCTGATTGCTGTTGTTTTGTTCTCAGCGTCAAAAGTAGCTGAGATTTTTGGTTTCCTCCACAACTTGCTCCTCCTGTAAGTTCTCAGTACAACATACCAACTCTACTCGTTCCTCTCAACACTCTCAGCCAAGCATCCACTTTGCAATACAGGGGGTTGCTACTGAAGAAACCAAAGTAACTCTAGTTCCAGGATTCTTTAAATCTTTTTTTGCTGATTTTAATGTTTAGCTGTGTTGGTCTACTGCTTGGGCGTATCTGGGGATGGCTGGTAAAAGGTGCAGAGCCAGTTAGTTCACAGTTGATCTGCTGGCCTCCCACATTTAGAAGCATCCACACTTATAACACCTTGCATCAGAGCTCCTCTCCCTGAAAAAAACTGCATAAAAGTACCGCTGTATTAAAGGTGCAATCCAAGCTTCTGAAACGAGCACTGGCAAAACCAATCAACCCTTTCATTGGCACCATACAGTGAACTTTGGGGCACAGCAGCAAAGATTGTTTCTTTGTGGCAGAAGTGGAGCCCTGGGAATCTGTTGATAGATGTATTTATGGCCAAGTATTTTTGTTTATTGGACGGTTCATTTGTTCCAGCGAATATGAAGAAGACTCAATTTCCTATTAATTCCACACTTCTTGTTAACCAGAATGGTTCCTAGAGTGGAAGTGATATTCCTGGGGACTGGGAAAAGAATTCAGGCAAAGTCAATACATCCTTTTCACAGGCATTAAAATTAAATATGTTGAGATGGAACCACAATTTTAAGTAACATATCACATTGCTATTGCATATTTTATGTGACTTCAATCATGTGATCTGGCGGGCAGAGGAGGCCCAGAGAAGAAACACTAACAAGGCAATCCTGTGAAGGCGGAAGCAATGATTGTAGGGGATCCTTCGGAATGCCTGCAAACCTGTGCCCCAGACTCTGCTCTATTACTGTTGTTTCACTATTTTAGAAATGTGTTCAAACCTATTTTGATTGCTGTGCATTAATGTAAATGGAAAAAAATATACACTAGTCCCTGTCATGTAGACCTAATTTAGGGCACCTATGTGAAAGTGCATTTTCTGATGCAACCTTTCGCAAATGTGGCTTGATAAATGTCCACTTTTCGTATATGATGTCCTGTGAATAAATACTATTTTTATAAAAAAAACATGTATCCAGATTATGGCAAAGGTGCCTGTTGGAAATGGCCCTCTTGGCAGGGTCACCCCCAAACCTGCCTTTTTCCCATACTTTTTGCTGAATTTGTTTTTGTTAGCTTTAGCACTCTGTGCACTTTACCAATGCTAACCAGTGCTAAAGTGCTTGTGCTCTCGCCCTATAACATGGCCTGATTGGCATATAACTAATTGGCATTTTTATCTTACTTATAAGTCCCTAGTAAAGTGTGCAGGGCCTGTAAATTAAATGGTATTAGTAGGCGTTCATCACTGATTGTGCCACTCACTTAAGTAGCCCTTGAACATGTTTGACATTACAGAGTCTGTGTGTGAAGTTTAAACTGCTATATCGACCTTGGCAAAATAAACCTTTTTCCAGGCCCAAACCTTCCTTTTTAATACATATATGTCTCTTCAAATGTAGGCCGTAGACAGCCATAAGTGCAGGGTACAGTCAATTTAAAAAACTACAAATGTAATTTTCAGTTTTACATGTCCTGGTAGTGAAAAACTCTTAAATTCATTTTTCACTAAATCAAAGCCTATGCCTCCCATAGGTTAACATTAGGATTACTGTGTACAATTTATAAGTGTAATTCACAATCTGGAAGAGAGACGTTTTTCACGTTTGGTGTCTCTGAAATCACAATTTAACATCTCAACTTATGTTATAGTCAGATTTTAAGAAAGTTGGCATTTTCTTCCTTAAGCCATTTGGTGCCTGCTGCCTGTCTCTGATCACTTGTCATGGTAGGTACCAGCTTGACTTTATGTGTTCCTTGTAGACAGTGACACACAATGGGAGCCTAGGTGTGACTTAATGGGCCATCCACATCCTGATGGGCCATCCTGGGCAGGATAGGAGGAAGGAGCTGGGAACAACCTCACACTTACACCTGATTAGGCTGCCCCCTGTCCCCACACAATGGGCTGTGCCCCCCGCCCCACTCCCCCACCGTAGTGAGTCTGGAGCCAGGGCAAAAAAGGAGGACATCTGTGCACTTCAAGGGCTTCTTTGAAGTCGCCCTCACTTCAAAGGCACCACTGGTTATATTAAGTTGACCTCAAACGCTACCATCTCAGTACATTTCTGGACCTGTGGATACTCTGCCAGGAAGTAGGACTGCTGTGCTGCTAAAGGACTGCCACTCTGCTGGACTGCTGCTCTGGAAGAACTGCTTACTTGCTGTGCTGCCCTGCTGCCTTCCTTACCTGGGTGAGAAGGGCTGCACCCACATCACTTGAACCCAACACTCAGAGTGACTTTAAGGGCCAGCTTACTGATCTCCTGTTTTCTTAAGTCTTAGGGATGCAAAAGACGTCCACCCATCCCACTTGGACTCTGCCAGCTGTGAGCTTGACCTGCCAAGTGGTGCCACCCTTCTCATGGACCCTTGAAGGCAAGTCTTCAGGTGCTGCTCCAGCAGAACAACTGCATCCCCACCGTTGTGTGAACATAACCGACACATCCCTGGCATTGTATGTATAAAACCAGTGCATCCCCTTTGGAACCGGCACTGCAGCGTTTACTTCAGCACAACGCTTCTTCTTCCCCGTTAACTACAGCCTTGACGACAAACTCCACATCGTAGCCACTGTGTTTACCGGAACTAGTGCACTGCCTTAATCCGTCCTGCACCCAAACTCCATTGCATCTCAGCTCTGACACTTTGCCACTGCTCCAAGGAAATTCAGTGCATCTCCTCTAACCACTGCAATGCTTCCCTCACCAGGATTTTGAGGTATTTTGGGTCAGCGGGCCCAGCGGGGTCCCTAAACCTAGTCTTCGCTCCATCGCGGTCGGCTTGAAAGTTTGACTTTGTTCCCAGTCTGATGCGACCAGATAGGCCCGGTTTGGTGCTTTTTGCTTCTTAGTGCGTTTCTAAAGTTCATAATTTAAAAGCACATAACTCAAGTTATTTGATTTTTGTCATTTTGGTCTTTTTCTGTTTATTACACTAAGTTCTATTTTTCTGGCTAGCATCCTCACTGTTTTACTGTTTGAAGTGTTCCACAAATATTTTACACATTGCATCTTAAGTTAAGCCTGACTTCTCAGTGCCAAGCGACCAGAGGGTGAGCAAAGGTTAATTTAGGGTGCGTTTATGACTTACCCTGACTTTCTGTTGGGACAGGTTGCATACCTCTGCCAACCAGAAACCCAATTTCTAACAGTGCCATATATGTAGGACAGAGACTCTGGACCTGATTTAGAACTTGGCGGAGTGGTTACTCCATCACAACGCTGACGGATATCCTGTCTGCCGAAATCTAAATCCCATTGTGTCCAATGGATTTCAATTTCAGTGGACTGGATAGTCATCACTGTTCTGACGGAGTAACCCGTCTGCCGAGTTCTAAATCAGGCCCTCTGAACTTAAAAATGGTTTTGTAGCTACCATGGGAAAATCATCACATTCCACCACAGCACATTTCAACATGGAGAAAAAACACACAGTTTTGTGAGGTAAACAATCCACATGCCTGTCTGGCAAAAAAAAAAGTGAAGCTGAGGGGCACCTGGCCATAGAGAACTTGGCCACTGTTGATTTTCTGCTTGTTATTCTCTGGCAAAGTCTACTTGACTAGTCATTGGAGTTAACTCCGGCTTTCATTCCTTGTTATTTCTTCATATTCTTAGCTCAAAATTTTAATGGCTGTCTGGCTGAATCTTGTATCCTATTGTTCTGTCATGTTTGTGTGTCTGATATCTCATCCCTTCCCAGTGAACTCCATTCATTTGTTGCATCCCATTTACTACCTTTCCAGGAAAGGCTGTGTTTTTCATTATAGAGCAGTGGGTCTAACCTGTGGTCTGGCACTTCTGGGGTCTGCAACGCCTACTCGGGGGGGGGGGCCTGTGACTGCCTAATAAATCAATCATAGCATTTGTAAAGCTCACCACTCACCTGTGAGTGTCTCAAGACGCTGAGGGTGCTGCTACTGCTCGAACAGCCAGGTCTTGAGGTTAGTAGGTCCTGTGTCTGTCGCAGGTGGATAGGAAGAGTGTTCCACATCTTGCCGGCGAGGTGGGAGAACGATCTGCCACCGGCGGTCGTTCTGTGGATGCGTGGAACGGTGGAGAGGGCAAGGTCAGCGGAGCGAAGCTGGCGGGTCGGGGTGCAGAAGGAGAGTCGAGTCGTCTGTTGAAGTATTCTGGTCCAGTGTTGTGCAGTGCTTTGTGAGCGTGGGTGAGGAGTTGAACGTGATTCTCTTGTTGACGGGGAGCTAGTGCAGGTCTCTCAGGTGGGCTGTGATGTGGCTGTGGTGGGGGATGTCAAGGATGAGGCGTGCGGAGGCATTCTGTATGCGTTGCACGCAGCAAAATAAATAATAACAGAAATTGACTAAAATAAATAATAACAGATTAATAAATTGTATATAGATGTATATAGAGGAAGAAGCAAAATTGAACATTTTTGAATGTTCCAAAAATGGGAAGAAATTTTGTAATTGGAGGCTAGAGATTGTTAGTGTCCTCAGATTGATTTGTAGGAGCCGTGCAAATGCACCAAACAGAGTATAGTATGAACGATGGGTGGTCTCAGTTGAATTTAGAAAAGCCCCAGCTTTTCCATTAAAATAAAATAAAATGTTTTTTATTTTATTAATTGTATTTACTAATTTATCACTTGTGTATTTGTTTGATGAATGCTTGTTTCCGTATTTTTGTGTATGGTTTTGTGGTTGAAATCATGGAAATTGCTTAAGTCGGGATAAATCAATGACGAACCTCGGATTACAATTATGATTCAATGGGGGTCCCCGGATTTCAGTAATGATTAAATGAGGGTCCACAGAAGTGAAAGGGGTAAGAACCACTATTACAGAGGAATGCGGTCCTCATAGAAATTGGGCAGTGTCAGGACCTGCCTCTTTGCTCTTGTAAAAAATGTATTGTTGTAGATACAAACCACTCCCTGCTTTGCACTTCCTGTGGTCTTAAGAAGGGTGACAATTAGTTCCTGCTTCCTGATCCAATGCAGCAACTAAACCAGTTGATACATTTATTCTGAGAGCAATTAATTCATGTGCCAACACCATTGAGCATAAACTGCATCCTAACTTAAAATCAATCCAGCCAAAGGGTAACATGACAAAGTAAATTGCATTTAGCTTGTAAATGTGATGCTGCTGTACTCTGAGGAGCAAGCCCACGACAGCTCTCCCTGCATAATCGTTAATAAGTGAAATACCTAAAAGGCATTTAAATGTAACTGTGTTTGTGGTTTAGCATCTATTTTGCCTTAAGAGTCACAGTAGGGAAATAGATTTATGTAACACCACAAAGAACACCAGTAAAGGAGTACTGGCAAAAAATTCTTGCCAAAATCTACTTTAAGTTTTTTAAATATACTATTAAAATATGTTACTGAAGGCCTCATTCTAGTGCCGCGGTGAAGTACCCAGTCTCTTCATCTCCCTTCCACTTCCCAAGGGTCATTGATAATGGGGACACCAGCCATTCCAGGGGACTGGGTATTACGTGCCGGACCCCGACGTTTCCATCAGAAATGGGGAATTACCAATTTATAGTCCGTTTTTTATTCCTAATTCAAAACCATTATTCTAGCAGCCAAAGTCTCCAATGAATTGCGTTGGATCTGCAGTGTTTCCGTCAACCTGGCAGTTCTAATGGGGCCAGTGGCTACGATTAGCACCTCCTTGGGATTGTAGCGCCACTTGTAATCGAGCGTTAGCGGAAAGAAGGATTTGACTCTAGCACCGAACTTCAGCCCTAGAAGACCACTATTGACAGTAACATTATATTTAATAATTATTTGGAATGAGTGTTTGGAGACATGCATTGGTGTGGGGATTGCTGTGTTGTTATCATGGTAGTAGCTTTTCTCAAAGAGTTTATTAACACACAGCTAAGTACTTTCTCCGGACTAATGCATGGTGGAGATTTGGAAGAAAACATTTGTATAGGTATTGGAGGTGGACTGCTCCTTCCGTGTGATGTAGTGCGCTTTAAAGTGCTGTGTCTACAGTTCTTTCCTGAATTGGAGCTGGGTGGAATGATCCTGGTACATATAAGAATGCTCCGCAGGTGCTAGGTGAGTAGATACAGATAGCCGGTTGCATTGTTTTCCTTTGCACTTTGCTTGGTCTGGAATCCGGGTGTGCAGAGAGCCAAAGAGGCGGTGAGCTTGTCAGCCAGGTAGGTTAGGGTTCCAGTCGTGGTGACTCTGTAGATGGTTGTGAAGAT
Organism: Pleurodeles waltl; assembly: GCF_031143425.1. Lineage (NCBI taxonomy): Eukaryota > Metazoa > Chordata > Amphibia > Caudata > Salamandridae > Pleurodeles > Pleurodeles waltl. Next base: position 1,068,733,185 of record NC_090439.1, on the reverse strand, counting down.
GGTGCAACCTGGTAAGTGGAGTTATAATAGGTGTAGAAATAACCAGCGTGCTTCTCAGCCAGAGACTTAGCCTCGAAAGCACCAGCAAGAACCTCGTTGGCAAGAGCACTAATTCCCTATGATTCAAAACGTGGGTTTTATTCTGGATGTTGACCTCATTCGGGCACATGAGGTCATCACGATAGTCTCTTTTTTCAGTCCGCTTTGAGTAATCCAGAACATTAGATCTTTCCTACTGCTGCTTCCGGAACTTCGGTAACCGAGACGACTCTCCCCTCACAGATTGGACTATTTCTGTGCCCCGTATGTGGCACAGATGGCTTATGTGGTCCTCCCCTTCAGGATAATGATGAATGTGTCTGCCTGGCTGTACCTGTCTAAAGAGATTCCCAGTTTGAAGCTTCTCCCGCTGCATCATGTGTTTTACCAATTTGCTCCCAAGCGTGAAGCCTGTTTTCCCTAAGGCCGCAAAACAGGTACAGGGGTTAAGTGAGCTGTGCCACTTCATGGCATATCAATGTGGCGGTCTTTCTGGCTTGTGTGACAGTCACAATTTAGAGGTGCAAATTCAAGGCAGTTTCAGTGCTCACGAGGCTGGGAATGGTTCTGCTGTGAAAACCTATGGCGACATTTTATGTGCCAAAAGAGGCATTATAAATCATATGAGACAGTTTTGTAACTCATGGGGCCATCTTTACAACTCGATAAACCAATGTTTTGGTAACATTGTCCAAGGATATTTCTTCAATAGATAGTATTCACTTACTCTTGAGCAGGCGTGCCTTAGACAAGCTCTCTGGTCCTGGTTAACCTTCTTCCTAACTGTACACCCCGTCCCTTCACAGTCTGCCTCATTTGTGTGTGGCCATGCTCGTGTCTTCTTTGGTCCCTGTAGTTCTTATTGTGCATCAATTTCTCCTTGACCTTATCAGTCAAGTCCTCTTTTTTTGTTGCTGTGCACATATGATGTTGATGATATGTTTATACATATACAGTCAAGAAACTTTGTTTTTTACATCTATTCAGCTGCAGCTTGACCTGCAAGCACTCAACCCATAGATGAAAGACCATTGTCAGAAAGATACCCTTCTGAGGCCTGCTCTTGAGTCAGTAGCGCAAACTTTGGCCTTACTTTATGGCTCTTCTTTTGCTTCTCCTTGCCTTTTCGTTAAAAAATGTTCTGACCACTTTCTCACTTAGCCTGAGGCATTGAAGTCAATATCTCATCAAAGTGAGGCTATGGAAGTACGTCATTTGTCCTTACCTTTGACAATACTGAACACCTTGTATGTAACTTGTACACATCCATAAACGCCTGTACCCTAACAATGTTATTTTACCATTGTCCACCATTACACATATCACCAGTTGTGGTTCACCATTGACTCCTTGCTGCACAGCTCTGTGGCACCCCAGTGGTGCGCTCTACGCTTTAATAAAACTGCAAATAAAAAAATCTGAGACTGACACATTTTGATGACAGTATTGTAGGAGGTCTAAAATTCACAACGGGCAAACCAGACAGACCAGTATTGAGTTCACGACTCTAGAATCAGATAGCCCAAAGAATGCCCTTTGAAGTTACCGGGCTGCACACAGGGTACACTTTTCCCTGCGGAACCCTTCTTGATTGATTAACGTAAACATGGTCAAGCTGTATGGCCAGTAAGATCCTCAGCGGCCACCTTACTCACACCATTTTACCTCCCCGGTGCTCCATTGAAAGTTCTTTACAGACCCACTTACCATGAGAGGGAAGGATGACTGCTTTGTTGCCCAGAAAGTGTTGACAGCTTAGCTCGTCCACCAGTATTAGGGCCTACGTGTTGGACCCCAAGCGCTGGGGCCTTCTTGAGTGCCTCGGGCAACCCAGATGGCATGTGTCTGCGACACAAGAGCCTCATTTTACATGCATGCATACTTAATGTAGGCATGCAAATCTATAATAGATTGCAAAACGTTGCCAAGTAATGGACCAACGTCTCAAATGACCTGCAAAGGTTCAGTGGATACAATTATATTAATTGCAGCTTTATTTGTAGTTTTTTAAAGCACTTTTTTATTTTTGCAGACTCCATTATGAAACTTAATTTAAATAGCTAGGATTTACAGTAGCAGTCAGACTGGTGTGCCTTATTTAGGCGTTGACATGTAGCGTGGAACTTTAGAGCCCCTACCTCTCAGCTTTCACAGGGCCAAGTAATGTTTTCTTCCTGCTTTATCGGTTCAGGATACCCGTTGTTGCAAGTGGTGTTGCTGCATTAAAGGTTCAGTGTCTAAAATGTGCCTCAGCTGATTCACCTCTGTAGCTGGACAATTACAGATTAATTTCCCCATCCATCTTTCTTTTGTATTATTGTGAGTTACTTCCCTTTTTAATTTCCCTTTAGTGTCAGAAGGCAGGCGCTCTAGTGTACGCCCCTTTTTAGCCCATAAGGAAGGGCTTACGGTATTCCAAAAAAGAAGCCTTTTTAATTGAAAGAAAGTAGCACACTCATGCCACTGCCTGACCCATGCAGCCAGTTGTGTTGAGGCCAGCCCTGATAACGAATGTTGCCACATCCCGGCGAGCCTGCATGGTTTGTGTTAAAGACACTCATAGGTGTTCTCCAGAACTGGCAGCAGGATTTGGCAAACTGCATCTGATAAAGCATCACTGTCGCAGCCCAGGAGGTAGCTGGCACTGACTGGGCTTAAGGCAAGACTAACGGATGAGAACATGCGCTTGCCAAAGGTCTTCATGTGTCGTGGGTTTAGACTTGTGGCCCCAAGGATTTGTAGGAAAGGCGTTAGGGTTGACCCTGCTGGTGGGTGCCTGGACCACAAGACTCTCTTTAGTAGGAAGTTGCGTCAAGAACTCAGGATCGCCTGGTGCCGGTCTGTGGCAGTGAGCTACCTACCTCTTAGCATAGTGCCCAGACCATGGCTTTGCCCAGGATGGTCTCTATTGAGGCCTCATTGCATTGCAAGAGTGGGTCAGTTGGTGACTAGCCAGGCAGAAGGCCTCAGTCAGAATCTTGGTTTTGCACTGTGTCATAGGGAGCTGCAGGTCAGGGATCTTCACAGCTCAGTGCATGACGATGGTGAAAGAAGCACCCTCCTCCATGGTAGGACCAGGAGCAAAGGCAAGTCCGGTGTCTGGGGAGATGTCCAGACCACTGGCATCATATAATTTGGTAAAACAGTTATCTTCATCGTATTGTGGGTAAACTCGTCCCCTTCATCATAGTTGTTATCATCAGAATCTGAACCGAAGAGCTGATGTTAAGAATCAGCCAGATGGTACAGACAAGGTAATCCGAATTAGAACTATTGCCTAAAAACTGCACTCCTGTGGGACAGGAGCGAGGCCTTGGTCAAGATGATGCTGGTTTGGAGTCGGAGGCCACTGTGAATAAAAGCGCCTCTTCTGGTGCTGGCGGTGTTGGCACCAGTGTCGATGTGAAAGGAACACATGCAGGGAATGGCACCAGAACCCAATGCGGCACCAAAACTGGTAAGGAACCTGAAGCAGGCTCCAAAAGGCATAGACGGCATTGAGGGTGAACCCGACAGAGAGACAATGACTCAAGGCTTCTGTGGATCTTTGGAGGCCAAAGGTGCGCCAGGGGGAGATAGAAGCATGACATATATGTGCAGCATCATCTCCCTAAAGGCATTGGTTGCCTTTGTCCTCTTTTCTCCACCCTCTCAATACCTTCTTGCGGAAGTACAAATTCAAGATGCTCAGGCTGGCTCAGGTTTTGTCCGCCCTTTATTCCGTAGACTGGGTGGTAGTGGTGGACCTGCAATTTGCGTATTTCCATTTTTTCGTCCTGCAGGTCCACAGGTGTTATCTACAGTTCACAGTGGGCCAGAAGCATTTTCAATTCGTAGTGCTTCCTTTTGGCCTTACCAGTGCCCCTCAGGCGTTCACAAAAGTGGTGGTGGTGTTTTCAGCACACCTTTGGATCTCATTTGTACCAGTCTTCCCGTAACTCAATGACTGGCTGTTAAAGGCGGGCTTGCCCCAGGCAGTTGTAGACCGCCTCCACACGACGGCAAACCTAACATTATATGGGTTGACTATGAATGTACTGGAATCACACTTCTCTCCTTCGTAGACGCTCCTGTTCTTTGAAGCTGTCCTGGATACGGTGCAGTTTCGTGCCTTCCCCAGGAGTGGAGAGTCCAGCACATTCGAGCTACGTTCCAGATGTTTCAGTCTCTGTCTTGGATCTCAGTAAGGATTGCGTTGGGGCTGCTGGGACTCTTGGCCCCCTGCTGGCCAACCACACTCTGCGGTGGGCCCTGAAGTCCTAGTGCGCACAGCACCAGGAGAACCTATTGGATTCCAGGTTTGGAAGAAGGCGGTGGTGGCTGCTAGACTGCAGTTGGGCCAGTGTCAGACCCTTCTCCGTACTCCACCCAGAGCTGATGGTCATGGCGCTGCATCTGTATTGTTCTGGGCAGGCCATCTGGGAGAGATGGAGATCAGAAGACTTTGGTGGAAACCTGCCTCCACAATATGTTTGAGTTGCAGGCAATCTGCTTGGCAATGAAGGCCTTCCTCCCATCCATCAAGGGGAATATTTTACAGGTTCTCGCAGGCAACACTACCAACTTGTGGCACTGCAACAGTCAGGGTGGAGTGAGGTCTTAGGTTCTGTGCCAGGTGGCTCTGCATCTCTGGAAGTGGCTGGCTCGCTAAGGCATTTCTCTGGTCATGAACCACCTCGTGGGATTTCTAAATACCAGGGCAGACAAATTCAGTTGTGAATGCCAAGCTGACCACGGAGGTGGTGCAGGTTGTTTTTCAGCAGTAGGGAGAACCCTGTCAGTCTTTTTGCCACCTCCAAGAACTTGCAATTTTGGCATTTTTGCATATTAGAGTTCCAAAGAACGCTTTCTCTTGGAGGTGCATTCCTCATAAAGTGTAGATTGTAACTCCAGCATGCCTTCCTGCTGCTGTCCCTCTTGGCTTGTGTTCTGAAGAAGATTAAGAGCGACTGGGCCCAAGCCATCCTAGTTGCTCTGGATTGGGCCAGGATTGTGTGGCATCCAGAACTTCTGGGCATGACATCTGTCCTCTGATGAGGCTACTGCTTCAGGAAGGTGTACTGTTGCAGCAGCAGGGCAGGATCCTGCACTCAGGTCTCCAAAATCTATACCTTCATGCATGGAAATTGAGCGGCAGCAGCTAGTCTACTCCAATCTTCCTTGTTGGGTCGTTTTTTAATCTGGCAGCAAGGCGCCTCTATGCAATTGATGTATGCCAGATGCTAGGGCAAGTTTGTGGCTTGGTGGGCACCAATCAGACTTAGCTGCTACAAGGTAAGCTATCTAATGTGTTGTTTGTTTTTTATTGGCCTAGCAAGAACTTGCATTGGTCACTGTGAACAGCTGTTTATAGGCTCTTTCATCTTTTTTGAGGTTGCCAGATCAGCCTTATATGTTTAAATCACGTGTTGTGATTACATTTCTTAAAGGTCTACAATATATGTTTCCATCAAAGCCATTTGTGATGTCACGGTGGGACTTGCACTTGGTTCTTGTTCTTCTGATGTGCACCCCATTTGAGACAATGCACAGTTGTCTACTTCACGTATCTGAAGACCTTATTTCTAGTCAAGATAACATCAGCTCATCATGTGAGTACACTGTAGGTACTCTTTTTCCAGTCGCCTCACACAATATTCTTTCCAGACAAACTGGTGTTTTGAACTTGAGCTGTTTCTGGCGAACATCTCTCAACGTCAGCCAGGCTATCACCCTTCCAACTTTCTTTGGCTCACCTCGCCCGTCAAAGAAGGTGGAGAAACTCCATAATTAGGAACACAAAAGAGACTCAGTTGATCATATGAATGACCCTCGGGTGTACAATTAACTAACTCTTTTTGGGCTTTTTGGGATCAAATAAGGGGAAGGCAGTGTAGAAAAGAACCATATCTAGATGGACAGTCTGGTGCAAAAAAAAATCTGCTATGCATTAGTTAAGAAGCAGCCACCTTAAGGGCTCATTCCACTCTGTCCAAGGCTACTACAACTGTGCTAGCACACAAAGTGCCTGTCCTATATATCGGTCAGGCTGCTACATGAGCATCAGTGTATATGTTCATGAAGCAATATCGCCTTGACAGTCAGGTCTGTTGAGATGGGTATTTTGCCCACTCAGTCCTCCATTACTTTTTGGCCTGAGCCATTCCACAGACTCACCACCTGGGGAGGCACTGCCCTTCTATCTTTTTTCATAAAGTGCTGAATCTATGGTTAGGAGTACCTCTCACAAAAACATGTTACATAGGTAACTCTCTTTTTGTAATTATCTTTGTGGTGGATACTCTATCTAGCTGCAGATTCCTCACAGATCCTCCCGATTCTATGGAATGGACTCTTTTTCCATTTAAAAAGGTCACAAACTAGAGATGTGCATGCTGCTCAATCCATGGTGCAGAGGGACTCTGCGTCTGAGTGCACTACTTTGAAAGTAACTGACATCATCGCACAGGGCCCATTTATCACTTCCAGAGTGTAACGGCGTTGGTGCGGAGCCACAAGATGGCTGCTTCCGGCATGAAGGAGTACTGCTTCTGAGTTCCTGGATCTAGTTTGAGGTCTGTGAGAATATTGATAAAACAAGTAGCTTGTTCTTCACACTTAAGATTCCACTCTCAATGTTCCAGATACCAGCTCAGACATGGAGGGAGAGGGGACACACAGGATACCATGCAATCACAAAAGTGGGCCATTCTCCAGCGGCTCTCAAAAACCAACATGCACTTAATTTGAACTTTAACTGAAACCAAGTAAATGAGCGTTCAGTGTGATGATTGTTTTTGTTCTGGCAGCTGATTGAATTATTTGGTGTTCTTCCTCAAACAATAGTTTGTTCCATTTCCACTAATAATATTTTAAAACTAAGACGTTCATTGACTTTCAAGAAAGAAAGAAAATACCTTTGTGAATGACAAGTATTTTCTTTCGGAGGCCAGCTGTTTTTTGAAAATATTAATTCTGACTAAATTTGTTTCCATGTTATGTGCTTCTAAGGCGGAATGTGCAGTTCATTCATATTTCTGGGCAAGGCTTTTAACATGAATGTTTTGGTATCTTTCTTATTCATAGTAGGCTGCACATTAGTTTCGAAAGGATACAAATTGCTTTGTTTTTTTCATAATTTGATTTGTTCTCAAACTGTTGATCCTAAAACACTGGTCGCGTGTTCCTAGTTTCCAATCCCTCTACTCCTGGAGCACTAATGTGGGATAATCGTAAAATGTCGGCTCTATTAATGCTGGATCACTGCTCTGAGCCATTACCTGCCTATGCCAGTAGGGGCCGCCTTACAATTTTAAACAGTTGTCTCCCGAGCGTTGCCATGGTTACACACATACCAGCAGTCCTTTGCTCAGAGTGGCTCATGCCCTACTGTAGTTAGTTGATGCAGATCTTAGGGTCAAGATGTTGTACTGCCTTACACAAAACTTCTGTTTGTTTTTTATCAGGATTCTGTGCGCTGCTGAGCGGCTCTTTAATACAAAATACACATCAAGCGTTGCTGCAATTTGCGGGGAAAATTGACACTTTTATTTTTTAGTTGGGAATATTTATTCCTAAGGTTTGATCCATTTTAGGGTGTGTTAATCATACTGATTTTAGTACTGTATGAAAATATGCACTTTGTAGTGAAGAAAGAAGCCCCTCTCCAAACCCTGCGGTGTATCTCATAGTACTTCACTAGACAGGAGAAGAAGATTGCTTTTGCAGCTAAGAAAGAATATATTCGCTAAATATTTCCTTACAGTAAGTTTCCAGGCCTTAAAACTACACAACAGGTTTCGAAATTCAATCTGCGTTAAGAAATTGCTGCGCTAATCGTGGGTGGGGCTCCTCTTTTGCCCAAATGCTGGGGATGCAAGAACAGAGATTTTTTAATGGGATCTCTGTGGCCTATGAGCCACAGGCCCCACCCCTGTGCTTACACTGGGAGTAGCTCTGGTGCCTTGACCCCACTCTCCCAGATGCCCATGAAAAGGTGCTGCTAAGGTAGGAAATGCAAAGGCTCCAAAGCCAGATTGGAGGAGAGGTGAAACCTTTGTGATGACATATGGATACCTTCTGACTATCACCTCCTCCGCGAAAAGATGGCGTGTTCTGAGCCTCTGATGAGATTAATGCCTGGATCTTGCTCCACACCCGGTGAAGAACCATCATCAAAGAACAGTTGAGAGGGTGTGCCCAGCAATAAGCCTTAAAAAGTGCTTATTTGTCAACCTTTCTGTGAAATCAAAGGGCTGTTTCTTTGGTGATGTTAGCGCACCTGCACGAGAGCAGAGTAAGTTTGTGGTGGCACAATGCTAACTCAAAATTCATTTATCGCTGAATTTCTTTGCATAGCGTGGTGAAGCCCAGGTGTTTAGTTTGGGTGAGTTTTCCTTCTTGACAGTTCATCTTCCAGAGTGTTGGTGCTAAATCGGTGAAATGAAGATATAAGAAGTCCTGGATTCGTAAACCCTTGGTGACCTTGTAGGATGCTCTACATATTTTTGAGGCAAAGAGAAGAGGTAGACTGGCAGAGTGACACAACAGTCGATAAAAGGGTAGAATAAAACATTAGGCGGAGAGCTCATCGCATAACAAATATCACTGCAAAACAGGCAGTGGCCAATGCTGTGTGGTGACGCATCCTAGAACCAGCATGTCCCAGGAACAACTTCTCTTTCCCCTTCATAATCTCCTGCCCACTTCCACCATACGCAATATTTTCTGAATTTCAGTATCACAAACCAAGGAATTGAAAAAGAGAGTTTTCGCCCATGACCTGCTCTACAGTGTACCTCCATGCATCCACAGCTCCACCTCCCCTGACCAGAAGAAGCCGTTGGGGTTTGGCAGTAGAAAGCTAGTTCTACAGCCCCCTCTAGGATGTCAGATTAGCATGTGCTTGACTGTGAGGGTCTGTGGGAATTCAGAACTACTACAGAATGCTTCCTGCGTGCCCAGAAGGGGGTTGTACCTGTACAACACTGGATCAAGGTGGATAATATCAACCTATGATTGAATGGCATCCAGCGCATCACCTACAACTAGATCACCATCATTGTTTTTACCCCCACATCGTCATGACCGTATTAATGTATCAGCTAGTTGTAATTATATATATATATATACATATATATATGTCCCTTGCTATGTAGTGGTCAGGTGGATGCAGGGATACGATATAAGAGTTACAGCACCTGGTGGGCGGTTTAGGCCGGAGTGCAGCTCAGAGGAGGGGATTTCAGTCGCGCTTCCAGTCATGCGTCGACGCCCCTGAAGAGCTGCATCGGTGACGCCCAGTGACGCTGCTGAAGCACATATGTGCATGTTGTCGAAGCACAACCTGAAATAATTTTGACTTTTTGTACCATGCCTTTTTCCGTTTCCGTGGGAGGAGCATTAAACCACCATAATGTGATATTTTTCAGTTTTGCATTAGGTTTTGCTGTCCGCTTTTTGCTAGTGGTAGAAGCGGGGCAAAAATCATAAAACATGGGTTGAAAGCACATGCACAATGACAGCTGGTACAGTTTACGCTATTTGTTTTCCCATTAGGACTCTTCAATTGCGTTTCTGGCAGTATCAGTATGTGGTAACATTGCCAGTGTACAATACTAGTGCAATATTTAGGATGTTGCAAATATGAGAAATACCTCGCAGTAACAATGGTGCCAGATCTTTTTCAACTTTTATTATTTGCCATTACTTTCCCCTGCACTCTTGCTAGCAGAGTCAATTCAGCTCAGTTCTTTGATGTAGTATCACTGTATTTCCCAACCCCTCCATCAGTGGCAGTAGTGTGCAGTAACTGTACTGCCACCGGTTTGTTTGCGCTACACTACGGCCAGTGAACGCCTCAGAATTGATGTATGTTATGGTATTGTTGTAGTTGTGTGGCACTTCATACCCCTGATGGGGCACCAAAGCACTGTAGCAGGTGAGTAGCGTGCTACACCATTGGTTGTGCTTGTTTGGAAGGTTGTTGGGTCATCGCGTGGCCTACATGGGAAGTGTTTTGTGTCATGCATGATGGCCATACTGATGCTTCATGGGTGGTAGAAACCCAAGCATGATGCAAATTCAAAGACGGTTCTCTTTCCATGCATTTGGCTTCATCATAAATCAATTCTTTTAAACAGCTCAGATTTCATTTGTCCTGTTTAGGGAGTCCCTTCTATTGTCTCCCATATTCCTGGAGAAGGCCATTGTCCAAGTGATGGCAGGGGAGTTGGGTCACATGGATTTAGGAAAGGTCAGAGAATCTGTTGCTCTCAGTTAGAGTTGCTGCTGAGTGATGGCAGGCTGCTGGCGCGAGAGCTGGCTGAGGCGGAAAACGAGCTAAATAAACCTTTTGACTCCCTCCACGCACGGTAGCAACCACCTTCATGGTGATGAGAGTGAGGCGTGGGACCGGCCACCATCTTGCTGGCAGCGGTCTGGAGGCAGGAGCTGACACTTGGCTCGCTCTCAGTCTTAGAGAGCGGTCCTGCTATGTGAGCTCTACAAGTGAACCCTCTTTCGTAAATGTGTCTGGCAGTGTCTTCTTTTTTGGCATGTTATTTTTAAGGATTCTTCTTATTTTCAAGTGTCTAATAAAAATTTAAGTGAGTTAATTAAAACATCATAACCCATCGTGAGTATATCTGCTGTATATGTAAAGTTTAAGGGTGACAACATTTTACCACCACATGGTAGAATATTGTTGTCTGCATGATATACTATGTAAATGTTTACGCATTGTAATGACTTCCATCATGGGATCGTATTTTTAATAGTTTAGTGCTTGTGCTGAATCCTTAAACACTCAGGTGCTGCATTCCCAACTGTAAACAGACTGCCTGTGTAGCGGCAACATTGTAGTTGTTTTTTTTAACCTCTTATTGAAATAAAACAATACACTAAAAGCCCACTAGAAATTCAAAACGATTAGGTTTGCTGCTCGAACGTTTTATATCCCACCCGTTTTATATCCCACCCTATTTAGAGAAAAATGAAATGCGGCTTGTCGTGGGTAAATCACGTCAAACAAAGGAGAGACTGCACTTTTGCTGTTTTGACAGCCAAGGAAAAGCACAGTCAAAGCTAACGTTACAGTGGCAGTTGACACTTCAGTTTTCAGCTTTTTCCATTGGGTCAGCCATGATGCAGCAGTTGCAGGTAGAGTTTGGTCGATCCCGCTAGGTTTTGTGCTTTTGTTCCTTGCCATACGACACCTGTGGTGTTGAACTTAGGTTTCTCAGTCTATTTGCGCTTGTCCGGACCGAGGGTGACTTTGGACGGTAGTGGGGCCTGTTGGAGCACAGGACTGGCACATCCGTACAGCCATCTTGTCAGACCAGGCCCCCTGTGTCATAAAAATCTTGAGCAATCTGTACTATCACATTTGCCCATAGACACAGAACGGGTAAAACACTTTGCTAGATTAGCCCCTTTTTCTAATAAGTCAGTATTGGGAGCAGTCCACCTGCCAAACACCCCCAGGTTTTAAACATTTAATGCAAGGGGTTGTGACAAGTACCTGTAAAAAGTGTGCTGTCACCATGTACAATGGGTAGTGTTCAAAACATGACTCAAGACTTTCCACTTACCTACAAATTTCATAGCTACAAGGTGCCCCATTGTTATGTTTGATTCCTTGAGCAAATCTTGGCTTATTTCCTAACTGCAGATTACTGCTGGGGTGTTTGGGCCCATACTTAGTGTCAACAGCAAACTATTAAGTCCCAGAATACAATGTGATGTCTGTTAAAAGGTCAGGACTGACTTAAAGAAAAAAAAAAAATATATATATATATATATATATATATATATATATATACACATACACATACACATATATACACTCTTGTAAGCTTTACTGTCTACCCATCACCATATGTCATGTCTCTATCAATCTATCCTCCATCCCCACTCTGACTCATCTTAAACTCATTCTACTACTTTCATCTCCAAAACTACCCTGCCTAAGCTCTTCCCTCCTCTTCCACATCTAGCTCACCCAAACCTCACTTTACTACCTTGATCTCCCAAACAACCCTAATAAATTCTCCCTTATTTATCTCACCTTGACTCAAACAAATCCCCTCCTGCTTCTATGCCCTCCCTAACCCTTTCCCCAGACTCTTCCCTCCTCCATCTCTCCTTTACTCATCCCAAGCCTCATCCTATTATTATAAACTCCCACTCAACACTTATGGATTCTTCCCTCCTCCCTTACTCTAGTCAATCCAACTAATAAACTCACATATCCTCTGCTCAGATTAACTCATAAAAATACTAAAACTGTACTCCTATTTCCCTATGCTAATCCACCACGAATTCCTCTTTTGTTCCGGAGTAGCGTGCTACTCGGCGAAAAGCACTTCAACGCCTCGTCACGGGTAGTAAGCGCTATATAAATACTATTACAATTACAGTGAGAGTTCACCACCCTGAGACACCATTGCCATAATAAGTAGCAGTGAAGCACCCTCAGCCCTACTCGATAGAGTGCTGTGCATGAATGCTTTTCTCACCACATCTCTTTTGTTCTTTTTTGAATGAGAGTGGGTCTGGATGCGTTTGGATCAAGAAGAGGTCACGCACTTAAATCATCCAATCAATCAGCTGTTGCCATAGCTGCACAAGGCCCCGCCTCTTCTAACGTAGGATTGAACCAGCGATAATTGCACACTTGTAATATCCACTTGACGTGCGCCTGCGCGCTGCCGCACTGAGCTCATGTTGATGGCGTGTGGATGCCGTTTGGGTTGTATAAATATCTGCATCACGGATCTATCCATCCGCCTGCGGCTATTTTTCATCACTTCTTCCCGCTCTTTTCCGAGCCGGAGAACTTGAAAATAAACACTGTTTCTTTAAATAGGTTGTCAGGATACCAAAGCATCTGGTTACCTGCCTGACAGATACTGCGTCTCTCATTAATGGTCCCTTGAAAGTGCTTGCCGTCGCCATAGCAACTATCCCCAGCCTTACACCTAAACTTTATCCAGACAAAGGTTATTGTTGCAAGTGCCACTAATTAGGATTTCTGCGTTTTCCACAGCTATTATTAGCAAAACGGAGAGAGTTGAGTTGCATAAGCTCGTGAAGGCATGCAAACATGCGACATACGTGGGATGCTTTGTCAAGTTCCAGCAGTGTCACTCTTGTCATCTTGACATTTGATTGTCTCTTGATGTTTCCAGGAGGATGCAGCAGCTTCTCGCGCATAGATCCTGGGTAATCAGGTTAAGGCAGAGCAGCGCTGGCCGAACTCTTAAAAAAATCAGCTCCATCACAGGGGGGCATTATATTCCCACTGCCGGTCCCCATGATTTATCATGAGAGGCTGCAGTCGTGTCGCTTTGCCTAGCTGTGCAGAGCCGGAGACGAGGGACTGCGGCAAATCTGTAGAGATTTATATAGAAAGAAGGCGGCTGGTGGAAGTGGGAAGTGGTTGTATCAAGGAAAAAAAATCAGCCTAAAGGTGTGTGTAGTTTGTGTTAAATGACTTAACCAGGGGTGTTGCGGAGGGATGTCACTGTAGTACAAGACAGGCCTCTCATGAGCTCCTCCAGGGCCTTGAACATATTTGTATCATTCATTGGATCAATGAACACAACTGGGGGCAGGAATGAACCTGCTTTATGCTCTACAAATGACGCAATTTTAGTCAGCTTTGTATGTTCACATCACCTCCCCTGTCAGGACCGGGGAATCACAAGCAGCGCTGGCAAAAGTGGCCCACTCCCTTCACCTCTTCACCATCTCTCACTTTCTATCCATCCTCTCTGTCTCTCTCCTCCCTTTCCGATCGCATTCGGATTCGCATATTCCGGAGACTCCTCAAGACCTGGCTCTTCGAGCAGCAGTAACCCCTTCCCCCTAGCGCCTTGAGACCCGCACGGGTGAGTAGCGCGCTTTATAAATGTTAATGATTTGATTCTCACTATCTCCCCCTCCTTCCCTGTCTTTCTCCTCTACTTGAAGCCCCCTCTGCCTGCTGGGAATAACCTCGGTGAACCGGGGAAGGTAACACGGGCACCAGGAGCGGCCCTGTGCTTTCAGAACGGCCCCCAAGGGCTCCAGCCCACCAGGGAAATGCCCAGTGGAACTACAGGCCTGTCCACTCCTGTCTCATATATGTTCCCCTTGATAACATCCTCCTGTCAGGCCATGAACGTTGGTCTGTCGGCTCTGGCGATTCTAAGGGCCAGATGTATCATTTTATCAAATAGCGATTACCTAATTGCGATTTTGTTTGCGATACGCATTTAAGTAATCGCTATTGGAATGTATGAAACTCCAGGAGTTTCATACTGCGATTTGCAGGGGCTCGCAAATGGACATACCTCATCAATATTCATGAGGTAGGTCGCAATTTTCGAGCCATTTCAATTGGCTACAATCACAGGGATGGTGGCCTGCTGGGCTAGGCAGACCACCATGTCTGTGATTGCTTTTCAATAAAGCAATTTTTTTTTTTTTTTAAATGCAGCCCATTTTCCTTAAAGGACCACTGTCTGCTCTCAAAAAACTTTTTCGCATGCATTCACAAAGGGGAAAAAGTTTCCTTGGGGACCCCTTCCCCTTTGCGAATGGGTTACCACCTACTTGAAGTAGGTGGTAACTGCGATTGTTTGGCGACTACATTCACGGTCACAAAACAATCATACATACCTCTGTGATTCGGTATTAGGATGGGACGCCCTTGACACACCTCTTCCTAATACCGAATCGGTATGTAGTCGCAAATCCAATTTGCAATTCGGTAACAACTTACCGAATCGCAAATTGGACTTGTTACATACCAAAACTCATTTTTGTGATCGCAAAAATGTTTGATACATCTGGCCCTAAGCATCTATCCTTTGTCATGACTTCAACAGCCTCCCAGGCCCTATTGAACCCGCCCAGAAAGTTTGTTATAGATGCGGGTACCTGAGGCTACTATACAGTTTCCTAGCCCTTGATTACAACTCGGGTCTCGGTCTAGCCCTTCCTACTTTACACAAAAGATTTTCCTCTGTTTCCAAGCCCACCCCTTTGTTCTCTAACCTCGCTGTGAGTTACCAGCACAAAATTTCTGGCCCCACCTCCAAGTTCTTGCCCTTTGCCATCTTAGAACCTGTGTATTGTAAATCTCTTCATTTTGGCAGGTTAATGTTGGATAGTGGCTAGAAACTTTGATGTGTACTTTATCTGAGCTCCAGCAGATCCATTTCCAGAAACTCACTTCAGGGCAAGCCAAAGATCTCCTTAAAGCAGCCTTGTTTTTCGGAAGCATGGGTCGCGCTTCAGACTTACTATGAGGTGGTTGAAAAATGTAGCTGTCGTTCATAAAGTAGTTCTGTTAAAGGAATACAAAAATAAAAAGGTACAAATAATGCTTATAAAATGTGGAAAAATGTTTTATTTACTAACCTGTAAAAAGATGGAAAAATTAAATTTTATAAATCAGAACAAAATAAATTAGGTGGTGATCACTGTTAACATAGAAGTAGGTTGGGACTTAGTGCAGCTGTGTGGAGGATGGTGGAAAGTGTGAATAAGATAAAAGTCTTGTTAAGGTTCTTTTTAGTGAAGTCGTGGTGTAAGTAAGGCTAGCACACGAGTTGACAAGATTACCCTGGTGCCGGGGTAGGGCCTGGCGGATACAGGCACCTTCTAGCAATAACTTTCTTAGAAACCTAGAAATTCCACCTGGAATGGTCTCCACCTAGAAACTTTTCATGGTAGAAATGGTCAAGGTCTTGGTAACGTTCAGTAGGGTGAGGTGAGGGTCACACTGAAGAAAACTTCCTTACAGGAAAAATGCCCCTAGCAGTATTGGCACCCCTGCTTCTTTTAAGGTAGAAATTTGAGTCATTTAATTATCTGAGTAGCTTCTCTTTCTGACGTTTGCCATGGCTCTTCAGTATGACATATTTTTAATTTTGCAATTCATGTTTAACCAAGTAGTGGATTCCCCATTTCGGAAAA
The DNA here is from genome assembly GCF_031143425.1 of Pleurodeles waltl. Taxonomy (NCBI): domain Eukaryota; kingdom Metazoa; phylum Chordata; class Amphibia; order Caudata; family Salamandridae; genus Pleurodeles; species Pleurodeles waltl. The sequence continues at coordinate 1,068,717,201 of NC_090439.1, read as the reverse complement.
TCTTCATGCTGGCCGTCCCACAATAAAGTGACAACAAGTACTCCTACTACTCTCGCAACACACTTGTGCACGTGTGCGCCACATCTTTTGTATCCAGCTTCAATCAGATCTTTGAGCAAACAGGCCCTAAGTTTTAAAGACCAAGAGTCATCAGAAAGACTTGTGTTGTTGTTGTTATGATTGTTCTGTCTTCTACAACTCAACAGCTATGAGCAATCATGTATCTGCTGCTTGTGACAATGACCAGCAAACACTCTGCCCACCAAATACAGGTAGTGTACCCCACTGTGCCTGGGCACATGATCACTGGTAGGCAGGATCTTAAGTCCAGAATGACTCTTCTGTAAGCAAGAATAGCTGGCTTAGGAGTCAGGAATTTCTCTGTTCCTAAAATTACTATTTGTCCAAAGTGCAACATTTGTCTTTTTATACAGGAACACTTGAGGGCTCCTGGCACATTTTGCCAGAGTTGGTACCGAAAACTGACATAGACAACCTTTTTTAGCTGGGTAGCGTTATTAAAATCTTGATCAATTTGGTTTTTGACTGCTAGTTTCATACACCACATACCATTAGGAATCCAGCATGTTCCCTGGCATTGCTTCCTGTTTACTCCTGCTCTGATTGATTGAAGGCAGTGTCATCTGTCTGTCCACTGAAGTTTGTTGATAGTTCAGCAGAGAACAACAACCTTTGCCAGCTGGTGCTACTAACACTTTGATCTACCAACCTCCCTTCCCAGGATTTTACCCTGAGAGCTCAATTAACAAATATGGGTCCTTTTTAGTAACTATCACAATTAAAGTAAAGGGGTTTCTGGGTATTCAGCAAAAAAAGAAATCCACTTTTAACCCTTTGCATAGTAATCTTTTAGAAAAAATACTTAAATGTGAAATTAAATGTGGGTGTTTCATTTCAGTATATATATTTCAAATGTTGAAAATATTGAAGCTTTCCCGAAGAGATTTCAGGGTGAGTGAAATTTGCAAGGATGTATGTTTTTTTACTCAAGTCATTCCACCAAAGGCAAGAAAATCAAGTTGATCCCGCTCAGAGCTTTTTCCCCCTGAAAATGCAGTTGAGCAGACAATCTTGGCAAGCTTAGCTGACTTCACTGCAATCTTCGTGGATACGGTCTGATGCCTTGCCCTGCTAGAGGAACCTGAGCTTCCAAGAAAATACTAAGGGCCTTATTTAAAGTTGATGGATATCCCATCCGCCGAAATATAAATCCTGTTATATCCTATGGGATTTATATTTCAGCTGAAGGGATATCAGTCACCGTTGTGACGGAGTTAACCCCTCCTTCAAACTCTAAATCAGGCCCTAAGTCCAGAGGTTGGTATCTTGACCGAGCAAAGATGCACAATTTGACTTTTCCTGCCAAAAGGGAACTGCTTCAGCTGGACTCCATTCAACGCCTATCCGAATTTGAAGGGAGTTTGCTGGATAAAGCCTGCTGCCTAGCCACACTAGTCAGTTTTGAATTCCATTTTATAGACTAAATCAGAAGGTATAATCTGTGGTCGGGTTGAAATTGCTTGGTGAATCTTTACCGCACCCCATTGCGTTCTGTCTGAAATCATGCCTAAGTGCTGTTCTCACTCTAACAATGCCCTCTTTTGGCACTTTATTTTTTCTTGACACTTTTTCTTTTGAATCTTTACAAATTCATATCTCCCGGCCTCCTTATTGAATTTTTGTCATTTTAGTGACATGTGGTTTATTACATTGTTCTCTGTTTTTATAAATTAGAGTGGGATTTTCATGGTGTTGTGGTATTGACTTTTTTTACTGTTGTGGTACTTCTAAAGGCTTTACACATTTTCTCTGAGTTAAGCTTGTCCGCTTTGTGCCATAGCTACCAGGGGTTGAGCTCAGGCTTAAAGTATTGAAACCTTTTCCTGGACCTACCATGTTAGTGGCTTTATTACTGATGTTGGACTACCATCCATTTGGTTTAATGATAAAAGGGGCCTCGAAAAATAACACTTGGCTGTGTTTGATGGTACTAAGAGGTACTTGTGACCAAGAAACAAAACACATACTGTTTCACTTTCCTCCGTTCCTCGCTCTGTCTCTCTCCCCCTCACCACCTCACATCTGTTGACCTAGAAGTGTAATCAATAGGCAGAGTGCTCCAACCAAAACCCTTAAATACCACATTCATACACCCGCTGTCAATGGATAAGCTGTTAACCACCTAACCAAGACAACGATCAGAACACATTACCACTAGCGCATCATCAAAGGCAGAATCAGATTCCATTCTGCTTAGGTAACCCAGAGCCGTGTTATAAGTGCTATGATGCCATACCAATGGCGGAATGTGAGCTATAAAGACGCCAGAGACGTTACATATTAATTGGGGATACTTCCACACAGAGAAGCTGTGGCTTTCTACCAGGCTAATGAATGAATGAAAAAAGTTTCATAATGGCAATCATTTGCCCAAAGGCTTCAAGGCACTGATAGGAGTTATTCCTAAGGAAGTAGGGAAAAGGTGGAACATAAATCCGGGACCATAAGCCAGAGCATCCATTAAAGAGTAAAAAACCAGGTTTTTAAGGCTTTGTGGAATTGCATATGATCTGGAAGACAAGCGATGAAGCTAAGAAAAGAGTTCCGTATCTTGGACGCGGCCACTGAAAAGGCTCTATCTCCCCACCTTGATTTTTGATATTTGTGCACAATTAAAAGATTTTGACTCGAAGACCGAAGCAATCTAGAAGGAAACTTATTTGTAGTTCTCCAGGCCCGATGTTATGCAGTGCCTTGTGAGAATACATGAGGCTTTGAAGGTAATAAGTTTTTTTACAGATAGCCAGTGGCGCTTCCAAATCCCTACTGAAACTTATGTATTTTGGAACATCAGGAATCAGTATTGCAGCCGCATTTTGGACCAACTGCAGTTTGTCTATAGCTGTCTTATTTGTATCCAGGTAGAGCGCATTACAATAGTCAAACCTGACTGAGATAAGTGCCAATGCAACTTGCCCACGCGCCAGAAACAAAATATAAGGAAGCGCTTTCCTAAGACTCCTAATCATCTAAAAACAGGTTGGCACTGTTCGGTTAACCTGAAGGTCAAATGATAAATTCTTGTCAATCAGTACCCCCAAATCAGTTGGATTCATAATGTGTGGGTCCAAATGAATGGTTGAATGCCAAAGATCAAGACCTCTGTCTTGTCTCCATTAAGTCTAAGATAGTTTTTTCCCCATCCAGCTGGCCACTCCCTGGGATTTATCATAGCTAAATAGTCACGGAAATTTAAATGGGCTGGGAGATTAGTAAGAGTGTCCCATCTTCAGTTGCTGCCTTGATTCAAGGGTACATTCCCGCTCATATAGATGATAACATAAAATGTTCTGTGTTCACTGTAGTAAAAAAGAAATGAGAGAAACTGTTACCAGTGTGTTATCCAAAGGAAATGCAGCACCAGCTAATTGCCACCTCGCTCAGGAGTGACGATAACCTCATGCTGGGTGCCACGCATGCATCACGGCAAGTGGCAGTGGCATGTGTTTGAAAGAGATCTAAGGCTGTATCAGGTGTGAAAATCCAAACAATAATTTGATCATGCATTTGTTCTTATTTATGTATGGAGGATATCTCTAACTAAATGGCCCTAGTACTTTCTGTACCTGTACAGGTGTTAACTGTATGCAGATTGGTTTAATTGCTGCAAGGTCAAAAGCCCCTGAAAAACTGTACAGCTGGGCCCTTTCTGCCATTATTTTCTTTTAGTCCCTCGAGTTAACCTGTATTTTTGATTTAGCAACAGTTTGTGGACCCCTAATACCTAGGTATTCCTTGTACAGCGGATTGGTGCACCTCAGGGTCACTCTTTGGGTGGACCTTGAAAGAGGAGACCACCAATTTATCTTCCTACTTGTAGTCTCAAGTGGGTGGCCATCTCTTGAGCTTGTGCTATAGCTATAGGCAGCTTAATCTATAGGTTTTGGGATTCTAAACGCCACCCAAGGGAGCTGCCTATGTGCCTACCTGTATACATACTAAATGTTAACCATTTCATTTTTTTGATCAGTATTTTACCTCTCGTAATGTGTTGTGTGCATGAAGCTGCTTATACTTTAAATAAACTTTTTACACTAAAAATACACCTTATATATTATTTTGTATTAATCATCGTGTTATGTTCTCACGCAGGCATGACTGAACATGCCTATTTTACTGCAGTTGTGATAATTGTGTTGCAGTGTACCTAGCCTCGTCCCACACACCTCCCTTAAGATAAGCTTTGAAGCCTCTCCCAGGTCTCCCCAGAGTGTGAGGGGGGCCTAGGTTACCCCATATTTTCTGTTGTGTTCTTGGTGTCATGTGTGCTGGTCCGTTTAGATCTTGTGTTTTATGTCTTTCAAAGTCCAATTTTCCCTGTGACTACAAGCTCTGGAGAACCTAATCTGAGAACTTATTAATTGCATCTGTGTATTAAAAATGTTTAGATTGTATTTTTTTTAGAAAATTGCTGTAATGGACTGACACCAGTTGTGTGTCAGTACCTATATAGCCATTTTTAGGTTTTGCCCTTCACGCGCGCGCGTGCGCGCTGTGCTTGTCCGGTTTCGCTTGCGGGCTGTGCTTGCAAAATCTTTTGTGAATTGAAAAAAAATCTTAAAATGGGCTTGGAACTAACCCATTGCTTACCTGGACTTATCATTGGCTTAGTCCATCGTTTATCTCGTTTATGTACTTCTGATTGTCCAGCATGGTGTTTGCTTTCAGTTCGTGCTCTCTGCCATCTTGCCGTCGGTTGGATTCTGGACCAAGTACTCTTTCTAGTTAATGCCATTGGTTACTTGCCTGTCTCCTTCCATTAACAACATTGCTTCCTAAGGTACTTTTTTTTTAATTCACTTTCACAGTGTACGGGGCGTGAAGTACACCCTGGAGGTGCTCGAACCCTCCACCAGGCTGCTCAAGACATATAAAGTTGAAAATAGATGATAGTGCATGGTCTTTGATTGATGTCCCTTTGCGCTGGTCGTGCGTGCCCTGCTTCTCTTTTTTTGACATTACACTTTGTATTATTGCGCTCTTGGGGTGTGCTTGGTTGCTCCGAGTTTTTGATGTACTCGAAGTAATGGTGCGGTTTTCAAGAGGGTGCCTCTCGTAAACCCTCCCACCCCCTCCATGTATCAGTGCCTGCGCTCTTCACTGCTGGCAGGCGGGCTGAGAATCATGGCATTCTTTGAGCGATGGGAGGGGTCTGGGAGCCCTCCCTGTCTGCCTTCAGATGGTTGCGATAGGCGATGGAGATGGCCATAGCACTTTGCGTTTATGTACTTTAAACTATGTTACACAGCAGCTCGTGTTGCTGTGTAGCATCTTTAAAAGACACTGACAATGCGAATAGGGCTCGTGTAGGCAAAACCTATTGGCTGTGCCAATGCTTGTTTAATTTTATGGTAGGTCTCAATATAAGAATTTTCTCTTGCAAACTACCCCAGTGCCCTTTCCAGCATAGTGGTCAATGTGAAATTGTAATCAAATTAGGCAACAAATAATATTGTTTTTTTCATCACATAGCGCTTTATGCTGTTCAAAGCCCTCTTCTAAGCTCCTAAAACAACAGACTTACTAATACTTCATTAAAGGTATTCAGATTGCAGACTCAGAACAATGGAATCCTTGACTGGGTTTCCTGGGAATCTAGCTTGCGGACTGCAGACCAAAGTACGTGCCTGCATCGATCCGCTAGCTCACTGAGCCATCTTGCCAGCGTCTTTTGCTGCACGATCCAGTGGTTTTATGTTGTATACATAAAGATATCGGACAGCAAGGCCATCTTTGTAAAGTTAGGAACTCTGGGGTCATTTAGGGAAGACATTTCTTTGTTTTGATTGAAGTAGAAAGAATAGACAAAAAAACAGAATCTTCTTGCAACACAGTTGTATCTATTTGATATTCCCATTAACCATTTGGGCGTACCTTTCAGGCTGTTACATTTATTTATTTGTAATTTTTCTGAGCAGGTGTGTCATAGTTGAGAAACCCATACGTTTCTGTTACATGTCATTTGAGAGAGAACTCCTGAGCAGGAAATAGCATTAACAACATGGTCATTGCCACTTTGCCACGCATATGCCTTTACCACGCAGTTTGTTTACCATGCATATACCTTTACCTTGCACGCCTTACAACGAAAATGTAAGTATGTCGCAGGTAAGTGTGTGTGAATATATATATATGTGTGTGCGCCTGTGTGTGTGTATATATATATATATATATATATATATATATATATATGTATATATATCACTGAAAAAAACAAGTTACAGGGATGTTATAGTTAGGTTCTGAATTTACTCGTACAAAACCATAGAAATTCAGCAGTTATAGTTAGTTATTTCAAGCAACTGTAACTTGCACCGTAAGGTAACTATAACTCGCACCCCCACCATGCACAGCTTTTTCTTCAAAAACTGACTTCTAATGTTTCATTTATATTTTTTTATGACATTACGGAAGTTGCCATGAGTGCTGTAATATCTGGGGTACTTAGCAGTGCATGGCAAGGGCGCAAGTTATAGTTACCTTAGGGCGTGGGTTATAGTTACTTGAAATAACTATAACTATAACTGCTGAATTTCTATGGTTTTGTACGAGTAATTTCAGAACCTAACTATAACGTCCCTGTAACCTTTGTTTTTTTCAGTGAATAACATCTCTGTAACCTTCGTTTTTTTCATTGAATTTGTATGTTTTTTTTTTTTAATATATAATGTAAAGTAATTTTAATTACTATACTTCATTCCAACCACCGCAACGCACGGCCAAAAGGGTTGGCTTTCACCCAAGGTCCTATAACCACCCAACCCTGTGCCGCTCACAGCCTTTGGTCTTGCGCAGCGGGGTTTGGCTGCAGGGCCTGCAGCCATCCACTATAACCACCCAACCCAGCGCAGTGCACCAAGTCCCTATAACCACCAAACCGTGCACCACACACGGCCTTCCACATTGCATGGCAGGGTTTGGCCACAGGGCCTCGCCTGTTACCAACTCCTATAACCACCCAACCCCGCACCACACACAGCCTTCGGCGCGCATGGCGAGGTTGGCAGCAGGGCCTGGCATGCGGCCAGTCTCTGTGGCCATGCCAGGCCCTGCGGCCAACCCTCCCTAACCACCCAACCCCACGCTGTACAGGGCCTTAGCCATGTGCGGCGGTGAGTTGGCTGCAGGGCCTGTCTCTCTGGGTGTGAGAATAGGTTTGAGAGCATGTTTCTGGGTGTGAGAGTGGCTGAGAGAGTGTCTGGGTGTGAGAGTGTCTATGTGGGTATGAGTGTGGGTGTAAGAGGGAGCACTTTCTACTAGTTACTTAGTAATTGCTACTTCGTTGGGTAAATGACCAGTTTAATTGCCCCTGCTTGGCCCCCTCCCCCGGCCAATTTCTCCCCTGGGGACCCCATCACCCAAGGCCCACTACAATTCAATAAGTGGGCGCTGCATGGCTCCCCTCCCCAGGCCGATCTCGGCACCGGGGACCCCCATCCCCTGGGGCCTGGCCTTAACATATTTTTTTGGAGGGTGGGTGGGAAGGCAGGCTACGCAGCCCCCTCCGGGCCACTCTTGACCCCGAGAATCCCTGGGGCACAGCCATGTCACCTGGGTTCCCTCCCAGGGCACCCAGTCACCACCGCTGGGGAACCTGAATGCCCCACAGTCCCAGCTAGCACCCCACCTCCTGCGGGAGCCGGCATTGCTGTCTCAGACAAGCAGCTGCTAAACATGCAGCTCCCTCTCTGTAAGAGCAATAGTTTTCTTCGTTTTAGTTTCGTTCGTTTTATTGGAGGGGAGCCACAGATGGCCCTGGGCACCACCATCCCCCTCCCCCAGGGCTGGCTCCTGCTATGTCCTGGGGTGCCCATCCCCTGAACATAGCTGTTTGCTCTGACTTGGCGGGAGCTTTGACAGCTCCTGCCAAGTCAGAGGAAACACTCCGCTCGCAGTGAGGGAGAACTGTCAAACAGCTTTTCCTTTCCCAAGCAGAGGTTTCCTCTGTTTCCTTGCCCCCAGAGAAGCAGGTAGGGAAACAGAGGAAACATTGCTCTCATAGAGAGGGAGCTGCTTTAGCAGCTCACACTATGTGACAGCAGTGCCAGCTCCTTCAGGCTTTTCCCGCGGCCCCCAACACTGTGACTGGGTACCCTGCAGGGGGCACCCAGCTCACATGGCTGGGCCTCAGGGGATTGGGTCCCCAGCACCTAGATCAACCCTGGGGGGAGAGAGGGCCCTGCACGGCCTCCCCTACCCCCCAAAAAAAATGGATAGGCTGGGTCTGGGGGATGGGTTCCCCGGGGCCAAAATTGGCCTGGGAAGGGGGGCTGCAGGTACTCTCCCTCCCCCCCATAAAAGTGTAATATTTAGGCTGGGCCTCGGGGATGGGGTCTCCAGGGCTGAGATCGGCCTGTGGAGGGGGACCTAACTATAAGGTCCCTGTAACCTTTGGTTTTTCAGTGAAAAAAAAAAAATATATATATATAAATAAAAAAGGCTTTATACTTACCTGTGAAATACTTACATTTTCGTGTAAAGGCATGCGTGGTAAAAATTTGCATAGTAAAGGCATTTGCGTAGTAATGGTTGCACTGTTAAAGCCTGCGTGGTAATGGCATGCGTGGTTCCGGCATACATCTCTAAAGACCCAAGGTCCTGCCTTAAGAAGAATTCCCTCCCACCTTTCCTCGCAGTGGCCCCCAGGTACATGTTCAGAGATATTTTTAACACAGCAGTACTAAAAACAGATGAGAAAGGCCTCAGGTAGCTCACACCAATATTGGCCAGTAAACTGTGAAAAAAATATAGGTTGTGCTGCCTTCTTGCTAACATTTTTCTTTTTGAGAGACAGGATGTAACACCAAGAATTTTTCCACAAACATCTCACACTGTACTTTTCTGGTATCAGACAGGTGTAAACAGGTAGATCTTTGTTAGTCCATCATAGCCTTCTGTGGGTCAGGGCTCATGACTTGATTTTTCAGCACCTTCAATTGTGAATGTGTGTAATGTGCATGCGTAAACACCAAGTGAATATGAGGCTGTCGGGCAGTGTTCCAGTACGTTTCCACTCTCCACGTCCCTGACATATTCTTGTTTCTGTGATCTGGCCTAACTGCTCTCATCAGCACCACTAGTTTGAGATGCTGCAGTGGCAATAAAAAGATAACAGGGGAAGCGCTCTATAGCTCCTTGTAGGGAGGCCAGCGTTGTGGCACATTCTGAAACAAAGTAAAGAAAAATACTATTAAGTGGTTGAATAACTCCTCTTTTTCATTTTTTTTTCAGAGAAATTATGCTTTTATCTGTGCTGCGCCTTATCACATATAGAGTAACTTGTTCTTTTAATGTTTCCTTGGTCTGTTTTCTGTGTTGGCTGCACTTCCGCACTGTTTTTTAAGCCATCCAGTTTCTATGCAGACTCTTTTTTTTTTATAATGGGTTTCTAAAGATGCTTGGTCATGGGCTGCGCAAAATCCCTAGCGATGTCTGGCTTTATTTAATGGAGTTCATGTTTAACCTGTCAATATGTACAGCTGGTAGCCAGGTTCCTCCTCCACCGCATCAGCCAGTTGTCAGCGCTTCAATTGCTTTTCCACTCCAGTGCACTAGGACACATGTGGCAGCTGTTTCCATCTGCTTTTACCTCAGTTCCCCATTCTGTGGAGGCGGTGTCCTTCCTTGATGCAAAAACTCAATGCAGGCACAACTATTGAGCATATGAATCTGTTTGAATCTGTTCAAAATAAAATATACCCGATGTAAAAGAAAAAAAGAAAAACATTTAAAAATCTCTTTTTTTATAGTAGTGGAAATTCACTTTTTTGTAGGTGATCATATGGTGCCCAGTGTGCTCTGTTGTACGGAAGCAGCAAAATCCATAGGTGGTAATACTAGATTGACTTCCATATTTGCTGTACATTTTTAAAAGGTTTGCTGTTTAGATTTCAACTCCCTCTAAAGATGAGATGTTTTTAGTGAGTAAGATGTCATCTGTGTAACTAGAAGACCTGAGTTCCAATCTTCAAGTTGTGTTGTATTGGGCAAAGCCTTTTTTGTTAACTATTTACATTGAACACTTTTAAGTAACTTAAAATAGCATACTTTATAGTAATTCATATATTACATTCAACTATGAAATAGGTTACTTAACATTTATTAAACAAAAAGACATGAAAATAATTATCATTCAAGTTTTACTCATGTGTAAATCTACATCTACACTTTGGAGTTACTGTATTATTATTGGCTTTTCACCTTCTCCTAGTGCAAAGTTATTCCAAAGTATAGGTTTATATGTTCCCACCCCTGAAACAGGAGCCAAATTAGAGTGTCTAATTACTACTAATATCTTTTTATATGTAGGCAGGGTTCTTTGACATGAGGGTGTAGATCTTCCTATGTTAAAGTACAGGGAAAAGTAATAAAAAAGTTTAATGAACTTAAAAATTAGTTATTAAAAATATTTTACAGTTTTACAATTATGCTTTTATGTAAAACAATTGGAATGCATTTTTCAAACGTAGACAAAATAAGTTACAGCACTATTATCTTGAAAGGGAATTGAAAATTACTTTAATTTAAAAATAATTAATGTGCATTTATTTATTTAAGGATGTATTTAGAAAAGTTCCGCCTACAGTACAAGTTTATTATTTATATATTATGTATTAACATTACTAGACATTATGTAGAGAATACATTTTGATTAAATTTTTTGCAAAAAATTAAGTTACATTTATTTTCAAACTTTTTAAAAGTTTATTAGAAATTCTAATAAAATATGTATGTTTTAATGATATAATTTTTAATATTAATATATATATATTGCTTAAAAGTCCAAATAAGTTAATTATTTTAGCATTGTTTCCTACAGGGTTTTATTTTTGCCCCCCCCTCTCTTAATTGTTTGCGTGGTTGGCCATGTGCTGGACTTATGGCAGATCTGATCTAGAGTATATTTGCGACTATTTTTGGACCCTTTTGGTTGTTGTAGTTTTAGAATTGAAGTTTGTGAGTAGCAATGGGTTTGCTCGTTTGTGGATGGTAGTCTGTCCCTTCCTTAAGCTCCTTAACCCTCCCCAAGCACATCCTTATAACTTCCTAAACCTCTCCCATTTAGTAATAAGTAGGCCCCATTTCTCAACCACACAGCCCTTTCTCTCCAACTTTAACTAAAAAACATAGGCATACATTTGTGGAGTTCTACGCATGGAAAAGATAGGCGAGGCGGAGGTCTCCATATGTAGATTTGTGAATAATATTGTGAAGTATATTCATAAATTATCTACAATTTTGAAAACAGTAAGCATCTTGTTATGCCAAAGCCTTTGTACTATTTTTAATTTTTAATTCCTAATTGGTAGAGCCAGTAAACTCTGAGTTAATTAAAGACATGGGAAGACAACAACCAAGGAAAAAAAAACAATTAAAAATATGCATTGGTATCCAATAAGCACTCCTCAATGAATGAAGTACACTTTGCTGAGAAAACCAGCCACTTTTCATGCTGCTTGCAGTAGTGTTATGTACTCGGTCTGTTTTGTACATTTTCACACTTATCTTTTATGGAGGTTTTACACTATGTTTATTATATTTAATGTTAATTACATTTTGGTTAATTACGTTGTGTTTAACCATGTTGCAGTTGTGATGAGTTTGGTCACTTTCTATTGGGTGAGAGTGACTGGGATTTTTTTGGATGAGCGACAGAATTCCAGCTGGTTGATTAACTACAAAAATTACAAGAGGTGAAACAAAGAAATCAGTCATAGAGAGCTTAACACTGCTCAAAGAAGTACATGCTTTCCTCGCTCCCTAGACATGATTTCTGAAGTCATTGAAAAATACAAGTCCTTAGAGAAGCCCTTTCCTAATCTGAGCCAATGAGCACCTCAAAATATTCCAGTAATAGACATGAGAGGAGCAGCCTTGTAGAACAGGTCAGAGGTATGCCAAAACCTGCAACTAAAAGCAGGCAGTAGTTTAAAAAGGCAACCTCGAAAGGCTTTCTTCAAAGGAACAATGTCTAAAATCCACCAGCAGTCAGAGTAAGAGTGCTTTATTGAAATAGAAGGTGAGAATTATCGGATCTCGACTGGGAGGTCATTGAAATATTTGTAAAGACCCACATGGTCATGCGTTTGTGGATGTTCACCACAATACATTATCACCTCACAGGATATTGCCATAGGATCAACCATTTCCCTGCTTCTACCTTTTCCATATACACTCTTCCCTCCTTGTCTACCTCCCTCCCTCTCTACCTCACCCACTCCTTTACCCAACCTCTTTTCACCTTGAGATGAAAAATCCTGCAGATCATACGCCTGTTATTTAGGGCTCGCGTTCCAGGTCACAGATGGACCTTTTTTGTGCTGTTTTGCTTCACTGGTGACCAAGCTGAAGTACTCCCACACACACACTGAAAGGAATCTCTGGAATGCACCTCATTGTCCTAGGAAATACATTTAATAAATCACTCTGCGAGGCTTGTAAAAGAAGATCAGCACCACTGAAAGTGCATGTTTAAAATGTGCGCAACAATAAAATGAAAACATGTACAAAGAATCTTCAATCTATAACCAGCAAATATATAAATGCAAAGATGCAAATACCTATATGTAAATATATATATATATATATATATATATATATATATATATATATATATATATATATATATATATATATATATTCATATACACAATGCAAAGCAAATAATTAGTAAAAATTCATCACCATGGGGCACAGTTATTCCTTCATCTTTCTCACAAGACTTCAAGCCGCAGACCGCAGATCTGCTGTCAGGCGAAAGAGAGATCTGATTTATCCTCACAGGAGATGTCCGGTATTGACGTCTAAATCCTGACTGAGGTCTCTGAATCTCCCCACCGCCACTCCTGGGTCTCTTACATACCTTAAACAAGCCAGAGTGAAGATTTCTAGAAGAAAAAAAACCTCACTCCGCAATTGGTTATTAAAAAATGCTGGCTACTTCAGGTCAGTTTTGAAAGGAGCACGTTGGAATTGGCCAAGATCCCAAGGTGCACTCTCCCAAAACCAAACTGGTCCCTGCGTACCATAAACATCCTAGCACACTCTTGTCAGCCTAAGCCCTTGGTGAGAAAGAACACGCAGACATGCAGAATAAAAACATGAGCAAAAAGCACATTGCTAACATGGACATGGAAAAATACTTGCAGCCTCTGCAGTTCTAACATCTGCACCTCTAACTTGGCAGTGGCTAATGGTAAAATAAAGTCAATAGGCAAAATGAAGCTGGTGGTCACTAATGTGATGATGTGCTACCAGGCTAAGTGCAACGTGGAGTCAGTGGTTAAAACACAAATATTTTACACTCCACCCTTTTGACCCATGCTCACATACCCTATAGTCCTAAAATCAACTTTTTTTCTTTCAAAACATTACAAGCAAATTAGGTATGCATTGTACACAGTAACACAATGAAGTCACAAGAGCAATCACTATAAAGCAATAGAAGTGTGATTAATATTTCTAACCATTAGACATGCTAACTTATTGATCATTCAGGTATGATGAACAGCTAAACCAGCCTCACCTACAAAAGAAAAACTTAAACTTGTATATTCTAATTGGGATGATAATTGAATGTCTGAATCACAGTCTTCACTTAATTGAATAGTGTCTCTAGGATAACGAGTATACATAGAGTTAGATGGAAACATCATGAGTCCTAATCATGTAAAGGTACACGGTCCCCCTGTAATGTTTGCTGGAATGTAGGTAAAAGTGAGGTTCCCACATGAGAAAAGCCAGCCAACTGGCAATTTAAACATGCTTACTGTGACTGGCAGCAGTCACCTAGTGATAACAAGCCATGCAGTTAGTTCCATTGGAATTGCAATCAAACAGGTTGATTGAACATCTATGGTACACTGCATTATTCCCATGCAGGACTTCGATCTGTGAAGCACAACTTGCGCCAAATGGATCCATATGTGTTGCCCTTTAAAAGCAGCAGGGGTATTGCACAACATGATCGATTAATGAGGTTGAAGTTGGGGGTGTTGGATCCCTCCCAACTCCACACGCCCTAAGGGAGGCCACACAGCACACTCATGGTCAGAGGCAAGCTGTAGTATGATCTTTCTCGCAAATAACATTTGTCAGCTGGGACATGCTCCCATTTTTCCTTTCCTGGTTTCCTGATCAGCAGGACATTATTATGGCCCTTGGCTATAATTTCTGCAGGTTCTCTGGAGGGCCATTTGGGGATTCCACCCACACCTTAGCACCAGGGTTTTTGTCAATTGAACCAAAACCTCCCTCTCCACGTACTGTCTGAAGGGCTGGGGCAGTCCCCTTCCTCACCAATCCTCCATTCACTAGAATTATGACAAGTTGGGCAATTTTGTAAGCATGTAGGTCAAGACCTGCAGATTTGGGTGTGGCTCTGTAAGGAGCTGAAGCTCCAGGTTGTATTTCCCAATGCATGATGGTGTTTATGGTCACATGTGGTTGTATCTGGGGTTTTTCAGCATTTTTTAATGGTCTGTTATTCAGAATCTAGAGGGCTTAATTTAAATGCTCTCCAGTTTTTCAAAGTCCCATCAGATAATTTTTAGTCCAGAATTCCAGGGACATGCTTGTTCTTCCCTGCTTTTGCCACCTGCTCCAATTTACATATCGATTGTCCCTGGACAGTTACATGCAGCTCAATGTCTCCTGCCTGCACTGGCCACAAGTCTAAAGCCTGTTGAATTGCTTCTTTTGCTAAATCGCACACATACTGCTGCTCTTCACCCCATTCAAACTCAGGTTTTTTTCTTGTCACTTTGTATCAAAGGGTTAAGATTTGACTCAAATGAGGGACATACTGTCTCCAAAAATCAAACAATCCCATGAATTGCTGTGTTTCTTGCTTAGTGCGGGGAGTGGCAAACTCCAACATCTTTTGTTTTGCTTGTAGTAACACCTCTCTATGTCCTTGATTCCACTGCATCCCTAGAAACTTAACATTTTGAGAAGGTCCCTGTGTCTTGGCTAAATTAATCATCCACATTTTACTCTGCAAACATTCCACAACCCGCTGCGTGAATATATCTTTAACATACTTAACTTCTTGCTGGGTGTAATCTTCTAAAGAATGCATTTCACCTCCTGCCGAATTCTCTTGGTTATTCTTTTTTTTCTGTACATAATGGCTGAGCACAAACTACGTTCTGCTTCTCTGGTTCACCCTGGCCCCCACTTTTTTTAAGCTCTTCATCACTAGAGTTTGAAAAATCAGCAGTCCCTGTGACGGCATGGTAGATATCAGCCTTATCTTGTAATAACTTATTCTGACAAGACAGCATAGTTACAGTATTTTTTGTGTCAACAAGTTGTTTAACTAATTTCTTATTTTCATATTCTAACTGCTTGCACCTCTCATTCATTTTCCTGTAATCAGAGACGAGTGCCCAACCCCTCCTGTCAAGAACAAAAGGGTTATCATTCCGTTCAAAAAGCACCTTTTTCATACATATAAGAACGTTTACTAATTCTGTTGTACCCAGGCACCCGTCCCGAAATTCAGAAAGTCCTGATAACAAGAAAACGCATTTGCCAAGACATCATAAGGCATATTCAATTTCACATGCATTTTTAGCTGCCTTTGACTTCTTGCCAAACATATTTTCACTTTTAAATCGTATGTTTTCAACCTCCAACCTCCCTTTAGACTGCAGACTGCGCCATAGTGTTTTGCTTCATTGCTGACCGAGCTGAAATACACACACACACACACACTGAAAAGAATCTCTGGAATGCACATCTTGGTCTAGGAAATACATTTAATAATTCACTCTGCGAGGCTCGTAAAAGAAGGTCAGTACAACTGAAAATGCATGTTTAAAATGTGTGCAACAATAAAATGAAAACATGTACAAAGAATCTTCAATCTATAAACAGCAAATATATATATGCAAAGATACAAATAAGATACAAATACCTATATATATATATATATATATATATATCCATACACAGTGCACAGCAAATAATTAGTAAAAATTCATCACCATGGGGCACAGTTGTTCCTTCATCTTTCTCCCAGCACTTCAAGCCGCAGACCCCAGATCGACTGTCAGGCGAAAGAGAGATCTGATTTATCCTCACAGGAGATGTCAGACATGGACGTATCAGTCCTGACTGAGGTCTCTGAATCTCCCCACTGCCACTCCTGGGGCTCTTATATACCTTAAACAAGCCAAAGAGGAGATTTTGAGAACCCCCCCCTCGCTCCGCAATCAGTTATTCAAATATGCTGGCTTCTTCAGGTCAGTTTTGAAAAGGAACATGTCGGAATTGGCCAAGATCCCAAGGTGCCCTCTCTCAAAACCAAACTGTTCCCTGCCGTAGCATAAACATCATCCTAGCACACTCTTATCAGCCTAAGCCCTTGGTGAGAAAGAACACGCAGACATGCAGAATAAAAACATGAGCAAAAAGCACATTGCCTAACATGGGCATGGAAAAATACTTGCAGTCTCTGCATTTCTAACATCTGCACCTCTAACGTGGCATTTGCTAATGCTAAAATAAAATCAATAGGCAAAATTAAGCTGGTGGTCACTAATATGACGGTGTGCTACTAGGCCAAGTACAACATGGAGTCAGTGGTCAAAACACAAATATCATTACGTGCACACACACAATTTCCTTATTTGTGCAGACTGTGTTGTGACTCAGACCCTTATTGAACATTGGTACCACTACCCTCAGATACCCAAACCATTTGAATTTAAGTATTCCCTCAACTATACGTAGAAAAAAATCAGGAAATGATAGCTTGTGTGTCAACTTAAGTTCTTCATCTTCTAATTTATTGCCAACTTTTCTATTACAATCTTCTTATGGATTTAAGACAATTGCCTTGAATGAAGAATGGTCAGTGAATGTCATGTTACAACCTTTGATAAACTCCTATCTTTGTAGAGGCCTATTGGTGCTGCATTTTTCGAGTCACCCAGATCAAAAACATAGTTTGATGGATAATAAGAATTGTTGGTGGTAAAGGTTTAGTTTTCAATAATTCCCTTATTGAGAGGCACATGGGTTATTTTTATATAGATGGCTAACATGCTGTTCAATCAGTCAATCAATCAAGTGGATTTATATATCACAACTAATCAACCGAGATGGTATCCAGGCGCTTGAGGGTCATGATGGTTCAGGTGACTTAGTCGAACAGCCAGGTCTTAAGTACTCTCTGGAATGCCATTAGAAAGGTGGAGGTCTGTAGATGCAGAGGGAGGTTGTTTCAGGATTTCACCATGAGGTAGGAGAAGGAGCGTACTCCGCTGTTGCTTCAGTGGATGTGGGGAGGGGGGTGAGTGAGAGGGAGGTGAAGTGCAGTTGTCTGTTAATGTGGTGGAAGTTCAGACGATGGTTGATGTAGGCTGGTCCTTGGCTGTACTGTGCTTTGTAGACATGGATCATCCGCTTGAATTGGCATCTCTTTTGTATGGGGGGACTAGTGGAGTTTTCTGAGATGTGAGTCCGTCTGGGGAGGTCAAGGAAGACTCTGACAGCAGAGTTGTGGATGTTCTGGAGTTTCTGCAGAAGGTGTATTGTGATCCCAGTGTAGAGTGCGTTGCCATAGTCTAATGGGCCAGAGTGATGATACATCTGGTGGAATATACGTTGGAACAACACATGCTGGAATCACGCATGTCTGAACAACTCAGTCAGATCAACGACCGCGCTGTTACCACTAATGCTTTTACCACGAATGCCTTAACAACAATTTTTTGTTGTAAAGGTAAGCCTGGTAAAGGCATGCCTGGAACGGCATGCATGATTCCAGCATTAGACCCCATGACCCCCTACCCCGCCCCTAAAACTACCGCAACCCCCCACCCCACCCCTAAAACTACCGCAACCCCCCCACCCTGCCCCTAAAACCTAAACTACCCCAACCCTCACCCCTAAAACTACCCCGACCCCCCAACCCCGCCCCTAATAACTAAAATTACTTGACTCCCCACCCTGCCCCTAAAACTACCCCGACCCCAGCCCTAAAACCTAAACTACCCCACCCCAAAAACTACCCTGATCCCACCCGTAAAACTACCGTGACCCCGCACCCCTAACACCTAAAACTACCTCGACTCCGACCCCCACCCCTAAAAACTAAAATTACCCTGACCCCCACCCCATAAACCTGAAACTACCCACCCCGCCCCTAAAACCGAAACTACCACAACCCTAAAACTACTGCGACGCCCGCCCCTAAAACTACCCCAACCCCGCCCCTAAAAACTAAAATGACCCGACACTCCACCCCTAAAACTACGGCGATCCTCCCCACCCCGCACCTAAACCCTAAAACTACCCCAACCACCCACCCCTAAAAACTAAAATTACTCCGCAACCCCGCCCCTAAAACTTGCCCCCCCCCCCCCAACGCCACCTCAGCCCCACTTACCTCACCGCGTCCTCTCCGATCCTGAGTCTGTTTTCTTGTTCGTTGTTCAGGACATGTGTGCTTAAGGCAGAGGAAAACAGGGTTGTTGTTCACAAAAGCATTGTTACGCTTTTGTGGACAACACACGTCTTTGTTCAGCCGTCGTTGCTCGTGCTGTTTCCCCATCTGGTGTTCAGGGAGCGCCATCTGAAGACTTTTTGTAACATGCAAAGTGTTGAAAAGCAGACCAAGGTGACTGTGTTGATCTGGATCTTCATGGTCAGTTTTCTGTCCATGATTAAGCTAAGGTTTCTGTCTTGGTCAGTCTGTTTGTGTGTTGGTCCTAGTTCTGAGGGCCACCAGGAGTCGCTCCAAGGGGTGGTAGTGTTGCCAAAGGTCAGCATTTCATTTTGTCCGTGTTGAGCTTCAGGCAGTTGTCCTTTATCCAGTTGGCGATGTTGGTCATGCACTTGTGGAAGCTGGTTCTTGTATTGGTGGGATCTTCTGAAAGTAAGAGGATGAGCTGGGTGTTGTCTGCGTAGGATATGATGTTTAGTCCGTGGGATCTGACGATGTTGCCTAAGGGGGTCATGTAGGTGTTGAAGAGGGTGGGGCTGAAGGAAGATCGTTGAAGGGCACTGCAGATGATGTCCTTGGGTTCGGAGATGAATGGAGGTAGGTGGACCTTTTGCATTCTTCTGATGAGGAAGGAGGCGATCCACGTGAGGGCATTTCCTTGGATACCGATGTGATGCGATGCAGTCTTCTGATCAGGGTGTGATGCGATATAGTGTCAAAGGCTGTGGCGAGGTCGAGGAGGATCAGACCCGCTGTTTCTCCCTGGTCAAGGAGGACTCTTATGTCATTGGTGATTGCGATCAAGGCAGTCTTGGTGCTGTTGTTGGCGTGGAATCCAGATTACAGGTGTCTAGGAGAAGGTTCTGCTCCAGATATTTTGTGAGTTGTCTTTTGATGGCTTTTTCCAGGACTTGTATTAGAGAGCAAAAAATATGTCTTCTGTTGTGTATTGTTCTAAGCCTGGAAATCTGCAGACAGAATTACATAGAAATAAATTGTCAGTTAATAATGAAAGAAAATGTTCCTTTACTGACAAGCTACAGGGTCGTACAAAAACTTACATTCCACGTTATTCTTCAGCCTGAGAACTGAAAAGCAGAAATTAGTTGGTGAAATAAATCTTGTATTAAAAACATGGACCATGTGCTTCTGCTTCTTCAAGCTGTATATGGCGCTGTGTTTGCCCTTGTGACGAGAGATCTAGGTACTCTCAGTAGAAGTAGTGTTCGATCAAGTGCCTCTGAAATGCAAGGTGCTTTCATCCTTTTTTGTTTTTCAGCAGACTTTTGTGCCTTCTTCCATCTTTTCGTATCCTTCCTCTTAACAGCTGGCACGGTATGGACCTTTAAACTCACCTAGGGCCTGCTCTGCTACTCAAGCACACCTTTCCGTTATGCAATAGCAACCCCCTAGTGTGTGTCTTCTGGATACAATGTTGAGTTGATGGCATTTGTCTGGCCTGCCAAGTGGCCGAATTTCATTGTACCATTTTCCTCCATGGCCATTCCGCCTTGAGGCGTGGTTACTTCCCAGGGTTCAGTTGCTAGGCCTGTTTTGTCAAAGGCTGTTGACCAGCATCCTGAGCCAGGTCTATCCGTTTTTCCAGTCTTGCATAGTTTTGTTGGTGGGTCTTGCTTCTACTGCCTTAGACTTGTTTCTTTTTGTGCTCAGTTAATCATGTGTAGCATCAGTTTTTTTCTATAGTATGTTGGGTGTAGGGTGAGCTTAGGTATATTGTCAGTGATTAAAGACACTGATGAAGATGAGGAAGACCTGATATACACTTTCTTGCTCCTGATCTTTTTGTGGGAGTTTAAATCTTTCTGATCATTGTCCTTAAACAAAAGCAAAGCTACCATAATACTTTGTTGAGAGTTACAAATTACTCCAAACCTTTTTAGCTTTATTGGAATACATTCAAGTTGCTTCTTTTTCAAAACTACAACTGGACAACTGTTGGTTAACTTTGAAATTGTTGAAAGTAAACCTTTTCATGGAATAAAGATAAAAACAGGTCCCAGGCCCAGCTCTCCCAGTGCTGCTGCATCACTTTTGCTCCTGTCTTCTCCTTGTTTTTCCCTCATTCTCACTGCTTTCTCCTTGTTTTGTCCCCCATTTTTGTGTTCTGTCTCTGTGCTTTTCCCTCGTTTTCACTGCTTTTCCCCCTTTTTGCATGCTTTCTTCTTGCCTCTCCCCATTTTTTGTGTGTCTTTTCCTTGCTTTCCATTGTTTTCAATACTTTCACTTTGCTTCCCCCCATTTTTTGTGTGCCTTCTTGATTTTCCCCTCATTTTCACTGCGTTCGCCTTGTTTTTTCCCCTGTTTCTTGTGGGCCGCCTTCTTGCTTTTCCCTTGTTTTCACTGCTTTCTCCTTGCTTTTTTCCTTGTTTGCCGTTCCCGCCTAACCCCGCCCACCGCCTCCCAGCACCCTTACCTGCTCCCACCACCCTCACCTGCTCCCAGGACCTTCTTAATGGAGGCCGCAGCGTGACCCCAGGTTTCAGGGTTCAGGCCCAGCTCTCTCCATGCTGCTGCATCGCTCCTGTCTCATTGCTTTTCCCTAGTTTTCACTGCTTTTTAGGGTCGAGCCTGCGTTGCATGCGCTCGCGCATGCGTATCGCAGCAAGACGCTTTAGTTATTAGAAAAGTGCTCGGAGCCCTGTCGACGTCACGTCAGTGTGTTTGATTGGTTCGTGGGCTTGCCTAGTAAAATCTGCTTGCTTTCATTAGTGGAAGGCATGCACACGTCATGCCTTTTCCGGTGGTTAGCCCGCCTCGAGCGCAGCGACCAAGTACAGAAAACATGCGAGGCTCGCTGTTTTCTGTCGGATCGTGGACTACTTTTTCTCTATTTTCCTAAGCGCGATTTCGCTTGGCAGAAGTCGAGCGCTTACACATTTCACTTTTTTACGTACATAAAAGCACTTTTGCCGATAGATGAAAAGTCGGGTTAGGAGTTTACAACGTGATCAGCTCTAACATGAGCAAACGCGAGACCCGTTGCATTGCAAATGCTTGTTCCTTGTTTTTCCTGCATTTTTGTGTTCCTTCTGCTTGCTTTTCCCTCTTTTTCACTGCTTTCTCCTTGCCTTTTTCCCTTTTTTGTGTGATTTCTCCTTTCTACTCCCCTGTTTTTTTGTGGGCTTTCACCTTCCTTTTCCCTTGATTTCACTGCTTTCTCCATGCTTTTTCCCCAGTTTCTGTGTGCTGTCTGCTTGCTTTTCCCTCCGTTTTCCCCTTTTTCCCCTTGCTTTTCCCCTCATTATCCCCCAGCCCCCCTTTGTGGGACTGCTCCCAGCATGGGAATTCTTGTAATAACAGCAAGTGGACAACATACCTACACTGTTGTCACTGTGCTCCAGTATGGCTTCAATGGATTTATTTACATTACCATGCATCAAGTGAGGTTCTAAATGATAGGTCTGGATCCCCAAACATTTAAATGTAGTGAGCTCAATTAACAGTGTGGCGGGGCATATACTGCAAGTAAATTGTATTTGAACTCTTGTGCAGCGGGAATAGACAGGGTTTTCCCCACTTACTTTTTATGCCTGAGAGTATCCTGAACTGATTCTTTGTTTCCATCATCTCCAATGGGTGTGTGAGTGGGTCACTAACATGAAAGAGTGTATCATCAGGAACCAATTCTATAGTTACAGCAAATACGTATACATCATCAAGCCAATCTGTGCATCTTGTTATTGTTTTGTTGGCCTTTATGTAACTCGCACGAGCTCCCTGTACAAAACCACAATCACTCCCTCGAGCATATCGGGCCCGCAGTTTTCTTACCTTGTGTAGCGT
Source organism: Pleurodeles waltl (assembly GCF_031143425.1). NCBI lineage: Eukaryota > Metazoa > Chordata > Amphibia > Caudata > Salamandridae > Pleurodeles > Pleurodeles waltl. The sequence goes on along the minus strand of NC_090439.1, from coordinate 1,068,694,862 downwards.
CGGGAGGGGAAGTCATTTCCTGAGGGCCAAGAAGCCTCTTTTGGAATGGACTGGGAGGAGAGTGTACGACATATTGCAACCGTGTCAGGCAGTTGGGGAACATCAGCAGTCTCCCTACTTTACCAGCGGTGTTCGGGAAGACATGGAGAGCGTCACCATGCCTCAGTACGCCCCGTCAATGCCGGTTGTGGAGACCATCAGCACCCGCCAGATTTATCAGGAATGCAAAGAAGACCGATCAAGGAGACAGTTCCTGGGGTTGGGGGCCACCATAATAAAGAGGGAGAGTCTGAAACCCCCCTTGATATTATAAAAGCAATAAATAGGGCAGATTGCAGGATGAAAGGAATTAAGTTAAAAGAACCAGCCACTCATCGCGCTGAATCCCATTCTTTTTAAAAGCAAATGAAGGAAATCAAAAGGGAGAACTAATGAGGGAACAGGGAGAATGGGTGGTCAGATTAAATATAAGAGAACGGTGATAGAGAAAGGGGGAAAATTAATCCGAATCTCCAGGCTCTTCCAGCAGTCTGGCTCCTACTGCTTTTAACAGGACTGACCAGATGAGGATACAGTTTGTTTTAGTAACACACTGAGGTCTTTATTTAGGTTTTGGTGGATGGGTTACTCCATCACAACTGTGACGCCTATCCAGTCCGCCGAAATTTAAATCCTATTGGATTTAATGAGATTTATATTTCGGTGAACGGGATATCCACCCCCCTTGTGACAGAGTAACCCACCCGCCGAATTCTAAATCAGGCCCTGAGTCTTAAGAATAACTTTGGAACACCACAACCCCCTGAAGAGAGAACAAGGAGAGGGGATATAGTTATAGAAAATTCAAGAAGAGGAAAGAGATTATTTCACGTGAGAGCCGACACCAAAATCGCTCATGGTGGAAATGGACGGAGAAGAAACGATTCTGCTCAACTCCATGGTGGGGCTTAATTGTGGCAAGCTTGGAGAACTGACACTAAACCCACAAAAATAATTAAAGCGATAGCAAGGGGCACTGTTGCATTCCCAGTAGAAAAGGAAACTGAAAAGACCAATCAGCTGAATGATGTGAGAACTAACATATGCATTCAAACCTGAATGGTAAAGGGATGTAGATACTTGCTCAAAGTAATAACACATAGATCCTGACACACCCACAATGTGTACCACTCGCATCCTTTTAATAAACCTTTCGGTTAGAAATATTGAATCTGCCTTAATAATTCCACACATAGCTGGACTATGCCTGCTCTAACACAATGACCCTCAGGCGTCTTTGTGGTGGTGCTGCACATTCCCCACCTGCTCTTCTTTCTTTGCACCCAAGCTCTTGGATACGTTGTACTGTGTAACAGTTCCACTTATAAAAGTATGTCCAATTTCAGGCCAATAAATTTAAGTGGCCTGCACTGCAAGCTGCTATTAACATTATACATCATACCAATGCATCAATTATGAAATCTTGTTGATCAGAATTTGGAAATGGGAAGCTAATATTTGTGCAAAGCAAAAATAATCCTGAAACAGCATTTATTCCTGAAAATTCCTCTCTTCCCTGCGGTGTATGGCAGTGACATGAGGGCATCATCACTGCTCTGTGACATGCTATCTTCTTGGCACAATAGGTTGTCTGTTGCCTTCTTAATTTCGTTTTGTGATGCCTCATAGGAATCTCTTTGTTGATTGGAGGAAAGCAAGCATATGGCTTGCTCTGAAAAACATATGCCATTTTGTAATCTTTTGAAATTGTCTGCCCTTGTCACTTATCTGATTGATGTTGTGTGCTACTTCCAAAGCTAAGCTAATTAATCCACTTCATGTGCCAAATGTATATCTCTTTACTAATACATTTACTACATTTTCTTGTTCAGTGGCATAGATGCCGTTCCAAAACGTGCCTAAGAAGAAAATATGTCAGTGGGAGCATTTTTCCTTCAAATTAATTCATGTAACATTAATTAACATGGTGTTTTTAGCAGTGGCAGCTGGCAACTATGGCATTGGAGGGCCGGGTTTGTATATAAATAGTTAAAAAAAAATAATAATAATAATATTAATTCACTTACCTGCTTGTGCAGTCATGTCCTCCTCGCTCCGGTCGTCTTCTTTTCCTGACACGACATCCAGAGCCCCAGCTAACCTAGTTAACTAATCCTGACGCTGTTAAAAACCAGCATGAGAAAAGTAGCAGGATTGGAAGGAGCGGCTTCTCTCGAGGTCACTGTAGGCTCCTGCTGGCTCTCAACCCAGCTGTCTATGATATGATGTTTATAGCACACATATCAGGCTGGCCGTGGAAAGAAAGCCGGCCAAAGTGACATGCGCATAACAGAAGAGTGCAGAAGCAGCCCACCACTCCTGCCATTCAGCAGGCCCTGCCCCGTCTTGACACTCTGTTCAGAACAGGTTAACGAAAAATTCAATGGTTATTAATCAACTTCATTACCATTTTATTTTTCGTCTCCGGGGCATTTCTGGGGGAATTTCAGTGGGGCAACGCTTCTCCCCTCAAATGGAGGAGCCGCACCTGGTGTTTAGGAATATTGGTGATTCTATTACACGTTCATCTATTGGCTTTTTTCACTTTGTATTAGCTGTGTTGTATAGCCTGCTGTTTGGCATGACTGAAGAAAAGAAAAAAAACCTCCATGAAGCGTCACCACTGGCCATATCATAGTGCTATTTTCTTTACTTTTAGCCATGCTGCACAGCAGCTGCGATGCTGTTTAACATGGTTAAAACACATTGACAAAGCCAACAGCTCTCGCACAGGTGCAGTCTCCCTTACTGAGATCTCTTGTCTTTGCCAATGATTGTTGTACACATTCTTCTTACACCCACCTTAGACATCATCAGAAGAGCCACTGAGATGAAACATACACACACACAAAGCGCGATGGGTACAATGCAAGCAAACACTGTAATGCTTTTTATTGTTGGGGTGAGTGGGAAATTCACGCATCGCAGGTGCGATGAAAATATGTCAATCAACCCACGTGGAAATTTTATTTGGTAATATTCCAGTAAATACATTTTGTTTACCTAAATTGAGTGTGTATTTCTTCATCAGTAAGTGATGGGTGTCACTTCAGCTGGATAGTTCTGTCATCAATATCAACGTGTTTACTTTGGTGAAGAAATCTGAACTTGTAAGCATAATCTTTACAATGTTACACAGTTCCGAAGGGAAATGAACTGTCTGCATCCAAAACAACAGGTGATTCAGTATTATCCAGCTTAGTGTGGTAATGACTGTGTCGACCTCAGGAGGACGAAAATTCCAGTCACCCCGGCGTGGGATGCTTGCACACATATTCTCAAGCCAGGCACATTGACCACCCTCGGTGGCTGAAACCAAACACGTCCCTGGGATGTTAACCCTAGCAGCTCCTCCCCGCCCCCTTCTAAAAGAGTCCAGTGTTCTGAGGTTGCCAGCAGCGGCAGCCGCCGCAAATCTCTTTGGGGAGATGGGGGCGGAGGAGCGTCCCCTGCCGCCTCACTCATTGCTCCTCTTCCTGTGGTGTTCCCAGCACAGGCTCCTCAGCAATACTGGCACTGCTTTCATGCTAAAACTAGCATGAAGCAGCTTCAGGATTGGTCTGAGAGGCTCGGACAGCTGCTCAGACACAGCCCTGGGGTCTGCAGCTTCTCCAGCCCCAGTGTTAAACACAGCCAGGCTGGAGAAACCTAAATGCGCATGTGTATTTGGCCGGCCTCAGATGGCCGCCCAAACACACATGCGCACTTAAGTGCACTCTGTACTCCTCCCCTTCCACTTCTCGTGACCCAGCCCTGCCCCTCCTTGTACTGCTCGCTGAGCCAGCAGATGAAAAATAAAACGATAGTGGCACTGTCGTTTCATTTTTCATCTCCTGGCTCTTGACCGGGGGGGGGGGGGGGGTGACGCTCCTCCCCCATTGCAGAGGAACAGCCCCTGGTTGCCGGGCCCCTGATCCCGTTATGTGACCTTCCTACTCTCCAGATTATGTGATACATTTATTTCTCTAAAACACATGCAATTTACAGAAATCCAATCCTACCAAAGTCCCTTCTTTAAAACAGCAATAACTAAATAGAAAGAGTAGATAACGTGTTAATGTTATCAGCATGCTCAGTGCAGGTGTACCAACAATATTTGGTGGTTTTTTAGTAATATTTTTGCTCCATGCCAAAAAAGACCCTTTGCAGAAAAGAACACACATTTTAACGAACAAGTCTAAAGCCTATTTTTAATATTGTAGATTTCAGCAAATGTTGAGGCGAATATCATAAACTGTCCCTTTTTATCTCATAGGACCCTAGAACGTGTCTATAAGATCCATCAAACCAATGCATCTACGCAGTAGTACAAGTAAAAAGATAACCCCAGTAGATGCAGCGTCATGGATCTCATAACCAATTAACCTCCTCGACTGTGTCTACGGAATAATTGAACAAAGATGTTCGGGGGCTGGTAAATAGATAGAAGGCGGAATATTGGCGCTTTATAAAATTATATCCACAAGTAAATTGTTTTATTGAAAGACAATGGGGGTCATTATGACCCTGGCGGTCGGAGATAATGTGGCGGTAGTATCGCCAACAGGCGGCTGGCGGTACTTACTGCCACATTATGATGTTGGCAGGTTGGCTGAGGCCAACCCGCCAATGTACCACTCCGACCGCATTAGCAGCACAACAGTCTTCCTGCCCTTCAAAAGATAAACTAGAGCTACCGGCTGATTGTTGTCCATATGTGGCCATATTGATTGATGTCCCTAATTTGAATACCGACAAAGATGAAACAACACTGGGGCTGAAGAATAAAGTCTGTCATTGGTTGTTTCAACACACAGACTTTAGGCTGCACATATCTAAGAACATTCTTTTTGTGAGAAAGGTTGGGTGGATTGGGCCCTTAGCTTAATCAAAAAATGGGGACTGTGTTATAATTAATTGTAGGTAATCTGGGCTTGCCGAGAGGCTGATTTAGTGGGGTGTTAGCGTGTACTCGGGTAGATCTGGTACTGGTTTGAGTATTGTCCCATTTTTACTCTCTCTCAGTGCTCAGTGTCTTCCAGCGCATGCGAGAAGAAGGTGTGATTCCTGTCTGGTGGAGGACACCAGCCTTTTCATGGTTCCTGTTGTTAATAGGTTTCGGAGTCTCTTTGATCTCGGGAGTCAGGATTGACATTATGGGAGCGACAGCCGCTGTTCTGAGTTAGCACACAGTACAGGCCTGTGGAAGACTCAAGTTGAGTTGATGGGACTAGTGGTGTGAGTAGGGAAGGTGAAGTACTTTATAGGCTAGTTGTATGTGAACAAATACCCCCCCCCCCTGTCTCCTTGTCCATCAGGTTCGGTTCCATCCTGACACCGGTAGTATTGAGCAATTACAGCCTCAATCAAATGATGATCTGCTAGAATTAGTTCCTAAAAAATCTGAGGCTGCCATCCTGCTGTTGTCATGGAATATAGCAGGCCTAAAGGAGGAAACCATTGACCAGGATTGAGGAACATTTATTGATAATGATGATTTAGTTACTTTACAGCAATCTTCGGACATGAATAAACAACATAGACTTTGATACTCAAATTATAGTATTGAGGCAGTACCATCTAAAAGAGGGCATCTGTCTGGGGAACTATTGATCTGGGTTAAGAACACATTAGACTTTAGAGAGTGCCGGGCCATGCACCCGAAGTCGTTGAGGGAGCGGTCCCTCAAGCTCATGGCGGCCTGGCCCTCGACTCCACGTAGGACCCGGTCTCCCTCGAGGGGAAGGTCTCGAGACTGTTCGCAGAGCCACCACAACTCTTCTTCCTCCAAGTCTTCGGGCACAGGTAAGAAGAAGAAGAAGTCAAAGCAGTCCTGTTGCCCTTTGACTTCCCACTGTCGCTCGACTGATGCAACGTGGGAGGAGCGTCGATGCTCGAGGCCTCCATCTTCAGAGCCTGCTACTGTGTCCGCTCCGCGCTTCCCGGAATTTCCGAGAGCCGGAGCGACCCCTGCCCAATTAAATGAGTTTTATGAGGCCATGCGCCTCATTTTTGGGCTGGCCAACCCCGATACGGTGTCTTCGGGCCCAAGGGGTTCGGTCGGGGGGCCTTCGGGTTCTGCGCCAGCGGCTTCAGCTACGCCCACTGAGGTCCCCTCCAGAACCGCTTGCGGATCCGCACCGACACTGGTCGTACCACTGAGATCTTCTCCGGTGCCTGTTCGACTGTTGACGCTCCTGACGTCGGTGGTGCCCACCATCGATGTCAACCTGGTTCTCATCCCTGACGACTTGGTCGCCTCTGTCTTTAGTGGGGCCAATTCACCCCAGGTCAGATTTGGACCCTTTTCCTTATGAGTACAAATTCGGGGAAGGATTGGAGGGATCCCTGGACCCTTATTAATACCAGGATGACCCTTCTTTGGACTGGGCACAGGAATTGGGCGAGGCCAGTGGACTGGCCACTTCTCCAGATGCTAGCATGCTGTCTTTTCCTACCGTGGCTATGGCGGAGGGAGCGACTTATGCTATGGTGGTCAGTAGGGCGGCTGAGGTCCTTGGCCTTGAGTTGCCTACTGTACAGGTCAGGTCAAATCTCCTCACAGAGGTTCTTCAGCCAGGAGCTTCCACATCTGAGCCCCTTTTGCCATTCAATGAAGCCCTCACTCATGTCCTCTTGGCTACTTGGTCCAGACCCAACACAAGGGCTCCTGTGAACAGGACTATTGCACACACTCCCCGAATGACCCTAAGTTCCTGTCCCAATACCCCCACGCCTGAGAGTCTTGTCATCCAGGCTTCCTCTTCCTCAGGTGCATTCCCTTTCACACCCCCGGATAAGGAATCAGTCTGTGAACACCGCATGCCTTTTGGACCGCTGTACCCACTCTCTGTGGGATACGGTTGCGCAAGTTCTGCCGCAGATACTGGAGGATACCCATGCTGTCATTTCCCAAGCTGTCACCGATGGGAGAGATGCAGCCAACTTCACGATCTGATGAGGGTTGGACATGACCGACTCTCTGGGCAGATCAGCTGCTACGACGGTGGCCTTGAGACGGCACACCTGGTTGGGTATACTTCTGGTTTTTCAGAGGATATCCAACAGTCTCTTATGGACATGCCCTTTGATGCCTCCAGTCTCTTTGGGGACAAGAGGACTCTGCCTTGGAGAGATTCAAGGACTCCCGTGCTATGGCTCGTTCCCTTGGCCTTTCCGTTGCCTCCCCAACAGTCCACCTTTTGTCCCTTTCGTGGCCTCGGAAGGGGTTCCATGTCGCGTCCCCAACCGTGCCACCCATGCTGTTCAGCTGCTGCGTGGCCGGGGACGCGGAATCCCAAGTGGGTGTGGAACATGGAACCAGAGGTCTGCCCAGTCCATCCCTGACCCCGCTGCAGCCTCCAAACCCTCCTAGTCTGTCCCCTCACTCTGATCCAGTTGGCGGCAGGATTCGCCATCACCTGCCCCACTGGGAATTCATCACTACGGACAGGTGGGTATTCCAGTTAGTTCGAAAGGGCTATTCCCTCCCTTTAAAATCTGCCCCACCAGCCATGCCTCCATCAGTAAGCCATCTTCCAGAGGATCATTTGGCACTTCTCCGTCAGGATGTCATGGCTCTCTTGGCCAAGGCAGCTATAGAGAAGGTTGCGGTGCCAGAAGTAGGTTGTGGTTGTTATTTCCGGTATTTGCTGGTGCCGGAAAAGGACAAGGGCTTACGTCCTATCCTAGATCTTTGGAACCTCAATTACTTCCTCAAGAAGGAGGAATTCAGAATGCTCACCCTGGCTAAGGTCCTGTCTGCCTTAGACCCAGGAGATTGGATGGTAACGCTGGACTTGCAGGACGATTATTTCCACATTCCCATCCTGCCTGGCCACATATGTTACCTGTGATTTGTGGTAGGTCACAAGCACTATCAGTTTACCGTGCTCCCCTTCGGCCTTACCAGCGCCCCTCGGGTGTTCACGAAAGCGATGGCAGTGGTTGCAGCTCATCTGCACAGGTTGGGGGTTTCAGTCTTTCCCTACATCGACGACTGGCTGTTGAAGGCGGACTCGCCCCAGACAGTCGTCTCCCACCTTCAGACTACGGCGAGCCTCCTCCACACGCCTGGGTTCACTATCAATGTGCCGAAGTCACACCTGACTCCCCCTCTGACGCTCCCTTTCATCGGAGCTGTTCTGGACATAGTGCAGTTTCGGGCTTATCCTCCTGAAAAGCGAGTCGAAGATATTCGGGCTATGATTCCGATCTTTCAGCCTGTCTTGGGTTTTAGTGAGACTGACTCTGAGGCTGCTGGGCTTATGGCCTCCTGCAACCTGCTGGTAACACATGCCAGATGGCATATACAGGCTCTGCAGTGGGACATGAAGTTCCAGTAGGCACAGCATCAGGGAAATCTCTCCCAGATGGTCCAAATCTCAGAGGGGACTGTGAAAGACCTGCAGTGGTGGCTTTCGAATCTGCATTGTGTCCACGGCAGATCCCTTGCCCTTCCCCAGCCAGATCTCTCCGTAGTGACAGATGCGTCTCTTCTGGGTTGGGGCGGCCACATGGGAGAGGCAGAGATCAGAGGCCTCTGGTCTCCAGCGGAGTCTGGGCTCCATATCAATCTCCTGGAGCTCCGGGCTATCAGGCTTGCGTTGAAAGCATTTATTCCCTCTCTCAATGGTAAAGTAGTGCGAGTGTTCACGACAACACTACTGCCAGGGCGGAGTAGAGTACTGGGCCCTTTGTCAGGAGACACTACACCTCTGGACATGGCTGGAACATCAGGGTTCAACATCTGGCGGGCTCTCTGAACGCCAAACCGGACGAACTCAGCCATCGATGCACAGCCGATCACAAATAGCGTCTCCATCCGGAGGTGGCGCAGGGTCTCTTTCAGCAGTGGGGGAGAGCCTTGGTTAGATTTGTTTGCCTCCGCAGAGAATGCACAATGTCAGCTGTTTTGTGCTTTGGAGTTTCCAAGGCGGCACTCACTCCGGAGACGCTTTTCATCTCGAGTGGAACTCCGGCCTCCTTTACGCCTTTACGCCTATACCACTTCTGCCCAGAGTTCAGAAGAAGATCAGGAACGACCAGGCCCAAGTTATCTTGGTGGCTCCGGACCGGGCACGGAGAGTATGGTATTCAGAGCTATTGAGCATGGCCACCGATCCTCCACTCAGACTGCCTCTTTGGGTGGATCTTCTGTCGCAGCAACAGGGGACGGTTCTCCACCCGAACCTGTCCAATCTCACCTTTGTGCTTGGAGATTGAGCGGCGGCAGTCGACGACTTTTGATTTTCCACCTGAAGTCTGCGATGTTATCTTGGCAGCCAAGCGTCCCTCCACCAAAACGGTATATGCCTGTCATAAATTTGTGGCATGGTGTACCATCAAATCTGTTGATCCCCTCTCTGCTCCTATATCTGAGGTTCTTTTGTTCATTCTTTCTTTGGCCCAGCAAGGCTCTGCTTTGGGCACCCTTAAATGGTATTTATCTGCAATTTTGGCCTTTCTTAGGATACCTGATTAGCCCTCACTCTTTAAATATCCTAGTGTCAATCGATTCCTTAAAGGTCTCACCCATTTATTTCCTCCTACTCCATTTATCATGCCTCAGTGGGACCTCAATCTTGTCCTTACTTAATGTGTACTCGCTTTGAGCCGATGCGCAATTGCCCTTTACGGCACCTCACTTTCAAAACTTTCTTTCTTTATGCCATCACTTCTGCTCGCAGAGTCAGTGAGCTTCAAGCTCTTTCTTCAAAGACTCCATTCTTGTCTGTGCACCCTGACAAAATGGTGTTGTGCACTAAGGCTTCCCTCCTTCCCAAGGTTGTTGCACCTTTTCATGTAGGCCAGTCTATCACCTTGCCTACTTTTTACGCACTACCACATGCTTCCCATGAGGAGAAGAAACTCCACTGTCTGGACCCAAAAAGAGCATTGGCGTTCTATTTAAATCATATTAAAGATTTCCAGGTGGACAATCAACTCTTTGTTGGGTATGTTGGTGCGAAGAAGGGGAAGGCGGTGCAAAAACACATGGGTACTTCTTTGCATAAAGATGTGCTATGCTTTGGCCAAAAAGCAACCCCCTGAGGGCTTGTGCGCTCATTCCACCAGAGCAACTGCTGCATCCACTGCGTTAGCACGAGGAGTTCCTGTCCTGGATATCTGCCAGGCAGCTGCACACATTTGCTAAACATTACTGCCTGGACAGTCATGTCCGACGGGACGGCTACTTTGGTCATTCGGTCCTGCAGGACTTTCTAGTATGACCTTGGTTCCCAGCCCACCTCCGAGGATGGCATTGCTTGGGTATGTATTCTAAGGTAAGGAATCTGCAACTAGAAGTACAAGTTACTCACCTTCGGTAACAAAATATCTGGTAGAGACATACTCTAGTTGCAGATTCCTTACCGACCCACCCATCCTTCCCTCTTGCAAACTGATTCTAGGGACTTCAGGTCCTTAGCCCTAGTGCAGCAGTCTCAGTGTTCTTAGCAGCTTTGCGCTTTGGCTTGGAAAGTCGTTAAAAGAAACTGACATCACTGCGCTGAGGCGGCGTCTATGTACTACTCCCTATGTCATCATGGCGACCACAACACCAACGATGCCCGCGGAGTCGACCGATGCCACCTACTGACGCGCAAGGGTAATGCTCGAAGAAAAAATCTCTAGATCCAGTCTGACGCCTGGGGAAAATTGTAAGGTAAGGAATCTGCAACTCTAATATGTCTCTACCAGATATTTTGTTACTGAAGGTAAGTACCTTGTACATCTCTGTCCATAAACAACAGTGAGTGTATGAAAATTGGATGGTGCTTGTTGAGGCCTCTCATTTTAATGATTCCAAGACCTTCTGGCACATTTTTGCTCATGGTTGCTCGAGATCTGGTAGGCTTTAGAGCTTGTAGTTCAACCTCGTAGTTGGACCTGCCCCTTTTTGTGGGTTCATCCCCAGACTGTTTGCCTCCTTCCTCCTACTTTTTCTGACCTCTTGCTGTTGGGTCTAGGACTCTGAACACTTTATCACTGCTGATGAGTGCTAAAGGGCAGGTGCTCTCCCCACTAAAGATGGTATTATTGGCTTACACCTAATTGGCACATTTAATTTACCTGTAAGTCCCTTGTACAGTGGTATCCCTATACCCAGGGCCTGTAAATTAAATGCTACTAGTGGGCCTGCAGTGCTGCTTGCGCCACCCACAGAAGTAGCCTTTCAAACCTGTCTCATGCCTGCTAGTCCAAGGCCTGCGTACGCTGTTTGCTGCCACAGGGACCTGGCATATAAATTAACTTTCCAGGCCCAGAACTCCCCTTTTATTACATATGGGCAGGATGCTATGTATGTAGGAGGCAGGACATATGCCTGGTTGCGTGTCCTGTCCTGGTAGTGACAAACAGCCTATTTGGTTTCTCACTGTTCTCAGTGCTGCCTTCTCATAGGATTGCATTGGAAATGCTCTACCTTAGGTCTAGGAGGTATTGTCTGATTTATGAGAGGTAGCGTAGGCATGTTTGGTATGGTTGTAATGGTAGTGAGACAAGCTGCTTACTGGTTTAGGTGTATTTTTTATTATCATTATAGAAATTCCACTTCTAGAAAGTGAGCATTTCTCTGTGCTTATGACTCTGGTGTTTTGCAGCTTGACTGCAATCAACATCTGGGCAGTGTGACAGTTGGGCTTTGTGCATACTTTTCAGATAGCCTGTATAGGGGTGTCACAGAGGTGCACCTACATTTTGAGTGGTCTTCCTGAGCTCGAGAGAAGGTGAGGCGGGGCACACTTGCATTTGCAAAGGCTGTGCCCTGGCCTCACACAAAGGGCTTGTTTACCCCCAACTGATGTATGGAGCCCGTGATGGACGAGAGAGGGGACACTCATAGAACCAGTTGTAACTGGTTGGAACCTCCTCTCCTCCTCTTTGTTGACCTTCTGCAAAAATGAGTATAAGTACAGGGAGTTTCCCTATGAAGGAGACCCTGAAGAGACACTTTTATCATGCTTGTAACTTTTTGAATTCCATTTTGCAGCTGCGCCTGAGGAGGGCCATATTTTAGCCCCCTGGCACCTTGAGAGCGCCTCTTCTTTTGGTGACTGAAGTTCCTGAGTTGCGCTCTACATATTTGCCTTGATTTATTTATAGCGTTTTGAGAGCACCGTTGCCGGGGAAAATCACTGCTGCGACCCTGGCCTTCCTTGTGTTAAAGCCCGTCGGAAGTGCGCTGTGCTGTTGCCCCCGGGGCACGAAGAAACGAAGTCTGGAGCGAGCACGCTCCTAGTGGAGTCCCCAGGGCAAAGCGCACTAGAGAGAGAGCCCCCGGGGCACAAACCGCCCCTGACTGTTGTCAGGATTCACTGCTGCAGCCTCGGAGGCTGATCACGCACTGACGCACCAGATCGGGTTCAGGCGAGTGGACGGTAGCGGCCCCAGGAGGGAGGGAAACCTCATCTGAGGTTTCCTCTGGATCCCAGAGCAGCCCGGGGAGCAGGACGTGGGGTAGGTGAGGGTAAGTCCCCTCTTTCCCTGGTCGCTGCCAGAGAAGCGTGAAGCTCAAGTCTTGGCCTGTTGGCTTCCTTTGGGTTCCCTGGCCCCCGTGAAGGCCCATCGTGTTCCCGGGGACCCCAGGGATAATTGGCGCCCAGATTGGGCGTGGACCTTGGAAAGGACCCGCATAAAAGAACAGAGGGGGGTGTCACCTCCTTCTGTCACTCACCATCAAGTGTCCCCCATTTCAGCATTTGAGGAGCGTTGGGGGCCCCCTTGCCTTAACTTTGTGTGACATTAAAACTAAAGGACTGGCGCTCTGCCCTTCTTAACCTTGGTGGTGTTATGGGCAATAATGATTACGTGGTTTCTGATCCACCATATATTATCTGATGGTCCACTAATGTTCCTGTTAGGGGCATTTATGCTGATGTGTTTTTTGCCTATGACTTGTCATGTGTTTCCTAATGTTTCTGTTAGGGGCATTTTATGCTGATATGTTTTTATGACTTGCCATATGTTTCCTGATGTTCCTGGTGTGGGCATTTTTGAGGATCTTGTGACACGTGCATTATTGTAGAAATTTTTTCCTGACTACGGCTTATGTTGCAGAATAATTAAGAAGTATTAGTACTGTGTAATGTTCTGACCACTGCTTGGGTAACAGGGTATTACTGACATGTTGTGTTTGGTCTAATGAGGGTGTGTACAATACAGTTTATTTTTATATAACTTGTGTTTCCTTTGTGGTTGGGATAGTGCGTCAGGTGTGTTGTGTGTGTTGTGCAATCGCTTTACACATTGCCTCTGAGATAGGCCTGACTGCTCGTGCCAAGCTACCAAGTGAGTGGATGGGTTGTACCTGGCTTAGGTGCATACCCTAGCCAACCGGAAACCCCATTTCGAACACTCGTCAATGGCTAGAACACTTTTCCATGATTTATGCCCTACCCTACCCAGGGTTAAGAGAGGTTGAACCATCAGTTCCTAAGCAAGATTCTGGTATTGGTGCTATGACTAATTCACGCCACGTCTCGCTCCAGGAAACTCTTCCAGCTATACAGGCTATGCCCCAGTTAGAGCCACAGGGCCTGACAGAGTCCCTGGGGATCTGTATAGATCAGAACCACTTGTTTGTGGCCCTTACATAAACCAGCTTAGAAAGTAAATAGTTGCAGGAGGGGTGATACCAGAAACATGGACAAATGCAGAAATTATACCCATCTACACATTGGGGAGTAAGAAGTATCTCAAACAACTATCGCCCGATCAGCTTAGTTGACCACCTTCAGCCAGGTATTAGAAAGGTTACAGGACTGGATGGATGAGGCCTCAATTCTTTCACCCTTGCTGGCGGGGTTCCATTCAAGTTTGAGGACTATTGACCAAATTTTTAGGTTCAGTCTTATTTTGGCAAAGTATCTGAGGCAGGCTGGGGACAGTTTTTACTTGCCCTTCGTGAACCTAAAGGTGACCTCTGACTTAGTTCCTAGGCGGCTTTACTAGTCCACTTTGGCCAAGAAGCACATCAATCAAAACCTGTTCTCATAAGACTCCTTAGGAATACTACTGCCAAAGTTAGATGGGGGAATTAGTGGAAAGTTGATGAAACGCATCCCATTGCACCAAGGAGTACGGCAAGGGTGTGTTCTCGTGCTATCACTCCTTTTTTTTCATACATAAATGATGTTCTTAAAACATTGTGCGAGTGTGTCCATGACTCCCCAAAGCTTACAGGCTCTTTCATTCCCATGATGCTTTTTGCCGATGACACTTTTCTATTGTCACGAATGCCAATTGGCTTTCAGAATCTTTTAAATAAATTAACTGAGTTCTGTGATGCTCATTGCTTAGGCGTTAACACTACAAAAATTATGATTTTTAATTGGCAAAGAGCCTGTAGAGAGAATTTCACTATGAGAGGTGAACCACTGCAGCAGGTCGATTGTTTTGACTATTTAGGGATTAGAATTTACAAATGTAGATCTTGGAAAAGTGAACTGTTGTTGATGCATTCCGCTTCTGCAATTCTTAAGAGAGTTAAGGTAACCATCCCGAAATCCATTTCTCCAGCAGTGGAGATTTATAGGGCAAAGGCCCAGGCTGCTGTCCTTATTGGTGCAGAAGTGTGGGGACTTTCAAATGTTAGAGGCTTGACCACCAAAGAAAATAACTTCATAAGATTGCTCTTTTCTTTGCCCAGGAGCACTCCTGTCGTCCCCTAATGTTTTGACTTATGGCTCAAAAGGGTGGGGGACCTTGCGATGCTAAGACCCCTTCTATACTGGGTTAGGTTGTGTTCTAGAAATGAGCTACATCACTATAGATTGGCTGTGGAAGAAGGTCTGAGTAAAACCCACTCACTCCTGTGGTTCTAGTTTGATAAGTATCATCTGACCGATTTGGGTCTGGGAGATTGCTGGAGAAACCCAACTCCATCCGCTCTGATGCCAAGGGTAGAGTTATCACGACCTTCTGGCTAAGCCAGGGAGTATGGTGGAGGACAATTTAGACTGTAAGGCATTCATGGTGAAAGAACCTTATATAGATGATATTTAACCACCAATAGCTCACACACTATTTGTTAAGTTTAGATTGGGAACTATTTTAGTTAATACATTTGTCTCCAAACGGAAGTCCCTTTCACCCATTTCGGCATTGTGTCAGTTTTGTAGTTATGCTAACGAGGATATAAAACTCGTTTTGTTTTTTGCCCTAGGTATAAAAAGCTGCAACAAACTTGGCTTAAACCTTTGTGTGATAATATTGGGGTGAGTTTTTTTGGGAGGCCTATAGGATATTGCATACGATCCTGGGGCAGGTCACTGTTTGGGGTGTCAGTTGGTACCTCTGTGCCGTATGGTTAATTAGGAAAAAAGGTCGGGTTGATGTTTGAAATGATTTGCTGTTTATGTTAAATCAGTTTAAACGATACAATGTTTACATTATAAATAATGTATTGAATTGATTTTTTATGATATGGTTATTGTCTTATACTCTGTATTATAAATGTGGCAACATTTTGTATTGTGTTTTTTTTCATGTTTATTTGTTTTTAAACCAAAATGTGGTTATTTTATGGCTTTTATAGGCAGTGCCCGAAATAAACTGTTTGTGGAAATAACCAAAAGATCTGTCCAGTGACAGCACAAGTGCTGTGTCAGGCCAGACCTAAAGATGGAGGCTGCATTTGCTCTGTGCTAGCTGATTCACTGGTGACCTGGGCTTGGCATCCCCTCTCAGCGAGTATTTCTTGGGAGGCAACTGCCCTACCCCTAAGCTCTCAATCTCAAATCTGCCCTCCATTACGAGAACTGCTTCTACCAAAAATGTCTACTACTTTCTAACCTAGACCGCTAGTCAAGCTAAGGAAAAATTTACCAGTTAAATTGTAACTTCTCATCCAGGTCAAGTTCCTCCCCACCTGTTTCTCGCAGAAACTCCTGGGTTCGAGCTCTCTCAGCGCCATGCCACATGCATTTATCTCTAACGCCACCCTCTACTCTTGAAGGATATAGTGTACTGGCATGGATCTGGTGGTTCCTTGATGATACTTGAAGATACCTTCTATCACATCTGAGTATGTGGAGCATTTTACTTTCGCCCTCTTGCCCTCTGGGGCAAACCAAACATTCTGCATTTCCTGATATTCGCTGACTGAACTCTTTGAGTGAGGTTTGAGTGCTGTGCTCGTTCCTGTCTTGCTCCTGGATACAATTCTTCGTCTTCTGCCTATAATCCCGAATTGTAATGCACCCACTGAAATAAAAAATGATTCTCTTTCCTAGTTGGCATCTTTAGTGGCCTGATCAAATGTTTTTCAGCCCCTTATTTCTCAGCCAAGTTCTCCCGAACAGAAGGGTGTTCACTGATGGGAAACACGCCACGTTTTAATGATGATGGCTCCTGCGTCTTTTCTTCACTTCGCGACAATGGAAGGCAGCGACCTTGGCTGAGGAGAAGAGATGTCCTCTCTTCTCCAGGCACTTGTCACGAATGGCTCAATGGCTCTCACAGTGACACAGTTTGCAAGAACAGCATTTTGTAATCCTCCTCTCCTATCAAGCAGCCTTCTCTTCTCAAAAGAAACCAGAAGCAATCTCATCGGGCCTGTTGTTTCGACTTGAAGTATATCAAATTCAATTTCGCTTGCGGTGAGAAAGTGTTTGCTGTCTGCTTTATGCGAGGCTACTTCAAGGCTGTTGCCAGTCATTCCTCAAATTGTGATCACAAGGCATCAAATCTTAGCAGCATCTTTTCTGCAAGAACACTGTGTGCTGCTTGTTGTTATCTTTTGTGTTCTGAAAATAGCAGATTGAATAATAGTCTTGCAATAAAAAAATACACAGCTGCTCGCATCGCAACCAACCCATAATAACTACACCAGTGCCAGGGCGTCTGCTTTGAGTGGTTTAGGTTCTTCTTGGGATGGTGCATTCTTGGTTTATCAAATTCTCAATTTATTTTGACTACTCCTCGTGGCGTAACCCTATCCAGTGGCAATTCACCCACGCCACTGTGGGGCAGCGTCATTTTTGAGTCATAACTTGACTTATTGGAGTTTGAATAAGAGATACTTCGATGCAGAATGCTTCTTGTTAATTTTTTGTTTAGTTTTTCACCGCCAGGGTAGAGGTGCTTGCTCGGTAGCATATGGTTGGATTGACCCTGCAGATTGACTTTAATCCATCCATCACCTGAGTTGACCTGCATTATAACAAATGTGTCAGCTCTATCTAACGTCTCAGAAACGAGCAGTGTCTGAGAACCTTCATAAATACACGAAAAGAACATATAACTGATAATTCACTCTAGGCATCTGTCAGTTTCTTAGGAACACTCGCTTTTTGTTCAGATTTTAAAGTATGATACTATTTGTTTTTGATGGTAGATTCAGAAGTGTGTGTTGTTACCATGACAACATGTTTAGCAGACATGGTAAATAGTTTTTGCTTCCTGCTAATTTTGGTGCTTGGTGTGTAATGTATCGTCTTGTTTTGATGAAGCTCTAAATAGCTGTGCCCAGATTTTGCAACATATGGTTTTGTTCGCTATCATCTCCGAGAGGGGTTAGAATGTATTGGAATTCAAGCAGCGGGTTCATCTTAAATTTATAAATGGATAGCTCTTAATTTTGTCAAGAGAACTGCTTCTGAAGCACAAAATACAGACTGAAACATACTTTTATGAATAGCTCAAACAAGGGTTGAATTCGCTACAGTAATTGAACTTGCATACTCTCATGTGACACCTTTTAGGAGGGTATGACCAGCAGTATTTGCTGAATCGAAAATTGGTTGCTTTACTGACGCATACTTTCATAATATTCCTCTAGCCAAAATTATTTTAATAGAAAATAAACTTTTCTGGCGTTTCAAGAACAAAAGGCCCCTTTTAAAACTATGAAACGTGCAGTTTGCCAAAAACTTCTTGCTATATAAATACAATATATACAATATAACACTTACATAGAAAGCACGGCTCTGCAACTTTGGACTGGGCCCAGATAATTAAAGATTTTACCCTATTATAAGTAGTTGTAGGTCTTGCTACAGAGGGATTTAGCTATTTGTTGAGAGTTTGTTTTATGTAGGGAGGGGTTTTGGGATTGGCTGCCTTCAGCTTCTGGTCACATTGGATCAATCTTTATCAGCCAGTTGTTTGTTTGAAGTGTTTTCCATAGTTGGGTTAACCTGCAAGAGTATTGCGCAGTTTCACATTTTTAGAGGCATTTGGCAAAAAGAGTCTGTATTTGGCCTGGTGCCCGTTGAGCTATTAATTGGACTATTCAGCGGAGCAGAACATGGATCACAATATGTTTACTTCGTGCTGTTACCTTCGCAGCAAGTACATACCCAGGGAAGTTTGTTTACTTTTTGCACTGTGATCTTCCCATCATGCTCTATGTGACCTAAAAACCCCTCTCACATTACTTGTGTGTGAATGGGAGTTAAAAGATGACTTTCTCTTCCATAGGAGGTGCGGCCTGTCATTCGCTCCGGCCATAGAAGCTCTGGTACGGGCTTCTTTGGCGGTGATGTCTTGTTCTTACTAGATAAGCAAACAATTCAGGCACATCATGATGTGCCATAATGGCTCGAACTACCGACCTAGGAAGTGGGAACCAAGTATTGGTTTTTGCGTCAGCTCAACATCATGTGATTCAGGGCACATCACTTAATCTTCCATGCCGAAAAAATGAATGTGACTTTCTTTTCCTTCCATGCCTGAGGGAGGAAATTACAAACCATTAAACCCACTCTAAAATCCTATTTGTCTCTGCTTCTCATAACCCCACATGCCAGCATTCCCTCAACCCCCACAGACCGTTCAGTTGACTGGTGCTGTACATCAGCATCCAGTCCTAAACAAGCGCGTCCCAAACTCCCACTTGTGGCTCCCTGCTTGCTGCAGGCAGCGCCTCAGAAACCCCAGCACCCGCCGACTTGAAACCCTGACCCCGTTCTCACATCTAATTAAATATTAATGGTCCCTCCCCCGAGCCCGATAATCTCAAAAACCAGTCCAGCTGGTAAACTCGGCACACACCTTTCTCCCTAGATCCTCTCAGCCACTCTATATACTCTCTACCCTTGTAATCAGTCTTACTCTACTATAGGCAAAGCTCAAACCTCCTGTGGTCCTCGTAATATCGCCCATCACCAAATCCTGGCCACCTCTTGCCCTCACCAGTCTCAATATTCTAAATGCACCAGAAAAGATCTTTGTAAAGAGTGCCCCAAACAGCTCCCTGGTGTGAAGATCTGCGACTTTTACTCAGTCTTTCAAGCTCACCTGTATCATCACCGCCTTCCTCATCCTCATCCTCACTACCCTAGATCAACTGGACCAACCTTCCAACACTCTTCTACTCTGCTCACCCCTGCAAGGATCATATCCCCACAAGATGTTCCCATAAAGGGTTTTCCCTGCCACCATTATGAATGTGATCATATCATATTTCTTCTCTCCTCCAGTCCTGGCCACATTTATGCCTGCATAACATTCCCAATTCCATCCGACTCATACTGTATATCTGTCTAGTTGATTCTGCCAGTGAGTGTTGGACCAGGTGCATCACTCTCACGTGCCGGTCTTCTGCAGTTCTTCCGGAACTTTCAGATCTCTACATCTACTTACATCTACTCCAGGGACTAAAGCAAAGAAGAACCTCGCTCACTGCAAACAAGATAGCACGTCAGCCGCATCATTTTTCAGATCTGCAATATGCCTGGATATGAACAAGTTGTTACCTTCCAAAGACATTAGCACAAGCACCCTCAGAAGCCTCAACAAATATTCATTCTTCGTTGTCTTCCTGTTACCACATGCACCACCCTTTAAGTGTCAACGACAAATGTCAACTTGTTCCTCAACTCCTGATCCCACGAGCACCACTGTCAAGAATTCTGGTATGGCTTTTTCACTTCCATTCCTGTGGCCACCTTTCAGCACACCAGTACTGTATTCAAAATACACCAAAAACCCTCTGCACCAGTGAATATCCTGTTGTGTGGCAGTGACGCCCTTTCCATGCTTAATGCCAACTGCCTGCAAAATTCCCTTCCCGGGTCCACCAGTCTGCACGCTAAGCTTAAGTGTGCAAGCACTTGTACTTGCCTCAGCTTGCAGTTTCTCCTCTCCAAGACCTCCACAAGCGACTGTCTGTAGGAAAGTACCATCCTGCCTGGCATGTTACCCCCATATTTCACTGTATATATGTTGTTTTAGTCTATGTGTCACTGGGACCCTGCCAGGCAGGGCCCCAGTGCTCATAAGTATGTGCCCTGTATGTGTTCCCTGTGTGATGCCTAACTGTCTCACTGAGGCTCTGCTAATCAGAACCTCAGTGGTTATGCTCTCTCTGCTTTCCAAATTTGTCACTAACAGGCTAGTGACTAAATTAACCAATTCACATTGGCATACTGGTACACCCATATAATTCTCTTGTATATGGTACTGAGGCACCCAGGGTATTGGGGTTCCAGGAGATCCCTATGGGCTGCAGCATTTCTTTTGCCACCCATAGGGAGCTCTGACAATTCTTACACAGGCCTGCCACTGCAGCCTGCGTGAAATAACGTCCACATTATTTCACAGCCATTTACCACTTCAGATAAGTAACTTATAAGTCACCTATATGTCTAACCTTCACCTGGTAAAGGTTGGGTGCCAAGTTACTTAGTGTGTGGGCACCCTGGCACTAGCCAAGGTGCCCCCACATCGTTCAGGGCAAACTCCCCGGACTTTCTGAGTGCGGGGGACACCATTACACGTGTGCACTATACATAGGTCACTACCTATGTATAGCGTAAAAATGGTAACTCCGAACATGGCCATGTAACATGTCTAAGATCATGGAATTGTCATCCCATACCGTTCAGGTATTGGAGAGACAATACCATGATCCCCCGGGTCTCTAGCACAGAACCCGGGTACTACCAAACTGCCTTTCCGGGGTCTCCACTGCAGCTGCTGCCAACCCCTCAGACAGGTTTTTGCCCTCCTGGGGTCCAGGCAGCCCTGGCCCAGGAAGGCAGAACAAAGGATTTCCTCTGAGAGAGGGTGTTACACCCTCTCCCTTTGGAAATAGGTGTGAAGGGCTGGGGAGGAGTAGCCTCCCCCAGCCTCTGGAAATGCTTTGATGGGCACAGATGGTGCCCATCTTTGCATAAGCCAGTCTACACCGGCTCAGGGATCCCCCAGCTCTGCTCTGGCACGAAACTGGACAAAGGAAAGGGGATGACCACTCCCCTGACCAGTACCTCCCAGGGGAGGTGCCCAGAGCTCCTCCAGTATGTCCCAGACCTCTGCCATCTTGGAAACAGAGGTGTTGGGGGCACACTGGACTGCTCTGAGTGGCCAGTGCCAGCAGGTGACTTCAGAGTCTCCTTCTGATAGGCTCTTACCTCTCTTGGTAGCCAATCCTCCTAACCTGGTAGCCAAACCTCCTTTTCTGGCTATTTAGGGTCTCTGCTTTGGGGGATTCTTCAGATAACGAATGCAAGAGCTCACCAGAGTTCCTCTGCATCTCCCTCTTCACCTTCTTCCAAGGATCGACCGCTGACTGCTCCAGGACGCCTGCAAAACTGCAACAAAGTAGCAAGACGACTACCAGCAACATTGTAGCGCCTAATCCTGCCGGCTTTCTCGACTGTTTCCAGGTGGTGCATGCTCTGGTGGTAGCCTGCCTTCACCCTGCACCTGAAGCTCCGAAGAAATCTCCTGTGGGTCGACGGAATCTTCCTCCTGCTAATGCAGGCACCAAAAGACTGCAACACTGGTCCTCTGGGTCCACTCTCATCCTGACGAGCGTGGTCCCTGGAACACAGCAACTCTGTCCAAGTGACTCCCACAGTCCAGTGACTCTTCAGTCCAAGTTTGGTGGAGGTAAGTCCTTGCCTCCCCACGCTAGACTGCAAAGCTGTGTACCACGTGATTTGCAGCTGCTCCGGCTCCTGTGCACTCTTCCAGGATATCCTTTGTGCACAGCCAAGCCTGGGTCCCCAGCACTCTGTCCTGCAGTGCACAACTTTCTGAGTTGTCCTCCGGCATCATGGGACTCCCTTTTGTGACTTCGCGTGGACTCCGGTTCACTGTTCTTCTAAGTGCCTGTTGGGGTACTTCTGCGGGTGCTGCCTGCTTCTGTGAGGGCACTCTGTGTTGCTGAGCGCCCCCTCTGTCTCCTCCTCCAAGTGGCGACGTCATGGTCCCCCCTGGACCACAGCAGCACCCAAAAACCTCTACCGCGGCCCTTGCAGCTAGCAAGGCTTGTTTGCGGTCTTTCTGCGTGGGAACACCTCTGCAAGCTTCATCGCGACGTGGGACCTCCATCTTCCAAAGGATAAGTTCCTAGTCCTCTTCTTTCTTGCAGAACTCCACATTTTCTTCCAACCGGTGGCAGCTTCCTTGCACCTTCAGCTGGCATTTCCTGGGCTCCTGCCCCCTCTCGACACTGTCGCGATTATTGGACTTGGTCCCCTTGTCTTACAGGTACTCAGGTCCGGAAATCCATTGTCAGTGCACTGCTGGTGTTTGTTCTTCCTGCAGAATCCCCTATCACGACTTCTGTGCTCTCTGGGGGTAGTAGGTGTACTTTACTCCTACTTTTCAGGGTCTTGGGGTGGGGTATTTTCCTAACCCTCACTGTTTTTTTACAGTCCCAGCGGCCCTCTACAAGCTCACATAGGTTTGGGGTCCATTTGTGGTTCACATTCCACTTTTGGAGTATATGGTTTGTGTTGCCCCTATACCTATGTGCTCCTATTGCAATCTATTGTAATTCTACACTGTTTGCATTACTTTTCTTGCTATTACTTACCTAATTTTGGTTTGTGTACATATAACTTGTGTATATATCTTATCCTCTTACTGAGGATACTCACTGAGATACTTTTGGCATATTGTCA
Organism: Pleurodeles waltl; assembly: GCF_031143425.1. Lineage (NCBI taxonomy): Eukaryota > Metazoa > Chordata > Amphibia > Caudata > Salamandridae > Pleurodeles > Pleurodeles waltl. The sequence goes on along the minus strand of NC_090439.1, from coordinate 1,068,671,988 downwards.
TAAAAATAAAGTACCTTTATTTTTAGTAACTCTGTGTATTGTGTTTTCTTATGATATTGTGCATATGAAATAAGTGGTATAGTAGGAGCTTTACATGTCTCCTAGTTCAGCCTAAGCTGCTTTGCCATAGCTACCTTCTATCAGCCTAAGCTGTTAGAAACACCTCTTCTACGCTAATAAGGGATAACTGGACCTGGCACAAGGTGTAAGTACCTCTGGTACCCACTACAAGCCAGGCCAGCCTCCTACATTGTCTCAACTCATTCAGTTTCTCAGCCAACAGCCATGACACCAGTCACGAGTCAAGCTCTATACTTGGAAACAGCAATCCAGTGCCTGGCCCTTTTATTTCATCTTCTGTATCTTCAGCTTATTGTATGCCAAATGATTCCGTCACCAGTCTATCTCCATCAGCCTGCGGTAGTCATTTGTAGCCCCAGCCTTGCTACCTTCAAGAAAATCATTGAGGTTGTGCAGCACCTTCTCCGAATTCTACACCTGTCTCACAACCCACTTCTCGATGGTGCTGTCCAAAGAGCACCCCACTGGCATAGACTTATCCAGACGCCTTGAAACTGAATCCCCAGCAGCTGAATGTCACTGGGGTGAAACTGGAGCCAGGAACACTGATTTAATGTCACCTTTGCCTAAATCAGCTCCCTTACAGCAGTCCCAAACCAGAGCTATGGCTGTCATTAATAGCATACGCAACTGTACATTGTGAGTGTTCCATAAAGCCATTTATTTATTTGCATATACACACAGCAGGTTTCTTTTGCGTTACCTTCACCTATCTTTCCGTACTTCTCCACTACATTCATTTCTAATACATTAATATTTGACAGTTATTTATACTGTTTTTAATTCTCAATTATAGTGTATTGCACAGCATACATGGACCACTCAAACTGCAGATCTGGTGCCTCTCAGTGACATTATTCGTTTTCCCTGAGAATGGAAAGAACCTTTGGTGGTTCCCACCATCCACGTTTTGTCTCAAGAGGTTGTAGGCTCTGGAGCTCTTTTTGTGCATACGCTGGCTGCTTATAGCTGATTATCATGTTTGGTGTGCCTTGGCAAACCCAGGGAAGTTGCCAAATGTTAAGTGAAGTCCAGAGGGGTCCCCTTAGTTTCTAATCTCTTTGATTAAATTTAATGTTTCCAAATATTCTACATATCGCCTCGGATTCTTAGGACTCAAAGATGCACCAGAAAGAGCCAGAACGGTGCCGAAAGTGCACAACATGGTTTCTTTGAAAGGCTAAACTTGTTGCAAAATCACAAATGGACACAGGAACTGGGGTTGCATTGGGATCAACTGTGAAATTGATTCCTCAGTGGGGGACCTGGACCAAGAGGCACCTTCATGCCCTTGTGACTTATCGAGGCATTAATGATGGTTTGAGTGGGAGCCACGCTTTAACTTTTTGTGTTTCTTTTTCGATTTGGACTTACTGACGACTTGGAGTGTGAACTGGATCTTTCCAGGGAGTGGCCTCGATCATGGGAATTGGTCTGCCTCCTGGACGTTCACCAGGACAGGTCCTTATGTGCCTTTAAATGGTGTTTGGCAATGTAGAGCTTGGCTCTGCTGCCCTGGAACGCTTTGAGATGTATTGTGGTGCAGTCCCCGCAGAGCCTGGAGTCTTGTGAAGACCCAGGGAACCAGAGATATTCCTCATGGGGGTCTGCCACAGGCATCTACTTGTTACAGTCCCTGTAGACTTCGCAGCGGACACATTCCCTTGCACATTGTAGGACAATTTTGAAGAAAATGATGCCAGAAGATGAGAAAATCTTTGAGGGAGTGAACTTAAATCTGCATCAGAAGGCCCAGTAAGACAGGAAGTGGCATCAGCGCTCAGGGGTGGCGCATATATGTGGCTTCAGGGCGCACAATGTCGATGTAGCCACACAACGCCACTTGGTAGCACATGAGCAGTGCTGGAGAAAATCTCTGAATCTAGTGCGACACCTGGGGGGTAATCACAGGGGGATCAGTCTGCGTTTAGATAGAGCATCCACCTGAAAGACCGTTGTCAAAGGTAAGGAACTTGTTCTTTTATGTGTTCCTATAATTTGAATATTTGATTATCTTGTAAATATATTTCAAGTATATGATATTATTGTGTATGGACACAATTGTCAGTATCTCTGAGATGCTTGGTGTCACCCTATAAACGACGTTGCTCTCCAAGCTGTAGCTTTTCCATCTTTTCCTCAGTTCCTACTGTAAGAAGAGCACGTCAAGGAGGCTGTGCATTCTCCTACCTAGGTCCCAAAATATGGAAATCGATTCCACTGTTGCTGAGCTCTTGTCAGCCTCTTTCTACTTTTCGCGAACAGCTAAAAACTTGGCTGTTCTGAACAAGCATCTCATTACTACTGTGAAGAGTTATCTTGAGGGTCGTAGCGCTGGAAAGCCCATTGTGGGTAGATATGCGCTCTATAAACCCCAATAATAATAATCCTTTGCTGGTCATGTATACTTTATTGCTGCTTTGATAAACTGTGTCGCAGAGTAACTCAACTCACACCGCACATCTTCTCTTGAGTTAATCCTTCAACTGCGCTCAAGTATCCACCCAGAATGTCACAGACGCCTAAGTAGGACTCCCAAGTGTGGCAGGGCAATGCTCAAGTTAGCATGAATTTGGTACAAGACTATGCTGCTAGTCTAGTGGAGGTGGCCTGTCAAGTTAATCATGCTACATCTATCCATGCGTGGATCTCTTTAAGGTACTCAGGAATCTAGGGTATTTCCCAAATTCACTGGGTTTTTAACACCTTGAGACCTAAAACTGGACAATATTTTCTGCTGGCGGGGCTAGCACTCCGTCCTTCCTTACAATGATGAGGCTAAACGTAAACGGGCCATGATTCAAAGTACTTTTAGCAAGAAAAATCATACTTGGCTGATAGTGTCACATGTGACAAGCGGCCACTTGGAAGTCTTAGAAGGATACCTAATGCTCTGTTGTAATGCCACTGCCCTGCACTGAAAAAGTGACAGGTCTGGGGTCTCAGTGGACTGATACATCCGCTCCTGAAACTTGTGTTTGACCTCAGGGCCACAGGTTCGAATCCCTGCAGACGGAGACATCCTTTCATCCTTTTGAGAACATAAGGCTAGCAAAGAATACAAATATTCAATGCAAGGTGCCCCGAGGGCTGAACGTGCTCTTTACAAATACACTTGTTAATGGTATTCACTCAGTCACTACTATCCAGGTGCCCCCAGAGGCGAAGTGGCATTTATAGCTGTTTCATTCTTTTAATTTAGTCCCAAGAGGTGGTCCAGAATATATTCATTTCATCAGTAGACCAGGCGACCACATCCCTTTCGTTTCTATGGCAGAACAATTTCCCTGTTAATTGCATTAGAACATCTCATAAAGATGTCACATTGCAGAAGCAATTAAGGGTTTTAAATAGACACTTATTGTATGGTTGGCTGTGAAACATTGTCTAGCGAAGTCTCTCTTCTATTACTTAATTGACTACAGCAGCTAGGGTGTCATGATGGCTCTGGAGAGGAACTGATGTCTTTTCGTACTTTGAGAACACCAGGCAGGAGTGAAGGAATTACCTGATGGGCTAGTGAATTTCAGCATACTTTTTTATGAATAACACTTTTTGGTAAAATGTTTGTAATAAAAGTACATATTAAACACGGTGGAAAACCAGAAACATTGTTTCGCTCAGATTTAACTCGCCTTTAAGCAGAAATTTCTTAAGCCATGCTATTAAGGTGCATCTAGTCCACTGAGGTCTGCTGTCATCACACAACACCCACCTAAGTAGCTATTTACAGTAGCTATTGAGACAAGTTCCACTGTGGGCCCCTTTTCACCATACCTGTCGTATCCCCACTGACCATACATTCAGCCACATGAGATCATGGGTTTCAAACAACCTTTCCTACCCCTCACAGTCACAGATGTACTAAAGAGCAGGCTTCTTACCCCAATACAATCTTCAGAACACCTTTCCTATCCCGCTACAGGCGTAGTTCCGAACAACTTTACTACCCAGTTAGTTACTTCTGTGTTTCAGAGTACCTTTCCTACCCTTCTCCAGTCATATGTTTCAGAGCACTTTTCCTACCCCTCTTCAATCACACGTAGTTCAGAACATCTTCCTTCCCGTTGCGGTCACAGCTGAAGTTCAGAGTATCTTTCTTACCCTGTTCCAGCCACAGGTGTGGTTTAGAGCACCATTCTTATCCAGTTTTGGTTCCAGTGTAGCTCAGAGCACTTTTCCTACCCCGCTGCAATCACGGGTGTAGTTTGGAGTAAATTTCCTACCCCGCTGCAATTACATGTTTAGTTCCGTGCACCTTTCCTAACCTGCTACTACAGATGTTGTTCAGAGCACCTTTCCTACCCGTAGCAGTCACAGTGTAGTTCAGAGTACATTCCCTACATCATTACAGTTACCGATGTATTCAGGTTACCTTTCTTACCCCATCATGGGTGTTGGAAACGGCCCTTTTTGCAGGGTTATCCCCAAAGTTTTTGCCTTCTTCCTCCTATTTTTTTAGGTCTGTTTTTGCTGGTTTATTGTCCCTGCGCACTTTACCGCTGCTAATCAGTGCTAAAGTGCAAGTGCTCCCTATAGAAATTGTACTGTTGATTGGTTTGTCCATGATTGGCATATTTGATTTACTAGTAAAGTGCACTAGAGGTGGCCAGGGCCTGTAAGTCAAATGCTACTAATGGGCCCGCAGCACTGGTTGTGCCACCCACATTAGTAGCCCTGTAAACATGACTCAGACCTGCCATTGCAGTGTCTGTGTATGCAATTTTAAACTGCCAATTCGACTGGCAAGTGTACCCACTTGCCAGGCCTCACCCTTCCCTTTTACTACATGTAAGGCACCCCTAAGTTAGGCCCTAGGTAGCCCCATGGGTAGGGTGCAGTGTATGTTTAAGGTAGGACATATACTAGTGTGTTTTATATGTCCTAACAGTGAAATACTGCCAAATTCGGTTTTCACTGTGCAAGGCCTATCCCTCTCATAGGTTAACATGGGGGCTGCCTTTAAATATCCTTAAGGCGCAGATTCTCTTTGAGAGCAGATAAAAATGCGGAGTTTAGGGTCTCTGAGCTCACAATTTAAAAATACATCTTTTAGTGAAGTTGGTTTTTAGATTGCTAGTTTGAAAATGCCACTTTTAGAAAATAGGCATTTTCTTGCGTACCCATTCTGTGACTCTGCCTGTTTGTGGATTCCCCGTTTGGGTCAGTTTGACAGTTGGGCTGTTCACAACTCTCCTCTAGACAGTGACACAAAGGGGGCTGGGGTGTAGCCTGCATATCTTGATTAGCCATCTGTGCTGAAGGGGAGGGGAGGAGTGGTCACTCACACCTGAAAGGACTGTGCCTGCCCTCACACAATGCAGTCTCTGACCCCCTGGTGAGTGTCTGGGGCCTGGCCGGGATAAGGAAGGATCTTGCAAACACTTGAGACTTTGCGTTGAAGTTTGCCAACTTCAAAGGCAGAATTGGGTATAAGAAGAAGACCCCAGACTTTTAGAATCTTTCTGGAATCAAGAGGAACCTCTGCCCAGGAGAAGAGCTGAAGGAGGAGTACTGTCCCTTTGCTGTGTTGCTTTGATGGACTGGCCTGCAGCTGCTGCTTCTGCCTGAAAAGAGTGCAAAGGGTGTGCTGTGTGACCTGCTTGAAAAAATTCTCCAAGGGCTTGGAGTAGAGCTTGCCTCCTGTTGGAAGTCTCAGGGACACCAAAGACTTCAGTTTCCTCGACCTGCAGCACTGGGAACTGTGTGTTTTGTGCTGTTCAAGAGGAGAAACCACTGCACTGGGAACTGTGTGTTTTGTACTGTTCAAGAGGAGAAACCACTGCAACGCCGGCAACGACGCCGCAGGCCTGCACCGTGACCGGCCGACGCCACATGGAGTCACATTGCCCCGCTACGCACCGTGACCCTGGTCTCACCAGCGCCGTTATCGGACGACTTCACCGAGCCGCTGCTTGCACGGCGACCTGCGAGCCCCGCACTCTGGCATCGCCTGCTGACACTGCAGCCTAGGCATTCCCGACGACGACGCTCCTGCTGACACCGGCGCCGCTGCCTGCACTGTGGCCTGTGGACACCGCTCGTGAGGTACACGAAGCACTGTCCCATCACGCACCACAGTCCCGGTCCACCGACGCCAGCACCATCGACTCCTCTGTCGTCACCAGGCCTCCTGCCTGCACCGTGGCCTGTGGACACCGCTTGTGAGAGTCACGAAGCACCGTCCCGTCCTGCACCTCTGGCTTGGGCCTACCGACGACAGCGCTTCAGCAACGCCGCTGCCTGCACCGTGACCTGTGGACACCGCACGTCGCACCACCCCGCTTCACATCGTAGCCCTGGTCTCACCGACGCCGCTGGACACCGTCACCGAGCCACTGCCTGCACCGTGACCTGTGGGCACTGCACATCGCATCGTCCCTCTTCGCACCGCAGCCCTGACGCCATCCACGCTGGCGCACCTGACTTCATCAGCCTGGAGTTCGATCTGCAACGCATGTGACCTCAAGGGCCCGACGACTCCTGCACCGACTCCGGAACCGACACCGCGACGTCAGTGACGCCACTCTCCGGAGCTCACAGCGAGGATCACGACGCCCTGCAAATCCAAGGTACTGTTTGCAGGTCTTCCCAACACCGTAGCTGGCCCGCAACGCCGCAGCTGGCCTGAACTGTTGGTTTTGTTGATCACAACGCCGTGATAGCTCCAGGTGGAGCTATTGACTTCAAGGAACTGTCGTTTTGAGTAAATCTTGCAGAATTCATATTTTTATTACTGTATGTCGGATTTTTATCGTATTTGTTCTTGTTTTATATAGATAAATATTGGCTATTTTTCCAAAACTGGTATGGTGTCCTTTTGTAGTGTCTTCACTTATTACTGTGTGTTATGTGCAAATGCTTTACACATTGCTTCTGAGATAAGCCTAACTGCTTGTGCCAAGCTACCAAGGGGGTGGTGAGCAGGGGTTATCTGAGCGGGTATTTCCCTTATCCTGACTAGAGTGAGGGTCCCTACTTGGACAGGGTGCAAACCGACTGCCAACTAGAGACCCCATTTCTAAGAATGGGTGTGATTCAGAGCACCTTTCTTACCTCATTAAATTCACAAGTGTAGTTCAGAATATCTTTCCTACCCCTTTAGGGGCACCGATGTAGTTCAGGGTACCACTCCTACCCTGTTATGGTTACTAGTGTATTTCAGAGTACCTTTGCTTCCCATTGCGGTCACCAATGTAGTTCAGAGTACCTTTCCTATTTCATTACCATTACAGGTGTGGTTGAGAGTACCTTTCCTACCACATTACAAAGACCGGTGTAGTTCAGATTACCTTTCGTACTGCGCTACAATCACAAGTGTAGTTCAGACCACCTTTCCTACTTGTTATGGTCACAGTGTAGTTCAGAGTACCTTTGCACCCCCACTACAATTACATATGTAATACAGAGCACCTTTCCTACCTGTTGCAGTCACAATATAGTTCAGATTACATTTCCTATATTGTTACAGTTACCAGTGTATTTCAGAGTACCTTTCCTACCCCATTGCCATCACAGGTGTGGTTTAGAGCACCTTTCTTACCTATACTGACTTGTGGTTCTGTGTGGACTCCTGAGCCCTCAGTGAGATAACCAAGACTGACGCCCATCCATTCCCAAGAGTGGACAAGCTTATGGATCGGTTAGGTGCTGCAAAGTACTTGAGCACTTTGGATCTGACCAGTGGGTACTGGCAGATTGCTTTGGCACAAGATGCTAAGGAGAATACTGCATTTTCTCCAATTAGTTTAAGGTGATGCCCTTTGGGTTGAAGAAAGCTCCTTCCACTTTTCAGCGCATGGAAATCCATGTTCTTGCAGGGTTGGAGGAGTTCTGTGTGGCCCACCGGGTTGGCATAACAGTGTTCAGCCATTCACGGCAGGACCAACTGAGACGCTTAGAACTAGGTTACAAGAGGCAAAACTGCCCATCAAAGTGACCAAGTGTCAGTTGAGGCAGTCCTCTGTAGTCAGCCTTGGGCATGAGGTTGGCAACAGGAAGCTTCACCTTTTGGCTGCCAAGATTTAGTATGTGATGGACTGGAAGGTGCCTACTACCCAGCCTCAGAAGAGGGCCTTTTTAGGACTCACCGGGCATTACAGCAACTCTGTGGCCAACTGTGAAAGTATGGTTGCCCCTTTGACTGCTTTGACCTCCAAAAAGCAGCCCAGGAAAGTAATGTGGACTGAGGAATGTCAAAAGGTATTTGAAGAACTGAAGGCACTATGCACTGCACCCTCACTGAAAGCGTCTTAATAAAGTCAGCCTTTCACTGTGCAGACAAATCCCTGTGACAAGGGAGTTGGAGCTGTGTTAGATCATCTAGATGACTAAACTTGAACGTTCCTGTAGCCTTTATTAGTTAGAGGTTACTAGCCAGAGAACCAAACTGGATGGCTAATGAGAAAGAGTGCTTTGCCCCAGTATGGTCCTTGAGTAAATTCTGCCCTTACATGTTTGCTACTAAGAGTGTGGTGCAAACAGATCATTAACCATTGAAGTGGATGATGGCTCTGAAATGAGAGCATCCCAAATTGTTGAGATGATCTGTTTCTTTTCAGGTGTTAGACATTGTATTGGAGCACAAATCCAGATTGAGGCAAGTAAACGCTGATGGACTTTCTGCCAGTTTTACCAATCGGACCACGCAGCCTCTCCAGGTTAAGAGTGGATTTGGGGTGTTCTGATCTGGGAGTCCCTCACGTGGTACACAGTGTACCCCTGCACTGAGTGCACCAGCTGCAATATTGTCTGGATCTCTAGTGCTTATTTTTGTTGTCATGAGTGCACACAGATCATGCCTGTGCACCATGACATAGGTCTTTCTCACAGTTTGCCTCTTTATAGACTGGGAGGAGCTCCCAAAGTGCTATCCTTATAGTGGTGAAAGGCTACTACCTTTGCCATGAGTTAAGTAGCATGAATGCTGTGATGGCAGCATACCGTGTAGTGATCAGTAGTAGTGAACAGGCCTTTTTACCTATGTCACTGGAGTGAGTGCTACAGGCTCACCCATGTAAAAATCCTCTACTGTGTGCTTAAACCTTCGGCCTACATCAAGTTTGCATGTAGTGCTGTGAATGTACATTGCATGCATGTGCTGGGTGTATGTGTGCCTGTGAATGGTAAAATACATTGAATATTCTGGTTTCCAATTTGGGACACCCTAGACTGACTGCAGGAATATAAGGAGGTAGAGGCATCCTCTCAGATTTGTGGATTGCTACAGTCTTGTGAGCTGAGTGGGACACACACTGGAGGAAGGAGAGCCAGTCTCTCAGTACATGTCAAAGGATGCTCTTTGATTTAGAGAGTAGTCACTGGAAACAGTTCTGGGCATGTCGTATGAAGGGGATCGAGCTGGTAAGAAAATCATAAAGAACAGAGATGAGGCCTTGGGGTAACTTTCTGATGCACATTTCACTGTGGTTGACAAGTGAAACCACACTTGGTTGGAACAATTAGTTATTCTCATGGAATATGTAGTGGGGTTGTCAGATTGGGTGTCGCTCCTGCTGTGATGGACTGCTTTCTGGAGGAAGGACAGGGCAGAGAGGGCACTTCAAAAGGAAGCAGACCCCAACATGAACATCAAAGGATCAGACTCAAAATCATATTTGGAGTCCGAAAATAGACTAGAATAAGGGTAGCTCGAGGCCTCCAAAATTGTGCAAGGAGGGAAAACTCTGCAAGAGTTTTGCTTGTGACCAGGACTGGAGGCTAAAGCCTGCCAGTCTCCCAGGGATTGCAGGAACACTACCCAGGGATATTCAAGACCACCTGCCAGCGGAGCACTAGTGTCTGTCTGCTTGCCAAGACAAGTGATCCCTGTGAGGACGAGGGAAGCTGGAGGGAGTAAGATCCAGTGGGGCATCCTGGCGAGTGGATCCCTGTAGCAAGGTGTGAGGAGACAGCTACTGCATAAATTGAGTTGTTGCCTGTGTGCAGTTAGCAGTTGCCATGAAGTGAGAAATGAACTTTGCTGCACCAATCGGGCCGTTGACCATGTAAAAGCTTAAATGAGTAATCCCCGCATGCCAGAGGAGGGCTGTCGTGAAGTGAGCCATGAACTTTTCCGCATGGATTGGGTCATTGCCCGTGAACAGCTGTGAGCCGGCGACCGCATATACCAGAGGGGGTGCCGTGAAAATTGCTGTGCCGATTGGGCTGTCACCCAGGTGTGGTGTGAGTCAGTGCTGTTGCTGTCCTGCATGCGTGGCCCCCTGCATACAATTGAAACTTTGCCCATGGGAGGTGGCGGTCCCCAGGGTCTGGGGGAGGTCATAGGGCCTCCCCATATTAAAACATTATTTTGCCACGGGGAGGTGGTGGTCCCCAGGGGTGCCCTCCCCCTGCATACAACTCAATAATTAGTCTGGGGAGGTGGCGGTCCCCCGGACTCCGGGGGAGGATTTTAAAACATTATTTTGCCCTGGGGAGTTGCCAGTCCCTGGGGAAGTGGGGGGCCATGCAGCCCTTCTGCATTATTCTTTCTGATCACCCCGGGAAGGTGGTGGTCTCCGAAGCTAATAGAAGCCCTGCGGGAGGCCCCATGTGCCCTGCTGCTTTTTCAGTGCCCCTGGGACCTGGTCCACTTGGGGTCTTCGTTAAAACAAGCAGAGGAGCCCACATTGTGTTTTTTAATATTTTCTCAAATCCTATGAGAATCTTATAATCTTACGTTTTATATATTTACATTTTTTATATAAAATGTGCAAAGCACAAAGCCGTTGGATCGCCTCTCTTCTAACAGCTAGTGTAACAAGAAAAAGATAGAGTAATAACTGCAGTGCAAAATAACCTCTTAAGCAGTGATCAATGGTCATACGTTTTGGGGTGATTCCCCATGTATTTTCCAAATACTTCTTTAGGTAGGGATACAGCAAACACTGCTGTACAGAAGTACACTAAATTTCTCAGGTGCTAAATGTTAGTCCAGTAGTTTTTGAAGAAATTAAGATAAAAAATATTTATATATCTGGACATTTGAGTCCGTGAGAGGCCTGCAAGAGGGCCAATTTAAAAATAGAGCGTTCTGATTGGCCAAGGGAGATTTTTTCCTTTGGGCCAACTTGCTCACATGGGAGACAGACTTCCATGGGAGCGAGCGCTCTGAGTGGTTGCCAGCCCATCTGAGGCCATTTTTGGCCCATGGTGCCCCATCCGTCAGGCCCAAGCTATTTATAAAGGGGAAGGAGGCATGAGGCCCCACTTCACAAGTCATTTTCGGCCCGGGGATCCCATCCCCGAGACCAATATATTTTAAAAGGGAGGGGCAAGCAACCACCCCAAGCCATATTTCGCCTTGGGGACCACATCCCTTGGGGTCCAAAATATACTTATGGGGGGGTTCTCTCCCCAAACCTTTAAAAGGCCCTGGGGACGCCATCCCTCAGGGCCACTATTTAACTTAAAAGGGAGGATGAGCCACATGGCTCTGAAGACCCCATGTCCTGGAGCCAGCTCACTAGCTGTGATTTACTTGCCCACACTGCTGTGTGCAGGGAAACTTGTGTTTGCTCCTGTCTGGTGGGAAATTTTTTGAATCTCCTGCCGAATCGGAGCAAACACAAAGGCCCTGATTCTGATTCTGGCGGGCGGCGGAGGCCGCCCGCCAGAATTCAGCCCTCCATAATACCGCTCCGCGGTCAAAAGACCGCGGAGGGTATTATGAGTTTTTCCCTGGGCTGGCGGGCGGTCTCCAAAAGACCGCCCGCCAGCCCAGGGAAAAACTCCCTTCCCACGAGGATGCCGGCTCGTAATCGAGCCGGCGGAGTGGGAAGGTGCGACGGGTGCTGTTGCACCCGTCGCGTATTTCAGTGTCTGCTAGGCAGACACTGAAATACTTTGTGGGGCCCTCTTACGGGGGCCCCTGCCGTGCCCATGCCATTGGCATGGGCACGGCAGGGGCCCCCAGGGGCCCCGCGGCACCCCCTACCGCCATCCTGTTCCTGGCGGGCAAACCGCCAGGAACAGGATGGCGGTAGGGGGTGTCAGAATCCCCCATGGCGGCGCAGCAAGCTGCGTGCCATGGGGGATTCTAAGGGCAGCGGTAAACCGGCGGGAGACCGCCGGTTTACCCTTTCTGACCGCGGCCAAACCGCCGCGGTCAGAATGCCCTGCGGGGCACCGCCGGTCTGTCGGCGGTGCTCCCGCCGACCCTGGCCCCGGCGGTCTGAGACCGCCGGGGTTAGAATGAGGGCCAATGTCTGTTCCCAGTGGGTGGGAGCTTTAAAAATGCTCCAGACAGCTGGGAGCAGGCTTGATTCTGATTCCCTGCCCACACTGGTGCAGGCAGGGAAACAGAATAACTTATTGCACCCTCCCGAAGAGAGCAGCAAAAACAGCTGCTTCCTTTGGGCAGAAACAATGTTGGGTGCCGCACAATGTGGGGTGCTGGCTGGGACTGTGGGGCCCCACCATCCTGAAAGTTTGCTTGGATGGTGCCCCAGGTGGGGTTGGTTGCCTCCGAGCGGGTTGACCTCAGTGCTTGGCCATGGGCCAGGTCTTGTAGTTAACCCTCTTCTGTGCACGGCCATGTGCCGCGTGGGCTTGGCTGCCTGTGGGGGTTTGCTGCAGGCCGTGCATGGCGGTTGGTTGACTTTATGAATGGTAATGAAATATTACTTTGCATTGGGAAAAAAAAAAACTTAGAAATTCACTGAAAAAAAACAAAGGTTAATGTAAAGTTATGTGAATATTTCAGTGACAAAATTAACATTTTGAATTAAAAAAAAACACAGCTATTCACCAGTTAGAATTAGTAGAGCTAACTATAACTTGCACCTCCGCCATGCACTGTTAATGACCTCACATATTACATCACTATTCTATGACATCATTTATGACATCTCAAATGACATTACTGATGACATAATCCGAGCTTCTTTTATAGTCATTTGTATTAATGCTAGTATAGCATTAGAGGCCTGAAAGTAAATACAATATAGCTCAGAAAAACAGGAAGCCTCATTTATGCCATAACAGATACAACTCTCTTAGGCATAGCACGCATGTGTTATGTGCAACATTGACCCTATACCATTCACTTCACAGGTAGCCCTGTTCATGTTGACTAACAACCACAGATAGAATGATAATCTCTACTGCACACAGTGTTTAAATTGTAACTAATGTGCTGCCGCGGACAGTCTTTACCAGTATCAAACCCCTCACCGAACCTACAGGGATAAAAGAAAAGGATATCAGTAGAACAGTGGGAACTGTGTTTACGCTGTGGAAACAGTTAACTCTGTACCATACTGTTTGCCGACAGTGAAACTCATGTGAGAAATGCACTACAGAGTATTAAAAAGTATCTACTGAGAGCAGTGGATACTCTATGCCGAACATGTCCAAAGAGAGACTATTAACTTAACCAATATCTGAAGGTGCTAAAAATCATAGCACCTGCAACCTTCCTACTATGGTAAAAACTTTATAGATGGTCCAACTTCTGAATCAAAACTAGCACATCTACATAGGTTAGGACCTGGCGCACACAGTCTTCTATGTTATACAGAAATTGCAATGCTAAGGCGATTCTCTAACAACTCAAGGCTGCTTACAAAACTTAGTTTGTAGTACATATAATCTTAGCCCTGTTGAAAACTTTTTCTGCAGTACTAAAAAACTTGTATGGAACATGCTATTACCTGTACATTGAGTTTCTCTTCAATACAAATATTTTTAACGTGTTTGATACCTCTACACACCTATGATGCATTAGGTACATATTTGTTTTTTACACACTTAGACCCTTTAGCTGTACACAATTAAGTAGAAGGTTATGGGAGTTATCCGTCACTATATAAACTATACAACAAACTAACACACTCTTTGGATGATGTCATCAATGAAGTTTTTGAGATGTCATGAGTGATATCATAAATGATCTCATAGAACATGTCATGAGTAATGAGAGGTCATAAGTAATGCATGGTGGGGCGCACGTTACAGTTAGCTCTGCTAACTATAACTGGTGAATTTCTTGTTTAGTTTTAGTTAAAAACATTAATGTCACTCGCATATTCACCAAACTATAATGTTACTTTAATCTTTGTTTTCTCTGTGAATGTATGTGTGTGTATATATTTATTTATATATATATATATATATACTTATACTCATAATTAAAACCCTAATAGTCTACTTATGTACCTATCGGTCTAATTTACATCCCAGTCCGCAACTATGGCAAATTCAAATTCCAGGGTCCATATTATTGGTAGGACCAAACTGTGGTATCCTGGAGATAAGGATGTGATGGTCCACAGAGATAAAGTCCAAAGGTTTGATGTATTAGAAGGGTTTGCCTCAGGTTATCAGTATCAATGTTAATGTGTCTTGTTCGAAAGGGTAGGGAGCCATACTTGACTGAAAAGAACTGTTGAGAGTGCTGAAGTTGTGGCCAGATATCTATTGACCAACTTATTTAAAAACATTTAGAGCAAAATAAGAGGGAGAGGGGCCAGACGTGGAGGCTGATTTAATATTACTGTGGACCTCCACAAATGAGTGCCCGCATCTTACTTGTTTCCTAAAATTGTTACACTAGACCCTATAAGAAGAGCTAATGGAAAGAGGCCACAGAATTCACTTCAGCGAGACTCAGGCCCTGTAAGCCTGGGAAGAACTGGCCCCTTAGTAGGGGTTTTCCTCTTCTCGAAGACTTGTGGGGGGGGTAACAGTCTAAACGTTTTAGAGGTTGCTGAACAAGAATGTGTTCTTTTACACAATTCCTCTTTCATCCCCCCGAAGCCCTCAAGTGGTTTCACCCTCCAATAGTGGATCACACAGGTAATATGTAGAGAGCAAATAGGCAAAGCCATTTAACTTGCTTGGCAAAGCCCTGAATGTTGAAATACACTACATGGGAAGTGTGTCTCCTGACATGGGCAAGAAGTGATATCTGCAAGTGGTGTGTGTGTCTGTAACTCATGATCTCTTCAGCAAAGCCTAGGGTGATTGAGAAACATCTGTTCTATAGTGTATAGCTTTGACAGCAGGCCTTTGTCGTTGTTTAATGCTAAAACACATTGCCAAATGTACTGCATGTTATTACAGAAGGTATCAGAAAGATGTAGTTTATTTGTAAGATATGGGGTATAGTTTTGGGGGGTGGGTACTTTGGGTGTTACACATGCAAATAAATGTATTATTTAACAAATAGTTGGGTATAAGCGATTTCATTCGGGTATGGGAAGCTGTCTGTCGAATTTCACCCAGGATTTTTAAATACTCACACACACACACACACACACACACACTCTCGTCTCAGATGTGATGGTCTTATAACATGGTTATTTTACAAAATACTGTGTTTTAATTACCCCTCACAATCCTCACTCCTTTCCCTTTCCAGGGACCCTTATGCCCTCCCCATGCTTTGCTTCTCATCCAATGATTAACGTGATATTCCACCCTGATTGCTGGAAAATCTGAACCTCACACCCCCAGCCTTACTGATCAAGTAACGCCCCTGCAAAAAGTACACCCCCTCAGGATATTCTACCATGTGGCCTACTCAAGGGTGGCCATCAGCACCATGTATGTTGTATTCATAGTGTTTTGAAAACTCTGACCTTGAAATTGAGGCTGTATACAGCATGACCTCTTCAGAATGCATTAAAAAACAATGATTACACAATTCGATTTTTAAAAACCAAGAACAAAGTCAATATATATCTTGTTACAAATAGAGAAGAAAATTCAGCTTCAACGAGGTGTCTGGGTCTCTTGGGAACATTTATATGAAAATACTGGATAAGGGTTTGGGTTTAAATATCCTTGTCTTAAATGGACTGTGGCGTAAATAAACGCACATATATGTTACATTTTAGAGAGCTTGCCTGATTGTCTTTGTTTGCACGTGTGTATTTTCTAGAGCACACTAACTCCAAAGAGCGCCAGAGAATATTACATGACCTTAGTAGAACAGGATTAATGTAGCAGCCGACGATAAAGACAATGGGCCTTATTTTGAGCCGGGGGAAGGCAGAACATCCACTCTTTAAAAAAATAAAAAATGCATTGTTAGTGGCATTCTAAGTGCACTATACGGGGCAGTTGCCACTTTTTCGGTGGATGTCCTACAATCTCCTAACGCTAAATGTGGCCCAGATTAAAGTATAATTACATTGGTCACATAGAGACTTTATCAAGGGAAGAACTTTTCGCGAACAAAGGTAAACAACAAAAGGTAAAGTAAAAAAGAAAAATTGGAGTGGGCGGGAGAGGAGACACAAAGAAATAAACAAGGGTGCAATATTGGAAACAGCTTTAAGCAGCAGTGTATAAACATTAAAAACTATGAATACAACGCACCTCTGACATGTATAACAAAGGGCGAGGTAAGACTGTACCCTCGATCAAAAGTGAGGTAGGCTCGGGGTTTCTCTCACTGAGTAGCAGGAGGTGAGAGAGAATGTTTAATACTTCTGACCTGCAGGCCTCGTGTGGATCAGATGATGGGGTGGAGGAAGGCACTCGGGATAGGAAAGAAGTTATTGCCTACAGCAAAGTGGGGTTCCACAGTGAAACTCTGCACACGATCAGCCCCAGCTTTGACCCGGTGTTTATGGACCTGAAGGACAGCAGGGGCAGTGGAGTGGGTAGATCTTCATGGATGATGCATCTTTTCCTCAGGAGTGGATATTTTTCTCCTGATGTTCCAACTCGCCATATTGTTGCGGTTTCCTGTTCTCATCAGTAAATGTAGTGCTCGGTACTGGAGGGGTGACTAGCCTGCGGTACCCTCCCCCATCTGTGTGGATCCTGGTCTGTGCACCCTTTCATCATAGGACTTTCAGCTTTGATTAAAGTACACTTTCATTTCTGGAAAAGATCAATCATCAGTAATTGGGAAGATGTTCTTGTCTTTCATCTGCCATTATCTGAAAGGTCCAGGTAGCCCTGAATGCTGTTGTGCAAAGCACAGGTGACAGGTCACTACAGTATGTGCTCTGCTGGAAAATATTACACACGAGTCTCCAGGGCTGAAACTAGGAGTTTGATGGGACAGATTCTGTTATCAGAGAAATGATTGCGCAACCTCCCATAAAGAACATTTTGAAATAAAGAAAGGTCTGTGGTCACAAGCAGCTCGAATGTAAAACAACAAAACTGTCCCACTGGTTACGGAGATTGCCATGCGCTGACTTTAAATAACCATCAAGAGACCTATATCACCAGTGTTGGCTTCAGCAGCAGAACTAACTTGTGTGTAACACAGTCTTTACCAGCATTAATTTGTAAACAGCAGATCTGTATCCTAAGTTTCACAAACCTCAAATTTGCAGGCTTCATACAAAAAGTAGAGGTTTTAGTTTAAACTGCAAAGTTGTCCATCAGGACTATTCCCCTCGTAACAATGAATGTGTCAGCATTCGCAAGAAACACCAGATGTCCCAAGTCACACAGGTTTTATAGGGTCTCTCAGAACTGTGTCTCAGGTGACACACAACGCAGAGTCTCATGCCTCATAAAGCTGACCTATCTCACAGGCTCAGGCCTCTGACAGCTCAGCTGTCAATCATGATTAGATCACACAGTGATGATGATATGAATTTATAGGGCACACTGTTTTCCAGAATAGAGTCCTAGCACTAAAAAGGGAAAGACCGTCTGACCAGCAATCGTAAAAACTGGGCGTCTGAGAAAAGAAGCAACATTTTAGGACTTTTCTAAAAAAGTGATTGGGTTCAAGACACAAGAAAAGTAGTTGCCGATTCCACTCCCTGGATTCCAGAAAGGAGAAAGCCCTGCGCCTGTGCCCACTTTATAGATGTGAAGAATAAGGAGTAGCATCTTGGAGAAGGCACGCGGTGTGCAAGATAGCATACATGTAGCAAAGCACCCTCTTTTTGTCACGTTACCCCCAGTTTTCTGCCTGATGTCAGTGTGTTTGACTGTGTCACTGGAGTCCTGCTAACCAAGAACCCAGTGCTTATGCTCTCTCTCCTCTCAAATTTGTCACTACAGACTGGTAACACAGTATTTCATCCCAAATTGGCATACTGGTGCCCCCTAATACGTCCCTAGTATATGGTACTTAGGTACCCAAGGCATTGGGGTTTCCGGGGCTCCCTGTGGGCTGCAGCATTACTTTTGCCACCCATAGGACGCCCATGCAAAGGCTTCTGCAGGACTGCCATTGCAGCCTGCGTGAAATGGTGCATGCACCCTTTCATAGCCATTTTCACTACACCAGGTCACTTATAAGTCACTTATATGTCAGGCCTTCCCACCCTGGAGGCTGGGTGCAAAGTAACTGTGTGTGAGGGCACCCCTGCACTAGCAGAGGTGCCCCAGCGTCATCCAGGACCATTTTTCCGAATTACGTGAGTGCCGGGACGCCATTTTACGCGTGCACTGGACATAGGTCAAAATCCTATGTCCAGCTTCACAATTATAACTTTGAATATGGCCATGTAAGATGTGTAACAATTAGTAATTGTACCCCAATACTGATTCTGGTATTGGTTGCACAATTCCATGCACTCTGGGGGCTCCACAGTGGACCCCCGGAACTGCCATACCAGCATTCTGAGGTTTTCCAGGCAGTCCCTTTCAGGGCTATTTAGGGTCTCTCCTCTGGGTGTTTCTTCAGATTCAGATTGCAAGACTTCAACGGGAATCCTCTGTATCCTTTACTTCATCTTCTACAGACGGAACTGTAGCTGGACCCTCCAGAACTCTACAAACTGCAACAAAGAAGCAAAGACGACTTCTGCAACATTGTATCTTCAGCTCCTGCCAGCAACTGCAACTGTTTCCAACTTGTGCATCCTCCAAGGACTGCCTGTCTTTAGCCTGCACCAGAAGAACCGAAGGAATCTCCCGTGTAGTGATGGAGTTTCTTCCCTGCTTCTGCAGCGACGACTGGTGGTGTGGGTCCCCTCTCCTGACGACGAACGTGGATCCAGCAACACAGGTGGTGTACTAAAGTGACCCCAACAGTCCCAAGGTCCAGCTGTCCAACCTTGGTGAAGGTAAGAGCTTGCCTCCCCACGGAAGACAGTACCCCCTTGCACCGCATGACTTGCAGTTGCCAAGGCTTGTGTGTGACCTCCCATGAAGTTCTTCGAGCACAGCACAGCTCAGGCGCTCAGCACTCCATCCTACGACGCATGGCTTTCTGAGTGGTTCTCCTGCGACGTGGGATCTCTTTGTGTCATGCTGCGTGGGCCTCCATTGGCACCTTCTTTGTCCCTGTGCTGTGGGACTCCTGTGCACGCTACCTGGTCTTATGAGGGCTTTCTGAGTTGCTGAGAGCCCCCTCTGTCTCCCTCTGCTGGGTAGAGGCCACCGGGTCCCTCCTGGTCCCGGGCAGCGCCATTTTCCACTAACTGCGAGCTTTGCGTGTGCCAAGGCGTGTTGGCGGAATCCAGCGACTCAACCCAGACTGCAATCATCCATCCGGTGTGGGGCATCTTCTGCACCAACCAGGAACCCTCATCCATCTTCTTGGGTGCATAACTGACTTTGTCATATCACCGGTGGTTCCATTTTTGCACCTTCATCCGGTTAGCAGGGGGTCCTGTTCTCCCTGGACTCTTCAGTGCTTCTTTGACTTGGTCCTCTGGTGTCTTGCAGACTCTTCTGGTTCTTGTATTATCTTCTATCACGACTTCTTGTGTGTTATGGGAAAGTTTCTGTAATTTACTCCTGCGTTTCTGGGCACTGGGGTGGGTTCTATTACTTACCTTTGGTTTTTTCGTACACTGCCAGCACCCCCCTACACACCACACTTGCCTTGGTGGGAAACCGACATTCGTATTCCACTATTTTAGTATATGGTTTGTGTTCCCCCAGGCCCATTGCAACCTATTGTGATTTTCACTGTTTTCACTGTTTGCACTGTTTACTGTTTCCTTACCTGTTTTTGGACACTAGTGCATATATATTGTGTATATTACTTACCTCCTAAAGGAGTATAGTCTCTAAGGTATTTTTGGCATTTGTGTCATCAAAATAAAGTACCTTTATTTTTGTAACACTGAGTATTTTCTTTCATGTGTGTGAGTACTGTGTGACTACAGTGGTATTGCAAAAGCTTTGCATGTCTCCTAAATAAGTCTTGGCTGCTCGGCTACAGCTACCCCTAGACAGCCTGGCTTCTAGACACTGACTACATTTCACTAATAAGGGATAACTGGACCTGGTATAAGGTGTAAGTATCTCTGGTACCCACTACAAACCAGGCCATCCTCCTACAATAAAGTAAATCTAGAGTGAAGGTCCAGACTATAAACATCCCTGTGACAAAACAGAGGGATAGCTGAGTATCAAAGAAAATTCTGGATTCTCAGCAAAATGAGTAGAAACAGTAGGGGGCTAACTCAGCAGGCCACGAATAAGACCAGAGATCCGAAAAATTACCATAAATCACAAGTTCTGTACTATCTGTGTGGGGCTGTAACTCACTGCATTTCATCCAATGAGCCACCTTGATGAGACAGATGCAGAAACTAAATTGGGTATGGCTGGAAGCCAAGTTAATTTGTGTGTCATCCACATTACTAAGAAGCAAATGAAGCAATAGGCCTGCCCAATAGAGCAACATATACATTAGCGAGAGTGGTGCTCATCGAGAAGCCTTGAGGAGCCCCATAAATAAGGAAACAAAAACTGAATTGATAAGGTGGCAGGTGAATGATCTGATGTTCGTCCACAAGAAAAGATTCCACCCATTGGAGAGCTTTGCCCTTAATGCCACACTCCAGTAAACCGATTAATAAGCTCAGTGATCTACAGAATTGAAAACTGCCGACAGGTGGTCAAGGAGGACCAGGGGTGGCTAGTACTCATTGATCTTCATCTTCCTAATGTCATCAGCAACAGACAGCAGAGTGAAATCCGAGGTGTGAAATGGCCTGAAGCATGAGCGAACAGGATCATGTGGAGCGTTGGCTTTAAAAAAAGATGACAACTACGCAGTCAAATGTACTTCCAGAATATTAGATGTGAGAAGCAACAGTGTAAGAGGATGAAAATTTGCTAGCAGAGTGGGGTCCTTAGAAGGTTCTTCAGCAGACGAACCACCAAGGTATTTTTCCACGAGCCAGGTACTGTGGAACCGGAGAATTACATCAGTAAGTGCCAAGTCAATTCTGCTGGCAGTACGGCAGAGAATGTGGGGGCAAGGATCCAACACTGAGCCAGATTCTCAAGAATTAAGCAGCACTACAGGGGTTTCAAAAGAGAACTTAGAAACAGAGCCCATAGGTACAGTACTAAAACCAGAACAGTAATCAACATCCACAGAAGAGCTGGGCATCGGGGCCCTAGGTAGATGAAGATAACCAAAGAAAGATTCTTCATTAGGCTTAGTGCCAGACAGAATGGTAAAACACATAGAACGTATTGTTTCTTATAGTGAAAATTGTGTGACCGTGGTGACCATTGTTGAGGGCTTTACTAGTGTTAGTACACTCGGGTAAGATTTGCCTTTCACAATCCCAAAATCTTCACTGGATGAATTGGCAGCAGATGTGTTGAAAGTGACAGGGGACGTTCAGAGGGCCAGGGCCTTTTTATAGTTTTTAATGTAATCAGTGTATTTTGCCTTGTAAACATGATTAACTTGTGTGCCAACGCAGTTCTAAAGACTTGCAAGAGCACTGATATCAGCAAGCGATGAGGTGAACCCAGGGGCAGAATGGACTTTAAAGATGCAAGAGAATCTATGGTCGTAGAGACCCAAACGCTATATTTATTAGCAAACACTGAGCCATTATCATCTTTGATACACGCCTGTCCTAAGGAGACTCTCAAAGGAGATGAATGTCTCCTTGGCCCAATGCCAAGGCAGCGAGAACGCAAATGGGATGAAACATAGATCACGCCAGGCGATGCACTCATACTCAGAAATGGAAATCTCAATCAGAGCAGTACAAACAAGTTCAAAAGATGGCCTTATGTGCGGGTGGTAGATATAGTATATTGTGTCATACAAAGCGCTTGGCAAGTACCAATGAAAGAAACTGCATTTTCGGGGTGGGATGATCAATCCAGAGATTAAGATCATCTACAACCATAAAGTTGGACGTCTTTGAAGTAAAAGTTCTACAGATATACAATATTTCAATAAGAAATTTGGTTCAAGGGCGTAGAGAATGATGGATGAAAATACCCAACAACAGAGCTAACCCACAGGTTGTGTTGTTCCTAATGCATGATTGATTAGATGTAACACAGATGAGCTGAGCCTGTTGTCACACCGAGAGTCAGCAAGGAGCTGGGAACACCTGAAGCCATCAACTTGGGATGCATGACCATACTACACAGTTTGTTCTTTGATTGATGTTGCACTGTGGAATGTTTTCAGAGTTTTCTTAGGTGACTTTGATTTCTTGATTTAGTATCAGCTATGCTGCAAAGCTGGTTCATCCATAGAATATTAATGCTCTAACTTTATGCACAGTCTCTGTGGCTCACCTGGTCTCTTTTGTCATTTCTTGTCTTCTCCTTTTTATTCCTTGCCTCGCTACTCTTTCTATGCCTTTCCTCTTTTATTTCCCCCCTCTTGCTGTGTTACTGTATCTCCACTCCCTTCTGTACTTGGAATGGGTGGAGGTGGGGAGAAGGGGAATTTTGCATCTGAAAGCTTCCACTAAGGTATGCCTTGATTCACCATTGTTTTCCATCTGCAAAGGTTTTTCTTAGTGTACCATGAGATAACTCTATGCAATTCCTAGTATTGCATCATTATTAAGGTGCGGGAAACTCTTTAAATTGTTTTTATCAACTCTATAAGCCATGTAAACTCTGTTAATTTGCTTTCCCCACTAGCTGAATTCTGGTTATTTGTTTACTTGACTTAACGGAGCTTGTACCAGTATTTTCCAACTAAGTATATGGGGTACTGCTGAGAAGGTTCCTTGTTATACTTAATTGAGTGCTTATTTACCGGTCTTCTCCGGGCCAGGGTTGTGGGCTCTGTACTCCGTGAACGGCATCACATCCTATGTCCAACTCAGAAGGGAGACACCACATGCTCACCAATGATGGATAGTTTTGTTCACTTAATTTGATTTTTATTGTCCAAGATATAGATGTAATTTGGAGGCCCCTATACGATTCAGAGTGGACTCTACGATCTAGGTTTGTCAGAAGATTGCGTTCTATGGAACGGATCACTGAAGTCTGGTATTAAGATCTAAAGATAGGAGGGCTAGAGCTTTTTCTCCACTCTAGTCTAGAGTGGACACCAAGGACATGCATTATGAAGTACCAGAGATTTTAGTCTTGCGCTGAGAGTTTGAACTCAGGATCTGATGCCCAACTGCATCTTGGCCGTGGTCAGGAAATGAAAAACTGATCTCCGAAGCTATACTCAAACAAAAGAAGCACAGTGGTACATGGCTTTCCAATCTAGAACTCCTTGAGCCCGGCTCAGAAGAACCAACCAAGCCTGCCTGTTTTCGAAACAGAGCTGAAGACGAGCCTTTTCAGAAAGGCTTTTGGGGACCACCACACCTCCTGCAAAAACAGGCAACGAGCCTAGAGGCAACTGTGCCTGATAAGAAGGCTTGCATTGGTGGTATTTAGCAAACCCATGACAGAAGACATCACCTGAACCTTGATGCCAAAGACTTTCAGGCCCTATGAAGGCAACAAACTACTGCTCCACAGCTCACCTAAATGAATGAGTACAGCAAAGAACAGGGTGCCTTGGATTAAGTTGTAGACAGATACTAAGATATCACGCTTAGCACCTTTGCCTACAAAGCCAGTAGGGTCCAAGGCGATACACACTCCTACTAAGCAAGAGAAATCAGGCCCCCCTCCACTCACAATCATAGTTGAGTTACAACTAGTTCAGGAACAAAGGCCTGTCATTACATTTTTATACAATGATTTGCAATGGGTGCCAGGTTTGAATCTGGTATTAATGGATTCGTGCTCTGGGTTGTGTTGGACTTGGTGTTGTTTATGTATGTTGCATAACTCCATATGACCCTTTATGCGCTCTGAAACTGCTGGTAGTGGTCTGTCATGTGTCCCATTAAATAAAGTTTCCTTACTAGTGAAAGCGTTTACCTTTCAATATATTTCGCACTACTGGAGTCCAATCTGCACACCGTTGCCATTCGTGACAGGTTCATTAGTATCTGGTTTTGGTTTTTGCCACAATTAGTTCTGCACACTCATCTGGTTATAAACAAGCTTTCGCAAAGCCAATAGGTCTGACGTTTCGGTCAGGCGGTGACAAAAACTTACAAAAATCCTCCCTGACGTGCAAAATTATTACATAGTTTTGATTTCCATGTACAAAGAATGGCTACAGTAAAATAAATTATGTTTGATAATATAGTCTGTTTTTCAGATATGAAATAACTCATGCATTCCATTAGAGAGGAAAGGATGCATACAATCAGGCGATAGAATGGAGAAAATAAAATACTTCTGTGTGCTGAGCCTGGTTGTGACTGACAGTGTCTCAAGCAAACTGCTGAGGGTTCCTGGGCCAACAAAAAGCCAATGGCTGACCCAGTGGCGCAGCGTGGGTTGTCAGCACCCGGGGCAAGGCAAGTAATTTGTGCCCCCTAACCCGGGGCAAGGCAAGTAATTTGCGCCCCCTAACCCGTGGATTTAGTCTCTTCCAAGATGTTGCACCCGGTGCGGCCGGCCCCCCCTGCACTCCCCACGCTACGCCACTGGGCTGACCCTTAGAGTATGTATAGAATACAACATCTTGGCCAGCCCTAAAAAGGGTGGAAGGGTGGCTTCTCTCTATCGGTGGAGATTTCCACCCAGAGGGTTTCACATTTTCAGTCAAGGCTCTGATGTTGTGACGAGGGAGTGTGAAGGCAGACACGCAGGGTGGGGTCACTCATTACTGGACACCTAGCATTACATTCTGTTCCTGGATTTTCTATCATGGAATCCTTAGAATCGGCCACATTTTCAGGATTGGTGGAAGTTTATTTCCATAAATTGCAAATACGAAAATGCAGATTCCTCCTTAATGGGGGGTTTTCTACATTTTGTATTGCAGGAGCAGCTTCGGAGGTGTGGGTTTTTTGGAGTTCTCTATTTTAGGGGTGGTGGGCAAATACCTTCAAATTTCCTAAATCACTTCTTGCTGGCAGTGTCATCCTTGAAAAAAATACAAAACACCTCCTGTGGAAGGAAGGAGCAAGAGCTTTTAGAGAATGGGAAAGCAAAAGGAACCCCCCCATATTTAATCTTTATATCGTCCTAGGGAAAATATTTTCCTTGTTGGTAAACACAAAAAAGAATTGAGTGTGCAAATTATTATGCCCATATGATTTATCCATATCAGATCTTCAACCCAGTGTAAATTCTACAAGAGGAAAAGTGCACTTGGTGTACTTCTGGAAATCTACACTTGTCATACATTTCCAAATGTACCCCTGTAAGTCTTTGAAATCTCCAACAAAACTTGAATGCACTCCAGATGTAAGAGAAACCCTTAAAGCATATATTTTCGATGTTAAGAGCGAGGGCTTTGTGGATTAAATTATTTCTGGATTCAGTGATGAATCTGAGAGTAGAAACCTTGTCAGAGAGGAAGGACTGTGATAATGATTAAAAGTTTATAGTTACAGCACTGGGTCTCAAAAAGGTGGTAAATAAATGACGATTAACTCCTGATTCACTCCCTGACAATAATCTAGACTCTACTCTAAGGTTTACTCACACTGAGCCCATGAGGTTCAGTATTTTGGCATGGCCTAGAAAACAGAACATGATTGCGTAGTTTTTGGCAATCTGTTTTATTATGAATCCCAGTAGAATCCAACCAAAGGACAGTAAAAAAGATATAAATAGTAACTACTGCAGTCTCATGCTGTGCACCATTCAACAAATAGGCACTGAAAAGAAGACCTAGGAAACGTCATTGATCAGTGGATACACAATAGCTCTCATGGGTGAGTCATATTGGCTTGGCCAGTGCTTGTTTTCTTTGATCAGTTTTGTTCTCAATGGGCCCTGCATAATCCTATTGTGCCCTAAAATATTTGTAGTAAAGAAAGTTGCAGTAAGGAAATGAGTTATTGGCAGAAATTAAGCAGTTTATTCTGTAAATTGCACTGTTTTGTAATGATGTACCTGATTACCCATTATGACACCTTGTGAAAAGAAGCCCCCTTACACAGTTCACAGTAGTCACTGTCTGTACAGTGGCCTCCAATATCACCTTTGTTCAGTTTCTGCACACCTACGTTTTGAGGAAGACCATCTCTAAAGTATCTTAAAAATGCCAGTGCATTCCTCTTGCGCTGAGAACTAATTTTAGATTTTTTTTTCTTTTGGTGAGGGGGGTGGGGGTAGTTGGTGAATCGTAATTCAGTCCTCTGTGAGAGTGTCATGTAATTAAATGTGCAACATAACTTTCTGCCTTTAGCTTAATTGGTCTTGCCTATGTTGTTTCTGCCTATTAGAGGAACATTTAAGTTTTCAGTTCGTGAATCCCTTGGGGAAGTTCATTCATATTAGAGATGAAAGCTTTCCCACTCAACTTCTCCTTCTGTCAATTTACAATCTGGTGATGTGTTAGTGATTTTACATTACAGTCTTTTTATGGTTTAAAGTAAAAACTGTCAAGAGAAAAAGAAAACTTGCTCTCTTAATAATTATGTATGCTGTGTTTTGAGTCAAATAAGTCCCTTGAGTGATAATGGGGGTGGATTCTTGCCCTGAGTGCCCCCAAATGCAATTGTCTGGATACCTGGTGCTGATTTTTGCTGTCATGGGCACACACGGATCATGCGTGTGCGCCATGACATAGGCCTGTCTCACGGATTGTGGAGTTTATTTTACTAGGGGAGGTGCCCAAATTGCTACCCTGACAGTGGTGAAGGTCTACTGCCTTTTGCCAGAAGTTAAGAAGCACAAACACGGTGGTGGCTGCATACCATGTAGTGAGTGATGGACGTGCAAAGGTCACTGGCAAGGAGCCTGGGCACATCTCAGGAAGGAGTTGAGGCTGATAAGAAAATTATAAAGGGAAGAGGTGAGTCCTTCAGGTAACTGTTTGATACACATATTACTGTGGTTGACATCTAGGTAAAAACCTCCAGTCACTCCATGGCCTGTGTTCTGGGGCTATCTGATTTTGAGTCATTCCTGCTGTCACACACTGCTTTCTGGAGGAAGGGCAGGGCGGAGAGAGGGCACTTCTAAAGGAAGCAGATCCCCAACATAAACTTCAAAGGCTCAGCCCCTAAAATCACACTTGGTGTCTGGAATTGACTATAGAAAGGGGAGCTCGAGGAACCCCAAAATTTCAACTGTAAAGCATGCGTCAGGCTGTGCAAGGAGGAGAAGCTCTGCAAGGCGTCTGCCTGTGACCAGAGCTGCAGGCTGAGGTCTGCCGGTCTCCCAGCTGGGCGAGGGGACATCACCTAAGGAATGCAAGTCCTCTGCCCCTGAAGCACCAGTGCTTGCCTGCTTGCCAAGACCACTGTGCCCTGTGAGGAAGAGGACAGCGCTGAATGGAGCGAAGTTCAGTGGCAGATCCTGGCAGTTGGATCTCTGAAGTGAGGTGTGAGAAGATTGCTTCTGTCCTGATTGGGTCATTCAGAGGGAATTCGGAGACCCTGTATGCCAGGTGCCACCATGAAGATTGGGCCATAGCCCATGTGTGGAGTGATGCTGGTGACCCGTATGCCAGGAGGGGCCACTGTGAAGATTACTGCCGTGCCATTTGGGCCATAGCCCGTGTGCAGAGTGAAATTGGTGACCATGTATGCCAGGCAGAGCCTCCATGAAGATTACCACTGTGCTGATCGGGCCAAAACCGTGTGTGGAGTGAAGTTGGTGACCCTAAATTCCAAGTGGGGCTCCTGTGAAGATTGCTGCCGTTTCGATCGAGTGATAGCCTGTATGCGGAATGAGTACGGAAACCCCTGTATGCCAGGTCGGGTCACCAGGAAAATGGAGTCATCGTGGTTTGGTTGAGACCGTCATTGAGAGGAAGAGGCCATTGTGGGCCCAAGCCCTGACTGAGGGTCTGCACCAGGAGCAGTGAATTCCCCTGACACACCTGCGTGTCCCACCTTTTGGGAGGATCCAAGGAAACTTACCAGCATCAGAGGCGCATGAAGGACTTCCAGCTGCTGTCCCCGCAGGACTGCATGTGACTAACTCTAGGATACCTGACCGCTGGCCCTGCATGGCTACTTTTGCGATACTCACCCGAGATCGATCCTGCAGCCTCTGCACCTGTGAGGAGGCGCTCATGGAGACCTCCGGTCATGCAGGTCTTGTGGGTAAGGCTGATAGATTTGAAGACTGTGAGTGAACTTGCCTGCCATATTGCACTTCTGTGCTGGAACACTCTTGCACTTAATTGGAATCGAAGTGGGACTCCTGAGATTCGGACTACCAGTAGGGCTTACCCTGAATGTCATCTATAGGGTATGCGGAATAGCCACTACCGCTAGCTAGAGGGGAGTGTGACTCAGGGGGCGCTTACTGAAACACTAGAGCCCTGACCTCAAGGAACTGTGTGTATTGTTTGTGAATGCTGTATTTGACTGGGCAATCATTTATTGCTGCTATTGAATGTATTTTAAGTTGTGAACCTGTGTTCACCCCCGGGGACTATTGTACCCCCCACCCCAAATAAAGCCTTGTACTGCTTGACCTGCGCTACCACTGAGGGTCAAGTGCTAAAGGGGTAATTGGTCAAGTTGCTCAGGCTCGCAAATAGGCCGGCCCTGGGACATCAGGAGCAAAAGACCTCATCCCACACAACTGGGCTCTGTAACTCCTCCTTGCCCCGTGGCCCTCTGAACAGAATTCTGGCACTGCCTTTTGGGGTATTCTTTTTGTTCTGGAGGGAGCTTGCAGCCAGTTTATGTATGCACTGAAAGGTTAAATGTTGGGAGTTTATCTTTCCACCCTGCCTTGTTTCTTTGTGATTAAAAAGTCTTAGCACAAAGAAGCTTCCAAGTACACGTGCACTCAATAAGAAACTTATTCATTCAGTAGTTTGGGAAAAATCTCTTTTTAGGTGGTGACTAGTGTTGTACTCAGCAGGAAAGAATAGGAGGATCAGGTTGCTGTACTGCTGGAGCATCCAACATAGGCCCACGCGAGCTGTATCCAAGCCAGAGTTTCAGTATAGCCACAGACTATGTAAATAATTCACACTTATAGTAATTGTATGTAAATATATCACATTTTGCTATCCTGAAAATGTGACCTGCATCCGATCCTTATGTCCAATTCTGAATCCCACTTTTCTACAGCATTTCCAGCAACTTTATACCACTTTGTGGTATCCACATGATGCATCTCAAAGCCATAAGTGACTGTACTGCAAGTAACCTCACATTTTTGGTGTTACCATTGTTGCAGTGGCAATGACCCAGTGTTCTGTGCTTTGCTTGCGGTAATGAATGAATGATAGTATTTATGATTCTCACACTTAGGAAAGGTCGCTTGGCACAAGTCTAGAATAAATTGTTTTTAAGGCTGTAATGAAGCTGGTGAACAGTGGTAACTTTGCAAGTTTCACTGGAAAGGAGTTCAGTGAAATAGGGCATGCCACCGACAAGGGTGACCCACTTCTGTTTTTAAGCTCAAGCCTCTAGGGGTGGATAAAAGAGCTTGAGCCTGACTGCTTGAGGTGAAACCCTCTGGTTAAAGATTCAGCTCCTAGTCAATGGTCACATTTAAGCATCCAGCAGCTTAAGTGAGTATAATTCAGTCAATGGGTGAGGGTCTTTGGTAAGGCCTCCTAGTTTCGGAGATGTGGTCTCTCTCTTTAAGCCCGACCACTGCATGTATATCTCCATTTTGCACTTTCTGCCATTATCCTGATGCCTGGAGACCTGAGTAAAGGCACTTGCAATAGTCCAGCCTTTGTTGATCATGGCACCTACTAACAGCACATCATGCTGTTGAGACGGAAAGGGAAGATCTTAGGCTGCTTAGTTGATATGAACAGCTACCCATCAGTGCTTAATTTGAGCCAGTAGTTGCAGGTGAGGATCACCAGTGCTCATTTTTGGGGACTGGTACTTATTATTTATCAACAGACTTTGATCCAGAGCAAGAGAGAGAAAAATACAATGGGGGAGGAAGGAGGAAATGAAAGATAGAAAAACAGTGGCAAAGGGAGAAAGCAGGGACGGAAATGAAGCTGCAAGAGTTAGATAAAGGGGCAGGGAATGGATTAAAGAGGCATGAGGTGAAATCAACACTTGCAGCCTGGGTATTCACCACCCCAACCTTCAGTAGAATTATCTGCGTGCTTCGGAGCAAAACGGAGGTCCTTGGCACTTATTATTTTACAAATCCAACAATGCTACCTACTATCTTATGCATTCCTAGATGTACCAGAGTCCCCATTTAAAGCATGAGGTTTGGTGTTTTGAGTTGTAATTTAACATTCTGTCTAGAGTATTCAATACATTGATCAACCTGGGCATGGATGATTTACAGTTTTTCTGAGGAATGTTGTGACAAGGTATGTCACAGCTGCTGTTGGATGGGTTCAAGGCGGTGTATGTACCTATGACTTGCTGACGAACCCATATAAATCCATCTGCCATCCACAAAAGACTATTTAGCGCAAACATGGCGATAGCTCAGTGAACCAGGACCATGTTGATGCTAAACTTTACGAGGGATCCACAGGGCACCACGCAGCACTCCACTGCTAGAAATGCTTTCCTGAAAAACTCCAAGCCTGGCATTGTACAAACTCTCTTTCTAAAAGGTCTGTTTTTTCTACCCTCAGGATGCTCTGCCAGCATGCATAGGCAACGTCTGTCTTGTTGAAAATTGGTTAACATTGGCAACACAGCTGTGTCACCTGTATTGCACACTGCTGGTTTTAAATCCCCTTGAATGTTCCCTTATTGAGTGATGAATCTCCTGTATTGAAGCCCGTACTGTACAGTGCGCCATTGCTTTATAAGACATGCCACATAGTTTGACTGAGTGAGTGAGTACACAAGTGTGTGGTGTATCGTGGCTTGTGGGTCTTGCTCTGATTTTAAGGCTAGAAGGATGTGATAGTAGGTTTAGTTGCATGGAACCTGTAGAAAGTAGTTATTAGTTCAAGACTTGCTGATAGTTTACAGTAGGTTGCTTGCATCTAGAATGTAGTCATGTTGACATCATTGACCCAAAGCCGAATGTTCAGCTGCTACATCAGACTAACCTCAATCAAGGCCAGATTCCTACGCATTGCTGAACATATAGGTAAAGCTGAACTCCAAGACCGGCTCACAGGCTGCTTCGTTTTACCCCAGCCGCGGTGGACTTTGAGCTAAAAGCAGCCCTTGAAAGTCATTCATACAAGCCCCATGTTGTGCCAAGTGAGTGGAATGCTCAAATCTGTCCATTAACAGATAGGGGCGTAGCTTCAGGAGGGGTGCCCCCCGACCCCAATAAATGCATTTTCTGATAAATAGTTGGGTACAGTTGCTTTCAGTCGGATATGATGAGACGTCGGTCAGATTTCACCAGGAATTTTTACATACACACAGACAAAAAAGCACACACTCGCTCCCCCTCTCTCTGTATTGAACATCCTCAAAAATGTTGTTTGTTTTACAAACAATAGTGTTTTTCTCTCACTTAGTACTCTACCAATCCACATTCCCCTCCCTTTCACTGCCCCTTTAGCCCCTGCAATGTGCCCTGCTGGTCGTGTAATGTGTTTTAACATTGTATGCCAGCGTGATAGTTGGAAAATCTGAAGCTCACACCGCTACATCTTATTGACCAAGCGACGCCCCTGACAACAAGATGCTTGAGTGGGGGAGGGGTGACTTTTGTAAGTGTCCAAGAACAGTGTGTTTTACCTCAGGGTTGTTTTCCAGGTGGGATAGCTCTTGATGCATCCGTCCACTACCAAAACAACCCCCTTGTTTTCAGCCTACCCACCGGGTTTCCCCAGTTCAACCCTGTCCCCCACAATGTTCCACAGACGCCAAATTCCCTCTCTAGTTCCACTTGGTTAAAAACTTTTAAAAAAGCTTTCTTGGTACCAGCTCTGTGACTCCCTTGAAGGGTGAAGCCACACCTGGGTGGGAGTTCATTACTGTGGTGCGAGCACAGTTCCTGTCCCCTGGGCGGTGGTAATGCCTCACTCAGTGGCTCCCTTGAATCCGCCTTCTCTGTTGCATCCCCATCTACATCACATAGCAAGAATTGTCAAAGGTTTGCACAAGTGCAATATCGTCGTCTGTGACTCTGTTGACCTTCAGTGTCTGCCTCTCGTGGTATGTATCCTTGTAAACGTGCAGCATCCTTTGTAGGCCTTAACCAGTAACATCCAGCCTACCTGATGTGGAGAAGTGTGGCACAATGGTTAGAGCGCAGACCCTGAAGCAGAGATCTGGCCCAGGACCAGGGTTCAAGTCCCGCCTTGGCAGGTCTTGGGCTCAATTCCCTTGGACCAGATAATTCTCGCCTCGGTGCCTAATCTAATTAATGGGTCCCACTCTGTAACTCTGGGCATGAGCTTGCTTAATCTCCACAAAGGCCCCAACAGTGCTTGGATGCCTGGCTTCAGCCTGGGGGTGCCCAGGAGTGGGCACCTCACAGGGAAAAGCCAGGAGGGGTTCCATAGCGGTATGCGTACAGCACCTTGAGACCCTAACGGGTGAGTAGTGCGCTATACAAGTGTGAAGTTTTACAGTTTTTTACCTGATGCCGAACCAACTTCCGCAGGAAGTCAACCCAGCACAAGGAGCCAACACATCCCCACACTTGAAGCCTAGAAATGCTTAAAATACTACAGCCAAAACATCCCCAAACTTGAAGCCAAGAAATGCTTAAAATACAGTTCAGGAGACCAGGATTCTCAATCCATTCGCCTATTCGCACCTTATCAGAATTGATCCAACGTTGAATCTTTTCGTGGTGTACCTGGTCAACCAGAGACACGCGCCTTCCCCTCTCTACGTCTTCCACTTCCACCTCGGCCTGGACTCCTGTTGTCCTGTAATCCCGATCTGTAATTACATATATGATTTCTTGCAGGCAGGACTCCTTCCTTCAGCGTATCATTCCTGGCACTGTTAGCGCAGTTTATCATCCATTCCCCGACCGGCTCTTTATTGGTGAGAATGCTTCATTAATCCATGCAGGACTGAAGGTGTAAGTCTGAAGTTGTTTAGAAACTATTTTCTTTCAGAAGGCTTGTAAAAACATTGCACCTCCCCCTCTCACCGAAGGTGCATTGGATTCTGGGACAACCACTGTTGTCACATGATACATATGGCCTACAAGTCCCAGCACGCAAAGTGCTGTTGGTTACAAAATAAACTAGACTGACTGAAGGTCAGTGCCCTGCGAGCTGGCAACTGTGCCTCTAAATAACAAAGATCAAGCAAGGAAAAAAGTCATAATTTTTATTCTGCTGTAGTACTCAAATATATATTATGAACCCATAGTTTTGTAGAAATCATGTTTTTATATCAGTGATGTCACTGGAAGTTGAACATATTTTACAGCAGTTCGGAAATCTTCATTTCACGACAATAAGAAAATAATAATAATTATTATTCATCTGGTGCTTGGTATCAATGTGTTCTCTTTTTGTGGCAAAAAGTTACAGTGACCCAGTTTAATGATGTTCAATTTATTGAGCTCAGAAGGATGAAAGACTTTATTGCCGTTCATTATACTTTCATTAATAGCCAGTTTAAGTAAGTAGTCTCATTAGGTAGGCACATTAAGCATCAATAAAATTGTCGGTCAAAATCGTCTTCAGTAGGATGAAAGGCTATGTTGGCACTGCCAGAATGCGACCTTTAAACTGCATGATTTAAACACCTCTGCCTTGCTTCTCCTATCGCCAGCTGCTTTCATGTTCGCTTATTCCCTCCACCCATCTAACAGGTTTCTTGTCTTCCT
Source organism: Pleurodeles waltl (assembly GCF_031143425.1). NCBI lineage: Eukaryota > Metazoa > Chordata > Amphibia > Caudata > Salamandridae > Pleurodeles > Pleurodeles waltl. The sequence goes on along the minus strand of NC_090439.1, from coordinate 1,068,638,052 downwards.
CCTCTTTCCCTGCCGACCTCAGCTGTACACTCAGTGCCATATCACTCCCTCTGTGACTGCCCTCAGTCGGCTTCCGTTCCCTTCTCGTCTGCCAAATACTGCGTTGTGTACCACAGAATACTTTTCTCTTAATCTCTTTCCTCGCAGTTCCTCCACGCCCTCCTCTCTGTGCACAGCATCCCTCCTGTCTGTCTATGATTTAGCCCAAAATAACTGAAATGCTTTTCCTCTTCAGAATGTTCTGCCTCCTGTCTGCATCCTCTTAAAAGAACTCCTTGCCTCTGGTTTTGTTGCTTAATTTGTGTTTTATTATGTTTGTTTTTTGTCACACTGTGATTACATTACTTGTGCTGTGTATTCTGTCTATAAAGCTCTTTGGCAAAGGTGCCAGATACATACAGTGGCGTAAGGATATGAAAGGCAAGCACTTACTTTACTGAGCCACATCACCGACAAGAAAACTTACAGAAAGTAGTTAGTCATGGAGGTCTTTCAGTGGTCTATGTATTTAAAAGAAAAGGAGAATTGGGGGGTGATATTATGATAAAAAAGAATAAAATAATTACTCTTTGTTTGTGATTAAGGGACAAGAAAAGCTTTTAAATATAAAGTTGACATAGCGAATGTGGGTAAAACTGGAGCAGCCTGCTTTGTAAATTATACAGGATAAAGTGACGCCAATATGTGCATAACTGTAACAAGCCCTCAGTCTCCGGCCTCGGTGGTTTATCTGCAGACTCTAGCTTTGAGTGGAAAAATAAAATGATGATAACAGATTGTAATTATAATTTTATTTTTAGCTGAAGCAGCAGGATAGGGCGGGACTGGGCTGGAGGGAGGAGTGGTTTGTGCACCCTAGGTGCGCATGTCTGTTGGTGCCGTGTTGGGCCGACCAAACACACATGCGCACTTCGCATTTCTCCACCCGGTTGTATTTCACAGCTGGGAGGAGAAAGTGCACAGGGTCCCACTCCCTCTGTGACCGCCAAAGCAGGGCGCTCACACCAATCACAACGCTACTGTCATGCTGGTGACAGCAGCGTTGTGATTGGCTGAGGGGAATCTGGATGTCTGTGGTTCCGGACGAGAAGGAGGACGTGAGAGACAAACGCGTTTTTTTTTATTTATTTTTTATAATTTCATTTTCCCCCCATCTCTGCCCCGCCACCCCCGTTCAGTGACAGCCGCCGATGACAGCAGGTGGTCGCTGGGGGCCCTTAGAATGTGTTGGCAGCTCACCCCATGGTCTATGAGTCCTCACACACCGAGATGTGCTTTCAGCCTCAGCCTTCTGCCACTAAGGCCTCGGCAGCCACATGGCTGTAGGAAGGGCCGCCTGAATTAGGCAGATGATGGCGAACTGTGCAGCTATTAAGCAGTGGCATCAGGCGGTGCCCGCACTATGTGTTGTACCACTTGTAACTCTGTACTCCTCTTACATCTGGTGGCCAGTGGCGTGCAGGCAGCGCTGGAGAAGTGTGCCCTTGTGTGCTCCCGTGAAGGCTGAGAGCGAGGCTGCTGCCGCCGTCTCCACCCTTGTTAAAGAAGGTGACTTACAGCCTGATGCTTTCCCTTCATCTTTTTCGAACTTTTTTATTTTAAACTAACAGTGGCTTTTTGTTGAGTCCCGAATTAAAACCGCGATGATACTGTAATAATAATTGGGGAGGGTGGGGTAATGGCCATGCAAGATGGCCGACAGGACGCACCTCTGAGAGGCTCCTGGTTGGCCCCGGTAACATCTTGCGGCGTCCTGAAATTAGTGGTGCTTTTTTCAGTTTGGATTGCCAGCTCAGCCACTCCACACCCTACTGGCACCCTGGGAGCACATTTTCAGCTAGGATTGGTGCGGGGACACGCTCATGTGCCAAGCAACCTGTGGTATGCTAGAGGGCTGTGGCCGGGACCTGGACTGGCCCCCAAAGCTCTTTGAAATTTGCAGAACTGGACTCCTGTGGGGCCTTCAGAAGGCTCTGCTGCGTTGATCCTGACTGTTGATCCGCAGGCCTTGCTGGTGCATGGTCAAGCTCAAAGACGGAGCATGTGGTTAGGGACTGTTAAACCCACACCGGTGGATATCGCGACCCGCGACAGGGCCCCAGACTGTGCGCCAGGGTGAGGCGGACCTTGGAGCTGGTCAGGTCCACCACAGTGGTGCTGACTGCACACCTGTTAGGCCTTGGGCTGAGGCACTGTGCATCGGCCTCCTCATGGACTTGCACCTGTGCAGTGGCGGGCCTACCCTCCTCTGTGTGTTGCAGCGGCACCGGTGAGTGACTGTGAGGTGCCCAATCTGAGCTTTCGAGTTGTTTGGGAAGGTCACTGTGTCTTGGGGGACCCTCACTGAGGTGCCCCTCCCTGTGCTGTGGCCCATTGCGGTGTTGGGAGACTGCCTTTATTATGGGGCATAATCTACTAGTGTTTGTGCCCGCCTCCCTGACTCTGTGGGCCTGGCAGGCGACCTGAGCCCAGGGGCCTGGTTGATTTTACATTACTATTCCTTACGGTCCTGTGGACCTATCCCTCATGATGTGTGATACCTTCTGGGCCAAGGGACTATCTAACTCTTAATCATTAACAGAGGACCACGGAGGAGCAGCCGTGGAATTGCGGTCGGGTACCACACGCTGTGGGTTTCACTTGTCCTCTCCTTTTATCTGGAGCTGCAGAACCTGTAAGGCAGTAGCATGGGCTGCAAATGCCCATTGGGGGGACATTTTACAGACACCTGCTCATATCTGTTGCCCTGTGAATGGGCTTGGACACCTGTGTGGCCTGTAGATTGGCCTTGGCCTGACAGAGTTTGCCTGGACACTGGTATGAGGGCTGTCTGGAGAGTGGGGGGATTCCACAGATCTCTGGTGAAGGTAGTGCGTGTAGCCCTCGTGTACGTGCAGCGGGCCGCTGGCTTCCCTCTGGCTATCATCCTTCATGCTGAGAAACAAGCAGCTGGGCCCCTCGCCGGGGAACACAATGGCATGTTCGTCACAGAGGCAGACACGACAGGCTGGACAAAGGGAGGATCAAGACCCAGGACCATCTGCTGAGTAACCTTCCGGAGCAGAACTTCTTACTGCTATACAGGGATGCAGGGTGGCCCTCTAGGGTAAGATAAAAACGGTGGTTCTCGAGCTGAACCTCCTCCAAGTGGATCTCAGAAAGGTGTCTGATAAAGTACACATTGCTGAAGGAACTATCAATGAGCGTCAGTCCGAGGAGGCCACATTGCGGAAACAGGTGGCCACGATCACCTCCAAGACTGGTGTCTTGGATGCCCGAATTGAAGATGTGGAGGGACGGTCTGGCTGCAGCAATGTTACTTTTCCGGGGTTTCTGGGGCGAGCTGAGGGAGGTGCGATAGAGAGTTCTGTAATACAATGGATCCGAGATCTGTTGCAGCCAACTTCTTAGTGATCAAGTGGGGCACATCAAGCATTGGTGGTGCCCCCTAGGGGAAACATCCTGAACGACGACTCCTGAACAACGAAGTCGTGGAAAACGAAAGCGGGCCAACGCTTTCGTTTTCCACGACTTACTTGTTCAGGGCCTTAACCATGCATGTGCTGAACCCACGTACATGCGTGGTTAAGGCACAGAAGAAGGGAGTCGGCAGAGGAGGAGGACGCGATCAGGGAAGAGGTAAGTTGGGCTGGGACTGGGGCTGTTTTAAGGGCGGGGGGTCAGGGTATTTTTAGTTTTAGGGGGTGGGGGTGGGGTCGGGGTGGTTTAGGAGCAGGGGTGGGGTGAAGAGTCGGGGTATTTTTAGTTTTAGGGGCGGGGGTGGGGAGTCAGGGTATTTTTAATCTTTGGGGGTGGGGGGCTCGGGTGATTAAGGTTTAGGGGTGGGGGAGGGTGGTCAAGGTTTAGGTTTTAGGGGTGGGGGTTGGGGTGCTTTAGGTTTTAGGGGTGAGGGTTGGGATGGTTTTAGGTTTTAGGGGCAGGGTGAGGGGATTGCGGTCATTTTAGGGGTGGGTGGTTGGGGCGGTTGTGGGGTCGCAGTAATTTTTAGGGGTGGTGGTGGGGCGACACGGGGTCGCATGCTGGAACCATGCATGCCGTTCACTAATGCCTTTACCAGGAATGCCTGAACAACGAAAAATCATTGTTAAGGCTTTCGTGGTAAAGGCATTAGTGGTAACAACAAGGTCATTGTTCTGACCTCGTTGTTCAGGCATGCGTGGTTCCAGCATACGTTGTTCCGACGTATAACCGCCCCCTAGACCTGGGGCACCGCTGGGGGCTATTATTTGCCATATCCTGAACTATAAAGACAGGTTGCATCCTTCCTGCTGCCCGGGAGAACGATACAGCCCACTTTGAGAATCACAGGTCCCGGAAGGGCATTCTGGAAGTCAAGGCCAGGTTGTGATCCATGGGCTTCCATTACATGTCACTGTATCCAGTGTAAATAAATTAAAAGGTAGTATTGCAAAATTGCCATGGTCAGACATATTAGCTTTGCTAATACCTGTATTTAGGTCTCACCTACAGACATCTTCAGCTGCCTATTGTTGAAAGACTTATTGTGTCAAATATGAATACGAAGAGTGAGTTGTCATTGGTTGGCTTTTTATTTCAACTATCTCATTAACTTACTTAGTATTCAGCGGCTTTACTTCCTCTTCTTGCATTTGTTTCTTCCCTGGGGCAGCCCTGTTTATTGTGTTTCTGATTGGATGAGATGTATCCTTCCACTGCTTACAATCCTAGAACTTCCTTTTTGCATCACGCCTAGTAATTGCCTGTCTTTTTTCTTCTTTTTCTCTTGTGCTCTTATTTTTTTAATTGTTTAAATCCTTCATTGCTTTACCACCCCTCCCCACTCCTTCATTACATTTTCACCCTGAACCCCACAATTCACATAGCTGCCAAGTTTTCATCTTGCTTATGTGTGACAAAATGTTTCAGTATCCCTACGTGTGATATTTCAATGCATGTATGACACTTCAGTTCTGTCTGTGCAATGAGGGACTTTATAAAAATGACTCACTTCTGTGCTGAGTTATGGACTAGGAGAGGTGCGTAAGTATCATTGGTGCATCAGGTGCAGTGGCACCGGGTCCCACTGAACCCTAATTATTACTGTATTTTTCTGTGTAAATAGCATTGGGGGTGGGGCATTTCTTTGCTTCCATCAGGGGCAATGACACCCTGGCTACGGCACTGGTCTAGGAGTGTGGAAGGAGCTGCAAGGCTCTTAAAGTGCTTACTCAGTGTCAGAAAAATACCCACCTTTACTGAAATAACTGGCCTGAAACATTAGTGGGTGCACTGGAAGATGGTATGCAGTGCTGGCCAGGGCAAAGGGAGGACTGCAACACCATAACTGAACAGATCAGGAGGTGAACTGAAGACTGAGTATTACTTAGCGTTCCAGAGCAGATGAAGCACCATAGTCTAAATCAATGGGAAAGATGTGCAACAGTAGAGAGTACAATTCTTAATCTTAAACTGTTTTAGTGCCCTACACAAGCTCATTGGACAGCACAGCTGAGGAAGAGATGAAGTGAATGTGAAATCAAAGGGAGGGGTGCATTATACACAGGTTTGGTTGAAGATTCTGTATTGTGATGTGGATGTTAGAGGGTTCCGGAGCAATATTAAAAAAAATAAAAATCTGCTAGATTTTCAATATGTGAAGGGGAAAAAAGATATATATTTTGATAAGATTGCCAGTGTCGCCACTTACAGAAATGTATATGCTGCATGCTCTGACAGTTTGACGCAAGCTGATGCTGACTCAGGTACTAAACTTAAGTGATTATTTAAAGTCCTCATCCTGCAGCTACATGGCACTGTTGAGATGTTGCGACGCAGCAGAACTTCAAATTTTGTTATGTGTCTCTCTCTAGAAGGCTGGCTGCCTGCTGCCTTTTAGTTAGCAGTTCTTTAAAGTACCTCAACCGTGTCCGGGTGAGGGGAAAGGGTGCAGCACTCCCAAGTGATCCTAGTAACCATGGGAACCATGACCTCTGCTCTTCCCAGACGCGCTCTGACTGTGGAGCTCAAGCAGCTTCGGCACACTTTGAGTTGCCTGGGCCACATTAACTGAGCAGAGCGCCTCAAGCCATTTCAGAGCTAATAATTTATGCGTGACATTGAATATTAGTGCAGTGATGCAGGGAAAAGCATTATTTTGCGTTACCCTAACTTGTGATGTATGGAACTTGGCAGGTCTGAATTCATTTACAGTTCCATAGGCAAATTGTGTTTTTCAATCAATCAAACAAAATTAGTATGGCGCTGCTATTCACCAGTGAGGGTATCTAGGCGCTAGGATGCAGGGCTCTGTCGAAAAGCCAGGTCTCGAGTCTCTTCCTGAATTCTGTCAGCGAGGGTGATGTCTGGAGGTGGAGGGGAAGGCCGTTCCAGGATTTGGTGTGTAGGTGGGAAAAGGAACAGCTTCTGCTGTAGCTTCAGCAGATGCGCGTTGTCTCAGCAAGTGCGGTGGGGCGAAGGTCTCCGGATGGTTGTTGTAAATTCAGAGGGTGGTTGATGTATGAGGAGGCTCCTAAGGCGTGGAGTGATGTGGGTCCATTGGGCAGGTCAAGGTGGAGTCTGGCCGCTTCACATGAGTTTGGTGGTGGTTCCTGTATACAGTGTGTTGCCGTAGTCCAGCTGGCTGGTGACTAGGGCTTGCGTGATGGTTTTCCTGGTGTTGATGGGGAACCATTTGAAGATTTTTCGGATCATGCAGAGTGTGTGGAAGCAGGCAGAGGAGAAAGCATTGGTCTGTTGTTTTATGATGAGCTTGCTGTCCAGGATGATTCCAAGGCTGCGTGCGTGGTCTGTCAGTGTGGGAGTGTGTCTGAGTTTGGTGGGCCACCAAGTGTCGTTTAAGGGAGAGGCAGTGTTGCCATGATCAGCACTTCGGTCTTGTCAGTGTTGAGCTTCAGACAGTTGATCTTCATCCAGTCGGCAAGGTTCTTCATGCTGTGTGGAAGTTGCTCTTCGTGGTGGTGCGGTCTGCTGTGAGCAAGAGGATGAGCTGGGTGTTGTCGGTGTAGGATATGATTTTGAGGATGTGGGTTCCCACGATGTCAACTAGAGGTGTCATGTAGGTGTTGAAGAGAGTGGGGCTGAGTGGTGAACCTTGAGGGACGCCGCAGATGGTGCTATTGGGCTCTGAGGTAAAGGGAGGTAGGTGGATTCTCTGAGTTCGTCCCGTGAGGAACACTGCGATCTATCTGAGGGTGCCTCCCGGGATCCCAATGTGATGCAATCTCTGGATGAGTGTGTGGTGGGATACAGTGTCAAATGATGTGAACACTGTGGAGAGGTCGAGGAGGAGCAGGGCTTTTAGACCCTGACTCCCTTCTGTTTTTTATCGCTATTATATATATTTTTAAAGTTCTCATTTGCAAGGATGTGGTAGTTGCACTGTACCTCCAGACCGCTCACTTCCTCCTACACGCAAATAGTTTATTTATTTTAATTTAGCATTCAGAGATAGCCATCAACCTTCTTAGCATCTTAAGAACAAGCTGAAAAAACACACAAGATTGCTGCCATGAATGCTTGCACACACACAATAGCCTCTTTGAAAGAATTTTCTGAGCTCATAAGAAAAAACATTCATGGCAAACTTGTAATGTTTTTTTCATCAGCTTTTAGACAAATCATTTAAATGTGGCTGCAGTGCCTGTGCACGCATACACTGTGGCTATCTTGAGATTTTACATTTTGTTGTAAGTTTATTCTAACAGTTCAGATTGCCACCTCAGAACGGTAAAAAAAAAAAATACCACTAAACCCTATAAGTTTCACAAGCTAGACTATTGGCTTTGCCGCTGCTTGTTAAATTTGAAATCTTTGACATGATTTTACACCCCACGAAACTTTAGAGCAACTTGTTCTTTTTTCTGACTTATTGTTATTCAATTTTTGCGTTTGCGCGTGTAAGCTTAGGGGGTTTCCCCGTGATGTAATCAGGGTCAAAGGGTACATGATGTCACTTCCTCTATGCCAGCATTTTGGTGAACTGACGTCCATGCGCTTATGATAAAGTAAACTAGACAGTACTATACCCTACATTAAAGTATGGAATATTGAGTGGGAAATCCATAGGAAATGAATCAGCAAACTTGCGAAACAAGACTTTGCCAGGCGTACTGCTGATGCGGAGTAAAAGGCTTTCGTACGCGGAGTGATATTAATAGCACAGCTGCACTTTATTTTATTAAACGCTCCATCCATGTACCAGGAAAAAGTGCTTGGAGATTGTAAAATACTTTTCATCAGCAGAATTGTAAGTTAATAAGATTTTATCTTGAAGAAAATGAGTCAAGACAACTTGGCCCTCGGTGAGGTTCTCGCGATTTCAGATTGTGTTGTGGGTGGGAGCTCGCGCTGCTCAGTCTGGTGGGCTTGGAGGCCGCCTCGGTGGAGTGTGTGCGCCTGACGCACCCTCGGGTGCAGAGAGCTGGCTTCTGGTCCCCACGGGGCGTCGGCTTGGGGGGCTTCTGTCCCATGGTAATGATGTGAGGCAGCGCGGGGTCATGTGGGCTGGGGGGCCGGGACAGTGTGTTGTATGGTGTTGCAGTGTTTATAGAGCCCCTTTCTAATGGCATCATCAAGGTGTCTACTGCCCGAGGCTCGGATTGTGCTGAAAAGTAATAGTACCAGTTGGTGCTTAGCCTCTAAGGTGTAATGGAGCTGCCCCCTTTCTGCCCATCCCAAGTCAGTGCTCCAGATGCACGTGGCATATGACAGAATGATTCTTGTAGCGCAATCTGACATTTGCATTTGTTTTTGCAGTTTTGTATAGCGCAAACTCGATCCTAAGGTATTGGAGCACTTTACATGAGCACCAGTCACAACACAAGGACACATTTATTTTTGGTAGGCAGGGGGAGGTTAAGTGATTTGCCCAGATGATGATACCAATATTTGCTCAGTCAAGTACTAATACAAATGTAAAATAATTTATTGTGGGATAGATAGGTATGGTGCACTTAGAATGCATGTTTATTTGGTGATGGATTGATCCCAGGACCATAGAGTCACATGGAAAAATCATGTGTGTTATGATCTGGCGCACTATAATTAATGTATATGTTCAATGATGCAGACCTCACTTTTTTGATCAGCTAGCCACGAAACCTTATGTAAAAGAGACTCTTTTTGCACAAATATCCCAAAAGCTGGAACCTGACAAAGCAGGAACCTGTCAGTGAAGAAGATGGTCCAAATGTGTACTTTCCTGGATTCACTGAATGTGAAAATCCTGATCATTTATTGGTTTTCAGTAGGTTTGAGCCCTGAACAGACTCTCCAATTGACCCAGCACAGATGAGCTGGTTGACTAGCACATACAAAATACATGTTCTGGGGAAGACCTCTTGTAGGGTTAGGTACTTACATTCTGTTACCTTCCACTCGTTCCCATCGGTGTAAGAAAGACTGGGAGATATGGGAGTGATGGTTAAGCCCGCCTCTAATCTTCCTTTCTGTTATGCCTCTGGCTTTTGGCAGTCAGTCACCCAGCTCTGACAGGAAGGTCAGGGGCGCCACATCTTAGGCCAAAAAGGGGCCACTCTTCAACTCAACCTTTCCAATCTCCATTCTGCTCTGCCCCATAGTCACATTTCTCCCAAGGTTAAATTTATGTCAATAACGAAAAGACCCGCCCAGCTCTGCATTACCCTTTAGCATTCATACATTGTTTAGGTTTGTGTAGTGCTGCATGATACCTGTGGGAATCCTTAGAGCTTTAGCGGGGAGATATACTCTTGTTGGAGGGGGAAGACCGCATCCAAAGAAGCCGGCTGAGTAGTTGTGACCCATTTTCCTCCACAACAACCATGTTCTTAGACAATCTCAGATTAAGGTGAGCCTGAACAGTTTAGTTTTCAAGAGTTATTTGATGTTCACGTGGCTGGGTTCAGCTCTTCTACTCCGGTCATGGGTGTTCCAGTGCCACAGTCCTTGTACACCCATAGATCTGACAGGTGTTGCACTCGCTTGAAGCATCGTGGTGGCCTACAGGTGTCAGCTTTTGCAGGTAAAGTTACTTTTGGACACAATACAAATAATTACTAGTCCTTCCCTTTTTTCGTCGAAGTAATTCTTTGTTAGCTTTTCAATAATCAAATAAACAGTAACAAAATAGTATCTGACAATATTCATGCAACATAGTTCATATGACATATACGTATGGCACTAGTGATGAATAGTACTATATTTACAAAGACCGCATAATCAATCACAATTATCACTGTGAAATATGTAAACCATAGAAACAACTGTTGCACCCATGGTAGAATTGGGTAAGGGAAATGAGAAGGAGAGGAAAAATTTGAGATCTTTATATCAGAGTCATGCAGTAACCAAGGTGTACATGTGTGGAAAGGGAATCGCACAAGGCTACTGGCCTGATCATATGTAGCATGATAGTAATAAGATATAGTGTGCCTGAGATGATACCATGAATTGACTACGGAGTATTTATTGGGGTACAATCTACTTTACAGTAGAGAGGTCCATATTATTTCCAAGATTTCCAAAGAGTCCTATGTATGTAGATCAGTCTTTCATGCGGAGCTAATCCAAAGAGCTCCTTCAACCATTCTCACATGTATCTGGCGTTCTGGATTTCCAGTGGTGGAGGAGACAGGTCTTGGCTACTACCAATGAGGTAGCCATCCATCTATGTCACGAAGAATGGATTCCTGGGATGTTGGAGAGATCATGTACCAGTGCTGATTTCATACATGATTGGAAGGGTATGACACTGTATTTGGACAATGTATCCCATACTTCAGCCCAATGGGTGCAGATAATCGAATAAGTCTGATGAATGTGACTTAGAGTGCCCTTCTCCTGACAGTATATCCTGCATCTTGAGTCTTGCTCAGTGCTGGATCTAGCAAAGTAGACCAACATCATCATGCCAGATGTTGTAAAATTTACACTAGTGTTGAAATTCCTGTAGTCCCTGTTCATCCGTCTCAAGTAGGTAGTAATGCTCACCTTAGTGTACTTGGTTGGGAGAAAGGTTTGCCATCTGTCCTGAGTCCCTCGTAATGTACAAGTGGCATAAAGTACTATGAACGCTGTATTGTTTATGCAAGCCCCATAACTTGATGTAAATATATGTAGGAGAAGAAGGTGACAGCTGTGTCAGTTTTCCTAAGATAACCAATAGTTTGTCAGATGTTGTAACCACATCTATTGATCTGCATCTAGCCGAACTCAGATCGTAGTTACCCAAATGTGTTTGAAATTTCCAATTAGTTTTCATGGTATCATTTTTGTGTGGTCATAATTCCTTTATCAGCCTATGTATCCCACAAAAGGCGTGTCCATCCCCTGCATTATTCCATAATTTAGCTTCTGAGTGCAGGTAAGGGTCTATTTCATGGATATATGAGTGGACAGCCAGGTTGTAAATAAAGATCAGGTTGTAGGATTGAGCATTATTGGGAGTGATCATTTTGTAGCATGAATATCCTTCGTCCAAAATGTTTTACCAAAGTGATCAACTCCAGCTTTGTCCAGAAGGGAAGGGATGGTATCTTATTCATGACAAAGATTAACTAACAACTGTTGGACTGCGTAATATCTTTCTATATGCCCAACATTTTATGTGCCTATAGCTTTGAATGCCTTGCACAGGGTCTATCTCTGTTGCAAAGGAAAAGTTTGACGTCTCGGTCAGGTCTATGAAGTAGATGGAGAGTAGCCGAGAGAAGGTAGTATGCTTAGGGAATAATGAATTATGCATACTTTTATTGTCTTGTTTATTTGCCCTCTACCCCAAAATGATAGGTGCAGTGCCACCCATCTGTGGAAGTAAGGGTTCATATGTTAGATTACATGGTTTAAGTTATCAGCAACATATTGGTCAGACTTGTGTTTAGTAGAAGACTGAAATATTTCAGCTTGTTGCTGACCCCACTTGAAGTTATATCCTGCTAAAACTGCTTCAGTGGTTGCGTGCGACACCCAGAGTCAATTGGAATTTGTCTAGTTAATCATACAACTTCAGAATCTGGGAAAGGCCTCTATCAGTACTATAAAGGTTGGTAGCGAAGTTCCTGAGTTTCAGTGAGAGTCTTTCCTCCTTATCCCAATCCTGAGGTGCATGTATGGCCACCTGGGACTCCTTCAGTTATAGTTGGATAGTCAGTAGCCACTTGGTTGAGCTTGCGTGAGCATGTGCTACTGCTTGCAAGACTCTGGTATTCTACAAATGGGCTTGGAACCCTCCCACCACTTGGGAACAGAGCCCCCCAAGATGGGGGGGGCGTGGCCCATTAGGAGACGGGGCTGCCAGAGCCAGTAACCTCTACGCACTAGTTGTGTGTTGGGCTGGCCTTTAACTTCCGCCCCCGGGCCTCGCGTGAGGTGAGGGGCGGAAGTCCAGAGGAGCTGGAACGTTGTGGCTGCGTTTTGACGCCGGCCGGTTTCAGCCGCCGCGTACTGGTGGGGAGCTACATAAGCGCCCCCCCAACAAGGCTCGGCGTTTCCTTTCTTGGTGCGCGGCGGCAGAACAGGCAGACGGCACGCAGTTGTCCCACCCACCCTCTCCTTAAAAATACGTTGTGAGGAAGGTATTTAGCGGGAAGTGAGGTATTAAAGTAACCTGAAGCAACAGAGGGGTCCCCAAGGCTGGGGCCCCGGGAGAACACCAGGGATGGGATCCTGAAGTCCTGAGCCAACCTGCGGATGTACGCACCAGATTAAGGGGGAAGGGAGCCCAGATCGCTGGGGGGGGGGGCCATGGGGCTCCCGCTCCTGGCCGCCCCGTTACACCCCTTGGCAGCTTGGTGTTTGGAGGGGGGGGGGCGGAACCCTGAGCGGGTGGTCAAGAAACGGTGTAGTCAGGACAACCGCCCCTCCTAGCGATACAGGTGATGTATGGTTCACTTGTGTGGTCCAATGGTGGTTCAGGACAGGAAGGGATCCTGTCATAAGTAAATGATTTATGGTTACTGAAGTTTATCTCAAGGATGTGATTTATGGTTTATGTAAATATTACAGAAATTTGTTTGAAGTGATTTATGTTATACGTATGTGTGAAAAATTATCATAAATATTGATAATAAAACTTCTTCAAACAAAAAGACTTGCCGGTCGGCGTATAGCTGGTGTTGGGGTGAGGGCTTGCTGGCGGTCTCCGGATCCTAACCATTTGTTTGTTGTGTTGTCACTTTTCTTTGCTGCCTTCAAATTAGCGGGACTTTCCATGCGTCACTTCCTTTCCTCTCAGTGGCACACAGACCAAGCACAGATTAAATAAATGTAATTGGTGGTAATCCGCTGGCCATCTGCTTCTTGCGTTGTGATACAGTTACAATTTCTTATTTAAGAAAAGCGCTATGATGCGGTCAAAGCTGGCCGTTTACCTCCCACCACCTGCCCGATCCTGTTTCTTCTCCCTCTGCTTCTTTTACTCTTAATACCTGCACTTCCGTCCGTGTCCTTTTAACCTTTCTAGAAGTTAAAAAAAAAAAAAAGGTTTTTAAAGCGCACGAAACCGTCAGGTAGCCTGTTTGTGAGCATGTGTATTAATAGATAGGCTGTTGAGCACACAGCAGTACGCCCAGGATCACACAGTTTGTGTACATGCAGACATCATGTTTAGCCTCAAGGTCTTCAGTAACAGTAACTACCATGTTTTTTTTACGGTTCTCCACATTTACTCCCTTGACTAAAATGTGCGATACTGGATTTCCTTGTGCCACGTATCCACTACCTGCAAAAATTCAATGCGCTTTGAGGCACTCCTCCGCCACTGTTAAGCGCCATATAGATAGACTGACGGAAAAGACTTGTTTCTTTTATAGTTTGGAAGTTACACGAGAATGCCTTTACCTAATAAGTGATTTGCGTTTAAATGGCACCCCCGCAGGAATGGTTAAAGGGAGCTTATTATGCACGAAAGGTAGGTTTTTCCTGCTCGGGTTTGCGTCACTGTGTAGCAGAGTTGCGTGTACAGCGTTGCCAGGTTCAGTGGTAGGTTACAGGGTAAGCGCTCTGTTTTGAGACGGCAGGTGCGTTAACCTGCAGAGCGTCCTATGTCCTTCCCCCGATCTACATTGGTGGCCTCATTCCTTGGAGCCTGCGACCAGTCAGTGCACGACAGGGTGGCTTATAAAACATGGCGCGGCATCACCTAACCTGAGGTTATAGCATGACATGACACAAGACAGTAACATACTATAACATCACAACATGTCTGACACACAGGGTTCACTCTGTGCCTCTTTGGAGCCTCGCTAGCGCCGGAAAGAGCCCCTTGTATACATACTTCATATGTCACAATAAGTACTCCACAGTATACTCCAGCACTTCACACCAGATGTCAGTCACCTGACACATTAATGAAACATCACAACACACAAACTAACAAGGGCTTATGAATAACACAGCAGCATATTGATAAGGTAATTTACACGACCAATACCCAGCACTGTGACACCACCACACAGAACTGGAGGGAAATTATTAACACATGGTGTATCGACATAACAGCAATACAATACAACAGTATAACACACCAGCTAACCGAACAATAATGTTGTAACATGCTTGGTAATACAGTGTCATAACAACTGTGTAACACAGCAACATAGCATGACAAAACCGCATCATAACAGCACAAAACACAAAATAACACATTGCTGTTACATACTAGCATTTAAACCTAACAGCGACACCACACCAGACCAGTAGCGTACCAGGACCTTTCATCTAGAGTTGTAATTATGATGGGACACATGCTTCCTTTCTAGGTCGAGCCTGCGTGAGCATGCGCTGTTGCTTGTTAGGTCGAGCCTGCATGGGCTAGCGCATGCACTTGCGAGACTCTTGTATTCTGTAATGGGCTTGGAGCTGCCGATCTCTTGCCATTGGTGTGTAGCGTTGTCACTCTTCTTTGCTGCCTTTTAATTGGGCAGTGCTTTCCATGTGTCACTTCCTTTTCTCTCAGTAGTGCATGAACCAATCACAGATTAAATAAACTTAGTGTCCGCCCGCTGGCCATCCGCACTCGAACTGTGATTCGGGTAATCTTTATTTTTTTTTATTTAAAAAAAAAAAAAAAAGCGCTATGACGCAGTCAACGCTGGGCATGTCAAAGCACTTTTTTTCTCTTCTCACATCCGCCCCATCCTGATTATTCTCCCCCATCCTCTGTCCCTGTTTTTTTTCCCCCCAACACCCTTCCTCTCGGCCGTATGTAGGAGGCTGGACTGGCTTGTAGTGGGTACCAAGGCCCAGGTATCCCTTATTAATGTAGAGGGGTGTCTAGCAGCTTAAGCTGATAGAAAAGATAGCTTAGCAGAGCAGCTTGGGCTGAACTAGGAGACGAGTGAAGCTCCTACAGTACCACTAGTGTCATATGCACAATATCGTAAGAAAACACAATACACAGTTATACTAAAAATAAAGGTGCTTTATTTTTATGACAATATGCCAAAGTATCTCAGTGAGAACCCTCAGTATGAGGATAGCAAATATACACAAGATATATGTACACAATACCAAAATATGCAGTAATAGCAATAGAAAACAGTGCAAACAATGTATAGTCACAATAGAATGCAATGGGAGCACATAGGGATAGGGGCAACACAAACCATATACTCTAGAAGTGGAATGCAAACCACAAAAGGACCCCAAACCTATGTGAGCTCGTAGAGGGTCGCTGGACTGTAAGAAAACAGTGAGGGTTAGAAAAATAGCCCACCCTAAGACCCTGAAAAGTGGGTGCAAAGTGCACCTAAGTTCCCCAGAGAGCACAGAAGTCGTGATAGGGGAATTCTGCAAGAAAGACCAACACCAGCAATGCAACAACAATGGATTTCCAGACGAGAGTAACTGTGGAACAAGGGGGCCAAGTCCAAAAGTCACAATCAAGTCGGGAGTGGGCAGATGCCCAGGAAATGCCAGCTGTGGGTGCAAAGAAGCTGCCACCGGATGGTAGAAGCTGTGGATTCTGCAAGAACGACAAGGGCTAGAGACTTCCCGTTTGGAGGATGGATGTCCCACGTCGTGAAGAGTCGTGCAGAAATGTTTTCGTGCAGAAAGACCGCAAACAAGCCTTGCTAGCTGCAAGGGTCGCGGTTAGGGTTTTTGGATGCTGCTGTGGCCCAGGAGGGACCAGGATGTCGCCAATTGCGTAAGGAGACAGAGGGGGCGCCCAGCAAGACAAGGAGCCCACTCAGAAGCAAGCAGCACCCGCAGAAGTGCCGGAACAGGCACTACGAAGTGGAGTGAACCGGAACTCACTCAAAGTCACAAAGGAAGGTCCCACGACGCCGGAGGACAACTCAGGAGGTCGTGCACTGAAGGTTAGAGTGCCGGGGACCCAGGCTGGCTGTGCACAAAGGAAATCCTGGAAGAGTGCACAGGAGCCGGAGAAGCTGCAAAACACGCGGTTCCCAGCAATGCAGTCTAGCGTGGGGAGGCAAGGACTTACCTCCACCAAACTTGGACTGAAGAGTCACTGGACTGTGGGAGTCACTTGGACAGAGTTGCTGAGTTCAAGGGACCTCGCTCGTCGTGCTGAGAGGAGACCCAGAGGACCGGTGAAGCAGTTCTTTGGTGCCTGCGGTTGCAGGGGGAAGATTCCGTCGACCCACGGGAGATTTCTTCAGAGCTTCTAGTGCAGAGAGGAGGCAGACTACCCCCACAGCATGCACCACCAGGAAAACAGTCGAGAAGGCGGCAGGATCAGCGTTACAAGGTCGCAGGAGTCGTCTTTGCTACTTTGTTGCAGTTTTGCAGGCTTCCAGCGCGGTCAGCAGTCGATTCCTTGGCAGAAGGTGAAGAGAGAGATGCAGAGGAACTCTGATGAGCTCTTGCATTCGTTATCTAAGGAATTCCCCAAAGCAGAGACCCTAAATAGCCAGAAAGGGAGGTTTGGCTACCTAGGAAGGAGGATAGGCTAGCAACACAGGTAAGAGCCTATCAGAAGGAGTCTCTGACGTCACCTGCTGGCCCTGGCCACTCAGAGCAGTCCAGTGTGCCAGCAGCACCTCTGTTTCCAAGATGGCAGAGGTCTGGAGCACACTGGAGGAGCTCTGGGCACCTCCCAGGGGAGGTGCAGGTCAGGGGAGTGGTCACTCCCCTTTCCTTTGTCCAGTTTCGCGCCAGAGCAGGGCTGGGGGATCCCTGAACCGGTGTAGACTGGCTTATGCAGAGATGGGCACCATCTGAGCCCATGAAAGCATTTCCAGAGGCTGGGGGAGGCTACTCCTCCCCAGCCCTGACACCTTTTTCCAAAGGGAGAGGGTGTAACACCCTCTCTCTGAGGAAGTCCTTTGTTCTGCCTTCCTGGGCCAAGCCTGGCTGGACCCCAGGAGGGCAGAAACCTGTCTGAGGGGTTGGCAGCAGCAGCAGCTGCAGTGAAACCCCAAGAAAGGCAGTTTTGGCAGTACCCGGGTCTGTGCTAGAGACCCGGGGGATCATGGGATTGTCTCCCCAATACCAGGATGGCATTGGGGGGGCAATTCCATGATCTTAGACATGTTACATGGCCATATTCGGAGTTACCATTGTGAAGCTATCCATAGGTAGTGACCTATGTATAGTGCACGCGTGTAATGGTGTCCCCGCACTCTCAAAGTCCGGGGAATTGGCCCTGAACAATGTGGGGGCACCTTGGCTAGTGCCAGGGTGCCCACACACTAAGTAACTTAGCACCCAACCTTTACCAGGTAAAGGTTAGACATATAGGTGACTTATAAGTTACTTAAGTGCAGTGGTAAATGGCTGTGAAATAACATGGACGTTATTTCACTCAGACTGCAGTGGCAGGCCTGTGTAAGAATTGTCAGAGCTCTCTATGGGTGGCAAAAGAAATGCTGCAGCCCATAGGGATCTCCTGGAACCCCAATACCCTGGGTACTTCAGTACCATATACTAGGGAATTATAAGGGTGTTCCAGTATGCCAATGTAAATTGGTGAAATTGGTCACTAGCCTGTTAGTGACAATTTGTACAGAGAGAGCATAACCACTGAGGTTCTGGTTAGCTGAGCCTCAGTGACACAGTTAGGCATCACACAGGGAACACATACATATAGGTCACAAACTTATGAGCACTGGGGTCCTGACTAGCAGGGTCCCAGTGACACATAACAAACATACTGAAAACATAGGGTTTTCACTATGAGCACTGGGCCCTGGCTAGCAGGATCCCAGTGAGACAGTGAAAACACCCTGACTTACACTCACAAACAGGCCAAAAGTGAGGGTAACAAGGCTAGAAAGAGGCTACTTTCTCACACTGTATTTCTGTTCTCCCTTCCAGAAGTAATAAAAAATATTACAAAAATTGAAGCTATAAAGCGGGCAGCACTGGTTGCTTCATAGCACTTTTTTGGGCAGCGCTTGCTTTGCATCACTTCCTTTTCTCTCAGTGGCACATGGGCCAAGCAGAGATTAAATAAATGTAATTTGCTATGAAGCGGTCAGCGCTGGCCAATTCATAGCACTTTCTTTTAACTGTCCCATTCCATACCATTAACCACCCCAAATGCCCCCGTTACCCACCCCACCCGATTGACAAGGTCAGCAGCTCGCCCAAAGGCGATTCCTATTGGCTTTGCCAATGCTTGTTTCCCCTGTGTTTGTACCTCCAGTATAGAAGTGTAATACAGTGAATAGTGGCAGATTTCTCATTTTCAAGTTCCTTCAGCAAGTCTCTGGATGGATGGGCGTTATATCTATGTGTGAGGTTTCCAGTAGGATTTATGAGTTTGGTTTGTTTATTCTTTAAACGTCTTCCACACTGTGACGCTATCTCTCATTAATGTCCCACCAGGTAGCTTTGATAGCCATCCATAGTGTTAGTGATGACGTGGCAGAGCCTTCGTTCTCTGTCATGTATGTTTCTAAGTGGGAGGCGAATTGTGTTTTCTCTTCTAGAACTTATATTTCAAGACATTCATTGGCCACGATTGTATTGTCAGAGATATTTACCAGTGTCAAGAGCTAGGAATACAGAAGCGTGGTCTGATAGTCTCCTCCCCAGTATCTCACAAGATGTTTCTCTAGAGCACCGGTACTCACAAACATTGTTTCAGGGGCCGCAAAGTTTAGTCTGTGATGCGACGAGGGCCGCATTGATGCCAGCAAAGTGGCAGTCTTGGAGGGGGCGTAGGCGGTAAGGTGGGTGTTGTTCATGTGTAATTGGAACCCACCCTATGAGTGCAAATAACAACTGGCCTGCCTCTTAGTTCACTATTGGCAATGTTGTCAGTGTGTGGAGAAGAATGAATGTTTCTAAATTCATGTTTCAAAACTACCACTTTAAAAATACTTCTCAGTGCACTGATGTAATATGATGTACTAAAGTGAAATGATTCTGTATGTTAATGAAATACACCCTCTGAATTTTAAAGAGACCTTATTATATTTTTACACTTTTACTGCAAGACGGCTTTGAAAATGAAGGTGTTCTTATAGTTAAGTAGTGCAGGACGACCTAGTTACTTCCTTTTTTTTAACTTCAATCAACCTTTAAAGAAATACTTGCCTGTATATTTTTTTGATGTAAGTGCCCAGTCAAGGGAACAGCTGCCGGGTGATGCTGTTGATCAGGGGCCTCATATAAAGGTCCGTACTTTGAGTATCACTGCTCTAGAGAGTCCTGAGCCTGAGAACAAAAAATAATACATTCTGGAGTTTTTATAAATATACATAAAAAAGAAAAGTGTGCTCTTTATCACTGGGGCGTAGTGAGTGCCGTGCTCATAGGAGGGCATGATTGTGTTGGATATCATTCAGAAATGTTTTGTCATAGACGTTTGCTCTGTCGGAAGGGCCCGTTCTATCCAGATCTAAGTCCAAAACCAAATTCTAGTTACATCCTATAATTGCTGATGTTTTGCCAAATATAATTATGAGGCATTTCAGAGTTGTATAGGAAGAGGCACATACAGAGTAATGTGCATGTAGGAGCAATCAATCATTACTGTGGCTGACATTTTTGTCTTATGACCTTATTGATCCTGTCATGTTTTTAGCAATTTTAAGGACTTTGAAGGGTTGGATAAATGTAACTAGTAGTTTGCATCTTGACTAGTCTAGCTGCTGCCACGAACTAGTCTCCGAATATTGCTTCCTTATGTCAGTCCTGATGGGGCGAGATTTATCTCTAACAGTAATGCAATGTTGGCTTGTTGTATGCAGGTAATAAAGGATCTTTTTCCTTTTGGTGTTTCAACCTGGTCTTCCCTGGTGGGATCCTGATGCAGGCTGCTAATGGGTCTTGTAAAATCTCTCAGGGGGGCCCATGAGTGGTGGGGGTGTAGTAAATTCAGCTCTATTGAATGTTGAAGTTGATACCCTCTTACGGTTTCACAAGGTTTAGTGGTGTCCAATTCCTATAATAGTTTAGCTGAGATTGTATTTAGGTGATACTGCTGTAATCTGATTAGTTGTAGGTTGAGTCCTTTAAGCCATAAGGACCCAGTGGGCAAGTTCGAAGGGGCTGGGTCCACTATCTGTGCATGATCTCATTTACTTCCAATCCTTTGCACCAGACTGGTGTTCATGTACATTACCTAATGTATTCACTGAGCCTACAAAGATATTGTTGACTGCTGGATGGGCCTTGAAGTAATTGCAGCTTTTATTGTCTATATATCATGTCCAGACTCCAGAGTGTTTGCTGGGAAGAAACTGCATCCTCGCTCACCATGTTGGATCTACTGCTCCGTATATGGTCTCCATGTTTATCCATCGGTCTGTCAGCTCCTTGCTGTGTGGGGAGGTTGGACGGTGTCAAGAAGTGCACTGATTTCCTTTCAGGGTCTCTGGCTCGCAATCTTGCCACTTCAGGTCACCACCTCGCCTCAGGCCCAATGATGCAGGCTTTAGTGCATCTCTTCTGGATCACCACAGTACTTTCCAGGGGGCCTGAGCGGTCCTGCCGGCTCTTGCCCACCTCCCATGCATTTGCCTGTACTTTCTGTTGGTAAATTGGGTCCCTGGACACTCAAACCTGCCCTGATGCGACAAGTGACCCGGGGAACCACAGGGAGGTGGCCATTCTGCTCTTGGACCAGGCTGCACCTCCTCTTCCCTTCTTCAGTAACTAGTACATATTGTAGATCACGAGGCAATATCTTTACAGGTTTTCGGATATTGCCGTGGATGGCTCACTCGGCCACTGGTGCCTGGTGTGGGTTTTCAGTGCTTTGTGAGCTTCTCCCTGCCACAACCATATATTTGATTAAATCAGAGAGAAATTAAAAAAAGAAACACAAGCCAAAGTAAAAGGATTTTAAGATTCGGGTCACAGTTCTCACTCTGGACTAACAACAGAGCGTCCCTCAGTCTCAGTTTGAAAAATATTATTTATTTGTGTAGTTCTATATTGAGCGAAGAAATCCCAGGGGCCGTCTGCGCTCCCACCTTGGACCTGTAGAACAGTTCCAACAGAGCATCAAAGGACACAAAGCGAGGTAATCACGCAGTTTAATGGGACATTCAGGACATTTATCAAGAGAACACTTTAGCAAACAAAGGTTGTATTAAAGCAATTTTAAGCAAGTTGTTAAGGGAGATCGAATCACAGTGCCAGCAACAGCATGACAACTTTTCTTCCTGTGTTCACCCAAATTGTATTTCACCGTTTTGCCATCCTCTTGAATAGCCCATGTTCTGCGCCATCAACGCAACGAGACAGGCTCATTCTGTCCCTACAGTGGTCGGAAAAGGCCGATTGTATTATGATCCATGGGCGCTTTGGCGGGATATACGACTTCCTGTGGGCAAGGTTATCCATCGCCGCGCGGGAAGATGGACAGCACGGCCTCCCTCGCCTCGCGCGCAGTCACAGGCAGGAGCAGCGCTTAACATAATGCCGCGTTATCATGCAAATACCGCGCCTTCCGAGCCGCGGCTCTCAAGGTGAGGCAGGTTATCCCGACGCGGGAGCCTCCCTTTATTCTGAAATTAAAGGGATTTATATTTTTTTTTCCATAGCCTTGATTTGATTTCTGCCGCATCTAATTGGCTTTGGTTCCCGCGCGGCCTCCGCTGCAAGGTCTCTGATATATTGCGTGGAATCGCCCTGCCGTTTGGGACATTGATTTAGCTGCTTATGACAAATCAATGGCAAATGGCTGCCGTAAATCTTGGCTCTAAGTCTCCCTCCTCGGGGATCATTAACGGTGCCCACACATTAAACGGGAAGGCCTCGGCTGTCACCGAGCAGAAGAGTCCCAGGGTAATGACGGATCTCTGCCATCCGGATAGACAGCCGCGTAGCCGCGGAGGGGGACAGTGCTAACACAGGGAATCACTCGGCCTGAGAGCTGCGGGGCCAGGGCTGAGAGCTGCTTTATGGTGCATCTCAGTCACCCCCACACAGGGCATTTTGGATCATGTCAAAATAGACAGACACGTTTGTATAGCAAAATATGGTTATGTGAATTCATATAACAAAAAAAGTGCTATACTCCACCCAGGTTGTTGTTAACCGAAGGATAATAAGGGCATTTGTTCCCCGGGCATTCTGCTTGCTTAGACAAAACTAGGTATGAGACAGGCAGTGAGCCTCATCCAGATATATGTGTGATGGTAACCTCGCCAGCCCCCTCAGTGCATCCACAAGAGTGAGTGCACTATTAAAGAACAGGGACATGAAATCTAACCTTTCTACATGTAGGGTTCCAGCCTGTATTTGTGTGAACACTCGGATGTTTTGCTTTCTCTGCATTTCGTCTGCAAGGGCCAGTGTGGGCTGAAGCCTCTTATCCATATTGGATTTGTTCAAGAAGTGGGGCCTAACACAGGACACCACTTTTAGGACCATTTTTAAACAGCGTATGCTATTGTAGCTTACCAAGAACGTGGAGGAGCTTGAACTCCGCTCAATATTTATCATTGGTTGGCTTTCCTTATCACTCTCATGTGCTTAGTTTTTATTCATGGCTCAGCCTATCAAAGAAATTGTAAAGAGGCAGTGCTCTCATGAATACAATCTCTTTGACTGTCTGGCATTACTGCTTTCTCTACTTGCTTTTCAAGCACTACTTTTTTCTTTTTGCGTGAAGCATTCCATTAGACAGTACCGCCCCCCTCGTGTATCTCTCTCTCTCTCCCTGCACACTGTGTTGCTCTCTGTTGCCCGATTTCTTCTCACAGCCCTTCTTCCTCCTGTGCTCACACTGTGTGCTTCTCCCCGTTGCTTAATCCCACCCATGCCCTTTATATTGCATTCCTCCAACTGTTGGTTTAGCTCTTGTCCTCCGCCAGTACTTTGCACCACATCCTTCCTTCCCGACCTTTATGCTTGTGCGTCTCCTCCCATTTTGCCTCAGCGTTCCCGTCCCACCCTCACCCGTGTTGCTTTGCTGTTCCTCCCCCCGCCCTCCTGTGTTGCTTCAATTTCCCCCTCATGTAACGCGCTTCCTGTGTTCCCCTCCCACCCTTAGGCGTGTTGCTTTGCTGTTTCCCTCCCACCCTCCCCTGTATTGCTTTGCTGTTTCCCTCCCACCCTCCCCTGTATTGCTTTGCTGTTTCCCTCCCACCCTACCCTGTATTGCTTTGCTGTTTCCCTCCCACCCTCCCCTGTATTGCTTTGCTGTTTCCCTCCCACCCTCCCCTGTATTGCTTTGCTGTTTCCCTCCCACCCTCCCCTGTATTGCTTTGCTGTTTCCCTCCCGCCCTCCCCTGTATTGCTTTGCTGTTTCCCTCCCGCCCTCCCCTGTATTGCTTTGCTGTTTCCCTCCCTCCTCTGTGTTGTTTTGCTGTTTCCCTCTCTCCTCTGTGTTGCTTTGCTGTTTCCCTCCCTCCTCTGTGTTGCTTTGCTGTTTCTCTACCGCCATTCCCTGTGTTAATTTTCTGTTTCCCTCCCACACTCCTCGCGTTGCTTCGCTGTTCGTGTTACTTCACTATTGCCCTCCCCAGGTTGCTTCACTGTTCCTCCCCACTCTATCCCATGTTGCTTCGCTGTTTCCCTCCCTCCCCGTGTTGCTTTGCTTTTCCCCTGTCACCGTCTCCGTGTTGCTTCGCTGCCCCCCTTCAACCTCCCCATGTTGCTTCACTGTTCACCTCCCCCATGTTGCATCCACCCACCTCACCACCATCTACTTCAATTTTTTTGAATGCAGAGCACTTTATAGTGTTAGGGGGTATCATTGCCAAGGAGCGCACCTTTCTGTGAATCCTCTACCACTTCAGAGGCGAATCTAAGCCTGGTGCTGGTCAGTGAGAGTAATGCTGAAGATGCATGGTCAATCAATCAATCAATCAAAGCATTTGTAAAGCGCACTACTCACCCATCAGGGTCTCAAGGCGCTGGGGGGGCTGCTACTGTTCGAACAGCCAAGTCTTGAGGGGTCTCCTGAAGGTAAGTAGGTCCTGTGTATGTCGCAGGTGGGTGGGAAGAGTGTTCCACATCTTGGGGGCAAGGTGGGAGAACGATCTGCCACCGGCGGTCATTCTGTGGATGCGTTGGACGGTGGCGAGGGCAAGGTCAGCAGAACAAAGCTGTTGGTTCGGGGTGTAGAAGGAGAGCCGTCTGTTGAGGTATTCTGGTCCGGTGTTGTGCAGTGCCTTGCGAGCGTGGGTGAGGAGTTTGAGTGTGATTCTCTTGTTGACAGGGAGCCAGTGCAGGTCTCCCAGGTGGGCTGTGATGTGGCTGTTGCGGGGGATGTCCAGGATAAGGCGTGTGGAGGCGTTATGCATGTGTTGCAGTCTTTTCTGGAGCTTGGCCTTGGTTCCTGCGTAGAGGGCGTTGCCGTAGTCCAGTTTGCTGCTTACGAGGGCTTGGGTGACCGTCCTTCTGGTTTCAGTGGGGATCCATTTGTAGATCTTCCGAAGCATGCCAAGGTTGTTGAAGCAGGAGGAAGAGACGGCATTGACTTGCTGGGTCATTGATAGCGATGAGTCCAGGATGAATCCCAGGTTTCGTGCGTGGTCAGTGGGTGTCGGTGCAGTTCCCAGTGCAACAGGCCAACAGGAGTCGTCCCATGCGGAGGGGGTGTAGCCGAGGATGAGGACCTTAGTTTTGTCAGAATTCAGTTTCAGGCAGCTGTTCTTCATCCATTCGGCAATGGCCTTCATTCATTCAAGATGGCATGGCAGATGTTCTGCCTTTTGTGTTTTTTGATTTTAAGATACCAAGGAACAATGTTGTGCAGGGCTTTTAGAATGAAAGCTAAGATCTTGAATAGACATTGTTCCTTCACTAGGAATCAGTGACAAATCTTCACACCACTTTGGGTGTGATGATGGTGTCCAGACTTTGGGATGAGCTATCCTGTTGTTTAATGATGTATGTGACAAATTGCGTTACTGGTTGAGGATGTGCTGCACAGTCGAGGCAATGTGCCATCAATGAGGCGTTTGCGATGCAAGGGCCTGTGTCAGGGAAGCTTTGCATACCAGCGGTTAAGATACGGGAAGCAATATTGATGCAGAGTCCTTGCGCTGAGAAAACTCTCGCAGCAGAGCTGATGCTTCGGTTCTGCTCGGCTTTGCTCCTCACAGCAGAGTAGATGCGTAGGTTCTGCTTGATCCACAGATGGGCCGGCAGAGCACCTTCAGTCCCAATTCAAGGGTCCAGGACTGGGGTGGCAGGATAGGACTCATAGATGACAAAGCCCATATACTAGGTTCAAGGTTGTCGGAGCCTTGTGTCCCTAAGGCTCTAGTCAGGAGGCCAGCCAACTAGCCCTTGGAGTCACTCTGTGATCATGGGTTCAACAGATGCAGGTCCAGTATTTCTCACGCAGGTAATAGGGCAGCAGGTCAGCACAGCAGGGCAGCTGCCCTGCAGAGCTACAGTCCAGCAGAGAGGCAGTCCTTTCAGCAGCACAGCAGTCATTCCTGGCAGAGTCTCCCCAGGTCCAGAAGTGTACTGAAGAGTTTGTGTCTGTGGTCCAATATTTATATCTGGGCCTTTTTAAAAGTGGAAGAAGTTTCTAGAGGTTTCCCTTTGAAGTCCATAGGCTTCCTGTCTTCCCTGTCCTGGCTCCAGTATAATTACAGGGGGTATGCAGCCTTTTGTGTGGAGGCAGGACACAGGCTAATCAGGTGTAAGTGGGGCTGTGCCCAGCTCCTTCCTTGGGTCCTGTCAGTGATGTTCCATCCAGGCACACATAAACTCTCTATTGTGTGTGGCTGTTTAGGAGAAATACATAAAGCCCAACTGTCAGCTACAACTAGTCATGTGGCCCAGAGACAGAATACAGGCACTGAATGGCTAAAGCAGGAAAATACATATTTTTAAAGTGGCATTTTCAAAAATGTAATTTCAAATCCAACTGCACCATGAGAGAGGATTTTCATTACAATTCCAAAGACTCCAAATGTGAATTGAGTACCTGCTCCCATTTGGAAATTATCACTTACTAAATGTAATAACATAACTCCAATGTTATCCTATGGGAGAAGTAGGCCTTGTAGTAGTGAAAAATTAATTTAAGGAATTTTCACTACCAGGACATGTAATGCTCAAATGTACATGTCCAACTTTTTAAGTACAATCAATCAAGAATTTATGAAGCACAGCAGATTACCAGTGAGGGTCTCAAGGTGCTGAAAAAGCAAGGAGAAAATAGGAGCAAAAACGATGCAGTAGCATGGGGTAGCTGGGCCTGGGACCTGCTCCCTGCCCTCAGGGCTGTCCAGGGCCTAACTTAGGGGTAACAAATGTGTATTAAAAAGGAATGTTTGGCCCTGGCAAAAGGTTTGTTTTGCCAGGTAGGACTGGCATTTTCAAATTCAACTCACAGGCTGCAGAGGCAGATCTGAGACATGTTTAAAGTGCTACTTAAGTGGGTGGCAGTGCTGCAGACCCACTAGTAACATTTAACTTACAGGTGCTAGACACAGATAGTGCCACTTTACTAGGTACTTACTAGTAAATGAAATATGCCAATTGGGTATACACTGATTCTAGCATGTTTTAAAGAGAGAGCACATGCACTTTTGCACAGGTTAGCAGTGGTAATGTGTGCAGAGTCCTAAAGCCAGCAAAAACAAAGTCTGCAAAACAGGAGGGTTTCAGGCAAAACGTTAGGGGGAAAACCACATCATTGATGCCTGGCCTTACAAAGTATATACGTTTCGGTTTAATGATCTCATGTGGCCATTTAATTATGTAAGTTAACTCCGCAAGTAGTGGGATATAACTCTCATTGTGGCCTGGTTGGCCAAATGCCTGTCCATTTCCTATCCTCTCAGATGGAAGCGCATGACAAATAGCTCCCAGATCATGTGCAGTCAATGTATCTGGCCTTCAATAGAGGAGTCCAGTGTTATGTATGGTGTGAAAAATTGGGTTACTGGTTGACTGGGGTGTAAGCCCTGGTCAAGCAGCAGCCACAATCCTTGTCAGGGTGAGGCACAAGCAAACCCCAAATTGACCAATGCTCAAACCCCTGGTAGCAAATATGTAAAGTATTTGTGCAACACCTCAAACAGTTACACAGTGAAAACACTAGACAAAAAAGATCTCACACCAAGTTATAAAAATAGAGCAATATTTAATAAATAAAACAGGACAAAACAACAAAAAAGCACTAAGTAGCACTGGAGTAATGAATTTTTAAAGAATAAACTTTAAAATAGCATTTAAAAGGAGAAAGCGTCAACCGCGGTTACGCTGGACTGGGTCAAAGTAAAAAGTTCAGGCCAACCATGACTGAGCATGTCGGATAGAGTCCCAAATTAGTCCTGCTGAAGGTTTACCTTTTCAAGTTTTGTGCCAAGAGTCCCGTTCATGTTGAAGAAGGTCACAGGGAGTAAGGGGAGTGTCGCAGACGGTGGTCAGCGTAGCGCAAGGAGCAGACCATGCATTGCGGAAGAGGGGGGGCTGGTGCATTGCGTTGGTCGTCATCAGCAGGTGGTCGATGCTGTGCAAAGAGACGGGCTGGTGGTGGCTTGCACTGAATATTCACGTGAGCGGCACAGTTCCTGTGTGAACAGGCCTGTTCCTGGTCACGCAGAGCCCAAAAGTTTGATGCCAGGTGCCTGGGGACACATCAAGGGTCCAGGACCTGAGAGGCACCACTTGGGAGGTCAGGTACTAGATGAAGACGAGTCCAGGAGATGTTGGGGATCCTTTTATATCCCTGAGGCTCAATTCAGGAGGCAAGCAGACTTAGCCCTTTCAGTCGTTCTGGGGTCCTGGGTTCAAGGTGTGTTGCAGATCCAGTTCTTATTCCCCAGGCAATAAGGCAGCAGGCAGAGTGGCAGTTCTTGTAGCAGCACAGCAATCCTTCTTCCTGGCAGAGTATCCACAGGTCCAGAAGTGTATTGAAGGGTTGATGTCTGCGGTCCTTCTTTTATACCCTGGTTCTGGCAGGTGGGAGAAGCTGACAGTGACTTTGAAGCGCATTAAATTACCTTCCTCCACTGCCCTTGCTCCAGGCTGGCTGAAGTGACAATGCAGGGCCATCAGTTTGTCTATGTGAAGGCAGAGCACAGGCTATTCAGCTATAAGTGGGGCTGTGCTTAGCTCTGCCCCCTATCCTGCCAGTAAATGGCTCAGGCAGACACACATAATCTCTATTGTGTGACTGTCTGAGAGGAATTCACAAAGTCTAACTGTCAGCTACACCCAGTCAACCCAAGGTAGGTTAAAGACCCAAAAGGGCTTAAGGCAGAAAAACACCAACTCTCTAAAAGTGACATGTTTATAATTGTGGTCAGAAACCTGACTTTACCATTAAATAGAGCTCTTCGCCACAATTCGAAAGACACCAAACATGAACTGGTAATCTCTTCCCATTTGGAAATTACACTTATAAAGTGTAATAGAGTAATTTCAGTCTTATCCTATGGGAGAGATAGGCCTTGTAGTAGTGAAAAACGAATTAAAGAGTTTTTCACTACCAGGACATGTAAAACTTAAAAGTACTTGTCCTACTTTTTAAAATATATTGCACCCTGCCCTCTGGGCTGTGGGGGCCTACCCTAGGGATGACGTATATGTATAAAAACAAAAGGAAGGTTTGTGCCTGGCAAAAGGTTTATTTTGCCAGGTCGAACTGGCAGTTTAAAATTGCAGTCAAACTGCAGTGGCAGGCCGGGGACATGTTTAAGGTGCTACTTAATTGGGTGGCACAATATGTTTAGCATTTAATTTACAGGCCCTGGGTATTTGATGTACCACTCTACAAGGGACTTAAAAGAAAATTAAATAAGACAATTCGTGTGAGCAAATTTAGCCATGTTTAGGGGATAGAGGATAAGCACTTTAGCCCTGGTTAGCAGTGGTAAAGTGCACAGAATCCTAAGGCCAACAAAAACAAATTCTGTAAAAGGTGGAGGGAAAAAGGCAAAACCTTTGGGGTGACCATGCTGAGGGGGCCAGGTCCATTATATGTTTACCATTCAAAGAGTTTAGTGTAAGTAACTGGATTGAAATTAGGGTATTCACTGCTATGATGTAACAGTAGTGGGTAACAGAAGTTGTCTCTCATTATTGTGACATCCCCATAGGATGCACTTTCCTCTTCTATGTTTCGCCACCTCACCTAGCTATCCAGAGAACCCAGCAAGGTTGCAAAAAGGTTGGTGGACTCAGATGCCCTTTGCTACCTCTCTTGGGTCTCCGCAGACCTGAGGGAGGTGGGAGAAATCAGCACTGTGCTTGTGTCAACCACCAACTTCCCTGTTATCTTGGGTCTCTATAAGTACTCACTGATCGAAAGGAATACCACACTGACCAGCAGCTCTCACAGAGCTGCTGCTGGCACGTGCTGACTCTGCACATATGAAAACAGAGAGCACAGCTTTGGAATAGAGGGAAGTTGATGGTAGGAGGCCAGGTTTTTTTCCAATTTAGATTTGAGCTCTGGGAAGGGTATATACATGGGTTGGTGTGGATGAGAGGAGGGTTGGTCATTTTTTAAAACACATTTTTGGGGGTTGGGAGAAGGTGGTGTGGGTTGGTGACAAGGGCCTAGGTAATTTTTTGTATAGAATAAATGTAAAGGGTCCCAGGAGGTCAGGTATTTTGTTATTTGTGGGATGGGAGGCCATGTAATGTATGCTCCCCATTACTCCCCTGTCCATGCATAGATTTTGGATGCAGGATCATATGACGTGGGGGGGGGACATACACAATATAAAATTAAAGGTGGTTAAAAAGTGATTAACAGGAATGTGCTTTAGCATTAGGTTTTAAGTGGCATCATAGACCACTCAAACTCCGCTTTTGTTGTCTGTTTGATGTCACTCCGAAGTCCTCTGTTAAAACATCTCTGTAACTCACAGTTACAGATCTATAATTCTATATATTATGTATGTCTTCCATTGAAGGCCTTTAGCGTGAATAGTAAGATTCTAAACCTGCTTATTCACTGCTATCACTTAGCAACAATAGGTACCAAAAGTTGTTTCCAACTATTTCTAAGTGGTAAGGGTATTCCAGGCTGCTCTGAATGGGCTCCCAGAGTCTATTGGCGCCGTAGTGCAGAGAGCAAGGCATCAGGTGGGGAAAGGAGGGAAAGCAGAGAAGGTGGTGGAGGTGGGTAGCAGGATACCCAATTTGTATTTTTAATTTGTGGAAAGGAAGGCCTTGTTACATGGCTCCCCATAATTCGACTGTCCCTGTGTATATGTGTAATGCTTAGAGATTTGCGGACCTACATATCATTAAATTATAGATGGGTAAAAACTATAATTCACATGGACTAACCCACACAACCTTTGATTCCCTCACAAATGCCATTATTACGGCACAGACCTAGATAAGAGGGGAACCCAGAGTGGGTGACAATTATTTCCATACCTGTAGAAAGATGTACAGGCACTTATCATTCAGCATACTGGCCTGAGTTCAGTCCACAGATACCATTAGTAGGTGAACTTAGCTCTCTGTAAATAAACTGCTAAGAAGACATCATCACATATTTTGAAATGGGTCAGCAGTAGATATGGGCTAAATATTCTGGCAAAGGCCTAAACTGGTGGAGTCTGCGTGTGCCAGCACTCCATTTGGTAATTTAGAGTTTACATATTTTTGCACCTGAACTCCATATTGCTGGAATGTTCCTACATCTTCTTGGACTTCAACGCTGTCTGCTTGGGCTTGTCAGAATGACCTTAACACTGGGACCAACTCTGATTGGTTGACAAGCAATCAGATATTGTTCTTACAACTACATACAATTCAAACAACACTAACATTCCTCGTCCTTGAGAACCTACATTTATCCAGATTGATGATATTGAAGTCACTTGATCGTATCACCTTCTTTGGGACTGATATATTGCCACTCTCCCGGGATTACCTAGGGGTTTTTATTACTATTACCATGGTGCAGGTGGAAGACCGACTTGGCAATTACAGGACCACCTAGCTCAGGTTCATTGATGTGGACAATACCTGGCTCTGTACCTAGCTGTGTGTCAGGACCTTGGAAGATTTAGCGAAGGTCCACCTTCAGTGTTCATCATCCATCTCGCATGATTACTCTAGAGTAGGGCCTGACCCCAATAGATTCAGATTCCATGTGGCGTCTATTCCTCTCCAACTCTATCTTGAGTTGCATATGACATCTTGGGAGCCAGAAGACCTTCAGGTTATCCTCCCACTAGTGGGTTCAGTCTAATGATGGGTTTATAGTCTTGGTTCTTTAAGGCTATTGTTCCATTTCTCAGGAACGCCTATCCTAGTTGAGGCTCCCATGAGAAATTCATGGCTGTCAATCCCTTAACTCCTGGTCGCACTGGACCACAGAGTTTGCCTTGCACCGTATCTTTTACAATCTACCTCTACTTTGAGTTTTACTCATCTTTCCTCAGAGCATCCCCATGTCTGTAACTTCAGACACTGCCTTCAGTCCGGGCTTCGCCCATCCATACCGCAGACCCTCACTGTCACTCAGAAAGGCAGTGGTGTCACTCCCTCCTTCTAGGCACACTGAATGATGCAAACCCCATGCAAAAACATGAGAGCTGGTTTCTAAACTTCTGCATGCTCATAGGAAATTATCCCTCCCTTCTGAAGGACAGAGGACTTCAGCTGTGGCCGATGAGGACCTGCGTTTTGTTGACGAGCACTCTGGGCTGCAGCGGAGCTGCCACAGGGTTAATAAAAAAATGAAGAGAATTGGAGGGAGGGTAGGCTATGGGGAACTTTTGCCCATCATGAGATCTCTTGAGGCTCTAGCAGCCTTGCATCACAGTATGCATGAGAACACAACTGCAGTTTATTACTCCATTTGGGGGAAAACACTGGTCCAGCTCTGCCCCATCAGTGAATCATATCAAATTATGTAGTCCTGCATCCCAAGCGGGAAAGTCCTCCTTGAAGAAATGAAAGGGGTGCAGGTGTTTTTAAATAACTGTGTACTGGATCAACCATGCTTCCATGATATAAATTGGATAGAAAACCAGATTGTAGTGAGGCTGTAGGCAGGCAGCGGTACTGCTTAGCTGTAGTAAAGGTCCCTTGAGTGGCCAGATAACCCGAGAAGACCAGGGTGTGGGAGTGTGCAGTTCTTCCCTGTGATATGGTAAGTTATTATTCTATTTATAAAGCTCCCTGTTGCCCACTGCGGGACGTCTTAGCGCTGTTTGCGGAGTCTGAGGGCAGACAGTTTACTTAGGTTTTGAGTTTATTTCTGAAGTAGACACTGAATTGTCTAACTTCATTTTGGCAGTGGTAGTCAAAGAATATCTACATTCTTGACCCATCCCAGAGTTTTCTGCCTTCAGCACAGCTGCAGATAATTTACCTTCGACCCAGCAGCTTTTCAACTCTATTCCTATCTTCTTTGCATTTCAGTTCGTTTCTTTTGTTACGGAGGTGACTCTGCTCTTCTTTCCCAGTCTTTCACATGTCCAAGCTTTGATTTTTGCCTTTGTTCTTAAGTTCAAAGGTTTGCATTGAAGTACTCCTTTTCAAGGAAGAACCTCATCACAATTCTTCATGGATGCTGGCGCTGCAGCATGCTATGCACAGACTCAGATGCTACACTGCACGAACAGTAACTCATGAAATCGGGAGAGAACAGGAGCTTCTCAGTCAGTCTGGGGCAATAATGTCTACAAGGCTTTTTTTGGTTCTGCTTCTTCAGGTGCATGACAGTTTCCCCTGAGGGGCTCTCTGTGCAGTACCCATTGGAGACCGAACAGTGATGCTCATCTATCTGTTTTACTGTGGCGATGCAAGCCACACTCTTTAGCCATTTACACTCATTTCATCGCCATGCTTTACTGTCAGGCGTTGTTGTGCTTATGCTGTGATTTCCTGTTTATTTGGGGTTGAAGCACGCCATGTGTGTAGTAGCGCTGCAAAGGCTTCTGAGCGCTTGGCGCAAACAGGAGTATCGCCACACCGTCCACCTGGGGAAAGATGTAATGCGGAGCAGGCAGAGTAATTGATTCCAGGAGAGTTTGTGCTTTGTGTGTGACCATGCGCCTGGATGCGCAACAAATCCAGGAAGCACTGTCCATCCTGCAGTGCTTCATTTGTGAAACATTGAGTGCCAGGGTCCTCGTTGCACTGACCATGACCCATCAACACACCTACTAACCATCACACTCTTACAAGTGTGACAATTCAGACTACTCCAGGCCTCCACAGCTATAACTATGGCTTGGGCGGCAAGAATTAATTATTTTTAATGTGTATTGAATTAATAAACAATTGTTGTTGTGCTGATATCTAAATTAGCAAACAGCACCACAGTGTGGCAGACTGTTATAAGTGCTGGTGCTGACAATTAAGTGCTGGGGCTGAGCGCCGGAATCCACCTGCTCAAATTAAGCAGTGCCATAGTGAGCGATGGACTATGTGGGGCCAGTTGAATGAGCAGGCCCCATGAAGGCGAGGGCAACAACTGCCAGGGGTCTGAGGAGTACAGCAGCGGTCCAGTCCTTGGAGGGGTGTGTAATCCACACATGCACCAAGTAACGCAGTTCCCTCACGGGCCCCAGCGCTTGAGGCGGCCACCCCTTAAACGTGCTTACCCTGATGTGATGCACCAACTCAAGAAATATCCCCCGTGAAGTTTGTAAACAAAAATCATCTACTTTGGAGTCTTTTGTCCCTTTGCAGACCTTCGGCTCTGTATACAAACTGGGCCGTTGGCTCCTCCTCGGCCAGCCCCGGCCCCCCGGCCCCTCCGGGGTTAGGTTTCTAGGAAGGCCGCATGTAACACCCGCCGCCTCCCCGCCAGCGGCGCCCCGGCCCCCGCGCGTAAAGGCGAAGCATATGGGCGCCATACGGTCCCTGTCATGAGCGTCGCCGAGCGGCACCGTCGTGACAGGAGAATCAGTCAGAGTTTCTGACGGTCTCATGACCACCATATGCGCCCGCGGCGGCGACCCCCGCTAATGACTGCGCCGGGGAGTGGACGGTGCGGCCGGCGATGGGGGCGAGAGATAACAGCAACCATAGTACCCCCGCGTGCCCGTGGACTGATGCATTGAGTGGCTGTTTGCCATCTCTCAAGCTGGCAGCCCCCGACAGCCTTTATTGCTTTTCTATGAGGAGGGACGTCACGGGGGTCATGTGTATCGGCCAAGACAGGTAGCCGCCAAGCCCGTGGCGTCCCAGGCCCTCAGAGGAAGCCTGGACAACCTCGCGCAGGTTCATCTATGTCATTGTAATTTATGCATAAGGAGACAAGTATTAACGTGCCCGTATATTCATTAATGCATACACGTATCTCGCATGAATCAAGCCTCTGACCTCACGTTTGTATTCCCCACACCATGATCTGCTCCACATGGTTTCAGCCGTCTGTTCCCCAATGAAAAGGTGCCTTAGTGGCCTGCTCTGGGGCACGTTTTTTTGTTCTTTTGCTGTAATTTACATGCACACCTACAGCGCCTTACTGACATTTGTACGGTCTCTGCGCGCTTTCGAAAGCCTAGTGCTCACAGGCGTAGTCATTGTCAGTGGTCTGTGGGCGTAATATTTCTTGTGTTTCGTATTTTTTTAAAGGAGATTCGTATTTAAAAACGAATATCTCATTACTGTGTATCTGGTTTCTTTGCACTGTGACTGGCAGTGGTCAGGTGAAGAATTGAAGGTGTTGTATGCAGCGCTGTACCTACACAGTGAGTTACGCAGAGGATTGTAACTTTGCGTGAAGCCCCGCGAGTACTGGAGGCATGGAATAACTAGGAGGCATATCTTCAGAACGGGGAGGATTAGCCTGCAAACCAATTTTGACCTAAGTGAGAAATTTCTTGAGCACATTTATACCAATTACATGTTCTTGATGCTAATAATGGTACCCAGGGTGGGGAAGGGGCCCCACCCCTAAAACCTTTTTTCCAGACAGCAAGAGTGTCTGTCAGGTTGAGCAAAGGTCAACCTGACCATGATTCTTCATGATCGGGTCAAGCAGCCAGGCTCGGTTATGTGCTGACTGCACAGATGAGCCAAAATTTGCTGGGCTGAAGATTTCACAGCTCACTGGGCTCCGGAGCCCAACAAAGTCTTCTGTGAACCTACCCCTCATGACAAGGGGGAGCGCCACTGGTACACTTGGACCAGGGCACTTCAATGTTTAGCCCTGAAGTGCCCATGCCTAAGTGTCCATCAGTGACTCTCGTCAGACAGTGGGGTGGGGTCAGTATGTGTGTGCCAGTGTGAAAGAGAGTGTCTGGATGCCCGCTCCACCCCTGCTGCCCATTACAGGCCACCACTGGTGAAATGCATTAGGTAATAGCCTGGTCTTGAGCTGTTTTTTGCGGGCCAAAAGATTGCTAAGTCTTTGCATATGTTTTAGTGGAGTGTTTCAAAATGGCTAAGCTTGCATATCAATAGCATGCTTTTTTCGATCTCACAAACCTTAAACAGGAGGTCAGCAGATGAGCAACGCTACACCTGTGTAGCATCAGCCGTTTGTCCATCAGCACTACAGATAGAAAAAGAAATTGACATCTCTGTGAACTCAGGCTGTGTTCTTCCTAAGATAAACTAATTCTAAACCATCTTTTTAACAAATAGTGCTTTATCACTCCCTAAGGCAGCTGAAAAATCAGATGAATGACTGTAAGTTAACAAAACCTTCTCTTGTTCAGCATTTCAGGGGGTAGTAAGTGCACTTAATAGCACAGCACCACCATTATACCTCCAGCAGGGCCATTTTGGTTATTCTGAGCAGGAATCTCGTCTTTAAGGGGGTCAGTTTCCGAACATCTAAGCAGAACTGGCATACTTTCAAAGGGGCATTCACAACACCCCGCAGCAGTGTCATGTGTAGCAGGGCTTTCATGTGATAACAGTGCATGGTACATGCAAGACGGGCCTGATTGCTTGTAAAAATGTCCACATTTAAAATCTGAGTGTATACAGGCGTAGGGCTAGAAAAGCAGACCAACTGTTTGAAAGGTAATGCAAACAATTGTGCGCTAGGTAGCAGCGGTGGCCGCCGCAAATCTTGAGGGGCGGGCACGGGGAGGGACAGGGGAATAAAAAAAAAAAATAAAAAAAACAACTTACCTCTTCCCGCCGCCGCCCCGCTCCTCTTCTACTGGTGTCCCAGCATTTACTTCGACACCAGCACAGGCTCTCCAGCACTCCTAAAGCTAGCATGAAAGCTGCGTCAGGATTGGTCTGAGCGACTTGGACTGCCGCTCAGACACTGCCCTGGGGTCTGTGCAGTTTTTCCAGCCCAGCTGTTCAACACAAGACAGCTGGCCAAACTAACATGTGCAGTTAGGTGCACTCTCTCCTCCTCCCCCTCCCCACCCTGACCTTCCCCCTCCCATGGCCCAGCCCCGCCCTTCCCTTCACAAACTGCTGGCGGAGACAGCAGCTGAAAGATATAACGATAAAGAAATACCATTTTAATTTTTAGCTCCTGGCCTAGCCACAGGGGGATGGCGCTCTTTTGCCATTGCGAAGGAGCTGCCCCTGTTAGGTAGCCATATTTTGCACAGTTTTTGTGGCAAAGCAGGATTGATCCCTTCTTGCTGCATAGGGCATCAATAGCAATAGATGGTATTTAATGAACTGGTGCTGGGCTGGGGTTTCAAACATGGACTGGTTGAAGAGGGATAGTACTGAAGGGCTAAATTTCAGCAACTCATCCGATAACAATCTGTTTAGGTTTGAAGCGTTTATAGAATGCTTGACTGCCCAGCCTGGGCTTTCTCACGCTCCACAAGGTAGCAATATAAAAGCAAAAGGGCCTTGAACTAAAACAGCCAGGTCTTAAGCTTCTTCTTGAAAATGGTCTCAGATGGACACAGACGCAACTGAGCTGGAAGTGATTTCCAAAGTTTAGGAGCCAAAACCCTAAACAAACCACCACCTGTCCAGGCTCCCTTGTACTGTTGGACACAAGATAGCCTAAGATCTGCTGCTCTTAGAGCTCGTGGCTGAAAGTAAGGTTGAATCAATTTATGGATGGACAAGGCCCAATGTAGAAGAATGCCACAAATATAATACACATATTTTAGATTTAATTCCAATTCTCAATTGTCAACCAATATAATTGAGTCAGTGAGGGGAAACAGCTGCATTTCTTGGAATCCTTATTAATAGATGTGCGGCTGCAATCTGAACCGTCTGTAACCTGTTCATAGTTTTTGCAAAATTCCAAGATAGAGAACTTTACAGTTGTCGAGACGAAAGGTTATAGTGGCCTGAACCACTGTTTTCTGAGTACGGATCGGTAAATCGCCCATAATTTTATTAAGACACCTTAGTAGGCCAAAACAACATGGAGATACCTTTTCATATTACAGTATACTGGAGCACTCTAACAGTTTGTTTAAAAAACACTGTTTGAGGACAAATTTGAGAAAAGTAAGTCCATAAGTCCAAAGTAATATGATATATTTTTATCGTCTTTATTGTGTTTGCACACTTCCAACCAAGTAGATAATCATCAGCCGATACCTATTTCGTTCCCAATAGGACATTTTGAAGATGTATGAGTACAAACTGCATTTCCTATTGCTTTAACAATAATACATGAGCAAGTTGATATAGGTGCAGAGTACCAATTTCTTGTAGGTTATCTCTCCTGTGACCTATACTACAGTTAGATTCTTCATAATAGCAATTGTATTTGTCCTCATCTGTTTGTCATCAATATTTCCAAGCTCACAATGGAGTGGTGTAGCTGTTCTGTCGTGCTATGCTGTCATAGAGAGCCCTGATAACCCCAGTCCAAAATGAAATGTTGGAAGGCTACATTGTTATCAGGCAGAATTTAACTGTCTAATAGGCCACAGGAGAGATCACATTAGGTGGAATATTGCTCTTAAAAAATGTAAAATGCAGAAAGACAAAATGGCACACTAGAATTGAGAAAAAATAATCTTGTGTCAAAGAGTAGTGAGGATGACTGTTTTTTTTATTTTTTGTTGGATGTATTCTATTTATAGCTCTACATCCCTCGCAAAGTCAACCAATAAAGACCTCTTCCTTAAGGGCTGCACTTCTAGGTGTTTTTATGAGGCCAGGGACACCCACAGCGTTAAAGGAAATCTGCCCACATGCCAATGGGAAGTCTGCAATGGTTTATTAAGAAATAAAAAATCGTGAGAGTCACAGACACAGCAACAAGGAGATCCCTAGCATCCCAAATGAGTATAAGCTACACTAGTAGGGGAAAGAAAAATGCATAGGTTTTCTCATAGTGACCTTCAAGGGATATCATATAATGAAGCTGTAAGAAGAATTCAGCAGCTTAAGGAACTGAAATCATTGGAGAATTAGCAGATGACCTTAAAATAGATTTAAAATTGTAAACTTTCAGTGCTGAGAAAGCTAATCAGAATTTCTTGCCCGACGTGCCAGCACGAAAACGATGCTTTACAAGTTGTGCTCATAGACGGTCACAACTTGAAAGCATGGCTAGCATTGAACAGAAAGATGGCGGCATAATTTACAGTTATTCTAGGGCAAAACTTTACAAATTTACAACAGTTAGCCACTCGTCTGCCATTTTATATAGCGGTAACACCATATTCAATTAATTTTATTCCCTGGTGTCATCCGAGCTGCAGGGCATGTTCATGTCTTTGAAGGGAATTGCATTGCTGAAGGTTTGCTGATGTATTGGGATGCATGGCTAAGTGTTATTTGTAGGTCCCCTTACCATTCCTTGCATGGGTGTCACCCTAAGTTTTTGTTACTGCATCAAGTGTAAGAAAAACAGGGTGATAGACTGTGGAAGAACAACACTTTAACTGCGATCAACTGAAGCTCAAACAGTCCGACCGCAAAGGTAAACTCTTCCGTGGTGGCGTAGCGCATGCAAAAAACCTATCTCCGGAGAAGATGCTTGTGCAATATTTTCAGCAGCCTCTCAAAACAACCATGCAGTTAGGAAATAAAGAATCTCAAAAGTCCAAATGAAGTTTAACTGAGTCGATAAATGTATCAGACGATATAAAGAAAGCAATTCTGTCCTACAGAAGAGCACTGGAAAAATACATTCAGTACTATCATATGATAGATGCAAAAACGCGAACAGATTACAAAAAGTTCTCCATGTGTTTGTTCATCTCAAAGTTCACAAAGTTATTTCCACAAGTTCTGGTAGCATTACTTCCTTGCAGAAAAGGCATCAGCTTTTCAGGACTGACTCCTCAAGTCTACAATTTTCAGTGGCGGGAGGCATGCCACATTTCAGGCTTCCGTGACCATAAGGAAATACCCAGTTCAGACTGGTTGTAAAGACTTTTTCATAGCAGGCAACAGATTTCTCTGACCTGAGAGTGGTTTGCACCTTCTTGCTGCAGGGGGGATTTTCAACGAGGACAAACAGAGGAACTGTCCAGCTCTAAATGGAAATGGAAATGGAAATTCCAGGGCGTCTGCATGTTTTTCTGGAAAAGCCTTGTGTGTCAGCAGGAGGCTGACACTTCCGGTCATTGAGAACATACAAGAATAGCAATTCCAAGATATAAATATAGTTCTACATTCCTCAGGCAGGCATGCAGGAATTCTTCCAACAAGCATCAGGCATGGAACGATTTTCTCTTCTCTCAGGCACGCTCTCTGGAGAAGGTCAAACAGGGTTTTTTATTTTTTTAATAAACCAGTCAGCTATTGGGTAAAAGGTTTGCGCCGAACCTAAAAACAGAATTCCCAGCCTTTCCCGGTGCTTTGTAAATGTAAACCATTTCTTTTTCTGGGAACATTCTAACATTCTAACTACTTTGCTAAAGTTCCCTGTACATTGAAAGCGAGCATTGCAGTTCCCTGCATCCGTTGAATGGAGCTTTTCACTGTTTACTAGCTCCACTCCTGGACAGTACAGCCCATCTCACTAAGCTCCTGGAGGTCTCCTGTGGAGCAGGCGCCATAGAGACTGGTAGAATTCAGGTTCTCATTATAAAAGAGGGTTTATGGAAACACAGATGTCCCACTTGAAAGTCATTAAAGTGTTTGTCTTCCCTAACTTGGCTGTTATGTAGCTGGTCTTCTGAAGTCCCGAAGTGCAGGCTCATCCTTCAGAAGGGTAAGAAAGACGTGTGATATTAGACCAACGTGTGTCTCTTGTGATGCACCCTGGTGAGCTCAGACAGAATATTTGCCATAACTCATTTCTGTTTTAAGTATCTTAAGTAAAGGAAATCTAATGTCATCAATGAGGTTTCCAGACCACTAAACATATGGCCTGCATATTTGGTTTGCTGTTAATTATCCTTTAAACGTTAGGTATTAAATGCCTGCTAACAGTAAGGGCTCCTGGATGAGGTGTAATGGAATATGTGCGATTCTAAAAGTACATTTTAAGGTGCAGGTGGGGAAAGAGTTTCTTTAATTTCCACACCCCATGCCTGGGCTCTGTTCAGCACCACAGTAGGCCTGTGTCCTGGCAGTTTTTAAACAAGAGTAGCAGTTATGACAATTCCAAAAACAACACAGGACATGATTGTCCTAATTTATTAAGCTGCAGCCATTGAGGAGGTCAAAATACCTCTTGTACAGAGCGGGGAATTGGTTCACTTCCAAAGGGTACCAATTGCTTAGTATCGTTAAATGGGTCCTGACAACACAAATGCAATCCTGCAGTGTTTGACTGGCTCACACCCAGGTGATGCACCAATAGAATAGTGTGTTTCCACCACCTTGTGCCATGAAGCTGAGAGCCAGGTCCCTTCTCACGAGCTGAATGTGGAGGGCCCCTCATAATACTTCAGACAAGTACTACCTTACGATCTTTGATGTCAGAGGCTCTCCAGGAGAACCCTGAGAGGACGGTAAGTCCTGCATGTTCTATTGCCTTCTGTTAACCCCCAATCTAAATCTCACTCAAGTATTTCCACTGGCACTCGCCATTCTAAAAGTGATGTCAGAGACACTAACCAAACTGCTGATGCTTTGGTCTCCATGCACCCTTCAGCCCTAAGATGAAATGCAGGTCCCACACAATAAAAACAGCAAAACGGGCTCCAAGGTCAGTAAGGATGCCAGCTGAAAGTCCTTCACTAACATACCTAGAAAATACTCCCAAGCACAAAACCCTGTGTGAAAATATTCATAAGGATTGCATGTGGCCGCCGCCAACTGCATTCCATTTACAGGCCTGCCCATGTTTTTTAACAGAATCCTTAACACAATCCTGGTTTGCACAGCAGAGGAGCCTTCCACCCTGTGGCTAGCAACCTTGCATTGTGAGCAGGACGTCATCAAAAGGAAGGGACTGCACAGTTCTGACATTGACCTAGTTCCTGAGACTCAATGCCTTTGTAGCTAAGATCTTTGCCATAAACTGTTATTGCCTATCTGTCAAACGTACTCTTAGGTCAGCATGACCTTGTGGTCGGTACAGGGTAAGCTTTTGTGTTGCCTACAATTGTTACCTCAATTTTTTGCTCTTTTTTGTTGACATTTTGTAATCTCCCATGACTTGTGTACTTTTTTTTTTATAAACAAAATTTTATTGTTTTTAACATAGAAGTGCAAGACAGTTGACACAGATAGCTCAGTGAGCTCCAGTTCCAGGGCATCATTAAAAATTGACAGTAAAAGGTTCCAGAAGACAAACAGCGATTCAATGATTGATCGTCCCGGCCTACCACAGCATTCCCAGCCATCGTCCCCAAACCCTGTCATGTTTCCGAGGACAACCCCTGGATCCGTACACCAGCTTTTCTTGGCTTGCGCACCAGTCCACTCCCCTCCTCCATTCTTGAACTGACGGACCCGTAGAAGAGTTCCAGGCAGCAGCAATTTCTCTCTTTGCAACCAGCAGGGCCGTACCTGCGAGAGCACGTTTCGCTTGCGCTCCCCCATTTCCTCCATCACACCCAACAAGATTAGTTTTGCGGACAGCTGCATCTCCTGCCCCAGCACCTCGCTCAGTTCGCGGACTACTTTGCCCCATATATATCTGTAACACTGGACAGGACCAGACCATATAAAAGAAATCCACTGGCTCCCTTGCACACCGTTGACATTGAGCAGTAGAGCGTAAACCAGCCCGGTGTAGCCTGATTGGTGCTAGATATGCTCTGTGTAAATAGTAGAATTCCACTGCGCGAAGTCTCGCTGACACCGCCAGCACCCTTGGCGCCATCAAAGCCTCCATCCATTCTGACTCCTCTAGTGCCCCCACCCATGAGTCCTATTTGGTTCTAGTTGAGACCAGGTTCCCCGGAGCATTGTTAACTAACATTTAATAGACCCGTGAAACACCTTTCCCTCCTAGACTCCCCATGAGCAGCTTACCCTCGAGAGGGCTGAACTCCGGCAGGCCGCCCGCGGTCAGCAAGTGCTCTCCCAGAGCGTGCCGAAGCTGGAGGTATTTAAAGAACTGCGTCTGAGTTAATTGAAAGTCTGCCTGCAGTTCCTGAAATGATTTCAATACATCACCCTTCCACACATCCCCAACCAATGAAATACCCAACAGGTCCCACTCCACAAACCCCTCCAGGGCCACCCTCGCACTTAACCATTTCCCCCTCCATAACGGGGTCTGATGGGTGACAAGGGAATTCCACCGGGTATGCCTTAACGCAGTGCCCCACGCCAAGAAAACCACCTTAGTTGTCGTTTCCATGTCCCGCGGGAGGGGTGCGCCGTATAGTACGTCAAGGATACGCAGGAAGCCCAAGATCTCCAACTCTACCTGATAGGCCGGGTCAGCCCACCCTCATGAACCAATCATGAATCACCAGCAGCTGGGTCGCCAGATAATATAGATAAGGATCAGAGACACCTAGGCACCCATCGTATATTCCTCTCCGGCAGTGTTGTGCCGCCACTCGATGCCTGGCCCCCTTCCAAAGAAACAGTGTGGTGGTGCTCTCTAAAGCTCTAAACCAGGAGCGTTGGATTGGGAGGGGAAAATTCTGGAATACATATAGCAATCTTGGCAAGACCAACATCTTGTATAGGGCCACGCGGCCCACACATTTAGCGGCAAAGCCTGCCACCTCTGCAAGTCTGTCTTGATGCGGGCCAAGAGTGGGGACAGATTTCTGGCCCACGTTCAGCTCAAGCAGAAGGGTTACCCAAATACCTAGATATTTAAAGCTGAGCCTACGTAAGGGTATCTTGTCCTGCCAATCAAAACAGTCACGCAAACTCGCCAGAGGGACCAACACTGACTTGGCAGGGTTCATTTTAAGTCCGACACCTGCTCATAGCGCTGTAACAGGTGGAGACTTCGTGGGCCTGATATACTGGGCTCTTCCATATACAATAGGACGTTGTCTGCATATAGAGCTATCCTGTCTTCCCGAGAGAAACCCCATCTCCAGCCGCGATATATTGGATCTGACCTGATCATCTGAGCTAATGGTTCAGTCGCTAAGGTGAATAAAAGGGGAGAAGGGGCACCCCTGCTGCGTGCCCCGACGAACTTCAAACACTGAGGACAGGGTCCCATTAACCAGCACATGAGCTGAGGGGCTAGCATACAATGCTCGAACCAGGCAGCGAAAACTTGGTCCAAAACCAGCCCGCCGGAGCACCAAAAAGAGAAACCCCCAATCCACTGAATCAAAGGCTTTCTCAAAATCTATAAAAAGAAGAGCAAGGTCTCGGGGTAGCCGGCAGCGCTCCGCCAAAGCTACATGCAGTCGGCGGATGCAGTGCCGGGTGCTACAAGTTGCCATAAACCTGCACTGGTCGGGGTGTATTAGTTGCGGCAGAACTGGCTTGAGACGAGCCGCGAGAATAGTGGCGTAGATTAACCTCATTGTTAATCAACAATATCGGCCTATAGTCTGCACATTGTAATGATGGGGGCTGGGTCTTAGGAAGCACCACAATGGTGGCAATGTCCAGCTCCTCTGGGAATGACACTTTTTTCTCTACCTCTGCAAAAAGTGCTAGTAGATGCGGCAACAAATCTTCCCTGAACGCTTTATAGTACTCAGATGGGAAGCCATCGGGACCCGGAGTTTTCCCGGCTCCCAATGCAGAAATAGGGGCCCCGATTTCCTCCACATTAACCGGCTCATCTAGGATCTGCACCTCCGCCGCAGGCAGTCGCGGAAG
This sequence comes from Pleurodeles waltl, assembly GCF_031143425.1. Taxonomy (NCBI): domain Eukaryota; kingdom Metazoa; phylum Chordata; class Amphibia; order Caudata; family Salamandridae; genus Pleurodeles; species Pleurodeles waltl. Next base: position 1,068,593,694 of record NC_090439.1, on the reverse strand, counting down.
GGGAGCGTCCTCCAGCAGCCGGCAGGCCTGGCCCGGTTCAATCCGCGTCGACGCCCGATACAATGTCTGGTAGTACCGGGTTGATGGCATCAGCTATCACTGCGTGACCTGCGATGCAGCCCTCCCCTCTCGTCATAGATTTCAGGGATGATCTTAGAGGGTCGGTGGTGAGATACCAGCCAGTATAGCAACTTTCCAGTTTTGTCCCCCCAACCGTAGATCCTCGCAGTAGTAGCCCTCCACAAGTGCTTTGCAGCCTCTAGAGATTGATCTCAGATTTCCTCCTGGATTAATAGGAGCGGACGCGCTGCCTCTTCACTGGGTCTTGCATCATTTTCCTTCTCTAAACCCATCACCTGCAACTCCAACCGCTCAATACTTTGGGCTCGCGAGCGCTCCTGATCTCGTATCAGGCCTCTAGCCGCATCTCGTAGGACCGCCTTACTCGCCGCCCACAGGGTTCCTGAAGAAGCCCCGGACCCCTCGTTCAAGGCGAAGTATTCGCGTTGTGCCTGTCGTAACTGCTCAACGTAGGCCCTGTCCTGCAAATACCACGCATTTAGTCGCCACATAGGACGGGTCAATGACCGGGCATGGCCCACGACGAACTGGATGGGGGCGTGGTCGAAAATTCCTCTAGCTAGGATATCAATGTGGGAGAGGCAGGTGCAATCCGTACTTGGCAATAGCACCAGATCAATTCTAGATTGCGAGCCGTGAGCCACCGATGTATGGGTAAACTGCCGCCGTCTCGGATGCCACATCCGCCAAGCATTGCAAAGCCCCGCCGACCGTAAGCCATCCCGTGATTCCCGCCGCCATTGTTTGCCTGTAAGTTGAAAGCGGACCAGCTACATCCACGACAGGGTCTGGGGCCGCGTTGAAGTCTCCTCCCAGCATAGTTAGTCCCGGAGGCAAGTCTAGAAGCAGTTTGGTTAGGTCTTTAAGGGTTCCTCGCACTATTGCGGGAGGGGCGTAGACACTAACCAAATTAATCGTGACACCCTCTGCCTTTCCAGTGATGGCCACACAGTGTCCCTGTCTGTCTTTCCATACCTGGATTTTCATTATTGGAAATGAAAGGTGCAGTAATATTGCCACCCCGCGACCCGCGCGCAAACCCCGCGTGGTACACTCTATCGAAACCTCTACGGGCCAAAAAGGGGCAGTGATCCCCTGAGAGGTGCGTCTCCTGTAGCAGGAGCACATCAGGTCGGTAGGATGTATAAAGCTAAAAACTGCGGTGCGCTTAATTTTGTCTAAAAGACCATTAACGTTCCATGAGATGATCTGCGCAGACTCATAGGAATGGTTGCTTTTTAATTCGGCAGAGCAGTTCCCGGAATGCGCCGCCCCTTGGCTTGGAGCTCCCCCCTTGTGGTACCCCCATCGCAGCTGAACGAGTGCCCCTATTCTGTCAGTTTTGTTCAATGCGTCTCCTATCCTTTGCACTTGCAAACAAACACAAACATACCGACATGGTAAGAAACAGTAACACATACCTTAGAACAAGGCCCAAACTCCCTTTCCCCCTAACTCCCGCCCCACCCCATACTTCCCCCCCAGAAGCATCTGTCACCCATATAATGCACCTCACTCTCGAACATAGAAAGGTATACCATTAACTGATTGAACAGTGGTGGACCCCTCCATAATTTCGGATCAAAACATTAAAACACAGTAAATGGTAATTAATCGTTGGCAATATTGTCTCTCATCCAGGCAATTGGCACCCTCCCAGATTTATCCATCGTCTTACAAAGTTACAGCGCCGAACTGCAGGACAGATCCGAGTCATTCAGTAACCCCGACCGGGCCCGCAGTGTTCCGGATGGGTCCGAACTCCCCCCGACCTCCCCAAGACCCACCAGTGATCGCCGGCTCTGTGGTTCAATGTGCGCGGTCTCCAAGGGGGAAGCCGAGCGGAAGCTCCGGTGCGTCCTGCGCCGACTGGAGCTCGTGCGATGGCGCTGACCAGGCGGCTGCTTTTGTTGTTGGCTCGGCTGCACTCCTTCACACCTTGGGCTTGACCTTTTGTTGAATGGTCCAAGAGGGACCTCCTCCATCAACCAAGTCCATGCCGCGGCCGGCTGCTCAAAGAAGTGTGTTTTGTTTCCATGGACTACACGGAGTTTCGCTGGAAACAGGAGATGGTATGATATGTCCATTGCCCTCAGTTTCTGCTTTACTTCGGGAATGAGCGGCGCTGTTGTTGCACATCCCTAGTGTAGTCAGGAAAGAGGGGGACCTTCGCCCCATTGCAAAAGAGGTCTCCCCTGGACCGTGCTTCCTGCAGTACAGCGTCTTGGTCTTTAAAGTTGAAGAGACGGAGTATCACCAGCCTGGGCGGAGAGTCTGGTGGGGGCTTAGATTGTAAGGCCTGTGGGCGCGCTCGATCGCAAACCATGGTGTAAGACGGTCCACCGGCATCCAAGTTTGGAACCAGTCCTCTAAAAAGGTGACCAGTGACGGAGCTGCTGTGGTCTCTGGAAGGCCCACCATACGAAGGTTGTTATGCCTGGACCTATTCGCAGCATCTTCAGCTCTTCGATAGAGCTCTGACGTGCGAGATGTCAGTGCGGAGACCTGCGATTTGAGAGCCATCACATCATCTTCAACTGTAGATATCCTTGATTCCGCCTCTGTGATTCGAGCTGTGGCATTGCTGGACCAAGGCTACATCCACCCTAACCTCCCCAATCTTAGTCTCCACAGCTGCTTGGAATACTTGGATGGATTGGAGGATCGTCGCCAAATCACCTGACACCGCCAGCGGATCTCCTCCTCCACGTACAGCACGCTCTTCCCACCCGAGTCCAACTTGTACCCGTGGTAAATTGATCTATGCGCGTTTGCGCTGCCACCTGTCGTGCTGATTTGTCCTTTCCCATGATGATTTCCCCAGCCGAGGCCAAAGTATGAGTCCGCGATACTCTATCGGCGATAGCCAGCTAAGTTGCCACACACAAGTCCGGGGGTGTTAACGTTCTTCTCCACGCCCCAGGATTGCCGATCGATCGCACACTCCACGTATCAGCAGGTTAGTCTCTAGAGTCCGGGGGGGCTATGGTCGTCCGCTGGCTGCACTCCTCGCCACTCGCAGCCCTCCACTCGCAAAATCGCCCCACCGGTGGACCACAACGCACCTCTTTAGTGGCGCTAAGCTTTGAACTCTCTCAACCCCCAGGCCCCTCCGACCGTCGTTCTGCTGGGCCTACAGCTTCGGTGGAGGGGAGAGAGGGAGGAGGGAGGGGGGAAAGAAAAGAAATGGCCCCCCTGGGGAGGGCAAAGGAGCCCCCTAGTGAGCCGACCGCCTCCTGTCCCAGCCCACCGTTGCACCGCTCTCCCCGCGGCTGTCCGGAAAGGACCAGGTGTGGCAGTCAATCGAGGATGGGGGGAGGGAAAAGAAAAAAGGAAGAAGGAAGGAAAGGGGGGGCCTCGCTCTTGACTGCCAACGCGGCTCCCCCTCTTTGCCACCTTGTCCCGGGCCGCTCTGCTCACCCGAGTCCCGGCCCGTGCTTCTCTGCAGTTCCTGGCGTCAGGGTGTCTCGATCCTTCCTTCGGCCGGCTCTTGTTGCGCAATCCCCGGGCGGCTTCGCTTGCAGTCCTCAGCCGTGTCTCTGCGCGGCATGGCACACAGATGGGTTTCGGGCTCTGCGCCGCCCCAGGGCCTTCTCTCTGATCAGTATCTCAGCCCTCACTCTCAATCTGCCATCTTTGACGCCAGCGGCTGCGATCTATCGGCACCTTGCCGCCGGGCTGACTGGCCGGAAAAGCCCTTTTTTTCATCTCTGGGGGAGCGGCGACGCCCCCAGAGCGCGAGGGTGCAGCCGATGGATCGTATGTCAATCGTGGCTAGAAGGGGATGACGGAGGGGTCCGGAGCACTACAGAAGTGCGATCGCCATCTTGACGCCTCAGCCACGCACCCGACTTGTGTACTGTTTTATCTATGAATCATTCTAAGTTGTTTTCCACACTTTAATTAAAAAATTGCATCAAGTGGTATCGCTTCTGTTATTGTTCTCCTGTTAGTGTGAAGGATACGCTTTGTGCTTGGCCAGCAGCTTCCACGTGCAGTGTGGTACCCTTCTTGTAGTCATCGATTATCCGAAATAGAATTGTCTAGATCAGGAAATCCACTCCTAATTTGTTCCCGCCTCTGATAACGTGTGGAAGGGGTTTTCACTGAGCTTAGCTTCAGATCAATTTTGTTCCAGGTCAATAGTAATGCTCAGCGACCCACATCCTCATGCCAACAGAGGAAGGCCATCTCCGGGACTTACCTTCATTCAGTAGCGGCCTCTATGTATCCTTCTAACTCACATGCAACGGGAGGGTAGGTGGTGCTCGGAGTTCCGAATAAAGGTCCAGATGGTACTCCATACCCCCATAGTACATTGCACTGAACCATGGAAAATGTTTCCAGACTCAGTCCGTATTTATTTTTTCTGACAGGTCATGGGATTCGGCAGGGCACCACTTTCAGGGGGGGTGGGGTGAGGATGGACTGATACTAGCGAGACACGCACATAACCCAAATCCACGGGCCCACTCACACCCTCTGTGTATATCAGTTGTGTAACGAAACTTGAGGGGGCCCCTTGAAAAGTACATTGAGGAGGTCCCCTCTCAACCCAGTCAGGAGTTCTTCGAGGTGGGCCCACTAGATCTAGGGGGAGCCCCGGCACTGCAGGGGTTATTGTTACGCCAGTGGTGTATATGTATTTATTATCTGGCATAGTAACTATTTTCTTTGTATAATGCTTTCTTTAAAGCCTGATGTGAAATATAGTGTTCCGTTCATCAAGGGAGTCCATGGCAGGATGTGCTCTGTCCGTGGTTCAATGTTCCTCTACTAACAATGCATACATCTTCTTTCGACTCCAGTTAATATGGCCTTTGTAATTTAATTTGTGGTACGGAAAGTATCTAAAATCACCAATAATTAAGTATAATGGAAATGAATAACCCCCAATGAAAGATGCTGGTTTTAAAAAAGGCACATTTATGATTGACTGTTAGAATTCTTGGAATAAAAATGAACCTGGTGCCTATTAAAATGGACGGTTTCTGATGAATTCTTGGAGATATATATGTGTGTGGGCAGGAGATGGGACAGATCCGCGGCTTAGTGTCTGATTTTTCATGCTGTTGTGAGCCATTGCCTCACTGGAGATGGACGACTTCATTAACGGCATTCATTTGCATAATGGCAAATATGCACCCTTAATGTGATTTTGCATGGTTTGCTGCATTCCTTTGGGATATGTCTGGCTGTGCCGCGCAGTCCTGATCAGAGGGATTAGGCCAATGTCACCTACATTTCTAGAATTTTCTCCAAGAGCCGCATTTGTGTTTTAACTAGTTGAGTGCAGTCATTTTATTTTCTAGCGGTGTATTCCAAATCTTGTCAAGAAAATGTCCGTCTGTACAAATTTGTTGTATGTGCTTTTTGACAGTTGCTTCGGTTAGGACTGGCGAAAGCTAAGTCCTTTTGATTTTACCAACAATCTATTTATAATATACTTACAGGGGCTTGCAACCAGCCCTTTTCATCCATTGGTCTGCTATTGTGTCACTCACATTTTCTTCTGCGCCCGCCAGCATACAACAAGGAGCAGTGGGTAAGCCTGCTTCAGCCATTGGCTAACTTCACTTTGCATCATGGCGTTTTACCCTTTCACAAGGAGCACTGCTGCATACAAAGTAGTCCCCTCACGTGCCAGGGGCTAGTATGGCAGTGTGTGATTTTTAAGCCAAAACAATTATTTTTGCAGTTAGCAAACATTGTTTTTTGTAGTTTGACGAGGGCCCTGCAGCTTCCTCAACAACAATTAAGGTTTGCAAAAAGAATGACTGCACAAAATAAATACGTTTTGATAAATCCAAAAGGCTGGTAGCCAACACCTGGCTTAAAGTTATGGTCAATGCTTATTTTTTCCCTTGTAACTTGGTAAGGCACTAAGCCTCTAGATCTCATTTTTGGTCTTGCTGTTTTGGAAGACTCGCACATTGAGCAATAAATGTGCCATTTTAGCTGTTCGTTGAACAACAATCAGGAAAGCTCTACAGTACTTCACAGCAAAAGTCTTTGTTACCTTGTGTCAGTGGAGATGAAGGATAGAGGAGCATCAGGTTGTGCAATGAGCTATATTAAGATGGGAGGGCTTGCAGGTGATGGAGTTGGTTCTTGACAGAGTGAGTTTTTGAACCACATTAAAGGCGACCGTAAGACATTTCAGAAAAAATGTCTGTGTTTTTAAGGCCAGCAATGTTAGAGTTAAAGTGACACAACGTTCATAGAAGCCAATTCACCAAAATTCTCATGTTAGCCGAAGTATTCACACAAAAGAGTACTCCTTGCTAAAAGTGTAAATACTCTGTATACTGTAGAACAATCAGAAAGTAAAATTTGAGGACAGAAGATCCTCACCCTCTTACTGCCAAGGTTAGCAGAAGTATTCACACAAAAGAGTACTCCTTGCTAAAAGTATAAATACTCTGTATGCTACAGAAAAATAAGAACCTAAGATTTCAGGATGGAAGGCCCTCACCCACCTACGGGGTGGCATGATTCATCATTGGCCAGTCCAGGCACTGGTCTGTAAAATTCAGGCTCAAGCTCTACCCTGGTGAGGTGTTTTAAGAGGTAGTGATAGGATTGGTGCTTTTTGATCAGTGTCTGGTACATGAGGGATAAAAGGACGAGTTCCAGAGGGGAATAGGTATGGATTAGAAGGTAAAGCTACCTATTGGTTTATATTGGGTCCCTAATAGTAGAAGTAAAAGGGATGGCAATTATTTAAAGGCGCTGACAAAGGTCAACATGTTTCTGCCCAAGTTGGAACCCTCAGTGCAGATGTAGCATATTCCTCAGGACACTGTGGCCCTCTCTGCTCAGTAAGTGTATACACAACAATGAAATAGATGTTTTTAACTGGAGCTACTAGTTGTTGTTCACAAATCCTCCCAGTTGAAGCCCCGGCATTCAGGGATCTGGTAATCTGTATGGGAATTGAGATCAGAAAGATGAGCATAGTTAGGAGCAGAAACTCTTGCATACACACTGGTGATAGAGACTCTGAGGTAGTGATACACGTTGGCACTGCACACACGATGTCATACTTGGTTTATTGTCTTACCCAATTTATATTATTCTCAGTCATCTCAGAGGTGGAATTAGGGAGACAAGCTCTCTGTTTACAATTGTAAATATATATGGGAGAAAGTTAAATAAGTGCTATGATGATTCAAGCAAAATATTATTTCAGGTAAATAATAATATTATTATTGTTGTTGTTGTGGCCGAAATCTCCTCTAACGTACTATTGAGAAAAAACACATGAAACAGGTAACAATGAAAATTGTGAATTAAGTTGTGACTGGGCCTTTTGTTTAACACAAAACCGTAAGACCCCAAGTACAATGTGACCCTACAGAAGATAAGAGGCTGTGATAGTTGGGGGTGGAATCACTTCCTGCAACATCCTCTTACCTTTGTTGCATGTGCGCCAGCCCCATGTCCTTCCATCTAGTTGAGGAGATATCAGCCAGGACCCCCAGGCGAGTGTAAAAATGGCTGGGTTTGCATCCTCCGTCATGACATGCTCGCATCAGAGCAGAGTGCTATATGATAAATTTAAACATCCATGGTATATCATCATTCAGTCCCAATTCATCAGTGTGTAATCTGTGAATCCAACATTGTTCTTTTATGAAAACGAAGTTGGATCTATCTGTACGATGGCCATTAAAATTTAGTTTGTCAATCACAGCACCCCTTGTGTGTGTCTTTGTTGAATGAAGTGACTGGTCAGTTTGGTGGGTGATTGCCTGCATCTTATATTGTTCCTGTGCTCCATGATTCTTGTACAAATCTGTTTTGTCATCATCCTTGTGTACCATAGTTAACATGGGCATGTGGTTAAATAAGTTACTCCTTCACAGTTGCATTTAGTTTGCGTAATTCCCATGGTGTTTTTAGATTGAGATGAGTTTGTGTACAGGGTTATCTGAACTGCCACACTGTGCATGATCCAGATGGGCAGTGCCCTGTTAATTTGGGCATGCCCCAAAGTATGGTTTGAGTGAGAGCCCCAGTTTTCTTTGTTGTGTATGTACAGCGATGTACCTCACATTTTGACTGTGTTTAAATGCAAGAGTGATTTAGAAAAGGCTAATTTGCCCGATTTCAAAATATGCCAGTGTCTTCTAATCAGTTTCATCAAATTATTTGAAAACTTGAGTATATGGTAACACACACAATCCTGCTGGTGATTTCTTTGGGATGTGAACCCAAGAGAGTTTGGTGGTTGTTCTTCTTACGTCACTTTTTGGCTTTCTTGATGAGATGTGCGGGGGTAGGAATGCTGTTGTAGCTGGTTAGTAGTCTACATGTTTGGCAAAGATGCTTAGATCTGAACTGTTCCTACTTATGCATAAAAACAGGCCTTTGGTAAGGTTCCCCTTCAGTGCTTTCGGATGGTAGCTGACATACTGTAATACGGAGTTTCTATCCATAAGCTTCTTGTATAGTTACGTAGCCAGTCTACTGTCTTGGTGATATATTAGAACATCCAGAAAAAAATACGTTCTCATTAATACATTGGCCTGTGAACCTCAGGTGTGGATTCAAATAGTCCATCAAAGCCAAAAAAGTGGGTATAATCTCTTTGCTGTACTCTCATATAATCAGAACATCGTCAGTATAATGCTTCCACAGCTTTGCTTGTGTGTGAAAATAAATTTGCCAAACTTGGAGTAAAAGTACTGCCCAAAGATGTTACATTTTGTTTGGAGATGCAGTTGTGCTTCAAGGTAAAAAAATAAAAAAATTGTAAGTGGCAAAGTAGCGCTTTGCATAATAAGATTGTTGTGGGTAGAAACGGTCGAAGCTGATCTATAGTCTGTAGGTTGTCCTCATTTGCACAGGCATATAGGGACGCAACATTAAGTCCAATGTGCAGGAATCCGACTCCCGGGTGTCAAAAAGGACTAGTATCTCTTTTGTGTCCTTGGAGTAAGATGGCGTATTGACTACCAAAGGTCATAGGAATCAGTTTGTGATCTGTGATAGGGTTTCTACAGCTGATCCCATTCCCGACACTATGCCAAGGTGTTCCAGATTAGATCAGTTTGGGTTTTGTCACAACTGCTTCGTCTGAAACAGCCACTGAGTGCTGAGAAAGATATGTTCTCAGGACTGATTTCTTTGGGCAGAGCCCTGGTATAAAGCCTACTTGCAGGCCAGCCCCATGCACACCTGCACAGATCTAGATCCCCAAGAGAGCTTGGTACAAGGCGTTTGCAAATGGTTGGCCCTGTGTTCCAACACTTGTGTTCAGGGACTCGATGTCTTGAATAGTAGGTTATGCTCACAAAGGGGCAAAGGGGCTGAGTGCTGTTCTTGGTTGATTCTCTTTGTGGCCCTGAGTGAAATAACCTGGGAGTTCTAGCTAGAAAGACCCACTACTGTTTGAGAGGCTTGCAATTGCTAACATTTGTACAAATTTAGTGACTTCAGAAGTCCACCCCAAAAACTCTAATGTCTGCAGATAGATTTTTACTTTTCAACCTACAGCGTTGGTGTATTTTAAATTCTGTTGCTGATTTGGTTCACCTAACAGTCAGTGCTCACTGTGCATTTAAAGCATAGCACACCTTTCCTCAATCAGTTTCAACCAGTTTTCCTAATGCTGATACCTACTGAGGTGAAAGCTACAGGGGTGACTCCACTGTTAAAGAAAAGCAGTATAAATGACTTTCCATTTGCAAACAGTCTCTGTTTTTTGAGTGGGTAGAGATAAATGAGTTTCTTTTCTCTCAGAAGCAGTCAAGTCTTAGACACTGCCCAGCCATGATTTCTTAGAGGTACAGAAATAGAAAGGATTCCAGTCAACGTCCAGTTTGGTCTTCGGAAACTGGCAGGCTGGAATCTTGTTAGTGCTGTGTTTCTCCTAGACCTATTGACAGCAATCAATACAGTTACTCTTAGAATTGTTTGCGATTGGTACTGTTTTAGCATGGTCCATATCCTTCCTCTCTGACAAGGCACAGTGGGGTACCGTGACACATTATGTTTCTGATCTAGTACCTGTGTCTTGTGGAATACTAAATGCTAAATTCTATTCTTTTTCAATGTGCCTCTCAGACCACTGGCCTCCCTTGTTTGTCCTGCGAAAATGTTCAATCTTTGACATTAGGCAAACAAGTCCTTAAGCCTGACTTTTAGATCCCTGCCCCATGTCAACCATGATAATTCTTTTGCAAAGAGTCTTTGAGTTGAAAGAGGTAGTCATCCCCAGTTTTCCATTTTTGTGTGATGCACTGGCTGGTAATTCTGCACTTTTAACACTGGGACTGTGCTATGCAGTGCAGAGTGTATGTGCTCCGATCACCTCCAAATTGTCAGAAAACCTGCTTGACTTTAACTTTCCCTTAAAGCCATTGTGTGTGGTGCAGAAATACACCCATGGCATGAAAAGGTAAATGCCACTTGTAGACTGCAGCAAATACTGTTCAATCCACCACAGTGGCACTGAAAATATGTTTGTGTTTGTGTTGCTAAAGTTGCCCTAAGTGGGAAGGGTATCCCCAGACGTGGGTCCCGTGCTCACTGTGCCACTGGATTCAAGCTAGCCTGGCTGAAGAAGGGTGATACCCTGAAACCGGTCCCAGGATGCTTGTTTCCGATCCAGGGAGGACCTGGCTTGGCAGTTCGGGCTGGACTGCTCCCATGAGGAACAGGGTCAAGACTGATTTGCATATGGCTGGGTCCAATCTGGGGTGGCATGGTGAGCAAAAGAACGATGGATTAAACCCAGATCTGTGACTGGGGGTGAGTGTTTGCATTGTTCAGCACTCCGTTCATCATCCTTTTGTGTCACTGAAAATATGGCCCCAGGTTGTTTGCTGGAGTATAAAACCTGTCTTGCGACCTGTCAAATAACCCTTTTTGACAAGAAAAGACATCCCTTATAAATATTAGGAAGTCACCCCTATGTAGGCCTTGTCCATAAGACATGGTGAACTGTATTTAAAGTGGGACATATAGAAAACTATTGTTAGCATTTCCCCACAGTGGTAATACCTCAAAAGCTATTTTCAGTGTGGACGCCGACCTGTCCTTTGTAAAAACAGATTAAAATACTAAAACTGCTGGGATTGGGACCAGCTAGATGAATAACTAAACCACTAATTTTTATAGTTATTAACATCCAATTTAATGGTGAAACAATATTTTTAATAAAAACAAAGCAAAGTAACTTTTAGAAACTTACCTTTTCATCGAATCTGAAATGGTGGGGCCTGGCATAACATCATGGTCATCTAGACGTGTTCTCCCAGAGCACAGCAAGACCTTGGCTGCATTTCAAGCTAAACACAGACAGAATGGCCTCTCCCTGGTGGGAGCTACATCCTGCCAAGCCATGAGAGATCTTTTGACTGGCTGTGGAGGACTAAGTGGGTGACTTGCTGACGCAGGAGGCGCTCATATGACAGAGTGAGCAACAAAGAAGCACTGAAGGCTGGGGTGAAAATGTGGGTGGCCTCTATGAGCTATAGGAGCAACAGATTTGGCTGACCTGGGCAGGGAGATATACGTGGTCTAGGGAGTATTTACCCAATTTTCTGTGTATCAGCTTCTGAAAATCTAATACTTTATGTGAGTTATGCTGCTGCCATGTCTTTGCGGCCTTCTTGATGCACTATCCTCATAGATTACAGTGGCTCAATCTTATTATGTAGACCGCATGTGACAGCATGCTTCCAATTGCAAAGGTACCACTTATAAATGAGGCACAGTGTGGGATAAATTGGGCATTTGGGACAGTGCTTCCTGCCCCTGACTGGCCTTCTAACTGGGAGCACCATTTGATGACTAAAACCAAGACATGGTCAACAATTAAAGCACCTGTGAGGAATTGGATTTTTGGTTGAGAGGGCTGAAACCCTACTCAAGCAACCACCACATTCCTTGTCAGGGTGAACTACAAAAAGTCACAAAATTAACCTGTGCTCAACCTTCTGGTAGCTGGGCACAACAACAGTCAGGCCTAATTTAGAGGCAATGTGTAAATTATTCATGCAGCACACAAACAGTAATAAAGTGAAAGCACAGCACAAGAAAAATCACACACGACTCTAGAAAAATAGACTAAAATGTAATCAGTTATTTGACACCAAAACATCAAAAAAGCAATCATTACAGGGAGTGCAGAATTATTAGGCAAATGAGTATTTTGACCACATCATCCTCTTTATGCATGTTGTCTTACTCCAAGCTGTATAGGCTCGAAAGCCTACTACCAATTAAGCATATTAGGTGATGTGCATCTCTGTAATGAGAAGGGGTGTGGTCTAATGACATCAACACCCTATATCAGATGTGCATAATTATTAGGCAACTTCCTTTCCTTTGGCAAAATGGGTCAAAAGAAGGACTTGACAGGCTCAGAAAAGTCAAAAATAGTGAGATATCTTGCAGAGGAATGCAGCACTCTTAAAATTGCAAAGCTTCTGAAGCGTGATCATCGAACAATCAAGCGTTTCATTCAAAATAGTCAACAGGGTCGCAAGAAGCGTGTGGAAAAACCAAGGCGCAAAATAACTGCCCATGAACTGAGAAAAGTCAAGCGTGCAGCTGCCACGATGCCACTTGCCACCAGTTTGGCCATATTTCAGAGCTGCAACATCACTGGAGTGCCCAAAAGCACAAGGTGTGCAATACTCAGAGACATGGCCAAGGTAAGAAAGGCTGAAAGACGACCACCACTGAACAAGACACACAAGCTGAAACGTCAAGACTGGGCCAAGAAATATCTCAAGACTGATTTTTCTAAGGTTTTATGGACTGATGAAATGAGAGTGAGTCTTGATGGGCCAGATGGATGGACCCGTGGCTGGATTGGTAAAGGGCAGAGAGCTCCAGTCCGACTCAGACGCCAGCAAGGTGGAGGTGGAGTACTGGTTTGGGCTGGTATCATCAAAGATGAGCTTGTGGGGCCTTTTCGGGTTGAGGATGGAGTCAAGCTCAACTCCCAGTCCTACTGCCAGTTCCTGGAAGACACCTTCTTCAAGCAGTGGTACAGGAAAAAGTCTGCATCCTTCAAGAAAAACATGATTTTCATGCAGGGCAATGCTCCATCACACGCGTCCAAGTACTCCACAGCGTGGCTGGCAAGAAAGGGTATAAAAGAAGGAAATCTAATGACATGGCCTCCTTGTTCACCTGATCTGAACCCCATTGAGAACCTGTGGTCCATCATCAAATGTGAGATTTACAAGGAGGGAAAACAGTACACCTCTCTGAACAGTGTCTGGGAGGCTGTGGTTGCTGCTGCACGCAATGTTGATGGTGAACAGATCAAAACACTGACAGAATCCATGGATGGCAGGCTTTTGAGTGTCCTTGCAAAGAAAGGTGGCTATATTGGTCACTGATTTGTTTTTGTTTTGTTTTTGAATGTCAGAAATGTATATTTGTGAATGTTGAGATGTTATATTGGTTTCACTGGTAATAATAAATAATTGAAATGGGTATATATTTGTTTTTTGTTAAGTTGCCTAATAATTATGCACAGTAATAGTCACCTGCACACACAGATATTCCCCTAACATAGCTAAAACTAAAAACAAACTAAAAACTACTTCCAAAAATATTCAGCTTTTATATTAATGAGTTTTTTGGGTTCATTGAGAACATGGTTGTTGTTCAATAATAAAATTAATCCTCAAAAATACAACTTGCCTAATAATTCTGCACTCCCTGTAGATTTCAGGTAAATATAGCACCTAAAAGCACAAACCACCACTCGCGGCTATCTGGTCGTGCAAGACCAGGTGAAAGTCACAAGTTCAGGCTAACCACAATGAAGCGTAAGCTGGACCAAGGGACCAAGTTACCTTCAAAAGTCCAGCGCAAAGAGTTCCGTTCGTGGTGGAGGAGACCCCAGGAGCAGGGAAAGCGTGGTGAATGGTCCTGAAAGAGATGGAACAGCAAGAAGTCACACAGAAAACGGGGGGGAGCAAGGAGAAAGCACTAAAAACAAGAGAAAAGCAAGGAGAAGGAATAAAAAATGGCAGAACAAAACAAGGAGAAACAGTGAAAACGAGATAAAAACAAGGAAAAGGCACACAAAAAAGGGGGAAAAGCAAGGAGAAAGCAGTGAGAACGACAGAAAAGCAAAGAGACGGTTCTAAAAAAACGGGGCAAAAAGCCAGGAGAAGGCAGGAGCAAGAGTGATGCAGCAGCACGAGGAGCGCTGGGCCTAGGACCTGCTCAGCGGGGTCGAGCTGCGTTCCATTTCAAGAATATTACACTACCCTATAATCTAAAGAGTCTCCAGTTGAAGATGGCCTCTCCTAATACCTAGTGTCACTTGATCTGCCTCAGCTCTCTGAGGCGAATAGAAAATGTGACACGTTTCACAAGTGCAGAGATTAATTTGATACAGTCAAGTGATTTATTTTACCATCCAAACACAATGTGACAGAGTTAGAGTAATATAGCAATAATCTTGATATATGCATTGTACTATTTCCCTCATAGTGGGGCATCAAGTGGAGATGCACAGGTTTCTAAGTTTTATAAGCCAATTCTAATGTTAAGCAACTGAATATTAAAAAAAAACATACTATATTAAAAAACTTGGTCAACGCTGGCCATCCTCTGTAGTACTCTTAGTTCCAACGAGGCCCTTTACTACCATATATACCTGCAGCCTAAAGGTGTAACCATAGAGATTTGATCATTCCCTGGCAATCTACCTACTAATCTATAGATATGTCGCCCAATTTTATTCTGGATGTTCAAAAGCTGTGAAATATTCGTCCCATGCATGTAGGATAGAGCATTTCCTACAAGTACTTCTTTCCTTCTGCTTTATTGCCACACTCGCTTCTCCCCATTGAATAACATCTCTGTTCCACCGTGCGACCGGCGGAGGGCCAGATGCCTTCCAATGCACTGAGATTCCTCTCTTTGCCATCACCAACCCTATCCCTCAGAATCTATCGCTGGGACTTTCCCCCTTGGACTGGGATGTAACCCCAGTGAACAGCTCCCCAGAGAGGAATGAGGCCACAACCGTTGTCCAGTAGGTTACCACTTCTTCACAACTCCACATCATGGGGAAGAAACTGTGTCCTTGAGATCGTACCTAGGACATATTTGCATATCGGACTGTAATGTTCTGTTCAGGCACTTGGGTGTTAAGTAAGTGGTGAGGAGATTATCAAACTGCATATACTCGAGCCTCGAGTTTCTGCATACATCTCTTTTATGCTCCAATCTCCGTACCCATTACTTGTCTTAACCCTTTGCTTATATTTCTTCTCCAATTTTGGCGTAATCCTTGTAGCAGGGTTTTAAGCATTGCATTCAATAATTTACAAAAGCAGGATATCAACTCAGTAACTGTATCCATCGTAAAAACTAACTGTTATACTTAATGCATTGGTGGTTCCTCTTTAATCCCTCAAGACTCCAACCTCCTTCCCCTACACTAGGAATTGTCCCTCTGGAAGAACCATTTCCCCTGTTAAACCCTCGAAAGACATTAACACCCCTTCCCTATAGCAGTCCCCCACATATTATATTACCACCGCCTCCCAACACTGTGCTTTGCTGCAGCAACCTATATAACGATCTCGAGGGTGGGTATTACCTTATTTATCTGATCTTATACGCGCACCTCTGCCAGCATTTCAGTGCCACTCTCACTGGCCTAGTTAACTGACCACTATTCCTTTTCCTATTCTTCAGCAATTCAAGCCAGGTGCCCTCACTCTCAGGGTTCTGATGCCCAGCCATCTCCTTTGAACTACCCTTGTCAAGCCATCATGCGGTCAATTGAAGTTGGGCTGCAAGTTAATAAGATTCAGTGTCAATAGCCACTAAACCGTTGTCCTTGAGAGGCATATTTATGATGTCTATTTTGACCCTATGTTGTACACTTACCGATATAAAGTCTTTTAATAGACCGTTCAGGTTGTTAAACCAACTGGGACTAATCCATGTGGGAAAGTTTGTGATATAGTATAGGAACTTGGGAAGAACTATCATCTTCAGTAGAGCTTTACGGCCCATCTCTGAAATTGGTAATGTCTTCCAAAATAATAGATTAACCTTCATCGCTCTTAATGCAACCACTATGTTGTCATCATGTAAGTCTTCGTCTGAGTGATACACCCATACGCCCAAACACCAAAAGGTTGGTGCTGCTAAATGTATGTCTAACACCTAGACCCCTCGCCTCTTGCATCTCCTCTACATCAATCAAAAATCCCACACTTTTTGCCCAGTTAGTGCGCAGTCCAGAACGTCCTTAGAATTCCTTCAAGAGGTGTATGATATAAGCCAAATCCTAGGAAAATCCCTATTAAATAGAAACTAATCATTGGCATGTAGTGCAATAGAGTGCTCCTTGTCTGGTAACACTACACCCAACCCCCATGTTCTCTTTTAACCAAAGCCACAAGGGGTCCACAGCAAGAGCAAACCGCATAGGGGAGCAGTGGGCAACCCTGCCTAGTCCTTTCGTAGATGGTATATGGACCCGATATCAGTCGCCCAGTACAGACCTTTGCCATTGGGCACGTATACAATAGTTGGGTCCACTGTATCCTGCCTTCGCCCATGTGCTTGAGCACTAATTGTAAAGGTTTTACCAATCCATTGGCACCTCATTTGGCCACCCCATTCACTTCAGTACAAGAAGAGGACAAAATAGCACCATCCGTGTCCGAAGTCAGCATTTCCTTGCAGCCGGGGATAAATGCACAGCAGTGTAACTCGTATAGACACATCACCCCTTGAATCTGGATGCCAAGATTTCGACAGCTAGATTAGACCCTTTACTCCCAATTCTTGGTTCACCCAGGCCATACAGAGTTTATAAGGGGAAACAAACTCAGAACAATATCAGAAGAGTGGTTCATCTAGTGTAGAAGGCGAAAAGGAAAGCTTTTCCTGCCCTCATCGATTCACTTGACACAGAAAAATCGTATGACCGAATTAATTGGAATTAGATTTTTTTGTCCACAGCTCTCTGTGGATGTGGCTTTGGTTCTATCTTTACACCCATGGAAATGGCTGGTTGGCACTAACTCTGCTGGTTTTCCACTGCAGAGAGGCACCAGGAAGGGCTGCCGTTCTCCCCATTCTTCTTCTCTCTCAGTCTAGTACCTTTGCCACAGGGATTAGAGCTGCAGAGACAATAAAAGGCAATCCCTTCGCTAGACAGGAACATAAAACTACACTTTTCACAAACAACGTTCTTCTCTGTTGGACATCCCCAGCTACTGCTTTATGTCCTGGGTGAGCCATCCCATCACCATAGGTATAAATACATCAGAAATAATAAATAAACAGGCCAGAGTCAAATAACTTTTAAATGGACAAACAAATCCATGAAATACCTTGGCATTAAAATGGCCTCTGATCCAACTGATGCGTATAAAGTTAACTATCCTCAGTTGCTACAGACTCTGCAGGCCGAGCTCTCACCTTGGTTGCTACCTTTTTTCTTATCATGGCCAGGTAGAATCAATACTATTAAAATGAACGTACTACAAGGAGTTACACTTTTTAGGCCCTTCTGATTCCATCCCCCCACAATGTTTTTTGCTGCCTTGAAGAGGATAATATCAATTTTATTTGACAAGGGCGTAGATCCTGGATGGGGCATAAAATATTACCTCTTCAGATTTTGGAAGGGGTTTGACGCTTCCCAGCTTTGCTCTATATTACAAAGCAGCCCAGTTACGGATTCTGTCCGACTGGTCTTTGCGTACCTCTGATAAATACTGGGTTTGATTGGATAGAGCGATAGCAGGATGAGTGGTATGGGATTTAGCATGCAGACCCTAAGGCAGATACACCTATAACTGCCTACGTGAGCACACCCACGCGCAGTACATTGGAGGGCATCTTCCAAGGCATACTGAATAGTTCCTCTTTCCATTGCCACTTACACCAGTGCTCTAAAACTCTGCTTTCACCCCAGCTCTCCACCCAGGCCCCTTAGAAAGATGGAAGATGGGAACTTACCTCACCATTTCTGATCTGTTTCCCGGCCAGGGGATTCTTTCCTTCCCAGCTTGTAAACTCGAATTCCACCTAGATGAAGCGGAGTGATTTCATTACACGTAGCTGAGGCAATTGGTAAGACAACCAGCTATTGGACTGGCAACTACTTGGTATCTAACGCCCTTAGAATGAGCAGGAGGTACATAAGCTGTAAAAACAGTGCTTTATCATATATTTCTACACAGTATTAATATGACTCCTTAGCCACTTTAGAACCACGGGTACACTATACTAGAGAAAATACTGAACGACACATGATGGAACACTCTTTGGGGAGACGTTACTAAAAATACTCATGGTATATTAAGGAGAGAAGCCCATTATGATATTGTGTACGATTGGTACCTATATCCGTCTAAATTGGAAAAATGTTACTGTCAGACTTCTCACCTCTGTTGGAGAGGAACTGGGAATAATTGGTTATTGTAAAGACATTCAATGGCATTGTCCACATATTAAACCTGTCTGATAGGTACTTCTAGTTGCAGATTCCTTCCCTTTGAATTTCCCCTAGGTGTCAGACTGTATCCAGAGAGTTTTGTGAGGTGTAGATTGGCTCTGCATCCGTTGTCTGCGCTGGATATGACATCGCAAGTCTTTTATAGGTGCCACCCCGGCACACTGTCAGTTCTTTTCTTTCCGCACCAGCTAGTGCTGATCCAAAGACAGCTACCCATTAGTCATTTTTTGACTGACTTTTTTTGACTTTCTGTCAAAGCCTTTTTCTGGTTTTCAATGCCTGTTGCGTCGAGGATGTCACAGAGGAAAATCAGGTTTTATCCCTTTGGTTCCTCTCATCAGGCAGTGTCCGTGATGGATCCGCACCTCATGTGTCTTTGGTGCCTGGAGCACTACCACGACCCAAAGTCATGGTCCGAGTGTCAGGGCATGCATCCGACGGCTTTGAGGGGGGTGGTCCCTGAAGTTGATGGCAATCCGACGCTTGACTCCACTCAAGTCAAGAGGAAGGTTCTAGGATCGGTCATGTAGTCCTCTATGGTCGTCGTCCCAGTGATGATCAGGTAAGTCGAGGCACAAGAAGAAGTGCAAGAAGTCAAAGCATTCTTTGACTTCTACTTATCCGTCGGCCAATGGGATGAGGGAGCATTGACATTCTAGGCCTCGCTCTGTTGAGCCTGTGCCGACTCCATGCCTCCCCAAGTTTCTGGGAGCCAAACAGACCCCTGCCCAACTCACTAAGTTTTATGAGGCCAGGTACCTCATTTTTAGGCAGACTGACACCGTTGGGGACCCTTTGGACCCCAAGGAGTCAGAAGGGGTCCCTTCGGGTTCCACGCCTGCAGCTTCAGCCTCGGTGCCAAGGAGCACCCATGGATCTGGTCTGGCATCGGTGGTACCACCCTGACCTTAACCAAATCCGGTCCTGATACTCCCAATGCCGGCCATGGGCGGCGCCATTCTCATTGTCGACTCTGACACAAAGCCAGATGAGCGTTGTGCGATGCCAACTCCAACGCCGGCAAGAACCTTGCCTCCTATGTTGATCCTTAGGCCCTTCCTTATGCGTTAAGATACAGTGAGGAATGGGAGGGATCACTGGACCCTTCCAAGATCCTACAGGCTGGTTTAAAGACTTGAGTTGCCTTCAGGGGCCATCAGGACTAACCTCCTAAGAGAGATGCTTCAACCTGGAGCTTCCTCCTCAGAACCCATGCTCCCCTTTAATGAAGCACTCACAGATGTCCTAGTGGGTACCTGGTCCAAACCTATCATAGTGGCACCTATGAACAGGATAATTACCCACAACCATCACCCCACTCCTAGGGACCCACGCTTTATGATGCAACACCCCAACCGTGACAGCTTGGTTATCCAAGTCTCTACTTCCCAAGGCACGTTCACTTCAATGCCACCGGATGAGGAAATCAAAAATGTGAACACATTCGGGAAGAAGATTTTTTTCTGCCACTAGCCTAGCATTGCGGTCTGTGAACACAGCATGTCTTTTGGGCCATTACCCCTACACGCTGTTGGATACGGTTTTGCAAGTGCTGCCACAGGTCGCAAAGGAGGCCCGAGCTGTACTCTCTCAGGCAGTTGTTGAAGGGAGAGACACAGCAAAGTTCACAATCTGTTGCGGACTGGACTCGACCGACTTACTAGGCAGAGTGGTTTCATTGACAGTGGCCTTGAGGAGCCACTCCTGTCTGAGGATGTCTGGCTTTTCAGGGTATATCCAGGCTACATTAATGGACATGCCCTTTGATGGTACCTGTCTCTTCGGAAACAAGGGAGACTTGGCGTTTGAGCTCTTCAAGGATTCTTCTGCTACGGCCAGATCCTTGGGCCTCGTGGCGGCCCCTCGTCCCCCTCAGTCTGCCTCTCGCCCCTTTTGTGGCTACGGAAGGGGCCTCCAGCCGTTTCCATTCCTGGCCAGCCACCATTCTGTGCATTCTGCCCAGCCTTGGCATGGCCGAGGACGTGGGATCCACAATCCCTGTGGACAAGGGAGTCAGTGGTCTGGCCAGAACCTACCAACACCCCCTCTGCAGCAACCTGTAAGCCTTCCTAGTCTGACTCCCCATCAGGGGCCAATCGGAGGCAGGATACAGCATCACCTGCTCTGCTGGCAATCCATCTCGTCAGACAGATGCATTTTGTAGACTGTCAGAAGGGCCTATTCCCTCCCATTCAAGACTACTCCATCCCATTCAAGACTACTCCATCCCATTCAAGACTACTCCATCATCAAGGCCACCATCGTACGACCGGGTGATGGAGGATCACTTATCCCTTCTCCACAAGGAAGTTACAGCTCTCTTTGCCAAGTGATCCACAGAGAGGGTTCCCATGCCAGGAGTAGGTCGTGGTTGCTACTTTCTGGTACCCAAAAAGGATAAGGGCCTTCTCTCTATCCTAGACATTCAATCCCTCAATCTCTTCGTCAGGAAGGAGAAGTTCAAAATGCTCACTCTGGCTCAGGTTTTATCTGCCCTGGATCCTGCAGACTGGATGGTAGCATTGGACTTGCAGGACGCTTATTTCCATATTTCTGTCCTGCCTGCTGACACACAACTTGCAGTTTACGGTAGGACATGAGCACTTTAAGTTCACCGTGCTCCCCTCTGGCCTTACCAGCACCGCTTGGGTGTTCACCAAGATGACAGTGGTGGTCGCAGCTCATCTGCGCAGGTTAGGGGTCCGAGTCTTCCCCTACCTCGACGATTGGGTGTTGAAGGCAAACTTGCCCCAGACAGTCATCTCCCACCTCCAGACTACGGCGAACCTTTTGCATTCGCTGGGGTTCACTATAAACGTGCCCAAGTCACACCTGACTCCCTCTCAGATGCTCCCTTTCATCGGAGCGGTTATGGACACAGTGCAGTTTCTGGCTTATCTTCCCGAAAAGCGAGTCCAACTCATTCAGGCTATGATTCCGATCTTTCAGCCTCAGTCTTGGGTTTCGGTGAGACTGACTCTGAGGCTGATGGGCCTCATGGCCTCCTGCATCGTGCTAGTAACACATGCCAGATGGCATATGCGGGCTCTGCAGTGGGACCTGAAGTTCCAGTGGGCGCAGCATCAGGGGAATCTCTCCAACATGGTCCAGATCTCGGAGGGGACTGCGAAAGACCTTCAGTGGTGGCTTTCGAATCCACATTGGGTCCACGGCAGATCCCTCTCTCTCTCCCTTCTCCAACCAGATCTCACTATAGTGACAGATGCATCACTTCTGGGTTGGGGCAGCCACATGGGGGAGGCGGAGATCAGAGGACTCTGGTCTCCGGCTGAGTCTGGGCTTCATATCAATCTTATGGAGCTCCGGGCTATCAGGCTTGCGTTGAAAGCATTCCTTCCCTCTCTCAAAGGGAAAGTGGTGCAGGTGTTCAGGGCCAGTACTACCGCCATGTGGTACTGCATCAAACAGGGCGGAGTAGGGTCCTGGACCCTTTGTCAGGAGGCACTACGCCTCTGGACATGGCTGGAACATTAGGGCATTACCCTGATGGTTCAACATCTGGCGTGCTCCCTCAATGCCAGAGCGGACGAACTCAGCCGTCGATGCACAGCTGATCAAGAATGGCGTCTCCATCCGTGGGTGGCGCAAGGTCTCTTTCGGCAGTGGGGAGAGCCTTGGTTAGATCTGGTCGTCTCCGCAGAGAACGTGCAATGTCCGCTGTTGTGCGCATTGGAGTTTCCAAGGCGGCACTCGCTCGGAGACGCTTTTCGTCTCGAGTGGAACTCCAGCCTCCTTTCCACCTTTCCGCCAATACCTCTTCTGCCCAGAGTTCTCAAGAAAATCAGGAATGACCGGACCCAAGTCATCTTGGTGGCTCCGGACTGGGCACGCAGGGTATGGTATCCAGAGCTATTGAGCCTGTCCATAGATCCTCCACTCAGACTGCCTCTCGGGCGGATCTTCTGTCACAGCAACAGGGGACGGTTCTTCACCCGAACCTGTCCAACGTCCGCCTTCATGCGTGGAGATTGAACGGCGACAGTGGACCGCTTTTGCCCTTGCACCCGAAGTCTGCGATGTTATCTTGGTAGCCAGGCGTCCATTAAACAAAACTGTATACGCCTGTCGTTGGGATACATTTGTGGCATGGTGTACCAACAAATCTGTTGATCCCCTCTCTGCTTCTCTATCCGAGGTTCTTCTGTTCATTCTTTCTTTGGCCCAGCAGGGCTCTGCTTCGGGCACCCTTAAAGGGTATTTATCTGCCATTTCGGCCTTTCTTCGGCTACCTGATCAGCCCTCACTCTTTAACTCTCCTATTGTGAGTAGATTCCTAAAAGGACTCCCCCATTTATTTCCTCCCACTCCATTTATCATGCCTCAGTGGGACCTCAATCTTGTCCTTACTTATTTGAGGTATACTCCCTTTGAGCCAATGCATAATTGTCCCTTACGGCTCCTCATTTTCAAAACTGTCTTTCTTGTTGCTATCATCTCTGCTCGCAGGGTGAGTGAGCTTCAGGCCCTTTCCTCAAAACCTCCATACGTGTCTGTGCACCCTGACAAGGTAGTGTTGCGCACTAAGGCTTCCTTCCTTCCTAAGGTGGTTACACCCTTTCATGTAGGCCAGTCCATCACTCTGCCTACTTTCTACGCACCCCCACATCCTTCCCATGAGGAGGAGGGGCTCCACCGTCTGGACCCAAAAAGAGCGTTGGCGTTTTACCTCAATCGTACTAAAGATTTCCGGGTGGACAATCAACCCTTCGTTAGGTATGTGTGTGCGAAAAAAAGGAAGGCGGTGCAAAAGCATACCATCTCTCGATGGGTGCTTCTTTGCATTAAAATATGCTACGCTTTGGCCAAGAAGCTACCTCCTGACGGCTTGCGTGCTCATTCCACCAGAGCACCTGCTGCTTCCACTGCGTTAGCATGCGGAGTTCCTGTCCTGGATATCTGCCAGGCAGCTACGTGGGCGTCCCTGCACACGTTTGCTAAGCACTACTGTCTGGACATTCAGGTCCGTCAGGATGGCTACTTTGGTCGTTCGGTCCTGCAGGAGTTCCTAGTATGATCTTGGTTCGCAGCCCACCACCGAGGATGGCATTGCTTGGGTATCTATTCTAAGGTAAGGAATCTGCAACTAAAAGTCTCTATCAGATGTACAAGTTACTTACCTTCGGTAACGACATATCTGGTAGAGACATATTCTAGTTGCAGATTCCTTACCGCCCACCCATCCTCCCCGCTTGCGAACTGATTTCTAGGGACAGGGATTCCCCCCTTTCAGGTCCTTAGCTCTGACGCACCAATATCAGTGTTCTTAGCGGCTCTGCGCTCTGGTGTGGAAAGTCGTTAAAAGAAACTGACGTCACTGCGCGAGGGCGGCGGCAGTGTACTACTCTCGACGTCATCACGGCGACCACGACGCCTACGATGCCTGCGTAGTCGACCAACGCCACCTACCGACGCGCCAGGGTATTGCTCGAAGAAAAATCTCCAGATCCAGTCTGACGCCTGGGGGAAATTCTAAGGTAAGGAATCTGCAATTAGAATATGTCTCTACCAGATATGTTGTTACCAAAGGTAAGTAACTTGCACGATTGGTCAACAGGGAGAAAGGAGGGACACAGCAGTAGCAATAAAGGATGTAGAAGGGGTGACTCTCACTGCATAGGAGGATATTCTGAGATGTTTTGCCGAGTTTTACTCCAAATTATATGCACAACAAGATCGAAGAGACTTTGCGGGTATAACTGCAACTTTAGATGAAGCTCATCTACCTCAGGTAGAAGATGCAGGGAGAGAAGCACTGAATGCCCTTGTGGCCGAGTCAGATATCAGATGGGCCACAAAACAAATGAGCACAGGCAAAGCACCGGGGAATGATGGCTTATCTGTAGAGTTTTACCAGAAGTACTCAGATCTACTATGTGCACTGCTCCTGGCTGTGTAATAGAATAGAATGTGGCGGAGTCTTTAAGGGAGGCCTGGATAGTAGTCCTCCCTAAAGCGGGTAGAGATCCAACTGACTGCAAATCATATCATCTCCTCTAGTTGATTAACATAGGTGTTAAGATCCCGGGAAAAATATTGGCCCATTTCTTGACTAAAGTAGCAGGTGCATCATACACCTGGACCAAGCAGGATTTGTGGGGGACGCACTACTACCACCAACATAAGGAAAGCATTTCGAATAATGGAACAGATAGAGAAGGGGGGGAGAACCCTGTGCACTAGTGAGTCTGCATGCTCACAAAGCTTTTGACACGGTGGGCTGGGTGTTCATGGACCAAGAATGACAACAATATAACCTGGGAGCAGATTATCTTAAATCGGTTCACCTTTTGTCCACCAATAGCAGAGTAAGGGTAAAAGTGGGCAACAGGGTCTTAGATAGTTGGCAGATGGCGAGGGGGACCTGGCAGACAGCATCATGTGTAGATGCATTGAGGCTGCAATCGGAGAATGATATAGATGATGAAATATGGGACAGCAAGTGGAGGCCTATAATCAGTCATTATAGGTCGTGACACGCAATGCAAGATTAAAGTTGATACATTATAAATGCTTGCACAGAGATTTTGTCACACCACATTGGATGCGTAGAATAGACCACTTGAAGGCAGTACACTGTCCCAAATCCAAGATATTGATAGGAAACTACATAAACACGTGGTGGCGGTGCCCTGGGATGAGGAGAGAGTGTGAGGATGTGATAAAATCGCTGGAGGAGTTGACAGGTCTCATGGTGGGTGTTGACAGGTCTCATGGTGGGTGTTGACAGGTCTCATGGTGGGTGCAACAATCTAACTCTGCCTTTTGGGTCTGGTGAAACAGGCTAAACACACGAAACATGTAGAAAAAATCCTGGAACTAGGATTGGCAGTGACAAAGAAATGCATTGCTGTACGATGGATGACGGCTTGATTAATTACACACAAACAGTGGCTGTGTGAATTTGAGAAATGGTTGCAGGCTGAATGTGGGGTGAGTCATACATTGGTTCACAGTGGCTAGGGACAAGGAGGCAGAATGCTGTGGAATATGGCGGAGGTTCGCCTACAACAGAAAATGGATGATGCTACAGAGGTACAAAATGATGGGTTGACATAAAGATGACTTGAAGGACATATGCGGAAGATGAAATGAGATAGACGTGTATCTAGACATCAGAGGGATGAGAACTGTTAAACATCTTGACCTTACAATGATCATAATGTGTTCAGCTCCTTCTCACTGGGACGTTGGGGGGGGAGGGGCCGGGGGGCAGAACAGGACAACTGTGAAATGTATTTCCATTGATTGTATATCTGCAAATTCAATGAAATAAACATTAAAAATTTACCATAATAATATCACTGAGCCATTTGAATGATTTGTATTAATTAATTTGTAATTAAAAGATGCATACTTGCGAAGATGTATACCTGCAAAGTCAATAAAATAAATATTTTTTTAAAAAATTTACCATATTAATATTACTGAACCATTTGAATGAATTATATTAATTAATTTTTAGATGCCTTCTCATTATATTCATCACACGAGTGTGCTAGGAATAGATTTAGGCAGCATGTGCGAGTGAGTACACAGTTTCATAACTACCAGCCCTGGTGTTGCTGATGGTTGTCAGTCAGCCAAGTTAACCACTGCCAGCACCATTGATTTTTAGGTGTCATGTTGTGCAATAGTCCATCTTCATTGCTGTTTGCTTTTACTTAAAAGTGGAACACGATCATCTTCTCTGTCCTGGTTGTCAGTTTCAGCAGTCCTTCCATCTGTTATATCTTCAGGTGGACCAGTGCCAATTAGTTCCCATGATCCTTCCTTCTGCCCGCCTTCTTTAAGCAGACTGGTACAGTAGTCTTTGATTGTGGCTGTAATAACATTTGACCAACTGAAATGTTTTTGTGGTAATTCTTCAAAGCCCGTGGGTGCTTCAGAAAAGTTTTCTCCTCAGATATTATGTTTTTTTCCTTTTACTTTGACTGGCTTTGTGCTCTCTTGGTCCAGGACCAAATAACACATTTACCCTGCCCGCCAAAGCATCACATTAGGCTGGCTGGAACTGATGCTCCCAACCTGCAAAATGCAGCATTTTTAGCCTCTGAATTATTGAACATCGGTGCTAAAGCCAGAAAATGCTGATTTGTTTTTGACATCAGGGACTTTTACTGAAAAAAACAGAAATACTTTTATGTTGTTTGAGAAAGAGGGAAAGGAGCCGGAATGGAGAGTTAGTTCAGTTGTAAGACCTGTCTTTGCCTATATTTAGTAATCATATGTATATGTTTATTTATTAAACATAAGTTTTCAATTGGAGTAACGGGGTTTCTGAGTGGTATAATGAAAAGCACAAAGACAACCTTGACTGCTTGTCGGTAACTTGTTGCTTTTTTGCTGTGATAGGTGTTGATTATTAAAGCTGAAATAAAGTATGATATATAGATGATATAGATGTATGTGTTTTTTTTATTTTGGTGTTTTGCAGAGCTTTATGATATAGGGCCTCATTATGAGTTTGGCGGAGGCCGCCCACCAAACTCTTCCCGCCGCCTGTGCGGCCTGAACACCGCAGGTCCTATTAGGAGTTCACCGCAGGGCCTTAACATTGCAGCCGGCTCCTAATGGAACCGGCTGCAATGTGGCGGTGTGGCGGGTGCAGCAGCACCCGTCGTGCATTCTACTGCCCGTAATTCAGGGAGTGGAATGCGCAACAGGGCTGTGCATGAGGGCCCCTGCATTGCCCATGCCAAGGAGCCCTCCTGAGTCCCCCATTTCGCCAGAGTTTCCATGGTGGTGTAAGCGCTAACCTGGCAGATTACAACCGCTGGGGCTGCCAGGCTGCAGGCTGGCGGTGTTGGCGGTTGGACCGTGGCAGCTCTTCCACGGTCATAATGTTGCGGTCGGACAGCCACTTTGGCGGCGGTCCGACCGCGACCTTGACCCTGGCAGTCTGGTGACCCCCAGGGTCATAATGAGGCCCATATTGTTTTTCTCACTTCAGAGGATATTTTTCGTCATCTTAAGTTAAGCATTTCCATCTCAACACCCTGTTACTGCATCCATTTCTCTTTTTATTTTAATTTTCTCCCGCACCCTTTACAACCTCCACTCTGATTGCAGCAGGAAGTACAACGTTCTCCAGCTTGAATATTGTTGTGGTCACATCTGTTTGGTGGTGCAGCAGAAGGTGTTGAATGTGTATTCATCATGGATGCATAAGGCCTCTTGTATGGTGTGTTCAGTGTTATGCATGTCAAGGTGTGCAGAGAATAGATGAATGCAGATTTGCCATTGCTTTGTTAAATACTACAAATACGGAACAACATTATCTTCTCTGTTTGGGAAGGTGCGTCTGTACGTTCACTTGTGCTCTAAGCTGTGTTTTATCCTTACTTAGCTAAGTAGGCTTTGTGTAAGCTGCCAGGATGCGGTTGTTTTAATGGCTTTATGGAGCACTATGCATGTCCTGTTTTCCAGATACTAAACTCAAAAGGTTACCAAATGCGGAATGGTGGGTAAATCAGGAACATTAATGGTGTTTTACACCTGAAACAACTGCTCCAGTGTTCCCCTCTTTCTTGTAGTATATCATCTCTTTCTCTCCACTCCTGGAAGCTCTTCTACGAAAACACCCCTTTTAAACAAGTGGCCAAAGGGTCATTTTAAAATCATGTTTCACCTTTTGCACCTCTGTGTTGTATGTTAATGAAAATCCACTGCTAGGCCACGGGAGAGTGAGAGCACGGTGTTGACTCTCACACACTACCCAGGCAGAGGATTCAGCATTTACCCAGGAAAGCCTGTGGTCACCCTTGGTGGCTTCACGCGCGCAGCAAGAGAACCCCCAGAGAAGATGTATAAACTGCTGTTTGCAACAAACCTTTCAAGCTAAAATATTAAGAAATAAATGTGGATCACAAAGCCCAACAGCAAATTTAAATGAAACAAAAACATTTAAGGAATAAAAATATCACGAGTATGCGGAACATCGGGCAAGGGATGCAACATTTATGCTAGAAGAAATAAATCCCATTGGAAGAAAATGCAAAAATGCATTGCTTTGAAATCAGTGGAAGGTTGGAAATGGCCCACAGATGATGATGTGTCCTCTGGAAGTCCAGCCTTGAGCTAGACCGAGCACTTTGCTGACGGGTTAGTACACGCTGTATGATTGGAGTTGGAGCCAGGCCCATTTGCACCATCAGTCCTGTGCAAAGACTTATTTCTTTTTGGAGTAAGAAAAAAATAATGTGGGTTTAACATGGAGGCCGTATCGAAACAGGTTTCAATGGATGGCTGCTATGCAGAGTGGGAGCCCTTGGTGATTTGTGATCATCATGGGGGAAAAGCTTAAGCAAGTCAATAGATAAAACGTAGGGATTGGTCCTACCAAACATTTCCACATTCTGTCTAATAGCCTGATTTATATTTTGGTGTTAAGGATACTCCCTCGCAGCAGAGATGGAGTGTACTTACCACCAATATAATGGTCTGCCCGACGAATTTAGATGCGGGTGGGCCATAGTTTGGCAATGGGGGAGATTACTCTGTCTCCGTTGTGGCCAAACTTCTCCGATGGAGTAAAGGCCAATGGTGAAATGACTATATGTCCGCCCACCCAGTTTAGATGGGCAGACATATAGCTGTTTTTTTACTGCCCGTCTCTTTCTGTCAGGAATATCCTGGCGGTAATTGGCAGTTAAAAACTAAAAATGCACCCTCTCCTTTGGAGATAAATCCCATGGTGAGGGGGCACTGTTGTTTTTCTTTTTACTGAATAAAAAAACCTTTGGTGTTTTTTTTTTATTAATATTTTCTTTTTTTTAAACTCTACTGTATGGCTCCATCATGTTTGACTGAGCTGTAAGGCAAACTTCTGGTGCACTGGCAGGAACAGCCTTGACGGCGATTCCTGTCAATGGGTGAAACTACATTCAGGCTGACACACATTTCAAAATTTGTCAGGTAGGTATTCAGTCAGGGCGAAAGAGAAAATAGCTCCATCATTTTGACAAAGTACAATCTATCCTAATCCATCCACCAAAATCAAAATCAGCTCCTTAGTCACTCTTTGGGAGCTTGAATTGGTTCTGTGGGAAGACATCAGCATATCTATCCAATGTGTACTTCACAAGAGAAGCATGACTATGTTGTAGACCTCAGTGAAGGTTCTAAGGCAGATGAAGTGATGCTTCAATTCAAAAAGTGTGTGGCTTGGCTACAGAGATTATCCTGCTTCACTGATCTTTTCAGACCTGCAAATGTAAAACTTTTGTCCTGGTGGTTAGATGAATGGCCGAAAATTAGGCTTTTCATCACAGTGGCCTTTTTGAAAAGTATTTAACGTTGTCTTTTTGTGTATTGTCATTGAAGATGCCACTTCTCCCGAATTCATTTGTAGTGACCCCCCACAAGTAGTGAAGGTTTCCACAGTCTGGTTAATTGCACACCAAATAAATGGAATCCTGCGAATTGGGCATGGTTCAGTCTTCAGACCTGAACTTTCTCCAACCTCTTGGACTTCAGGCTCTCTCTTGGCAACTTCCTCTAGGAGGCAGGCATCTGTTCCCCACAGGATTGGCGTAACACTAATAAAGTCTATAAAGTAGTGTTCCACTTCTCTTAATCAGTCCTTTGTTTACAAAAATAGGACTAATGAAACTACAGCTCTTCAAGTTTACCCTAGAACAACACTAGCCACCAGGTCCATCACTTCTCATTTAGGGACATCAGGCCAAATTGGTCAACTGAAGAATAAACATCAGTCAGTCTGGGAGTAGCCAAGAGCTGCTAATCCGAGGGTGTAGTGGCTGTTGTTTCCTCTTCTGTGCCTACAGGGTTGCATATAACACCTCATCCACCAACACCAGTGCCAAGCAACAGCCTCCTGTGTTAGCCAACCAGGCTGTAATATTTGATTGCCGGGTGCCTAACGGCAGGAAGCAGATTCTCATGTGGCACTTCAGAACCCTCACTGCCTGGATGCTGTTAAAGACCTTCTACCATTTTCATATGTAGTGAACTAAGGTTTCAGGCATATCTATATTTCTATCTTGGCAGTATATTGAGCTTAGCAAGTAACCCCTACTTTTCCAGGACAGCTGAGAAGGAATTTTACCAGCTTGTGGTAAGTGCAGAACATCCAGCACTAAGCAATGTGGATCAAGATCTGATACACTTGACCATGGACATGTGGACAAACACACAAAGCATTGGCTGTGCAGCTGTCACATTGCACAGAGTGTACTTTGGTGCTTCTACATCCTCTTAAGCCTCACGTTGCATCAGTACATGACGTCAAGCAACACTCTACCTTCAGAATTATTTTTTAACTAACACACTAGGTTTCAGATGTGAAAGTTAAGCTGAAAGGTATGGTCTCTGTGTGGCTGAAACTGTATTCCCTGGAGCTTGGCTTTATGGTGGCTAACAATTGTAGCAGAGTAATCCCTGATGTGAGTCTAAAAAAGATTCTCCACATTCCTTATTTAGATCATGGGTTAGATCTTGTTGCCAGCTGCTTTCTGACGAATGCTTTAATCACAGAAAGGATGGTTTGGTGGATATTGTCACACTTCAGCCATTCCACCATCGCCCGCAAAATTCTGAAATCTTACTAGCAAAGGGATAACCTTTCCAACCACCAAATAAAGTTTGAGGTGCCCACCCTTTGGAATTCAGCACTTTAAATGCTGGAGGGACTGCTGGAGCAACAACTTGCTGTCATAGATTATTCTATGGCCGCCTCCAGGGGAGCTGCATGGCACAGCCTCTGCACAACTCATTAGGCACTCATTCCTCTTGTGCACAGGGTGCAGAGGCCTTTTGTGGAGGCCACCATTATGGTGAGAAGACAACATGGGTTCAGTGAGATTCTGTTGTTGAGACAGTTGATGGAGGTAGGCTTACAAAATTGCAGCTGGGCAAAACAAGAAACACCCCCCTCTGAGATCAAGACATTTATCGGCAAATGGTTGCATGCTTGCAGGCTTACGAGTGACTATGCAGCATCAATGGTTGTGACTACTGATTGCTGTCCTCTTACCTGGACCCACTTTTTAAGGCCTCTGTCTACCTTGTTTGCTGAAGAACAACACAGCATTCGGTCCCTACAGTGCTGCAAGCAGATATTAGAGAACTCTACAAAGGAAAGTCGACCTTTAGTGTGAAGGTAATGTGGCAACAGGAAGTGATGATGGGCTGAAACATTCCTGTGGGACTGCAGATGCTTGTGGAGGGGGTGGGTGGGGGCAGCCTCTGGTGTACTTGCAAGCTGTTCAGTGCTGGCCTTCTTTATTACCCATAGCAGGATCTTTGGGTTCGGCAAGGAAGGGCAGTTGCTTGGGACATGGTACATGCATATCTCAATGTCCGGAGTGAAGTGGGTGCTTTAGGTGAGCCACTGCTATACTGGAAAGATTAAAAAGGGAATGTGTCCTCCACTACCGCAGTTAGTAGGGGCCGCTCATCATTCAGTCATTTTATGTTTTGTGCTTCTGGGGGATACTGAATGACAAAAAGACCTGCTTATTGGCTCTTCATTATCACGATTGATCAACTGACATCTAAGTAAATGATGCTGCGCCCAGCAATATTACTTAGCAGCTCCCATAATCTTCCAGATATGGGGGTTGGGACTTGGGAATTGCCCTTATTTATGTGTTAATAGAAAGAATTGTCAGATTGTTTAATAGCACAAGCTCCTTCCCCAAGCTCGCCTTAGAGGGACACCCATGTCCACCTCCTCAAATACCATTGAGGCTGACACCTAAGACTTCCTCCCTCAACTCCAAGGTCACCTCCCTCAAATACCTCTAAGAGAGACACCTAAGACTACCCCTTAACCACCCCTGTAAGGGACACCCAAGACTACCCCCTAAACACCCCTTAAAGGGACACTCAAGTCTGCCTTCCTGATGCCACCCCCAGATACTGCTGACAAACAGTGCAGTGGCCACTTTGTCCAGGCTGTTTGTCCATTGTATTCTTTATTGAGCAGAAATTACACAACAAGGGGGTAGTATAAGTAACAAAAGTGAAACAGATGTGTCCAAATGCTATATGCAGCATCACCTCTTAGATGAGTTGAGAGAGGGAAAGAGAATATTCAACTTGAACTATGCCAACTCCTCTGGCACACGTAGGAAGAAAAGCAGAAAGAGTTCGGAAGTTAAATTGACATGGCCAATGGCGCTCCAACACTTCCCCTCGTTCCACTTTGTACACCTCCTCCACCGCTGCCACCCAGCCCATCCTCCAAACAACAGAATAGAGGTGGTCTTCCAGGTCTCTCCTTCATGGCCTCTGCCTTCTCCTTCTGTACTGTCCTCCTGACTTCAAGCCCCTAGTTGGCAGTGGTTTGCACCCTGTACAAGTAGGGACCCTCACTAGTCAGGGTAAGGGAGCCACACAGCTAAGATAACCCTTTCTCACTCCCTTGGTACAAGCAGCCAGGCTTATCTCAGAGGCAATGTGTAAAATACTTGTGTGCACACAGGCACACACACACACCTCCACCCACCCATCCACCCACCACAAATATACTCAATACCACTCTAGAAAAATAGCCAATATTTATCTGAATAAAACAAGACCCAAACGACAAAAATACAGCATACACAAGTAAAGATATCGCTTTGTAAAGGTTTAAATGAGTCCAAATCCATAGGAATCAATGGTTGTATACTTTTAACACACAGTACCTGATATGCGTCAAAAACAAAGACGATGCAGGCCGCAGACGAGGTGAGGCGCCAGAAAAGCAAAGTGATGTGTTGGTTCCTTTCTGTGCAAGGGAGGGTGATGCCTTGGTTCCTTACTGGCAGGGGAGGTGATGTGTTGATTCTCTCCTCGCAGGAGAGGCGTTGCATTAGTTCCTTACTGGCAGGGGAGGTGCTGTCAGTTCCTTAGTGGCAGGGGAGGTGATGTGTCGGTTCTCTCCTCGCAGAAGAGACGATGCATCGGTTTCCGGTCATGCAGCCTCGGTTCCTTACTGTGGTGTGGAGTCAATGAGAAAGTGACGCCCAGGGACAATGCGTGGAAAATCCAGGCGCACTGTGATGATGGAGCTGTTTTGGAACAGGAGCTACCTTGATCCCACAGGTGCAACGCTGATTCTTCCACCACAGGACAGGCAGTGTGTTGATATTCAGCTGCGGTGCTCCAATTCATGGATTTTATTCCGCAGGACACCAGTTTCCACTTCAAGGCCCCAATGACTGGATTTGGCACCACTTGGCAAGTCAGGACTCTCAGCAAAAGAACCCACTGTTAGATGAAGTTTTTGATGTCCCTGAGACTTCTTAATGGGAGGCAAGCTCAGTTCAAGCCCTTGGAGAACCTTGGAAAGCAGGATGTAGAAAGCAAAGTCCAGTCCTTTCACTACTAGGACAAAAGCAGCTGGGCAGCACAGCAAGCAATAGGCAGAGTGGCAGTCCCTCCTACAGAATCCAGCTCTTCTTCCTGTCCTCAGTCCAGAAGGATTCAAAGGTTCTGGTCTCAGAAGTGCACTACTTATACTCATTTCTGCCTTTGAAGTAGGCAAACTTCAAAGGAAAGTCTTTTTAGTGCACACGACCCTGCCTTTCCTTGTCCTGGCCCCAGACACACTCCAGTGGGTTGGAGACTGCTTTGTGTGAGGACAGGCACAGCCCTATATAGGTGTGTCATCTCCTCTCACCAATCTAGCCCCGGAAGACCTATCGGGATCTGCAGGGCACACCTCAGCTCCCTGTGTGTGACTGTGTAGAGTGAATTCACAAACAGCCCACCTGTCATCCTGACCCAGACGTTTATTCCACAGACAGGCAGAGGCACTGAATGGTTAAGCAAGAAAATGCCCACTTTCTAAAAGTGGCATTTTCAAACTTACAATCTAAAAACCAACTTCACCAAAAGTTGTATTTTTAAATTGTGAGTTCAGAGACCCCCGAACTTCATATCTCTGTCTGCTCCCAATGGGATATTACACTTAAAAGATATTTCAAGGCAATCCCCGTTTAAACCTATGGGAGAGATAGGCCTTGCAGTAGTGAAAACCTAATTTAGCAGTATTTCATTATCAGGGCACGTAAAACCCACCAGTACCTGTCCTACCTTTTTTTATACACTGCACCCTGCCTATAGGGCTGCCTTGGACCTACCTTAGGGATGATTTACGTCTGGTAAATGGGAAGGTTTGGGCCTGTCAAGTGGTTGCACTTGCCAGGTCGAACTGGCAGTTCAAAACTGCACACACAGACACTGCAGTGGCAGGTCTGAGACATGTTTACAGGGCTACTCATGTGGGTGGCACAATCAGTGCTGTAGGGCCACTAGTAGCATTTGATTTACAGGTCCTGGGCACACATGGTGTACTATACTAGGGACTTACTAGTAAATCAACTATGTGAATCATGGATAAACCAATTACCAATACAATTTACACAGGGAGCACTTCCACTTTACTGGCCAGCAGTGTTAAATTGACCAGAGTCCTAAAGCCAACAAAAACAAAATTCAGTACAAGATCAAACAGGAGGTCAGAAGCAAAAAATACAGGGAAGCCACGCCAAGAGCTGACAGGTCTTACAGTGATCCCATGCCATGGCTGCTTCCTGTAACACACTGTTGGCAAGGAGTGAAAACAATGAACATGAGAAAAAGTAGAAAGAGAAAGAGCGAACAACAGAGCTGGCATTGCCAAAAAAAGAAGTCATGAAGAAGACAAGGGTGAAGGAGCTTCACCACATTGCAGTCTACAACCAGGAGGATGACACTTGGAAATAACAAAAAAGAAAAGAGCATAAGTATACAGTGCAGGAGAAGGTGAGCATCAAATCAAGTTCGACAATCTGGATGAACTGGAAATGCGTCTAAACATTATTGCACTCTAGCATTGGGATCATAATGGAATTATAATCTTAACTTGCACCTCCCATCTTCAGCCTCCCATTCGAACTGTCTCTTCCCAGCGTGCAGGTTTGCATACTCCGACTTCTGGAGCGGCAGGAACTTCTAGTGGTGCAACTTTCTTGCTCCCACAGCCTTCTTGATGGCTGAAGGCAGCTTCTCTCCGCATGGCAGTATCAGCCTACAGACGTGACAGACAATTACACTGAGTGCAGAGAGGGCTCTCTAGCTGTATGTGCCTGTACTGTGGCACCTCGCCGCAATACGTCAGGGCCCAGGAATGGATATTACGTTGCAGGTGTGCTTGCGTTAATCACCTGCAGGCCAGTTTGAGGTTGCTCCATGGTGCTGGCTTTCAGGAGGGTAGCGCTGCTCAAGAGAGCACTGGTGGTTCTGCTCAAGGTGGTGATGGAGGTATTGGCCGGGCTGAGGAAGTGGTGGTCACTGGAGGTTTTGTGAGGTTATGGTGGTGCTGCAGATGGAGAATCAGCACCAATGTACCCAGCGAAAACGTGGAGTTTTCAACTAGCTCTGACTGCTGAATATCTCCTCCTGGCAGTGGGAAGTACTGCCGGGGGCAGAATGTAAGGGTTTCCTGTGGGAATGATATTGTTGGCGCTCTGGGTGCAGCTGCTGGAGCTGTCACTGATGAGACTGCCACTGGTTATGCTTCTTCTGATAACGTTTTTGGTGGCCCTGATGCTGCTACTGGCACTGCCACTTGTGGTGATGGTGATGGTGGTGTTGGTGTCAATGTGGATAGTGCTGCTGGATCGGTGGCATGTGGTGATGCTTAAGATAGTGTGCAGACTATTGTACGTGGTTTCTCTGTTGCTGGTAGTGCTGCCACTGGTGGCATTGTTGGCATGCGTAAATACAATAAAATAGCTCACTCTTCACACATAGCATGGAATATACACATCCTCCACTCAACACATCTCACAACTCAACCTTAAGATACAGATACAGCAACCTAATACTCTAACTAAGGGCTTGATTTAGAAGTCGGCGGAGTGGAATACTCCATTACAACCGTGACGGATATCCCACCTGCCGTATTACGATCCCATTCTAGCCTATGGGGATTATAATACGGCGTATGGGATATCCGTCAGGTTTTTACGTAATATTCCCTCCACCTACTTTTAAATCAGGCCCTTAGTCATTAAAATACAATTGGTTGTCTCAACAAGCCTCGTAGACCATACACCCACGCACACACAAGCGCATACACATAAAATGTTAAATTATCTTAACCATTTTACGTGACCCCATAACGGCAACTTTGGTTTTAAGGGATTACACTTCTGATTTCTCTGATGATACTACCCATTACAGGAAAATCACACACTGATGCCAGACTTGACTACACACATCTACCTTTCCACCCACAGTTGCCGGCCTTACACACACTGAGGTTTGGCAGAAGGTTGCAAGCTTCTCAGGCCCCCCTGGAACATCCTGCATTGGCAATGGCATTACCTTCACCCCGTTGCAGCATCCAGCAAGCTGTGCTAAACAAGTGAGCTGCATAGCTTCTAATTACGAGCTTGATTCCAAAGGAGGCCACGAACTACAAAGGTGACCTGGACGATGCCACGACAGCACAAAGGGATTGACAAACATGTGAAAGAGCTGTTCAATTTTCCCTTCTATTTATTAAAATATTAAAAGAGAAACAAGATTCCCAATACAAGAAGTTAGAGTTCTTGTTTCATTTATCTAGATTTGTGAAGAGAAAGTCATGGACCCAGAGTAAAGACTACCAAGAATGTTTTGTTAGAAAACAATTTTAAAGAGTTATTTTGAGGTCTATGGTGGTCATTCTGACCCTGGCGGTCTTTGACCGCCAGGGCGGAGGACCGCGGGAGCACCGCCGACAGGCCGGCGGTGCTCCAATGGGGATTCCGACCGCGGCGGTAAAGCCGCGGTCGGACCGGCACCACTGGCGGGGTCCCGCCAGTGTACCGCCGCCCCATTGAATCCTCCGCGGCGGCGCAGCTTGCTGCACCGCCGCGGGGATTCCGACCCCCCCTACCGCCATCCAGATCCCGGCGGTCCGACCGCCGGGATCCGGATGGCGGTAGGGGGGGGTCGCGGGGCCCCTGGGGGCCCCTGCAGTGCCCATGCCACTGGCATGGGCATTGCAGGGGCCCCCGTAAGAGGGCCCCTACATGTATTTCACTGTCTGCTGCGCAGACAGTGAAATACGCGACGGGTGCAACTGCACCCGTCGCACAGCTTCCACTCCGCCGGCTCGATTCCGAGCCGGCTTCATCGTGGAAGCCTCTTTCCCGCTGGGCTGGCGGGCGGTCTGAAGGCGACCGCCCGCCAGCCCAGCGGGAAAGTCAGAATTACCGCCGCGGTCTTTCGACCGCGGAACGGTAATCTGACGGCGGGACTTTGGCGGGCGGCCTCCGCCGCCCGCCAAGGTCAGAATGAGGGCCTATATGTCCTGCCCTGGCCGAAGCCACTGGCCCATTGTTTTGTAAGTGCCTTGCCTCCTCTTCCTGGCTGGCATTGTTCTTTGAGGATCAGTAACCTGGGTGTTACTTCTTCATGAAGTGGGTGCCCCTGTACATTCCTTCTTGCCTCAACAGGAGGCCAGCAAGCATCACTCATTCATTTATGTTGTCAGTGGTGATGAAGGTACATTTTCCTCCTGCACTAATTGGTTTTGACTAGAAACATTCATGCGTTGCTGTTGCAAGGGTGAAAAGATATAAAACCACCACCCCCCTGATTGTTTCCTATCTTGAAGGGGGAGTAATTGACTTGCACTTCTGTTTAATCAAATGACTGTTAATGTGTAATTGCTTTTTACTGTTTAACACACGGTGTAATGTTAGATCTGTTGAAGTTAATCTTTGTGTACACACACTCCCACATGCTGTAATCAAGCTTTACTTGAATGTTAAATATTTGAAAACCATAAATATTCTGAAGGGCAACGCTATTAGCAGGAGCGTGGTAGACAGCTTCTAAAGCAGCTCTGGTGACCTCGCCTTTCCTCCTAAACTCTTCGGGGTATTTCACTCATTTGTACGTCGGAAGCTTGTATCCCTCCGCATTGCAGATGCAGCATGGAGATGGACAAGCAGTTGTCAAAGTCACCATAAGAATCAAAATAAAATATAACCATAAAGTTACAGTAAAATCATTCGTAGCTGCTGGAATAAGGACAAATGGGGGAAAAATCACAAGGCCCAAGAGGGCATCAGCGTGATAGCATATCCTGACCAGCACTTTGCGACTGTACTGTACAGTGTTTACAACAACTTACATTTTCTTCTGCTTGCTAAGTATGTCAATAGTACCTATTCATGATACCCTGTGGATTTTTATCCTCATTGTGTTTATTTCACGTATTTGAAATCACCAAAGTGAGCCCACAAGCCGGAGTTGTCTTTCATCCAAGTCATAGGGGCGTGGGAAGTGACATCACACACCCTTTTGTTGTACCTGGTGTCCAGCCCTCACACCTGTCAAGCTGAATTGGAAACCGTGCAGCACATGAGTTCACACAGGTTATTAGCTCCAGACTGCAGCCCTCGTAGCAGCCCCGCTTCCCGCAGGGTGAGTGCAGGTGTAACTTCAACGCCTGTCTTAACATCAGATGCCGGCGTGGGTGAAGGACATAACATACCTCCAAATGCTTAAAAAATAAACCAGCCAAATCGGTATTACCAAGACCCTTGGAAGTTGAATAGTTGATGGTATCAATAAAGGTCATGGAATTTGACTGAGTCGTCGTGATGGGTGTGATGTGGGACAGAGGTTATATCCCCCTTGCCTTTCGACTGCGCTGTGATCCTGAGGAGGCAGAGGTTCTGGGGAAGTTGTCCCAATTAGACTGAAATTGGTAGAGTGAGGCACTTCATCATCAGGATTAGGCTATGCCACAGCACACCAGGATATTCTATTTGGTGTATAAGTTTGGGTGAAGTGGAGCTAGCAGAAGGGGGAATGGGCCCTTTAGCTCTTCTGAATATTGATGCATAGTGAGACACTTCCTTTCTTTCTGTAGTTAAAATTGTGAAATTGGTGGGCTGTCACGGTCTATTGAGTACTGTTAGAAGGCGTGCCGAAGTTGCCTCCTTGGTGCCTCTCCTGCATAATGGTAGCGTCTTGGCTGTCTGCGGAGAATGTTCGGGCTTCACAGTGAGGGCTGAAGCAGTCATTATGAGATCACCATTTATTTTAGTTTTCTTAAAAGGTGGTGGTGCTGTTGGGGAGTCCATGATGGCACCCTCCCAAACATCATGGAGCCTGTGGTGCCGTGCGAATGAGTGAGCAGTGTCACTGCATGGTCTTAGAAGCTTTTCGATACCTCCAGATCGGATTACTGTTCCGTCCCTAAACACATGATAGCTTTTAAGATATGCATGAAGCAATGAACTTCGCTGTTTGTCTGTGACCATCTCAGCATAGTTATGTGACACTTAGGGGGTCATTCTGACCCTGGCGGCCGGTGACCGCCAGGGTCACCGACCACGGGAGCACCGCCAACAGGCTGGCGGTGCTCCTGAGGGCATTCTGACCGCGGCGGTTCAGCCGCGGCCAGAAAGGGTAAACCGGCGGTCTCCCGCCGGTTTACCACTGCCCTTGTGAATCCTCCATGGCTGCGGAGCGTGCTCCGCAGCCATGGGGATTCTGACACCCCCTACCGCCATCCTGTTCCTGGCGGGTCTCCCGCCAGGAACAGGATGGCGGTAGGGGGTGCCGCGGGGCCCCTGGGGGCCCCTGCAGTGCCCATGGCATGGGCACTGCAGGGGCCCCCATAAGAGGGCCCCGCAAAGTATTTCAGTGTCTGCTAAGCAGACACTGAAATACGCGACGGGGGCAACTGCACCCGTCGCACCCCTGCAACTACGCCGGCTCAATTCTGAGCCGGCGTCCTCGTTGCAGGGGCATTTCCTCTGGGCCGGCGGGCGCTCTTTTGGAGAGCGCCCGCCGGCCCAGAGGAAATGTCTGAATGGCCGCCGCGGTCTTTTGACCACGGTGCGGTCATTCAGCGGCGGTACCTTGGCGGACGGCCTCCGCCGTCCGCCAAGGTCAAAATGACCCCCTTAATGTTCAGATTCAGCTAGTAGTTTTGAAGGTTTGCCTCTTGGAAGGGGAGTTCATTGTCGGTTTTGACCTTCTCTGATGGATCATATGTGGCGAACACCTTTTCCAAGTTTGAAGCAGTGTTTTTGAAGGACATATACTAGACAAATTAGCAGTGGAATTGTTGGTGCAGCCATCTACAGCATCTTGATGGTGTTGCTTATCTACAGCAGTGCAGACATTTATATTTAACTTTCTCCACAAGGTGTGGTATTCCTCCTTTTTGATAATAGCTTGGCACATCGTATGGGACCTTGCTGGCTGCAGTAACGATTGTGTCTCACTTTAGCACTCTCCATAAGACATAGAAGGTGTCTTGTGTTTCTTGGTGCAGCTATTGGTTTTCTTTATTTAAGTTTTGCAAGTTTTGGCTCTGAGCACCAGCTAGAATGGATTGAACATAGTTGTCGTAGAGTGAAGCACTTTGGATTTTGTCTAGAGATACAGCCTAGGGAGACGTGCATAATGCTGCTAAGTTTATATGGTCATCATCCATTACCTGGCTTCCCAATTTTCCTTTGTAAACTTGCACAGCTGAGGGTGTCCCAAAGATCTGTCTGCAATAGCAGTGTAAGCTGACTTGAGTGCAGAATGTTCTGATATATTTACTTGTGTTGTCTAATAACAGTTGGTGGTAGTCAGCATTGATTTCTAACTAGAGTTCTAACCAGCAAGCACGATTGATATACACTAACAAGCTACCTATTGTCAGAGTAAAAATGTGGTTTTACTTTGATAGCTAGGATTGGCATGCACATATCTGTAAACATTATTGTGGCTCTGAGCTGCTTCGGAAGATCTATAGAGTGGGATATTGATGCTTCCTTTTTTTGTGTTCTGAAATTTGACCGCCACTTGTTGCCTAATGAGAAACAGTTTGTGCTGAAGCCGAAGGGCTATTGGCTTCACTTTTTGTTTGGTGGGAAAATGGTCAGGTTATGCTTTGATCCATCTTAGTCCTGAAAATAGGAGCTAGTATTCTTTGAGGTTGTAAACTCTGAATTCTTTGATAGTTCAGTGTAGGAGGCTGGACTGGCTTGTAGTGAGTACCAAGGGGTACTTGCACCTTGCACCAGGCCCAGTTATCCCTTATTAGTGTATAGGGTGTCTAGCAGCTTAGGCTGATAGATAATGGTAGCTTAGCAGAGCAGCTTAGGCTGAACTAGGAGACGTGTGAAGCTACTACAGTACCACTTAGTGTCATATGCACAATATCATAAGAAAACACAATACACAGTTATACTAAAAATAAAGGTACTTTATTTTTATGACAATATGCCAAAGTATCTTAGAGTGTACCCTCAGTGAGAGGATAGGAAATATACACAAGATATATATACACAATAGCAAAAATATGCAGTATAGTCTTAGAAAACAGTGCAAACAATGTATAGTTACAATAGGATGCAATGGGGAAACATAGGGATAGGGGCAACACAAACCATATACTCCAAAAGTGGAATGCGAACCACGAATGGACCCCAAACCTATGTGACCTTGTAGAGGGTCGCTGGGACTATTAGAAAATAGTGAGAGTTAGGAAAATAACCCTCCCCAAGACCCTGAAAAGTGAGTGCAAAGTGCACTAAAGTTCCCCTAAGGACAAAGAAGTCGTGTTAGAGGAATAATGCAGGAAAGACACAAACCAACAATGCAACAACTGTGGATTTCCAATCTAGGGTACCTGTGGAACAAGGGGACCAAGTCCAAAAGTCACAAGCAAGTCGGAGATGGGCAGATGCCCAGGAAATGCCAGCTGTGGGTGCAAAGAAGCTTCTACTGGACAG
The DNA here is from genome assembly GCF_031143425.1 of Pleurodeles waltl. Classification (NCBI taxonomy): domain Eukaryota; kingdom Metazoa; phylum Chordata; class Amphibia; order Caudata; family Salamandridae; genus Pleurodeles; species Pleurodeles waltl. The sequence continues at coordinate 1,068,551,385 of NC_090439.1, read as the reverse complement.
AAGAAGCTGAGGTTTCTGCAGGAACGAAAAGGGCTAGAGACTTCCCCTTTGGTGGACGGATCCCTCTCACCGTGGAGAGTCGTGCAGAAGTGTTTTCCCGCCGAAAGAACACCAACAAGCCTTGCTAGCTGCAAATCGTGCGGTTAGTGTTTTTGGACGCTGCTGTGGCCCTGGAGGGACCAGGAGGTCGCAAATTGGACCAGGAGAGAGAGGGGACGTCGAGCAAGACAAGGAGCCCTCTCAGCAGCAGGTAGCACCCGGAGAAGTGCCAGAAACAGGCACTACAAGGATGCGTGAAACGGTGCTCACCCGAAGTCGCACAAAGGAGTCCCACGTCGCCGGAGACCAACTTAGAAAGTCGTGCAATGCAGGTTAGAGTGCCGTGGACCCAGGCTTGGCTGTGCACAAAGGATTTCCGCCGGAAGTGCACAGGGCCCGGAGTAGCTGCAAAAGTAGCGGTTCCCAGCAATGCAGCCCAGCGAGGTGAGGCAAGGACTTACCTCCACCAAACTTGGACTGAAGAGTCACTGGACTGTGGGGGTCACTTGGACAGAGTCGCTGGATTCGAGGGACCTCGCTCGTCGTGCTGAGAGGAGACCCAAGGGACCGGTAATGCAGCTTTTTGGTGCCTGCGGTTGCAGGGGGAAGATTCCGTCGACCCACGGGAGATTTCTTCGGAGCTTCTGGTGCAGAGAGGAGGCAGACTACCCCCACAGCATGCACAAGCAGGAAAACAGTCGAGAAGGCGGCAGGATCAGCGTTACAGAGTTGCAGTAGTCGTCTTTGCTACTATGTTGCAGGTTTGCAGGCTTCCAGCGCGGTCAGCAGTCGATTCCTTGGCAGAAGGTGAAGAGAGAGATGCAGAGGAACTCGGATGAGCTCTTGCATTCGTTATCTAAAGTTTCCCCAGAGACAGAGACCCTAAATAGCCAGAAAAGAGGGTTTGGCTACCTAGGAGAGAGGATAGGCTACTAACACCTGAAGGAGCCTATCAGAAGGAGTCTCTGACGTCACCTGGTGGCACTGGCCACTCAGAGCAGTCCAGTGTGCCAGCAGCACCTCTGTTTCCAAGATGGCAGAGGTCTGGAGCACACTGGAGGAGCTCTGGACACCTCCCAGGGGAGGTGCAGGTCAGGGGAGTGGTCACTCCCCTTTCCTTTGTCCAGTTTCACGCCAGAGCAGGGCTAAGGGGTCCCCTGAACCGGTGTAGACTGGCTTATGCAGAATTGGGCACATCTGTGCCCAACAAAGCATTTCCAGAGGCTGGGGAAGGCTACTCCTCCCCTGCCTTCACACCATTTTCCAAAGGGAGAGGGTGTAACACCCTCTCTCAGAGGAAGTCCTTTGTTCTGCCATCCTGGGCCAGGCCTGGCTGGACCCCAGGAGGGCAGATGCCTGTCTGAGGGGTTGGCAGCAGCTGCAGTGAAACCCCAGGAAGGGCAGTTTGGCAGTACCAGGGTCTGTGCTACAGACCACTGGGATCATGGGATTGTGCCAACTATGCCAGGATGGTATAGAGGGGGCAATTCCATGATCATAGACATATTACATGGCCATATTCGGAGTTACCATTGTGAAGCTACATATAGGTAGTGACCTATATGTAGTGCACGCGTGTAATGGTGTCCCCGCACTCACAAAGTCCGGGGAATTGGCCCTGAACAATGTGGGGGCACCTTGGCTAGTGCCAGGGTGCCCACACACTAAGTAACTTAGCACCCAACCTTTACCAGGTAAAGGTTAGACATATAGGTGACTTATAAGTTACTTAAGTGCAGTGTAAAATGGCTGTGAAATAACGTGGACGTTATTTCACTCAGGCTGCAGTGGCAGGCCTGTGTAAGAATTGTCAGAGCTCCCTATGGGTGGCAAAAGAAATGCTGCAGCCCATAGGGATCTCCTGGAACCCCAATACCCTGGGTACCTCAGTACCATATACTAGGGAATTCTAAGGGTGTTCCAGTAAGCCAATGTAAATTGGTAAAAATGGTCACTAGCCTGTTAGTGACAATTTGGAAAGAAATGAGAGAGCATAACCACTGAGGTTCTGATTAGCAGAGCCTCAGTGAGACAGTTAGTCACTACACAGGTAACACATTCAGGCACACTTATGAGCACTGGGGCCCTGGGTTACCAGGGTCCCAGTGACACATACAACTAAAACAACATATATACAGTGAAAAATGGGGGTAACATGCCAGGCAAGATGGTACTTTCCTACATTCAGCAACTAATCAATGTCCTTGTGCCGCATGCAGTGAGAAACACATTTGTGGGTGTTGCTTGATGTCTGTGTTTGGCAGAGACCACAGTGTTGATCAGAGCAGTGATTTCGAGCCTGTGTACCATGATTGGGCATGTGAGTTTTGACCTTTTTGCTTTGGATTTGCCTTTGACAAAGGATATGGGGACGATTCCCCCTACTTCAATGTCTTTTTGGTAGAATGTTGATCTTTGGAAGTGTGGTTCCCACTTCCTTTATTCTGTCTCAGTGCTGAATATCTTCACTGGTGGTTTCTGGTGCCATGGTCCTGCATTGTTAGGTGTGGGCTTACTGTTAAATTCACCATTGCCCGTATAGCCTGCAAGGATAGTTGGTGGGCCTTCTTTGTGGGCTCTCGCTGAACAGTGGTCCCTTAAACTTTATTGACCATCTCTGTTCCCCAAATGTGTCTTCTCTTGACTTTTGTTCTAAAGGCCATCATGGACTATCTTGGAGGCTCTGTCGTAAGACAGCTAACGTGACCTTCCTACTGTACGTATTGCTTCTAAGTCCATCCTGGGCTAGATAAGCCTCCTCCACATGGCGGATTTACACCCCTGAAAGATCGGTGCACTTGCCACTTTGTTGAGATCGTTTTTGTGCAGGTGGAGGCGAGGTCTCCTAACCACGATTAGAAGTTGTCAGACGTCTGTTTCTCGCTTTGTTGCCCTTGGCGCAGCACTAATTGTTCATCGGCTTTAGTTGAGGATTAAAGTGCGCATCATAAAGGTCTCCAGTATCAGGAAGGGTTTGAAAGAGCTTGTAAATTTCCTCTCCGGCATAGTGCAATGAAGCTGACCTTTCCTTACGCCTTAGGGAGTAGGCTCACTAACTAGGTCAATTGGGGTAAGGGACGCGAGGCGATGCTCGCCGGGTTTGGCTGATGGGTGGGGCCTGGTTCTCGTGTCTGTCCTAATCCCTGTATTCACTCCCTCGCCAGGCTGTGCTGGTCCCTGGACGGTGGTGGGAGGAGGGGGTATGTATGTGTCTTGCCCGCAATGCCAGCCTGGTGCAGGAGACTAGAACTAGCCCCATGTTAGTACCTCAGGGGGGCACCACATGCTAGACCATGGCCGAGTTGTATTTAAGGCTTTTGTGTTTTTTTAGCGTTGATTGATTGCGGGTGCAAACAACTGCCTACAGAGATCAGGAGTGAGGCAGGTTTAACATACATGCCAAGATCTATAATATCTGAGAGAGAGAATTCGATTTAAAGAAAAAGGTAAGTGGAATGTTCTCATTACCTTGTGGTGGGCGCGGTAATAGTGCTAAGCGGGGAAAAGAAATGTAGCAGGACCCGGCCTAAGTCCGCAGAGTTCCTAGTGATTTTCCCATAAACCTGAGGACAGCAGTTGCATCCAGTATCTGCCCCCAGTGTGCACTTCATACTGTGCGTCAAGAGCACTGAGTCTATCATCACAGAGAGCTTATTTCAAACAACTAAATGACGTGCCAAGTATGAAGGAAGCACCGTCTGATGTGCGAGGCGCTCCGCGCGCAGAGTCGCAGCCCAGGAGCCAATCCCCAGCAGAGCTGTGCGGAAGCGAACGTTCGGTGACAAACGCCCACGTTGTACCTCACTGCGATGCTTTCTCTCAAGACTAGTTACTTGTAAATAAATGAGATACAAATCTGTACCGTGAAGCAAAAGCTCCGCTCAGTTCAACAACCAAACACGTACATCTTCCTGTTGGGGGCTTGCGAGTGTGGTGTGATAGATGGGCTCTGAGAATCTTTAAGCCTGGGGGATAGCTTTTACCAACAAACCAGAGTTGTATGTCCGGCTAAACAAAACAAGCATTTGCAATGCAATGGGTGTCGCGTTTGCTTGAGCTAGAGCAATTAGCATTGTAAACTCCTAACGGACTTTTCTTGCCACATAAATTGAAAATTAAAATAAAACAGTTTAGCATAACTAACTGGACTTTCCTTGCCGTATAAACTGAAAAGTAAAAGTTTCACATAAGCAAGCTGACAGCCGCCATCAGTGCAAAGCAGACACACAAAGGGAAATAAAAGTTCACTCGTAGTGAAACCTATCGGCAAAAGTGCAATTATCCATGTAACCGGCAAAAGTGCAATTATCTATGTAGCCGGCAAAAGTGCAATTATCAACGTAACCGGCAAAAGTGCAATTATCGACGTAATCGGCAAAACTGCAATTAACTATGTAACAGGGTCGATGTCATGCAAAGCGCTCGACTTCTGCTCAGCAAGATCGCGCTGCGAAAAAAGAGGAAAAAGTAGTCCAGAAACCAGCCGGAAAACATGGAGCCTTGTATGTTTTCAGTACTTGGTCGCTGCACTCGAGGAGGGCTAAACACCGGAAAAGGCATGATGTATGCATGCCTTTCACTAATGAAAGAAAGCAGATTTTAAAAGGCAAGTCCACGAACTAATGAAAGTGACTGACGTGACATGGGTGTGGTTTGAAGCCCAAAGAGAGATTACAACATGGGACGGAGCACTTTGAAGAAGAAGAACATTTTCAGCAGCAACGCTGTTCTCATGAAACCAGTGCACATGCACGTCGCATTCTTTCTGCTTGTTCTCTTTTTATACACCATTCAGAGGTTTCTGGAGTGGCAGTGGACAGCATGATTACATCACTTCCTGTTCACAACAATCTTTACTTCCTTACTGTGCATCTTGAAGCGTCGTTTTGCTGCATTGCTTAGGATTTACCCAAGTTGAAAAAAGCTTTAAGTGCAAGAAGATTAACTCTGTCCACTTGTGTCAAAACCTCTGTATATGGACCAAAAGACATTTAGAGTTGAGCAACGTCACTCTTTTTGGTCCTTTGATTCAAGGTATTTCTCTTTGCTTCTGATACGTTTCCTAACACATCCAGCCAACATTACAAGATGTCAACCCAGTTTATTGAGGGGGAACCTTGAATTGATGACAATAAAAGCTACTCAGTTCTCTGAGTTTACATAGAAAGCTCAACTTCCATCTTGATAGGTCACAAATTATGGAGTGCAAATACCAACTCAGCTGCCAAACATACTAATGACACCCATATTCACATCAAACTCCAAGAGCGTGACAGAACAAATCAACAATTCATGGATTGCATTGTGCACATAGAAAACAGGAGCAAATCAGGCTTAGTGTATGTCAACCCATTAAATACAGAGATGTGTGCCTCGCTGATCTTCGCCTCTTACGATTCACTGGGCACCTTCTTCAGGATCTCCCCTACCTCCCGTACTGAAATATCGCAACTTGGGATTCATCTTCAACACAAAGTCATGGTGTTAGGAATACTGTTACCACAGTAATATCTGACCTTGCTTCAAATCGTGAGAATGTCCTGTTTGAACTCCTACTGCTGTGTGTCTGCTATCATGCCTTTTCTGCAAGTCTTGGAGTATTGTGTAGTTACTGGGCAGTTCTCATGTGAGAAACGTTCATTTACCACTTGTTTCCCCAGTCTTGGGTACTATTGCACTGCTCACAATTGCCAAAAGCTTCTGCTTTGTTCTTGACTCTTGGGCAACGAGGATGAGCAGATAGGATTAACCCTTGAGGTACTCGTATACAGTATAACTCAATCAAATATTGCTCAATAAATATTGGTGTCCGTTCAGAGTGTCTAGCTTAGAGAACATTTACATTGTCATGTATTTGTACCATCAACACGACGATTACAAAGCAAGCCAAAAAGAAGAATGAAGTCCCAACTTTATTGCTTCCACCAGTTCTCTTACTTTGAGATCTCTGAACTACTTGGATTGTAAAACATGCTGCTTCTGAGCACAATTCTCCTTGTATTGCTTCAAGGGCAGGAGAATGCTTGCTAATACAGTCTCTCACTCAAGTAAGTTAACTTGCGGACAAAAAGGTTCTTCCAGGCACCTGTAGATTGATTAATCCAAAGAGATCTGATTTCTTACCAAATGTGGCATCAAAATAGAACCACGTTAGCAGTGTCTCTGAGAGTTCCCAGGCAAACCATGGTACTGCATCATGAGTCAATGCTGCTCGATGTTTAATGTTTCATCTCCCCCAAATCTCATGAGTAATCTTGCCATCCGTAGAAGTCATTGAACTTACATCGTTTGTGGTTGCTAAGAGCTACTAGGATTTAAAACAAGTAATCAAGCCAAAGTTAGTCTTCCATTTTGTTAATAAACTCCAAGGGACCATATCTCAAAATTGTCTACACACCAAAATGGTCAAATGAAGGGAGAGGGTGTGGAGTCTGCTGGAATATCCCAGGCACAGATGAATAGTTTGGAGACAAATGGAAGTCCTTTCTTGTCCACCGAAGGAGACTGGTGAAAGGTCAGGGGAAAATTCATGTAACTCCAGTTAATGCCCCCATTACCAAGATGCACCCCCAGCTTCCCATAGGCCAGATTGCAAGAGGTGGTTGTATAATCAGACACAGAGGGAGACAGCAGTTCCTCAGCAACCATCTGCTCTCATTGTTGATGTTCCTAATTCTGCTTCGAACTTGGCACCATGGAAGACTATTGTCTGGCCTCTAGGTGGGTTCTTTCTTCTCCATCAGGTTTTCACAGCAGATATGTCAGCTGAGCCTACGATCCCATTCATCAAGTTAGGAAATGGTCCTCTCCCGTAAGGACAGTACACCTCCTCTTCGTTCCTGCAGGGTACAGTTGCTAGGGATGGCTCTGCATTTCTGTGCTTATTCTTGACCTACATTGTCACAGCAACAAAGGTTGCTGCACCAACAGCTCTTTGCATTCCTCAATTCAAGTGAGCTTCTTCTAAAGTTAAAGGGTTACTGAAAACTTGCTCACTGTTCTCAGTATTTGTCCAGACTTGTGGCACTGGCATAAAAAAAAACAATACCTGGGGGGTGTGTGGCTTGGCGGCTGTCAAGATGGCCACACATTGAGTGAGTGCCGCAGTGGCAGCCGTTTCAGATCCCAAAATCCGGGACAACCTCAGTTACCTGGGGCAGTCAGAACAACCAGAGAACGTGGTGACAGCCGCCGAGGCATTGAGGAAACGGCCGAGCCAGCCGCAGGAGTCCTGTGCCGCACGGTGATGGACGCTGGAGGAACAAACTGGTAGAAGGAGCCCTCCCTGGAGTGCCCTTGCTCCTACCCTCACCCGTCCTTCCTGGAGATTTACGGCCGCAGTGTAATGGAGAGGCGAGCCATGGTTGTGACACTAGTGGTGGAGGAAACCAGACGCCTATCCGGCCTGGTAGACGCCAGAGGCCTGTAAAGCTATACAGAGGTGAGGAGAGCTCCAAAGCCTGCGCTGTGGGGACTGCCCTGTCCTTGCGACGGTCAGGGCACCATGGGTGCGGCCCAGAAACCCAGCAAAGTGAGAGGGCCCGACGAAAGAGGTGAAATTAAAGCCCTGGTGACAGAGCCTGCACTGCACCTGGTCTGCTGTCGGTCAGCTGAAGGCGGGGCTGCTCCCCTGGGTTGGGGCACCCTCCTTGGCCCCCGCTGAGACACGCCTGAAGATACCCTCTATAATTGCAACTGCAGAAGCTAGAGAATAGACCAGAATACACCGCATAAAATTGAGGAACCAAAGCTGACTGCCGGACACTGTATTAGCCACGGTCACTGCATTCCATTGCTGCAACCGGGAGATTGGTTGAGGTGGGGGGGCACAATCCTCATAACTTTCTTTAGCAGTGTCATGTCTGTATTACCCTTGGGAAAACCCAAGGGGAATACTGCCCCCCAAGCCAACAAAATGGACAACTATGTGGTCCCGAAAGGATGCCCCATGGATGGGGAGCAGAGGGGGAGCCAGAGCAGATGGGGGATCCTTCATTTGGTGCCATAATGGCGGCAGCCTAAGACCTCAAGGGCGTACTAGAAACCAAGCTGGACACAGTTACCACTGATGTAGCCCTCCTTCGAGCAGATGTCCAGAAGATAAGTGATAAAATGACAAGAGCGGAGGCCCACATAGTTCACCTTCAATCCACCACTAAAAGACTGGAATCCCAGGTTCAGCTCCTCACCTAACAAATTGCAGTCATGGCGGCTAAACTGGAGTACCACAAGGGCAAAGTGAGACACAATAACATCTGAATGGTGTGGGCCCCAGAGGGTGCTGAGGGCCAATGTATGGGCCTTTTCCTTGAAGATCTTATCATCAACACCCTTCGCACCAAGAGACTCTCCAAGTTATTTTAGGTGGAACAGGATCACAGCGCACCAGTGCCTCCACCAAAATCAGGGGCTCCCCCGAGAACCATCTTACCCTGGATATTCAGTTACCCTGATAGAGACGCAATACTCCAGGGGGCACACGCCGACGGTGACCTTAAATACAAGAATACCACCATCCACCTTTTTCTGAACTTCACTTTGCAGGTCCAACATCAATGACATAATTTTTAATCTGTCAAAAAAGAACTCATAGCACTCGACTTCCAATATATGATGCTCTACCCTGCCAAACTACGAGTAATCGCGGAAGGCAAGACCTGCCATTTCCTCACACCAGAAGCAGCCTGGGATTGGCTAGAGGGATGGCGGACACTGGAGAGATTACAACCCACTGCAACCAGGATGGAAATGAACAGGAGCAGTTCTGCACATGGGTCAGAAGACGCCACGGACGCTGGACTGGAAACCCATGATACATAGGCCACATGAGCTAGGCCTGAACAGGTGAATGCAGGAACCACTGGCCTGTGAGTGGGTGAGGGCAACAGAAACACTCCCTCATGCCAGGTGAGCCTGGACTCTACCTTGAAGGGAGGGGGGGTCCGGAAGGGACTTGCCAGTTTGAAGACAGGCAGTTGGCTTACAGTTAGTGTGATGCCTCAGGTACTGTAACTATCCAAAGGAGGACCAAGGGGTGATCCAGTATTCATGACGGTAAAATGTGATGGCTAGCTGAGGTGCTGCTATCAGCCCCATAGTTTGGTTTTAGTTCACTTATGCAACACTTTGGGCGACGGGTGCTCTGCAGGTTGGTGAGGGGTGGGCAGTTCTGAGCCTACATAGCAGAGTTCCAGAGTTGGTGGGGTTCACCAATTGAGGATTATTGCTATTGCTTGTTAACTTTGTTTTGGAGTTGTTTGCATGCTCAATTGCTATACAGCTACATTATCTTAGTGGGACTAGAAAATGGGAGGTGAGGAACATATGGACCAGGAGTAACACAGTTGGTTATTAAGTCACTTCTTACCAGTGCACATGGGAACCCAGAAACAAAATGCCTTGAAAATATGGATATGGAATGTTAACGGTCTAGGTAGTAAGCTTAAGCGCACAGTGGTACTCCAGTACCTTAGAAGGAATGCCCCAGACCCGATCCTGTTACAAGGAACACACCTTAAAGGGAATCACTACAGGGCCCTCAATAGATTTGGGTACGCTGTGTTGGCTCATGCTGGCTATACAACCGATTCTAGGGGGGTGGGTATCCTTTGCAAAAAAACTGTTCCCTTTATCCCTGCACAGATTTAGGCAGACTCCCAGGACAGATGTGTTGCGCTGACAGGGAACTGGGAAGGACTTGTCCTCAACATTTGTTCTCTCTGTATACTCCCCAGACTACACACACAAACACTCACAGCACTAGAAGCTGCACTCCTTGAACTCCCAACTGGGAAAAGTGGCGGGGGGAATAAAGAAAAAAAAAAGAAAAAAAAACCGTACCTGAACCTCACCGCTGCTCTCCGCTGCACTTTAGGCTCCCAGCCTGCCCTGCGGCCAGTCATGACACTGCTCAGAGCTGGGGGCAGCGTGGTATCAAGATATGGGATCGCTGGAGGATGAAGAGTAAATCAAAGCTATACAGAGGCCTAGAGAGGTAGCGATCCGAGCCCTCTTTAGATTAGTACAACTTAAAATCCTAACAGAGTGCATTATTTTTGGACGCTACTGTAACGGATGGGGAAAGCACTTACCGCAGTGTGTCTTAGAGAGTGAGGGCAGGAAGGGACCTTTATTCACATACTATAGGAATGTCCTAAAATTCACGACTACTGGGGAAAGGTAGCAGATATAATTACCCGAGTCACGAACCTAGATGTACCTTTCAATGCTAAATGGATCTTCTAAGTGTCATGGAAGATGTACAATGGCTTCAGTACCAAAAGATTTGGGTGACACTAACTGCAACGGTGGCGAAAAGTAATATAGCACGAACGTGGGGATTCCCTCCCCCCCCGTTCACCACAGGTGGTCGACTGGGAAACTTACCTTGATTGGTGGCAAAGGGCAGAACATGTGGTGTACCTTATTAGAGGCTGCCTGTGCAAATGGGAGAAGGTTTGGGGGGTTGGAACACCTACTGAGAATTGTAGATACCGTTGGAGTGGTGGGTATCATCAACTGACATACAACTGTTTATGGGGTTTTATGGGAAGTACCTTGTGTATAAGGGAGCAGATTGTACTTTATTATGCCGTCTTGCTGTGTTTAACCGAAATTCTACTCATATTGTATGAGAAATTGCGTATTGTTGCAATTGAGCATTTCTTAATAAAAAAAGAGTAAAAAAAAAAAAAAAATACCCAGTCACGAGGACTACACACTTCAAATCCAGGTGACTGTCCAATCACTTTTGAACAGCATCTTTCTGGGCTGGTACCACACGATAGATGGAAGGGTGGAGGGAAGCGCCAAATAGTGTTGTACCTGGCATCCTTGGTGTGTTTTCCCTTGACTTTTTGCCTTCAGAGGTTTGCTGACCTTGTTTTTGCGGGCTTTAGGACTTTGGGCACTTTACCACTGCTAACCAGTGCTAAAGCGCTTGTGCTCTCTCTCCGCTAAAACATAGTGCCATTGTGTCATATCCAACTGGCATATTTAATTTACTTATAAGCAGCGGAGGCTTGTCCGTGAGAGCGTTGGGGCTCCTCCCCCTTTATTTTTTGCCACAGAATTGTTTCTAATTTTCAAAATAATTTTTTTAAAATTGTTAATAATATAGTTAAATGGGCTGCGCTTACAGCACTCACCCTCAATCACTTTCAGATGCTGCACATGAGCGGCTATCAGCCGGCAGGTTCCAGCAATCACTGGTTGCTGGGCTGATGAGTTCACAGCCCTGGGGCCTGTGAGGACATCAGCTCAGCAAAGGCATTGCCTTTGTGAAAAACTCTAACTCCCTGACGACGTGAGAGCAAAGTTTGTTCTCGGGCGCTTCAGGCTGAAGCCCTGCAGTGCGAATGCTCCATGTCAGTCAGACACGGGAGTCACCTCACCACTCCCTTTCACAACACGTCACAGCGTGGGTTGGAGTCAGAAAGCTAATCTGACTCCTCTCCCTGTGAGGATTATTGGAAGGGTGGGGTTAGAGGCCGCACGCGCAAAAATTAGCACTGGAGGCTGCGCAGTTTATTCATCAAAAATTTGGTTGAAACTGTGCAGGTTCCAGTGCTCAGCTTCCCGTGCTATCTTCAGTGTGTGCCAGTTCGTTAGAGGGGACTGCACTGAGAAGCACTGTCCGTGCTACAGTTGGAGTCCACGGAAAGCGCGAGCCCAGAGCAGGAAAATTTGAAGTGCAGCAGGTGTTGTGAAAAACTCGGAGCAGTATACAGCGTGCACTTTCAAAAGCATCCCATTCAACAAAGCACCTGTTTTCAGTGCTGCATGAGCCTTTCCTGAGTATGTGGTGCAGTAGAGGATAGTGCGTAATAATAATGTCACCAGAAATAGAATGTCCTTTTGTACAGAAACGCTACAGGTAAAACTTCCTTACAGAGTGATGTGATGCAATCCATATCTGGACTTGTTGTTCGGCGATGTTACATCAACAAACTAACTTTTAAAAATAGAACAAAACCACAGATTTCTTGGGAGTCATTTTTCAGTTTTGCAATTTAATAAAATATATTTGTTTAATTTAATATTGCACTATATTTGATTAAGTTGTGGCTGTCTAATCACTGTCCTTCTGTCTCTTCACTTCCCTTAGGCTTTGTTCTCATTTTGGGACAGGCAACTATGTTTTCGTTTCTCAGGGTTTCAAAATATCCATGTAACTGCAGAGATTAATGTTTATAAGACTAAATACATAGCTAAAAAGCAGCCTAATGTGTTACAGTTTGAGGTGGGCGTGTTTTTTTAGGTAACATGTTAGGAATCTTGAGGCCTACACTTCAAATGGTGGTAACCAAAATACCAGAATGCACCTTTCTGTTGATTTAAAAGCCAGGCCTGTTTGAAGGTGTCATGTTGGAATTTGTTTTGTATACAGCTGTGCACGCAACACCTTGTCTGATTAGTGCCTTATTATGAGTGGCCTGTTATTGGAAGTGACCATCTTTTATGTGGTGTACACTGTGTTTTTTTCCCAGATGTAGAACTCTGTGCCCTTTCCCCCTGCTAACCAGTGGTAAAGGGTCTCTACTCCCCTTTTCAACATGATGGCATTGGCACACCCCATGACTGACTTATGTAACTTACCCATAAATCCCAAGTATATATTAAAGTCCTGGCAACCAGTGCATGTGTGTGTTTCCTTTGTGTCATGTTTAGTGGGTCTTTTGCTACATCTCTCTGCAGAGGCAACAGGATAAAACATAGTACATAATGATGTTCCTTTTAGCATGATTTTAAAATGGCTGCTTTATATAGTACATGTTTGTTATCCTATTCTTTTCCAAAGAGGGATTTGGTGACAGACTCATAAACACATAAAAAGGGCATTTGACCCCCCCCCCAGGCTTCTTCTCTTCTGTTTATTAAAACTAAAGATTTTAATATGAGCCATTATTATCAGACCACACCTATCCACTCAAAAAACGCATGTTTCTCTGCGAGGCTTAGCCTTTCTGTTCACAAAGACTGCAGTCTGCAAATACATCTTTTGCTTTTGCCCTCTCTGAAGAGCAGTGCATGTGGACTCATTAATGGAACACTGGTGGTTTTACTTCACGCCACAACATTTTCAAACTTCACCAGCCGCCACTGCATATAAGTACCTACTAAAGTGCACTACCTGTGCCCACGGCCTGTAAATTAAATGCTACTAATGGGCCTGCAGCACTAATTGTGCCACCCATTTAAGTAGTCCTTCAGCATGTGTCATGCCTGCCATTGCAGAGCCTGTGTGTGCAGTTTTAATCTGCCATGTTGACCTGGCACGGTAACCCTCTTGGCAGTCCCAAACCTTCCTTTTTAATACATATATGTCACCCCTAAAGTAGGTCCTGAACAGCCCAAGACCAGGGTGCAGTGTATTTAAAAAGTAGGACATTTACGTTTATGTTCTACATGTCCTAGTAGTGAAAAACCTCTCCCATATGATAACATTGAGATTACCTTATTATATTTATAAGTGTAATTTCCAATTGGGAAGGGTTCGGACCCCCAGTCACAATTTAAAATCATAACTTATGGTGAAGCCAGATTTTAAACTGTAAGTCTGAAAATGCCGCTTTTAGAAAGGTGTCATTTTCTTACTTTAGCCATTTGATGCCTACTTCCTGTCTCTGAATACACGTCTGGGGTGGGTGACAGCTGGGCTTTGTGCATTCCTTCCAGATAGCTATACATAAAGGGAGCTTAGTTGTGACTGATGGGTCATCCACAGCCTGATGGGCCATCCACAACCTGATCAGCCATCCTGGGCAGGACAGGAGGGAGGAAGCGGCACACTTGAAGAGATTGTGTCCTCTCTCCACACAAAGGGCTGCACACCCCCTGTAGTGAGTCTGGAGCCAGGACAGGGTAGCCAGGGACTCTGTTCACTTCAAAGACATCTCTTCTGAAGCCTCCCTCACTTCAAAGGCACCACTGTGTATAAGAACTGGACTTCTGACCCTACCACATCAGTACACTACTGGACATGTGGATACTTTGCCAGGAAGAAGGACTGCTGTGCTGCTACAAGGACTGCCACTCTTCTGGGCTCCTGTTGTGCTCTGCTGACTTGACCTGCTGCCCTCCTTGCCTGGTAGTGAGAAGAACTGGACTTTCATCTCTCCAGCCCAGAACCAAAGTTACTCCAAGGGCTTGCTGGTTTGCTTCCTGTTTTCTGACGTCTCAGGGACACAAACTACTTCAAACTCACTCACTACAGCACCCGTACTCTGCCAACTGTGAGTCTTGCCTTTCCAAGTGGTGCCAATCCAGTCCTTGACCCTTGGAAGAGGGTATAAAGTGCTCCTCCAGTCAGAACTGATGCATTTCCGCCACTGTGCAGATTGAAACCTCTGCATCTCCCCGTTGCGTGACTGGGAACCAGCACATCAGCCCCATTGCATTGATCGCAGTGGACGCATCACCTTTCTAACGTGCATCGACCTCAGTGCATCACATTCAGAACCGCTGCATCTCGGCCTCGACACAACACCACTGTTGCATGGAGAAAATCGGCTCATCTTTGCTACTGCATGCGAAGGTCCGACGTATCGCCTTCACTGTGGGGATCAGCACTGACACATCGCTTCAGCCTACGTCCCATATCCTTGACGTAACCAGGATAAAGGTATTTTTGATCAGGGGGCACACTAGGTCCCTGTAGTGGTCCTGCGCTCCATCACAGTCGGCCTGAACATTTGACTTTGTCCTGGTCTGGTGCGACCAGTTGTTCCCAGTTGGTGCTTCTTGTTTCTAAGCATTATTTTTCAGTTTATTATTTAAAAATTCATATCTCAAGTTCTACTAATTGGATTTGTGTCATTTTGGTCTTGTTTTATTTATTGAATTGAGCTCTATATTTCTAACTAGGTGTGGTGTCTTTTTGTGTGATGTTTTCACTGTTTTACTGGTTGATGTGTTGCACAAATACTTAACACATTGCCTCTTAAGGTAAGCCTGACTGCTCTGCGCCAAGCTACCAGGTGGTGAGCACAGGCTAATTTAGGGTGTGTTGGTCACTTACCTTAAGCAGGGTTCCACGGTTCCTGCTTGGACAGGGTGCATACCTCTGCCAACCAGAAACCCAATTTCTATCAGTATGGAAAGAGTATTGTAATCGCCACATCTCTCAATTGGTTATTTTTCCAGGCTTCTGGTACTGGGAAGAGTGAAAGGCCTTCATGCGCCTTGGCCAGGCCTCCATTTTCCATCACACTGTCCTTCTAAATGAACCCCTAGCTCAATGTTCTTCTTGAATCACTCCAACGAAATTCCTGTAAATCTCTGCAATGGCTGCCATTCATCGAGTAAGCAGTCTGCAAAGCCCTGTGCATGACACACAAAACACTTCATTGCCTGGCACAACACTGTCTCACTGATAAGTTCTACCCAACCATAAGTCCAGATGACTAAGACAGGCATTCCTCAACCTATTGTGGGTCTGGATATAGGGGACAAGCAATCTGGTTATGATTCCCGCACACCTAACCCTCCATCTTGAACTTCCATTTGGCTTCCCTCTGCCACCAATTAGACCTTGTAGAGCTTTGAAGGGTCCTACAAATTGCCTGTTTTGTTCTGCCTAAACCCCTTTTTTGGATTATAAAGGTGAATTACTTTTATCTGGCCTGTGTATCTTGATGACTTCTGGCCCTCTTTCCTAATGTCCCTCAGTAGAAATTTCCTGACCTTTCCCCGCCCCCAAATCTCTACCAGTGCTCTACAGAGCCATCACATTGTTTGAAGAAGCCAAAGTTACTCTTTGTGAATTTTAATTAAAAAATTTCACATCTTAAGTACATAAATTGTCAAAGTAATTTCACATGTGTTTAAAGGTTCCAACATCTCATGAGAGGTACAGCCA
Organism: Pleurodeles waltl; assembly: GCF_031143425.1. Taxonomy (NCBI): domain Eukaryota; kingdom Metazoa; phylum Chordata; class Amphibia; order Caudata; family Salamandridae; genus Pleurodeles; species Pleurodeles waltl. The sequence goes on along the minus strand of NC_090439.1, from coordinate 1,068,535,487 downwards.
CAGATATGTATTCAGATGGCATATGAGGCCCGAGTTCTCAGAATTATTTTTATTGTTGGAGCGTTTTAGGTGACCCCACTTTTTGTGTTGGTGGGGAAGGATGTGCTAACTTTCAACTTTAATTCCCACAGACTTCACACCTATTCTAAAATTATTTAGGGCCCTGCACATATTTTATGGTTTTCATGCAACTAGAGTAATTAGCCATAGAGAGCAGGTCCTTGAGCAGGCCAGAAGACCATCTTATCCAGACCGAGTCTGTCTTCTAGCGCCAGCCCTTATATTAAACAATTTTAAATGTAAAACAATATAAAATACAGATATACATTTCTCATTAATTAATTGAATGGGTGAATATGTGAATGTCTGTTTCATTTAATGCAAAACATAAATTATTTCAAAGACGAATTTTGCTCAAGTGCTATCTTTACAGAAATGAATTCCGGCTAAAGACACTCAATATACCTCGGGATCAGTGTATCTGTTTAGGATGTCCTTGTAATGCCCATCCAGTTGTCTGAGTGGCTGATCAAGTCTTACATGAACACTGAAATGTGTATATGAGAATCTTAAACAGCCTCATTCTGCTCCTCCTTGCAGCATGGCCATCCAGGTGGACAAGTTCAACTTTGAGGCTCTCCCTGAGCCCACTGGGGAGGAGTCCCACTTTACAAATCCGAAGCAGCTGGAAGAAGAGAGGCAGCTGGCGAAGGGGCTCGAGATCAACAGCAAGCTGGATATCCGCTGGAAGATCATATCCTTTAATCAAAAAGTCAGGTTTGGAAATGAAAAGTATGCATGTTTTCATTAGACTTTCCCTGTCTTTCAAGACTCAGCAAAATTGTCTGAGCTGCTACCTTTCCATCTGACTTTCAAATAATACCTTAAGCTCTGGTCCTCACCTCACATATGCAACAGTGACTCCCCAACATCTCCTGCCCCACTGGAAACCACGTCAACAGTGGGCCTAGAAAAAGCAAACCATTCTGTATTGATGCTGTTGCTTTGATAAATTAAATATGTTATATATTTTATTTTTGTTTATTATTTCTAGTAATAAGAATGTATGTGAGGAAGTATACATTATAATGATCTGTAAATCACTGAGGCATTCCATGGTCATACAGACAAACAAGGCTGGAGCTGAGCTCCTTTATAAGGTCATGGAACTCTGAGGTAAATTGCAACATATGGCAGAGAGTATTTTATTCTTTATATTCATGGCCTCACCATCACCCATCCAGAAATCACTTAAATCCTTAGTGCTCTAGTCTTATGTAGAAGAAACCGTGGTTGCAGACATGAATAATTGTGTAACCTGTAGCGTGAAAGTAACCACACCAAACAGCAGATAGCAATTTGTTACAGAAACGTATTAGAATAAGTTTCCTCTAAATCACACTTAAAAAGGATGTAGCTCAGAATGAGTAGTAACATGCAGACTGATTCTTGTGAATTCCTGTAATAAACTTTAATCTGCGAAAAAAGCATGTTGGAACAAATCTCTCCTATGTGCTTAGCACTATTAAAAAAAAACAGGTCATAAGAACGAAAAGTGCTTGAACTGCAGCTGTAATGATGCTCCCTGACCTCACTTTCACCTTGGCAGCTGCCTCTAAAGACCGGTATTGTGGTGTTGCAACGCACCTGTAATAACTTATTACAGTTGAGCAGCTATGTCATTTTCTTATTACTGGTGACTAGAGATGTCACAACTTGAGTGTATTAAAATAAATTGGAGGCAGGTTCTTATGTTGCGATTGCACACACCCATGTAGCATATTATTATTATTATTGTTAACAATGCTGATGGCTCTGGTAAGGATCATGTGCTCCTGCCAGAGATTCATTTCTGCCTCTTCCTAAATGACTGCTAGTTTCAGGAAGCTGACAGTGAATGTTTCAAAACCCTCTAGATGGCATCTCCATTGACGTCTAGCTGTATTCTTGTAGTGGTGACTGGGGAGAGCCTTCTTGTTCCCTCCTCATTAGCAAGTGGTGTTCATTTCTGGAATGCACAGCCAGTACAGTTGAGGCTAGTATTCTTTCTTCATATATTTAAATAACCATGAAAGACCCCTTATTCATGTAATTGCACACTGATTTTAATTGGTGCAAACAACAGTGTTGTTCAGTACCTCAAGACACCAGTGTGAAGTGACTGTACACAGGGGCGCAGCTTAAGGGGGGTTGTTTGGGGTGCTATTTCCCCTCCCCCCCACAATAGATGTATTTTTCATGATGCATGCCAACCCTCCCGATTTAGGCGGGAGACTACCTATTTCAAGTCTAGTCTCCTGCCTCCCGATTCCTGCATGTAAACACCCAATTCCTCTGCAGGCTTATGCTGACAGGGCCTGGTCTTGAGTGAGACAGTAACCTGATCCTGCAGGCCAGTGCACAGCATTTGCATCATGCTCTCACTGCCTGACATATTATTTTCTCTGTGCTCCTGACAGGTAAGGGGAAAAAAAGTACTTTTGCGTATCTAATATCCAATCCTACAGTAGCAGACTTGCAAATCCCAAAGATAACAGTAAGCTGATTCAGGCCCTAATAGAAGTCAGTGGGGAGGAATACATTTTCCCGATTTTTTTTCTATAAATCTCCCCCTTTTCTCTTCTAAAATGTTGGCATGTATGATTTTGTGATGAATAGTAGGGCACAGGTGCTTTCAGTTGGATGTGGTGTGTCTGTCAGATTTCACCAGGAATTTTTACACACACACAGACAAAACACACACACACACACTCTTCCTCTTTCTGTTTAGGAAGACTTAAAATAAGTTGCCTATTTCACAAAATAATTGTGCATTCTCTCACTTACTACTCTTAGCAATCTGCATTCCGCTCCCTTTCCGCTGCCCATTAAGCCCCTCTTGTGCGCCTTGCTTGACATGTAATGTTTTTTAACATTATGTGCCAGCGTGATTGTTGGGAAATCTGAAGCTCCTCCCCCCCCCACGATACTGACCAAGGTATACCCCCTACCATATAGCTACTTACCATCTCCAGTATCAAGTCCACTAACCCTTATGTGGTCTCTAGATGATGTTCCCTGGATAAGTAGCAATCAAAGTATTGAATCTATAGTTGCACTTTTTACCTTTACTAATAGTTTATCCAGGTATGTGAAACATTTTGAGATCTATGTCATTTTATGATTAAATACAGAAGCTTTGTGTACGTGAGCACAGATGACATTTGAGCGCCCATTATGGCTCTTAATCTAAGACCCCAGAGTGCTGTGTTCCGCTAAAGCCCCCTCTCCTCCCTTGCTGAATCACTGTCTTCAACAAAGCAGGGAGTCTTTCTTCCCGATAAATTGCCTCACGGTTGCCAACAAATTAAATCTAGCGGTTCAGAGCTCGCTTCTTTGCTAGACCTCTCCTTGGCGTTTCTTTTATGTGATGCTAAATTTAGCCCTCAGATCCACATCTCCAGCAAATTGTCAAATCACAACCCATATATGATCTTGACAACGATGCTGCGAGTGAGAAAAGTGGCTCGAGAGGGGTTTCGAGAGTCTGCGCGGAGCCCAACAATGAGGCCGCCACTGCTGTCAGAACAGAAGTCATTGTGCCTTTAAGGTGTGAAACATACACGCTGATGTAGGAGGGGAGTGGACATTTTACACAGTTGGGGACCCAACAGTTTGTTTAGATGAGACCAAGGAAAGAGGATAGCGGGACAAAACAGACGGTTTGAAGTATGCTTGGGCGTGATGACGTGCCAAGCCATGTGGTCTTTAAGTACAGTAGTCCTGTCAACTAAGGTTCATGCAAATAATATTATAGCATCAGCAATGGGCTTTATTTGGAATGTGGCAGACAGGAAGCTCCCTCACAACGTTGCAGATATCCCTCCGCCGTGTTATAAGTGGCGTCTATAATACACTTGTGATAGGGTGGACGGGACTACTTTAAATGAGGCCCGTAGAGTTAACAAAGCACGTTCCATAGCATGTGGAACTGTTGCTGAGAGCTTCAGCCTTTAGGTTGCACGCTCTGAGCCCGCAGTCGGCTACTGACACGCTTCTAACTCTGCAGAGCATAGACTGTGACCCCCCCCCCGCTCACTAACTCGGCTAATTCTAACCAGTGTGAGCGGGTAACCCCCTTGGACTAAACACAAATGTGTGCAGCGTTGTGGCTTTTTTGTTCCGTTCGTCTGTTTTTGCATCGTTCTGGCAAGTGTTGGCTGTGACTCAGAAGAGTAAATTACCTTTATTTTTCCCCTTCTTCAGATCCTCTTGGCAATAAATACACTAGTTATATAGTTAAAATATAAATTGCTGTATTGTCCAGGAACATACAGCTGAAAAATACAAATCGACTCACTTTTTTATTTCAGTGAGTCCTTAAACTCTTTAAAAACAGTGCCAAGTAAAAAAAACAAAGATTCATATGGGCATTACCTTGACATTATTGACAGGATTATGAGCCGCATGAAATAAGACCATTTTTCTTATTTTTAAAGTGACACAAAGCCAGACAGATTGATTTTCTTCCAGATTTATGGGTACAAATCAATAAAAACTGAATAATTAAAGTCTTATTCGTACATTTGTTTCAGGACAGTATCACCATGTTTATGAAATAAATTTGGCATACGCCTGTTTGAAAAACTGGGGGACTGTGTCTGCTTTGAACTCATTCACATAGCAACTGTGCTTAATTTGAGCCGGTGGTTGTAGGTGGAGCCCTCTGGCACTCGTTTTGGTGACTGGAACTTATTTTTCATCATCAGACTTTGATCCCGGAACAGTAGCGAGAAAGACACAAAAGAAAGAGGAAGGAAGAGAAAGATGAAAAAAAACAATGGCAAAAGGAGAAAGCAGGGATGGAGAAGACCTTGCGAGAGCGAGATGAAGCGTCTCAGCGCTGAGTGGTGGAAGAGAGGCATGAATGGACCGAGACTGTGCAGCCGTGGTCAGGGCCGGCTTTAGAGGGGTGCGTCTGGTGTGGCCGGCCCCACAGGGTGCTGACCTTGGGGGGGCGCTGACCGCGGGGGGAGCACTGTGGTTAGCAATAACTAGTAATTTAAAAGCACCTGAAGCAGAGTTCCATGTGTGTCCAGCTGTCAGGCAACAATAAAAATGTCACGATAACTCTTGTGATTAATGTTCCTGATAGAGAGAGCTATTGAGTTTTGTCCAGTGGCAATTTTGACTCCTCATGAAGTAGCGCAGAGGGTTAATATGCCTGCTGCAAACAACAGATCTGTATTTTATGTGGATTGCTGAGTTGGTTAGCAAAGCCAGCCTTTACCAGCCCTTGAAAATAAATGAAAAGTATGTGAGAGAGGAGCTATGGAGTGATGAGTGGCACCTTTGCCAGGTGGTGCAGAGATCTGCGGAGGAAGTCATGGGGGGGTGCCGAAATAGATTGTTGCACAGGGCGCCACCAGCACTTAAGCCGGCCCTGACCGTAGTACTCGGCATCCCCGTCATTCAGTAGCAGGCTTTGGAGAAAGACTCTGTGCTCCAGGTCGTATTATATCTGAGCATCTCAGTGCCTGTGCTGCTCTTAGAAGCATCAAGGCTGCAGTTCATTCGTGCTGTCTGTGCTCAGTACTCTGCATTCTATCCCCACCTGCTGCAGGTGGCCAGCCACATGTTACTGTTCTTGGCTTATCCTGGCAAAAGCTTTACAAAAGCGACAGATGTTCTACTGCTGATTACAGCTACTTCCGTTCTGACGCTCAGGCAGACCAGGTAAATAGCATCTTTTGGGTTGGTATGGCTTGGATTAACATTGTCCCGGAACGGCACTGACCAAATGTGTATCTTAATCAAGATAGGAATAATGAGGCCTCCAACTGGGCTGTTGAGCACAGATTCATCATATGTTATGCTCTTCAGTGAATAGTAGCTAAGCCTACATATCCCAGCCATGAAACCAGGGCTACGAGAGCCCGTGTGACCATGGCACATACAGTATTTATCCATTATGTATTCATATGCTGTAAAAACAGAATTGCCTCTTATTCCACTAAGCGGTACTCATTGTATTGCCATTTGATAAATATTGTAACTGGGGTATGAATCTGTTATAAGGTGCACTAACACTCTACGCCATATTCCCCGCTTTCTGTTGCGTAGCACTCCGTGGTTGGCCAAGGACATCAAGCCTCAGGGCTTCATAAAGATCTGATACCAATGCAGATTAACTTTTATACCACACGAAAACAGGGACCTGGTTTCTTAAAAAGGATTTTTCTTTTTAGTCTGAACCTACCCTAGTGGTTGGGTTTGGAAATAGTCTTAAAATTAAATAGTTTTATTTTGGGTTTTGGCAAGAGACAGAGCGAGCATGGACCTCTGTGAAGCCCCCGGTGCCCGAGTACATAATTGTCATATTCATTCTCCATTGTCCAGCTTTCAATTCCTGAAGCAATACTTGGAGCTCCGGGTCGGAGGTCAAGTTCGAGAGAGTTACCGACACTAACAACGTCATCAATTTCAGAGGAAGATGCCGGCAGCTAAAACTACTGCTTTGGTTGCTGTCAGGTTTTACGCTGTATTCATTCCTAAGAGGTCCAAGTTGGAGAATGAATGTTTCAGGCGATTGTTTTGTGTCTCCTAGACGTGTTTTTGCCATTTTGGGGTATGAGGGAGAAGTTGCAGCTAATAACCACACAGTCTGTAACTTGTGCTCGCCAGTGATCATAAATCAGAGAGTTGTGCTCAGTACTTTTAGTATAAGTGTTAAACTTAAAGAAATTAAAAAGAAACCAGATTGCCACACTATGCTATGACAAAAATTAACCAACCTATCATGGCAGACATAGGTTTGTCTGAGGATTATGGCTCAGATTGTCTTGACGTGCCATGAGAACAATTTGAGGAATTATATGTTAAAGGCCCAACCTGAAATAATATTGAATTGCTGGAATCATCCTCCAAACAACATTATGCCAACATCTAAAAGGTCGATAAGCCTGCAGAGCTGAAAAAAATCGGATTCTTTGACTATGCGTGACCACAACATGGAACAGCAGACGTCAAGCAGAGAAGAGAAAAGCAAAGTCTTTTTGAGTCAAAGTTGGAGACATAGATGAGGACAGACTATTACAATCGAAATACAAGTAAGGGGAAATATTTTTCTATGTGCAAGAAAAACAAACCACAAACATTTTCTGAAGTCAAAAGGGTCTTATTGCCGTTAGGCATCAAGAGACCTCATAGCCAAAAGGATATCTGTTTTACGACACAAAGTATGTTGATAATAATTCACTGTTATAAAAAATACAAGTTAATACTAAAGATAAAGGATACTCGGGAGGAGACAGATCTGAATGATTTGGAAGACACAGGCAAGTCAGTCACATCGGTCCCAGGATATGTTCATAAAATGGGTAATACACGTATAATGATGCTAATCAGCCTCGATGTCAGATGGATGATTGCAGGAGGATCAGTGTGGCAAAAACATGTTGCAAAACATTGAGAGCAATGGAGTACCCTACAAGTCAGGAAAGCAGAGGGGTTACTCTATACTTTCTGATTACAAAATCAGAGTTAATTTTACATCTAGTTCTAAAATTAGATTTTCTAAACTAGTTTACCAAGACACAAATATTCTGTACAGCGATATTCCAAGATGTAATCCCTCTACTGCAGCAAGAGATTTGCCTCAAACTGAAACCATAGATTTCGAAGATGCCTAATTTCCCAGGCATCATAAACCATTGCAAATGTCTTAGGTTTGTAAAAGGGTAATTCATTATCAGTTCACATTGTTACCATCTGAAATAAAGGCAGCTCCAAGAATACTTACACTAGGCAAGGTGGTGGTATCCACGCATCTAAGGGCATTACCCATACACATTTATATGTATTTAGACTGGCTGAGAATAGGAACTTATTTCAACAATGCTAGTATATTATAAATCAAGTCATAAGGCTCTTACATTGTTGAACATGGGTCTGTTGAGGGAATTTTCATGACACTTTTTGCTCCCAGTCTTTGCTGACTGTGCGTGACCCTAGGACTCTGGGCACTTACCCACTGGCTGGCAGTGGAAAGTGGGCGTGGCCGTCCTACCTATGATAGGAAGGGTCGAGAAGGGACATGGTTGAGATGCTGCACCCAAGAGGGCTCTGTGAAACAGGTACACCACATACCCAGGGCGGGTGCAGCCCTGGCTGATAGGGGGACGGGCACTGGGGTGTTGTACCCACTATAAAACCCCTTTAACCGTATCCTAGACCTATGGGAAAGGCCTGCAAGGGTGTTAGTGTGCCTGTACTCATGGTGGCTTTACGCCTTCCCCGGAAAGCCCCAACAGCGGAACTGGTGTTAGGATGAGGGGGCGTATACAAAGGGGTTTCCTTTCCAGGCAGGGAAGCACCCCATTTGGTTGTTCCCTACCAGAAAGGGGGATGGGTCGGCCACATCCATAGGGGTGGGCTGGTCCTCTGCTAGTGGCCATGGGCACTGTTCCCCAGTATGGCAGGGTGGAAGTGAGCGTGCATGTCCTCCCCTGGAGGGGAGGTGGCGCTGACCAAAGTGTGCGGACCCTGCCATGGCAAGGCCTGGAGTGTGCACAGAGGCCAGGGGGCTTCAGAGGTACTGAGCGTGGCAAACAAGGCCAGTGGGGGCACACATACACAATGGGAGATTTCATGTATGTTGCACTTGGCACAGCTGTAGAGGGGTGCCTGATCATATAGTGAACCAGGCCCAGGGGGGCGCTCCGTGTCCATGTGCACATGGAAGTTCATATATACGGGGCGCTTGGCATAGCTGGCCTCTAGGTGCCTACTTGCACCAGGGTATTGTATACTTAAAGGGGGCTGGCACAACTTGCCACTGTGTGCATACTTGCATTCAGGTGTTGCTGTGTGTACGTGGAGACTGGCATTACTTGCACATGTGTGCATACTTGCAACTGGGCGGTTTTCCTATATAAGTACTGGAGCTCGCATCACTTGCCAGGGTGTGCCCATTTGTGCACGGGTATTCTGATATAGGAACTGAGCCTGATAGAGCAGGCCGGTATTGGCACACTTGCACCTTTGTGGTGGCTCTAACAAAAGTGTCCCATGTGCCCTGGCAGGCATGGGTGTGCACCAGAGCAAATGTGCCCAAGGGAGTGCCGAAAACCCATGCATGTTCTCATTGCCTATGAGAGCTGCTCTGCCCATAAGATAACATGAGGTAATGAGCCTTTTTAAGTCTGGCCCTAATAGTGGATTCAGGGGAGCAGCCTCGTGATGTTTAGTGTTGTTGGATTCAGAATGAAAAACCCCTTCTGAGTGTAAAGGTTGTTTTGTCATCAATGCCTTAAAAATGCCAGTGCTAGAAAGTGGGCATGTCTAGGTCCTGAAGTGATTCTGGTTTCTTGTCAATTAGGCTTCATTCCACTGGTCATATGGGAAGAGCACATCTGTGCATTCCTCAGGTGACTGCTATAAAACTTGGGCATCCAGAATGACAGATCCCTGCCATTTGGGACCTGGATAGATAGGTTGGGGGGAGAGGTTTTTGACACTTGGCCTCTCAGAGCCAGAGCATGGCCCCATTAAATATAAAGATCTGCATCCCAGAGCCTCAGGGTGGATAGGGAGGAAATTTAGATCAGACATCTGTGGTTCAAAGGAGAACCATTTGAACCACCCCCAACTTCAAAGGAACCATCTAGTATAACTGCAAGGCAGAGTAATCTTTATGGTGACAGGGGACCTGTGCTGCTGGACCACGTGGGCACATTGCCAGAGAAATCTGTTGTGTCCAGGAGGATTACTGTTGGAGGAGGAGATCTGCACTCCACTTCTTGCTTAGAGACTGGCCTGGGGCTGATTGCCTGCTGCTCTGTAGCATCTCGAAGGGCAGGTTGGCTTGTCCCCTGTTTTCTGAGGAGGCCTGAGGGACATCAAAGACCTCCTCAGAGGGACATCAATGACCGGTAATATCTGGAGAGCGGCGCCCTCTGCTGTGTGTACATCGTATGCTGGATTTCATCTGGCAGTAGTGGCGTTAGCATGGCCTAATTATTGTGTTTAGAGACCGGAATTGCCTGGCACCGAGCTTGCCAATGACTGCCTGCACTTCAGGTAAGTGGCTCTTCATCATGGGAACCACTGCATGCCAAAATGTCTTGTTTGTGTAAACAGGATCACCAGCTGACGGTCTTTGCGGTGCTCACTATTATCGAGTGTGTCGCATTTCTCTTGTGTGCGCCTCGGCTGAACGCACATTGTGTTTGGTGCCCTATTCATTGGTTTCAACCCTGAGGTAGGGGTGCAACCTGAGTTGTGCTGTACATGGCCTCATTTGGCATGGCTGAACTTGCGTCGAAGTGTGTGACCGGGGAGTCTGCTATGCCTAAAGCCATTGTGTACTAGTACAGTGTACCTCATTCCAGAGAGGTACGGAAGCCAAGTTCCGAGGATGACCTGATGGTCTAGTGCTACTCAAGTGCTAGAAGTTGTGCCTCCTAGAGGGGTGTGGGATTTACATCCTTCGTGGAAGAGTTTGATATTGTCTGGTGCGGTTCAAGTCATCACGCTCCAGAATCGTGGCTCTGTCCGAGGAGGGACCACCTTGGCAATTTACTTGTGAATAAATGTACGGTTGGTGTGCCTCAAAGCATAGGACCCCTGACATTGTGCCTCCTTTTTGTAGAGGTGCAGCAATGAGCAATTTTCACGTGGAATTGTAACCGTCTGGTGTCACTTGAGTATTCGCGCCCCAGACCCTGCATCTCCTGGCACAGGAGATGTGGGCCTAGTAACTTGCTGTGTGCAACTGGAAGTGTTGAGGTAGACTCAAGTCAACAAGTCCTGATGGCGCCTCTCTGTTCCAGAGGTGCTGAAATTGGTAACTGTTTGGTAACATTGGACTGTCTGGCTGGGTTTGGGCACCTCAGTTTCAACAGCAGCCCCCAGTGACCCTCAACTTGTGTTTTGCAGACCTCTGAGTGAACCTACTGTGGGGAGCCAGAAAATCTCCTTGTTAACTGTTTACTGACTATTGTCTTTCCTTTCCCCCACCTTGACCCCGGAATGCTTAGAAGTGTGACATAGCCGCAAGTGGCCTAGTAACCAGGGAAAGGTTGGTGCTGGAACAACAACTGCCTTTTTCTCTGCCTTAATCACGAATGTGCTGAACTACGCATATGCATCGTTAAGGCAGAGAAAAAGACAGAGTGGATCGGGAGAGGACGCGGTCAGGTAAGTGGGGCTGGGTCAGGGTTGGGGAGTAGATTTTAGGGGTGGGGATGGATTAAGGGTTTGGGGCGGGGTGGGGTCGGGATAGCTTGGTTTTTAGGGGCAGGGGTGGGGGGGATCAGGAAATTTGGTCAGGTAAGTGGGGTTGGGGAGTAGTTTCTAGGGGTGGGGGTGGATTAAGGACTTGTGGCGGGGGTCGGATAGTTTGGTTTTTAGGGCCGGGGTGGGGGTTTCGGGGTAGATTGTTTTTTAGGGTTGTGGTGGGGGATCGGGTAGTTTGGTCAGGTAAGTGGGGCTGGGGCAGGGTTGGGGGTAGCTTTTGGGGGTGGGATAGGGTAGTTTGGTTTTAAGGAGTGGCGGTGGCGGGTTGGTTTTTGTGGCGGGTCGTGGAAGGTTTTAGGGCTCAGAGTGGGTGGGGGGTGTCGGGGTAGTTTTGTTTTTAGTGGAGGGGGTGGTGTGGTCAGGTTAGTTATGTTTTTAGGGGCAGACGGGGGTGTCAGGGTAGTTTGGTTTTTAGGGGTGGGGGGTCGGTTGTTTTTAGGGTGGATGGGGGGAAGGTTAAGGTTTTAGGGCTCAGGATGGGTGGGGGTGTCTGGGTAGTTTTGTTTTTAGGGGTGGGGCTGGTGGGGTCGGGTAGTTTTGTTTTTAGGTGGGGGAGTTGGGTAGTTTTGTTTTTAGGGGTGGGGTAGAGGGTCGTTTTTTTCATGGGCAGGGGTGGTGGGGGTCGGTTGTTTTTAGGGTGGGTTGGGGGTCGGGGAAGGTTTTTGGGCTCAGGGTGGCTGTGGGATGGGTGGGTGGTGTTGGGGTACTTTTGCTTTTAGTGGCAGGGTAGGGGGTTGGGGTAGTTTTAGTATTAGGGATGGGGTACTTTTGGGCATTAGGGCGGGTGGGGGGCTGGCATGTTAGAACCGCACATGCCGTTCCCACACATGCCTTTACTAGGCATGCTTTTACAACAAAGAATTGTTGTGAAGGCCTGCGTGATAAAGGCATTCGTGGTAACAAAGGAGTCATTGTTCCGACCGCGTTTTTCAGACATGCGTGGTTCTCGCATAAGTTGTTCCATCATACATTTGTGCGGCCTCAACTGCCATGCCACATGGAAGCGTGGTAAACCTTGTATGTACATTTTTTGTTAACGTTGGCAAACGGGGTGCACCCTGAATTTATGTGTTTGACTGCAGGGAATTCTAGGGTGGGACTCGTGCTGACAGTGTTTGGCACCTTATGTGGGTGCAGGGAGAGAATATACTATGTATCGTGTGTGTACATACAGTAGCTAGTGTCTAACACAGTTGGGCCTCATATTGTGACTTCTATTGCTAATTGGGCTAGGGGCCCAGAGTTACGTTATAATCCTGTGGTGTTGACAATGTATGTGTTGAATGCAATCTTTTTATACATACAGTGCGTGAGAAGTCTGTGCCGCGCAGCGTTGCGGAGGGGTAGTGCTGTGTCTTTGCTTTACACATTGCCTCTCTGATAAACATGACTGCTCTGTGCCAAGCTACCCAAGGTTGAGCACAGGTTATACAGTGAGTGTAATCACTCACCCTTGATGGGAGTGGCGGGTTCTGTCTGGCTAGGGCCTTGCCTCAGCCAACCAGAATGTGCCACCTCTAACATACATCAATTAGGTTTTACTGTGAATGTAAAAAAACATTGTAAAAGACAGTGTTCTGGGGAGAAGAACTGAACATAGTCAAGACATTACAGGCATCCAAGTAAGTCCAGGCATTAGAAGAACAGGTTCTCATTTACCATACTGTGGAGTAAATCTAATTTACCATACATCGTAGCCTCTAGCAGTGAGAATTGCAGTGAATTTTTAGGGTTTGATGACAACATTCAGTCATTTGATACCGCATGCACATTTCACATGTACAAAAAGCGCTAAAGAATGAATAGTTGACATATTTTGTATACGAAGAGATAGTCAATGTCACCAGCAGGGCACACAAATACATAAAGTTGTAGACATACTACAATGTGACAAAAGGAACACATTTGAAGCTACTAGTCCCTATAGTTAGAAGAAGGGCAGATACCTGGCCCACAGGATGGAGTGCATCTCTTGACAGTCTTCAACTCAGGAGTTAGTGGACAACTGACAATGGGGTTGAACATATCAGATTTACTGTGTAAATTATTTTCCTAGTCAAATACAAGGCAAAGTAGTACAGATTCAAGTAGACAAACCTAACACAATGCTTTACATAAATATGAATAGAGGAATGATGTCATATCTTTAGGAACTGTGCATTCGAAATTGTCCGAAGCAACCTTAATTTCATTATTCGTCAGTTGCCAAAAGCATCTGGAATTGCCTTGACTGATTAGAGTTAACATCTCTTCCTAACTTACTTTTGTGATAGTACTCCAATCTCTTAGAAATAAAATCACATTATTCATTTAGTATTATTTTTAAGTTGCTAAAAGTGTGAACATTCTTTTCTTTATTATAGTGACTGCTCTTTACATTGAACTAAGTGCTTAGCCTATGGCAGTCCAGATTAAACCAACCTGGGTTAGTCTATTGTTGGATAGAAATATAATCCTTATCAGATGGATTTGTCTTTAAAAAGGCCATCACTGTTTCAATCAAATGACGACATATTTTCAAGTCCTGGCTATAAAATTGATCTAGTAAGTTCTCATCAAGTTTGATCTTAAACATGGCTGCAACATTTTCTACCAAAATACAAGTTCATATTCTAAGAGGATATGTAATTGTAAACGTTAATATATGAATATTTAAAGTAACAACTGGGAATGTAGGCCCAACCTCCATTCTTCAGTGGCCACTACTTTTATAGTCCACTATGTAAAGTTTCCATCCAAAATTATCGACAGATTTGGATATCTAAGTCTTGAATGAGTGATATTTTTTTTTTAGATCACAAAGCCGTCCTCAAATGCTGCAATATATAGTTGAAAAAAAAAAGAATATATATATATATATATATATATATATATATATATATATATATATATATATATTAATAAAAAGAGAGGCATCCACTGCACCCCGGCAACTTATATTCATGTGGCAAGGAAGAATCCAGCTATGCTTCATGGAGAAGGCATTCACATTTGTTGCGAAGCTGGTGAAAATCAATGTTACCAGGCCTTCTGAGGGCTGACTTTACCCAGTGATAATAGTGATTGTTCCATAAACAGCATAACCATTAACATCTGTGCATATCCACAACCATGTGTATTCAAAAATTAGAACACATTTTCTCTTCTGTCTTGATTTCAATAAAAAGGCTCTTTTTGCAAGCTGCTAACCGCAAATCAGTGATGTGCTGCAGGCAAACAATATCTTCTGTGAGCTTGTGCTACTGGCAGACTGCCCAGTACAAATCCGTACAACCACCCAAGATTAATTTTGGTAATATGTGCAATTTTGAAGATATTACACATAGTTCAAGTGGAAATATTGTGCAAGTTTCCTTTAATCCATTGGTTGTGCTTGTTTTCCTTTGGTGCTGCAATGTGACAAAAAGCCTGGTTGTGCTACTCTGGGCGTTTAGTTGATCTGGATTTGTATGGAATCCTAGGGCTGTTTGTACTCTTCCCTCCAGGTTATGTGTGCTTTGCATAGATTATCATGGATTTCCCACTACATGAGACAATTCTGTTGAGCACTCAAATCAAATAATTTTTGCTGGCAAAAATTGATCAGCCCTATCCTTTGGTCCGCTTTATGCTTTGTGGCCCGATAGCACCACTCTAGTCCTCAACACATCATATACTTAATTTTCATAGCAATAAAACAGTCCAGTTACCGCCCTCTTTCTGTTGCATCCAACTCTGCCAGCTGAAAAAGATTTGCCTCCTTTGAATCTTAGGACGAGATCATGTGTTACTCACAAGGCACAAAGTCAGGGAGGAAGTGTCAACACTTGTGTTGCTCGTGCATCACAGATCAGGGGTATAACTGTTGGAAAGGTACCCATAGGCAGCTGGATTATACAAACAATTTATCTATCCTATTCCTTAACCCAGTGTTTTTCAACCTTTTTTGGGCAAAGGCACACTTGTTTCATGAAAAAAATCACGAGGCACACCACCATTAGAAAATGTTAAAAAATTTAACTCTGTGCCTATATTGACTATATATAAAGTAATTCTCTTGAATAGGAATCAAATAAACACAAAGAAAGTATTTTATAATTACTTTATTATGAAATAGTAAGTAAACAGAAATATGAAAAATTATAAAATACTTTATTCAGTGCGCAACCTGGGCCTGTTTGGCTGAACACAAAGCTGATATTCTGGCTGGAATCGAAGAAAGACACACACGTAGCTCTTCGTCAACGGCTCTCAGTCTCTCTCTGTATTTAGTTTTTATAGCAATCATGCTTGAAAAGCTCATCTCACACAGATATGTAGTGGAAAATGGGAGCAATGTCAAAATAGCTTTGTTTGCCAGAAGGGGGAACTCCTTGGCAGTATCCAACCAAAAACTGTCCAAAGGTAGATCAGCAAATCTTAGCTTGAAACCACGATTTTGTCTCAGTTCAGTTAGTTCCTCCTGCTCCTGTAAAGTCATGTCCTTTCCACCAACTGATACTGAGCTATAAGGGTCCCTAACCCAGTCAAGGCATTCAGTGGAGACTGAAGAGAAATAAAATGACAACTTCTCCTCGAGAGTTTTTAAATGTTTAACTATTATCTCACACAGTGCAGCAGTGTGAACACCTTGCCATTGCTTGGTGAGTGTGAACATTTCAAGATTGCCACTTTCCACGTGTTGATGCCAGAGTTGCACCTTTGAACGGAATCCATTTATTTTATCTGTACTTGTAAGCAGGTTTTCATTTCGGCCTTGCATTCGTGTGTTCAGTTCATTCAGATGATGAAATATATCTGCCAGGTATGCCAGCCTTGCACACCACTCATCACTTGCAAGCAGCTTTGCGTAATCTGACCTCTCATTTGTCAGAAACACTTTAAGTTCCTCCCGCAGCTCATACACACGAACCAAGACCTTGCCACGCGACAACCACCGGACCTCCGTATGAAACAGCAAGGTTTTATGCTTCGCTCCCATCTCCTCACACAAAGCTGCAAATATGCGAGTTTTCATGGGTCGTGACTTTACAAAGTTTACCATGCGCACAACATCATCCAACACATGAACTAGGTCTGCTGGTAAAGTCTTGGCTACGAGGGCCTCACGGTGTAAAAAACAATGCGTAACAATAACATCTGGATTTCTTTCTTTCACTCTGCTTACAAAGCCTTTGGTGCGCCCGACCATGGCTGCAGCTCCATCGGTGCAGACACTTGTGCAGTTTTCCCACTTAAGTCCTCCTTGTTCAAGGTATTCTGATGTGACCCGAAAAATTTCTTCTCCTGTAGTTTTTTCTGGCAATGCCTTGCAAAAAAAGAAGTTTTCTCTAATTGCATCACCATCAACAAAACGCACATTGGCCAAGAGTTGAGCATGTCCACTGATATCAGTAGACTCGTCAAGTTGCAATGCAAATTTCTCACTGATACGGATCTTTTCCAAAACCACACTTTCGATGTCTGCAGACATGTCATTAATACGTCTGGAAATTGTGTTGTCTGAGAGAGGGACTTTGGCTATTTCCTTAGCTGCTTCAGGTCCGAGCATCTCCTCTACAATAGCTTTGCAGGCGGGAAGTATTAATGTCTCTGCCACAGTGTGCGACTTTTTTGACTTGGCTATAAGTTCAGCAACTTGATAGCTAGCTTTAAGAGCTCTTTCATTTACCTTTGTGGTTTTTCTCATGAAAGTTGCCTCTTTCTCCGTGTTTTGACGCAGGCGAACAAAATAGTCCGCATTCTTGTTTTGAAGCGAAGGGTGTTTCGTTTGGAGATGGCGTTTAAGTTTGCTTGGGACCATAGCACTGTTAGCTAGCTTTTCACCACACACCACGCACAGTGGAGTTGGTTTGTTTGCATCTCCGGTGAAAGTAAATCCAAATGAAATATAGCTTTCGCTATATTGCCTTGTGCCAGAGAATTTGCTTGAGCTAACCATCTTTGCTTTCTTTTGATCCCCACTCGTACTTGGGCTCTCATCTGGCTCCAAATTTTGTTCAGAGTCCAGTTCTTTCCTTTTCAAAAACTTGTCCATCACTGCAGTATCTCACTGTCACTCAGTACTTACTGCGCTTGTCTCCTCCAGATAGCCGCTGTCCGTCACACTCAGCACTCTTCTGCGTATGTCTCCATCCAGATCCATCAGTCAGCGCTCTTCTGCTCTTCTGCTCATGTTTCCTCCAAATCCAGATCCATTGGCGCTCTTCTGCTCATCGGCGATGTCTCCTCCTGTCCTCCTCCTGTTAGTGTAACAGTGACACCGGAGCTATTTATAGTCCTTAACATCAGTGGTGGGATTCAAAAATTTTAGTAACCAGTTCCGACTAGACCACAGATATGTGTAACCTTCCATCACCTGTAATACCATTTCTTTCACAATGCACAATACAAAGGTGTGACAGGCTTGGGCACAGAGACACTCAAATGGTTGCTGAAAGGAGAACTTCCCCAGACAGGAGCATCGGCACAGACCCAAGCAGAGCATCCCATACAGAAACAGACTAGTAGTCAATCAATCAATCAAAGAATTTGTAAAGTGCGCTAGTGGGAAAAGCCCCAAGGGTTCTTGCCTCAGACAAAACCAGCAAAATAATGGCCACGACATACGACTTCGGCTGTTCCTCCTTGGTAAATGCTACAATGTCTGACTTCGGTTGGGTACACATATTTCCCTAAAACTTCACACATGCTTCGAAACCAGATTTACATGGGGGAAGTTATAGTAACATTCAGGGAGGTCAACAACTGGGCAGTGATTACATGGAACATTGAAGCTATTCTTCAACATAATGATTTCTTAATCATCTTTAAAACAATACTGCCTCAACCACAAGCAGGACCAGCTGTACCATTAGTTGCAGGGCTTATGAAGCATACAGTACACACATTCCTGTGTTCACAGTTGAGAAGAGACAAGAGATTAAATACAATGGGCCCACTTTAAGGCCTTTCTCTTAGGGCCCTGGGACAGTCAGAGATTAAAGGATATTACCCTTTGTGGCTCATGTCACTTACCACTGGTGTCACAGGATCACAGTACTGGTGCACTCCAAACTGGATAGCCAGAAAAATCAATCCCTGACCTCGTCGCGCTCTCCCTCTCCGCGTCTTTCGGCTCTGGCGCCTTTTCACCATCGCTGCCCCGGAATTCCTCAAGCGTTTCCCTGGAAACAGGGAAACGCGTCATCGACGCCCGGAGCGTTCCCATGGAGACATGGGAACGCGCAACTGACTTTCCTGGCGAGAAGCTGGTTGGCGCTGGCGCTGGCGTGGACGTGGTCGTAACGACCCGTTCACAATGTCCTACAGTCCGGCGCCCCCTCCCACGGCACACCAGGCAACCTCTCGCGGCACACTAGTGTGCCGCGGAACAGTGGTTGAAAAACACTGCCTTAACCAGCAAAGCACTACGGAACCAGAGCCACAATCCACAAGGAAGAAGGGGGCATCAGGGATAGCGTCTCCGTTAATCGCGGTATTCAGTCCCAGTGGCAAGGACAAGTAGGTTCAGAAAAATTTGAAACATTTGTGTGGCACTAGTCACACCCTCCTCCACAGGGGGAAACAGCTCCCGATAATTGATGATCAGCATCCTCAGACAAAGCCCATCGCTCACCATCTTCAGGAAGAACCTCAAGATGTGGCTTTTCAAATGAGGTTCCTCCCCCCCAGCGCCTTGAGACCCTAACGGGTGAGGAGTCACTTTAGATGTGAATTGAAAACAGGTGCTCCTGCTGCAAAAGAAACAACTTACCTGGAAAGATAGTTTGCAGCTTGATAATGTGGTAGATTCATGTGACCCTCCTGTCTCATCGGTGAAGGTAGGGAGTTAGTGTACAAGAAGGATATATAAATGCAATACACACAAATCACTAAAATGCTCGAACAAATATATATCTGAGATTGTGGTACACACTGGCGCACTAGGAGCTTTACTTTCAGTGGCTTAGTGAGCTCCACTCGCTCTGCCAATGCAGGCGCCCAAAATAAAACTTTATTTATTTTGAAGATTATTTCTGCCAAGCCTCTCGATGGTGGAATGATGCACAGCGTGTCAACCTGGAAGAGTTTCAAGCTGCAGAACAAGTACGTTTGGTTCTTCTTCGACATTATGTCGTTAGAACATATTTTTTTTAAATGATAATAACTTTGTGTTGCATGATGTCCATGTCCTCCCTTTGCCAGATTAAATTAATTCGAAAAGCACGCCCACTTTCTTTAATTCAGGATCTCATATTTCATGCAAGCGAGAAGAGAATATTCAAATTGAGTGGGGATGAAGGGAAGAAGCGGAGCAGGGAAATGCATAGATTACACGGTTATGCCATCATGTCCTCAAATTGTACAATTCATTCCTTTTCCTCTTATCTGATATGCTGTGTTACCCATACAGGAAAATACATTCCAAGTCTATCATGCCCACCCCTTTTTAAATCAGTTTTTAGTTCCTATTTTGGAACTGCACCTGTCAAAGCAAGAAGAGCAGGCGAGGATTCCTGCAAGTGTGATCAGAAGAGTCAAAATCCAAATGCAATTTTGTGTATTTCTTTCTTCGTTTGTGCAGCCCATCCAGTGGCTGCTCCCTTGGAGATAACACTGATTCGCTAAGCAGAGAAGATGTCGTCTATTTCCATGACATTTTTACTAATCCTTCAAGGTTTGTATGTTGGAGGCGTGGAGAAAATCATCTGATGAGGATTTGTTTGTAATTATGTTCATATTTGAGACTGCTTCCTCTTCTGTGTTAATTTTAAGTAAATATGTCACACTATACACAGTGAAAGCTTGCAGTGCTTCTGTGCCACTGGGCTAGCATGAAAAATCATACTACAGTATCCGCTAGAAATGGACTTCCTGTTGCAAAATAAGGTGCATTATCCGTGTGCCTGCTTACAGAATGCAAACCTAGTCACAAAGCAGTAATGTGAGCGGGAGGGATAAATTTGAGGGCGAAGCTATCAACTCTTCATGTAGCGGGGACATTCTTCCTCAAGTGTTTATTCCCAAGTACAAAATCAAAGGCACTATCGAAAAGCTACCATATCTAATGGTATTATTTTTATCAGAACTTAGTCCAAGTGAGACATAATACAGACCTTCTCCAATGAGGACCGTGGTCGCGATACATGCCTTCTCCATTGTGGACCACGTTTGTTTTGACATAGGTCTTGCTGAACTTGTAAGGTGGACCCCCGATTCCCTCAGGATCTGTGTTTTCGAGTTACAACACAGTGGTGCATGTTTCTGCTCTCGGGTTCTCTTCTCATTGAGAGACAGGAGTTACAGTGGACTCCAATGTACTGCTTTTGGCTTCGAATGGCGGCCATTAGTCATCCATATCAACGTGGACCTCGATAAAAATGCTTAACAGTGCACAGAAGCCGCCCCCATATTCTGTTGTATTCACCCAATGGGCTTCCCAGCGCTGTCAGTGCTGATCGGAGTACAGAGGGCAGGACTGAATAGCAGAAAACTTAAGAAAGACATAGGTTTCCAATTTCTTTCTAAAACCTATGTAGTTATTGTCCCTTTTCAGCTCGACAGGTAAAGCATTCCAGAGTTTGGGTCCAAGATATGTGAATGAGTGACCCGGTTCTCTTGACTCTGGGAACAACTTGAAGATCAAGATTGTTGGAGCTAAGATCCATATTGGTCCAATAAGGGGTAATCAACTGGCGAATAATAAGTGGGCCTCACTTTGTTTTGCTTGATATGCAATACCGAGACCCTTGAATTGTATTCTGCAATTTATGGGTAACCAATGCAGCGCTTTGAGCACTGGAAGTGCTGATTGTGATTGTGGAAGACCCAGGCAGTAATCATGCAGCAGCATTCTGGATAATGTTTAGTCTTCTAAAAATAGGCAGCGGGCTGCTCAGATACAGGGAGTTGCCATAATCGAGGCGGGAAAGAATTACGCCTTAACTCACCGTTCTCCAAGCCTCCAGTGGCAGCCATTTCAGAGTCTTCCGTAAGGCTATCAAGAGGCCCATACAGCTGCTATCTATCTCTTTACTTGGGATGATGTTGAAAGATGCTTGTCCAGCGTAATCCTTAGGCTCTTAACTTCCAGTTTGATATTCATACTACTGTTCCCAAAATGCTCTGGGAACCAGGGTTCTATCAAAGCATTAAATGTTCCAAATTTATATTCAGCAGACAATAAAACACAGAAAGGCGCTTGCAGCATTCCTTGTATGATTATTTTGCCACATTATATACTACAACTGAAGATCACTTTTGAGGCCTTACCCATTATTGGACAGACGTTTGCAAGAGGGCTGCAGCCAGGAGCAGCCGTGGTGCTAACAAGGGGCTCGGCATGTGGGGGGTGGGGTGAACTTAATAATAAAAAATAGACACATTGCACACACTGACACAAGGGAGATTGAGTAAAGGAACCTCTATCATGCTAGAGCAGAAGCAGTTCATAACCCTTTGACTTCTGTGGAACAAGCTGAATCACTACTGACTAGGTGGTCCCCGACCTAGGCACTTTTTATGGGCCAGTGTAAAGCGCTCCATCCCATTCTGTAATCTCTCTTTGGGCTTCAAACCACACCCATGCCACGTCAGTCACTTACATTGGTTCGTGGGCATGCCTTTTAAAATCCTCTTGCTTTCATTTGTGAAAGGCATGCATACGTCATTCCTTTTCCGGTGTTTAGCCCTCCTACACAGCACCAGTAAACTACTAAAAACCTACGAGGCTTGATTTTGTCAGCATGGTGTCCGGACTATTTTATCTGTTTATTTTCCACGCGGCGCAATCGCGCTGCATTTTTTTTCTTTACAGCGCTAATAGGTCTAACTCGAGCAAATGCAAGACCCGTTGCCTTGAAAATGCTTGTTTATGGTTGAAACCTCAACACAATGCGCACAAATACAGAGACAAGTTTACATCAGGCAAACTGTGAAATGTCAATTGATGCACAAATAAAAAAATTACAAAGTCACATTTTTTATTTTAATGGAAGGTTACAGCTTTTCAGAATGTGGTTTTATTTTTAAAGCACTGAGCTATATAATTGAGTTCAGCACACCACTTTGTTTTGTTTTTTTGTTTCTAACACACGTTCTCTTGTTATCTGCACATATCGGTGATTTACTTGAGGTCACCAATCTCCACTAATAGATTCCAGTTGTTGTACTGTCCCTGCTCCCACAGATTTGGCCAAGAATACCTACTTAATTTATTAGTTTCCAATTTCATATCTTTTCACCTTTACAGAGCATTTAACATTTTTCAGTGTTGCGTGTGTTTTTATTTTTTTTGCTCGGGGTCCAAGATGCTTAGTATGTATATATGTATGTATATGTGTGTGTGTGTGTATATATATATATATATATATATATATATATATATATATATATTCACGTATATATATTCCTTTCCTAAACAGTAATAGACCCCCAGGTTAAGACCCACTGTTCTAGAGCAGAAGGAAAGTCTGATTGGTCGGCGTTTTTGGCCGTCATATGCCCACGCCAAGTATGTTTACTCATCAGGTGCACAATGCCTGAACAATAACCTCTGCCCTGAGGCCACGGCTCCCTCTGAACTAAAGGGCTTCTCCTCTGAGGAATCGTGTCTTCCCATGAAGGACATCACTGAACACAGCATCTATTTGCATTTAGACTGGATTTTTATGCAAGCCACAGCAAAAAAGGAAAACAACATGGGTATGTTGGGTTCAGCGAGTGGGTGGCTCTGAAAGGGGAGAATGTCGGAGGCATTTCTTTGCGGCATGGGTGTACTTTGCAGTTTCCATCACGCGCATCGATTTAGTCACGTTCAAAGTCAGCGAGGTCAAAGCCAAGGTCGAAGTGGTCTTTTAGCAGTAGCTCCCGGCTCCACAGTAGAAAGACTGAGTTGTGTTCAGGTCTGTCTTTCTTGATTGCGAGTCCTACTGCTTGCTATGTGTGCTGTATACGGCCCTATGATGGAAAGACATGGGTTTAGGTAACCTCAATATATTTTATTACAGCACTACATACCAAGGGTTGAGGCTCCGCAAAGTAAGTTTAACAAGTTGTCTAGGGCGCCTTAGAATTACTCGTAAACAGAAAATGACAAAGGAGCAAAAAGAAAGTTTGTGTCCGACACGCTTGTGAAAGCATCAGCAGGGATGTGCTGCCTGTGTTCAGAAATCAGACAGTACTTCGCCTTTAAGAAAGGCTTTGCACCAAGTTAATAATATCTGGACCTCAGCCGAATCCATCACTGTCTAACCCCCACTGTTGTTCACCAGGCAACGCCCCAGATAGGTATCTCTGTTCGTCGGCTAATCGTCCTCTACCCAACACTGTTGTACACCAGGCTACACCCCGGCTAGAAACCTCTGCTCATCGGCTGATCGTCCTCTACCCAACACTGTTGTACACCAGGCTACACCCCGGCTAGAAACCTCTGTTCATCGGCTGATCGTCCTCTACCCACCACTACTGTACACCAGGCTACACCCCGGCTAGAAACTTCTGTTCATCGGCTGATCGTCCTCTACCCACCACTATTGTACACCAGGCTACACCCCGGCTAGAAACCTCTGTTCATCGGCTGATCGTCCTCTACCCACCACTGTTGTACACCAGGTCACTCCCCAGCTAGAAACCTCTGTTCATCGGCTGATCGTCCTATACCCACAACTGTTGTACACCAGGTCACTCCCCGGCTAGAAACCTCTGTTCATCGGCTGATCGTCCTCTACCCACAACTGTTGTACACCAGGGCACTCCCCTGCTAGAAACTTCTGTTCATCGGCTGATCGTCCTCTACCCACCACTATTGTACACCAGGCTACACCCCGGCTAGAAACCTCTGTTCATCGGCTGATCGTCCTCTACCCACCACTGTTGTACACCAGGTCACTCCCCGGCTAGAAACCTCTGTTCATCGGCTGATCGTCCTCTACCCACAACTGTTGTACACCAGATCACTCCCCGGCTAGAAACCTCTGTTCCTCGGCTGATCGTCCTCTACCCACCACTGTTGTATACCAGGCTACACCTCGGCTAGAAACCTCTGTTCGTCAGCTGATAGTCCTCTACCCACCACTATTATACACCAGGCTACGCCACAGCTAGAAACCTCTATTTATCGGCTGACCATCCTCTACCCACCACTGTTGTACACCAGGTGACACCCCGGCCAGAAACCTCTATCGGCTGACTATCCTCTAATCACCACTGTTGTATACCAGGCTACACCTCGGCTAGAAACCTCTGTTCGTCAGCTGATCGTCCTCTACCCACCACTGTTGTACACCAGGCTACACCCCAGCTAGAAACCTCTATTTATCGGCTGACCATCCTCTACTCACCACTGTTGTACATCAGGCTACACCGCAGCTAGAAACCTCTGTTCGTCAGCAGATCGTTCTCTACACTCCACTGTTGTACACCAGGCTACACCCCGGCTACAAACCTCTGTTCATCGGCTGATCGTCCTCTACCCACCATTATACACCAGGCTATTCCACATCTAGGAACCTCTATTTTTTCGGCTGACCATCCTCTACCCACCACTGTTGTACATCAGACTACACTCCGGCTAGAAACCTTTGTTCATCGGTTGATTGTTTTGTATCCACCACTATTGTACACCAGGCTGTGCCACAGCTAGAAACCTTTGTTCATTGGCTGATCGTCTTCTGTTCACCATTGTTGTACACCAGGTCACTCCCCAGCTAGAAACCTCTATTTATCTGCTGACCATCCTCTACCCACCAGTGTTGTACACCAGGCTACACTCCGGCTAGAAACCTCTGTTCATAAGCTGATCATCCTCTACCCAGTACTGTTGTACGCTGGGCCACTCCTCTGATAGAAACCTCTGTTCCTCGGCTGTTACACTGGTCCTATAATGGTCTTTCAGTCGGATGAAACAAGGAGGAATATCCCAGGGAGTGCAAGGTCCGAGACTCTGGAATATCCTCAACGAATCCCAAGTGGCAGAATCCATTAGCTTGCTTTAAAAGGAACCCCAAAAACAGAACTATTCAGATTTACTTTCTAAATCCCTTCTAGGGGTCCAGTTATTACAACTGTCTAATGTCAGCCATGGGAACTGGAAGTCAGGTTGACCATTTCACCTTTCTTCATACCAGACTGTTTTTCTTTCCACTTTTTCTTTTGCTCTGAACTAACTGAAAAGGTTGCATGCAGCAGGCTGTAAAACACCTAGTAAGTACTCCTGCTATGGGCCTTCTCCTAGCTGGGTCCTTCCTTGCTCCCTTGCTTTCCTAATCCTCCCTCTGTGCTCTTGGCATCACCCTCCCCGCACAGCTCTGCATTGGTTCCCCGCTCAGTTTAGCTTTTAAGAATACTACTGCATATGTGCAAACAAGTACATTTGAAAATGTAAATATGAAGCGCTGTTGCTCATCCAGCAGGGAACCTCCTAAGTGTTTTGCTACTCGACCCTGGTTACCCTTCAGGAAACTATGCTTGGCACCTTTGTAGTACGACCCCTACAGCTGCAAGTGCCATCCTCCTGTCAAGGGAGACAATCTCTTCTTAGGACTGAAACAAAGAAAGTCTGAAGGACATGAAAGAACCATAAGCCGAGAGAACAAGTGATAGATGTCAAAACCCAAAGTGCATGAAAACGAAAATATGAATGACCGAAAAGGAAAATTCATAGTATCCATTTTAACATCCTACAATATATAGAATCAGGATTTAAATAATTCCCGCGCTGAATGTTGAAAGATTGGCAAGCGGGAGCTGATGCTAGCGCAGGATTAGTAATATCAAAAAATAAATTGGACCTTTTTTGTAATAATTGGGGATAAATGTTGAACAGTCCTGTAGTTTAATAATAACAGATCTATGAGGCATTTTTGACTTTATAGAATAAAATGGCCGCCATTGTGTTACGTCAGGCTCCCAGCACTAGGTAGAACCAGCCAACCAAGGTAAAGGTGACGTGTGTCCATCAACACAGACCCGGAAGCAGTGTGTATCGAGAGCGAACTCCTGGGGAATCATCTTGAGTGTATTGATGCATAGAAATGATTTGCATATTTTCCTCGCTGTCTTTTGTCAGCATCTGCTTCTGACATCTGGCGCTTAGGAGATAGTGGAGTTTTGTTTTTGTAGGGCAAGGCTAAAGCAGATGGCACACACAAAATGTGACTACGGCTAATATTTTTGACATATGCTTTAAATACTATTAATTGTATTCTCCAGTACAAATGAGCATTGTATGCAATCCTAATTTCTAAGACTGGTCACTACTGAAGCTCGGATAATGATGCTGTAGATTTTGGTAGAAAATTTTGACAAAGTGTTGATGTTAAAATTTTTATGGAAACGGCAACAAGATAGTTTATTATGGAAGACTTTTAGAGAAGTTGACAGGTCTCAGAGATCAGCGTCCGTATTCTGTCAGGCAGTGCCACCACCATCCATTATATCAACATACAAGGAGTGGTTTACCTGTGGAAGTGGGTGCACTGATGAGAAACCTTCCAGGAAGTGTCTCTCCTAGTAAGTGGGGGGATGCTATTAGTCACCTCTCCTTGGAGGACGAGATTGTTGTTTCATTCATGGATCTCTTTGCCAGAGCCTAGAACAGGACCTTTTGTGGTTTACACTTCCCTCTGAATGGTTCCCTGGGAGAGTTCCCGGGGAGATGCCTTCAGGTTTGCTGTTCTCGGCGGGCCTATGTACCCATTTCCACTTAACCCGCCTCTGTCAAAAGTCCTGCAGAAAGTGCAAGACCCGAGACCGGGTGATGAGGATTTGACAAGCTGATCTCTTGGCACACAGAATGTGGCCACTCCTCCCTCTCAGCCTTGCTCTTGCAATGAGATGGTCAATGCTTCCAGCCAAATGCCCAGATGCTGCAACTGCACACATGGAGATTGGGCAACGCCAGCCAGAATCCTTCTCAATCCTGATTAGGCCGCAGATATAATCTTGGTGACCCAGAAGCGTGCCACCAAATCCATCTACACAGGCTACTGGAACATATTTCTGTAATGGAGTCACCAATCCTTTCAAATTTTGCCTGTCGTAATTCGTCAGGTTTGCGTTGTCTCTTGCATGGCAGGGTCTGGCAGTAGCTTTGGTTAAAGGCTACCTAGCAAGAATCTGTGTGCTCATGTGCCTCCCAGCGTTTTCTGTTTAAGTCAACACTAGTGGCACATTTTCTGAAATGTCTACTTTACTTGTTCCTTCCCACTCCAAATATTGTTCCTCAGTTCGATTTGAAACTGTTTTGACTTTTCTTGATGACATCGCTGCTTGAGCCCTAAATAGGTGCTTGGTTCTGCTTCTAACTCTAAAAACAGTCCTGGTGGTGGAGATTACTTCTGCTTGCATTGGGAGAATTTGAGGCCCTTTCAGTCAACTCGCTGTCCATAGCGTTCTATCCAGAAAAGTTGGTTCTTTACACCTGCATATCCTTCTTACCGTAGGTGGTTTCAGCTGTTCAGATCGCCCAGTTAATCAATCTGCCAACTTTCTAGTCTCCTCTGCATCCAATCAAAAGGAAAAAGGACAGCATAGGCTGCAACATAGACGTGTGGGATCCTTCAACATTGTGTGCACTTGACATGAAAGCTCTTCTTTTGCTTTTTTCTGGAGTCTGGAAGGGCAATGATGTGACCAAGCACTGCTGTCAAAATCTGCTATGCTCTGGCCAAGAAAGGGCATTCATGCTCATTCCACGGGGACCAGCTCTTTACCGAGGTGTCCTGGTTGCCAACATCTGCCACGCAAGTTCCTGGTGATTCTTTCATACTTGGGCAATGCATTACGACCTCATATCTCAGGCATGCAGTGATGGGTAATTTGCACCGAGCTGTGATGCTTGACGTTCTTGGTTATCCAGCACTACTTAGTTCTACCTCCTGGGGCGTTACTAATGTGGGACTCATTAAGAAGGTGTATCCATCAGAAAAAAAAGATTTCCTTTGGTAATCATTTTTCTGGGACATACACAATCGTCCCATGTATTCCTCACCGCCCTCCCCGCTCCTTGATGAGCTAGTGCAGTGGTTTTTAAAGATCCCAATAAATGCAAACGCGTTGTGTGCTGTTGTGGTTTTTGTCGCTCGCCCAATTCTTCCCTGCACTCCTCTGTGAGAAGGAGAATAGTTTTCAGGAACTGATTTCAGTGCAGTCGTTGTCGCCTATCATGCTGCTCTGAAGTCACATCCAGAAACGCAGTCGTGGCTAGAACTGTGTGGCGCCAC
This sequence comes from Pleurodeles waltl, assembly GCF_031143425.1. NCBI lineage: Eukaryota > Metazoa > Chordata > Amphibia > Caudata > Salamandridae > Pleurodeles > Pleurodeles waltl. The sequence continues at coordinate 1,068,507,027 of NC_090439.1, read as the reverse complement.
CTGGTGCTGCTGGGGAGTTGCTCCCTGGAAAAACTTTGGGGGTTATTCCAACTTTGGAGGAGTGTTAATCCGTCCCAAAAGTGACGGTAAAGTGACGGATATACCACCAGCCGTATTACGAGTTCCATAGGATATAATGGACTCGTAATACGGCTGGTGGTAAATCCCTCACTTTTCAGTCACTTTTGGGACGGATTAACACTCCTCCAAAGTTGGAATAACCCCCTTTATCTGGACCACTCTGAAGCAGCAAAGGAGTATGCGTAAGGCGAGGGATCTGCAGGAATATTATGTATCCACCAGAAAGGTTATTACCTGAATATAAGTAACCTTTTGCTTTTGCTCCTTTTCTGATGCTTACATGTGAGCTCCTGTTGTTACAATGGGTCACCTGCCCTGACCTTCTAAGTTTCTGTTTGATTTAGTGTACTTATGTGTCATGCGTTTGTCACTTCCCATGTCGTGCCATCCCATGCAATGGAGCAGATTATACAAGAAGTCTGTCAGCAGACATTAATAATAGACCTGTGAGGGCCTCCTCTTGCACTGTAAGGTTTCAGTGATCATTCTTGCTATCTCAGCAGTAGGTGTTGATTTGGCTAGGGTTAATCATTGGGTGTGCAGAAGCTCAATTTATATAGACGCTATAGAAACAGGCATTTTCAATGCAACGGGTCTCGCATCTGCTCGAGTTAGAGCTACTAGCGTTGTAAACTCCTAACCGGACTTTTCTTGCCACACAAATTTAAAAGAAAAAAAAATGCAGCACGGTCGCGCTATGTAAAATGCAGCGCGATCGCGCTGCGTGGAAAATAAACCGGAAAAGGCATGACGTATGCATGCCTTTCACAAATGAAAGCAAGCGGATATTAAAAGACAAGCCCATAAACCAATGAAAGTGACTGACGTGACATGGGCGTGGTTGGAAGCCCAAAGAGAGATTACAGCATGGGCCAGAGCTCGTCCATAAAAAGGCCTTTCGTTTTACCAGCAACAGTCAACCGACACACATCGCTGCCAGCATAAGGTTGCTTACACTGAAAATGTATCAGTGTCTACCAAAGATGTTCACTGTGAGCCTGTACTTGTTGTTTCAATTAAATAGCTCTATTTTTAAATCCCCCTTGCTTGCACAGCTTGCAAAGCTGAGTGGAATGATTCACGCTCAGGACTGGCTTCCTTTTGGTACTGCTTCATCTCATCTTGGATCTCGCACAACGCTCTACTCAAAAGTTGACTTACTGTATTAGAAACAGCTGCTAATGTTCCCCAAGGTCTACATGTGCATACTGATGGAAGCAGCCCATCTGCTCGCTCAGAATATTATTGTACTTTGTTTATTCCGACCACGACCCCACATTCTTGCTATAAGATATTACATGCGTGTGTATTCGCCACCACTTGACGTTTCTTTAAGGTTTCGTATTTAGTGGTTGATCCTTTCTTTCAGAATGTTTTGTGACTTTGAAGACCTGTTCAATGCAACAGAATCAAGGTAAACTAGTGACAGCTCCAAAAGCAATTACTTCTGTGGTTTCTTCCTTGTCCAAGCTAGAGTTCCTCTTCCTGGTGGGTGTTTAAATTCTACTCTCAAAAATGTAAAACCTCAAGACCTTTGTGACCACCAGCTATCGCTCAGATTTTAAAGTGGACGTCCAACTTGAACACTCCCTCTTCTTGGTATCACATGCTTTTACTACATATAATATAATTAATTGGTAAAATGGCCCCTCTTGCTGACCATATTTTTATGCTAACCCTTACATGGATTGTGTCGAGAATATAAAATATCAGATGCCATAAATATGACCCCTGTCCATGGCAACCATGGCACACTGGACAATGGAAGGAACATTTCCCTCCATCTTCCGTGGTGGAATAGGGACATTAATGTTCTTAGGTACACAGTGTTAATCTTTATGAAGTGAATCAACTCGAAACAAACACACTTCAACTGACATTGTTTCCTTCTTGGATCTCTCTGGCATATTTTGGAAGTATTTCGTTAATATTATGAACCATGCTTCTATTCTGTTGCTATTTAGAGCATTTAAGTATGTGCACAATAACTCTCAGTTGTTACTAGGAAGTTCACAAAAAAAAAGTCTAAACCACAGTTCAATATAGAAGTAAAAGAGGAGCATCAGTACAAATTTGTAAAAAAAAAAAAAAAAAAAATGGCTTGAAAAATTGAATGAAAATAAAAGTGAATTAAATAGATAAAAAAAGACTGAATCATACTGGAAGCTAAGTGCCTTATTTAGAGCTTACCAGATGCTGGACAGAATCAAACAAGTGGCAGAAGAACTCACATCACGTGCATAGTGGCCCTATTGACTCTAAACAGGGCTTTTGGGACGTACACCACTTTTTGCTAGGTGTCTTGTGTAAGAAACCGGGTTCCTGGTTGAGGGAAGTGGAACCCTTCTCAAGCAGTAGCCACAGTTCTTTTCAGGGTGAAGCCAAAAGCAACCCTAAGCAAACCTGTGCTCAACATTCGGGTAGCTTGGCACAGAACGGTCGAGCTCAGTTCAGAGGCTATGTGTGAACTATTTGTGCAGTACTTCAAACAGTAACATAGTGAAAACACACCACAAAAGGAGCCCACAAGAGTATAAGAAATAACAGTGATTTTTAGTAAATAAAACACGACCAAAAGGACAAAAATCCAATTAGTAGAACCGGAGATATTGAATTTCAAAGTTTTTAGGGAAAATAGCATAAAACGTTGTAAAACGCCAATTGTGGATACCTGGTCGCCTGGACAAAGACAGTCACAAGTTCAGGCCAACCACAGTGGAGCGCAGGCCTTCCACAGGGACTCAGTTAGGCCCGCTGAACAGAGTACCTTAAATCTGGAGTGATGGTGGATCAACATCGGAGATAGAGAGGCTGCATTGCGAAGTCCTGTTGATGTTGAGGATCCCATTGAAGAACTATGGAATCAGGGATGCATTGCGCAGTCAGGACAGTGCACTGGTCCAGAGGACCTGCAAGTTTGTCGTTGAGGCTGCCGTCAACGAGAGATGTGAGAGCCTGTACCAAAGATGCATTGTGCAGTGGCGGTTTTGAAGGTGATGTGGGCTGCGGTTGCGATGAAAGTCTTCGCAACAGTCCAGTCAGTGCAGCAGCATAGATGATATGGTTCTTGTTAGAAATGAGGTCTTTGGTTGGCAGTCAGGTTACCCCCTGTCCAAGCAAGGACCCTCACTCTAGTCAGAGTAAGTCACACACAGTCCAGATTATCCTGTGCCCACCCTCTGGTAGCTTGGCACTGAGCAGTCAGGCTTAACTTAGAAGGCAATGTGTAAAGTCTTTGTGCAATAAATCATACACTAACACAATATAGCACCACAAAAATACACCATACAGTGCTTAGAAAAATATATAATAGTTATCTGATAAGATGCAGGTCAAAACGATTAAAATGCAATAAGCATGTGTTCAGATATCACTGTAAAAGTGATATAAAGTGTTTTAAGTCTTTTAAAAACAAACAAAGTCTCCTTCAAGCACAAAGTACCTGGTTCGCGTGAAAAACCTCCGCAAAGGAGTCCTTCTTGTAGAGATAATGGTGGGCATTACAACCCTGGCGGTCAGTGTTAAAGCGGCGGTAAGACGGCCAAAAGGCCGGCGGAAAAAAAAATGGAATCACGACCATGGCGGAAACCGCTAACAAAGACAGCCACTTTAACACCCCGACCGCCACGGCGGTACAAACAAACAGCTTGGCGGTCACCGCCAACAGACAGCCGAAAGACAATGTACTGCCCACAGTATCACAACCTACCAATCCGCCACCTTTTCCGGGGCAGATTCACTGCGAACAAAAACACGGCGATGTAGGAAAGTACCATCTTGCCTGGCATGTTACCCCCATATTTCACTGTATATATGTTGTTTTAGTCTATGTGTCACTGGGACCCTGCCAGGCAGGGCCCAAGTGATCATAAGTATGTGTCCTGTATGTGTTCCCTGTGTGATGACTAACTGTCTCACTGAGGCTCTGCTAACCAGAACCTCAATGGTTATGCTCTCTCTGCTTTCCAAATTTGTCACTAACAGGCTAGTGACCAATTTCGCCAATTCACATTGGCATACTGGTACACCCATATAATTCCCTAGTATATGGTACTGAGGTACCCAGGGTATTGGGGTTCCAGGAGATCCCTATGGGCTGCAGCATTTCTTTTGCCACCCATAGGGAGCTCTGACAATTCTTACACAGGCCTGCCAGTGCAGCCTAATTGAAATAACGTCCACGTTATTTCACAGCCATTTACCACTGCACTTAAGTAACTTATAAGTCACCTATACGTCTAACCTTCACCTGGTGAAGGTTGGGTGCAAAGTTACTTAGTGTGTGGGCACCCTGGCACTAGCCAAGGTGCCCCCACATTGTTCAGGGCAAATTCCCCGGACTTTGTGATTGCGGGGACACCATTACACGCGTGCACTATACATAGGTCACTACCTATGTACAGCATCACAATGGTAACTCCGAACATGGCCATGTAACATGTCTAAGATCATGGAATTGTCCCCCAATGCCAGTCTGGAATTGGGGGGAGAATTCCATGATCCCCCGGGTCTCTAGCACAGAACCCGGGTACTGCCAAACTGCCTTTCCGGGGTCTCCACTGCAGCTGCTGCTGCTGCCAACCCCTCAGACAGGTTTCTGTCCTCCTGGGGTCCAGGCAGCCCTGGCCCAGGAAGGCAGAACAAAGGACTTCCTCTGAGAGAGGGTGTAACACCCTCTCCCTTTGGAAATAGGTGTGAAGGCTGGGGAGGAGTAGCCTCCCCCAGCCTCTGGAAATGCTTTGATGGGCAAAGATGGTGCCCATCTCTGCATAAGCCAGTCTACACCGGTTCAGGGATCCCCCAGCCCTGCTCTGGCGCGAAACTGGACAAAGGAAAGAGGAGTGACCACTCCCCTGACCTGCACCTCCCAGGGGAGGTGCCCAGAGCTCCTCCAGTGTGTCCCTGACCTCTGCCATCTTGGAAACAGAGGTGTTTGTGGCACACTGGATTGCTCTGAGTGGCCAGTGCCAGCAGGTGACGTCAGAGGCTCCTTCTGATAGGATCTGACCTCTCTTGGTAGCCAATCCTCCTTCCTAGGTAGCCAAACCTGCTTTTCTGGCTATTTAGGGTCTCTGCTCTGGGGATCTCACCAGATAACGAATGCAAGAGCTCACCAGAGTTCCTCTGCATCTCCCTCTTCACCTTCTGCCAAAGGATCGACCGCTGACTGCTCAGGACGCCTGCAAAACCGCAACAAAGTAGCAAGACGACTACTAGCAACCTTGTATCGCTTCATCCTGCCGGCTTTCTCGACTGTTTCCAGGTGGTGCATGCTCTGGGGGTAGCCTGCCTCCTTCTTGCACCAGGAGCTATGAAGAAATCTCCCGTGGGTCGACGGAATCTTCCCCCTGCAACCGCAGGCAACAAAAGACTGCATCACCGGTCCTCTGGGTCCCCTCTTAGCACGACGAGCGTGGTCCCTGGAACTCAGCAACTCTGTCCAAGTGACTCCCACAGTCCAGCGACTCTTCAGTCCAAATTTGGTGGAGGTAAGTCCTTGCCTCCCCACGTTAGACTGCATTGCTGGGTACCGCGTGATTTGCAGCTGCTCCGGCGCACTCTTCCAGGATTTCCTTTGTGCACAGCCAAGCCTGAGTCCCCAACACTAACCTGCAGTGCACAACCTTCTGAGTTGTCCTCCGGCGTCGTGGGACTCCCTTTTGTGACTTCGGGTGGACTCCGGTTCACTCTTCTTCCAAGTGCCTGTTCAGGTACTTCTGCGGGTGCTGCCTGCTTCTGTGAGGGCTCCCTGACTTGCTGGGCACCCCCTCTCTCTCCTCATCCAAGTGGCGACATCCTGGTCCCTCCTGGGCCACAGCAGCATCCAAAAACCCTAACCGCGACCCTTGCAGCTAGCAAGGCTTGTTTGCGGTCTTTCTGCGTGGGAACACCTCTGAAAGCGTCTTCACGACGTGGGACATCCATCTTCCAAAGGGGAAGTTCCTAGTCCTCTTCGTTCTTGCAAAACACCAAGCTTCTTCCATCCGGTGGCAGCTTCCTTGCACCCTCAGCTGGCATTTCCTGGGCTCCTGCCCACTCTCGACACTGTCGCGACTCTTGGACTTGGTCCCCTTGTCTTACAGGTACTCAGGTCCAGAAATCCACTGTTGTTGCATTGCTGGTGTTTGTTCTCCTTGCAGAATCCCCCTATCACGACTTCTGTGCTCTCTGGGGGTAGTAGGTGCACTTTACACCTACCTGTCAGGGTCTTGGGGTGGGCTATTTTTCTAACCCTCACTGTTTTCTTACAGTCCCAGCGACCCTCTACAAGCTCACATAGGTTTGGGGTCCATTCGTGGTTCGCATTCCACTTTTGGAGTATATGGTTTGTGGTGCCCCTATACCTATGTGCTCCTATTGCAATCTACTGTAACTTTACATTGCTTGCATTACTTCCTTTTGCTATTATCTGCATAATTCTGGTTTGTGTACATATATCTTGTGTATATAATTTATCCTCATAATCAGGGTACTCACTGATATACTTTTGGCATATTGTCATAAAAATAAAGTACCTTTATTTTTAGTAATTCTGTGTATTGTGTTTTCTTATGATATTGTGCATATGACACCAGTGGTATAGTAGGAGCTTTACATGTCTCCGAGTTCAGCCTAAGCTGCTTTTGCATACCTACCTTCTATCAGCCTAAGCTGCTAGAAACACCTCTTCTACACTAATAAGGGATAACTGGACCTGGCACAAGGTGTAAGTACCTCTGGTACCCACTACAAGCCAGGCCAGCCTCTTACAGGCGGAAACAGGACTTCGAAGCGAAAACGCTCACCTCTACACACCCCATGAGGAATCCGGACGCCATGGAACCCGAACTCCACATCCTGCCAGCCCTTATCTTCTGGCTCCTCTACCAGGAGCACGAACGCCGGCGGCGAAGACAACGGTGAGTACTGCACCTATGACACAGGGGAGGGGGAGGGAAAAAACAGGGACACAAACACGCAACACCCCCACCCCCACCCTCACCCACGACAACACACACACTAATACAGCATGATACATAACAGTTACACCCCCCAAGCCCCCCCCCCCAGAAGAATGCAAGGACAAAAGGAAATGAGTGTAACCATTGTAATATATTAAAATCCAGTACGCAAAAATTATATATACACTATAAACAAAATATACACCAAGAATAGTAGTCCAGGTAGTGATCCATTGAAGTCCGTGGAACACTGGGCCCACACTCAATCCCCGAACATGATGGAGAGAACACTGCATGGGCATCAGATAGCAATAAAACAGGCACCTCAGGGGGAAGGGGAAGGTGGGGCACCTCAGCCGGATGAGTGCACGACGCCAAATCCACGAGGGTGCCACATGCTCACTGTTCAATCCTGGGGACTTCAAAGCCACAGTCTCTACAGTGGGTGGGTTGCCCACTGTTCCACCTAGTGAGTACAAAGCCACAGTCTGGTGGGTTGTCCACTGTTCCATCCTGGGGAGTGCAAAGCCACAGTCTCTCAAGTCTCTACAGTGGGTGGTTTGCCCACTGTTCCATCCTGGGTAGTGCAAAGCCACAGTCTCTCAAGTCTCTACAGTGGGTGGTTTGCCCACTGTTCCATCCTGGGGAGTGCAAAGCCACAGTCTCTCAAGTGGATAACAGTCTCCACTGGTTCTGGAGGGGGCATTGTGCCCAGAGTGCTTCATGCTGCCAAGGACAGAGGTGGTGGATGTTTGTCTCCACTGGTGCTGGAGGGGGCATTGTGCCCAGAGTGCTTCATCCTGCCAAGGACAAAGGCAGTGGATGTGATACTCCACTGGTTCTGGAGGGGGCACTGTGCCCAGAGTGCTTCATCCTGCCAAGGACAGAGGTAGTGGATGTGATACTCCACTGGTTCTGGAGGGCGCTTTGGGCCCAGAGTGCTTCATCCTGCTCGTGACGGAGTCAGTAGCGTCAGTGCCCTTGGCGCTCATGGGCCAGCGGTGCTTGTTGCGGCAGTGTCATTGGCAGCAGTGCTTGCTGCGGCAGTGCTTCAGGCGGCGGTGCCCTGTTCAGCAGTGCATGTGGCGGCGGTGCCCTGTTCAGCGGTGCTTGTGGCGGCGGTGCCCTGTTCAGCGGTGCTTGTTGCGGCGGTGCCCTGTTCAGCGGTGCTTGTGGCGGCTGTGCCCTGTACAGCGGTGCTTGTGGCGGAGGAGACCTTTGCAGTGACTCAGCTGCTGGCGGTCCTGTCTGGCCCAGCGGGGCTGGTGCTGGCGGTCCTGTCGGGCCCAGCGGGCTGGTGCTGGCGGTCTTGTCTGGCCCAGCGGGGCTGGTGCTGGCGGTCTTGTCTGGCCCAGCGGGGCTGGTGCTGGTGGTCTTGTCTGGCCCAGCGGGGCTGGTGCTGGCAGTCCGGTCTGGCCCAGCGGGGCTGGTGCTTGCGGTCCTGTCTGGCCCAGCGGGGCTGGTGCTTGCGGTCCTGTCTGGCCCAGCGGGGATGGTTCTGGCGGTCCTGACCTGGGCAGCAGGGCTTGTGCTGGCGGTCCTGTGCTGGGCAGCAGGGCTGGTGCTGGCGGTGGCCTCCTGGGCAGTGGGGCTGGTGCTGGCGGTGGCCTCCTGGGCAGCTGGGCGGGTTGTGGTGGCCTCCTGGGCAGCGGGGATGATGGCGGTGGCCTCCTGGGCAGCGGGGATGATGGTGGTCTTCTCCGCCGTGCTGCTCTACCCAGACCTGCTGACTTTCTTGTGGGCCTTCCCCACCTTGGAAGGTGTTGCAGCTGACTCCACACTCCCACCTGTACCCCAGGGAGCGGCTTTGGTGACTGGAGTCTTCCCCCTCTCCCGCCAGGCGGCGGTGCCCTGTTCAGCGGTGCTTGTGGCGGCGGTGCCCTGTTCAGCGGTGCTTGTGGCGGCGGTGCCCTGTTCAGCGGTGCTTGTGGCGGCGGTGCCCTGTTCAGCTGTGCTTGTGGCCGCGGTGCCCTGTTCAGCGGTGCTTGTGGCAGAGGGGACCTTTGCAGTGACTCAGCTGCTGCCGGTCCTGTCTGGCCCAGCGGAGCTGGTGCTGGCGGTCCAGTCTGGCCCAGCGGACTGGTGCTGGCGGTCTTGTCTGGCACAGTGGGGCTGGTGCTGGCAGTCCGGTCTGGCCCAGCGGGGCTGGTGCTGGTGGTCCTGTCTGGCCCAGCGGGGCTGGTGCTGGTGGTCCGGTCTGGCCCAGCAGGGCTGGTTCTGGCGGTCCTGTCCTGGGCAGCAGGGCTGGTTCTGGCGGTCCTGTCCTGGGCAGCAGGGCTGGTGCTGGCAGTCCTGTCCTGGGCAGCAGGACTGGTGCTGGCGGTGGCCTCCTGGGCAGCAGGGCTGGTGCTGGCCTCCTGGGCAGCAGGGCTGGTGCTGGCGGTGGCTTCCTGGGCAACGGGGATGATGGCTGTGGCCTCCTGGGCAGCGGGGCTGGTGCTGGCGGTGGCCTCCTGGGCAGCTGGGCGGGTGTCGGTGGCCTCCTGGGCAGCGGGGATGATGGCGGTGGCCTCCTGGGCAGCTGGGCGGGTGGCGGTGGCCTCCTGGGCAGCGGGGATGATGGCGGTCTTCTCCGCCGTGCTGCTCTTCCCAGACCTGCTGACTTTCTTGTGGGCCTTCCCCACCTTGGAAGGTGTCACAGCTGACTCCACACTCCCACCTGTACCCCTGGGAGCGGCTTTGGTGGCTGGAGTCTTCCCCCTCTCCCACCGGGCACTGGCCAATTTTTGATGCTTGACAGGTGGGGGACTGTCCGTGCTGTGGCTCCGTGCCACACTGGCTGCCCTGGTGGCCAGTGCACTTCAGATTCCGGTGACTACAGGCACCACTGGTCCCGGACATGTTGGGACTGAGGTGCTAGGTTAGGACCTAGAGAGTCGGGCCCTAGGAGACGAACGGGGTGGGGGAGGTGAGGGAAAGAGGTCATGGTTGGACAGGAAAAGTTTCTTGGGGACACTGAGACGGGTAGCTGGAGGGGGTTTGGGAGTGGAGGAAGAGGTTGTGCTTGTAAGAGGTGTTAGTTTGGTTACTTTGGGTGAAGGTGCATGCGCTGGAGGCTGTCGTTAGGTGGATGGCTGTTGGGTGGGTGTGTGCCTGCGTTTGTGTATCTTGGGAGGGGACGTCACAGACACACTGGGAGAGGACACAGGACGTGTGAATGGTAGTAGGGGTGGTGACTGCACGTGAGCGGGGTGTGGTGGTGTGTGTGCTGGTGATGGAAGTAGTGGCTGTAGATGTAGTGCATGCAGGTGTGAGTGGAGATGAGACTGGGAGGGAGGAGGGAGACGAGGAGGAGGGGACACAGTGGAGGCAGTGGATGTTGGTGTGTCTGCATGTGTGTGATGCTTGCGTGAGTGCCTGTGGGATGTGTGGTGCTTATGTTTGCCTGAGCTTCCCTTGTGTGTTGAGGTGTGTGCATGCTGGTCTGAAGGTGTTCTTGGGATAGGCTGAGGGTAGAGGGCATTGGGTCTGGGTGGAGGACGTTGGAGGGGGGAGGCTAGACACAGGGACAATGGCTGCCATCAGTGCTGAGGCCAGAGTCTGAAAAGCTCGCTGAAGGGCCACCTGACCAGAAAAAATGCCCTCCTGGAATGCATTTGTTTGTTGCAACTGCCTTTCTACACCCTGGATGGCATTCAAAATGGTAGACTGCCCAACTGTGAGGGACCTGAGGAGGTCAATGGCCTCCTCCCTGAGGGCAGCAGGGGTGACTGGGGCAGGGCCTGAGGTGCCTGGGGTGAAGGTGATGCCCACCCTCCAGGGTGAGCGGGCACGGGGCAAAGGCTGAGGGGCTGCTGGGAGGGCGGTGCTGGTAAGGGGGGGTGGCGTCTGTACCTGTAGATGCGGGGGGCGCAGATGTTGCCACCACCACAAGAGAGCTCCCATCAGAGGACGAGTCCGTGTCACTGGTGTCAGCTCCTGTCCCTGCCGTGGAGCTCCCCTCGCCCTCCGTGCCACTGGTGAACTCCGAGTCCGTAGTCTCGCCCTCTAGGGCTATGTGGGATGCAGCTCCCTCCTGCTCCGGTGCCACTGCTCCTTCGCCTGATGATGCTAATGCACACAAGAACAGGGAGACCACAAAAAGGGGGGGGGAACAGAAGAAAGACATGTTGAGTGTATGCATTACAGCTACTGTTGGCGGACACGACAGACACACAAGCCTACATGGTCTACAAGGCTAGGGCCGACATCTGCACACATGGATGACACAGGAGCCTGACTAGGTGAACTTGGCACTGTACACAGGTGGGGTGGGGTGCCACAGGGTCTGCCAGAACAAGGGGACCTAACTAGCACGCTCGCCCTGGCCTAGGGAAACCCACAGCCCACCTCCCCCACCCAGACACCTCCACTGCGCACAAAATCAGCAGAATGAGTGTGTACTCACCCCCTTGTGGCTGCTGTGATGCCCTCAAGCGCCCATCCAACTCCGGTTACGCCACCGCCAGGATCCTGAACATCAGGGGGGTCATGGTGCGACAGGCACCCGTCCCACGTTGGGAGGCCATCCCCAGCTGGGCCTCCGCTGTCTTCTTGCTCCAGCAGCGAATGTCCTCCATCTCTTACGGCAATGGGTGCTCTGTCCGTGGTGGACCCCCAGGGTCCGGCCTTCCTTGGCGATGACACGCCAAATATCCTTTTTCTGGTGGGAGCTGACCTACATGAATTGTACATGGGGAAAAGAAAAGTTATTACCAACTGCACCGTCACAGTCATTGGCCCCCATCCCTACCCTTGCCATGTGGCACATGCACTCACCGTCGTTTCATGCACGCCTCAATCTCCCCCCCCCATCTTTCATCCAGCCCACTCTACACAGGTATAGCCCATACAGCATGCTCCCAGTGTACTTACCTGTTTATCTGGAGGACCGTAGAGTAGCGTGTTCTGGGGGAGGACCCCATCCATGAGTTTCTCCAACTCCTCCGATGTGAAGGCAGGGGTCCTTTCCCCAGACGCACGAGCCATTGTCTCTTCCAGACCGAGGTCACAGCAGCACTTGCAGTGTAGGTCCTCTCTTGTCGAAGATCAGGTATTCAAGTGATTGAACAAATAGAAAATGGCGGTCACGTCCGCGGCGGTGTGTACCCGAAGATCAGGTATTCGAGTGATTGAACAAATAGAAAATGTCGGTCACGTCCGCAGCGGTGTGTACCGTCACCGCCGGCGTACATCGTCATTGGCTCCTGGGACCCATAGGGTCCAATGTTAACCAATGCAGAATTGCGCTGCGGTCTTCGACTGCCTACCGCGACGGTGTACAACGCCAGCGCAGTTACCTCACATCCCATTGTCCCACTTTACAGGTCAGGCAGCCGCCATTTCAGGGGCCCACATGGCTTCATTTTTAATTGCGTCACACATACCTAGGCCTTGCCTCAACACTCATACAAGCCAAATTTTGGATTATGATTCGTGTTCTGTGTAAGCTGTGGGAACGTACCTCTGAGTTGGTTGACTCTGTGCTCGCTGTTGTCCTTCATAGGCACCGTAACGCTGGGACATGTGAGGAGATGGCGGCATCCTCCGGTGTACAGACCGCTGGTGGACCTGTCGACAATGGAGGAAAGACGTAATCATCACCTACAGGCTTGATCGTGCCACAACCCTGGAACTGTGTGCCCAGTTGGAGCCAGACCTGATGTCAGCAATCCGCCATCCCACGGGAATCCCCCCTCAAGTGCAGGTGCTGTCAGTACTTTATTTCCTTGCAAGTGGGTCATTTCAAACAACAGTGGCCATAGCATCAGGGATGTCCCAGCCTATGTTTTCCAACGTGTTGTCCAGAGTGTTGTCTGCCCTGCTGAAACACATGTGGAGCTACATCGTTTTCTCTCAGGTGGAGGATTTGCCTACAGTGAAAGGTGACTTCTATGCCCTGGGACATATCCCCAACATAATAGGTGCCATTGATGGGACACATGTGGCTTTGGTCCCCCCCGCAGGAGTGAACAGGTGTACAGAAACCAGAAGAAGAGTTATCATTCGATGAATGTGCAGATGGTGTGTCTGGCCGACCAGTACATCTCCAATGTGAATGCCAATTCCCTGACTCAGTGCATGACGCTTACATCCTGCGGAATAGCAGCATCCCTTATGTGATGGTTCAACTCCAATGTGTGGCTATTAGGTGAGCACCTGGAAGCAGGTCAGTGGGAATGGTTGTCTGGGTCTGGGGCTATCCCTACAGGTTTGTGTGTGTCTAACAGTTGTCCCTCGCCATTTGCAGGTGACTCTAGTTACCCCAACCTGTCATGGCTACTGACCCTAGTGAGGAATCCCAGGACAAGGGCAGAGGAACGCTACAATGAGGCCCATGGGCGAACTCGGCGGATAATAGAGCGGACCTTCGGCCTCCTGACGGCCAGTTTCATGTGCCTCCATATGACAGGTGGATCCCTATTCTACTCACCAAAGAAGGTGTGCCAGATCATCATGGCCTGCTGTATGCTTCACAACTTAGCTTTGTGACTACAGGTGCCTTTTCTGCAGGAGGATGGTCCAGATGGTGGTGGTGTTGCAGCTGTGGAGCCTGTGGACAGTGAAGACGAGGAAGCAGAAGAAGAGGACATCGACAACAGGACTGCTGTGATCCTGCAATACTTCCAGTGAGACACAGGTAAGAATACAAACCTGCATACTACATGTACTTTAACACTACTACCTCTCTACTGTCTGTCGTTTTCACCCAGTGTATGGTCACTCAGTTGTCACTTTCCCTTACGATTTCACAGATGTGGGTCCCACTGTGTGACATCTGCTATGTTTCCTCATGGACTAGAGCTGTGTGACATAGGTATGTTGACATTACATTTGAAAGAGCATTTTGCCACTGTAATTGCTAATACACTATTTCGAAGTCACAGACTGACTCCAGATTGTGTTGTTCTTCAAGGGTGTTTATTTAAGTGCTCAATATTGGAGGGGGTTGTAAAATGGTGAGGGGTGATGGTGGAGGAATGTCCATGGCAGAGTCCAGTCTATTAGTCTCACAGCTGCATTGCACAAATGAGCATAGGAAGTGGAGCTTGGGCAGTTTGAGGATGGACAGGGTGACAAAGTGGAACAAAGGGATGACAATCAGGGTGGTCTCATTTCTTGGCGGGGGTCTTGGCATCGTTCTCTGTCTTTGTCCTGGATCTCAGGGACCGTTTGCAGGGTGGTTCTCCCTCTGCAGGGAGTGGGGTGCTGGTGTGGTGGTCCTGTGGCGGGCCGTCCTGTCCACTAGCGTCTGCGGAGGTGGTGGGCAGTTTATCGTCCAGGCCGGTGTCAGGGGCCCCTTGTTGTGCCACAGTGTCCCTCCTGGTGTTGAGTACTTCCTTCAGCACCCCTACGATGGTGCCCAGGGTGGAATTGATGGATCTGAGTTCCTCCCTGAAGCCCAAATACTGTTCCTCCTGCAGGCGCTGGGTCTCCGGAAACTTGGCCAGTACCGTTGCCATCGTCTCCTGGTAGTGGTGGTAGGCTCCCATGATGTTTGAGAGGGCCTCGTGGAGAGTGGGTTCCCTTGGCCTGTCCTCCACCTGTCGCACAGCAGCCCTCCCAGTTCCCCTGTTTCCCTGGGCCTCTGTCCCCTGAACAGTGTGCAGTCCCCCAGGTCCCTGTTGTTGTTGGGGTGGTGGGTTAGCCTGGGCTCCCTGTAGTGGTGGACACACTGCTGATTGACGTGTCCTGGGGACAGAGGTATGGGCCAGCTGGGTGGGTGCTGTGCTGGTGTTTCCAGAGGGGGAAGCTCTGTGGTGGCCTGTGACTGTGTGAGGGTAACCGACTGTCCCGAGGTCCCAGATGGGCCGGGCTGGTCATCTAGATCCAGTTGGACAGAGCTGCTGTCATCACTGTGGGCCTCTTCTGTTGGTGGTGTGGACATGCCTGGACCCTCCTGTCCGGTGACGTTGGGTAGGGGTCCTGCAGGGCTATAAAAGGATGTTTATTACATCTGTGTGTGCTATGGTGTGCAATAGGTGGGTGACCGTGTATCCTAGTGCTTGCATTCCTGTGTGGGACCTTGTGTGATGGTGGTTTATGGGTATGTGCAGTGGCCATGCATTGGTGATGGGTGTCCATTCTTTGTTGTTGCATGCAGGGCTTGGTGTTGGGATGTGTGGTTTGTGATATTGGGACATTTGTGAGGAGTTGGAGTGATGTGGGTGAGGGCGAGGGTGGGGGTATGTGATAGCATGCAGGTAGGGTGGGGGATGTAATAGTTAAGATTTGACTTACCAGAGTCCATTCCTCCATCTACTCCTGCGAGGCCCTCAGGATGCAAAATCGCCAAGACTTGCTCCTCCAATGTTGTTAGTTGTGGGGTAGGAGGTCGGGGTCCGCTGCCAGTCCGCTGAACCGCAAGGTGGTGTCTGGAGACCACGGAACGCACCTTCCCCGTAGGTCGTTCCACCTCTTCCTGAAGTCATCCCTATTTCTTGGGTGCTGTCCCTCTGCATTGACCCTGTCCACTATTCTTCGCCATAGCTCCATCTTCCTAGCTATGGAGGTGTGCTGCACCTGTGCTCCGAATAGCTGTGGCTCTACCCGGACGATTTCCTCCACCATGACCCTGAGCTCCTCCTCAGAGAACCTGGGGTGTCTTTGCCGTGCCATGGGGTGGTGTGGGTGATGTGTGGGGTGGTGTGTGTAGTGATAAGTGGGGTGAAATTTAGTGGTGTGTTGTGTGAGGTGCGTGGAAGTTATGTGGGTGATGGTATTGTGTGCCTGTGGATGATTGGTAGTTGTTTGTGGTGTCTCTCGCTGGCCTTCTCTCTGTGCTTTTGGTCGTAGGGGTTTGTGGGTGTGTGTTTTATATTGTATTGGGTGTGTGGGAGTGGTGTGTGTATGTGTATCAGGTGTGTGTATTTCGAATTGTCCAATGTGGCTGTGTTTTGCAAAACTGTGTGTATTTTGAGCACAGTGGTGTGTACCACCAATGGAATACCGCAGTTGAAAGACTGCCACGTGGATTCGTGTGTCGTGATAGTGTGGGCATATTTCTGTTGGTGTAACTGTGTCGGTTTTGTTTTCGCCAGTTTATTACTGACCTTTGGTGTGGCGGACTTGTGTGGGTGTCTGAATTTTGGCGGATTCCGAGCTCTGGGTCATAATAGCTGTGGCAGATTTCCGCGGCGGCGGTGTGTTGGCAGTCTTCTGCACGACGGTAAGCGGCTTTTACCGCCAATGTTGTAATGAGGGCCGATGTCTTTTTGGTCCTGAGACTTCAGGGAACAGGAGGCAAGCTCTATCCAAGCCTTTGGAGAGCACTTCTTCACCACAGCCAGAGAGCAGCAAGGCAGCAGGGCAACAGCAAGGCAGCAATCCTTCACAGAAAGCAGTCAGGTGAGTCCTTTGGGCAGCCAAGCAGTTCTTGGCAGGATGCAGGTTCTGGTTCAGCTTTCTTCTCCAGGACGTGTCTGAGTTGGTAGGGGCAGAGGCCCTGTTTAAATAGCCAAATGTGCCTTTGAAGTGGGGGAGATGTCAAAGAGTGGCTTAGAAGTGCACAAGGTCCCCCTTCAGTTCAATCCTCTCTGCCAGGGTCCCAGTAGGGGCTGTGGCAGTCCTTTGTGTGAGGACAAGCTACTGTCCCTTGACATGCAAGTGTCAGGCCCTCCACCATCCCAGCCCAGGAAGACCCATCCAAAATGCAGATGTATGCAAGTGAGGCTGAATATCCTGTGTTTGGGGTGTGTCTGAGTGAATGTATAAGGGAGCTGTCAACTAAACCCAGCCAGACGTGGATAGTAAGGCACAGAAGGATTTAAGTGCAGAGAAAGGCTCACTTTCTAAAAGTGCCAT
Organism: Pleurodeles waltl; assembly: GCF_031143425.1. Taxonomy (NCBI): domain Eukaryota; kingdom Metazoa; phylum Chordata; class Amphibia; order Caudata; family Salamandridae; genus Pleurodeles; species Pleurodeles waltl. The sequence continues at coordinate 1,068,490,222 of NC_090439.1, read as the reverse complement.
TTCTAAAATAGTAATATTAAATCCAACTTATCCAGTCAGCAGGATTTTATATCACCATTCTGGCCATATTAATTATGACCTACTTACTCCTTTTAGATCAGCAGCTACCACTCAAACAATGTATGAGGGCAGCCCTAATGTTAGCCTATGAAGGGAGCAGGCCTCACAGCAGTGTAAAAACGAATTAAGGAGTTTTACACTACCAGGACATGTAAACAACACAGGTACATGTCCTGCCATTTGCTTACAAAGCACCCGGTCCTATGGGTTACCTAGGGCATACCTTAGGGATGACATATATGTAGAAAAAGGGGAGTTTTAGGCTTGGCAAATACTTTTAAATGCCAGGTCGAATTGTCAGTGAAACTGCACACATAGGCCATGCAATGGCAGGCCTGAGACAAGGTTAAGGGGCTACTTCAGTGGGTTGCACAATCAGTGCTGCAAGCCCACTAGTAGCATTTAATCTACAGGCCCTGGGCACACATAGTGAACTCCCCTAGGGACTTATAAGTAAATTAAATAGTCCAATGGGGTAAGATCCAATGTTACTATGTTAAAAGGGAGAGAGCGTATACACTTTAGCATTGGTTAGCAAGGGTAACGTGCGCAGAGTCTAAAAACCAACAAAAACAGTATCTAAAACATGGAGGGAGGCAGGCAGAAAATTAGGGGTGATCACCCTAAGACTGTCAGGTCTAACAGTTCCGCTCGGAGTTGTGTCACGCAGCAGAGGAGATGCTTTGGTTCTGTTGGATCCACAAAGGCTAGCAAATCACCTTCAGCCCACTTCCAAAGTTCCAGGACTGGAGTGGCACCACTTGGCAGGGTAGACTGACAGATGGCAGAGTCCATGTTCAGATGCAGGGTTGTTGGAAGCCTGTTATGACCCTGAGGCTTCAGATCAGGAGTTCAGCCAGCTAGCCCTTGGAGTCAGTCTGGGTTCAAGAGACGCAGGTCCAGTCCTTCTCGCCCAGGTAACAGGGCAGCAGGCGACATGTCAGCACAGCAAAGCAGGAGTCCAGCAGAGTGGCGGTCCTTCAGCAGCACAGCAGTCCTTCTTCATGGCAGAGTATCCACAGGTCCAAGAGTGTACTGAAGTGGGGGTGTCTGAGGTTTAGTATTTATACCAAGTTGGGCATTTGAAGTAGGGGAGAAGCTTCTACAAGTTTCCCTATGAAGTCCCCAGGCATCCTGCCTTCAGTATCCTACCTACAAACTAACTGCAAGGGGTATGCAATCCTTTGAGTGGAGGCAAGACACAGCTTATTCAGGTGTAAGTGGGGCTGTGTCCAGTACTTTTCTCCCATCCTCCTAGTAATGGCCCATCCAGGCACATCTAAGCTCTCTGTTGTGTGTGGTTGTCTAGGAGGAATACACAAAGCCCATCTGTCAGCCCAGTGACCAGAAACAGGCTGCAGGTACTAAAAGGATAAGGCAGAAAAATGCCAACTTTCTAAAAGTGGTAATTTCAGAATGTCAATTTAAAAACCAACTTCATCAGAAGTTAGGAATTTAAATTGTGATTCCATAAACACCACACTTGAACTGGTGATCTCTTCCCCTTTGGAAATTACACTTGCAGTATGTAATAAGGCAGCTCCTTAGTTATCCTATGGGAGAGATAGGCCTTGCAGCAGTGAAAAACAAATGTAAGAGTTTTTCACTACGAGGACATGAAAAACGTAAAAGTACGTGTCCAGCTGTATTAAATAGATTGTACCTTACCCTCTGGGCTGTCCAGGGCTTACCATAGGGGTGAGATATATGTATTAAAAAGGAATATTTAGAACTGGCAAAAGGTTTATTTTGCCAGTTTGAAATGGCAGTTTTATACTGCTCACACAGGTTGTGCAGTTGCAGCCCTGAGACATGTTTAAAGGGCTACTTAAGTAGGTGGCATAGCATTTAATTTACAAGCCCTAGGCGTATGTAGTGCCACTTTACCAGGGACTAAGAAGTAAATTAAATATGCCAGTTAGGGATAAGCCGATGTTTAGAGGCATGAGCACATGCACTTTAGCACTGGTTAGCAGTGTATAATAAGTAATTGCACACGTGTATATATTACAAAAACACAGTACATCCATCACAATTAATAATTCAAATTAATATTGAATCCAAAATCATATCTTGTCTCGAGTTCAGACGCACAGTTTATTCCAAATGAAATTTAACAGTCCAAAGATCCATATATATCTTTCGTGAAATTCAAGTCCTTAATTGAAACAGTCTCTGATCCAAGATTTTTAAATTAATTCAATTCCACTTGGTAATCCAAATAAATTCTCACAAATCATATCCAAAATTGTTTCATTCAAAATTATTCACTTCCTTGTCTGTCAGCACGTGTTTCATCCAGGGAGTGCCCCTGGATTTCTTCAGGACCTCCTACAACAATATGCCCAAAATTAATTCATCAAGATACTACTCGTTAATTACAATACAGTTCTCATTATTGGTGATGTACACACATCCCTGTGACAGACAGTGAGAACCATGCCAAATGTTCTTCCATCGCCTTAATTAATATCAAAATCCGTGAAAATCCTCTTATTAATAATAATTATGTGAAATTATATTATGTGTCATGCATGCTCAGCCAAGAAACACATCACCACAATAGTGATATATTTGTGTACACCCTATACACCTCCTCACATGTAAGCCCAAACAAACATTTCAGTCAATGAATATAATATGTACCTTCCAGGTAAATATGGATTGTCTAATCAACCCTTTTAAAATGCCCGATATTCTGAAATACTCCAATATGTATCCGAATATATAGCTGAAAAACATGTAAATATATATAGATGATAAATAACCTTCATATATATTATTGATTTGACCTGTTATGTTAGTAAGTCCTCCATATTACTCACCTGCACCTAAATAGTGTTATTCCAGTAAAGTATTTCTCGAGTCCGTAACCGTATCTGGTTAGCAGTGGAATAAGTGTGCAGAGTCCTTATGCCAGCAAAAACAAGATCAGGAAAATGGAGGAGGGAAGCAAAAAGTTGGGGAGGAAAACACCCATAAACTGCCAGGTATCCAACAAGCTCTAAATAGGACACCAAAAGGCAACCTTACCTTTCAATTAAATAGTCCAGTGCTCTCTCCCAAATGACTGAATGTGTAAAATCCAGAGCAAAAGCTATGTTTTCAAGAATTTCTCTCAATGTAGAAGGATGATAGGCGTTCTCACAGAGTGAAACAGGTGCAGGGAGTGGGAAGGTGAGTATCACAATGTAGGAATGACAAATAAGGAAAAAAACATGAACCTCAAGTTCTCCAGCTGCTGAATGCCCTCCGTGAGTTAATCCAGAGTAACCAGGAATGTCTGCTCATTAAGACACCAAGGTAGTTAAACAGCATAGTGAAGATTTGATGGACTGACCCACCGGTTGTCGGGTCACGAAAATATTAATGCTGCTTTCGCACTAGGGGGGAGTCAGTGTTACCTAAAACTTTGATATACTTGCCCTTATCACTTGTTACAGCCAGAAACAGTCCATGAAACCTCGAACTACCAAAGCTCCCACATATGAAATGCGGGAACAGTAAAAAAGCAATTTCACAAACATCTCTTGGAAGGGTCATTCTAAACTAAATTCCCAAAATTATTCGCAATTAAAAGCAAAGGAGTTCTGCAGTGTCCTATAGAAACCAGTAAACATGTTCATCCTATTATTAATGGCTTCAACCGATAATGTTTAGATTATTTTCAGATCACAGAATGAAATTGCAGCGATCCCTCAACTGTTTGAAAATTCTAAAACAAATCTATATTTTTATGGTCATACCACAGATGAAAGGGGCACACCCTAAAATGTCAACAATTCAATTATACATTGATATGTGACTGTGTACAAAGAGATCAAATGAGTTAAACAAAAAGCTGAAGATTGCAATCGCCTGTGGTTCCTGGAATAATCTTTGTTTCATGTTATAATACAAAGAAGAGAACAGCCATCATGTTTTGTCCCTAAAAATACACCTTAGGAATTCTTCAGGGCTACGCTAATTGTTTCAAATCTGATAGAGATCCATGTTATAGGTGGTATATCCTAACTCCAAGAATTTCCTGTCCTCATTTGGAAAATTATGTCAATTTGTTCCTTATATAAGATGACACCAGGCCCTCATTTCGCAATTGGTAATTCCCTCATTGTCAACTGTGTTAGTATCAACGTGGTCACAAGGGTTTGAGGGCCCTCTGGGGGAAGGGTGGAGCTAAAGCACGCAAACATTGTTTTGAGTCAGACCCATAGCTATCGCGCATGTATAAAATGATGTTCGTTATAATAATAATAATTTGTTTTATAAACAACGCCTAGAGGGATATGACCTCACAGTTTATTTAAGGGTGAGGGATTCCCCTCAGCGCAGCTGGCTTTGAGGGTGCTTTCATGTTGTTCCAGGGCTTTAATACTGATGATAACATAGCCCCGCAATCATCATGCCATAAGCCTGATGCTTTATGAGGAGGATAAAATGAAACATTGACACGCTTTCTAAATGTAAGGGTTGAGATATTTTAATTGTTTTGCAGAATTTCACCTCAGGCGTCCTTCTGTGAAGATGAGGGACCCTGCCAGATGTCAGTTTCTATGTGAAGGAGTACAGGTGTAGCAATGCGTTCAGTCACTGCTTCAGCATAAATAAATTAGCAAATTTGCACAACTCAAAATGAGACTAATGGAAAACCTGTTTAGAATGATTAATGAAAGCTGTTTACCATAAATACAATAATGATCTTCTTCCGCTTCAATCCTGGAGTTTCTTAGATCGTTAATTGGTAACAGGGCTTTAAGCGGCCTCCCCCGTCTTTTGGGCCTGATTTTTACATGGCTAACCTTTACAGAGTGAAAACAGAACTTTAGCCTACACCTTTGCTGGACATAGAATAAGGAAGGGAAGAGACAATTTCTGCCTGAGTGATGGCAGCTTCTGCTTCAGTGACTGGCTGCAAGTTTGCATTCATATGTTTGGCCAAAAATCAGCCGTAGCTCCTCTGTTAGGGCCGAGGAGCGTCGCCCCACTGAATAAAATGCTGCAGAGTCGAAAAATAGAATGGTAATACATTTAATTTATTACCATTTTATTTTTCACTACTGCCAAGCGTCCGGGCAGGGCCATTGCTGCTCAGTGGCATCAGCAGGGAGAAGTGGTGGGCACCCAAGTTTAAACTGCACATGTCTGGCTCGTTATTGCAAGACACCCGGCCAAAGTGACATGCGCAGTTTCAACTTAAGTTTAAAATGCAACTGAGCTGACTTAGACAGCTGGGTGGAGCAGGTACAGACTTCCCGTCCCTGAGTGAGCGTCAAATCAGCACGCTCAAACCAATCCTGGTGCTTTTCTCATGCTGCTTAACATTATAAGCAGCTTGAAAAATTTCTTTGCAGTGGTTAACAGTGCTGGCTCTGAAACCACGACCTCTCCAACTGGAGAACACCGAGGAGGACCTTAGGATGCGAGTCAGTAGCTAAGTACGTGCTTTACTTTTAATATCTAATAGAGACTTCTAGTTGCATATTTCTTACCTTAGAATTTCTCCCAGGCGTCAGGCTGGATCCAGAGATCTTTCTTTGAGCAGTACTCCTGTGTGCCGCTAGGTGGAGTCAGTTGACTCCGCGGGCGTCGTTGGCGTCGTGGTCACCATGGTGATGTCGCAATCGTATATAGGCACCACCCGGCGCTGCCGTAAGTTCTTTTCTTTTTGCGCCAGCCTTCTGCGCAGATCCAGAGAAGAGCTACCCCAGTCATTTTTTTACTAACTGCAACATTTTTGTCGATTCGTTTTTGACGAGTTTTGGATGTGTTGATAAGATCGGATTAAAGCCTTGCGAGTCCTGTCACCGAATGATGTCAGTGACGGATCCGCACCTCGTGTGCCTCTGGTGTCTGGAGCTTGACCATGAATAGAAGTTGTGCTTCGAGTGTCAGGCTATGAACCCGAAGGCTTTGAGGGAGCGGTCCCTGAAGCTCATGGCGGCCCGGCACTCGACTCCACATTGTTCCCAGTCTCGTTAGAGAAGAAGGTCAGGAGACCGGTCACAGAGTCATTACCACTATTCATCCTCCAAGTCATCTGGACATTCAGGTGACAAGAAGAAGAAGAAGTCGAAGAAGACCAAACGTTTTTCGACTTCAACCCATCGTTCGGACGACGCAATGCGGGAAGTCCATCAATGCTCCAGGCCTCTGTCTTCAGAGCCTCTGTCTGGGTCCTCTCTGCGCCTCCCCGACATTCTGGGAGCCGGGGCCACCCCGGCCCAACTCAAGGAATTATATGAGCCCATGCACCTCATATCTGCAGAGACATACCCACCTTCGGTCTCAGGGGAGTCGGTGAGGACCCACTCGGGTTCCAAGTCGACGGCTTTGGCCCCTACTGTGGAGGGCACTTTCGATCAATTTCCGGATCCATCCTGATGCCGGTCGTGCCAATGTGACCTTCCCCAATGTCATCCTTCTCGGTACTTGGTCCAGACCCAGCACAGGTGCTACTGGGAACAGGACGGTTGCCCGCCGCCATCGGCTTCTGTCGACAGACCCAAAATTCCTGACCCAACACCCTTCGCCTGAGAGCCTTGTCATCCAGGCTTCGTCATCCTCTGGTGCATTCCCTACTACACCCCTGGGCAGGGAATCAAAATGACTGGCCAACTTGCAGAAGAAGATGTTTTCTTCCACTAGTCTAGCGCTGCTGTCCATGAAAACTGCATGCCTTTTGGGCCGATACTCCCATACTCGCTGGGATACAGTTGCGCAAGTGCTGCCTCGAGTTCCGGAGGAGGCCCGGACCATTCTCTCCCAAGTTGTAACGGACGGGAGAGATGCAACAAAGATTATGATTAGTTTTGGACCGGATACAACCGACTAACTGGGCAGATCAGTTGCATTGACGGTGACTTTGAAGCGCCTCGCCTGGTTGAGGATGACTGGCTTTTCAGGGGATGTCCAGCAATCCTTGATGGACATGCTCTTTGATGGCACACGTCTCTTCAGAGACAAGGCAGACTTAGCACTTGAGTGCTTCAAGAATTCCCAGGATACGTCTCGGTCCCTTGGCCTTCCAGCTGCTCTTCGCCCCCCAGTTCGCCCTTCGTGGCTACAGAAGGGGCACCCAACTGCATTCCTTTCCACCCGGCCACCAACCCCGGCTTGGTGATCAGGGAACTAGCGGGCCGCCCAGTCACCCCACCCTCTCCTCTGCCTCCAAACCTTCCTAGTCTGTCAGAACATCTAGGTCTAGTTGGTGGCAGGATTCCCCATCACCTGTCCCACTGGGAATCCAATAACACGGACAGGTGAGTGTTACAAATTGTCCGAAGGGGCTACTCCTTCCCTTCAAGACATGTTTTCCAGCCATACCACCATAATTTTATCATCTATCAGAGGATCATTTGCCACTTCTCCGCGAGGTCAAGGCTCTCTTGGCCAAGGGTGCCATAAAGAGAGTCCCTGTGCCAGAAGTAGGTTGTGGTTGTTATTCCCGCTACTTTCTGGTGCTCAAAAGGGACAAGGCCCTTCGCCATATCCTAGATCTCCGGTCCCTCAGTCTCTTCCTCAAGAAGGAGAAGTTCAAAATGCTAACCCTAGCTCAGGTCCTTTCTGCCCTGGACCCTTGAGACTGAACGGTAGCGTTGGACTTGCAGGATGCCTATTTTCACATTCCTGTCCTGCAGACCTACAGACGTTACTTGCGATTCGTGGTAGGTCACACGACCTTTCAGTTCACTGTGCTCCCCTTTGGCTTTACCAACACCCCTTAGGTGTTCACAAACGTAATGGTAGTGGTTGCAGCTCATCTGCGCAGGTTAGGGGTTCTAATCTTCCCTTACCTCGACAGCTGGCTGTTGAAGGTAAACACGCCCCAGAAAGTCGTCTCCCACCTCGAAACTATGGTGAACCTCCTGCAGTCAATGGGTTCACTACAAGCGTGCCAAAGTCACACCTGACTCCCTCTCAAGCACTCCTTTCTTCTGAGTTGTTCTGGACACATTGCAGTTTTAGGCTTATCCTCCCAAAAAGCAAGTCCAGGATATTCAGGCTATGATCCCGATGTTTCAGGCTCTATCCTCGATTTTGGTGAGAATGACTGAGGCTGCTGGGCCTCATGGCCTCCTGCATACTGCTGGTCCAACTTGCCAGATGGCATATGCGGGCTCTACAGTGGGACCTGAAGTTCCAGTGGGCGCTGCATCACAGGAATATCTCCGACATGGTTCAGATCTCAGAGGGAACTGCGAAAGACCTGGAGTTGTGGTTGACAAATCAAGATTGGGTCAACAGCAGATGCCTCTCCCCTACCCAACTAGATCTTATAGTACTGACATATGCGTCACTCCTGGGATGGAGCGGCCACATGGGAGAGGCGGAGATCAGAGGCCTCTGGTCTCCGGTGGAGTCCTAGCTCCACATCAACCTTTTGGAGCTCCAGGCGATCTGACTTGCATTGAAAGCATTCCTTTCCTCTCTCAAAGGGAAAGTGGTGCAGGTGTTCACTGACAACACCGCCTCCATGTGGTACTGCAACAAGCAGGGCGGAGTGGGGTTGTGGACCCTTTGTCAAGAGGCTCTTCGCATCTGGACATGACTGAAACCCCAGGGCATTTCACAGGTGGTTCAACATCTGGCGGGCTCTCTGAACGTCAGAGTAGACAAACTCAGCCGTCGATGCATAGTCGATCACAAATGGCGTCTCCATCTGGAGGTAGCACAAGGTCTCTTTCAGCGGTGGGGAGAGCCTTGGTTAGATCTGCTCACCTCTGCAGAGAACGCGCAATGTCAGCTGTTTTGCGCATTAGAGTTTCCAAGGCGGCACTCGCTCGGTGACGCTTTTTGTCATGAGTGTAACTCAGGCCTCCTGTACGCCTTCCCGCCAATACTACTTGTGTCCAGAGTTCTGAAGAAGATCAGACAAGACTGGACCCAAGTAATTTTGGTGGCTCCGGACTGGGCACAAAGAGTCTGGTTTACCGAGCTATTGAGTATGGCCATTGATCCTACGATCAGACTGCCCCTTCGGGAGGATCTTCTGTCGTAGCAACAGGGGGGACGGTCATTCACCCAAACCTGTCCAGTCTCCACCTCCTTGCGTGGAGATTGAGAGGCAGCAGTTGACGGTTTTCAACCTTCCGTCTGAAGTCTGTGATGTTATCTTGGCAGCCAGGTGTCCTTCCACCAAAATGGTATACACCTGTTGTTGGAAGAATGGTGTATCAAAAAGTCTGTTGATTCCCTCTCTTCACCTCTCTCAGAGGTTCTTCTCTTTATTCTTTCTCTTGCCCAGCAGAGCTCTGCTTTGGACACCCTCAAGGGGTATTTGTCTGCCATCTCTGCCTTTTTAGGCTACCAGACCAACCTTCTCTGTTCAAGTCTCTTCTGTTGGGAGGTTTCTCAAAGGACTCACACAAAGGTTTCTTCCTATCCCATTCATTATGCTGGTCCCCAGCAGCTCCACTTTTTGACAACCGCGACCTTTGCCTTTGCCAAGGCTTGTTGGTGGATTTCCTGGACCAACACCGACTGCAATTCTTCTTCCAGTGTGGGACGTCGTCTACATCCCTCAGGAACTCTTCACTGACTCCAGGGCTGCAATGCTGACCTTCTTTACATCACCGTCGACCAACTCCTGCATCCACAGCTGGGTGGGTAGTAGCTCCCACTCCTCCTTGACTGTTCTGTGACTTCTGGACTTGGTCCCCATCTTCCACAGGTCTTCCTCTTCAGGAATCCAATGCTGGTTTCTTGCAATCTTGTCTGGGTGTTGCATTTTCTTCTTTTAGCTTCCATTTGGGTGGTTTGGGGGAAATCCACTAATCTACTCCTTTTCTCGTGGTCGCTAGGGGGCAGTGTGGTACTTACCTTTGGGGTTTTCTGGTACCCGAGCTCCCCTCTACACATTCCACTTACCTAGTTGGGGGTCCTGTGTTTTTTAGTATATGGTTTGGGCTCCCCCTACGGTCACTATTGTCTAACTGCATTTGCACTGTTCTATCACCTTCTATGTGTATATCTGGTAACTAGTGTATATATATATATAGTGTGTTACTTAGCTCCTATTGGAGGGTTGCCTCTCTAGCACTTTTTGGTATTGTGTCACTAAAATAAAGTACCTTTATTTTTGTAACACTGAGTGTTTTCTTTCATGTGTGAAAGTGCTGTGTGACTACAGTGGTATTGCATGAGCTTTGTATGTCTCCTAGATAAGCCTTGGCTGCTCATCCACAGCTACTTCCAGAGAGACTGGCTTGTAGACACTGCCTACACTACACTAATAAGGGTTACCTGGACTTGGTATAAGTACTTTAGGTACCTACCACACACCAGGCAAACTTCCTACATAAAGTAAACAATAGACCTGAGTGGCGTTATTCTAAGGAACCACAGATGTGATCCCCTCACCTGTGTTTCTCTGCCAATTTTGTTCTTGATTATCTCCCTTCAACTTGGCATTTCCCAGGATGGCCACTAATTACATTTCATGGAGTTATAAACCTAAATGGTGCTGCCAGGATGGTAGTGACTGATCAGATATGGCCAGGGTGGTGGTGAGGTCCATTCTTAGTTAACACATGGCAGAGCATGACTCGGAAGCAGATTAGAAGCTGGCTCAAATGTTGCAGCAGTACAAGGACATCGGCCTGTGCTGCATTCCTCACAGGCATACTCTACTCTACTCTAGCTGCTGCCTGTTTTCTGCCATGTAACTGTCTGCACAGAGTAGTAACAGTAGTGCATGTGGAGAATCTTTGGGGAAGAAACCTGGGAAGCATGGCAATTGCCCAATCGGAAAGAACATGCTGAGTCTCACTGAGTGGGATCACAAAGTACTTTGTGGCACAGACGTTACAGAGCACTTAAATGTATTGTCCATGACGAGCATTGATACTGGCAAGTGCACCATGACTGAATTAATGTTTAGTGATAACAAGAGTAAAGAAATCATGCAGAAAGTATGCAAATCTTTAATATTGGATACAATTGTTATTCATGTTGCAATAAAGCACCGTTTACAAGGTAGTTCTATTACAAGTATAAAACCAGAATACTTATTTAAATCTTGTGCTTTGTTAGACCTGGCATCCTGGGTGTGGTTTCCCCTGCATTTTGCCTCTGTTTCCTGTATTTTTGACTGTGTGCTGGACTTTGTTTTTGCTGGTTTTGCTACTCTGAGCACTTTACCACTGCTGACCAGTGCTAAAGTGCAAGTACTCTCTGTGTAAACTGTATTTGTAATTGGCATATTTGATTTACTAGTAAGTCCCTAGTAAAGTGCACTAGAGGTGCCTGGTGCCTGTAAATCAAATGCTAGTAGTGGGCCTGCAACATTGATTGTGCAACCCACATGAGTAGCCCTGTAAACATAACTCATACCTTCCCCTGCAGTGTCTGTGTGTGCAGTTTTAAACTTCAAATTCAATCTGGCAAGTGTGCTCAAACCTTCCCTTTTACTACATGTAAGTCACCCCTAAGGTAGGCCCTAAGTAGCTCCATGGGCTGGGTGCAGTGTATTTAAAAGGTAGGACATATACTGGTGTCTTTTACATGTCCTGATAGTAAAATACTGCCAAATGCGGTTTTCACTTTTGCAAGGCCTATCTCTCCCATAGGTTAACTGCCTTTAAATATCATTTAAGTGCAGTTTTCCATTGAGAGCAGATAGAGATTTGGAGTTTGGGGTCTCTGAACTCATAATTTAAAAATACATCTTTTGGTAGAGTTGGCATTTTGTTGCTTAAGCATTTTGTGCCTCTGCCTGCTTGTGGAGTCCACGTCTGGGCAGACTGGCAGTTGGAATGTTTGTGAATTCCCTCTAGACAGTGACACAAAGGGAGTTGGGGAGTCTCCTGGATATCCTGCTAGAGTGGGAAGGGAGGAGCTGACACCTGCACCGGAAAATGCTGTGTCTGTCCTCACACAGTGCAGTCTCCAAACCCCTGGTGTGTGTCTGGGGCCAGGCCTGGGAAATGCAGGATCTTGTCAACAACAGAGACTTTCCTTTGACGTTTGCCTACTTTAAAGGCAGAAATGGGTATAAGTAGTGGACCTAAAACCTCAGACTTTTAGAACACTTCTGGATCAAGAGGAACCTCTACCAAGGAGAAAGGCTGAAGAGTTGGAGGAGGAGTACTGCCCCTTTGCTTTGTTGGCCTGCAGTTGCTGCTTCTGCTTTAGAGAGGACAAAGATTGGACGTTGCTGTGTATCCTGCTTGTGAAGTTTCTCCAAGGTTTTGGTCTGAGTTTGCCTCCTGTTAAGAAGTCTCAGGGAGAGCAAAGACTTCACCTACCAGCCTCTGGGTTCACTTATAGTGGACCCTAACTCGCCAGGTTGTGCCTATTCCAGTTCCTGGGCCCTTGGGAGTGAAAGCTGGTTGAAAATCAAGAAAACTCCAGTGCACCGACTCCGGACAACACCCTGACTGACACCGGTGCCTGACCCCGCTTGCAAGCGAAGCCGTGGGCCCCGCTGGAGTGTGACGACCCCGACTGACATCGTAGGTCTGATGCCCCTGCAGCCCTGCCAGTTCGTGAGTCCCGAGTGCCGTGTCACCGACTTGTGACACCTGACTCCACTGAGATGCCTGCAACCCCTTTGCGTGATCACGACCGCCAGACATCGACCCCACTTTTTGCACTGATGCCATCTTATCTTCACTGCTCCATAGCAAGGACCCGACGCTTCACACCAACGTGTCAGCTCCACTGCTCAGCAAGCACCGGCACCGACGCTGCACCGGATTCAGCTACGCCTCACTTCTCCGACTCTGTGCACTGGCTTGTTTCCCCACTTTCAAAAGGTACTGTACCTGGGGGTCTGTGCGACTCTGTGACTGGCATCGGATTGTTGTGAATGACTCCGTCACGACGCTGTGATAACACCAAATTGAAGCATTTGTGTTTTTAAGCGCTATATTCAAGTTTAGTCTTTGAAAATTCATAACTTTGCTTGTGTTTGTTGGATTTTTGTTGTTTTAGACTAGTATTAATCATATAAATATTGTCTATTTTTATAAACCGGTGTTGGGTCCTTTTGTGGTGTTTGCACTGTGTTACTGTGTGTGATTGTACAAAGACTTTACACATTGCCTGTGAGATAAGCCTGACTGCTTGTTCCAAGCTACCGAGGGGGTGAGCAGGGATTATCCTAGGTGTGTAGCTCCATTACCTTTAATAGAGTGAGGGTCCTTGCTTGGACAGAGTGCAAACTGACTGCCAGCCAGAGACCCAATTTCTAACATGATTACATAATGTCATGTGTATTATGTGTAGTGTCTCTGGTTAAGAGTATACAGTGTTGCTGATTTTATTTTTACCCTCTTCAAATTAAAGTTCTATTTAGAACGGTATCGAGCACAATTCCTGGCTGCATGTATTAGACCTGTCTCCAGATTACCTCCTTAACCTTTTTAGTCTAGGCACTTAAATATTCTTTATGAAGCTTAAGAACCCTCCTTTCTTTCACCCCACTTAAAGCATGCACTAGTAGGATAACTACATGAGTTGGTGGTTGTAATGTGTTCTATTTTAATTAAATTAATTTCTTATTTTTCTTCCCTTATTGCACCCCTTCTTGTCCCTCTAATTTCATTCCTTTCGGTATACTCCTTCCAGCACAAACTAGTTTAGAATGTTGTTGAAGCTTCAGAAATACTTTTACTATTGACACTGAATCCAGTGATGACAGTGTATTGTTGTGCGTGGACATTCTCTGCTAAAAGCCATAGTAGTGATGATGACATTGTTTTGGGTGTGAACATTTCTGTAGTTTGGAGAGCACATTATCAACTCGATGAGCAGGGTGTATGTATGAGAATGATGTCTGACCATGGTTCGCCATTCACCTTGATCGGTGTGATGGAATGGGAATGTTGCCATGGGGTAACGGTGAAGAGCATGTCCGCAAGGTCTGCCTATGTTGGTAAACCTTTCGATTTCATAGGGTTTGACACCACCGTGAAGTTCAAGGGCAACTCAGCCACTGGTAGTCTTTATGTGCCTCAACTTGAATCTTGTCTTTTGGGGTGGTTGGAGCAGAAATTGTTTGGTATTGTAGTGGACTCCAACAATCCTAAACATTTTTTTAAGGAAAGAGTGCATGAATGCGTGTTCAATGGAAGTGTTGGAACTGGTAAACAATGATACCCAGAGGTGTTTGGGTATCAATCGGGAATCCTTACGAGCTTCTCACATCACATACATATTTAAAGTGTTGTGCAGTCAGCGGTTCACAAGGTACGTAGTGTCCCTATAACATTGAGGCTGTAACTTAGGGGTGAGATCGAGAACGTATTTGTGAAAGGTGTTATAGAGCCCTAGGAAAGTTTGGAGAGGTTGTCCATGATTGTGCTGGTGTGCAGGGCCAACACCGCCTTTCATATGTGTGTCAACTTAAGAGATTTGTACTCCAGGATTTCGGTTAATAAACATTCTCTTTCAACATCACTGAGCTGCTATCCACACTGAAGGAAGCCAAGGTTTTTATGACATTAGACATGGCCTCAGATTATGACCACTTTGTTTTGCATCTGACATCTTTTATCAAGCCTGAAGGAGCTTTTCGTTTTAAACAAATGCATTTGAAGCTTCTGCAGCTTTTCAGCAGACAGTAGAAAGTTGTCTATTCAAGGCCTTCCCTGGTGTAACATGCTTCCATGATGATATATTGAGTATGGGCAGGATGAGGAAACTTGTATCAGAACACTATCCCTAATTTTTCCAACTTTGAAAGATAAAGGGTTTATGTTGAGGGTACAAAACTGCAAATTTGGGTTTTTTAGCATTGATTACTTGGGTTACCGATTGTCTGCGAGACGGGAATTTCTGGTGCTGAAGAGCAAGGAACACTTTAAAAAATATATCTTTATTGACATTTCTTAATTCTTATGACATGTTAATTATCTCAGTTTGCACATCTTTACCAACAGGGATAGCAAGGAACAGTTAATGTTGTTCCTTGGCCTGTTGGCATTTTATGCCCAATTCATACCCAAGTGTGCTGAGAAGACCCATAACAATTGCAAACACTCAAGAAGAATGAGAGGTTTATTTGGTGGATAGAGAATACAACGATTAACTTTCCAGGTGTGAGGAGTATCATGTCCAATGGCGTCTCTCATTTATCATTGAGTTGTTATGAGGGTATGGCTGATGATGAATGGGTAGACCAGGTAATCATGTGCAGCTTGAATGTTTACACATGAGGGGCCACATTTGGAAAAGAGTGGAGGAGGCGTTGAAGAAGGAGGAGGTGTTGTTGAAGGTCAGAGAATGTATGTCTAAAAGATGGACTGATTCTAAGACGTTGGAGGAGGCAGTGGGTTCATATTACTGTGTACCTGTGGAGTTATTGTAGTGTTTTGTGGTGCTCTGTTCTGTTGGCTGAACCTAGTGGCATGCAGCACAGAGTGGCGAGTTTGACACATTAGGACTATGAAACAGAGAGTAAAGGAGAACTTCTGGTGGTTTCCTCTTGATAACTGTGTGCAACACTATGTGAGGCAATATTGTTTTTGTGCCTTTAGTGTCAAGTCCCACGTCATTGTTCCCAGCCTGTGGAATTGGTGCTGGGCTAGGTTTGATCCAAAGTTGGTTTGAATATCATTGTCTACTTACTGCTACTAGAAGAATAAGTAACTTTGGTATAGTGGTTATTAATTACTATTCATGTTAGCCAAAAATGAAGTTCGTAAACTGTGTCAATGGACTGAGGGTTATGGAATTACTGAAGCCTCTGTTTGCTAGGGAGGGGATTCCAGATGAAATTGCCATACACTTGAGTTCATTTTATCTCTTGAGAGTTTGGGAAATGTATGAAACATTTTGGAATTGAACATACCCATTGTACTGTCCTATGAGTAATGGGCTCCTTGAGAGGTGTAATAGGGCCACCAAAGACAGTTTGCAGTTGTCTTTGGCCATTGATTTAGATTGAAACCAGGAGAGGGAAAAGTTGTTGTGGGTCATTTGCACCACACCCAATGCTGATATTAATGTCTCTGCTTTTGTAATTTTGAGTGATGTGGTGCCTGCTTCCAAATTGTTAAAGCCATGAATGAGAAAGTTCTCTATTTCGATGAAGAAGGCAGTGACGGTCCTGTTTCAGTCTCTCCGCAGTTGAAGTATGTGGAGGATCAGGATGGGCAGTTGTAGGTGGGGAATCCGTGAGAGTGAAGTTGCCTTGTTTGTCAAAGTTTTCAGATTCGAAGCTGGTGGTGGCTGTGAAGAAGTATATACCTGGTCTAGCTGGACAATACCAAATAGTGGAACACGGAAAGATTTATTTTTAATCAAACTTTAATGCGTTTTCATGGAGGTCATTCAGTAACATGCATTTACATTGCTGTTGTGAGTTCTACGTACTAAGGCATCTACTCTCCTCTAAGAGATAAGGCATTTATTATTATTTGTTTGGGCATCAATTCTCATTGTGCCAGGCGCAGCATCAGAACCACATCTTCCAGCAATCTTAATAGTAAATAGCAGTCCATCATGAATTTGCATTTATGTTTCCCAACCACCCCGACACTCCCTCCCCGTGGTGCATCTACTAATACTGTGCAGTTAAGTTAGCCTGCTATTTCTTTCCCTCCTGTGGATTATTACTAACTGGGGTATGCCTAATCCCAATCTCCGTCAACAATCTGGAGGTCTTCTACCAGTGGTTAATTAGTGTTGTACTTGGCGGAAGTCTTCAGCCCTCCCCGGGGGGTTCTGCCTCTAAGTCCCTCAAGAAGTCCACCAATGTCCCCCAGGCTCATGCTGCCTCCATGGAACCCTTCCCTCTCTTCGCATCGCAGAGTCTCCCCTCTGCCTCATAGGCCGCCCACTTCCTAAATTCTCGCTTCCACGTATGTGAGCAAGGACTTTGTGGATCCTTCCAGTGTCTCGCAATCTTCCTCTTGGCCAGGGAGAACGCCAAGTCCTGAAAGTGACTAGTGATTTTCGTCTTGGCTGTGTGAGGGAACCATCCCAATAGGGACCTCACATTCTATACTAACGGACAGTTTGTCCACTATCGCAGGTAACTCCAAAATATATGATAGAATTATGTTCCTTTCTCATTACATCGTGGGCATGTATTATCTGTTTGTACAATGTATCTGTTTAATCTCCCAGGGATGAGGTGTGCCTGGTGCAGCACATAAAAGTTGATTAGCTTAAATCGTGCATTCTCAGTCACTTTGGCTGCTTTATATAGGATAGTCTCCCAGTCCTTTTCACCTATGACTTGCCCCAGGTCCTCCTCTCACATACCCTTCAGGGGCAGTAGCTGGGTCTGAACATCCCCTGTATCGCCTACAGAGGCAAGTAACTGCCTTGTGTATGCCTACGGCTGTGACAAAGTATTGGAAGTAGGCAGCTCGCGGTGGTTCAGCCAGCCCTTACCCCAGTGCTTGCGAATAGCCATTGTAATCAGTCTGTGCAAAAGGAAATGACCCTCGGGCAGGTTATACCGGAGCTGCAATTGGTAAAATAGAAGAAATACCCCCTCCATGTACAGGTCTCCCATTGTCGTTATTCTTGCTTCCCGCCAGGCTGCTCCCTGCCACAACCCACCATGGGACAACTCCTCGAGATAGTGCAGCGATATATCCGGTGTGTAGGGGGAAAGGGTACATGCTTTTTTGAGACCACGAGTCCAGGACCGATTAATCACTTTGAATTCAATAGTTTCCTCAGTGCCTGATATGGGGGAAGGCTGAGCAGCAGCCGGGGAATCTCCTGTGCCATTGGCCACCTTTCTCTTCTCGGTCTCTGTCCGCTAGCCACCCACTGCGTGAGCTACTGGAACTGTGCCGCCAGATAATAGGCTTCAAAATCTGTGACGACCAGTCCTCCCTCTATCGCCTGCCGATCCATGGTAGTTAATGCCACTCTACGCCTGCCTGACCCCAGGTAAACCTGGTAACAATATTATTGATGTCACAAAAGCAGGAAGCTGGTATCCAGACTGGGAGTATGGTAAAGAGGCAGAGCAGATGGGGCAGTGACACCATCTTCAATAGGGCCACCCTGCCCGTAACCAACTGTGGCAGCATCATCCAGAAGGAAGTGCTGACTCTAAGGGATCCGATCTCCCTTCCTACATTGCCTTCCAGCAGGTCCTCCAAAGTGTGGTAAATACGGACTCCAAGGTATTGAAAAGAGTCAGGCTCCCACAGTAGGGGACCAAGGCCTGCAAGGCTGTTTCGAGTTGTGTACTGGGAACAGGCAGGACTTATGCCAGTTCATCCTCAGTACCAACAAAGATCCGTAATTATCCAGCATCTTCCGGACTCTTCCCAGGGCGCCCTGGTCATTCTGGAGAAACAAAAGCAGGTCGTCCGCATATAGCGCCATGTGGTGTGGGAGGTCACCTACTGTCAGGCCTCTGTAAATAGTGCCAGCCCGCTCTCAGCAAGTCAGAGGCTCCATCACCAAAGCGAGGAGCAAAGGGGAGAGAGAGGGCAACCCTGTCTAGTTCCCCTCTCCACCACCCATCTCTCCGATATCTAGCAACCCTGCAAACTCTAGCTGTCGGGCGAGTGTACAGAAAGCGTGTCCAGGCCAGGAAACCCTCCCCTAGCCCCATCTTTTCCATTATGCCATATAGGAAGTACCACTCTAGACTATCAAAAGCCTTTTCACTGTTGATTGCCAACACTGATGTTCTATCTTCCTCCCAAGGAACAGCTCCCATGATCATGCACAGCGTCTTATGTTATGGGCTGTGGTGCGGCCCAGGATAAAGCCAGCCTGATCCCAGTGGATGAGTCTGGCCTATGTGGAAAGAGGCGTGTGGCTGAAATTCTACTCAGAATTTTGTCGTCAGTATTTAACATGGGGAGCAACCTGCAGGCTGTCTTATCTTGTGACTCTTTCTCTGGTATTTACCACAAAATTAGGAGGGCCACTGCGGTAAGAGTTGCTCTTTTTTAACTGCATTATACATGTCCACCAGCTTAGGGGGCCAGACGTCTGAGTATATGGCTTAACATTTGATGGGTAACTCGTCAGTTCCAAGTACTTTATTCCTCACCATGGCTTTTATGGCTGCCCTTACCTCCTGGATGGTGAGTTCCTCTCCAAGTGCATTTGCCCTCTCTCGTGAGAGAGTTAGGAGGCATAGAGCCTCCAGGAACTCAGTCATTTGTGCCACGGAGGGGTCTACTACTCCAAGGTATAGCCGGACATAGTAGTCACGGAATTCCTGGCTGATGTCATCCTGCCAGTACAACCTGCCGCCATCATCCATGGTCAGCTCCACTATAGTTGACCCCGGTTTAGCAGGGTTCACCAGCCATGCTAGGAGCAGTCCTGTCCTATCTCGTTCTGTGTGAGCTCAAATCATATAATTGCGATAGTCGAATCAATGAAGTCTTTCTACTTTCATCGCCACCTTCTCCCGCGCCTCCAGGAGTACTGGTTGTACCTCTGGATGCCTGGGGCGATGTCTCTCAGCCACCCTAAGCGTGTCCTAAGCCTCAAAGGTCTCCCAGACCAACGTGCGTCTGATACCAACCGACTCAGAGATTCAGCGTCCCCTGAGCACCACCTTAAAGGCATCCCATTCAGATGGGGGGGAAGCAGCAGTTCCTGCATTTTCGTCAAACTGTTGTCGTATGCCTGTGCCAGTTTGGTCTCAGAAGACCTGATCATCCAGAGAGTCCGGACGTAGGCGCTATGTTGGTATAGCCAGCTGGCCTCTGTCCCGTTGCAATCTCATCAATAGTGGGTTATGTTTAGAGATTGTGCGGGACAAATATTCTGTACTTGCTACCCGCTCGTGCACATCAGCAGTACAGAGGAGGGCATCCAGTCACACATGTAGGTCATGTAGATTAGTGAAAAATCCCTCTCCTGTGCATGTTGGCACCTCCATGAGTCTAGCAGCCCGCACTCCTGTTGCCAGGGCACAAATTCCTGGGCTACTCCTGTTGTCGGCGTGTCCCATAAGGTGGGGTGGGAGCGATCCATCTCCAGGTCCAAGACACAGTTATAATCTCTGCCCAAGACGAACAAGCCCATCAAGTACGGGCCAGTTTTTGGGAGAGTTAATCAAAGAACTCCGCCTGGCCAACATTTGGACCATGAATGCTGCCCAGGCCTATATCACGCCCACCGAAACTCCTGAGCACCAATACGTACCTCCCCTCGGGATCTACAATCTGCCCAGTATGTTGAAAGGGAACTCCTGCTCTAACCCAGACAAGAACACCGCGTGCAAAGGTTGAGTAAGTTGTGTGGAAGAGCCTCCCTGTCTATCTACGCTGCAGTGCCACCCCCTCTGCAGCAGTTAAGTGCGCGTCCTGGAGTAAGGCAATCTGCACTCCTCTCCGCTGCAGATATGAGTAAACTTTGTACTTCTTGGTCATTGAGCACATTCCCTAAATGTTCCAAATTTTAACCTTATAGGTTGTTGGGGTCGCCATGCTATCATTTTGTGATAAGGACTTCAACCAGACCGTCTCGGTTATCCGGTCCCCTTAAAGTATCGGGCAGTCATCTCCATCATAGGACTCATTGTTGATGCACCACAATGTGCTTTCTCCCAACAGTAACTGATAAAACCCCCAGCAACTCCCCTTCCCCGGGACAAATAGCATTCCCCCCTCATCCAAACAAGCATTTAGAAAACCAGCAAATAAGCAACAGTGGGAGCATCTGCGTTGCACCTAATTAGAGCTGGCCACCCGCCCACATCGCCAGCCCCGCCCGGTCCTCCCCCCCATCTCTGATAGTGAAGTAAGTTGCCCCTAGCATCATATTGATCAGATGGATTACATCCTGACAGCTGAGTCCATGCCAGTGCATGTGTATACTGGAGCATAGATAGGCACTGGTCCAGTTCGCCACTGTTCCCTCTTCACCCCCAGTGCGAGGTCGCCGCCAGATGCTCAGAAGCCGCGATCATCACAACTTGGTTCACAAGGCACACTTTGCGACAATCCCCTTCGCCCATCTCCTGCATGGCGCTAGAAGAGGTCATCTGCTATGTGCGGCGTGACCCTGGGAAGGTCGTCATCCGTCAGTCCATCGAGACTCAACACTGGAGGCGCTGGAGTGCTAGGAGTTGTCCCCTGATATTTGGGCTGGCGAAGTCCGCCCTCCCCGGCTCAGTGCTGCCACCTCATACACTGCTCACTGTCAGGGCCTCTGTGCCTCCTCACTCGACAGAGCCAGCTTAAACGGCAGAAGCCTGCGTCTTTCTTCTTCGTTGATGGTTTTGCCCACCCATGTGCCTCTCCAATGGGTCCAGCATGTGCGTGTGCATCCAACCACCTCCACACCTCTTGGGGTGTGTGGAAAAATTGTGTGCCCTCCTGCGTGACCACTCGCAGGCATGCTGGGAAGAGCATATGGAAGGCCCAGTTGCCGCAGTCAATGCTTGGTTGTCGTGAACGATGCGCACTGCTTTTGGACAGCCCTGATGAAGTCTGGGAAAATCATGACCTTTCGATTGTGTATGCAGATATCACCATTCGCCTGAGCACAGGCTAGGTTGTGGTCATGGTTTTATAGTGGAGCAGCTTCACTACCATTGGCCTTGGTGGGGCTTTGGGTGGAGGTGGTCGGTCCGGTATCCTGTGGGCTCTCCAGGGAGTAGAAGGTAGAAAGACCCTCTGGTGCCACCACCTCACATATTCATTTTTCCAGAAAGGACAAGGGGTCCTTGCACTCCACTCGCTCCAGTATGCCCACAAGACAAATATTATTTCTGCGCAACCTGCTCTCTCCGTCTTCCGTGTGGGTCTCCAGTACCTGTACCTAGGTCTCCAGGGCCGCCATCTTGACCCGCATCTCTGCAATATCCAGATGGAGTTAAGACAGTGTTCGCTTGATCATGGTCACCCTCTCAGCTAGTTGCCTATGGTCATCTCACAGGAGGCCTAGGTTGGTGCTCAGCATGTCAATTTTCGTTTCAAGGACCTCTTTAGTGGTCGTGACAGCCTGGAATAAGAAGTGTGGGTCCGGAGGGTGCATCCCTGGCGGGTGCAGTATTTCAGACCTGGGGTTCTGAGGCCTGCGAGCCCAGGTCAGTGTCCTGCTTCCTGGGCTCCTTCCCTATTGAGGTGCAAGGGCAAGTCCCAGTGATCAATCCGATGGGGGATGGGCTTCCCCCGGGCCTCAGGCCGCCCCTTCTGAGGTCAGTGCTTACTCCTCTGGTTCTCCCACATTCCTGACCTCTCCGTCTCTAGCAACAGGTGGGTCTTTATCTGGGGAGCCTCCCTCCCCTCCTTCGGTGCGGCCATGTGGGCGCTCTGTATGGAGGCACTTAGCCTTTGGTCCACAACTGGACTGGGGGGATGAAGGGGGCACGACTCTCTCGCCCGCCCTCCTCTCTGTACCCAGCCCACTCGCAGCCTCCAGGCCCTGTGGTGCTGCTAGGTCCGTCAGGTAAGTGAGACTGGGCCCTCGCAGGCAGCAGATCCCTCGGTCCCTTATTGCATCTGATGGGGTGGGGGAGGTCTTCCTTGTCACTGTTCAGTTCCTGAAGGCCCCCTTCCCCCATCAGTGATGGTTAATCCCTGCCTTTCTTGTCTCCTCTCCCCAGGGGCCTGCCATCTACTTAGCCCACAGGGTACTCCCAGGCCCACCTCCCGCTGCGCTACCTCTGCTCACCTTATTCAAGTTCGGACCGGGGGTGTCTCTATCACCAGGCCGCCCCAGTCCCAATTTTAGTTGGCAGCCGTCTTCGTCCAGTAGGTGCCGCCCCTAGGCTAGCATTCCATCCATGGATCGGGGGCCACCATCTTGAGGCTTATCATCACTGCCAGGCCACACAATACAAGCGCAGTCTGCCTGCTGGTGTCCCTGGACTGCCTTCATTTGCTGGCGCTCGTTCTGAGGCGCTTTTGAGGTCTTTGTCACGGCGACGGCATAGCCTCCAGGTCACCGCGGCCCAGCCTTTCCATCCGTCGCCATTTTGTCTTCCTCGCGGCCATCCGCCTGGGGTCTTCCTCCGCCATCTCGGGTCTTCTCTATGGACCAGTTATCCTGGTTGGGGGACTTCCAGAGGAGCTCCTGCCTCTGCTCGCGCTAGGGGGTTAAATGACCTCCCAGGCAAGTATGATTTCGGCAGGTGCGGGATCGCTGGGCCGGAAGTCAGCAGGAGTGCATCCTACTCCATTGGACACTCGCTACACAAACCTCCCCCCCCCCACACCTCATTCCCCCACCCACCCCCGCCGGTGGAATATAGAAAGATTTTCTGTTCTGCGTAATAGGGACACAGGATGTGATAATTTTATGACCCACTGTTAAAATTATTTTTGTTGTTTAATTTCTTGCGTGTCTGTGTGCTGTGTTTGTGGGGGCCTGTGTCGATCTTATGTAAGGGGGAAGATGTGTTGGGTTTTGTTGGGACACAGAACATAAACTGGTTAAGATCTAACTAGTTGTTGAGTGTGGTTGGTGTTTATTCAGGAGCTTCCATGCTACTGGTTATGTACTGGGAATGGACTTGTGTGCCCAGATGGAGAGGCCTATGTATGAGGCAAGGGGATCCCCCCAGAAATATGACAAAGTTTGGTATAAATGGAGTGGTGGTCAAGGACCGAAGCGGTGGATTCACTTTAAAGGACACTGTGTAGATGTTACATATATGTTAAATGAAATTCAATTGCAACGAAGGAAGGCGGGAGGCCTGGTGCATAGGAGATGAAATCACGTGTAATGTTTTATTACTCTGTGTTGAAAACGAATAAAATTGGTTATAAACAAAAATACAAATGTGGAGAGACAAAACAATGATCTCTCGATTATACTAATTATTAATGCAAAGTATATGGAGGTGTTTGTTCTTTCATGGACCCATGCTCCATCTAGAGTGGTATCCGAAGGTCCACTTTACTGGACTAGGATCATGAGAACAGAGAAGACCCTTGGATAATAAAACATTGAACTAGACCACTTAGCTGTAGTGAAGGTGTGAGAAGATAATCAATGCAACATTCCCATGTGGCGTTGCAGTAGTAGGAGGACGTCTACTTCATTTTCCAACCCCTCCTTTCAGAGTCTCCTTAATCAGCTTACTTCATTTAAATGGGTCTTCCAAAACAGAGAAATAAGAGTTCTCTTAGGTGGCCCTGCATCTCTAAGAGTCACCAACAACAAGCATTGTAGAAAGTTCCTTTGAAGGCACCGACTTGAGTTTTGAGATCTCTTGGGATGACATTCACAAGATAGTCATTTGGAGGTTTGGTCATGAAGTCGCTGAACCCTCATCCCACCCACACGTGCCCTCGCAGTTTTGTAAGGTTTGGGTTTTATTGTATTTGTTGTGCAGCCCTCCAGGCTGTCTCTCTGAGAAATGTATTTACATGACTTGCATTGTGGTGGGCAAGTGCAGTTGTTCCTGGAATGAACAGAATGGAGTGTCTGGAGTGGATTGTGCCATTGCAAGCAGGACGGACGAAAGCACTCGACATATAACATTTATAAGCCTATTCACTGCTGCTGAAAAGAAATATGAACAATTAGAGCTGGGAACTCTGCCATATCTTGTTTTAGGCTGCACGGCCATGGATGCTGTGTATATCATGTCTCTTAAAATGAATGGGCTTCATTGTTTGTTTGAAGGAAAGGAAATATTGCTGCATCTAGAGTTTGAATCCAAGCCTCGTATTTACACACACAACTTATCTTTTGTCTCTGATACACTCTAAACTGAAGAGAGACTTGAGTTAAACAATGCTAGTTCTCTTTCTGTGCTCAGAATACTCTGCAGCAGTTGCTCACAGAAGATAAAAACCCTGCAGTGGTTATAAGTGAGGCAGCTTCATGCTAGTTCTGGATGGAGCTTGTAGGCCTATGAATAGCTATGTGTTGACTTCCTACATAGAACAGTACGTATGTGCAGTTGCTAGTGGCTGTAGTTACTACTGGATTAGCATTGTCAGGTCTGTATGAATTCTTTGAAGGCATAACTAGCATTGTCCCATCAGTATGGATTATTTAAATGCGTCCACTATAATGGGTTTACTCTACTAAGCCAGCAGAGCATATGCTAGATAGTCAGGTAAATTTGTTCCAACATGGAGTTGATTTAACAGATACCTAATCATTGTAGAGGTAAGTTGTGGTATGGCCTGGTCAAAGGTACATGGTGTTACCACAGAGGAAGATGGCAGTCTCTTTCCTGAACGCCCACGCTCAATGGCACTAAGCTTACATTTGTTAAAACTCCCTACACCTAGTGCAGTGACAAAATCAATGTTTTAGGAAGATACAAAGGGCCAGATGTATCAAAGATCCGTTTTGCATTTCTTAAATAGCGAATTTTAAGAAATCGCTATTTAAGAAATGCTAAATGGGATGTATGAAATTTGCGATTCGGTAATAGTGATTTCTTAAAATTCACAATCACTATTACCGAATCGCAATTAGAGAATGCGACTCCATTCATCCCCATGCGCATGTAGTCACATAGGTGCGAATGGTTTTGCATTTCCCAATTTGTGAATTCCAGTTAGGAATTTGCAAATTAGGTAATGCAAACCCTAGGGTGCTGGGGTCCTAAAGTCCCCTCTGATGCACCCCAAAAAAATATTTGTGCACATGTGAAGCATACACATGCCCGCATGTGTGGGCTACATGTCATTTTTTTAAATGCATTTATAATGCATTTTATTTAATTGCACAAGCTTACCACCAAATTGGTAATTGCATTTCCTAAATGCCCAATTCGCATTTAGGAAATGCTTGATACATGTGCTTTGGAAATCGCAAATAGGAATTCCCTATTTGCGATTTCCTATTTAGAGAATCGCAATTTGCGAATCTCTAAATGGAGTCGCAATTTTAAGGAATCGCTAAAATAGCGATTCCTTAAAATTGCATAGCGAATGCCTTTCATACATCTTGAAAGGCATTTTTGCATTCGCTAACGGATTAATTTTGCGATCCGCACCGTTTGCGAGAGCAAAATTGCTTGATACATCTAGCCCAAAAGCTGGTGTGTTTTGGATGTGGCAGCACTGGGCTGGGTCAGTTTATACATCTGGGCTGATGTGACTCTCTGGATTAACTGGAACACATACTTGTGACCATCTCTGCACCGTATGCACGATCCAGAGCCTCTGAATCGAGGCATTCAAAGGGAGGCTGTCTGCTGAGGAGTAAAGGCTGCCCCACATTGGTACCCACAGCTGTGCGAGCTGCCATTAGTCAGAAGAAGCTGGAGGGGAAAGTAAAGTGGACAACATGTTGTTGTCGAATCTAGCTTGGCAGGAGGCACTTGGGGCGGCGACATCAAATTAACTAGGGTTTTGGAATTTAAATGCAGTTGGCATGAACTTTGTGCCACCTCCATGTGTGAAGAATTTGGGGTGGGAAACAAACAAAAAAACCTGGAACACAGATGACTAACAGTAACAGATTTAGAAAGCACCACATTCTCGAATTCCTTGTCAGGATCCACTAACTTTGTACACAGGATCGAACAGGAGAGATGCTCGTGTTTATCTCTCATCCCCTCCACCAGTGACCGCGTGCAGGAATAAGAAGGCCAGTGGTAGAAACAAAGAAAGGGGAATGGGATATGAGAGAAAACAAATACAGAACTCCACCGCTCTGCCCCATCACTTCTGTTGGGCAAAGAGATACAGAACATATATTAAGTAACTTTTCATTAAGAGTGCTAAGCTTAACTGTAATTGTTACTCAATATACCTTCACAGTATCTTGGTGTAGCCAACTCACTTTTTTCAACCTGCTTCTGTGATTTCTTTTTTTTTTTTTTTTTTTTAAACCTCACTTGATCTGGAGAATTAGGCTAGTTATCTTGTGGCTGCATGTTAGGCCAGACTTCTTGAGAAAGCGGGATTTTGTTCAACCATGCCCTTGCTGAATCAACAGTCTACTAATCTTATCTCCAGTTGGACTCCATTAGGGGGCAGTACGGAGCTTGTAGTCGTTACTGCTTTGGATGAGCTTTGTCAGAGTGCTGACATCAACCTCCCTGCCTCTTCCATTGCTAGACTGGCCAGCAGCATTTCATGTGGTGAGCCACCACATCCTCCTCCAACGCCGGCAAGAACCAGGATTCCAGGGAAGTGTTTGGGCTTGGTCCTCCAGCTTTTTATTTGAAAGATGTTTTCAAGTGACAGATGCTCCTCATCCTCAAGAATGTTGTCTTGTGGGGTTCCACAGAGCTCCACTTTGTCGCCTCTTTTGTTTAATATTCATATATTACCCTTTGCCCGGCTGATTCAGTTGCATGGATTGGAGTTGTGTGTGCCGATGACAGTCAGATTTTTATGAATTTTTCTAGTGATCTGGGTAATACTGATGTTCATCGCCATTGTTAACTATCAGAGGTATGCCCCATGGGTCCTAAGCCCATTCCTGTTTCAACTGTAAAGAATTTGGGTTTAGTTCAGCGCTTACAAAGGAAGATCAAGTAAAATCATTTATTAGCTCTTGTTTTTAAATCACTTTAGTTAACGAAGCACAGTATAATCACAAGTGTTTTATCCTTTGGGCCCAATTTACACTGTATCAGCCTTTCAGGGCTCAAAGCATCCTGTATGGTTTGCGGTCCTCCAGTATCAATGCTTACTATCGTGAGCAACCCTTCCCCGTGGCAGCGGCCACCAAATGGAATACCCTACCTCAGCACTAGCACAGGGAATTCAACTTGCTAAGGGTTAGACAGGCTTTAAAAACCTGGTTATTTCCCAATTCCTGTAATTGTAGCAAATATGCATGGGGAATTATGTGTGCACTTTTGAGAGTCTTGCAGCACCAGAATGCCTTTGTATGGTCAGTTTTGCACTTTTTATGTTTCATATAATTTTTTTTTTAAACTTTTCACTTTGAAAGTAATCAGTTGATTCCTGAAACCTGAACAGAGAAAGAATAAGTAACCCTCATATACATGTTTATTAGCACTTCTCCCTATGTTTTAAATGCCTACCTCAGACTTCTTCCCTATATGCTTTCCTTTAGAAGTTATAGTTTTTTCTTGACTTCTGTAGAACTGAAAAATAAAAAACTGTTATCATGCTTCTGTTCCCTGCTGTTTGTAATTGATATGGTAATAATATAATTCTAATACCTTGTGCATGACATTGATTTTTACTTATGCAATATTCTCCAATCTAAGAATCTTCCCTGTTGCATTAGGATAACTCTTGGTAAAATGTAACAACTCGAGGCTTTCAAAAAACTTAGTTCAGATTTTGCTTTCATCAACAACACAACTTTCGGAATACTTCTCTGTGTAAATAGTCCTTTAGAAAGCAAATGTCTTGACTAGTGAAATCCAAGACTCATTTAGCGAGATGGCAGCTGTAGCAGCATTGTATCACGATTGCCTAGCAAAGGACACCATAACCCACAAGGGACATTATAGCCAGTAATCCAAGATGACCACCGTCTCTCGCGAATGTGCAAGTGTTTGTGGCCTGCAGGGAATTGTAGTTCTTTACTTGCATGCTGGCACAACAGCACAATGTCCAAACATACATAGCTTCAGCACTCCACAATGAAGGCCGGCCTTTCCTTTGCTTCACGGAACTTAGCATGAGCTGGGTTGGAGTTCCACTTCCATGTGCAGAAGCCATATTAAGCAGAATACAGTGTCTCCAGCCCTACTTCCTAACATTCTCTGAGATACACCAGAGGTGTTACCGGCACCAAAGAAGCAATCTGAAGACAGAAATGATCTGACATTTGCTCATCAGTAAGAGAGCAGCAGATTGGAGGCTTCTTGAGAACTGGGTCCCCAGAACTTCATTCCCATATAAATGTCCACTCATGCAAATGCTGCAGAGGACTGAGAGAACTACACGGTTTGGTTACAAATTAGAAAAATGCAATATTTGGACTAGGTTTAATCCTAGTTTCCACCACACTGGTTTTGCATGCTGAGATAGAGAATTATCAGATTCAGGTCTTACAATTATCCTCTAGGGCAGAAAACAAATTGTGCCTCCTTTTCATGGTAGTTGTAAGAATGTTGGGTTATTAGTTGAGGGGGTGAGTACCCACCTAAAATAATACCCACAGTCCTTGTTAGAGTGAACCACTGAAGTCACCAAATTAACCTGAGCTCAACTCCCTCTTAGCTTTGGCACCGACCAGACAGGTTTAATTTAGAGGTAATGTATGCAGTATTTATGTAATGCTCGAAGTACAGCAACACCAAAACAACAAAAATCCAATAAATAAAACTGGAGTTATGAGTTTTAAAATTGTAAGGTTCAAAATAGCGCTGTAAAGCGTTGAGCGTCAACCACGGTCATCTGATTGTGCTTAACAAGGGCAAGGTTTAAGGCTGACTGCATGGAGCACCAGTTGGATTCAAGGGCCACGTTGGTGCCACTGAAGAGTTTTACCTTCGGACTTCATCTCGGGAATGGAAGTCAAAACTCCTCGGCAGCACAGGGCAGCAGGATGTGGCCGAAAATGGCTTCATGTCATTGGAGGGCCGCTAGATGAGATCTCGGTGAAACTATTGACTTTTGGCTGGAAAGCTCAGAGCAGGAGAAATTTGAATTTTGTATCCAGAGATGGTCCTTTGCTCGCCGGATACCTTTTGTTAGAAATGGGGTCTCTAGTTGGCAGTGGTTTGCACCCTGCCCAAGTAGGGACCCTCAGTCCAGTCAGGGTAAGGAAGCCACACAGCTAAGATATCCCCTGCTCATCCCCTTGGTAGCTTGGCTCAAGCAGTCAGGCTTATCTCGAAGACAATGTGTAAAGTATTTGCACACACACACACACGCACACACAGTAAAACAGTGAAAACAGAAAGTACTCCACATCAGTTTAGACAAATAGCCAATATTTATGTGAGTAAAACAAGACCAAAATGGCAAAAATCCAACATACACAAATAGAGATATCACTTTTTAAAGGTTTAAATGAGTCTTAGTCTATTAGGATCAATGGTTGTATCTTTTTAGCTCAAAGTACCTGGGATGCATCAAAAACAAAGACAATGCGGGCCGCAGGGAAGGTGAGGCACTGAAAAAGCAACACGATGCATCAGTTCCTTGCTGCGCAGGGGAGGTGATGAGTTGATTCTTTCCTCGCAGGTGAAGCAATGCGTTGGTTCCTTATCGGCAGGGAAGGTGATTCATCGTTTTTTTTCCTTACAGAAAAGGCGATGTGTTGATTTCTGGACATGCAGTGTCGGTTCCTTCCTGCAGTGCGGGGTTGATGAGAAATTGGCGCCCCAGGGAAAATCCAGATGCGCTGTCATTATAGAACCGCAGTGAAACAGGCGCTGCATCTATTCTGCAGGTGCTGCATTGATTATTTTTCAACCACAAGACAGGTGCTGTGTCAATTCTGCAAGCACTGCATTGATATTTCAGCAGCAGCGCGTTGATGCGTGTATTTTCACCTTCAGTTCACCAGCTTACATTTTCAAGGGCCCTAGGACTGGAATTGGCACCACTAGGCAAGTCAGGACTCTCAGCAGAAGAGCCAAGGCAATGGCAGGTTAAGTTTTTGATGTCCCTGAGACTTCTTAACAGGAGGCAAACTCAGTTCAAGCCCTTGGAGAACCTTGGAAAGCAGGATGTAGAAAGCAAAGTCCAGTCCTTCCATTCCCAGGACAGAAGCAGCAAGCAGCAGGCCAGCAACAAAGCAACAGGCAGAGTGGTAGTTCATCCTACAGCATCCAGGTCTTCTTCCTGGCAGAATGTCCTCAGTCCAGAAGTGTTCTACCTATGTGGTGTCAGAGGTCCAGTACTTATACCCATTTCTGTCTTTGAAGTAGGCAAACTTCAAAGAGAAGTCTTTGTAGAGCACCAGACCCTGCTTTTCCCTGCCCTGACCCCAGACACACTCCAGGGGGTTGGAGACTGCTTTGCATGAGGACAATCACAGCCCTATTCAGGTGCAAGTGTCCGCTCCTCCATCAGCCTGGTGATGGGCCGTTAGGATATGCAGAGACACCTCGGCTTTCTTTGTGTGACTTTCTAGAGTGAA
This sequence comes from Pleurodeles waltl, assembly GCF_031143425.1. Classification (NCBI taxonomy): domain Eukaryota; kingdom Metazoa; phylum Chordata; class Amphibia; order Caudata; family Salamandridae; genus Pleurodeles; species Pleurodeles waltl. Next base: position 1,068,459,283 of record NC_090439.1, on the reverse strand, counting down.
TGCACAAACAGCCCAACTGTCATCCTTAGCCAGACGTGTATACAGCAATCGGGCAGATGCACAGAATGGTTAAGCAAGATAACGCCCACAAAAACAGGAGGTCAGAGGCAAAAAGTTTGGGGATAACCCTGCAAAACGGGCCATTTCCAACACTTTTCACACCTTTGCACTGGAAGGTTTCTACCTTCGGACTTAGTCACTTTTCAGAGCTTGGATTCTTCCAGTGAGGCAAGGCTGCGGGCTGTAACTGAAGGGGGAATCGCAAGGTCCAGCTAAATCAAATTTGTTGCTGCATAGAGGATGGTGGAAGCAAACTGATTCTTCGGCCCAGCTGCAACGCACCATGGTCGTATTGGTTTGGCAGGTAAGTTCCAATCCCCCACAGGTTTTTAGAGTATAAAGTTGGTAAAAGTATCAAAGTCCTAGGTTTCAGGATTTATTAGTAGTACACTTTGAAACCAGGCAAGGGTTTGGGACCCTGTGAACAGCACTTGGGGCAATACTCACTCCAGCAAAAGCCAGCAGAAGGGTCCAGGCAAGGTCCTGTTGGAACTGGTCAAATGGAAATGCAGGAAAAATGCTTCCCAAAGATTGCTCTGTCTGTAACCCAAATAGGAGGTCAGCCTTTTGACCTTAGAGTCCACTTCTTTGTCATGGGTACAATAGAGAGAGCAGTTACAGCCTTCAAGCTGTTCTGATATCACAGACTGCAGATCTACTCCTCTCTGTTCTTCCACAGGTCTAGAAGTGATCTGAGGAGGGTACTGTGGATGTCACCTTTATGCCCAGTGCGAGCCTGTGGGTGGGGGGAAACTCCTGGCCACTCTCTAGCCAATGGGGTAAACGTTCCAAGGGCTGACACTACCCATTTTTGCAGACCTTCCTATGTGTTGTACTGTAAACAAGCCCAAATTGACCCTCTCTGCTCAAAACCAGAATGGCAGACCATTTCCTCCTTTGTGCAGAGCTCCTGTGCCCAATCTGGAGGTGTGGCTAGGGAAATAAGGAACCACTCCTCTCTGGTCACATAAAACTGATTCTGGGGGCAGCTTCTCTCCCACTGAGCCGGGTGCCTAACTGGCTAATGGGAGAAAAAAGGAGGCAGGCTCATGTATTAGCTGCATCTGTCTGTGGTGGGGTATACCTCTTTGAAGTTAAGTTCCTGGGCACAGTGCAAATAGTCAGCCTTCCAGAGAAACAGAACACTTCCCAACTCCAAAGGCCATTGTCTCATCTCTGGGAGCAGGTTTACTCCTCATCAAGGAAACTGTTTGGTTCCTGGGTGACATGTGGTAGTTCATGCAAATGAGCTTATAGGGGGATTTGGCAGTCAACAGGTAACATGTCTAAAAGTACTAGTTTTAAAATGTTTATTACAAATCCAACTTTACCAATGAATTGAGCTTGTAGGAAATATTTTAAAAAGTACAAATATGAAGTTGGTAGCAGTTTCCTCAGCAGTGTTAGCAAATACTACATTTAGTATTGTATCTCATTGCTTTCCTAAGGAACAGATGCCCCTGCTACAGGGAAAAAAGCTCAGAGGGCTTTTTCACTGTAAGTACATGTTTAACATTAAACCTGCTTTAAAATACCATGCACCCTGCCTTATGGCCATGTTAAGGCAAACTTAAGGAAGACATATTAATGTTTGAAAGTAGGGTTTAGGCCTCTCTAAGGGATTGTTTTGACAGGCCCATTTCTTTGTTTAAACCTGCACAGCCAGGCTACGGGTGGTAGGGCTGCAGTCATGTTTAGAATATAGTGGGTGGCACAGAGAATGCTTTAGTTCATTTGTGATTTTTAACATCCAAGCCCTAGGTACACTGTGGTACCACATACTAGGAAACTATAGGTAAGTTAAATATGCCAATCAGGGATATGCCCAAAGTGGAGCACAGACACTCTAACACTGGTTAGCTGGGGTAATGTGCCCAGATTTCTACAGCCAGCAAAAATATTGAGGCAAAAAATCTGGGTTCGTGCAATGCAAAAGATGGTAATTTCCAAACGAAGTTTATGTAGACTTTATGTAGACAGTTATATTATCTTTGTAGTGTTGTTGACACAATTTAGGCCCTCATTATGTACCAGTCGGTTCAGACCGTCATGCCGGTGACAGCGGAAAAGACCGCTACCGGCATGGTGGTCTGAACCGCCACATAATCAACACAGGTAGGGCCGCCACAGGCGGCCCTCCTCCACTGCCAGGCTGCCGCCGACAGCCAGCCTGACGGTGGACGGAATCATTATCCGACAGGGCAGCCCTGCTGCCCCTTGGATAATGATCCCTTCTGACACCAGGGAAAGCCTGGCGGAAGGGGTGCTCCGGGGCCCCTGTGCAGTGCCCCATCGTGCGGGTCACTGCCTGATTTACAGGCAGTGATGTGCGCGACTGGTGCAGTTGCACCCGCTCCACAGAGGCATTGATGGCGGCTCCATGTGGAGCTGCCGGCAATGTCCCGGCCATGCATTCTGCTGGGCTGGCGGGAGGAAACAATGTTCCCACCCGCCGTCCCAGCAGAATGTTCATTATGCGGCTGGCAGGGTCCCAGGGGGGCTGGCGGTCAGGGAAATGACAGCCAGCATGAACACAGTGGTAAACGTGTTCATAATGACCCCCTTAATGTTTACACGTATCATTTTAGACTTGACTAACATTTTGCTATTGAAAATACAAAATATCTTCAGACAAATATAGTATATCCATATGAAATTAACCCGTCTATATGGCCAATACTTTCTCTGGTGCAGTCATTTCTGTCTGCTCCAGTTCTTGACTGCATCCATTTCTTCCCAGGGATTGGATGTGGGCTGAAAGCCACTTCAGACTCATGGCAAAAATATGTAATTGCGTTGATTGCTGCATTTATTTCATGCCAACTCGGATATTATTCGATCTGGTTGCAGCAACCCTTGGCTAACTTGCTGCATCCCTTCCCAAAGATCACCAGGCCAACTTTCGGGCAGACATGAATAATTATAAATAGAAGCTATGCCCTAGTTGAGTTGTGCCATAAGGGATATTTATTGTTGATGCAAAACGTAAATTTAGTGTTAAACATGGGACAGAGACAGACTTCAGCATTTTATGCCATTGCAAGGGGCTTTTTGCTGCCTTAAGCAAAGTGATGTTTTGTTGCCCCAGTTCAGCCTGGAAGGGGGCAGCGTGTCCTGCTTTTAAAAGCAATCTGGCGCCCCCTGCTGGTGGAGCCTTATAGGGCCACCTGATCTGGCCCTAGATTTAGCATTGCTTCAAACCTCTGACTTCGGCGTATTTTATTCTGTTAGCAGTGTTTAAGTTTTAACGTTATTCATTGCGAAAGTGTCTTATTCTTCTGAGGAAACGTTTATTCAAAAGCCTGAGCAGTTATATTCCCAGCACTGGGGTAATGAGAGAAAAACTTCAGGGGGCAGATGTGTTTTCACAAACCTCTCTCCCAGGTTTGACGCTGTTCAGCGAGTCTTTCCCACGAACGTAACACAAGCCTATTCATCCAGCTCAAAATATTTATTCTTTTAATGGAAGCAGGAGGAAAACGTGTTGAACCCAACCGCCTTCATGTGTTCAGTAGCAGGAAAACTCGAGTGCAAGCCTCGAAATGGAGCCATGAAAGGCGGGCGCCGGTCCCGGGCCTGTGATCCGGGCTCCCGGCTGCGATCAGGCTCCAGGCTGCTGCCTGGTGCAAATGAAAGGCAGGTCCCACCCGGCGCATTACCCGGCGGAGCGCACCCCATCCTGGCAGCCTAGACCTGCCGCTGCAGGAGTCCCGGCGCGCTCTGAGACTGGGGGTTCAGAGCCACAGCTTCAGAAGATGAAACATGAAAGGGGCGAGATGCTGAACTATGGCTCCCTCGTCTCATATCAGCAGTCGTGTTTGTGTGGGGGGAGGAACGGAGTGTGTGGTGCTCGCTTTTCGAGTGTCTTTTCCGCAATCCTGACCGAATGCAGGTGAAACGCTGACATCACACGACTGATCCGATCGATCACCCGGAGTGCAGATAACAAGCGAAAGATTCATCGTGTTTGGATTCAATAGGAAATCATTAGCCTGAGTTCCGGATTCGAAATCTGCTTGTACACTACTATTTATGCCACAGCAGTGAAAATAAGAACTTCTGTGAGGCCTCTTTTTGGGGAGTCAGCCACTTCCACGGTATTCCCCTTCCTTTCCCACTCTCCAGCAGTCCATTAAACCAGTGGACGGAGGGTGGTGGTAAGGGTCTCTAGAGGCGGTGGGATGGAGGATGAGGGACCATCATGTCCGCCATTCTTCCGGTCTTTGCACAGATGGCTGCGGGCAGCCACGGTCGCTGTCATCATAGGTCTGGCTGCGGGCAGCCAAAGCCGCTGTCATCATAGGTCTGGTTGCGGGCAGCCACAGTCGCTGTCATCATAGGTCTGGCTGCCGGCAGCCACAGTCGCTATCATCATAGGTCTGGCTGCGGGCAGCCACGGTCCGTGTCATCATAGGTCTGGCTGCCGGCAGCCAAAGCCGCTGTCATCATAGGTCTGGCTGCGGGCAGCCAAAGCCGCTGTCATCATAGGCCTGGCTGCGGGCAGCCAAAGCCGCTGTCATCATAGGTCTGGCTGCGGGCATGCACAGTCGCTATCATCATAGGTCTGGCTGCCGGCAGCCACAGTCGCTGTCGTCATAGGTCTGGCTGTGGGCAGCCACGGTCGCTGTCATCATAGGTCTGGCTGCGGGCAGCCACAGTCGCTGTCATCATAGGTCTGGCTGCCGGCAGACACGGTCGCTGTCATCATAGGTCTGGCTGCGGGCAGCCAAAGCAGCTGTCATCATAGGTCTGGCTGCGGGCAGCCACAGTCGCTGTCATCATAGGTCTGGCTGTCGGCAGCCACAGTCGCTGTCATCATAGGTCTGTCGGCTGGCAGCCAAAGCCGCTATCATCATAGGTCTGGCTGCGGACATGCACAGTCGCTGTCATCATAGGTCTGGCTGCGGGCAGTCAAAGCCGCTGTCATCATAGGTCTGGCTGCGGGCATGCATAGTGGCTGTCATCATAGGTCTGGCTGCGGGCAGCCACGGTCGCTGTCATCATAGGTCTGGCTGCCGGCAGCCACAGCCGCTGTCATCATAGGTCTGGCTGCGGGCAGCCACGGTCGCTGTCATCATAGGTCTGGCTGCGGGCAGCCACGGTCGCTATCATCATAGGTCTGGCTGCCGGCAGCCACAGTCGCTGTCGTCATAGGTCTGGCTGCGGGCAGCCACAGTCGCTGTCATCATAGGTCTGGCTGCGGGCAGCCACAGTCGCTGTCGTCATAGGTCTGGCTGCCGGCAGCCACAGTCGCTATCATCATAGGTCTGGCTGCGGGCAGCCAAAGCCGCTGTCATCATAGGTCTGGCTGCGGGCATGCACAGTCACTGTCATCATAGGTCTGACTGCTGGCAGCCAAAGCCACTGTCATCATAGGTCTGGCTGCGGGCATGCACAGTCGCTATCATCATAGGTCTGGCTGCCGGCAGCCACAGTCGCTGTCATCATAGGTCTGGCTGCGGCAGCCACAGCCGCTGTCATCATAGGTCTGTCTGCAGGCAACCACAGTCGCTGTCGTCATAGGTCTGGCTGCCGGCAGCCACAGTCGTTATCATCATAGGTCTGGCTGCGGGCAGCCAAAGCCGCTGTCATCATAGGTCTGGCTGCGGGCATGCACAGTCACTGTCATCATAGGTCTGACTGCTGGCAGCCAAAGCCACTGTCATCATAGGTCTGGCTGCGGGCATGCACAGTCGCTATCATCATAGGTCTGGCTGCCGGCAGCCACAGTCGCTGTCGTCATAGGTCTGGCTGCGGCAGCCACAGTCGCTGCCGTCATAGGTCTGGCTGCCGGCAGCCTCAGGCGCTGTCGTCATAGGTCTGGCTGCCGGCAGCCTCAGGCGCTGTCGTCATAGGTCTGGCTGCCGGCAGCCACAGTCGCTGTCGTCATAGGTCTGGCTGCCGGCAGCCAAAGCCGCTATCGTCATAGGTCTGGCTGCCGGCAGCCTCAGGCGCTGCCGTCATAGGTCTGGCTGCCGGCAGCCTCAGGCGCTGTCGTCATAGGTCTGGCTGCCGGCAGCCTCAGGCGCTGTCGTCATAGGCCTGGCTGCCGGCAGCCACAGTCGCTGTCGTCATAGGTCTGGCTGCCGGCAGCCAAAGCCGCTGTCATCATAGGTCTGGCTGCGGGAAGCCAAAGCCGCTGTCATCATAGGTCTGGCTGCTGGCAGCCACAGTCGCTGTCATCATAGGTCTGGCTGCGGGCAGCCACAGTCATCATAGGTCTGGCTGCGGGCAGCCACAGTCATCATAGGTCTGGCTGCGGGCAGCCACAGTCATCATAGCCAAAGCCGCTGTCATTATAGGTCTGGCTGCGGGCAGCCAAAGCTGCTGTCATCATATGTCTGGCTGCGGGCAGCCACAGTCGCTGTCATCATATGTCTGGCTGATGGCAGCCACAGTCGCTGTCATCACAGGTCTGGCTGCGGGCAGCCACAGTCATCATAGGTCTGGCTGCGGGCAGCCACAGTCATCATAGGTCTGGCTGCCGACAGCCAAAGCCACTGTCATCATAGGTCTGGCTGCGGGCAGCCAAAGCCGCTGTCATCATATGTCTGGCTGCGGGCAGCCACAGTCGCTGTCATCATAGGTCTGGCTGCGGGCATGCACAGTCGCTGTCATCATATGTCTGGCTGCTGGCAGCCACAGTCGCTGTCATCATAGATCTGGCTGCGGGCAGCCACAGTCATCATAGGTCTGGCTGCGGGCAGCCACAGTCATCATAGGTCTGGCTGCGGGCATGCACAGTCGCTGTCATCATAGGTCTGGCTGCGGGCAGCCACAGTCGCTGTCATCATAGGTCTGGCTGCCGGCAGACACGGTCGCTGTCATCATAGGTCTGGCTGCGGGCAGCCAAAGCAGCTGTCATCATAGGTCTGGCTGCGGGCAGCCACAGTCATCATAGGTCTGGCTGCGGGCATGCACAGTCGCTGTCATCATAGGTCTGGCTGTCGGCAGCCACAGTCGCTGTCATCATAGGTCTGGCTGCTGGCAGCCAAAGCCGCTATCATCATAGGTCTGGCTGCGGACATGCACAGTCGCTGTCATCATAGGTCTGGCTGCGGGCAGTCAAAGCCGCTGTCATCATAGGTCTGGCTGTCGGCAGCCACAGTCGCTGTCATCATAGGTCTGGCTGCTGGCAGCCAAAGCCGCTATCATCATAGGTCTGGCTGCGGACATGCACAGTCGCTGTCATCATAGGTCTGGCTGCTGGCAGCCAAAGCCGCTATCATCATAGGTCTGGCTGCGGACATGCACAGTCGCTGTCATCATAGGTCTGGCTGCGGGCAGTCAAAGCCGCTGTCATCATAGGTCTGGCTGCGGGCATGCATAGTCGCTGTCATCATAGGTCTGGCTGCGGGCAGCCACAGTCGCTGTCATCATAGGTCTGGCTGCCGGCAGCCACGGCCGCTGTCATCATAGGTCTGGCTGCGGGCAGCCACGGTCGCTGTCATCATAGGTCTGGCTGCGGGCAGCCACAGTCGCTGTCATCATAGGTCTGGCTGCGGGCAGCCACAGTCGCTGTCATCATAGGTCTGGCTGCGGGCAGCCACAGTCGCTGTCGTCATAGGTCTGGCTGCGGGCAGCCACAGTCGCTATAGGTCTGGCTGCCGGCAGCCACAGCCGCTGTCATCATAGGTCTGTCTGCGGGCAACCACAGTCGCTGTCGTCATAGGTCTGGCTGCCGGCAGCCACAGTCGCTATCATCATAGGTCTGTCTGCGGGCAGCCAAAGCCGCTGTCATCATAGGTCTGGCTGCGGGCATGCACAGTCACTGTCATCATAGGTCTGGCTGCTGGCAGCCAAAGCCGCTGTCATCATAGGTCTGGCTGCGGGCATGCACAGTCGCTATCATCATAGGTCTGGCTGCCTGCAGCCACAGTCGCTGTCGTCATAGGTCTGGCTGCCGGCAGCCACAGTCGCTGCCGTCATAGGTCTAGCTGCCGGCAGCCTCAGGCGCTGTCGTCATAGGTCTGGCTGCCGGCAGCCTCAGGCGCTGTCGTCATAGGTCTGGCTGCCGGCAGCCACAGTCGCTGTCGTCATAGGTCTGGCTGCCGGCAGCCAAAGCCGCTGTCATCATAGGTCTGGCTGCCGGCAGCCTCAGGCGCTGCCATCATAGGTCTGGCTGCCGGCAGCCTCAGGCGCTGTCGTCATAGGTCTGGCTGCCGGCAGCCTCAGGCGCTGTCGTCATAGGTCTGGCTGCCGGCAGCCACAGTCGCTGTCGTCATAGGTCTGGCTGCCGGCAGCCAAAGCCGCTGTCATCATAGGTCTGGCTGCGGGAAGCCAAAGCTGCTGTCATCATAGGTCTGGCTGCTGGCAGCCACAGTCGCTGTCATCATAGGTCTGGCTGCGGGCAGCCACAGTCATCATAGGTCTGGCTGCGGTCAGCCACAGTCATCATAGGTCTGGCTGCCGGCAGCCAAAGCCGCTGTCATTATAGGTCTGGCTGCGGGCAGCCAAAGCTGCTGTCACCATATGTCTGGCTGCGGGCAGCCACAGTCGCTGTCATCATATGTCTGGCTGATGGCAGCCACAGTCGCTGTCATCATATGTCTGGCTGATGGCAGCCACAGTCGCTGTCATCACAGGTCTGGCTGCGGGCAGCCACAGTCATCACAGGTCTGGCTGCGGGCAGCCACAGTCATCATAGGTCTGGCTGCCGGCAGCCAAAGCCACTGTCATCATAGGGCTGGCTGCGGGCAGCCAAAGCCGCTGTCATCATATGTCTGGCTGCGGGCAGCCACAGTCGCTGTCATCATATGTCTGGCTGCTGGCAGCCACAGTCGCTGTCATCATAGGTCTGGCTGCGGGCAGCCACAGTCATCATAGGTCTGGCTGCGGGCATGCACAGTCGCTGTCATCATAGGTCTGGCTGCGGGCATGCACAGTCGCTGTCATCATAGGTCTGGCTGCGGGCATGCATAGTGGCTGTCATCATAGGTCTGGCTGCGGGCAGCCACGGTCGCTGTCATCATAGGTCTGGCTGCCGGCAGCCACAGCCGCTGTCATCATAGGTCTGGCTGCGGGCAGCCACGGTCGCTGTCATCATAGGTCTGGCTGCGGGCAGCCACAGTCATCATAGGTCTGGCTGTGGGCATGCACAGTCGCTGTCATCATAGGTCTGGCTGCGGGCAGCCACAGTCATCATAGGTCTGGCTGCGGGCAGCCACAGTAATCATAGGTCTGGCTGCGGGCATGCACAGTCGCTGTCATCATAGGTCTGGCTGCGGGCATGCACAGTCGCTGTCATCATAGGTCTGGCTGCTGACATGCACAGTCGCTGTCATCATAGGTCTGGCTGCAGGCAGCCACAACCACAGTCATCATAGGTCTGGTTGCGGGCATGCACAGTCGCTGTCATCACAGGTCTGGCTGCGGGCATGCACAGTCGCTGTCATCATAGGTCTGGCTGCGGGCATGCACAGTCGCTGTCATCATAGGTCTGGCTGCGGACATGCACAGTCGCTGTCATCATAGGTCTGGCTGCGGGCAGCCACAACCACAGTCATCATAGGTCTGGTTGCGGGCATGCACAGTCGCTGTCATCATAGGTCTGGCTGCGGGCATGCACAGTCGCTGTCATCATAGGTCTGGCTGCGGACAGCCACAGTCATCATAGGTCTGGCTGCGGGCAGCCACAGTCATCATAGGTCTGGCTGCCGGCAGCCAAAGCCGCTGTCATCATAGGTCTGGCTGCGGGCAGCCAAAGCCGCTGTCATCATATGTCTGGCTGCGGGCAGCCACAGTCGCTGTCATCATAGGTCTGGCTGTGGGCAGCCACAGTCATCATAGGTCTGGCTGCGGGCAGCCACAGTCATCATAGGTCTGGCTGCGGGCAGCCACAGTCATCATAGATCTGGCTGCGGGCATGCACAGTCGCTGTCATCATAGGTCTGGCTGCGGGCAGCCACAGTCATCATAGGTCTGGCTGCGGGCAGCCACAGTCATCATAGGTCTGGCTGTGGGCATGCACCGTCATCATAGGTCTGGCTGCGGGCAGCCACAGTCATCATAGGTCTGGTTGCGGGCATGCACAGTCGCTGTCATCATAGGTCGGGCTGCAGGCAGCCAAAGCCGCTGTCATCATAGGTCTGGCTGCAGGCAGCCAAAGCCGCTGTCATCATAGGTCTTGGTGACCCTTTTTCCTTCCATAGAGAGCAGAGCACACTGTCTGGTCTGGGAGGGGTGTTAAGGGCCCAGTGGTGGTGGCGGGTGGCATAATGCCAAGGATTCTTGGTGTGAAGGGTTGGTGTGGGCGCAGTTTGCAGGTACTGTTTTTGCAGTATAAATGTCTGTCACTTTCATACACGAAACCGTTGCTGTCACGAACTTTGCTGGTCTGTCGGGAGATAAACACCATGTAGAGGATAAGAGCCTTAGAGTTTGGTAGGGGCGAGCCCCATGCCACATATACGCGCGTCTTATCTGCTCTACTTAGGGCATAAAGAACCTCTATGCACACTAACAATGGGCAGTGGGGCATCTGGCGGTTTTGTTGTGTGCCCTACCTCCACCAAACTCTAAATAAGGCCCTAAGTTGCTTTGATTTCATCTTGAACAGCCCGCTATATGGACTCCTCAAGAGTAGGTAAAAAAAACACAAACCGCTCTTTGTTATAATTTAGAACATAGAAGAACTGATTAAATGGTTGCCCTCAGGAATTTGCAGGTTTGTTAACACATAATAAGGTTTACTCCAGCGACATGGAAAGTTGTGAATTGAATTAAATCACTGAAGAATAACCTATTATTTTAAAATTAATTTCATAATTGGTGCCTTCTTTAGGTTGAACACTGACACCGTGGAGTCCTGTGTCACCCTGTGAGTTCCCCTAAGCACTGAGCAATGTTCACATTAGAATCCTCTGTGACTATTATTCTGTCTACAGAGAACGGATACGAACCAACCGACTGTGCCACGAAACATCAACACATCTGCCGTATCTCTCACTTCAAGCTCTCAATTTAAGTGACTGTTTTTCCTCTGCCTACTTTTTATTGCTAAGACTGGAAACATCTTTACTTGGTGAAAGTCCAGAGTTTAGTCCAACAGTATCCTTTGTGTAGAACATAAAACAGCTGTGTAGGGGCTCCAACAGCACTCAGTATAAACACAACCAGCTATAGAACAACTTAGGCAGAATGCTGTGCAAACAACCCTGCACAGAAATTCCATATTGTAGGGGTCAACAGCTCTTTGCACTGAAGAACAACACACACCACCTCCTAACAAACATATTGCACCGAAGAACTCACACACAACCAGAACTACACAGCTCTACCATTATATGAATATTAGCCTGTCCACAACACATTAAAATGCACACGCAGCAAACACCAACATACAACAGAACTCTTCTAAACAGAACTCTGAACATCCACCCAGGTCTTTACTTATAAGCCACTAGGATTGTGCAACACTACCTAGTCTGTCTAGTTAATGCACACACACATAAACTTGTTCGCGCATGTTTAATAACCCATTTAATATAGAAGCATTATGGAACACAGCTAATTATCAACAACACATCGAATATCTCACAACACACTACTTCCAGCAACTCATAAAAACAGCAGACTGCAAGTCTGGAATGAACCCTCAAGACTGGTTCAAGAAAGTAACTAACCGGTTAGCACTGCAATGCCACACCGGTGGCAAAATACACACCACAGCATTGTGTATTCTGTACAATTTATATTTAATCAGTGAATGGAAATATGTTTATACAGTGTATGTGTTCATGTGTAAAGTACATGTTCATGCCCATCTACTTGTCGGTGATGTTTGACAATAAATGATCCTACAATTGTTATATTGCCAGTTTTTTATATAACACACTTACCAGCGTTTCCTACAGCACCCGTTAGCTCTGTTGATGTTTGATTCAATTTAAGGTGGCTTTTATATTTACCATACAAAGAAACACCATATCGATAGAGGTCAGTTTCCTCAAAATTAATGTTTTTTGTATTCAGATTTCTGATTAGTATGGGAGCTCTATAGGATACAGTGCTCCAGTGTTGGTCGATAAAGCAGTTTTTCCTTGACCTATTCTTACCCATCTCTGAAGCGGGAAGGAGAGGCCAGTGTGGAAGGAGTCCTCAACCAGCTGATCCTTGAACATCTGCAGCTGGCACCTCTGCAGTGGGGTGAGTACAGCTAACATTCCCTGAAGATCTCCCACATGGTGCTCTGTGGTCCAAACCTCTAGATCTCCGAAGTCAAATCATTGAATACGGCTTTTGATGCGGGCAAGCTCTGTCCATTCACAAATAATCCAAAATCAGTGTTTAACATCTACTATACTGGATTCTGATGTGTTTTATGCTTCCCTATTTTAGGACGACTGCTGCTATGTTCACTGTCTTGTGTGGGTGTGTGCCTGCGTGTGTGCAATCATCACATAGTCGGCCAACCTCATTCTTGGTTCCTTTTCTCTAGACTCTGAGCATCTCACTGTTAAGATTAGCATTTCACCATTTTCTCCTTCGGACAACACTGTTGCCCGATGTCCAAATCTAGTTGGTGCAGCAGAGGAGAGTAACTGGGTCCAAAGTATGTCCAGCTGGTGCTATGACCAGCGGTTTCGAGCAAAGGGCATGGCAGACGTCCATGTCAGGGAATTATGGTAATGGCTGTGTGCAGTGAGGGTAGTGGTCCTGGGCAAACAGTGTAGAAGATGAAGACTATACCATCTGCCCATAGTGTATAATCAGGGTCGGACTATGAGAGAAAAGAGGCAGGGGCACCAAAATAAACGTGGGTTATTTTACCAAATCAGATAGCTAAAAGAAGAGGCCTATATTTGCAACTTGGGGCAGTTTTGATCTTGTAAAGGCACAAGGTATAGGTGTTTTGCAAGGTATGAGAGACCATGCCTTTGTGCTTGCTGCAAGTAACATTAGTGGTAATATCAGGGAAACTGGGAGTAAAACCCGGCCCCCGATCATGAAACAGGCCCACAAACAGACAAAAAATGTCCCTCACACTGGTCAGCCAGATTGCCCAACAGGCCAGTAAGATCCTGGCATGACTTGTGGCTGTACTCACCCCCAGAGCCTGCATATATCTGTGCCCTGTGACGCCTGTGCACAGGGCACGGCCAGCCTACTCACCCTGCTCCCATCGTTTGCAAGCCACTGCCTTTGATTATGTACCCAAGGCATGTCCAGTGTGTACTGGTGGTGATGGTCATATACAGAGTGTGTGGCCAAAGATCACAAACTGTGCACTAGGGCGGCGCCGTGGTCAAAGGGCATGCCATGTCCTTTGGCAGCGCTCGACACCGCCACAGGCCATGTCGAGTAGTGACTGCAGTAACAGCACAGCGCGCTTCTAGGCAGTTGTTGAAGTATATCTTCAGAGAATACAAAAATGTCATTGAAAATGCTTCAGTAATGTAAGTTACAGTTGTCTACTGCCATAAGTTACTAACCACTGTAGTGAAAACATCTTAAGAAGTCAGTAAAAAAACAATTTGAAAGGATGTTGTGGTTGCGCAACCACGGTACCGCACAATACCTTGCTAAGATTTTGCACAAGACATGACAGATCACACCATGGATAACATCGCTTGTGACATCACCTACGACTTCACAATAATCATTAGCGTCACATCACCCTGAAATTATTTTTTCAGCTGTTTGCCTATGGAGGAAATATTGTCTTTTCCAAGTATATAATCTCAGCAGAAACATCCTGATATTAACAATGGTACTGCAGCCTTACAACTGCCATTAACACGTGGCGAGATGGATGTGTGTTTTCACGTATTGTATAGCGTTTGTGAGGTCATAGGTATTGCATTTAGTGTGCAAGTTATGGTTTGTATGGCTTTTGTACGAATTATGGACACATCTGGGTGTTTTTCAGTTTAATTTGTAACCATTCCTGCGCTTTAGCTGTTTTTTAAAATAAATATTTTCCTTTTACTTTACTGCTTTAATTGCAGTTTTCTGTCATATATATATATATATACGTTCACACACACACTTTATGTGGCTATGTAAGAACAGCAGCACTTAGGAAGCTCAAGAAATCTATCAAAGCTTTTACTGACACCGAGCTATTTTGTGATGTATTTATGTTTAATTGCTTTTTAGCTCAATTAATTGGTTAAGGTTGGTCACGACTCGACGAAGCTTGCACTCAGACGATTCTCAGTATAATTAGTTTTTGATCTCGATATTCATATATTTATTTTTGTCGGCTGCCCAGTAGAGTGTACCTGTGGTGTAGGTGGTATTTTGGGCCTCCTTCACACACTTGTGCTATATTCAGCGAAACAAAATGCTTATCAATTTGCTCCTCTCGTTTCTTTATCGTTGAGTATTTTTGACAAGAAGCACATCTGACGCTTAATTGCTTTCTTAAGCATGTTTACTATTCTGCGCCCCCAGTAGGGCCGCAGACTCGTTTCCCTCCTATTCGGGTTCATCGGTTTTGTTGTTAAGCCGCAGGTCTGACGTTGTCCCTCGAGCACGGATACTGTTCGACGCTCACGCGCACTGATTGCCAAACTGAATGAACTCTGTGGGCAGAGGGTTCAAGCCTGGACATCACACCCACCTTTGCCATGGTTGTCCTCAGAGAGGGCGCCCTCCGATGAACCCTTCTCGCGAGATTACTAAATGTTGCGCATGTCAAACATTGGGTTTTTTTAAAATAAAAAACAAAATCAGGGATTGAATTAAGTACCTGGTGAACCCAAGTACATATTAATCGATTGTGTCAGGCATTGTGCATTTAAAAATACCAACTATGATTTTATGAGCGAAGTTCCTCGCGCACTGGCAGGAACATGCAGCGCTGAACAATTTCTGTTCAATCGCATATTTATTGAGAGTGTGTGAAACTGAGCTCTAGCATAATTTCAATGGGACTTAGTGCAGCGCTGTGTGATGAGGTCATTCTGGAATCTGTTGTTTAATGTTCGCAAGTGATTGTCGAAAGTGCTGACGACGCTAGTTTTTTATGACGCGGACTCATTTTGCATTAATCGATGAAGCACTTTATAGGTAATTTGGAAAGCTGTGACTGTACTGTTCGTTCAAAGCGCGTGACTCCTCTTTATCCGGCTCTTATATTTGGTTAAAGAATACTGTTGTAATCTCATCATTGTATTTCCCTCTCCCTCCTTCCCACCCTGTCTGAGTGACTTCTTCACCCCTGTTTCCACCCCTCATTGCCCCGGCCCCTTGTTAGAAAGTTGGACTGGGAGTTCACGATAGAACGTTATGTGAGGACCTGTGAGATGCCAGGAGGAGCGTGGCAGTGGCGACCTGGAGATGTCAGTGGCGGCCACACATATATATACATATATACATACACACACACACACACACACACTCTCTCTCTCTCTCTCTAACAACACTCATATCATTCAAACATGCACGCGCACCAAACATTCAATTTAAAACATCACACACATACACACACTTACCTTCGGCTCCCAGGTCAGCCAATGAGGGAAGGCAGCAGTCCCAGCCTCGTCACAGAGTGGGATGGGGTCAGTGACACTGCTGACCCCACTCTGTGACGAAGTGTCACTGATTGACACTCGTCCTGGGCACTTCAGGGCTTAAACCTGAAGCGCCCAGGGAGAGCGTCCATTGGTGACTCTTTCCTCGTCACCCGGGAGAGGGCCTCGAGGCACCTTTGCTGGGCCGAGGAGGTCACGCCCCTAGGAGCTGTGATTTCCTCACCCCAGCAAAGTTCAGCTCAGGCAGCCAGGAGTCTGCGCAAATCGCGCATGTCTGCTCCCGGCTGCCTGACCTGAACATGAAGAGTGTCTGTCAGGCTGACCTTTGTTTGGCCTGACAGACACTCTTCATGGGGAGGCAAAAGGTGGGGGGGGGGGGGAGGGGTGGCCCCTCCGCCCTAAAGGACGGCCGCCACTGGGAGATGTTCTGAATAAACAATAAGGTCCTTAAACCCAAGAACTTTGTTGCTTCTGTCTTCAGTATATAACCTGTAGGATGAAAGCAGTGGCGCTCACCATAAAAGGTGGAAATCCAAGGGTGAGGTATGTGCGTTTGTCATTGACTGTTATTAAGGATTTATATGCTTTTGAAAGTGCCTCCTTGTGACCGTGCCCACCACTTAACAGCACTCAGGTTCCAGTAAACGTTCATGTTGATGGACCCTGATTCCCCTCTATGGATGAAGAATTGCAAATTATCAAAACTTTCTTCTGATAGAGACTTCTAGTTGCAGATTCTTTACCTTTGAATTCTCCCCAGGTGCCAGACTGGATCGAGAAGATTGTCATGAGCAGTACCCCTGCGCCCTGATAGGTGGCGTTGATCGGATCCACTTCCATCGGCGGCACGCCCATGCCGGATCTGATGTTGTGGGTCCTATTTAGGCACCACCCCGGCACGCTTATGTAATTTTTTTTTTTCCCCCACACCAGCAAGCGCTGATCCAAAGAGAGCTACCCCTCAGTCAATTTTTGACTGTTTTTTTTTTACTTTTTGTTAAGGATTTTTCAAATTTCTTATCTTTGGTGCATCGAGGATGTCATCAAAGAAGACCGGTTTTGAGCCCTGCGGTTTCTGTCATTGGGTGATGTCGGTCATGTATCTGCACCTTGTGTGTCTTTGGTTTTTGGAGCACAACCACAATCCAAAGTTGTGCTCCGAGTGTCGGGCAATGAATCTGATGGTTTTGAGGGAGCAGTCCCTAAGCTGATGGCGGACCGGATCTTGGCTCCACACAGGTTGAGATCTCAGTCGCGTGGAAGGTCCCAAAATCGGTTAAGGAGATCGAAGTCATCATCATCCCACTCCAAATCTGCCGGACGATTAGGTAAGCATAAGAAAAAGAAGAAGTTGAAGCGTGTTTTGACTTCTCCTCATCTGTCGGCCGACGAGACGAGGGAGCTGCAGCACTCAAGGTCTCATTCTGAGGAACCTGTGCCTGGGGTGACTCTGCGCTTGTCCATTTTCTCAGGAGCCAGAGTGACCCATGCCCAACTGCAAGAATTTTACGTTGCCATTCGCCTACGTTTTGGGCAGTTTGACCCATCCCCAGTGCCTTCGGCCCGATGTCTAGGGGCACCCAGGGATCCGTTCCAGGATCTATACCGATGCTGGTTGAGACACCTCGTCCTTCCCCGCACCAGTCCCAAAGTCAATACTCCTAGTGCCCTCCGCACCCTTGGGCGGCCCGTCCCCATTGTAATTCCCAACTCCGACACGGAGCATTGCCTCCTAGGTCAGATCCTGAGAATTTTGCTTATGGCCTACACTGGGGGGATGAATCGGAGGGGTCGCTGGACCCATTAGAATACCAGCACCCTGAGGAATCTATGGACTGGCGATCGGACTTGGGTGAAGCCAGCGGACTGGATACCTCTCCAAAAACTGGCATGCTTTCTCCCCATACTGTGGCTACAGAGGGGGAAGCTTCTTTCTATATGGTGGTGAGGAGGGCGGCTGAGGTCTTGAACCTTGAGTTGCCTTCAGTGGCAGTCAGGACTAATCTCCTGAGCTATCACCTCAGAACCCTTACTCCCATTCAATGAGGCACTCACAGAAATCTTTTTGGGTACCTGGTCCAAACTTAGCACAGGGGTACCTGTGAGCAGGACGACTGGCCATTGCCCAGCTCAGGGCGCCCCAAGTTTTCTCATACAACACACCCCACCCCTGAGAGCTTGATGATTCAAGCCTCCACATCCCAGGGCATGTTCCCTTCCGCTCCTCCGGATAGGGAATCCAAAAGGTTCGACTCAGTTGGGGAGAAGATGTTTCCCCCCCAGCCGTGCATTGCAGTCTGTGAACACCTCATGCCTTTTGGGCCATTATTCCCACATGCTGTGGGACATGGTTGCGCAAGTGCTGCCACAGGTCACGTAGGAGGCCCGGTCTGTACTCTTTCAGGCTGTTGCAGATGGGAGGGACGCAGCAAATTTCACAGTTTATTGTGGACTGGGCGCGACCATCTAGCTAGGCAGAGCTGTTTCGTCAACAGTGGCTGTGAGGCACCACACCTGGCTGAGGACATCTGGCTTTTCACGGGATGTCCAAACATCTTTGATGGACATTTCTTTTGATGGCACCCATCTCTTCGGAGACCAGGCAGACACGGCACTTGAGAGCTTCAAGGATTCTCATACTACGGCCAGATCCTTGGGCCTCGGGATGGCCCCACGACCCCCGTCTGCCTTTCGCTCCTTTCTTGGCCACGGAAGGGATCTCCAACCGCATCCATTCCTGTCCAGCCACATTCCGCGCATGCTGCTCAGCCTCTGTCTGGCCGAGGATGTAGGATTCACCAACCTTGTGAATCAGGGAGCCAGCAGTCTGGCCAGCCATCACCCCCCTCCCCTACCTCCATCAGCCTCTAAGCCTTCCTAGTCTGACTATCCCTCATCATGAACCAGTTGGAGGCAGGATCCACCATCACCTGCTCCGCTGGCAATCCATCATATCAGACAGGCGGGTTTTGCGGAGAGTCTGAAGGGGCTACTCTCTACCTTTCAAGACTACCCCTCCATTTGTGCCACCATCCTAAGGTCGGATGACAGAGGATCACTTGTCCCTTCTCCGCAAGGAAATTATGTCTCTCTTGGCCAAAGGAGACATACAGAGAGTTCCGGTGCCAGAAGTCAGTTGTGGTTGTTATTCCCGCTACTTCCTGGATCCCAAAAAGGACAAAGGCCTTCGTCCTATCCTAGACCTTCAATCTCTCAATCTCTTCCTCAAGAAGGAGAAGTTCAAGATGCTCACTCTGGCTCAGGTTCTATCTACCCTGGACCCAGGAGACTGGATGGTAACGTTGGACTTGCAGGATGCTTATTTTCATATTCCCGTCCTGCCTGCCTACAGACGTTACCTGAAGTTTACGGTAGGCCACAAGCAGTTTCATTTCACTGTGCTCCCTTTGGCCTTACCAGCGCCCCCTCGGGTGTTCACTATGGTGATGGCAGTGGTCGCAGCTCATCTACGCAGGTCAGAGGTTTCAGTCTTCCCCGCTAGCTCGATGACTGGCTGTTGGAGGCGGGCTTGCCCCAGGCTGTCATCTCCCATGTCCAGACTACGGCAGACCTCCTGCATTTGCTGGGGTTCTCAATAAACATGCTGAAGTCACACCTGATTTCCTCTCAGGCAGAGCTGTTCTGGACACAGTGCAGTTTCGGGCTTCTCCTCTCGAGCGGTAAGTCCCAGAATATTTAGGCTATGATACCGATGTTTCAGTCTGTATCCTGGATTTCGGTGAGAATGACTCTGAGGCACCTGGGCCTCATGGCTTCATGCATATTGCTGCTGGTGACACATGCCAGATGGCATATGCGGGCTCTACAGTGGGACCTGAATTTTAAGTGGGTGCAGCATTGGGAATCTCTCAGACAAGGTCCAGATCTCAGACAGAACTGTACAAGATCTGCAGTGGTGGCTCACAAACTGCGACTGGGTCAGAGGCAGATTCCTCTCTGATGGAAATTGCCCTTTCTGCAGGGTTATCTACATTTTTATGCCTTTCTCCTATTTTTCTGACCTTCTTTTTGTTGGCTTAAGGACTCTGGGCACTTTACCACTGCTAATCGGTGCTAAAGTGCATGTGTTCTATTCCCTAAATTTTGGTATGATTGGCTTGCTACTGTTTGGCATATGTGATTTACCTGTAAGTGCCTTGTAAAGTGGTATACAATATACCAAGGGCCTGTAAATTAATACTACTAGAGGGCCTGCAGCGCTGGTTGCATCACCCATAGAAGTAGCCTTTCAAACTTGCCTCAGGTCTATCACTGTGGTGCCTGTGTGTGCAGTTTACTGCCACATTGACTTGGCTATTCAAACTTCTTGACAAGGCCTAAACTCCTCTTTTACTACACCTAAATCACCCCTAAGGTAGGCCCTAGATACTCCTATGGGCAGGGCGCTGTGTATTTAAAAGGTAGGAAATGTACTTAGATGTTTTACATGTCCTAGTAGTGACAAACATCCTATTTTGTTTTTCACTACTGTGAGGATTACTCCTCTCATGCATTGGAAATTCCCTTGTATATGTGTAAGTGATACTTTCTGATCCAAAAGGAGTTGCATGGGTATGTTTAGAATGATAGTGAGAAACCCTGCTTACTGTTGTAGTTGGATTTTACATTACTATTTTAGAAATGCCACTTTTAGAAAGTGGTAATTTCTCTGTGTTTAGGATTCTAGTGTTTTGCAGCCTGACTCCAATCCAAGCCTAGGCCATAGTGACAGCTACACTGCATGCTTTCCAGACAACCACAACACAGGAGGGACTGAGTGTGACAAGAGAGGCATCTGCATGCTGATAGTCTTCCTGGGCTCGGAGAGAGGGAGGCTGGCACACGTACATTTGTATAGACTGTGTCCCTGCCTCACACAATGGGCTGATATAACCCCTACTGATGTCTGGAGCCAGGGCTGGGTTGAAAAGGGATAGTGTTACACTTGAAAGATTCCCTTTGAAGTTACCCCCAAAACAAAGACATTTTGGAGTATAAGTATAGGCGCTGTGATCCCATGTCATGTTTTAAACCACTTTTGGAACTGTGTGCCGCTTCCGCCGTCCTGTAAGTTGTTTTTTCGCTTTTTCTGCGCCTCACCGCCGGCGCTTCTGCCCCCATTGTGCCCCCCTGATTGCCGTCTCCCCGATCGTGTATTGTGCCATTATTGTATTTCTGATTGTGTGGTTTTCTTATTGTGACTGCCTTTAACTTTGCTCGTTTTCTGTGTTTTTGCCCCTTGTGCGCTCCCCGATCCCTGCCGCTGCCTCCCTGCGGCCCCGCCCCCCTCGCGCCCCCATTTGCCGCTCCCTCCCGCCTCCCAGCTGCTCCTCCCTCCCCCCTCCCTTCTTAATGGCTGGCGCTGCGCGTCGCGAGTGAGCGAACTCTGACCTGTTTCAGGTCCTGAGCTCGCCCCCCACGACCGCAGCACCAACCTGCTGCCTCCTGCCTGTGTCCCCCGTCCACGCTGCCGTTTGCGTGTTCGAGGCCCTCCTCCACCCGCAGGCATCCTCCTGCGCCTCATCCCTGGTGGCTAGTGGGCTCACTTGACCCGTGTGCCGCTTCCGCCGTCCTGTAAGTTGTTTTTTCGCTTTTTCTGCGCCTCGCCGCCGGCGCTTCTGCCCCCATTGTGTCCCCCTGATTGCCGTCTCCCCGATCGTGTATTGTGCCATTATTGTATTTCTGATTGTGTGGTTTTCTTATTGTGACTGCCTTTAACTTTGCTCGTTTTCTGTGTTTTTGCCCCTTGTGCGCTCCCCGATCCCTGCCGCTGCCTCCCTGCGGCCCCGCCCCCCTCGCGCCCCCATTTGCCGCTCCCTCCCGCCTGCTCCTCCCTCCCCCCTCCCCCCTCCCTTCTTAATGGCTGGCGCTGCGCGTCGCGAGTGAGCGAACTCTGACCTGTTTCAGGTCCTGAGCTCGCCCCCACGACCACAGCACCAACCTGCTGCATCCTGCCTGTGTCCCCCGTCCACGCTGCCGTTTGCGTGTTCGAGGCCCTCCTCCACCCGCAGGCATCCTCCTGCGCCTCATCCCTGGTGGCTAGTGGGCTCACTTGACCCGTGTGCCGCTTCAGCCGTCCTGTAAGTTGTTTTTTCGCTTTTTCTGCGCCTCGCCGCCGGCGCTTCTGCCCCCATTGTGCCCCCCTGATTGCCGTCTCCCCGATCGTGTATTGTGCCATTATTGTATTTCTGATTGTGTGGTTTTCTTATTGTGACTGCCTTTAACTTTGCTCGTTTTCTGTGTTTTTGCCCCTTGTGCGCTCCCCGATCCCTGCCGCTGCCTCCCTGCGGCCCGCCCCCCTCGCGCCCCCATTTGCCGCTCCCTCCCGCCTCCCAGCTGCTCCTCCCTCCCCCCTCCCTTCTTAATGGCTGGCGCTGTGCGTCGCGAGTGAGCGAACTCTGACCTGTTTCAGGTCCTGATCTCGCCCCCCACGACCGCAGCACCAACCTGCTGCCTCCTGCCTGTGTCCCCCGTCCACGCTGCCGTTTGCGTGTTCGAGGCCCTCCTCCACCCGCAGGCATCCTCCTGCGCCTCATCCCTGGTGACTAGTGGGCTCACTTGACCCGTGTGCCGCTTCCGCCGTCCTGTAAGTTGTTTTTTCGCTTTTTCTGCGCCTCGCCGCCGGCGCTTCTGCCCCCATTGTGCCCCCCTGATTGCCGTCTCCCCGATCGTGTATTGTGCCATTATTGTATTTCTGATTGTGTGGTTTTCTTATTGTGACTGCCTTTAACTTTGCTCGTTTTCTGTGTTTTTGCCCCTTGTGCGCTCCCCGATCCCTGCCTCCCTGCGGCCCGCCCCCCTCGCGCCCCCATATTCCGCTCCCTCCCGCCTCCCAGCTGCTCCTCCCTCCCCCCTCCCTTCTTAATGGCTGGCGCTGCGCGTCGCGAGTGAGCGAACTCTGACCTGTTTCAGGTCCTGAGCTCGCCCCCCACGACCGCAGCACCAACCTGCTGCCTCCTGCCTGTGTCCCCCGTCCACGCTGCCGTTTGCGTGTTCGAGGCCCTCCTCCACCCGCAGGCATCCTCCTGCGCCTCATCCCTGGTGGCTAGTGGGCTCACTTGACCCGTGTGCCGCTTCCGCCGTCCTGTAAGTTGTTTTTTCGCTTTTTCTGCGCCTCGCCGCCGGCGCTTCTGCCCCCATTGTGCCCCCCTGATTGCCGTCTCCCCGATCGTGTATTGTGCCATTATTGTATTTCTGATTGTGTGGTTTTCTTATTGTGACTGCCTTTAACTTTGCTCGTTTTCTGTGTTTTTGCCCCTTGTGCGCTCCCCGATCCCTGCCGCTGCCTCCCTGCAGCCCCGCCCCCCTCGTGCCCCCATTTGCCGCTCCCTCCTGCCTGCTCCTCCCTCCCCCCTCCCTTCTTAATGGCTGGCGCTGCACGTTGCGAGTGAGCGAACTCTGACCTGTTTCAGGTCCTGAGCTCGCCCCCCACGACCACAGCACCAACCTGCTGCCTCCTGCCTGTGTCCCCCGTCCACGCTGCCGTTTGCGTGTTCGAGGCCCTCCTCCACCCGCAGGCATCCTCCTGCGCCTCATCCCTGGTGGCTAGTGGGCTCACTTGACCCGTGTGCCGCTTCCGCCGTCCTGTAAGTTGTTTTTTTGCTTTTTCTGCGCCTCGCCGCCGGCGCTTCTGCCCCCATTGTGGCCCCCTGATTGCCGTCTCCCCGATCGTGTATTGTGCCATTATTGTATTTCTGATTGTGTGGTTTTCTTATTGTGACTGCCTTTAACTTTGCTCGTTTTCTGTGTTTTTGCCCCTTGTGCGCTCCCCGATCCCTGCCGCTGCCTCCCTGCGGCCCCGCCCCCCTCACGCCCCCATTTGCCGCTCCCTCCCGCCTCCCCCCTCCCAGCTGCTCCTCCCTCCCCCCTCCCTTCTTAATGGCTGGCACTGCGCGTCGCGAGTGAGCGAACTCTGACCTGTTTCAGGTCCTGAGCTCGCCCCCCACGACCGCAGCACCAACCTGCTGCCTCCTGCCTGTGTCCCCCGTCTACGCTGCCGTTTGCGTGTTCGAGGCCGTCCTCCACCCGCAGGCATCCTCCTGCGCCTCATCCCTGGTGGCTAGTGGGCTCACTTGACCCGTGTGCCGCTTCCGCCGTCCTGTAAGTTGTTTTTTCGCTTTTTCTGCGCCTCGCCGCCGGCGCTTCTGCCCCCATTGTGCCCCCCTGATTGCCGTCTCCCCGATCGTGTATTGTGCCATTATTGTATTTCTGATTGTGTGGTTTTCTTATTGTGACTGCCTTTAACTTTGCTCGTTTTCTGTGTTTTTGCCCCTTGTGCGCTCCCCGATCCCTGCCGCTGCCTCCCTGCGGCCCCGCCCCCCTCGTGCCCCCATTTGCCGCTCCCTCCTGCCTGCTCCTCCCTCCCCCCTCCCTTCTTAATGGCTGGCGCTGCGCGTCGCGAGTGAGCGAACTCTGACCTGTTTCAGGTCCTGAGCTCGCCCCCCACGACCACAGCACCAACCTGCTGCCTCCTGCCTGTGTCCCCCGTCCACGCTGCCGTTTGCGTGTTCAAGGCCCTCCTCCACCCGCAGGCATCCTCCTGCGCCTCATCCCTGGTGGCTAGTGGGCTCACTTGACCCGTGTGCCGCTTCCGCCGTCCTGTAAGTTGTTTTTTTGCTTTTTCTGCGCCTCGCCGCCAGCGCTTCTGCCCCCATTGTGCCCCCCTGATTGCCGTCTCCCCGATCGTGTATTGTGCCATTATTGTATTTCTGATTGTGTGGTTTTCTTATTGTGACTGCCTTTAACTTTGCTCGTTTTCTGTGTTTTTGCCCCTTGTGCGCTCCCCGATCCCTGCCGCTGCCTCCCTGCGGCCCCGCCCCCCTCACGCCCCCATTTGCCGCTCCCTCCCGCCTCCCCCCTCCCAGCTGCTCCTCCCTCCCCCCTCCCTTCTTAATGGCTGGCGCTGCGCGTCGCGAGTGAGCGAACTCTGACCTGTTTCAGGTCCTGAGCTCGCCCCCCACGACCGCAGCACCAACCTGCTGCCTCCTGCCTGTGTCCCCCGTCCACGCTGCCGTTTGCGTGTTCGAGGCCGTCCTCCACCCGCAGGCATCCTCCTGCGCCTCATCCCTGGTGGCTAGTGGGCTCACTTGACCCGTGTGCCGCTTCCGCCGTCCTGTAAGTTGTTTTTTCGCTTTTTCTGCGCCTCGCCGCCGGCGCTTCTGCCCCCATTGTGCCCCCCTGATTGCCGTCTCCCCGATCGTGTATTGTGCCATTATTGTATTTCTGATTGTGTGGTTTTCTTATTGTGACTGCCTTTAACTTTGCTCGTTTTCTGTGTTTTTGCCCCTTGTGCGCTCCCCGATCCCTGCCGCTGCCTCCCTGCGGCCCCGCCCCCCTCGCGCCCCCATTTGCCGCTCCCTCCCGCCTCCCAGCTGCTCCTCCCTCCCCCCTCCCTTCTTAATGGCTGGCGCTGCGCGTCCGCGCCGCTGGCGCGCCGGAGGCGCGCCAGAGGCAAGCCCGTCTGCGCCCGTCCGCGCCTGGACCGCGCCCAGCGCCACCCCCCCTGGTCCTCGCGCCCCCCGCGTCCGCTACTCAGCCAACGAACTCCGCGCTTTCAACACCGGCTCCTCCACGGAGTGCTTCCTGGCGTCCCCGAAGCACACTAAAGGACCTTTTTCCTGCCGCTCCTGCAACTTCTCCTGCATCAGAACGACAAAACCAACAATAGAATCACTCAACCCCAACCACCTGAACTGCATCCTCATCAACACCCGCTCTGCACGAAAACACGCCATCGAGCTCTGGGATTTGCTCGACTCCACTGCACCCGACGTGGCCTTCCTGACCGAAACCTGGTGGAACGACTCCTCGGCTCCGGACATCGCCATCGCCATACCTGACGGTTACAAAATCACCAGAAGAGACCGAACCAACGGAATCGGCGGCGGAATAGCCATCGCTCACAAAGCTACCCTCAAAATCCACACCCACACTGACGACACCCTCAAGACAGCCGAACACCTCCACTTCCAGATCCACACAGACCCCAACACGACCCTCAGAGGAACCCTCATATACCGCCCTCCAGGACCAAGAGCCCCCTTCAGCGACACCATCGCCGACCTCGCAAGCACCCACGACGTCAACACCGCAGCACTGACCTCCAACCTCCTCAACCTCGGACTCCGCCAGCTGGTCAACACTCCCACCCACATCGCTGGACACACCCTCAACCCCCTCTTCACCTCAAGCAACCACATCTCGTTCAGCCACACCTCCGAACTCCACTGGACCGACCATCACTGCGTCCATTTCTCCTATAAGAAAATTACCGAGCAGCACCGCATCCATCTACCCCCCTACCGCCGCTGGGGCAAAGTCACCCAAGACCAACTGACCAGCACCCTCGTTAAAAACCCTCCACCCGACGCGACCGACCCGAGCACAGCCGCCATCAACCTCCATCAATGGATCCTCGACTGCGCCAACACCTTAGCCCCACTCAAGAAGCCCACCGCCAACCAAGGAAAGAAAAAACCAGCCTGGTTCACAGACGAACTGACCACCTCCAAAAGCCGTTGTCAGAAGCTCAAAAAGAAATGGATCCTAGAACGTACGCCCGACAACCTCGCCTCCCTCAAAGACGCAAACCGTGAACACCACCAACGGATCCGCGTCGCCAAGCGCGCCCACTTCACCGAACGCATCAACAACAACGCCCACGACTGCAAAGAACTCTTCGGCATCGTGAAAGAACTCTCAAATCCAAAAGCCAACGCCAACGACATCCCGCCCTCCCAGAAACTCTGCGACGACCTCTCCACCTTCTTCCACCAGAAAATCGCTACCATCCACAACAGCTTCAACACCGGCCCACCGCCAGATCCCCCCCCCCGACGTCTCCAACCGCGACTGCCGCCTCACCGCCTGGACCCACGTGGACGACGCAGAAACCATGGCAACCATGAACACCATCCACTCAGGCTCCCCCACGGACCCATGCCCTCATCATGTTTTCAACACAGCCAACGCCACCATCGCCCCCAAACTCCGCAAGATCATCAACCTCTCCTTCACTTCCGCCACCTTCCCGTACAGCTGGAAACACGCTGAAATCCAACCCCTCCTCAAGAAACCCAAGGCCGACCCCAACGATCTCAAAAACTTCCGCCCGATCTCTCTCCTCCCTTTTCCAGCAAAAGTCATCGAGAAGATCGTCAACACACAACTCACCCACTTCCTCGAAGACAACTCCATCCTGGACCCCTCACAATCCGGATTCAGACGAAACCACAGCACGGAGACTGCTCTCCTCGCCGCCACAGATGACATCAGACATCAAATGGACAACGGCGAAACCTCGGCCCTCATCCTCCTCGACCTATCAGCTGCTTTTGACACAGTCTGCCACCGCACCCTACTGACCCGCCTCCAGGAAGCCGGCATCCAAGACAAAGCCCTCCACTGGATCTCATCCTTTCTCTCCGACAGAACTCAGAGAGTCCGACTCTCCCCCTTTCGCTCCAAAGCCACCAACCTCATCTGCGGCGTCCCCCAAGGATCCTCCCTCAGCCCTACTTTGTTCAACGTCTACATGGCCCCCCTCGCAAAACTGGCCCGCCAGCATCACCTCAGCATCATCTCCTACGCCGACGACACCCAGCTCGTCCTCTCCCTGACCAAAGACCCACTCACCGCCAAAACAAACCTCCACGAAGGACTAAAATCCATCGCCGAATGGATGAACAACAGTCGCCTGAAACTCAACTCCGACAAGACGGAAATCCTCATCCTCGGGCGCTCTCCTTCGGCCTGGAACGACTCATGGTGGCCCGCCGACCTCGGACCCCCACCCACCCCTGCCAGCCACGCAAGAAACCTCGGCTTCATCCTGGACTCTGCACTCACCATGTCCAAACAGGTCAGCACCGTCTCCTCCTCCTGTTTCAACACCCTCCGCATGCTCCGCAGAATCTTTAAGTGGATTCCAACAGAGACCAGAAAGATGGTGACCCAAGCCCTCGTCAGCAGCAGACTTGACTACGGCAACGCACTCTACACAGGCATCCCAATCAAAGACATCAAACGACTCCAGCGTATCCAAAATGCCTCCGCCCGACTGATCCTCGACATACCCCGCCAATGTCACATCTCCCCTCACCTGAGGGAACTCCACTGGCTCCCGGTGGAGAAGAGGATCACCTTTAAACTCCTCACCCACGCTCACAAGGCACTTCACAACGCCGGACCCTCCTACCTCAACTCCAGACTCAATTTCTACGCTCCCACACGTCAACTTCGATCCGCCAACCTCGCCCTCGCCGTCGTCCCCCGAATCCAGCGCAAGACCTGCGGCGGCAGATCCTTCTCCTTCCTCGCCGCCAAGTCCTGGAACTCTCTCCCCACATCTCTACGCCAGACCCAGGACCTCCTCGCCTTCAGGAGACTCCTCAAAACCTGGCTCTTCGACCGCTAACTGCAGCACACCTCCTCCCCCCCCCCGCCTACTCCCCCCCCCTTCCCCCCAGCGCCTCGAAACCCTGACGGGTACATAGCGCGCTTTATAAATATCGTGATTGATTGATTGATTGATTGATTGACAGAACCTCTGTCAGAAAGACTGCTGTGCTGCACAAAGGACTCACCTGGACTGCTCTTTTTTATTGCCCTGCTGCCTGCTATCTACTGGGTGGCATAAATGACTCACTGGATTACTTTTCTGTTTGTTGCCATGCTGCCAGCTATGCACTGACCCTGGTCTCTTTAGGTTTTACTGAAATGCTGCTGTGTGCCAGGAAACACTGCCATCCCTAATAACTGCTTCATTGAACTGCCCCACTGCCGTCTGTTTGCTGAGTTAATGGAGGGACTGCCACTTTGCAATGTAGGGGATGAGTTAGCCCGGCTCTCTCTCTTTTTCAGTGTTCTCCCAGGGCGTTGGGCCTTGTCCTGAACCTAGAACTCAGTGCATGTGAAGCACTCTTTGTTCTGCTAAAATCCGGAGGCCAGGCGCTACTGCCTGGACCGAGCAGCCCGCTCCTGTTTGCTTTCACCCAAAACCTTTGTCAATCGCAAAAACAACCAATGATTCATTTCCCTCTTAGCACTGGTGAGCACTTTGTTTTGTTAATCCTTCTTGCACAATGCCGGGTCAGCCCTCTGCAAGGGTGCCAGTGTGTCCTGCTGATTCTTATTACTTCCCCAGCGCCGCGCTCCCTGAGGGGCATTGAAGCTCTGGCAAAACGAGAAGGAAGTCCGGTGTTACGGAGACCTCCGCGATGTCAGCTGTGGGCGAGGCCCAGCCACAGAAGAGGATCACTCTGCCGACATCCCCTGCTTGCCCGTGCCCTGGGGGAAAGCAATGCAACTGTGAAGACGTCAACCCCGTGAGGAAGACCTCCCCTGTAAATTGATGGCCACCACTGTGCACACTCTTGTGCGGCCAACCAGGGTTTTGTTTTCTCTGGCCCTGAGGGAGCAGTACCGGACCTTCGAACATGGCCCTGGGAGGTCAGAGTCTTTTCTGTTCTTTCTTATTGATGCCTTCACATGCTCCCCTCACGGATGGCTCTGATTCCTGTAATCAGGAAGTTTAGCCCGAGTGGTCCAGATGGGCCCCAGCCTCACTCAAACTTGGGAGCCTTGATGGTGCTGTGAGCTGGGGTGAGACCTCGATGGAGGTCCCCCTCTAAGCAGTGCAGGAGCCCTACATTAGAAAAGTTATCATAGCAAGCCTAAGCGGCACATAGGCCACCCATGCCTGGTGCCTAATATTTTTACAGGGAGATTGATGTGTGTTGACGCTGCATCGAATTACTTGCCCAGGCCTGGTCATGATATGCGGTGATTTGTGTATGTAACGTGGTACCTGGGGATCCATGCATTGTCTGTTCCAAATGCATGTTATGCCCTGATTATTACTAAGGGAATATAATTTTGGTTCTCCTAGTGCCCAGGACAACAAAGACCTTTTCAGAAAGGAGGTGATATGCACTCCACTGCATGTATGTTTTATGATGTTTTAGCCATGTTGTAGGTTGTTGGGCCTCCTAGTGACCAGAATAACCAGTATTATATCAGTAAATTGCATGACGTGCAACCTTTACAATTCATGTCGCTTTTTGGTCTAGCAAGATGTTTACAATATAGGAACCTATTTTTATATAATGCTGTGTGGAGCCTCTTTTGTGGTTTATTTATTGTGTCACTGGTGGGAGTGCTTTGCTCAGACACTTTACACATGACCTCTGGGGATAAGCCTCACTGCTCTGTGCCAAGCTACCAAGGGGTTTGACCACAGGTTATTTTTGGTGTGTAACTTACCCTGACTAGAATGGTGGGTTCTGCCTGGCTTATGGACATACCCTAGCCAACCAGAATCCCAATTTATAACATCCTCTCCCTTCCCCATCCAGATTTCACAGTAATGACAGATGCGTCACTCCTGGCATGGGGCGGCCATCTGGAGAGGTGGAGACCAGAGGCATCTGGTCTCAGGCGGAATCTGGACTTAACACCAGCCTGTTGGAGCTCCGTTCGATCTGGCTGGCATTGAAAGCGTTTGTTCCCTTTGTCATGGGAAAGACAGTGCCGGTGTTCACGGACAACACCATTGCCATGTGGTATTGCAACAAGCAGGGCAGGGAGCAGTCATTGACCCTTTGTCAAGAGGTTCTGAGCCTCTGGACGTGGCTGGAACAGCAGGGCATATCCCTGGTGGTTCAACATCTGGTGGGCTCTTTGAACGCCAGAGCAGACAAACTCAGCCGAAAATGCCTACCGGATCGCAAACAGCATCTCCTTCCAGAGGTCATGCCAGGTCTCTTTCAGCACTTGGGAGAGCCTTGGTAGATCTATTTTCCTCCACAGAGAACAGACCATGTCAGCAGTTTTGTGCGTTGGAGTCTCCAAAGCGGCAATCGCTCAAAGATGCTTTTCGTCTCAAGTGGAACTCAGGCCTCCTGTACGCCTTTCCGCCTATACTACTTCTCCAAAAAATTCTGAAGAAGATCGGAAATGACCGAGCCCAAGTAATCCTTGGGGGTCCAGATTGGGCAAGGAGAGTCTGGTATCCTGAGCTGTTGAGCATGTCCATCAATCCTCCGATCAGACTGCCCCTTCGGGAAGATCTTCTGTCGCAGCAGCAGGGGAGGGCTCTCTCTTCCTTTTTGCATGCAGATTGAGCAGCGACAGTTGACAGCTTTCAACCTTCCACCCAAAGTCTGTAACGTAATCATAGCAGCCAGGTGTCCCTCCACCAAAATGGTATATGCCTGTTGTTAAAAGAAATTTGTGCCATGGTGCACAGACAAGTCTGTTGACCTCCTTTCTGCCCCTCCTTCTGAGGTCCTGTTTATACTTTCTCTGGCCCAGCAAGGCGCTGCTATGGGCACTCTCAAAGGGTATTTTTTTCTGCAATTTCTGCTTTTTTGAGGTTGCCTGATCAACCTTATATGTTTAAGTCGCCTGTTGTACATAGGCTTCTTAAAGGTCTTACACATATGTTTCCTCCATCCCCACTCTTTATGCCCCAATGGGTTCTAAATTTGTTTTTGACTTTTCTGATGTTCGTTCCTTTTGAACCTCTCCACAATTGTCCTTTCAGGCTTCTTACTTTAAAGACAGCCTTATTGCAGCCATTACATCTGCTCTCAGGGTGAGTGAGCTGCAGGCTTTGTAATCCAGGTCTCCGTACCTTTCTGTCTATCCTGACAAAGTGGTGCTTCTCAATAGGGCCTCTTTTCTGCCCAACGTGCTTATGCCCTTTCATGTAGGCCAATACATCACCTTGCCTACTATTTACACACCCACACTCCCTTCTAAGGAAGAGGAGAGACTCCACTGCCTGGACCCAAAAAGAGCATTGGCGTTCTACTTTGATCGTACAAAAGAGTTCCGGGTGGGCGATCAACCCTTTGACAGTTACGTGGGCGTGAAGAAAGGTTGGGCAGTGAAGAAGCGGGCCATCTATAGATGGGTCATAATCTGTATAAAGATCTGCTACGCGCTGGCCAAGAAGCAACCCCCTGAAGGTTTGCATGCTCATTCTATCAGAGCCAAAGCTGTGACCGCACGCGGAGTTCAAGTCCATATCTGCCGGGCGGCCACGTGGGCATCCCTGCACACATTTACCAAACCCTACTACCTGGACAGTCAAGTCTGGAAAAATGGGCACTTTGCCTGTTCGGTCCTGCAGGACTTTCTAGTATGAACTTCATTTGAAGACCCACCACCGGGGATGTTATTGCTTGTGCATCTATTCAAAGGTAAGGAATCTGCAACTAGGAGTCTCTATCAGATGCACAAGATAATTACGTTCGGAAACGCTTTATGTGGAAGAGACAATATCTAGTTGCAGATTTCTTACTGACCCAACCATCCTCCCGGCTTTGTGACCTGATTTCTAGAGGCAGGAACTTCCCTTTCAGGGCCTGGGTTTTGACACACCAGTAGTAAGTTTTTTTATGGCTCTGCACTACTGGCGTGGAAAGTAGTGAAAAGAAATGGATGTCAGTGCTCCGGGGTGTCGCCTATAGAGGACCTGCAACGTCATATCTGTTGACTGATGCGGAGCCATTCGACGTCACCTTTCGGCACACAGGGGTATTGCTCACAAAAATCTTACCGATCCATTCTGATGCCTGGGGAGAATTCAAAAGTAAGGAATCTGCAACTAGACATTGTTTCTACCTGATAAGGCATTACTGACAGTGGTAAGTAATGTGTTCTTCTGGGTGTCAGGCACCATTTGCAGTGCTGGGTATTAGCCAGTGGGGGCCACTGGTGCTCATTTTTGGGGACCGACACATATTTTTACTCATCTGACATTTACTACGAGCAAGAGGGTGAAAAACACTCACATGGGAAAGATGGAAGGAGAAAAAGATGGCAAAACCATCACAAAGGGGGAAAGTAGAGAACTTCAAGAGTGAGATAAACACAAAGTTCTAGGGCATTGAGTAATGTATGCAACTACAGACACTGCTTAAATAACAGTTGGTGGGTTGAGGGGTGTGGGACTACATGTTTGCAGACAGTTGTGATTTTCTTTGTATTTTCCTTTATCATTATCAACTACATTGTTGGCCTTGTGGACCAGGTTTCTCGTTTAACAGAAATATCAATAAAATAAGTTTACAAAAAAAATAGTGACATAAACAGGCAGGGAGTGTGTGATAGTGGACAGAAGAGCCATGAGGTTCATTCAAGACTATCTGGGCTTAGCATTCAGTGCCGCAACATTTAATTGAGCGGCTGTGAGCTTCAGAGCGGAACTTTGGACCCTGGCACTTATTCTTTACAAATAAAGCACTGAACCTTTGTCATTTTATTTGTGAAAACACAAACTTTGTAGCTAGGACCTTTAGGAGATGATTTATGATGTGCATGGATGCGATTTTCTGAACTTACTTCTGGACAGAGGTAGTCTTAGTTTGGAGTATAAGTGTGTCATTAAAACATTTTTTTGTTGTAAAGAGCAGACAGAAGTTTCCAGTACTACAGCAGTTATTTTTGGTATAACCCTTCTCTTACAATCTTGTAGGAGCTATAAAGCCTCTCTTTTCTGTGTATTATGGTCACTGAATGTAGTATTATGTTTCTCTTTATTTTGTTTCAGAAATATTTCACTTTTTCTGTGATCATTTGTTGTCAGTATGTATTTTTTTCATATGGTACCTGTACATCTAATCATGAAATAAATGCCCCAAAAAAAATAGGGCACCCTATATAACTGGACACAAGAATAGTAGAAGTATTTTAACAAAACATAAAATGCAAGTTTCAAAGAGGAGGAGAGGGGGGCAGATGTTCAATGCTACAGAGTTCATCTACTTATGTGTTTGAATGCATGTTGGTCAATCTATCACTGTGTGA
Organism: Pleurodeles waltl; assembly: GCF_031143425.1. Taxonomy (NCBI): domain Eukaryota; kingdom Metazoa; phylum Chordata; class Amphibia; order Caudata; family Salamandridae; genus Pleurodeles; species Pleurodeles waltl. Next base: position 1,068,425,930 of record NC_090439.1, on the reverse strand, counting down.
ACATATTGCTCTCCAACTCACCCTTCAGAAGAGAAGACAAGGCCCCATCAGCTCAACCATAAAAGTTCATTGAGGTTTTACATTGACCACACAAGACCATTGTGTGGAATATGAGCTCTTTATGGGATTCTCTGAAGCGAAGAAAGGGAAGGCTGTGCAGAAAAGGGCCCTGTCAACATGGATAGTCCTCAGCATCAGAATCTGCTATGCTTTAGTTGAGAAACAACTCCTACAACGCCTGTGGGCTCATTCCACCAGCTTCTATGCTGGCATTGTCAATGGAGGGAGGGGTGGTGCTGGTCACCTGCAAGGCTAAGATGTTGGTGTCAGTGCACACTTTCATGAAACACTGCTACCTTAAGAACCTTCTGATGGGAGGGCCATTTTGCATGCTCGGGCTTGCAAGACTGTCTGATCTGAGTCCACTCTCCAGACCCTCCACCTTTTGGAGGATACTGCTGTGGTATATATTCTCTAGGTTAGTAGTCTGTGTTTAGAAGTATCCATCAGAAAAACAAGTTACTTCTGTTTTGGTATGTCTCTCTTGTGGATACTGTATCTAACTGCAGATTTCTCCCCCCCCCAAGTCCCTATTCTATAAAGTGAACTCCTGAACATCATAATAATATTTCAAGCTAGATTGTGGCTGACTGTCACATGCCGTTTGTTTGATGTTCTCCACACTTGAGAGTGCAGACGGAGAAAATTGATGAAATTTACATCAACGTGCAGGAGTGGTGCTTATATGGGGCTCCACTCAGTCTATTCTGGGGTGATACGGAGATCCGCATGACAGGAGCCATCCACACATTAGAGCATTGCTGAATAATTCTCTCAATCCAGCCTGGCACCTGGGGATATCCTTAAGGTGAGATATATTTGGTTAGCTGTTGGGTCCAGCAGAAAGGTAAGTAACTTACTCTTCACCACCCTTTTTTAATTGCGTCAATAGCTCCATCTCTCTTACCTCTTGTCGCAGTAAATACCATAGCAGGGTTCCATGGGCCACAGAGTTTATACCCTTTAAATAGGTGAGTTCAAAGCTTAGTGCCTCTCTTGTTTTGTTTCAATGAGATTGTAAAATTCCTTCTGGATTATCCCAGGACTCATTTGACTTCAGTATTGTAGCCCATTGTCACACAGGGCTTACTGCATTAGGATTAGCACCTTACATTTAGCTGTTTTATCAGTGGGAGCTGATGAAGACTATTTATTTATAATTAAGTTTGTTTGAATTTTAGAACTTCGGCCATCAGTCTTAAGGAGTGCACTGGATAAACAACTTGTCGATTATCTTTCCTAATACATCATATGTCATTGTAGTAGTACAGTTTGGCAGGTAAAGGAATTTTTGGAACTAACTCGATGGCTATCTTGATGTAAACGCCTTAAAAAGGCTATTGGGGAGAAATCCCTGAGGATTTAATATGGTTGATACAAACATACTAGCCGGAGAAAACAGGATTTCCTATCTCTTACGTCACAAAAATTATTATAATGTGCTTGTTACTGTGAATTTGCTTTTTGTTGCTTGTTGCCGTGGATATCTAGCTGCCCAGAAAATCCAGTTTACTAGATCACTGTGGTATCCTGAATTATATTATTCGACATTCCAGACACCTGACAGTGCTTTTGGATAGGGGCAAGTATTTCATTATATAATGCTCATATTTCTGAATAATACTATTGTCCACAGTTTAGTTTGATTTGTAGTTTGGTTCTTGCTGGTCCAAATGATTTCTTCACCAAGTGACCTTTCAGATATACTTTATTTAATTGTAAAAGACCAATTGTGTATTCTAATAAAATTCTTCCTGCCAGGACATGTTTCGTATCAGGACAAGCCATGAACTTCATCAGGGCTTGTACATCACAGCCACATCTTTTTGTCCAAATACTCGATGTTAAGATAGATATCAAATTTTCCAATCCATCTGTAAGCTAGGAGCCCTCATATCCACAGCGCTTCTGTGAGTCCAGCTGATTAATTGTATCCCCCTCGAACCCATGCTGGTGTTACGGTATTTGCTGATTAAACCAATGAGATGGAGTCAGCTATCCATTGTTTTCCTCCTTGTAATTGTGGTAGGATAAATGACAATAGAGTGCAAAATGCATTAACCATATCCCTAATCAATACTGAGATTTCAGCATTTTCAGTAGAGCATGAATCGGAGCTGGGCTGTGGAGGTAGAGATTGGTGAATTATTATTGATAATCACCTGTGTCAATAGGAGAGCTGTGACTCGTGCTTCGATAGAATGTTTGCTTTTCTTAGAAGTTAAAATCAATAAAACCAAAAAGAGTGTTTGGAAAAAATGTTGGAAAGAGAAAACTAGGAGACGGACCCTCAGCTTGTTTGACCCCGTCCTTTGGAAGAAACTCCTTGCCCAGCTGACACCCCCCCAAGAGTCTTCTCCATCCACCCTCCCTGCCCTTGAGCCACCCTTTTGATTGGACTTACTTTCGGCCCTCTTTGGGTCTCCACCCCTTCTTGTCCAGTGGTTGTGTAGATTACAGCTACTCGCCCTAGGTCCAGGCATCGTGTGACCCCTCTATATTTTTTAAATCTTCTCTTCTCTCCACTCTCTGAACCACATGCTACATCGTAGGGTGACCAGACTTTTAAAGCCAAAAAACGGGACATTTCACAAAAATAGAAAGGACTACAATTTTACTTCAACCGAGCGCACACAATGACAGCACTCATCAGCCTAGACTTACTGAAGAGGCACTAAGAACATAAATGAAACGCCATTTTTAATGCCATTATTAAGCCTGTTAATTACAATGCTTGCTTATAACAGCTGCAAACTACCATGCTGGGAAACATAAAAAAGGGCTTCCCGCCGTTTTCAGTCAACCCTCTCTGAAAACCGAGACATGAGCCAAATTTCCCGAAATCTGCCAGGACAGCTGGTGAAAAACAGGGACTGTCCCGGCAAGTCCGGGATGCCTGATCCCCCTATGCTTTGGCCCATAGCACTTGACCCTTGTGACGCGCGCCGCTGCCGACAGGCGCTAGGCCTGCATTGGTCTATATGGATACTCCCGATCAACCGATCGACTCCACAGTGCTCCGGAGAAGAGACACCCCTGGCTGGTAGCCCAACCTGAAAATTTGAATGCCATTCCTGACATACTTTGGCGTGCGTAGCAGCTCACACACAGCAGGTGTATGAATATATTATGAGCCATTTTCCTTGCCTGGAGCCATTGTCTCTGTTCCAGGTTCATGGTACGCGGTGGATGGAGATCCAGGCCGCGCACGCGCCGGGCTTGTAATTGTGATGCTTTGATCGGCAGGGCCTAGAGCTCTGCAGACGCGGTTCCCTGCGTGGGCTGTACCTGTCATTGGAAAAGATACAGCCTTTGTGGTAAAGTGTCAGAAGTTAGGTGATCGATAACAAAGTAAAACAAGTGCTGCGCATGCGCGGGCTCCCTGGGCTCTGCGCATTTCATTGATTTTCTTGTTCTTAGTTTGTCATAAGCAGAAGGCTCCGAGGTTTGGAAAATCCGTCTTTTTTTGTCTCCCTAGATGGTTTTGCAAGGGCAGGTTAGAACTATTCATTCTGTTTGGTGTTGAAGTTACTTAGATGTTCTTTCTCTCACTGAAGAGACCTTTCGAACCCTCAGCTGTAATGTATTAATAAAGTACTGTAATTTTAGTGACAGGGAAAGCAAGCCAAACTCCTGGCTTCTGCAAAATTCCAACTCCCTCTCATCGTGTGCTTTATAGTCCTAGTATTGGACCAGTTAATGTTCCATGGTCTGAACCGGCTTGTTGAGCTGCATGTCGTTGTGTAAAATGCTTAATATATGTTCAACTAAGTCCTCAAGAATAACGTCTGTGGTTGATCTACTTTACGCCATGTGCTGGGAGGAGCTGTCATGCATAATGAGAGAAATTAAAAGTGGGCCAGATGGAAAGGCTTGGAACATGGCCTTCGCTCTTTACTCCCCGAGATTCAGAAAGAAACTTAACCCTGCACCCCAGACTGATCCCATGTTCTGCAGGACTGCAAGGACTCCTCATTTCTGTCAATAACAATCTCCTAGCATCTAGTCTGTGTGCATTGTGCTCTCTTCCCCTCAACACCAAAAAAGTTAGTGAATTGTGTTTATAGATCCCTGGGCTCTGTAAAAGTCCTTAGGTAGATCACCAACATATTTCCTAACCAGTGTGTGAAGAAGCCCTTTGTGCTCCTGGGTCCTGAGTAAATACAGTCAGACAGATGAATTATATATGGCATGTTTCGCTATAAGATGCTCAGATCATACCTATGCTTGATCAGACACCCACATGTGTCTAGCTGATTTCATTATTTATTATTTATGTCTAGCATTTTATAGTCCAATCCTTGCCCCAAAGGGAAGCAGAGCTATGGAAACATATTCATCATTTAGAGTACAACAATGAAACAAGAGCTTGAAACTGGCACCCAAAATAAACTTTAATTTTAAATAGAAATAGCCCTTAAAGACTAATGAGGGGAAATGGATTTGCAGTATTTTCATGATGTTTGGTATATGGTGCCAGCTTGTCATGTTTAAACCATTAAAAGGTTATTCAAACCCCTAGAGAAGTGAGAGGACAGAGGATGGGAGGCCTGTCAGTAAAGATGGGGAGAAGGGCGAAGGGGACAGTAAAGGGTGAAATATATATATATATATATGTTATGTTATGTTATGTTATGTTATTTTTATTTGTACCGCGCACAGCTGCCCCAGCAAAGGGGCGTCCCGGCGCTTTGAGAAGGTAAACACAACACAGCACTAAAAGCGGGCAAAAGAAGACAAAACACAACAGATAAGCTTAGACAAATAAAAAGGTCTTAATAGCCCGCCTAAACTGAAGGAGCTCATCAATGGCCCGGATTTGTGGAGGAAGAGAATTCCACCAACTCGCTGCCAGGACTCGAAAAGAGCGGCCCCCAATTCTGCTCAGCTTAAAGCGCGGAACCACTGCTAAGTTCTGGCCTAACGATCTAAGAGTGCGAGAGGGAACATAAGGAATCAGCAATTTCTCCATGATTTGCGGGGAAGTACCCTTTAAGATTTTAAATGCAAAACAGAGAACCTTAAATCTAATCCTCTGCTGCACAGGGAGCCAGTGGAGAGAGCGCAGAGTATTGGACACCGAACATCGCCTGGGGAGACCAGTCACCAGTCGGGCCGCAGCGTTTTGAACCCGCTGGAGCCGCCGAAATTCTGACTGGTTTATCCCCGCCAGTAGGGAGTTGGCATAGTCCAACCTAGACAGCACTGATGCTTGAACCACCAGCTGTCTTGTAGGTGCATCAAAGAATTTGAGGATAGGTCGAAGTCCTCTGATGATGCCATAGCAAGAAGCCGCCACCTTCTTGGTATGACAGATGAAACTCAGAGAAGAATCAAACCATACCCCCAAGTTTTTTATCTCTGCCGCTGGGAGGGGAGTCACACCCAACTCCGAAGGCCACCATTTATCATCCCACAAAACCACCTGTTTACCAACCACCATAATCTCCGTCTTTTTGGTGTTTAACTGGAGACAGTTGGATTTCATCCAGTTAGCCACTTCCCGCAGACCATCACAAAACCTGGGAGCCTCCAGGTCTGAGTCCCCACTCAGTGTGACCGCCAGCTGCGTATCATCTGCGTAGGATACCATGGTTAGGCCCCACCGCTTGACGACCGCAGCCAACGGTCTCACATACAGATTGAAAAGGGTGGGACTCAGTGAAGACCCCTGTGGGACTCCCTGGTCTAACGGGTAGAGTGACGACTTACCGGGCGGGATCGCCACCTGGAATGACCTATCCATAAGGAAGGAACGAAACCAGTGCAAGGCGGAGCCAGAAACGCCCACCTCCTCAAGACGCCGAATCAGAATTCCGTGCGAGACCGTGTCGAAGGCGGCACTAAGATCTAATAACAACAGTGCCGCCGTCCGACCGGAATCCATCACGGAGCGCAGATGCTCGACCATCGAGAGGAGGGCCGTCTCCGTACTATGACCCGCGCGGAACCCGTTCTGGGTAGGATCAAGAATGTTAAACCTACCAAGGTGGTCTGTAAGAGTGGCATTCACATGGGCCTCTGCTATTTTCGTGGCCCAAGGAAGAAGGGAGATAGGGCGGTAGCTTTCAGGTTTAAGGGGGTCAAGGGTCGCCTTCTTCAGAATTGGCGTAACTACTGCCTGCTTCCATCTAACGGGAACCACTCCAGAAGAAAGAGACAGGTTGATCAAGGACAGTACCGGGGAGCGGCAAACCGGTGCCAGAGTCTTAAGTTGGGCGGGTTTCAACGGGTCAGCCGGAGAGCCAGACTTAATTTTGGCGCTGAGATAGTCAAACATCTCCAGAGATAAGGGGGGTAAGATGGAAAGACATTCCCCCTCACCTAAGGTGCGACCAACCTGCTCTAGCATCAGGGAACCCGTTGGGAAAGTGCGATAGATGGCTTGCACTTTTTCATGAAAGAAAGAGGCCAAACCCTCACAATGTGAATCCGAGCATATTTCCCCTGCAATTACTCTCTTCGCCATCAGGTCCTTTAATACTTTAAAAATAAGTTTCGATGGATTGGTAGACTTCTGAAACTGTTGAGCATAAAAGGAGGCACGAGTTTGACACACTGCCCTGTGATAAATCTTGATTTTAGCAAGATAACATATTTTCAGATCAGAGTCATATGACTTCCTCCATAATCTTTCGGCCTGTCTACAGACCCTCTTAAGAGATGCCAAGGAAGTGTCATACCAAGGGCTCGGCTCCTTCCGGTGACACTTAGACAAACACATAGGAATCAGAGAATCGAGGGCACCAGAAATCCACTCACAGAAGGAGTCGTATCCACAATCGACCTCAGTGAGCGGACCTAAAGGAGCCTTCTCGAGCTGATGATAAAAATCCTCCAGACTTAATTTGTTCCAGTGTCGTTTAAGAACAAATCTATCCTGAGATACAAAAGGAGAGTCAGACAGAGAGCATGCCATTTTCACCAGCATGTGGTCTGTCCAGACCAACTGAGAGGAACCAAGAACTCTGAGACCTTCTAAATTTGTGAAGAACGGGTCAAGAATATGATCACCTTTATGTGTGGGGAAGGTAATCATCTGCGAGAGCTGTAAAGCCTCAAGATCCGCCAAAAAGCTCCTAATAGTAGGTAAGGAAGGACAGTCCAAATGGAGATTAAGATCTCCCACAACATTAAAATTTGCGCATCCTAGTGCCTCTATGCTAATATACTCAGGAAGAGTAGCCCTAAAAACAGAATCACAGCCCGGAGGCATAGAGGTAAAATAGATGGAAAGAGGCCATGGGGACAGAGGTGGAAGTACAGAAAAGTCTAGCAGGTGAAAGGGAGAAAATGAGCAACTTATTAGGCCGCGGTTAGGACCTTGCCATAGATGCTTTGCAACACAAAATGAGTATGTTTGGCATTCGTAGCATCGGAATCCACTATCGTGCCAGATTCTGCACCACCGACAAAGCTACCAGCCTGCCAGAAACCATATGACAGTCAGTATCTGACACTGTTTCTCCAAAACCACCCGTAGATACCAATGCTAGAGAGAGCAAAGCCTTCAAGCAAGCTCATTGTGACTGTAAAGAAGGATGGGGCCAGTTCACAGAGATTTGTATGTAAATGTGACTTACTCCCACCCAGCACTTGTGACTAACTCCTACACTTAGGAGTAAGTCTTGCTTTCTAACAGCATTGCGTTTTATAAGTTGGGTCTGAAGTAAGCAATAATTTCAGCGTACCTACGGATAAGGAAAATCCTCTTGAAGGGGTCCCTGCTCAAACAGCAAACACTCAACTTTATGCATTGTGGTAAATTTTTACATGCTTTGGTAGCCATGTCATCTCTCAGATCTTCATGGCAGTGGAAGTCTTTTACATCTTGTGTGGTCCATTCATATTGTCTTTGATGAATCCCAGCCTTCACCATCAAGGCCAGAGGCCAGTATCTGCTAGGATCAGAATTTACATTCTGAGCAGTCTGAGCCAACAAGCTGAAAAAGTAAGCAAAGCCTGAAATAAACACATTGGACCATAAAGATTATGTGGTGATATATTTTAACAAAGTTTCAGTCCATTTGGGGTGGTATTACAGAATATCAGTACAAAAATAATGTACAAAAAGATTGTGACCAGAATATCGATTACCACAAGATTGTGACATTAGGCATATGTAGGTAAGATTTGCCGTTCCTAGCACATCATCTGTGTACCTTCAAGATATATAGTGTCAAGGTACATATATGTATAGTTACGTGCAGAAAATATCCTTGCCTATACATGCTGACATTAAGTAGGTATGCACACTAACATTCAGGACATTATTGTAGCCTATTGTAATATTTTTGTACGATATTTTGTGCTCGATTTCCTGGCAGTACTACCGTTTTGTGCCAGATGTTTTTGAGGCACAAAAGCTATGCAGGCAGAGTAATATATTCTATAGTTTGAAAGTAAGAATAGTCTTGAAGGCTGTTTTGTAAAAATAGTTCTTTCTTTATTAGCCAAATATTTTTCACATTCAGGTTTCTGCTCACGCCATCGCGTGTTTTGTCACTCTAACAGTGCAGTTGCTTCATCAGGGCTCTCATCCAGTAAATTTCAATGTTATCCAATGTATGGTTGGCTCAGGGGTGGCTCCTCCACTAAAACACTATTATCGTTGTATTTTTCCTGGAAGGGCTGGGGGTGGGATGGAGGAGGGGTATGTGCGCTATTAAGCGCGCATGTCTGTTTGGCCGGCCAAACAGACATGCACACTTTGCTTGTTTCCTACCCGGCTGTATTGCACAGCTGAGTGGAGAACATGCACAGGCTCCCACTCCCAGTCTGAGTGGCGAAGCAGGTCGCTCAGACCAATCACGACACTGCTATCATGCTGGTGACAGCAGCGTCGTGATTGGTTGGGAGCCTGTGTGCTGCTGGGAAGAGGACGAAGACGGAAGGGGGACGAATGCGACACCCCAAGAAGGTAAGTGTTTTTTTTATTTTTATTGTTTATTTATTTCCCTGCCCCACCTCCTTACCCCCACCCCGGCCCAGCCACTCCACCCCCTATCTGTGGCAGCTGCTACTGTGCAGGCCCAGCTTATCAGGTCAGCTAAATTGGATCTTTTTGAGTTTGTTCCTTGTATTGTGACATGATTGTATTGTATTGTATTCCTAAAGGTTGGCAACTGTAAGTTCCATGGGCAGAGTTAGTCCTGAATTCGGCCGAGAGATTCTAGAGTCAGGGTGGCAGCTTGATAACTGGCAGCAACAGTGTCATAAGTGCAGTTACAGCTTTGGTGATTCGGCTAAACCTTAATATCTGGAATCTCTTCCAATGGCAGCTGGCTCTTACTTACAATGGGGAGAGGGAGGGGTGGTTTCAATAATAATAAAAGTTGTTTTTTTTAAAACTGCACTTACCTTTGGACGGACTTCTTCCTCTCGACGTCTCTCCTCTCCTGGTTCCAACGTGCGACGGGACCCAGGAAACTGCACTAGCCAATCCTGGTTCTGCTTTCATGCTGGTACCCAGCATGGAAGCAGCATCAGGATTGGTGGGAGCGGGCTCTCTCAGCGCTCACCAGAGCGCTGGAGGCCTGTTCCTGCTCTAACGCTGGGTTAGAGAAGTTTAAAGTGTGCATGTCTGGCTGCCAGTCGCAAGACAGCCAGCCAAAGGGACATGCGCACTTCAAACAAGTGCACAGCTCCCTGCTGCCACTCGGCAGCAATTGCCCTGCCCCGTCCTGACAATCGGTTCAGGATGGGGCGCTGAGAAATAAAATGATAATAAACAAAGTTTATTACCATTCTATATTTCTGTCCTGGGGGCATTTTTCTAAGCGGGCGGTGCTCTTTCGCCCATGGGGAGGGGCCATCCCTGATCTCTTCACACCTTTCTGTTGGGGGATCTTCCAACTAAATATCTTGTCTTCTAGATGGACTTTGGTTTTGTCTCCCTTTGCCACGTTGATGACGCAAGTTTTGAAGACAATTGCCATTTTCTTTTTGTTATGTCTTTCTTGTTCAGACATTGGACAACAGTACTTTCGACCACTTCTGCTCCAGTCCGTAGTAACTACTAGCGCAGAGGGTTTGCCAATATGGAAAGCTGTTGCGCAATTTCACATACAGCTGTGTAGGAAACAATGTGTAGAAATGTGATTTGTTAAATATGAACTGGGTATTTTGTTGACCATTGACTCCATTGTTATACTGTGTCACCCGAAATTTGGGCTTGCACAAGTCCGTTGCTATACTGTGTTACCTGAAAGCTGGGCTTGCACTAGTCCACTGTTGTACCGTGTGTCACCTGAAATCTGGGCTTGCACACGTCCATTGTTATATCGTGTCACTTGAAAGATGGGCTTGCGTGAGTCCACTACTGTTCCGTATGTCACCTGAAATCTGGGCTTGCTCGAGGCCAATTATATACCGAGTCACCTGAAAGCTGGGCTTGCACAAGTTCATTGCTCTACTGTGTGGCACCTCAAAGATGGGTTGGGTGAGTCCGTTGCGGTACCCTGTGTCACCTGAAAACTGGGCTTGGTCCATTGATATGCCTTGTCACCTGACAGCTGGGGTTGCACAAGTTCTTTGCTGTACTGTGTGTCACCTCAGCAATGGGCTTGCACTAGTCCACTGTTGTATCCTGTGTCACCTGAAAGCTGAGCTTCCGCTAGTCCACTGTTGTTCAGTGTGTCACATGAAAGCTGGGCTTGCACAAGGCCATTGATATCCCTTGTCACCTGACAGCTGGGGTTGCACAAGTTCTTTGCTGTACTGTGTGTCACCTGAAAGCTGGGCTTGCACAAGGCCACTGATGTCCCCTGTGTCACCTGAGAGCTGGGCTTGCACGAGGCCATTGATATACCATGTCACTTGAAAGCTCAGCTTGCACTAGTCCTCTGTGGTACCATGTGTCACCTGAAATCTGGGCTTGCACTAATCCACTGTTGTACGGTGTGTCACCTGAAAGCTAGACTTGCACTAGTCCACTGTTGTACTGTGTGTCACCTGAAAGCTGGGCTTGCACTAATCCACTGTTGTACCGTGTGTCACCTGAAAGCTAGACTTGCACTAGTCCACCGTTTTACCATGTGTCACCTGAAAGCTGGGCTTGCACTAGTCCACTTCTGTACCGTGTGGCGCCTGAAAGCTGGGCTTTCACTAGTCCACTGTTGTACTGTGTGTCACCTGAAAGCTGGGCTTGCACTAGTCCACTGTTGTACCGTGTGTCACCTGAAAGCTGGGCTTGCACTAGTCCACTGCTGTACCTTGTGTCACTTGAAAGCTGGGCTTGCACTAGTCCACTGCGGTAACGTGTGGCATCTGAAAGCTGGGCTTGCATTAGTCCACTGCTGTACCATGTGTCACCTAAAAGCTGGGCTTGCACTAGTCCACTGCTGTACTGTGTGTCACCTGAAAGCTGGGCTTGCACTAGTCCACTGTTGTACCGTGTCACCTGAAAGCTGGGCTTGCACTAGTCCACTGCGGTAACGTGTGGCATCTGAAAGCTGGGCTTGCATTAGTCCTCTGTTGCACCATGTGTCAGATTGCACTTGTCCACTGCTGTACCATGTGTCACCTGAAAGCTGGGCTTGCACTAGTCCACTGCTGTACCTTGTGTCACTTGAAAGCTGGGCTTGCACTAGTCCACTGCTGTACCTTGTGTCACTTGAAAGCTGGGCTTGCACTAGTCCACTGCGGTAACGTGTGGCATCTGAAAGCTGGGCTTGCATTAGTCCACTGCTGTACCATGTGTCACCTAAAAGCTGGGCTTGCACTAGTCCACTGCTGTACTGTGTGTCACCTGAAAGCTGGGCTTGCACTAGTCCACTTCTGTACCGTGTGGCGCCTGAAAGCTGGGCTTTCACTAGTCCACTGTTGTACTGTGTGTCACCTGAAAGCTGGGCTTGCACTAGTCCACTGTTGTACCGTGTGTCACCTGAAAGCTGGGCTTGCACTAGTCCACTGCGGTAACGTGTGGCATCTGAAAGCTGGGCTTGCATTAGTCCTCTGTTGCACCATGTGTCAGATTGCACTTGTCCACTGCTGTACCATGTGTCACCTGAAAGCTGGGCTTGCACTAGTCCACTGCTGTACCTTGTGTCACTTGAAAGCTGGGCTTGCACTAGTCCACTGCTGTACCTTGTGTCACTTGAAAGCTGGGCTTGCACTAGTCCACTGCTGTACCTTGTGTCACTTGAAAGCTGGGCTTGCACTAGTCCACTGCGGTAACGTGTGGCATCTGAAAGCTGGGCTTGCATTAGTCCACTGCTGTACCATGTGTCACCTAAAAGCTGGGCTTGCACTAGTCCACTGCTGTACTGTGTGTCACCTGAACGCTTGGCTTGTATGAGGCCACTGTTGTACAATGTGTCACCTGAAAGCTGGGCTTGCACTAGTCCTCTGTTGCACCATGTGTCAGATTGCACTTGTCCACTGCTGTACCATGTGTCACCTGAAAGCTGGGCTTGTCTGAGGCCACTGCTGTACCATGTGTCACCTGAAAGCTGGGCTTGCACTAGTCCTCTGTTGCACCATGTGTCAGATTGCACTTGTCCACTGCTGTACCATGTGTCACCTGAAAGCTGGGCTTGTCTGAGGCCACTGCTGTACCATGTGTCACCTGAAAGCTGGGCTTGCACTAGTCCTCTGTTGCACCATGTGTCAGATTGCACTTGTCCACTGCTGTACCATGTGTCACCTGAAAGCTGGGCTTGTCTGAGGCCACTGCTGTACCATGTGTCACCTGAAAGCTGGGCTTGCACTAGTCCTCTGTTGCACCATGTGTCAGATTGCACTTGTCCACTACTGTACCATGTGTCACCTGAAAGCTGGGCTTGCACTAGTCTACTGCTGTACCGTGTGGCACCTGAAAGCTGGGCTTGCACTAGTCCACTGCTGTACCGTGTGGCACCTGAAAGGTAGGAGTGCATCAGTCAGACATCTTTGCATGTGTGTCATCGGGGCTGGAGCTTGTATTATGTCCTTGCGAAAGCAGGGACCTCACTGACCTGATCCCAGCCACCTTTACACAATGTAGAAACACAAAATCAGACCTCGAAGAGTGATGAGACACCCAGGCCTTAATATAAATGAACTATTTTTCTCCTGCCTGTTTCTGGGTGCTGTCTATTTTCCACAGATAAGGGACCCTTTTGTGTTCCTCTGAATTTGTACCTGGCTTGCCCTGTCCTTGTAACATGAAGTTGTCGTGCATTACAAGTTGTACAACACATGTACCTTGCTGAATACTTGCCTCAACCTGTTTCAGAGAGCTCTGTGTTCTCAGTCTTTAAAGCCTTTTCTGGAGATCATAAACTTGTATTGGAGCTCAGAGGCTGCCAGAATTGATTTCAAGATTCCCCACCTTGCTCGCAAGAGAGCAACCTGACTAGCCTTATCTGCCACCTTCGTATCCGCTCACAAGTGCACGGTCAAGCAGGTCACCAAATGTCCTCATGCACAGCTGTAGTTTTGGATTGAGGCAGCAGGCAGAGACACTAGTTAATTGTTGACCCTCTTTAACCAGCTGCATCAGTTTCCTCCTAACCTGAGCCTCTGTGACAGACTCCTGCTGCTTACAAAGTTCTTAAGGTTGTGCTTTCCACAGTGGATGTCCCAGAGGGTCCTTAGGTTCTCAGTATAGAACATTAGGTGACACATCATGACCACCACTGGATGGGGCATGGAGACGCCAGCCATGCTTCGGCAGTGCTTTTTACGGGCGAGCGCAAAGTGCTCTGTCCCGTGTTGTAATCTCTCTTTGGGCTTCAAACCACGCCCATGGCACGTCAGTCTCTTTCATTGGTTCGTGGGCTTGCCTTTTAAAATCTGCTTGCTTTCATTAGTGGAACGCATGCATACATCATGCCTTTTCCGGTGCTTAGCCCTCCTCGAGCGCAGCGACCAAGTACTGAAAACATACGAGGTTCCATGTTTTCCGTCCGGGTTGAGGACTACTTTTTTTCTTTTTTCACAGCGCGATCTCCCTGGGCAGAAGTCGAGCGCTTTGCATGACATCGACCCTATTGCGTAATTAATTGCACTTTTGCTGATTGCGTCGTTAATTGCACTTTTGTCGGTTACATGGATAATTACACTTTTGCCGATAGGTTTCACTACGAGTGAACTTCTATTTCCCTTTGTGTGTCTGCATTGCACTGATGGTGGCCGTCAGCTTGCTTATATGAAACTTTTACTTTTCAGTTTATATGGCAAGAAAAGTCCAGTTACTTGTGTGAAACTGTTTTATTTTCAATTTATGTGGCAAGAGAAATCCGGTTAGGAGTTTACAATGCTAATTGCTCTAGCTCAAGCAAACGCGAGATCGGTTGCATTGCAAATGCTTGTTGTAGTTTGCCATTAATGCCACAAATTTGGCATCGGAACCGCTGGTGTCAGTGATAAGAAACTGAGGCCTGGTCGGTGAATGGAGCAGCCTCTGGACCAGGCGTCCTCGTTTCCTGGAGCACTGTGAGATGAGCACTGAGGATCCGAAAGACACCGAGGGCTTCCTCGAGAGGAGACGCTCTTCCTTTGTTTTGACATGCTTTATCCTTCTTGTAGCTGTGATGACAGGACTGGAAAGGTCGCCTCTCTTATACTGATTGCAATAATCTGTGGGCGAAGAAAAGAGCTGAAAATAGCACTGAAGTGCGAGTTCTGTGCTAATGTAGGGGACAGGCGTTCTCATCACTTTTAACAGAGGGGGCACCTTGTTGATATTGCCCAAGCTCGACCTGGAAGTATTGGAGCGCTTTACATGAGCACCGGTTACATTACACAAGGACACATTCCTTGTATTCATTTATTCATTTAGGTTGTCCTGCAGTTAAGATTTCCAACTAGTGTGAACGCTTTCTTGCACTTCTACCAGGACGTGCGCTTTAATCAGCCTGATTTCCTCACATGCCGCCTTTATTCACAGCCTACTGTTTTTTGACAACCTAAGATGTAAAGGTTCAGGTTCAAAATCCCACAGATCCTAAGATCTGCTCTTTGCACATTGTTCTGCACCTTAAAATGCGCCTTGAAGTTGCTTTGTTAGTTTTCTCAAGCTACTTTGGGTTGCAAAACTTTATTTTGCTCCGGGTTCCTATTGTGATGTATTATTTGTGGGGGTTTCACTCAGTTTAAGCATTGGTCGGCTGCGGCACATAATTGCGACGCCTGTCTTTGATGCATTGGATTTACCCTTACAATCTATAGCTTTTGCTAAATCTACAATCCATGTCCCATCAAAATCAGCAGACCTGAATTTGCCAGTCGCATCTATTTTTTGGGCTTGTGGTCTCTGTGGAAACTCAAAACGGCGCACCCATTCTATAAGGCTAAGGGCCAGATGTACCAAACATTTTTGCATTTGCAAAATGTGCGAATCACGAAATTCTGCCGTTTGCGAATGCAAAATGCCTTTCAAGATGTGTGAAAGGCATTCGCTGTGCAATTTTAAGGAATTGCTAAAATAGCGATTCCTTAAAATTGCGACTCCATTTAGAGATTCGCAAATTGCGATTCTCTAAATAGGAAATCGCAAATAGGGAATTCCTATTTGCAATTTCCAAAGCATGTGTATCAAGCATTTCCTAAATGTGAATTGGGCATTTAGGAAATGCAGTTATCACCAAATCCAATTTGGTGGTAAGTATGTACAATTAAAAAAAAAATGCATTATAAATACATTTTTAAAAATGACATGTAGCGCACACTTGCCCCTAGGGCATGTGTGTGCTTCACATGTCCACAAATATTTTTTGGGGGTGCATCAGAGGGTGCCTTAGGCCCCCAGCAACCTGGGGTTTGCATTACCTGATTTGCAAATTCCTAACTGGAATTCACAAATTGGGAAATGCAAAACCATTCGCACCATGAATGGAGTCCCATTCCCTAATTGCGATTCGGTAATAGCCATTGTGAATTTTAAGAAATGGCTATTACCGACTCGCAAATTTCATACATTCTATTTTGCATTTCTTAAATAGCGATTTCTTAAAATTTGCTATTTAAGAAATGCAAACCAGGAGCTTGATACATCTGGCCCTAAATCTTAACCCATCCAAAATCCTAGTGAACGTACAACCCTGCCTCAGTTTAGGCCGGCGTCTTGTGTCCTCTCACAAAAGGAGCTGCAGAACTTTTAAGGAACCAACAACTCCTCACACCCCTTGGCCATGATGTGCAGTAATCTCTCTCCCCCATTGCCATTACATATAGTTTTAACACTGTCGCTTCCCTGCTGTGAGGTACAGTGCTTGATAGTTTCCAATTAAGGTTTCCACTTCATACACTCCAAAAACAAGTGTTATCTCAAAATGTGAGATGTCATCGAGTGGCAGCCTGATTGACATTTAAGCTAGGCGCCAGTAAGCATGAGATAGTGACGCATAGGAACAAGGTAGTTGGCATACATTGACCTGAATCTGGATACTGAGCAGCCATTGGGTGAAGGCCTTGGATAATGACATCAGGATCATAAGCTATAGACGAAGATCTAAACTCAAGTAGACAATCCTGGAATCATTAGACCAGAACAAGATCTTGAACTTTTGTGAGCTGCTTTGAACGCAAAAGTTAGGTTGATATGGTTGAATAAATGGAAATCATGCACCATTCGAAAATCAAACATCTTACATGTAAATGTTGTCTGTCAGCAGCTTTTGAAGAAATTTGCACTGTCTGTAATTTGTTTTACCACCAACAATTTGAGTCACGGTCAAGCGGTGACTATGAGATAGACATAGAGTCCCTCATTCCAACCCTGGTGGTGTTTTCAGACCACCAGGGCCGCAATGGTGGTCTGACCGCTGCCAAAGAGGTGGTCCGACCGCTTTGGCAGCAGTCAGACCACCATATTATGACCGTGGGCAGTTCCACTGGAGGGAATGGCAATGCCGGCAGTCCAAATCCGCCAGGGCAGCGCTGCATGCAGCTCCGCCCTGGGGATTACGACCCTCCTCTCTGCCAGCTTTTACATGGTGGTTGTACTGCCATGTAAAAGCTGGCAGAGACAGAGTACCAGGGTCCCAATGTGGGCCCCTGCACTGCCAAGTGGATGGGCAGTGCAGGGACCCCAATGGACTGCCCCATTGTGCTTTTCACTGTCTGCATTTAAGCATTTTTAGTAAAAAGCGCATCAGGTGCTATTGCACCCTACACACCGCAGCATTGCAGCCGGCACAATTATGAGCCAGCGTCAATGTTGTGGACCATTTCCACCGCTGACCCAGCGAGGCGCTTGTAATGTGGCCCGCGGGAAGGCGGTTGCACTGGCGGCAAACTGACCGCGGGAAACTCGCTGGCTGCCTTTTCTGCCCACCAGACTCGTAATGACCCCTAGAGTAATTGGGCCAGATTTCACATTCTGAGTCAGATGCTAAGTGCACTTGGACACAGGCTTCTTCCCCAATCAGATCCCTCAATTAATTACCTAATGCAGGTAAAACAGTTAAAAAAGGAGAGTCACATGGGTGTAACTGACGGGAAAATAAATCTGCCCATTATGCCTCATTCCAAACTGTGAAACTTTGAAACTGTTAGTAAAATAACTCAGGGTAACACAACAACAGTATTTCCCATAGTGGGTTTTACACGATGACTCTCCCGTGGGGTGCGGAATGCAAACTCAACCTGCTATCTCCCAAGACCTTGTCTTACCGCCTGAGTCAGCTATCCTTTCTTACACGCATCAAGCCAAAGGCCAAGAAAGCGTACCACTCTCACTGAAGAGTATTACTGATAGTTTAAAAAAAAAAAAAAAAAGTATAAAAGTCGTCGTCTTAGTTTTGATTGCCACTTGACCTGATTTATGTATGCTTTTCAATTTAAATTAGAGAAATCTAGATTAAGCCAGTGTCATTTGGCTGGTTTGAGCATCACAGGTTCTGGAGCTTGATTATAAAGTGCTTTTAATGGTCTATCCCATGATGAAGAACTTCAGATCCTGAAAAAGGAACCCGCTGTTTTAGCATGGCTCAACTTAAGAACATGAAATGCCCGGGCTATGTACACTTAGCGTTCTTTGTGCTCATTGCACTTTCAACCATGGTGGAAGTTGTATCTCCAATCACCATCTAACTGATTTACTGATATAAAGTGGAATAATCATTTTGAGGCAGAAAAAGGCAAAATTAGCTTTCATTCTAAGTACCTCCTTTTCCTTCCTTGAACATACTATTCTTGCTGCTAAGAGAATATAGAAATTTGCCTTCTGCCATTTTAAAGTCACTGCACGATTAATAACTTTCTAAAGTTATAGTGTTCCATTGGAAGTGTGATAAACAATCCTTCAGTTCATTCTTGCAGGTTGTGGAGCCCCAATTATCTACATTAAGTTTTCATTACACAGACTCCTGTCATTGTTCGTCCCAAACTTAACACCAGTGAGTATAAGCCACACCCGGGGAACTGGCAGCTTTACTGCCCCTCAGATTTCTACCAAGGAATGTAAATGGAAGGAATTTTTAACATTTGAGGGGCTAAATGATTCCTTCTATTCACTGGGTCTAAGTTGACACCACCTATACCTATGTTCTCTGAGCAGTACTGAAGTCAGCAAGCTGGTTGAGAAAAAAACAAAGGGCTCTACCTTCCCTTTGGACGAGTCTGTGATTACTTTACCTCAGAGGTTGTTCATAACCACCTGGTTCAACCTGTGCTTGCTTGCCCACTTCTCTTGTGCCCTACTCTGTCTGAGATAAATATGGGGTGCTGACATGATACAATAACTGGCGGCCAGAAAGATGAAGTGTCCTATGCAGAATGTCCAGGAAAACAAGATAGACTTTTGTACTTTTATTTATTTTGGGGGAATAACTTTACGCTACTCTCCTTCCCTCAAAAAGTACAGGAGTCTAGAACAGACTTCTCTAGCACCACATATTTGTGGGTATCTACATACCTAATGAACCATCCTCCAAATATTGGCATTACACCATGTGGACTCTGGTGTTGCCCTATGGGCAACCTGCGCACCTGCATATCTCATAGAGACTTCTAGTTCAGATTCCTTAACTTAGAATTTTCTCCCAGGCATCAGACTGGATCTGGAGATTTTTCTTTGCGATGTACCCTTGCGCGTCGGTAGGTGGTGTTGGTCGACTCCACGGGCGTCGTAGTTGTCGTGATGACGTTGGGAGTAGTACATAGATGCCACCTCAGTGCAGTTACGTCAATTCTTCTCTTTCCATGCCACGTGCTGATCCAGAGAGCTACCCTTGGTTTTGACCAAATTCGACTCTTTTGTTTACTTTTTGGTGATTTTTTGGTGCGCCAAGGATGTCCCCGAAGACCGGTTTCAAGCCGTACGAGGACTGTCACCACATGATGTCACTGACTGACCCGCATCGTCTGTTTGTGGTGTCTGGAGCGTGACCATGACCCAAAGTCATGCTCCGAGTGCCGGGCCATGAACCCGAAAGCCTTGAGGGAGCAGTCCCTCAAGCTTATGGCGGCCCGGGGCTCGACTCCGCGTAGGTCCTGGTCTCGCTCGAGGGGAAGGTCTCGAGAACAGTCGCAGAGCAACCACCACTCTTCTTATTCCTAAGTCCTCATGTCAAAATAATAACAAGAAGAAGTCGAAGAGAACCCGTTATCCTTTGACTTCACTCTGTCACTCGGCTGACGCGACGTGGGAGGAGCATCGATGCTCGAGGTGTCCATCTTCAGAGCCTGCTTCTGAGTCCGCGCCACGCCTCCCCTGAGTTTCTAGGAGCCGGGCGACCCCTGCCCAATTAAGAGTTTTATGAGGCCATGTGCCTCATTTTTGGGCAGACCAACCCCGCCACAGCACCTTCGGGCCCAAGGGGTTCGGCTGAAGGGCCTTCGGGTTCTGTGCCGGCGGCTTTGGCTCTGGCCACCGAAGTCCCTTCGGATCCACTCTCGAATCCACACTGGGGAAGGTCATACCATTGAGACCTTTCCCGGTGCCAGTTCGTTTGTCGACACTCAGACGTCGGTGGTGCCCACCATCGACTTTGACACGATCCTGATCCCAAATGACTCAGAGTCGGACTGGCATTGGCCAACATCGCCTCCTTCTTCAATAGGACCTATTCACGCCAGGTTGGATTCTGACCCTTTTCTCTTATGTGTACCAATTCGGGGAAGGATTGCAGGGGTCCCTGGACCCTTATGAATACCAGGATGACCCAACCTTGGACTGGGCACAGGAGCTGGGCGAGGCCAGTGGTCTGGACACCTCTCAAAACACTGGCATGCTGTCTCCTCCTACCGTGACTATGGCGGAAGGGGCAACTTATTTCATGGTCAGTAGGGTGGCTGAGGTCCTCGACCTTGAGCTGTCTATTATTCAGGTCAGGTCTAATCTCCTGACGGAGGTGCTTCAACCAGGGGCTTCCACATCCGAGTCTCTTCTGCCATTACATGAAGCCCTCACAGATGTCCTTTTGGGTACTTGGTCCAGACCCAACACAGGGGCTCCTGTGAATAGGACTATCGCACTCCACCTTCGGCCCACGTGGAACAACCCTAAATTCCTGTCCCAACACCCCACGCCTGAGAGCCTTGTCATCCAGGCATCCTCATCCTCGGGTGCATTCCATTCCGCACCTCTGGATAGGGAATCAAAAAGGCTGGAACAATTTGGGAAGAAGTTGTTTTCTTCCTCCTAGTCTTCACTGCGGTCAGTGAACACTGCATGTCTTTTGGGCTGCTATACCCACTCTCTGTGGGGTACGGTCACGCAAGTTCTGCCTCAGATACCGGAGGAGGCCCATGCTATTGTCTCCCCAGCTGTCACCGATGGGAGAGAAGCGGCAAAGTTCACTATCAGATGTGGGCTGGACACGACCAAATCACTAGGTAGATCGGTTGTGACTACGGTAGCCTTGAGGCGCCACGCCTGGTTACGCACATCTGGTTTCTCAGGGGCTGTCCAACAGTCTTTAATGGACATGCCCTTTAATGGCTCCCGTCTCTTTGGAGACAAGGCGGACTCTGCTTTGGGGAGGTTCAAGGACTTTCCACTGCCCCTTGTCCCCAACAGTCTGCCTTTTGCCCCTTTCGTGGCCACGGAAGGGGCTCCCTGTCGCATTCCTTTCCCAGCCACTGTGCCACTCATGCTGTTCAGCCGCTGCAGGGGATGCGGAATCCTACGTGGTAGTGGGAAAGGGAACCAGAGATCTGCCCAGTCCACCCGCACCCCTGCTGCAGCCTCCAAACCCTCCTAGTCCGTCCCCTCACTCCGGTTCAGTTGGCGGCAGGATTCGCCACCACCTGCCTCACTGGGAATCCATCACTACAGACAGGTGGGTTTTATACATTGTTCGAAGGGGCTACTGCCTCCCCTTCAAATCTGCCCCACCAGCCATGCCTCCATCAGTCAGCCGTATTCAGGAGGATCATTTGGCACTTCTCCACCAGGAAGTTGCAGCTCTCTTGGCCAAGGGAGCCATAGAGAGGGTCCTTGCGCCTAAAGTAGGTTGTGGTTGTTATTCCCGCTACTTTCCGGTGCCCAAAAAGGACAAGGGTTTATGTCCTATCCTAGACCTTCGGAACCTCAATCTTGTAGTAGGTCACAAGCACTTTCAATTTGGTGCTTCCCTTTGGCCTTACAGCGCCCCTCAGGTGTTCACGAAAGTGATGGCGGTGGTCGCAGCTCATTTGCGAAGGTTGGGGGTTTCAGTCTTCCCCTACCTCGACAACTGGCTGTTGAAGGCAGACTCGCCCCAGAAAGTCATCTCCCACCTTCAGACTATGGGGAACCTCCTGCTCACGCTGGGGTTCACTATAAACGTGCCATTGATGCGTAGCCGATCACGAATGGCGTCTCCATCCGGAGGTGGCGCAAGGCCTCTTTCAGCAGTGGGGAGAGCCTTGGTTTGATCTGTTCACCTCCGCAGAGAACACGCAATGTCCGCTGTTTTGTGTGTTGGAGTTTCCAAGGTGGCACTCGCTCGGAGACGCTTTTTGTCCAACTCCAGCCTCCTTTACGTCTTTCCTCCTACACCACATCTGCCCAGAGTTCTCAAGAAGAAGAGGAACGATTGGGCCCAAGTCATCTTGGTGGTTCCGGATTGGGGACGGAGAGTATTGAGCATGGCCATCCATCCTCCACTCAGACTGCCTCTTCGGGGGGATCTTCTGTTGCAGCAGTAGGGGACGGTTCTCCACCGAACCTGTCCAAACTCTGCCTTCATGCTTGGAGATTGAGCGGCGGCTGTTGACGCCTTTTGACCTTGCTCTTGAAGTTTATGATGTTATCTTGGCAGCCAGGCGTCCCTCCACCAAAATGGTAGACGCCTGTCATTGGCATACATTTGTGGCATGGTGTACCAACAAATCTGTTATTCCCCTCTCTGCTCCTATTTCTGGGGTTCTTTTTTCCATTCTCTCTTTAGCCCAGCATGGCTCTGCTTTGGCATCCTTAAAGGTTATTTATCGGTTATTTCAGCCTTTGTTAGGTTGCCTAATCATCCTTCACTCTTTAAATCTCCCATTTTTACTTGATTCCTTAAGGGTCTCACCCATTTGTTTCCTCCCACTCCCTTTATCATGCCTCAGTGGACCTCAATCTTGTGCTTACTTTCTTAATTTGTACTCCCTTCAAGCCGATGCACAATTGTCCCTTACTGCTCCTTACTTTCAAGACTGTTTCTCTTGTTGACATCACTTCTGCTTGCAGAGGGAGTGAGCTTCAGGCTGTTTCTTCTAAGCCCCCATACTTGTCTGTGCACCCTGACAAAGTGGTGTTAAGCATTAAGGCTTCCTACCTTCCCAAGGTCATTACACCTTTTCACGTAGGCCAGGCCATCACCTTGCCTACTTCTTACGCACCTCCACATCCTTCTCATGAGGAGGAGAGACTCCACTGTCTGGATCCAAAAAGAGCCTTGGCGCCCTATGTCAAATGTACTATAGATTTCCGGGTGGAAGATCAACTCTTTGTTGGATATGTGGGTGTGAAGAAAGGGAAGGCGGTGCAAAAGTGTGCCATCTCTTGATGGGTACTTCTTTGCATCAAGATGTGCTACGCTTTGGCAAAGAAGCAACCCCCTGAGGGCTTGCACGCTCATTCCACCAGAGCAACTGCTGCTTCCACTGCGTTAGCACACGGAGTTCCTGTCCTGGATATCTGCCAGGCAGCTACTTGGGCTTCCTTGCACACGTTTACTAAACATTACTGCCTGGTCAGTCAGGTCTGTAGGGACGGCTACTTTGGTCGTTCGGTCCTGCAAGACTTTCTAGTATGATCTTGGTTTGCAGCCCACAGAGGGCATTGCTTGGGTATCTATTCTAAGGTAAGGAATCTCTAACTAGAAGTCTCTATCAGATATACAAGTTACTTACCTTCGCTAGCGATATATCTGGTAGAGACATATTCTAGTTGTAGATTCCTTACCGACCCACCCAACCTCCCAGCTTGCGAAGTGATTTCTTGAGACAGTGCTTTCCCATTCAGGGCCTTCGCTCTGGTGCACCAATTTCAGTCCTCTTTGCGGCTCTGCGCTTTGCCGTGGGAAGTCGTGAAAAGAAACTGACGTCACTGCGCTGAGGCTGCGTCTATGTACTACTCCCAATGTCACCCCCATGGACGGCTGACACCTTTGTATCCCCAGGGACACAATTCTCCGTGTCCAGAAAGAAGACTCAGTGAAAATGTCCCCTTTAGGCTCGTCAGCGACAATATGTTGGAGAAGCATTTGTAGAGCAGAGCACTTAAAACAATCCGTCCTCAACATTAAACACGGTGCTCATTTAATTCTGCATTTGAAGCTATTTGCTAGTCCTGGATATTCTGATATTATACCTCAGGGCACGGACATAGAAGTATTTAATCCTGTAACACGCTCGGTCGGTTCTGCCCATTATTCCTGCTTTCTCGGACCTTGTGGTTTCGAAATAAGCTTGTTTAACCGCCCATATTTCAAATAAAATGGCCGAAGAGCTCGCGCAACAGATTGGCGCTGGCTGTGCTTTAAAATGTACGTGTCCGTAGAAAGAGAATGTACTGAATAAAGGGTGCCTACTGGCGTTTGACTGTTACAGAAACAAATGATCGGTCCAACGCATTTTTGTTCAGCATGCTCATAAAAAAGTACATTATAAATCAATCAATTATATAACCAGCTGCTAACCTACATATTTGTCTAGTCTAACCTTGCTTGTCATTATCCACTATAACTCGCGCTAATCAGTATGAAACGGAACCGAATGTAAATAATTTCGGCAGAGTACATTGATTCCAGTCACTGAGAATCTCTGAACTGAGAAGGGGGCAGTGCTTAATTTGTGCTTGTTGTTTCCGGTGCTGAGCACCGACACTTATATCACGGGCCGGGGCTTATTCTTCTGCCTCGAGCCTTTGCCGTGAGCGAAAGACACATACGGGAAAGACGGATGAAGGGAAAAACGAAAAAGCGTCACGAAGGGAGAAAGTAGAAAGCTGCAAGAGTGAGCTGAAGGGGCAGGGAGTGGCTGTAAATGGACTGAAGAGGCCCAAGATGGCTTCAGGATTACGCCGCCTCAGTTTTCCGTGTTCGCACATTAATTACAGCAGCGCGTGTTTAAGAGGAGGGCTTTGGGCACCGGCACGTTTTTATGTACAAATTTAGCACTGGAAGGGGGGGCCAGATTCCAAAACCTTCACTGGGCCCTACATAGTAGATGTGCACGGCGCACCGGCACTCATTTTAGGAACTGGGACTTTCTTTCATCATCAGACTTTGACACAGAGCAAGAACGGCAGAAAATATAGAAGGAGGAAGACAGCAGTAGGAAAATAGTGACAAAGGTAGAAAACAGGGATGAAAAGCCACAAAAGCAAATAAAGAGAATAAAGAGGCAGGAAGTGTTGGGTGGTGGAAGGAAGAGGCATGAGGGAGAATTGTGAGTATTCACCCCTTGTATTTGGCAACCTGAAATTTCAGCAACGCCGGCGCTGTTCTGCTAAGACACACTTTGGGCCTAATTTTTAAATTAACTATTTTTTTTTATTACAAATTAGGCACAGGAAAGTCGCTATGTAAATACATGTAAGATACATATAAAATGCAATGTAGAGCAGAGGTTTGTTAACTGGAAGTTTGAAAAAGATGGGAAAGTGTGTTCACAATTAACTGGAGAAGCTCGACATCATTGTGTTGCAGTGCACTACAGAGAGATGGTACAGTTACCGAGGGATTTCATTGCATCAGAATTCAAGGCCCGAGTCAGGAAGGAATGGACATATTAATGGCATAGGGAGACCACTATTCAAGTGTGTGCTGCAAAAGAATAGAGGCGGGGGAATGAAGGGTGAGTATCCCAAAGACCTGGAACAGCACTCCCAAGCACATTTTAAAATAGTAGGTTTCGGATGCTGAGGCGACAAGATGCTCATGGAGTTAACGCTCGCCTCTGACATCTGCAGTGATCTCCAGGTCACTAATTTGAATCACGACAAGGCCAAATCAACCTTTTATCATTATCATTCTGGTGTCATTAAAATGAGTACCATTAAATTAGGGAATGCACAGTGGCTTGTATGAGTTACAGCATACAAACTGTACAAGTGTGGGATTGAGCACTAAATATAAAACAAGCATTAGCCAAACCAATAGGTGTTGATTTTTGGACACATTGACTTTGCCAGTGCTGTCTGCTGATGACGTGCAACATGCTGATGTTGTGCAGCATGGTGTACAACATCATTAAAAAAAAAATGAAAAAAGTGCAAGGGCGTGACCAGTGTTTTTGGTCGTGTCATTCTGCAAGCATGTGTCACTATAAAATCATGCTGGCTCCTTTTTCCTTTTTTTTACTTAATAATCAAAGATGGCAGATGTGATTTAGATAGGTAAATAAAAAAATTAATATCTTTAGTACATCAGCGCAAAATAAAAAATAAAGGACCTGGGAAGGGGGTGGCAGAGTAGGCCAGTAATGGAGGGCTGGTGGGGAGAGACAGAGGAGAGAGGGAAAAGCAGCACACAAGGGCGAGAGCAACACAGCGGTGGGTAGAAGCACAAACTGAAGAAAACAACACAGGGCATGGGGGGAACCTTGAGAGAGCATCGCAAGACTGAGAAAACAACACATGCAGGTTTGTTTGCAGAGAGAAGCACATGAGCGAAAGCGAGCAGCACATCAGGGAGAGACACCTCTGAGCGTGGGGGCTGGGGGAGAAGTGTATGAGGGAGAGAGCTGAAAATATATATATATCCGTGCAGCCGGGCAGTGCAGTGTTCTCCGGGCGGCAGCACCTGATAGAAATGTCGGTTTAGGCCGGTCTCTGGATGTCAGCTGGAGTATAGGAGGCATCGGTTCAGGGGGGGGGGGGGTACCCTGCTAGTCGCCTCTATGCGCTGACAGTATATGTGGCACTGTTACATTCTGTTGGGGCGCGGGGTGGTACCTCCACCCGCAAAGGGGTGCCACCCAGTTGATGAAGTCACAGCCCCCCAGAGTTTGTCTTCAATGGTGTCAGAGTGTGCACAGCAACCAATTCAGGAGGCCACTCCTGGGCCCACTGCGTAGTGCTCAATGCCGCCATGCTTCAGGTCACTAAGTCCGCTCTGACAGGCCTGGTTAGTCTCGGCATCCACCTCTCGCACTGTGGATTGCACCGGTGCCACATACTGGCCAAGTCCCAGAATTGGTTCCTGTGGAAGGGCGCTTGCCACAGAACATCTCAGCCTGTCTCAGAGCTGCCCCCGCTCGGAGGGCCCACCTGCTCCAGCGACCAGTCCACTACTGCCTCGCTCCTCTCTCTGGTTGAGGTTGTTGTCAGTAACTAATCTGCTGGGAGGGACTATCTACTGCGCAGATGTCGGCCATCCGGTCTTGGGGCGGGACCCCACTCCCAGGTCATGCTATGCAAGAAACGCTGGCCCAGCTGCCATTTGCAATGCGGCGCATGGGCCAGCAGTATTCGGTGTTCTCTGTGTTTTGCAGCCGATCAGTGGCCGATCTGAGAGCGGCACTGCTGCAGGGTTTTTGTTAGTGTCAGGTTCAGGGCCCAATGTGGCACAGAGAGGGCAGGGAGGTGCGGATTGTGGGTTTCGGGAGTCTCTTGATTAAGCTGCCGCACTCTTGGCTGGTTGGCCGCGCCACCCCATTTATTTAATACATGATACCTCTTCATTCACCTGCTCCTATTGCTTTCGGTGTCTACATCTGTTTAGCAATCAGTCTCAACAGCTCATGCTATCAGGCCTGGGTGTTATATATATGCCAACATTTCACAATGAGGTTTTCAATGGTCTTTAACACCAGGTCAAGTGTTATTCTTGTTGGCTAGTCTTTCCGAAAAGGAGGGTCGGGAAGTACTTAATGCTAGCCTCTGGATATGCATTGCTCATTGTCCCGATGGTTTACCATCTATATGCACCAGATGGCCTAGCATTTGTTCAGTTGCAATAAGGCAGATTGGATATCCATAACATTGGTTACGGAATAACCCACCTGCCACACTCTAAATATAACCTTTAGCTTGGAATGTCGCAAGGTATTTGTGCATAATCCTGCAGGTGGAAGTCGGCGAATGTTCATGATTAAATCTCCCAGTTTTCCGTTTTTATAAAAAAGTTTTTACAGATAATTACAAGCAGAAAAACATCCAGTTACCTGTCTGCATTTATTTATAAATATGGATAAAAACGGGGGAAAAACTATTTCCTGAATGATTCTCAGTGCTGTCAGTAAAGACTGCTCAGCCAATAGCTATCCAGCTAAGGGGGCTGAGCAACGGGGAGAAATTTCTGGTTTAGCTTAAGTAGCTTCAGATATGAATGTGTAAGTGTCGCGAGGCTCATGTTTAGATAGAAGTCTATTGATTTATCACGTGGGTTTTTACAGCATCAGAATCATCTGTCAGGCATTCAATTATGAAGGTGCATTTATCAGTTTAATAGATGCAGCAAAATACTAGCAGCCCCTTCATTTCTTCACAAAGCCGAAAATAAATATGGGGAAACACAGATAAAAAAAGCCAAAACATAAATATCGATGTATACAGACCGAAATGTCAATATATTAGACACCATAAAACCGGGAGCCCGAGTCCTGATATCACAATCTCCCTCCCAGTCCACACTCGACTTTCCTTGTACCTGAACCTGTCGTTGATGGGAGGCCCTGGGAGGGTCCCTGGATGGAGCCCGATGTCCTGGAGATGCCCTGTTACTTCAGTGATGAGGAGGATGGTTGGATTGAAGGTGTCGGAAGGTCCAGAGCCGCCTTCTTTTCCCAGAGCTGGCCTTGTTTGCAGTGAGGGGTACAGAAATGCTAGCTGGTTTGTGTATTGATTTTGGGGAGACAACTCTCAATGAAGATCTAGTCTGTGGATAACTATGAGAAATGGCATATTTGTGCCCTTTACTTGGGAATGAAAGTTAA
Organism: Pleurodeles waltl; assembly: GCF_031143425.1. Classification (NCBI taxonomy): domain Eukaryota; kingdom Metazoa; phylum Chordata; class Amphibia; order Caudata; family Salamandridae; genus Pleurodeles; species Pleurodeles waltl. Next base: position 1,068,397,592 of record NC_090439.1, on the reverse strand, counting down.
GTTAATTGCATTTATGTTTGTTTATGATATTTTCCTATAAGCTCAGGGGTCTGCTAAGGCCTCCTCATAGGAGCTGGACCTTTGACTACTCAGATTTCAATACACTTGTGACTACTGTGATTGCTTGCCTGGGGCTAAATAAGTGATAGTCCATGACTGCAACTGCATGCGCCCCTCATTGCATCTGCCCCTCATTGCATCTGCATGCGCCCCTCATTGCATCTGCATGCGCCCCTCATTGCATATGCGTGCGCCCCTCATTGCATCTGCGTGCGCCCCTCATTGCATCTGCATGCGCCCCTCATTGCATCTGCATGAGCCCCTCATTGCATCTGGCATGCGCCCCTCATTGCATCTGCATGCGCCCCTCATTGCATCTGCAACCGCCCCTCATTGCATCTGCAACCGCCCCTCATTGCATCTGCATGCACCCGTCATTGCATCTGGCATGCGCCCCTCATTGCATCTGGCATGCGCCCCTCATTGCATCTGCAAGCGCCCCTCATTGCATCTGCATGCGCCCCTGATTGCATCTGCATGCGCCCCTGATTGCATCTGCATGCGCCCCTGATTGCATCTGCATTCGCCCCTCATTGCGTCTGGCATGCACCCCTCATTGCGTCTGCATGCGCCCCTCATTGCGTCTGGCATGCGCCCCTCATTGCGTCTGGCATGCGCCCCTCATTGCGTCTGGCATGCGCCCCTCATTGCATCTGGCATGCGCCCCTCATTGCATCTGCATGCGCCCCTCATTGCGTCTGGCATGCGCCCCTCATTGCGTCTGGCATGCGCCCCTCATTGCGTCTGGCATGCGCCCCTCATTGCGTCTGGCATGCGCCCCTCATTGCATCTGCATGAGCCCCTCATTGCATCTGCATGAGCCCCTCATTGCATCTGCTAGCGCTCCCGTTATGGCTATTTCTGTTACATCTCCAGGCCTGGTTGAAGTAGTAAAGCCGTTGTAAATTGCATAAACACCTCTGCTGTTCTGTATCACTACAGCATCATGTTAACATTCATTTTGGTAGAAAGTGACACGACTGCTCCCACGGTTTGACCTGCACTGGGGACCCTTCGGTCGGGGTGCCACCTGTGTTATGGGGTGCCATGTGAACGTGGCGGGGCCTAGCATTATTGCTTTTACCTTCAGAACACATAATAAATGGTCCATTTCTGCTGACCTTGGATGGAAACAAGCAATCACTCAAAAACTGTAGAATAAACGTTTGAAAGGTTTTTGAATGTTGGCAGGCAGTCAGCAGAAAAGGGGCGGGATGTTTTGGCGGGAGTCTGAAGACGCTCGGATCCTTCAACATTAATGTCAAATGGGTAAGGATGCTGAGAGGACAGATCCTGGGCTGTTGCCACTTTTTACGCTATTCCAAGAGCCTGAAGTGCCAGAAATGTACTAGTGATATTTGTGTGCGCCATTCATTTCATTCTGTTTTATTTTCCTCTTTCTCCACAGTCAGGGACCTTGGTTTTATTCGTGTGCCTGTAGGCTGAATGCTCAATGTGCACCTTGTAATGCCTGCAGGGCACAGAGCCTTAGCAGGGATGTCGCAGCGTTATTTTGAGAGCTGGCTTGCTTGTGGACACCACTTACAAGTAGTCGACAGAGGACTGCACTCTAGTGCCCTATATGATGAGTCACCGCTCTGCTGTTGGCTATCTCCTGGGTCCTTCCTAGTGCTTAATTTATAACTAAAAAGGTGCCCGTGCCCAAAGCCCTTTTAAACACCCGGCTTCTGCAATTTAATGTGTGAACACGGAATACTCAAGCGGCGTAATCCTGAAGCCATCTCGGGTCTCTTTAATCCATTTAAAGCCACTCCCTGCCCTTTCAGTTCACTCTTGCAGCTTTCTACTTTCTCCCTTTGTGACGCTTTTTCGTTTTTCCCTTCATCCATCTTTCACATGTGTCTTTTGCTCGCAGCAAATGCTTGAGGCAGAAGAATAAGCCCCGGCCCTCAAAAAAAAGTGCCGGTGCTTAGCACCGGAAACAACAAGCACAAATTAAGCACTGGTCCTACCCCAATCCAGTGTGAGAGACAGTTCTTGTGGAACTGAGTAGACTTGACAGCGTTACCTTATTTATTTTTTTTGGGGGGGGGGGGGAGTATCAGTGTCTTCCGGTTAGGAATGTGTACGGGGGTCAGTGTCTTCCGGTTAGGAATGTGTACTCAAGCCCGCGGTTGCCAGAAACAACCCAACTCATTCGCATGATGCCAGGATGCTGTTGTGATGTTTGTTAGCTGCCCCGAGGCGCTCGTGGTTTTGTTTCTTTTATTTAGTTGCTGTCAGGGCTCACAGAACAAACCTAAGTCAAAAATGGCCCAACTTTGCCCGAATTTCAGTATGCTTGGAGTTGCAAAAGATATCGGTCAATCTTTTCTGATTTGTGGGGGCCATTTGTGCTTTTCTCAGTCACCCACAATATTTTACCTGACTTGGCACAAAAGTAATCTGACAGACTCAGTGATACGTTGTTAGTTCTTGATTGTAAGTTCGCTCTTTTAATGGGTAAGATGCCGGCTGTTGATGGGGGGGGGGCGGTGTGCAGGGGCGCAGATTTCGGCTGTGTCCATTTTCCTTTAACTTCAGCCTTTTCCAAGATGAACAGAGCCACGCCGTGGCTTGGCGCCGTCTGCGGGCAGCTGCGGTCCAATGCATAGCGCCGTCGGAGGACCCTGGCCTACCCTGGGATAAACGCTGACCACAGCGGCCTCGACGAGCGCAGCCATTGGCCGCCTCTTGAGAGCTGAACCGTGAAAGCTTCTCCCACAGCCAGAATGGTATTCGTTTGAACAATAACAAAGGCGGCTGCAGGTGCCTTTGCTGTTGTGATGGAGGTGTCTATTGTAGCCGGAGGCTTGTGCTGCAGAACAGCACGGCGTTTGCAGGTGATGGTCGGCTCTGGTGTGAAGCAATATCCTTCAGGCACTAACAGAGATTTAACCAAAGCAATACCGGGCCCTGAGTAGAGGAGAGGGAACATCCCTCTTTATTTGGAGGTGTTAGGGAGGGGACGAAGGGGACCCGAGGAAGTTTTTATCATACTAATATCATAACAGTCATCGCATGACATTCAAATACCACAAGTATCTTCTTCTGTCCTAACATTTCCATTCACACTTCTTACATGACTTAACAATGACATCTCCCTTCGTTTTGTACCAGGTATCTTCCCCTCACACTTGACGCCTGCCTAATGTGTCCTACATCACTTTCAGCTTCATCCAGCAGCGGCTCCCCCGCAATGGCGGCGGAGCATCACCCCACTGGCCAAGAGCTAGCAGCTGAAAAATAAAACAATATCTTGTTTAATTTTTCAGCTGCTGGCTCAGCGTGTGCAGGGAGGGGCGAGGCTGGGCCATGGGACGGGGGAGGAGGAGTGGAGTGCACCTAGGTGCTCATGTTTGTATGGCCAGCCGTCCTAGCCCAGCCAAACAGACATGCGCACTTAGGTTTCTCCAACCCGGCTGGTTGGAAAAACAGCACAGACTTCCATGCAGTGTCTGAGCAGCAGACCAAGCTGCTCAGATCAGTCCTGGACAAGGATTTTGAAAATTATCCTTTTGTTGATGGGCAGCCAGTGTAGGGATCTGAGGTGGGTGGATATGTGTTTGTGGCGAGAGAGGTTGAGGATGAGACGTGCGGCTGCGTTCTGGATTCGCTGGAGTTTTCTCTGAAGCTTGGCTGTGGTCCCTGCGTAGAGGGCGTTGCCATAGTCCATTCTGCTGCTTATGAGGGCGTGGGTGACCGTTCTTCTTGTTTCTAAAGGAATCCATTTGAAGGTTTTGTGTAGCATGCGAAGGGTGTTGAAGCAGGAGGATGGTATGGCGTTGATTTGCTGAGTCATGGAGAGCGATGAGTCCAGTATGATTCTGAGATTGCGTGCGTGGGTGGTTGGTGTTGGGGGTGGTCCAAGGGTGGTGGGCCACCAAGAGTCGTTCCATGCTGTCTTGTTGGGATCAAAGATGATGGTTTTGCACATTTAAAATGTGAGCCTAACTATAACGTCCCTGCAACCTTTGTTTTTTAGGTGAATTTCTTTTTTTTTTTTTTAACGTAAAGTAATTTTAATTACTATACGTTAATTCAACCACCTCCCATACCCACCCTAAATACACCTTACCACCCAAAAACCCATACCCACCCTAAATCCTAAAAATATCTTAAAACCCATACCCACCCTAAACCCTAAAAAATCCCTTGCCACCCAACAACCCATACCCATCTTAATCCCTAAAAATACCCTTGCCACCTAAAAACCCATACCCACCCTAAACCCTAACAATTCCCTTCCCACCCAAAAACACATACCCACCCTAAACCCTAATATTGCCCTTACTTCCTATAAACCCATACCCACCCTGAACCCTAAAAATGTCCTTACCACCCAAAAACCCATACCCACCCTAAAATTTCCCCTACCACCCAAAAACCCATACCCATCCTAAACCTTAAAATTACCCTTGTCACCGGAAAACCCATACCCACCCTAAACCCTAAAATTGCCCTTGCCACCCACAAACCCATGCCAACCGTAAACCCTAAAAAAACCCTTGCCACCCAAAAACCCATACCCACTCTAAACCCTAAAATTGACTTTTCCCATATGTAGGAAAATGCCACTGTTGGCATGGTTACTCCCTAACTTTTTGCCTTTTGCTGATGCCAGCTTTGATTGAAAGTGTGCTGGGACCCTGCTAACCAGGCCCCAGCAACAGTGTTCTTTCCCTAAAACTGTACCTTTTTGTCTGCACAATTGGCACAGCCCTGGCACACAGATAAGTCCCTTGTACAAGATACCCCTGGTACCAAGGGCCCTGTAACCAGGGAAGGTCTCTAAGGACTGCAGAATGTATTATGCCACTCTGGGGACCCCTCACTCAGCACATGCACACTGCCTCACAGCTTGTGTGTGCTGGTGGGGAGGAAAAGACTAAGTCGACATGGCACTCCACTCAGAGTGCCATGCCCACAACCCACTGCCTGTGGCATAGGTAAATCACCCCTCTAGCAGGCCTTACAGCCATAAGGCAGGGTGCACTATACCACAGGTGAGGAGAGCATAGCTGCATGAGCACTATACCCTTACAGTGTCTAAGCCAATTCTTAGACATTGTAAGTGCAGGGTAGCATATAGAGTATATGGTCTGGGAGTTTGTCAAACACGAACTCCACAGTTCCTTAATGGCTACACTGAATACTGGGAAGTTTGGTATCAAACTTCTCAGCACAATATATCCACACTGATGCCAGTGTGGGATTTGTTGAGAAATGCACACAGAGGGCATCTTAGAGATGCCCCCTGCATACCAGCCCAACTTCTAGTGCTAGGCTGACCGGTCTCTGCCAGCCTGCCACTTCCAGACCAGTTTGTGGCCACATGGGGTGAGTGCCTTTGTGCACTCTGTGGCCAGGAACAAAGGCTTTCCTGGGTGGAGGTGCTTCACACCCCTCCCCTGCAGGAACTGTAACACCTGGCGGTGCGCCTCAAAGGCTCAAGCCTGGTGTTACAACTCCCCAGGACACTCCAGCTAGTGGAGATACCCGCCCCTCCGACACAGCCCCCACTTTAGGGAGCAAGTCCTGGGAGATAATGAGAAAAGCAAGGAGTAGTCACCCCCTCAGCCAGGTCCACCCCTAAGGGGACCATCTTGCTTTGGAGTGTTTAGCCCAGTAGGTATATGGATGTGCCCCTCCCTTCTTTCACAGTGCTGAGCCCATCAGAGATAATTTATTTTCATGGTGGCTGTTGATGGTGGGCATGAGTTGTTTTTGACACCTCATTGTTAAGGTTCTTTGAAGGTGTCAGTTGCGGTAGCAAACCTTCTCTGCGACAAGCCATGTATGTGCTTAATGAAACATCTGACTACAGTTGCAACACTTTATACATGCCCTGCTGTCACAGGAACTTCAACTTTTTGAGTAGCGAGAAACTCTGGTCCTTGCATGCAGCAGTTGGACCAGGGTGCAAGGCCTCATGGTGATGGTGGCTGTTCCCTGGATGAGAACAAGCCTATCTTCTGCACTTGTTGCCTTGCTCCTCAAGACCATGTTCCCTAAGCATCCTTGCTTTCATGCGGGGGTACCTGCAGCACCCCTATTCGACGGTCAGTAAGTGGGCTGTTTGTCTTTTTGTGGCGAGATGCAGACTCTCCTTGGAATCTGGTCTCAAAATAATTTGTCTAATTTAAGGCAATAATGCCAACTAAAGTGCACAGAAACAGAATGGGTGTGGCTGCAGTGTGCTGCTGCTCCTGTTCTGTTGCATGTAGTGAAAATAGTGCTAAATGCAGGGTTAGACTTGTCTAATTATTCTGCGGAATCTAACATACTTTTGATGTAGCATTGCACGATTAAGCTGCAGCAAACTATGTAAGTTATGCACACCCCTAGTCTTGAGCTCAGCTTGAGCTAGAATCTTTATTTTAAGCTACCTGTATGTGTGCAGATGGAAATTCACAGAAATGAGGATTTTTTCACTTTTCACCCACACGTTAGATCAGGTAGCTAGAACAGTAGTCTTCTAGCTGATGATGCCACTGATTTGGACATCTAGAGCGGTGCATGTGGAAGATTGGGTAAAGGTCTGTTTCTGTTTCTTGGTAGCTGTTGGCGTTAGTTGCCTGATTATGGATAGTAAACAGGCCAGTATACTACATACATAGTGCCCTGTTCCTACCCATTGTTCCAGCCCACACAGGAGGCACAGTACAATACTGAATGAGGGACAAGCCAGAAAAACGAAATAACCTCTTTTTTAAGCAGCACAGCTATCTCATTTGCTTAAGACATCTTGGGGACTTTCAGAAAGTTGTGCTAGGAATACATTCCGCCTGTTGATTACCATTGGCTTTGTAGTTCCAAACTCACATTTCTGGCTTTCTATTTGCTGGCTTTATTTGCTTTAGGCTTTCTAGGTTCAGTTTGTCCCTACTGTTTCCTAAATCGTGTTTACTGTATTCTTCCACTAACTCCCTTTGTATAAATAGGCCTTTAAATCTTGTTCTGATCTTGTCACACTTGATGTGCATTCAAAGACCGAGGTCAGGCGCTTTGTTCCGAGGGTACCTGTTTATTTTTATTTCTCTGACTTTAAAGTGAGAGGATTTATGTTACAATCTTGCTGGATAATGGGGATAGGAAAGAGTTTTTTTCTAGCACATGACAACATGTAAATGAACTGCATAAGTATTTAAAACTTCATCAGAATTAGGAGCACAAGTGAAGCACATTTTTTTTCTTTTTTCTGATCTGTGTTGGAAACAAATACTTAAATATGATCAAAACAAATCATTACATAAGGTGGTGCAATTTCCACACATCTTCGTTTGCACACTGTATAGTTTTATTAGTAAAACTGTATTTCTGTGCAAATGTGATGGGTCATTTCAATTGAAAACATGTTGTTTGAAATGTCAGTGCACCACTATACCGTGCATACTCTGCTCTACACCACTGCACTCTACGCTGTACCACTCCACACTACTCTGCATCACTCCACTTTACACCACTTCACTCTGTGAAACTTCACGCTACGCTTCTCTACTTTATCCTGTATCACTCTACTCTATGCCAATGCACTCTTCGCTACTCCAGTCAACACCACGGCAATCTACACCACTCCAGTCTAAGCCACACCAATCTACTCTGCACAACTCCACTCTGCGCCACTGTACTCTACGTCTCTCTGTAACTCTGCACTCTACGCCAATACACCCTACACCAATGCACTTTACTCTGTAACACTCAACTATATGCCTTTGCATTCTACGCCAATCCGCTGTACCCCGCTCTAATCTACTCTGTTCCACTGCACTGTGCCACTGCGCTCTACACCACTTTACTCTACGTCATTACACTTTATGCCACTCTACGCCACTCCACTCTCAAACAATCTACTCTATGCCACTGCACTCTCCATCACTCTACTCCACTCTACACCACTCTAGTCTTAACCACTACACTCTACACAGCTGCACTCTATGCCACTGCACCCTGCATCACTGTACTCTACGCCACTGCACCATATGCCACTCTGCTCCTCTGTACTTTGACACTCTACTCTGCACTCTCCACCACTGAACTCTATGCCACTCTGCTCTGCACTACTTCACTCTATGCTGCTCCATTCTATGCCACTGCACTCTGTAGCACTAAACTCTACTCTGTACCACTCTGTGCTATTTTACTCTGCACCACTATACACCAGTGCACTCTATGCCACTCAACTCTACTCTGCATCCTATGTCACTGCACCCTATTCCACTCACCCTACTCTGCACTGATGGCCTCTGCATCACTCAACTCTACTCCACTCTGCACCACTCTATGGCACTCTACACCACTGCACTTTATGCCACTCTACCCTGCGCCTCTTCACTCTGCACCACTTCGTGCCACACCACTCTGAACCACTGCACTCTACTATGCACCACTCTAATCTACGCCACTGTATTCTACGACGCTGTATTGTATGCCGCTGACTTCAACGCCACTGCACCCTGCGCTACTATACTCTGCGACACCCCCCACCAATGCACTCTACCCCAGTCCACTCTACTCTATACATACTCAATGCCATTCTACATGACTTCATACTATGCCACTCCAATACACAACACTCTCTGCCACTACACAACACTCTACTCCAGTCACCATTCCACTCTACAACACTCCATGCAGCTTTCCTCAGACTTTCAAGACCCACTAAAACCGGCTCACAGTCCACAGTTTGGGAAACAATGCTTTAGGTTCTTTTTGTTTTTTTCATTTCTACTTTCCATCGTTCCTTTCTTCACAATTTTTCTCTCATTCCCTTTCTTTCTCATATATCCTCCTCCTTTCCTTCCAAATTCTGTTTGCCTCTTACTTTATTTACGATTGTCATCATTCCCTTTTCTCTCTGTTACGTGCCCGGGCCCTCTGTGTGATGGTATCTCTTTCCTGCAGGCTGTTTCAGCTGTCCTGTGTCCCACTGAATTAAATTAGTAAGTTCTTTGAAGAACAGCTGAATCTGATCCAGCAGCATCCGCTGAAGCCTCACACCCTTGCTTAGCATGGATCCAGTACTGACAGGTTGTCATTGTTGGTGCATTGGCCGAGAAGCTCTTCTTCCCACCTCGGGATCAGAAACCAAAAAAAAGCTGGTGAGACACCATCACTATTCTCACCAATAGAGGTCGACCAGATATTTGGACTTGGTGAAGAGTGTAGTAGTCAGATTCATTTATTCACAAATCAATGACATTATACCATAAACAATTATAAACACATGAACAACTTAACACTAAATCAAACTCCAAACCGAATAAAGTTTCAAAGCTTTATTACAATCCCAAGCTCAATGTAACATATATGGTGTGCAAAACTAAATTATAAACATACATGAAAATCATAGGCTGACCGAAACGTCTAAAGAGATTGAACCTACTAAACATCAATACTGTTAAACACTCCAAGATAATAACACAGATTAGCAGCAACACAACATGCACATTGATATCAGATTTCAAAGCAGATGATGGTGATATCAGTAAATCATCAAAATAAAAATTTAACAATCAATTTTCAGGTTACAGGGCTGGGCCATTCCTTTCATTACCCCAAATTCAGACTTGCATGTGTGGGAATGGGCTAACATGTGGGCAAAAATAAAGAAGAGACAAAAATGATTTGTAGAAATCATCTAGCTAGGGTTACTCTCTGTCAAAATATGCTCGTGAGCTGAAAAGGAAAACAAGAAGCCACATTTAGTTATACCTCTCCTCATGAGACAGGTGAGAGCAATACTTCATCAGCTACAACAGCCACTTTCTTCCGATGTCAGTTGACAGCATCAGGACAGTGCAAAACACGGGCTACACACAGAACAAGTCAGCAATTCAGAATAAATTGGGCATATTAGTACTGAACAGCATAAAGAAATAGGGCAATTAAGACTAAGAGGAAACTCATCAGGAGACTTGAAGATGACAGACGGTGACCGCAGCAGACGTAAGAAAGGAACAGAAGGACTCTGACAAAGGTTCTGGACACATTCGAGGCAGGAGGAAACCCACACAAACTTACTCTAACACAAGCTAATACTAAGTTTCCAAAGTTCCTTTCTAATTAGAAAAACTTATGATCCGATCCATTGTTCCTTCAGGTGGACTCATTTCTACGTACAAGATTCAGTGTCCAGTGGCTGCAGATGGCACCATCAAGTTTGCAACTATTCAGGATTTTCTCAGCAAAAGTGCATTGTCATTTCAATGATTTCACACCGTTCCAACAAAATATTACATTTTCTAGATGTTTGCAACATCAGTGACTCTCTCACGATACACAAAATAAACTAATACATTTTGCATGGGAATCTTAAGTTTCCTGTCTCGTTCGACAACTTGAACAAATATTGTTTCATAGTTTATACTAAAACATGTTCTTCACCTTCAATACAATAGGACATTCAACATCACATCAACAACCTAGGGAAAAAATTCAGGTCAGGAAGAACAGAATAAGTAAGTAATTTTCCTCCACTGCTGCAAATTGAATATTTCAGGCCTAGTCAAGCTAAGCAAGCCTTAATACACATTAATACAATTAATACATTAATAAAACTTATTGCGCACCTTGCAATTCAAATCAAATATGCAAAGCAAATCCTTTAATTGCGAATACTACTTATGACTATTTTAGAACTGATTTAAACATACATTTATTTTTCTGCACACATGTAACTTAAAATCCATCTAAATCAATATAAGTACAATTACTTCATATTCATTTATTACTTCCGTTCTAGTATTCATCTTAATAAGAACACTCTTAACATTAACTCACATTAGTAATTCACCTAACATAAATGCAAAAACGTTTTCATGTTAAAACATAATGTCTAAATACGAATGGTGGCCTCATGGTGCACCATAATTCAAATGTGCACTTCTTACATTTCTACGTTATTTTCTCTGTTAGGCATTTCAAATGCAGGTTAATTTGTCACCACATGCTAACTTCTATGCCACTAACATATTAATAATATTCGATCTCTTTCATCATGAATGTGGTCCATCATGTATGGAAATATGCTTATAGGTCAGATAAGTGTGTAAGGAGACAGTGAAACCTGGAGTTTGAAAAATGTGCATAAGTAAAGAAAAAAATCATTACTGGAGCCTTCCAAAGTCAAATACATTCCCACTTCAAACTACATGCTCACTGTAATTTCATTCAAATCAGACCTTGTGTTCTTTTACTTGATGTTGCAGAAGTTTTCTCAAACTAATGTAGCCGCTACAGTATTCAAATAAGTAGCAGTCTACAATTGATACTGATATCTATTTGCATGCCAGTTTTGATACAAATCTCCACTTGCTTCCTGCGCACAGATGAAATACTGTAGAAATGGAAAACGAGAAATGGAAAATTGACAGTCGATGCATAAAAAGTCGGTTGCAATCAGTGGTGTTCACTGAAAGATATGCCCGATGAGGCCTCAGTTAATCTAACTTCAGCTCAGACTGTATGCGGCATCTTGTGACTGCATGGATGAAACTGTTAGTACCTGGGAAGTCACTTCTGCCTCCCTTGATGTTTGATCATATGTTTCTAATTCAAAGGAAGCTGACACCTTAAAAATAAAAGAATAAGCCAGTCTCTTCCTCCAACACCTCTGCATCTTTTTTCGGGTTTTTCCAGGTTTTAGAGATCCAGATGCACAGCGAAACATCCAGTAATTTCTGACACCAGACAGCCCCAATTTGAAAAGGCACGACTTCCTCTATGACTCCTACCATGCTTCTGTCCTCCCTTGTGGGTAGAAGTATGTAATCTCAGCATTTGACTCTAGGAATTTCAGAGCTCCTGGTAAAATTACATGTTGCCATTTGGGTGCTCACAATGTTTTTTTTTTTTTTTTTTTTTTTTTTTTTTTAGCAACAAGTAATGGGGCTATTTATTGCCACATAGGGCTCTTATGTGGTCATTTGTGATGATACCTTACAGCACCTTCCGTGGTGCCCTTAATGTTGCCCTGGTCTTCTACAGTCAGGCATGGGCGAGCAGGTGGTATGCTTTTTGTATTCATCATCAGATTCTGGTGTAGTTATTTTAAAACCTAAGCCTTCAAACACCAAAAACAGTTGCATGGAGTAAATACATTTTTTATTTTTATTTTGATAATGTTCCGAAAAACAGGACCTTGGACTCATTACAAGAATATTTGGCAGAATTACATCTCCCATTTTTTCACAAAGGGGTCAGCTCTCATACGATTTTTGGCTTGTTGCCCTTAGTGGCATGCTACATAGGGTGACCAGATTTTGAGGAGCAAAAACCAGGACAGGTCAGACATAAAAGAAGGACTAACAACTTTACTCTCACTTTTATATCAGGCCTGTCCCATTTTGTTGCGTAGCTTTGTGAATGTGTGCCTATACATGTGTGTTCAAACACACACACATACTTACACACATTTACAAGACTACATATATAAAATTAGCTATGGCTTGACCTCCCATCCTGCACCCCCAACCCGCCCCCCACACACCTCTCTCTGCTCCCCACTCCGTCTCTCTGCTGCCTGACAGTAGCAGGGACTGTGCTGCCTGACAGTAGCAGATACATCACTTTAATTATTTCATACTTTGTAGGCGTCTTTATCCTATGCTTCCCTAGATGATCTGACCTTTGTCCCAAAAACCGGGACATTTATTTAATAATCTGACCTTTGTCCCAAAAACCGGGACATTTATTTAAAATTAAGAGAAGCGTCGGGACACCGGGACAGTCCTCTAAAAACCGGAACTGTCCGGGGAAATCCGGGACGTCTGGTCACCCTAATGCTACAGTGATTTCGAAGACACACATGCAGCCTTTCTAAAGAATTGGTAATGATGGGAACTTTCCCCAAAATACCATCTTGTAGTGTTGGAAATACTATTATAATTGGGTAGCCCAAGACTGCATGCTTTCTGTTTCAGACTCACAGGATTTTTTCCCTACACCAGTGCACTATCCACAAAGCATCAGTATCGCGCAACATCCTAGGAGTGGGGTCTGCCATAGTTTCTCCAAGGGGTCTTAGTAAATGCTGCAAGTGTCCTTCTTTAGGACAGTGATTGATCCCCTGTGGCCAAAGTCTACCCTGATCCGCATGTGGGGAGTCTTATGCCGAGTTGCACAAAGTTTGGGGAATAGTGCTGTCATAATGGAGAGCTGTATAGATCTGCACAACTCATTCATACAACATGTTGGCACGGCATGGTTGATTTGGGCAGAAGAACTTCAGGGGCACCTGCTTACCAGTGCCAACCCAATTTCAGCTACTGAGGGCAATCCAAAAGGCGCTAATTTGAATGTGTCAGTATTATAATATTAAATATACTTTGATTTGTGGCATATATGTTGCAGAGAACTACCCACTGGAGCAACTGAGCTCCTTAAATAGCCCTGCATGGTGGGAGCAATATCAAAACAATGCTAGAGGCAACAAAGGGCACTTATATGCCAAAAATCTGATAGGGGCATCTAGTTGCAGATTCCTTACCTTAGAATTTCCCCAGGCACCAGTCTTGTCTCGACCAGATAAGGAGATACGGGAGCTAAGTAACTTGGGGATGTTTCAAGTAAAACATTGGAGTAAATTTAATTTCCCCTGTAACTTGCATGGGAGTGGAGGACATTTAAAGTAGAGGAAAGTTTAAATAATGATGATGTTGTATTCACCCAATTCAGGAGTGTTGGCATATATGGAGAACCCATAGAGAGTGCCTTAGTTACATGCACTCCTGGATTATAATATGAACATTTTCTTTTTTTTCCGAAATGCCCAGAGCACAGTGCTTAATTTGTGCTTGTTGTTTCTGGTGCTGAGCACCGGCACTTTTATTCGTCTGCCTAAAGCATTTACTGCGAGCAAAAGACACATATGGGGGGAAGACAAAAACGGGAAAGCGTCACAATGTGAGAAAGCAGAAAGCTGCAAGAGTGAGCTGAAGGGGCAGGGAGTGGCTTTAAATGGATTAAAGGGGCCCGAGATGGCTTTAGGATTACGCTGCCTCAGTATTCCGTGTTAGCACGTTTAAATGCAGCAGCCGTGAGTTTAAGTGGAGGGCTTTGGGCACCGGCACGTTTTTAGTTACAAATTAAGCACTGCCAGAGCAGTAAGAGGATAGGGGACCCTAGCAGCATGACCAAGCGCCTTGGCACCTCTGGCCAATAAACTGAACCTTCTAGGAATCAAATGGTAACCACAGAACGTTGAAAGGCAAAGGGTCCCTGGAACTAGCCCCCCATCATGCCTGGCCAAACTAACCACGGTTGAGATGTAAGCTTGTGAAAGATCCTGAAGTTGACAAAGGGGCGATTATTGGTAAGGCATGGGGGAACAATGGGCCAAGCACGGCGCATTATTGACACATCTAGATCACTGAACACTGCCATGATTGGATCACTATTTAACAGTTTCTGGGCCATGTGTTTGCCAAGATGCCTCCTTGTTGTTTGTCCTGCTTGTATCTTAAGCAGCTTAACTTCGAAAGGTATGGTTTACCATTATATTGTATAGTATCATTTCCATAGCACTTTCCTATCGGTTGATAAAGACTTAAATTACATTCCAGGTGAGTCATATATTTTGCCCTATATGTCTATTAGGAGCCCCCTGTGTTGTGATTTTGCTTAGTTGATCATGAGACTTCATCTCTGTGCTGAGGAGGAGCTCCCACCCGGGTTAAGTTTTTGAGTGAGAGGAATGATCAGGCGTGGGACCACATTTGATCTTAGCTTTCTCCTTTGGTTGGTTGATATGGGTTTAGATTGTAAGAAGATTGGTCTGCCCCGTTAATCACCTTTTGTGCAACACAAAGTGCATTGAAGGATGTGCTTCTGGCAACAGTGAACTGCTTTCAGAGCAGGAGTAATATGGCCCCGTCTGTTTAAATTGAGAACTTGTCTGACTCATGGGACATCGAGATCGAAGATGAGCCCCACAAGTGTCTGGCTTAATTTGTGGAGGGCCCCAGCCAGTCTGAGATGCAGTAATCGGCTAGGCCAGAGTTTGAGAGTCTAGCATTTGGCGTCCCTCAGGAAGCTTATCTTAGTCTGATTATGTTTAGTGTTTATGTGGCACTGTTACACAGATTCATCACATCTTATGCGCTATATTTGATGTCTTATGCCGATGACACGCAGATCACCCTTAATAGTGGGGATTCCTGACTGTCTTAATTGAATTTCTTCAGTTGTATTAAGGGGATAGCAGAGGGAATGGCCTACAATTTTCTAAAGTTAAACTCTAACAAAACTGATGATTCGATGTTAGGATGTGATCACATGGTATGCACCAAAGACTGGGGGCCAGCAGTACTTGGTGATTGTTCTTCCCCCGTGAAATCCGTTAGAAATCTCAGATGTCATTTCAATGAAAAACTGGACAGCAAAACACAGAAGGATAAGTTAACTCCTACCTGCTTCAGCCATCTGAAAATGTGGGGAAAATACTACAGATGTTGCCAGAAGAGAATAGATTTACAGTAATCAAAGCAACTGTGGGTTCTTTCTTAGATTACTGTAATGTCCTTTACCTAGCGCTACCTAACGGCTCTACATGAACGCCAACAAATGCAGAATATGATAGTGAGATGTATGTTTAACCTGCCTCTGTATGTTTCTGTAAGCCACCAGCTGCATTCGCTGCTCAGCAATAAGAGAATCCGTTAATAAAAATATTATGCATATGTCACGAAACAATTCATGCTATTGTGCCAGTATTCATCAATGATTTTGTCTCCAGAGATATTCCTGTGAGGGAATTTAGATCGTCAATGGAGAGTCTACTGGCCCCTCCTAGAATCACGAAAGAGAGATCTGACAGACGGCGATTTTATTTGGCTGCCCACTCATGGAATTGACTCCCTCAGGGCCTTCGATTTATCAGCAATTATATGATCTTCAGAAAAAAGCTTATTTCGAGCCCAATGAAGAGCCCACTTGCGTGGTTCAGATGAGATATTACTAGGGCTAGAGAGGCATCTATTCTGTGTGAATAGCCTAGGTAGAAGAAGATACTTTGAAAGTATTTGCATTGTAGTGAATGTGTCTTTCGTCACTTTAAACTGAGATCCTAACAAGAGCTTTTAGTTCAAGATCATTCCAAAGTTTTTCACTACTTTAGGTGGTGTCAGTAGCTGTCCTATTTCGAGAGGCCAGGTGTATAAAAAGTTATAATTTAGCTATGGTCCACAGGTGAGCATTTTTATTTTAGAGGAGTTAAGTTTGAGGTGGCTTTTTTCATCCACTGTTTGACATCCATAAGACATTCACTGAGTCCAGACATCTTGTGATTGAAAGGTTGTTCCCATTTTAAGATCATTGGGGTATCATCACCATAGCTGTAGCAAGTGAGATTGAATCATCTCAAAAGATGAGGAAGAGGAGCTAGATAAATGTTGAAAAGTAATGGTGCAGGTATAGATCCATGAGAGATGCCTGCTTGTATAGCGTAGGGTGAGGATGTGCGTGGTGGCAGAGAGATAATTTGGTTTCTGTCCATAATGTAGGATTTTGTTCCTTTCAGTACATCACCCTGATTAAAAGCCCTTTGGGCTAATATTTGGTGGTCACTTTTGTCAAATACTGATGATAAGTCAAGTGGAAGAAGAGCAGCCACACCATTAGTGTTTACAGGTTTCTTGAGGATCCAGATAATGCGGATTGAGTGCTTCTTCTTGGCCTGAAAACATTTTGTTCCTTGATAGGAGTCTGTGTTGTTCGGTGAAGGATGCCTTTACGATAAGCTTAGCTAAGTAGTGTCCATTTTGGTGTTAGGCTATATTTGCCGGGTTGGTCTGGCCAAGTCCCATCTCTTTAGTATAGGTTTACCAAAGGATATTTTTGGTTTGTATGGAAATTTGCCCATTGAGCGGGAGGAGTCAACTCTCTGTTGCTGGAATTACACAGGGGATTCTAGTAGCATGGTTTTGAAGATGTTTTAATGGCTAGCATCGTCAAGGGAACCTGCCAGATGTGTGCCCTTTATTGGGTTATGAACCTGCCAGATGTGTGGCTTTTATTAGGTTATTAGATTCCTTTTCCGTCAGTAGGTTAAAGGAGCACAGGTCAGGTTGTGTTTCTTTGGTCACTGTTTTTGAGTGGAAGGGAGATAATTGATATTTGTTGCTTGCCTTTCAGTGACAGTAGGATTCGAGGTTGGCAGCTTTTTCAATGAATTGTTTCGCTTAAGCATCAAGAGTTCCTGAAAGTGCTTTACACTTGTTTGGGCACAGGTAGAGTTCATTCATTGACAATTTTGTGTAGGTCTTTGGTGTGGAATGCAGCCTCAGTGGTGCTTTGAGTTCAGTGGAATCCTTTTGGCTTTTTGGATTTTTAAATTTTGGTGCTATGTATTCTGCACTCGTTTTTGTGGTTACTTTTTGTCATCAGAGTTTGATATTTTTCTGCATTTTCTTTCGCGGAGTCTGTCCCAGTCTTTTAAAATGTTTGATCACAGTTGAATCACCCAGCCTTCTTTTTGTTGGGTGATCAACATGTTGTTTTGAGGGGAATCACCCTGTCAAATGCACAAGTTACCCGTTGATGGATTTTACTGACAATAGTGTTTCAAAAGGCAAGGAAGGAGTTTTTTGTGTTGAGTTTAATTCAGGGTTTTTACATGGGCTGGGACGATATTGAGTTGTGGGCGAGCTTAGTTTATCAAAGGAAGGTTTAAATTGAATGACGCTGTGATGACTTCATACGTTTTTTGTGGTTGATATTAGGCATCTTTACCTGAATATGGCATCTAGTGTGTGGTACACTAAGTTGGTCCAGCTAATAAATGAAGGTGAAATGCTTCAACGTTGATTATACCGCATATCAGGTGTTATCCTAGTTTATCAGACCATATATTGGGTTCCCCAGGATACAGATGTTCTTGTATTCGTCCATTTCCTGTTTTTCTGTTCATTGATGCTTCCGACCCGGTATTAAAGGTGCCTGCCTTGTTTTACAGGAGGAGCAGGCCTCCACTCCTGTCATCTCTGTGGCTCCCCCTTTATCCAGGCCGCTCGGCGGTCCCGCCAGCTCGAGTCAGTCCTGCCTCGCTTCTTCTTTACCTGCTAGCCAGTCCTTCTCCCCCCTCCTAGCTCTTTGGCGGCTCTGCCTCTGCCCTTGATGGATTTGTGAATGACTGAATCTCATCCCTGACCACGCTGGAAATCAAGATCCTTTATGAAGCCATTTGCCAAATACCGATTGGCACTGAGGACAGATTTCTCATATTACATAGAATTTTAAAAGGGAGTTCTGTAAAATTGTAAATAATTTTTCAATATTCTGCTAATGGCATTTAGATTTTTTTAAACTTTAAACTAATAAAATATTTGGTCCCGATGGAGCCTAGCCCATGTGTGAGCTGCAGGTGATGAACGGTGTCTGAAACTTAATTTGTGTCAACGAGAAAGACTTTCGATGACCCCCACACGTTCATTCTCCGAGAACACTCAGAAATATTATCTCATACAGTGCAATAGGAATTTAATTTTATTTTATGACTAGAACATAAACAGCTGAAAATGATATTTAAAATTGCCTGTGTGTTTGAACCTTAACTGGAGAATCTCTAGCTATTTATTTAATAAAAGGTTCAATGTCATGCAAGCTTCTCTTCAAAGATGCTGTTCTTGGTAGATGTGTGAATATATCTTGTAAAAATTTGGCTTACTAGTTGAGAGTGGTGGAAGGCCAACTCAAATTATAAAAGCAGTCCTTGTCAGGGTGAACCACAAAATTCACTAAATTAAAACCTGTCCTTAACTCTCTGGTAACCTGCCACTAATCAGTCAGGCTTAATTTAGAGGCAATGTGTAAAGTATTTATACAGCATTGAAAGAGTTATAAAGTGCAAAAAACCACAAGCGATGTCCAACACAAATTTATATAAATAGAGAAGATTTTAAGAAATTAAGTTACACAAAAAACGATCAATAACCAATCAACAGAACCAGAGATATTAATTTTCAAAGGTTTAGCTAAAATAGCACCAAATAGCACAGAGCGCCACTCGCTGTTATTTCGTCATACTAGACCAGGGGAAAGTCACAAATACAGGTCAACCACGATGAAACGAGGGTCGGATGCAGGGACTAGGTTACTCCAGCTGAAGAGTTGCCTTCTGAAGTCTGGCTCGAAGAGTTCAGTCCATTGGTAGGGGCCTCAAGGACAATGCTGTCTGTGCAAGGAGCAGGTCGAATGTCGCTGTAGCATGAAGACCCGGTTGTTGCTTAAGCTCTGCATTGGTTGATCATCGCGGATGGCACAAAGTGTAAGTCTTGCATTGCTGGTCATCAAAGACAGTCACTGTTTGGATGAAGAGCAGGCCCTGCTGTGTATTTGCATTGGAGGTCATCACTGGCATTCGATCCTCGGTGCAAAGCGGTCACTTCGAGGTCACGGGGAGGCCAATCTTCAGGATTTTCACCATTTGTTGAGGAGGAGTTCATAGTGAGTCCAGCCAAAGGTCCACTTTTTAAGGGTCTAGGCTCATTCTGGCAGAGGCCAGCAGCAGGGCTCCGGTAGTTCCAGTTGTTTGGAAGTTGCAGGGAGGCCTCTAGAAACTTGGATCCCTGTATATCACACAGGTGGCCAGCCAGCTGACCCTGGAAGTCAGTCTGGGTAGCCTGGGATCAAGGCAAGCAGGTGCAATCTTCCTTCTTCAAACAGTAAAGCTGTCTTCCTGGCAGTAGGGCGGTCCTTCTTCTGAATCTTCCACAAGTGTTCTCAAGGGAGCATCTGAAGGTCCCACTTTTATACCTGGTGCCAGGCTTTGTGTGAGGAAATTCCCTGACCTATCCCCAAAAATGGTTCTGGTCAGTTCTTCCTCTTCATCTAGTGCTGCTTCCAAAGTGTCTAGGGTGGCAAAGGCAAGGGCAAGCCTGGTGTCAGGCTTCCTTTTTCTGTGATGCTTTTATTTGGTTGCTCCAGATTCAGTAGCAACCACAGAACTGAAACCACACTCCTAACTGCCATGGATGACATCCGCTCTCTACTGGACCTTGGCGAAACAGGCCTCATCCTCCTTATCTTCTCCGCCTCCTTTGACACTGTCTCCCACACCACCTTGCGCACCAGACTACACAACGCCGGCATCCGTGGCAAAGTCCTGGAGTGAATCCACTCCTTCCTCACTGGCCGAACTCAGAGAGTCAGGCTCCCACCTTTTACCTCAAAGCTGACAGAAACCAGATGCAGAGTTCTTCATGGATCCTCCCTGAGCCCCAGACTTCTCAACCTTTACATGACCCTGCTCGCCGACTGTATGTGAGACAGCTGCCTAGCTGCCTGAAGCTCCCGATACATGCATACAAGGCCCTTCACAACTTCGAACCTGCCTACCTCAACCACCGCCTCTCCTTCTACACACCCTCCAGGTAACTCTGCTCTTCTCAACTGGCCCTTGCTACCATCCCCACAATCCGGAAGAACACAGCTGGGGGAAGAGTCTTCTCCTGCCAGACGACCTGGAACACAATGTCGCTCCACCTCAGGCAGCCCCCCTCGCTGGCGCAGTTCAGGAAGGACCTCAAGACTTGGCTCTTTGACTGACCGCGTTCCCCAGCTAGCGCCTTCAAACCCCCCAGGTGATAAGTCACGCTTTATAAATGCTGATTGATTGTGATGCAGGGAGAGCCTTTGATGTGTACTCGGGCAGGAGACAGCCCCTCCCCAAACATTCTCTCACCTAGGCTTCCTTTGTCTCACTGCCTGGAAGCAATACACAACCCACAGCAGGAGAGCCATTCACTGTCATGTGACCCAGGACACTGGCAGAAAGGCACATTTAGTTTAGGGCAAAAAAATGCCTATTTTCTAAAACGTTTTCAGAATAGTAAATTAAAATCTAACTTTACCATTAAAGATGATTTTAAATTACAGTTCATTAGAGTGTAAACACAATTTCTCTATCTGTTCCAAATCTGAAATTAGCACTTAAGTGTAATTAGGCAACGCATTGTTAATCTATGGCAGAGATTGCCTTTAGGAAGTTTCACTGTGAGGACATTCGAAACTTAAATTGACATGTCCTATTACCTAACTACTATGGCCCCTATCCCATGAGCCCCTGCTTTAGGGAAGACTTATAAGTAATAAAAAGGAAGATTTATGCCTGACAGAAAGTTTATTTTTCCAGGTCGAAATGGCAGTTTAAGACTTCACTACAGGCTGCAGTGGCAGGCCCGATAATATGCTTTACAAGGCTACTTTAGTGGGTGTCTTAAAGGATGCTGCTGTTCTCTAGTA
This sequence comes from Pleurodeles waltl, assembly GCF_031143425.1. Classification (NCBI taxonomy): domain Eukaryota; kingdom Metazoa; phylum Chordata; class Amphibia; order Caudata; family Salamandridae; genus Pleurodeles; species Pleurodeles waltl. The sequence goes on along the minus strand of NC_090439.1, from coordinate 1,068,376,292 downwards.
GCGTTTAATTTCTAGGCCCTGGGTATATGTAGTACCATATACTAGGGACTTACAAGTAAATAAATGTACCAATCAGGTGTATGCCAATTGCACCTTGTTTAAAGGAGAGAGCACAAGCACTTAACCACTGATTAGTAGGGGGAAATGTGCATAGAGTCCTAAAAACCAACAAGAACGGTTTCAGCAAAGGAAGAAGGTGACCTTGCAGAAAGGGCCAGGTCAAACACAACTCTACAATTATTCTAAAATTAGCAGTACCGACAGTCTTTCACACATTGCCCTAGCATATTTTGATATACTGCAAGCCTATGTTAGACGCTGCATATCAGCTTTAGCTCTACCCCCGTGCAGAATCATGCATTTTGTTTATTTTCTCTACTGTAGGCTTACTTTTCAGTCAAATCTAATTTCTTGTACATAACTATGGCAACAGCTTTCTAGTGAATGGATTAGATGTCAGTTGTTTCCAAGAAGATGTATGCTCATTTACCTCAGGAAGTGCACGCTGGAAGGTTAAATAAATAGCAGTCAGCAAGAGAGGGATAGTTGGGGAAGTGTAGTTGTATAGTTCTTTTATCAGTGGGGCTTCACAGATCTCTCTTGCTCTCAGATCTCTCACAGTTATCCCTCTGTGTCCCCTCCACTATTCCCCTCCCTCTCAGTGTGACTGGTATTTGTGACAAATTTACGCAGAACTCTCAAGTTTCCCAGCTCCATATGTAAGTAGCTCATCCAGTTCAGATTTTTTCTTTTCACTGGGGGAATTGTTGGCCTCTGTTTATAATGAGATCAACAGGAGTGCAAATATCAGAAAGCACATTAGAAAGGCATTGACTGGAAGAGATATTCACACATGGACTTTAGACACTTGGGGGCTTGGGCCAGTTTTGATGTTAGCAAGAGTGATATCACCTATTTATTTAGAATTTTCAAAAGGCTCTGTGTGTGTCCTTTTGGTTACTTCAGAGGGCAGCCTGGCTGGAGTCTGTGCAAGTCTATAGAAGGAATGGAGGAGCTAGAGGTCATTAGGTGAAGTAAGGGTGCTAGTTCAATATGCTTTAGTCACCACACTTGCGGCTGTGGGATGTACTTAAATGCAAGCCCGTCATTTTCAGGCTTTTCCTGAAACGTGTAGTTTATTTAGACACTGAGACTTATGTTTAGTGAGTTCCACAGTCCCTGTCTCTGGACTCACAAACGCCTGCCTTCCTATGTGTTCGTTTGAGGTCTTTGCCATTGTTGATCATCAGTAGAGGCTGGTGTCAGGGAAAAGGGTGAGGGGTGTTGGGGGTGCAACAATAAAAATACAAAAAGATAAAAAAAGAACTCACCTGCCACCTGCCGCATTGCCATTCTTCTGCTCCTCTGGCTCCACTGCAGCACAGGTTCCCAGACTCCTCTGCGGCCAATCCAGATGCTGCTCTCATGTTGCTGGCAGCATGAGAGAAGCACCGAGATTGGCCTGAACGGGATGGATTTGTGCTCCCACGGGGACTGGGAGCTTGTGCCTGCTGTCGCCAACCCAGCAAAACAGCTGAATTGGAGACATCTCAGTGCGCATGTCGGTTTGGCCGTCCTAAGACGGTCAGCCAAACCCACATGCGCACTTGCAGCAGTGCCACCACTCCTCCTCCATGCCTGTCATCACGATGACCCTGGTGAAGAAATGTAAAATTATAATAAACTTGTTTTATTATCTATCTTTTTTTTTGAAGTTTTGCATTTGCTGGTGAGGGAGCAATGCTCCTCCGCCATAACAGAGGAGCCGCCGCTGCTGATCATTAGTTTCCCTTGAGTATAAAGGAGTGTAGTCCCGGCAGACAGGCTTGTCAAAGGTATTTGCGGTGCCCAGGTCAAAAACTTGATGCATGGTCCCACTAAACTTGTCTCCTATTTTTTGATAGGTCCCATAAGCACTTTATTCAAAGAATAAAAAAGGGAAAGAACGCGCACAGTAACTATGACATTTAATGCCATCTATTGGTATAGTCAAGTAAGATGCCACATTATTAGTAAAGACAGCAGGCTTCCTTTTAAATTAAAAATCTGTAAGTGTTCCTTCCTTATGCAGTGCGTGGCCCCAAAATTAGTCGAGTCTGATAATAATGCCCTCTCTACTCACCTTTGTGACAGTCCTGCCTCCACATATCATGGTACCTGAATAAGCTTTGAGTAGGGTACAGGTAAAAAGGACTTTTCGTACCATTCTTCAATCAATCAGTAGCGAGCTTTGAAGGCTCCAGGATTAGACATATTTGACCACTTTGTTCTGGAATCTTTAAAGCCTTGTCGTTGCACCTTGAAGTGTGTTTTTCGTCAGCTCCACCCTGTAATGTTTTTGAGAGAGTGACAAGATTCTCCAGAATAGGTTGTTGTCCTTAACCACAGTAATGCCTGAGGTAGGAAGAAGAGTTCAGAAGCATGTATTGCTCTTCAGTTCCTAACTTTCTGTGCTGTGAAAGGTGGTGCTTCTAGGCGGAAGTGTCACTCATTTGGCATTGGGTTCGGGTCTGAACCCCTCAAATCAGGATTTCTGTTTTGTCTTTATTCAGGCAAAGGAAACTATCTTTAATTGAAAAAAATGCATGACCCAGGAGAGATGTTGGCCTGTTTTCTAACTGAAAGTGTTTTAGTATCTGTGGAGACTGACGTGGAACTGTTCCAGGAGCTGCATCGGTGGGCATATGTAGGTTTAAATGAGCTTGCAGGAAAGGGCTGCTTCCAGAGGTAGTCAGTATGACACCTGAGATGTCAATTCCATTGACCCACTTGTGATTTGTTCCTGCAGTTGAAGAGGAAAGACTGGAGGCAATCCAAGCGATATCACTGACTCCAGCACATTCCTGCAGTCTGCTCAGTGGGATGTGATGGTACACGTTTAGAGTATTGATCACTATGAGTCTGTTTTGTTGTTTCCTTTCAATTAATGCATCTTCTGATGCTCAGATCTTATCCAGGGTACTTTGATTTTCTTTTTTTGACCTGAATCTAAACTGGCAACCTTGAATGATGGGATTAAGCTCAAGAGGTCTTGTACAACTTCATGCAAAAAGGATGAGTTGATCAAGGTTGTGTGTCTCTCTCTCTCTCTCTCTCTCTGTCCCTCTCTCTCTTGAGAGAGAGGTGAAAAGTGCTTTATATACACCACCGTTCATCATTCCATGAGTAGTTTGCATGGTTTTGTCTGTATGGCCACCCTTAATTGTACATCTTTGGTCATTAGGTGGAAGTCATGAGGGATGTCATAGAACAATAAGACGACAGTTTGATATTACTTGAGATAGAATCATAGCTTTTGGATATTTGTGGGCCTAGAATGATGTATGGGTCAAGGCTTCCATATCAGTCATCTCCTGATGGATGTAAAAAAAACTCTTGGAGCAGTCTGTTTTTCAAATGACTTTGTGGTTGTCCCACCTATGCCTCTTGCAAACAAAGCTAGCCTTGTTGGCCCTTGAGTTTCTTAATTTGAGATAGCATCTTGTGAATGTTAACTCGCGTAAATCATCATTTGTTAGAGTCTGATGCTAGTTGTTGGAGGCGGCACGTTCTGATTGGCTGAGGGGAGCCCCAAGCTAGGCAGAACGTACCACTCCCGTCAGGGGAGGGTGATTATGCTCACTGTATAACCTGCACTCACCCATGGGTAACTTGGCACAGGGCAGTCAGGCTTACCACAGGGTGATGTGTAAAGCATTGGCACAGCACTTCCACACAACAAATACACTGAGCATCACAAAATAGGCTTTGCACGCATTAGTTAACACAACATGAACATCATGTAAATCTGGGCATAAATCACATTTAGAAATATCACTAGCAGTACTAGGCCTAATTGTGTTACAATGACATAAGCAGTATATACACGCGAGAAAAATATTACTTCCCCTCCTAGCACCCTCAAGCACTGCCAAAATGTTGTCAGCACGATACCCACCCTAGCGAATACCGCAATTCATTATCACACAGTTATAGGATGCACCCCAGTTCACAACAATAGCAGCCATTTATACATACAGAGACATGCAGCACTTTTAAATAGCTCTACGGCCTACACTGCACAGGAAAACCCAATGTCAACTATGATAGTCCTCTGACACCGAAACATGTACAGCAACACCGCCATGCGGTGTTGTCAATCACTAGCAATCACTCCCACTCACTCACTCTGCACTGCTATGCAATGCCATGGATATCAGGCACGCTAGTATAACACACACTCACACACACTCCCAGTGCCCTAATGGGGTGCACTGATATCTGGCAGGTTAATGGTCACTGTGCTTGCAGACCCTTCTGAGTCTAACCCTTCCTCCACCCTCCAACCAGTTCCTACTACCCCACCCCCACAAGCTGGAGATGAGAGCACCCCTTTCCCTATATCCTAGGCCACTTGCGGCCAGAATTACACTAATTCAGGATCCTGGAGAAAAGGTGAAGAGGGAGAGCAAGAGATAACGACTGATCAGGCAACAGTTGACAAATGCAGGTTTGGCCACCACTCGGGAAGTTCACTTAGAGGTCTCTGCACCGTGCCCTCTGTAGTGGGCCCTGGCCTGCCAAGCACAGGGGAGGGTCACTTTGGGACACGCTGCTCATAGGGGAGCCCAGCCAAGACAGACATTCTAATACACAGATAGTTACCAATTCCGCACCTCTCTCACAATGTCTGGAGCTCGATGACTTCACCTGACAATTGCTGTTGCACACAGAGTTATCAATGCCTTACCTCCCTGAAATGAGATTCAACGTCTGGTGCGCAATGACTTGAGTCGCACCGGACAATTTCGATTGGCCACAAAGAATTATCAATGCCGTACCTTCCTGGAGTGAGGCACAATGTCAGGTGCGCAATTACTTAAGTCGCACCAGACAAATCCGGTCACAAACACACGGATTCAAGTTCAGATGTGCCGCATGAGGTACAATGCGGCACTACTCGGGGTACGCACCCACCTCCAAGGGTCACAACCGGTGAATCGGACCCCACACACAATGAGCATGCTGTTGGATGTCACAGAAGAAAAATATGGCACACTTGACAAAAGCAGGCCACTCAGGGTCCCACAACCAGTACATCCCCTCACTATCAACAAGACATTTATGTGTGCTGTGGCCCCACGATGAACGGTCACAAACCTAGAATGCAGGCAGTACTTTGAAGGCTCTGCACCTGGCAAATCTGGACTCAAGGTGCAAAACGTAGTTACATGCTCACACAGCTGCTGTCAGGTGAAGTACAGCAGACGATGTCAGCACTTAAAAGGTCACCACTCTCCAGATGACAGGTAGAAGGTGTAGGTCCCTTGTGGGAATCTTTGATGTCCTGGAGACCTCCACCAGAGAACAGGGGGCAAGCCAACAAGCCCTTTGAGAGCACACTTCAGGGTGCCACAGAGCAGCACCATGTTTGTCCAGGCCAGCCACGATGCAGGAAAAGTGTGCGGTCCCTTCCTAGGGCAGTAATTACTCCTTGTGTATAACAGATTCTTCTGGCAGTGTGCACCTCATGGTCCAGGGCCTCTGCCCACGTCCCTTCAGTGTATCTCTACTTTGCTGCAGTGTGGCACCAATAGTTATATTGTAGTGTGCCTTTGAAGTTGTGGGAGGTTCAGAGGTTCCCCTCTGAACCACAGATGTCGTCCAAATTCCCTTCCTGTGTAAATGGCATATAGGTGCTGAAGAATTCGATGGTGGGAACTCAAACAGGGGGTCTGGACCAGATTCCCCCTCAGCGAGTAGATGTCCTGAACTAGTTGAGAATGAGAACCCACAAGAGTTATATTTTGAAGAGTACAGTTCTCAATGCAGTCTCTTCAGTAGTCAAAGTACAGCCTTTATTCATTAATTCCAAAGTATTCAGGAAAATCAAGTTGAAGATTGTAAACCGAAGAAACAGCCGACACGTGTTTCGCCCTCTATGGTGAGTCCCCCTAGGGCTTTCTCAAGGCTGTAAACAATCAGAGGTAAACCAAGTCAAGTGATGAAGTAGACTAATAAAGTGCTTGGTGAGTTAGAACATTGTGATGAGGCATGCAGAGCCCTTAATGATCTTCAAACATTCTGTCTAAAGTCGTGTCAGAAAGGTGAAAATTAGTGGTGAAAGTAGATGGTCATGTGAATTCCCTAAAAACCAGATTTATTGAGGGAGAGAGAAACAAGCTGGTAATCCCCAAGAGGAAACCCAAATAAGTCCATATTTGCAAAAAGGCAACTGTGCCACGTTTAGTAGGTTAATAGAAAGCCTTAAAAGTGCGCAAAAAAAACACAAGGTCGTAAGGAAATGGAGTTAGTTAGGGTGCTGGCACGCCTAGTTAAGAAATAAAGTGAAGTAGTAGTCATAATGTATCAAGAGAGTCCACAGAATGTATTAGTCCTGCTCTCTAATCCATATGGGGCCAAGGTATCACCGAAATCAAAGACATTCATACCACCAGAGAACAGGGGGCAAGCCAACAAGCCCTTTGAGAGCACACTTCAGGGTGCCACAGAGCAGCACCATGTTTGTCCAGGCCAGCCACGATGCAGGAAAAGTGTGCGGTCCCTTCCTAGGGCAGTAATTACTCCTTGTGTATAACAGATTCTTCTGGCAGTGTGCACCTCGCGGTCCAGGGCCTCTGCCCATGTCCCTTCAGTGTATCTCTACTTTGCTGCAGTGTGGCACCAATAGTTATACTGTAGTGTGCCTTTGAAGTTGGGGGAGGTTCAGAGGGTTCCGCTCTGAACCACAGATGTCGCCCCTAAATTTCAGTCCTGTCTGCCATGGGGCTGTGGAATGCAGATCTTACTCTTTAGTGGGGCCATGATCTGACTTCGAAAGGCCAAATCTCAGAACCACTCACTCTAATCTAGGCAGCCAGGCCCGCAAATGGCAGTGGTCTTCATTCCAGTTGTGTGCCCAAGTTTTATAGCAATCTCTGCGGAATGCACAGATGTGCTCCTCCATCCTCCAGTGTGGACTTGAGTCGAATTAAAAGGCACACAAAGCGTTTTAGGGCAGAGAAATGTCCTCTTTCTAGAAGTGCCATTTCTCCATGATTATTGAAAAAACCACCTTTACCATAGAAAGGGGTTTGTCAGGACGATTCCATTGATGGTAAACAATATGAGGCTCCTCTGCTGCTGTCTACTGTTGCAGCCAGGAGTAATTTGTAACACTTCTCCCCATGTTAACCTGTGGGCAGAGCATCTCTCCTGTGCAGTGAAAGCACTCCTGGGTATTCTTCTCTCTCTGGGCACACGTGCCCTTGCGCACATACAAGCCTGCATTGGCAGGCCGGACACGTGGTTAAAAGCCACAGAGGTGCAAGTGGGCACACAGGCCTGCTAAGACAGACGGGATACATGTTTAAAACACCATAGGTGCTAGTGCGGACACCTTGGAACCCATGTGGGGGTCTTTCCCTACTGTGCATGGGACACCCATGTGTACCTGCCCAGTCTTCTGTGTACCACCTACCCCACCCTTCAGGGGGCGCTCTAGGGGTAGCAGGGGTCCCCTCAGGATTGGCTGCGAAGTTAACAGTGCCAATCTAAGCCCAAGCGCAACTGCGCCTCCACAGGGCCTGCAGCGGCAGGCACAATACATACCTCACAGGCTATTCTAGTGGGTGACTCATTGCAACGTTTCACTAGTAGCCAGGGTTGTACCTGCCCGAGTATGTGGTGCACCTTTTTACAGGGTACTCCGAATACTGCTCCAGAACTAAGCACGTAAGTGCCCTCTCCTAGCATGCGTAGGCAGGGTATGCACACTTTCCCACTGCAGTACAGGGAGAAAGTACCCAGATTCCTAAGGCTACACAAAAAGTGCCAGCAAACGTCCAAGAAGAAAAAGCAAAACATTTCAAGGAAATTCCCTAAGAAGGGCCATCTCCAACACTAGTCTTTAGTTTTCCAGCGTGATTGGAGCAAACTATACCAGTGTTGATGATGATATGATATGGTACAACTTTTCAAGCAAGGCTTTGAGGTTAAAAACATTCTTTGAGATTGTCTTGATGAATGTACAACATGCTCAAATGAATGGAAATGGATGTGTGGGAATCAAAGCAGGGGAGTTAGGTGCTCTGAATTTAGGCAGCCAACCGTCCCCGACCTGATTCTCTGTCCCTGTAGATTGTGTAAAAACTAACAGGGAGGAAACAGTTGATAGAGATGATTGTATTATCAAAATACCAGGTTTTGGTTAGTCCCACCGTGAGGCAGTGGGTTTCAGTTAGTAAGTCTTGGATGTCTGGAACTTGCTACCTGTGCATTGATGAGACCCACTTTTAGGTATGGGTGCATTGATGAGCTCCACCTTTAAGTGTATGGTGGGATTGGCCGTGGGCGTGGTTCTGTATGCTAACAGAAGCTTTAGTCCCTCATGGGAAGGCTTTTGGGCAGGGAATAGCAATCCAAATGTTAGGTGTCAGTAACTGGGTTATTTTAGAAGAGAGTGGCCTCTCCCAAGTAATTAAACAAAAGCTTATTAGATTTGAACAAACAAAATCGTGACAATCCTGTGACACACTTCCCCAGTGTACAACAGCTACACTGAAACCAGAGGACACCTCAGCGTCTTCATTTAGTTCACAGATGTACAGCCTTTTCTTCCAACACTTCATTTTTTGCCACTAGAGTGTAACTTGTCAATCAGTGAACAAGGGTGGAGAGATGGTCTGGTGGCCCTTCTACTCTCCTTTTGGCTCGAAACTCTACAGTTCGATGGCATCTGTTGCTGCAGATTCACATGTGTGGCACAGTCCGCTGCCTGGTGTTGGGCTCGGAGTATTACAAGTTGTTTTTCTTCGAAGAAGTCTTTTTGGTCACGGGACCGAAGGACTCCTCCCTCTTCGGCTCCATTGCGCATGGGCGTCGACTCCATCTTAGATTGTTTTTTTCCGCTGTCGGGTTCGGACGTATTCCTTTTCGCTCCGTGTTTCGGTTCGGAAAGTTAGTCAGAATCTCGGAAGAAAGCGTCGGTATTGTTCCGTTCGGTATCGGGATAGTTAGGTACATCGACACCGATCATCGGAAGACTTTGGGGCAGTTTCGATCCCCCATCGGGGCCTGGTCGGCCCGACCGCGTGCGACATCGAAGCCGATGGAACGGACCCCGTTTCGTTTCTTCCCAAAATGTCACAGTAAGTATCCTTATACAGATCAGCACTTGGTCTGTAACTTGTGCTTGTCCCCCGAGCACAAGGAGGATACCTGTGAAGCCTGTCGAGCCTTCCGGTCCAGAAAAACACTCCGGGACCGAAGAGCCAGGCGTCACCAAATGGCGTCCACGTCGACAAAACAACGTTTCGACGACGAAGAGGAAACATTCTCGGTTCCGGAATCAGAATCCGGAGACTCCGACGTCGAACAACAGCAACAAACTGTGAGTAAGACGTCGAAAAGTAAATCCATCGACAAACCAAAAGCCCAGGGGACGCCACTGCCAACAGGCCATGGCTCGACCTATAAATCAGGCGACCCGTCGAAGGGGCCGAAAAAGGGCACGCCCATAGCGAAGACACCCGACTCCGGTCGAGGGACCGCCATGGAGCAACCTCGGAGCCGAGAAAGCGGCTCCGAGAGACAAAAACAAGATATCGGCACCGAAAAACATCGGCACCGAGAATCCATGCCGAAAGGAACAAAAATTCTGTCGGTGCCGAAACCGAAAAAAGATTCTCTCTCGGCGCCGAAAAATACCACACCTTCATCCTACTCCGAGGAACATGGACTAAGTGGCCAAATGCACAAATTTGGACAAGAGCTCCAAAGTGTAGAATCGGACTACACACAAAAGAGACTGTGCATCCAGCAAGATACAGGGAAGATATCAACCCTTCCCCCAATCATGAGGAAAAGAAGGATCGGACTTCCAAAGGATGACGCACAACCACAAGCCAAAGTGGTTAAAAAAGTCACGCCTCCGCCCTCTCCACCACAGGCATCGCCGGCACAAACACCGCCACAAATGCACTCACCAGCGCAAACTACCATAAGTCATGACAATCAGGATCAAGACGCTTGGGACCTGTATGACACCCCAGTGCCGGACAATGATCCCGAGTCATACCCCACAAAGCCGTCACCGCCAGAGGACAGTACCTCCTACTCGCAACTGGTGGCTAGGGCTGCAGACTTCCACAATGTCCAACTGCATTCCGATCCTATAGAGGATGATTTTTTATTTAACACCCTCTCGGCTACACATAGCCAATATCAATGTCTCCCAATGCTACCAGGGATGTTACGGCACGCAAAACAAATTTTTGAGGAGCCCGTAAAATCAAGAGCCATCACCCCAAGGGTGGATAAGAAATACAAACCACCACCCACAGACCCAGTGTTTATTACTTCGCAGTTACCACCCGACTCTGTGGTAGTAGGGGCAGCTCGCAAAAGAGCAAATTCACATACATCTGGCGACGCCCCACCTACGGACAAAGAAAGCCGAAAATTTGACGCCGCAGGGAAAAGAGTGGCATCACAGGCAGCCAACCAGTGGCGCATCGCAAATTCACAAGCGCTGCTGGCCAGATATGACCGCGCACACTGGGACGAGATGCAACTTCTCGTAGACCATCTTCCCCAGGAATACCAAAAAAGGGCGCAGCAAATAGTGGAAGAGGGACAAACGATCTCAAACAATCAAATCCGCTCTTCACTAGACGCAGCCGATACTGCAGCAAGAACAGTCAACACTGCGGTCACCATAAGGAGACACGCTTGGCTACGCACTTCAGGCTTCAAACCTGAAATCCAGCAGGCTGTCCTTAATATGCCCTTCAACGAGAAACAACTGTTTGGCTCTGAAGTGGATACAGCCATTGAAAAACTTAAAAAGGACACAGACACGGCCAAAGCCATGGGCGCACTCTACTCCCCGCAGAGCAGAGGCTCTTTCAGAAAAACTCCATTTAGAGGGGGGTTTCGTGGCCAACCCACAGACACCACCAGCCAACAATCAAGAACCACACCATATCAGGGTTCCTTCCAAAGGGGAGGTTTCAGGGGATATCGGGGGGGTCAATTCCCAAGGAGTAGGGGAAGATTCCAGACTCCAAAAACACCTCCACCTAAACAGTGACTTTCAAGTCACGCAACCCCTTCACTCAACACCAGTGGGGGGAAGACTAAGCCAATTCTACCAATCTTGGCAACAAATTACAACAGACAATTGAGTATTAGCAATAATCCAACATGGCTATTGCATAGAATTCCACAACTTCCCACCAAACATCCCCCCCAAAACACGCAAAATGTCACAACAACATTTAGAACTTTTAGGACTAGAAGTTCAAGCACTACTGCAAAAGGATGCAATAGAATTAGTACCAGTACAACAAAAAAACACAGGAGTTTACTCCCTGTACTTTCTAATTCCAAAAAGAGACGAAACATTGAGACCAATATTAGATCTCAGGACACTAAATACCTACATCATATTGGACCATTTTCACATGGTCACACTACAAGACATCATTCCACTGCTCAAACAGCAAGATTACATGACCACATTGGACCTAAAGGATGCGTACTTTCATATACCAATACACCCTTCTCACAGAAAGTACCTACGGTTCGTATTCAAAGGAATACATTACCAATTCAAGGTGTTGCCATTCGGAATAACAACTGCACCAAGAGTGTTCACAAAATGTCTAGCAGTGGTAGCAGCACACATCAGGAGACAACAGATACATGTGTTCCCTTACCTAGACGACTGGCTAATCAAAACCAACACAGTAAAACAATGCGCAAACGACACCACTTTTGTCATACAAACCCTTCACAAACTGGGGTTTTCCATCAACTACACAAAATCACACCTAGAACCGTGTCAAACACAACAATATCTAGGAGCAACCATCAACACATCAAAAGGAATTGCCACTCCAAGTCCACAAAGAGTGCAGGCATTCCACAAGCTAATAAGTGCTATGTCTCCAAACCAAAAGATACAAGCAAGATTTGCGCTAAAACTTCTAGGCATGATGTCATCATGCATAGCCATTGTCCCAAACGCAAGACTACACATGCGACCCTTACAACAGTGTCTAGCATCACAATGGTCACAGGCACAGGGTCAACTTCAAAATCTGGTGTTGGTAGACCGCCAAACATACCTCTCGCTTCTATGGTGGAACAGCAAAAATTTAAACAAAGGGCGGACATTTCAAGACCCAGTGCCTCAATACGTTATAACAACAGATGCTTCCATGACAGGGTGGGGAGCACACCTCAATCACCACAGCATTCAAGGACAATGGGATATACACGAAACAAAATTTCATATCAATTACCTAGAACTGTTAGCAGTATTTCTAGCGTTAAAAGCCTTCCAACCCATAATAACACACAAATACATTCTTGTCAAAACAGACAACATGACAACAATGTATTATTTAAACAAACAAGGAGGAACACACTCAACACAATTGTGCCTCCTAACACAAAAAATTTGGCAGTGGGCGATTCACAACAACATTCGCCTAATAGCACAATTTATTCCAGGAATACAAAACCAACTAGCAGACAACCTTTCGCGAGACCACCAACAAGTCCACGAATGGGAAATTCACCCCCAAGTTCTGAACAAGTACTTTCAAATTTGGGGAACACCCCAGATAGATTTGTTCGCAACAAGAGAAAACTCAAAATGCCAAAACTTCGCATCCAGGTACCCACACCGCGAATCACAAGGCAATGCTCTATGGATGAATTGGTCAGGGATATTTGCATACGCTTTTCCCCCTCTCCCTCTCCTTCCATATCTAGTAAACAAGTTGAGTCAAAACCAACTCAAACTCATACTGATAGCACCCACATGGGCAAGACAACCTTGGTATACAACTCTACTAGACCTGTCACTAGTACCGCATGTCAAACTACCCAACAGGCCAGATCTGTTAACACAACACAAACAACAGATCAGGCATCCAAACCCAGCATCATTGAATCTGGCAATTTGGCTCCTGAAATCCTAGAATTCGGGCACTTGGACCTCACACAAGAATGCATGGAGGTCATAAAACAAGCTAGAAAACCTTCCACTAGACACTGCTATGCATCTAAGTGGAAAAGATTTGTTTACTACTGCCATGCCCATCAAATACAACCAGTACATGCCTCTACTAAAGACATAGTAGGATACTTACTACATTTGCAAAAAGCAAATCTCGCTTTTTCATCTATAAAAATACACCTCGCAGCAATATCTGCTTACCTACAAACTACTCATTCATCGTCTCTATTTAGAATACCAGTTATTAAAGCATTCATGGAAGGGCTAAAAAGAATTATACCACCAAGAACACCACCAGTTCCTTCATGGAATCTTAACATCGTCTTAACGAGACTCATGGGTCCCCCTTTCGAACCCATGCATTCCTGTGAAATGCAATATCTAACTTGGAAGGTCGCATTTCTCATTGCAATCACATCCCTCAGAAGAGTAAGTGAAATACAGGCATTTACCATACAAGAACCATTTATTCAAATACACAACAATAAAATAGTTCTAAGAACAAATCCAAAATTTCTGCCAAAAGTAATCTCACCATTCCATTTAAATCAAACAGTAGAATTGCCAGTGTTCTTCCCACAACCAAATTCTGTGGCTGAAAGGGCACTACATACATTAGACATCAAAAGAGCACCAATGTATTACATTGACAGAACAAAGCTGATCAGGAAAACAAAACAACTGTTCATAGCTTTTCAAAAACCACACATAGGAAATCCAATCTCGAAACAAGGCATTGCTAGATGGATAGTCAGATGTATTCAAACATGCTATCTTAAAGCCAAAAGAGAATTGCCTATTACACCAAAGGCACACTCAACCAGAAAGAAAGGTGCTACAATGGCCTTTCTAGGAAACATTCCTATGAGCGAAATATGTAAGGCTGCAACCTGGTCTACGCCTCATACGTTTACTAAACACTACTGTGTAGACGTACTAAATGCACAACAAGCTACAGTGGGCCAAGCTGTACTAAGAACATTATTCCAAACTACTTCAACTCCTACAGGCTAAACCACCGCTTTTACGGGAGGTAACTGCTTTACAGTCTGTGCCACACATGTGTATCTGCAGCAACAGATGCCATCGAACTGAAAATGTCACTTACCCAGTGTACATCTGTTCGTGGCATTAGTCGCTGCAGATTCACATGTACCCTCCCGCCTCCCCGGGAAGCCTGTAGCCGTTTAGAAGTAGATCATGAATCTTAAACTTCTGTACATTTGTAAAAAAATTATTATAAACTCTTAACGTACATACATATTCACTCCATTGCATGGGCACTATTTATAGCAAACAACTCCATCCTCACCCTCTGCGGGGAAAACAATCTAAGATGGAGTCGACGCCCATGCGCAATGGAGCCGAAGAGGGAGGAGTCCTTCGGTCCCGTGACCAAAAAGACTTCTTCGAAGAAAAACAACTTGTAATACTCCGAGCCCAACACCAGGCAGCGGACTGTGCCACACATGTGAATCTGCAGCGACTAATGCCACGAACAGATGTACACTGGGTAAGTGACATTTTCATTCCCCCACACCTAAGCTAATTTCTCCAACCAGGCAGCCATGAATCATATACATTGACAATACACAAAAGCTCCAGAGGCAGCAAGTTCTTCACTGCTGTACTTGGTCCAGAATGAGAGAATGAAGGGGACTCTGTAAAAGCACCCTACACACTTACTGCCAAAGTAACATGATCTATGTGTGTGTGCGCAGATCATATCTTTTTTTTTTCTGCAATATTATTTACTACATGCTGTTTCTGTATGTTTTGTGCCTGATAGTTTACAGGAAGATTTGCAGCTGTCCCTCTTTAACTTGAGATCTGATAGAGACTTCTAGTTGCTGATTCCTTACCTTTGAAATCTCCCCAGGCGTCAGACTGGATCCGGAAGATTTTCGTGAGCAATACCCCTGCATGCCGTTAGGTAATGTTGATCGGCTCCGTGTCTATCGTCGTCCGCGCTGGAGATTACATCACAGGTCCTATATATATGAGTCACTACGGTGCGCTGACGTCAGTTCTTTTCTTTACGTGCCAGCAGGTGCTGATCCAAAGAGAGCTACCATAGTCACTTTTTGACTGCCCTCTTTTCATTGTTTTGTCAAGACTTTTTTGAGTTTACACTCCTGGTGTGTCGAGGATATGTCATTCAAGAAGACCGGCTTCAAGCCCTGGGGTTCCCGTCATCGGGCGACGTTGGTGATGGATCTGCACCTCGTGTACCTTTGGTGTTTGGAGTGCCACCAATACCCAAAGTAGTGCTCCGAGTATCAAGCCATGCATCGGAGGGTTTTGAGGGAGCGGTCCCTAATGCTGATGGTGCCCCCAACACTTGACTCCACGCAGGTCGCAATCTTGGTTGTGTGGAAGGTCCAGAGATCAGTTGCGGAGCCTGAAATCATCCTCGCCTACTCCAAATCTTCAGGATGCTCGAGTAAGCATAATAAGAAAAAGAAGGTAAAGCGGGCTCTGCCTTCTCCTCATCCATCAGCCAACAAGACGAGGGAGCATCGACGTTCTAGGCTTTGTTATGAGGAGCCTGGGCAGACTCCGCACCTCCCCGAGTTTCCAGAAGCCGGAGTTTCCTCAGATGGTCAGAAGGGGCCCCTTTGGGTTCCTCGCTGGCAGTTCTGGCCCCGGTTCGACGGGCATCCAAGGATCTGTTTCTGGATCCAGACTTATATTGGTTGAGACACCTTGAGCTTCCCCAGTGCCGGTCTCGACGTTGATGCTCCTGGCACCGTCCACGCCCCTGGCAGCACCGACCCCATTGTAATCTGAGCTGGATGGGTGTCGTTTGACGTTATACTGAAGCCGTCAGGAGCTGTGCCTCCTAAGTCGTATCCTGAGCCTTTTGATTATGGGTTAGACCTCAGGAATGAGTGGGAGGGGTCGCTAGACCCTTCAGAATATCACCATGCTGCTGAATATATGGACTGGCATTCGGACTTGGGTGAAGCCAGCAGATTGGACACTTCTACAGACACTGGCATGCTTTCTCTCCCTCCCGTGGCTATGGAGGAGCAAGCTTCCTGTTCTATGGGGGTGCGGAGAGCAGATGAGATCTTGGACCTTGAGTTGCCTTCAGTGGCGGTCAGGACTACTGACAGAGGTGCTTCAACCTGAAGCCTCATCCTCCGACTGCTTGCTCCCATTCAGTGAAGCTCTTACAGATGTCCTTCTGGGTACCTGGTCTAAACCCAGCACAGGGGCTTCTGTGAACAGGACAATTGCTCTCCTCCATCATCCTGCCCCTGGAGACTCACATTTCCTGACACAACACTCCACCCCTGAGAGCTTGGTTATCCGTCCTTCACCTCCCAGGGCGTGTTCAATTCTGCAACCCCAGATAGGGAATCCAATTGGCTGGACACAATCGGGAAGAATATGTTTTCTTCCGGCAGCCTTGCATTGCGATCCGTGACCACTGCATGCCTTTTGTGCTTCTATTCCCACATGCTGTGGGACACAAGTGCTGCCTCAGATCCCGGAGGAGGACTGGGCTGTACTTTCTCAAGCAGTTGCTAATGGGAGAGACGCAGCAAAATTCATGATCCGATGTGTACTGGATACGACCGACTCACTGGGCACAGCGATTTCTTTGACAGTGGCCTGTTTGAGGAAGTCTGGCTTTTCATGGAATGTCTAAGCCAATCTTATGGACCTGCCCTTTGATGACACCCGTCTCTTCGCAGAAAACACAGACTTGGCACTTGAGCGATTCAAGGATTCACGTGCTATGGCCACATCCTTTGGCCTTGTGGTGGCCCCTTTCCCTCCTCAGTCTGCTCTTCACCCCTATTGTGGCTACGCAAAGGGTGCCCAACCAGGTCCGTTCCCGTCCAGCCACTGTGCTGCACATGATGCCTAGCCTCTTCGTGGCTTGGGACATGGGATCCACTGACCTTGTGGATCATGGAGCCAGCATTCCGGCCAGTCCAAACCCCACCCCCCAGCTGTCTCCAAACCTTCCTAGTCTGACTCTTCCCCACCAGGGACCAGTCAGAGGCAGGATCCACCATCACCTACTCCACTGGCAGTCCATCATGTCAGACAGGTGGGTTTTGCAGATAGTCCGAAGGGGCTACTCCCTCCCCTTCAAGATTAACCCCCATCCATGCCACTGTGCTAAGATCGGATGATGGAGGATCACTTGGCACTTCTCTGAGAAAACGTTACATCCCTCTGAACCAAGGGAGCCATACAGAGGTGCAAGAAGTAGATCATGGTTGCTATTCCCGCTACTTTCTGGTACCCAAAAAGGACAAGGGCCTCTGCCCTATCCTAGACCTTTGGTCCCTCAATCTCTTCCTCAAGAAGGAGAAGTTCAGAATGCTCACTCTGGCTCAGGTATTATCTGCCCTGGACCCAGGAGACTGGATGGTAGCGTTGAGCTTGCAGGATGCCTATTTCCATATTCCCATCCTGCCTGCACACAGACAGTACCTGCCGTTTACGGTAGGCCATGAACACTTTCAGTTCACTGTGTTTCCCTTTGGCCCTACCAGCACCTCTCAGGTGTTCACCAAGGTGATGGCGGTGGTCATAGAGCAGGGGTTTCAGTCTTCCCCTATCTCGATGAGTGGCTGTTGAAGGCGGGCTCACACCAGGCTGTCATTTCCCACCTCCATACCATGACAGACCTCCTGCATTCACTGTGGTTCACTATAAATGTGCCAAAGTCACACCTGACTCCCTCTCAGATGCTTCCTTTCATCTGAACTGTTCTGGACACAGTGCAGTTTTGGGCTTATCCTCCTGAGAGGTGAGTACAGGATATTCGGGCAGTGATGAAGATATTTCAGCCTTTTTCCTTGATTTCAGTGAGAATGACTGAGGCTGCTGGACCTCATGGCCTCCTGCATCCTGCTGGTGACACATGCCAGATGGCATATGTAGGCTGTCCAGTGGGACCTTACCTTCCAGTATGCAGCATCAGGGGAATCTCTCCGACAAGGTCCATATCTCGGAGGGAACTGCAAAAGATCTGCAGTGATGGCTCACAAACCGCAATTGGGTCAGAGGAATATCCCACTCCCTTCCTCAACCAGATCTGACAGTAGTGGCAGATGCCTCACTTCTGGGATGGGAAGGCCATCTGGGAGAGGTGGAGATCAGAGGCCTCTGTCTCTAGTGGAATCCGTACTCCACATCAGCCTTTTAGAGCTCTGTGAGATCAGCTGGCATTGAAAGCATTTCTTCGCTCTGTCAAGAGAAAGACAGTGCAGGTGTTCCCAGACAACACCACCACCGTGTGGTACTGCAACAAGCAGGGCGGGGTGGGGTTGTGGACCCTTTGACAAGAGGATCTGTGCCGCTGGATGTAGCTGGAACAGCAGGACATATCCATGGCGGTTCAACATCTGGTGGGCTCTATGAATGCCAGAGCAGACAAACACAGCTGAAAATGCCTACCAGATCACGAACAGCGTCTCCATCCACAGGTGGCACAAGGTCTCTAGGGGAGAGCCTTGGTTAGATCCGTTCCTCTCCGCAGAGAACACGTAATATTAGCAGTATTGCGCTTTGGAGTTTCCGAGGCCGCAATTGCTCAGAAACGCTTTTGGTTTTGATTGGGACTCAGGCCTCCTGTACGCCTTTCCGCACAAACCACTTCTGCCCAGAGTTCTGAAGAAGATCAAGAATGAACGGGCTCAAATAATCCTTGTGGCACTGGACTGAGCAAGGAGAGTCTGGTCTCCTGAGCTGTTAGCCATGTCCATCAATCCTCCAATCAGACTGCCCCTTCAGGTGGATCTTCTGTCGCAGCAGCAGGGGAGGGTTTCTCACACAAACTTGTCCACCCTCCACCTTCTTGCGTGGAGATTGAGTGGCGACAGTTGACAGCTTTTGACCTTCCGCTCGAAGTATGTAATATTATCTTGGCAGCCAGGCATGCCTCCACCAAAACTGTATACGCCTGTCATTGGAAGACCTTTGTGGCATGGTGTACAAGTCTCTTGACCCCCTTTCTTCCCCGCTCTCTGAGATGTTGTTTTTTTAATACTTTCTTAGGGCCAGCAGGGCTCTGCTATGGGCACTCTCAAAGATTATTATTTGTCTGTAATTTCTGCTTTTTTGAGGCTGCCTGATCAACCTTCTTTGTTTAATTCCCCTGTTGTACATAGGTACCTTAAAGATCTAACACATGTTTCCTTCATCCCCATTTATTACGTCCCAATACGATTTGAATTTGGTTTTGACTTTTTTGATGTGCGCTCCTTTCAAGCCTCTCCAAAATTGTCCCCTCAGGCTTCTTACTTTGAAGACTGACTTCCTTGTGTCCATTACATCTGCCTGCAGAGTGAGTGAGCTGCAGGCTTTCTCATCTAAGCCTCTCATACCTTTCTGTGTATTCTGACAAAGTGGTGCCTCTTTTCTGCCAAAACTGGTTATGCCGTTTCATGTAGGCCAGTCCATCACCTTGCTTACTTTTTATGCACCCCCCACATCCTTCTGAGGAAGAGGAGAGACTCCACCGCCTGGACCCATAGAGAGCATTGGCATTCTACTTTGATCAAACCAAAGAGTTCCAGGTGGATGATCAACTCTTTGTCAGTTATGTGGGTGTGACGAAAGGTCGGGCAGATGGGTCATATGCTGTATAAAGATCTGCTATGCATTGGCCAAGAAGCAACCCCGTGAAGGTTTGCATGCTCATTCTACCAGAGCTAAAGAAGCAACCACTACGTTAACACACAGATTTCCAGTCCAGGCCATGTAGGCATCCCTGCATATGTTTACCAAACACTACTGCCTGGACCGTTAGTTCCGGAGGAATGGGCACTGTGCCGTTCTGTCCTGCAGGATTTTGTAGTGTGAACTTGGTTTTCAGACCCTCCTCCGGGGATGGTATTGCTTGCCTATCTATTGAAAGGTAACGAATCTGCAACCGGAAGTCTCTATCAGATGAACAAGTTACCTACCTTCGGTAATGCTTTATCTGGTAGAGACATATTCTAGTTGCAGGTTCCTTACCGACCTACCAATATTCCCTGCTCTGTGAACGGATTTCTAGGGGCAGGGACTCCCCTTTCATGGCCTTAGTTCTGGCTCACCAGTAGTCAGTTTCTTTATGGCTCTGCACTTCTGCAGTGGAAAATCGTGAAAAGAGGCTGATGTCAGCATATCCGGGAGGTGCCTATATAGGACCTGCAATGTCATCCGGCGCGGATGAAGACGGACGCCTGGCTAGTTGATGCCACCTAATGGCACGCTGGGGTACTGCTCACAAAAATCTTCTGGATCCAGTCTGACCGCTGGGGAGAATTCAAAGGTAAAGAATCTGCAACTAGAATATGTCTCTACCAGATAAGGCAATTCTGAATGTAAGTAACTTGTTCTTTCATGACATAGGACAGAACAGGTTAGACCTCTGTAACATCTCAGAACTCATTGTTAGCTTGATAACACTCATATTCTGAAAAACTTTATTTGAAGGAACAATACAAACAATCGTTGCCCACATATTAGACCACTTAAAATAGCTTTGACATCTTATCTCCTATGCCCTTTACTCTGTTCACAGCCTAGCACATGACCTAATTTACAACTCAACCCACTGCCCTTATTATTGAATTACTGGTGATATCTTGTGTAAGTTGTTCAAAGTAAGACAGCCACATACCCATCATACACACCATTGTGTTAGCATTTGTAGAGCACACAGTCACTAAAATGTGTATGCTGGTGCACTCCCCAGTTATGTTAACCATGCATCCTCTAAATAAACCCCAGGATCCAGAGTGTCCTCCACCCAGGCTGTGAATTAATGTCCAATCCACAACTTGTTACTACCTATATTTCACCTGCTGTATCACTGGCTAGCCCTGCGACCTCTTCACACCCCTAGAATGCAATAGCCTTAGTGTATCATTATAAGATGTATTACTCTGCACAGATGATATTGGCAGACAGTGATCTTCAACCAAGATCCTACCCATGCACCTTTTAACTCCCGTCTGACATAGTGTATGTGCTCGGTACACATTCCTGATGCATAAATTATCTTGGTTTAAAAACCTGCATGGCAAAGATCCTCCACACACTTTGCCAGTTTAATTATTTACCTTCCTATCCTGACCACTCTATTTTCATGTTTTCCTTCTGCACATGCCCCTTCATATATATTGTTTTTCCTATTACTAATGCATATTTTAAGTATAAATAGTATGCAGAAAACAAAACTAACATGAAGGAAGAAATTGCATAAATCAGGCCTAAATATTGATGGTGTGGTACAGTCAGAATACAGAATTCTTTTAGTAACATAGAGTTGCTTTTAAAAAAAAAGACACATATTGTTTAAAATTCACCCTTTGTGGACATATTGCTTTTAAATTATATCTGCCTTGTGGTTTGTAAATGTCACCAGGACCCCTCCCTGTCAATATAGGCCCATATTACAGAGTTGCACATTGTGTATTCTCTCACTGTCTGTAGAGTTAAAGTTAGGGCAGGCTTTATATAGAACATTTTTTGTTTAACTAACATATTTGGTGCTATTTGACAAACCCTCACAACACTTCCCTCAAAATAAATCTTCATCTTTCTCAGTTCCTTCCTTTAAGCTTTCATGGTGATCCATCAAGCGAAGCTGAGAAAAAGGGGAGGGAGTCCCAAAATGCAATTCCCCCATGCTATTTCCATAGAGAAAATTTGACAACGATACAGAAAAAATGGCTCACCAGAATTACGCCAAATGTAGCAGGAAGCTGGATCTTTACCCAGAAAACATGGTGTAAACGTGTTCAGCAGGTTTGGAGAAGTTTAAAAAAAAAAAATAACAATATATTGGCAACTGGTTCCTGGAGAATGGGAATGTAAAAAATAAAGGATTGTGATTGGCCGAGCAGGCTCTCCCTCCGGTCTGTCAGTTCACTCCTGCGGGACCAATATCGGTCCTGCAGGAGTGAGCTCTCTGATTAGCGGGCTGCAGCATCATGTTGCGGCCACCATTATAGGACACCGGGACTTGCTCCTCATTCTATGAAAATGTTTTTTAAAATGCCATATAAGCAAGGCCAATGGAATTATGCAATTGTGGGGCAATTTCCTCATAACTATAGAACTGTTGCTTTTGCCACATAATCCATCATCTGCCGCATTATATACCGATTTTAACAACAAATATTGTTTTTATCTCCAACAGTTCAAAAGTTACTAAAAATGCAGCGTTTAACAAAACAAATTTGTTTCTAGCTCCAAAGGTTCAAAAGTTACTAACACGTGTTGCCGTGCAGTGGAAGGCCCTTTGCAAAGCTAGGTTGGTCACATTTCTGTTGCTTATTGCTGCATTGGGGTGCTAAACTGGTACTAATGAGGTGCATCCAATGCCCATAGGCTGTTAGCAAGTTTAAAATGACGAAACAATGAAGTGATACTATTACAAAATGTGCTGCATTATGCTGCATAATGTACCTTTTCTTGCGGCTTAATTTACTCAACTCTGCTGAAAAAGTTTGCTCTCTCCTGCTGCATAATTCCAGTGGCCCTGCATGTAGGCGGACAGGTAGGGGTACCCCAAGCCCTGGCCTTTGTGGGGATCCAAGAGGGAGCATCCTGTGTCTAAAATTAAAAAAGAAAAAAAAATGGGGTCACCATGATCCCATCTGACACAGGACAGGGAAAATGAATTAAAGAAATGTGGGGTGTCTGTGATGGGTTGGCGCCTGGGGAGGTTGGGTGCAGGGCCTGGCCCGTGTCCAACTCCACGCCGTGCAAGGGCAAAGGCCGTGTGTGACAGAGGTCGGCTGCTCATGGGGTTGGACATGGTAGTAAGATATTAGTTTATGTTAAAAAAAAGGTCTTGAATCCTAGAAATTCACTGAAAAATACAAAGGTTAAAAACGTTATAGTTGAGTATGGCAATAATATCTCACTTTACTTCACAAGACCCCCAGAAATTCACTGAAAACAAAGATTAAAGTGACATTATAGATAAGTGAAAAACCAGTTAACCCTAACATTTTAAACTAAAAAAAAAAAGGAAATTCATCAGTAATGGTTTACTGTGCTAACTAGAGCCTGTGCCCCCACCTTGCTCGTCTCATGACCTCACAGACTGCGTCACTCATGACGCTGAATGACATTGATGACATCACTGATGTCATCAACGAAGAAGTTTGAGATGTTAACACTGGGCATGGTGGGGTTGACTTTACACACACACACAATCACAGTGAAAATAGATGACACAATAAAGCAAGTACTTTAGAGCAACTGTACTATTGTACACACATTCATAAACATACCACTACAGTGCAAGATCAACTTGTGGTTTTTTACCACAGTGCACCAAAGGTGACATGGGAAGAACACTATTTATTGCCTCACAAGTTGCATGTAACATTGCCTTAAACAGTCAAACAGCTCTTGTAATAGTCACGAGACCTTGTCAATGTGATTATACCTTAATGCATAAATGTAATCCCTTTAATCCTGGTTTGTTACACATCCCCAGCGCCCTGATACCCCAGCGGTGACAGCGATGCGCTCTACAAATGACAGGTTGAGTGAAATATTTTGCTAATAGGAACGCATGAAAATATGCAATGGCATTAATCTTATATGGAGATGCCCAGAGTATAATATGCTGTATACGACCATTGTTGAGGTATGGTAGATGCATCATGGCCCACTCAAAGCTTCACCCCCCATGAGCCATGGCCCCTCTACGCAGTCAATGATGGTAATAAACCGCTTGTTAGACTCTGCGCATCTACATAGGTACTGTTTAAATGTGTGCGCGCGTATATACAGAGATATACGTTTGGCATCTGTTCCGCCAGCGCGCGCTAACGAAGCCTTCGCAGCACTTTAAGGACGCTGCTCTCCTTCAGCCTAACTTCCTCCAGCCGGGCCTCCTCCACAGGTGCCCACAGTCTGGGCACGAAGGGGTAGAACTGGCGAGGCACGTTTTCAGACATTCAACTCCAAACCTTGAAGACTATACATGCTCGCCGTGTCGGAAAGAGCGAGCAATAAGGTGTTTATTGCTTTTGCCACGCCCACCAGCCACCAAGGGCCAGAATGAGCAGGGACTGCGGCTCAGCAGTGTCTGCCACTTTCCCGACAAACGTACGGGTCTACTGTGCCTACAAGCCAGGGAAGCGGGCATGCCCCCCCTAAATCCGCCTGATTTACTTTTTGGCTGAATATTATGTCACAGTGTCGGGCACATCCTTCGCCAAGGGCCGAGGAAGCTTGACCGGACTGGACAGACAGACAGACCATCCTCACATGAGACGCCGCTAGTGAGGGCGGGAGAAACGTTTGATTTGTGCCATCGCCTTGCCACTTTGTCGTCCCAACCTCCGCCTTACAGCCGCTGTGAGTGATGGCGAACAACGAGAGCGCTGACAGCAGTGGCGTAACAAAGGCCCTCGCGGGGGGTGGGGGCAGTGGGCCCCCTCCAAGTGCCTTCAGGCGGGCCCCCTCAAGTTACCTTACGCCACTGGCTGGCTCTGATTGAATGATCAGAGACTTCTTGCAATTAGCCGCCAAGAGTGGGGTCCCTTCCGTGCACACGAATGGAGACTATTCATTCGCACTGAATAACCTCAGTAAAAATATTACTCTTTTGAAATTGTCCTTGCTAAATTTGTTTTGCAAAGGAGCAGTTTTATTTTACTTCCTAAATTAAGTAGGGGGGGTTGTGGTTTCTATTGAGATCGGTTAAATCGGGTGAAATTCAAATAACACTGCTTTATACGAAGACTGTTAGTCTCTTGGCGGCTTAGTTGCAGACCCCGGGAAGGGTGGGTCTTTGATGCCTCCTCTGAAGCTGAGAAGGTTTTCCTTGTAATTCCACGGATAAGACGAGAAGCTTCTGAGGCATCAATTGACACAGCAATGAAAAGACCTCCACCCAGAGATTTATCTCCTAAGTGGTCGGAATACATTCAGCCTCTTTAATGTCAGAGTGACAGTCTCACCAGGACATTTCTGTAAGCCCCCATGCAATGCCGGTCGTGCAGAAGGATGCAGGGTGAATAAGACTCTGTTAGTGGTGAAGGATGCAGGGCGAGTAAGATTCTGTAGTGCTGCAGAAGGATGCAGGGCGCGGCGCGTAAGATTCTGTAGTGGTGCAGAAGGATGCAGGGCGCGTAAGGTTCTGTAGTGGTGAAGGATGTAGGGCGAGTAAGATTCTGTAGTGATGCAGAAGGGTGCAGGGAGAGTACAATTCTGTAGTGGTGAAGGATGCAGGGCGAGTAAGATTCTGTAGTGGTGCAGAAGGATGCAGGGCAAGTAAGATTCCGTAGTGGTGAAGGATGCAGGGCGAGTAAGATTCTGTAGTGATGCAGAAGGATGCAGGGAGAGTACAATTCTGTAGTGGTGAAGGATGCAGGGCGAGTAAGATTCTGTAGTGGTGCAGAAGGATGCAGGGCAAGTAAGATTCCGTAGTGGTGAAGGATGCAGGGCGAGTAAGATTCTGTAGTGATGCAGAAGGATGCAGCGCGAGTAAGATTCTGTAGTGGTGCAGAAGGATGCAGGGCGAGTAAGATTCTGTAGTGCAGAAGGGTGCAGGGTGAGTAAAATTCTGTAGTGGTGCAGAAGGATGCAGGGGGAGTAATATTTTGTAGTGGTGAAGGGTGCAGTGGGAGTAAGATTCTCTAGTGGTGCAGAAGGATGCAGGGCGAGTAAGATTCTGTAGTGGTGCAGAAGGATACAGGGCGAGTAAGATTCTGTAGTGGTGCAGAAGGATACAGGGCGAGTAAGATTCTGTAGTGGTGCCGAAGGATGCAGGGTGAGTAAGATTCTGTATTGGTGCCGAAGGATGCAGGATGAGTAAGATTCTGAAGTGGTGCAGAAGGATGCAGGGCGAGTAAGATTCTGTAGTTGTGAAGGATGCAGGGCGAGTAAGATTCTGTAGTGGTGAAGGATGCAGGGCGAGTAAGATTCTGTAGTGGTGCAGAAGGATGCAGGGTGAGCAAGATTCTGTAGTGGTGCCGAAGGATGCAGGGCGAGTAAGATTCTGTAGTGGTGAAGGATGCAGGGCGAGTAAGATTCTGTAGTTGTGAAGGATGCAGGGCGAGTAAGATTCTGTAGTGGTGCAGAAGGATGCAGGGCGAGTAAGATTCTGTAGTGGTGCAGAAGGATGCAGGATGAGTAAGATTCTGAAGTGGCGCAGAAGGATGCAGGGAGAGTAAGATTCTGTAGTGGTGAAGGATGCAGGGTGAGTAAGATTCTGTAGTGGTGCAGAAGGATGCAGGGCGAGTAAGATTCTGTAGTGGTGCAGAAGGATGCAGGGCGAGTAAGATTCTGTAGTGGTGCCGAAGGATGCAGGATGAGTAAGATTCTGAAGTGGTGCAGAAGGATGCAGGGGAGAGTAAGATACTGTAGTGGTGAAGGATGCAGGGCGAGTAAGATTCTGTAGTGGTGAAGGATGCAGGGCGAGTAAGATTCTGAAGTGGTGCAGAAGGATGCAGGCTGATTAAGATTCTGTAGTGGTTGTAGAAGGATGCAGGGCGAGTAAGATTCTGTAGTGGTGCAGAAGGATGCAGGATGAGTAAGATTCTGTAGTGGTGCCGAAGGATGCAGGGCGAGTAAGATTCTGTAGTGGTGAAGGATGCAGGGTGAGTAAGATTCTGTAGTGGTGAAGGATGCAGGGCGAGTAAGATTCTGTAGTTGTGAAGGATGCAGGGTGAGTAAGATTCTGTAGTGGTGCAGAAGGATGCAGGGCGAGTAAGATTCTGTAGTGGTGCCGAAGGATGCAGGATGAGTAAGATTCTGAAGTGGTGCAGAAGGATGCAGGGGAGAGTAAGATACTGTAGTGGTGAAGGATGCAGGGCGAGTAAGATTCTGTAGTGGTGAAGGATGCAGGGCGAGTAAGATTCTGTAGTGGTGAAGGATGCAGGGCGAGTAAGATTCTGAAGTGGTGCAGAAGGATGCAGGGGAGAGTAAGATACTGTAGTGGTGAAGGATGCAGGGCGAGTAAGATTATGTAGTGGTGAAGGATGCAGGGCGAGTAAGATTCTGAAGTGGTGCAGAAGGATGCAGGCTGATTAAGATTCTGTAGTGGTTGTAGAAGGATGCAGGATGAGTAAGATTCTGTAGCGATGAAGGATGCAGGGTGAGTAGGATTCTGTAGCGATGGGTCGCTACACTGCCTGACAAATGTATAGTTTGGTGATGGCTGGATACTGCAGTCAAACAAGAAATCTCCCACTGCCAATGTGCCAACCATTCTTTAAATGCTGCCACATAAGGGCAGATTGCCGAAAGAACAGCTCCTAAAGCTCTGTTGGGACGGAAACATCAGCTGGCGTGGTGTACAGTTGTGTCCCCTGCCCTGAGTATCCGACTGCAAATATCTGGTATCTTGGTTTCTGTATTTTTGGCCCCACTCTCATGCTAATTTAGGGCTCGCACCTGAGAAAAGACTGTTTCCGGACCAGGAGGATGACACCAAGCTTACCCTCAGTTGTGGCAGAGCACTACTGTCCGGTCAGGGGTTTATGTGAGTAGCACAGTGGTGGCAGCAATGTGTTTTGTAGTGATGCTAGTGTGACCAAGCCTTTGTACGTACATCACTAGAGTATGAGCCAAATGGCTCACCCAAATAAATGTTGGCTACTAAGGATGGCCTCTGAATGCTAGCGCTGAAGCCTCTGGCCTGTTCACGTGCACAAGATGGAGGGGAGGTTTTTTTCAAAGACAGTGGAAGGGTATTACTGACATTCCTTGGACTACGGGAAAGAAACACAGACACTGAAGTCGGGAAAGAGTGGACTGACTTCCCATTAGAAATTCAGTCGGGTGCTTTCGACACAAACGGCTGCTGATTAGTCTTCCTGGATCTGTTATTAGATGGATGATAGGGGTGAAGGGTAGGACTGAGGTCCTCTGGTCAGTGTGGAGGGTCAGTCCGTTATCTCTGTTCCTGATCACTGTCAGGTGTGGTTGATAGGTGCAGACTGCTCGGGCCTCTTTCTGCCGGTTTTTGTTGCTCTTGCATGGAGATGACTGCTGTGAAGAGTTAATTCTGACCAAATGCTGAACAGTTGTTTAGTTCTGAGCCGTGACAGCTCGGCATTGCTACCACTGAGGGTCAAATGTGAAAGGGGTTTTGCTTGGCCCAGTTTCGCAGAGGCGTAGTAGGCCAGACTCTGGGACAGCAGAGGCAGACGGCCCCAGCCCCCTCCCCCCCCCCGGGTGTGGCTCAGTAGCCCCTGCCTGCCCCGTGGAGTGCCACACACGGCTTGACTCTCTGGAATGTCAGCTGTCAGCCTTAGAATTAGAGCTGAACTACCTACCACTAGGAAACTGGAACTAGGTGGCACCTGTGCATGAACTAAACAAACTTCACCCTGAACGTCCCTTAACACCCCCTCTAAACCCACTGCTTACTTATCTAGTCGGTACAAGAGCACCGTTCCCAATGAGTTGTCACCAGATCCTGTTAAGTAACCTCTTGCAGCTCCAACAGCCTTCACACATAGAGTACTGCTATCGATCTATAGGCACGACAAGTATGCCTGATGGTACCGCGTGGCCACTCCACCCATGGCATCTCGCCTCCTTTCTCGGAAGGGGGCTGTGTTGAACTCTTCTTACCCTTGATAAGGAAGGAAGTCTCAGAAACTACAACCACCCTAACATGCCATGCATTAATGGTTTGCCAATATAAGAATGCAAGGGTACCAGATACAGAAACAATCCTAATTCTGTTCATTGAAACACAATGCTGCCTCCATAGCAGTCAGTCCCTGGCCTGAATTCAAGCTTTGGGACCTTCTGCAGTCTGTGAACCCAGGTGGACATAGTTGAGGTCTCAATGTTTTTTGTAGAGACACTGGCCTGACAGTCTGAGAACTGTCAGGATCCCTCTTCTCGCTCAGCCTTCACCTCCTCATGTACCCGTCTCTCCTTTGATTTCCCGCTGGTGTCTTTGGGGTGTATTTTAAGGGGGTGGCGGTAGTCTGTACGTGCTTTGGTTGGTGTTGCAGCTGCGGTTGTGACCTTAGGTCTAAATGCCACCTCTTGCTCAGACATAAGTATTTATTTGAAACAACTGCACGTTTTTCAAGGGTTTTGGTGGGAAAATCAAGGGGGAGTCTAACACCTAAGTAGCAAAACTATTGGTCAGTGATAAAGGAATGCAGAATAAAATAAGGTGAAAGTGGGCAGCCTGAGAGAAGGATAGAAACATGGAGCAGGAAGATGTTTCAGAGCACCCTAATGCCATTACCATCTTCAAAAGGCAACAAGCTTAAGTTTTTGTAACTGTTTGACGTGCGCTTAAAGGGTTGTAATTGTTTTAATTAATCGCATGCGTATTTTGTTATGTTTGACTTTGTTTCCGATTAAGTGATGAGGAAAGTATGACTGGGCTTGCCTACAAGCTCCCCAGAGACCTTCCAGTTCCGCCCTCGCCCTGACACCCCTCAGCCCCTGCTCGACATCCCACCTTCCTGAGATAAACTGCTTCCGTTTCATAGTGTGGGCCCGCCCCCCAGCTGTCCTTTTCTTCCTTCACAGACACTAGCAAACCTGCTCATTCAAGTAAAAGCTAACATTCTGCATATATTTATATATATTATTTAACTGAGGTGGAAAGGATAGAAAGAGCGCCGTTATCTGCTTTTCTGACGTGTTGGTATGTATCTGGGCTTTTAACCATGCTAACCGCATGTTTATCACTACCACTCGTTCGTGGGCTTGCCCTTCAAAATTCCTTTATTTTCGTTGGTAAATGCTTTACATTTGTCCCTCCTTGGGGCAGTTTTGTTACTGCGTTGGCCATCGCCCATGTTACATGGCCAATTGCACTTTTGCTGATATGTTTGACTGCGAGCAAACTTCTTTTTCCTTTTGTGTGCTGCTTCACGCTGATACCGTGGCGCTATGAATCTGCTCACTTATGTGAAACCGATTCACTTTTCATTTTCAAATTATGTGGCAAGAAAAGTCCAGTTAGGAGTACACACTGGTGCACAAACAAGGACTGACAGCAGCTTTCGCTGCCTATGGCCCTGTCCTGAATTCAGGCCTGGGCTGTAGGCATTTAAAGCTGCTGTTTCAGGCCTCTTGTGCACTGGCCTGTCCCATGTGCACTGCATAAGGCAGGCCGGTGCACAACAGGCCTGGCAGCCTTTGCTGCCTATGGCCTGGGCTTGAATTTAGGCCAATGGGCTAGAATAGGCTCCACTTCTAGGTGCTTCAAATGAAGGTTGTACAAAAAGAAGCAAGACTTCGGCTTTAAGATAAACATTGATTAGGTTCATGCTTATGGAAGCACATACCTTACGGCGACCAGTGCACACACGCGAACCCGAGAATGTAGCTACAGGCATCTTTGCACACTCAGACCAGCAACCATACAAGCACCCATGTGCCTGTGCCAGCAGACATGTAGGCACGCATGCACACCCAGACTGCAGCACACACTCTCACCAGGTAGAAAGATCACGCACAGTCTCACATACATAAGCATGCAACAACAGTTAACATGCATACATGTGCAGGGGTGTAAAGATGGATGACTGGGGGCGGACCATTCGTGAGGATGGGCAGATACTTGCACGAATCAGAGGATGTTTGAAAAATTAAAAAAAAAAAAAAGGTTCATTCAGTACATGCGATTTTGAAAATGGTGCTTGGTTTTGTTTTGCTGCGGTAAGCCTACGCTTAGCAGTTCACTGTTATCCACACATTGGCACTGAGACCACATGAAGACCCCAAAGGTTATTTGTTGAGCTGGCAGGCAGACATCTGTCAGTGAGCACAAACTGGTGGCTTCAGTCTCAGACTATGCTGTACTTTTGGAAAAGAAAATCATTCACTTGCTGCGCTTGAGCCGGGCGTGCTGTGAGCTCCACACAGGTAATTACAGCCAGTGACTGACCCAAAGATCGCCAGAGTGGCTGCAGGAACATGGATCCCAAGACACGGGAAATCCCTTCATAACGGTCCAGCAGCCAAACTTCATGTGTGCGCGCCAAACACCAATTACGAAATGTGCAATCCGCACACCCGCCCCTTCTTCTGATTACTTTTGCAAAGGACTTGATGGCTGACTTTCCACTTCTGGGACCAAGCAGACATGGATCGCTTGATATCTTTGTGCACTGTGCAAGGATTCTCTGCTGTCAAGGAAAAGTGCCTTTGTCCCCAAGCAAGGGCACGATCGGTCATGGTTCTGTTATTTAATGCTATTCCTCAGGCGTTGCCTTATACGATGAGAGCCCCATCCATGCAAAGGTCTTGATACCGTGGAAATCCGCTCTGATATCGCTTTTGTTAGTTCTCTGAAATTTTTATTTTTGGAGGCCCTAACTAAATGTTTGCATTGTGTCCGAGTAAACGATTTCCTTCACTACAACTAGTACTTAATTTGAGCCGGAGCCATAATCAGATTTTTGACGTAGACCAAGAGAGAGAAAGGAAGAAAATGGAGACGATAAAGATAGGAAACCGGTGACAAAGGGAGAAAGCTGGATTGAAAGGGAACCTGCTGCAATAAACACACAGTAAGTGTAGGGTGGTCGAAGAACCAGTCATGAAGTAGAATCAAAACTAGGCAGTCTTAGTTTTTGCACCAATGGCATACAGTGCTGCAGGGCTTCTAAAAAAGTCTTTTGGCCCCTGCACTATTTGTTTTCCAATGAACTAAGCACAGGACTGGGACTGTGGTGCGGTGATTCTTTTCCAAAGCCTGTTGACAGTGCTGTAGAGAGGTTTTTGAAGGATGATGTTTGAACTAAATGCACAGAGAACTTAGTGAGTGTCATTAAATGTGTGGCCAAGACAGGCTGCTCTGGTCCTCGATTGCTATCTATGTGTAGCCCTGCCTCGCTGTGTGATTGAATGGGCTCCTCTTGCGGCGTTGGAGAGGCGCATGTGTGCGATGTAGCATCTAATGATGGTGAGCCCCGATCACCCACCGAAGGATAGCTTTGGATTTTATCCCCAACCCGAGGACTCTTCATGCTCTTGTCCTGGGGGGTGAGTTCATCATTCCACGAAAATGGACCTCGGGCCAGTGAATTTCTCATCCGCCGACACTTATTCTGTTCTGTTGCTATTTAAGACAGCGGCTGCGGTTGGTGATGTGTGGCTGGGCGCAGCTAGATCAATTTCTGAGCTGAATGGTTCAATATCAGGCCTGCTCATCAAACTTGCTGCTCCTTCAAGAAGTGCACGTTAACATGAAATCCATAAGGAAGGTCACACTTGCAGCACATTGCTTGCAGTTGTACTGACTGATGCTAGTCTGGCGTGGCTTCGAGATAGGTAGGTTAGCCTGCTCCACAGCCCTGTGATAGTCCTTTCTTACTTAAACATTTCCTACACAAAGTGCAGTACATTCCCCCATGATCTACACACTGAGGTTTTCAAGTACCCCATGACT
Source organism: Pleurodeles waltl (assembly GCF_031143425.1). Classification (NCBI taxonomy): domain Eukaryota; kingdom Metazoa; phylum Chordata; class Amphibia; order Caudata; family Salamandridae; genus Pleurodeles; species Pleurodeles waltl. Next base: position 1,068,343,920 of record NC_090439.1, on the reverse strand, counting down.
AACTCCAGATTCAGGACCTAGGGTGAATCCTCAAGTAGACCAGCGGTGCAACCATTTTACCCCAGAAGACTCGGAAAGATCTCCAAATACCTTCTTGCTAAAGTAGTTTGAATCTATCATGATTGTTTGCATCTAAAGGCAAGCGCTTCTCAAAGATGTTCGGCAATGAAAATTGCATTTCTCAATGTTTAGGCTCACGACTGAGATGAAACACAGGGAGACTGTTTCTATAGGCTAGTCCGGTAAAGCTTGACTTTTCTAATACAACTGTATAAGCACAAGTTCCCCCTGTAACTCCCCACCATGCCTGGGGTAGTGCCTGACGGGGATTACTCTTTTATTCTGTATTCAAAGACTGGAGCTCCCACGTGATCTCCTGGTCTAGAGAGCCCGAGCTCCCCCACAGTCTTTGAAGCAGTCAAGATTTCATAAATTGGAAGTCATTGAGGCTCTATCTGATGCTCAGCCGGGTTCTTGCATTGTCCAAGGGCTAAGCTGTTATCTTTCCTCCCCTGTGCGGAGCCAAGATGGCGACCGGGAAGGACGCTTGATTAAGCGCTCCTCTCGGGCTCGCCTCGTAAATAATTGCGGGGCGCTTCTGGGGCGCCGCTGTCGCAGCCCTGCGGCGGGATCCGCGGCTGGGACCGCTCTCCTCTCGTCGGCGGCTCCGGGCGTGATCGAGCGGCCGGGCAGAGGGACTGCCGCGGAGCGGCTCGGAGCCGGGAGCTGCGGCCGCCATTTTGCTGGCCGCGTCGGGCTGGATGCGGCCTTAAAGACTGAAGGAGAGGTGGGTGCGCGGAAGCGGGGAGCGGCCCACCTCGCGAGGGTGATAAACCCATATTAAGCTTTAATTCCGCCCTGGGTGCCCCCCCCCCTCCTCGACGCCAATCGGCCGCCGGAGTTTCCCCTCCCCCCCAATCAGGCGCGGGGGATCCCTAAGGAGCAGCGGCGATTCAGCGGCGGGGACTGCAGGGACCCCGGGTGGATGTCCCCGCCGTGACTGGAAGCGAGCGGAGAGACGCGCCTCCCCCTCCGCAAAAGGCCCTGTGGGACCACAACAACAGGCCAGGGGCGTATCTGTTACATGAGCGGGTCGGGATCCGTTCCTTGGACTCCCCAGCTGCTACGCGTGGCCGCGGGCCCTGTCGGGCGGCTGTGCGCTTGGCCACAGCAGACGCGCCCTCTCCTGGAGGCCGCTGGCGCCGTCTCCCCTTGGGGCGGGGTTCTGCGCCAGATTTGGAGGTCCTGACGGCGAGACGGACGTACGGCGTCTGCGGGGACCGCTGCGAGGGGAACTGGTCACTGCCTTCGCCTTGCATCGCCTACCCCCTTCCTGCCCGCGAGGGGGGAAGAAGGACGGGAGACGAATCCTGTTGTGGGCCACTGGGGGTGCCTCCCTATCCTATAGCGGTTGGCGTGGAGCGCCCGTCCCAGGAATCGTCTCTGGACCTGCAGCTGGATATCGAAGCTACCATAGACGTGGTTTGCGCAGGGCCGACCAGGATCAAGCTAAGCCATATCCTCTGTTAAATGGCGCCGACCTGCACAGCAGGGAGGAACAGTGCTTAAAGAACTGTGCGAGCCCGCATCACACTAAGTAAACACACCTGGGAATATCACTCCTTTACTCCACACTGAAAGTGGACCTAGAGCCTGGAGCTGGCTGCTGACCGGGGGCTCGGGGCACGCACGTGGACCCAGCGTCGGGAGGCACTAGACCACCTGAATGAGATCTCATTAAGAGAACCAACAGTAGGGCCGAAACCTCAAAAACTGAAATCAGCACCGGCGTGGCCCCGCGGGGACATATATGCCCTCCTCGCTTACAGGGCCCAGAGAAAGTAGGTGAGCGCGAGATTCTGGGAAGAAGCAGGCCGCAACAGATCAGTCAAAATGGCCGGAAGGCTCAAATCAGCTAAAAACCAGGACCGGAACACGCCAGGCCAGGCTCCTGGAGATCAGCAGCATACGCCCTCTCTGCAGTCGCTGGAGTCCACGCTCATGTCACATTCCTCGCAATTCGAGAAAATACTACAAGCAATCATGGACACTAAAACCTCACTGGAGACCAGGATAGACACGGTATCGCAAGACCTGAACATCCTCAGAGTAGACCATGGCAAACTATCTGATAAAGTGAAGACAGCGGAGGCGGTGCTAAGTGACCTGGCCCCCTCGGTAGCGGATAACCAAAAACAAGTTCTCCGTCTAGATGCAGAAGTAAAGTCACTGATGAGAAGAGCAGAGGAGGCGGAGGGCAGATCCCGTCGCAACAACATACGTTTTCTTGGTTTTCCTGAAAAATCACTGGATCAAAGCTCAGAGCTCCTGCTGGAACACTGGCTAATTAAAGAAGTCCTGAATGGGAACCCATCCAAATTCTTCTCAGTGGAAAGAGCATATAGAATCCCCGGACGCCCCCCGGCACCGGGCCAACCTCCGAGACCACTGATAGCTAGGTTCCTAAACTTCAGGGACCGGGATACGATACTTCAAATGTTCCGCAGCAAAGGTCCATACAGGTATGAGGACTCGACTGTTTATGCTTATCCAGATTTCACTCAGGAAGTGCAAAGGCAACACAACTCCTTCACCCAAGTTAAACAACGCCTCCGGGAGTATGACATAAAATACGCATTAATGTTCCCCGCTAAATTATGTGTAACAACAGATGAGCGCATTCATATGTTCACCTCACCGGAAGATGCCTGGACGTGGATGCATGCCAAAGGCTTCGCCCCAACCCCGCGAGGCAGCCGGTACCGGCGAGAACTGGTCAACGATGAAACCTAGGAAACGATCCAAAAGGCGAGCCAGGGGTCAACCCACGGTAGAACAGGCTGCAGAGGAGAGAGCCAGGGCCCTTAAAGAAACCCCCCTACTAACTCAGAATTCCTTTGAGACGCTCAGGACCCAGCCAGTGGAGGGCTCGGATTCTGACTCGGTCAGCTCGGACTCTACATTAACGGAGGCATTGAGGGGCCCGGAGCTCACCCCCAGGTCCGCAGACACACTCTGAACAAACACTACTGAACTATCCCCCCCGGGGGGGACCAACCGCCACAGCCTGCATACAGAACTGAACTTTGCGACCTCCTCCTGATGTGGGTGGTCACATCACCTGAACTTATGTATCCTTGCACGTTTGCTCCTGGAGATAACTCCTTTATTCATATTGTGCGCGGCGGGTGGCGTGGGGTGGGGGGGCGGATGGCTGTGCCCTGGGAGTGCCCCAAGCCAATTGCGGACCGTGTCTGCAGAAGGATGCGAGCCCCTAAAATGAGCCGCATCCGGATAGTATTATTGCTCCCCCGCAGATATCCATACGGATACACCTTGGCACGCACCTAAAATGGGTGTGTAGCCTGTTGCAAGTTCATAGTTGGGGTTGGGATCCAGTTGGGGAGGGAAAGAGGGTAACTATTAGTTTGTGCACTACCGGTCTGCTCGCAACACTGGATAAACGCCCAGAGGCAAGGGGCCCGCACGCGGGGGCGGTGGGGGCGGAGGGGACCCAATCGGCCTTCCCGGGATCCGGGGTGCAAGACATGCACTCACAAATTGAATATGGCCCAATCCACAACCCATAGCGCATACAAATATGACATAGTCACTTGGAACATCAGGGGACTGGGGACTCCGGGCAAAAGGTCCAGGGTGCATGCACGACTCAAACGCCATGGCACACATATTGCAATACTACAAGAGACTCTCCTACGGGACCCAGACCTGCAGGATCTACGCAGTAAATGGGGAGGTCAGATTGTGGGCACATCCTATTCAACCTTCGCGAGGGGGGTACTTATATGGATAGCAGGGAATGTCCCTTTTATCCAAACATCACACAAGATAGATCACGAGGGCAGATATGTGGTAGTGGAGGGTAAGCTGGACGGCAGACAATTGTCAATCATAGGGGTATATGCTCCCAATAGCGCACTGCCTGAGTTCCTGAGCACACTCACTCCAGCGTTACTAACGAACCCTGAAACACCCGCCATATGGGGAGGTGACTTCAATTGCACGCCAGATCCAGCATTGGACAGGTCAAATCCCCCCACAGATTCAATAGTCATCAGACACCCCAGCCGCCCATTATCGATATGGGCTAGTAACATGAGCCTTCATGACATTTGGCGCATGAAACACCCACGACACAGGGAATATTCATTTTATTCAGCACCACATAAGTTACACACCAGGATAGACTTGATGTGGGGCACCCAGGAGATCTGCACAGGGACCAGTAGAATAGAATACCTAGCCAAGACATTATCAGATCATTCACCGCTTAAAATAGTTTTGGACTGGGGCAGGAAGCGCCAGGCTATCCCAACGTGGAGGCTACAAGCGGAAGCCTTACACGACCCTGCGTTCACAGACTCACTGAGAACAGCGCTGAAACAGTATTGGGTATTAAACACTGGCACCACAAAATTAAGAGCAATGGAGTGGGACGCACACAAAGTGGTGATCCGTGGACATTGTATTTCCACTACATGGGGGGTGAGGCGCACACTCCATGCAGAGGTTAGCAAGCTGGAGAAGAAACTAAGAGCACTAGAAAACGCAGTTGCCCGCAATGCAACGCCATACACGGCCCTGAAGGAAATGCGCGCGGAACATGCAAAGGCTGATGCTACATTACGCCTTCACGACCACAAACACCACGTGGCTAGGCTACAATCGGAGGGCGACAGATCTGGTAGGCTGCTCGCATGGCTGCTGCGGGAGGACCTGCGGTGCTCGCCGATCGGGGCGATAGGAACAGGCGCAGGTGCAATAGCTACTACACAGGTAAAAATAAATGATGCGTTTAGGGAATATTATACACAATTATACACCAAAAGCACATCATGTACCATCCAACAACTTGAGTCCTTTCTAGCAGATTCCCCCCTGCCCCAACTAATGCATGTCGATAGAGAGACACTGGAAGCCCCCATCACATTAGGGGAACTTAATAAGGCTCTTGAACAACTACCCAGGAATAAAGCCCCAGGGACAGATGGCCTGCCGTCGGAATACTACTTCACTTTCGCGGCGCACCTTAACACACATCTCCTAAAAACGTTTGAAGAAGCAGGGACCAATGGTATCCTGCCTCCCTCAATGAGAGAGGCAATGATAGTGGTCCTTCCAAAGCAGGGGCGTGACCCCACTGACGTCAGGTCTTACAGACCTCTCTCATTGTTGAACCTAGACTGCAAGATACTTGGCAAAATCCTGGCTAACAGACTAGCTCCCTACATGCATATATTGGTACACGATGACCAGAATGGATTCATCCCGAAACGTAACACCTTCCTAAATATTCGGAGGCTGCTCAGTGTGATGGGTGACACTCCCCTGACCGCACTCGAGGAGGTGGTAATATCGCTCGACATAGAAAAAGCGTTTGATACATTAGAATGGGACTTCCTGTTTGCCACTATGCAGTTACTGGGTATCGGTCCAAAATTCACAAACTGGGTACGCATTCTGTACACTGCCCCACAGGCTAGGGTGAAGACGGGAGGAGAAATATCAGAAAGCTTTCCGATTAACAGGGGAACAAGACAGGGCTGCCCCCTCTCCCCCCTCCTATTTGCCTTAGCGATGGAACCACTAGCTGCACGCGTCCGGGCCAAAAAAGAAGAATGGGGGGTGTTAAGGAACGGCACTCTCCACTCCATATCACTATACGCAGATGATGCCCTGATATACATACGTAGAGTGGAGGAGTCGCTGCCCCCAGTGATGTCGCTGCTGTCTGAGTTCGGAAGGGTATCTGGTCTAATAGTTAATTGGGGGAAATCCTGCATATTCCCACTAACCAGCTGGGCTCCTGCGAGGCAAGAAAGTGCCCCACCAGGCCACCTTAAATGGTGCTTCAACACATTTAAATACTTAGGAATCAACGTATACCACAGGGCGGAAGATTTAAGGGATGGGAATCTGGGGAAAGCGGTGTCCTCTGTTAAGAGTTCACTACGCTTCTGGAATAAATTACCTCTCTCCCCACTGGGTAAAGTAGCTATAGCAAACATGCTGATATTACCCAGACTGCTGTACTATTTTGCGGCCCTACCAATCATTATCCCCAAAAGCTTTTTCGTCGGCTTGAACTCCATCCTGCTACAACTGGTTTGGGGAGAGGGCAGAAGGCGAGTTGCACTTACCACGCTACATCATCCGGTAGCAATGGGTGGACTGGGCGCCCCAAACTTTGAGCTCTATTCTGCAGCCGCACAGTTGCAGTGGATCTTAAATTGGCTCCACAGACCTAGCTCGGCAGAAACTATATGGTTACAATCCCAACTCCAAGGCGCTCCCATACTAGCTTGGCTGTTGGATAAGCAGACTAAAAGCACATGCACAAACCCGCTGATGATAGTGGCACACACACATACTGGAAGAAGTATATCCAAAAAGGAGTTAAAAAACTACCCTACTCACCACTCCTCCCGCTGGATAGGCTCCCCGGGCGGGTGGAAGCTGGCTCATATTCACCTACAACCTGGTTAGACGCGGGTATTGGTGCAGTAGGAGACTGTTTCGAGGAAGGGAAATTAATGACTTTCGAAGCTATACAGGCCCTCACAGAGATCAATCCGGGGCAATTCTTGGCATATCACGCGATATGCCATGCAATCAGGAAAACGTGGGCATCTGGCGACGTAGAGCCTGATATCTCAGTCACCCTGCACCACATGCTGAACTGGGACCCCCAAGGAAAAGCAGTCTCAAACCTTTATAAACTTCTGAATCGACCCCCGGAAGACAACTTGCAGAAAGCTAGGGAGAGGTGGAACATCGTATTGCCTAATCCGCTCTCAGGGACAGATTGGCCAAAAGCTCTGTGTCACACACGTGAGGTCTCAAGAAACCCCAGATTCCGATATACACAGTTCAATTATCTACATCAGACATACCTGGCGCCAGCCAGGATTAAACGCATGTTCCCCGGATCGGATCCAGCCTGTCCCAGATGTAAAACACCAGCAGCACAGTTCTATCACATGGTCTGGGAGTGCCCGCGGTTAAGGAGGGAGTGGGAGGGGGTGGTCACAGCCTTAGCGGAAATCACGGGGCTCAACCTGGACACGAATCCCAAATCCTGTCTACTTGGATTAAGGACAAGGACGAAAAGAAATAAACACTTGCACAGGTTTGTAGATCTAGCGTATGTAATGTACAAAAGATTGATAGCAATGAACTGGAAGGCTTGCAACGCGCCGGACTTAAAAGTCTGGCTTGCTCTTACGTTACGTTGGGCTCGAGCTGAGCATCAGGTATTAACAAACTTAACCCGTAGGGGACTGCGGCAGGCGGGCTGCGAGACCTGGGGCGTCTTAGTGTCTAGGCTAGAAGCCAAAAACGATGAAAGACCCCCCTGAATCACAGATAGCTGTATCCACCTGGAAGGCCGCGGGCCCTGCCCCCGGCAGAAAGGCAATACTACACTTGGGGACGCATACATACCCTTCATCAATGCCTCGCCAACACTGACAGCTTAGTAGCCCATCCCCCCATGCAAGCATGCCACAGCACCAAAAGGCCTGCATAATCAATTAATAGACACCTGCGCTAAAACCTACTGTGCCATAACCCTCCGCCTCGTCCCCCCCCCCCTTGTCTCCTCTGCTCCCCGACCTCACCCGTGTGGTCACGTGGGCCCCTGTCGCTAGTGGTAATAGAATCACATTGCAACTGAAAGCTTTGCCCTATGTGGCGGCAACCTCGGTAGTGATGGGCAGAATCAGCGGACCGGGAAGTGCACACAAGTTCTTAGCAGTTTGATATATACATTGACCATTAATATGGGAGAGCCAGACGATAGACTGTAACCAATGATAATTTGTTATCAATGACTATGTATGCCAGAAAATGTATGGCTTTCGTCTTGAAAAATCAATAAAAACATGTTTAAAAAAAAAAAAAAAAAATCTTTCCTCCCCTGTGGCTGGCTACATGTTCATCTATCCTACCCTCTGATGGCCGCCCCACTTGTCCCTTCACAGTCCTCTCAGTGCTGGCTGGCAAACGCACATAGGGTAATTGGGTGCAACACACTGCCCCCCACCCCCACCCCATATCTGCTCAGAAGGTACATTGGAATACATTCTAACTCTCCTAACAAGGCTTTGATCAGAAACAGTCTTCTTTCCCTACATGCACCCAGCCACAAGCACAATGTGGCGTATACCTTTAGGAAGTAGAGGCTATCTTTTATGAAGATTTTCTTTTTGTCATGGAAAAGCGTCCTATGTAAAACACACGTCGTTACGCTGTTTGGTGAAATCCCCAGAGGACAAAACGAAAATATAAATGGAGAAGCTGAAATTCTCCAAAAATGAATTCAACTCTTTCTAGTAATGCTTTGTAGCTCATTGTATGCAGTTTGCGTCTTTGACTTTTTTTGGGGTTGAGAAGGGTGTCCCACTTCTTGCACCCAGGTCGCCCATGCTTGAGAGAATGTGATTGCCATCGGCGTATATGAAAACCAAATAGCTAAATCACTCCACAAGGGTTGCCAAAGGCTTGATCTAACTAACAAAAAATGGTTAACAAGTCAAAAGCTGGGATACTTCTCGATGCAATACTTTGCTTGTTGACACAAAAGAAGGGAGGGCCCCTAGATCATGTCATTAGGCTGCGAACCATAGAAAGGAACAGTTCTGTTGACAGCTTGAGCAGAACCAGGTCTGTGGATCACCAGCCCCGGTTTACACGCTTGAATCATCCAAAGTTTCTTCTAGCACAGTTCTGTCAATATTGGCTGGTAGAACTTCAGCTTCTCCTTTTGTTTTTTCTTGTTGTCCTAGTGGCTTTGTTAAAGTTCTGCTATTGGCCTTTAACTTATTTTTGTAGAAACTTTACAACACCAACGAATTGACAGGATGATACTCTGATGGTTGCAAGGCAGCCAAATTCAGTTTTTAAAGTAAATGGAAAGCAGAGGGCCAGTGCTGGCTCAAGGGGTTCCACCACACACAGTGGGGTGTCATCTGCATATAATAAGATTCTTTCCTCGAGGAAATGGTAATGTTGTAATTTTAAAAATTCTGATGCAAGGATACTGGCAGCAAGGTCAAATATTAAAGGAAATCGGTTCTGCTGTACTGAAATGGTCTCAAACAGGTTGCATTTTAAAAACTCTTAAAGCCAAGGTACAGGCTGAACGGCCTTTGTGTGCCCAGCGATCTTCAAAGGATAATAACAACTGTGAGATAACTCTGGTGTTTAAAGCAGTTGCTGGGGAGATCTGTGTTTTGTCTAGTCAATTTTGACGATTCATAAAGTAGCACAGAACGTTACTGTGCCTGTTGTAAAGCACAATGTGTAACATGGACGTCACAGGCTTGTATTTTATGTAGATAGTTCAGTGGATTATTACTTTTGTCACAGATCTCATGTTGTTACTTAGAGTTCGTATGTTGCAACCTTTCTAACATATCACAGTGAGCTGTTAATTGATATCAAGGAGTTGCAAGGAAACTGTAAGAGATATGTTTAGAACCTTATTGTTTTTCTCTCAATTTTTCATTATTCTAAGGTTAACAAAAGTGTTTCTTTGGGTAATAATAACATTTTATTAGTATCGGAAATACCAACTACTTCATTACTTTCAAGTCCTGTTTCTCCAGACCTTACACTCAAAAGGAAGCAATGCCTACCAATACGGATGGTGTGAGACTCCTTTGCCCTCATTGTCTTGTGCGAAATTACCTGTACACTGATTACACACTTGTATGATTTATTGTCTCTCTATAGTGTGTGTGTATCTGAAGCGCTATGACTCCCTATATTGGGATGAGTTGAGCTATAAATGAAAGTAACAAAAAATCAGAATTGCAGGTGTTATTACCCATGCACACATATACATTTGACATCTGATAGAGACTTCTAGTTGCAGATTCCTTACCTTTGAATTTCCCCAGGCATCAGACTGGATCCAGAATTTTTTTCTTCGAGCAGTACCCCTGCACGCTGTTAGGTGGCGTTGGTCCACTGCGCGGGCGTCGTTGGCATTGTGGTCGCCGTGATGACGTTGCGGTTGTATATAGGCGCCACCCCGGCACGCTGACGTCAGTTCTTTTCTTTCCATGCCAGCCTACACACAGATCCGGAGAAGAGCTACCCCAGTCATTTTTTGACTAACTGCAACATTTTGTCGAATTGGTTTTTGATGAGTTTTGGTTTGCGTTGAGGGATGTCCTTTAAGACCGGATTTAAGCCCTGCGACTCGCGTCACTGCATGATGTCAGAGACTGATTCGCACCTCGTGTGCCTCTGGTGTTTGGAGTGCAACCACAACCCGAAGTCCTGAGTGTCGGGCCATGAGCCCGAAAGCTTTGAGGGAGCGGTCCCTGAAGCTCATGGCAGCCCGACACTCGACTCAGCGTCGGTCCCGTTCGAGAGGAAGGTCACTATTCTTCTTCGTCCAAGTCATCTGGACATTTGGGTAAGAAGAAGAAGTCGAAGAAGACAAAACATTCTTTGACTTCGCCCCATTGCTCACACGACGTGACGCGGGAAGAGCGTCGACGTTCTAGGCTTCCATCCTCTGAGCCTCAGTCTGGGTCCACTCCGAGCCTCCCCGAATTTCTGGGAGCCGGGGCTACCCCTGCCCAACTTAAGGAGTTCTATGAGGTCATGCGCCTCATATTTGGGGGCAGCCTGAACCACCCTCGGTGCCTTCGGGTCCAGGAGAGTCAGTGAGGGCCTCCTTGGGTTCAAAGTCGGCGACTTCAGTCCCAACTCTGGAGGGCACCTCAGGATACTTCCGGTTCCATCCTGACGCTGGTCATGCCAACGCGACCTTCTCCGGTGTCGGGTCAGACGTCGACACTCACTGCGCCGATTGGGCCCACAATCAACATGGACCCTACACTCATTCCAGACAACCCGGAGCCGGAACGATGTCACTCAACGCAGATTCCATTTTCCATGGGCTCTGCTGTTCCCGGGGTTGATCCTGAACCCTAGTACTATGGGTATGGATATGGGGATAGTGTAGAGGGGTCGCTGGATGCTTTAGAAGACCAGCTTGAGCCTGAACTGGACTGGGCACAGGATTTGGGTGATGCCAGTGGTTGGACACCTCCCCTGACACTGGCATGTTCTCTCCCCGTACTGTGGCTACCGAGGAGGGAGCGTCTTATTCTATAGTGGTGAGAAGGGTGGCTGAGATTTTGAACCTCGAGCTTCCTTATGTGGAGGTCAGGCCTAACCTCCTTACCGAAGTGCTTCAGCCTGGGGCCTCCAGCTCGGAACCCCTTCTTCCCTTCAACGAAGCACTTATGGACGTCCTACTGGGGACCTGGTCCAAACCCAGCACAGGGGATCCTGTGAATAGGATGAATGCCCGCCACCATTGGCCGGCGCTGAATGACCCAAATTTCCTTCCCCAACACCCTACGCCTGAGAGCCTTGTCATCCAGGCTTCTTCATCCTTTGGTGCATTCCCTACCGCTCCCCCGGACAGAGAATCAAAAAGGCTAGACAATTTAGGGAAGAAGATGTTTTCTTCTGCCAGTCTAGCGCTGCGGTCCGTGAACACTGCATGCCTTTTGAGACGCTATTCCCATACTCTCTGGGATACGGTCGCGCAAGTGCTGCCTCAAGTTCCGGAAGAGGCTTGGAACGTTCTCTCCCAAGCCATGACAGATGGGAGAGATGCAGCCAAGTTCATGATCCATTGTGGACTGGATACAATCGACTCACTAGGCAGATCGGTTGCATCAACGGTGGCACTGAGACGCCATGCCTGAGGACATGTGGATTTTTGGGGGATGTCCAGCAATCTTTGATGGACATGCCCTTTGATGGCTCTCGTCTCTTTGGAGTCAAGGCGGACTCGGCGCTCGAGCACTTTAAACGTTTCGGGGCTACGGCTCGGTCCCATTGCCTCGCAGCCGCTCCTCACCCTCCTCTGTCTGCCTTTTGCTCCTTTTGTGGCTATGGAAGGGGCACCCAACCGTGTCCATTTCCACCGGGCCACCGACCCACGCATGCTGTACAACCCCTTGCGCGGACATGGGATCCACCAATGTAGGAGGCTGGACTGGCTTGTAGTGAGTACCAAGGGGTACTTGCACCTTGCACCAGGCCCAGTTATCCCTTATTAGTGTATAGGGTGTCTAGCAGCTTAGGCTGATAGATAATGGTAGCTTAGCAGAGCAGCTTAGGCTGAACTAGGAGACGTGTGAAGCTACTACAGTACCACTTAGTGTCATATGCACAATATCATAAGAAAACACAATACACAGTTATACTAAAAATAAAGGTACTTTATTTTTATGACAATATGCCAAAGTATCTTAGAGTGTACCCTCAGTGAGAGGATAGGAAATATACACAAGATATATATACACAATAGCAAAAATATGCAGTATAGTCTTAGAAAACAGTGCAAACAATGTATAGTTACAATAGGATGCAATGGGGAAACATAGGGATAGGGGCAACACAAACCATATACTCCAAAAGTGGAATGCGAACCACGAATGGACCCCAAACCTATGTGACCTTGTAGAGGGTCGCTGGGACTATTAGAAAATAGTGAGAGTTAGAAAAATAACCCTCCCCAAGACCCTGAAAAGTGAGTGCAAAGTGCACTAAAGTTCCCCTAAGGACAAAATAGTCGTGTTAGAGGAATAATGCAGGAAAGACACAAACCAGCAATGCAACAACTGTGGATTTCCAATCTAGGGTACCTGTGGAACAAGGGGACCAAGTCCAAAAGTCACAAGCAAGTCGGAGATGGGCAGATGCCCAGGAAATGCCAGCTGCGGGTGCAAAGAAGCTTCGACTGGGCAGAAGAAGCTGAGGTTTCTGCAGGAACGAAAAGGGCTAGAGACTTCCCCTTTGGTGGACGGATCCCTCTCGCCTTGGAGAGTCGTGCAGAAGTGTTTTCCCGCCGGAAGGACGCCAACAAGCCTTGCTACACGCAAATCGTGCGTTTGGCGTTTTTGGACGCTGCTGGGGCCCAGGAGGGACCAGGAGGTCGCAAATTGGACCTGCAGAGAGAGGGGACGTCGAGCAAGACAAAGAGCCCTCACTGAAGCAGGTAGCACCCGGCGAAGTGCCAGAAACAGGCACTACAAGGATGCGTGAAACGGTGCTCGCCGAAGTTGCACAAAGGAGTCCCACGTCGCCGGAGACCAACTTAGAAAGTCGTGCAATGCAGGTTAGAGTGCCGTGGACCCAGGCTTGGCTGTGCACGAAGGATTTCCGCCGGAAGTGCACAGGGGCCGGAGTAGCTGCAAAGTCGCGGTTCCCAGCAATGCAGCCCAGCGAGGTGAGGCAAGGACTTACCTCCACCAAACTTGGGCTGAAGAGTCACTGGACTGTGGGGGTCACTTGGACAGCGTCGCTGGATTCGAGGGACCTCGCTCGTCGTGCTGAGAGGAGACCCAAGGGACCGGTAATGCAGCTTTTTGGTGCCTGCGGTTGCAGGGGGAAGATTCCGTCGACCCACTGGAGATTTCTTCAGAGCTTCTGGTGCAGAGAGGAGGCAGGCTACCCCCACAGCATGCACAATCAGGAAAACAGTCGAGAAGGCGGCAGGATCAGCGTTACAGAGTTGCAGTAGTCGTCTTTGCTACTATGTTGCAGGTTTGCAGGCTTCCAGCGCGGTCAGCGGTCGTTTCCTTATCAGAAGGTGAAGAGAGAGATGCAGAGGAACTCGGCTGAGCTCATGCATTCGTTATCTAAAGTTTCCCCAGAGACCCTAAATAGCCAGAAAAGAGGGTTTGGCTACCTAGGAGAGAGGAAAGGCTACTAACACCTGAAGGAGCCTATCACAAGGAGTCTCTGACGTCACCTGGTGGCACTGGCCACTCAGAGCAGTCCAGTGTGCCAGCAGCACCTCTGTTTCCAAGATGGCAGAGGTCTGGAGCACACTGGAGGAGCTCTGGACACCTCCCAGGGGAGGTGCAGGTCAGGGGAGTGGTCACTCCCCTTTCCTTTGTCCAGTTTCGCGCCAGAGCAGGGGCTAAGAGGTCCCTGAACCGGTGTAGACTGGCTTATGCAGAATTGGGCACATCTGTGCCCAAGAAAGCATTTCCAGAGGCTGGGGGAGGCTACTCCTCCCCTGCCTTCACACCATTTTCCAAAGGGAGAGGGTGTCACACCCTCTCTCAGAGGAAGTTCTTTGTTCTGCCATCCTGGGCCAGGCCTGGCTGGACCCCAGGAGGGCAGATGCCTGTCTGAGGGGTTGGCAGCGGCAGCAGCTGCAGTGAAACCCCAGGAAGGGCAGTTTGGCAGTACCAGGGTCTGTGCTACAGACCACTGGGATCATGGGATTGTGCCAACTATGCCAGGATGGCATAGAGGGGGCAATTCCATGATCATAGACATGTTACATGGCCATATTCGGAGTTACCATGGTGAAGCTACATATAGGTAGTGACCTATATGTAGTGCACACGTGTAATGGTGTCCCCGCACTCACAAAGTTCAGTGAATTGGCTCTGAACAATGTGGGGGCACCTTGGCTAGTGCCAGGGTGCCCACACACTAAGTAACTTTGCACCCAACCTTTACCAGGTAAAGGTTAGACATATAGGTGACTTATAAGTTACTTAAGTGCAGTGTAAAATGGCTGTGAAATAACGTGGACGTTATTTCACTCAGGCTGCAGTGGCAGGCCTGTGTAAGAATTGTCAGAGCTCCCTATGGGTGGCAAAAGAAATGCTGCAGCCCATAGGGATCTCCTGGAACCCCAATACCCTGGGTACCTCAGTACCATATACTAGGGAATTATAAGGGTGTTCCAGTAAGCCAATGTAAATTGGTAAAAATGGTCACTAGCCTGTTAGTGACAATTTGGAAGTAATGAGAGAGCATAACCACTGAGGTTCTGGTTAGCAGAGCCTCAGTGAGACAGTTAGGCACCACACAGGGAACATACACATGCACACCTATGAGCACTGGGGCCCTGTGTGACAGGGTCCCAGTGACACATACATATAGGCCACAAACCTATGAGCACTGGGGTCCTGACCAGCAGGATCCCAGTGACACATAACAACCATACTGAAAACATGGTGTTTTCACTATGAGCACTGAGGCCTGGCTATCAGGATCCCAGTGAGACAGTGAAAACAGTGACAAACACCCTGACATACACTCACAAACAGGCCAAAAGTGGGGGTAACAAGGCTAGAAAGAGGCTACCTTCTCACACCAAGCTTATGGATTAAGGAGTCAATGGGCCTCCCAGTCTACCCCGCCCCCTCCTCTGCCTCAAAACCTTCTTAGTCCGTTGGAACATCCGGGACCAGTTGGCGGCAAAATTCGCCATCATCTGCCCCCCTGGGAATCCATTGCTACGGACAGGTGGGTTTTATAGAATGTCCGAAGGAGCTACTGCCTCCCCTTCGAGACTTCTCCTCCAGCCACGCCACCATCATTCTATCACCTGTTGAAGGCTCATTTGACACTTCTCCACGAGGAAGTCAATGCTCTCTTGGCCAAGGGAGCCTATAGAGAGAGTCACTGCACCAGAGGTAGGTTGTGGTTGCTATTCCCGCTACTTTTTGGTGCCCAAAAAGGACAAGGGTTTTCGCCCTATCATAGCCCTCCGGTCCCTCAACCTCTTCCTCAAGAAGGAGAAGTTCAAGATGTTAGCCCTGGCTCAAGTCCTTTCTACCCTGGAGACTGGATGGTTGCGTTGAACTTGCAGGACACCTATTTCCATATTCCCATCCTTTCGGCCCACAGACATTACCTACGATTCGTGGTGGGTCACGAGCACTTTCAGTTCACCGTACTCCCCTTTGGCCTTACCGGCGCCCCTCGGTTGTTCATGAAAGTGATGGTAGTGGTTGCAGCTCATCTGCGCAGGTTAGGGGTTCCAGTCTTCCCCTACCTCAACGACTGTCTGTTGAATGCCAACACGATCCAGACTACTGCGAACCTCCTGCATTCACTGGGGTTCACTATCAATGTGCCGAAGTCACACCTGACTCCCTCTCAGATGCTCCCTTTCATCAGAGCTGTTCTGGACACAGTGCAGTTTCGGGCTTGTCCTCCCGAAAAGCGAGTCCAGGATATTCACGCTATGATATCGATGTTTCAGCCTCTATCCTGGATTTTGGTGAGAATGACTATGACTCTGAGGCTGCTGGGCCTCATGGCCTCCTGCATCCTGCTGGTCCAACATGCCAGATGGCATATGCAGGCTCTGCAGTGGGACCTGAAGTTCCAGTGGGCACAACTTAAGGGGAATCTCCCTGAAATGGTCCAGATCTCGGAAGAAAGTGTGAAAGACCTGTAGCGGTGGTTGTTGAATCCAGATTGAGCCAATGGCAAATCCCTCTGCCTTCCCCAACCAGATCTCACAGTAGTGACAGATGCATCCCTTCTGCGATGGGGCGGCCACATGGGGGAGGCGGAGATCAGAGGCCTCTGGTCTACGGCGTAGTCCAGGCTCCACATCAACCTTATGGGACTCCGGGCGATCCGACTTGCATTAAAAGCATTCCTTCCCTCTCTCAAAGGGAAAGTAGTGCAGGTGTTCACCGACAACACCGCCGCCATGTGGTACTGCAACAAGCAGGGCCGAGTGGACTCGTGGACCCCTTGTTAAGAGGCTCTTCCCCTCTGGGCATGGCTGGAACGCCAGGGCATTTCCCTGGATTTTTCAACATCTGGCGGGCTCTCTGAACGTCAGAGCAGACAAACTCAGCAATCGATGCATAGTCGATCACGAAGGCGTCTCCATCCAGGGGTGGCGCAAGGTCTCTTTCAGCAGTGGGGAGATCCTTGGTTAGATCTGTCGCCTCCGCAGAGAACGCGCAATGTCAGCTGTTTTGCGCATTGGAGTTTCCAAGGCGGCACTCGCTCGACGACGCTTTTCATCACGAGTGGAACTCAGGCCTCCTGTACACCTTCCCGCCAATACCAGATGATCAGGCAAGACCGGGCTCAAGTAATCTTGGTAGTGCCGGACTGGGCACGAAGAGTCTGGTATCCCGAGCTCTTGAGCATGGCCATCGATCCTCTGATCAGACTGCCCCTTTGGGAGAATCTTCTGTCACAGCAGCAGGGGACGGTTATCCACCCGAACCTGGCTAGCCTCCGCCTCCTTGCGTGGAGATTGAGCAGCGACAGTTGACGGCTTTTGACCTTCCACCCAAAGTCTGTAATGACATCTTGCCAGCCAGGCGTTCCTCCACCAAAACGGTATACACCTTTCATTGTAAGAAATTTGTGGCACGGCGTATCAACAAATCTGTTGATTCCCCTCTCTGCACCTCTCTTAGAGGTTCTCCTCTTTATTCTTTCTCTTAACCGGCAGGGCTCTGCTCTGGGCACCCTCAAGGGATATTTGTCTGCCATCTCTGCCTTCTTACGGCTACCAGACCAACCTTCTCTTTTCAAATCTCCCATTGTTGGGAGGTTTCTTAAAGGCCTCACTCATATAATTCCTCCTGTCCTGTTTATCATGCCCCAGTGGGATTTGAACTTGGTCCTCACATACCTCATGTGCGCCCCTTTTGAGCTGCTCCACAACTGTTCTTTATGGCTCTTAACCCTAAAAAAGCTTTCTTAATTGCCATCACCTCTGCTCGCAGAGTAAGTGAGCTTCAGGCTCTTTCTTCGAAGCCACCATTCCTAGCAGTGCATCTTGACAAAGTGGTGCTGTGAAAGTGGGAATCTTCTTCAGCCACCAATCACCTGCTAAACATAAGGACCAGAACACGCAGAGAATTCAAAGTACAAGTGTATTTTAGCTCAGAGCTTTCACAAGCAGTACACAGCGCTATGGTGGCTGTGAAGCAAGTACAAAAGTTGCACCAGAGCCCACTGAGCAGAACTGCCTCAGTCCCCTTTTTTGTAAACATAATCCAAGCTGGTGTACCTTCTACAGGGGCAGGTACTCTTACATCAAGTCTATTCATACTATTTATGCAGCAACAGCAACACCGAGAAATACATTTCTGCAGCCTCGACCAAGCCCCCATTGTCAAACAAATTCTATCAAACGTACATCACCAAAATATTAACCCAATATGGATCATAAACATATCAGAACCATCTCACCAGTTGTCGTTGATCTGCGTCTTCTGGTCTGGGACAAAACGTCCTTCTCTTCTTACACCAATGTCTGGGGACCTCTGCCGGGGAGGTACAGTGTCCGGAGGCCTGCTAGGAACTTAGGATGGCATTTTCTGAGAAACTCTGTTTTCTCAGTGCAGGGTGCCTCACAATCAGTCGGTCCCAGGTCGCAGCTCGCCGACCACAGGCTCACTGTCGTTGGACATCCCTCGAAGAGGTCCATTCATGGTCACCAATTGTGAAAGTTGGAATCTTCTTTAGCCACCAATCACCTGCTAAACATAGGGACCAGAACATGCAGAGAATGCTAAGTACAAATGTATTTTAGCTCAGAGTGGTCACAAACAGTACACAGCCCTATAGAGGCTGGGAAGGAATCCTGGAAAGGATTGACCTTTTACTAAATATAACGTTATTTTAGCAGAAATAGAACGCACATGATGTTGAAACATGTACAGACATGCCCTTTGAGAAGGAAAAATGGCTTATTAATGCTTTTTTAGCATTTCAAAGTAAAGGCTGAAGAGAGACATAGATATAATGGAAGCACTGATGTCCATATTCGCATGAGGCAAATAATATGAATTTCCACAGTGCTTCGTACCAGGGCTTCCTTTCTTCCCAAAGTGGTAATGCCTTTTCAGATAGGCCAATCTATCACCTTGCCTATTTTTTATGCACCCCCACATCCCGCTCATGAGGAGGAAACACTCCACCGTCTGGATCCAAAAAGAGCGCTGGCGTTCTATCTAGATCGTACCAAGGATTTCCAGGTGGATGGTCAACTCTTTGTGGGATATGTGGGTGCGAAGAAAGGGAAGGCGATGCAGAAGAGGACCATTTCACAATGGGTAGTCCTCTGCATCAAGATGTGCTAGGCTTTGGTGAAAAAGCAACCCCCTGTGTGTTTGCGCGCTCATTCAACCAGAGCAACTGCTGCTACTACAGAGATAGCACGCGGAGTTCCAGTCCTGGATATCTGCCAGGCCACAATGTGGGCGTCCTTACATACGTTCACCAAGCACTACTGCCAGGACAGTCAGGTCCGCAGGGATGGCTATTTTGGCCGTTCGGTCCTGCAGGACCTTTTGGTGTGATCTTAGTTCGCAGCCCACCTCCGGGGAGGGTATTGCTCGAGTATCTATTCAAAGGTAAGGTATCTGCAACTAGAAGTCTCTATCAAATGTACAAGTTACTTACCTTCAGTAACAATATATCTAGTAGAGACATATTCTAGTTGCAGATTCCTTACTGACCCACCCATCCTCTCCGCACTGCGAACTGATTTCTAGTGACAGGTACGTCCCTCTAAGGGCCCTAGTTTTGGCGCACCATTCTCAGTATTCTTCATGGCTGTGCGCTACTGGCGTGGAAAGTTGTGAAAAGAAACTGACATCAGCGCGCCTGGGTGACGTCATCATGGCGACCACAACACCAACGATGCTCGCGGAGTCGACCGACGCCACTTAACAGTGTGCAGAGGTACTGCTTGACGAAAAAAATCTCTGGATCTAGTCTGACGCCTGGGGAAATTCAAAGGCAAGGAATCTGAACTAGAATATGTCTCTACCAGATATATCGTTACCAAAGGTAAGTGACATGTACATTAATGCAGGTCATGCATATCTCTTACACATAGGGTTGAAGTGAACAAAGCCAAAATCTGCCTCCAAATCATAGTTTCTGAAGTACTTTTGAAGTGATAACAAGCCACTACCAATTTCCCTTCATGCATTGGCTTGTGGTTTGGTTAGGGTTAAAATAACTCCCAGCCAGGATTAAACTACAGCAAAAGGAGGGCTGATGGCCCTTTAAGTGAGACATTTGTGATTGACCAATGTGGAAGTGAAAATAAGAAATCCTTGTCACCCTATGCAGGTTGCTGCCCTGAAAGAAAATCAGGCAATGTGCAGGCGCTAGTGAATGTGTCCTGGTGCCTGCAAATTACACTGGAACATTTACTGAATATTTCACTGGGGCCAGCCCAGATCCCGGATCCACGCCAGTAGCTGCCAGATCTGACTGGATCTCCCTCATTTCCTGCATCTTGTCAGATAAGCACCAACATCTTTACCCAATCGTTTCAGAAGCCTTACCATCACTAGCAAATGCTCCTTGTTGCCCTGGAGGAGGGTACAAAGTGAGGGGACTAAACAACCTCTACTTAAGCCTAAACCGTATTATGAAAATTGAAAGATAAATTTTAATTTAAGCTCCATATGCCAAACCATTTTAGTTTACCTCTAGGCAGAGCTGGAAGTTGGCAGGAACTATCAGAATCACATTTCATCTACTTAATTTCATTAATAAGCGATCCAGGACGTCTTTCTTGATGAAAAGGTGTGGGCAATCAGAAGCTACAATAAAAGCCATGGGGGATTGGCTTAGTCTGGTCTTCATTAAGACCCCTCAGCATTGCCCTAGAATTCTGGCTGGCATGTTGTACTGCGAGGAGCTGAGATGAGAGTGAGAAGTTACAGTTGGCTATTATCACACCCCTCCCATGGACAGCAGGGAACACCCATTATTAAAACAAAGATTCCTGCCTCCAGCTTCCATCACAAATCACTTAAAGAAGCACACACTTTTTTATCATCCTTTCCAAGAAAACAAAAGTTGTTTGAAGAAAATGGGACTAAAAGCTCTTTGCCTGTGTTTTGTTAATCCTGGTAATGATGGATGGGCATGCTTGGAGATTGACTGATGGCAAAAATACTTCACACATGCGGAGAAGGACTTTACAGTACATGCTCAATCTGCTCAGCTGGTTTACCAAGAGAAGATGGTCTGATGATGGGAAATATTTCTACCATTGTTTTCCCATCCCCCGAGCCCCCCCTGCATGTACAGCAGGCCCTCCTCAGGCGATAGTTCCACTGCTAAATCTATTTGTCTCTTATCATCAAGGGCGTAGTAACCTGAGAGTAGTGGTAGGAGGAACTCGTGGAGTTTTACTCTGCAAAATTCCACAGAGTTACATAAAAACTGTGTGAGATTCCGCGGCGTTCCGCCCACCCTTAGCATTAGCATGGAGCATTTTAGTTTGTGTTTGTAATGACGTCACGTGCCCATTCCCCTTAAGAATAAGCCACCTGGGGCCAGCAGGATCCAGTTAAACCTGTAAAAGCTGCCTTGTCACTGTTCCAAAAAAACCCAAGCCTGGAAATCTGTCCATTCACTACTTCAACTGCATATGCCTAAATATGTATATTTTTCAAAAGTCTGAGTTGGATACTCCGTTGTTAAAGTCACATTTTTCTCAAAGAATTTGCTTTGCTGATAAAGTTTTTTTTTTTCAAAGACTCTTTTGAAGCCTGTATAAGGTGTATGTTGGTCACAGAAGCTCATCAACACATGGCTCCAAGGGCTCACGCATGCTATTTGGATGCTACTCTCTACAAATACATTTTGTATGTTTATACACATTGTACAGGGAGTGCAGAATTATTAGGCAAGTTGTATTTTTGAGGATTAATTTTATTATTGAACAACAACCATGTTCTCAATGAACCCAAAAAACTCATTAATATCAAAGCTGAATATTTTTGGAAGTAGTTTTTAGTTTGTTTTTAGTTTTAGCTATGTTAGGGGGATATCTGTGTGTGCAGGTGACTATTACTGTGCATAATTATTAGGCAACTGAACAAAAAAAAATGTATACCCATTTCAATTATTTATTATTACCAGTGAAACCAATATAACATCTCAACATTCACAAATATACATTTCTGACATTCAAAAACAAAAAAAAAACAAATCAGTGACCAATATAGCCACCTTTCTTTGCAAGGACACTCAAAAGCCTGCCATCCATGGATTCTGTCAGTGTTTTGATCTGTTCACCATCAACATTGCGTGCAGCAGCAACCACAGCCTCCCAGACACTGTTCAGAGAGGTGTACTGTTTTCCCTCCTTGTAAATCTCACATTTGATGATGGGCCACAGGTTCTCAATGGGGTTCAGATCAGGTGAACAAGGAGGCCATGTCATTAGATTTCCTTCTTTTATACCCTTTCTTGCCAGCTACGCTGTGGAGTACTTGGACGCGTGTGATGGAGCATTGTCCTGCATGAGAATCATGTTTTTCTTGAAGGATGCAGACTTCTTCCTGTACCACTGCTTGAAGAAGGTGTCTTCCAGGAACTGGCAGTAGGACTGGGAGTTGAGCTTGACTCCATCCTCAACCCGAAAAGGCCCCACAAGCTCATCTTTGATGATACCAGCCCAAACCAGTACTCCACCTCCACCTTGCTGGCGTCTGAGTCGGACTGGAGCTCTCTGCCCTTTACTAATCCAGCCACGGGCCCATCCATCTGGCCCATCAAGACTCACTCTCATTTCATCAGTCCATAAAACCTTAGAAAAATCAGTCTTGAGATATTTCTTGGCCCAGTCTTGACGTTTCAGCTTGTGTGTCTTGTTCAGTGGTGGTCGTCTTTCAGCCTTTCTTACCTTGGCCATGTCTCTGAGTATTGCACACCTTGTGCTTTTGGGCACTCCAGTGATGTTGCAGCTCTGAAATATGGCCAAACTGGTGGCAAGTGGCATCGTGGCAGCTGCACGCTTGACTTTTCTCAGTTCATGGGCAGTTATTTTGCGCCTTGGTTTTTCCACACGCTTCTTGCGACCCTGTTGACTATTTTGAATGAAACGCTTGATTGTTCGATGATCACGCTTCAGAAGCTTTGCAATTTTAAGAGTGCTGCATCCCTCTGCAAGATATCTCACTATTTTTGACTTTTCTGAGCCTGTCAAGTCCTTCTTTTGACCCATTTTGCCAAAGGAAAGGAAGTTGCCTAATAATTATGCACACCTGATATAGGGTGTTGATGTCATTAGACCACACCCCTTCTCATTACAGAGATGCACATCACCTAATATGCTTAATTGGTAGTAGGCTTTCGAGCCTATACAGCTTGGAGTAAGACAACATGCATAAAGAGGATGATGTGGTCAAAATACTCATTTGCCTAATAATTCTGCACTCCCTGTATATTGTAAATAAGCAGGCATATATTTATTACTGAATTGACAAAGGAAACTCTCCCTTAATTGAAGAAACGCAGGTAAACCATCCAGAGAGAACTAATTCTGTCTCAGTCATTCCTCAAAAACTTTGATAACAAAACACTAGCTCTTTTAAACTTCATTTAGCTCATTAAATTGACCCTTTACCAATCGACCTATAAAATGTTTCCCCTTTCAAGGCTCCTTTTGACTTCAGAGATTGAATGAGAGTGTGCAGCAGTGGGGAAGGGTTCACACACTTGAGGCAGCTCCTGGGGGAATGGGATGTATAGAAGGCTATGGAGTAGAGATGGTAGGTGATGTAGGCGCAAGATTTTCACTCTGACATCATAGCCCAGGATTGGAGATTACAGATGGGGCAGGTAAGGGGAAGTAAAGCAGTCTAGCAATCTAGAAGTATACATTTTTTTATGGAACAAGGGACTGTGTATGAGTCAGGTACAGTAACATAAGCATGGAAGAGCAAGGAATGCCAAAAGTGACAGGCTCCTGCTTGCCTAGTGGTGCTGTGCCTACTTTTAAAAGAGTCTACAAATGAGCTGAAGAAAGAACCTTGGTGCATCGTGAACTAGAGGGGTGCACACAATGCACCCTCAGCTCCAGTGCAAGACCCTCCCAGACAGAAATCAAACCCGGGTTCAGGAGGCATGTCCCTCATACCAAAGAACCTCCTGCAGGGAGGTAACCTTCGTACAGGCGAGGAGCCTCCTGCACCAGGGCGCCTTAGTGCGGGTGAGAACACTCGTGCAATTTACCTCCGTGCATGCTGGGAAGCCTCCTGCGGTTTCTGGTCAATAAATAATAGTGTGCTGCCTTCTGGTTACGTACGCATGCACTTGCACATTGTCAGCAAGGCAGACGGCTCCTAATCCGTCACAGCATTTGTTCGGGTCCCCATTGCAGCCAGGACATGGGTGGGGAGCATGCTACTCATCACGGATAAACA
The DNA here is from genome assembly GCF_031143425.1 of Pleurodeles waltl. Classification (NCBI taxonomy): domain Eukaryota; kingdom Metazoa; phylum Chordata; class Amphibia; order Caudata; family Salamandridae; genus Pleurodeles; species Pleurodeles waltl. The sequence goes on along the minus strand of NC_090439.1, from coordinate 1,068,319,894 downwards.
CGTACTGCGCCCAGTGACAATAAAATGTAAGCTAACAAACAATAAAGTACATAATAAATAAAAATGATTTACTTTAGGTAGACGATAACCTCGTCTGTCTGCTGCAGAAAAAACAAGCATTTACAATGCAATGGGTCTCGCGTTTGCTCATGTTAGAGCTGATCGCGTTGTAAACTCTTAACCCGACTTTTCACCTATCGGGCAAAAGTGCATTTATGTACATAACCCGAAAAAGGGAAATCAAGTATGTAAAGCGCTCGACTTCTGCCAAGCGCGCTCGTAAATTACAGAAAAAAAAGTCCACGAGCCCGATGGAAAACAGCGAGCCTCGCATGTTTTCTGTTCTTGGTCGCTGCGCTCGAGGAGGGCTAACTACCGGAAAAGGCATGACGTATGCATGCCTTCGACTAATGAAAGGAAGCATATTTTATTAGGGAAGCCCACGAACCAATAAAAAACACTGAGACGTTAACAGGGCTCCGAGCCCTTTTCTAAATACAAGAGTCTCGCTGCGATACGCATGCGCGAGCACATGCAACGCAGGCTCGACCCTAATTAAAACAGGGAGTGATGAAGTAGGTGGGAGACTACGCACTAATCGAAATAGAAAAAAGATTTATGTAAACAGCGCCCTTCCACCCCCGGGCGTGGCAAAGTTCTGTCTGAGGCGAGAGCACCTCGTCATGCGGTGAGCCCGGGCTGGCTGCTGGTAAACTCCGCAACACAGCGGCTGGTGGAGTTTTTTGATGAACTTTGCTCTACAAGTGCAATGCAGAGTAGCGAAACTCTGAACTCCGCTGGCGGAGAGGAGTTTACCACCCACCCCTACATCAGAGTTCTCCTAGACAGTGGCTGATTATCCAGACCCAAGCCAGTACCCTCTGCACTCAAACACATATGTAGCCCCATAGGATCCAGAAGCCACTTGATTACCAGGGCATCGGCTATATGATACCTGTGAGCGTGGGAAAGAAAGTATCCTATGCATACAAATCCGTGCTGCAACCCGACAACATGTATTCCTTTCATATATTATATTTTAAGACTCGTGCAATATAGTACACACTTAAAGGGACATTGATTAGAATACTAATTCGGCAACAGCCGGTCATGACACAGACACATACAGGTAAAATAACATTTATCAAGAGTATGTAATATATCGCTAAATAATTGCAATACTAATCCAATGTAACATGTTGGCAGAAGAGTACATTATACATTTAAACACGTATTTCATTTGTAGATAGAGATGCACTTTTTCAATCGACTGTATTCCAAAACATCTGGTTCGATATTGAGCATTTCTGTAGTTTGGTAAGGGAAAAACGCGCCTTTTCTTCTCCATGCCCACCAAGTTTGTAGGGATAAAGAGCTAACATCTTTCCGTTTCAAAGTAATAATCTTTACGGTTATAGTTTTACAGACAATGAGGGATTGTGACGATAACGTTCTAAAGTTCATTTAAACAATGTATAATAAATGATCGATCATAAATATATTTCTTATATTGAGGTCCAAATAGATGTTACACGGTGCCAGCAATTACAGTTTTTTGAAAGTTAACCAGGAACAATTTGAATGGCGTCCACATAAAGTTATAAAGTTATGGAAATCGATGCCGCAAATTAAAATTTGTAACCAGCCGGAAATATTACCTCTCCAGCTTCAACACATGGAAACCCATCATTAGGAGCTAAGAATTCACCCTCAGTTCATGTTCTAGTCCCCACATGTCTTGCAAGAGGTATATGTGGCTATTTGTTTTTTTTGTACAGCGCCAAATCACACCATCTTCCTCCCACGGAACCCCGACGGGGCCTGGGTGAGGGGCTGCTCCTCACTTGGAATTGCCGAACTCTCCCCGCCTAAAAGATTCATTTACCTTCCAGTTTACACAAAATGTATTTTCCAATTAGTTCACCTGCCTCATATCGCGACAAGGCGGTGATCCTCGTCTACTCGTTGTTATTCCAATTCACCCGCACCTTGTTTGTCCTCTGGATTTGTTGATGCGTGTAATTGAGGCAGTTTATTATTTTTGTAAAGTTTCCCTGTCTGTATAATACACTTATATAAAATCCACGGCGGGCCAGCCCCGGCTGCTTCTTTTGAAACCACCTCCTGGCGTCGCCTTTATTAGATTTACAAGTTGTGAGCGTTCAGTGCTTTGTGAGAGGTCGCGCTGGCGGCAGCTGTCACATCTGCACTTCCCAGATGTTGCCGAGCGCAGCCGCCATCTTTGACGTGCTATATTGTTCTCGTTTTTTAAGAACAGAAGCACTTATTAGTCACTCATGCTTCCGTTCTTTTGTTGTTTTTGTTCACTGATATTTCTCTTGTCGGCAGACAAATTATCTCTTTTCATAATTCTGCAGTTGCTTGTTCATTGTCTGAGCTATTTGTTTTGACTTCACGCAGTTTTACTTTCAAAGTGACTATTGTTCGGTTCTGTCTACTTTCGCTTCCTCGCACTAAGGAGCGATTGTTGCTGCATTCTCAACCGAACCCTACTTTTGCTCGTGATATTTTAATGTCTGGCCTCCCTTGGGATGGATTTCACTTTTTTTGTGTCGTTTTCGCTCTCTTGTTGTCACTCTACAGAATCAATAACTAGCATGTGTATAGATGTGCTGGTTTGATGTTGCGGTTGGGTTCTCTGGTGTGGATTGATTGGTTTCTGTTTATCGTAGTGCTCTTTTTGCAGTTGATTGAAGTCAAAACACAAGTGTGCATCAAATGTAGTCCTAGGTTTGGCTAGACTCACACCTACTCAGCGCCAGGATACCCTCCCGGGTGATAGTACGCTCTACAAATCTGCAGAACATCTGAAAAAGAGCGTGTCGCTGTGCAAACGCTCACACACGTCTAGTGCACAGGACCTGGCTGACCACTTATCCTGGGGGCATTTCTCGGGGGGGGGGGGTGGAAATGGAGCCACAAGAAGCCGAGTTTAAGGCTCTGGACCCACCCTCTGTCACTTGCTCCAGCTCCCTGATTTTATGGCATAAGGGCACTGGGGGGAGGAGGAGAGAGAGAAAAACAAAGAGGGGGAAAAAACTAAAGTTAGGCTGCTTTGAACATTTTTGTCCGGGCATCTCTGGTTCCCAGTCCTAGCCCTGCTAGTGCACCATCACCAGCAGGCACCACATCTTCTTTAAAAAGAGCAATATGTTCTGTTGTCAGGGAGGGGGCAGGAAAATGTCACTTTACCTGGGGTGCCAAAAACCATTGCAAAGGCCTTACCAGCCGAAATTGCAAGCAGGAATATGAGTGCTTAAAACAGTATATCCCCTGCGCACACAGGTTGCCACAAATTAATGACTGTTCGATAAGCGATACTGCATAGTGGCCTTCTGATTTCGAAACTGCAGCAGTCCGAATGGAAAACAGTGAAACTGCAGAAGCATTACATAGGTTGGCTGATTGCAGAGGCTCAGACCTGTATTATGTCTGTGAGTTTGATATCGCTTAATCAATTCATGTCATCACACATCAAACCCCTTGTGTTTCTCTTTCAATTATCAGATTCAGAGTAAGGTGGACGAGCGGTGATGGGTATGTCACCCCCCTATAAATAGTGGAGATACATCTAATCTGGTGGTGGGTAGCTCTTAATCCTGTGCACCCGAACCCTGCACACAACATTGGAGAGGTTTAGAATCCTAAACATGACAAACAAATGCTGCTTTGAAGGGTTGAACACATTAGTTACTCATGCATAGGGAAGTCATCTGGGATCATAAATACTGACACTACTGAATTGCATTTCCCACCTCACTGGAATTTGAAGCTAACCTCAGAGGATGGGAGCTGTGTAGAAAAAGTGAGAAACATGGTTCTAACAGCTGCATTTTGCAAATGTGACATTTCACTCTGTGGTCCCATTTGGACCCTGCATAGGACGTTACTGTGATCTCATCTTGATGTTGTGTCTCAATTATTCGAGTGCTACTGTTGACAAGAATAGGCACACTCTTTGAAATATGTGTCCGTGTGTTGAGGTTCATTGCTTACAGGCACAGTCTGTGATTATGTTTGAAGTACTGGTTAAACAACACTCATAGGTTACATAGCCTTGACAAACGGAGAACATAGTTCCAGTTAGTGGGGTCTCAAGCTCTCAGGGTCCAACTGTAGCCAGCTCTCAGGAATTCTCATTATGAATTTCTGTATTTTAAGATTCATCTTTAAACTGTTCCCTCCAGGTTCTAAAGGTCCTGGAAAATAGGCATCCAAGGAGCCTTACCTTCTTTATACTGATGACACATCATATAATATCTATGGGTGATATGCATGACTTTCTCAAAAGGATGTATATCCACACTTACCAAATGTACCACTGAGATATCTCATATAGTCTGGGTGACGGTCTTTCTGGTGTCAGTGGGGATCTATCTGGAGATCTTGTGGAGCATGTGGAGGGTGTGGAAGCAGGATGCGGAGACAGCACTGAGTTGGTGTTTTATGTTGAATTCACTATTAAGGACGAAGCCGAGATTGCGAGCGTGGTCAACTGTGGTGGGTGTAGGGCCTAGCTCAGGTGGCCACCAGCAGTTGTCCCATATAGAGGTGTTTTTCCCAAAGATAAACACTTCATCTTTCCCTGAGTTAAGCTTGAAGCATTTGGTTCTCATCCAGTCGGCAACACTGGTCATGGTGTTGCAGAAGTTCGTTTCGGTGGTGGAGGAGTCTTTGGTGTGATTGAGTTGTGTGTCACATGCGTAGGATATGATGCTGAGTTCATGGGATCTGACAATGTCAGCAAGTGAGGTCATGTAGGTGTTGAATAATGTTGGGCTGAGTGAGGATCTTTGGGGCATGCCCAGATTATGTTTTTAGGTTCTGAGGTAAAGGGAGGTAGACGGACCCTTTGTGTTCTTCCTGCAAGGAAGGAGGCTGTCTACTTGCATGCGTTGTCCTTGATGCCAATGCTGTTGAGTCTGTTGACGAGGGTGTGGTGGGATAGGGTGTCAAATGCTGCTGATAAGTCGAAGAGGATCAGGTCTGCTGTCTCTCTGCAGTCAAGCAGAGCTCTTATGTCATCTGTGGCCACTACTAGAGCTGTTTCCGTGCTGTGGTTGGCACGGAAGTCAGACTGGGAGGAGTCGAGCAAGACGTTCTTTCCAGGTATTCTGTGAGCTGGATGTTAATGGCTTTCTCCACAACTTTGGCGGAGTACAGGAGCAGGGAGATTGGGCAGTAATTTTTTAGTTTGCTGGGTCAGTTGCGGGTTTCTTCAGGAGGGGTCTGACATCCACTTGTTTCCATTCTTTGGGGAAGGTTGCTCAGGTGATGGAGGTGTTGAGGATGTTAGTGAGTTTTACGCCTATTTCTGTTGATCCCAGGTTGAAGTGGTGAGGGCTGGGGTCGCTGTGTACCCCAGAGTGAATTGAGGACATGATGATTGTGGTGGCTAGCATGGTCGGTGTTGTCTAGGAGGTGATGGCTTGGTTGATGTGTGCAGATGATCAAGGTTGTCGAGGTTGAGCTCTGTGGTGTAGGAGGCGAAGTTATTGGAGATTGTGGCTATATTGCTGTGGAAATAGTCCGATAGGGTATGGCAGAGTTCTTGGGAGGGGTGGATGGTGTTCTCCATGGCTGAAAGTCTGGAAAATTCTTTGACTATGTTCAAGAGTTTTCTCGAGCAGTTGATTCTTATGCTGTTCTTGAGGGCAGCTCTCTTAGCATCTTTGATATGTTGGTGATAGTTATTGAAGGCTGTTTTGTAGGAGGTTTGGCCAGAGGTGTTTTTGGTGGCGCGCCATTGTTTCCTAATGTTTGCAGTTGAGTTTGATGGTTCTGAGTTTGGGGGTGTACTAGCTGGCTTGCCTACATATTTTATTGGTTCTGGTTGGCTTCATAGGGGCGACTCCATCCACTGGGTCTCCGTTACTTTGCCTCATCTGCGGTGTGCTGTTTTGGGGGCTAGATGGTGCTGTTCAAGGCCCCCGCGATGGTGAAGTGGACGATGGTGTGGTCAGACCAGGAGTGGCGTTTTTGACTTTGTCACTGGATGTGAAGATTGGGTTCAGTGTGTGGCCTTCTTTGTGTGTGGGGTCGGTGACCAGTTGAGTGAGTCTGATGTTGTTCATGTTGTTCAGTAGGGTGGTGGTGTTGGGGTCGTTGAGGTGGAAGTTGAGGTCACCTAGTAGGATGTATTGTCTGGGGTAAATGACTAGGGGGTCGGTAGGAGAGGGTGCCTGTGATGGCGGTCTTAGCGTCGGTTGAAAGTTGAGGTGTTCCCTGATGAGTGTGGGGTCGTCTTCGGTGGTGGTACATCGGATGGTTTCCTTGTGGATGATGGCTATGCCTCCCCATGTTTGTGTGGTGTCAGTGAATCATCTTGTATCCGTGTGGTGTTGCAGTGGCTATGTTTGGGGTTTGAGGAGGTGTTGAGCCATGTTGCGGTGATGTAGATGACGTCGGGGGTGAGGCTGGTGATGATGTCCCAGATTTCCGTGGTGTGTTTGCAGAGGGATCAAGCATTGAGAAGGATGTACAGAAGTGGTTCCGGAGCACTTGCAGTCTTCTGGAGGGGTCTGGTGGGGGAAACAGTGTGGGCAGGTGGTCATGTGTTGCAGGAGGAGCAGCAGTGTTGGCAGATGAATGGTCCTTCTGTTTTGCAATGGGAAGAGGTGCATCAGTAGTTGTTGTCTCATCTGGGGTCCTGGGTTCGGAGCTCAGTGGGTGGCCTGAGGGCCAGGGTTCCTGGCACTGGGTGCGGTCAAGGTACAGACAGGCTTGCCTTTCGTGTGCCGGCGCGGTGCCAGCTGCATGGCCACGCTGCAGCCTCCATTAAGTAGGCCTACAACAATAAATGACAGAGACAAAACAGTGGATGAAAAACAGGGGAAATGGACACATGAGCGAACAGTAAGTGGGCGAAAAGAAGGGAAACAGACACACGAAAAACAGAAAAAAGGGGCAACAACAACAGACAGTAATGCACAGAATGGCAAAGGAGGACAAACAGGATGATAGAAAACAAGCACAGGTGCACATGAGGCAGGTGCGGCGCGTCAAGGTGCAGAGAAAAGGCAGAGTGCTGGCAGCTGGGCCAGATACCATGTGATCGGGAGCTGGTACAAGGTGGAGCCAACACAAGGACCCGCTCCTTAACACAGTTTAGCATAGTGCTGCGATTTACACCAGTATTCCTCTCTCTTGTGAATGCTTTGCATAACAGTGTGAAGAGCTTCTCCAGCACAGGATTGTATTCACACAACCAGGATGCAAGGTATACAATCCAGAGTGGTTTCTTTGGTGTTGGATCCGACGGTCGGATGGTAGATCTCAGTCTCTTCATTGGCCAGTGCTACTGCTTTAGGATGGGCCTTTAAGGTTGATTTAAGCTGCTTTGGCTCCATCTGAATCTGTGGCTCAGGCCTGCCTCGTCGTGTTAGCGTTCATGGCTGACCACAGCCTAGATCAGTGCTACTCAGAGTCCGGCCCAGGGATAGCATGCGGCCCTCGCGATCTTTACATGCGGTCCTGTGATCAACAGAAACACTGGGATGCTGTTTACGCCACTCAGCACTAACATTAAAAAGATGGTACATAAACAGGCAAAAACACAAATGAGAGTACGGGGTTCTTATACCGGGGGCAGGTCAATAGTGTAACATTTGTTGCACTATGCCCCTCGTAAACCTCGACTGGAGGTGGGACAGCAGTGGATTCTAGTGTGTGGGATGAGAAAAGGGGAATTTCCTTTACGGACTAGGTGGTCTCACACACTCAATGGTGTCATGCTTCATCATATGACCACCTAGCCCCACCTGGGCGGACTCAACCGCTCTGTTAAAAGGTTTTTGGGAGTTGAGTACGCTTGTGTTCTCCATTTATTCCCCCACTCCCAATTTCTCTCCCTGTGTGTTACGACATAAACAGGCAAGCTTTTATTTAAAGGATACTTGAATTTGAAGACACAAAGTACCCGGGTTGTTCTGCACTCCTTTACTGTAGGAACACCTTCATTTTCAAAGACAACTTGCACAAAAAGTGTAAACATTTTATAAAGTCTCTTTAAAATAAAAAAAGTGTATTTCATTAACATGCAAAACTGTTTCACCTTAGGACATCAGATGATATCAGTGCATTGAGAATTTTTTTTAAGTGATAATTTTAAAGCATGAATCCAGAAAAATTCATTCTCTGCTCCCCCCCACTCACCCCTCTGTCAGAGAAAATGCCAATAATGAAATAAGAGGCAAGTCATTTGTTATGGGCACTCTTTGGGTGGCCTGGGTTCCTATTATACATAAACAACATTACAGTTTATTAAATCAAACACAAGAGAAGGTTGTGTTGTGCGCTCATCCTGAAGTCAAGCATTTGGAAGTCCTCTTATATGCGATAATGAAGAAAAAGGAGAGAAAGTGAAATAAAACAGTTGCCTATGATCAGTTGCCTATGAGCATACACTTTGGAAGTCCTTGGGGGAGGTGGGAGTAGAAGAACCTCATTTCACCTCTGAAATTGCCTATTTGGAGCAAAACTTCAGAGATTGTTCACAAACTCCACAAGAAATAGGACAGGCACCAGGCTTAAACGGGAACAAAGTGGAAAAAAAAAAAAAAAAAAAATGCTGCTAACCCAGTTGAGTATTGTTAGCTGTGTAAGAGGAACTGAACCGCAACCATTCATGTTAAGCATTAGAAGCGGTTGCGTCCTTCATCAACAGCACCGATTTCACACCATTGATCACTAGATCTTACAGTTGAAAATGGAAACCGGTCACAAATTGGGAAAATCGGTTTTACAAAAGAAATTGAGGGGGAAAAAATCACTACAAATAGAAGTTAAACATTGAAAAAGAAAACCAATTCTAAAAAAAAATTCATAAAAAAGTACTTTTGGTATTAAAAGAATGAGGTCCGACTAAAAAATCATGCATTCAGCTTTTCAAATGTAAAATTAATGAAAAATGAAATATTTGCCCAGATTTTGTCATGAAAGCTACTACACCTCGTTACTCAGTCCTCGTCCTCGCTTATTGCTGCGAAAAAGCCAACTTTTTAAAGGCAGAACAAGCTGCGCCTAAAGACTTATATTTTCAGGGATTGGCTGAAACTCTTTTGTTTTTATGATTTTTAGTCCGTTACCCTGCTGCCTGGTACAGTGATATTGGTCCCTGTCTATTTTAACTAAGGGTCAGTCAGTTTCATAGTTAATCTGGGTGCATTGCCCTACAAACTTGAGTTCAGTACTCTGTTTTAGAGACTTTTCTTGGAAGCGTGCTGGAGAAGCCGCGTATCGCTGCACCTGGCTCATCAGCTCATAGATCACGCGTCTTCCTGCAGATGTGCTAAGATAAGGCCTGTTGATCCCACTTGGGAGAATGGGGCTAATGATTTAATGATCACAAATCACTCTTGAGCACATTGCTCGTTACTTATGTGGAGTGCTGAGCGCATGATTCAGCTTCATACGCGGACTTCTCTGGCTTGAAGAAAGCTGGACTCAGTTTGGCTTGAGTACTTTTGGAGTCTAGTAGCATGCACCATTCATGCCTCGAATTTTGATTTCACTTCACGTAAGAGAATCCTCTGTCTGGTAGTCCTTGGTTACTAATGTCACATAGGTGCTGTCATATAGAGTGGTTCTTTTAATTAACTATTGCTTAATCAAAAAACAGCAGGCCTATTTAACAGACACAAGTCTAAAAGCTGGAGTTCTACATATCATAGAGTTTCACACATAGTTTCCTTAAATATGATTGTCAGAGACTTGCAAAAATCCCCAGAAGCATGCATGCAAATCTGTGCAAATGGAGGATTTCTGTGCATACTCGCCCTCCTCTGCACTTATGCATGAGAAGTTCTGCTCTAAAAGTTTATATTTTATTTTGTTTCCATGAGGAATATATATTTTTCTTGTAAAATCTGTGGTTCCTTTCACATCATGGATCTTCATTTCCTCTTTCATGAGTACACTTGTCTGGGTTTCCAGGTTAGGAAACTGTATGACTAATATTTGTGAATACTCTCATATGGCCACCTTTGCATGCTTTTCATTCATTTTGCATCGCTACAGTCCCCTGCTTCCCACCCCTTACCCTAAACTCGTTATTGCTATGCTAGTGGATTATCTTGTGCACAAAGTTTAATCCTTTGGTGTAAATGCCTGCAGGACCTGATTCTGCATCAGCAATCCAGGATGTGGTAGCCAAGATTTTGTGCACACCTACGCTCACCTTTGCCAATGGGACTAAAAATAATTGGTGTACTAGATATTGCCATGTCCGGTTCTCTTCATCAAAAGTACTCCCAAATAACACCCTCAAGGAATATGCACATTATCCCGGTGATATGTTCCCACTCCACATTCCAGAGTACAGTGCTGCCATAATGAACAAAGTAACCATTTTTAGGAGAATATTTTGAGCCTCCCCCAGGTCCAAAATTTCCAATAATGTCCTTAGTATCTGCTTGAAAAATTTCAGACATCCAGTTGAACACTTGTTAGCAATGTTGTCACATTACTTGACATTAAAGTCTATAATAGTGACTGGAGATTAAAACTAGCTCACAAGATAAATGGGCCAATTTAATTCATATAATTGGGCACAACGAAAACGTATTGAATAGCATATACACAGAGCTCTAGCTAAACTTTGACCCAAATAACCTGGTTAGAGGCATCAACAGTGAAGTTCCCCAAGGAAAAAAAAAAATATATATATATATATGTGTATATATATATATATATATATATAATATAACATTTTCATTTAACAAGTTCCACCAAACTGCCGATCTTCTTGAGGCGGGTGCACTGCACATAAGGACAGACACACAATATACAAAACCATTCCTCCAAAGAGAACTGCGGGCATTCACGGGGTCAAATGATTGCCTTTCTCAATGCTTGCTGTATTAAACACACAATACTGGCAATGTCCCTGAGATCCAACATGCTGCTCTCTCATTGGGCAATAGCATGTAAACACAAAGGAAGGGATTTGTTTGAATCACTTTTTTGTCAATGAAGGACTATCCCCGCAAACTGACCCCACAGGTTTAAGACCACCATCTACTTTCCTACCCTGGTAATGAAAGAAATGGAGACACTAAGTAGGAAACGCAAATATGTCAAATACAATCTGACCTATGACGAGAGTATAGCCATCAGCAATCTAAAGAAAAACACAGAGATAATCATCTAGGCAGCAGACAAGGGTGGTGGAATAGTCATTCAGAATACAATAGACACAACTAAGCAATGAGACCTGCTACAAAAGGATTGGAAGTGATCCTACAAAGGATCTCCAATCCTTGATAGCCAACACTACCAAAAAAAGGCCCGGAACAGGGGTTCCTCAGTCGCAATGAACATCTGTTCCTAAACAAAAAACACCCCAGAATTCCAGTCATTTATACTTTACCTAAGATCCACAAATGTTTACAAAAACCACCAGGAAGGCCCATTGTTTCTGGTTGTGGGTCTATCCTGGAGCCGTTATATCAATATATAGATTATTATTTTTTGTAACATTTTCTGCTGAGTACCCCATACTACATCAGGGACACCACACATTTCTTCACTATGATAGACTACGGTATGTCCTTTGAAGTTTCCACTGACCTACTGGTCAAAATGGATATACAATAATTTTACACCAGTATTCCCTAAATTGACACCTTCAATATAATTTCTGAATGGCTAGAAACGCGGGAACAACCGGTGAAGGTACCCACCTGGTACCTGTTAGATTTCTTGAAAATAGCCATGACCAAGAATTCTTTTTAGTTTGATTCATCCTACTACTTCCAAACCAAGGGGGTTGCAATGGGAGCTGGCTTTGCTCTAGACTTAGTGAACCTATACATGGCCCATTGTGAGAAGCACAAAATCTTCTGTGATGAAAATCCCTTTGTTGATAAACCGTTAAATGGTGTTGATACATCAGTGATTTTTATTTTATTTTTAATTTGGAGAGGTACGGTACCACAATTATACTTGTTCCCCCAATGGCTTAACTGAAGATCCAGTGTTGTACAATTCTCAATGGAACAGAGCAAGGATCATATCCCCTTCTGAGATGTACACATACAGATAGAAAATAATATGCTTTTAATGACACTATAGAAAACACACAGAAAGGAATACACTTCTACATTACACAATCCATTATCCCAGGAGTCTCAGGGACAATTAGCCCTTTGGTCAGTTTCTGTGGATTCACAGAAACTGTTCAAGAATACAGGATTATCAGACATACTTATAAATAAACTTATAGATAGAGGCTACCCCAAAAGACTTGTCAAACAAGCTTGGAAAAAGGCATTTTATAACGACAGGGAACTACTTTTTGGACCCCCAAATAGAGACAAGAGAGACAGGATTGTTTGTGTTCTACTTTGTGTCCAGAGAGTAACGAACTCAAAAAGATTGTCAGCAGGCATTGGGGACTCCTTGACAGGCTTCTTACTACCAAAGAACCATCTCTGTTCCCCTCTAAACGGGGAAAGAATTTGAGTGATGTGTTAATAAGAGCGGCTTTACTATCTCCATCAAAAATACCGTTACCTACTTTTTTGGGATTTAAGGCAGTAGTCGGGCATCTCAAATGTGGAAACTATAAAGCATGTAAACTATGTCTAAATACAAGTAACTTCACCCACAATAATGTGGATATAGTTCTGACCAGTTTAAATACTAAGGATGTGATTTATGCTGTTTGGTGTCCATGTAGACTCATTTATATTGGACAGACCACCCAAAATGTGCATCCTTTCACACACGCTTCTATCTTGCGTGCATTGGTATACACACGTACCTCGTGCGGATGAATAGAGTCTGTCACCTGGGCAGTACCTGATACTAGACACCCTGTATGTACATCCCACACAGGTTATACTGTACTCATTCCAAAGGCGCTGTTTTCCATATACTTTTACCCCATGGCTGCTTACCACCAGCTCGGCATGGGTACACGTACATCAGCTACACATACACACTCCAAAGGGTTAGTCCTGTGCACTTTTTACATATGCTCCTTGCCTGCAATGACAGCATGCAGCTGGAGCCCATCCTAATGACGTAAGTGTTCATTTTTACTTCAGAACGGCACGTCTGACGTCATTTCATATGACGTATAGTTTCCCGCGAGGGCTGGATTCACAACCCAGGATTCCAGTCTCACCTTCAGGGTAAGTTCATAAAGGTTATTAACCCCTTTGCTGCCAGGCCTTTTCCCCCTCCTGTGGCGAGTCTTTTTTTGGCTGTTTGGAGCAGTTCGCGCTTAGGCCCTCATAACTTTTTGTTCACATAAGCTACCCACGCCAAATTTGCGTCCTTTTTTTCCAACATCCTAGGGATTCTAGAGGTACCCAGACTTTGTGGGTTCCCCAGAAGGAGACCAAGAAATTAGCCAAAATACAGTGAAAATTTCGTTTTTTTCAAAAAAATCGGAAAAAGGGGATGCAGAAGAAGGCTTGTGGTTTTTTCCCTGAAAAGGGCATCAACAAAGGGTTTGCGGTGCTAAAATCACCAGCGTCCCAGCTTTCAGGAACAGGCAGACTTAAATCAGAAAACCCAATTTTTCAACACAATTGTGCCATTTTACTGGGACATACCCCATTTTAATGATTTGTTGTGCTTTCAGCCTCCTTCCAGGCAGTGACAGAAATGGGCATGAAACCAACGCTGGATCCCAGAAACCGCAACATTTCTAAACAGTAGACAAAATTCTGAATTCAGCAAGGGGTAATTTGTGTAGATCCTACAAGGGTTTCCTACAGAAAACAACAACTGAAAAAGAAAAATATTGAAATTGAGGTGAAGAAAACAGCAAATTTTCTCTACGTTTTACTCTGTAACTTTTTCCTGCAATGTCAGATTTTCGAAGGCAATATACCATTACGTCTGCTGGACTCATCTGGCTGCGGGGATATATAGGACTTGTAGGTTCATCAAGAACCCTAGGTACCCAGAGCCAATAAATGAGCTGCACCCTGCAGTGTGTTTTCATTCTATACCGGGTATACAGCAATTCATTTGCTGAAATATAAAGAGTGAAAAAGAGCTATCAAGAAAACCTTTGTATTTCAAAAATGGGCACAAGATAAGGTGTTGAGGAGCAGTGTTTATTTGCACGTCTCTGAATTCCGGGGTGACCATACTAGCAAGTGAATTACAGGGCATTTCTCAAATAGATGTCTTTTTTAAACACTCTCTTATATTTGGAAGGACAAAATGTAGAGAAAGACATGGGGCAATAACACTTGTTTGGCTAATCTATGTTCCCCCAAGTCTCCCAATAAAAATGATACCTCACTTGTGTGGGTAGGCCTAGCACCCGCAACAGGAAGCACCCCAAAACGCAACGTGGACACATCACATTTTTTTTAAGAAAACAGAGGTGTTTTTTGCAAAGTGCCTACCTGTAGATTTTGGCCTCTAGCTCAGCCGGCACCTAGGGAAACCTACCAAACCTGTGCATTTTTTTAAACTAGAGACCTAGGGGAATCCAAGATGGGGTGACTTGTGGGGCTCTGACCAGGTTCTGTTACCCAGAATCCTTTGCAAACCTCAAATTTTGGCTTAAAAAACACATTTTCCTTACATTTCGGTGACAGAAAGTTCTGGAATCTGAGAGGAGCCACAAATTTCCTTCCATCCAGCGTTCCCCCAAGTCTCCCGATAAAAATGATACCTCACTTGTGTGGGTGGGCCAGGTGCCTGCAACAGAATAAGGCCCAAAACTTGTAGAGATAGAGGGGATAGCACAGCGAGTTTATATGGACATATTCTTTTATACATCTTTAGACTGACTCTGCTTTGGGGACCCACATAAGTGAGGTGTCATTTTACTTGGGAGACTGAGGGGAACACTGGGAGTAGGAATTTTGTGCTGGAGCGGTGATCCTACGAAGAAAAGTCAGGAAAATATGCTTTTTTAAGCAAATTTTGAGGTTTACAGAGGTCTGGGTAAGAAAATGTTGGGGGATCCACGCAAGCCACACCCCCCTGGACTCCTTGGGGTGTCTAGTTTAAAAAAAATGTCTGGGTTTGGTAGGTTTCCCTAGATGAAGGCCGCACCCAGGACCAAAAACATAAGTGCCCCCTCCCCCCCAAACACAGGTAGTTACACAACAATCGCACCAGCTGATGGGAGTGTGTGGACTGGTGTTTGACTGGCAGTGTGTTGCAGTAGCCAACAGCAAGTCAATATGTACACTCTCAGCCAAACCCCACTCCACACACAATGGCATCATTTTTTTTTTTTTTTTAAACAGAGGAACCCCTAACTAAGTAGAAAGAAATACAAAACTACAAACACAAAAGCTCTAACTAAGTTCATGAAAGAAATGCTAATCATGAAACTGAACACATGAAAATACAAAACAGACATGAGTTTACACTCATGGTTGTTCCCAGAAATTCTTCTGGGTGTGGTAATTCTTAAAACAACCACCCACACAGCCCAGGCTTTGAAGGACAATCTGGGCAGTACATTCGAGTCTCCCTCCGGATACCTCTTCGAAAACACACTCTACATTTCTTAGCTGGAAAGTCTTTTTTGGGTGTGGGAGGAATGTGCTCAGCAAAGTGGCGATCTTTCAATCTAGCCACATCCTCCACCACTGCTTCTCTTGGAACTCTGACCTGTTCCACCACAATAAGGCTCCCTATCACTGACTCCTGAAATTTCACAAATGTCATCTTTGACTCTGGAGACCTATCCCTAAACACAGTAAAAGCATTGAAGGTTGCTAAGTGGAAGAGGTGAATTGCTAACTTCTTATACCAAGCGTAAGACTTACGAATAGCAGTATAAGGTTCCAACCTCTGATCAACTCTATCTACACCTCCCATGTACTTATTATAATCTAAAATGCACACAGGTTTGCGCACTTCAGCAACCTGGCCCAAACAGTCACGGGGGAAGTACTCTCATCATGGATGGTACTTATCATGTAGACATCCCTCTTGTCTGAAAATTTAAAAGCTAGAAGCTCATCATTCCGCAAGGCACAGCACTGTCACCTCTCAAGTTTTTTTCAGACAAGCTCCCTTGGATAGCCTTTCCGGTTAGAACGGATTGTGCCACAAGCAACAGTGTCCACTCTAAACAATTCCTTGAACAACTGCACTCCAGTGTAGAAGTTATCTACATACAAATGGTGACCTTTGTTGAACAGTCGTCTACCAAGATCCCACACAATTTTCTCAGTAACTCCAAAAGTGGGAGGACAACCAGGGGGGTCAATATTGGAATCCCTACCAGTGTAGACACGGAAACTATACACATATCCTGTACTACTTTCAGACAGCATATACAATTCTATTCCATATCGTGCCCTTTTGCTAGGAATGTACTGCCTAAAAACCAAACGACCCTTGAAGAGGACCAAAGACTCGTCCACACTTATCTCTTTGCCTGGAACATAGACCTCCGAAAACCGATCTACAAAATGATCAAGGACAGGCCTAATCTTAAAAAGACGGTCAGAATCTGGGTGATCTCGTGGAAAGGCTAATGCATTGTCAACAAAATGCAGCATCCTAAGAAGAAGCAAATACCGATTACGACTCATGGTCACAGGAAATATAGCTGTTGCCATCAAGGGACTTGTAGACCAATAAGAAGCCAGTGACGGCTTCCTTATCAACCCCATCAAAAAAGTCAAACCCAAAAACTTTATCTCCTCCAAATTTGTGGGCATCCACTGGGCAGCTCTAGAGTGTGGCCTAAGTCTAGCAGCGTTGTCCCTCAAATGCTGCTCCGCATACAAATTAGTCTGCTCAACAATCTCTTCCAAAAACACATCATCCATGAATAACTCAAAGAAATTGATAGGCAAAAAGTTCTCTGTATTGGCGTTACACCCCGGGAGACCAGTAAAGGCAGGCAACTCTGGCTGCTCCATGTTTGGGGCAACCCAGACATCAGGTCTTATAACGGGAAACCTTTCAGCCCCAGGTTGCTGCACTAATGGCACATCAGTGTCCTCCTCTAAAACAGGCCCTTCATCTGCACTGAGTGTGGCTTCATCATCAGAAGATTCCCCTCCAACAGAAACATCACTGCCAGAATCTCTCACTTCCTCCTCTGCCTCAGATGCAGAGTCCGTCTCATAATCATGATCAGACAATGACTCAAAAAGCATACCAACCACCTGCTGAGCGGTCATCCTGCGGCTAGCCATGATCTCTCCTACTAAAATTAACTGGACAAATTCACCACCAACAACCAGCACTGTGTAAGACAAGTAACAAAGTGTAGCTTTGTTAGTAAGAGTTATAAACTCAAAAACTATACCGCTCACTTGCCTGAAAAAGCTTGATTCACCAGCAACTACTCTGCACAGACACAGCAATCACCAATGATATCCCACTAAAAAGAAAGAAAGAAAGGCAAATTAGAAATAAGACAAAACAAATATCATTGTGCACAAATCTAAGGACAATTTCACACACAATTCTGCATTTAGTACACCCCCTACAAACATGTCATTCATGCATGGCAACAATACTCCTTTGGAGTAAATTGATTTTACTTACCTAAAACATGCAACTGTGCAAAGTGCAGGTCAACCACCGCCAAAACCGCAAGGAGCCACAGCAAATAAAGCAAAAGCTTTGAACTAGAACAAAAAGGAGGAAAACATTTTTTATCACAAATGCAAATACTTCATCAGTTGACAAACACCCCACCATCAAACATTTAGAAATTGGTGCCTCAGTGGATTCTGCCATAGGGGCATATGGGCCTACAAAAAAAATAGGCCTGTCTGCCCCAAGGAGGCCAGAAAATACCTTTAGTAGTGTGTCCCCATGGGGATCGACCCTTGCCAAAGGGGACACCCCCCAAACAAAAAAAACAAATAAACACACACAACACTATCCCTGGTGCCTAAGTGGCTTCTGCCCCCCTTGGGGGCAGATCAGCCTACAAATAATAGGCTGATCTGTCTCCAAGGGGTGCAGAAATGGCCTCAGTACATGTGCCCCCAAAGTGGGGGGCGACCCTTGCCCAAGGCCACCCCCCATCCACTAACACACACACACACACATACACACACACACACACACACTATGCCTGGTGTCTAAGTGGCTTCTGTCCCCCTTGGGGGCAGGTGGGCCTAACAAAATAGGCCCATCTGCCCCCAGGGGAGGCAGAAAGGGCCAACAGGTCAATGCTCCCCTTGGGGGGCACCCCGTGCCCAAGGGGGCGCCCCCCCACAAAAATAAACAAATAAAAAAAATCCCTGGCGTTCTAGTGGTTTCTGCCCCCCTTGGGGGCAGATCATCCTAAAAAGAATAGGCTGATCTGTCTCCAAGGGGTGCAGAAACGGCCTCGGTACATGTGCCCCCAAAGTGGGGGGCGACCCTTGCCCAAGGCCCCCCCCCATCCACTAACACACACACACTATCCCTGGTGTCTAAGTGGCTTCTGCCCCCCTTGGGGGCAGGTGGGCCTAAAAAAATAGGCCCATCTGCCCCCAGGGGGGACAGAAATGGCCAACAGGTCAATGCCCCCCTTGGGGGGGTGCCCCGTGCCCAAGGGGACGCCCCCCCCACAAAAATATACACATAAAAAAAAATCCCTGGTGTTCTAGTGGTTTCTGCCTCCCTTGGGGCAGATCAGCCTAAAAATAATAGGCTGATCTGCCCCCAAGGGGGGCAGAAATGGCCCTAAAAGACATGCCCCCCAAAGGGGAGCGACCCTTGCCCAAGGGGGCGCCCCCCCCATCCACTACACACACAATCCCTGGTGCCTAAGTGGCTTCTGCCCCCCTTGGGGGCAGATGGACCTAAAAAAAAAAAAGGCCGATCTGCCCCCAAGGGGGGCAGAAAAGGCCAATAGTTCTATGCCCCCTTGGGGGGGGCACCCCCCCCACATAAATACACGAATAAAACGACATCCCTGGTGATCCAGTGGTTTCTGCCCCCCCCCCCCCCGGGGCCAGATCCGCCTAAAATAGTAGGCCAATCTGGCCCCAAGGGGGGCAGAAATGGCCGTAATTAGTTGCCCCCCAAAAGGGGAGCGACCCTTGCCCAAGGGGCCGCTCCCTGCAAGACAAAAACAGGACTAAAATAGAAAAAAAAAATCCCTGGTGTCTAGTGGGCATTCCTGCTGCGATCGGGCAGCAGGAATGCTCAAAGAGACACCAGGGAAAGGAAAACCCTTTCCTTTCCCCCGGTGCCTCTTTCTGCAAAAACCCCCACCCACCGGGAAGAGAAACTCACCTCTTCCTTTCTCGCCGCACAGGAAGCAAATGGCTTCCTGTGCGGCGAGAACCCCATGACGTCATTATGGCGGGCTGGGGGGTTCAGGGGTGGAAGGGGAAGGGCTTCCCCTTCCATCCCTGACTTTGAGGGGGTGGGGGGAAGCACACAGAGGGAGCGAGAGCGCTCCCTCTGGGCTGTGTGCCGAGGACGTAGTGGTTACGTCCTCGGCACAGCAGCACTGTGCCGAAGGACGTAACCACTACGTCCTCGGCACAGAAGGGGTTAATTGTGTACTTTTCCCCAATATCATAGAGTTCTTCACGAACCCCCTTGTCAATTATTATTTTTCAGTTGTTACTTGGCGTCCGTCCAACCCGTCTGTTATTAATACGCAGCCTGCCTCGGACGTTCATTCTTTGCCTTCATTTGACGGCCACACTAACTCATTATCTTTTACATCTCGCGGGTGAGTCTGTACCGCGTTTTAACACATGGCAATTTTCTTTCGCTATGTTGAGCTTTCGGCATGTTTATAGACGCAAAAAAATCCTGTTTTTCCATATCGTGGGCACCACGGGTTCTGTTTGAAGGCCCGCCGATTATTGCATGGTAGCTACCACTTCACCGGCCCCTACATACTGTTTGCGGATAGGTCTTTCCGATTACCTTGATACCAGGCAATCAGAGACTCTAATAATATCCGCGTTTTGAGGTATATTTTACGAGTGTGCCGTAACACAAATTGAGCACACACCGGACTATTCTGGAATAAAGTGATTTTTTTATCATACATATATATGACCTCAAAAAATGTTTTTGCACATAAGTATTGAATGAGTGGTGATGTGGCTCCCCACTTGACACAATTATGAAAGTGCGTCTATTATTGGCTGTATCGTGCGCCTTTTACATATGTAAATTTTAGATCAATAAGAACACTCTTTCTGCTGTACCCCGTGAGGACCATTGAAGTAGACAAATAAGGAAGAAAAGGTAAACACCTTTTTAGGATTATTCTTTAGTGTCCATCCAGAAGGATTTTAGGACTATACTTACACTTGGTATCCTTCTGTTTAGGTGTCTCCACTCACTTTATCGTCCTGATAGGTCGAAATGTGGACAAACCACTTAACTGTGGACTGGCTTTCAAACTCATGATATATGGATGTGGATGTCTTAAGAATAGATATTCCAGGATAACATTATTTACGTCCTTTCCAGTCACATGGATATATGTCCATAAATCCAGTGCACTTTGAACTGCGAAGTCACTATACAGGAGCACCTTATTGTGACTACTATTGTTTTTGCTATGTCATTTAAAGTTTTTTGATATCGAATTAAATTGTATATAGTCCTAACCTTCCTTCTACACACTACATACTTAAGAAAATAGCAGTGGAAGTCAAGGGCAAGGTTTCCCCCTTGGGGACCATTTGTGTCCGAGAGTGTGTATACCCGGATCCCCGGGTTATGGGTTATTTCCCCATCTTCTAGACACATGTCCTAAGAAAGCTGAATACTAACAGATATCGGACTGGCATTCACAATGCACATGGCTCACTGAGGCCAAAGGTTTGCTTGTTACATATGTTCCCCTTCTAGAGTAAGAACGAGATGTTAAAGGAGGCCACACAACTCACCCTGCCGTTAGCCAAGAGGAGGAGGATGCCATAACATGGCTAGGTCAGGAGCGTCTCAAAATAGATGACTTAATCAGGGACATGGAAGAATGGGTGACAGCAGAGGAAATTCACATTACGATGGTATGTGAACTCAAGATCCCGGTGGAGTTACTGACTCAGTCTTACATACAAGCTTTTGTTCATGTCTGGACCTTCCTGCCAGCCTAGACTGTCTGCTAGCTCCAGCCCACATGCCTTTCCTGGGCGCCGAGAGATTCTTGGCCTAAGCACATGCATAGCGTCCGTGAGGTATGCGTGGGAGCTCTGAGTCTAAAGGCAAGTTTAATGGTGTACGTTGCTGTGTACCTCCTGCAGACTGTCCCACCACCCTAAACTTTCATGTCTAGAAGAACTGAAAGACACGGCGACTTCTGTAACCTGTAGATCTATATCCTACTGCCATGTTAGGTGTCAGCCATGTTTGGCTGCGTTTGTTTTGTTTTTCTTTGTATGAAAACTAAGAGAACGAATTTAAAAAAAAAAACATAAAGTGCTCCAATACCCTGCAGGGGCTTGCTTTCGGTAAAAAACAAAAAGTGACCACTTTAATTAGTGATAATAATTACGAACATGGACTACACCAGGGCATACATAAGAAATAAGCTCATTGGGAGATGATCCCACTGTAGTGCAACCAGAAGATCCTTCGCTGGTACCACCTGAGCAAGAGCAGAAGAGGTTTATAAACTCGTGAAGGGAAGTCTCAGTGCACCAACGTGTCCTACAGACTTTAAGTAGATCTGGGCTAAACACTTCAGCGGGAAGAGCGTTTTATTTAAGGGTACTAGAAACTGAATAAATGAAATAAATGTGCCAAATGACAAATGTGTGCATGTAATAACTGCACTGCAATGGTCTATGATATATATCATCGGCCCAACAACTGCAGTTGGGGTGCGCCTGTTAAAAATCAGGTTTGTGCAAGCCTGTGAAGGCTGAGAACCCATTATAGAGGGATCATTAAAGCAGCCATCCAGTATTAATGTACTGCAGTGTGTTAGGGAAAGTGAAGTCTCGGACCACAGCCAAAATAGTTGTTTCTGAAGCGCAGAGAGGGATTCTTTGTAACCGCAAGGGGGCGTTGTCCCCCAGCCTGCCAGCAATAATACTGCAAACATTATGCCGGCACACAGGAGGTGTAATGCTGGAGGCATGGTTTACATGCCGTGACCAGCTGGGGCTGTGTATCTGAACTGCGCATGTGAGGTTGGCCGGTATTTTGCTTGTGGCCTGCCTGACATACATAGTTCGGGCTTTCCCA
Organism: Pleurodeles waltl; assembly: GCF_031143425.1. Classification (NCBI taxonomy): domain Eukaryota; kingdom Metazoa; phylum Chordata; class Amphibia; order Caudata; family Salamandridae; genus Pleurodeles; species Pleurodeles waltl. Next base: position 1,068,297,763 of record NC_090439.1, on the reverse strand, counting down.
GTCATTGGCGTTTGGGAGATGGGGAACCAGACACACAGCCCCATCGGTCTCCGGTGGAGCGCTGTGCTCTCTGTCCCAGGCAATCCTTGCATTGCTCTTATCTAATATAAACAGCATGAGAGCACTTTGCTGAGGGGACCCCCTGGAGCTCGGGGCCCTTTGTTGTGCCACTGGTTAGAGGCCTCAACCATGTTCATTAATTTCACAGTTGGATAGTAAGAGGGTCTAGTGGAAATATTTTTATGATACCCTTAGTATTCATTGTACAATATAACTGAGTTATTGTTTGAAGCCCTTCGTTAGGCTTCCCAGAGCTATGTGTTCTCAGTCACTCCACACTTCCTGTACAGAGGAGTAGGCCCCCATCACGTGACCTTACACTTTCCAGTACTCATTGGTGTGAAGACATTATCAGCCCTACTAACTCTCCTTATCGCCACAAGACCAGTTCAACCGCTGAAGTGTCTGATGGATGTCCTCTAGGGGTGGAGCTTGAGGTACCCAGTTCACACGCACTCTAAAAGACCACTCTGCTACCACCCATGTACTACGGCAGGCACCAATGAATGACACTGTGCATCCCTCCTGGCCTGATATTAGCATCTCCACATCCGGGGTCCCCTGCTCTGGAAGGCAGGATTGGCTAGAAGTGGGCAAACTAACAAATTAAGACGGAGAGCCAAGCGAGAGCTTAGCCATCTGCCTGGCATAGATGTTAGACCCTGTGCACGAGCTCAGCCGTGAAAATATTTGCTGTGTAAATCATAGAACAAATCACGTAAAATATGATAACGTCTCTTTAAAATTCATAAAGGTGTATTTCTTTAACATGTGCCACTGATAATTACTTATTAAAAGTGATAGTTTTGTACTACTGGTAGTCTGAACTCACATATTCGAAAGTGCTTTCATAAGTGGTAATGAAGAAAAAAAGGAGTATGGGAAATAAAATATTTGTCTAAGATAATACAGCTTAAACGGGGAAGCAACGATTTATCCAGGTTTTCTGGTTTCACTTTGTACAAATCAGACAGTAAAATGGGATCAATTTGTCTTTCCCCGTGTTAAGGCTTTTTATTTGTTTAGCTCTTACTGCATTTTTATAATATAGTGCAAACTCCACCTGATGAGCCAGCGCTTTACATGAGTACCAGTTACATTACATAAGGTCACAAGCATCATTTATGGGCACGAAGAGATTAAGTGATTTATCCAGAATCGCAGGATGTTCAACCAATGCCAAGACTCATACCTGGTTACCAGATCCACAGTCAGCAGATCTGGCCGCAGCACCACATCCTGGGTAGAGGGAGGCAGGCAGAAACCACATGAAAGCTTGTCCAGTTATGGGTTCTAGGTTCCAACAGGACCTTGAGCTGAGCCAGAGCCAGGCTCCAGGCTCAAGCCTGGCTCAAACTTTCAATGGCTCGCTCACCTTTAGGTTTGGCCAGCACCATCATAAAACTCTAATAATAGCCTGACACGGGCAACGGGTAAGGTAGAAGGTTAGTGAAATTTGGCACAGATGTTCCTCCAACGCAGCGCGAGAATGACTGAGTTTATATCGCCCTTATTTCTTAGAAATATAGTCTGCAGAGTATGCCAAATCATAAGGAAAAAATGAATTGGGGATAAATTATAATGTTTTGAATGTTTTAATTGTCACTGGCAAAACATTTATTAGTCACATTATTTCACTTCTAAACCATTAAAAAAGAAAAATCCAACTTCTTCCCCCCTAACTGAAAGTTGTAACATTTAGATTCTTTTGACAAATAGCCCAAACATTATTAAGACAAATATACTTAACACAAACATTAAATAAACACAATTAACACACAATGAAAAAATCACCCAAGCTGTTCTTTCTGTGCCTTCCCCAAACTTCAAAGCAAGGTGGTTGCGAGCAGTCTTCTGCGCATCAAATCACCCAAGGTAGTCCAACCTCTGCCAAGGTTCCTGAGCTCAACGGCTTCCTATTCCACCTGGCTATGACTATTCTAGCTAAATGTTTTACTTTTTTGGACTTCTTTCAAAATTTGTCAATCAGTTGAGCCAAGCACCAAGTGCAATCAGTGCTCAGCCGACACACTGCTATGCTCTGGATAAGGGCGAAGGGGAGGCTGCCGAGAGAATGCTGCAATCCTGCAACCTCATGAGAACATCACTGCCAATCCCAGGGCCATGAACATGGGTGTCTAGAATGGTGAGCAAGCAGTGCCCAGAAAAAAAACCTTAATAACCAATGCAGAATAATTCATCATTTGGATGGCTGCAGCTCAAGATCCTCCAGTTGTACAAGGCAGGACACCAGTATCCACTGGTTGATAACCAGAGTGAGCTTACAGACCAGGAGTAACAGAATGACCATAAAGTTTACTTGACACAGTTGCATCCGGTACAAACCGTTAAATTAATTGAAATAATTCGTTTTAAATAGTTATCACTGTTGCTTTTCGCAGCACTGTGAGCATTACTCAACCCAATAGTACTCAAGTTATCAATTTCAGAGAGTGTAACAGTGAACGTTCGCAGCTGAAATTCAGGTTACGTGTATATCCCAGACATCAGTGCTTAGTTCGCTGAGCTATCTTACCAACTCCCTAATCCCCTGATTTCACACAAGGGCTCTGTAATAAACACATATGGTGGAAATGTTTACGTCACCAATAGAACTTTGTGTAGCTTCTTCACTCGCCCCTTGTTAGTGTGCCTAACTGTCAAACTTTAATTCTGTTTTATATCAAACTTCATTATATGCCCTTGCGGTTGAACACTGGACGTTCAACCCTAATGTTTGCTCAATTGTTATACTTGTTTTGTGGTCTCATGAGCCACCATGGGATGCCATACGCTTGACGCTCTCATACAGAAGGTGCAGGAAACTCACAAGTCATAAGACCGAAGAAGTGAGCCCAACACTGAGGGTCTGATTTAGCTGTTGGTGGTATTACCGCCAAGCCGCGTCAGTGGCGGACCAAAAGAGATTGTCACATTGGCACTTCCCCCCCACAGTATTTAGATGTTAGCGGTTGGGAAACAGACCACTGCGGCAGGCGTTTCCCATTGCTGGCGGTTTGGAATTTGCCGCCATTAGGCTGGCGCTGTACCGTTAACCTGATTTAGATGTTCTTGATGCATCATTGGTGTGGCGGCGGCGGTTCAGCAATGGAGAGGGAGTGACTTATTGGACATATGTGTTGATATAGGTGTGCTGCTTAAAATGCATGTAACAACCTAAGTTAACACGTATTCCAACCCCAAGGAGTAAAAAAACATACTTGCATGTATGTTGGCGGTAGAGTTGCGTTTGACGGTAAAGCATCACCCATTTGTGTACATGTCCCATGTACTGGTCACCTTTGTGTTTGCGACAACGGGGTCGGTGTCCTCCGTGCTCGTGTCAGCAGCATTGGCGTGGGTCCTCCAATCATGTTCCTGTGGAGAAGGTAAAAGAAAACCGGGGAGTAGGAGGATTTTCACCTCCTTTATCCCCCAATCCACCAGTCTTGATTTGGAGGTATTCCTGCCACAGTTGGCCTGCCAGGAAGGCAGATTGGAATCTGCTTGACGGTAACAGTGGCGGCAATCCCGCCACCAGCCACTGTTAACCATTACTTCATCAATGCGGGATCCCAAGCCCAGGCGAAGTCGGCAGGACTGTGATGGTCTTTCGTCGATGGTTCCACCAACATCTAAATAGGGCGAACGGACCGCCAAGACTGCGGGCTGAAAATCTGATGAAAAAGCAACGGCGGGATGGTTACCGCCAACATCTAAATCAGTCCAAACCTTGAATGTCATAACAGATCAGCTCAGCACTCACAGATTTATACTAGTTACCAGAGCCCAAAGGTTACATTTACATTACTCTGCCTGGTCAATCAAGCTTTTCATCTTTGAAGTCCTTCATTTCTGATTCAAAAGTTCAAGTATTACCAAAAGCGATGCCAGATCCGCTCGTGCCAAAATGCTGGAAGCGCCCAGCGCTGGAGCCCACCTCCAGAGACCTAACCATCAGCCACATGCTCGCTTTACAGAAAAGAGTTAATACAAGTCTTCCGTCACAATGCTAAACCGTTGCGGCTCGAGCTGCATGGAAGGGGCGTGGTGGCACCGGGGCGTCTGGGGGGGCTTGGGTAAAAATGTAATTAAAAATATATATATTAAAAAAACACTTACCGCGCTCCGCTCTCCCTCGTCGCTCCAGGCAGGCACAGGCTCCCAGCCTGCCCAGCGCCAATCCTGACGCTGCTCAGAGCAGCGTCAGGATTGGCTGGGAGCGCCCTGACTGGGAGCTCCCAGGCAGACTGGGAGCCTGTGCAGGCTCTCTCCAGCTTTGCGCATGTGTGTTTGGCCGGCCCGAGACGGCCGGTCAAACACACATGCGCTCTGCCTCCCCCTCATTGGCCGTCACCCCCGTTGCCCCGCCCCTTTCAAAGAAAAGGATAATTGTACGTCACCCCCGTGGCCCGCCCTTTTCAAAGAAAAGGATAATAAACATAGTTTATTATCCTTTTCTGTGAAAGGTTTTGCAGCTGCCACTGCTGGAGGGGGGGGGGGGGGGTCAACACTCCTCTGCCCAAATGGAGGTGCCACCCTGATGCTAAACTACTTTCCCTGTTACTGTTTTTCTTTTTTCCAGACACTCGAAAATGCTAGGATGCCATGCTACAAAATATAACAAAACATCACAATGAATCCTCGCCAGTATGCAATCTACACACAATTGATTGACGTCCAATAAAAGGAAGGGCTATATTTGCTATTTTGCAGTAGTGGTAACGCAATTCAAACTACACCTTCCATTCGTAAAGCTTATCAAACACTCCTTTGATCAAATATATATTTTTTAGAAACTTGTAAAGAAAATAAATTAGATTTCATCCACCAGTGGCAATACAGTTATTTGTGGCCGCTGGTAAGATGGTGCGTTTATAACTGAGTCTGCATTCCTGGAGAAGACACCCATGGTAATTGATTTTTAAAAAAATCACACTTTGTGAGTTTATTAGAATCTTCGTGTCCCCTGAGTTTTGCAAGAATATGACTAGCTACTCTTGTGTTCCTCACCAAGCCTGACTCATTAAATTAAGACATAAGAATTAGAAAACAAGAGAAAATTTTTATTTAAAGAAAAAAACATTCCACTGACATCTGCCCTACCAATACAGTACCTCTATTTATACAGCCACCCAACCACGCCACTGTATGGGGGATGGGTAGGGCCCTACACAAGCTAAGTTAAAATTTGACACTGCTTCACAGCTTCAGCTAACAAAATACGCCCCTGAATATCACTAAACCCAAGAAACCCCAGGGAGAACCAAAAGCTCTAAGAATAGAGCCCATCCACTCCCTGTAAACGCTTACGCAGTGCTCTGCGGGCGGCCGCATAGCGGTTACCACACGCCGCCATTTTAGACGCAGCTGGAAAGCACTTACTGCTAGGTCGGTCTTGGAACACAGGGCGAGCTTTAAACTTGTTCATCCTTAAAATGTGTACTACTCTGTTCCATTTACCACCACGCACTGCCTCACTGTTAAGTCAGAGCCATTTGCAATCGTAGATAAAAAATAATATTTTATTTTACAGTGCTCCCACAGCATGTTCCATGGTGGTAGCCTCTACCATGGACAAAAACACCCGGGGCACTTAGAATAATTTGGCAGCATGAAAGTTTCAGTTGCAAACAAAAGATACGCCGGCCAGTAAATAACAAGCCAGAAATATAAATTTGCTAGCCACGCTGAAATGGAAAATAACAGCGTCAATACATATATAAATATGATTATAGAGAAGGTACCTGTGAGGGTGTAACGATTTATTCGATATAAAAAAACAGCGTGTGTAGATTTATGACCAACATTTATCTGTGTATGGTTGACATACAAATATTACATGTATGTACATATAGGTGTATATAAAAGCACAAACATACCACATCTAATCTTACAAAGTAAACGGAAACGCGTTTTACTAATTTACAACCAATTCATACCTGACCTTGTGTTCTGCAGCTCTGAGCTTCTCTCCACAAAGCTCATCAACACCTCACCTGGGGCAGAAGGCGACAGGCAGTGCCACCTGTCAGGCAGAGGAAGGAAAGGTGCCATCTCCTGGATTTAGAGTCAATGGTATGAGAGACTTCTGAGCAATACTCCACCTATTTGAATTAATAAGCACATTCATTGACCTTGAGGAGGTAACATATCAGTTAGGGCAGTGATTCCCAACCTGTGGTCTGGGGACCCCTGGGGGTTCACGAAGCCTCCTCAGGGGGTCTGCGACAGCTTAGAAAATTAATTTATATTAACAGATTTGGTCCCCGGCTTTCAATAATGACTCAGTGAGGGGTCCGTGGATTCCAATAATGATTCAGTGGGGGTCCCCGGGTTCCAGTAATGATTCAGTGGGGGTCCCTGGGTTCCAGTAATGATAAAGTGGGGGTCCCCAGGTTCCAGTAATGATAAAGTGGGGGTCCACAGAAGTCAAAAGGTCTGAAACCACTGAGTTAGGGTCTTCACAGGTAGGTTAATTAACAATTATCTAGGGCCATTCCGCCCTGTTGTAGCCAGGGAACGGTGTATATGCCTAAATGACCTGAATGAAGTAACATTTTTTACATTTAATACAAATATATTTTAAAAACAAGATGTCAACAAAATATATTTTTATTAGTAGTTTAACATTAACAGCTGCCTTTAGGAATAGCTTCAAGTGTCCTTGTGTTCCTTATCAGGAGTTAACATGCACACTAGACTGTAGTTGCCACTCTCAATGGAAAATCGAGGCACCTTGAGGGAAATAAACATTTCATCATCATAAATATTTATTTTGGAATATCAAAATCCATAACACATAATGCATCAAAATACAAATATAAGAATATGCGCAGTGTAAAATCATTAAAATAAAACTAAGAAACAAGCTGCCGACCATGGCTAATACTATATCATACAATAACATAAATGGTTGTATACAAAAACAAGACACAAAGCATAGAGCTAACTCCAAAGTAAACACGGAGGGCCTTTAAAAATACGGTTAAAAGGTACCATAAAAACAAGGCAGTAAAACGGGCCGCAACAGCCATGTTAAAGACTTCAATGCTGCATTCCACGTTTGCTGATGAGCCAAGCAGTGTGAAGAAACTTGGTCTTTGTGACCACAATCACCTATCTTGTATCAAAGCGTAAAATGCATATAATGGGTGCATATTGCCTGAAACCCAAGATATTACACAATGGTTTTAGCCAATGCTTATGTGGCCTAGCATATGCGGGACAAAAAAAGGCAAAATAGTGGAGAGTTTCTTCCGCAGCATCGCAAAGTGGCCACAAATTCTCTTATCAATTGGGAGGAGGTGGGGCTTAACTTAGCTGGCCCCGGAGAGGCCAAAAAGAAGACAAACCTATATCATGCAGAGAGGTCTTGATATGGGCAAGCCAGGGGATCTTCTCACACCCTGGAGAAATTAAAAGTGCATTTATAGAAACTCTATAGGTTTCAAATTCCTCTACAGACCAAAGTCTGTGCCAGTACAGGGGATGGGTCTAGGCAAGGTGGTGAATTTAACTAAGTCTAAGAGCTGAGGAAGACAAGGGGCACTTTGCATTAGATTAAGAACATTCTGCACAAACCTATTTTGTGCTTTACAGAGCTCCGGATAGCCGGTATAACCCCATAATTCTGCACCATAAGTGGCTGAGCTTTTCTCTTTTAGATGATAAATCTCCACCACTGGTCCAAGAGAGCTAGTATGGGTCCTTCTATGCATCTTATACACCGTCCCTGCCACAGATTCCAATTTCAGTGCACATTTTCTAATGTAGGTTTTTGTGATTTAAGCATATTCCCAGATAAACAAACTCCTGCACTTGCTCAAGTGGGGCACCCTGCACTGTGATCTTAGCCCTGGCAGATTTGTAGGGATTGAACTCCATTATGTTAATCTCAAGGCCCAAGCACTGCAGTAGCTTATGAAGTGATCTACTACTGCCTGCAGACCACAGAGTTTTAAGTATAAAGAATAAGTTGTCTGCAAACAACAGATTTGCAGTTGTGTAGGGGCCCAGTCTGAGTGCATCATTACCCAGAAAGTCAAGTGTGTGAACAAGGTCATTAATGAAAAGCGAGAACAAGGTGGGGGCCAGCATGCAATCCTGGTGAACAAAAGAACCTATATTGAATGGGTCGGTAAGCTCACCATAACTATCATATCTGACCCTGGCTAGGTTGTATTCATGAAGCCTTCTTATGACAGACAGCAGGTTATCAGGTACACCAATCTCCTTCAAAACTTCCCACATCTTGCTTCTTGGGATGGAGGCAAAGGCTGATTTTAAATCGACAAAAAAACACATATAAGTGGCCCTTGTTGAGAAAGAGTTTTCCAGTAAAGGCAATAGAAGTGGAAAATTTGATCTACTGTGCTTACCCTGCATCTGAAGCCTGCCTGAAACTTGGCCCAATCCGTTACCTGTCCAAGAATGAGACAGGGAAAAGGTTTCTGGGAGGTGTCAGTAAGGCTGATTGGCTTATAATTCCCAGGATTGTCTCTCCTACATTTTTTTAAATAAATAGGTATAATCTCAGCTGAATACCAAGATGCCAGGTTAAGGCCGCCTTCCACCAGAGAGCGAAAGAGCAGCTGAAAGTACGCAGCCCATATCAGGGGTTCGGCCTTGAATAAGTCCCTAGGGACAGAATCAGGGCTGGGCACTTGATGAGGCGGTAGGGCACTGATGGCCTCAGCAATGTACTTAAGCTCAAAGTTAAGGGAATAAAACTTCCTCCAGGGCGGGGAGTGACATATTCTGGTCTGCTGTTTTCATTGAGGGGCTTAGCTGCATACATTTTCGAAAAATTGGTCCACCCTGTTCTGGGGTTGAAGATTGTAATCTGTACTAGTGACCACATTATTATTACCATGGGTCACTATCCCCCCCCAAAAGACTATCTCTCTAGCCTTAACCGCTGTGACCAGATCCTGTCACAGATCTAGTTTCCATTGCAGCTTAGCTTGGGAATTGCAATTTTACGATTACAATCAGGCTTTACGAATTGCATCTCTATTGGCGTCTTTCCGGCTCTGAATAAGAATGAATTAGAATTTTTGCAATGGCTATTAAACCAAGCAAAAGTGGTTGTGCGCTCTGGGGGCCCCTGCCCCCAACCTTGCATAAACATTTCTGTACATACCTACCTCAAAAGTAAATGGGTGTTTGCAGTGGTATGGGACATATTAATAGAGAAAGTTTCTCAGTGCTAACTTTTGCCAGAAACTCTATCCATATGTACAAGTCAGCACTCTCAATGTGTGCTGTGCTCCAGTTGCATGCAGTGTGGCTGTACTCAATGTTTTGCCTATTCACACAGGGACAGGCGAAGCCTAAGGACAGTGCTTGAAATGGAAATGATAATGTTCACATAATCACCATCAAAGAGGACCTGTTTACTCCAATCCTACTGAGAAGTGCTGGTGCTCTTCCTGGGAAATATAAGAAGTGCAGATACTCTGCACCTGCCCATTTAAAATACCGACTAGGCAAAATACAGGCTTCTGTTTTGCGCATATGTCCAAAGCAATGGTATTGAAAAGTAGAGCATTCTGGAGATTAACATAAGGCAAAGGTGATCCTTACTGGCGTCCGCTGTGACTGGAACCCTGGACCGTTCTGTGAGTAGTGTTGGGAAAGTGCCATACTTAGAGACCCACCAGACACCACGCAGCATACCTTAAATTAAAGGTGACCCAGTTACCATATTAACATAGAGAGCCAGAGCTGAGCCAAGCCATCAAAATATTTGGCATGTAAATCATACAACAAACACCATATAAAATCATGGTAAAGTCACTTCAAAATTCAAAAAAGTATATTTGTTAAACATGCAAAAGCATTTGCCTTTAGTACATCGCATTTATATTACTACATTGAGAGGTATTTATTTTATTATTTTATTTTAAAGTGATAGGTTTCAAACATGAACTTTGAAACATACCCTCCCCCTTCCCTCTCCCTGATGACAATCCAGTAAGTGAACTAAGAGAAAACTAATTTGCCATATGTACCCTGTAAGTGGCCTAGATTCTTCTTGTAGATGGAGAAACATTATAGTCTATTAAATTAAACACAAAACTTTTTTGTACAGGATAATTGCAAAACTAACATATTGAAGGTGCTGTCCTATGTGATAATGAAGATGATGGAAACTTGCTGGAATAAAATATTTGCCTATGATAACACAATTTGATCAAGCGGGAAACCAGGATTGATCCAGGTTATGTTGGTTCTACATTGTGTAGTTCAGCCACTGGATGGGTATCTCTTTCGTTCTCCTGTTTTAAATCAAAGGTTATTGCTTTGTCTTTAATTCTTGGAACATGAGGTTGGAGTGTGGGTGGCAGGCGGAAGCCACATGAAAGTTTAGCTCCCTTTCGGCTTGGGGTCCAAGAGGACCTCGAGCAGAGCCAAAGCAGATTTCTGTCTGCCGTTTTTATTGGCTTGCTCACCTCTGCTTTACACTCACCCTGTGAATGCACCGATTTGGTGTGCATCCACCATCAGAGGACACTCATAGTGGTGTAATGGTTTCCTCCACCTCTTTGGCACCATTGGCCATAGACTATTTTCAGGGACCCTGCCCTTGGAGCAAAAAATCATGGGGTAGATCCAAGTATCACAGGAAGAGCAGTGCTGTCTGGATGTGTGCCAGAGATCCTGCAACTGACTATACCTGCATCCCCTTCATCTAACACCTCTAATGCGACCATGGGTCCCCGCAGCAACTTCTCCAAGGCGCCCGTCATTGAGATGGGAGTGCAAATATTAAAATATCATCTCGTTTACAGAAAATCTGCGCCGTCCATGATAAAACCCTGTTTTTTTATAGTACAGACATGGCCGCGTGGCCCTTCTCAGCTGTGATGTAAATCTGCCACCTTTACCCCACACTAGTGCTTTGATGCACGCACTTTAATACAGCTGGAGTACGAAATTCCAACCTTGCTGTGACCAGCAACCACAGCCATATTACTCGGCTGATGGACACGTTTTAAAAGCAAAATTGTGTATCTATACGGATCCCATATGGACAGGTTTTAAAGAACCCCCCCATCTTCAGACAGTAATCAGAAACAAGTGTAATATACTCATAGTACATGAGTGTCGCCCAAAAGGAAATAGGGTGACCAACCATCCTACATTTCACGGACCGTCCGTTATTTGGGTGTTAAATCTGTTGTCCATCATAATTCTTTTTACAGACAGCTTTTGCCCGTAATACAGGGCTAAAGGCTAAGACCTCTGAGTTCTTTGCCTGCCTGCGATTTTCAGGCGATTAAAAAAATGTCAGTTTAACACTGGTGATTAATATGTGTATATATATATATATATATTTTTTTTCCCAACAAAAACCGTTGCCCGCTACTCGGAATTTCTAGAATAGTAGACCTCGTTCCACGGCTAAATAGTTCAGCGTACCTTGTTTATTTCACCAAATGGCAGGAAAAACTCAACGCGTTTCAGAGCACAAGCTCCTTGTTCACGAGTATAATCACTCAAAGTGTTTTGGATGTCCATCCACACTTCATATGGATATCCTTTCCAAACCCAATACATAACAATAGAAAAGGGACTAAAGTAACACACTCACAGTATTCTTGACTAAACATGTCAGCCATTTTGGAATGGACTCATTCAACAGCCTAAATGTGTACTAACCACTATACATCAAAACATTACTTATCGATATTTGCGCATCAATGTGACCCAATTAATTACCTACTATTAGTCACACAGCTAACTGCAATATTGAAAGTTGGTGCTTCAGGACATATCATTAACATAATTAATAAAAATATAATTAATAAAAATAAGTAAGGAAAACATATTGTATGTTAATAATACTTAACATGACGCTCCCTGAAATTATTCCCCTCTCCATTCCGGAGACAAGATATAATAGCCCTTCTGTCTCCATCCCATTAGGCCGAATTCCTTCAATTCCCTATAACACATAAACAAAATATATAATATATAAATCATAACAAGTAACTGTATACTAATTATCATGTTTGCACTATTGGTCACACAATTTATATATATGCAAAATGGATACTTCAATGTACATAGACAATCTCCTACATTCTCATTCTTAATTATTCTGCTCAATACTATTATATTAGCCTAGATGGACTGAAAGTTCTTCATCCATTTTCAATCCTTTCGGCTGAAGGATCCTGTATTTAATGATTAATTTTGATTCCAGCCTACGCAATTCTTGTTCCCTGTTGCCACCTCTCATACTCACAGGAATACTTTCCAATGCACAGAATGTTAACAAAGTCATATTTTTACCATGGTGACTTGCAAAGTGTCTCGCAACCGGATATTGTCTGTCATCATTCTTAACAGCTCTAAAATGTTCCAATATCCGTTTATTTGCCTTGTGAATTGTGCTGCCTATGTAACATTTATTGCATGGGCAATACAATGCATATACCACAAATTCCGTGTTACAGGTTAGATGTTTCCTTATTACAAACGGTTTAATTCCCTTAGATAATACTATTTCTCGGCAACTGATACTAAAGTTACATGTTTTGCACATGCAGCAAGTGAAGAAACCTTGTATAGATCTTTGTAAATTCTTATGTGAAGACTGCACCAGATTTGTACATAACTTATCTTTCAGTGAGGGGCTTTTTCTGAAAGTCATTTGTGCTTTTTCCTCAACAAAATTTCTGATATTATCATCAGCTGTTAATATATTCCAATATTTGTTTAAACTCCATCTAACTTCCCATGATTGGATATATATATCTTTCTTGTAGCGATATCTGAGTTTTGTCTAATCCCAATTTTGGCTCATCATAAAGTAGGATGAGGGATAATGTGCCTCTTGCAAAGCACAAAGTGTAACATGAAAATCAAAAAAGTGTTTTTATTTAAATAGTATAGTGGGTTGCTTAGGATAATAATACCTATTTATTAGCAAGGACAACCTCAACCACTATGTTATGTTTTAAATCCTGGGTTTGTATTTCTCCAGACCAAGCACTCCTAACATATAATCATGACCACTGAAATTATGCACTTCTGCTGCTTTTTTGCTAAATTATTGATTTGCCACATAATCCATTATTTGCTTCATAATCTGCAGATTTTACAAAAGAAAAGTTGTTTCTACCTCAAATGAACCAAAAGTTACTTACAAAATGGCGACTTGTGTTCGCGTGCAGTAGAAGCCCTTCAGAAAGGTCACCTGGTCACATTTCAGTTGCTTATTTCCGTTTTTAGTTGATAAGCTGGCTCTAATGCAGTGGAATTTTTGCCCAGGCAGTATTACCATGTATTACAATTAAAAACATAATGAAGTAATACTTACAGAAAATGTACAGCATGATGTCGCATAATTTGCCTTTTGTTGCATAGTTTAGTCCACCCTGTCGCATAAGTTAGTGCTCCCCTGCTGCATAAGTCCAGTGGCCCTGCATATTATTCCTTCCAGTATGAATGGCATGTAACTAGTACACCCTGCAGCCCTCATTGTCTTAAGTCAAATTTCCTATACTTTGACTTACACACTTATGAGTCATTGTCTCTGAATAATATGTGGGATGAATAGCAATATAAAAGAAATTAAATACACATGGAAGAGGGTCTATGGAGAGATGAGGAGCACTGTTGAATGGTGGTACTGAGGGATTCCTTGGAGAAAGAGGTTTTGCGGAGGAGGGGGGCCAACAAAGATTGGCGCATTGAGTGCAACCAGCACTAAAGCTGGCCCTGACATTTGCGTAGTTATCATCCCCGCAGACAGTGCAGTACTCCAGGCCCTGAAGCAAAAGCATTTCAGCAGCTGATTGTGGGATGAACTGGTAGGAAGGTATATTTTATTGTAATCCCTTATTCTGTACAGTTTTTATTTCCACATTATTGGAGAACAAAGAGCACAATTACAAAATGCTTAACATAACATGGCTAGTGTGCATTAATCCCAAAGTCTTCTAGTGCCAGACAAACAGCATGTGCTGGAGGAGCCTTGGATGGCTTTCTCATTATTTGAAATATAGCCTTTTCTTAACAAACAGTGATTTTCTTTCTGTACGCATGTTATTTCTATAGTGTGGCCCTAGGCAAAAGGCAGAAGAACACTGTACAAGGTCCAGGTCAAATGTATTTCTGGACACCTGCACCAAATCACTGAGGAGCATATTTACTAACATTTCATGCAGTACAGCAGAGCGAGTGACGTTGCAGTGCTGGATTATGTGACCAGAAAGAGCAGAACAGCACTGTATTTTTAAAGATATGGTGCAGTTCTGCTCTCTGACGCACTGCTGGCTGCCTAGTGGCAAAATGTTGTGGTCGGTTAAGTTTTTTGGGCAGGAAGAGAGAACTATCCTTTGAGGACATTTCCTATTTGCAGAATGCAGCACACATGCAAAGAGGAAGCAAGAGAAGAAAAGCAGATATTTCTCCTCATCACACCAGCTTCAGATGGGCACGCCACTTTGGTGTAAACCCACCTCTACACGTCTTGACACCAAAATACATGGATGGATGCATGTGAATGCCCATGCACCACCTACATGACAGAAGGTGTTGCAAGGCAGTGCTATGACCTGTATTGTTACTTTTTTTTTTGTACAAATCCACGCCAGTCAGGATTGGCGCCAATGTGCGCTAGAAGAGCTTCTTTAAGCTAGCAAGACCAGGCGTATCTGCCTCATTCCTGAGACGACTCATCTGACCGTCTTACCATAGAGTGCTGCCAAGAGACACTGATTGGCGAGGATGATGGAGGTATAGCAAGAGGGATGACGAGAAGGTACGCCGGATTTCACTCTATTTTGTAGCTGCTAGGTTTCTCCGTGCCATGCTGGTCACATTTTTCAATCTTTTTTTTTTTTTAACTAACAGAGCATTGCCAGGGGTGTTTTGTAGGGTCATGCATTTCCTGTATCACTGTTGGGGAGGCACCTCCCTTCAAAGGGTGACCCTGTTATTTTCTGTTACACCACTGAAGGATTGCATTCTGGAACATGTGGTTTAAAGTAGCTTCACTTTTAGGTATAACTAGAGGCGTAACACATGACATGAAGTTGCTTAGCACCGATAATCATTAATTCCTTCATATAATAAATGGCAGTACTCTCTACAGAGGTAACATTTTAAAGACTTTCAAGGGTGAGTTGGCCCTGCCAGAGTCCAAACTGTGACGTAACATTTGCACAGAAACTTCTGAAACAGACACTTAAATCATTCAGGGTTGTTGCGTGCTTGTTCAATAATGCAATTCATCTGTCCTGGGTAACCTGTATTATTCATAGATTTCTAATACATCTGACTGTATGTAGTATGTTCTTGTGTAGTTTGCTTCAGACCTTCAAATGGGAAGATGACCAGTCTCACTCTTGGCCACTCTCAGTGGCTCTGTTGACTTGAAAGGGAGTCTTGGGAAACTTCCATCTGCAGGCGGCCAACTGCAAGGGGCAGATGACAGAAGCTAGCAGATCTCACCGCTCCTTCAGAGAGGCCAACTAGCCTGATGTTCTGCAGCACTGCTGCACTTGAGGATGAGCGGAAGGTATTCTCTTTTTTGGGGGAAATCTTTTTATGAAACCATTGCTCCGCTTATACATCTTTACATCATCTTGAATAGAGTGGAACATTAAAACAACCACAATTTACTTCTCACATTTCAGACTATTGGTCCAGCAGAGTCATGTGTTATCCTTCCTGTGGTCTTCTCCCATCCCTTAGTAGCCTCCCTTGGGGGGACAGCTTTGTCTCAGTTTCCTTCCATCCCGTTCCCCATTCCCCATTCCCCATACTACCCCCTGTACAGCAGAAGGTATTCTCATGCAGTGAATTTAAATTTCAGACATTACCTGGGAAGGGAGTAAATGTAAACCCGGAGACTATGTAGAGGCTTTGCGCAAACAGTGTCAGCGTGGAGTCTGTGGACATGAAAGTGACCATGAAGTTCAGTGATCTGCAGTGTGAACAGGAACTTCTGGGGAAGAACAGAAAGGAGGAGCTTTAATGACCCACAGTTGAGCAGTAGCCTCAGGGGCTGAAAATGAAGAGAAGATATAGGAATCTTAGCGTGAGGGATGTTACAGAACTGGAGGTTAAATTGGGTGAACAGGATCCTTTTGGAACTAAGGGTTAGCAGGAGCCTCTGGGAGCTAAAACTGAGGCCTCAGTTATGAGGCCTGAGCATAAGCTGGAGCCTTAAGGACCTAAATGAGGAAACCCTATCAATGAACAAGAGCTTCACCACCTAAGAACAGAGAAGAAGACTCAGGGATTTGAGGGTGAGCAAGGGCAAAGTGAAATTCATGGTCCTGCAGGCGTGTCAGTAGGCCAGCAGGTGAGATGCAGCGGAAAATGGACTGTTCAGTTCTAGCCAATTTTACTGACCTATAGTTCATAAAAGGCTTTTTTAAACCTATCACCTGTTAGTAACCAAGTAATGCTTTATAAAAGGTTGCAATCTGCAAATGTGGGACAGGTTTTAGGGTGCATATAAAAGGATTGCAGGTGGTTGAGGAAATGGAGGAGAAAATGGGGTAGGGAAGTGGAAGCATTGCACGTAGGAGTGGGCAACACTGGGAGCTGAGGGAGAAACACACAATGAGTGAAAAACACAGCACACAGGGATGGGGGAGAGAAGAACACAGAACACGGGAGAGAGAAGCAAACAAGAAAGCAAGAAGCACCCAAAACTGACAGCATCACAAACCGGGGTGGAGAAGCACATGAATGTGAGAACTGCACCGAGGAGGGCGGGAGAGAAGTACACAAGAGAGAAACACCGCACAGGTTGGGCATTTGGGGAGAGCACACAGAGGTGAGAAGGAGAGACCTGAAAACACATGCTCTCTAATGGAGTGCTTAACTCAAAAGGAAAAAGGTTCCCTAAAAGTGATCAGTGGAATAACAGAAGCCGCTTATGAGAGAGGTGGTAAAGAGGCTATGCTCCAAAGGAGGGACAGGCACAAGATGGACAAGCTGGGGTAAGGAAAGCCATTGAATAAGAAGCAGGCAAATAATACTAACAACAAAGACAACAAAGGTTAAGAAATTTCAAGCCGTAACCTCCTGTAAGTTTTTGAACAGTCTTGTAAGCTTGAGCCACAAATGTACTTCACACAGTATAAGACAGGTTCCCTGTTAGCTTTTAGACTTGCAGATAAACTCTTTGCAGTCATTTACATTTTTTTCAGGTAACAAGCAGCCTTGAGAAAGGTTTGTTTCTTCTTTAGCTGTCATATTTCTGTATGTTTTCCACTCCTTTCTGTGCCCATCTTATTCTTTTCTCTTTCACCATCTTTTCTTTCCATCTCTCAGCTGACTGACCCTCGCTTGCTTTCCCCTTCTCTCACTGTTCATTCCCACTGTACCAACATTCTGTCTCTCCATCTCTGTATATATCCTTCTTGCATCCCTTCTCACCACCATTCCTCTCTGTTTCACACTCTCTAGTGGTGCAACAATCTGTGAACTAAGTCTGCTTTCAGTAAACAGAGCTGCTTCGGGCACTATAATTCATGGTCAGCTGTCAAAGTCTGCTGGAGGGGTGTATATGTTTGGCAGTTTTGTATTGTTAAATATGTCCAGGTATATGTGAATGTTTGCCCAGTACTCCAATGTGTAATACAACTAAAGAACATAAACCCATTGGCGGTTCCTCGGTGGGAACACTGCTGTGCAGTAAGCGTCAAAAATAAAATGGTAATAAAATGATTTTATTACCATTTTATTTTTGATGTTTTCTGCCAGCAAATGGAGTGCAAGGGCTAGGCGGTGCTAGTGCGTCACGGCTGCCAGTGATTGGCAGCAGAGAGGAGTGGCCACTTCAGTTTGAAGTGCACATGTTGTTTTGTCCAGCTGCCTTGCTACGCCCAAACCGACATGCGCAATTCCATCATCTCCAACCAGGCTGTCTTGGACAGCTGAGTTGGAGAGCAGGCACAGACCTACAGTGCCTTTTGGAGCATGGAGCTGGCTCGCTCCAGCCAATGAAGACGCTTTTTTCATGAAAACAGCGTCTTGGTTGGATGAGGGAGCTAGCTGTGGGCTTCGCGCTCAGAGGACGTGCTGCAATGGGGACATGCAGCAGAACATCAGTAAGGGAAGTTATTTTTTAAAAATGTTTATACTAATGTGTATGTGCAATTATATGAATGTGTTATGTGTTGTGTGTTTGTGTGAGTGTTTTGTGCATGTGTTTTTTGCCCCTCTGTTGCAATTTGCAACCAACCGCCACTGTATAAACCTATTTTGACTTGTATTTCTGTCAGCTATTTTATAATCCTTCTCCAATGTGTCTGTAAAAATGACCTTTTGTTCTAAATTAGTGTCCTGAATTTTGACCCTTCCTCCTGAATTTTTACTGTCACTGTCCAGAATTTGCATTCTTGCCAGGTGGCCACCCCAGGAGGAGAGAGAGAGAGAGACGCACACCTGCCATACACTTTCTTCTATCTCGGGGCTACATAGTGCATTCTTAGGTGACATTTGGATATCTCTCCGAGTGCAATCCATCATCTGCCTCCCGGGTGAGATGTCGTGGACATAAATTATAGTGGCATGCCGAGCAGAGCATCGTTCATCATTTTTCATCTTTCTGCGTGCCTGATGGATATCTGTGTATGCCCCGGGGCCCTCGGGGAAGTCGTTTGACCTACAGGAGTATGTTTTACTCCCAAAGTATATTTACTTTCTAAACAGTACTGTAATCTGTGAAAACTGCCCTGGAGAATTCGCTCGTAAACCCGGGCTGCCGTGCGCCTTTAGTGTGTTGCGTCCCCAATACTACTGAGGTCGGAGGCGGGGTGTGGAAAGGGTGGGGGGCAATTTTACAAATAAATTAGTAATTGCATCAATCATAACCTTATACCATCCTCGTGAAATTATGCCTTTTCGAATGGCCACAAAAATATTTTGTTTTTATACCTTCAGAAAAGTAGCTGTGTTAGGATCAGTGTTAAAGTGAGCATAACTTATTTTTCTTTCCTGCTGTATCCTGGCCTTTTCTCATTCTCATTTTTTGTAAACCTTTTTTATTGAGCATTTTTTAATCCACTAATTAAAAAGCTTTCAAAGAACAACTGGCTGCAAAATCGCCTGGACGACACAGATAGAGGCATTTAAGCGGTTGGTAGTGAACAGCCACTCGCTTTGTGGTGTGCTGTGCACCTGCCGCCCGCCGACGTGGCCTGCTGCGCCTGGGTGATGTATGTTTTGGAGGTGGGTGGTCATTACCAGGGGTGGCTCCTCCATTAGGGCGGAGGAATGTTGACCCGGCGCCAGCAGCTGCAAAACCTTTCAAAGAAAACAAAAATAAACTATGTTTATTATTGTTTTCTTTGAAAGGGGCGGGGCCACGGGGATGACGTGTACTGAGGGGGAGTGCACGGCACTCCCCCTAACTGCGCATGTACGTTTGGCCGGCTGTCTTGGGCCGGCCAAACTCATGTGCACAAGGCTCTCTCCAGCCCAGCAACAACGTTGCTGGGCTGGAGAGAGCCTCCATAGGCTCCCAGTCTGTCTGGGAGCGCCCTGGCTGGGTGCTCCCAGCCAATCCTGAAGTTGCTCTTAGCAGCAGACTGAGGAGCAGAGTGGCGACTGTGAAGAGGTACATTTTTTTTTTCCTTAATTAATTTAATTTTTACACCTTATTTAAAAACCACAGTCGTTAGCTTTGCTACTGGTTGTGATCAGGATGAGGGGGAGCTGCCAGATGCACTAAAGGCTCGAAGTCTTGCTAGATGGAGAATTTGGTGTGGCCATACTGCCTTGAGCCCTGAATCAGTGGTCCGGTAGCAGGATGAAAGGAAGTGGCGGGAAAGCTAAAAAATAAAATAAAAAATAGCAGTGGCCAGTTGCAAGTCAAAAAGAAGCTTCTAGGCGCGCTGAAAGTCAGATGCAGCCGGGCTACAAGATAACATTGAACCTCTGCACCCACTGAAAGTAAGATGTCCACCCAAAGTCCCACAAGAGCCAGACTTAGGGGTGGACATCTATGGTTCAGGACATCCTCGTTTGAAGGTTATAGGCGGCCATCTTTGGGCGAGGGTTGTATTTGACCAGTGG
Organism: Pleurodeles waltl; assembly: GCF_031143425.1. NCBI lineage: Eukaryota > Metazoa > Chordata > Amphibia > Caudata > Salamandridae > Pleurodeles > Pleurodeles waltl. The sequence continues at coordinate 1,068,277,648 of NC_090439.1, read as the reverse complement.
CGAGAAGAAAAAAACGTTAAAAAATTATGCAGTAATAATAGTAAAACATTTTTTTTGAATAATTATTGCATGTATTGAACCGAGCATTAAATGTGTGATAAATTAGTGTACTTCCGAGTTGTCAAATAGTTCCTCATGCATTGCAATGAAAGGATGCAGCTAAACAGCACATAGTATGAGATGAGAGAGTAATACTCTTCTGGGCTGGAGCCAAAACCCACTTTATATATGTTTGATCATTGATAATCATAGGTCAGGCAGGTTATTTGACCCACACCTAAAATGAAGGACTCTGCCATGAAGCTGATCTTCAGTGCCAATAAGCCATTCGATACTAGCCATATGTTTTGAAAAGGATCTAATTATATTATTCAGGTTTAGTTCAACTTCTACAAATATGCAGGTGATGCCTTTGTTATGTTCTCATGTAAGGGAACCCGTGCTAGCCACAACAATCTAAGTGACTGCCTTTGCATGGTGAATAATTGGACGGACAATAACTGACTGACAATCAGTCTTGGGAAGACCGGAGTTTTAATGGGATGGGTTGCCTGATCCATATCATCTTCCTCACTTTAACCAGCTCTTCCTGGACTTGCACTCCCTCGTCCACCAAGCAAAGTGTCAAGTGCTTGGGAATCAGAGTAGACTCCAAATTAAAGATGGAAAATCAAGTCTGCAGTCCTCTTCTCTTGGTCTTTTTATAAGTCCATTTTCTGACCCATTCTTCCTCTGCTCTCTACTGAGGGCAGTAGAGCAAAGTAAAACTCTCTTATAGGAATCAACACATATTTACTTCTGAGACATCAGTCCATCCAAAATCAAGTTGCAAGTCTTGTTTTTTAGGTCCTTGCTTTGCGAAGGCTAACCCCATTCTCACTACGCTCCACTGGCTTCAGTCGTCTTCAGTCTAAAATACTATGCCTAGTACATAAACACTTATTCTGAAAAAAACACTCTTTCCTTGGTGATAAAATCCAGATACTCAGCAACTTGTGTTTTTCACTCTTCATCATTACCTCTGCTAGTCCACCCCGTTTCCATAAAAGCTTGTTCATAAGACACTTTTTCGGCACTATTACCTAGCTTATGCTTATGGAATGACCTTCCACTTGAGCTGAAAACCATCTCCTCTAATATTTTCTTTAGGTGGAAACTCAAGACTCTGCTTTTTCAAGAGTAAAGCTCCTTCTGGTCACCCTACGACATTCTCTGTAATCCCAGTGCCAAGATCCCTCAGCTGTATGTGTGCTCCATAAAAAGTTAAATAAAACAGTAACTCCATCGTCTACCAAGCCATAGTTCACTTTCTACTCCTCACACCCTGGACATTGCAATACTTCCAAATACATGCCACACCAACTCTGTAAGCACCATACCTTACAGATGTTACATTCCAACAGAGCCAGTGTAGGGCTGTGCCAAAAGTTCAAAATATCTGTCAGTTAAGGAAAATCCTTCTAGTTTCTTCAAAATAGATTTATTTCCCTCAGCACCTATTGTGGTAATTCAACATCAACAGCTTTAGGGAAAAAGTACTTCAATGTCCATATGTTAATACCATTACATAAACAGTTTAAACTTCATTAATGAATGATGAGATAAAAAGTATTTAGTAACCATAAAATATTGTGGCGATTATAATCAGAATGGTAATAACTAGTTAGAAAATGTTGAAACATTAAATAGGACACTTAGTGGAACTTTGTGTGTGATGTACGTAAGTTGAACATGCTTTCTCATGGCGTCATTGTCTCTCACCTAACTGTTGAAGTCTGACTTCCCTTTGTAAGCCTTCTGAATAGAGCATTTAGCTGAACCTTTAGGATACTGTGAGTAGAAGTGGAGCAGTGTTGTTCGACTTCTTGGACAGCCCATGTTCCAGATACAATAGTTTCATGTTCCTATTTTATGTTCAGTTGGAGCTCTACAGTTCTCTTGCAGACAGTGCCATTTGGTGTGCTGCTATGTTACTGCTAAATGTTATTCTGTATAGTTCTATCTGATCGAGACTTCTAGTTGCAGATTCCTTACCTTTGAATTTACCTTAGGCTGGATCCGGAGATTTCTCTTGAGCAGTACCCCTAGGTGGCATTGATCGGCTCATTGTCCGTCGGCGGCGACATCCTGTTTTAATATGTCAACGCAGGTTCTATATGGTACCACCCTGGCGAGCGGACATCAGTTTTTTTCTTTCCACACTAACTAGCGCTGATCTGAAGACAGCTACCCCTCAGTCCTTTTTTACTGGCCTTTTTTCTATACTTTTGTTGGAAGTTTTTTCAAGTTTTACAACTCCTGGTGTGTTGAGAATGTCATTGACGAAGACCGGATTCCAGCCCTGTGGTTTATGTCATCATTGGGTGATGTCTGTGACTGACCCGCACCTCACGTGACTTTGGTGCCTGGAACGCGACCACGACCCGAAGTCGTGCTCAGAGTGTCGAGCCACGCATCCGAAGGCTTTGAGGGAGTGATCCCTGAAGCTAATGGCGGCCCGACTCTTGACTCCACGCAAGTGGATATCTCGCTCGAGAGGAAGGTCGCAGGATCATTCTTGGAATCATCCATCATCGTCTTCCCACTTCAAGTCCTCAGGGTGATTGGGTAAGTCGAGGCACAAAAAAAAATCCAAGAAGTCGAAGTGTTCTTCAATTTCTCCTCGTCCATCGGCCGACAAGATGAGGGAGCATCAGTGCTGTAGGCTTCGCTCTGCTGCGCCTGCACCTAGGCAAACTCCGCACCGCCCAAGGTCTACGGGAGCCGGAACAACCCTTGCCCAACTCAGAGTTCTATGAGGCCATGCGCCTCATTTTTGGGCAGTTCATCTCTGCTGGAGTGCCTTCGAGCCCTGCAGAGTGGGAAGGGGCCTCTTCATGTTCTGCATCAGTGGCTTTGACCACTGCATCAAGGGGCACCCATGGATCCAGTCGTGGCTCTGGACTGACATCGGTCATGCCACCCGACCTTCCCAGATGCCAGTTCCGATGCTCCCAACGCCACACGTGCCCATTGGTAGCACCATGCCCATTCTTATCCCCGACTCCGGCAGGAGCCTTGCCTCCTGTGTCGGATCCTGAGCACATTCCTTATGGGTTATGTTACAGTGAGGAATGGGAGGGGTCACTGGACCTATTAAAATACCAGCTTCAAGACCCTGTGGACTGGCATACATACTTGGTTGAGGCTAGTGGACTGGATACTGGCATGCATTCTCATTCCCTGCTGTGGCTATGGAGGAGGGAGTGTCCTTGTCTATGAAGGTGAAAAGAGCAGCCGAGGTCCTGGACCTGGAGTTGCCTTCAGTGGCAGTCAGGACTAACACCCTGACAGTGGTGCTTCACCCCTAGGCTTCCTCCTGAGAACCCATGCTCCCTTTCAATGAGACCCTCACAGATGTCCTACTGGGAACCTGTCCCAAACCCAGCACAGGGACTCCTTTGAACAGGGTAATTGCCTGCTGCCATCACCTCGTTCCGAGGGACCCAGGTTTTCTTATGCAATACCCCACCCCTGGGAGCTTGGTTATCCAAGCCTCCAGTTCCCAGGGCACGATCCCTTCCGAATCCCCTAATAGGGAATCCAAAAGGCTCGGCACACTTGGGAAGAAGATGTTGTGTTCCATGAACATTGCTTGCCTTTTGGGCTTTTACTCCCACATGCTGTGGGATACAGTTGCTCAAGTGCTGCCACAGGTCCTGGAGGCGGCCCGTGTTATACTCTGTTAGGCAGTTGCTGATGTGAGTGACACAGCAAAGTTCACCATTCATTGAAGACCGGACACAGCCATCTCAATAGGCAGAGCGGTTTCATCTGCAGTGGCCGTGAGGTGCTACACCTGGCTGAGGACTTCTGGCTTTTCAGAGGATGTCCAGGCTACTTTGATGGACGTGCCCTATGATGGCACCCATCTTTTCAGAGTCAAGGCAGACTCTGCGCTCAAGAGCTTCAAGGATTCTTGAGCTACAGCCAGGTCCTTTGGTCTCTTGGCAGCCCCTCAGTCTGCCTTATGCCCCTTTCATGGCTAAGGAAGGGGCCTACAACGGTATGCATTCCTGGCCAGCCACTGTGCTGCCCAGCCTCTGCGCAGCTGAGAGAATGGGAACCACCAACCTTGTGGCCCAGAGAGCCTGCAATCCGGCCAGACCTCCATCTCCCATCCCCCCTGGCAGCAGCCTCTAAGCCTTCCTAGTCTGACTCCCCACCAAGGGCCAGTCGGAGGCAGGATCCACTATCACCTGCTCCGCTGACAATTCATCATATCAGACAGGTAGGTTTTGCAGATAGTCTGAGGGGGCTACTCCCTCCCCTTCTAGACTACCCCTCCATCCATGCCACCACCCTACGATCAGATGATCGAGGATCACTTGGCACTTCTCTGAGCTGAAGTTACAGATCTCTTAGCCAAGGGAGCCATAGAGAGGGTTCCTGTGCCAGAAGTAGGTCGCAGTTGCAATTTCTGCTACTTTCTGGTACCCAAAAAGGACAAGGGTCTCCGCCTTGTTCTAGACCTTCAATTCCTCAAGAAGGAGAAGTTCAAGATGCTCACTCAGACTCAGGTTCTGTATGCCCTGGACCCAGAAGACTGGATGATAGTGTTGAACTTGCAGGACGCTTATTTCCATATTCCTGTCCTGCCTGCTCACAGATGTTACTTGCTGTTCATGGTAGGCCACGGGCACTTTAGTTCACCCTGCTCCCCTTTGGCCGTACCAGCGCCCCTCAGGTGATCACCAAGGTGAGGGCGGTGGATGCAGCTCATCTGTGCAGATCAGGGGTTTCAGTCTTCCCCTATCTCGACAACTGGCTGGTGAAGGCAGGCTCCCCCCAGGCTGTTGTCTCCCACTTCCAGACTGAGGAGAACCACCTGCATTCACTGGGGTTCTCTATAAAAATGCCAAAGTCACATCCGACTCCCTCTCAGACGCTCCCTTACATTGGAGCTGTTCTGAACACAGTGCAGTTTTTGGGCTTATCCTCCCGGGTGGAGAGTCCAGGATATTCAGGCTATGATACCGATGTTTCACCCTCTATCCTGGATTTCGGTGAGAATGACTCTGAGGCTGCTAGGCCTTATAGCCTCCTGAATCCTGCTGGCGACACATGCCAGTTGGCATATGTGGGTTATGCAGTGGGACCTGAAGATCCAGTGGGTGGAACATCAGGGAAATCTTTCCACTGTCCAGATCTTGGAAGGAACTGAGCAAGATCAGCAGTGATGGCTAACAAACCATAATTGGGTCAGAGACATATCCCTCTCCCTTCCCCAACCAGATCCACCTTTCCCAGATGGGCCGGCCATCTGGGAAAGATGGAGATCAGAGGAATCTGGTATCCAGCAGAGTCCAGACTCCACATCAACCTGTTGTAGCTCCACGCAACCCGGCTAGCATGAAGACATTTCTTCCCTCTATCAAGGGGAAGATGGTGCAGGTGTTCAAGGACAACTGCAGGGCCAGGGGGGGTCGTGGACCCTTTGTCAAGAGGCTTTGTGCCTCTGGGTGTGGCTGGAACAGCAGGGCATATCCCTGGTGGTTCAACCTCTGGTGGGCTCTATGAACACCAGAGCATACAAGCTCAACCAGAAATGCCTAGCGGATCACGGATGACATCTCCATCCGGAGGTGGCTCAAGGTCTATTTCAGCACTGGGGAGAGCCTTGGTTAGATCCGTACGCTTCCGGAGAGAACATGCAATGTTAGCAGTTTTGTGCGTTGGAGTTTCCAAGGTGGCAGTCGCTCTGAGACGCTTTTTGTCTTGAGTGGAACTCAGGCCTCCTGAACGCTTTTCTGCCCATACCACTTCTGCCCAGAGTTCTCAACAAGATGAAGAACGACCAGGCCCAAGTAATCTCTGTTGCTCCGTACAGGGCATGGAGAGTGTCACAGCAGCAGGGGAGGTTTCCGCACCCAAACCTGTCCACTCTCCGTCTTCTTGCATGGAGATTGAGCAGCAACAGTTGATAGCTTTTGACCTACTACCAGAAGTCTGCAACGAAATCTTGGCAGCCAGGCGTCCCTCCACCTGTCATTGGAAGAAATTTGTGGCATGGTGCACAGACAAGTCTGTTGAGCCTCTTTCTGCCCCTCTCTCTGAGGTCCTATTGTTTATTCTTTCTCTGGTCCAGGAGGGCTCTGCTATGGGCACTCTCAAAGGTTATTTGTCTGCCATTTCTGCATGTTTGAGTTTGCCTGATTAACCTTCTTTGTTTAAGTCTCCTATCGTTAATAGGTTCCTTAAAGGTCTTCCACATCTCTTTCCTCCATTGCCATTCTTTATGCCCCAATGGGATTTGAATTTGTTGTTGACCCTTCTGATGTGAGCTCTTTTCATGCCTCTCCACAAATGTCCTCTCAGGCTTTTGACTTTGAAAACAGCCTTGTGGCTATTACATCTGCCCACAGGATGAGTAAGCTGCAGACATTGTCATCTAAGCCACCCTACCTTTCCATTTGCCCTGACAAAGTGGTGCTTCACACTAGGGCCTCTTTTCTGCCAAAATTGGTTATGCCCTTTCATGTAGGCCAATCCATCACCTTGCCTACTTTTTATGCACCCCCACATCCTTCCAAATAAACTGAGAGACTCCACTGCCTGGAACCCCCTGGAGTGTTACATTCCATCTTGATTGTACAAAAGATCTGCAGGTGGATGATTAACTCTTTGTCAGTTATGTGGGTGCGAAGACAGGTCAGACAGTGCAGAAGCAGACCATCTCCAGATAGGTCCTTCTCTGCATTAAAGTCTGCTTTGCACTGGCCAAAAAGCAGCCACCTGAAGGTTTGCATGCTCATTCTAACTGAGCTACAGCCGTGACCGCTTTGTTAGCACATGAAGTTCTAGTGTTTGACATCTATTAGACCACAATGTGGGCTTCTCTGCACATGTTTACAAAACCAATCAATCAATCAATTGCATTTATAAAGCGCGCTACTCACCCGTAAGGGTCTCAAGGCGCTGGGGGGAGGGGGTGGTCAGTGCTCGAAGAGCCAGGTCTTGAGCTGCCTCCTGAAGGAGAGGTGGTCCTGTATGGCACGAAGGTGGCTGGGAAGAGAGTTCCAGGTCTTCGCTGCCAGGAAAGAGAAAGATCTGCCTCCGGCGGTGGCTTTGCGGATGCGGGGTACGGCTGCCAGGGCTTGTCCGGTCGAGCGTAGGGTGCGCGGAGGAGTGTAGAAGGAGACGCGGTGGTTGATGAGTTTTGGTCCGAGGTTGTGCAGGGCTTTGTGTGCGTGGGTGAGGAGTCTGAAGGTGATCCTCTTCTTGACTGGGAGCCAGTGAAGTTTTTTCAGGTGTCCGGAGATGTGGTGGTGGCGGGGTATGTTCAGGATGAGTCGTGCGGCCGCGTTTTGAATTCGTTGAAGTTTCCTCTGCAGCTTGATGGTGATGCCGGCGTACAGAGTGTTCCCATAGTCCAAGCGACTGGTGACGAGGGCGTGGGTGACGGTCTTCCTGGTGTCGGTGGGGATCCAGCGGAAGATCTTGCGGAGCATGCGGAGGGTGTTGAAGCATGCCGAGGTCACCGAGTTGACCTGTCTGGTCATGGAGAGGGATGAGTCCAGGATGAAGCCGAGGTTGCGTGCGTGGTCAGTGGGTTGGGGGGTGCTGCCTAGGGCGGGAGGCACCAGGAGTCGTCCCAGGCGGTGGGTGTAGGGCCGAGGATGAGGACCTCCGTCTTCTCTGTGTTCAGTTTAAGCCGGCTGTCTGTCATCCAGTTCGCTACTTCCTTCATGCCTTCGTGTAGTCTGGTTCTTGCTGAGGTGGGGTTGTTGGTGAGGGATAAGATGAGCTGGGTGTCGTCGGCGTAGGATATGAGGTCGAGTCCGTGTTTTCGTGCGATGTTCGCCAGGGGGGTCATGTAGATGTTGAAGAGGGTGGGGCTGAGGAAGGATCCTTGGGGGACGCTGCAGATGATCTCCGTAGCTGTGGATCTGAAGGGGGGGAGGCGGACTCTCTGAGTTCTTCCGGAGAGGAAGGAGATGATCCATTCCAGGGCCTTGCCTCTGATGCCGGCGTTGCTGAGGCGACGTATCAGGGTACGGTGACATACCGTGTCGAAGGCTGCAGAGAGGTCCAGGAGTATGAGGGCCACGGTTTCTCCTTTGTCGGTCAGGGATCTGATGTCGTCCGTGGCTGCGATGAGGGCGGTCTCGGTGCTGTGGTTAGCTCTGAAGCCGAACTGTGAGGGGTCGAGTGAGTCGTTGGTTTCCAGGGCAGTGGGGAGTTGAGCGTTGACGATTTTCTCAATCACTTTGGCGGGGAACGGTAGGAGCGAGATGGGCCGGAAGTTTTTGAGTTCGGTGGGGTCTGCTGTTGGTTTCTTTAGGAGGGCGTTGAGTTCGGCGTGTTTCCCGTTCTCCGGGAAGGTTGCGGTGGTGAAGGACGCGTTGATGATGTCTCGGAGGTGGGGTGCGATGATGTTGTCGGCTTTGTTGAAGATGTGGTGCGGGCAGGGGTCGGATGGAGATCCTGAGTGGATGGAGTTCATGATGTGGGTGGTTTCCTCGGTGGTGGTTGGGGTCCAGGTGAGGATGGTGGTGTTGTCGGTGGTGGGTTCCAGTGATGGGTTTGTGTTGGTTGTGGTGAAGCTGTTGTAGATGTCGGTGATCTTGTGGTGGAAGAAGGCTGCGAGGGAGTCGCAGAGGTCCTGTGAGGGAGGGATGGAGTTGTTTTCTGCGTCGGGGTTGGAGAGTTCTTTGACGATGCCAAATAGTTCCTTGCTGTTGTGGGCGTTGTTGTCTAGTCTGTTCTGGAAGGCTGATTTTCGTGCGGCGCGGAGGAGTTGGTGGTGTTGGCGGGTGGCGTTCTTGAGAGCAGACATGTTCTCCTCGGTCCGGTTGAGGCGCCAAGTCTTCTCGAGGGTGCGGCATTCCTTTTTGGAGTCCTTGAGGTCGGGGGTGAACCATGAGTTTTTCTTGTGGTTGTTAGTGTTTGCTTGGGTCTTCAGGGGGGCCAGGAGGTTGGCGCAGTCTGAGATCCAGCTCGTGAGGTTGTTGGCGGCTTCGTTGGGGTCTGTAGTGCTGGTGGGTTGGTTCTGAGAGAGGGTCGATGTGAGTTGTTCCGTGGTGATTCGATTCCATTGTCTTCTTGGTGGTTGCTGGGTGTGATGGTGCACGGTGGTCTTCTTGAAGCTGAAGTGGACGCAGCTGTGGTCCGACCAGGAGAGCTCGTGGTGTGGCTGAAAGAGATGTGTTTGCTGGAGGAGAAGATGGGGTCGAGCGTGTGTCCGGCGTAGTGGGTGGGGGTGTTGACTAGTTGTTTCAGTCCCAGGTTGGCGAGGTTGTCCAGTAGGGCGGTGGTGTTGTTGTTGGTGTGGCTCTCCAGGTGGAAGTTGAGGTCCCCTAGGAGGATGTAGTCGGTGGACGGGAGTGCGTGTGGGCTGACTAAGTCTGCGATGTCTTCGCTGAACTTTGTGCGTGGTCCTGGTGGTCTGTATATGAGGGTGCCTCTGAGGGTGGTCTTGGGGTCGCTGTGGATCGTGAAGTGGAGGTGTTCGGCGTCGGGGAGTGAGTCGTCGACGTAGGTCGAGATGCGGATGGAGCTTTTGTGGGCGATGGCGATGCCTCCTCCGGTGCGGTTGGTGCAGTCTTTCCGGATGATTTTTTAGCCGTCGGGGATGGCTATGGCGATGTCGGGTGCCGAGGAGGGGTTCATCCAGGTCTCGGTGAGGAAGGCGATGTCCGGGTTTGTTGTGTCGATGAGGTTCCACAGTTCGATGGCATGCCTGTGTACGGATTGGGTGTTGATCAGGATGCAGTCGAGGTTGTTTCCGGGGGAGTTGTTCTTGTTGGGTGCGATGTGTGTTCGTAGGCAGGTGAAACGGCAGTTGCGGCAGGTGAAGGGTCCGTGGGTCCGCTTCGGGGTAGCGCGGTAGCAGCCCGGCGTGCGGCCGGGGTTGAGGGCGGTGAGGGTGGTGTAGTCGTATGTCAGGCGGGGGAGGTGGGGGTCGCGGGGGCCAGGGGTTCGGGCGCTTGGCGCGGTCCAGGCGCAGACGGGCTTGCCTTAGGCGCCTTTGGCGCGCCGCTGGGTAGCCGGGGAGGAGGGGTCAGCTGGGAGGCGGGCGGGCAGGCGGGGGAAAAAAGGCGGGAAAAGCAGTGAGGAGGCCTTGAAAAAAGTCGGCGGGGGGGGAGAAAAACGGCGATTGGGGGCCCAATACGGGATGCAAAAAGGCAAGAGGGGAGCGCGATCACAACCAGCAACAAGCACACAAACACAGACGCTCGGGGTACAAAAGGCAAAAGGGGAGCGCGATCACAACCAGCAACAAGCACACAAACACAGACGCTTGGGGTACAAAAGGCAAAAGGGGAGCGCGATCACAACAAGCACACAAACACAGACGCTCGGGGTACAAAAGGCAAAAGGGGAGCGCGATCACAACCAGCAACAAGCACACAAACACAGACGCTCGGGGTACAAAAGGCAAAAGGGGAGCGCGATCACAACCAGCAACAAGCACACAAACACAGACGCTCGGGGTACAAAAGGCAAAAGGGGAGCGCGATCACAACCAGCAATAAGCACACAAACACAGACGCTCGGGGTACAAAAGGCAAAAGGGGAGCGCGATCACAACCAGCAACAGACAGAACAGCGAGATAGAAGGCAGAGAGGATCTGGTGGCGCTGCGTGGGCAGGGGAGCGACCTACCCTCGGGTCAAGGGTCGCTACCTCTGCCTCGCAGCGGCCGCCATATAAGGGGTAGCCGGGGAGGAGGGGTCAGCTGGGAGGCGGGAGGCGGGCGGGCAGGCGGGGGAAAAAAGGCGGGAAAAGCAGTGAGGAGGCCTTGAAAAAAGTGTGGAAAAAAGTCGGCGGGGGGAGAAAAACGGCGATTGGGGGCCCAATACGGGATGCAAAAAGGCAAGAGGGGAGCGCGATCACAACCAGCAACAAGCACACAAACACAGACGCTCGGGGTACAAAAGGCAAAAGGGGAGCGCGATCACAACCAGCAACAAGCACACAAACACAGACGCTCGGGGTACAAAAGGCAAAAGGGGAGCGCGATCACAACCAGCAACAAGCACACAAACACAGACGCTCGGGGTACAAAAGGCAAAAGGGGAGCGCGATCACAACCAGCAACAAGCACACAAACACAGACGCTCGGGGTACAAAAGCAAAAGGGGAGCGCGATCACAACCAGCAACAAACACACAAACACAGACGCTCGGGGTACAAAAGGCAAAAGGGGAGCGCGATCACAACCAGCAACAGACAGAACAGCGAGATAGAAGGCAGAGAGGATCTGGTGGCGCTGCGTGGGCAGGGGAGCGACCTACCCTCGGGTCAACCCTAGTGCCTGAACAGTCAGGTCCGTAGGGAGGGGTACTTTACCTGTTCGGTCCTGCAGGACTTCCTAGTATGATCTTTGTTCGCAGACCCAGCTCTGGGGATGGTATTGTTTGAGTATCTATTCAAAGATAAGGAATCTGCAACTAGAAGTCTCTATCAGATGAACAAGTTACTTACCTTTGGTAATGCCTTAGTTGGTGGAGACTGTATATAGTTGCAGTATCCTTACCAATCCACCCAGCCTCCCTGCTCTGTAAACTGATTTCTAGGGGCAGCGACTTCCCTTTCAGAGCCTTAGTTTTGACGCACCAGTAGTCATTGTTTTTTATGGCTCTGTGCTTATGGTGTGGAAAGTTGTGAAAAGAAACTGACGTCAGTGCACCAGGGTGGCGCCAACATAGGACCACAACGTCATATCTGACGCAGACAATGCTAACAACGGACGCGGAGCCAATCAACACCACCTAACGGCAGCCAGGGGTACTGCTTCAGAAAAATATTTGGATCCAATCTGACGCCTGGGAAAAATTCAAAGGTAAGGAATCTGCAACTAGATATTGTCTCTACCACACAAGGCGTTACCAAAGGTAAGTATCTTGTTTGTTTATATTCTCCAATTGTCTTGGACCTCCTGCATGACTGTGGTTGGGCACTGGACTGCTAAGCCACAGCCTTGATGTGAACTGTGGTTGAGGCCCTGCACTGCCCAAAGAAAAGAATCCTTAGGTTTAAACAGATGTTAGTAATGGTAACCTTGGCTTACCTACGATGGCTTGGGCTGAGCAACAAGGGAACAATGAGAGAAATTTGTGAGAGCTAGATCCACGGCACAAATAACGCTCTGTGTTTGGACCTTTTTTCATCCTGTACTTGTTTTATCTTTCCATCATCCGCCTTTCCAGTATTACACTACGAGCTAGAGTGCACCTCTGAATTCCTGATGGGTGGTCAACCAGAATTCTAGATTACAATTACAATACAGTCTGCATGTTGCTATCAGATACCACAAGGCAGTGGGCTTGAGCCACTATTACAGATCTCCCCTTGTTATATAACTTCTCTCTTACATTAACCTTACTGGTGGCATCATGGTTCTTCTGGATTGTAGTTCTTGGAGCCGTTTATCTGATCGAGGAGGGTGCGGAAAGCAGCTCCTTGAATTGCAAGGTGGGTGCTTGATTGGTCCTAATTTGATCTTCCTGTATTCACTGAGTAGTTTTGTTTGTAAAAGTCCTATACAGGGAATGATGATGGTACATAATGAATGAAAGGTAGGAGTACCAAGAACCATAATAAGAGGAGCTGGATGGAGCTGATGAAAGCATCAGGCCCTGGGGCAGTGCCGGGGACCAATGGCTCTTGCGGGATTACTCCTGGAAGGGGTACTTCTTCAGGGCAGATTTGAAAGTACTGGGCAAGGTAGCTGTTCCGAAGCCTACCTGCAGATTCTACGAAACGGGCAGGAATAATCAAGTTCCTCAAAAGGTATTGCATTGCAGTTTTTATTTTACTGACATTTATGGCCCGTGCAAGTATCGTATCTTAAGGGGACAAGGGATCTGAGAGAATACATTCCTCTCACGTCACGCGGCGCACTGCGCCTGCTTGGACCTTGCGGCTCGTGAACGTGTTCCTTCCAGAGCGAGCCATGGGATCCATTTTATATTAAAAATATCTCTAATCGTGGCAAAATGAGAACCACTTGTAATTGGGAATTGTTAATTGTACACAGAGCTCCGTCTGTGACGTACTTTGGGCTGAAGCACGGTACAAACACCAAATTAACTTCGTTACTTGGAGCAAAGACAGCAGGCCCTGCCGGGGCTGGACGGCGGGAGGGATGGAGGCTGTTGCACCTCTAGGGCCCAGTCAGCCATGTGCGGTGCCCTCCCCGACGGAGGGTTGAAATACCATGTAATACTAACGGAAACTGCGGCACTTCGTGCATTGGGAGAGAGTGACCAGACCAACACGCGTTCTTCTGTGTGTAAAAGGCCGCTTTATTGGAACAGGTGCCCTAAGCCTACCCCGCCTGGCCTTTGCCTTACAAAACTAAAGCCTCACTAGACATGAATCACCTGACCCCGCCCCTCCCCTAACCCGGACCCTCCCCCCTTTCTTCTCGTCCTGTCTCCTCCTTCCTCTTGTCTCCTTTCTTTCCCTGTCCCATCCGCTTCTTGAACCTGTCCTCTAATGATCAGTCCCCTGCCTGTCCCTGTCTACTTAATACCCCTTCCCGTCCTAATACCTGACATGCCCTGCCAAATCCGTCCTCCACCCGAGTTTTAACTAGCTGCCCTGCAGCTGTCCCCGCCGAGGCCCGCACCTGTCCAAAGCGACGAACTCAAAGAAGAGGCACCCGCTCCGACAAAACAGCCCAATAACTGGGAGGGAGGGCGGGAAAAACAACCAAGCGGAGCCCAGACTAACGTCCCAGCCACCAGGTCACCTTTACAAAATGGTGGCTATGGACACAAAATGTCCGTATAAATAAGCCCCCCGCCCATCCCTTAACTGGCACCCCCGACGCCCAACCGCGTCGCGGGTCGTGCCACCTCCCCCAAAAACCCCGGGGGGAATTCCTCGTGCCTCGTCCTCCCACCGAGGCCCCATTGGGAGAGAGTGACCAGACCAACACGCGTTCTTCTGTGTGTAAAAGGCCGCTTTATTGGAACAGGTGCCCTAAGCCTACCCCGCCTGGCCTTTGCCTTACAAAACTAAAGCCTCACTAGACATGAATCACCTGACCCCGCCCCTCCCCCTCCCCTAACCCGGACCCTCCCCCCTTTCTTCTCATCCTGTCTCCTCCTTCCTCTTGTCTCCTTTCTTTCCCTGTCCCATCCGCTTCTTGAACCTGTCCTCTAATGATCAGTCCCCTGCCTGTCCCTGTCTACTTAATACCCCTTCCCGTCCTAATACCTGACATGCCCTGCCAAATCCGTCCTCCACCCGAGTTTTAACTAGCTGCCCTGCAGCTGTCCCCGCCACCAGAAAAGACCCCTGACTTTTCTGCCCCCCCCTAGGGCTCCTTGAACAACTTCGTCAACTGCTCTTTTATCTGCAAAAGGTACAACTCCATCCCTATAAACGATAAGTGCACTCCATCATCCCTAAAGAACTCGGCGTCTTCAAATTTCAAATCTAAGTGCTCCAAAAATGTTATTCCACGCCCGACGCAAATACCCTTCATCTCTTTATTCAGCTTCCGCCTGGCTCTCTCAATCGCTCCGTGCTTCCTCGCCCCTCTCCAAACCCGACGCGGAACAAACGCTGTCCAAACTATGTGGGAACCTTTCCACTGCTCTGATACCACCTGTAAGTCTCGCTTCATCTTTTTCAATAAGTTGAGTCCTGTGGTTCGCACCAAATCATTCTCCCCTAGATGAATAAACAACACATCCGGACAATGTGCCCTGCCCTTAACTGTTTGCAGTCTTGGTAACAGCTCATCCCACAACATGCCCCCCTTTCCTATCCACCTAACCCTGAACCGCTCCGAATCTAGCCCCAAGTTGTCTCCCATTGATGTTCTCCGCGCCTGCCGCTGCGCCCACTTTATGAATGAGTGTCCAATGACCCATATATCCATGTACTCCGCATCTGGCCCCAGGACCACACCTGAAAAAGAGAAAACACGCATGAAAGTAGTTGCCGCACACGTTAAAATTTAAGCATCCCCCCCCGCACATAGCGCCTAAAACAATCCGATTTCCACCGACCCAGAGCCATCAACTCCTCTCTGTTCCATCCCTTGTTCCCTGCCTCTGTGGCCACCCCAATTCTAAAGGAGTGCGTGCCGAAATCCTTTGGCTCCAGGCCGATCCTAGCCAGTCCCTTTCTCAAGACTGCCAAAAGTTGGGCTGCGGAAACCCACCTACCATCCGCATGGCAGAAAACCGGACCCTCTAAGAATAAAGCCCTCTCCCTCAGCCGGGCCCCCAGCCCTACCGGACAAACAAATCTATTCGGATAGGGCCTAAGGTATACCATAGCCCCAGCACCTTTTTGATCCGTCTTCGAATGCCGGACTCGCAACACCAGACTGTCTTCCCTTCGCTGCACTTCATTCCATCTAATCCCCTCTCTCTCTCGTAACCCAAGCAACTCAGACACTCGAAAGGCCCCAAAAAACAACCACGCCATCAATGTCCTGAACGTTAGCGCCTCATACGCATCATAACATACGTCCCCCAATGCCTGAAGCAACAATTTTAGAATTGCCATAGATATTGGTCGCCTGGCACGTCCCGTCGCTCCCAACGACTTCTCCCAACCCTGTAGAATCCTTAAGCCCAGCTCTCCCGCCGAGGGGGGGGTAACCCCATAATAGCTTCCCCATAAAACCGAGCGCCGATAACTTACCGGAAATCGTCACCCTGGTCTGCCCTTTACCAATCAACTCCATAATAAATTGGACCACGTCCTCAACAATGTCCTCTTGCCTTGCCCTACGACGAGCCCCTGATTGTAAGAACTCACTCCAAGTTTCTGCATACGCTCGCCGTGTAGACGGAGCCAAGGAGTTCAAAACCAGCTGTAACATCCGCGATCGCCTACTTTCCAAAGTACCTCCGGCATGCGTATTCTTCTCAGCGCGACGCCCGTGGTTAATCCATGGAAACGCTGCCACTGCGAACGAGACAAAGCATCCGCTATGTCATTATCCGCCCCCGGCACATGGCGCGCTCTAAAATATATGTCGTGACGCAAGCACTGAAGGACGAATACACGCATCAACTGCAAAACCCCCACCTCGCGCGCCGATTGACGATTCACCATCTGCACTACTGCCATGTTGTCAACCCGGAAGAGCACCCGCGAATGACGCAGTTCCACACCCCATAGCCAAACCGCTACCACCAGCGGAAAGAGCTCCAAAAACGCAATACTGCGGCCCCCGTGCTTCCACTCGCTGGGCCATTCTTCCGCACACCATTGTCCATCCCAATACACACCAAAACCATAAGCTCCCGATGCATCTGAGAACAACTGCACGTCCCAGTCGCAACTCCTCCACACCTTCAACGGTATGCCGTTAAAAACTTCCAAAAACCTTACCCACATCCGCAAATCCTCACGCACCCCCACCTTCAACCGCACATGGTGATGTGGAAGTGTGTGCCCTGCAAGTGCTAACGATAGTCGTCTGCAAAATGTTCGGCCCGCGCGCACCACCCTACACGCAAAGTTTAAGTGCCCCAACAGCACTTGGACCTCTTTTACCGTCACCTTATTCTTGGCCACCATTTTCCGAATCCGCTCCACCATGTCTGCCTTTTTGTCAGCCGGCAATCTGGCCACGCCCTCCACTGTGTCCAGCTCTATACCCAAAAACGACAGTGCCGTGGTTGGCCGAACTGTCTTTTCGGGAGCCAGGGGTACTCCCAGGTCTCCCATTATTCTCACAAAGCCGCTCAGCACCGCCGCGCAAAGCGTGCTGTCCGCCGGCGCAGCAAAGAAAAAATCATCCAGATAATGTGTCACCCATTTGTGACCCGTAATCCTCTGAAAAATCCATTGGAGAGCCGTACTGAATTGCTCAAACAGCGCGCACGAGCTGGAGCAACCCATGGGCAGGGCCTTGTTCACATACCAATTGCCCCGAAATTGGATGCCCAACAACCCAAAATCGTCCGGGTGAACCGGGAGTAATCGAAATGCCGACTTCACATCCGTCTTTGCCATCAGGGCACCCGAGCCCAACTGTTCAATCATCGCAACCGCCACATCCACGGACGCATAAGACACCCTGGTAAACTCCTCTGGAATAAAATCGTTCACCGATGTTCCCTCGGGCCATGACAAATGGTGGATAATCCGAAACTGCCCTTTTTCTTTTTTGGGCACAACCCCAATAGGGGACACAATGAGATTCTCCAATGGCCAGACCGGGAAGGGGCACGCCATGCGACCCTCTCGCACCTCCTTGTCGAGCTTGTCTTGCACCAACCCCTCTTTGCCGCGCACCGATTTCAAATTTTCTGCCCAACGCCGCTCCCGTGGACCGCGATAACCCAACCGAAAGCCAACCTGAAAACCGCTCACCAACAAACGCGCTTCCGACGGCTTATCATAACCCACCAAATACTTCTCCAAACAATCCACTTTAACCGGCGTACGAGCCCTTACTCGCCACCCCTTGTCGCTGTCCATCTCGCGCGCCATAGCCGTTGCCCGAACCTCCGCTCCGCGCCCCTCCCGAAACCGTAGCATTCTGCTGCCCTCCACAAAGCGTGACTGGATGTCTCCCCGCACACTTAGAGCATTCGTGCCGGACCTTGCAGTACTCTCTGGTGCAAAGTCCCTTATTATAATCCCAGCAAGCTCCCGTTCGACCCGACCCGGCGCTGGTGGACCTGTTTGGGCTGGAGCCTCCTGACCCCACCCCTTGGGTGGGGCGGTCCCGAAAGGGCCGATAAATTATAGGCAGGCCACTTGCCGTAAAGACCGTCTTGCCAAACTTCGCTGGACCCATGGTATGCTGCCACAGATCCGAATCAATTTCCCCACACTGCACCTCTGGATCTGCTGACAAACGCGCCCGAAATTCTTCATTGTATTGCCGCCAGGCATAACCACCGTAGTTGAGTTGTGCCTTACGAATAATATCCATATATTTAAACAACGCCACCGACCGCTCTGGGAACCTCTCGCAGTAAACACTGGCAAAAATCAAGAAGGCGGCCGTCCAGTTTTCAATGGTTACCGGCACTTTCGGCCTCTTTGAGAGCTCCCACTCTTCCTCCTTGGAGCCTTCTTTTGCCCTGATCTCCCTGTGTAATAATTTGAGAATATCAACGTATTCCCCTTTCCAAATCTTTTCTTTCGTGGCCGTTGTTAAATGCGCCCCCAGCGGCTTCGCCGTACCCATGTAAGGCAACCTCGCCCGTTTCGATACCGGCTCTTTCTCCTTTTCTTCTTTTGCCTTCCCCGCTTTTCCCCGCCAGCCAGTTTCTCTTCATCACCAGCAGCCACTGTACCGCCCAACGCACCGTCCGTCGACACCCCCGTATCCTGAACATATCTCCCTTTCAACAAGCGTACTGATTCCTCCCTCGCTTCCGACGCAACAGACACCCTTGAAACCGCCGAACTCTTACCTGGAGACAAAAGCGGGGGCCGCTCCTGAACCTTCCGCTGCTCTCCCAATCTCTCCCGCGCCGCCTTCGACTGACTGTTCACCTGCGACACCTGTAACGACTGACAGACAGGGTTAGCCACTCCCCGCCCCTGGCGATCCCACCATTCGCTCTCACTCCCACTAGTGCGCAGCTCCCCTTCTTCCAACGTCACCTCGGACATCCTGTCCTCCTCATCCAAACCTTTCCGCAAACCCCTGACACTGCTCCCACTGCAATGCACACAACCCGCAGACTCTCCTTCATACAGCCATTTCTTTTTCGAGCCCAGACGTTGCTCCTCCCAAGCCGCGGCGTCAGGGGGCGTAACGCCCTCTCTACCACACAGCCCGGCAGAAGCGTCTGCAGCCCTCCTCCGCCAACTGCGCCGTCCTGTTGATGCCATCCGGCTAGCCGCCCTGGGGTCAGCCTTCTCTTCTTCCCAGGGTAGTAGAGCCGCCCCTTGCTCTCCTGGGTCGTGCCCCTCAAAGTCCAATGGGCCGTGTTCGAAAAGGTCTGGTGTGCCAGGTAAACCCACCCCTCCTATCACCTGCCTCATAACTAAATCCGCACCTGGCGCTTCCTCTTCCTCACTGCTAACTTCCTCGTCCCTGGCCATAGCCCCCCCAAGAGGCCCGATGACCCGCCCAGGGGCCCCCGACCTCCCTACCGTTGAAGGGCCCTCCCCAGCTGACTTATAATTGCCCTCACCACTCAGGGCCCCCTCGTCATCCTCACTGCTCCACACCAACATAGTGGGCCACTTTTTGGAAATGGGGACCAAAGGGTCCCTTTGTTCCCCCGAGGATCCAGCAACCCCTTTACCCCCTCCCCCCCGCCCGCTGAAGAGAGCACGCGTGCTCTCCCTGCCGCTTTTTTGCCTCCACTAAACCTGCTCGCCTCTGCCCCACCCTTGCCTTTTCCACCATGGCCAATCTTGGCCGGAACCGCCATTTTATTGAGCGCGGCACCGGGCCGCGCCCCATAGCGCCTCACTGCCGTGCCGCGCTGTGCCGTGTTGCCGCTCGCGCGGGCCCGCTGACCCAGGCCCGCCTCCAGGGAAGCCCTCGGGGCTTCCCTTACTGCGCCGCCGAAACCAACACGCCCCCGGCCCGCCCTGCCAGCCCCAGGCCCCGCCTCCCTCCCAGCCTGGCCCCTGCCTGCACTCACCTTGCCGCTGCCAGCCACGCGCGGTGGGGAGCACGCCACGACTGCCGCGGCCACTCCAGCCGAGGCCCAGCGCACCGGTCGGCCCTGGGCCAACGCCTCCGGCGCCACTAAGTCCAGGCGGCCTGCTTCCCGAAGCAGCGCCAACGCCTGCTGCACCTTCAAATCCATCGAAACTCACGGTAAGATCACCACGCTGACTCCGCCCTAAGGCCTCACAATGCCCCAGCCCTGCCTAACGCTCCTGAAACTGCCCTGCCACTAGCGAAAAGTGCCGCAGCTAATCTGAATCCAAGACACCTGACCACCAATATATAAATATATAGCTACCAACAATTAGGAAATTATGCCTGCACTAAACGTATTGACAAAACGCCAAACCACAGTTGAAGCAAAAACAACCAAGCGGAGCACAGACTAACGTCCCAGCCACCAGGTCACCTTTACAAAATGGTGGCTATGGACACAAAATGTCCGTATAAATAAGCCCCCCGCCCATCCCTTAACTGGCACCCCCGACGCCCAACCGCGTCGCGGGTCGTGCCACCTCCCCCAAAAACCCCGGGGGGGAATTCCTCGTGCCTCGTCCTCCCCCCCGAGGCCCCATTAAATGTGCTCGCCTTAAAAGTTACAAAATCAGATGGGAAAGCAGAGAGGGGCCGCGAATGCCAGTTTTGTGTGGGAATGGAGTCCATTATGTGGAATTTATCGTTTTCGAAGCAGTAGTCGGATCAGTGGCGTAACAGTATCTCCCCGCAGCACCCGCGGGGTAGGGGCTGAGCACAGTACATTAACAGGGTCTGGGAGGTGTAAGGTGGTGGACCGGGGGAGCCCCCCATATACTTTGTAAGGGGGGGTGCTCAGGTTTTGTTTCGCTACTAAGCCAGTTTGCGTATGATATACGATGCCAGGATTTAAAATCGCAAAGTGTTTGTCATACCCTGTGTGATTCAAAAGGCACAGTGGGCTCTGGCCTAGGCCCCCATCCTTCAGGGAGGCCCCTGATACAGCTCTGTTCTGTAAAGAGGCTTGCCCTGGTGACCCTGAATGGCTCTTAAACAGGTCGTTTTTAATGCTGTGTTCCTTTCATTCACTTTTCATGTGGGTGATGTGTGATGTGAGTCTGTTACTGACATTTTGGAGAGAAATGTTGTGTTTGTTTTATGCAACATCCATAAAAAAGTTTCTTTTTGATCAAAACAGGACCTCACCATATGGGAAATGGGATGGAGCCACAGATCTTTGCCGTGCTTACTGAACTATTGCAGTGTTACAATATTAAAAACACATCACTATCCTTGAATATTTTATGTAAACACATTTCAAATTTAGACGGGTGTGCTTGTGCAAAGAGGGCATGAAAGAGCTCAAACCTCAAAGCATTTTCGAACAGGCCCCCAAAAATACGTTTGGCACAGGGCCCCCCAAATCCTCAAGACGCCCCTGCCAGCGATTGTGCACAAACTAGAATTTATCAGCGCAGTGTCGAAAGGAAGCAAGGGTCTGTCAGCGCGCCGGCCATCTGCTGATGGGGGCTAGAAATGACATATCCTTTCATTCGGTGAAGCCTCGTACCACTGGCGTTTAAACCAGACAGCCGGTGTAGCCCCACACCCTGGCATCTCTCCCCTAGGGCTGGCTGCGGTTCCTAGAGGGCTGCAGACCGCCATCTTCCCCCGGCGTCGGTGCAGGGATCTTCCATTAGAAAGTGGAGAGGTGACCTCACTGTGGGAATTACCGAAGCCCTCGAAATTTCATTTTCATCCTCGCCCATTGTTTACCCAGCATTTATGTGCTCGCGCCCGCCGTAATGAATGAAGATCCTCTCTGCCTGCCCCCGAACAGGCATGCAAGCGACAGAAAGCAGTGCATTTGGTTGCAGGTGATTGGGCGGACAGCTAGAGGTGTGCGGCGGAGGGGTATTTGGTTTTGTGGCATTTGTCATGCCTCGGTTGGGAGAGGGGAGGAGGCGGGCTCATGCCTGCCACAGGGGACTTGTTTATGTACAGCAAGGCAGCTGATTAGCCCTTTCACTTTCAGAATGTTTTCACTTTCTTTTTTCGAAACATCTGCAGTAGGTCGTTCAAGCACACATACTTGTTAGATCTTCTTACACACTCTGTTTTGTTTTTCGGCACATTATATTAGTGCAACTCACACATTAATTTCTAATTACTGCCTGAAAAAAATAATGAATACCGTGGAGGTGTTTTCATTTTTAAACAAATTTCTTCAATATTTTGTTGTATTTTTCAGATAGACAAACCTAAACCTCTAAAACTCCAACCCAGGAAATATTGTCCTGGATGTCTGCAGCCCAGAACTGCCAAATATGTCTTGGCTTTCCTAGGGAGTGTAGCCAGGACAACCAATTGTGTAATATTAGGGATGTCGCAAAATTGTGGCACAACCACTGTTCATTTGATGACGGATAATAAACTCAGGATAAAATGGAAAGTATACAAATAATATATTTTGTAATCTGAGGAATCGATTGGTGCCAGCCAGACCTCCCTCTCTGTGACAGACTGGCTAGCAGAACACTCTGAACATGATGTCTTTCAGATTTTTGGGGGGAATTTTTTGTTCCATAAACTTGGTAATTCCCTCCTGACTTTACCACACAGGAACATATTCCTGCCAAGACTTGCCACCCACCTTCTTTGTTCCTCTGGCTCTGCTGATCATGGGGGTTCCAGGCCTGTAAGGGAATTCAAAGTGCCCACAGGTAATAAACTGGGTGTACTGCATTTTGGAAATTTGGAAAAAAAGGTCTGGTTCCTGTTGAGGGTACTTGAAAATGTAGTCACAGTTATCACCCATGGGCTGTATATATTTATCTTGATCACCTTCTTCACAAATCTGTAGAAAACTTTCCATGGAGGAGTCAAAGTGGATTAACTGTTATTAAAATCTAAAGCATCACTGGAAGTCACTGGAGTGTGGATGACCTTGTCATAGTTACTCCCTAAGGCCAGCCGACAATGGAGTATGGTCAGATACAAGCAGTTGGGTTATTCAAGTCGAATATTATGGGGGTGGTAAGCACCCTTTGCTGCTGACCAGAGGTAAAGTGAGATGAGCCAATGGTTGGTGGCTTTTTCCATTCAAAGTAATTCCCTTCAGACTAGTTTGAAAATCTTCAATGAGGCAAAGCTGGAAACTGTAACTGAAGATGGTTTTTCAAGGTTTGAAACATTTTCCACAAACTTTGTGGTCAGATATTCAAAGCGTACATATATCCAACATGTAGACATCAGATGGTGTCTTTATGCTGCATCTTTTGTACCTTGTCCTAGTCCTCCATAAATAAAATATTTCTAAGACATATTTTTTTTTTTTAGTAACGGTTCTGTGACTTTGGTTCTTCAAAAGTTTCCCAGCTTTCAGAAGTCTTCTGCAGACCACGTGTTCAAGTTGCGGAAAGGCTCTCCAAAAGACCCAGTCCAGTGCAAGGCAAAATTCCCAGTTGCAACTGGATAATTGTGTTTCTGTTCAGCAGCTCCAAATTCCTGGAGACCTAAAGGTCAGATATAGGAAAGAGGTGCCACACGAGCTGGCAGAAGAAATGTTCAGTTGTCTCTAGTCCACTGATTCTCTTACAGACACAGCGTCTACTCTTCCCGCTATATTCTGCACTTTGCAGCTTTGAGAAAGGCAAACAGGCTTCACTAGACTAGACGTGAAACCCTTTGTCTTTTTGCAGCAACAAGAGGCTGTGATCCTTTGGTACTATTGGTACAGCAAGACGCTGTCTCCATTAGATTTTCAGCAGCAACTGCAATCCCATGGATATAAAATAAAGCTGGACACATAATTTTCTCTGCAGATCTCTAGCAGATGGGAATTTGTCTACCGAGCTGCCGGCAGACTTTTTTCTCTTCCACTGCTTCTGACAGTTCTCTGCTAAGAATGTAGCTGCAGCAATTTATAAAAGGCAAACACAGGCTGGGAAAGCAAAGCAAACTAAAGGTCTTAAGGTTTCTTGTCTAATGTTTACAGCAGTGTGTTTCCTGTATAAGAAAAGTTTTCTCATTACCAAATTTATTGACTGTACCATATGTAAAAAAACAACACACAAGTTCCATGAGAATGTACTAAACGCCAATGTTGACTTTTGGAATCCCTCTCTCCATCAGTAGCGGGCCGTATTGCAGTTGAGACAATGATGGCCGTGCCAAAAATGTTGTACTTTTCTACTCTGCCAGTCTATATCCCTCACTCAGTGTGTTGGAAAATGGATTCCTTATTGTTAGAACATACCTGGGAACTTGGTAGTTGTAAAGTGCGGTGACTAAACTGCGGCGCCCCGGGCCTCACGGCACTTGACCTAGAGGCCTACTACTTGGCTGCACAACTCCAGTGATTTAACCAATGGATCCACCTGCATGTACTCCCTGACAATGAGATCCCTAGCAGAACCCCAAATTTCAGAACAGTGTTTCATATCCTCGTGGCTCCCAAATGTTCCCTTCAAGGTGGGTCCGAAGAGCTGCAGGTCGTACGATGCTGCTGGCAGTCCACCCAGACCGCTCTTCCTACTCGCCTGATCTCCCATTGAGGAGTTTGCTGTTGGTGCCTGGAGGTTGAGCCTTACGAGGACTGACAGACTGAGCAGGAGATCTGTACAAGGACAGAACTAAAAACATTTGAGGATCTCATTGAGACTTTTCAATTACTGCGGGAACAGTTTCTACTACACAGGACAGATGTGATGTCAATCCGGAATCACTGGGGACAGGGCACAGCTAAACCCACTGCTCACCAATGCTGCAGGGTGCTATGCACCATGAACAGCAGATTCAAAGGTGTTACTTTACTATACCAGGCCCTGCGCACAGACATGCTAACGCCTCTGGAAGACTTGCGCCTCAAATGAACAGAAGACATTGGCCACCATGTAGTAGAGGCACTGTTGGACCTGGTCCTTTTTGCAGGGTCATCCACAAACCTTTTGCCTTCCTCCTTCAATTTTTCTGATCTTTTTTTGTTGGCTTTAGGACTTTGAGCATTTTATCACTGCTGTTAAGTGCTAAAGTGCATGTGCTCTCCCTTCTAAACATGGTATGATTGACTTACACCTGATTAGCACATTCAATTTACCTGTAAGTCCCTTTTGTTATACCCAGGTCCTGTAAATAAAATGCTACTAGTGGGCCTGCAGCGCAGCTTGTGCCACCCACAGAAGTAGCCTTTCAAACCTGTCTCAGGCGTGCCACCGCAGGGCCTGCATGAGCAGTTTACTGCCACGGGGACCTGGCATCTAAATTTACATGCCAGGCCTGGAACTCCCCTAAACTACATATGTCGTCATCCCTAAGGTAGGCCCTAGCTAGCCCCGTGGGCAGGGTGCTGTGTATGTAAAAGGTAGGACATATGTATTTATGTACTACATGTCCTAGTAGTGACAAACAGCTTATTTAGTTTCTCACTACTGTGAGCGCTGCTCCTCTCATTGCGTTGCTGGACATTCCCTTACATATGTCTAAGTGGTATTATCTGATCTGTGAGGGGTAGCGTAGGCATGTTTGGTATGGTTGTAATGGCAGTGAGATATGCTGCTTACTGATGTAGGTGAATTTTTTATTCCCCTTGTAGAAATGCCACTTTTAGAAAGTGGGAATGTCTCTGTGCTTATAACGCTGGTGTTTTGCAGCTTGACTCCAATCCACGGCTGGGGCACAGTGACATTTGGGCTTTGTGCATACTTCTCAGACATCCTATGCACAGGGAGGGTGGGGGTGTAACAAGAGTACATCTACATCCTGTGCTGGGAGAGGCGGAGGCAGAGCAGCCATGCATCTGTAAAGGCTGTGCCCTGGCCTCACACAAAAGGCTTGTTTAACCCCTACTGATGTCTGTAGCCAGTGCTGGAGGAGAAAGGGGGCATTCCTGGAACGGTTAGAGCTGGTTGGAACCACCACACCCCCTTTTGTGGAAGCCTCACAAAATAAGTATAGGTACATGGGGATGTCCCCCATATTTTTAGAAACTACTGGTTTAAAGAACTGGGTGCTAGATAATGGAAGGACTTGCCAGGAACCGCCTTGGGGCTGCTCTGCTGTGGGACTGACCTGTGACCTGCTAGGTCAGTAGAAGGACTGCCACTGTTTCTCTCTGGACCCTTGAGCTGGCCCTCTTACCTGAGGTCTGCAGTCCTGTGCCCCTACAGCTGTCTCCAGGGGCTGGGTGATTTGCCCCTCTGTCACCCCTGTACTTGTGTTGCTGTTGTGCTGTGTCCTGCGGCTGGACACAAGTAGAGTGCCCCCTGGCTAGTGTGGAGTGTGTGGAGAGTGCTCCAGAGGTCTCACGTTCTTTCTTTTGCTAGGCAGAGCGTGAGGAGCACCCCCCTCTTTTCCCTACAGTGCATGAAGAGTGCTATATTTTGTGGTGGGGGAATCCCACATTACTGTCTCCACCAGCACGGGTGGAGCGCTGCGTCGCCAACCCTGGAGGCCCCTGCAGGGAGAACGGGGTCTCCAGCCAGTACGACCCAGCACTGGGTCCTTGGAAGCCGATGCGCAGCTGTGTGTGAGATCTTCAGCGCACCCCCTCACCCCTGACAGGGAAGCCACGACGTAAAACCATCCCCTAGCCGAGTGCCACCTGGAGGCACCAACCCGCTGAGGACAAACTGGCAGCCAGCCGTTGAGGTGCCCCCCTTGAGATGCCCCACCTAAGGGAAGTCACTAGACCATCACTATGGGAGCCTAGAGTGGAGGCCGTCTCGTGGCTCCCCCTTTGGAGGCAGCCACACGGGAAGTTCAAAGCAGCCGCCTATGCACACCTTCAGCCTCCCAGAGGAGGAGTCCGTGGGAGGTGTCCCCAGTGACAGGCTGTGGTGTGCTGGAGTTGGTCTCAGAAGCCCCTGGCCGGCTGCAGCCCCTGAGCAGTTCCCTCCCGGTCAGGAGAAGCTGCAGGGATAGTGGTTATTGTGCGTGGGCCCAGCACGGTCTTCCCGCTGAACTAGGCAGTCTGTGTGCACCCCCCACCTAGCGACATACCTCCGGGGCAGTTTTTGTTGGCCAGTTGCATGCAGGACAGGAACTTCAATGTAGCTCCGTTCCCACTAGCTGGGGAGGTACCACATTTCCTGTAGTCGGAGCGGAGGAGCTACTGGTCGCAGCACGGTGGTTTGTGACCCACTGGATGGTCTATAACACAAGTGCAGACGAGCTAAGATTTTTATGTGGAAAGTACGGTGGATTGATCACCTCTAGGATTTCTTCCAGTACCAGGATATGTGCTTGCCTTCATGGTATACGCTGCATTCCCCTTTCCTCTTTAAGAGCTGACTCCAGGACTGGTCATGCTTGCCATGATGGGGTATATATGCATAAGTCCAGAGTCTGCTGGATATACAGTGAGAGGGCGGATAATGTTTTATATGACTAATGTACTGGGAAGATGTTCCTTTTTGGGGGCATGCAGCAGGGTGTTATGACTTATGCCATATAGGAATGTTTCATCTTATATGCATTCTTGTGTGGCAGAACACCAGTAACCTATATGTTTACCGGACTACTGCTTGCTTTCGCAGGGTACTAGTAATCTGTGTGATGTTTTAACAACAGCTTGTGTAGTAGGGTATTACTGATACATGTTGTGTTTGGTGTAATTATGTTTTACTCAATACAATATATTTTTATATACCTTGGTGTAGCGTTTCCTTTGTGGTGTATTTATTGCGTCACGTGTGTTGTATGTGTTGTGCAACGCTTTAGACATTGCCTCTGGGATAAGCCTGACTGCTCATGCCAAGCTACCAAGGGGGTGAGCAGGGATTATCTTGGGTGTGTAGCTCTCTCGCACTGACCAGAGTGGTGGGTTCTGCCTGGCTGAAGTGCATACCCTAGCCAACCAGAAACCCCATTTCTAACAGGCACAATGGATCTCTATTTATTCCAATGTTTATACAGCCTTGAGGAGTGCTAGATTTAAATTAACCAATTTCTACATCTTGCACAGGGCACATCTCACCCTAGGTAAAATTATTAGATCTTTCAGGGTGACTGAGGCCTTCTGTCTGCCATGTAGAGGACACGGTGCACATGAAATGGTCCTGTCCTGCCCTAATCGAATTTTGGGAGGGAGTGATTGAATGTATCAACGCAGTCACCAATAGGACGATCCCTTGCACCTCCATGACATGCCTGTTGGGGGGATTTCCGCGCCTGAGCAAGCACAAAATAACCACTAAATTTGTTGAACTGGTCCTGATTTTGGCAAAGCAGGAAATCGCACTGGAAAGCTCCCAAAGTCCCCAGCCTCGATAACTGGAGGGAGACCCTGGCCCTTTGTGGGGGACTCAAGGGTGTGATGCTGCTTCAGGAAGCAAAGAAAGATGGAACACTTTTCATAAGGCCTGGGCTTAGGACCGACTGGTAGATTGTCTAAAGGCACCTGAAGAAGACACCTCGGACGGTTCCCTGGAATCAACACACGGTTCTGAGGCTAAGGAGGCCCCATAATCTTAGAGCCATAGGTGTTGGGTGCTGGGTAGATGAAAACGATCCCACCGAGTGAGATTATTGAAAGATACCCTGTAGTGAGTGTTAGGCGGAATTGTGAGTTGGGTGGAGGGGGTTGTTTGTCTGATTGTTGGTTAACAGAAGTGCAGGACGGGTTGTCAATATATCCTTGTACTACTGCTTGAACATTTAACAAGCTGAATTGTCTACATTCCGATGACACTGATGTACAACTTATACCAACAGCTGTGCAAAGCTTCTCCTAGCTGAACGCCTATTGTTTACATGATGAAACTAATAAAATGTTTACAAAAAAAATAACAATGTATTAAAATTGTTTCAATATTACAACTCACGATCAATGGATTTAGCAAATATAAATGCGTGGATTGACCAGTCCAAAACAATTCCACCATCGACCCCATATTTTAGTGTGTTTTCGTGGGCAGCTATAGGCCTCATAACTAGGCTCTTCCAGTTTCACGCGCCATGCCAAGGCTGCTCTCCATGTTGAGAGGATGTTCTAAGTCAAGTTAAAGGGTATGTCTCTTTTGGCCAACAAGGTGGCTAACCCCACTAAAGCTTGGTCTCCTGGCGGTCCTCCCAGTTCATCCAGAAGGGCAATTTCGGGGGTCAGGAGCACAGATCGTAGCAGAAATCCAGTACTTCCTCATTACTGGACATAGCCACACCACATGGTGAGTCTGTCTGAAAGTCTGAGCATCTGTAGCAATTTGGCAAGGTTTGTTTGTCCACTTGTCACAATCTATAAGGTGTAAGGTAGGCAGTGTGTAGTTACTTAGTTTTAGCCTGGATGCAATAGCCAGGGTGCGATGGGACTTTTGTGTGTCTTTTCAGTCAGCTTTGTCTAGTTGCCCCACCCATGTTTCCATTTCTGTTCAAGTGCTGTGAAATTATCTGCCATATTGATTACAAGGGATTTGTAATTTTGGGATATCCTTTTCTTCACTAAACTCCGTTAGTGGCATGATCTCAGATTGATGTTATGATAATGTGTGGCACAGTTATAAATATTTATGAAACTGGGTGGTAGAAAGGGCGAACTGAAATTGCAACTTGTGAAATTATTTGAGTTCCTGTGCCATTAACCCCCTAGATAAGTGATGCCTATTCTGTCCCATTTATCGAATCCTTAGGAAGCAACCTGTGTGTTGGAACCACTGACCCTTTCACATCAGTGTGTGTTACTTTAGTTTCTTGTCTCAGCCTGTCGCTCGTTATGCCATGCACCAGGTAAGGGGGACCACATTAGTGGGTTAAGAGAGATACTGAGGGATAGGACCACCATATAGAACGTGTAGTATGTTGATGAGGTCTAGCAATGATGGCTGTAGTCTATAGGCCAGGTCTCTCCAACCACCCCTAGCCAATCACTGATAACCAAGAGTTGTGATGTCCAATAATACAGCAGCATGTCAGCCATGCCCATACCTCCATAGAAGGTGGACTGGCAGCATTTGTTTAGTCCAAAGGAAGGCCAGTATTGAGCTTGCAAAACCATGAGGCTGGCGTAGGTAGCGGGAAGTTTTGCAAAATATAGAGGAATCTTGGAAGAACTAGCAGTTGGAAGGGCACCACTCTTCCAAGAACTTGCAAAGGGAATCAGCTCCAATAAGAAAAGTGTTTTACAGCAAATATTTAACTGGAGTCATTTCTGCTATAGAAAACCAAGATGGAAGTCTCAAAGTCCATTACAGATGTCTCAAACTCTACCCAAAGCAGGTCCACTCCTACTTTCAAAGGGTAAAAGATAATTCACACTGCTACAGGTGTCATCTGCCTTCACTGGGTGTTGTGAAGCTCTCCTCTTTGGCACCACTCTTCCAAGAACTTGCAAAGGGAATGAGCTCCAATAAGAAAAGTGTTTTACAGCAAATATTTTACTGGAGTCCTTTCTGCTATAGAAAACTAAGATGGAAGTCTCAAAGTCCATTACAGATGTCTCAAACTCTACCCAAAGCAGGCCCACTCCTACTTGCAAAGGGTAAAAGATCATTCACACTGCTACAGGTGTCATCTGCCTTCACTGGGTGTCGTGAAGCACTCCTCTTTGGTTTGGGGGTCCATTGCACACAAAGACAGGAATTATATAAAGACCCCACTAACCCAAGAATGTTAAGCTTGGGCAATTAATCACTGTGC
Source organism: Pleurodeles waltl (assembly GCF_031143425.1). Lineage (NCBI taxonomy): Eukaryota > Metazoa > Chordata > Amphibia > Caudata > Salamandridae > Pleurodeles > Pleurodeles waltl. The sequence continues at coordinate 1,068,247,437 of NC_090439.1, read as the reverse complement.
TCAAGGGAAAATTAGATGTTATGTGGCTGTGTGCTCCAGAATGTTCGGCTAGGGAATATTAATTTGCCACTTTACTAACAAAGATTAAAGTTCAGCCTAAAAATGTTTGTAAAGGAGTGTAAATTAAAATCCAATGTTTTAGTGATTTTGTCATCCTTATTATCTAGCCACTGTGAATCAGTGGTAATATATCTAATCTAGTGTTTTTTTTTATCACACAATGCATTTTTTTGGACTTATTCTAAATGCTCCAAATCATATCAGAAAGGGAGCAGAGTAATGAGTTCAAGGAGTGATTGACCAACAGCACATAATTTGGCCAAATATAGAGGCCCGGATTAAAAACTATGTGGACCTGGCCCTTTTTGCAGGGTCATCCCAAAACCTTTTGCCTTCTGCCACTGGGTTCACACTAGCCTGTCTGATGAAGGGTGATACCCTGATACTGGTCCCAGAATGCTTGTTTCTGGTCCAGGGAGGACTGGGCTTGGCACTTCGGCCTGGACTGTTCCCATGGGGAACAGGGTCAAGAATGATTTGCATATGGCTGGGTCCAAATTGGGGTGGTGTGCTTGGCAAACAAATGATGGATTAAACCCAGATCTTTGTGACTGGGGGTGAATGTTTGCATTGTTCAGGATTCCTTCCAGCACCTGTTCTTTTTGCTTTTGCCACCCTAAGTGGGAAGGGTATACCCAGACGTGGGTTCCGTGCTCACTGCGCCACTGGATTCAAGCTAGCCAGAAACTGGTCCTAGGAAGCTTGTTTCCAGTACATGGAAGACCTAGCTTTGCAGTTCGGGCTGGTTCCTTCACATGGGGAACAGGGTCAAAAATCATTTCCATATGGCTGGGCCCAAACTGATGCGGCGTGGTGGCACACAAGCAATGGATTAAACCCAGATCTTTGTGAATGGGGGTTAATGTTTGCATTATTCAGCCTTCCGTCCATCATCTGTTCTTTTTACTGTTAGAAAGTGGCCATTTCACTGTGCTTATGATTCTTGAGCTTTGTAGCGTGACTCCAATCCACGTCTGGGGTAGAGTGACAGCTGGGCTTTGTGCATACTTTCCAGACAGCCATCACACAGGGAGGGTGGAGGTTTAACAGGATTACATCTGCATACTGAATGGTCTTCCTGGGCTGTGAGAGTGGGAAGCAGAGCACGCTTACATTTGTCTGTGTCCTGCCCTCACACAGAGGGCTTGTTTACCCACTACTGATGTCTGTAGCCAGGGCTGGGTTTGAAAGGGGGTGTTGTGCACTTGTGACATTCTTGTGAAGTGCCCCCTAGATCAAGGACATTTTGAGTATAAGTACAGGGGCTGCAGCCCCATGTTTTTAGACACTGCGTGGACTTGTAACCAGATGATGCTGGCTCTACAGATAAACCTTTTGATCAGTTTAAGGTGTTCTTGCCATAGTTTCAGTACAAAATCAATAATCAACACACAATAATCAATAACCATTAGTCAATTCAATAATCAATGGAGTCAGTAATTTCCACACACCATGACTCTTTAGCCTTGAATTACCACACCTTTAATCGTAAGTTTATTTCCCTTATGTTAACAATACTAAGTCAGGAATCTTAATCATCATCTTCAAATCAAACTATTTTAATAATGCTTGTTAATCAACAAGTCGCAGAAAGCATGATCTAATCAAAGCTTGAATCAAAAGACATTCTAAGGCATCAACACAAAACATTAGTAAAACCCATTTCAGCAAAGCTATGATGTCCATAAAGTTCTGCAAAATAATCCGTCAACCATTTGTCTCTACAATTCGTCATTCATCATGTGAGTAACCTCAACTAACACAGATTAGCATCAGCATGTGGGGCTTCATGCAAAACAATTCAGAACACAAATTTGGAAAAACATATACCTAAAGAAAGTATTTAGACAGCGCAGTTGATACCTAGAAAGAAAAGGCATAAAAATGCAATTCAGTCATTGTCATATCTATCTATCCACGGTATGGGTCAGCAAGCAGAATCACTCTTTGTCCTCAGGTCATCAATCGATCAGCAACACATCTGGCTCTCAGTCAGAGAGTATGAGCCCAATGACAGAATCTTGAATCTCTTCTTCTCCCCAATATCGCCTCACAAATCAGAATAAGTCTGAAGTATTTTTCCTCTGTCACGTTGTTATATCAAAGTTCCCCAAACTATCCCCCAATTTCCAATTGGTCAATTGATCGTACGTTATTACTCTGTCCAATAATGTCCATCTACCAAATCTATGAATTCTAATATTTCACAGTTCACATGTTGTTGATTGGTCGGTTTACGATGTTCTCATCATCCTGCTCGTCAGGTATCAATTTTGTTGCATCTTCGTTTCCAGTCAGTGTCTTCATTGTTTGCGTCCTGGGAAAGTACAGCTCATGCACATTACACACAATTGGATACATTACTAGAGACCTCATTTCCTGTCCGTCGGTTCACAAAGAAAGTTTCTGCTAAGCATTTTATTAAAGCAATGAGCATTTCACAGTTAGTTCACTCTGTCAGCATTTTGTAATAAACACTAAGATACACAGCTTCTGCATGAGGCCTGGCAAAACTAGGCCAACACACTTGCTAAGTTAAGGCCTACAATTAAAAAGCAATAACATAATTCATAACCCTTAATATTACATATTACTACATTAATCTAATACATTTTCAATATTTGTACGTATTAATTATATTTTAGTACATTTCGTGAACACTGGTGGCCATTCTTCGAGGTCACATTTTCAAACGTTCACATTATTTTTCTACGTTATTCATTTTTCTACATAAGTCATTATTCAAAATACGTAAACATTCATTCAAAATTTCTAATTAAGACATCTGCTTCAGCAAAGTCATGACTTTATAAATTATGCAGCTGGTTTTGAAAATTGTGCGGCTGGTGAGGGGAGCCATTGGAGTTCCACCAGGATAGAGGTGATGTGATTTTATTTCTTCAGGCATTGGATGTTGAGACATGCTGCCCTTAAAGGGTGCCAGGATGGAGTCCGGAAGGTCATGGAGGAGAACGTTACCACCATCCAAATGGGAGAGTATGAGGGCTTGAACAGCAGTCCTGAAGTCACTTTTAGAAATAAAACATTTCACTTTCTTTAGGAGAGAGCTGCTATCTGTCATTACTTTTTTTTGGGGTGGGGGGGGCAGTGTGTTCCATGAGGGTGTGGCTGGTGTCCAGAGTGATTCCATGTGACCTGGCATTCAGTGCAAGTTGGGGTTGGAATCGTTTTTGCTCTAGGTATATATCAGAAATTCTATCTTGTTTGAGTTGAGCTTCAGATAAGTGCTAAATGGTATGCAAGTAGTGTTTGAGGCAGTGAACGTCTGAAACAGAGCAGTCTGTCCAACGTGGCACTAACAAGAAGTCAGTGTTTACTCCTAGAAGTGTTAAAGGAATTGAAACTGAAATCTAGCATGGCTAACTTCTCACAATCCATAAACTCAACAGCAGCAGTTACATCTTTTTAAATGGACTGATTTACAGAGGAGGATCATGGAACAAAACCCCCAAAATGTATTTTCCAATTTATAGTCCCTTCGCTCCACAACATGTTCTGGTGCCCCCGCAGTGTCATACAAGCCAACAGACCCAATTCAGAAGGAGACTTTAATTTTCGAAGCAGAAAATAGCTGTTATTTTCGCTGTATCCCGTCTAAAACCGCTTGTGCTTCAATAGTAGTCAATGGGGGAAATACATTCTCCCGATTCTTTTTTTATAATCTCCCACTTCCCTCTTCTAAACCGTTAGCATGTATACGTCTCTCTCACTAAAAAATGCCAGCTCGACCCTAGTAGCTTTTAGCGTCTATGGGACTTCTTGTTATGTCACCCCGAAAACTTAATTTTTAGTGCAGCGAACAATACCTGAGAAACGCAAACAACGCGAGGCTGTGAGTGAGCGGCCTGGACTTGCAAGTACGCCCGCTGACGAATACCTAACGAATATTTACGTGCTTAAAAAGGTAGATGTATTCACTTTTCTTTTTTAGTCCGCAAACGCGGAAAACGTAGCCCAGGGATCTTGCTTGAAGAATGCGGGTATCCGCGCGCGCCATTATCCCATTTGCTGAAGCGCTCGCTCTAATTGCGGCTGAAAGGCGCCTATAAAAAGAGTTTGATGATTGTTGGTGAGCGCCGCGCTGCTTCCTAATCAGCCAATATGCAACATAATGAAACTGAAATTAGCACGCCAGCGTCACGTGGCCAGCAGTTTATAAATAGCAGGAAGGCTGCGACTCAACCTGGGGAAGCTGGAGTGCCTGGGCTCTTGTCAATGTTACACCAACACGTTCTCCATGGCAACGTGAAAAAAAAACACCATTTACTTACTCTGGAAAGACAAACAGCTTGTGAGCTATTTTGGGAGTTTATGCAAAGCAGGGCTCCAAAAAAAAATCGTTTTTTCAAGTCTCGAGTGAGTTTTTATTTCATCCAAGCCGGGATCGGCGCGTACTTTTTGTTGAAAGACAACATGCTGAAAATGGGGAACTTTGATAGATTCATATTTTAGGCATGTGGCAAATTTGGCAAGAGGCGCAATCTTTCAAATTGAGTTTAATTAAACTGCACAGGGGGCAGCGGAGTGGGCAGGAGCATAGGCTATTGCACCAGACGTCCGCCTTTTTAAGCAAAGCGAGCGTCCCTTGTTTTTCTGCACAATGAATGCTGTACTCGGGATCACTAACAGTGACACCGGCTGGTAAAGAAGAGATAAGAAACGTTTAGCCTATGCAAAGTACTTTCTGCTTGACTTGAGATATGTCTTTAAGCTTCTCCCAGCCAGCAGTAAAACTTCACACTAGTTTCCCTAATTTATTACTTTCTTTCTCATGACATTGGTTCGATCGATGACAGGTATTTCTGACAATATCTGAGATTATATCTGATAACGACCAGCAAACCAGGCAGTAGCTGAGATTATGTCTGACAACACTGAGATTATGTCTGACAACACACGGTGGACTACAACGTGGGGATTTGTTTTGGAGTTGCACGTGGGGATTCCTCCGGCATCCTAGACTGGGAAACTGCAGAATAGTAGCTGTAGATTCCTCGCAGTCTGGCAGAGCGCACAGGGATAATTAGCCAAGAGCGATTTCAACTAGTGAAATTGCCGTGAACTAAAGTGTTACACCGTCAGAAGAGCCAGTGCCTGTTATAGGCTGTTTTATGCCAGTGCCTCGCTCCTACATCCTTCTTGGATGAACAGTATTTATTTTCTTAAACTAGAAAATCAAACATGATTTCTGTGAAACACAACAAAGTGAGTAACCTCACCCTCCTCGTGTAACTTCAGGTTGGACGGAGGGCGGCCTTGATTTGTCCACGCATGGCCAATAGAGCAACCCGAGGGATTACCATGCGGATTAGTAACCCCACCAAGATATTCCACTGCGCGCTCTCAGACTGAAGGGTCTTATTGTCTGTGAGTGACATCCTGAAAATCAGTGTGAGCTCCTTCGGTGACGTTTCAGTTTGCTTGTGGTGTACACGTACACTGAAGGTCACAATGACAAGTCACAACTTTCTAGTCTCTTCTTCTCCTCACTAGCTCTGGTGATAAATGAGCAAATCATGCTCATGGGAAATCATTTATTGTTGCTTATTGTTCAGTATCATTGCAGTCACCACATGTATCACTCAGTATACATTGTGTTCAATAAAGATGTCAACACGCATTTCATTACTTTTTTTTAGTATAGTTTTAAAGTGTGGAACTAGTCCCAAGGTGGTAGCTTAACACTGTTTAAAGCAAGGTTACTGACCTATGACAAGAAGGCATTTCACAAAAGCAGGGGACCACAAAAGTGCACTGGCAACCTAATTGGAACACTGGGAGCTTTTTGGGGGGTAGTATACTCACTTCGGTTTATCTTGGCAGTAATTAAAAAAAATAGGTGGGGTCTGTGCCCCTTTGTGAACACTTAGCAAGAGGGGAGTGTCTGATCACCAGCTGAAAGTTGTTATGTTTCATACATTTATAGAGCGTGCATACACCCAGCGGTTTCATGGCGCTAGAGTATTCTAAATAACAGAGGCTTAGCCCACCATAAGAACTGTTACTCATACGCCTCTTCAAATAGCAAGGCCTTCAGTAGTTTCCTGAATTTTTGATAGCAGGAAGTGGATCTGATCTCCTGGGGAATAAGGAGTTCCAAATGTGCAGATCGGGAACCGTCCAGAATTTTTTTTAATTTTTCTATAAGATGGAGTGTGGAGTAGATTCACGTGGGTCGATCTTAAGTTTTGTGTGGGGAGGTATTTTTTAATTCTAGCTGAGATGAAGGCATGGCTTCTTCCTTAAAAGGATTTAAAAATAATACATCCAGCTTTAAAGATGGTAAGTTGTATCACCGGCAGCCAGTGGAGTTTCTTCATCAGAGGTGTAATGTGACATTGTCTAGGTTGTTTGAATATAAGTCTGGCTGATTGATTTTGTACAAGTTGAACTCTGCAAAAAAGATATTTAGGGAGAACAAGATATAAAGCGTTGCCATAGTCAATACGTGAAATGACTAAGGCAAGGATTACTTGGGTTAGAGCTTCCATAGTGATAAATTTGCTGAGTTTCTTAATTTTCCGCAATTGTAAGAAGCAGGCCGATGTAACTGAATCAATTTGTAATTTCACTGACGGCTGTTTGTCAATGACGATTCCTAGACTTTTTACTGAGTACTTGGGTTGGGGAGAAATACCCATCAATGATGGTCAAAAGGAGGGAGCCTATTTCTCAATTTTATTTTGAGTGACAACAATCTATGATTTATCAGAGTTCAGCTTTAGCTGAACTCCAATCTCTGGTAAACAGCATGGTATTTTGGAACATTTCCCTGGCTTCACTGGAATCATTAATGGTGAACAGAAGCGCATGTAATCAGTGTAGTCGTAAATTCTAACATTCATCTTCTTGAGGACACAAATTAAGGGTTGAATATATATGTTGAAGAGATTGAGGGACATAGCAGACCCTTGAGGAACTCCACACGACAACTGGACCTTAGAAGATTTAAAAGGAAACACCCAGGCAGATTGGCAACAATTCTTCAGAAAGGATACAATCCATGGCAATTTTGAATCCTGGAGGTCAGCCACCTTGACACGGCCTACCAATAACTCATGGTCTACCGTGTCAAATGCCGCAGAGAGATCTAAAAGACCAAAGCCTGAGTGATACCATTATCAGCTGCTTCCCGCATGTTGTCAACAATTGAAAGAGTAACAGCTTCAGTTGAGTGGGCTGGCCGAAAACCTGCCTGATGGGAGACAAGCAATTTGGATTTGTCTAAGAAGAAACATAGATGTTTGGCAACAGGTGCTTCAAATACCTTCACCAAATATGGCAGCAAGGATATGGGATGGTAATTTTTCAAACTGAGAGGGTCCACACCAAGTTTTTTTCTAAAGAAATATCACAATTTCATCCTTAAAAGAATCAGGAACCACCCCTTGACTAAGGGATTGTTTGAGGAAAGATAGAGCTACCTCAGGGAAACGTGAAAAAAACAGTTTTTAGGGGGACACGCGTCATTAGGGGAGCCTGATTTAATCTTTGACAGCAAGTTTATGACGCAGTCTTAGGTGATGAAAGGAAATTCCAATAAGATACACGATTTCTTAATATCAGAAGATCCCAACTTAGATGGAGTACTTGTCAGTATACTATCCTTTATTAGCTTAGTCTTTTCTACAAAGAAGGTATTAAGCTTATCACATAAGTTCTGTGAGGGGAGAGAGGGGAGAGTCACCCAATCAGGATTAGATCATTCAGAGACTGGGCCTTGCTACGACATTGTCGATCCGATGACCGCCAATTCCTCAGTGGCAGTCAGACCGCTGCAGTTGCGGCGGTCCGTCTGCCACATTAGGAGATTGGTGGGCAGACTGCCAACCTACTGCCATCCCCGCTAGGATCTTAGATCCCAACGGGCTGATGGCGGGTGCAGGTTGATATTAGCCAGGGCGGCGCTGAAGTCCGCACCGCCCTGCTGATTACAACCTTGTTCTCCGCCAGCCTTTTCATGGCAGTACCACCGCCATGAAAAGGCTGGCGGAGAACAGGTGCAGGGGGTCCCTGCACTGCTCATGCCTTTGGCAGGGGTCCCCCTGCCTCGCACCCTCAAAATGCCAACTGTCTACTTTACAGACAGTGCACATTTCGAGGGTGCTGATGTCCTGCTGCTTGCGGCAGCATTGCCACCAGCTCAATTATGAGTGAGCAACAATGCTGCTGCCCTTTTCCCACTGACCTGACCAGTTTCCGCCCGTCAGCCCAGTGGGAAAGTCATAATGGGGCCGGCGGGGAGTTCACCAGCAGGACGGCGAATACCCCATCGGGAGTTTGGCGGGCAGGTGTTCCCTTCCACCAAACTCGTAATCAGCCCATTAATTGAAGATTTCCTTAAGTTTGTTTACTGAATTTAGAATTCTGTTGGACAAGAAATAAGCTATTGCTTGTTTAATCAGATTTTTATAGCTATTAAAACATGAAGTATAGGCTGCCTTATCCGCAGAAGAACAGTTATTCTGCAAAATCTGTGGGGTTGCATCGAGAAGGTTTGAGTTCTCGTTGAGCATTTATGGTTTGGGATCTCAAGTCTTTCCAAGGCTTGCCGCCGTGTGTGCAGACCGTTTTCATACATGATCTGAATGTGCTAGGTTTTCTGCAGATTAGTCATTATTTTTGCAGTAACCTCTTTGCAGATGGTACATTCAGCCATGAATCTTTGGTACACCAGAGAGAGAGAGTTGCCAAGGTAACATCTTTATGTATATGTGGAAGATGCAACATCTGTGTGCCAAAGTGCCTCACAGCAATGATTTGAAGTTGGGCTAGCAGTATAATTCTGGGAATGTGGGCTAGTCCACACCACACATGAGCTTCTAAACAGAATTCTGCAGTCTTCCGATTATCCTCTGTAAGTCGGCGTAGATGTGAAAGCCGACCAGGGAGGATTTGGGGATGTTGCAGCAAATATGGGCAACTATTCAAAGACAAGCTGGTGGTTTGGCTATTTCCTCCCCAAGAATCAACCTGAGATATGAGTGGGTAGAAACAAAGAGGAAAATGTTTTGCAGAAGTTACATCCTGCCGACTGATTGGCAGGCTGTCTAAGGGCATTGTGAGGTCAAATGAAACAAGCAGTGTAAATTCTAATTTCGGTTTTACCTCTTATGGGAAAAGACTGTTCTAAAGACTGAACTACAGGACATCTAGTACAGAGTTGGGGCTGCCATTTAACTATTGTCACCATATTTTAGACAGGAACAGGAGTCTGACCATAACACAGAGGTTTGCTGTGTACCTTGCTTCGAAACCCAATCTCTTCAGAAGTCATATAACCTGAAATAAGCGACTCCGCAAACAACATTTAAATGGACAGTCACACATGTAATTGAATGCTGCAGTTAGAAAACTTCTTTTTCTGTGATTCTTATTTTGGAAAATTATATTCGAGGTAAGGAAAAGTTTGGAAAATGTGAATGTGGGTGTTCTTGAGGTCCAATCTGCAGTGATTCTATGGTTATGAATGTTGGTTAGGATAGCACCGCCAGATTACTTTACTACAGGTTAGTACCTTTAACACACAGCGCTATATTAATACAAATAAACAAACGCTCTCCCACTCACACCTCTTCCACTGATATCTGACCTACTAAGTTCATTGACGATTTGAATTACCCACTTAAACACATGACATAATGCACCATCCATTATGTTGTGCACGCTGTAAATCTCTTCTGCCACGATGCTACATAGTACAAACTGCGCTCCTCCACCCCACACACAAACATACACACACAGACGCTGCAAAGCCCCCACTTTGGTTTACCATTTCAAGGCGGCCTTGCACGGACTGGAGATTGTAGCGCCTGGTGTTCTGAAACCCGAATCCAAAGTTTAGAGATCACCTTTAGCAAAAAACGATTACGTTTGCGTTCAGTTATAAAAATAAAATAAAAAAGGAACACCTCTGTGGTCTCTATGTCTTTGCTTAATTGATTGGAGCCCCTCTCCCCCCTGCAGGTCCTGTGCATCTACAAAGGTCCGTCAGTGAGTTTACAGCTCACCCATAGAGTATGCCTGATGCCTAGACTTGCTCCCAATTACTGGTTAACTTTTTGTACTAAACACAGAGGAAGATTTGAAGTTCCAGAATATGTAGTTCTCTAAACCCCAAACCTCCTGTGCCATATTACTTCTTGAGGTAGTGAGGAAAATCACTCATAGGCAGAAAACATTGGAGTTCATTTGGGTCAATTTCTTTCATGAATGGACCCCTCCGCAGGAAGTAGCTGGTGAATTGTAGGCAGAATTACTTACATTGGGCCACACAGGTCCTGCGAAATAACTACTTCTGTTGCAATACAGGGGTAGTGACGCCAACCAGCACCTATCAGCAGTAGTGTTGCAAGGCTGTCACTAGTCTTCATGTAGGCAAGGAAGCGAGCTTAGCAACCTCCACTCCTCCACTCCGGTAACAAAGACAGCCTTAACCACAGAGCCACTGCACCTACTGCATCAAGAATACCTCCCTCAGCCTACAGTGGGCCTCTTACAGCCAGGGCCGGCATTATCGCTGGTGGCGCCCTGTGCGCCTGTTTTTCTTTTTTTGTGCCCCCACCCCATGACCACCTCCCCGGATTCCCTCACTGCCATCCAGAAAATGTTCTCCTCATCTCCCCATAGCCCCCCTTTTTGTTTTAAAGAGCTTGTAAAGGTTGGCTCTACTAATCCACTCAGCTATCCACATAAAATATAGTTCTGTTCTTTGCAGCTGGCATATTAAGCCTCTGCGCTACTTTATGGCGAGTCAAAGCTGCTGCTAGACAAAACTCACATCTCTCTCCCCAGCAGGAACATTAATCACAAGAGGTAACTTGACATTTTAATTGTTTCCTGCAGGCTGGACGGACAAGGAACTTTTCAGCAGGTGCTTTTAAATTGCAAGTTTCATAAGTTATTGCTAAACACAGCATGTTCCTCGTGCAGCCCTGCGCAATGTGAACTTAACCTTTGCCGTGGTACCTTTGAGGGGCCAGCATTTGTTAAATGGAGACTCAGGTCATCCATGTTAAGCAGCTACTGCATATTGGCCATGGTGTGCTGCATGTTTCCCAGTATTTGCCGCTCACCGCCTGTCCCCCCTCATTTCTGCCCCTTGCACCAGATCCTTGCACCCTGCGCAGCTCCACCACCCTCACCGTGCCCGGTTCCATCCCTCTGGACTACTTCACTAGGCCCTTTACTTCTCCTCCCCCTGACCCTGCTCTGCTTCCCACCCAGGCTCCACTCTAGAACCTGTGTTGCCCCACCTAGTCCCTCAGACCCTGCCCTGCTCCACGCCCTCTCTCCGACTATGCACCACTCCACATCTCCACGCCTAATGCTGCTCTACAAATCCAGACCTGCACTTCTCCTCCCCTCTAGATCCCATGATACTCCATGCATCCGACCCTTCTGTTGCCCAAAGTTTGCAGAAAATGGAGACTCGCGTTCTTTTGAGAGTCGCAGTGATAATTGCTGCACATTATTCCCCACTCCAACTGGGAATTAACAAGAATCATTAGTAAAACTGCCCAGGAAACCATCATATCCGTGCCCGGCAGTATTTACCCGGGTGGTTTTAGCTGACACTATTAAAGAGGCCTCATTTACAATTTTGTATGCAGAAATCCCTGTGACATGTCGAAATTAAACCGTTTCAAGGAATGTGCCTGGAGATCGGTGACAGGTTTCCAGGAGCACTCTAGGGCTTCTGAGAGAATTGCTAAAGATCGGAGATCTGCGCCCACGAGAGGCCGCAGACCTGCAGGTCTCGTGACTCCCGATTCTTGCCCGGGCCCGGGCGCGCGTTCATCTGCTGCGCGCGTGCACTCTTTATCTCTCCCCACGACAGGAGCGATGCTCCCGCCGTGTATCTTGTACTAATTCCACGCGTGGCGCTCAGAAAGGGAGCGAGGCCGATACTTATGGACACCTGTGCAAAGTGACAACTGGCTGCTGCAGGAGATAAACCTCCATGACTGAGGCTCCCCCAACCCGGCCGTCTGCAGCCGTAAAAACTCTTGCCAATTACTGGCAAGCCGTCCGAACCCACTAATTAGAAAGACGCTGCGGCGGTGTCAGCCTGCGTCAAGGGGTGCCCGCCTGCCCAGTTTGTATCCGTCCGCTCCAGTGACGCGTGTTCACAGCTGCAGTAAATCGTGGTAATGGGCCGGTGGGGAGCGCTGCGCGCGTGAACTATCGTTTTTCAGTGTTTTTTTTTTGTAAAAGTGCAGGCCCTTAACGTCGGACTGCGGAGGAGGTGCGATCCACAAAATAGCAGCAGTATGCCTTCAGAGCCAACGCCCGGGCGAAGCTAAATTTGATGCCCGTCCTAATCGTCCTCCTCCACTCCTTCGATAGGCGGCTTCTTCGCAAAGGTGACGGAGCGTCGCCCCACTGACCGAGCTAGGAGCCGAAAAATAAAACTATATTTTAATATTGTTTTATTTTTCAGCTTCTGGCTCAGCCAGCATGTGCAGGGAGAGGCGGGTCTGGGCCATGGGAGGAGTGGAATGCACTAAGTGCGCATGTACGTTTGGCTGGCCTAAGACAGCCAGCTAAACTGACATGCACACTTAGGTTTCTCTGGTTGGAGGAACTGCACCGAACCCAGAACACTGTCTGAGCGGCAGACCAAACCTCTTAGACCAATCCTGACACTGCTCTCATGTCAGGCAAAGCATGAGAGCAGCGCCAGGATTGAACGGGGAGCCTGTTTTGGTGTCCCAGGGACTGCTGGAACACCAGGAGAACAGAGGAGCGAAGCCACAGACAGCGGCGCTGGCAGCGCCGGAACAGTGAGGTTAAAAAAAAATATATATTATTTTATTCCCCTTATGCCCCCAACCCGTCTCTCCCCTTGAGATTTGCAGTGGCCGCTGCTGGCCCCTTCCCTATCCGCCCCTCCCACTGGTGATCTTAGTAGGAGGCCGGTCTTTGCTCACAAGGCACATCTATAGTGTAGTGAGCTTTACAAAGTTACACCCACGTGGGTAGGTACAGCGTAGGGGGGGGGGATTTATAGTTGATGTTTTCGTTTACTGAGCACACACCCAACGGACTTCCAAACTGTGGTTCGGCCTGGCGTCCTCATGTGCAGAGGCCAATGGAGAGGCAGGTAGCGTGTGAGGTGTGGTCAGTTTTGGTTACCCCACTCCTGGTGTCGATGTGTGTTTTTTCAATAATACAATAGGGTCCTTCCATGACAATGGAGCCCACCACAACAATGTCCTGACTGAACATCTCAGTGCAGTGACCAGACTGTGAACTCCCATTTGCACCTTGTCCCCTCAGAACCACCTGTTCATTTGAACGAGTGGCCCACCACACAGATGGCACATTTCTACTGCTGGACCTGCCACGGAACCTGGAATGAAACAAAACAGCAGTAAGAACTCAAAAAAGCCGACCCCACCCTCCTTTCCTCCCCCAGTACCCATATATAGTGCCTATAGCAATCAGAAGACCAACGCCCCAAGCGCATATTTTCCTCAGACATTCAGACCAGTTCCCCTGCCTCCGTTGCCACGCCAATGTGGAAGGAATGTGCTCCTAAATCAGCTGTGGGCAACCTCATTTGTACAAGAGCTTTTCACAATACCACTGAAAACCTGAGGCCTTCTTCCCAGATTTGTGTCTGAAAACCAAACTAGTGCTATAACTACTGTAAAAGTGCCCAACGCACCTCCCACGCCACCAGGCATTGCCCAGGGTAACACATTGCATGCAAAACTACGCTCTTGGCCTGCGCTCTTTGGTCTGTTTTGGAGCTCCGAAGCCAGATCTCCCATCTGCTGAGATAGATCCCCGCAAAGCACCCTCTCTTGGCTCCTGCTTCCCAACAACTCCACTACCCAGAAAGCGTAAAAAAAATCCATTACATAAGCGCTAAGAACAAGCAACATTCCGATTCTTTATTACATACCCTCGGCAATTGGCCCAAAATGCTTCACAGCAACTGCCAAGTTATAGGTGTCCTAGACTGCCCCTTACCCCCCAGAACTCTCACCCACCCTTCCAGCATCTTGCGTCCCAGCTCTCCAGCAGAGGGAGCAAATCTCCACAACAATTTGCCCTCAAAAGCCACCCCTGCCAAATTGGCAGTGATTGTGACTTGAGACAGGTCTCTTTTAATCTCGTACAATATATATTGAATCACATTCTTGGCCCACAGCGAACCATCCACCCTATGCTGCACCCCAAAGCCAGGAACTCTAACCATGACTGACCGTAAGCTCTCCGTGTGGAACCCTACCACCAGTTGTACTGTCCTGTCAGCCACAACTTCATTGGCATTGGAGTTGGTAGTCTTTCGTGATCCATGGCCAACCCATGGAATCTCCCTCACTGTGAACGAGACAAAGCATCCGCAATGTCATTGTCCACACCTGGCACATGCAGCACTCTGAAAGCTATACAATGGCGCAAACAGCCGAGCATAAATACAGCAATTTTAGAACCTGTGCGTCTCTGGCTGACTGCCTGTTAACCACCTCCACTACAGACATATTATCCACTCTGAATAGCACCTTCCTGTGTGCCAATTCTGCTCCCCACAAGGTCACTGCAACTACTAAGGGAAACAACACCAAGAAAGCAATGCTCCTGCCCCAGTTGGCCCACTGCTCCAGCCACGCCTCAGTGCACTACCTATCTCGCCAAAAGAGACCAAAACCCAGTCCCTTGGCACTGTCAGAGGATACCTTTATGTCCCAGTGCAAATCACCCTAACACGCTAGAGGGATCCTGTTAAAGGAATGGAAGAAAAAGCACCACATCTGAAGGTCCTCTTTGACCCCTGCCGACAGCCATACATGATGATGAGGTTATGCAAAACCCAATAGGGCCAGACCCAGCCTTCCCCAAAACGTCCTGCCTGCTTTTACCATCCAACAGGCAAAGTTCAAGTGACCTTACAGAACTTACACCTCCCTCATTTTCACCTTCTCTCGCTCAAGCATACATTCCAACATCCTCAACCCCTTCTCTTTTTGCTCCTGAGGCATCCTCGTTTCCATGTGACCAGAGTCAATTTCAGTGCCTAAAAAGGATAGCACTATTTGTGGGCGCAGTGTTTTTGTACAGCGCAAAAGGCACCCATGAGCTCCTGGAACCTTGCCAGCAGTAATTGGCTGTCTGCCAACCCCGTGCCCCCACTCAAAAAAGGCATCTTCTAAGTTATGGGTTACTAACTGATGGCCCATCTACCATGTAAATAGCCACTGTAAAAATGAGCTGAAGTAATCAAACGGGACATTATATACCCAACCTATGGGTAAAGCCTTATCTACCTTCCAGAATCCTTCAAATTGTATACCCAAGAGCTGAAAGTCTTCTGGATGCACTGGGAGCAGCCGAAAAGCTGACTTCACATCAGATTTTGCCACTAGTGCCCCTGGGTCTGCCATATCAATGGAAGAATATGATACCACCGCCACCTCCTCTGCGATGAAATCTTTCACGGAGCCCGTTCTGGCCAGGACAGTGCTGAATCAAGTGAAACTGCCCAACTCCTTTTTTGGCATCACCCCGATTGGAGAAACATTCAAGTCCTCCATCGGACAATCTTGAAAGTGTCTCGCTATCCTGCCCTCTGCAATTTCCTTTCCCAATTTGTCTTGAACTACCCGCTTTTGCTGTTTTTCAGATCTCAAGTTATCTGGCCAACGCCGCACCTGCGGGCCTTCGTAACACAAATGAAAACCTCATCTGAACCCCTCACCTAGAATCTTTGCTTCTTCCTGACACCCGTAGAAACCAAGCCGGTATTCCAACCTGTAAAGCCTAACCAGAGTATGAGCCTTTTGCACCTTGGGTCCTCCTTTACCCCCCCCCCGGTTGCCAGAAAACTGCTGCTGCAAATGTGCACCCCCATACTGCTGCCATTCTCTTGAGCCCTGTCCCTGATGGCTCCTGCCAAGCCCTAAACAGTTGATGAGGGGATGCCCACCCGTGCATTCGGAGCACCTGTGGTGGAATTTGCAGTATCCCAGAGTGAACATCCCTTTATTAGAGTCGTAGCAGATGCCCCCTGTCCCCGTCTGGCCTTTTGATGTGAGACCCACCCTGTCCCTGATAGATCTCTCCTGAAAGGGGCGATATACGATTGGCAGACTGCTGCTACAGGTCCGAATGCAACTCTCCCCATTTTGCTTCACGATTCTATGACAGTTGTGCTTAAAATTCTTCATCGTATTGTGCCCATGCATGCCCTCCCCCTTTCAGTTGGGTCTTTCGAATAACATCCATGTAATTGAACATGGCTATGCAGCAGTCCGGATGTTTTTCATAGTAAACGCTGGCATAAATTAAGAATGTTGCGGTCCAGTTCTCGATTGTCAGGGGTTCTTTCAGCTGCTTCACCAGCTCATATTCCTCCTCCTTCAAACCCTCTTTAGAGTGCACTTTCCTATGTAAGAACTTGAGCATTTCAATGTACTCCCCTCTCCATATCCACGCCTTGGTAGCTAGCACTAAATGTGTCCCCAAGAGCTTAGGGATTTCCATATACGGTAACCTCTTTAATGTGAGCTACTTGCTCACTAGCCCTTCCTTCTTCTCTCCTTTCTCCTGGGACCTTCCCCCAGTACTTAACCCTTCACCACTATCCACTCCCTTAACCATTGCCCCACTTGGTCTCCCAAAATGCTTTTGTGTGTTCCTTTTGAACCCACACGCACATCAGTGACATACTTCCCTTTACTCAACTGCACCCCTGCTCCACTCATAAACCCCCCGCAACCACACCTGTGGACACCATTATTGGACCCACTGCAATGGCCTGTGAACTACCTAGCTCCAAGGATGGTTCCAATACTGCTGAGGGTCCACCACACCACCCCAACTTGGGCCTGCAACTAGTGGCAGCTGGCACTCAACGGGGTGGCGGGCGGGACGGGCGAGGGGTGGAAATAAAGTAAAAAAAAAAAAATGCATACCTTCGAGGGGAGACACGTTTGTCACCCCTCTGTCCTCATCCTCTTCCTCTTCTTGTCTGCACACAGGCTCTCAGCCAATCATGACGCTGCTGTCACCAGCATGACAGCAGCGTCGTGATTGGTCTGAGCGGCTTGCTTCGCAGCTCAGACTGGGAGGTGGAGCCTGGGTATGTTCTCCACTCGGCTGTGCAAAACAACTGGGTAGAAAGCATGCAAAGTGTGCATGTCTGTTTGGTCTGCCCATCATGGCTGGGCAAACAGACATGCGCACTTTGTGCTTCAAAAATTTATTCTTCCTCCCCCCGGACTTCCACATCCCCTGTGTCCTCTTCCCTGCACCATTCTAACATGACCACCACTACTGCAGATGTCCCAAACCATCCACTGCTGTGCTGTATTGTCCATCCTGCGCATGGCCCTTCCAAACTCGGGGTTTCTCCCACCTCTCCTCCCAAAAGCTACCCATCCCCTTCCACTCTTCTGCAACCCCCTCTTCAAAAATATTAATCTAACTGGGTAACCGTATCCCTGCCCTCCCCCTAACTCTTCCCAGGACCTCCCTGCCAGTTCAATGGGCTCCCTAAACTCCACATGGTTCATACTTGTGCCATCATTTCCCAACAAACTACTATCAACACCCCCTTCTCTCTTCAGTCTAGTATAAACCTGTGTGGCTGTCCCCTGCTGTTCCTCCTGCTGTGGAGCGATGAAAATTCCTTTATCTATACCTTCCATCGCGTCGGAAAATAACCCCTCCTCCCCTCGCCGTGATTCTTCCTGATTGCTCAAAGCTGCTGAGAGTGACGTAGGAGAAGCCTCTCACTTCCCAGCTCCAAGTGGCCCCCAGTAATTCGCAGCCTCGCGTGCGGTTCCACTAATGCGGCCGGCTTCCTCATTTGTGGCCTTCTCACTGCCCCGTATATGCCTAGCGGCCATGGAAAGCCCACATTCAGTACAGCCTTTCCTTTTGCTGCCTTGGCCCACGAGCTGGAGTTGTGCAACATCTCTGGCCTCCTCTCCACACAATGCCCCTCAACCGCCCCCAATGCAGGAGGAGCTTTTCAGCCCACACCAGATGCGGATGCTCCTCTCCCACTAAAGTCCCAAGGGGCTGCTCTCCTGAACACTGAGCGGGCCCTTGCTTTTACCTGAGCCGGGGATGACGCCACTGAGGCCGCTCTCCATTTCTGCGGCAGAGAGTAGGTGACCACCACAGTGGCCACTCCTGTTGATGCCTGGCAGGCTACGCTCACTGCAGACTGACCACCGACCACGAGGTTGAGACGCCCAGCCTTCTGTAGAAGCATCATTGCTTCTGCCGCTTTCCTTTCAGCCACAGCCGTCGTCCTCGACTCAAGGCATCCACTGAGGTAAGATGCAGAACTATGCACTGCACAAACTATGTCACCCAAATAACCACAGTCCAAAAACGGCAAAACTGTCCCTGTCACCAGCTAGCATGTCACCTGAATACAAAATGGTGACAGGTAGTCCAACAGAAAACATTATATAGCTTGGGCTACCAAAATACCCCAGCATCAAAATGGAAGCTCATGAGCTGCACCACCCTCCCAATCTGCCGGGGGCACAGACCTCCCGGTGGTGCTCAATGTAAGTCAGTGAGAAAAAAAGGAAAAATATGAGAAAAATATTCAGTCAGTCTTTCTTTTTCACAAAAGGCAAGAGTCATGTGGCAGAATCCCATTTTGAAGTCCGTGCATGTGAGAGCAAGGAAGTAAGTTTTATTTTTATGTAAGAAAACAGAATTTTTATATACCCAAGTTTGTACTGCAAACTATAGTTATAAGGCATGGATAAGACAGATGTTCCTAAAATGAAGCCCCATGATCAGTTTGGTGTGAAACCTATTTTGCTGTTTTTTTGTGGTTTAAGAAATTGAGATGTAAATTATCATGTTTAAACACTGAATGTATGTTCATGGCATTTCTGCTCACCCCCAACTCCCTGCACACCTATCAGCACTAATCTCAAAACCCATTTCTACTTCTTAAATACTGCTGATAGACTCAAGTGCTGCCCAGTTATTCAGTTGAAGCTGCAGACGGGGAAAGCATGGATTCATTTGAGGGTACCCTGCGCTTCTGTCAGCATCTCCGGAAGGCGTTGCACTGTGCATGTGAAGGGATCATTGCCTTCCTTTATTGAGGGAGTGTGAGGGTTAAGGGGCCGCATGGCTGAAGGCCTCTCGCTGGCGGGTGAGGGATATTGCAAGTGACAAGTGTCAGGCTTTTGCAGCCTACTCTCTGTGACCTCCGCCTGGGCCTGTAGGAAGGATCACTCCCCGATGAGACAAGTATTGCCGTTTCCATGGTATCTTGGCCTCTAGGGCAACCCTTTTTCCTTCTCTGGTAAGTAAGGATCATCTCCGCGGACAGTTTTATTGGCTCTCAGAGTGCAGCTACCACAGGGGTCTTGGGTGGTCATAGGGGTAGGATCTCATAAAGCGGCCACTGGCGCTTCTGTGCTCTTCGAAGCAGGCGAGCACAAAGGAGGCCTTCATTTTGAGACTGAAAATAAAGTACTCCTTATAAAAGGGTCAGAAACAGCGCATGGGCAGAAAATAGTGCAGACATCACTGTGTAATAATAGCCGTAGTTTGCTGGTAAGTTATGTAGAGCTAATGATAATATTTTGTGCAAGGTCTTTTTTTAGTAAAGCTGTACTACATACACCAAGCTAAATTCTTACCTTTTTAACCAACCCATCTCCACTTAACCTTCCTGGGACTTTTTTTTCAACATTTTGAGACTGTGGGAA
Organism: Pleurodeles waltl; assembly: GCF_031143425.1. Classification (NCBI taxonomy): domain Eukaryota; kingdom Metazoa; phylum Chordata; class Amphibia; order Caudata; family Salamandridae; genus Pleurodeles; species Pleurodeles waltl. The sequence continues at coordinate 1,068,227,653 of NC_090439.1, read as the reverse complement.
GATGGACAAGTACACAATGCATTTCTGGTTAACTCAGTACACAGTTGTGTTTTGCTGTTGCTGTCGTCAGCTACAGTGACCTCACTCCCATGCTTCTTGCACATATTTTTTTCATATGCGAGTGAGATCTGGAGGACCTGAATAGTGCCACACTAAAAGACACTGTCTGCTGTTGCGGGTGGAATAGAGATGTGCTGTTCCTATTGCAGGACTGTACTCGTTTTCTACGCTCCTTTCCCTCCCTGGAGACCAAACATTTAGAAGAAAGGCCCAGGTAGATTGAGTTGGATCTTGTTGGTTGGGGCGAGCCATGCCTTGGTATTGTACTTTTTTGAAACCTGGCGACACTGTCACCGCAGATTAGTAATAGCCATGCTTGAAGAGAACAGACTCTCTTGTTTTTCCCCCGGTGCAAACAAGTGGAATTCTTCACTGATGTTCGTTTTTCATCTCTGGGAAATGCATCATGTACCCAGCTGAATTAGGAAGGACCAGGAAAGTTGCACAATACAACACCGTAGTCTATAAAGCCTCTAGGTCAGGTTCAGATCACTTTTATATCTTGATGCATTTAGAAACATTTACTAATATTTTAACATGTAATCCATCCTGCCAGTACCTGATATCATTTATCTTGGATGCAGCCACATTTTATGGACTTAACTTTACATTTGAATACAAATTTCTTAAAAGCCTCGTGGTTCAGCGGAGATCTAATTTCGAGTGAGGTTCCAGAAGGCACATGTTGACCACCGCAGCAACTATAAACATCAAGCTGTTGCGTGCATGAGGTCGCAATGGACTCTGGATGGAAGGCTATGAACTTGTTCTACCAGAAGAAAGACTAATCCAGTTTGGTAGTCGCGCAGTGAAAGAGTATATGAAGTGCATTGGACCTTGAGGTCATTTGACCTTTTCTGTTTGTTCCAGTGACCAGACGCCGCAGCATTTTAAATTGGTATACTTGGTAAGCAAATAAGCATGCAAAATGGACAGCTAATGGAAGGGACCGAGGCAGAAGAAATTAGTCTGGTTTGCTGAGGATCATGGGAATTTGATCAAGGAGGGGGAAGCTAGGCATAGAAACCAAGGATCCTGTTTACTGAAGCTGAAACGTTGGGCCCTAGCTCACATCTCTAATTATTGAAAGCAAAAGGAAGCAACATCCAGTAAGCACACTTTATTGATGTCCACATAACACTATCCCTATGTGCATGGCGAGGTGAGTATAATTACCATGCTAATTTGGCTACATTAAAACACGTTTGTTAGCATAAGGATATTGTTATAGCTGAGAATAAATACTCAAAAGGAAAGGAAAACATTGTGAAGCTCTATCTTTAGTAATGAACAGACGGTGCCCAGCTAGTGCTCATTTTAGCACAGCAGACAGGCTCTGGCAGGGCACCAGGATCCCTCTCACCTTTACTACAGAGAACACAAACTGATTTTACCAGATTTAGAAATGTTTGTTTCTTGAAGAATAGTTTAGGTTTGTCCTTCAGCCGGTGTAAAAGCTGGTCGTGGTGTCTTGTATCTTTAGTACGCACAAGAGGTGCTGGTCATTCAGAAAAGTGAGTATGTTTTACAAACATAATAATAGCTGCACTTAGACAGATGCATTTAGCAGGAAGGACTCCATTCTGTTTCCTTGACCCAAGAATTAACAGTTAAAGTGTTTTTTGGATCGCTAGTAACTGTGGCCAATCTGATGGTTTCACAGAAATTGCATAAAAACAAAAGATGGAAAAACATCCTTTTATTCTTTGAATTAAAAATGAAGGAAATTTGCAGCTGCTCACGAGTGGGGAAAATTACATACTGTTGAAAATAGAAGGGCCTACGGATAATTTGAAAGCCCGTTACCCTAGCATGGCCAGGGGATCAGAGCAGCACAATCCACTGCTGCCCAAATATCCCTTAAGTTATTCAGGGCTTGAAAAAAACATAACAGCTGTCAACTTTACACTTCTGCGTTCTTCCCAAGGCCATGGATGGGACTGACGGCCTGTCTCCTTCTCTTAGCTCTAGGGCTGTTGAGCAAAATTCTTCGAGATGCCCATTGCCACTCTTCCAAGCCACTAGGATTAGGCCTCGGGTAGGGAAGTGATTCATGTTGGCTGTGGTCCCATCCTTGCTCAAGTGAATGGTGGGAGAGGCCAATGTAATCCCCCCCCTCCTCACCTCACAGTGTCTGCTCCGCCCAAGGCAGATGAGCGATCCACGTGAAGTGAGCTACTAGTTAACAAGCTCCATACAAGCTCCAAAGCAGCTTGGGTGAGAAGGCAATACGTTTGGGTCAACCGAAATATTCCCTGCCTTCACCACATCAATCCTTGACCACCCACCCTACCACTACTTAAACCAGATAAACATGGCAGGTCGCTTAATAAATGATGAGCAGCACCATATGCCCCCCATATATTCACAGGCCAGCCGTGAATATATGGGGGGCAGATGCTGACACATTCATATCATCAAGAGGCCAAGATGACAGTATGTTGCTGATTGACATTTCCAGTGTTGTCCTCCCTCTGTCACCGGGAGGCTCCTGGCACTCTTCAGGGGCATTAGCATTTATACATCTTCAAACGTTCATTACAGGACCTCCATTTCACACATGTTAGAAATGGGGTCTCTAGTAGTTGGCAGTGGTTTGCACCCTGTCCAAGTAGGGACCCTCACGCTAGTCAGGGTAAGGGAGCCTCACAGATAAGATAACCCATCCTCACCCCCTGGGTAGCGTGGCTGAAGCAGGAGGCTTATCTCAGAGGCAATGTGTAAAGTATTTGTACAAACACACAGTAACACAGTGAAAACAACACAAAAGTACCCAACATCTGTTTAGAAACATAGCCAATTTTTATCTGAGTAAAACAAGACCAATAGAACAAAAATCCATCATACACAAGTAAAGGTATCACTTTTTAAAGGTTTAAACAAGTCTGTATCCATAAGACTCAATGGTTGTATCTTTTTAGCACAAAGCCTGGGATGCGTAAAAAAAAAGACATTGCGGGCCACAGGGAGGTGAAGTCCCGAAACGCAAAGCGATGCATCTGTTCCTTACTGCACAAGGGAGGAAATGTGTTGATTCTTTCCTCACAGGAGCGGCAATGCATCTGTTCCCAACTGGCAGGAGAGGTGGTTCCTTGATTCTTTCCTAGCAGGAAAGGCGATGCTTTGATTTCCGGACATGCAGCCTTGGTTACTTACTGTGGGATCAATGAGAAATTGACACCCAGGGACAATATGTGGAAAGTCCAGATGCACTGTGATGATGTAGCAGTGGTGAAACCAGTGCTGCAACGATTTTTGCAGCTTCGAGACAGGTGCTTTGTTGATTCTCCAGCCGCAGGACAGGCCCTGCGTCAATTTTTCAGCTGCGGCATGTCGTTGCATGGATTTTCTCCTTATGGTCACCAGCTTACACTTCCAAGGGCCCAGGGACTGGAGTTGGCACCACTTGGCAAGTCAGATCTCTCAGCAGAAGAGCACAGGTACTGGCAGATGTAGACTTTGATGTCCCTGACACTTCATAACAGGAGGCAAGTTCAGTTTAAGCCCTTGGAAAAACTCAGGAAGAAGGATGTAGAAAGCAAAGCCCAGTCCTTTCACTCCCATAACAGAAGCAGCAAGCAGCAGGCCAGCACAACAAAGCAACAGGCAGAGTGGCAGTCCCTCCTACAGCATCCATCAGTTTTTCCTGGCAGAATGTCCTCAGTATAGAAATGTTCTAACTATGGTGTCAGAGGTCCAGTACTTACACCAGTTTCTGTCTTTGAAGTAGGCAAACTTCAAAGAGAAGTCTTTGTAGTGCACAAGACCCCAGCTTTCCCTGCCCTAACGCCAGACATTCCAGGGATTTGGAGGCTGCTTTGTGTGAGGACAGGCACAGCCCTCTTCAGGTGCAAGTGTCCGCTCCTTCCACCACTGTAGCTCAGGAAGACCCATCAGCCTGGTGATGGGCCATCAAGATATGTAAGGCACACCTCAGCTCCCTTTGTCTGACTGTCTCTAGTTAGTACACGAAGAGCCCAACTGTCATCTTGACCCAGACATGTATTCAACAGAAAGGCAGAGGCACAGAATGGTTAGGCAAGAAAATTCCCACTTTCTAAAAGTGGCCTTTTTGAACTCACAAAATTGAAAAACAACTTCCCCAAACTTTGTATTTTTAAATTGTGAGTTCAGAGACCCAAAACTCCACATCTCTGTCTGCCCCCAATGGGAAATTACACTTAAAAGATATTTCAAGGCAATCCCAATGTTACCCCATGGGAGAGAGATGCCTTGCAGAAGTGAAAACCAAATTTAGCAGTATTTCACTGTCAGGATATGTAAAACACACCAGCACATGTCCTACCTTTTAAATACACTGCACCCTGCCCACGGTGCTGCCTTGCACCTTCTTTAGGGGTGCCTTACATGTAGTAAAAGGGAAGGTTGGGCCTGGCAAGTGGGTGTACTTGCCAGGTCGAAATGGCAGTTTAAAACTGTGCACACTGACACTGCAGTGGCTGGTCTGAGACATGTTTACAGGGCTACTCATGTGGGTGGCACAGTCCGTGCTGCAGGCCCACTAGTAGCACTTGATTTACAGGCCCTGTGCACACATGGTGCACTATATACTAAGGAGGTATTAGTAAATCAAATATGCCAATCATGGTTAAACCAATCACCGGTACACTTTAGATAGAGAGCATATGCACTTTAGCACTGGTTACCAGCTTTAAAGTGCCCAGAGTCCTAAAGCCAACACAAACAAGTCAGAATAAATAGGAGAAAGAAAGCAAGAATTGTGGGAATAACCCTGCAAAAGGGGGCAGGTCCAACAATGCATGATACTCATCTTTTGTACCGAAGAATATTGAAAGCTGAGTTGCCACTGATGAGGTTCAAACCTACAGATAACACAGACATCCCAGCACAATATAGGTGGACCCAGTATGCTGACAGTTCAGAACCCTGAATGCATAATTCTCCCCTGTAGATTAGTATCACAAATATGAGTTTTATCCTGAAAACATCAGTGAAGCATTTGTTGTAAATAGCTGTGTTTTGTTTCTTTTCCTGCCTTGCTTTCGCTCTTAGTCATTTACTATGCAGCGTTCTGGCCTATGTTTTTTGTAAACTTAAACAGATTACAGATGAGTTAAATAGTCTTGGGTCCCTCAGCATAAGAAAATCAAATAAATGTCATGTACAAGTTTCTCAGTCAAGCAAACATTTCTAGCGGATATAGGATTTCAAGCTTTACATTCCTTCACCATACTTAATTGTCATGTATATTTATTATATTTTACTGAGCTGTGTTATTATATGTCTACAGATGTGCTCATTGTGCTTTAGATTTACACAGGCGCTCATCACCCCTTGATTATGCAGAGAATGAGAGCATACATTTTAATACCTGCAGCACTGGTGATTGCTACAGACCATGGTTAGTTGTTGTGTGGGGTACATATTTTGCTAAGCCATTTATGTAGCGTGTCGAGACCAGTTGGTATGAAGGTGCATTACTATACAGTAAATATATTCCCAGCATAAGCTGTTCTTCACCCAAGCTTTTCCCAATAGAGACAAAATGGACAAGACCCTTTGATACATCAGGCCCATGGTGTTTTGTGTCTTTTTTCCTCGCAAAAGCAAGATTTGCAGCCCCCACTAAGGATGTGTAAGTCCAAGAAGACCACATGTTCTGTCAGCTGAAGCCAATAGGATGATATGGGGTTAAAATGTTGTACCGGGTTCGTTGAACCCACATAACATCATATAATGGACAATACATCCAGACTTTGTTTACTGTATTTGTTTATGGATTCATCAAAAACCAGTGAATGTAGTTACACCATCAAAGATAAAAAAGAAAGACTTTTAAAGAAACGCTGCAGATTTATAAGCCCAAAGTTATAGCAGCCAAAAGTTTTCATTTCTACTGGAAGTGGAGATTGAACGTTAACTGATTACGTAGGGATGATGCAGAGGAGGTAGTTACTCCGACTGCATCATATATCACAAGGGGTGTAACAAAGGACTTCAACCATCGTTTGTTCATTTAAGAAAGTTTGGCTGACCCTCTGGCTGCTCGGTCAACTGGAGGAAGACAAGCTCCTTTCCGTTCCTGAATTCAGCCAATGTACCAACCCAGCTAGCGAACGTAGGAGTTGACTAGGAACCCCAACCGTTTAAGAACCTAGGAGCAGGTAAATATCACACAGACGATGTCAGAAAATGCCTCTGATGGCATGGTTACCCCCTAACGTTGTGCCTTTTGTTGATGCTAGTTATGATTGAAAGTGTGCTGGGACTCTGCTAACCAGGGCCCAGCACCAGTGTTCTTTCCCTGAACTGTACCTTTGTCTCCACAACTGGCACAGCCCTGGAACTCAGATAAGTCCCTTATAAATGGTACCAAGTGCCCTGTGACCAGGGAAGGTCTCTAAGGGCTGCAGCATGTATTATGACACCCTGGGGCCCCCTCACTCAGCACATGCACACTGCCTCTCAGCTTGTGTGTGCTGGTGGGGAGAAAAATACTAAATCGACATGGCACTCCCCCCAGAGTGCCATGCCCACAACCCACTGCCTATGGCATAGTTAAGTCACCCCTCTAACAGGCCTTACAACCCTAAGGCAGGGTGCACTATACCACAGGTGAGGGCATAGTTGCATGAGCACTATGCCCCTACAGTGTCTAAGCCAATTCTTAGACATTGTAAGTGCAGGGTAGCCATAAAGAGTATATGGTCTGGGAGTTTGTCAAACACGAACTCCACAGTTCCATAATGGCTACACTGAATACTGGGAAGTTTGGTTTCAAACTTCTCAGCACAATACATCCACACTGATGCCAGTGTGGGATTTATTGAGAAATGCACACAGAGGGCATCTTAGAGATGTCCCCTGTATACCGGCCCAACTACTAGTGCTAGGCTGACCAGTTTCTGCCAGCCTGCCACATCCAGATGGGTTTCTTGCCACCTGGGGTGAGTGCCTTTGTCACTCTGTGGCCAAGAACAAAGCCTATACTGGGTGGAGGTGCTTCACACCTCCCCCTGCAGGAACTGTAACACCTGGCAGTGAGCCTCAAAGGCTCAAACCTGGTGTTACAGTGCCCCAGGGCACTTCAGCTAGTGGAGATGCCCGCCCCTCCGGACAAAGCCCCCACTTTTGGTGGAAAGTCCGGAGGAGATCATGAGAAAAACAAGGACAGCCCCTAATCTGTCCTGAACTCAGGTGACCCCTGCTTTAGGAAATCCCCCATCTTGTTTTGGAGGATTTCCCCCAATAGGATTAGGGATGGGCCTTCCTCCCCACAAGGAGGAGGCACAAAGATGGTGTAGCCACCCTCAAGGACAGTAGCCATTGGCTACTGCCCCCCAGACCTAAACACCCCCCTAAATTGAGTATTTAGGGGCGACCCTGAACCCAGGAAATCAAATTCCTGCAACCTGAAACAAGAAGAAGGACTGCTGACCTGAAAGCCCCGCAGAGACGACAGAGACGACAACTGACTTGGCCCCAGCCCTACTGGCCTGTCTCCAGACTCGGAGAACCTGCACAGCGACGCATCCAGCGGGACCAGCGACCTCTGAGGACTCAGAGGACTGACCTGCACCTAAAGGACCAAGAAACTTCCGTGGACAGCGGCTCTGTCCAAAACTGCAACAAATAAACCATCTTCAAAGAGACTCCAGCCTCACTCCGGAAGTGTGAGTCTCCACACTCTGCACCCAACGCCCCCGGCTCGTGTCCAGAAGAACCAACACTATAGAAAGGACCCCCAGGCGACTCCAACGATGTGGACACCCTGAGTCGACCTCCCTGCAACCCCACAGCGACGCCTGCAGAGAGGACCCAGAGGCTCCACCTGACCGCGACTTCTTGGTAACAAAGGAACCCGATGCCTGGATGAAGCACTGCACCCGCAGCCCCCAGGCCCGAGAGAAACCAACTACCGGTGCAGGAGTGACCAGCAGGCGGCCTTCATCCGTGGCTAGTCGGTGGCTGGCCCGAGATGCCCCCTTGTGCCCTGCCTGCATCGGCAGAGTGACACCGGGTCTCTCAATTGATTCCTATCTGAATCCCGACACCTACTTCACACACTGCACCCGGCCGCCCCTGTGCCGCTGAGGGTGTATTTTGTGTGCCTGTTTGGGACCCTCCCCAGTGCTCTACAAAACCCCTCTGGTCTGCTCCCCGAGGACACAGGTACTTACCTGGTAGCAGACTGGAACCGGAGCACCCCTGTTCTCTATTGGCGTCTATGCTATTTGAGCCCTAATTTGACCTCTGCACCTGATTGGCCCTGTGTTGCTGGTGCTGGGTGTTTGGCGTTAACTTGAACCCCCAACTGTGGGCTGCCTATGCCCCGGAGACTGAACTTGTAAGTGCTTTACTTACCTGAGAAATTAACCAATACTAACCTCCCCCAGGAACTGTTGATTTTTGCAGTGTCCACTTTTAAAATAGCTTATTGCCATTTTTGCCAAAACTGTGTACATTACTGTTTTAATTCAAAGATCCATACTTTCCTGTGTCAAGTACCTTACAATTTATGTACTTACCTAAATTCTGATTCTTGTGGTTCTAAAATAAATTAAGAAAATAATATTTTTCTATATAAAAACCTATTAGCCTGGAGTTAAGTCTTTGAGTGTGTGTTCCCATTTATTGCCCGTGTGTGTGCAACAAATGCTTAACACTACCCTCTGATAAGCCTACTGCTCGACCACACTACCACAAAATAGAGCATTAGTATTATCTACTTTTGCCACTATCAACCTCTAAGGGGAACCCTCGGACTCTGCACACTACCTCTCACTTTGAGATAATATATACGGAGCCAACTTCCTACAGACGAGAATCTACCAACCGTAAACCTGGGGAACATATGACATCCACTGAGAGGCAACGTGGATTTCTGAGAAAAATTGCCAATATCAGTCGTAGGCAAACTAGCATTCTAAAATGATAAGTCTGCTTTGTCTCTTTTTTTCTTTGTTAACTGGTCCATTCGGACCCCTGGAACATTTTTAGATGACCTGATAACTTGTTGCTGCACTTGATTTAGTGAGCCAGTAGCCATTGATTCGCACTCCACAGTCTGAAATAGCCAATCACAGAAGCGGGACTGGGAGCTCTAGAGTTTGAGCATTACTGCTTAGCAGGTCGAATCCAAAGGGCAGCACATTGGCTAGTACGGGCACACCTTCAAGAAGCAAGATTGAGAGTAAAGCAAATAACTGAGGCATCTCTGAACAACATATTTCAGAGACAAAATGCAAGTTCTTTAAACACCCTAGCTTTCTCCACATTACATGGAAATGTGTGAGCGTGATGCAGTCTCGGAAAAACAAAATCTACTGAGACACATGCACCAGGTGCACTACTATCAGGTCTTATGAATAAGAGATGCTACTACTCGCCTAAGCAACTGGTGGCTTGGTCGAGGTTCGGTATGGATAGTGTCAGAGGCTGTTACTCTTCTGGAATGATAAGGTAAATCACGGACTTGATGGAAGCAGGCCTCCTACCTAGACAGTGTTTACTGTACCATTCCCTAATACAAATGTTGCAAGATAAATTGGCACTGGGAGACACAGAAACACACTATGAGACAGACATTGTACACACTGGTACAAAGCTGAAGACAAGTCACCTGGATGTATAAATCCGTACGCTCCATGACACAAGTTAGTCTGAATGACTTAATATGCAAATGGGAAATAGACCTAGGTGTGGACGTAGAGGAAGACAAATGAAGGACAGTGCTAGAATACCTCTATAAAGTATCCAGAAATAAGTGCTTTAAATATAATCAGCTTAACTACACAAAAATAACCTATTTTACACTGAGGAGACTTACCAAGAAAATTGCAACACAGATGATGGGAAGCCCCAGAAGCTCCTCCGTTGATGAAGGTGTCCTCCACATGGATAAGGATTACTGATTATTTCTATGGAATATTGGGAAGAGGGGACCTCTACACACCTAAACAGTGCTGTTTCCTCACACAAGTCCAAGTAAGTGGGCGATAGGTTCTTAGATCGTGTTCTGTTTGGTAGCTAAAAATACCTTGCAATGACACGGATGCCCCTAGAGGCCTCCCACCACTAAGTCATTGGCAGAGGGAGATCAAGAAGTGGGCACTCGGTGGAAGGTTAACCTTACATAAAGATAAAGTTAGAGCCATCCGCAAATGGCCAATCAAACACTTATGAGACAAAGTACTTGAAGCATTTGAGTCGCTTACAACATAGACTGACACACTCCAGGAATGGAAGGGTGTTACACTCTAATGTAAATGTCACTCGACAAGCAATAAATAGACTTAAATCTAGGACAGTCTCAAAAGGCAATTGGTCATGGGCCAGTTCCAGATCAGCTCCTTGCAGATAAACTGGGAGGAAAGTTGGAACATTCTGTGTAATGGTGGGAATGAGTGAGCTGACTGGCAGATTTCCAGAGAACACCGCTCCTACATGAACCTGTGTCTCATACCTGGATTATACATTGGTGACCCCCTCTTATTCGAATACATCTTGCAATATAGAATTAAACATCACACGTAAAGCGATAATCTCCCTCAGTCTATTAGCTTACCTGCAAGAATATTGTTCTTTCAGGCATCAAACACATTACCCATGGAGCCATATACAATAAACCACAAGAGGCTAAAATGGAACAGTAAAAGTCTGCCAGCTATTGCAGACCAAAGTAAAGTATTTTTTTGCCATCGATGAGGGAGACCAGATAGGCAATTGGCAAAACTTACCTGGAGTAGATATTAGCGAAATTTCCACTGAAGCATAGTGCAGCCAGTTACTCCCTGTAAGAAAAAATAACTTCCTCCGAAATAAAGCTGAAAAAAAATCTTCGATTACTGCAAGTCAGCCCACATAATAAGCGCCTAACAATAGCAGTGAAATTGGGTAGAAGAAAACTGAAAAAGGAGCCTGGCACCTCAGTAAGGAATGCCTAGACAGCTACAGGTTTAAGCTAGTCTATGCCAGTGAGAGCTCTGGGAAGGTCTGGCAGATAGTAAATTAGAAAGCGCATGGGCATCGTAGGGCAATGGACGAGAATATTAGTGAGCAAGAATGGGCTTTGTTCCTAGCTATCCATTTGTCAGTGAAGGAGGACAAAAAGGTTGCACACTCGGGATAAGGAGGAAAGAGATGAGCAGGTCAGCAAATGTCAGCGCCCACTCCAGAGAAACTGTGGGAAGCCATAGCTGAAGGACAATGTGAATTCTGCTTGTTGGTGGCAATGGAATAATTAACAGTCAACTGGAAAAAATATTGCTTAGTCATATTCTGACTTTGCACAAGGGCCAAACAGGATACCACAAGCAGTTTTTTAAAAATCCCCTGCGTTTTCAGCTGATTAAATTTGCACCCCCTTTCGTTGAAATACTTCGGAAAGGAAAAGTCCAAGATTCCTGGAGATGCTCAGTTATACAACCCAGTTTTCAAGGGAGAGGAAATGAATCAGCCAGTAATCTACCACTTGATATTGCTTCTCCATGCGGAGGCAAAATATTTCGCTGGTATACTACTGGAAGACCTTAAAGCCTGGATTGAGGAAAAGGGGTTAGTACCCTTGAACCAGACTGGTTTCCGACAAGCCCAAGACTAGCATTTCGAATTTGATGGCAATTTCCATGCGCATGTCCTGAGTTGGACGCTCACATGCTTTACTGTATATCTGCTATGTAGATTTTAAGGCTGCTTCTCATTGGGTTGCCAGAAGTTTACTGTGTAAAATATTACAATCTTACAGCACAGATACAGCTAGTCTGTACAAAATGGTTGTTATCTGGACAAAATGTTTTTAAATACTTAAATACCTTAAAACATTTTTTTTTAATTGCATTTATTAGAAAGTACAACCAAACATAACCTTCACCGTCATGACAGTCGTAAGACATAATCGATGAGCCTCGTATCAATGCAGTACAAGCAGCTTTTAGCCCAAAAAAAAAAAACCTCCTCTTTTTCCAGACCGTCTACCCCCACGAAGTGGGAACATTTGGTCAACACATCAAGCAATGGGGTGAAATGGCTCAGTCACAACATCTAAAGATTAAGAGCAAAACAGAGAGAGAGAGGGAAATAGAGCGGAGAGAGGGAAAGAGGGGGGAGGTCCACGCAGCAACAACATCTCCTTGCAGAGGGGTAGCAACATCTCGTCGCCCCAAAAGGGGGCGTCATCTGTCTCATAGAGAGTACTATACATTAGCGGACTCATACATCATTATGGTCTGGACATAAGAAAAGATCGTAGAGGGGTCCATATGTCATGTGGGCGTGAATATACTGGCATCAATTCCCAATAGACCATTAATTGTTCCCAGTAGTGCGCAGCGTCACTTAGCCACTCCCTACACCGGGGTATCTGTTTCTTCCCCCGGCACATCGCCACCCTGCGCTTGGCTAGCAGCAATAGTAACCCCACTAGTTTCCTGTGATCAGGGGGTACCTCCTTGACATACCCAGGAGGGCAATCTTGGGGGAGCGCAGCACTACGAGCCCGACCATCTCCCCAATCGCCCCCATGACCTCTGTCCAGTAGCCCTGCAGCACCCCGCAGTTCCATACTAGGTGCAGAAAGTCTTCGTCTGCAGCCAAGCATCTTTCACATCTAGCGTCCGATCTAACGCCCATTCTCCTTAGTCTATTTGGCGTATAGTACAAGCGGTGCAGGAATTTAAAATAGATGAGGCACAATCTGTAATTAGGGGAGAGTTCTCACATTTGCGCACAGCAATACCGCCACACCTCGTCCGGAAGGGTCTCACCCACGTCCACTTCCCAATGAGTTCTGGCCTTGGGCGTGACAGAGGTTACAGTCGTCTGCATGCAAACATATAGGCCTGTGATGAGTCTGCGTAGAAACGGCATTCTGTACATAAGCTCCAATGTGCAGCACACTGGGGGCATCTCAGGGAAGCAGGGGTACTGTGCCCTCAAAATAGCCTTGATTCTGAGGTAGAATAAACTATATAGCGCAGTATCGTGCGTATCGCCAAGCGCGGCTTCTGAGGAGATGAACTACCACCCCTGGGAAACCAAGACCCCAAGCTAGTCATATTCAGATCGTGCAAGCGGTCACAAAACTGGCCTACCTCTGATATCTGCAGTTCCATGATGTCCTGCACCGGCATTGAAGGCACAAAGGGCTCTCCACCCTCCGCACGCCTCAGGAGCACCCTGCAAGCCCGCGCCGTACATGCCACAGTATCGATCTCTCCCAACCTAGGTCTGGGCGGACCACAAATCACCCCAGGGAGCCTATTAGGCCATACTGAATCATATTCCGGAGCCAGATGTGGTAAATATTTTATAGGGTGCCACCAGAAATGTGCAAAGTGGGCGTGTGCACAGTTATAGTAAAGTTCCAGATCCGGGGCCGCTAGGCCACCCAGCTCAAACGGAAGCGTCAACAGTTCCCATGAGATTCTGGGTTGTCCACCCACCCATGCAAGAGCTAAGAGTAAAGATCTAAGTATTTTCAAGAAGCCGAACGTGAGGCCGAGGGGTATGTTAACGAATAGATAAAGGAATTTGGGGAAAATTACCATCTTGGCTACTGCTATGCGGCCCGTCAGCGAAAGCGGCAGGGAGCACCAGATCGCCACTGTGTCTTCCAGCCACATAATGACCTTACCATAGTTGGCTCACTACAACTCGTCCACCTCCGTTCTAAACCATATGCCTAGATATCATACCGGTCCATCTGCCCAACAAAGGGGGTATCTGGAACGGCACTGCACTGTTGCAGTTGACAGGGGGAAAACGACTGACTTTGACCAGTTAATCGTAATCCCAGAAATCTGGCCAAACCGTACTATCTCGTCAATCAGTGTTTCAAGATGCAGCTGTGGGTCATGAACATATAGTGCGACATCATCCGCATACATAGAGACCAGGATTGGGCACTGTCTAAACGCCAATCCTATATGGTTATGGTGTTGCCTCAAGCACGCCGCCAGCGGCTCCATCACCACCGCGAATAGCAGCGGCGAGATGGGGCATCCTTGTCGAGTGCCTCTAGCTATCGGCAAGGGGTCCAAAACCATCCCATTAATTCTCAATCTAGCAGTTGGAGCCGAATACAACAAGCTGATCAATTGGATGAACCTAGGACTCAACCCCACCCTAGCCAACAGGCCGAACATATATGGCCATGCAAGGAAGTCAAATGCCTTAGTGGCGTCCAGGAACACTGCTTCTGCGCGCTCTTCAGGCTCGACCATACGAGACACCGCCAAAAAAGTGTGGAGGTTATACAAGGTCGAGCGGCCAGGCAAAAATCCAGATTGATCCGGAAGCGCCAAAGAAAGGAGTAGGGGCTGCAGCCTGGTCACAATAATTTTTCGCCAGAATCTTATTGTCTATATTTAGTAATGATAATGGCCTATATGAATCACAGCTGCACAGATCCTTACCTGGTTTCAATATTGTGATGATGAGAGCCTCACACAGCGAGGGCCCCACCTTCAAGCGCCTCCGCATAAACCTCTAGTAAGTGCGGCGCTAATAGATCTGCATACTCCTTATTGAATGCTGATGGCAGTCCATCCAACCCCGGGGCCTTATCTCCCGGCAGACTGCGTATAGCCTGAATGACAATGTCCTCTGAAAAGGGAACGTCCAAGTAGTGCCTGTGTGAATTCTCAAGCCAGAGTAGGCTACTGTCCTCAAAGTAGTCTGTGTACGCAGCAGAATGTGTCACCGTTGTTTCGGCATATAAGTCGGAGTAGAACTCAGTCAAAATTCACCTGAACCCCTCAGTGCCAGTATGGCGTACACCAGCCGAGTCAAGCAACTCAACAAAATAGTTCCCTGCTCACGGCCTACGAAGCATTGCAGCCGGTGTTTTACCAGCCCTCTCGTCCTCTCCATATCTCCTCACCTTGGCCTCCTTTCCCAAGAAACAAGCCTCACGGTGTGCTGCCTCCTGCAAATCCTGCGTATTACTACCTTGAATGCCTCCCACAAGGTGCCCACCAAGGATACCGATCCCTGGTTAACAGTGAAATATTGTACATTAGCGGTACAAATCTCCTACCTGAAGGCTTGGTCTGTTAACGCGCCTTGGGGCAGTCTCCTTGAGAAACTGTGGTGAGGGCCCTCCGGGATCAGCAATTCCAATATAACCGGAGAATGGTCTGACAAAGTGCGGGGTATATGTTCAATAGGCTCCGTCCAAAGCTCTACGTCTCTGGTTCTGAGCCATCTATCGATGCAGGACCAGCTATTATGCATGGTATTAAGGCATGTACTTTTCCTGTCCCCACCATGTTTCACCATCCTTAGATCCACCATGTCACCCTCACCCATAATAAGGGATAAGGCCTTTGTGGCTGCCACATGCTTCAGCCGAGCCCGGCTCTCCCGATCTGCCTGAAAGTCCAGTACAACATTGAAATCTCCTCCCCATAGCAGGGACCCGGAGCCCAAGGACTTAACCAGTCACCATACCTCTGGGTCATCAATGTTGGGACAGTAAACTGACAGTAAACTGACACCAGACGAAGCGTCCTGTCCTGTAATGTACTCTGCAGCATACAATATCGGCTGTGCGGGTCCGTAAGCGCCTTTTCCGAACGCCACTGCAGTCCTTTTCTAAGCAGGATGGCCACCCCCCTAACATAGCTCGAATACACCGCTATGTGACTCTCACCAATCCAGCCAGCCCACACCCTAGACTTTGTGGCGTCAGTCAGGTGAGTTTCCTGGACATCTGTCACGTGTCGCTGCATATAAGCTGCCAGCAGTCTCATCTTGTGCCCATCATTCAACCCCCAAACATTCCATGTCAGGCATCTCACTGGAGTCGCATTTTTAGAAGCCATCCCATTCACCTACGCAATCGCTCCACACCCCCCCCCCTCCATACTGGAATCAGATGTGGGAACGGGAAGGAATAGGGGAGAAAATAGAGGGCATAAACAACAAACCTAGCGTCAAACGGTGCATTTACTGCCCGCCCATTCAGGCCCCCAATTGGGCCCAACCACCCCTCCCACCCCACCCACAAACATATCCCATCTCAAAACCACAACTAAATGCTTTGGGCTCATCCAACTGGACACTAGCACGGCCGTCAGACTTCCTACCCAATATGGGGTAGGTGAGCAGGAGCAGCCAAGTAGTCCAAAACTCAACGGGTCAGTCATCACCGAGGTGCAGTTCACTTACAGGTCCATAAATGCCACAGGGTGCTGACTGGGCTCACAGAAGCCCCCCATGTGGGACTGATCTCAGTCATTGTCACTCAAGTGATTCCCTTCCTCTTCATTTGCCGGCGAGCAAGCAGGGGCCATTTTTTTGGGATTAGGTTAGCCGGGTAGATGAGGAAGTATTTAGTCTCCATGTGGCTCAGGGTTCGCTTAATCGGGAGGAACTCCCGGTGAGCTGCCTACACACCAGGGGTGTAGTCTAGAAAAATGCTGAGGTCGTTATTATTATATATGACGAGGCGGCGGTCGCGGGCAAGGCGAAGAACCATGACTCTATCTCTATAGTTGAGCAGGCGTGCAGTTACAGGCGTCGCCGGTGCCCCAGGCGACAGCTGCGGACCCAGCGACCTGTGCGCCCACTCCACCACCATTACTGGAGAGACTTCACCAGGGAAGAGCGCAGTGAGCATCGCCTCAACATAGTCCTCCATACACCCCATGTCTGTCGATTTCTGGAAGGCCTAAGATGTGGATATTATTGCACCTGGATCGAGCTTCAAGGTCCTCGTTTTTATTCCAGATTACTTCCAGCGCCCGTTCCATTTGAAGAAGTTGTTCGCTCTCATGGCTCCAGCCATCCTCCAAGTCCGAAACTCTAGATTCCCCCTGCGCCAAGTGGGTGTCGTGATCATCCACCCTGTCTTCCAGACAATCCATGCGATCAGTTGAGTGGTCTCGCTATAGCCGCCAGACTATGCTTAAGATCCATAAACATGGTCTTAACTGAGGGCAACTAGGAGTCCTCCTTTTGAGGCAGTTCATTCATCAATCTGCCCGCTTGGCTGCACTTTTTTTTTGCCCTCAAAAGTTAGCTTTGACTGTTTTTATTCCGTCTTTCCCATCGTTTCCGGGTACAGCCCCCGTGGGGGTGCTTCTTCGTACAGATTCGGGGCACTGGCACACAATCCAGCCACCGGCACCTTCAGCCGACACCGCACTACCCGGCCATACTCCACCCGCCAGGAATGCCATCAACAGCCCGGCAGTCAGGCTGCTCGCCTTGCACACCTGCACGCCATCCAATACTGTAGACCTGACCACACTATCACTCACCAGGGCGCGGGACCCCCAGCTCCTCACCAGCTTGCTTGCGCAGCTCTCAGTAGTGGGCAGCAGCCTCTCTCCGCCGAGGCCCCTTCTTCACCGCTGCCCCAAGCAGAGCAACCAGCCAACCGCACCCCCAGGTAGTCCCCGCAGGTCGAAGCCAGGTGCTCTATACTGCAGGATCACACACCAGGAGTGGCAGGCCAGCATCTCCTCTCTCCGGCGCGTCCCCAAAGCCTCCAACCTCCTCACAGCAGCCCGCCGCCTTACCGCTCCAGGGGGCCCAGGGGCTCCGCTGCTCCAAGCCCGCCAACCCCGCCGATATCCCGGGGAGGGGGGCAGAGGTGCAGGCATCAGCTCCGGCGCTGCTCTGCGCCACCACCGGCCCTCACCGAGCCCAGTTCCACGGCCCCGGCAAAGCGCGAGGCCCCATGGGCAGCCACACGATCGGGCCCTTGCTCAGCCCCTTTCACCGAGCTGCCCCTCTACGCTGGCCTGCTCCTCCACAATTGACCAGTGCACAGCCGCCGGCAGGTTAGGCACCTCCGGAGTCCTTTCCACTCGGATCAATAGCAGATTAATGCTCCCACCCTGCAGAGCCTCTCACAGTGGCGGCCATCTTGCAAGACGGCCAGGCCACGCCCCCCCCAAATACCTTCACCCTTGATGTTTATGTTTAATCTTGAGTCATTTTGATTTTATGGGTGCATACATTTCCAGGTAATGTTCTAATGTTTTACCCTCATCTATTGTTTTTAATAATTCCTTCTTCGCAAAGATTTTAGTTAATCAGACAAATAAAACAATTTGATTTAATATATTGACTCAAATCGCGCCACCTCCCAGACCCACAACAAGACCTACTCTACACCAGAACATGCAACAAATTCCATCATCCATTATGAATGGTGCCCTCATTAAGTGCCAGCACCCTAGTGACATTCCCATAACAACACTGCACTACTGTCACCATTTCAAGATAAGCAACAACCATTCACATTTAGTCTTCTGACCCTTCCTAGTTAACTTGGTGTTAGTTAAGAGGCTGTGATAGAAAGTGAAACAACGTCCTGTTGTCAATGTCAAATAGTCAATGTGCACATCTGAATGTATGCACCAAGCTTACATGTTAAATGGATAAATAGTGTGATTTTGGCATTGCTCTATATGTGAATGTTGGAGGCGGCAAAGCCATGTCCAACAATGAGCAAATAGTAATACGATTTTGTGTTTAAAAAAAACATAAACCACGAGGGGAGGTGTTGGACCTGGCCCTCTCTGCAGGGTCATTCCCAGTCTTTTTGCCTTTTCCCTACACTTTTCACTGAATTTGTTTTGTTGGCTTTAGGGCTCTGGGAACTTTACCAGTGCTAAAATACATGTACTCTTTCCCTAAAACATGTTACTATTGGTTTATCCACATTTGACATGTTTAATTTACTTATTAGTCCCTAGCAAAGTGAACTACATGAGCCAAGTCCTTGTACATTAAATGCTACTAGTGAGCCTGCAGCACTGATTGTGCCACCCACGTAAGGAACCCTTCAAACATGTCTCAGGCCTGCCATTACAGAGCCCGTGTGTGCATTTTTACACTGCCATGTTGACCTGGCAAGTTAATTCTCTTGCCAGGCCAAAACCTGCCTTTCTTCCTTTTTAATACATATACATCACCCCTATGGTCCCAAGGCAGGGGGCAGTGTATTTAAAAAGTGGGATCAGTACTTTTAAGTTTTAAATGTCCTAAGAAGTGAAAAACCAGTACATTTGTTTTTCACTACTGTAAGGCCTATCGCTGCCATTGGTTAACATTGGGATTGCCTTATTACATTTTATAGGTATAATTTCCAATCTGGACCAGATAGATATTTCCATTTTGGTATCTCTGGACTCACAATATAAAATCACATTCTACGGTAAAGTGGGACAATAAATGCAAGTCTGAAAATGCCACTTTTAAAAAGATGGCATTTGTTTTAATTTAGTCATTCTGTGCCTCTGCCTGTCTCTGAATGCACATATGGGTAGGTGACAGCTGGACTCAAAGGCAGCACAGGTGTTACTGATGGCCATCCATATTCTGATGGGTCATTAATATCTTGATGGGTCGTCTTGGGCTAAGGAGGGTGGAGCTGACAGGGTGAGGCTGGGTCCTGAGCCCTCACAAAGGGTTGGATGATCCCCTGTAGTGTGCCTGGAGAAAGGGAAGGAAAGGCAGGGACTTTGTGCACTTCAAAGACCTCTCTTTGAAGTCTCCCCACTTAAAAAGCACAACTGGGTCCAAGTACTGGAGCCCAAATCCCACCAAATCAGTATGTTTCTGGACCTGACAACTTCTGCCTGGAAGAAGGACTGCTGTGCTGCCGAAAGGTCTGTCAGTCTACTGGACTCTGCTGTACTTGCTGGTACCACAAGGATGTTCCTATTCACATCAAGTGTAGTAAATGAAGGCACTAACATTCTTTGTTGGCAGTGGGAACAAAGTTCTTGCCAACAAGCACTTGGCAAGTGTAGCGAAATTATTGAAGGACAGCAGTGGCAGATTAGGGATAGTGGCCTGATTGACAAATGCAGTTAAAACTGTTCACACACTGCATACCCTGACCAGAATGGTTTGTGGCTTGGCTGACTCATGGATCTTTCAAACCCGTCCGTTTGCACTTTACAAAAGTTGCAGTTTATGCATTGTGCATTTTTCATATGATTAGGTTTAGGAAGTTAGTGTTGGATTAAAAAAATACCTTTACGACATGCCATATTGTAATGACATTACTTAAAGTTTAACAACAAAAAGCACACTTGTGGAAGCTATCTTTGAATTATTTTTCTTTCACTTTACATGTGGTGCCCTTCTCAGAGGAAGAAAGCATTGGCAAAGCCAATAGGTTTCATGAATGAGACTTACTAGTTTTACCAGTACGTGTTTCCTTAAATGATCAAAGGTAAATCGTAAATGGAACTATTTCTCTAGTGCTTTATTAGTGAATAGGGCATTTTATTCTTAAGTATGTCCAGGTTAAGCTCCGTGTAGACATCGGCGTGCCCAACGTCTGCATTAGCATCTAAACTAGCGTATTGTACACTTTGGACTGTGCTAGTATATATGCCAGGCGTGAAATGAACATGGAGCTTGGCATCGCTTGCTACCTCGTGGAACAAACAGCAGAAAATACCGTTGGCAGATTCCAGTGGGCATGGATTGCACGCCAATCCAAGCTGCGGAATAATAGGCTTTTTGTTACATACAAATTAGCTTATGTTTGGCAGACATTGTGTTTACAAAATCAAGAGCTGCTTAAGACAATACAATTAAAGAGGGGCTGCAGTAATTGTCATCGCCATTACACACTCAATTTAGCCTTTTCTCAGTGGAAAAGCCTCTCTCATCAGGAATAGTGGTGATCTCTCCGTTCCTGCAGGTGGCGTCAAGGATCAGTCCAAAAGAGCAACAGGCATGCTTGCTCACCATCAGAAAGGTTGACCTTCCAGATGCTTGTGGAAGGCTGAGAGATGCGGCAACCATTTAAAAAAGTTGTACGGGTGTACTGCTGTGAAGAGGCGTGAGTGGTAATGCACCTGCAAACTTCTTTATTATTTAGATTTTCACACAGACTTTTATAATTTTTTGACTTTTTGCAGAAACGATATATTTTCTGAACTGTGCCCGGAGATAACAGAAGGCATATCATTTAATAGATGCATTATTTTGTAAGTGGATCAAAAGATAGGGTTGGAGTTGTTTACTGCTAAGATTGGCACTTAACAATTAAAATAGCATCTAAGTTGGCAAGGATGTCAGTGAGATGTCCACAGCACTCTATATATTTATATTTCCAGAATGCTAAAGGGCTCAGCAAGAAGGCTAAGACAGGAGTGAAACTGGAGGCTGATAGAAAATGACCCATATGAGGGAAACCAGGCCACTGGTCATGTCCTCTAATGGAGATGACAGCTCGTAAACCTGTCTGGGCTGGTGTCACGATTACATCGCGTCTCCCACTCCTGAAGAAACCTCTGCTTTTGTGGGTGCCTCCAGCATCTTTCTAGTGTACATTGCCATAGAACTGGTCTTGTGCTACTCATTGCTTGGTGAGCTGTTCACCATTAGGTTGTAAATGAATAATAATTACCTTTAGTTGTGGTCAGACCATTGTGACTGTACTTTGTGGCTTCATTTGAGTTTCCCTTAACCAGGTGTGTGTGCCACACAATCTAAGACTTTACTGCCTGGCACACGTGGCAAGGTTTATTGCTGTACATGTCACACATGGATGATGCTCCCAAACTGGTAACTTCCACCAGCAATAAATTCATTATTGAAACTCCACGTGTTCAAGAAGTGGTCGGAGTTGTGCAGCCCTTTTGCACCACATCTCACCCTTTGGGATATGACGTCATTCATAGATGGGTGCTTGCTGGTTGTGATTGATTAAAGCCCCACTGTCTTTGCTGTTTTTTGAGCCCCCAGTTTCACATTCAGTATTTATTTGTTGATTTAGTTACTTTCGGATAATATGCGCGTGTAAAACAGGGAAAAACATTTGCACTGTAAAGTGTGGAAGTGTAAAATACCTCACTTCTTTGCAAAGATGCATTTTCAGACATCAATCCTCACATCTCAAGTAAATACACCTTTCTATGTCCTGTATTCCGAAGAACACAGTTTACATTTATGTATTAACACGCCCAAAGTCCTTTGGCATATCAAATCTCCCAGCAGCCCTTGCTCCTCCCGTATTTCCTTATCTGCTGCATCCTACCACTGGGTAGAAAAAGAAGGAAAGATGTGGATGGAAAGGATGATAACAGCACGCATGTCAAGTGAGCTTTAATTCTACATATTAGCTAGAGCAACGTGAGTCTGAAACTAAATTGGCAATATACTCCTTATATAGTGTAGATCAGTGTGGATGCTGCCCTGGGAATGGGCGGTTGAAAATAAGATGGCAGTATTTATACACCATGACTGATTCTTTACCTGGGGTAAAATTCCCTTTCTGAGACCACAGCCTCAAAGGTGAGTAAGCGGCACGATGAGCAGTAGCGCTGTCATCCTGAGCTCCTCCCTCCCGCAAGGCGAGAGCGGCCTAGAATATGTGTGCATCAGCGATAAGGCGTGTTTCAACAGCACCTTTGGCAGGCTGATGCACAGAGCAGCCTATTTCTAGCAGCACCATAACGCATTTTAGCAGCACCTAAACATCTAGTTGTTACCACCCACGAATATTTTTACATGTTTTATACATTTGTG
Source organism: Pleurodeles waltl (assembly GCF_031143425.1). Lineage (NCBI taxonomy): Eukaryota > Metazoa > Chordata > Amphibia > Caudata > Salamandridae > Pleurodeles > Pleurodeles waltl. The sequence goes on along the minus strand of NC_090439.1, from coordinate 1,068,205,105 downwards.
GGTTTACTATGGCAGATGATGATCACACCATGGCATGTGACTTATCAATTCAGAATATAATGTGTTTTTTTGTGCAAAGGTTTGATGCACCATTACCTGACACTTGAGCCTTGATCCTCAGATATACTAGTGCAGTATTTAAAACTGATGCTATTTCTTCTGGCATTGAACTTTCTAGTTATGTTTTGTTCAGGTGCCACAAATGTGTTTACCTGCTCTGTATTCTTATGGGGAACCCAACATGCTCAGATCCAGGGCATGATTTGCTGCTATAGAACAAGAGTCCTTGTTTACAACAGCAAAATTAACTGTAATTCATTGCACAACAACCAGGAAAAACATCCATTATATCGCAGTAAAACATACTGTCTTTTTCATTTTTCCTCAGCCTGGTTTGGGGGTGAGCCTCTTTGTCCCCAACTTCCCCGTACAGGGGATCATTTGCAACGTGCATTGTAAACTCTGATAACAATTTCTTGTCAAAACTGCCTTTGCTTCCTAGGATAGCCAGACACCTTCTTTTTAACAAGGTTAAATTGATATTTCTTCTTTCTACGAGATCGTTCGATCTTCCTTTGCAACATCCTCTGAATAGTAGACACACATTTTGCCATTTTTGCCCCTTCCGGTCCTCCCAGTAGACAATTCTTCTGGTAGTATTGCACCACATCTACAATTTCGTTAATTTTAAAATGTCAACCTGGTCATCCCTCTGTACCATAAACCAAGCAAAGTTTGCTAATCTTTCTTCTGTAAGGCACCCCTGGTCTGCATGATTCTTCCTGTAACATTGCCTCTTAACTCAGATTTGTTTAATTTTCCCAAAACACTGAAAGTCATTTTTTTTACTTTTGAAAATCTAATAAAAAATGACAGAATAAAAGAAAAACTTTTTTCCTGTTAACTCTTAACTTTTGATCATGTTTCAATTTTGGTCTGTAAAATTTGCAAGTGTCAGGAAACCTGCCAGTATAACAGGGCAGTATAAAGGCCGCATGTAACATAAATTAGGGCAGTGTACTGCAAAGGGGAACTTTGCCGCTTACTCGCCGGAGATGCATTTTACGTAGTATGGCAGGTCGTGTACTTCAGCCGGTGCAGTAACGTTGCTGTGTGCCCACTGCACTAATATGCTACTTAAGTAACACTTTGCTTTACATATTCCTGGCATAAAGATTCTCAAAGAGCACAGTGCAGTAGGACAGTTACTTTGGAGCCCTAGAGCACTTCTGTGAGTAGGTACTATGTGCAGCGTGGGGTACCAGACCCTAATGCTAAATAATGCACAAAAAGGCCTACATAAACCTTCACCCACTATTTATGCGATGCACCCCGACATCTTACATCTTACCCCCACACCATCTTATCTAAGTGTTCAGTGAGCTCCTGCAGTGGGGCAGGAATTTCTTAAGCAATTTAAAATGTTACTGATAGTATTTTAACGGGCATTCTGGCTGTATTATTTTTTATTAGTGTCATGTGATGCCCTTTGAACTATATACCAATGATAGTAACGTTCCTCTCAAGTCATCACTGTTTAATAGATCTATTATCATATGATAATGAAAGGATAATAATGGTAATTTGCATATAGCAATAACAATAATAATCACATCTGCACTTCAGAAACCCTTTCATGTGTTATGATTAACTCCCAAATTTACTTCCTCAGGAATCTAATTGATTCATTTAACCGGGCAGACCCGCCATTATCTCGGATGCTGTTTGCTATTTCTGTGAATCTGGAATTAATGATTCAGTGGGATTCTCCACCCTCCCCTTCCCGCTGTCCCAGCAGCTACTGTTGCAATCATGAGAGTAAGGCTGGAAAGTAATTAGAAAGGCTCACCTCTCAGTTCTAATTAAAATGTCAACAATTTATGCAATTGCAGGGGAAGAGCTGAGCTACCCGTGGGGATTTCGCTCTATAAAAAGATTTTCTATTTATGTGTGTAGTTCTTGTTGAGCCTCACCACCTTCCAAAGGCTGCAATCCCCAGATGGGAATCACTGATCTGGGATAAAGTAAAGTTCTACAGTAACAGTGAAAGCACTTCGCTTGCCTTCAGGCCATCATTACTACTGCCTGGAACTATATGGAGAACTCGAACCGGGATCATGGATGCTGCAAAACTACCGGCTTGTCAGTATCTCACATTTCATTATTCACCCTGGTCTTTACAATCGATGTCCCGTATGGAAGATCATGTTTTGTGTAGAAGTGTAGCTTCATGCACGGCGAGAACAGACTACTCTCATAGAATGGTCATGAGAGTTTTTGCAAAGCTTATTTCTTCTTACAGATTACCCAGCTTTGTAAATTTTATAGGTGTCATTCTCGATGCAGAAAAATTCCATCCCGGCAATGTGTGCCAGATTGCACCAGAACATCTCTGGTTGTGGAATCGCTCAGGTCTTACAGAATATGAAGACTCTAGCTGGTGACCATGATTCCTGTTCCTTTTTCATCAGATTACAGATGCTAGGGCCTGTGCCTCTCCTCTCACCCCCTAATGTGGTTAATCAATTCAACATTTGTTGGCTTTTTTCTGATAACTATTTTTTGACACCACTGTGGCCCTCATTACAACCTCAGCTGTCTTTTTCCAAGACCACCGAGGTTCCTCCAGGCCGAAGACCACCAGTGGTGGTGGTCTTCAACCAACCATATCATGACTGCTGGCAGCCTTCCACCCTTTTTCGGACGGAGAGCCGCTAGCACCCATACCGGCGGTCCGCGGTGAAGTGGAGGCTGCTCCACCATCACGCCACGTCATCAGAACACCGCCCACCGAATTACGTCCCAGTATTCGGCGTGGCGGTGTTCTGGTGACGGGGTGCTGGTGGCAGAGCAGCCCCCATGGATCCCGTTCCCTCCCAGAGGATCACCGGAACAGGTGAGGTGATCATCTGTTAGGGAAGGGAGGTGTTGTGTGGTGTGTGCGTGCATGGGGGTGTGCGTGTGAGTGTGTAGAGGGGTTGTGTGAGTGCATGTATGCATGCGGGGGTGTAATGTGTGTATGGGAAATGTGACGTGTATGTATGCGTGCATGTATGTGTGTGAGTGGTGTGAGCGTGCGTGTAGGGAGTGTGGGGGTTTCTGTGGGGGAGGGGGAGGGGGTCCTACCACTTTTGGGGGGTGGTAGGGGGGTCGTGGGTTGGGGGAGGACTCAGGGGAGGGGGAAGAGGGGGGTGGGTGACCCCAATCAGTGCCAGGGAACGAATTCCCTGGCACTGATAGTGCCTACCGCCATGGATTTCGTGGCGGTACAAAACCCCACAAAATCCATGGCGGTATGCAGGATCCTGATACCGCCGGCGGTCTAGTGACGGCCGCCAGGCTGGAGACCGAAGTCTCCAGCCCAGCGGTCGTTATCACCCAGGCGGTCGGTGTGTTAAAGTGGCGGCTTTGCATGGCGGTAACCGCCATGGTCAAAATCCCATTTTTTTTACCGCCGGCCTGTTGGCGGTATTACCGCCGCTTTAACACCGACCACCAGGGTTGTAATGAGGGCCTATGTTCTGTCCATTTCTGACTTCAGGTTATATGTGAAATGCAAGAATCGTTTATCAAGAAAAACCACTGTGACCGGTCCGTGTGGTGCCGGGTGTTGGGTCATGACACCAATGCGTTGCAAGAGTGGCAAGTTCAACTTATAGTGCAGAGTACAATGACTATAGTTAATATTGCCTTTTGAAGTTGGCAAAGAAGGTGTAGAGAAAGTACTCTGGTACAGGTTTGTTTCCCCTCAGGTTCTGATCTGATCCAAGTGTTATCCTTTCAGTGGGCCATGCTAAAGGTGATGACAGTCATGGCAGCACTTTCCTTTCTGGCCTCTTTGCTACTTCTTTAATGAAGGCAGCCTTAGTTCATGCTGTTCGTCCTTGTATGGGCAAAGAACCTGAGACCTGAACACCATCACTGTCTTTGTCAACATTTCCCTACATCCTTCTGTTTTCACTGACGTCTCAGACATCTTTGTCCTCATTGCTGTCTCAACACGGTTTAATACCGAGTTGCATGAATTAAGATAGAAATCAGAGAAGTAAAGGTCTACTGAAGAGATTGACAATCAGACACCCTTTGCATCATAACCATGGGCGGCTCCTGTTGGGGCAAAGCGGCGGGGGGCATAAAACAAAGACAACTTCACAAATATATATTTTTTTAAACGTACCTGACTCGCACCGCCTCCACGCCGCTCCTCTGTCCCCACTCAGTGCAGGCAAAGGCTCCCAGCCTGCCCTGCAGCCAATCCTAACACTGGTCTCATTCTGCTGGCAGCATGAGAGCAGCATTAGGATTGGCCTGAGCACCCTGGTTTGGCCCTCCCAGGCAGACTGAGAGGCTGTGCCTGCTCTCTCCAACGCAGCAAAACAGTACTAGGTTGGAGACAGCTCAGTGCGTATGTGTGCACACCACTCCCTCTCCGTGCTTGTCATCCCCCATGGCACCACCCCTTGAAAAATAAAAACGATAATACATTTTTTCAATTTGCAGCTGCTGCTGCTGACGGGGGAGGAGCAACTCTCCTCCACCATAGCAGAGGGGTTGCCGCTGATCATAGCTCTCCAAAGATGAGTATTTGGAAAATTGTCTGGAGAGTAGGGGTCCACTGAATTCTGCCATTGTCAAGAACACACACACTCAGAAGGTAGTAAGCTTGTCCTCGACTTGGACTACATCTAACTGGTTAATCTACAAAATACTAGCGTGTTGCAAACCTCCCTAAATGTTGACCTTTCCAGTGCTTTATTCTGCCCCTTCAGAAGTTTCTTCCATTTGAGTGATTTTGCCTAGAGCAACAGAGGCTATTGAGTGCCTTTTGCTGCTGCTTAGCTGAAGACCAATGCCGTTATTGAGATATGATATTGGACTCTGCAAACCAAAGATTAAAACATTTGCTTCCCTTTGTCTTCTGCTAGAGCCAGTCATCGCTGTATAGCAAATTCCTTTCTTGGTCGTTGCCATTGATAAGTAGGGGGCCAGGATGCATCATCATATCTTGGTGCGCTTTCATCCTTGGAAGGTCACTTTGACTGTGAAATTTCCTGGTTGGAACCTCTTAAGCAAATACCTTTTCCATAGAGGGGTCAGGCCAGGCCCTATGGCCAAGTATTAACGTCAATAACAGAGGATGTTATGTGGTCCTTTTGAGTCACAGTGTTTCCATCTCGAACGCTAAACTATCTGGCTATCCTAAGGAAGTTAGAAGGTATTTCCCACAAGTGCAAGCTCAGTCAGGAGGTAGATGAGAGTGTAGTCACTATTTTAAGGACACTGGATGTTGATGTTTTATCTCTCCTGATAATTGCAAATGCTTCTGTTTCTGCTTGCCCTAGTTTACACGTAACAATTCTTTGTAGTATGTCTTTGATAGACTGTTACTATAGTCTTCTTTAGATATTTAACCCAACCCAGATGTTTCCTCAAGTTATGAAAAAGTTTAGGTTACACAGATCTTAATTTCCCTGGACTAGGCAAGCAGCATCTCATACTCAGATCTCCAGCCACTCAGCTGGTCCCCTCAGACTTTCTTCTGATGTTGATATAGTTGTCCTACATGAATGGGGGCTGACTGGTTTCCCATAGGCAGGGGGGCTCTCTCTCTCACATACTGGCAGAATTTGTTCCCTCAGACAGTCACCTTGCTACCAAATCCATTTATGTCCTTCAGTAAAGAAGGTTTTCCACCTTGAGTTCCGACCATGATGAGGGCCAGTTCTCTTGTGAGGGTCACAGTTATTTTAGACTTCACACTTTATTTTGACAAAATATGGCCTCAGTATGAAGACTGTAAAGCTTCCATTTCTAGTGTTCACTCTGTTGCTAAGCAACAATCTCTATTCAAACCTCTGCTTGTACTTGCTGAAGCCTCTCTCGTTCAAAGTAATGGTCCATAAGAGGGCCTGATTTATATGCTGGCAGTAAGCATACTCCAGTGTAATAGCAAATAGAGTATGATTACCGATAACATTATGGTCCGCCCGCCCAATTTAAATGCGGCTAGACCATAGTATGGCAATGCTGGACACTCCTCCACTGCTGCTGAGGCCAAACTTCTCTGACAGCCTCACAGAGTAAGGGCCATCTACTAAATGGCTATGGGGGTGATTCTGAGACTGGCGGGCGGCGGAGGCCGCCCGCCAGTCTTCCCCCGACAAAATACCGCTCCGCAGTCGCAAGACCGCTGAGGGTATTTTGAGATTTGCCCTGGGCTGGCGGGCGGCCGCCAAAAGGCCACCCGCCAGCCCAGGGCAAATCTACCTTCCCACGAGGACGCCGGCTCAGAATTGAGCCGGCGTAGTGGGAAGGTGCGACGGGTGCAGTTGCACCCGTCGCGTATTTCAGTGTCTGCTTTGCAGACACTGAAATACTTTGTGGGGCCCTCTTACGGGGGCCCCTGCAGTGCCCATGCCATTGGCATGGGCACTGCAGGGGCCCCCAGGGGCCCCGCGGCACCCCCTACCGCCATCCTGTTCCTGGCGGGAGACCCGCCAGGAACAGGATGGCGGTAGGGGGTGTCAGAATCACCATGGCGGCGGAGCGCGCTCCGCCGCCATGGAGGATTCTCCCGAGCAGCGGAAAGTCGGCGGGAGACCGCCGACTTTCCGTTTCTGACCGCGGCTGAACCGCCGCGGTCAGAATGCTCGAGGGAGCACCGCCAGCCTGTTGGCGGTGCTCCCGTGGTCGGTGACCCTGGCGGTCACCGACCGCCAGGGTCAGAATGACCCCCTATATGTCTGCCCGCCCAATTTAGGTGGCTGGACACAAAGCTGTTCTTTTACTGCCTATCGCCGCCAGAAAAACCCTGGCCGTAAGGGGCAATAAAAAACTACATGTGTCCCCCTCACCACGGGAGATGACTTCCATGGTGAGGGGGGGGGCATTGTTTTCTTTATTTTCAAAAACAGAAACCCACTTTGGGTCTTTTTTTTTTTTAAATAAAAAACTTTTGAAACTTTGCCGCATGTCTCCATGCTGTTTGATGGCGCCCTATGACAAAGTTCTTGATGGCAGTTCCTGTCAATGGCAGTAATGTTTGTCGGGCTGATGGACATTTCAAAATTTGGCAGGCGGTTACTCTGTGAGGCAGACAGATTCATTTACTTTGTCACCCTGATGGAGTAAAAAACGTTTGTCAAACTATAAATCATCCTGTAAATCTCATTACTAATCGTACCAATTAAAATATTTTCTTGAGCAGTTGTTGGTTACTTAGTTGCTAAAAAGATTCCAAGTAAATAATTTTTAGGTGGATCTTTTGCTCTCCTCTGAGGCATTACTATTGCTGCAATTTGAAATTTACTTGTCCTCCAAACTTATTTTTACAAAGCATTGTGTGTTGGATTTCAAAAGGTCGAAATGAGGCTGCGTTTGGCCATTCAGTGCCGTAGAACAGTGGTTCCCAACCTTTTGACTTCTGTGGACCCCCACTTTTATCAGTACTGGAACCTGGGGACCCCCACTGAATCATTATTGGAAGCCGCGGACCCCCCAGTAAGCCATTACTTTAAGCTGGGGACTTAATCTATTAATAATATTACATTTTCTAAGCAGTCACGGACCCCCTGAGGAGGCTTCGTGGACCCCCAGGGGTCCCTGGCCCACAGGTTGGGAACCACTGCCGTAGAAGAAAACACTTTGTTGTTTTTTTCTTCTCGTGCTACTCGGATTTACCCCCAAGGGAACTTACTGTATAGGGAGTTTTCTTTAATACGATGGGTAAACTTTAGGTATATTTAGCCTTAGCAGAACCTCCTTTTTACTTACCTCACCTCTCTCTGTACTGTTTTTTTTTTCTGTTTTTTTTAATGCTCTGTTTTTTTTTTCTGTCCCGCTCAATATCTTATTCTCTCGAGCAGGAAATTACGCTAAAATGATACTGGTTGTCAAGTGGTGCCTTTATGGAGCCAAGTTGTCACATTCGCTGACTCCGGGGCAGCGTCACACCATTAGTTGCTCTGCAGCAACCTGGTACCCATAGCTGGTGTTTACATTTTCCAGAAGTGACCTAATTCCAGCTGGTTCATAATATCTTTGTGAAGATAAAGTGTTCATAAAAGGTTATCAATCGTAAATAACCTTTTATGTTTTGACTGTTGAGAAACATGAAACAACCCTTCAGGGACAGTCTGATGCCTTGCATAGTTGGAAGAAGCGGTACAGTAGAGTTGGGCTGTCTTGATTTAGAGAATTTGGAGAATGCCATTCCTGAAGGCCTTCTCCTAGGGTTAAGGGGTACCGTCACAGAGCTAACCTCCTGATCCATGGACAGCCATACTTTGAGTTTTATTATGCAGTCACTTGTAGATGTCATGTTGAAGTTGGGGTTCCTGCTAGCTGTTGCCTGGAGAGGATTGTTTTAATTTCCCCTCTAAATTCCAGGACATGGAGTGCAAGTCTGAGTAGCAAAGCTGAGGCGTATAGGAGTCTGAAGGCGTAGTTCGAGAAGGTGGCCTTGTTCTTTGTTGTGGTGGTGGGTATGAACTCTTGCTGGTGGCTGGCTATTTTTGGCATTGGGTACTCTTGTGATAATAAATAGCGGACCAGTCACCTATCAAACCCATGGGCTCCAAAATGTGTGGTCTAGAAACCAGAAGTCTCCTGTGCTCCGCAAACCACAGCAAGCCCATTTTGAATGAGCTGACCTATTCCGGGGCCAATTGTGGTTGACAAAGTATTTTGTTTGATGGTGTTTGTTTTGACATTTATTACCTTCGATGCCTTTAATGGGCCTAATACTGCCTAGTGGACTCATAACTGGTTAAATATCGCAATGCTGTAATGTTGCTGCATAGAAATCCGTGTGGAAGAAAAGTTTGAGAGATTTAAATCTGCCATGAGCAGAGTAAGCATATCCCCCAAGGGCGATAACTCTGAGTCACATTCTGTTACGAAATATTAACACCTGCCGTTTGAAAGGGCCATATGGTGAATGATGTCATAGTAGGTCTCAGAGCCCCAGCTGATGTCATCAGACAAACACATTTCTAGAACGCTTACAGCTGGTGATTCCAGGACTGGGCAAAGGACCGTTTTTTCTCACCATTATAGGGACCCTGTACAAGCACATCAAACAAGCATTTCCAATGCAGTGGGTCTCATGTTTGGACGAGTTACAGCTATTGGCCTTGTAAATTCCTACCTGGACTTTTCTTGTGACATAAAATGAAAAGTAAAACAGTTGTCATAAGCGAGCCGATTCAAAGCACCGTGGCCGCCATGAGCATGAGCGCGAAGGAGAGACACAAAACGAAAAAGAAGTTTGCTTGCAGTCAAACGTATCGCCAAACGTGCAATTATCCATGTAAAAGGGTCGATGGCCAAGGCGGTAACAAAACCGCCCCAAGGAGGGACAAACTTAAAGCATTTACCAATGCTAACAAAGGATTTTTGTAAGGCAAGCCAATGAACGAGTGATAGTGATGGGCGTGCGGAGGGCATGGTTAAAAGCCCACCGATAGATTACAACAGGCCAGAGCGCTTGTGCGCTCGACCTAAAAACCAAGACAGTGAATGCAATCCCTGGGTAACAATTCCTTATCTTCTTCTTTCTCGTCACTGTTTGTTGTTCTCCCTTCAGCTTTTGCATCCACCACCCTCTGTCCCTTATTATTTCTTTCAGACCTCCGTAAGGTCCATCCACAATGCCATGACACAGCTGATAAGATAGCTCAGCTGTTTAAATGCTTGCTACTGAATTTTTATCCTGAAGAGCTGACTGCACCTTTCCTTTTTTTTTTAAGTGAATGAAATGAAGACCACCAAGCTGAGTAACAGTTAACACCTGCCACTTACAGTTAAATGCTCAAACGAGTTATATATTTAGGTATGATATTTCAGACGAGAAAGGCATTTCTACAAGAAATTTATTTTTGCTAGGCTAAGCTCTGTGTTAATAACAGCAGCCACACTACAGTTTACACAGCGCTTAGAGCCACAGACTTGCAAGCCTCTGAGCCAAACTCAATGGTATGACTTTTTGTCTTAATTTATGGGAAGAAAAATGTTACACCTTTTGATTAGTCCATTGTGTGTTAAGCATTGTTATACGGTTCCTAAAAATATAGCAGGACTGTATATTAGGGCAACACAGACTTCATAATATAAAGGCTTAGTCCACATATATCATCAGTAAGTGTTGGTGTGTTTCTACTAGCTCAAAGTACCACATCTAACCCATAAACTGGCCAAGGTATGAGATGTTGTTGGCAACCTTGAACATGGCTGCCTGATTCCCAAGGAATCTGTGGAAACAGATCGAACCCTTTCATTTGGTCACTCTTGCATGCCCAAGGTAAACACAAGAAAAATACCAAAAATGCATTTTCAAAACATGTATTGAAATTATCATATTCTTGCAATCAATCAATCAGGATTCTGATAAAACGCAACTACTCACTCGTAAGGGTCTCAAGGCACTGGGGGGGGGGTCTGAGGTTTAGTTGAAGAGCCAGGTCTTGAGTTCCTTCCTGATTTGCGGCAGCAGTGGTGAGTGCCTGAGGTGCAGAGGCAGGGAGTTTCAGGTCTTCGCAGCGAGGTAGGAGAAGGATCTTCCTCCAGCCGTGGTCTTTCAGCTCCATGGGATGGTGGCCTGGGCCAGTTGAGTGAAGCTGAGATGCCTGGTGGGAGTATAGAAGGAGAGGTGGTGGTTGAGGTGTGCAGGTCCAGCGTTGTGGAGGGCTTTGTAGACTTGCATGAGGAGCTTGAAGGTAATTCTTTTCCTAAAAGGTAGCCAGTGAAGGTCTCTCAGGTGGCCCGTGATGTGGCTGCGGCATGGGATGTTAGGGATAAGTCTGGCGGAGGCATTCTGGATGTTCTGCAGTTTCTTTAGGAGTTTCTGGGTGGTGGCAGCACAGAGTTCGTTAGCCGTAGTCAAGTCTGCTGCTGACAAGTGCATGGGTGACCATTTTCCTGGTTACGGTGGGGATCGGTACGAAGCATGCACAGCATGCGGAAGCAGGTGGATGAAAGGGCGCAGACTTGGTGGTTCATTGAGAGCGAGGAGTCCAGTATGATCCTGAGGTTTTGTGTGTGGTCCGTGGTGTGTGGGGGGAGGCGAGGTTCTAAGCGCTGCGGGCCACCAGGACTCATCCCAGGTGGAGGCGGTGGAGCCCAGGATGACGACTTCAGACTCGTTTTAGTTAAGTTTGAGGCAACTGTCCTTCATCCAGGTGGCGACTGCCTTCATCCCATTGTGGAAGTTGCTATAGGCGGCTGCAGGTTTGTCTGAGAGGGAGAGAATCTGCTGGGTGTCGTCTGCATAGGAGATGATGTTGAGTCCGTGGCTTTTGACGATGGCTGCAAACGGGGCCATGTAGATGTTGAAGAGGATGGGACTTAGGAAGGATCCCTGAGGCACTCCACAGCTGATCTCTGTGGGTTTTGAGTTGAACGGTGGAAGTCTGACTCTGTGTTCAGCCGGTGAGAAAGGATCGGATCCATTCTAGGAATGCCGGAATCCTGCGTGTGGTGAGAGATGGTATATAAGGCGGCTGAAAGGTCCAGGAAGATGAGGGCAGCAGTTTCGCCTCGGTCGAGGAGGGTGTGGATGTCCTCTGTAGCGGTGAAGAGAGCGGCCTCTGTGCTGTGATTGCGTGTGAAGCCCGATTGGGAGAGGTCTAGGGTCTGGTTCATTTTGATGAACTCAGAGAGTTGGGTGATGACAGCTTTCTCAATGACTTTGGCCGGGAAGGGGAGCAGCGAGATGGGTCTGTAGTTCATGAGGTCCATCGGGTTGGCATAGGGTTTCTTAAGCAAGGGGTTGATCTCTGCATGCTTCCAGTCTTCCGGGAAGGTGGCAGACTCGATGGAGAAGTTGATGGTGCAGCAGTGTTTGGGTGCGATGGCAGTGCCGGCTCTGTTGAAGATGTGATGAGGACAGGGATCTGAGGGGGCTCTGGAGTGGATTCTCTTCGTGATCCTGAGGGTGCCATCAGAGGTGGGTGGCCCAGTTGGGCAAAGCTGGGGTCTGGAGCAATTGGGTGCGGTGGTTGCGGGCGGGGTTGGGGGGGGGGGTCTTGGGTAGCAAAGCTGTCGTAGATCTCCTTGATCTTGCGGTTGAAGAAGGTGGCAAGGCTGTCACAGAGGTTTTGAGAGGGGGGAATGTCTGCTGTCTCTGTATTGTGTTGGTTTTTGCAAAGAAAGCATGAGCTGCGATTTTGACAAAAATTAGACAAGTTACTGTAATCAGCATTATTAAAATAGTAAACAATATGAACAATTCAACTGTGTTCATAGTGTGAGTACATGAGTTGAGATAGTGTAAACCCCCATACCTTGGTCTTGGGTGTCAGGAAGCCAGTCTAGGTGTACAAATGATCTTTCTTAGCAGGATGGAGGTTGGAGTCAGCAGTGCTGCATCTCAGTCACAGTGGTTCTGTGACAGTTCCAGCATGAAAGTGCTCTTCTCACTGAGCTTTAGTACGAAAGCTGTTTGTATAGTGAAGTACTGTTCTTATCAGACTGAGGTGCAGAGCAGCTCCTGAGGTCTTAAGAGTCTTCTAACAAGTACAGAAAGAAAAACAATGGCATCATGTTCTATACGTACGGCTCTGGAACTACCTGTACAGACTACAGTGCATCAGTACCTATCAGAGGTGCACATACAGCACATTCATGTGTTAGCAGGAAAGTGTGGAAGAAGTCGGCATAAAAAAGAGATGTCAACCTAAAGAGTTGAATCTAAAATGGAGACAACGCGGGCCATGCAACAGTTACTTTCTTGAACCATAACGCTACACATGGCAAAGAGAACCAAGGTCCACAGCAAAATATCAACTTGGAATAAAACAGCTTTCATCATGAGAGTTAAGGTTGGTTTGATAATTCAAGGTGATGTGCTGTTGGCAACCTTTTAAGCCTGGATAAGATTTGTGTAGTCCGGAAGTGGACATAAATTGTTATTCCACAATTTACGTGCCAAAAGAGCAAACAAACTAAAATAGGATGAAGCAAAGTAAGGTCTTGTAATAAAAGAAATAAAGGGGAAGAATAAGGAGTTGAAAGAACATAAATAAGGTGCAGCCAGTAAGTGTACTCATTTAAACAGAAGATAACAGAAATAAAACCTAAATTGAAAAAGCACAGGTAGCTAATGAAGTTGAGCAAGGAAAAAGTAATGCCTCCGCAATGTGGAAGACACAAAGTCAAGGGGTCTGAATAATTTGGAGTAAAACAGTTAAATATTTTGGAGAAGAAAGCAGAGAGAACAATAGTGATTAAAATGAGACAGAACAAGAGTTTTAAGAGGATGGTTAAAAGATGTGAAAAAAGAAGCAATTGGAATTTACTGATATTACGTAGATGTTATTTGGGGAAGAATGTTGAGAGAACAGTCAAACTCGGATCTACAATTGTGAGCTGGTGTGTTAAGACAGTTGAGAGGAAGGAAAAAAATAGCATGACATGGAGGGACACATGATGCAGCTGGGGCAAAATACTTTTTGTTTTCTTTGAGGGGTGACGTTTAAGAAATGCAGTGGGCATCCAGGCCTCAGTAGCAGAGGAACAGCCTGAGACTTCAGCAGGAAGTTCAGTAAAAGAAGAAGAAATTGTAAATACAATGTGGGAGCCACCTTCATAAAAGTGAAACTGCAACCCAGAAGAGGAAAAAATGTGTTAGCCCTTCCCCGGTTTCCTCCTATGGTGCTTTGCAGATCAGCTCAGATCATTGCTATCTGCAGGACCACTCCACACCCCACTGCATCAAAAGGAGGAACTCCTTTGTGGATTCTGCCCAAATTGAATAGTAACCTTTCTAGGTGAGCATTTCGATTCATGGGTATTACTAGCTTTAAAGAGTAGAGACTCCAAAAGTATATTCATGTTCTTAAATAAATTAAAATGCATTTTTTTTAGCTAACAATGCTTCCATTTGGGAATGGAAATTAATGTTTAAAGATCATTTTACTCCAATTTCCTATAGTTAGTTGATTTGCAGTCAAAATGTCCCGTGCCCTTAGTTATAAAGTGCCGTGAGACTGCTGTTTATAGGTGTATTATCACATAAATTTCAGTCTTCCCTAGATACCTTCCCCACCCACAAGCATGTCGCAATTTTGCACTTTGAACATACAGTGAAATTCAGGTCTATTGCATGGTTTAAAGCTAGAAAAAAGTGATTTATTCCCATCAAAGGTTTGTCTTGCAACACAATTAAGCATGCTTCGATTGTGATAAAGCATGTGCATGATGTCAAGCACGACAGATTAATCAACAATTTATGTATCAAATGACAGGAGACTGCTCAAGATCAACGATCATTGTATAATCCCTCCCTCCAGTTGCCTTCATGTGGCATTGGCTTACATGAATCCTTAATGGTTGGGTTGGAGTGTATCCAAATTCTGCACAACAAATTTTCTTCATCAGAAGGATCTATTTTGCTCCAACGAGCAAATGCTGATGTCAGTGAAAGCTGTTAGTTTCGAAGCACAGATCGCTTTTTGAAAGCAGCAGAGTAGATAGGAAGGAATCAAACTGGCTGTCACTCACCCTGACAGTTTAATTTACAAAAACATTTGCGGTATCAATGGGATGTATTATGAAGCTCGAGTATCTCTCCCATCTGCCTTTCCGCTCGAAACACAAATGCGGTCTCTTCTCTTTCAAAGCAGATTCAGGAATACCTGACCCTCGACACCAATGCGTGTTCCTTTATGGTTATATTGGGTGCTCGTTATACACATGTCCTAGTAACTTTATGGAAAGCTGCGGGTTTTATTTTTATTTTTATTGTAGCACTGCAGTCCACTTCTGGCATTTAACCTCAGCAGATCCAACCTGTGTCTAATCCAAATTGAAGACCTTCCAGCTCACCCCCAGCCACTATATGTCACACAATATCAGCTCCGTTCACGCGGTCACCCAGTGAGAAGCTGACATCACACAGTATGCCCACAATTAACTCAAACCTCTGACGAGAGCAGGTCTCCAGCTGATTGGTTGGAGGCTCTACGCAGCTGATATTCATTACGAGGTGTGAAACCTCCCCAGAACATCAGCAACAGCCTCATTAGAGTCGAGCCTGCATAGCATGCGCTTGCGAGACGCTGTAGTAGTTAGAAAAGGGCTCGGAGCCCCGCCCATGTCACGTCAGTGTCTTTCATTGGTTCGTGGGCTTGCCTTTTAAAATCTTCTTGCTTTCAGTAGTGGAAGGCATGCATACGTCATGCCTTTTTTTCGGTGGTTAGCCCTCCTCGAGCGCAGCGACCAAGTACTGAAAACATATGAGGCTCGCTGTTTTCCGTCCGGTTTGTGGACTACTTTTTCTCTTTTTTTCGCAGCGCGATCTCGCTTGTTTAGCAGCGTGATCGCGCTTGTTTTTTTTCCATTTAATGAGGCAAGAAAGGTCCGGTTGGGAGTTTACAACTGATAATAGCTCTAACTCAGAGAAATGTGAGACCCGTTGCACTGCAAATGCTTGGATCTTTTTGTTTGTCCCGGGCACAGCTTGAAGCTCTTTAAACTCACTGCCTCCCCTTTCCACAAAGACCCGCCTCCTTCCTCACACACTGAAAATTTTTCATAAGTTGGCAAGTCTGGAATTGATTTTTGTTCTTTTGTATCGCTCCGTTGTGATTAATGGTCTGTCACTGCCGCACATTAAGGCCATCGGAGGCCAGTTCAATGTGTGGCTCTATGGTTTCACATTTTCAATACTAAACCGACGTTTGATACTGACCATCTTTCTTTTCAGGCCAGTATTTGGTTTTGCCTGGTAAATATTGAACAGATGTTTACAGCAGGCATTTATCTCTCTGCCTTGAAATATCTTAATTTTTATGTGCCACAAGCACGTGTGGGGCTTTCTTGTACAGGCAAGTGTCTCTTTCGAGATGTAAACTGTTGGGTTATCATACATCAGGGGACCAGATGGGTCCATGTTACTGGGACACCAGACAGAACAGAATGCCTTGTAACTCTATTATCAGTGAAGGCTGATGTGTGTGGTGTATGTTTTAATTTTTTTAAAAATTTATTTGTGTGTTTACAGGTATAAGCGATAGTTTTGAGTAACCAATCAATTTTTTGATTTTGGAATACTGGGACACCACTTTTACATTCCTGGACTGATTTTGCTTTTACATATTGATGAGAAATGTTCTGGTCTTTTTGACTCAATTAAAATTAACCAGAGTCCCAGAATGGCCTGAGATATGTTTCATCAAAATCCAGACCTGGAGAAGCTGTGCCCCAGTGACACGGAATCCCCTTGTCACCCTACTCATACGAAAGTTCACGCTGTATGTTCTGAGCACCCATAGTTCTTACTTTAGACTTCCCTCCTATCATTTGCTACATTTTCTTTTCCTGGTCACTTTTGTGCACCCACTTTAAAGCTTATCACCTCTTCTCTCCTTTAATTCCAACTCCTTGTCATGCCATACCCTGGTGGCACGCTGCTGATTTGGAGTGTGTAATGTTTGTATCCGGTTGTAGATTTGTTGCTACTGCGTACGGTGCATTAAGTGAACATGATCATGAGTTACTACGGATTTTACTAAACCACTTGCTAATCCAATACATTTCTTGGCACTGGTGCGTGACTAAGGAACACATTAATAAATTAATAAACTGTATGAGGCTTTTGTGTTATTTACAACATACCATACAGCAGATCTCGGCACTTATCCATGTGAGTCTTCAGACATGAACAATTCTTTCCCTGGGAAAGTCGCTGCACCTAAGAGGCCGGTTTGAAGAACCCTGCACAGCTGATGGTTTTCTGGACATAGTATTTCCAGTTTTATTCACTTTTCTCAATAATTGCATGACCCCATAACATGGTTTGAGAGGCCTAACCATGTGTGAGTTTCTGTAGAAATTGAAAGCCAGTGCTTAAATTGTGTAAAGTTGCAAGCCGTACACCAACTGCTAGGCGAGGGCCCTGAATGGAAGCAGAGATTACTTTCGATTACCTGGACAAACTATTTTGATGGAAAGGCGCACACAAAAATTCAGTCGGTCAGACACTAGAAACATCTGAGAGCAAATTTAGCCCATAAGCTTAGTTTGTGATTCTCTCACCCCTGCGGTTAGTAAATTCGTGCTAGAAGCCACATTGGGTTTTTGTAGATCAGATTGTTCCAAATTTGGGTTGCACCAATAGGGAATATTTGATCTGTGATCTTTAGTGTGAGACAGCAAAAAATCTTCAGAAAGATGGACTTGGCTGTTTATTCAAAAAATTGTATTATGCATAGAGCCACTTATGGATTGTCCCAGCATTCATTTTGAAACGTGTTTATATCGACCTCTGCATTAGTCTTCTGCTAATCTGTTCAATATACTGATCTTTTCTAAAGTTTTGAGGGGCGGTGCTACTTTTACTCAAGCGTTCTTCCTGTGAAACGAAGGTCAGTTGCCTAAGTGAGTCCAGACAAGCCTTACAAACGTGGCTGTTTTGTCAAATATTTTAGCTTCTTTTGCACATCTGAGGACTTCCGACAGTAGCATCTTCTAGATTTTACGGTTGTTCAGCGTGGCAGTGTCCTAGTGCCATGAAACCCTTTGTAAACGATTTAAACATAGCATAACAATGAATACTTGCTGTGATTTAATATTGATGAATATGTCAATCACAAATCCATCCTGATTGCTTATTTACTTCTTCACAAACCTTATACTATATGTGGAGACCCCGGTAACCATTCTGCTTATCATCCAGTGCAGTGTCGTTTTAAGACATTTTGGGGCCTTGGGTCAAACACATTTTGGAGCCATCATTCAGAACAACATTGAATTTTGTTGCCTATTTTCTGCAAATTGAAGTCTGCATGAAGGAAGCAATATAGAAAAAATGACAAAGGTGAGATCGTGTGATAGAAAGATCACATCACCGATTGACCCCCTTGAAAGGCGGGTGCCCTGGGCAATTTTCCACCTTGCCCATGCCTTGAAACGTCTCTGGTTCAGTGGATATCCCTTGCGCCAGTCGTTGTCCTCTTCCTTATTTTCTACCGCTTCCTGCCTCCAACACCTGCGATGCTGCGCTTCCGGTGTCTGAAGTCCATTCACCTTCGACTGCTGGGCTGATCTCCACAAGATGCCTTTCTGTTGACATCTCTCTCTTCCCTTCTGAAGTAATGGTGTCAGGCACTGGCTCCGATGTCATGATCTGGGACACCTGGTGCTTTGCCTCCGTGCAGGTTTTGTGATTCATGAAGAAAGACATCTTATTTTGCTTCCTATCATTTATCACTGTCCCATGGTAGTATAGGCGTTGACAGTTTTGTCATATCATTTCATCAGGTTGACATGTCGGTTTATGGGCGCTGTCTTTCCCGTTATAAAGCACACTGATATCCTAAGGCGGCTTCACGTATTTTGCTGTTACTTGGTGCCATGTGCATGAAATCTAGCTCCTTCATTCTATGCATATGAGAATTTGATTGGAGGATTTCTGTTTTGCATATGGTGGTAATGAAGTGACTGCCCCCTGGACTCCCGCCTTCCAGATCTGTGGGTGGTGGGAGCTTTGACAGGCGAAGGCTGTCTGAAATCCTACAAGGTGAGTCCTGACTCACCGCTGAGTCATAGCATCCAGCGCAGAGGGGACGCGAACACCCTTGGGTGCAAAGGCCATCCCACAGATTTCATGGCCATTAGCATATGTAGGGAAAGTGTATTCAGACATAGGTCTTGTTTCTTCTCTGCTGCCATTACCCTGAATACATGACATTTGAGAAATAATTGTTCCCTTTGATTAGACGGCGAGCTTTAGAGCCCACGGGCAACTCGTGTAGAGGATGATTCACAGGCTTTGGGTTCTGAAGATGAAACAATCAGTGTCTCTTGTCTTTCTCGTAGGGGACGAGGCATCTCATCATAAAACCTTAATGCGACTTTCTAGAACGATTTGCCAATTTGCATTCCTAGGAGCAGGGCAGTGTACCACAAGCCGGATTTAAGGTATTAGGTGGAAATGAAAAATATGCAGATTCTAATTGCCACAGCAGATCAACACAGGAGTGTGAATAACAGCTGGTCTGTAACACAGAAGACATGCACAGGGGCACTATATGTGCGAACTATCTTAATTTGCGGTGCTTGTGTGGATGAAGTGGGGTAGCTTCTGAAATGTATCAGCCACAAAGCACCACCAGAGTAATTGCTTAAATGCCAACGAGGGAGATTAACTCAAGCCCTCCACCAAACACTTTTTATTTGTTCCCTGTGTGATGGGCATGCCTGGATGCCTGCCCAGCTCCTTGGTATGCCATAGGATTCAAGCTGTACCTCACTGACTAGGCCAAACAAGTCAGAAACTGACCTGGGGTTGATCTGATTTCTGTTTAGACAAGAGGTAGTGTGGTAGTTCCCGCTTCACTGTTCCTACTGGAGCAGGGCCAAAGGTGATTTGCAAAAGGTTGACCCTTATCTGGAGAGTCACAGTGGGCAAAACAACAATGGATTGGGGTTCACCTTATAATAATTACTATGGTGTGCCCATATCTTGTGTTCGCTGTGCCATTCATTTTAAGCTGCCCCTCAATGATGAGGCTAGTCAAGGCTGAAACCAGCCTGAGATTGGTTTATTGCCCTTTCATTTTTTTGTTTTTCTTAGTCTCTTCATTAGCTGCCAGTTCCTGATTGGTAACATTGGTATTTACTCTAACGGGACAGAGTTTCCTCCCACACAACCTAATTGAATTCTTGCAGTTGTGACTTATTATTTGATTTATTTTTAAATACCAGAAACTGCCTTTCGACCTCCTTGGGACACTTGGTGGGGGTACTGAAGACTGGCATCCGATTAGCAGAAAGAGTGTAAGCAGAGAGTAGAAGGGGCATGACTTAGTGATTGGGGTCTGGGTGATCACAAAAGTGTTACATACTGCTTAGAGCATAACCAGGTGCAAAGAAGTGTGGGACTCGACTAAATCAGTCGCTAGGAATTTATCAGGAAGGAGGAGCTCGGAATGGTGAAGCCCTTTGCATTCTAGAGTTCTGGTCTGCACGCTGTTAGAAAGTAAGGTCAGGTGTTCTGACATTAAGCATTTGTAATATTGCTATAAGTGGATCTCTTCAGAGAGGCATCTTGGCATGTGGCTTTGTAGCACGTTGAGGCCAGGCAAATACAGAGGGTCTTGAAATTAGATCTTTTGCAACTCAAGACAACATAAGTCTTGTAATAAGGTTGATATAATATTGGGAATGGTGAGTTATGCTCTACATCTTTATGAAGCCATGTTCTAGTACTTCTTGCACTATTTTACTACCACCCTTCATTTGATACAGTTTTGTTTACTTCACTATAATCTTCTGGGCTGTTCCACCTCAGATTTCTCGTTGCACTGGTGGTGTGGATTGGTCACGGGATTAAAATGTATAACAGGCATTTTCAATGCAACGGGTCTCGCATTTGTTCGAGTTAGAGCTATTAGCATTGTAAAACGCGATCGCGCTATGTAAAATGCAGCGCGATCGCACTGCTTGGAAACTAAACAGATAAAGTAGTCTGTACTCCAGGCTGAAAACATCGAGCCTCGTATGTTTTTGGTACTTTACCGGTGTGCGTTTGAAATCGCAATGTTATTTTTGATCACTGTTAGAGCTGCTTGAATTATACCAACCTTGTCATAACAATATAAGTTGTATTGGAATAATCTTTTTGTGTTAGAGTTTTTGTATTTTGTTTGGCGTCATTAAAGAAAAGAAAACATGCTGATTCAACAAAATCAACTTATGTTAAGTTCACAAACTTCAGTTAGGGTGCTAAATTTGAATTTGGTTGAGATGATTTTAGGGTTGTAACTGGCATTGCACCTAATCGGGTGAGAAGAAATTAAATTTTTCATTCTTCTGCGATTATGAGGGTTGAAAACCAACAGTCATGGTTCACAGACATCGTACAGCAAACATTCTTAGTGGAACCTGTGTGTGGGCGCCAGATCAACAGCCTCTCTTTTAAAAGAGCAATGCAGCATATTCTGCAGTCAAATGAGTCTGTCTGACAGAGTTTAAAAAATGAGCAGAACATTATACATGTGAAGGATGTTAAAATAATTGTTGAGTCTGTGACCTAGAATTAAGAAGGGAAGCCGTCTCTTCAGATAGCGGATGAGCTAGTTATTGAGGGAGACGTGTTGCTGGTGGGTGGAAAGCAAGGACAATTTGGAACAATAAAGCATAGTTTCCATGTGGTTCAGTAAAGGTGTGCTAAGATGGCATATTTCGAGTCCTCGTCTTGATAAGTAAGCTTAGAGGTTGATATTAGAATGTAATGCTTGTGTAGCAAGGAATGTTGATTAAGAATTGGAGTGTGCACTGATGGTTTTAGCATGATAGCTTGAAAGAAGGTTGTGTTTAACATTACTTGCCCATTTTGAAGTAGATTCAAGAGGTACAGCAATAAGGCTTATTGTACCATTGTCTTCTACCACCCGCAAAGTGATAGACAAGTAGAAAAGTTCAACATGGTCTTAGTCTATTCACATGGCTCTAACTAGTAGGATGTCAAGGTTACTGAATGGTCAAGACAAGATTTTGGTGTATGGTGGCACATCTTATTTGGTTTCAGGTGGAAGGCTTCTAAGTTGTGGATATAGAAAATACTGTTACAGGAGTGTGTCATTGGTGTTTGAATTAAAGTCATGGGTGTGTTGATGTGGGAAAGATTTACACGACAGCGCAGGATGCCTAAAACTAGCACAGAGACTAACCTCTTTTAGTGTCAAAAGTAACACACTTAAGTTCAGAAAAACAAGGGTGCTTGTAAGAGCTCTAGTCTGGTTTTACTAGCAGTGTGCTAGATTATAAAACTATCTGATTGGATGGTGCTGGTCTTGAAAGCTTATATTAATGAAATTAACTTGTGTTTTTATACAAAGCTCTTCATGCCACACTTATGCCATTTCTAAGGCCCTCATTATGAGCAGCCAGATTGCTTCCAATATGGGTTGTAACTTGATACAGCTGATATCGGAATTATGTTTTTTTTGGTGCTTATTACATCTGTTACATGCTGGGTGCGATAAAAACATGTCTCCATATAATATTTGGTAGGTCAAATCTGCCGATATTTATTGGGAAAAAATGCCTGTTATATATTGGAACATGCTGAACTTGGGACACTAAGCATCAAAATCAGCATCTTTTGTGCCATTTTATGGGCAAAACTTGTAATTTGCGATAATTATTATTCGTGGAAAGTTCTGAAATCCTTGTTTTTATTGTGTGCTGTAGTTATCTCACATAAAGACAGATTATTCTTAGTGAGGTCCTAAACACTGAAAATAGCATATATTACTATTTCCCCAAACAGTGGTACTCAGTTTATTGACCTTGTAAGAATGGAAGGTTGAGTCTGACTTGCTGTGACTCAAACACATGGCCTCCAGTTTCCTGCATTTGTCAGCAGTAAATGTTTAGCTTACTGAGCCATCTTCCCAGCAATAAAAAATGATAGATGTGGTGGCCAAAAAGAATATTGTGACCCTTGTGTCACCATTTATTTTTCATTTTTAGCAGTTTCAGCCAGTGGTTAATTTGAGTTGGAGGTTGCAGGTGAGGCATTCCAGCACTCATTTTTGGGGACCAGGACTTACTTTCATCATCAGACTTTAATCTAGAAGATAAAAGGGAAAAGCAGAAAATGAGAAGAGAAAGATGGAAAAAGACTTGCAAAGGCAGGAAGCAGGTATGAATAAAAGCTACAAGAATGAGGTAAAGGGACAGGAACTGTCTGTCGTGGATGAAAGAGGCATGAGGTGGAATCAAGACCAAGTAGCCTTGGTATTCAGCAACCACAACTTTCGGCAGCACAGTCTGAGGGCTTCAGAGAAAATCTTTAGGCACCCGCCCTTATTATTTTACAAATTAAGCACTTGCAATACATCTTCTTCCTCAGCCTCTCATACTATGGCTTTTCAGACTACCGTCAAAGCTTATCTATCTGATGAGCAGAAGCAGCGACCATTGCTGATGTGCACAGGGCTCCTGAGGCTAATGCAGGGCAGGCCCTAATTAAGATTGATAGGGACAGCACCCTGGGTGGAAAGAAAATGTAGTGTTGATTGTGGGTGTGGGGGTCAATGCGGTGTGATGGCAGGGGGTGTCAAGAAGATGGAATAGGGCAGGGGGTGATTGGGTGCTAACAGTTACGCTGAGGTATATTTTAGCTATAGTTTTATTCACGTTTTTTTAGCAAACTAGGCCTGCCGCTGTGCACTTTAACCTAGATAAATTTTACTTATCTTTGTTATATTATTTTCACATTAGCCACATTTGCGGTCTTGTTTTATTTTCTATATCTAGCTGTTCTTCGCCTAGGTCAACACTGCGTTCTTAAGACATTTCTTTCACTCTGTGCTCTTCTAAAGGCTGCAGTAAGATAGGTTGCCGGCAAAAGTGGTATGCTTTGTCTCCAATGTTCACAGAAACAAACATACGCTTACGTGGGGATCCTTTCTTGGAACATCAGATGTTTTATTATAAAAACACTACTTTGACCCATGTACGGTAGAGGGAGATTCTAGCCAGATGACCATGACTGGGTGCTGATTGCCTTGCTACAGCTGCCTATGTAGACTACAGGCCTCATGCTCAGGTATGAGGAATGATGTCTTCCCAAGGGGACCTGAAAGGCAGAATTTGAGCTTAACATGCTTTGTTCTAACATAGCTTAGGTAGGAACTATCCCTACAAACCTTAGTGACAGTATGGAAGCGTTATTCTTGTGTTTTACTCTCCTTGTCACAATTTTAAGCTTATTGTGCTTCATCGTCCTAGTTATTGCAATACATGCTTTATTATCGAAAATGCAGTTACTTCAATAAAACCTTATTGTACTTTACTCTGCCTCTGATTGTCCTTGCATATGTGAGACTAATGTACCTGAGAGAAACGGATGAGATCTGAGTGACCCAGATTCCCTTGAGGAGTCATTTATGTAATGCCCCAAACATCCCTGCTCTTGGGTGGAGATGTGGCGTTGCTAGTTAGCCGGAATAAACCCGGATTAGGCCGACAGGTGCCACATGGAGCGGGATCAGACCCAGTCCCCCACAGTACAGGTGATTCTGCCTCCCGAATCCAGTAGTCTCATTAGAATAATGAGAACCTACACGACAAAAGCTGACTGCAAACTCTTTGACGGGACCGACTGAGACCACGTGGGATGGAGGAGCTGTTGTTTGCATACCATTTAACCTATCAGCTCCCTGCTGCACCCCTCAGAATATTGGCACCTTGAGCCCAGCTCATCCATGCCAAAGCCCAGCCCTGGGCTGACGCCATAACCCCTGTAGCACTGATTCCCATGGTTCATGCTCCTGTTGTTGGACAACAGAGCACAGAGACTGAATGTGAATATGACATGGGAACAAAGCACGAGTTGCACCATTAACGATTGTGAAACATTCAAGTCACACTAAGCATACATGGGTGACTCGTAAAGGATGCATATTGATTTTGTCACAGAGTTGGCTTTGGTGCATAACATTTTAGAAATGATAACTCAGTGGGCCGTAAGTCTGGAAGCATCATTCAAATTAAGAGCACAGACTTGTTTTTGTTAGCATTCCATATATATTTGTTAGTATTTTTCCTTCTGGCATTTTAAGGACTAGCGGTGTCCAACATATGCATTGTGGATCGGGGTCCATGCCTTATTTTATTTTAAAAAGTTCCATTTCAAATCATTGTATGTTGAGCAATCCTTCTCTTTTTTGGACCCGCATTGGACACGCAACATGCAAATACATAAGGGAAGTGACTGTGGAACTTTGATGCCGCAGACAGCTGCTCTCAGGCAGTCCCTCTTTGACTTTATAGTTTACAAATATAAGGCAGAGAGTTACACAATTCGGTACTAAATTGGCTGCCTTAAATTGTGATTTATGTTGGTTTCATTTATCTTTTTTTGTCTTCAGTTTTTAGTGCTGTGATGCCCTAGTAAAGTGGCGTATG
This sequence comes from Pleurodeles waltl, assembly GCF_031143425.1. Taxonomy (NCBI): domain Eukaryota; kingdom Metazoa; phylum Chordata; class Amphibia; order Caudata; family Salamandridae; genus Pleurodeles; species Pleurodeles waltl. Next base: position 1,068,180,187 of record NC_090439.1, on the reverse strand, counting down.
CAAAGCACCTGCATCGTAGTAGCGCTGTATTTAAATTACGACTAAGAGTTTGGGAGACGTGGGACCGTCTGAGTTGCTGTCCCTCTTGCCCTCTTTAGAATGCGTAGAGGCCCTGTACTCTCCGAACAGGGCACGTGGGACATCTGCGACGGCAGAATCTAAACAGGGCCCCAGGACGTTTACCTTAGTGCAGTGGTCTTCAAACTTTTTGATGCCAGGACCCCCTCTTAAAAAATGTTAGGTGTAAGGACCCCCTTCTGATAAACATTTCTAGAGCCAGGTACGCCTCATCACAATAATAAAAGTCACCATTTCCCACAGCAAATCATTTTTACTGTGAGGAAATAATATTAAACAGTGTTTAGCAAACCAAAGGTCAGTGAGTGTGGGGGCCTGGTCAAGGGTATGGCTAAAAACAAAGGTCATAATTTATGAGGAATTGACGTGGGGCAGTGCTGCAAGTCTTCTTGTTTTACTGCCCTACGCCAATACAAAAGGGCAAGAATGGACCGTGTTTATGAAATACAGTACATTTCTGTCCTTTCCCTCTGCACTGGTGCACAATTGTTGCTTAGTGCCAACATAGGCAGGATTGTATTTGTGCAGGAAGGTGCACCTTCTGGCACAAAAACAATCCAGAGAGGCACTGTACCTCTTTCTATATGTGCAGCAGAATGCAACACACATGGAAAGAGAAAAAAACAAGGAGAAATTAAAACATTTCTCCTCATTATGCCTGCTCTGGGGAGGCGTAAGGTTTTGGCCCTGGTCCAGTTTACATGATTTTGTAAATCTGGGGCAACGTCAAAATCCATGGGTGTTGCATGGGTACAGCCACCACAACGCCCGTGGAACACCTCCTTGACGCAAAGTAAGGCAATGCACCGGCTTGCACTGCTATGCCTTTCTCCATATCTACAAGGCCATTCAAAGCCACTCAGGGGGGCTTTGCATCACCTCTTAGGTATGATTGAGAGGCTTGTGCTGCTGGAGCGTCAAAAAAGTGATGCTTCAGCAGTGTAAGCCTCTCATAAATAAACCCAAAATATTCTCTACGTTTTTTTAAAGTCTTTCACCGTCAGGTAGTTACACATAAAATAACAGCCAGCTTAATTGAAAAATAAATAAAAGAAAGTTGTTACTCACTGGGAAATGCACTGTAGTGCATTACGAAACCTCTATTAGTTAGTGCACTGCAGAGGTATGTGTGTAACCAGAGAGCAACAGAACTAAATCTTGGTTAGTGCAGTTAAGAAAAGTGACTTGTGTATTTTTAGTGCCATGAGGTCACAGCCTGTGACAGAAAACACTGTGAATATGTAAGGCATTATTTTATACTTGCATTTCACACAGTATAAAATAGGCCACTACAAAAAGGTTTAGGATAAAACTGTGGTTCCAAAATGTAGATTTAAGTAATATCAGAGCATATGCAATACCTTTTTTTTTTTTAATAGATGTCCCTTCAACACCTCTAGGTGAAGTAAGCACTGTGGAAATACAATTACAATTAAAAGAACACACTTCACAGCACAGTTAACTCTTTGCATTACCCCTCAAAATTATAAATATTTGTCCTCACAAAGCTTTGAGTGATTCGATCATTTAAAGCTGCTCCCAAGCATCTTTTACATTTGCAGATGTGCTCATAGAGCACATTTGCATTTCATTCAGGAAGCAGACCTCCTTAGCTGTCTGTGCGGCTTTTACAGCAGAGCAGACTCAAATTAAAGTTCAGTTAAGGCATTTTGAGGATCAGTGGGGGAATGCGCAACCCCCTTTCCAGGACTCCACGGCCCCCCTGGGGGTCCCGACCCCCAGACTGAAGACCTCTGCCTTAGTGCCTACAAAGCCGAGCGCGCGACTGGCTGTCCCCCGTCTGCAGCAGCCATAAGAAGACCACTAAATGGAGAGTAAACACACGTGCTCCTTACAAACTGCTACACTGCACATTCCTCGACTGAAGCTGATTACCAGCCGTACAATCAGCACTGTCAGGGCTTCTAAATCTGTGTAGAAGCTTTGGCAATTAACGCCCTTAATTAACGAGAAGATGTTAAAATGAGAGCGGAGGAGGGCGCGTGCGTGAGCTGCCGTTAGAAAGTGAAGGAACAGCTGCTCTTAAAGGAGGTCGCAGGAGCCTTTTCTTGCTCTGGCGGCTGCCAGGAAGCGCTGCACATGCACAGTTACCCATTCATCCTTTCCGGATTCATTTGGTTCCCGTGTCTGTGAAGCCACGTGTGTGTTTCTGTTGAGGGGAGTGGTGAGTGGAGGTGGGCGTTGCAGGGATGGCTTGTTTTCCCGTGGGCCACGGTGCACCCCCCTCTACCGGGTTTCTGGCTTAAGCATCAGTGAGATTCTTGTCAGAGGGTAACGTAGGTCCCTGCGTGCAGCCCCCTTGGACGTCTTCTAGGGGTCACCAGGGGTCGCAGATGTGACCCCTGGCTTCCCCCTTGTGGCCACTGTCACAGCATTTGCAACTCCTGGGCTGAGAGGTGGCAAAATCAGTGCCAGAAACACAGGGGCACCTCGCCCTCATGCGCATGGGTTGGGGCTCCGATCTCCTTGTATTTTGTAATTTTTTAGTATTCTAATCATGAATAACACTGAGGCAGGGGTCTTCAAACTGGGGGGCGGGCCTCCCTAGGGGGGCCTCAAGTGATGCCAAGGGGGGTGCCAAGCTCTGGTCAAAACAATCATTACACAAATAACAGTGTTTTGTTTTAAGTAAAAACATGTTATTGCATTTTTAAAAAGGTAACAGTACTTAACTGCAATATTTAAATACATCTAGACATATTTAAACAGTGCCATCTTTATAAAATAATTGTGAAAAAGTTCTGAAGGGGGACCCCAATGATTTTTATTTTTCAACTGGGGGGGGTGCGGCATTAAAAAGTTTGGAGACCACTGCACTGAGGTATTCACTATTAGTGTAATACAAAAGGTGTACAATTAGCTACAGGTACCCTCCCTGGGAGCTGAGGTAAGAAATAAGGATGCTTTTAAATATATGTTGTGTGCATGCATGCAAGCAAGAGTGTGTTTATGTGGGAAAGAGTGTGCTATGTGTGATTGTGTATTAATTTGTATGCACCAGTGGGTGAGTGAATGTATAGGTCAAATGGGTTGTGGTGTCAGTTCTGCTACCCCTGGCCTTTCAGTGAATTGAAGTTCATGACCGGCCATCTCCCCACACCCCCCAACCATTTAGAGGGCCCCTATTAAGCCAAAAACAATGAATATGTGTGAGATATGGGAGACTATGGGCCCCCATCACATTCTGCGGGGAGAGGGCATCGTTTTTTGTTACACCAACTAATGTACAGAGGAATTACATGAAATTGACAATTTTAGCAGAGGTCTTTTAATTTGTTCTTCACATTTTTATTGAAATGCCTTTGGCAACATTAAACAATAAATTAGAAGACTGGGATGTTGGAAGCTCCATTGAAGACAATTGATTGCAAGAGGCCGATTAATAGCTGTGTAGACTGTCTACACCAGCATTTCATTGCTTGTCGTTCTGATATTCTCTGTTTAATTAAGAACATTCACCATCAGTAAGTGGATTATTCTAAAAGCTTTATAACGTCTGCCTCGGACCTATAAATAATGTAAATAGCCTTTTGGGGCCAGTAGTGTAGCTCTCAGTTACAATGCTATATTATTTGTGCAGTATGATGCTAACAACAAACATTGTGCAGTTTACTGCCAGCAAGTTAAAATATTGCAGACACAATTGTATTTACATGATCGGGCCAGTACAGCTAACCACTTCCAATACTGCAGAAACCAAACTATTTACACCATGCAGCCAATGTCATCAAGTGGCTAACAGAGATTCCTACACATTGTATTGTATTGTAATCGTATTTATATAGCGCTTACTACCCCTGACGAGGCGTCGAATCGCTTTTCGATGAGTAGCACGCTACTCCGGAACCCAACAAGAATTAGTGATGGATTAGTATTGTTCAATAATGAGTACAGTTTTAGTATTATTATGAGTTAATTTGAGCCGCGGATAAGAGAGTTTGTTAGTTAGACTGGAGTAATGGAGGGGTGGAGGAGGAAATAAATCCAGAGGTGTTAATTGGGAGTATATCCTTCATTTACTCAACCCAAAGGCTTGGGATGAGTAAAGGGGGGTGGAGGGGGAAGAGTATGTGGAAGGGTTAGGGAGAGCATAGTAGCAGGGTGAGATGAATGCAGGAGAATTTAGTAGGGTTGTGTGGGAGGTCACAGAGGTAGAGTGAGGTTTGGTGAGTTAGATGTGGAGGGAAGAGCTTAGGCAGAGATATTTAGGAGATGAAAGTGGTAGAAGGGATTTGGGATGAGTCAGAGTGAGAATGGAGGATGGTTTGATAGAGGCATGACATAAGAGTGATGAGTAGATAAGTGTGATAAGATGAGAGCAGGAATTCATAGATATCTAGTATAACAACCCAAAAAAACAAAACAGGAGCCATGCAATGATCCATGAACATGCCAAGCACAGAAACAACATATACACATACACATACATATATATATATATATATATATATATATATATATATATATATATACACACACACACATATGCACATACAATACATAATTAGAATCATGGGTAAAAAATACTTAGACAGGTTTAGAGAGGGTGTGTGTATTTTATTGTTATGACATAGTAGCAATACATATTTTCCAAAGAAACTATAAATAAATAGAAATATACATATAATCTGAAAAAAATATTTATCCACATAGGCATAGTGAGGGTTTAAAAGATTCGCAAGAACAGCAAGATAGCTAGACTTCGGAAGGGGATGTCAAGTGAGACCTTTCACTAGATTTAAGAGCGCTTTACATTGTGACTCAACCTTCTCTCTCACAATGTATAGCACACTTCAGTATTCCTGTTAAGTGCAGTTTCCAGCGACAGAAGATTTTCTGGGAGAGGGACTTGTGACATGCAGATAGGTCATCCTGACATGACAGTATGTGCAAAGAGTATGTTGCATATCAGAAGTGGCATGTCTTTAGGAGTGGAGGGGCCACACCACCCAAAGTTTTTCCCCAACATAAAGAGTGTCTGTCAGGCTGAGGCACTCTTTATGATCAGGTCAGGCAGCCGAGTGCTGTACAGGCACTAAATGCACAGGGGCTAGTGCTGCCTGAGCTGAAATTTGTGTGGCTGAAGATGTCACAGCTCCTGTGGGCGCGGTGTCTTCAGCTTGGCAAAGGGGGGAGTGTCATCAATAGCCTCAGACCTGGGTACTTCTGTTTTAAGCCCTAAACTGCCAATGGCCAAGGCTCTATCATTTAACACTTCGTCCCAGGTTGGTTGGGGTCAGCAACTCTCACTGACCCCACTCCACTCTGTGACCATTTCTGGACTGCTACCTCCTCTCATGGCTAACCTAAGGTTAGCCATAAGAGGAAACTGCTGTCTAAACCCTCCTGCATCCTCCGAGGCTTCCCTCTAGAGAAGCTGCAGAAAGTAAGTGTTAGGTTTTTATTTGATATTTGTTGCATGCATGCAGGGCCGGCTTTAGCGCTGGTGGCACCCTGTGCAACAGTCTTTTTTGGCACCCCACACCCCATGACCACCTCTTCGGATTCACTGACTTCCACCCAGCAAATGGGCCCCTCATCTTTCAATAGCCCCCGTTTCACTTACATTCATTTGTTGTAAAGCGCTTGTAAAGCGCTTGTAAAGGCTGGGTTTACTAATCCACTCAGCTAGCCACAGAAAATATAGTTCTGTTCTTTGCAGCTGGCATATTAAACCTCTGTGCTACCTTATGGCGAGTCAAAGCTGCAGCTAGACCGAACTCCCATCTCTCTCCCTAGCAGGAACATTAATCACAAGAAGTATCTTGACATTTTCATTGATTCCTGAGGGCTGGACAAACAAGGAACTTCTTAGCAGGTGCTTTTAAATCGCACGTTTTGTAAGTTACTGCTAAACACAGCGCCCCCTGAAGTCAGCACCTCCCAATCCAGGTCAGCACCCTGTGGAGCCACACCGCCCGAAGGCCGGCCCTACGTAATTGCCTGCATATACGAATGGATGTGTAGATGTGAGTGGATGTGTGTGTGAGTGTCTGTGGCCTCCCCATGTTCTATTTACCGTCCGCCACTGTGTGCCCCACCCCCATTGCTCAAATCACTGGCTGCCAATACCATTGGATTTGCACTGTTGCCTCTCACCTTACATGATGCCGGTGGCAACTGTTGTCTGCTCAATTAATGATAATAGAAGTCTGACTGGCGGAAATGCTGACAGCGCCATCCGCGGAAACTGCACAGTCAGTTTTGTAGTGGTAAGTCCTCCAGATGTATATATACAACTAATGAAGAGGTATGCCGTCTCTTCTCATTTCTAGTCCAAAGATAACGTCTAGAGATTCCCCTGCATTAAACAGACAAAGTTTGCAAGGCAGTCTAGGTGTAGATGGAACTGATCTGCTCCTAGCATGCTACGAACACAGTTCTGAACCACATTTGTCCACTTTCGCAGTAAAAACAGAAATTTAACCACAAGCCTGAACCTTTTCTATCACTTCTAGTTTTCCTTTTTCAGAAGAGCATACAATGTTCTCTCTCTTACTCAATCACGTTTGATAAGCCTGATGCTTTTGCCTGAAACAGTTTAGTGATGGTCCGATGTCGCTGAGATTGATAGATCACCTGAAGCGAGACCAAACTGCGTTTTTGTTATTTAGACCCCCATCATGTAGGACTACTGTCCTTGTGCCTTTGTGTTGATTCTTTGCAGCTTTTGTAAATCGTGAAAATGAGTTCTGTCCTGGGGAGGACTGATAATATGAGATTCAACTGAAATGTTGCATCAACAGTCTTTGAGAAGAAACTTGGGCGAATGATTTCAGTCTGAGCTTTGTCTGAAGACATCAGAATTATAGGACTTTTTAATTCTGTTGGACATATTAAGATAATGAACATTTTATTTAATAATGTTGTTTTCATTCCGTGGGAGAATATTTTATTGTAAACAAATCTCTGTCACTCACTAATATTGTTCTGTAAATTGTCTACATGACTAGTGTTCAGTTTGGATCTTAAGGAAATGTTACACTAACCATTACTGTATCTATGAGTAATCAGGTGAAATCTCTTTATTATATATGCTGACCTTCATTTTTTACACTGCCTACATAGAATATCCACTAGTCACTTTGTGTTGTTTTTCTGGCCAGTGTTAGTCAGCTTGTCTCCTGTTTTGACTAGCGGCTGCATCTAAGTTAGCAGTTGTTTACTGGCCATGTGTACAACAGTGTGCTATACAAATATCTAGTATTCTGCTAATTAGGTTATAGTTCTTTGCTGGGTTTTTGAAGTTACTATTTTCTTGTTTGATCTGATTCTATTGTACTTTTATGCATTGTCTCATATGTTACCAAGGAAAAATACATGCTACCATATCGATTTTTATTTTATTGAAATATACACGATTTAAGTTCAGATTTCATGAAATACGTAATTGTACTATAAATATATGAACACTATTTTAACCCCATCTTTTTTGCCGTGATCCCTCGCCCCCCTCTCCCCCCCTCCCTTCTGCAGTACTTCACATTTTTGATGTCTGGACCTATGAGATTGTAGTTGGTTTCCCTGAAGGCTGTTAAAATTGTCATGTTAGAAGTACTGGCAAGTCCCTGAAAAGTGCACTATTATTTGGCATAGCTGTGCGGCCTTCAAATCTCATCTGCAAGAAATCTAGAAAAAAGGTATCGCACTTGGCAGCTCATGTGGGTGCAACAGGGTCCAGGTCATTAAAGAAAGTGGAAAACTGTTTTATAATTAAATTGACAGATTTTACACTTTGAGGCATTTTTCACAGCTACAGAAAATTAAAATAAAAAATGGAATCTCAAAGGAGATTTTTTTTCACTTCCATTTAAGGGATCACATGTGCTTGAAAACACATAATTTGTGAACAGACTGAAGAGTTCTGTGTATTATTGTGGCATATTGGTCTAACTATTTTTCTAACTACTGTTAGGAAAATGCTGCAAGCTTAACATTTGCAGCATATGGACATATAAATATATCAGATTCAATTGAAACTTTCTATTTTGAAGATCTGCCCCCTTATATATATTTTATTTATGATATGCCCAGCCCCTTTTCCATGAGTATTAGCCCAGCAGCAAAGGCTTATAGTACAATAAGCTTCTGGACAATTTTTCCCACACCTAATTGACAGCTCCCTCTCAATTAGAGCATTTACACTTTCTTCCTTTAGAAGGAGCCTTCGAGCCACAGCAGAGCTCTTAACAGCACAGGTTGGAAAGTAGATGGATTTGGAAAACATGCGAAATTTCCTTCATTTAAATGGGACAGGAGCCTGGCTACCTTGGACAGAGTTTGGGGAGAGCAGGAAAAGAGGTCGGTGGAAGTATAGGTCTGCCATTTTGGATAGCTTTTGCAGCAAAACAGTTTTGAAACATAAATTGGTTCTCACTGCTGTCAATATTAAGCATACACATTGTGATAACGTAGTTTGATTTACTTAGGGATTGTCTTCAAGTATAGCTGTGTTTGTCTTCTAAAAACTACTACAAGGACAGGTCCCTTTAACAAAATAGGGACTTTCCTGATCCCAGCTAGACCATTTGCCTTATAATTTGATTGAGGACTATCTCCAGCTTTATCCTGAATTTCTGGGACTGGATCCCTACACCAGGTTGTAGGTAAGATAGCCACTTGCTGACCAACAAGGAAAAAGGCATCCAGATTCTGACCACGTGAGACTCCTTACCAGTTGAAACTTCTCTCATGAAGCAGGACAATGCAGAGATTCCTGGAGACATAGAACACTGAGTCAGCCTACAAGAAAATCTGTAAATCACTTGTAACAGAGCATTTTATTGCCTACTGCTCGTCAGACTTCTTCCCTGTACTTGTGAAGTATGAAAGGGATTCTGGACAAAGTATAAGGTGGCTGCTGCAGAGAACTCTCAGAACCTAAGGATAACTGGACATTTTGATTGCTGTGTACCCGAAGCAAAGTTGTAGGAAGCGTCTAAAATTGGAAACCATGTGCTTCTAAGGAACCAGTCCTGAAGAGCTGAAGATTTTTTTTTTGAGCAACCTTTTAGTCAAGAACTTCTGCTACTTCTCTCGAGTCAAATGTCTAAAAACATATTTCTTTAACTTAGTTTGGACACTGTACTTTGTTTATTTTCTTAACTGTATTGCTTTTCTGGTCATTTGTCACATATTTCTCTCCGGAAAGCCTTGCAGCTTGAGCAGGTCACCAAGGGCGAGACAGTTATTTCGCACAGAAACCATGAGTCAGATTGTTTTTGCACTGTGAGACTTTAGTCACAACTCACATCAAGACTATGACATCTTCTCCCCCGCCCTAATGCCTTAAAAGTCATGTTTCCAATAATCACATTTTCTTGTTTGAGTGCTTATAAATGTAACATATTGTGCAAGTAGCACTTACATCTATATAAATAGCAAGCATATGGTATCTCAGAGCATCAAAAAGGTACAGCTCCCAGGGTTGTTCGAACCTCTTCTCCCACACTCCTTGCAATTATCGACCTTGTAGATACAGAATGCTAGGCTGGTGCTTTAAATTATTTGTAGTTATGGGACTAGCTACAAGTTACTCTTCGTCTAGCTTTCCATAATCCCATCGCCCTCAAAACAAATTTCTCCACTTTCTCCTTGGCTGTCAGTACTCTTGGTAAACAAGAGAAATATGGAGAGAAAAGGTCTGGAACATGGGAAACAGGAGATGTGTAGGTAGTGAGGACTATGGTGAACATGATTTAACTTTTGCTGCACGGAAAAGTTCATTTGATACAGTTCAGACTTCTCATGAAGGAGCAGGGCACCAAGGCACACCAGCACAAATGCCCCTCTGTTGAGTAACGTGAACATCTATCTGATGCAATAAAATATTGTCTTTTCAGGTGCATCGCTCTTTTTTACACGGAAGGCAAGGGCCAGTACTGCTCCTTCAGGAGATGTTCAATTCAGGCGTTTCAAAACACTCCCTGAATTTAGATTCTTGGACATTAGGGCTGTCTATCAGCTGGTTCTATTCTTGAAGAACATGAAGGCTATGACCCTTTCTGAATCCGGCACAAGGAGCCATTTGTCCCTTGCTCTCCTTGATGATTTGCAGTGGGGGGTTACAGCATCCTTTGTTATATGGAGACTGTCACTTAGCATCAGGGAGAGCAATGATAGTAGCAGATGAGTGTGATTTTTAAGCTGACTCTACATCATTGCCTGTAGACCACTTTTCGGCCACGGTGCACAACACCGGATGGGTCTGATTGCAGGACAGCCATTCGACTGAAGCTCGAAAGTCCGCATGCCAGATTCCTTTTTTGACTTTGTGCAGCACAGTCTGCTTGACAATTTCGGCCATTAATGAACTGGGCTAGGGAGATTGGGCTGCATAAATGCAAGACAGCGTACAGTGCTTATGGAGACTTTGAGAAGCTGGAAGGGATCATTAAGGATAGAACAATAATGATCCCCCAAGGGCAGGCACAGCTTGAAGAATGTTGGACCTGCTCTTCTCATGGCCTAGCCTCTCCCCATAATAGTGGGGCCTCTGCTTCTTAGCATCTTAATAATAATTCAAGCCTCACTAGGAGATAGCATTGAGGGTGGGAGTTAGCAAAGCCCAAACCAACATACAGGTGGCAGAGAGCAGATTCTCCACTGCTGAACTCTCAGTTTTCAGTGCTCAACATATTAGCAAAAATAAATCTTAATTTAACAAACAGTTCTCCAAAGATAAGTCACTGAATACTAGCTAAGCAATATTTTGCAAAAGGTTGTGATCCGCTAAAGTATTTTTAGAAATGCCCGGGCCTATTTCTGGTTCCAGTCCGACCCTGAACACTGCCAGAAAGCTCCTCAAAGTATTTACAATAGTCTTGGTTCCTGTCTGCATGAATCCCAAGGACTATGTGGAATCACACACAGGGCTTCAAGGATTCAACAATTAGCAATCCTGCCAACAAACATGGTACTCCTGTGTGTAACATGATATCGGCTCTCTTCAAAGGGTCGCCTGCTAAAAAGCCAATATTGCATGGTAAGCATATAGTGAACTAGAAACCACTGCACTGAGTTGATTTCTAGCTTGTGGAAGGAGGCTTTGCACAGTGTAAAACCATTATGGATTTTGCAGCCTCCCTTAATATGTTTTCAGGAGCCCTGTGTTTTGTGCTGTAATGAGTTCTAGCACAAGGTTCCGCCCTCTCGAAGTGACTTCCCTGTAATGTCCCTCCCCTCCCTTCTACTGTCCCTCCCATTTGCCTGAAAGCTTCGCCCCACTATAGGCCTGCCCCCTCTTGGGCAAATAATATTTCTAAATTGACAGACCTGAAGTACAGATGTGTAATTTTATCAAATACTGGTCATACGGCATACATAATAGTTGGTGCATGAAATTATACTAGAAAGAGGGGTGCCTCAAATGAGTATGTTGTTCCTTGGATTGTTCTTGACGGTGGAATGAGAAAGGCAGCTTAAACCTACGGATGTTTCTGGATCTCTTCAGGTCTCCAGAGAGTGTCTGCCTAGTGCCACTCTTTGCATTGTGGGGGGCAGTGGCAGAAAGCGCTCCATGGTTGTGAGAGATGGTAGGAAAGAACACACTCCAAGTCCTTTAAGCCAGTGGTTCCCAACCTGTGGTCCGGGAACCCCTGGGGGTCCACGAAGCCTCCTCAGGGGGTCCGCAAGAGCCTAGAAAACAAAAAATGTTAACAAATATTGATAAATTAGGTCCCCAGCTTCCAGTAATGACTCAGGCGGGGGTCCCCTGGATTCCCATGATGATTCAGTGGGGGTCCCTGGGTTCCATTAATGTTAAAGTGGGGGTCCACAGAAATCAGAAGGTTGGGAACCACTGCTTTAAGCGGTTCACAAACCCGAAACGCTAAAATCTCCCCTTATCCAGGTTTCTTCATCATGTTAGTTTGGTATGTCCCAGTGTAAGCCTGACCTTCACAAGCACATCTTCTCCAGACCGAAATGTTCTGATCATGTTGACTCTCCAGCCCAGCCACATCACCATAGACACACGATAAGTGTTCAGCCCTTTTGCGTGCATAGAGGTGGAACCCAGAAGACTGATTCAGGAGCAGATGGACCCTCATTCACCTGAGGCGCAAAGTGATTCCCAGCGACTCCTGTTAATATCCCCCACACATGGCACATGCTGATGAATACAAGGCCAGGAATGAGGAATGATATGCAGAAATTAGTGCGTTATTACTGATCGCCATTTTTATTCCCATTTCTCTGGTTATCATTTGGAATTGACTAGTATTCTTCTGTCTTGTAAGTACTTGCTACTCACTTGTGGGGAAACAGACGCAGGACTCTTGCATACCTTATAATGCGTCCCATAAAGGTGATAGCAGGTAGACTCCTGATTGCTTAAGGGCAGGTAGTGAATGCACAGGTGTTACTGTGTACAAAAAAACGATGGATTTAGGCCCAGATCACTGTACTGGGGGTGAATGTTTGACAATGTTCAGCATTCCGTCCATCACTTGTTGTTTTTGCTTTGTCACCCTAAGTGGGAAGGGTATGCCCAGACGTTGGTCCCGTGCTTCCCATGCCACTGGATTCAAGCTAGCCCGGCTGATGAGGGGTGAAACCCCGAAACCGGTCCCAGGATGCTTGTTTCCAGTCCAGGGAAGACCTGGCCTAGCAGTTCGGGCTGGACTGTTCCCATGGGGAACAGGGTCAAGACTGATTTGCATATGGCTGGGTCCAAACTGGAATGGCATGGGCAGCAAAAAAAAACGATGGATTTAGGCCCAGATCACTGTACTGGGGTGAATGTTTGACAATGTTCAGCATTCCGTCCATCACTTGTTGTTTTTGCTTTTGCTTTGTCACCCTAAGTGGGAAGGGTATGCCCAGACGTGGGTCCGTGCTTCCCATGCCACTGGATTCAAGCTAGCCTGGATGATGAGGGGTGAAACCCCGAAACCGGTCCCAGGATGCTTGTTTCCAGTCCAGGGAAGACCTGGCCTAGCAGTTCAGGCTGGACTGTTCCCATGGGGAACAGGGTCAAGACTGATTTGCATATGGCTGGGTCCAAACTGGAATGGCATGGGCAGCAAAAAAAACGATGGATTTAGGCCCAGATCACTGTACTGGGGGTGAATGTTTGACAATGTTCAGCATTCCGTCCATCACTTGTTGTTTTTGCTTTGTCACCCTAAGTGGGAAGGGTATGCCCAGACGTGGGTCCTGTGCTTCCCATGCCACTGGATTCAAGCTAGCCTGGATGATGAGGGGTGAAACCCCAAAACCGGTCCCAGGATGCTTGTTTCCAGTCCAGGGAAGACCTGGCCTAGCAGTTCGGGCTGGACTGTTCCCATGGGGAACAGGGTCAAGACTGATTTGCATATGGCTGGGTCCAAACTGGAATGGCATGGGCAGCAAAAAAAACTATGGATTTAGGCCCAGATCACTGTACTGGGGGTGAATGTTTGACAATGTTCACCATTCCGTCCATCACTTGTTGTTTTTGCTTTGTTACTGTGTACATACCATGGACATTAGGAAGTTACTACTACACTTGATACTAGTGATACTTAGTGAGCACAGGCTGGTAACTTTAGGGTTAGTAAAAGTGTGTGCACTAGTGAAAATCTGAGGTGCACTCCTTGTTGCCTGCTGGAGTGTATAGACTGTAGAGCCCCTGTTAGCTCTATTGCATGCGAACAACTACCTCCCATATAGCCACTCAAAATTACTTTTGATTTAGTTAAGTTTATAGCAGCTACAGAACAAAGCCCAAGTAACAAGGTTCCATCTCCAGACGGGGTCCTGATGAACCTTTTTCAGAGCAACATTGAGTTCTGGGGACCCCTGCTGACTAACTTTATTAACACTGCCGGTAAGGCAGGCTTACCCAGGTGATGGAGAAAGGCAGGCTTACCCAGGTGATGGCGATCCACCATATTTGTTCCTGTGATTTAAAAAGGGCAGTCGTAGGGCCCCAAGTTGCCCTATATCCCTCCTAGATTCTATTGTCAAGATCCTAGGAAGACTTGTCCTTGGGAGGCTTCAACAATGGACCTCCAAGTTTGACATTATATCTGTTACTCAGTATGTCTTTAGAGAGGGGCTCAAGACACTAGGACAATGTTAGAACCTTCATTTACTTATTTCTAAATATACATCGGCCAAGCATGGCCCTTTTATATGGCTTTTATCGATCCCACAGGCACATTTGATAGCGTGATTCAGAAAAACTTTAGGAGATCATGAAGGACATGGGCATTGACCCAGATCTTGTGATTTTTTTGTGTGCATTGCAGTTTGATCTTTCTGCATCAGTGCGCTATGGCAGCACAGGAGTTTGCACCAGCTCCTTTGGGCTGGGCTGGGGTGTTCGGCAAAGATGTGTTCTTGCCCCAATCTTATTCCTCCTATACATTAATGGGCTAGAAGCCTTCCAGTTGTCCATGGGTCAGCGTATGCCCAATGGCATTGCTAGGTCAGTGCTGGCTCTCCTCTATGCTGATGATGCTGTGTTGATGTCTACAACCCCAAATAGTCTAAACAATCTCTTGAGTTCATTTGTGCAGTTTATGGGAGAGTTGGATTTACAGATCAATTATAGTAAGTCCTTTATCATAGCATTTGTTCCTAGATGTCAGAAAACGTGCTCCTTTATTGTTAAGGGCAAAGTGATTGATCACATCTCTTCCTTGCCCTATTACGAGATTACTTTCGATGTAAGTGGGACTTGGGGGGCTGTGTTTACTTGCTATAAAACAATGTTTTTGTAGCGCTTTGGGCTCTTTTTCTCTTGAGTTTGCCTCTAGTCTCTCTAGTGCCCTTCATGGAAATATACAGACGTAAGGGTCTGCTTGCGCTAACTTATGCTGCATGTTTTTGGGGCTATCAAAATGTTAATTTTTTCTATGTTGAGGAAAATCATGCTTGCCACCGGATGCTGGGCCTTCCTCCTTGTAGTTCCCTACAACTGTGCTATCCGTGAAGAATTGGGCCAAGAGTGCATTGAGGGCAAAATTGAATTGGCACCACTTTTATTATGGGTTGCAGTGTAGCTTACTGACTTTACTTAGATGAACAAGGAGATCATAAGGGACTACTATACTATTGCTCTGCTTAAGTATATCGGGTCCACCCTGGCTAGTCTAGGTAGACCTGAATTGTTCACTGTTCCTATAAGATTCTTCCCGGTGATAAGGCATGGGTTATTACAAACTTTATGAAGGTTAGATTAGCCGGACAAGAGTCTGTTGAACTCTGTAAGCCTGGTGTGAAAAATTACCTTCTGACTGAGACATCTCTAGGTCTAGAACCGTATTTTAGAACATGTCACTTATGCTTGGACACGGTTTTTATTGACTAGTTGTAGACTGTGAGTCATTAGAGTTTTATTTTAATTTAGGTCAATTTGGTTCGGAATTAGTGCCTCTTTGTTCCTGTGACAAAGCCTCTCCACAGTCCATTCTTCATTTTTTTTTGTGTGCAAATTTTACTTACCTCTTTCTCAGAGGTTTTTATTTCCAATTTTAAAGAAGCAGGGACTTATTAAGTGCTACCTATATGAACGCTGACCGATGCTAATGTTTCATTGAATGTTGGTTTATTTCTCAAACCATCTGTTGGGTTTTGCGCCGGCCTCCTTTGTCAATCTTGGATGAGTTACATTGACTTGGGGATTTTTGCTTTTCTTATTTTGGGTGGCGACCTATATCTCGGTTTTTTTTAGCAGAGTGTTTTTTTTTTTAAGGACTGCTCTTTCGACCGTTTAAAGTTCTGTAGAATTCCATAATATACCGAATTGGAAATTGTTGTTTTTGTCTTGTTTACTTTGGCCGAAACTACATTTGCTTCCGTCAAGGCTGCTTTAGCTACTTTTTGCAAATGTTTTATGGCTCTCTGGGATTAGTTGGCTGCTGATTTATAAACATATGATTTATTATAACTGTTTTATTCTCATTGCCTTTCTGTAATATCTTTTATGTTTGACATCCTATTTAACTCTGTAAAGATAAGATGATGATGGTATAGACAGTTTAACCCCCAGTAATTGAGGCGCTTTAATGAGTGCATAGGTATAGATGACAGTGAACCTCTATGTATAGGCTCAGAATACTAGGATCTGCTTAATGCACTCTGTACATTTATAATAGCGCAGCCCCTGGTAATTGTCGAACTGGTTTACGCACCTTTAGGGAGTTAACATGCACACTAGCAGAACTTAAAGGATTTAAAATATAGATGCGGAACTACACAAAGTGCAATGACCACAGCGTGGAATTCCTATACACACACTGATGGAATTAGGACAAGTAAAGAGTGCATTGTGAAAAATAGGAGAGGTTGCTGTAAACTCCCCAGGTCTTCCAGAATATGAACACACACCTGCCCACAACCCTCCTTGAGTCCCTGGAAAAAAACGATGTGCGCACGTATTGGAGAACATCCAGGGCAGCTGTTCATGTATGTGTGAAAATGGAAGCGAAAGCAACACAATGTAGAGGGTCCCAGGAGGTTTACACAGCGCTTAATTTGTAAAAATAAATAATGACAGGTCTGCTTCTTTTCCTAAAATCACACCCAGTGCTGCTAAACGTGCGGCTCACAAAACATCAGTGCTGCTTAGTTTTAATTTCACCGTGGGCGGGGCCTATCTGCCCCACGCGACATTTCCGGTCTCTTTATATAACTCGTGCAGTTTTTTTTCCAAGCATTGCTGCTCTGCCACAGCTTTCTCATCGCCTCCTTTTCCTCCAGCTTCTGCGCTTTTTTCTCTCTTACTCGTGGTTAAAGTCTGATGTTGAAAAATAGTGCTTCCTGGTCCCTAAAACTGAGTGCCGGTACCATCCACCTGAAAGCACCTGCGCAAATTAAGAATCAGCTTTACTACTTAATGAAACGTGTCACCTGGGCGTATGTGTCGTCCAACCATGCTAAGATGTTTGTTTACATGATGGGAAGTGGCGCTGGAACAGTTGTCAGAGGGGATGTTCTGTCATCACTGTCACATCACTGAAGTCATAGACGTTGTGAAAATTGCAAGTGCTACACAAAGTGTGACACATGAGCCGGGCCCATTTGACAGGAGAATGCTTAGTGAGGGGTGTGTGTCCAGAAGGGCCTTTTGGAGAACATTCTCCCAAATACATGATTAAAGCATGGAGTGCTGCATTTTACTTGAAATGGGCTCTTCCAGTGGCCACTAAATTTGCATCAGTCATGCAGCTTTACTGCTAAACCTATGTGGTGCACAAACAGCAGCGTGGAAATCAGATTTCTGCACCTAGTTATCATTGCACATCACACTAATAAAAGTGTCTTGGTTTGTTTCAATCCTATTAAAATCTTTTTCTTCTAACCACAGACTCCTCACCTTTTCAATTTTGTTTCTGTCACTCTTCAGCATCACACAATAACTATGTGCCTCATTTGAACTTTACTGGCTGCTGATGTATTTTGAAACATCTGTCAAGCTTACTTATTTCAGACTCCCTGTATTAAAAACATTTAGCAGCCTTTCCTTTACTTCCTGTACCCCAACAAGATCTTGGTTACTGTTACATAACTACCTCACTTTGCAATCAAGGGAAGAAAACAAGTAAACAATAGTGCCTGTGTTTAACTAAGCAGCAGCTAGTCAGGAGATGTTGCATGACCCTTGACTCAGAGCAAATGTGACAAAATAAAAACCAGATCATTCCTCTCCTGAACTCCTGCAAGGTTATCTTGGGGGTTGTGCAGCACCTCCCCAGCCCTCCTTCCAAAGCCCCTGCGCAACCGGCGTGGTGACTGCACACATACTGGTGAAAGCAGCAATGGAAAGTGGGCCTGGATACAACATACATCCTGTTGAAAGATGGCTGATCAGTCTACCTTTGTTGAAGCAGTGGTCTGTTCCTCTCCTGAAATGCCTACCTACCGGAACGGCCATTTACAGTTCCTCCAATCCTCAAGAAACCTCCACTGTACCAGACACTCACTGACAGACATCCCATGCATACACAAAACCAAATCTAGAGGTTGCTCCAACTCATATGTCTCTCCTAAAGCATAGAACTACCTCCCACGCCGCATCAGAGCCTCCTTTTCTGTTCTTGAATTTTGCATAAGCTGAAGATCTGGTTCTTCAAGTAATTTGCATTGAAGATAGCCATGCACACCAGCTAAGCACCAAGATCAGTGCACTAAAATTATACATATAACATAACTACACAGATTGGTGAAATTGAGGGAGGATCATTTATGCAAGCTGTTGAAAGTAGGCCAGAAGGGGAGATTACAGCATGCCACCAGTAGATATTATACTAATTCACATGCATTGGTGACTGCGTCTGAGTGGCAAACACAGTAGTAAAACGGCGGCAGGATTGTATGCTTTCAGCTCTCAAAGAAATTGTGTTAAAATGAAACACCGATAAAAGACAAGAAAGTGGTGGCAATGTGTAAAAAAGGAAAGAAGAGAATTGACCCTGAGATTAATGTTGAAAATTAAGTTTTAAAATGACCAAACAGGGAGAGAAAATTATACATGAGTGCAAATAAAACCTATTATTTTGCAGGACATCTCTCATGGTTACATTTAATTAATTACCTATTTGAAGGTAATAACTTGTTCTAGCAGTCGCAAGAATCACACGGTGAAGTTTAGAAAGTACTACAGGCTATCTTGTATTATTAATATTATAAACTCGGTTTATGAACATTGTAGAGGCTATTCCCTTGGTAGTGATCAGAACAGGGCATATATTTGCCTCTGCTGATTTTTCTTCTTCATTGGTGAATGTTAGACTATGAGCCATCATTGTTTCCAAACCTCTTCTTGAGCCCTGGAAATGACTTTGAACCTGTGTAACTCGGTCTCTTCTTTCTTAGACATAGCACATGGGACAAGTCCCAAAAATTGCATATAGGGTTGAAGTACCTCCTCATTAGAATCTTATAGCTGCTGACTGTCTATTAACTACAGATTGAGGATGAGCTGGCCCTGGCCTAGGAATAGAATCATGGGTCTACAGGTACATGGCAAGTTCCTTCTCAAGTTTAGTCACGTAAGCATGTTTAGCGATGTTTTGGAGATTAGTCAGGACCAGTGGTGCTGGAACATTTTTCAGAATGGGAGTGCTGCCGTCTAGGTTACATCACTGACGTCATAGGGATTGTGACCATTCCAAGCGTCACAGAAAAGAACAAGTGTAGCAAAGATATTCAGCAGGACATTGGTAAGAGTGTAGTAGTTCGTTAGTGGTGCTTTTTGGAGAACACTGTCACAATACTAAAGCATGGTAGTGCAGTGCCGTTTATAGACGGCACATTTTCCATTGAAATGACTACTACATTTTCTTAGAGACACAGCTTTTTACTGAAAAAAAGAACACAAACGATAATGTGTGGAAATCCAATTTCAGGAAATAAGTCTTGATTTCTTTAGACCCTTTTGAAATCTTTGTTTCCCTAATACTTCAAAACTACATAAAAATGGTGCTTCATTTGTGCTTTTGCATTTACATTTTGTGTGTTAGAAAAAATGACTTCTACTGTATCGCTGCCATATTGCCACATAGTTCACCTTAATAAATAATCTTGTTTGGCAGCTAGAGAAAGTAAACACCAATCTCCGTGTTAAAATACCAAAGAGCCATTTGCCAGAAGTTATTGCCTTTAACCTCTGTCTTTGAAGAACAGCAAATGTTACCAGATACAAAGAAAATGTAAGTCCAGCATGATTACTTTAGGGGTACTTTAGGGGTGCTGCAGCACCCACAGCACTCCTACTTCCAACGCCTATGGTCAGGACGTCACATGGCCGGGTAATACCTTTTCGTAATAGCGTTTCTATGGCTGTCAACTCTCTATTTCCTACCTTTTTTTGTGTTTTGTCTCACCCAATTGAATAATTGATTATACCTGTATGCATTATATTCTCCTAAATTCCATTTTGGCAACAGAATAGGGAGGCTCCTAAATTATCCTTTATCTAATAGGTGTCCCAACATTTCATCTCAATAGAGGAACAAGTTGCTCAAACCTTAGTATTGATGCCCAGAAGGAAGTCCGGGTTGTCCAGTGTGTGGCTGTCACGTGGGAGGGGTGATTCATCACCCCTCCTTTGTGGACTATTGTGGCCCATAGTTATGTTAGTTGTTTACTTTCCCTCCTCAAACTTGGTGAGTGCAAAGGTAAAATGCTTGTGTGAACAATCATTTTCAGTTTTAACACATAATTACGGATATGCTAGTTCAACAGTGGCTTATGTTGTGTGGGATATATCTTTCAAAGTGTGGAAAGAGCAAACCCCCTTCATGTTTATTTTTGTAGATTATGGATTTGGCCACTCTTGCCAATGCTATTGATTTTGCTTGGGTGTTTTTCATTTTTCTTTCTGGAACCTTAATGTAAGAGTCTGCAAGTGGTATATTAATCTTGGGATGAAGTTCATTTTACTAGCTGCAATATTGCTGAACTCCAAGCTCTCCAGCTGACCCAATTGCTATATATCGTTATACAAGGTATCTCGCAGCGGGGGGATATTGGTCTCGGCTAGACGTAGGCCATGAGAGCGCATAATTCTATGAATTGTTTCTGTATTGTTTGGAAGGTTTAAGCCTATAGATTTTGAATAGTCAATGCAGAATCCTGATGCTGTGTTGATTTCTCCAGTTCACAAATAAGTGATAGTATTGATGTCTCTGGGATAGTAAAAAAAAAAAAAAAAAAATTTAACATCAGCAAATAGCGCATGTTTATATGTCAAGAGCACTTACTGGATCCCTGAGATTTCTGCATTGGCATATACTTTTTGAACCAGTGGTCACTTGCAAAGGCGCATATCACTGGTGACAAGAGTCATCCCGGTCTAGTTCCTCTGGTCAGTTTCAGCGTTCAGCACTTTATGTTACTGACCTTTATCCTTGTCGATCGTTCCATATAAATCATGAAAATTAATGATTTTATATTGAGCCAAATGGATGGTTTTCTCTTTGGTTTTAGTAAAAAAAAACTCCATTCAATTCAGTCAAGTGCCTACTCCACATCAAGCAAGAGAAGGAGTATCTGGAGTTCCTGAATTAACATGGTTTCTATCACATTCACAGCAAGTCTTACATTATGTGCTCTCTGATGCGGATGATTTTTCATGACACCTGATTATGCCGGGCGAATTATTAAGGACCAAGCATTGGTGAGCAGTTGAAGAGATATCTTGGTGTAGAATTTTTGCATCAATATTTAATAGCACTATAGATTATAATTTGTGGAGTCTTGCCCTGGTGTTAGTAGCAACAATGGTTTCTGTCTCTAGAAATATATAATTTCACCTGTGGTTTTGCTAACTGCCCTTGAAAAGGTTCGCAAAATGACAAAAGCCTTCCCGGACCAGGGTCCTTGTTATATGACTTTTTTACAGCTTTCAGTACCTCATGTGAGGTGATAGGTTCTTCTAATCTCTAAATGTTTTTCATGTGTACTTGGGAAAGAGGCGTCTGTAAGATGTTTTGTTTGAATACCATCCTGGATCTTCTTGCCCACGTACTGTTGCTCCTGGTATCGTGATACTTCCTGAGCAATATCTTCTGCGAGGGTCTTTACCATGCCATCTTTGCTCACTGTTTGTTTTATGACATTGCAGTTCTTGGAGGTCCTTGATTTGTATGCCAGGACTCTGTTTGCTTTTTCACTTTTAGCAAAGTACTTTTGTTTACTTCTGAGAATGTTATATGTGACAGTGTTAATGTTCCTTCTTTAATTTGCAAATGTGTTGTTCTGATTCCTCTTTATTTGTTGTTGAGTCTCAAGAACTTTGTGGTGTGGAGTGGCAGTTGTCCTCTGATAACCGCTTTCGCAACTACAGCTGCAGCCTTCATTCAGCACAAGTCAGAAATTGTGATATAACTTTTTTCAAGACAAGATCTCTTTACTTATCAAGTCATTGCAGGTCTCTTCCACTATGGCCTTCCCTGCAACTTCCACCTGCTCTTTCTTGGATTGTTCTTCTCCTTCCTGGGATGTTCTCAGCTTAGCTACGCCTGATTAGATGGCGCAAAAAAATGTATCTACTTCTTCGGGCTCGCCACTAGTTTGTTATTCAATCTGACAACTACAAAAAGCAGACATAATGGTTGTTCTTACATTTACAGTTCTTTGCAGCTCTTCTCTATCTTCAGGTATTATTCCTACCTTTTGAAAATCGGCCCTATTCATCCCACTCCTTAAAAAAAAAAAAAAAAAAATAGGTTGGCCCCTCGATTATGCTGAATTATCAACATATTTTCCTACTGCATTTGGTTGCTAAAGTTCCTGAACATGTCGTCAATGTACAGTTGTTTTCCTACATGGAAGACCACACTTTCTCACTTTCTCTGCAGTGGCTTCTGTAACAATGTCAGCACTGAAACACTCCTTTTGAATGGTTCAAATGATATTCAGATGATTGTAGATGCAGGTGCTGCTACCGCTTTGAATTAGATTGATTTCTCTGCTGCATCTGACATCATGACCCATGACATTATGCTAAACGACTCAGACATCAGTGTCAGAGGTACAGGGCCTGGTTTAGAGCTTGGCGGATGGGGTTACTCTGTCACAAACACAATGGATATCCCTTCCGCCATTACTATTCCATTATGTCATATGGACATCGTAATACGGTATCACGTTTGTGGCGGAGTAACCCATCGGCCACACTCTAAACCAGGCCCATAGTCTTTAACTGGTTATCATCTTTTTCATCCAGTCGCCCACAGGCAGTGTCACTGGCCAGTTTCCAGTCTTCTTGTAATTCCATTATTACGGAGTTGCACAGGGGTCTGCTTCAGATCCGAGCCTGTTGAATCTTTATGTACTTCCTCTAACAAATCCTATTAGTACTTTCGGGCTAAAGTACTTTGCTAACGCTGAAGACACTCAAAGTGTTCTCAGACTTGATGGAGATATGGTGTCTCTTCAAAAACAATTCAAAGTTTGCATTGGTGAAGTGTCCATCTGGGTGAAAGCCAGTTTCTTGAACCTGAATGCATACAAGTGGTCCTTAATTTGGTAATTGTCTTTGTGGTCCCCAGAAAGGGGGCCAGGGCAGACAGATTCTCAGTCTGCATCCTACATTGGCTTCTTGAACTTGAATGTTTGATAACCAGCTTTCTTGGAACACTCGCGTTAGAAATTTGACATCCACCTGCTTTCATCTGCTGAGCATCATCAGAAAAATCCTGCCTTTTGTGCCCAGTTCTACCAGAGAAACATTGTTGAAGGTCTTAGTACCAAGTAGGCTTGCCTGCTGTAGTTCTTTCTTTATGGGTCTTCCATATCTCTTGACCTGCTGATTACAGTTAGCGTAGAACGCCTTGGCCCACCTGATGCTAGGTCTCATCAAGTGTTCCCACGTTTCTGTCCACCTGATCCAGCTCTCCTGGCTGCCAGTTTCCAAATAGAGTACTTTCAAAGTTTGTTGTCACTGTCACAAAGTCCTACATGATCTCTCTGCTGGCAACTACATGCCATCTTCGTCTCCCTGCCTTCTGTGATCCAGTTTCCTGATCTTCGTCTCCTTCTCAAGGTTCAGGAATGGCAGACTGAGTGGCGGTCCTTTGCAGTGGTGACAGTCAAGGCCTGGAGTGGAATGCTCTACCCCTGAAATGTCGATCTTACTGAAGCCCTGCACAGTTTTACAAATTATTAAAAACATACCTCTTTACTACCTTTTGTTAATAACTGGTATGTGCTCTGTGGCTTAGTTAGCGCAAAAGACCTCTTTCAGGGTAATCAGGTGCTTTATAAGTTTGAAATCTTCATTCATTGCAAAAACTTCAGGCAAATGCTAGAGCGACACTATAAAGGGTTAAAATAACAGGAGCAGATTATGTATTTCTCATCTGACTGCCTGATTGTGTTTTTTACCTTTTTGGGTTTCTAAAGCTTCTTTTGTGCACCCTGATTTTGCATATATTTTTTTTGCAGATGGCATTGTTCGTTTTTTAAAGCTTCAGTCATCCTGGGTCAGCTTTTAAGGCGTGACACTCTTCAGTCTAGGCCCCACGCCGGTCTCTCTCTGTTCGTTGGCTCTTTGTCTCCGTGGGCTGCCAAATTCTTGCGGAACCTCGTTGTAATATCAGTAATAGGCAAATTCTAATTTGAGTTGCCATAAACTACAATCAACCTTGGTATCCCTCCCCCATACGCTCCAGGCACTTCTTTTTCATAATGGCGTAAGGCTTTGAAACTCCTTTCTTCTTTCCATCATGCTTCCCTCCAGGATTTATCACATGTGGTGTTTTTCCTGATTTTATTGACACTGTTCTCCACGAAGGCCATAGCTCTTTTACCTTCTTGGGACCAGCTTCTCTGTGATTTTGGTTTAAATCTTGTTCGCTGAAATGGTGGTGGTCCTTTCTCTCCTGTGCCCCGCTTGTTAAACTCTATCTGTCTTGTCCTGGTGAATTCCGCTTCAGTCTTGGTCCTCACCTTGTTTCTCTTTCAGATGGAATCAACGCACCTCAGCAGGGTTAGGCCCTTGTCTTCTTTTGTCTCCTGGACACACCACACTCCCCAGCCTGGGCCCTCCTCCTCACCCGCTCTGTGCTGTCATCTTGCCTGACTCACTGTGGATCCTTGGTTTCTCTCTTCTTCGTCGTGCGCACTAGGGTTCCTCTCTGCAGTCGGTGTTCATGCCCAACCTCCTTCCTACTTGACTCTGTTTCTCCCCCGCGTCTCTGACGCACCGGCCATTTTGAATTTGTTGGCTCTGTTGTAGCCAGAGATCTGTTGTAGCTTTATCACTGTTGTGCAAAATCGGAATCCAGCCACCTGTTCCCTTAAGTCCCACTTTGGAAGATACTTGTTATTCGTGCTTTTCTTTTGCTCTTTTCAGTGCCTTTTAAGTTGTTTTAGCAGAGCTCAGCAGAGACACATCTGCTGGTCTCTTCTTTTTACACTCTCAGGTCTGGTCCATCGTATGACACCCTTTCATCCTACTTGTCACGTTTCTGTAGGTTACCGCTGGCACACCTTACTCTTGCTCACCAGTATTTCACTCCCCTCTCCATTAAGTTCCTTACTCGCAACTTTTTTTTACACACTCTTGTCTCACCATTTTCACTTTTTTTCTTACGCACCACTCTCTCTTGCGCTTTTCTTTTAGTACCCCTCTCTATAACACACTCACTTTTTCACCTTTCTCTACAGTAGTCTCTTCCATATCACCCCCTTGCCAACACATGGCCACTCCGTCCCATTTTACTCATGCGCCCCCGTCACACTCCCTCTTTTTCCACACACCAGTCCTTTACTCCGCGTTAGCTCATGGTCCCTCACACAGTTACTCTTATTTGTTTATTGGTAGTATTTACAGAATGTGAAGCTGTTCCCAGAGGTGGCAGAAGGCTGTACATAGCAACCTGATACATACCCTACCCCCTTGCCCCTCTCCTAGCCTAATTTCCTTTACACTCTTTTATCACTCCCTGTTTCCCGCCTTCTCTTCCTTTATCTCTCTCACATACACTCACACCCTTGTTATCTGCTGGTAGTAAACGTTCTTATTTAAACCAGTGTTTATTTTCCCTTTCCTCAAGGTGATCTCTCTTCTTCAGAAACTAGGAATTCCCCAAGTCCCCAGGTAAAGAAAAACGTAGCGTGAGGTTGCGCGGGTGCGCGAGGCTCTCGGGGGATGCAGCTTCCCTTCGCGGAGGGATAATAGCGCGAAATCGATTCTGCGTTCCGCAGGGAGCCTAGAAGGACAGACTTGTAACTTAGCAGACATTAGACAGCAAGCGATCCACCCTGTGTGGTTAACCTCCAGACCCCAGTGGGCTTCCGGCCATTGATCTCACTCAGTGCCCGTGTAATTATGTGAGCGTCGGGGGTCCGCACGGACAGCATTGTCCATGTCCTGCCACTGCTTAATTTGCGCAGGTGGTTGAAGGTGGTAAGCAGTGGCGCTCCTTTTTAGAGACTGCAATTTATCTTTCAATGTTATGCTTTAACCCAGAGCAAAAGCGGCAAATGCAGAAAATTGATAAAGGAGGGAGGAAGATGGGAGAACAGCGACTGAGGGAGAACTTGCGTACATGGACAGAGAGTGTTCGCTGTTTGAAGAAGGAGCCTTCGGCGGGAACCGAGGCTGGGCAGCCTGGCGTCAGGCACCATCGGCATTCGGCAGCACCCGCGTCGGGCCCTTAACAATACGGAGGCTGTTACCTTCTCCCTGTCAAAAAATTGAGTATTATCGTTATGTTTTTTCTATGCATTGGTTCACTTCGCAGTTTCCAAGTTCATTAAATAGCGTTTTTCTAATTCGCAATTTAACGGTGCTCAATGGATTGACTTTGGAAGGCTGGCCCTGCTGACCTTTGCGTGCTTTCCAGGTGGCACACGTGTCAGCAATAAAGAATTAACGCACTGAGTTACCTTGTTGGATTAATAATAATTTTAAAAAAATCGTTTTCTTAAAACAAATATCACCCACTATGCATTCTAATGTACAACGAAGGAATATTCTGAGGAGCACGGAAAGATAAATTGTCTGAAAACTAATAATAACTCTCCACCCAATTTAAGAAAACAATAATTATTTGGTGGCATATTTTTCCTTTTAGCCTAATTAATTACCTGCAGCAGTTGCAGCCTGGGGAAAGACCGAGGGACACTTTTGTAAGTTAAAGTCCAAGGCTTGGTGTACTAATAGTGACGTTAAGTTCTATAAAATGAATCTCTATAAAACTGCATCTCTGCAGTGGCGCGCGCCACACACGAAGCGACGTCAGTCCCACTAGGTGACTGGCTTCCAATGGAAGTTAGATCCAGAAGTTTTAAAACGTATAGACCATATAAATGGTTCGAAAGGCGCTGCGACGCCATACTCCTGGTATATTGTGCGATACACAATTGATAATTAACATTAACAAGAATAATTTTCTTCCCATGTTACCACTTTTAATCATACTGTTTTGCCTGAAACTGCGTCATTTCCCGTGTTTATGAACTTTACTGGTGAAAGACAAGTGCAAAGCTTTTTTTTAGCTTCTCCATTTCTCTACTCCTAAAGTTTACTCCTAGGATCCAGAAAAGTACCCTCATATCCATCGCTGTCACTATTATATGCAAATTACCCGCAGAGCGTGGCCTGTTGCTTATCCCATAAAACGTTTATTGATGAACCATATATCTATTAGCATTTTTGTTAAAAGCCAGAGGTACTGCAGTTTATCTGAATTAACCAACAATGACGACACACAATTCCACCCCACAACCACAACTGGTATCATGATCGCCCTCTTCACCAGACCTACGAAATTGAGGTTTAGATCCCGGTACCAAGGTATTCTGATCAGCAGAAACATCCACACTCAGTGAAGGTGCGTCTGTGCTCCTGGAAATGGCAGGTCAGCCACTTCAAACACTGACATCCTCGTCCCGGCCAGACTGGAGTCACCCCCCAAACCAGTGCCCAGTCTTATCTTTCCTGAGAAGTATGTGGTACTGTACATTATCAACTGAATATATAAACAGAGAGGTGGTGGTGTAGCTACTATTTACAGGTATTTACAGGTATTGAGTCTCTTGAAAACCTTCATTGACGTTTTCCTGGTATAAACCACAGCGATTTGCACACCACACCCTTCAGACGCCATAAGTTTTACCACCCTCCTGAGAAAAAAGCTAATAACGCATACACCCTGTCTCCAGTCACCTCCTTCCTTCTTGTGACTACCTCTTCTTTGGAGACATACTTTTATTAGTTGCAAAGCGATTCATGTATTTAATCAAAAATTATTCCCTAATGAAAACTCTCTGATCCAACATTGCACTTGGCCCACATGCAACCAAGGTTAGATATTTGAGCTAGTGAACTCAAAAGTTGACTGTGTCCTTATATCTAGCCCAACCAAAATTGTCTTGTCAGCCAAATACTGTGCTAAAACGATAAAGGACACAAGACATAGCGCTGACAGTCCCTGCCTGTTCACGGACATGAACAAATTACTCCTCCCAGCTAAGCTCCTTAAATATCTTGGTCAAACGTTTCTGATTTCTTAACCAGATTTAAAGGCTACTGTTGCCAGCACTAAGCCCTCACAATAGTCTTGTGAACCAGTACCCTTTACTAATGTGGCTTGTTATCATAAATATCTCTCTTAAGAATTGATCTTCTCCAAACACCCTTAAAATTAGGCATTTCCCTCTCTCCTCAAAAAAACTCCTAGTGCTGACCCTAATCTACTGGAAAACTATAGTCTCAGATGAAACTTAAACCTCACAAGACTCGGTTTTTCTTTCAGCACTAAACCCAAGAAACTCAACATGCCCCCTAATTTTTTTTACCTCTATTAAATCTCTTAGATTTTGGCTGGATAAGTCCCCTAGACTTTGACTAATTTTAACCATTCACTATAATGGTAAAAAGAAATTCAAGCTACTGCACAGTTGTAAGGAAATGCCTCTTTTTTATGATCACTCCCCAAATATTTGGACTGATGCTTCTTTTTTTGATTCTGAAGTGCACTGGGCCCTGTTGACCCAGGCCCTAGTGCATGTGCTTTGACCTCTCAAAGTATATGTGCAATTGGCTAACACCTGATTGGCATTAATTTAAATCTGATCGATATTCTAGCCACAGATTCCTTACCTTAGAATTTCCCAGGCCCCAGAAGGGAGCTGGAAGATGTTTGTGAGCAGTACCCCTGTGCGCCAGTGGGTGCTATCGATTGGCTTCCCATTAGTCTGCGTCAGAAGTGACGTTGTGTTACCTATATAGGTGCCACCCAGGTGTGCTGACACAGTTCTTTTCCTTCTGCGCCAGGCAGCCGTGAATCAGGGAATAGTTACCCCTCAGTAATTTTTTACTTGATTTTTTCTACGTTTTGTTGACATCTTTTCGGTTTTCCTCCTGATATGCTAGCAATGCCATCTAAGAAGACAGAAGTCAAGCCCAATGGAGCCTATTATCGGACAGTGTCGGTGACAGACCCGCATCTTGTCTGTCTCTGGTGTTTAGAGCTCTGATTGCCAGTCCATGTATCCAAAGGCTTTGAAGGAGCAGTCCTTAAAGCTCATGGCGGCCTGGCATTTGACTTTGTGCTGGTCAAGGTCCCGGTCGAGGGGAAGGTCCCAGGACCGGTTGCAGAACCTGAAGTCCTTGTCTTCCCACTCCCAATCCTCTGGCCAATCGGTTAAGTCGAGGCACAAGAAAAAGAGCAGGAAATCGAAGCTTTCTTTGATTTCTCCTCGTTTGTTGGCTGATAAGATGAGGGAGCATCCGCGCTCAAGGCTTAGTTCCTTGGAGCCTGCGCCATGGGCCCGACTCTGCACCGCCCCGAATTTCCGGGAGCTGTAGCGACCCCCACTCAATTAAGAGTTTTACGAGGCTGTGAGTCTCATTTTTCAGTGGCCTGACACGCCTTCGGACCTCGAGGGGTCAGAAGGGGCGTCATGTGGTTCTGCGCTGGTGGCTACAGCCTCAGCTCCAGGAGGCCCCCAGAGATCCATTTATGGATCTGTTCTAGCACCGGTCATGCCATCTCGACCTTCCCCAATACTGGTCCCAAAGTATACGTTCCCAGCGTCGCTGGTGCCCACCGGTGGCACCATCCCCATTGTCATCCCTGACTTGACACAGAGCGAGATGGGCGTCGCCCAATGCCACGTCCAATGCTGACAGGAACTTTGCTTCCCATATCGGAGCCTGATCTCTATTCTTTTGGACTATGCCTCGGGGAGGGTTGGGAGGGGTCTCTGTACCCTGAAGAATACCAGCCCTATGAGGTAGATCCTAATGTGGACTGAAGTGAGGAACAGGGTGAAGCCAGTGGGCTGGTTTGCTTTCTCCCCCTACCTTGGCTACGGAGGAGGATGCATCTTCTAGTATGGTGGTGCGTAGGGAAGCAGAGATCCTGGACTTTCAGCTGCCCTCTGTAGCAGTCAAGACAAATATCATGATGGAGGTATTACAACCAGCAATTTCCTCTTCTGAACCCTTACTCCTGTTCAGCGACGCTCTTACTGATGTCCGGTTGGGGACTTAGTCCAAACCCAACACAAGGCTCTTGTGAATAGGACGACTGCCAGCTGCCATCGGCACCGCCCCAGGGGACCCAGATTTGCCCCAACACCCCACTGGAGAGAGCTTGGTGGTCCAAGTTTCCAAATCCCAAGGTGCATTCCCTACCATTCCACAGGACAGGGAATCCAAGAGGCTGGACACTTTGGGGAAGGAGTTGTTTTCTTCTGCCATTCTTGCATTGTAGTCATGAACACTGCATGCCTTTTGGGCCATTACTCCCACATGATGTTGGATACGGTTGCACAAGTGCTGCCATAAGGCCCAGAGGAGGCCTCTCTCATGGGAGAGATGCAGCAAAGTTCACAATGTGCTGTGGACTAGACATGACTGACTCACTGGGCAGAGCAGTTTGGTCGTCAGTGGCCCTTCAACGCCACCACCTGGTTGAGGAAGACCAGGCTTCCATTATGGACATGCCCTTTGAAGGCACCTGTTTCTTTGGTGACAATGCAGATTTGGTGGGTGAGCCTTTCATAGATTCTCATGCTATGGCCAGGTCCTTGGACCAACCCTGCATCATCCCCAGTCTGCCTTTCACCCCTTCTGTGGCTATGAAAGGGGTTTCCAGCCTTGCCAATTTCCTCTGAGCCCCAGTGCTGTGCATCCTCCCTAATCCCTGTGTGGCAGAGGACGTGGTGCCTACAGAACCTGTGGCTTAGGTAGCCAGCGGTCTGCTCAGTTTACCATCTCTCTGGCAGCCGCAGCCTACAAACCTTCCTATTTACACCTTTACCACTGTGAGCATCCAGTTGGCAGCAGGACTCACCATCATCTGCCCTAGTTGCAATCAAAAACATTGGACAGATGGGTTTTGCAGATTGTCCGAAGGGACTACTCACTCCCCCTCGAAACAACACCGCCCTCCAGGCCACTCAATCATCTCACGATCAGATGACAGAGGATCATTTGTTCCTTCTCTGTGAGGAAGTTGTGGCTGTCTTAGCTAAAGGGGCCATAGGGAAGGTTCCTGTGTCAGAAGTAGACTGTGGTTGCTATTCCTGCTACTTTCTGGTTCCTAATAAGGACAAGACCGTCTTCCTTTTTTTTGATCCTCATTTACCTTCCAAATTTCCCTCACATGACCGGGGGAGAGGGGGCGCAGCGAAGGTTCTCACACAACTGCTCACCACCCATCTCCAACCTCGTCGCCCCTGTCTGGGACAAACGTTCCACCCAAGCTCCAGTGCGGAAAGCCGAGGAAAGAGTATAATCATAGGATCACATCCTACCTATTCATACCTCACCCCTCCCCAACCATTGCTTCAGCGGATTTCAAACTCTGATCCTCTTACAAGCCTTATGACAGTCTAACTTAAGATGGTAAATTAGAGAGTGTTTCCATCCGACAAAAGTAGGGGGGACAGGGCTGATCCATTCCTACAGATCTCCCTTCTTGCCACAAGCATCATATAAAACAACAGTTTAGCTCCATCTCTACCCATCTTCTGCGCCTCATATGAACAGCCAAACATTACTATCAGAGATCTTACCTTCTGGCTTGTGGGAAGAATCTCCTTAATTGCATCACCCACCTCTTGCCAAAACTTACGGAGTAGAGGGCAATCAATAAACATATGTAGATCGTCAGCTGATGCAGAACCACACTTCTTATACCTCACCACGTTATTCTGTCTCAGCCTGGACAATCTTTTGGGAGTCCAAAAGGCTCTGTGAATAGAAAATAGATGATTTCTCCTTAAAGCGGCAGGTTTAACAGTATTATACAGAAGTGTAGTGGATACTTGCCAAAGGTCTTTAAACTGCGGCTCCGGCAAGCACTCCCTCCAGATTTCTTCCAGGAGGTTGAATTCACCATTCACAATGGCCATCATCAGCCAATACCATCTAGCCACTTCTTTCTTCATCGGAGTATCCAGCTGCATCTGGTCCACAAGTCCGTTAGTACTTCCCACTTCCTCTGTCACATTCCCAACCCAAGTATTTAAACTTAGACAGCCTTCCTCCTACCTCCATATTAAGGTTATCAAACGCCCTAAGTTCACCATTATAACAGAGATGTCTCCATTGCACAACACCTGCCTCTTTCAGAGGAATAGCCAGGGCGTCTTTAGTCCACTCGGGGGAGCCAGGAGAATCCCAAATCGGCGCATACTCATTATAATATGACAACCTTGTGATCTTCCTCACCTCATACCACAACACTGCCCAATCATGTAATATCTTAAATCATTTTTTTTTTTAAAGAACTTCAGATCCCCAAAATTATACAAAAAACGGCTCTGGACCTTCTGACCTTCCATCATAGCATCGTCTTCCTTCTTTATATCTCTGAACCCTCAACCTCTTCCTCTAGAAAGAGAAATTCAAAATGCTCACATTGGCTCAGGTTTTGTCTGCCCTGGACCTAGGAGACTGGATGGTAGTTTAGGACTTGCAGGATGCATATTTTCAAATTCCCATCCAGCCTGCCCACAGGCGATACCTGTGGTTTACGGTAGAACAGAAGCACGTTCAGTTCACGTGCTCCCCTTTGGCATTACCAGTGCCCCTCGGATATTCACCAAGGTGATGACGGTGGTTGCAGCTCCTCTGAGGAGATCAGGGGTGCCAGTCTTCCCCTATTTAGACGACTGGTTGTTGAAGGCTGGCTCACCACAGGCTGTTGTCTCCCACCTCCAGATTATGGCAGATGTTCTGCATTCGCTGGGGATCACTATCAATGTGCCGAAGTCATACCTGACTCTCTCTCAGATGCTCCCTTTTAGCAAAGCAGTTCTGGACACTGTGCAGTTTCGGGCATATCCTCCTGAACGGCGAGTCCAAGATACTCAGGCTATGATACCAATGTTTCAGCCTCTATCCTGGATTTTGGTGAGACTGACTCTGAGGCAGCTGGGCCTCATGGCCCTCTTGCATCCAGTTAGTGACATATGCCCGTAGGCATATATGGACTCTGCAGTAAGACCTGAATTTCCAGTGGGCACAGTATCAGGGGAATCTCATCTCTCTGCACTGGTTCAGATCTTGGAGGGAACTGCGACAGATCTGTAGTGGTGGCTCACAAACTGCCATTGGGTCAGAGGCAGACCCCTCTCCCTTCCCCAACCAGATCTAACAGTGGTGACAGATGTGTCACTCCCCGGATGGGGCGGCCATCTGGGAGAGGTGGAGATCAGAGGACTCTCTTCTCCACCAGAAGCAGGACTTGACATCAACATGCTGGAGCTCCATGCAAACTGACTGGCATTGAGAGCCTTTCTATCCTCTATCAAGGGAAGACTGGTGCAGGTGCTCACAGAACAACCCCACTGCCATGTGGTATTGTAACACACAGAGCGGGGTGGGGTACCCTTTGTCAAGAGGCCCTCCATCTCTAGACATGGCTGGGATGCCAGAGCATAACCTTGGTGTTTCAATATCTGGCTCCGTGAACGCCAGGGCAGGCTAACTCAGTCGTCAATGCCTAGCAGATCATGAATGGTGTCTCCATCCAGAGGTGGCACAGGGTCTCTTTCAGCAGTGAAGAGAGACCTGGTTGGATCTGTTCACCAGTGCCAAGAACGCACAATGTCAGCAGTTTTGCGTGCTGGAGTTTCCAAGGCGGCTCTCGCTTGGAGATGTTTTTTGTCTCAAGTGATGCTCAGGCCTGCTGAACACCTTTCCACCCATATCACTCCTTCCCAGAGTTCTCAAGAAGATCGGGGATGACTGGGCCCATGTCATTCTTTTGGCTCCTGACTTGGCACGAAGAGTCTGGTATCCCGAGTTACTGAGCATGGCCATCGATCCTCTGATCAAGCTGCCCCTTCGGGAGGATCTTCCGTCGCAGCAGCAGGAGAGTTCTTCACCCAAACCTGTCCACTCTCTGACTTTTTGTGTGGAGATTGAGCAGTGACATTTGACAGCTTTCGACCTTCCTTCCGAAGTCTAACATCATCGGCAGCCAATCGTCCCTCCACCAAATCAGTATACATTTGCCGTTGAAAGAAATTTGTGGCATGGTGTGCAGAAAAACACGTTGATCCTCACTCTGATCCTCTTTCTGAAGTTAAGCTATTTATTCTTTCTGGTGCCCAGCAGGGCTGTGCTGTGGACACTCTTGATGGCTATCTGTCTG
Source organism: Pleurodeles waltl (assembly GCF_031143425.1). Classification (NCBI taxonomy): domain Eukaryota; kingdom Metazoa; phylum Chordata; class Amphibia; order Caudata; family Salamandridae; genus Pleurodeles; species Pleurodeles waltl. The sequence continues at coordinate 1,068,146,030 of NC_090439.1, read as the reverse complement.
TTTTTTCTGCCTTCTCCTTCTTGCAGCTGCCTGACTAAACCTCTTTGTTCAAATTGCCTCTTATAAATAGGCTTTTGAAGGGTCTTTTTCACCTTAATCCTCCCCCACCCTTTATCATGCCTCAGTGGAATCTCAGTCTCGTACTAACATTCCTAATGTGTGCTCCCTTTGAGCATCCACGCAATTGTCCCCATCAGGCTTCTCAATACTGAAAACAGCCTTCCTTGTGCCCATTATATCTGCCCACAGAGTGAGTGAACTGCAGGCTTCATCCTCTAAGCTGCCTTACCTCTCTGTCTACCCTGACAAGGTGGTACTTCACACAAGGGTCTCCTTACTACCGAAAGTGTTTACTGCATTTCATGTAGGCCAGTCAATCACACTGCCAACCATTTTCACTCCTCCACATCCTTCTAAAGAAGAGGAGTAACTTCACTGTCTGGACCCAAAAACAACATTGTCGTTCTACCTTAACCGCATTCAAGAGTTCCGGGTGGATGGCTAACCCTTTGTCAGTTATTTTAGCACGAAGAAAGCTTGAGCGGTGCAGAAGCAGATCATCTCTAAGTGGGTCATGCTCTGCATCACATTCTGCTATGCATTGGCCAAGAAGCAACCTCCTGAAGGATTACTTGCTCATTTCACCAGAGCTAAAGCTGCGATCACTGCCTTAAGATGCGGAGTTCCAGTCCTGGATACCTGCCAGGCAGCAATGTGGGCTTCCCTCCACATGTTTACCAAGCACTACTGCCTCGACTGTCAGGTCATTCGTGACTGGCACTTTGCCCGTTCGGTCCTACAGGCCGTTCTCGTCTGAAATGAGTCCGCAGACTCACCTCCGAGGATAGTACTGCTTGGGTATCAATTCTAAGTTAAGAAATGTGCAGCTAGGAGTCTCTATCAGATGGACAAGTTACTTACCTTCGGTAACGCCTTATCTGGTAGAGTCTATATTTAGCTGCAGATTCCTCACTGACCCACCCTTCCTCCCCCTCTGTAGACAGATTTCTAGTGACAGTGATGACTCATTTTAGGACTCTAGTTGTTCACACCAGTGGTCCGTGCAGTTCATGGCTCTGCGCTTCTAGTGTGGAAAGTTGTGAAAAGTAACTGACATCAGCACACCTGGGTGGTGCCTATATAGGTACTGCAATGTTACTTCCAGCGGGGACGATGCCTGACTCGGAGCTGATCAATGACACCTACTAGCTTGCAGGGGTACTGCTCTTGAAAAATCTTCCGGATCCAATCTGACAATGGGAAATTTTAAGATAAGGAATCAGCAGCTAGATATAGGCTGTCATTACGACCTAGGACATGGTGATGGTCTGACCGCCACCAAAGCGGTGGTCAGACAGCCCCATTATGACTGTGGTGGTTCCGCCACGGTCGACTACCAGCACCACCAGTTTCCCTCCACTGGAGGGACTGACTGTGCTGGCAGTCCTACTCCGCTAGGGTAGCACTGCATGCAGTGCCGCCCTTGGGATTACAAGCCTCCTCTCTGGCAGCTTTTACATAGCGCTGCACCGCCATGTAAAAGCTGGCAGAGATGAGGTGCAGGGGACTTCATGGGGGCCCCTGCACTGTCCGTGCACTTGGCATGGGCAGTGCTCGGGCCCCCATGGACAGCCCCGTTGTGCTTTTCACTATCTGCTATGTAGTACTGGTAAGTACCTATGTACCCTCTTCTATTGGAGACATGCAACAAGAAAAGGCAGAGTGCATGCCTTTAAGCTCTACCCCACATGTAGGATTTGCCCCGCTTGGGCACTCAATGTAGTAATGGTAAGGGGTTTTATAAACAAAAAATGCATACAGTGAAAAGCACAACGGGTGCAGTTGCACCCTACGCACTGCAACATTGCCGCCGGCTCCATTATGAGCTAGCGTCAATATTGTGGACTGTTCTCCGCTGGCCCAGCGGGCAGAAACATCATTCTTTCCGCCTGCTGACCCAGCAGGGAACTTGCATTGGGGCCCGCGGGTAGGGGGCTGCACTGGCGGCAACCTGACCACGGAGTTTGGCAGCCCGGCTTTTCCGCCCGCCAAATTCAAAATGACCCCTTAAGTCTCTATCGGATAAGGTATTACTGAAAGTAAGTAACTTGTTCGTTAATTCCCTAGCTTATAGTCCAAAGTGCGCCCAGGACTTGTAAGTTAAATGTGACTATTGGACTGCAGCAGTTATTGTGCCACTACTGAAGTGACAAAGTGAAAAATGTAGGCTCTAGGTCCGCCACTGCAGACTAGTTGGGCAACTGTAAAACTGCCATCCGAACATGGTAAAATAACACCTTTTGCCAAGTCTAAATCTTCTTTTTAATATTTATGTCTCCCCTAAGGAAGGCCTTTGAAGTTAAATAATAAAAGGGAGGACATATGCTTCTTATGTTTTACATGTTCTCACAGATAAAACTCAATATTATAGTTTTCACTGTAGTAATGCTGGTAGTCCCATTTGCTAACATGGGGTTGCAGTAGTCCAACCACTAAGTGCTAACTTCCATTTGGGACCACCAAATATAGTACTTCAAAGTATCAAATTATTTGTTACATTAAACCCCACTTATTGCTGAAGACAGATTTAAGGTAACTTTTAATATTAAGGTGACTTTAGAAAGTTCCTACTTTCTTGCCTCAAAATTCTAGTAGTCATTTCTGATTTACTACAGCATGTGTCACCTGGTAAAGCCTGCTGCCCTCCTCTCAAGAGGGGTGCATAGCTCCCAGGAAAGGTGGAACAAAAGGCCTATTGGTGGGAGGAGGCGTGACATCTACTGACAGGATGGCCAGAGGGCTCTGGCCACAGATGGCCCAGCTTCAAAGAGGCAGCCGCCTCTGATAGGCAAATATGAGTCACCCTTGTCTGGTGCTAAAGTGTACTCTTTCTCCCCACTGAATTGCAATTTGTGAGCCTAAAGTAAAATATGTTTTTTGGGCACAGACTTCAAGGCTCATAGACTACAGATACTTGCCAGTTTGTAGTTAGCTTCAAACTCTGTCAAGAACCAAGGCTTCCATCGGACTGTCAAGCTGCAAAGAACTCTGCTGATAAGCCCTGTCAACAAGAAAAAGAACTAGAAAAGTTTCTAACTGTGAAGGTAGACATTTGACTGGGGCCTGCATCTGACTCACCCTCTGTATTGGTTGACCTGAGACTTTGACCCAGACCCTTGCATTCGAGGCTTATAAACTACTGCCAAACAGTGACTTATAAACTACTGCCAAACAGTGACTTATAAACTACTGCCAAACAGTGACTTATAAACTACTGCCAAACAGTGACTTATAAACTACTGCCAAACAGTGACTTATAAACTACTGCCAAACAGTGACTTATAAACTTTTTGGAGTGAATTGCAATCATTTATGCAAAAATTCCAAAAATTATCATTCTGGTCACTTCATCAGATTTTTGTTATCTATTTCAAGATAAAAATATGTACTACACTTAGAAATTGAAGTGCGGTTTTTATTTTGTTGTGCTTCTAACTTATTAACTGTTTCGGGACTGATAAATGCTTTATACGTGTTTCCCTTTGAGTCTGACTGCTCTTTGCCACAGCTACCCAGGACTATGCTGGCATTTAATTTAAAGATTCCAAACTGGTCCTGATACAGAATAATGACCTTATTACTTGGTGATGTTTCACAACCACCCTAATAATCTACTTTTCTCACAGCAGCACTAAGTCGTTTATACCCAGGATAAACCTTAAATCTGCTGTGCGTGGACTTGTAACATTACAGACTGAAGGCAGGAAAGCCCTACTTTCCAGCCTTCCTGAGACCTCCCTGCACCCAGTACAGCCTCCCCTCTGCGGCCAGGATGGATGCCAACACCAAGAAATGTCACTGTCTCATACCTGTATGTAAAACCTCTAATATCTCTCACTTCACTCATCCTCAACATACAAAACAACGTACATCAGGGGCGTCGTGAACCTCCACTTTAGCAGGTACATCAGGTGGTGTTCTTGATGGGCCTCTTCTGTCTGCAGCTACAGACAGAAGCACAGGATTAACGCTGGAATACAGCGACAATAGAAGAGCAGCAGTGGGGGGGAAATGACACTGCGTGAACCGAACTGGGAAAGAAAGGAGCAATGTTGGACGGAAGAGTGAAGGGAATGATGTATAGATGAATGAGAAGGTGGATGAATGAGTATGTTGATGAATGAGTGGGTGAAAGCATGAGTAAAGGATAGGTGAATGGACAGGTGAAGGGATGGGTGGATGTGTGAGTGGATGGATAGGTAAAAGAATGGCAGATTAAAGGAATGGGTGGGTGGATGAGCGAGGGAATGGATAGGTGGATGGACTGATGAAAGACTGGTAGAGCAAAGTGATGGATACGTGAATGGATAGGTGGATGGACAGGCAAAAGGATGACAGAGTGAAGGGGTGAATGGATAGGTGGATGGGTAGTTGAAGGACTGGCAGAGTAAAGTGATGGATGGAAGGATGAGTGGATGGCAGGATGGATGGCAAAGTGGACGGCAGAGTGGATGGATTGATGGCAGAATAAAGGGATAGATGGCAGAGTGGATGGATGGGTGGCATAATGAATGGATGGCATAATGGAAGGATGGCAGAGTGGATGGATGGGTGGATCAAAGCATGGCAAATTGGATGGATGAATGGATGGAATGGTGAAAAGATTGTATGATGGATGAAAGAATGGATGACAGAATGTAAAGATGAAATAGTGGATATCAGTAGGTGGATGGGAAGGATGAAAGAATGAATGAATGAATGAATGAACGAACAGATAGATACATAAATGAAAGAGACAAGGAAGCTGTTCTAGGGAGGGATCGGCTCACTTTCCTGGTGGCATCAGCACTTTAATTCAAAGGGGGACTATTTTAATTTTCTGGCTACTCCCTTGACTTGTCTCATGTACAGGTAGTCTACTTAAACTCGCCACTTTTTCCCTGAAACACAACAGCTATTCAATAAGAACATACCTTTAAGAAGCTGATATCAAACCTCCCACATTTCAGGAAAACATGAAAATTCCTTCTCTGGAACACTCTACTAGTTCACATTAGACTCACTCTCTCATTGTGAAAGTTCAAGTCGGACCTTAAAATCACCTCTTAAATAAGCTTAAGATTTTCTCTTTTTTTGCCAACTGTTCTCACTCCTTCCCCGTACCCCATGATTCCCTAGATCATGTTTTCAGACGCATTTTATGTTAAATGCTTTGCGTGCCAGAGTTTACACCTTTCCATTTGGCAATTGTCTGCCAAGGATTACCATTCACTCCATCGGTTTATGTGTTTACCTGCATGCACTTGGTCTTTAAAAGGACTCGATTAAAATGTATTAAATTAAAAAAATGAAACGAATTATGTTACCTACTTTTGTATACCTGCTCCTACCTTCCGAGCGTCTGAGGACTGCATTCTGTTAATGAAATTAAAAACAAAGAATACATGCAGGGATGGGAGCTCTTGGGCTTGTTTTGCGAGTGTTCTCCCTGTGAACATGAAAACAAACTCAGTTTGGTGCCATAATATACTCCCGGGGGTCTCTCAGCCAATTAAACCTGTAAGTATTAAGCTATTAACTATAAGCTATTTTTGTTTTGCGCTATTATTTAATTAGCGCCGTGCATACCCGGTGTTCAGTGGATGGGGCTCTCTTGGGGTCAGGGTGTATTTCTTTAAAAAAAAATGCATGTTTTAAATAGTGTTGACTGTATTTGTAAAATGGAGGATAGTTTTACTTTTTCCACTATATAATATTTCAAACTCTGTTACCATACTGCAGAATTGTTTTTTTTAATTATTGCACAAGACTTTGTATGCCCAGAAAGTAGACCTATGTACCCTTTTGTTTTGGAGACATGCAACAAGAAAAGATGGAGTGCATGCCTTTAGGCTCTACCTCACATGTAGGATTTGCCACACTTGGGCACTCAATGTAGTACTGGTAAGGGGGTTTTATAAAGAAAAAATATAAAATATGCGAGGTGTTCCTTGTTCACAGTTTGGTAGCTTGGCTCAACTTAATTTTTTGAAGTGTACTTTGACATTTTGTGGGATTCAGCTGCAGCACTGCCAGTGAAAATAGCTTTTGGGGCCTAGTCACCGCAGGAACCTACCAATTTTAATTTTGCACGTGTGCCACTTCGAAATAGCAGGTGCTGTACCTTGTTGGCAACAGGGTGTAGTAATATTTAAAAGCGGAGTTTCCCACCTGTTCCAAAAGGTTATTGTGACAGGTCTGTACATCAGGTTTAAGTCAGATGCAGTCAGGCTACACAGGGTAGACTTGAAGCTGTGTTTTACAGGCCAACTGAGTGGCACCATAGGTGCTGCAGTCCACAGGTGGCATTTGACTTCCAGGCTCTGGGTGTATTTCCTACACCATATACAAGGGACGTATTGGCAAATTAAATATGTCAATCAGTGGTAAGTCAATTTAACAATGTTTAACGTGGAAGCACAGACACGTTACTCCTGTTTAGCATGGGTAAGCGCACAGAGTTACAAAATTAGCAAAAATAGCGTCCAGAAAAAGATGCAAAATCTGTGGCGACCATGCAGAAAAGACAGATTTGCTACAGCAATCTTTAACTATCTTCACCCTTCTCCTTCCTTTATTTTTGTGTGCTGCTCTTAGCTATCTAGCTCGATAATTCACTCTGAGATAAAACTGTATTCTGCACTTCATTTTGTCTCTATGACTCATCTCATCTATCTTTTTCCTTCCTGGTCACACTAGCTTTCATTTAATCTTAATCATGTTGGCTTGTTATTTCCACCCAGATGCCTTTCATTCATCTCCCTATCATCTTGTCTCATCTCGATCCTTTCTTGTTCCTTCCTTTTTAGGCCTCCCAGTTTTATTGTATTTATTTTTTATAGGATTTCCATTTGTATTTATCCTAATTTTTTTGCCATCTTTTTAGTAATCATTCCTATTTATTTTGTTTTTAATGAATAAATGAAACTGTGACACATATTTCCACATTTACTGAAACAATAAATGTGCAGTCCTTGATTGACGCCTTTTGAATTTTAGCACATCTAGCTGCCACATATAGCAAAATAATACACTCACATTAAATATTAGCATTATATGGAAAATATATTTAAATCATTTAAATTACATTTATTTAGTGCTTATAGGAAGAAGTATACAACAATTTCAGAATAATTTAATTTCGTTTTTTTTTTTTTTTAACTCCCAAGGCTGTCAGTCTGCTCAGTGGTTGGCCTGGACTTCATGAGTGACAGCATGGGGAGTCATTCAAAAAAAGCACAATCTTTTGGTATTTTTGTGGTATAAAAAATAATTAAAGACAAGAAACACATTGTTTTCAGTATTGGTAAAAAAAAAAAGCAAATACAGAAACTATGAGCCTTAGTCATTATTTACTGCTCTGATTAGTCTTTTGCCACCTATCTCTATCCTAAACCGCCGCTCCTTTGTTTCTTCATTTATCCATGTTTATTTCCTGCCATTCCCTTTATTTCACATCTTCATTCCTTCAATCCTTTGCCTTTTTAGCTGTCACATCTTTCTCCATCTTTCTTTTTCTGATTTGTGCCATCCCTGCCGTTATCAGTCTGATTATAGTATGGGTACTCGCAAACATTTCCACGGAGCTGCAAAGTTCTGTCTGGGGCATGCCCGAGGGCCGCACCAATGTCAGAAGTGTGAGGGTTTTGGGTGATGAAAGGTTGGCCTAGGGGGACGTGAAGCAGATGCATGGTATGGACAACAAACCGTGCCTTCGCATGGCTTCTGTCTGCCACCAATGCCCTATTCTCATGCCCCAAGAATAAAAGTCAAAGCATTAACTTCTAATGTAAAATGTGATAGGGAAAGAGATACTCATTGGGTGGGTGAATTGCAAAATGTGAAACCAAAAAAACAGGTATCAGTCCTGGCTTCCCCACTTGACCAAATTGTGTGATCCTAGGAAATTGGTTAATTTCACTTTGCCTCCCTTTTCTTCATTACCACATATGAGAACCTCTTGAAATACCCAACTTTGGATGTGTGCTATACAAACCTTCTCCTGTGTTTCCTTCATAAGGTGCACTTGAGAAATGACTTGCCTCTTGGTTCACTAATGGCATTGTTTTCTGAATGGGGGCAGCATGAATATTTCCAAGATCATGTTTGAAAACTGTCACGGCTAATGCCTCTCAATGCAGTGGTATAATCTCATCTACTAAGGTAAAATGCTCATGCATCTTAATAAAATACACTTGTTTGAAGTTTGCAGAGTTTAGCATGTTTCTGCATGTTTAGTACAAGATGTCTTTAAAACTAAAGATGTTCCTAAAGAGTTGTTGTCTAGGACACCTTCTTTTCTTCTTTATGGTTACCTTAGTTGGGGTGTAAATGAAGTATGCTGGTTTGTTTCACAGCTTTCTGTTTGTTCCTCCTCTGTGAAGTCAACAGCGGCCAAGTGCTACTTTTGATCAGGGGGCTGCAATTAAACGTCAGGAGGGCCACATGCAGCCCCCGGACCATACTTTGAGTATCCCTGGTATACGGTGTCATGTTTTTGTTGGTCTCCCGACCAGCATAGCGTTATCTCTGTGGTTTCAAACTGACACAGTTCAGACCTCCCCTAAATACTGGCAATGGTAGCGCCGTTTTGTGCAAGTGCTCGGACGCCCTCGACGGCGCTTACAAGTTGTGGGAGTCTGTCAGACAGCAGGCTGGAAACAAAAAATATTCAGCATGATTAGAACTTTCAATAGCTGTCAGTGTTTAATTGTGCGGCTTTGTCATTATATTTTTCCAGTGTAAATTCTATTGAGTTTTGTGGGTTTGTCATTAATTATAATTATATTTGGAGTAATTAACAGTCAGGCGACAGCTAGTGTGCTTGAGTGGAAGGCGCTGGGTGAAGCGAGCATATACACAGTACTGAGCCTGGATTTTCTGCACTCTGAATCGTATTTAATCTCGGCGCAGTGCTGTGATCCTGTGCTGGCCGCGGGGTATGTTTTTTGGGTCCTGCCGTCCGTTACGCGGTGTGTATCCTTACAGTCGGACGAATAGTTTGATCTGAGGCGTTTCCTCAGACAGCTCTGGCTTTGTAGTTCCGCGGTGCCGATTCCTACTGCTGGATTTCCTGGAAGTTCAGTTTCTATGGCAACGCGATGCCATTTTTAAATATAGCAACATCACTTTCCTCCCGAAGCCCCTCTCGGCTCAGTGCTCTGAGGGTGATACTTAGACAGTGGAGGGGTGGACTGGGAATATGGTTAATGGGATTTATCGTTTCCACATCGGGGGGGGGGGGGGGAGGTCTGGGTATCAGTTTGGGGCAGTAGAGTGACTCAGCAACTAACGTGGTCAGGTTACCTTAGCAGCACATGTATATTTGTAAAAATGCACCTCCACTCAACGGCGATAAGGGGATGTACAACAGATGCTTGTTGCTACCCAACTCAGTAGTACACATGACATCAGTCTCTGGAGGATGAAAGCCTGAGTGGATGCACTGGCACGTTAACATGGGATCAAGCACAGACCACTGCTGCGAAGGCATTCGTAGAGCCATTATAGGCCCATCCAGACCAGGAAGTTTAGGAGCACTTGTTTCAGTGTGGGGGTTTAAAAAACTATGGATGCAATGTATAATGAAGAATAGGAGAGATTGAAAGCTGCTGCTTTAAACAGCCAGTTTGTTAATTGTCTTCTAAATTTGTAAGCGAGGGTTGTTACCGAAACACAGATGCCAAATGTTTCCATTCTTTGGTGGCCTCCACAGAGCTCTCTGCCCCATGGTGGAAGTCTTAACTTTAGGAGCCACAAATAAATTCGTGCACCGGAATGAGAGGCTCGGTTTGGAAAATAAATAGAGCATGCTTCTGCTAGAAAAGATGGAGCCTGCCCCTGGAACATCTTGTTCTTGGTGACGGTCGTATTACAACCTGCTCTCTGTATCACTGGTAACCAGTAAAGGGACAACAGAACGGAAGAGATGTGGTCCTTCTATGACCAAACACAAATCCAACCAACCGCAGTATTCTTCCCAAGTGTTTTTACGTTAATTTGGAAGAACCAGGTGGTGTGGTCCATCCACGCAGCGCTGTATTAAGGTAGTGACTGCCTGTTTGTGAAAAGGTTAGATCTAATTTAAATAGCTCAGGGAGCCAGAAACATAAGCTTGAGATCTCAGCTACTCCAGGTTCCATTGAGAGATTTGCATCAATGGTTATACCAAGATTTTTTAATGTGCCCAGTGACAAAGATGGAGGGCCCACTGAGGAAGGCTAGAGCTCAGGATTCCGGTTGCTGATAAAGTTTCCAAAAAACGAGAAACTCTGTCTTGGTCAGAGTTAATTTAAAACAACCTTTTGCAATGCAATCAGTCTCGCATTTCCAGCAGTTACCGCCATTGGTGTTGTAAATGCATAATTGGGCTTTTTTGTCACATAAATTTGTAAAACCTGCCTCATGATTTTGTCCTGTCATGCTACATAATTCCAGTGGCCCTGCATATAACTAAAGCACTTCCATTTGCCTTTTTGTGTTTTCTTTTATTTAAGCAACATTTCAGACATGCTTCCTGAGCAGTGTAGTGTAGCAAATACAAATAATGCTACGTCTTGTAGTTTAAAAAGGTTTGGTAAGTCAAAACCATTTCCCCTGCACCTTTGTGCTGGGCATCGTGAATGAACTTGCCGACCGCAGAGCCCAGCAAATAGCTTGCCCGTGGGAATAGGGGATCTAGGGGTAACGACCTTATACGGCTGCAAACATAGGGGTACACGCTGAAAATAATACTCAAACCCAACATTTCCAGGCCAGGTGACCGGTATCTGTAATAAATACCTGCACGGTATGGGTATAACCTCCCCGGCCCTTTGGAGTTTCGTGAAGGGTGGCATTAAATGACGTTTACCCAGTTTCTTTTACCATTATATTTGGTGTTTTATTTTTATGGTTGTGACCGTTTATGTTTGTTACATGTTTTTAGATTGTAATATTTCATCCTGATATTCCTTTGTCCAGTGTTCATCTTTCCGTGTCTTTTTCTACTGCTTCATATTGGTTTCACACCTGTCGTGCATGGACTACATGGAAACAGGGAGCAGGGAGTAAAAACAGAGTCAGACATGTACGTGGGGGTTTCGCGTGAACGCCGTAGTGCCTACATACCCCCCGGTCTATTACACTTGCCTTCTTCCAACTGATGTTGGTCCTCTGGCGTCCTGATTACCTATCCATATATATTACATTGTATGTTTCTAGATACAGATGTGTTTACGTATGAATGCCTGTATGTATGTAATAATGTTTGTGTGAATAGTATGTATGTATATATGTATGTTCGGATGTGTTTTACGAGAGTTTGGGTGGGTCTATGAATGTATTGGTGTACTTGTGTCTATGTATAAGTGCGTATCTATGTGCACATGCCGGTGTGTATGTGTGTTTTTTTACATGGAGGTGTACATTTTCTCGCATGTGTAGGGGCATGCATATATACACGTGTACGATAAATTCGATCGTATGTGCACGTAGGCATTAATGCATGCATGTACATAGGACAAGTCCCGACCCATGAAATCCTGCATAAAGATCCCATGCTAGAGTGGGCATTCGGTGACGCCCCAGGCTAGTGACTAACTCGAACTTTTAACCCTGTAGGACTCGCGCTTCCTTACCTCCGAGACAAGGAAAGCGCCGACCTGCACCGCGGTGCTGCTAACGTTACACTGTGTTAATTGTAAGACATATTGCACTTGCCATGCCGTGTTTAACCCCACGCATCTATGTTACAGTGTAGAAGGATTTCTATGTACACGTGTACCTGCGTAGAACGGCATGTAAGACTCGCATGCATGCGTATTTCATATGTTTTTTATTCATTCATTCTGCTACAGCACACTCAACTCTGGGGTGTCAGCGTCTGCACATGAAACAACAGAAACATATATATATAGGGGATCTATATATAGGGGATACAGGCGCGCAGCCCTTCTCCTTCCAGTGGGAAACGCTGTGTCTTTGGCAGCCTCAGAAACCTAGGCCTGGAAAAAAAATATATATATATATATTTTTTTTTCCAGGTTTCTGAGGCTGCCAAAGACACAGCGTTTCCCACTGGAAGGAGAAGGGCTGCGCGCCTGTGAATCACGTGAACGCGCCAGGGCCCCGTGACTCCTCCCGAAAAACTGCTGCGCGCGAACTACAACTTCCAGGGATCACAAGGGCAGCACGGATCCGTCTCAAATATGAGCTTGGCCTCTCCGTGGGATTATTCAATGTGCATGCCTGCAGGCAGGGGCTGTAGGTCAATGTGCACGGTGTCTGCGCATGGACATAGAGGGAGGCATTAACTTAAGGTTGTGAACGAAAACAGAGAAGACCAAAGTCCTGCACCTTAAGGCATCGCCACTTTAAGATCAGGCAGAAAGGTGGTGGGTCGACATGGATCCTTGGGGGAAAAATAGGCGGTGCTCGTAAAGCAGTTGCTGACTTCTCCTGCATGCTGAAGGCATTGGCGTGCTATGACAGTAGCCTGAGGGATCATCAGCGGCTATTTATTTATTTTAATCCACGCTGCTCGGGGGTGGCGCTACTCTCGAGCCGTGCTTTATAGCAACAAAGCAGCCATACTTTCTAAAAATAAAACTCAAAAGGGTCCAAATTACGGATGTGGCATGTGACGGAGCAATTTTAAGGAACACGCCTGACAAGGCACGTTATCACTAGGGCGGTGAGAGAGACATCGTGGTCTCACCCCCCTGTAGCTCACTGAAGGCGCACGTTACAATAGATGTAATGGAGCCATCTCGGAGCGAGGAGGAGGGGAGGGCGAAACCATGTGTTGTCCGTGATAAGCACCTATGGAATGTACACACTACAGCATGTTCCTCACTTGACTGAAGTTGCTGAAGAGCATGGGAATGAAATCACAGTGTTCGCTGCCGATCTGAAAGAAATTAATTGTTTTAGTTAATTGCTTCATTATTGAAACTGACATTCTGAGCTCTTTCTAGAATAAGAGTAGCCAATGGTGTTGATTTCTACTGAGAGATCCAATAAGATTAAGGCTCCGAACTCACCGTTATCAGCCAACTGGCAAACGTCATCCAGCACCGACATTACCACCAGCTCTGTACCCCTTCCAGCCCTAAAACCAGCTAGAGATTACTTTTATACTTTATTGGATTCCAGTGGTGTAACGAAACTTAAGGGGGGCAATCAGCAAAGTACACAGAGGGGACCCCCCTCCGGACTTACTCAGGAGTTCCCAGGCCTGGGTGCTCTGCTGAGGGCCCCCCCTGGAGTTCCAAGTCTCCCCCCTTCCTTCCCAAGCACTGCAGAGGCCTTGGTACCCCACTGTTGGATTCATGAAAAACCTTTTGGGTGTGGCCAAATGCAAGTTTTTCCATGATCTTGTGTAGATAAGGGAGTACACTGATCATCTGATAGATTATCCAGCTGATTTTTAGGTATTAGGAATTTACCATGGGAAAAAGAGTGACTAAACAAACAAAAACAAATCTGAGATAAGTTAAAGGATCAGGAACTTCATAATCCTGGCTGGACAAATATTGGTAAGAAAACCCGAGGCTTTGGTTTACTGAATCAGTTTAGAGACCTCGGTGTCTGGAACTGGTCCTGAAAAAAACAAAGCGGATCAGGTGGATACTAACTGTTCCACACTCTTGGTTGTGCTTAAATCAGGATCAACTTCAAAATGTGTTTTGATATTGTAGGAGGCTGGACTGGCTTGTAGTGAGTACCAAGGGGTACTTGCACCTTGCACCAGGCCCAGTTATCCCTTATTAGTGTATAGGGTGTCTAGCAGCTTAGGCTGATAGATAATGGTAGCTTAGCAGAGCAGCTTAGGCTGAACTAGGAGACGTGTGAAGCTACTACAGTACCACTTAGTGTCATATGCACAATATCATAAGAAAACACAATACACAGTTATACTAAAAATAAAGGTACTTTATTTTTATGACAATATGCCAAAGTATCTCAGAGTGTACCCTCAGTGAGAGGATAGGAAATATACACAAGATATATATACACAATACCAGAAATATGCAGTATAGTCTTAGAAAACAGTGCAAACAATGTATAGTTACAATAGGATGCAATGGGGACACATAGGGATAGGGGCAACACAAACCATATACTCCAAAAGTGGAATGCGAACCACGAATGGACCCCAAACCTATGTGACCTGGTAGAGGGTCGCTGGGACTACTAGAAAATAGTGAGGGTTAGAAAAATAGCCCACCCCAAGACCCTGAAAAGTGAGTGCAAAGTGCACTAAAGTTCCCCAAAGGACAAAGAAGTCGTGATAGGGGAATAAGGCAGGAAAGACACAAACCAACAATGCAACAACGCTGGATTTCCAATCTGGGGTACCTGTGGAACAAGGGGACCAAGTCCAAAAGTCACAAGCAAGTCGGAGATGGGCAGATGCCCAGGAAATGCCAGCTGCGGGTGCAAAGAAGCTTCGACTGGACTGAAGAAGCTGCGGTTTCTGCAGGAACGCAAAGGGCTAGAGACTTCCCCTTTGGAGGACGGATCCCTCTCGCCTTGTAGAGTCGTGCAGAAGTGTTTTCCCGCCGAAAGAACGCCAACAAGCCTTGCTAGCTGCAAATCGTGCGGTTAGCGTTTTTGGACGCTGCTGCGGCCCAGGAGGGACCAGGAGGTCGCAAATTGGACCAGGAGGTAGAGGGGACGTCAAGCAAGACAAGGAGCCCTCTTAGCAGCAGGTAGCACCCGGAGAAGTGCCAGAAACAGGCACTACGAGGATGCGTGAAACGGTGCTCACCCGAAGTTACACAAAGGAGTCCCACGTCGCCGGAGACCAACTTAGAAAGTCGTGCAATGCAGGTTAGAGTGCCGTGGACCCAGGCGTGGCTGTGCACGAAGGATTTCCGCCGGAAGTGTACAGGGGCCGGAGTAGCTGCAAAAGTCACGGTTCCCAGCAATGCAGTCTAGCGAGGTGAGGCAAGGACTTACCTCCACCAAACTTGGACTGAAGAGTCACTGGACTGTGGGAGTCACTTGGACAGAGTTGCTGGATTCGAGGGACCTCGCTCGTCGTGCTGAGAGGAGACCCAAGGGACCGGTAATGCAGCTTTTTGGTGCCTGCGGTTGCAGGGGGACAATTCCGTCGACCCACGGGAGATTTCTTCGGAGCTTCTAGTGCAGAGAGGAGGCAGACTACCCCCACAGCATGCACCACCAGGAAAACAGTCGAGAAGGCGGCAGGATCAGCGTTACAGAGTTGCAGTAGTCGTCTTTGCTACTATGTTGCAGGTTTGCAGGCTTCCAGCGCGGTCAGCAGTCGATTCCTTGGCAGAAGGTGAAGAGAGAGATGCAGAGGAACTCGGATGAGCTCTTGCATTCGTTATCTAAGGAATCCCAAGAGACAGAGACCCTAAATAGCCAGAAAAGAGTGTTTGGCTACCTAGGAGAGAGGATAGGCTAGCAACACCTGAAGGAGCCTATCACAAGGAGTCTCTGACGTCACCTGGTGGCACTGGCCACTCAGAGCAGTCCAGTGTGCCAGCAGCACCTCTGTTTCCAAGATGGCAGAGGTCTGGAGCACACTGGAGGAGCTCTGGGCACCTCCCAGGGGAGGTACAGGTCAGGGGAGTGGTCACTCCCCTTTCCTTTGTCCAGTTTCGCGCCAGAGCAGGGCTAAGGGGTCCCTGAACCGGTGTAGACTGGCTTATGCAGAATTGGGCACATCTGTGCCCAAGAAAGCATTTCCAGAGGCTGGGGGAGGCTACTCCTCCCCTGCCTTCACACCATTTTCCAAAGGGAGAGGGTGTCACACCCTCTCTCAGAGGAAGTCCTTTGTTCTGCCATCCTGGGCCAGGCCTGGCTGGACCCCAGGAGGGCAGCTGCCTGTCTGAGGGGTTGGCAGCAGCAACAGCTGCAGTGAAACCCCGGGAAAAGCAGTTTGGCAGTACCAGGGTCTGTGCTACAGACCACTGGGATCATGGGATTGTGCCAACTATGCCAGGATGGTATAGAGGGGGCAATTCCATGATCCTAGACATATTACATGGCCATATTCGGAGTTACCATTGTGAAGCTACATATAGGTAGTGACCTATATGTAGTGCACGCGTGTAATGGTGTCCCCGCACTCACAAAGTCCGGGGAATTGGCCCTGAACAATGTGGGGGCACCTTGGCTAGTGCCAGGGTGCCCTCACACTAAGTAACTTAGCACCCAACCTTTACCAGGTAAAGGTTAGACATATAGGTGACTTATAAGTTACTTAAGTGCAGTGTAAAATGGCTGTGAAATAACGTGGACGTTATTTCACTCAGGCTGCAGTGGCAGGCCTGTGTAAGATTTGTCAGAGCTCCCTATGGGTGGCAAAAGAAATGCTGCAGCCCATAGGGATCTCCTGGAACCCCAATACCCTGGTTACCTCAGTACCATATACTAGGGAATTATAAGGGTGTTCCAGTAAGCCAATGTAAATTGGTAAAATTGGTCACTAGCCTGTCAGTGACAATTTAAAAGAAATGAGAGAGCATAACCACCGAGGTTCTGATTAGCAGAGCCTCAGTGAGACAATTAGTCACTACACAGGTAACACATTCAGGCACACTTATGAGCACTGGGGCCCTGGTGAACAGGGTCCCAGTGACACATACAACTAAAACAACATATATACAGTGAAAAATGGGGGTAACATGCCAGGCAAGATGGTACTTTCCTACACAAACCCCCACCCCCCCCCCAAACGAAGGACAATAAGACTAGCCATGACCTGATGAGTCTTCATTGTCTAAGTGGAAATATCTGGAGAGTCCATCTGCATTGGAGTGGCTACTCCCAGGTCTATGTTCCACTGTATAGTCCATTCCCTGTAGGGATATGGACCACCTCAACAATTTAGGATTTTCACCTTTCATTTGTTTTAGCCAAAGCAGAGGTTTGTGGTCTGTCTGAACAATGAAGTGAGTGCCAAACAGGTATGGCCTCAACTTCTTCAGAGCCCAGACCACAGCAAAGGCCTCCCTCTCAATGGCAGACCAACGCTTTTCTCTAGGGGTCAACCTCCTACTAATAAAAGCAACAGGTTGATCCTGGCCCTCAGAATTAAGTTGTGATAGGACTGCCCCTACTCCTAATTCAGATGCATCAGTTTGGACATAGAATTTTTTAGAGTAACAAGGGCTTTTCAGGACAGGTGCAGAGCACATGGCCTGCTTCAGCTCCTCAAAAGCTTTCTGACAGCTAGCTGTCCACAATACCTTTTTGGATGTGAGGTCATTAAGAGGGGCTGCAATGGAGCCATAGTTCTTAATGAACCTCCTGTAATACCCATTGAGGCCTAGGAAGGCTCTCACCTGAGTCTGAGTGGTAGGGGGAACCCAATCAATAATTGTTTGGATTTTCCCCTGAAGTGGTGCAATCTGTTCCCCACCAACAAGGTGTCCCAGATAAACCACCTTCCCCTGCCCTATCTGGCACTTTGAAGCCTTGATAGTGAGGCCTGCCTTTTGCAGGGCCTCCAAAACTTTCCATAGGTGGACCAGGTGATCATCCCAGCTGGAGCTAAAGACAGCTATATCGTCCAAATATGCTGCACTGAAAGCTTCCAGCCCTTGCAGGACTGTGTTCACCAACCTTTGAAAAGTGGCAGGTGCATTTTTCAAACCAAAAGGCATTACTGTAAATTGGTAATGGCCTCCAATGGTTGAAAATGCAGTTTTAGGTTTAGCATCTTCTGACAATTTGATCTGCCAATACCCTGCAGTCAAATCAAAAGTGCTTAGATACTTGGCAGATGCCAGTGTATCTATGAGCTCATCTGCCCTGGGTATAGGGTGAGCATCCGTTTTGGTTACAAGGTTGAGACCTCTATAGTCTACACAAAACCGCATTTCCTTCTTTCCATCTTTGGAATGGGGTTTTGGTACAAGTACCACAGGAGAAGCCCATGGACTTTCAGAGTGCTCAACCACTCCCAGCTCTAACATTTTCTGCACCTCTTGCTTTATGCAGTCCCTGACATGGTCAGGCTGCCTATAGATCTTACTTTTGACAGGTAAACTGTCTCCAGTATCTATAGTGTGCTCACACCAAGAAGTGGTACCTGGCACAGTAGAGAAGAGTTCAGAGAATTGATCTAGGAGATTTATGCAATGGTCTTTCTGCTCAGCAGTAAGACAATCAGCCAAAACTACACCTTCCACAAGAGCATCTTGTTCTGTGGAAGAGAAGAGATCAGGTAGAGGATCACTGTCTTCTTCCTGTCCCTCATCAGTTGCCATGAGCAGGGTGAGATCAGCCCTGTCATAGTAGGGTTTCAGGCGGTTTACATGGAGTACCCTAAGGGGACTCCTTGCAGTGCCTAAGTCAACTAAATAGGTGACTTCACTCTTTTTCTCAACAATTGTGTGGGGACCACTCCATTTATCTTGGAGTGCTCTTGGGGCCACAGGCTCCAAGACCCACACTTTCTGCCCTGGTTGGTACTGAACCAAAACAGCCTTCTGATCATGCCATTGCTTCTGGAGCTCTTGGCTGGCCTGAAGGTTTTTGCTGGCCTTTTTCATGTACTCAGCCATCCTTGATCTGAGGCCAAGTACATAATCCACAATATCCTGCTTAGGAGCTTTTAAAGGTTGTTCCCAACCCTCCTTTACAAGTGTGAGTGGACCCCTAACAGGGTGTCCAAAAAGAAGTTCAGAGGGGCTGAAGCCCACTCCTTTCTGGGGTACCTCCCTGTAGGCAAAAAGGAGGCATGGTAACAGGATATCCCATCTCCTGCGGAGTTTTTCAGGGAGACCCATAATCATGCCTTTGAGAGTTTTGTTAAATCTCTCCACCAGTCCATTTGTTTGTGGATGATAGGGTGTAGTGAACTTGTAAGTTACACCACACTCCTTCCACATGGCCTTTAAGTATGCAGACATGAAATTGCTTCCTCTGTCTGATACTACTTCCTTTGGGAAGCCCACCCTTGAAAATATTCCCAGGAGGGCCTTTGCCACTGCAGGAGCTGTAGTGGTCCTTAAAGGAATTGCTTCAGGATATCTTGTGGCATGGTCCACTACCACCAAGATAAACCTATTGCCTGAAGCAGTAGGAGGGTCAAGGGGGCCAACTATGTCAACCCCTACCCTTTCAAAGGGTACCCCAACCGCAGGCAGTGGAATATGGAGTGCCACCTGTCTTGCCACTGGCTTGACAGGTTTCACAGGACTTACAAAAATCTTTTGTGTCCTCAGACATCCTAGGCCAATGAAACAAGGGAACCAGTCTGTCCCAAGTTTTCATTTGTCCCAGGTGCCCAGCTAGGGGAATGTTGTGTGCTAGAGTTAGGAGGAACTTTCTGTACTCCTGAGGAATCACTAATCTCCTGGCAGCTCCAGGTTTAGGATCCCTATGCTCAGTGTACAAGAGGTTGTCCTCCCAGTAAACTCTGTGAGAGTCACTGACATCCCCATTAGCCTGTTTGACAGCTTGCTGTCTTAGACCCTCTAATGTGGGACAGGTTTGCTGTGCCACACTCAGCTCCTCCCATGGCAGGCCCCCCTTCACCCAAAAGCTCAGCAGTGTCTGCTTGAAGCTCCTCTGGTGTAGGTTCTGCACAGGGAGGGAATTCTTCTTCCTCAGAAGTAGAATCCACTGTAGAGGGAGGGATAGTAGGAAGTGGTTTGCTTCTACTAGCCCTAGCTTTAGGGAGCAGTTGGTCCATTGTTCCAGGATCCAAGCTTCCCTGTCCTTTTTGCTTTTTGGCCTGAGCCCTTGTCAAAGCAAAAATATGCCCTGGGATGCCCAGCATTGCTGCATGGGCCTCCAACTCCACATCTGACCAAGCTGATGTCTCCAAATCATTCCCTAATAGACAGTCTACAGGTAAATCTGAAGCTACCACAACTTTCTTTGGACCAGTAACCCCCCCCCCAGTTGAGATTTACAACAGCCATGGGGTGGCTAAGTGTGTTGTTGTGAGCATCGGTTACTTGGTACTGGTGACCAAGTAGGTGTTGTTCAGGGTGGACCAGTTTCTCTATGACCATAGTCACACTGGCTCCAGTGTCCATGTAGGCCTGAACCTCAACACCATTTATTAGGGGTAGCTGCTTGTACTTATCCATATTAAGGGGACAAGCAACTAAGGTGGCTAAATCAATAGCCCCCTCAGAGACTAACACAGCCTCTGTGGCCTCCCTAACAAGGCCAACCCCAACTAAGTTACCAATAGTGAGCCCAGCTACTCCCTTGGATTGGCTATTAGTAGGTTTGCTCCCACCACCACTGCTATTAGTAGGGACACTAGGTGTAGCAGTAGGGGTTGTAGTGGTAGGAGGCTTGGTGCTTTTCTTTGGACAACTGGGATATGTTGTCCAATGGCCTTTTATTTTACATAAATAGCACCATGGTTTCTTTTCCTTGTTTTGATTAGAAGAGGATTTGGGCCCACCACCCCCACCAGAGTGTTTTTGTGGGCCTGATGAAGACTCATTTTTAGATTTGTCCCCACCCTTGTCTGAAGACTTACCATCCTTCTTCTTGTTGCCATCTTTGTCACCCCCTGTATGAACTTTTCTGTTCACCCTTGTTCTGACCCATTTGTCTGCCTTCTTTCCCAATTCTTGGGGAGAGGTCAGATCAGAGTCCACCAAGTACTGGTGCAACAAATCAGACACACAATTATTAAGAATATGTTCTCTCAGGATCAAGTTATACAGGCTGTCATAATCAGTAACTTTACTGCCATGTAACCACCCCTCCAAGGCCTTCACTGAATGGTCAATGAAATCAACCCAGTCTTGTGAAGACTCCTTTTTGGTCTCTCTGAACTTTATCCTGTATTGTTCAGTGGTTAAGCCATAACCATCCAGGAGTGCATTCTTAAGAACTTTGTAATCATTAGCTTCATTTTCTTTTACAGTAAGGAGCCTATCCCTACCTTTTCCACTAAATGATAGCCATAGGATAGCAGCCCACTGCCTTTGAGGGACATCCTGTACAGCACAGGCCCTCTCAAGTGCAGCAAACCACTTGTTAATGTCATCCCCCTCCTTATAAGGGGGAACTATCTTGTGCAGATTCCTGGAATCATGCTCTTTTGCAGGATGACTATGGGGAATACTGCTGCTGCCACCATGGGTTTCTAAACCCAGTTTCTGTCTCTCCTTCTCTACTTCTAAAGTCTGTCTATCCAAATCCAGCTGTTGCTTCTTGAGCTTCAGCCTGGTTTGTTCCACTCTCAATCTATTGAGTTCCCTTTCTAACAATCTGTCATCAGGGTGGGTGGGAGGGACATGCCTTGAAACAGAAGTATGGTGAGAATGGACAGAAGGAGACCTGTTCCTTACAGAGGGCACCCTAACAGCTTGGCTCACAGAAACATCAGTACCACTGTGGTGGGAATAAATGCTTTTGCTATGATGTGAGACAACACTATTTGTATGGTGTGGATCTTCATCATTACCAACTATGCTAGACTGTCTAGTAATGGGCAGGCTAGGAAGTTTCTTTCCTGAATCTTTTCCTGGGGGAGTCCCTGGATCAGATTGGGAACCATTAGCTACTTTTTCTACAGATGGGGCACTTCTAGCCTTATCCTGTTCTCTAAGCATGTTAAGTAACAGTTCCAAGGAAGGATTCTTCCCTACACTCAAACCTCTCTCTATGCAGAGACTCCTTGCTCCTTTCCAGCTAAGGTGATCATATGCAAGTTTGGACAGATCAGCATTTTGGCCTGTGCCAGACATTTTTAGAGAGAGTTAAAGTGATAGAAAAAGAGAAAAAAGTTTGTCAGAGCTTTTAGAAAGACAGAGAAAAAAAACTTTTAAAACTTTTTAGAACTTTTTAGAAAGTTAGAAGTACTTTTCAGCACTTAGAAAAGAGTGAAAAGAGGAAATGCAAAACTTTTTGGCAATGTGTATATACACTGAACTTGTTTTGTATATTTTTCTCTTATGAAAAGTACAATGACAAGAGTGGTAAGTAGTCTCAAAGCACTTATCCCACCGCTGCACAACCAATGTAGGAGGCTGGACTGGCTTGTAGTGAGTACCAAGGGGTACTTGCACCTTGCACCAGGCCCAGTTATCCCTTATTAGTGTATAGGGTGTCTAGCAGCTTAGGCTGATAGATAATGGTAGCTTAGCAGAGCAGCTTAGGCTGAACTAGGAGACGTGTGAAGCTACTACAGTACCACTTAGTGTCATATGCACAATATCATAAGAAAACACAATACACAGTTATACTAAAAATAAAGGTACTTTATTTTTATGACAATATGCCAAAGTATCTCAGAGTGTACCCTCAGTGAGAGGATAGGAAATATACACAAGATATATATACACAATACCAGAAATATGCAGTATAGTCTTAGAAAACAGTGCAAACAATGTATAGTTACAATAGGATGCAATGGGGACACATAGGGATAGGGGCAACACAAACCATATACTCCAAAAGTGGAATGCGAACCACGAATGGACCCCAAACCTATGTGACCTGGTAGAGGGTCGCTGGGACTACTAGAAAATAGTGAGGGTTAGAAAAATAGCCCACCCTAAGACCCTGAAAAGTGAGTGCAAAGTGCACTAAAGTTCCCCAAAGGACAAAGAAGTCGTGATAGGGGAATAAGGCAGGAAAGACACAAACCAACAATGCAACAACGCTGGATTTCCAATCTGGGGTACCTGTGGAACAAGGGGACGAAGTCCAAAAGTCACAAGCAAGTCGGAGATGGGCAGATGCCCAGGAAATGCCAGCTGCGGGTGCAAAGAAGCTTCGACTGGACTGAAGAAGCTGCGGTTTCTGCAGGAACGCAAAGGGCTAGAGACTTCCCCTTTAGAGGACGGATCCCTCTCGCCTTGTAGAGTTGTGCAGAAGTGTTTTCCCGCCGAAAGAACGCCAACAAGCCTTGCTAGCTGCAAATCGTGTGGTTAGCGTTTTTGGACGCTGCTGCGGCCCAGGAGGGACCAGGAGGTCGCAAATTGGACCAGGAGGTAGAGGGGACGTCGAGCAAGACAAGGAGCCCTCTTAGCAGCAGGTAGCACCCGGAGAAGTGCCAGAAACAGGCACTACGAGGATGCGTGAAAAGGTGCTCACCCGAAGTTACACAAAGGAGTCCCACGTCGCCGGAGACCAACTTAGAAAGTCGTGCAATGCAGGTTAGAGTGCCGTGGACCCAGGCGTGGCTGTGCACGAAGGATTTCCGCCGGAAGTGCACAGGGGCCGGAGTAGCTGCAAAAGTCGCGGTTCCCAGCAATGCAGTCTAGCGAGGTGAGGCAAGGACTTACCTCCACCAAACTTGGACTGAAGAGTCACTGGACTGTGGGAGTCACTTGGACAGAGTTGCTGGATTCGAGGGACCTCGCTCGTCGTGCTGAGAGGAGACCCAAGGGAGCGGTAATGCAGCTTTTTGGTGCCTGCGGTTGCAGGGGGACAATTCCGTCGACCCACGGGAGATTTCTTCGGAGCTTCAAGTGCAGAGAGGAGGCAGACTACCCCCACAGCATGCACCACCAGGAAAACAGTCGAGAAGGCGGCAGGATCAGCGTTACAGAGTTGCAGTAGTCGTCTTTGCTACAATGTTGCAGGTTTGCAGGCTTCCAGCGCGGTCAGCAGTCGATTCCTTGGCAGAAGGTGAAGAGAGAGATGCAGAGGAACTCGGATGAGCTCTTGCATTCGTTATCTAAGGAATCCCAAGAGACAGAGACCCTAAATAGCCAGAAAAGAGGGTTTGGCTACCTAGGAGAGAGGATAGGCTAGCAACACCTGAAGGAGCCTCTGACGTCACCTGGTGGCACTGGCCACTCAGAGCAGTCCAGTGTGCCAGCAGCACCTCTGTTTCCAAGATGGCAGAGGTCTGGAGCACACTGGAGGAGCTCTGGGCACCTCCCAGGGGAGGTACAGGTCAGGGGAGTGGTCACTCCCCTTTCCTTTGTCTAGTTTCGCGCCAGAGCAGGGCTAAGGGGTCCCTGAACCGGTGTAGACTGGCTTATGCAGAATTGGGCACATCTGTGCCCAAGAAAGCATTTCCAGAGGCTGGGGGAGGCTACTCCTCCCCTGCCTTCACACCATTTTCCAAAGGGAGAGGGTGTCACACCCTCTCTCAGAGGAAGTCCTTTGTTCTGCCATCCTGGGCCAGGCCTGGCTGGACCCCAGGAGGGCAGCTGCCTGTCTGAGGGGTTGGCAGCAGCAGCTGCAGTGAAACCCCGGGAAAAGCAGTTTGGCAGTACCAGGGTCTGTGCTACAGACCACTGGGATCATGGGATTGTGCCAACTATGCCAGGATGGTATAGAGGGGGCAATTCCATGATCCTAGACATATTACATGGCCATATTCGGAGTTACCATTGTGAAGCTACATATAGGTAGTGACCTATATGTAGTGCACGCGTGTAATGGTGTCCCCGCACTCACAAAGTCCGGGGAATTGGCCCTGAACAATGTGGGGGCACCTTGGCTAGTGCCAGGGTGCCCTCACACTAAGTAACTTAGCACCCAACCTTTACCAGGTAAAGGTTAGATATATAGGTGACTTATAAGTTACTTAAGTGCAGTGTAAAATGGCTGTGAAATAACGTGGACGTTATTTCACTCAGGCTGCAGTGGCAGGCCTGTGTAAGATTTGTCAGAGCTCCCTATGGGTGGCAAAAGAAATGCTGCAGCCCATAGGGATCTCCTGGAACCCCAATACCCTGGGTACCTCAGTACCATATACTAGGGAATTATAACGGTGTTCCAGTAAGCCAATGTAAATTGGTAAAATTGGTCACTAGCCTGTCAGTGACAATTTAAAAGAAATGAGAGAGCATAACCACTGAGGTTCTGATTAGCAGAGCCTCAGTGAGACAGTTAGTCACTACACAGGTAACACATTCAGACACACTTATGAGCACTGGGGCCCTGGTGAACCGGGTCCCAGTGACACATACAACTAAAACAACATATATACAGTGAAAAATGGGGGTAACATGCCAGGCAAGATGGTACTTTCCTACAGATATGAGATCTGATTTTAGCTATAAAATATTTAGCAGGATTATTGCTCAAAATGATTGATTGTGTCTGTAAACGCCTAGCCAGGTTCTTAATGAACACAAACAGTAGACTGTCAGGAGCATTCAAAATGCACGATGAATGATGTTCAGGTTTTGTTACACTCATTGTTTTGCTTATATTTTTGCTTATGTTTAGACAGTGTCTTCAAATGTAATTCTTTAGTGGTTATATCACATTTGGAACACCAACATCTCTCTGTGCGGCGAGATTTCATTTTTAAAGCAACTAATTCAGCTGTGAACCAAGGACTTTGTCTGCGTTTGCAATTATTAGAGCGATATCAAGTTTGAAAAGTAAGCGTTGAGTCAAACAGTTTGTCAATTTTTTATCCAGTGTGGCTGAGACATCGACCGAAACAGACTCTTCCGCCAGAGACCTCTCCGGAGCAGATCCCACCCAGCTGGTCAGCATATGTAGGCAGCAGCGTAGGGATCTCCTGCTTGAAAGGGGTGCTCCGGTGCAAGGAAAGTGTCTTTTATTGATTGGTTGTGAAGACAAGAGGGATAATGGGACGGGAGGTCTTCAGAATGTTTCTTCGTCTCAGTTATGAACAATTTTTACTTCAGCCTGGTTCATGTACAAGGCTTCCTCAGAATCGAGAAACTGAAAGAGATGTGTATGAATGTCACAAAGGACAGTGACTCAATGGAGTTACTGTATGTACCCCCCCTTATGTAACATAGCCTGCTTTCCTTAAATCAGAAGTGCACTGTAATCCTGAGGCGGAGGTAGGGCTGCCAGTCCTCTCTGCATCTCCAGAAACCTTGCTTCCAGTTCTGGGCTCTTCACTTACAAGGCGGGTATTGGTAACATTATACAGTGGAAGCAAACCAAGACCACAGCTCCCAGAATGCATTAGGCTGTGAATGAAAAGTCCAGGACTTGTAGCCCTGGTGCTCTGACAAAGTGGAGTGAGGTGTCAACCTTCTATGGGTGGAGCTTCTGATGCTCCAATCCTCTATAAGTACACTTGTCATGTTGCTTAAAAAATTAGCACAGTGTTTAATTTAGTCTGGTGTCCTCATGGCACGTGGCCTGCACCATCTTAGCAACATAGGTCAATGGGTGAGTGCCATGTGACTATGGCAGAGTTTACAGTGGCTTATGGGTGAGAACTAAATTACGTAGCAATGTTGTTTAGTAGTAATTGTAGTATTAATAATGATAATTCGTAGATTACATTAACATCTATTGTAGTTTGCTTGCAATGTAAAGAAGAAGCTGTACCATTACCCAACAAACGGGGACTCTGACTTTTGTTTCCAGAAAGGTGGCAGGCTCAGTCACCCCGCCTAGGAGCATAACCCAACTGTAGATATCTAGGGCAGGTGTGTGCACCCACTGAGCTGCCTTGCCAGTGTAGTTGAATCGACTGTCCTACTTTTGTTCCAATCAATTCCCTTGTCTGTAAAATGTTCACAATTGCAGAATTTGCCTTTGAAAAAGCATATTCTCCATATAAAATCTCTCATAGATTCACATTATTGCATCATTACCCGTTGTCAGGTTGGGAATCCATGTTACTTTTAAAATAGCAGTGAACAGTGTTAAGACGGCCATAGGCCCAGCAACAGTGTTTGTTTAGTTTGCTCGTAATTTGCATTTGCTCTGTAGAGTTTTAGGTCCATCTGTAAGCTAGGGTTGGGAGTTATTGGGCTTGGTTTTACTAGAATATTTTAACATGCAAATCCTTCACCAAGGGCCGACAGCATATTATTCTCCTAACCTACCATTTAATGACAGATTCCATCAAATGGTCATTTCACATCTTTCCTGGTAATAGCTGTAATCGCTTTATCCAGGATTTCGGACTTTGAGATTTCAGTATGTTGTGTGACATGCTTTACTCTGTTTTTTTACCTGTGTGGTTGGCTTCAGTTGGAACATTAGTTGAAAATGTTTCGACTAGTTTATTAGCATGAATATCACCTGTCCCATATCAGGCTCCATAGGAAACTACCTATCTTGGGTGTGGCATTTGTCATAGGTTGCTTCAGGTGAGTTTTGCCTTAATTCTGACTGCTCCATCGTGGCTGTGGCTGGGACTGATTCACAGCCCTTGTTAACTGGAACAGCCTAGTGATCACCTCCATCCCCATCTCTCTCCCTGGATCATCACAAAAAAACTTGCCCATTTTCCTTATGGTATTGTGGAAAATTACAACTGGGATCTCATGTTAAAGGTGTCACATTTGTGGCTGAAGACATGCCAAGTAAAAAAAAAATATATATAAAAAAAAAAATCATTGTGTGAGGAAGGGGTGGGGCGTTGGGCAGGATGGTACCTCGTGCCGGGTCACACTTAAGAGGTGCTCCCCCCCCCCCCAAAAGCCCACTTATATGAACAAACAAAAAAAGCTAGCTGAGGCAAGCACCAATGTTGTGGGGCTTTCACACAACTTAGTCGAAATTGGCTGCTTAAAGCCCAGAAAGATGAGCTGGAAATCCAGTCTGTGGGGTGGTTTCCAGCTCATCTTCCTTGCCATCATGTGATATCGGCTCCTCACTGGGTGACCGTGTGAAAGGAGCTGATATTGTGTGACATGCGGTGGCACCGTGTGATTTGGCAGGTCTGAATAGAAATCAAAATAACCCAGGTAAAAAGCAGCAGGTGCAACATGACATTTAAAGCTACAAATCCAAAACTTAGTTTTATCACACATAGGTAACCTTTAAATTTGTTTGTCTGTGTTGTTCCTGCTTTATGACAGGCTGCTTTGAACATAATGTTGGAAAAATATTTAATTATAGCTTTATTCTCAGATTCTTGTCTCCACCATTTGTCATTAACATTTAACTCTGTTGTCATATGTCGTAAAAGTCTACAATACAGCAGCACAATCCTAACTTTATACCCCGCCAGGGCCATAATTCATCATAACATTTTAGTATCAAAGATTTATTTGTCTCCATCTTTATTGGCAATCATGAGTATAGTTATCTTTGGAATGAAGAATACCTTGTGATAGGCTGTGTGCAGGTAGGACATAGTCCTCTAGGGGCTTAGTAGCCTTTACGAGAATGGCGGCGCATTGTAAAAGACAGCCACAGGTTGGTACCATGCGTATAGAGTTCACCTGCAGGAAAATGCTGAGTTCTTCTATAAACCAGCAAAATAACAGGAACACACTAAGGTATTTTACAAGTTCATCATGGTCGAGGCATTGGTTTGAGAAAGATAATAAAGAACTGTGAAGGGGGTTAACGAGCTCTCCCATGAGGGGACAAAATCAGGAGGCAGAATTTGGAAAGAGCGGCTGAGTTACTGGAAGTAACCATCTCAGCTGGAAGACTTCTTCAGTGCTGCTTATGGTAGCTGCATGTTTGGTTTTCATCGCATGGCCTTTACCGCTAGAGCGGCATCCAATGGGACAGAAACTCTGAAGTGGACAAAGGAGGGTGTGGTGTCACCTGCGGGTGGAGCGGTCAAGTGTGGGATGCGGAACTCTGCTTCTGACCGCTGGCGGTTGAAGTGACACAACTTTAAAGTTTGTGTGTTCAACAAGGAGGAGGGTCATCTTT
Source organism: Pleurodeles waltl (assembly GCF_031143425.1). Taxonomy (NCBI): domain Eukaryota; kingdom Metazoa; phylum Chordata; class Amphibia; order Caudata; family Salamandridae; genus Pleurodeles; species Pleurodeles waltl. The sequence goes on along the minus strand of NC_090439.1, from coordinate 1,068,117,476 downwards.
AGATGAATTAAATGTCTTCCTGAGGTGTTTGGCTTTGGTACTTTATACCCAAACACACCCTGAGTAGAGATGTATATTTATTAGTACTTTCTACACATATTAATAATAATTACAGTGATTAATCACCCAAGTGGTCCATATTAAAAACAAAAAAACAAGATTACTCATACTTGAAGTATTGAAAAAATTACAATAACCGACGGCAAATCATACTCTGTTTACACTCTGGTGTCAAAGTGCAGGATCACAGTGCCAGATGCCAGTGTGTTGCCACTAAGCAGTGCCCATAGTTAGCAGGATCGCCAAGTATAATCAATAATTAAGGCCAGGCATTCCTTTAAAAACATTGTAATGGCTTCTAATGACAATGTTGTACTCCTGGATTAAAAGGGTGTGTATGCATGGCACATGCGTTGGCTCATGCCTCTGTACTCTGGAGAAGTGTGGCTCAATGGTTAGAGGGCAGACCCTGATGCAGAAATTTGGCCCGGGACCAGGGTTCAATTCCCGCCTCAGCGGGTCTTGGGCTTAATTGCCTCGGACCTGATAATTCTCGCATCGGTGCCTAATCTAATTCATGGGTCCCACTTTGTAACTCTGGGCAATAGCTTGCTTAATCCCCACAACGGCCCCAACAGCGCTGGGATGCCTGGCTTCACCTTGGAGGTTGCCCAGGAGTGGGCACCTCACAGAGAAAAGCCAGGAGGGGTTCCACAGCGGTATGCGTACAGCACCTTGAGACCCTAACGGGTGAGTCGTGCGCTATACAAGTATAAAGTTTACAGTTTACTCTAAGTAAGGGATGCAAAAGTAGGACTTTCTCTGAGGGTCAGCCCTACGGGCGCAGATCAAAAAGTGCTAAATAAAAAAGTTTCCCAAAATTCATGCGATATGAGGCAGCGCCTTTTAGCTGGAAACCACAGGTATACTCATATTGCTGGGGGAATGTGGCACCGTGCAGTATTGGACATCAAAGGACCGGAGATCAAAACAATACTAATTAAAAGTTAGGTGCCAAAATCCATTCATCGTAGGACGTGCCTTCTATTGGGAGCCAGAAATGGGACCACATCTAAATCCTCCTACAGATGTGATGGGAAACCATACAGTACCGAACATCTAAGGGGTGGGAGACCACTTGAAGGCTGCTAAAAATGGTTTAAAAATGTTATGCAGACAATTCAGATTTTAGGATTTGAAGCCTAATAACAGTTTCCAAGGTTTACGGAGCCCAACAAGTGTTACTGCTTTACAAGTCCAGGCTTAAACTGTTGGTTAAAGAGCTAAGGTGCTGTAGAATACTATTGTGCTTTGGGTTTAAACCCTGCAATCTCTAGCTAGTCATGTGATAGACTCAGGGAGGGGTTAAGAACTGCATCATTGAGTGGTATGTTTAGAAACTCCCCGTTCCCCCTGAATCTGGCCTTCTCGGGGAGATCGAGGTTATAGGGACCTTTTAAGTCTCCTTGAGAGCAAAGTGCCTCTGTGGCACCCAAAAGTGCAATAATGGCTACTTTTTAAATGTTCATAAAACAGGCAGACAACTGGGAAGATTCTCCATTTAAGCAGCCTTCAGTTGCCTCATTGCAGGTGCGTATACTCAGTACGCTGAAAATGAGCGTAGCCAAACATTTCTGAGGGGTAACAAGTTTTTACAAATTCATACCACACAAACAAGAAATTCTTGACCCATATAAGAAAGTCTGCACCTCCCAGCATACCAATATGTTTTCAGGGGTATCAGCCCAAATTTTCGTCTCATCAGATGCTTCTTCAAAACCTTGGATGGGACAGAGATGGATACAGAGGCAGTTCCCCGGGAACACATGGGTTAGCTGCCCAACTGCCGTGGAACTCCTCCTTCAAGAACTTCCTGCCAAGATCTGCGGAGATGATTTTTGCCAGCTTTATTAGAAGTTTTGGAGTCTGATTCATCAAAATATTAGCCAACCATATCTCGTGGGGTTCTGTATGACTCAGCGAGATGACAAGGTACTGTTACCAAGGCAGATTCTTCTGTGCAATTACAGGCCACAGAATGTGTTTTAAGGTCCTGAGTCCTTTAGTAGACAGTTACTGCAGTCCAGCATTTTACAGGACAATGACAGGGTAACTATCTTACCTGGGTGGAATTTCGCAGGCCCTAAAACGGAAAATAATTGACGGATATCCTGATTAATCTTAGACAAATACAAGTGAAAGCTGAATAATTTGTGATTACTTTTCATTAAGTAGTGTTGTTTACTATGGGTGTGATTTCACCAATGTGTACATTTAAAGAATGGTGAACATTTGGAGAAGAAGGCCACCTGCCAAAGGTTAGGGAAACCAGTGCATAGGCGATTACAGGGATTACAATGGGCTGAGGTAGCCCAGGTGGACTGATCAGAGTGCGAGCACCAGTTGGTTGGTGTTTTTAGAGTGCTGTGTATTTGCTGGCTATGATTGCACGTTTTTTTGCCGGGTGCTTTTTGTGACATGGAGAAGTGAGGTGCCAATGGAGTTTAACATGGGTATTGTGACAAAAACATGAATTTCAAAAGATTTCGCCAAGTGTATTTCTTGTGTTTGTAGATGCATATCAATGGAAAACCTTAAAATCTGTCTTATGCAGTTGACCACATTCCTTTCCCACGACTCCAGAAATGCCAACTTATATATGTTTTCTGTTTTCCAGTTCTATGGTCTCCCATAAACCATGAACAACAACAGAAACTCAGAAGGAGTGCCATGCTTTTCTTGCAGCTTGCCAGGCTTTTTTTTAAAGTAGAATGTGTTCCATTTTTATTTAGTTCTGTCTTCTCTAATGGAAAATTCGGAACTTGTGCCCTAAGGTAATTATAACTCGCACCCTCACCATGCAGTGCTAATTACCTCACAAATTACAGCACTCATGGCACCTTTGATAACATCATTGATAATGTCACTGTACCATCTGCAGTGAAATTATTGATCATATAACTGTGCTTGGCAGGGGCTCGAATTACAGTTACTTTAGGGCATGAGTTATAGTTACTTGCGATAACTCTAACTATAACATGTGAATTTCTATGGTTTTGTATGTTTAAAATGTGAGTCTAACTAACGTCCCTGTAACCTTTGGTTTTTTAAGTAAATATATATATATATATATATATATATATATATATATATATATATATATATATATATATATATATATATATATATACACACCTAGATAGATCAGCCTCCTTGTCGAAATGTCAGATGAGGGTACAACAGACTGGTGGTAGGGTTTGTTTTATTTTTAGTGGTGGCACAATCTTTTTCACAAGCACTGGGTGTGAAAGGAAGTCTGATTTCCATCCAGTAGAGGCTAATGCTGTTAACGTTTTCTAGTGCTAGACCCTCCCCCAAGGAAGTGTGTGTGTGTATGTGTCTGTCTGTGATTTATTCATCTAAACTCCTCTCCCAATCCCACTACCCTTAAAAACCATTTACTACCCCATACCCTTACCTCTTAAAAAAAACCTAATAACCCTTTACTACACTGTACCCTTTCCCTGCCTCGAACCCAAAATACCCTTTACTACCCCATACCGTTACCCATCCCTGACCTCTAAAAAAAAATCTTTAAGTCCCTGTACCATTACAAATCCTTGAACCGTAAACATGCTTTATTACCCTTTACTACCCCCTACCCTTAACCATCCCTGAACCCTAAATACCTTTGCAACCCCACACCCATACCTATCCCTGAATCCTAAAAACTCCCCACTACCCCTTACACATTATCCATCCATGAACTAGAAAATCCCTTCCTGTCCCCATCTCTTTCCATTTCTGAATCTTAAAAAAAAACCTTAATACTCTTTATCCTTACCCATCCCTGAACCCTGGAAACTCATTACTACCCCGCACCCATCCCCAAACCCTTACAACCCTGTACCCTTACCCATCCCTGAACCCTGGAAACTCCTTACTACCCCGCACCCATCCCTAAACCCTTACGACCCTGTACCCTTACCCATCCCTGAACCCTGGAAACCCTTTATACCACTTCCTTCCCCTTAATTGATTTAAAAGCACACTTGCCTGCATGGTAGTGTAAAGTGCCAGAAATAATCAAATGTGGTAATTACCTGTGTGCATTTTTTGCTAGCCAGGTGCAGAAACCGGGATTCGAACTCGGTTCTCGGGATCTTGCAGTCAGCAAGTTAGCTGATATTCTATCAGCAAGAGTGCTTTGAGAAGGCCCTGCTGTGGAGGAAAGGGGCAATGGTGGTAGTTCACCCTCTTCCCAGTTCTCTGGGTAGTTGCCACAAGCATTTGCTCACACCTGATTCTGTCCTTCATGATGGAGCTGCTTTTCGGTATTGAATTCATACCTCTCAGCCCCAACATGTACCCTCAAATGGTCAACGAAGAATGGATGAAAGTGCAACTCCTCTGCTGTGCAGTGCTGATTTCTGTGACATTAGAATGCTAGCTGTAGTGTCAGTTTTACTGCCACCCGATTGGAGCACAGCTCTGGCCCTCAGGTAGAACAGCTCACTCGTCCGCTGTAGAACGCGCCCCACCCATGCAGACACACTTTTCTCTAGGTTTGCACGCTTTGCAGCTGCAACAAATTCAAGACTTGTTGGGAAAACAAACTTTGGCCCTCATGTTGGGAACCAAATACTTCCTCTATACAATATACGGCTTCCATACACTTTTAAATCAGAGGTCAAAGTGCGCAGAAACTATTGGGAACAAAGGCCATGATTTATGAGGGCCTAACGCCATTGCAAGGCCACATTAGCGTAATTTCTTTTTTTTTTGCATTAATATGGTGTTGGAAGGCCAAAAATGCTGCGCCATATTTACAAAGTGGTGCAATGCTTGCATTGCGTCACTTTGTAACCCCTTGAGCCACATTATTCTTAATGTATGCAAGGGGGCGTTCCGGTGCTAGGGGGCCGAAAAAATGTCGCAAAGAAATCTAAGAGATTTCTTTGCATGATTTGTATTGACATTTTTAACACCTGCTAAGAGCAGGCGTTTAAAAGTCTCCCATTGTTTTCAATGGGCCTCTGGGTGCTTTGCAGGAATAGCGTCAAATTTTTTATGCTAATCCTGCAAAGTACCGGACTAGCGTAAAAAATTATGATGCCGGTCCCATGGTAAGCCGTCTTTTCAATACGGCGCACACACGGTGGTGTTGGGGGGTGTTAAGGGGCTAGGGTAAAGCTTTGTCAGTTCAGAGAAGTTTGAGGCCTACAGGAGATCCTAAGGGCCTCCCACCATAATTTATTGATCTGCATGGCAGTGGGTGTCACAGCTATAATAAAATGTGAGAAATACCCACTCCTTCCCTGAGACACAGATGTCAAGCTTTATTGCAGTATAATTAAGAATCAAAATATAACATCTTAAAGTCGGAAAGAAAGCGTGTTTCCCAAAACAAATGTGTATGCAAAGGTTTACTACGATAGAAGAACATGTATGTCTGTATTTCTTTTTCATGTTTGTTTGATGCTTAGCAATCTACTGCATGTCACTGGGCTTGAGCCCTGACTGCATATGAAAATAGTCAGAAAAATATTGCTGTGAGATCCTGTCATTGGGTAAGGTAAGGTATTCAATCGGGTCTTTATAACGCACATGACATGGATGTGTACTGTAACTACAACTGAGTGTGCAGATTCATTGTGCTAAATTAACTCTGTGTAGAATTTGTTTAACACAAAGTTACCACTTCGAGTGGATGTTGGTTTAGCCTTTCATCCTTCTGGGGTGAATCTAAAGAGCACCGGTATAAGTGACTGGTAGCAAAAAAAATAAAAGCATAAAGAAAAGGAAGCTAGTTGAGACGAAGAATTGGGAGGAGAGGGAAAATAGAGCTCTGTGTTTGATTTTGTTTTTGTAGCTAATGTTGAGGGGAGAAATACTGCATTTCTGATTAACTGCAGATTCCTCACCTGTAGAACAATCCAAGGTGTCAGATTGGATACGGAAATGCTGAGTATTTGGAGGAGACTCCTTGCAGAAGGTGCTTATCTCACTGAACTTGGAATTTGCTGCCCTTCAGACCCTGCCCTTTCACACACTCATCATGGCCCCAAAGCCACGGTTCCACTACTTCATTTACTCTTCAGCCACTGCTTCTAGTGCTTAATTTGAGCTAGTGGTTTCTGGTGCTCGGCACTTAATTGTCAACACCAGCGCCTATGGCTGTCTGCCACATGGTGGCACTGTCTGTCTAATTTAGAGGTGAGCCCAGCAACAGTTGTATATTAATTCAGTATACATTAAAAATGACTAGTACTTACCATGACCTACCTGGCTTCAGACCTGGTGCTGGGGATGGTTGCATTCTTTCAAGGTTCATAAGCAGGTTTGGGACAGTTAAATAGTAAAGAGAGATTACTAAAAATTTAGAGCTGCAAGCGGGGTGGTGCTTTTTGTAGCTGATTTGTCATTTTGTTTTCACAAAAACAAACTTTTATGTATTGTAAAATGTTGTTATTGTTTTTTTTTATTCTTTGTTCGGTGTGCTATCCTTTTTAGGTTCAGCATAGCAGCACGTAAGCGCTGCTTTTCCGACATGTTGTTACCTATTTGGGCTTATAAGCACTCCCACCTCACGCCCATCACTATCGCTCGTTCATGGGCTCGCCCTTCAAAAATCCTTTGTTATCATTAGTAAATGCTTTACGTTCGTCCCTCCTTGGGTGGTTTTGTTACCGCCTTGGGCATCAACCCTGTTAACTGGCTAATTGCACTTTTGCCGATACGTTTGACTGCGAGCGAACTTCTTTTTCCTTTTGTGTGTCTCCTTTACGCTCATGGCGTGGCGCTTTGAATCAGCTTGCTTATGTGAAACTGTTTTGCTTTTCATTTTCAATTTATGTGACAAGAAAAGTCCGGTTAAGAGTTTACAACATGAATAGCTCTAACTCGAGCAAATGCGACACCCATTGCATTGCAAATGCTTGTTTGGATATAGTAAAAACGTGTTTTAGATAGCTAAAGCCTACAGACAAATGCAGTTTAACTGAGGCAATAATGCATGTGAGTAGGGCTGGCAGAGACAGCTTTAGCTGTGTCACAGAAGGCATGCCTTCAAAATGAGGTGGGCGGACCAGTCATAGTGTTGTTAATGTTTTTTGTTCAGCCTTACATCATACTGGGCTGCATCACGGATACTGTAGAGCTTTGATAAAACCCAAAGGTAAGACCTATCGGCTTTACCAATGCTTGTTGTGCCAGCTTTGCTTGTTCCCACAGTAATATGCATCATAATATCTGTACATAACGAATTTTAGTGTTACCTAGCTGGGTGAAAATCACTTCATCCTGCTGAAATTCAAACCTGACATATGCAAGCTGCAGAGACATTTTATAAGCAGGTGCAATTCACTCACTGCATTACTTTAGCAGATTAGGAGGACAAAAGTCCAGAAAAACAGATGTTTTTTTTTTTTTTTTTTACACTTTAGAATAAGGAGTTGTTTAAAACATCTGATCTTTGTAATTAACCTCTAATCTTGTTTTTATATTGGTTACCTGAACACATTTGCGAAGTACACATCACAGAATTCATTATTTCGCAGGGTTCTCATTGTATGCCTGCACAATTGACTGACTGTGCCCTATGACAAACCAATCTTTGCCAATTCTCGATTAGTTCTGAATTTGTTAACGCTTCTTAGATCAAGTAATCACCCTCATTATTATAAGAGGTTGAGGTTAATGCAGAAGCTGATGACTTAGCAAACATTAGGTTTTAATGAGTTTAGACCATGCTCCTGTCTATCTATCTGTGAGTGACCTTATGAATACAAGCAGTGCTTTGTTTGGCAGTGTATATTCTAAAAGATGGATTGTGTTACTTAAAGAAAACTTTGGCAGCTGGCATTGTGATGGTATTTAGATATCATTTGGTGTATCCTAGTTTTAAGGTGCGTATATTGAGTTAGGCACAAACAATGCATGTTTAATTCCTAAGTAATGCATGTTTTAATTCAGAATCCCACGCAAATCTCTTAAAAAATGCTTACCGGATTTTTTCCCTCTCAATCGCAATAATTGAGTGCCGAGCACCATTAAAACTGAAGGACCCAGGCACAGAATAGAAGCCAGGCCTCCCTCCCCTGTCCCCCTACTTATCTAAGAAGCGAAGGGTTGTTTTGTTGCTGGGATGTCCATGGTCAGCAGTTACACTGCTGGTGGTGAGTGAGAACCTTCAGGGTCTGTTATCATAGTTCGCAGCCCCCTTCACTTCTGCCATTGTTTCAGGTTATGTCATTGGCTGTTGGCACAAGTGATGTCAATAAGGTTTCCACCTTTCTCAGAAAGAAATTCTAGCCATTTGTTTTTCGATTCGTTTATCCGGAAGGGCCAAGAACTGGTTGGTGGAAATAATTTATGTAAAATTCTCAGTTTTCTTTTGTGCCATGGCAATAATCTCTGTCTGCTTCAATGATCATGTATACAACTTTCAAATGCGTTTTACGTGATTTCTTCATATGTTTGCTATGTTAGGTCTGTACTTAAAAAGATAAAAAATGCAAGTTTTTCGTTTTTCTGTTTGTTTTTTAATACTGGCAGGGATAAACAAATACAGGCCAAACCTGTAAAATAGGGATCTTGCAATCAAAACGTTCCTCTTGTGATCCGCAGGCTGTGAGCGAAACACGTCTTTTTTTGTAACCTAAAAGCACAAAGGTAAATTAAAAGAAAAAGTAACCTCGCTTCTGTGCTCCTCTTCCCCCTTGCGAATGCCACACGAAAGGCGCTTTCAGTAAAAAAAATCTCAAATTGGCGAGTTGTGCTCATTTGAAAAGTCAGCCAGCTCTAGTTACTGTGGTAATGGAAAGGCTGGATGCCCTGTTAGGTTTAATTTGAGCGGGTCCGCTCTGTCTGTTACGTTCTTGCAAATTGCTTGTAAGGGTGGCATTTTGGACCTTTTAAGTATATGTTCACTTACCTAATTGCACAGAATGCCTTCATGTGCTAAGAAGACGTCAAGGACCGGAACTGATTTTCACATTACTGAATCAATGGGGGCCTACGAGCCTCTTCGCTTCTCTCTCGCGCAGCAGCGATTCATTTCCCTCCGTGATCGATGGTGATGCCGTGAAACAGGCAGTATAGATCCTGCTCCCCGTGAAATCCGCGGAGTCAGGTCTAAGTTTAGTAGTCCGTCATCTGGTATTTGTAGTCGGGGGTGGGGGAGGATTGTGGCGTGTTCCTCCTGGGCTGTTGGATGCGTGTGGTGTGCAGTGTGTCAAAATGTACTGAGGCAAAATATTTTGTGCAGTAGGTGAAGTCAGCCCACTTTTCTCACCTCTTCGCTGCTAGGCCTCCCCCCCTTCCACACCACGACCACCTGCTAGGCCTTTTTTTACTATTTGGGGTAGGTCACACTTACGCCCCCATAACGTTTTGCCCACGTAAGCTATCCACACCGAATTTGCATCCCTTTTTCCCCCAACATCCTGAGGATTCTAAGGGTACCCAGGGTTTGTGGATTCTTCCGGAGTGGACTGAGAGCTGCATTTTTTTGGGGGGGTGGAATGGGGAAAAAGTGCTGCAGAAGAAAGTGCCTGTTTTTTTCCCTGCAAATGTAATCAACAAAATGATTGAGGTGCAAAAATCACCATCTTCCCTGCTTTCAGGAACAGGCAGACTTGAATCAGAAAACCAAACTTTTCAACACAGTTTTGGCATTTTACTGGGACATACCCCATTTTTCCTATTTGTTGTGCTTTCAACATCCTTCCAGTTAGTGGTATAAATGGGTGTGAAACCAATGGTGAATCCTAAAGAGCTGTACATTTCTGAAAAGTAGACAAAATTCAGAATTCAGCATTTGTGTAGATCCTTCAAGGGTTTCCTATAGAAAGTAACAGTTGAAATAAAAGACAATATTAAAATTAAATTGCAAAAACAGCCATTTGTGTCTATGTTTTCATCTGTAATGTTTTCTAACTAATGCAGATTTTCATAAGCAATATACCGTTGTGTCCACTGGACCCTTCTAGTTGCGGAGATATATACAACGGCTGGAGTGGGCCACGTGGCCCCCTTCCCCCCAAAAAAAGTGTATATATATATATATATATATATATATATATTAAGACTGTGTCCTGGGAAATTGGGTCCCTGGGGCTAAGATGGGCCTGGGATGAGGGTCTGGCACCGCCCCCCAATAGAATTGTAGTGGGTCCTGGTGGGGATGGGGCCCCTAGGGCTGAAATCGGCTGAGGGAGGGGGCCGTCCCCACACATGTTATTAACCCAATGAGGTAGCTCTTACTAACTAACCATTAGAAAGTGCTCCAGTGGGATAGGCATTTTGTGCAAACTGTGGACTCTTGTTGGATAGACGAGCAGGTGAGCTTCCGTTCTGGCCATGATGCTCATTTCACACAAATTAAACTTCAACAGGAAGTACTTACAAATATAAACGTAGCAGGTCCCCTAGTTGAAGATCCACTTCTGGAAAGGACAAATGATCCCAATTCCTGGGCTTGGTGAAGGCAAAGCAAGCCTGGTTACTCAACAATTCCATACTGAAAAACGATCTGAAATCCTTTATGGAGGTAAATGCATCTTTCATCTATTGGAGCACAATTAGACACTTGCACACTCACATAGACCCTCCCACACCCATTCTCACAGCCACTGTCACACCCAGAGATCCTCTCACACCTATTCACTGTCACCCAGAGAGACAGGCCCAGGGCCAACTCCTGCAAAAAACAGAGACATTCTACAGCTATAGTTAGTTTTATTTCAAGTAACTATAACTCACGACCTAAGGTAACTATAACTTGCACCCTCACCATGAACTGCTAATTGCCCCAGATTTTACAGCACTCCTGACCTTTTTTATTTCGGCCCGCTTCACGGATCACCCTGAAATGTTCAGGACAGCAGCTGAAGTGACCAAAGTATGTTTTGAAAATTTCATGAGGATTCATCAATCAGCGCCAAAGTTATTGGCAAAACAAAAATCGCTCCTTCTATGGAAAAAATAGTCTTAACTATAACTTCCTAGCGTCAACCACTACTAGGTAATATATATATATATATATACATATACATATATCACTTAATATCTAATGATTTTTTCATCTTTGTAGCAATAAGCATTGGTTCCTATTTTCATTTCCATTAAATCCTGCATGGTTTGATTTTTGAATGCACTGTTCTAGGAGAATGAAAGTGTCTGTGATTCTTACAATCAATAGGATTAGTGAGGCATTCTTACTTAATATCCCTTATCAGAGGCTTGTAAGATATTAGTAAGAGGACATAATCTTGCTCTCAAAAATAAGTCAAATAGACATGTTTACAGTTTGTCTTCTAAATTGAAAGCGTACGAAGATAATTGGTGGCTTGAAACATTTTGCCTGTCTTTTGACTGAGATGATTGGATTTGTTTGTAAAACTGTGATCATCTACAGTGCAGCTGCTAATTATTGTTATCCACTGAAACTGCATTTCTGTGAGATGTTATATCACATCATACGAGCCGCTGGATGGCTCAGATACTGCCAACTGGTTAGGACAAATTCAAGCCGTGTCCTAGTCCGCTACTCTCGGGAGTGCCCAACTTTATTCTGCGAGAACCGGAGATCTGCCTGATTTTCATGTGCATCTATGTGAAATAAACGTACTTGCAGTGAATTTAAATAGGGGTCACGTTCAGACTTGATGATCATGATGAAAACTTGGCGCTTTGACGGCCCCGTGATTGGAGGTGGACGCCCTTGCAGCCCTAGCTGTCTGCGCCACTGAGTGATGACTGCCTCAAGGCTAGCAGGTGCTCATGAAACCAAAGTCACCATCCCAGGTGCTGCCCGCAGCATCTGTAAGAGCTCTTGGCACACAGAGGCCAAGTACTCTGGAGCGGGCATGTATTCTCATCTTCCTCATGCCGCTCGCTCGAACAGATGGATTGGACTCGTTCTTAGGCTCAGTCTGTGTAGGGGTCTTGCACTAACATTCTGTGTGCCCTGTCGTTAGCTCCCAGATTTAACCTCACAGGAAAGAGCTTGATAGAAAGAGGCTTCGGCTTGTTTGGTGTTGTTTTGTGTTTTCTTTTTGCTGCTCATTGAATCAGAGGGAATTTGCTGAACCTGATGAAATCAAAAAGAGCCATGGCATTAGGTGAAACGCTAGGGGGAGGGGGGGGGGCTGTACTTAGGGATGGATGTAGGGAAAAGGAGCAGTGTGCCATCTTTACTTGGGTACAAAGTAGATTTGCAAGCTTGCAAGGGATCTCTCTGACAGATTTACTCTCTCCAAAAATACACTGCTTTGTTCTGCACTGCAGTAGGGAGGATAGGCATTCACACCGTGCGGAGGGAGAGTTCAAGCAATTGCCATTTGCAGTGTCGCACAATTGTATAGTGCCAGTTCCGTGTTCTAGAGCATCTGGGTGCTAGACACTGTGCATGTTGAAACCTGACCAGTGTTGTACTCAGTATACTCACTGTCACTTTATTAAACACATGTATTGTTACCTTTCTGCGGTTAGAGGTCTCCCAATGCTCCCCTATCTTAAACCTCTAAGGTACTGATACCAGTGCTTAATTTGGGCTTGTTGTTTTCGATACTGAGCACCAGCACTTATTTTGGCGGGCCGGGGCTTATTCTTCTGCCTCGGGCATTTGCAGCAAGCAAAAGACACATATGGGAAAGAAGAAGGAAGAGAAAAACGAAAAAGCGTCACAAAGGGAGAAATTAGAAAGCTGCAAGAGAGTGAGCCAAAGGGGCAGGGAGTGGCTTTATATGGATTGAAGAGGCCTGAGATGGCTTCAGGATTACGCCGCCTCAGTAACCTATGCTCGCACATTTAATTACAACAGCCACATGTTTAAGAGGAGGGCTTTGGGCACCGGCACCTTTTTATTTACAAATTAAGCACTGACTGAGACCCAAGTCCTAAGACACCCTAAGAGCTCCGTGAGTTCACCTTTATCCTGATTGGTCATAAACTACCCTACTACTAAGAGCTCTGTCACTGAACCTCTGTCCTGACTTGTCTTAGACTGCTGTCCCATTACTGTGACAACCAAAGATATGAGTTACTGTACCGCCATTGTGACTTGCCATGCTGTGCTTTCCCTGGACTGCAGTGTCCTAAAAGCTCTTTCAATGCACCTCTATTTTTAGGGTTGAGGGCACAAGCGCTCCGTCCCTGTTATAATGTCTCTTTGGGCTTTTAATCACGCCCATGTGATGCCTGTCACTTTCATTGGTTCGTGGGCTTGCCTTTTGAAATCTGCTTGATTTCATTAATGAAAGGCATGCATACGTCATGCCTTTTCTGGTTTTTAGCCCTCCTCAAGTGCACCGGCCAACTACTGAAAACATACGAGGCTCCATGTTATCAGCATGGATTCCGAACTATGTTTGAAATAGCTTGATCGCGCTCGTTTATTTTCTTTTAATTTGTGCGGCAAGAAAAGTCAGGTTAGGAGTTTACAACGCTAATAGGTCTAACTCGAGCAAATGCGAGACCCGTTGCATTGCAAATGCTTGTTTAATTATTTTTACTGATTTCATACACAAAAGCAAAAACAAATATTGAGAGGTACATAGCAGTACATGGTTAGTGTTAGGGTATACGCATCTGCAATGCACCTCTATTGTGACCTGTTGTAAGATGCTGATCCAGAGCTGAGGCATTTCAAGAGTTCTGTTAATGCACCTCCATGCTGGCAATCAACACACTGCTATTCCAGTGCTGATGTGGCAAAAGATCCCTGGTGTAGGCCACCTCTCCATTTCAGAGACATATTAGGAGTTCAGTGCACCTCTGTACTGGCCTGTAATGAGCGCCAATCCTACTGCGTGACGACATAAGAGTGCTGGCCGGGAATCAGTAGTGTAGCAAGGTTAGTGCGGGCCCAGTTATCAGGGTTTCAATGGGCTCCTCGTGGCTGTAGGGCCCGGTGCTACTGCACCTGCTGCACCAATATTAGCAATGCCCCTGCCTGCTGTCTTAGTGCCGAGAAATGCAAAGAACCCTTTCAAAGTCCCTCCAGCATGACCCAGTAAAGGCTGATATCAGTGGATCGAAGGATCTCTGCCGATACTGTAACATCCTGGCCAGGTATACACTGCTGCCCCAGTACCGAGACCTGTGAAGGGGTTCATCGATGCACCTCAGTCCTATACTGCACGACATAACACTACTGTCCCGTACTTCATTCCAAACATCTTTACTGATCCCCAATATTTCCCTTATAAAATATTTGCTGCCTGGTTTGGGTTACTCGCCGTTGTTTCGCAAAGTTTTGTTCAGACATATAACGTTTTCTCTCTCCAATGGCCATATTAGCTTTCGTTGTTGCGCTTTGTTCAGCTATATTTTGTGATTATTTACCAAGATCTCAATAATGCGCCATGCGCTGTCATTTCATTGCAAAGCTGCAATACTTGTAGTTGCATTGTTGACCCACGGAAATCATACACAGTGGACATTGCAGGCTTTCCACTGCTGTATAGAATACTTTATGTAGGTATAAAAACGTCATGCCCTCATATAGCTCATGAATGAACTATACCAGAGTTCTTTAGAGACTATCACTGAAGCCACCACTAGTGGTCTGGCACTTGAAGCTGAAGTTACTTCGGGTTGGGCAATGCAGGTGAAGGTTGCTTTAAAGGTCTGTCACTACACGCAGATGTAACCTGGGGGCTGCCACTGACCCTGCCACTATCTGCTGTCTTGCTCAGAAGCGGGGACTCCTTTGGGGTCTGAATCTGATGCTGGGTTCGCTTGGAACATCTCTACTGCCCGGGCCAGTTGTACTCCACCACTGATGAGGCCGCCAACGCGGGTCTGCCATCGATGCTAGAAGATGCTTGAGGGCTAACGTTAATATTATCCAAAAGTCACGAATTTGGAGAAGCTTCTTGGATTATCATGTAAAATACCATCAAGATTGGAAAAAATACGACAGTTGCAGGTGAAGCAATAGGAATTATATAGTGCATTTGAGAAAGTGTAAGCTAAGCGAAGGAGGAACGCAGTGTGGCAGGTGTTATTTAGGCTGTTATGTACAAAGTAAGTACCACCTATGTAGCAAAACGGAGACATTATGATTTACTTTTCAAGCAACTAACCGTGGGTTGTAGATTGTGCCCGACATAAGTTACATTCTGCAGCGCACGTGTCAACCCCTGGCTGTGGGCTCAATTTTATAGAGCATGACTTTTATTCTAAGGGTATAGTTGAATTGCCACGAAATATAGAATTATGTGCTGGTTGTTAATGTCAGATATATGCTGGATTTCATGGATATCCACTTGAGATAAATTTACAGACAATAAATTTACATGGAAACGATTTACCTCCAGAGTTTTCATGTTGAGGTGTCATAGATGCAGAAGAACCAATCACACCTGCTCCGGGTTATGTCAAAAAATACACGTCAGCCCTGAGTTGGACTTCTTTCTCTGTATTCCCGTTGCTGAGAAAATCCGCGCTTGTGCAGCTTGGTGTAAATAACGAGTTGTGGAATTAAATTGAACAGGTAAGTGCTGTCCAGGTTACCTTCAATGCGAGCGAGTCCCTAAATCAGATTACAGCATTTTTTTTTCCCACCCGTGCAGATAGCGGAGACAGAAGGCTTGGGGCCTGATTCATGGCGCAATAATATATCTGTTGAAGAGCCCCCGGCGCAAAAGCATTATCCAGCGACAACAAAGTAAAATTGATCTGCAGTAGACTTAGTATAATTTCCATCCCCGGCCAACTTAAATGTTATTGTCCATTGGCCTCTGGAAATGTCACACTCCAGGAGAAGGTGCCAATGCAATTTAAGCGATTCCTCCCTTAGGATGTGGTAACCGAGTTTCCAAACCTCTAGCCTTGGAAATACACAAGAAAAAGAAAAAGATTGGCAGCGAGGGGAGCTATAATAGGACGGCTCCTGCTGTGATTTATGCAGCTTTCACAAGTAGTTGCATTGCTGTGTCTAAAAGTGCTGCTCTCTTGTGGATTTTGCACTGGGAAAATGAGATTAAAATGCAAACAGGGGACTGTGGGAATTAGCGGCTGAAAGAGCAGATGGCTTTTTGGTGAATGCGAGGCTGCCATTGGAGCAAACCGAGTTATAGCTTCAGAATAGATGATGCAAAACATTTAGTAGAGTCTCTCAAAAGAGATGTCTATTTCGAAATACCTGGAAACTCGCAAATGAGGCTGCGCCTGGACAGAGAGCACAGTGGTGGTGCGCAGGCATCACAGTGACCTCCTCGTGCAGACTGTGTACACCAACCTTGTTATTTAAGAGACTCCCATGAAACTGGGCAATAAACAGAGCCCTCAAGCACTCATAGCCACAGATCTGCCTGCGGTGCAGCTTTTTCTGTACAAACCTGTGGCCATTTGGAAGTTACCAGCAGATTGTCGTTTCCTCCTAAACTTGGTGGCAGAGGGTTTTAGAAATCCAAGCCATGCAGAATTAGTCTGGCGGATGGATTTTCATTGCTGGATCCAGTTATTAGAATTGTAGCTCTTTTGTCTACCTTTCTTCATTCCCTGGGTACTTAGTATAAGCTTTTTATTGAAAAACAGGTCTGTAATTATTGAAAGAAATTCGAGCAAGATGATGACTGCTCACTCTGTAATGCTTTTTGTAAAGAGATGTGTCCTGGTGTAGGCGTCAGCTGTCTGCACTACTGGATACTGCCCAGCTCCTCTGAGGATTCAGCAAGCCATGGGGGAAACAAAGATGCTCTGAGCCAGCAGTCTGACAGAAAAACAAACTTATCTGAACGAGCTCTGCTTTTTATTCTTCCTGACTTCAATACAGGCAAGGCAAATAACATGCCTATTCGTTGCATCTTGTATGTAATATGATGTACCCCATGTATGCCTGTATTGTTTTTGGTTATACTAATAATGACAATATATAGCAAACTGGATTTTGAAAACTTTACAAGAAGTGTTAATTACTACTCAGCCAAATGCTACACATGTTTTAGACTTTGGGTGAAAGTTTGAGTCTGCTGTGCAAGAATTCACGCCTATACCTTCTTTGTTACATGTAGCCTCTCGCAGTAGTCTGATAACCCGCAGATCTATATACTGTGATAAGACTTTGCGACTTATAGGTTGCAGTCTCCATAAAAAACAACATTATAACCCCCTGCTCCATCTTATTCGAATTTGCGTTTGTAACTTGCACGTTGCACACAGTGGTGGTCAAGGATAATGCACAGTAAGTCAAACTTGTGGCCAGCTGATTACACTCAGATCTCTGTGGCAGAGTGTGAGCCATCTTTCAAGTTGTATATGAAGAGAAGTTATGGGTGCTGCTGGTCAGTCAATTAGTCAAATATTTGTTTACACCTTAGTCTTTAAGCAGGTCCACAAATTAGGCAACGTATAAAATATAAATACACGTGCATCTAGATTTCTGCTGCTCTGCCCCATCTCCTAAGACAGTTTATCAGTAGATACACTTGGCCAGCAGGTACAGCTGCTAAGTTGGTTCATGGTTTATCTTACTTCTGCTGTATCCTGATGCCAGCCTGAAGGTCACAGATTCAAATCTTGTTGCGGCCAACCTGGCCTTTCTTTCTTCATGCATGAATAAAAGAACCACTGATGAATTGGGTAACTCCTTTTAACTGCAATCAGTCAATCAATCAATTAGGGATTTGTAAAGCGCGGCCCGTGAGGGTCTCAAGGCGCAAGACTCTTGTAACAAGTGACCAGTACAAAGTATTATATGCCTATATTGGTAAGATGAACATTGTGGTGTGTATGCCTCTATCACCTTGAGGATGAAGAACTTAAAACTCTGGGTATTGTTTCAAGCACAGCACATCCTAGAAAGAAGGTGCAGAAGCTTCACAGATGCAGGTGGAGTGATTGGGTTTAAATAGACAAGGCTGCAGTGCATCTTTTGAACAATACTAGAACGGTGCTTGAAATGAAAAAATAGAAGTGCAGGTATTCTATACCAGAGTTCCTGCTTGTTTCAGAGAAGTGCCGGTACTCTCCAATTAAAAGCATTAATATTTTCTTGAGAAGTACAGGTACTCTCCCTCCCAAAATAAAAAAGTGCTGGTACTGACCGGACAGTACCAGCCCATTGAAAGTACTGCTAGAGAACAGACTGAGGGTCAAAGTAAGGACAGCTCTGCTGAGTTGCAGGCTGCTCGGGGTTAGAGAGGGATGGAGAACAGATGTTTGATGTGTTAATGCAGGGAAGCCATCCCCACCTGAGCCACTCCGTGAGGGCTCAGTCCTGTCCACTATGACTCAGCTTGGCAAGCATGTGTGTACATTCAAGGGCACAAACACATGAAAGGCAGCAAAGGGAATGTGCTGATATGTAGGCAAATGTAAGGTAGTGATGGGGACAGGCACAAATGCTGTCCCTTCACAAAACTCAGCATATGTTTACATACAGGGGAGGTTGACCTCAAGCCTTTTTCAGTTGAGCATAGCAGCGTGCAAGTGCTGCTTTTCCGACGTGTTGTTATCTATTTGGGCGTTTTAGTCACGCCCGTCACTATCGCTCGTTCATGTGCTTGCCTTTCAAAAATCCTTTATCGTTGGTAAATCCTTTACGGTTGTCCCTCCTTGGGGCGGTTTGGTTACCGCTTTGGACTTCGATCCTGTTACATGGCTGATTGCACTTTTGCTGATATGCTTGACTAAGAACGAACTTCTTTTTCCTTATGTGTGTCTCCTTCACGCTCATGGTGTGGCGCTTTGAATCGGCTCGCTCATATGAAACAGTATTACTTTCATTTTAAATTAATGTGGCAAGAAAAGTCCGGTTAGTAGCTCTAACTCGAGCAAATGCAAGACCCACTGCATTGCAAATGCATGTTTCCTTTTGGAGAACGCCTCAGGAGACCTTTGTCTCTTAAAATTTTGAGGTAATCTTGCAAGATTAGCCATGTGTTTCAGTTTATGGTCACCCCAGGCTCCCATGCACCGGCTCTGCAAGTCTGACGCAATGTTTATCATTTACACTTAGTACAGGGCTGGAAGCCCGAAGATGACAGCATGATAGCAAATAAATAGAAGAAGGAAAAATGTGTCATTTTTAGAGAAAAACCTAGAACAAATTGTGAAACTCGACGCAGCACTTCCAGTAGCCTGAGTTCTGATGCTGTAGCAGGACATCCTGAGAGTTAAAATAATTATTCCCGAATCCGGAGTGACACCCGAGACGTACTTGTAGAGTAGGATTCAGCAGAAAATCCTGCTGAGTTCCTGACCCGGTCTCAATATTTGTAGGAACTGCGCAGCACTGCTTTGTAGGAAAATATAAAATAACAGAATTAAAAAAACAGTACCTAACAGCAGCACCATTTCTCCATTTCCGTACCTCGTGAAAGCCTTTCTAGTGTGTTTGACTAATGCACTCGCCAACAGCTGTGCCCGCAGGCAAAGTTGTCAGCTAGGAAAAGCAAAGTCGGAGGCGGCGGAGGGATATCTGTAAACAGTCGCACGGGTCCCTTCGAGTGCCGGGGGCTCGCGCTGGGCTTTAATTGCAGCGCCCGCCCCCTCTTACATCACGGTGCACGCTATCCCAGCGCGGCGTGGGACTAGAGGAGTGCATTGTTTTACAGCCATTTAACATAAAGCATTTGGGTGTATGTAACTCAATGATGTGACATATGGCACTGCAGATGTTGCCATGTTTACAGCAATTCATCAAACGGGGTTCCAAGAACAACCTTAACTCGCCCTCTGCCTGGTGCAGTTGGAGCTCAGAACCCGTTCGCTGCTAGTGTTCACTTTTGGGGAAAGAACATATACATCCTGATTTTAATCAGGATACAGAGGGTTATTTTAAAGTTCGCATTTAATTTCCTGGTGGGTGAATTGTTGTCTTCACTGTTCTTTAGTAGTCTGTATGTGCGTGGTACACTTTTAATGGATACACAGGTGTTTTGGCGCCATCCTTTTCCTTCTGTAATTCTGGGAGGGAGTTGCCCCCCTCCTCTTCCCAAGTTGTTAGCCACAGAAGTCGAGTCAGAGGACCTGAGACGAAACTTGACTCTTCTGGCCTTCTTACACTCCCTAAAAGCTGCACAAGTGGACATACTGTGTGCTCAGAATTTCAAGTGTGTGTACTTTTAGGAGTGTGTATGCATGCGAAAGAGATGTGTGTGCACCACGCGTTAGCTTCCAGGATCTGTAATAGCATTTCTGATCTGAGGGTAAGGTGACTCTCCCTAAAGGCTTTTTTTAACCGCAAAAATACAGAATGGTTGACCACGTGGTGTGAATCCTACCCCACATTCCACCTACACCCTGTACTGCCTAAAAGCTCGACTCCCATTAGCAAAGTCCATGTGAGATGTCATTATACTTTTCAAACACCCAAAGAAAGTTTTCGCAAGAGCATAGATTCCTTCATCCTAGATCTCTTATCTTTGTCTCCTGCTTTCACCCAGGCCTCTGTCCCCGTTCCCCACATGGGTGGCATTTTGGATGGGCCTTGCATGGCATACTGGCCCATCCATAAACATTTGCCTTTTCCTCTCTTTCGTGCGACTTCTTATATTAATTGATCACACAAGCTAGATGAATGGATGACGGGCTCTGGTCGCAGTGAGGATTCAAACCCTTAACACAGTATTAAGGAGCTTTAATCTAGTCCTCGCTAATCTGTTTACTTGGTCTGTTATTCTGTTAGCAAGTCTTCACTTTTTCATAAGTGCTCTTCCCTTTGTATGTTTTCCATTTACCATGCACTGAAAGTTAACTTATGCTAATATTAGTTGTGAAAAGGGCAATTGCTGCTTTAGTTCCTTGGTCAGTATTGGCCTGATGCTCTTTTATCATATCAAAATAACTTCTGAATCGTTACTTCATTTTCCTGGCAAGTGTGCCTGCACATTTCCTGCCCACAGGTTCCAGATCACAAAGTGGACCCGTGCAGGAGGAGGGGCAGACCTTTGTGCATCTTTGCCGTAAGCTAGTTTTCTCTGGCCCTCATTGGATATTATTGAAGCTCGTGCAGGGTCACTCATTGTCATCTTTGGTAGCTGTGAGCCAAGGGATGAAGCTCGTGCAGGGTCATCGATCCTCAACCCACGCAGTCTAGAGAGCACAATTTCTTGTTGAAACTTAAGGTTTGTGTATAGCAACGTGCACTACTGCATATGCACCCCTAATCTATGATTGGAAATACAATTCTGTACACCAGTGTTCATGCTAAGTACAGTGATCTTCAGTGCAGACAGTGGAGTGGACATACCTTTTCCAATGTACACTGTGCTTCACCAGCAGGAATCCTGCTCAGGTCAGGACGTGGGCGGGTGGGGGGGATGGGGGTATTGGGGGGGGGGGGGGGGTCGGGGTGTCAAATTCTGACCATATCTCCCTGAGAGTGAATATTCAACCTGAACCATTAGTACAGCGTAGCAACACTGAGTGCAGACGTTATAATCAACAATAATTGGTTGTAATTCCTGTGCTGTTCGCAAAGACTGCACTATTCTTAAAGTTGTTCCTAAACAACAAGGATTGTGATCCTTCCGCCAAAAAGTTTATCGTAGTCTGCAGTGTTCCCAGTCACTAGTTAATCACGGTCACTAGGAAAAGAATTCCAAAACACAATTTAGCAGTGCAAACTGTAGTAAACATCAGCAGTATATTTACTTGTTACTGTCAAGTTTCTCCTAGATTAAGGTTAGGCTTTTACAGTACCCTAGAAGTTGGATTTGTTGCAATACCAAGGTGCATTGAGGACAGGTATTGGTATTGCTATTTATATTGGTATTGGTATTGGTATTGGAGGGAGTCTGATTGGGTTCTGAACCTCGGAGGAAATTGGGGTTGTGAGCCCACAAAAAGAGCACATAAAGACCATACGTGGCGCTCCTAGAGATCTGGATCCTGCTATCACACATGCCCGGTGTGTGCTGGACCTCTGCATACCACTGCAGGTAGGACACCCTGAAATGTGGCTTGGGATTACTTCTTTTGCTGCCTGAGGGTGGTGTTGGGCCTGTTCTCAGGTTTATGACAGAAACTAGTGGGGACTGGGATAAGGCAAGGTGGAGTGCAGTGTCTGAGAAAGAAAAACAAAGTACATTGGGCAGACAGAGACTTTGTGCTCACCAGATAGTGTTGTTACTAAGCACATCTATACTTGTAAGCTGATTTTAGTTAGCTCCCTTTACCCATCTCCAGCGGGGGTTAGAGATGACTTCTTGGCACTCTCCGTCAATGGCGTTGGACTCCTTGAGCTGGAAGGGCTTGCACAGAGGCAAGGTCTACAACAGGGCAAACCGGCAGAGCTTCGACCAGGCATCAGGACTACTTCTAGCCCTAAAGCATGTTCGTGTTCAAGAGTTACTGCAGAATGGTCAGCTGTGTGCCAATGTCACCCTTCAAGGTGCTATATTGGGGCTCCAGCTTACATTCAAAGGCAGTGGCAGTAGACCACTGTCAAATACTTCAGGTGCAGCCTTCCAACCTAAAAGTTCCACTTGCATTCAGTCATGCTGGCACACGCTTTCCACCAGAGAGGAGATGCTGTGTAAAGAAGGCTACTGTGCTTCCAGAATGCTTTGTATGGACTGGTGCTACTTGACACCACACAAAGGAATAGTGTAGATGGCGTCTTTGGAAGTAGAAATTTGTTATCACATTGAAAGCAGAAGTGGGGATGGTCTTTCCTTGTGTTTGTGGACAGCATTCATTCCCTCCTTGCACACACCATTTCCACAAAGAGATGATTAACATCTCCTAAGGGTAATTCTAAATAGAGGTGTGGTGAAGATGGTCTCTCTCACACCTTCACCCATATATGTCACAAAGTTGGCATTTATTGGTGCAAAGGCAATCACACAAATATTGCGAAAATCGAATTATCAAGGGATTCCTGTCACCAGAGGTTTTTCTTGTCCCAGTGTACATCAAGTTGGTTCCTGGGGAGTGCTAGGTCAGTATTTTGTGTAGTCCCATGGCATTTGGCACCCCTCAAATTGAGCTAAAATGCAGCAGCCGCCACTGCAAATCTCAAGGTGAGGGGCAGCGGGCCAGAGAACAGAGACGGGGTGTGGAAAAAAACAAAAAAAAATTCACGGACGCCGCAGTCTCCTGCCGCTTCGTGCCCCTCTTCCCTCATTGTGTTGTCCCAGCATTCACTGGGACACCAGCACAGGCCCCCCAGTAATCCTGGTGCTGCTTTCATGCTAAAGCTAGCATGAAAGCAGCGTCAGGATTGGCCTGAGCGGCTTGGACCGCCACTCAGACACAACCCTGGGGCCTGTGCAGTTTCTCCAGTCTGGCTGTTCAACACAGCTGGGCTGGAGAAACCTAAGTGCGTATGTGTGTTTGGCCGACCTGAGATGGCTGGCCAAACACATGCGCACTTAGGTGCACTCTCACCTCCTCCCTCTGCCCCGTCCTGTGGCCCAGCCCCACCCCTCCCTTCACATGCTTCTGGCTGAGCCAGCAGCAGAAAAATAAAACGATAGTGAGCTGTTGTTTTTTTTTCTGCTGTTTGTTCAGCCGGGGTGGGCGATGCTCCTTCGCTATTGCCCCTGCTAAAATGGAAAAATGCAGGAGTTCAGTGAGAGATTAAAAAGAATTTGGGGCAGCTGGTGGACCTTTGTGTTGCACTGGGTATCAGTTGAATGGATGGCACTGAGCCAAACACCTGAGTGAATCGTCTTTCCTTTATGGTGATGATTTTGTAAGCCTCTTTATTTAAATCTCTGTAAACGTGAGTTTTTTCCCCAGTTATGCCTTGATCACCTCCCATTTGTGCCAATCACTCTGTCATCCTTCACATTCCCTCCAGTCGCAAACCAACCTCACCGTATGATCGATGGATGATCCTCACATATTATACCACCTGCTTGTCATTGCTTGGTCTTGCAGTGAATATGTGTGAAGCTCTGTACCACCCGGAAGATAACCTGGTGATCACTCCACCTCTAATGTACATGTATATTTTTATTAGTTATTGATATGTTCTGGCTTTATTGTGAAGCCCGTGGGTCCTCCGGGCCCTGTCCACACTACATAGAATTGAATAAATAAATAAAATACATAAGTACTGACCCTGGCAATATTGCCTGCATCTGTGATGGTAGTCATAACCATGGTAACAACTGCCCATCTGTGAGCTGGATTTAGAGCAAGAGCTCATTTTACGTCAGCAGATGACATCATCTCGTAATTGCTTTAAGTCGGGAAATATCCTTTACAACGATGGTAATACAACAAATGTCAATAACAACAATGCTTACCACAATAGTGACTGTACAACGCATGTCAATACAGCAAATATACCTTTGCTACGAACGTTATAACGAATGTCAATATCACAAGTATCTTTACAACAAATTTATTTTTCACTGATTAATTTACCACGTATGCGGTGAATGGGAAGATGTGCCTTAGAGGCTGTTTTAGGGTTCAGAGCGGGGATTTGGGTTCAGGAGTGTGTGTGGGGGTTGTACCAGGGTGAGATTAGGGTTGGGGAAGGTTGGATTTGGGGTAAAATGGGTAAGGTTTTGTGGGTTTTAGGGCTCATGGCTGTGTTTGGCGTTCATGGTTGGGTTTTGAAACTAGGGTTAGGTATGGGATGGGTAGTTAAGAATATATAACCAGGGTTAAGGATTCTTAACTAGTAGTTAGGTCTTCAAATTAGGGCTTTTTCGATTTTTAGAGCTGGGATTTTGGGCTCAGGGTCGGATTTGAGTTTCGGCTGTATGTGAAAACGGGTAGTTGTACAGGATTTTTGTGGAATGGAGTCGAGTTGTGTGTCTTTTTGTGGGAAAAAGTGTTGTCTTCGGGGTGTCCCTCCGGCTGTGTGTTTCCGTGCATGGGGGTGAATGGAGCTGTTTTCGCAGTGCTTGTATACGCCCTCATGTGGCTTCCTTGTTGAAGCTGCATTGGTGTGAATGGGTGCGGGGCTCTTTGAGGATTTATTGAGGTGGCTTGGAGTGAAGGTAGGGGTTCGGGGGAATGTGTGGTTGTAGGGAGATGAGTGGGAAAAGTGTCCCTTCAAGTTTGATGAGGATCGATTCAGCGAAAGGGGTCGAAAGGAATTTTTAAAGTTGGAGTCACACTCCAGTGTTTCTTTTGGACGCAGGTTGGCATGTGTTGGGGGTCTTGTTTTTTGGGGTTCTAGTGGTGTTTGTATGCAACGTAAAATGCATGAGTTGTATGAGTACCTTTAATGTATTCACATCAGTGATCGTTATAATGACATGCGTGCTAATGTACTTAGTGGTATTGCATGTGCGTGGTAATGGAGTCACTATAAACGCATGCGTTATTCCATCATACAACCCTTTGAGTCACTTGCCGTTTGGGCTGGAGACTGGCTCACAACACGGAAGTGAAAGGCTCTTGAGCACTGCGCCCAGCTGGGGTGCGCGTGCTCCAGTGCGTGGCAGGCTTGCGCGCTCTCACTGGCATGACGGCCTATTAGTAGATAGAACCTACATTAGTGTATGGCGAGGAAAGGGACCAGGGCGGAAGTACCGACTAAAGCACGTGGAGGGGGGAATCTGATTACACACAAAAGTATAATTAAACATGTGCTAGAGGGAAAAAAAAAAAGGATTTTGCGTCTGAGGAGATCAGGGGAGTTTGGGCCTGTGCCAAATGGTCTTTCCTGGGGATTAATTTTGTCAATTAATTCCCTGCAGCGAATTAACTTTAGCGATAGTCAGCTGGGCCGTTGATTGCTGATGTGGTTTAAGTCAAGTCAGATTAATGTGGCCCGCTAGATGGCTCGGGGGTGTGACGTGGATCTGGCAGTATTACATGCCTATCTCTTTAGTGCAGCAAGGGTGTGGGTGGGCTTCTGAAGGCCGGTGGGGAGGGTCAGTATCCCATATGCAGCGCCCAAGCTGTGAAAGAAGACAGATTCGACGCCCTACGATGAATAAATACATTCCTATGATTATTTCATTTATGCTGTGGTTGTTAATAGCACAATCTTGTATCTCTGTTACACTAGGCACTTGCCTGATGGGAAAGCATAAACGTCTTTTGGAAAAGGGAAGACTTCCAAACATAGGGTGCAGAAATCTCCACCTTAAATGGACATTTACCGAATTTATGTCGACAATTCTGTAGTGAAATATGTGTGCGAATTCAAGATTTTGGCACTCTGTATTTCTGCAAAAGTGCTGCCTTTGCAGTCTCCTCTGACCTCAGGGGCTTAACTATCAGTATTGCAGCTGGCTGCAAGGGGCCCTCTCGACCTCAGTTATGGACATTTTTCACTCCGCAGGAGGGGCCTATGACCCATTCTCCATGCCTTCTTCAAGGCCCATCGCATACTTACTAGGCCAGGGCCCATGACGCTCTTGCTAAGCCGCTGTTTCACATGGAATATTCCCATTGGCTCCGATACAGGCAAGGAGATTATTATCCTATCCCCCCATTTGGTTAGTAAAAGACCACCCTCTCCGAGGCCAGTTAGCAGCCATGAAAGACGCAGTTGGTGCAGTTCAACCCTCGCCCCTTTGGAGCCCAATCTTACTTCACCAGCTGCACCAGTGGTTGCTGTACCTTCGCATGCCTTTTTTCGCCACCGTGTTGAGGCGAAAATTATCTAGTGTGTGCTCAGTGTTCCACTGAGTCCATTTTCTGCTGTGTCACCGTGTGACTCTCGGATTCCTCGATGACTTGCATTTAGGCTTGAATATCTCGCACCGAATGAACGGGGACATACCTTAGTAGGTGAGATTTGTGGGGTGTGAAGCTCAGAGTTCCCAGCTAACAAAAGTGGTGGGTGGCATGGTGGTGTGGTGAGATGTCCGAGGAGTCTGCGTCCACGGGAGGTCAGAAACGTTTGATTGCAGCTTTCATACACTGTTTTTTATTGGGTACATGGCTTTTTATCCAGTTCATGTTTTTGGAAAATTGTGCAGTCAAACCATTGTTAAGCTCCAAATTTGTCTCATATTGTATTGGTGAAATAGCCCTAAACTTCCTGGAGAGGGCCAAACTCTATTGGCTTACTCAGTGCATTTAGGGGCTGTGTTTACCTCTCAGCCTTGTGTGAAGCATAGGTTGTTGTGGTCTTTGTCCTGCTGTCCTACATCTCACTTCACCATCCCAAAGAAAACAGAAAATAGAAGTGCTGATTTGTATATTGCGCTCCTTCATCCCATAGTATACTGATATTGTGGGCCCAATTGAGAAAGTCAAATTTATAGATGAAAATGTATGACTGTCAAGTGCCCACCAAAGAATACCTCGACTGTACTACTGCACAACTGTACTGTGGATGGAGACTTCAAGACACAGATTCGGTACTGTTAGTATATTTCCCAGGTGCCCTAATGGATCTGGAACTTTTTACATCAGTTTTCTAGCGCGCTGCTAGTTGTTGTTGGGAAGCTCTGCTTCAACTTTGTTCCGCCTCAAAAGTGACAGTGGACAGAACCACATATAGTTGCCACACCTGCACTATGATGTTAATTCCTTTCTTTCTGTGCCGTTGAACATGGGCCCAGAGCTCCACTCTTTTTTCAACAGTTGACAAAGTCCTTGCAAATTATTTTCCAATGTGCAAGGGAATGACATCCCTACAAAGATGACAGAGTTCAAACAGTGCCATGATAGCCAAAAACAGATGTCGGCGATGGTCCCACATAAGGTGTGCATCTGATGTTTGTGCTCGGGGCACGACTCCAAGACACGCCAAGAATGTGTCCTCATGCACCCAGCAGTGATCTGTGAAACTGTATGCTGCCCAACATTGGAAGAAGTGGTAGAACTCACGTAAGTCCTGCTCCAAGTCAAGGGCATGGAGACATTTTCACTCCCAAAGCCACTTCTGCTGCAGGTCCTCTTTGCTTTTGAGACAAGTCCAAATCAAAATCCAAGAAGCAGCATAGGAATCAAAGTGGGACTCGACCCACATCCCGCTAGTCTTTGTCCAAAGAGCAGTCAGCAAGGTGTCAACTGATCATGCTCCTGATCGTGGTGTTGATCCCTAAACTGGTTCCATTGCTTTCTGAATTTCCCAGGTCATCAGCAATGCCACAGCAGATCGAGGCCTTAAAGGAGGCTATGCTTTGTATTTTTGGCACCACGTCAGCTCTCTCTTGCACGCCAGTGAACAAGAAGGTGGCCAGACCCCATAGATCAGTGCCAAGCTACTAGGACTTTCTTACGCAGCACCTGGCTCCAGAGAGTTTGGTGGCCCAAACTTCCACTAGCAAAGTCAACCCTAATGCACTCCCCACGATCCTCCAGACAGGGAGGTGATTTAGAAGTGGATGCTATCATCCGCCAGCTGGGCGTTAAGGTCGGTCAAAGTGGTCTGCTTCTTAGGCTGCTATATGCACACACTTTTGGACATTGTCAGTGAGATCTTCATGGCAGTCCTTGTGGAGATTTGGGCCTCAAACCATACAAGCCTGCCAGAATGCAGCTAAATATGTCATTAGGGCTTGCCTGGATACTACAGACTTCTTGGGGTGTGCAGTGGGCACTAGTGCGGTGGTCCACCGCCACACGTGGGTGTGATGCACTAGCTTTTCTGGGCATGTGTAGGCTTTTCTAATGGATATGCCATTTGATGAGTCTCGCCTTTTTGGCAAAATAGCTGATTCTACCCTCAAATGCTGTAACGAAAGGAGAGACACAGCACACTCCTTAAGCCTTTCAACACTTACCCAACAGTTTCCTCAGAAGTCCAACCCTTTGGAGTCTACTTTGGAGGGCTGGTGAATAGGCAGGGCAGTGCCAGACCCTGCCACCATTGCAGCGGGCACCCCAGTATTTTGTTGGCCAGGGAATGGGATCAAGCAGACATCCTAGAGGTCACCGTGGACACCATTCTATCCACTCCTTAGCCGCTGCTGCATCAGCCTCCTGGCCTCTTTAATTTACCCTTAGTGGTGCAGCCTCTGTGTGGGAGGCAGGATGGGACATTTTCTTCTAGGGTGGCAGGCCATTACATTTGACTAATGGGTCCTCCAGATCGTCCAGCAGGGCTATGCCCTTCCATTCTTTTCTGACCTTCTTCAGTTTCTCCCTCATCAAAGTAGCTTTCAGAAGAGCACCTATTCATCTTATTGCAAGAGGTGCAGGCTTGACTGTCCAAAGCATCTGTCGAGAGGTTGGAACCTGGTACGGGTTGTTTCTCACGCTATTTTCTTATGCTGAAAAAGGAAAGAGGCATTTGCCCTGTTCTGGATCTTCAACCTCTTTATAATGAAAGACAAAATTCAAAATACCCACACTAATCTAATTTCTGTCTGCCCTGGTTCCAGGATGACTGAATGGTAGCCTTGGACCTGCAGAACGCATACTTTCACATGCCTGTCCTGCAGTCCCACAGATGTTGCCTACAGCACAAGGTGGGCCAAAAGCATTTTCCGCTTGATGTGCGTCCTTTCAGCCTTATCAGTGCCTCTCACATGTTCACATAAATGATGGCGTAGTGCCACCCATCTTCGAAGGTTGAGGATATCAGTTTTCCCCTATCTAGATGACTGGCTGTTATTGCTCGCCACATTCAGTTGTAGACCACTTTGAGATGAGGGCGGATTACTTTACATTGTTGGGGTTTTCAATCAACGAGCCAAAGTCACACCTTACTCCTCTTCAGAGGCTTCCCTTTTTTATGAGCCATTCTTGGCACAGTGTAGTTCAGGGCCTTCCATTATTACGACGAGTCCAGGACATTTGGGCCATGATGCAGATGTTTCAGCATCAGTCCTGGATCTTAGTGAGAGTTGCTCTGGAGCTTCTTGGCCTACTGGCCTCATGCATCTTTCTTGTCTACTTCGCCAGGTGCATATGTGCGTTCTTCAGTGGGGATTGAAGTCTCTGTGAGCCCATCACCAAGAAAACCTTTTGGATGTTATCCAGGTTTCATAAGGGACTGCACAAAATCTGCACTAGTGGCTGCTAGACCGAGCCTGACTAGCAGCAGACCCTTCTCCCTTCTGCACACACAGCTGACAATGGTTACATATGTGTCCTTGTTGGGATCGGGAGGTCTCCTGGGTGAGATGTAAATTATAAGACTCTGGTCTCTGGCAGCAAACCTGCTTTACATAAATCTTTTGGAGTTGTGGGCAATCCACCTGACATGAAACACCTTCCTTTCATGCATCCAGGGAAGGCCGGTGCAGGTTCTCACATACAACACAATTGCTGTGTAGTAGTGCAGTAAGCAGGACAAAGTAGGGTCTTGGGTACTCTTGCGTGGGCTCTCATTATCCTAAATGAGACTACTGGATTTCTAGGTAGCAGGGTCGTTCCTGGTATGGGGGACTAAGTCCTACCCACTTGGAAGGACCTCTGCCACCTTAAATCCGGTTTTGCTCCGGCTAACTAGCAGTGCCTCATCTCTCCAAGGGGAAGTGATGATTGGGCAGCCGAGCGCATGACATCTTTAGTACCTCTCAGGGAAGTCGTGGTCACTCAGATCCCAACCAGCTCTCTCATTTACAGTATGATCTCATATACAAATGACAAAGGCAGTTTGAGTTTTATAGATTGTTTTAATAAAACAACTGCATTTTAGATATTAAGGCGTGAGCCGCAATAACCAGAACCATACAACACAGTAGGATTGAAATAGTCACGAGGAGAGTGAAACATAAGAATGACGCTATCATGGTGTTAATAGGTTACTGTCTCTCTGAGTCTGGTCTATTTCGAGCACAGCATGTTAAGCTCTAAGCTTGCCTTTCAGATTCCCTGGGGAGACATAAACCCTCATACCTGAGCAAAGGCCTGTGATCTGGATCAGCATCTGCAACAGGGCAGTCAGTGTCTGGTTGTGGTTCCCTGGTCGGAATCTCCCTCTCTCCTCTATTAGGACAAGGAAGTGTTTTTATAACTAACATGTCAGTGTGATCACAAAACGTCCCTACGCAAGAATGTATCCAAAGACTAAACTCCTACCACGTCTATCGGCAATGTACCAGACTGTATCCTTGACTGGAGCCCAGAGTGAGCAAGAATGCGTTATTGAGAACTCCAGTGCTGAAGTAGGCTAAACAGTGTGATATAGAAAATAAAACAAGACCGTAGAACTGGTTATTCGAAAAATAACAGTACGAAGCTGAATAAAATGCATTTAGAAGAAAGGGCACAGAGGCTCTATGCTGCAAGCAAAGGAATAAAATACATCCAGGGCAAAGTGCACAGAGGCCTAACGCCTGAAGCAAACGCGCAAAGGATACATAAAAATGACCACACTACAGTACTGTGTGCCAAGAAATGTTGCCTATCTACAGTTGGCTGGAGCCCTGATCATGAACCACTTGACTATATTTTTTTATTCTAAGGGACAAGGTCATCCGGCGACGACTTGTGGATCATGAATGGCACTTGCTTTCCGAAGTGGTGCAGAACATCTTCCAACAGAGGAGAGGGAATGGCTGGATCTTTTTACCACTGACCAGAATGTGAATTATCAAAACCTCTGTGCATTGGAATTTCCGAGAACACCCTTTGTAGGAGACCCATTCAGGCCATAGTAGACTCTTGTAAATATTTCTGTCATTGCTTTACCGTAGTTCTGAACAAGATCAGTAAAGACTGGGCCCAATTCTCAGTAGTGGCATCCGATTGGGCCAAGAGAGTGTGGTACCCAGAACTTCTGGGCATGAACATTTGTTCTCTCATCAGGTTACCTCTTTGGGAGGATCTTCTGTCACAGCAGCAGGGCAGGGTCCTGCTCCCAAGCCTGCCCTATCTACGCATTCATGTGTGGAGTTTCACCAGAAGCAGGTGAATGCATTTGATCTACTTCCTGAGATTGTGAATGTCATCTTCCCAGGCAGGCGTCCCTCTTCAAAATCTGTTTACACAAGGTGCTGGGACAAATTTATGGCCTTGTGTGGAGTCTGCAATACAGATGCCATTAAGGCAAATTGTTGGCTGTTTTGTTGTTTCCATGTTAACTTTGGCTGAGCAACGTCTTGCAGTGGGGACCAATAAAGGTTATTTTGCTGTCCTTTTATCCTTTTTGTATTTGCTGGAACCAACCATCGTTGTTTAAATCAAATGCTGTGATGCTCTTCATTAAAGATGTGGCGTACATGTTCCCTTTCAAACTATTTGTAATGCCACAGTGGCATCTTAACTTGGTCTTGATGTTCCTCATGTTGCTACAAAGAGAGCCTAGAACTCACTCGTGATGAAAAAGGCAGCCTTCAGAGTCAGAAGATGCAACAAACATTAGCTCTAAGGAGGGTCAAGACCAAATTAAGATCCCACTGTGGCATTACAAACCCCTTTGAGCCAATGCACTGCTGCTGGTTGCACCTTGTGACTCTAAAGTTTTTTTTTTTTTGTCACATGAATGAGCTCCAGGCTCTCTTTGTAGCAGCCCTACAAATTGATACTGAGGACTAGGGCAGCCTTCTTGTCGACAGTCATGACTCCTTTTTATGTTGGGCAATCTAGCTCCCTCCCAAGGTTCTTTGCCTCGCCTCATCCCGTGAAAGAGGAAGAGAGACTCCATCTGCTAGACCCCAAAAGAGCTTTACGCTTTTACATTGATCTCACTGAAGGCTGTTGGGTGGATGCTCTGCTATTTGTGGGGGTAGAAAGGAAAGGTGGTGCAGAAAAGAACTTTGTAAATGTGGTTAGACCACTGCATTAAGATCTGCTTTGCACTGGCCAAGAAGTAGCCTCTGGGGACCTACCACGCAGAGTGCCTTTTCTTGACACTTGTCAGGCTACAGTGTGGCGTCAGCACCTATGTCACAAAGCACTTCTGCTTTGACAGCTAGGTCTGACGTGAACAGCGCTACACCCATTCATTTCTGAACGATTTGTTCATGTGAGCCCACCCCACAGACCCTCCACCTTGGGAGGTACTGCTTTAGTAGTTTTTCTAAAGGTGAGGAATTTGCCGTTAGAAGTATTCATTAAAAGAACAAGAACCCTAGCTTTGGTAATACTTTTTGTGGTGGATAGTCTATCTAACTGCAGATTGTTTACTACCCCCGCCTCTCTGTTCTGTGGAGTGGGCTCATCTTTTCATTTAAAAGGGTACCAAATTAGAGCTCCTGCACATTGGTACTAACAATTGTTTGTACTGGTGTCTGAGGATGAGAAAGAGTTAAACAAGAAAGTGACCTCAACTCTCGGGGGTGGTGCCTATATGTGGCACCGCTCTAGCACTTCCGGGACAGAATGAGGTTGACACAGAGCTGCACAGTGCCACCTAGCAGTGTGCTGGAGTATTGCTATAAAAACGCCTGGATCTGGTGTCTGGGGAGGAATGTAAAGGTGAGGAATCTGCATTTTTAGATACATTATTCACCAGAAAGAGGTCTTACTGAACATAAGTAATTAGTTCATCAAACCTTTTAACAATTATGTAGTAGTAAACCCCATGCAGAGAGTGTGAAGTGGGTGGATCAACCATGATTTGGCGTGACAGTTTGTGAGTACCCACCAACATGTGAGGTAGTGAACCTTCACAAACTCATTCTGACTTCTTCCTACCTGTTAAATTGTTGCAGTTTTGTTCCCACAAAGTGCTAGAAAAGTGTGGGTAAGGGAAACGAAGCACCCCAATATTTGTGAGAGTGAAGGGGTTTCCGTATGGAGAAAAGTATTGTCCTCATGGAGAAAAAAAAGGCCAACTGTAAAGCGACTTTTCCAGTTGATTAAATGGACCGTGTAGTCAATCTCTAGAAATGGAACATCATAAAGGGGGTCAATATGACCACGGCGGACGGTGTTAATATGGAGGAAAGTACTGTCAACAGACTGGGGGGACTTTTCTCCGTATTAAGACATTGGCGGTTTGGCTAAAGCTAAACCGCCAATGTACCACACCGACTTCCACGGCAGTACCGACTGCTGGGCTGGAGACTCCAGTCTCCAGCCCGGCTGCCGTCACTTGCCCGCCTGCGGGATTATGACCCTGACTACCGCTGTTGTTTTCGTGGCAACCTTACCACCACGAAAACCAGGGCGGTAGACACTATTAGTGACAGGGAACACCTTCCCTGTCACTGATAGAGGTCTTCCCCGCCCCCCACCCTTTTCCCCCTCCCTTCTCCCCCTCCCCAGATTTCCCACCCAACCCCCCTACCTCTCCAGACCCCCCACTACATACACACACCTTCAATCACACACGAACACACGCATACACACACTCATTCCCACATTCATCCACGCATGCATACATCCCTTCACACATATCCACACACTGATACATACAAGCACACACGCATTCACACAACACACACGCACTCACACATCCATACATGCACACACATACAACACGCAACACACACCCGCATACATGCACTCACAGACATACATAAACCCACACACACTCACAAAACACCCCTCTCCCCTGTCGGAGCTCCAGACTTACCTGTTGACAGGGGGTCCTCCTGCAGGAGACGGGACGGGGCACTGCTGCCAGCAGCAACGTCGGCCAGCAGAACACCACCAGGCCGTATCATGGGTCATGATACCGTCTGCTACGGTCTACTGGTGTGGCGCTGCTGCTGGCCTCAGCGCCACCTTACCTTCATCCGCCAGCATGGCCACAGCCAGATTTCCACCATCCTTCTGGAGGAAATCCGGCTGTGGTCATATTAGGGCAGACTGCTGGTAGCCGCCGCGACTGTCTTTTGCCGGCCGTTGCTGGGGCAGTAGGCGGTTTTTACTGCTGGGGTCATAATGTGCCCCAAAATGTTACATGAACTAAATGTCAAATGACATTGCCAGTAGTGTGCCAACATTTGTGATCTCCAAATAGTAGTTAATATACACCCGTTCACAGGGGTCCTTGTCAGGGTGCTGGTTTACTTCTTTCTTTGTAAATCTCACTTTATGTCTTTAAGCTCCCGACCCAAAAAACTAACAAGCTAAAACCTCTTCTTGTCTCTGCATCAGATTAGGACAACACTCAACACAGACATTGCCGTCCGGACTCAGAACCTCCAGAGCCAACTACCAAGCCAAGAATGCAATTTTTGAGGGTGTCGCAACCCAAGGCACCACCCCGAAGCTACGCACCTCCCAATGATGTGTTGTGTGGGATGCTTGGGACTAAAAGTGGCTGCAATATTCTGAGAGAACCAGTGCTTTGATTGTAGGTTCCTCAGTGGGGTTTTAATATACAGCACTTGAAGGGACCCACCTACACTTACTTGGTGTGGCACGTCTTAAAATAACACAGGGCCTGATTCACAATGCTTGGGTTAAAAGTCACATGGTTACTTCTGTAAGCTTTCACATAGGTATGGAAAACGTGTACATTTTATGGGCTTCATAAAGAATTCCATAAGTATTCTAGAACTTCTTCTCCCAACATAGATTCCTTGACGACTCCAGTGTGTCAAATGTTGTGTAAAATGTACCCTTATTTATATATGCAAATTTAACTTTGTTTAGTTTTTTTTCCACGTTGGGACCCCTCTTTAAACATACCTCTTCAAAATAAGAATACCCCCAACAGTTACACCCTGGAATGGCCTTATTCCTACCATTAAGTGGGGAATGTTTGCATGCATGTCAGTGAGGGGATAGTACCTGCACTAAGTAAGTGAATACCCACAACTTTTTGAGCTCGTGAGTTTCACCTTCCTTTTGCAGACAGACCTACCTATCAAAGCCAGCAGACTGTCCCTAGCCATGAATTTGTGATTGTGGAAATTTGACCATGACTGTGGAGTTTCCACATTTGCAAACGGTGTTTACAGCTGCAACACGCCAACATCTCATAGCAGTGAGAACATAAGTTGTTGTTATGCCACTCATGACCTGCTTTGCGAGCCACAGTAAATCCAGGGGTAATGTCCTGAAGCAGTAATACATTTCCACAGTCACACATAGCCCTCGATTTATGATTTTGTGCCATGAATGGGAAATAACCTCCTTTAATAATAAATACTGCATACTTTTCAATCATGGTTCAGTGTGTTGACGCGGTGGTACTACATTGACAATCTGACACGAGTGGCTCATTCTACATTCACTGTAATGGTAGAATGCGTAGTAATTCCTGCTTGCAAGGGTTCATTGGTGCTGGTGGGCGCATGCACACATTTTTGGGTACCAGGACTTCTTTTTCATAGCAGAATTTGTCCAGGAGCAAGAGACAGATAGGGAGACATGAAGAGAAATATAAGAAAACGGTAACAACGAGTGAAAGCAGGAGTTAAAAATAGGTTGCGAGAGTGAGGAAATACAAATACAGAAAGTGCAGGTGGTGGGATATAGCGGCGTGAGGCGGAATCCGGAAGGAGCGAAGTTGGTATTCGACAGTCGGCAGCAGGGTCCGAAGAAAATCCATGGGCCACTGCTTCAATATGTTTTTTTTTGTTTTAAGGAATGAAACAACCCAAAACTGCAGCACCCAGCATGCATAGAGTAGATTTTGTTGCAATACGAAATACCAGGACTGGAAATCCTGCCTAGTTTTGAATGTGCAGGTTAATTGAGGGAATTGCACATGGTAAGAACTAATGGAGCGAAGGGAAGAGTTTTTTTGTTCTTTGCTCGGCCTCATGACGCTCATTGGCATTAAGGAAGTGTGGATTTATGTTTTACGGTAGATTTCTAAGAGCACCAATGCCATTGGATGAGACGCAGTTGCTTGTCACACTTCATAAGAAGTTCACATTAACAAACAACCACCAAGAGAGCTGTAATGGCATCTCAAACGAGCACTGACTGAGTGTAATGTCAGAAAAGAAACAGCCTGCCTGATGGATTAAAGGCACATCACGATTACAAATAAGACACTTTGGGACGATAAGGGGAAGCTTGTTAAAATATTAAATAATGGGATAAAACGGTTGCAGGGGAAATATATGTTAAAATGCAGCACTTCTTCTCTTGCCTGCATTAAATAGTCACTTGAACAGATAAGGACTATTTTGTCATTGGCCTCATGACACCTTGATGAGCTTTGTTTGTGAGAGTTGTCAGTAGTTTATGAACATTATAGACTCTCTTAAATCGATGCAAACATCTAAATGTGTGTTCTATGTAGGTGTGCATGAGGCCACCTCGTTCTTTTCCCTCGTCACAGATTATAACAGCGAGGGTGACACACAGCAAAAAAACAAGCACCTTGTTGCTCCCCCAATTTAAAAAAAAAAGATCTTAAAAACTTTCTTTTTGTAAACGCCTCTGCCTGAATAAGTGTAGCTTCCTCCCATCAGGCCGCCTGTAATGTCCTGTTCCCTGCGAGGAAGGCTTCTTCGTGATTTGCCCACTATCCTGTGGACTTAAGGTCATCGGAAGAGCCAGTTAAGGGTATTTTTGTAGGGTTAAACTTGCCTAAAGAGCAGCTATTGGACGTGAACAGGACAGTTCCAGCACCATTGCTCGGGTCCCCTTGTGTGCAGCTTTTGCTTGCTGTCTGACCATCAAGAATCTGAAAGGAGAGGCTATAACACATTCATCACCCGCTTTATGGGTGCGACATATTGAACTGTGCACTGATCCCTGTGGAGGGCCTCCTCCCACGTAACCCCATTCCACTGCCTCCCCTCCCCCAAATCTAAAAGGTCTTACTGTTGTATTTGCACACTGTATTAAGCTCAGTTAACTTAATATTTCCTGTGTATATGTTATTGTGCAACCGTTCATTCCCTTCTATCTAGGGGTGGCTCCTCCACTATGGCGGAGGAGTGTCGCCCCCCCCTTCCCGTCAGTAGCAGCAGCTGCAAACCTTTAAAAATAAAACGATAATAAACTGTGTTTATTATCATTTTATTTTAAAGGGGTGGGGTCATCGGTGTGGCAAGCACTGAGGGGAGTGCTCATGTATGTTTGGCCGGCCATCCTGGGCTGGCCAAACACTCATGCACACAAGGGCTCTCTCCAAACCGGCACTGTGTTTGCCGGGTTGGAGAGCGCAAGCCCAGGTTCCCAGCCTGCCTTGGAACGCCCAGTCAGGGAGCTCCAGCCAATCATAACGCTGCTCTGAGCAGTGTCACGATTGGCCGCAGGGCAGGCTGGGAGCCTGTGCCGGCGGTGCGGCGGAGCGCTTAAGGTAAGTTTTTATTTGTTTATATTTTTTTATCTTTGTTTTGTTCCCCCCACCACTTTGCCCAGTCGCCAGCCACGACTGCTTCTATCCAGATCCACATCTTACATTTCGAACCTTTTTTCTCACATAGTTGGCAGTTGTGACAGTTGAAACGGTTAGAGAAGAGAAACGAGTTGAGAGAAATAAGCCGCGTGTTACCTCAGTGGTGAATAAACACATCGTCCATCTCTGCCTCCTGCCGGATTCATTTTATGATCACTTCACTGGCAACAGGTTTCTGTGGGGGTGTCGAATTCACCGTCCGCCTTGTGCCAGAGAGTGCTCCGGGCTCCAGCTGGTTGGTGAATCCCGCCCACTGACCATGACCGAGTGAAACACAGCTGCAGGCCCATGGAAGACAAAAGGGGCAGTGCCCAGACTTTCAACTTGTAAACTCCAAGCGTCCAACAAGGCCATCCGCCCTCCGCCAGGCATTTTATGCATGGAAGGAGTGGTGCCAAATACACATTGGTGCCTCTGCACGGCAGTGCCGTGTTCCCAGAACTGGCTGGGGATTTGTGAGCTCACGCCTATAACTATCTCCACCACCAACCGTATTTTGACAGACTGAGGGGATGGTGCCTTCCTGCCCACATCCAAATGGTACTGTTCATTTAATAATAAATCACTTGTCATCCGTTTGCTACTGGGACATTTTTTTCCCACCATTATTCTCAGGATTTCGAAGAAGGATTTGCACAGATGAAGCATACATGTATGATTTTTCAAAACTATGATACTCTTTAGTTTGTTACATTCATTGTCTCAATAGTGGAAGTAGGTGTCTTAGATATTAAGTCAATATATTTTGTTGAATTTCTATAACCTTTCTAAAGGGCTGAAGCAAGTATGTTTCAACCTCCTCCATTTTTAAATGAACGTAAAGACCCATTGCTTCCTTGAAGCGATTGGATCAGAATTTTTTAATCTTATTTGATTGCAGTAGGTGCTGAAAACTACTTTAAATAAGAAACGTATTGCTCAACACTTGGGGGTGCATTGAAGAGTTTTTTTGAGAATCTTCCTCATCCCATTTATGAAGGAGATGATGGGCCACAATAAGATGTTTTCCAAGTCAATTTGGTGGAGAAAAAAAACTGTTAGAAAGGCATAAATTCTTTCTCAGAGTTCAAGGTAAAAATACAAATATTGTAAGCTATATAGCTGTTCTTAGAGGTTTGACTAACATTTGTCATTTTGGCAATTTTTTTACAATCCTCTGCTATGTCATCAAATTGTTTGATGTACTAATAAAAGAATACAGGACAAAATACTAGCAACAAAATCCAAATTTGAAGGACGCTATTGGTATAGACAAAAGCATTGACCTTACTGCCACTTGTGTTAAAGAAATGTAAGGTTCCCTTGAGCAGTATATATCTCAAGTGAAAAATAAGAGTGAGCCCTACAAAATCCACGATGGTGAATGTCAGAAGTGAAAGGGTCTCTCAAATCGGGCAAAACGGACTGCTTAAGGTGTAGGAACCAAGGTCATTTAGCAAATACCCAGACTTGTTTTGCTAAATCAGCCATGTGCACGAAATGTAGAAAAACGAGTACGTTTCCCCATGTTTGTAGGATAAAAAAGATTGTAAGATCGCAAAGAGCATTAGAATATATCACTTTTTAGATAGGTAGATCAGGTTTTTCTCCAAGGAGTTTTTTGGGAAGGTCTTGACAAATGGTGCATTTTGTAGCAAGTTGGGTTGATTAATAATAATGTGGATCTTTGCAGGATGTAAGACCATTTTACAGGGATGTGTTTTACATAAAGGCATGGTATGTCTCTGCATGTTTACAGAATGCATAATTTAGCCAATTATTTTGTGCAACCTTCCACCACTTTGCCACCACTATGCACATTTTATAAAAATCTTTAGCAGTCTTTTGGTCATCCTTAAGGGCAGGCTGCAGTAGTTCTCAGATCCCACTTAAGGCTTAATTCTTAATTCATATCTATCCTTATTAGCCATGGGTCCTGCATCAGAGTTTGTGAGGTGTCAGTATAGCTTTCTAAGCTGCATGACTTTTACTCTGAAATGTGGGATAGATATTCAGCCCCATATTCCCTAATCCTCACCAATGCAACAGTCATGGTGTTGTAAATTTCCATAAATTTACAAGTACACTTTGCAGTTTTCTGTAACGCCGTGTTAGAAAACATTGCCATTTCCCACAATGCCCCTGACATCACTTTGAATTTTTA
Organism: Pleurodeles waltl; assembly: GCF_031143425.1. NCBI lineage: Eukaryota > Metazoa > Chordata > Amphibia > Caudata > Salamandridae > Pleurodeles > Pleurodeles waltl. The sequence goes on along the minus strand of NC_090439.1, from coordinate 1,068,077,298 downwards.
GCTAATCCTCCTAACTTGCAAGCCTCAACAATGTTAACAGTGTGTATTCTTGGCTAATTCCACAGGGCCCAGTCCCCCCCCTTTCAGGTACGACCAATATCTAGTAAACATTCTTTCCAAATTCCATTAGGTCCCTGATGGCACACTTGGCTTATATATAGTAGTCATTAGCACTTTGCATGGTGTACACTTTGGCCCTACCACACACTCGAAGATGGACAGAGGTAAAACTCTCTCTGGATTCTCATCTGTATTACACTGCCTGCTTTACCTCAATAGGAAACAGTATCAGCAAGGGCCTGACTGTGGCAGGGTGTCAGGTCGGAGAACCAGCAGACATATTCTGCTTGTGTCTTCCTCTCTCATCCTCTCCCAGATATTCTGCTCCTTAGTAGCTACTCTTTGCCCCCTGCTCTGGATTGTGCTGGGGCTATAAACCTATAGCACCCTTTCAGAGATGCCAGTCCATCATTCAATAAGGATCCGGCCTCAGATCCAAGCATCCTGCAACCTTTGTGCTTCTGCCACACAGTGCCTCCAAAGAACAACTTGGCGAAACCCAATCAGGAGAGCCTCCTCATCCTCCGGTCAAAAATAAATAAATGTGTGCAATGTAGAATTGACAAAAGTAAATATCAACGCAGTTGGATCATCTGGCGAGCAGCATTTTATTGTGCAGCGAGCAGCATGTTGCTATCGAACTACACACTGGGGACAACTGGTGGAAGAGTGATGTTTGAAATAAGGTGCTGGTCAATTCTCCTTGATTTGAGCTTGCAATGGCCAGATGCTGGGCTTTTGAATTGCATGTGTGCTTTGTTTAGGTAGCATTTCAGGGGAATGAGAAATAGAAGGTGGTGGATTAAAAAGAATCTGAATTGCCAGAAATATAGCATAATTTTGCCCTCTATCCTTAGAAGTGACTTCAAACACAAAAAACTGCAGTGGTACTGATACAAAGTACTGTGTGGACCACATAAAGTGGAAATAGGTTCTGAAATCTACAAAAAAACTATACACTTGCAAAAATACAAATTGTTTGAATTTGAATGTCAGCTGGTGGTAAACTTCCAGGGGGCTAGAGACTTCTAAGGCACTACATCCAGGCACGGCTGGTGTCTTTGAATCATGGAATATGGAATACTGGCACCTGTAATCAGGACAGGCAACAAAGCCCAAGGTGGCCGCCACTCCAGCAAGGAACACCATGGCCTTTCGCTCTGAGGCAATTCTGCTTGGAGTGGGAGCGCACTGAATGCCAGGTTAGGTGTGTGTCTCTGTGAACAAGGCGGTGTGTCTGGCAGTACCTTAGCTGTTTATCACCAAGTCGCCTCACCATGCTCCATCTGTTACTGCACATATATACTTGGCGTGTTTGCATCTTTCAAAACCCATGACTTAAAATAGCATATAGTAAGGTTTAGAGGTCATAGGTCTGCTTATTGAAAATGCTTCTAGGTCTCTTCTGTGCTGAACATCGAGTGTGCAGACACCCAGTAGATGCCAGTACATTCCCTCACAGTAAGCAATCCGGGGTCTCACATAGTTTTCCAGTTGGATGCGTGCACCAGGCCAACACACCACCCTAAAAATCACAGTGTGCATTTGGCGTCCCTTCTCATACCCCCTCCAACCCCACTCCACTCCTTTTGGGTATGTGAGGCAGTTATTGCAGGTTTTCGTAGGCTTTGGCTTCAATTAGAAACTTGCCTGTTAACTATGGCTGCCAGTTCTCCTGTATTTAGATCCTCGCCTGGTTCTTTTTAGGAATAATCAGCAGAAACCTTAATTTCTATAGTCATTTCCCTATGTGCCCTGACGCTGCAGATACGTTTGTGCGAATACCACAAAATTAGATGGAACTAGCTACACTGTACAATATTAATGTTTCAGCTTCCTTGTGCTGTAAAATGGGCAAGTTGTGCTTGATGTGATGGATTGTCATTGTGTCCTGTACTACAACTGGCGTGTCTCCTCGCTGCTTTCCTTTGTCTCGTCTTTGCCTTTCCTCCACGATTCACAAGTAAGCACATCAGTTTTTGTTTACACCTTCACACCATGTACAGGTATACTGCCTTTCCGTGATGAATATGAACTATGCTAAACATTCTTCTTATAAATCTGTATTATACAGTCATATCTCTGCTTAAATATGTTCAACTCTTCTTTATTTATACTTGAGGTATGAGTGTCTCTGTCATATTTTCAGTCTTCTTGCTTCCGCAGAAATATGCAGCTTTATGTCTTATTCCTCTTTCTTCAATGGATTTTTAGCCTACAGCGTGGTGGCTGTATTTTCGACTGCCTCTAACGTTTGTCTCCTTATTGTACACTCTGCTATTTTATCTTCCAATTGTCCTTAGTTCTGCTAACTGCCTTCTCTGCTTTTTTAAATACCCTTTGCAGTCATCATCCTGCCAAGATTCTCAATTTCCCTTAAAAGCCAATGGTTCATCATTCATTACTTCTGTCTATTCATTTGACCGCTGTAATGGCTTTGTTCATTTGGCCCTTTACCCACTTGCCTGATGTTTCTTCCAGATGCTGTACTCTGGAGCTGCCTTCATGATCCTTTTCCACCGTGTGTGCAAAGGGGACTTCCATAAACACCAAGATTGTTGTCTTTGTTCAGTGCATTTCTTCCAGAGTTCCTAGATGGGCATCCCTATATCCTAAGTGTGCTGCTTCCTGGATCCATGTTCCATCTTACCCATTAGTGAGTGCCAGACCAAATCACCACACACCCTGTGCTTGTTTGATCAGTAGCTGACAGCTGACTTCCACAGCAGGCAGCCAAGAATGTGTCTGCTTCTACAGTTGGCATCAGTATGTTCTATACAACAGCCAGGGCATGATTTAGAGATGGTTGGAAATGGACAGTCTGCCAGTTTCTTGAGGAAGTGCTATTTTCAAAGGAGAACCGACAGCTGCAGTTTCGTCTTCCTCTGTAAACCTGCCAACTCACACGGTGCCAAAGTGTGTTCCATGATATTAGAACTCTTCACACGGTCTCCTAGTGAAGGGCTGATATCACACACTAGGCACTATATGAGCCTCACACCTCTGCACTGAGTGGGCTTCTAGCTCTTCTTTACTAGATCTGCTCAACCACTGTCCATTATGTGTTCTATAAAGACCTCAGGACATTGGCTGCTGACTCACTAAGCACTGTGTTTTTCTTGGAGGAGGTAAAGTTGTTCAGGGGAAGGAGGTAGAAGTGTCTCTCACACCGTTCTCAGTAGAAAGTCCCACCCCTTCCAAGCCCTGCCCCTCCTCTTACATTATAACAAATATTTTGAAGCTGGAAAGTCAGCCATTGCAATTCCTTTTGTAAAGGAAATCGTATTAGTGGATTCATCTCTGCATCCAGCATTTCCTCCAAAAATCAGAGGATTTTGTATTACTCTTTAACACTAAATCAGATCCCACATTTTCCAGAAGCATCATGCTCATGTCTGTTTATACTTTATTAATGGCTTCTTCAAGATATAGTAAATCCATATTCAAGGGTGGTCTGCGCGCAGCACCTCTGTTTAAAAGTTTGAGTATCCCTTCATAATTTCCCCACAGTGCTTTGTCATGGCATTTTTGCTTGTCTATTTCCTTTCATAAAAGGAAAAAACCTGTTCCTGCCAACTCCCTTCTTTTTTTCCTGACAAGTAATAAACTCTGGCACCAGAATACACCGCTCACTTTGCTAGGCCTTACTGTTCCATCCAAGGTTGTACTATGAGATTTTAAGTCTTAAGCTGTGCACACAAGTGTCCCGGGCTTTCTCCTCTTTTCCCTATCAATCCGTGTAATGTCCTTCTTTCTCCCATCCCCTTCATGTAGTCAGGCGCTTGCTGTTCTGTGGTTAGTTTGACAGCATTGACAGCGGCGGGAAGGTGTCCGCAGCAGGTACATTCCCAGCCCTAGAAGTTACAAGAGGGGTTATTATTGACCGATAGTCGGTCTCCCTCCTTCCTGACCATCCAGATTGCTTTTGGCTGACTGAAGCGTACTTCCCTTAGAAACAGTAGGTAGGGCCCATCCAGTGGAACGAAGGTGGGGACTTAAGTTTACTCTGATTCCTAACCCTAGAACACTGAACGTCTTTGTGAGTGAAATAAAGTCTAAAATAGCGCCCTTGACTGAAGTACTAGTGCCCTGAACAACGGTGTGCAGATGTGATTTGTAAACTGGAAGGCTGTGTCTTTTCCTAGATCCACCCAACACTGTTGACGTGTGTACCTGAAATTTCATTAAGATATCATTTAGGGACAGTTCTTGGCATGGGTGAGGTGGTCCCAGGCCCAGGGCACCAGTCCTCAGGGGGGCTCATAGAGCTGCATGAATTAGGGTTATGCACACAGCAGCGTCCCTCTCACTTGGCTACAGTGATTTAAAGTGCATTTAAAACGTTTTATTGTGGCGCAATAAACACTCCATCAGTCATCTTCCTTGTCCTCTCATTCTGTCGCACGCTCTGCTGCCACACATCAACAACCCCACCTCCCCTTAGCAAACAACCTGGCACCATTATGACAGGACTAAGCTGTGGGTGCTTCAGGTGAGCTGGGGGGGCTGGAGAGATTTGCTCCAGAGACGAGTCGCTGCTCTGATGTAATCAACCTGTGAAGCCCCCAGTCCACCTTTCATTTTATTGGCCAGCTGCAGTGAGGGCGCCATATTGTTTACCCCCATGCCACAATCCCAGCAAAGGCCGAGTCCCTTCATTTGATGACGACGCCGTGGACGCACGGCATGGTGGGTAAACAATATAGATTGCCTACAGGCCTAGAAAAATAAAGTCTCCTTGCCGATCTTGTTTAGAGAAATTCGGCACCTTTTCTTCTGTAGTGCAACAGCAAGCACCGGAATACCACTCCACAGCTGCAAAAGAGCAAGACTAGTGGTAGCGCCACTGATCATAAAATACAAAATGGCATAGAGGTACATTAATGTAAATACTTTAACGCATTCACATACGTATATACTCGGATTTGCACATTGAAGTATACTTGCTTAGCTTATTAAAATGGACATTCAGACCAGTGCTTAATTTGTAAGAAAATAAGTGCCAGGGCCCTCCTCAGGAGGCCATTGCAACTTGTATCACCCATTGCCCCGGCCAGCTCTGTCGACTGTACAAACACATTTACCAGCATCACACCCAGACTATTCCAGGCCCCCAAAGCTAGAACAATGGCTTGGGTGGCAGATATTAGTCATTTTTTAATGCATATTGAATTAATACACAACTATTGTTGTGCTCATCTACAAATAAAACAAACAGTGCCACCATGTGGCAGACTATCATAAGTGCTGGTGCCGAGCACCGGAAACCACCAGCAGAAATTAAGTCCTGATTAAGACAATGTCACAGCGTCACCTGCACGAATATTAACACGCATACGTCGTGATTGTGTGGCTATTGAAGCAGAATACTTGTATCTCCGTCAGTTCTGGGGCACATAGGAGAATGTTCAGTGTCTTGTTTCTGCTACAACTTTTTTCAGAGGGTTGTATGGTTCCACCACTAGGAGGCGGAAGTGCTTGTATCACGAGAAGAACCACTGATGATGTTTCTAAAGGCAGTGCCACATTAATTAATATGTCTTTTTGTTGCAAGACTGATGCCTCACGGTAGTGACGCACACATGCACATGTGACAGCATGTTATGAATTTGGTGAAACGGGTAATTCTAGGAAAGGGATAGTAGCAAGGCCATAAACTGACGCACATGGTGAAACCTGTTATCCTGTTATTCTTGGAAAGGGATAGCAGCAAGGCCATAAACTGACGCACATGGCGTCCTTGACTGCATACGACATCTCTAAGTATGCTTAAGAGGCCAACACAACTGCGCTGAATGAGCTAAGGCATATTATAAAATACCTGGCAGTGGCCCATCATTTAGCAAAGAGTTTGGGCGGTGAGTAATACCATTTGAGATCAGCGGACGGATCATTTTAATAATGCAATGTTGTCATCCGCCATTTGCTAGTGAGTGCGGTTTATTTTTAGTTTGTCATTGAGTCCTTAGGCCCTTGCACCGTTTTGCTCTTTCAGCTTTTATTAATTGCGCAGGGCCAGAGATCAATCGGACATTTAATTTCTGATCCTTCCTTGCTGCCTGCTTTAAGTGGGATGAAAAAAGTAGGGGGGTGTTCTAAAGAGGGAGTGGCCTTTGCAATTAAGGGTGTTTCTTAAACATGTAAATTACATTCCTGAGAATCCCCTACTGTGCCACCCTGCCTGTATTTTGGTTCCTCTCTAAGCTTTTTATTATTACATCCAGAGGGTGCATCATTTGTCTCGGTAGCCTGACCATTCACTGGCCTGAGTTCTGTGGGGCGTTGAGGCAGGAGCCCAGCAATATTTCAGCAGAGGGGCTAGTAAGAGTGAATGTGTTTGCCTTAGTCTGTTTTATGATTGAAAAATTGCTATTACTCCGACACTGGGGGCAATTCATGGCATAACGGTAAGGGCACACACAGCGTGGGGGGTGCTTTATCAATGTTAATATACAGGCCGTGGCAAATTGGAGACAATTCATTGTATGGGCTGGCACCAATGGCAAAAATCTGGCCTGGTCATGTTGGATTTAATTCATGATATGGGAGGGAGGTAAGGAGGAGACCATGACAGTTTTTAAAAAAATTGAATCAACCGTCTGGGAATGTCAAACTTCCTTGGAACACTATGAAAGTACTGGAATATTTCTTGAATGTCCTTTCAGAATCAGTAGCCTTTTGCAAACTTATGAGCAGATTATGCTTTTAAATGTGCTATTTTCAGTATTTTTTAATATATTGTTTTAAGTTTCTCCCCTCAAGCAGTACTTGCCTGGCTTACTTGCTTTACTCACACAAATTTAGGGCAAGTATTGTGCCCCAGAACTTTCAAAGACCACTAGCCGCAGCTGGTGAGCAGATGGGGCAGAGGATATAGAATATGAGCAGAGGAGCCAGGAGTATAATTTTGGCAATTTAAATAACCGCATGGTACAGTCTTTAAAACTGATACAATTACAAGCCTGCCACACCATTCCCACCTTACCTGCAGTCCCAGTTAATTTATATTCAAAAGTGAGTCAAGTGTACCGAGCCCAACAATATTATTGTGAACCTGGCTCCTATACTTATGGACGACTGACTTGGGGCAAGTTGCCAGATGCAGCTCTGGAAGTTAATAGTCTGGGTATTTTGTTAGACAAAGATCTTTTCCAGGTAAGATAACCCTCAGCGTCCTTTCTTCCAGCTTCAGCTCCTGAGGAAGATTGTTCTTTTCCTGCCGTAGAGGTCATGGCCCCAGCGGGCCAGGCTAGACAATACCCCAGCAACATCTCTACCTCGCTATCCTTGTCCACACCATTGAGAGACTACGTTTGACCCAGAATATGGTTGTGCATCTGAAAAAAAAGGCAACCTTGCTCTGGCATGCTTATTTTGGAAGTAGCTCGTTTGCATGCATTCATCAACTGTCTGTTGGCCTGGGGCATGGTTCCCAACATGAACCTACACCCTCCCCCACAGGAATGTCATTGTTTGTGAACAATGGCTTAGTGAATCCCCCGCTTTAGCAGCTAACATGGGGTCCCCGGTTGACCAAATGACCTGGCCCTATGGGCCCAGCTATTTATCATGGTTATGTTGGCCTCTTCTGTCTGTAGGTTTGCAAAGGCCTGCTCTTGGGTAATACCAGAGCAGGACTCAGGAGTGGGGTCAAGGATTGCTAAGTGAACTAAGTTACTTGAAGGCTGCAGAGGAATAAATAATGAAACTATAGCAAAAGTGCAGAGAGAGCAGTCAAAAGAGCACACGAGAGCGAGAAATGTAAGAAACAAACAAGTTGTGAAAAGAAATCTAAGAAAGAAAAAATATAGTGAGAAAAGAAGGTGGAGTAGAAAGGAACTGACAAGGTGGAAGTGGAGAAGGGAGAAACATGAAATAAAGGAACAATGGAAGGAAGGAAGCGAGTAAGGAAAGTTGGAGGGAAGGGTGAAAAGAACAAGAAAGAAAGGGGCAAGGAGAAAAGAAAGGATGAATTGATGGAAAGGTGAAAGGATGGATGGAAAGAAGGGTGAAACGATGGATGGGGTGGGTGTAAGGGTGAATGGTTGGAAGAGTGAAATGATGGATGGGTGAGTGGATGGATGAATCCACGTGTGAACTAAATGGCCAGTGGTTTGATGGGAAGATGAAGAGGTGGATGAAAACAATTATCAATATATGAACAGATAAATGACATTTTTAAGGATGGATGTTGGGCTGGGTGGGAGGAGTGATGGAAGGGTGGAAAGTTGAAAGGATTGGTGGGTTGACAAAGCCTTCCTAGTTGGATGGATGTAGGGGGTGGGAATTGTGCCAGAAAATGTCAGTTTTAATGAGATTCACTCGCTCAATGTCATTAGAGGTTTCATTCACCTGTCAATGTCGTTATAGGTTTGATTTTAATTTTCCGGCTACCTCCTTGTTTGTGGGCAAAGCATTGACTTTACAGCCAGCAGGACTGTGTACTACACCTGGCTACGGATTTAACATCGTATTTAATCATGGCAGATCATTTTATCTTCATTCTGTTTCGGTCCTTATGTGCAAATTGTGTCATCTAGCACACATCAGTTGATCATGAAACATATTTCACAGTGTAGATTCACACATCATGGTTCCATCGTTGCAGTCCCACCACACTCCTGTAATACAACATGATCCTTTTTTCTGCCAATAGCCTTCACTTACCTCTGAATCTGACGGTCAATCAATCAATCAATCAATCAATCAGTGCTTGTATAGCGCAACTACTCACCCATTAGCGACGGTCCAGGAAGGGGTTGCTAGCTTTCCTGCTGCCTGCAGCTGTGGCTCTTTGGCATGTTCGGAATGATCTTGTTTATTTCATTTTCGGTAAACTTCTTATTAAAACAATCCAAAGCGCTGCGGGCCCTTTTCGTAGCCGATGTCTGGATAGCGGCAATGACTGTTTTTATAAAGTAGAGCCATAAGGTGTCTAACATAGCCAAAGTAGGCTCTTGGTGGGCATACTAAGATATTTCTGCTTTCTTCCCACCTTTCCATTTTCCGTCTGGATATACAACCCACAGCTAAATCCGGCCAAGCAAGAATCATTTTTACGAGTGAAAAAAGCAGGCCTTTTCTCATTGGACGTAACTGATCTTTGGTCGTATTCTTTCTCTGACCTATTACGCAAAAAGAAACCTAGGTTGCACCCTTAATGCAAAGGGGAATTTTGCCATTTTAAAGAGTTGGTCTAACAAGTTATTAAACCATAATAGGGAATCGTCTGGTCTGCACGGCTCACAGATGGAAGGATATGCGCTGTCCATCAATTCTCTAGGCTGCTTTATCGCACCCTGGGCTCTAACAGATGTAAGCACTTCAAAGTTGGAACTACCATATCTCCAGCATCAACAGGACAGAATATTGGCTACTTATCCTGGCTCACTTTCCCTTCAGAATGGCCGCCTGACTTTACGTTCCCTTGACTTCCTGTCACCACAGTGCTTTAACCGTTAGGTGGTCGCCTAATCCCCGTGCCAGGCTTTGAGATCCTCCGAGCCGAGTTGTTCCTTCTCACACATCCTGGGTTCTTCTTGGCACAGGGAGGAGGCAGGTGCTTTGCCATCCATGAAGCTGACATCGAACATCTTGGAATCTCAACTCCTGGAGCTCTATATGCTCCTGACTCTCTGTCGTAGACTGCAAACCACAAACATCCATAAATGTATTTGCAAGGGCAAAGCTATCTGAAGTATAGCATGTGCAGTGTCTCCAGGGCCCAGAAGTGTCATCCGCCTTTGTGGCCCATTCATGGATGTATTTTGCTACCACACGAAGGGCTGGGGAGCCAATTTTCTTGCTTGCAGTAATGGTCCATGACATCCTTGCTACGCTACTGAGTTTTCCAATAAAAACTTTGTCCTGCATCTAATCCCACTGTCATGCGCTTGCCCCACAATATGGTAGAACCGAAGTCAGAATAGTAAATCATCCATGGCCTTAAGATGCATGCAGTGTTTTTGGCTGGCTATTGTGCGCGAACTACAGGTCGAATGTGTTTATGTGGGGAGCTATTTTTGTAATTCTAGTGCTTTATAACTGTGGGTGCTTACTCACTGCCTGTCAGAATTGATAATGGTGCTACTGTTGTCATATGTACCATAAGCTAAAAGATACACAAAAGACCCAGTGCGGCAGGGAATACACAGACACTGCGAGAATCCCAGTAGAATATATGTCAGGTATGACTTTCCTAACCTTACAGAGAATTAAAAACTAAACAAATGTACTGTTTCTAAATCCATAACTCCAATCCCTGGTGGTTTTGTTGGGTCACAAACAGGTAAAGCCCGCCCTGTGTACTTATAAGTCCATTCTCTTCCTTGAGTCACTGGGAAGTTGACCTTCAAGGTTGAATGAAGAATATGTGCACACCTCACACGCTGCACAATGTCTTTATCCTCGTTTTTCTTTCTATATTCTTCTTGTATTTATTAAGCAGAAATGTAGTTACGTTTCACACGTGCACCCATTCATTTTTTTGCCAAACATTTGATTACTGAGTGAACATTATATATTATTTAATCGGAATTTATTGACGCAATGAGAAGTAATATTTTCCTGGAACTTGCCCACGGGGCTAAACAGAAAAGCCCTTGTTCAGCGCTGCATTACTGCCGTCCAGAGTTGTTTCTCTTGTTTCCGCATTTACAGCGCCTCTGGTGTAGAAGGGGCGTATGAAGGCGCTGCTTAGGCTAGCGACTGCGGCGCCCCAGACTTCCCGCCGCTTCTGAGTTAACATTGCAGGCCCAGCGAGGGAGAACACACATTCAGCACTCCCCTCGCGCACGGAGAACGGTCCCTGCACGTCAGGGCTGTTTATTTATTTATTTTGCTCCTGAAATGAACCTCGCCTGGGGTTTGTTTCTGGAAATCTAATCTCCAACTGGCCGCCACAACACGACGGCCCGCGGCGCTGTAATTTCTGACAGCAGTGGTCCCACCGTGGTGGCGGGCGCTCCCTCGTCAGCGTCTTCTAAGGACGATGGACGGCATGCCGTGGGATGGGTGATTGCTGGGATCCCAACCTCGACAGACTGACTGCCTGCCGGGATCTGAATGACCCCCTTAGACATAAATCAACTTTTAATTTGTTACACAGTGGGCCCCACGGTACGTCAGAACGCTCTGAAAGGTGTCCGCCCCGAATCAGTATTATTACTGTGCCTTCTAATGTTTGCTAATTGTACACTAGACTTCCCCACGTTCTGACTTAGAGGGCTGGTTTTCCCCCTACAAATATTTCGCCAGGTTTTAACTGTTAAAACCTTTCTGCTTAGCTAACATGCCCTGCTTGGTTAGTACCTGGTTGGTGCCCTCTCCCCCACCCCTTCGCCCTGCCACTTTGCCCCGCCGCCAGCAGCGACTGGCTGCTGGACCAGCGCTGGGAGGCCCCTCCGGGCAGCCATGAATAGAATAGAGTAGCATAGTTCTACCTGGTGAAATGTGCGCTGGAGAGATTGACGGTTTTCAACAAGTTCCTACTTGGGCCCCATTCGGGATTGCCAGTATGCTCAAAGTCTGTTGCCTGTTTCTCCTTTTCCGCACTTTAAAGGTCGTACGGACCAGGTCAGAGCAACATACAACAATCTTAATAAATAGATACTTAAAACTGAAGTGGTATATGGGGTTACCAGGTGTGGGTATTTCAACCTGCCTTCTTCATACTCGTGCACTAGCTTACTGTGCTGTCCCCTCCCCTCCTGCTCCTGATAAATGGGCTCTTTCTTTCAGCCCCTCTCTGGGGCTTCACAGTGTGTGATCTGTTAGCTCCTCTGTGTCCTTTTACCAGTCATTGGCGTCCGACTCTTTGTCAATGAAATAACGACGTGGAAATATAATGGATGTCTGCCAAGTGTGCCCATGTCAGACACTCACTTTCAACCACTTTGAGCTTTTTGATCCAACTGCACTTTGACTTGTTGTCTTGTGGTTGTACTTTTACCATTTGTAGGTGCTGAATAGAAATCACATCATTCACTGTGCTTTGGTCTGGTTGACGTCACGCATGCTTGGTTGCTAGGAGACCTGTTGAGGGTCCCTCAATATGGCGGCGGCCGAGGTCGCGACGGATTAAATATTCCTGAATGCAATGACTGCAACATTTTGAATCAGATTGATCATTACTGAAACTTGTATAATAATTTCTGACGCCGATTTATTTTGTATGCCTTGAGAAAGCCCTGGTGGACACACCCAAGAGGGTGAAACACGTGTTGGCTGAGCGCTTCACATGTTCTACTTGTTACCTCTACATGGCATAGCATTCCACATGCTCTATGTGATACTCTTACTTTGGATGAATATGGTGAATTAAAACTATCTTGAAACAAGAATCAACTTGTCTATTGACTATAATTCAACGGGAACTCACCTTTTCTAAGTGGATGCTGGGGCCTGAAGGGATTGCGAAGGATGTGTTCTCAACGCAAGGCCTAGAACCCACGCCACGCTTAACCTCTGCTGAAGGAAAGGAACAGTAACAGTTGTTGTTTTCTAGCTCACAAGTAGCGCTTGCTACCTTTTTATGGGCTTAATGGTGGAAGTTATGGTCAATGAATTAGTCATGAGGCTTGGTTTGATGTTGTCTCTTTTGTTCTGATGTGAAGACTGCTTCAGCAGTATTTAACACAGATACATCAGAAAACACCTGGTGCTTCAAGCTAGTGAATCATGTCTTTTAATGTTTGGGGACATTCAACTCAGCCTGTGAAGAAAGAAAGAGGCCTATTACAAGGACAGATTATGCACATGCAGCAACCAGACCAGAACAGTGGAGGTCTGCTTAATAACATTAATGTTTTAGAGCTCTGCTGTAGCCCTCTTAATGCAGCACTGCTAGTCACGCCAAGCCTGAGCCCTGCAAAATGGGCCTGTGCTTTTCATCTTCGATTGTGAACCAGTCTGATGCTGGTCTTTTACCTGTTTGAGAGAGAGCTACTGGGAATTGTTTACACAATTTGAGATTTTTTCAAATTTGTGCTTGTATGTGTTTTTTTTTATTGGGCTTAAGAGGTGAGGTTAGCACACATAACGCAAGTGTTACACAGCGCTAAAAAGGTGAACAACAAATTCAGTTGTGTCCTTTACTTTTGTTTTCTGTCTTGGATTGTTCTTGTACATCTCTGACACAACACAGCTGACACGTGTTTCACCACTTATCATGGAACTATTGTAAGGCTGAATCAATTTTCCTGTGTAATCATGGTGCAGTGCCGAAGGATAAATACGTTGTCAGTTCAAAGAGAAACAAAGTTCTGGGATCCTTTAACGATGTACTTGTGGATTGTATAGCTTGATCACAGTGGGACCAGCCTTACAACCAGAGTGTAGTGTCAAGTCATCAACTAAATATAACTGAAATAACTCAAAGTCTGAAGTTTAATTAATGGATAATCATTTCATAGCTTTCTCTTGCAGAATTCAAGAACATTACCAAGTAGAATATCTTAACGAAGTCAGGTCTGATGGCTTAAGTGGACTAATGCATCCCCGCAGGGATCTGCATTTAACCAATGGTAATATGTTTGAATGCCAACCGGTCTACTGAGTCTTCACCTTTTCTGAAGTTGGTAAAATGAATACCATTGAGTTGGGTAATAATGCACATCAATTGTATGTCCATCAGATTGAGCATGGATTCTAGAACTACTTCTATTGGTCACTTTGTTGTGGCTCCTTCTACAAGTACTTCACCACATGAGCGCTTACTATAGTTAGATGCAATTACTCTTTACAGGTCTGCACATACTGTTTATGCCATGCGTCTTCGCCATGTGTAGTAGATATTAGTAAAGGTGTTTAACCCAGACCTAGATCCAGAAACCACGGGAAATGTGCCATGAGATAAGTACACATTCAGTAAGCCTTGCGAGTATTAGCAGAGTTGTTTTTCTTAATAAAGTAACATGCTATTTGTGAGGTAGTAAGCAGGGTTTTCTCGCAATACAGTGTAATATATTAGTAACGTAGGCTTTTACCTTTACACTGTAATAGTAAACTGCTAAATCAGTGCTTGTTATTACACTTCTTCTCAATTAAGTATTTTGTTCGCCTATACTTATTTTAATTTGCACGGCATAAATATACGTGTATTCACATACACTAGTGCTGCTGTAGAGTGGGTCGACATAAGAAACCCGTAAATGGACCAGTCCAAGAGGATTTTTGGTGAACTCAAGGAAGGTTGGGGGGCTAGTTCTGGAAAAACAAGGTCTTTAATTCGCAGTGGTGGGTTTAAGATGCGGTACGGTAGGAATGGAGCTCCACATTCTTCCTCCAAGCCCAGAGGCGACTCTGGTGACTCACATCATTTTCTTTGTTTTTTGGATGCAACGATATTTGCTGTTAGTGGTATTGAAGTAGGTTGGTAGGTAGGATTTGCATTTAATGATCAAGGTTCCCAGCCTACTTCCAGTCCCCAGGCTTCACAGTTCCACTCCACAGGCATGTGCACAGTTAACCCCCACTACTGCTGTTCTCCCATCAGTGTCACTATACACCACTACTTTCACCCAAAACACTGAGAGGCAGTCACTAAATATCACAGAGCCCCCATTCCGCCCCACCCTTGTGAATCGTCACCCACAGTTACATATCTGGAGTCATGCCTTTCCCCTCTCACCCTCAAGTTCTCAGCAACAAGCTTAGCTGACTTCAAAACCACTCGCACCCCCACCAACAACCGTCAAAAGGATCATTCAAAGGGACTACTTAACCACGCTGTGTCGCCTTTATAGGTCACTATCCAAACATGTCCTTTTATTGCCACCCAGGCAGCAGTCAGACACGAACCACGCTTTCTTTCACCACAGTTCTCACTGTTTCTTTCTTGCAAAAGATAGCTTACCCTTATCCAAGTCCAGGAAAATACTCCCATTGTGCTGGAATATAGACTTCGTCAGAGATGGGCTGACCTGTTATTCATTTTAAAGTGGTACCTCAACCTTACCAAACCTTCGCAGCAACCAAAACCACTCATAATGACCTCTACACTTCAGCTCTGACCAACTGCCAGTGAAACCATTCACCTTTCAACTAAGACTATCATGGCCAGTTTGAGACCCTTTGCCGATTCCTTTCTCATGGTCCCAGTAGAAACATAGAGACCCTTGTTAATAGGCTCATATGCATCCATTTATGCCGTTCGGCCTTACTGGTTCTCTGCTATGTGGTGCAGCTTGAGGCTGGCAGTGAGCTAGGTGGACGGTC
Organism: Pleurodeles waltl; assembly: GCF_031143425.1. Taxonomy (NCBI): domain Eukaryota; kingdom Metazoa; phylum Chordata; class Amphibia; order Caudata; family Salamandridae; genus Pleurodeles; species Pleurodeles waltl. The sequence continues at coordinate 1,068,062,022 of NC_090439.1, read as the reverse complement.
CTCTCCCATTCGGGGAGGCTGAGTGAGAAGTGGTTGATGGGGATGATTTTTAACCTACCTCTCTATTAAATGATCTTGCTTCGTGATGGACTTTTCAATAGAGTTTACTAAATATTAGAGTGTAAGAAATACATTGCTTATGAGTGAGAGAATGTTGGTCAATGAGGAAGCTTGTCTTCAATTTCTTGCAGGGTTCTTGGAAGGGTTTGTCGTCTCTTAGTGATAACAGGTTTGTTTCCAAGGAACGGTGAGAACATCTTGTAACTCACTGACTGCCATGCATCATCTAGTTCAGTAAAGTTTAACAACAGTGGAGGATAGAATCATGTAGGTCACTGAGGGAGAGAATCATTTATGTGAACCAAGGTGTAGACATACAAGCATTGTTTATCATTAAGAAGATATGCATTAGGCACAGAATCAGCAGATATGTAAACCACAACCTGATCTTAGCATGGGACAGGAACATAAGGTGAGAAGGTTCATTTTCCTCATAAAAATGGGTGTGTTACAACTTAGGGGTTTTATTGGAACCTGGGGGGTACTCACCTCTGCTAATAGTAATTTATCCTTTAGGAACACAGTCTAAAGTGATCATCAGTGGCAGCAATTCATTCAAACATTCTCTCATCTTGTTCGTTATAGTTAATGCGTAACTGGAACAAGCATACCCAGACCTGGGCTCCGCAGTCACTGTGCCGCTGTACTCAATCTATACCTCATCGACAACGACTAAGTAGGCTGAAATCATTCTGGGGTTGCTTGTGTTCCTGTCTAGAGGGTACTTGGTCTTGCATTTTGGGGTGGACTGTTTCGATTGCAGCAGGATCAAGACTGATTTGTGTATGACCACTCTCTGTATAGTGCGGCATAGTGGCCAAAACATAATGGACCGGGATGCAATTGGAAAGATTGCAGTGGGTGTGATTAAATCAAGCCTTCCGCCCATCACCTTATTGTGTTGGTTGTTGCTTTATGTAGATTAGGCATCCGAGATTTGAATAATGTGCTCTCTGTCTGCCCTGCAGTAAAAATGCCTCCAGGGCAACTGCTGTGACCGTTGCACCTACTGAATAGAATTAAATCCGTGGGTGATGCATGTATATTTTTACTGTCACCATCTTTCCCTTCCATTTGCTAGTGTATATATTTTTTTAGTAGTTTTCAACTATTTACTAGTAAATGTTTAGGATAAGGAAAGACGTTGCTGTTGCTGCTATTCGCTGATAGCTCACACACAACTTTGGTATCGGATGATTGTGTACAACTTTTGTCATTGATGTTTAGAGGGACTAAGTTTCTGTATAAAGGACACAGGACTTCTTATATTCTTGTGCACTGTATGTTTTTTGTTTTTGTTGTTTGTGGTCTATTACCCTCTTTAAGAGTAAAACACCTTAAAAAAAATAAACAACTGAACTAAACTTTGGAAAATTAGGCGGAAGTAGAGAAAGTGGATAAACCTGTGCTGCAGGTACTTCCTCATTTTGTGACTGAGGTAGCATCAGCTTTAATTGGAACTAAGCTCCTAGATAAACTTCAGACTAGGGGTCTCAAACCTTATCTTTAATGAGAGCTACTTATGATTGATAAAATTCATTCCAAGCTACTAATATGACGTGTTGCATGCCCTTATGTGGGTAATACATAATAGCCATAGATCAAACGCCCCTGGCACCAAAGTAATAATATTAGCATTAGACCAAAACAATTGACAACAGAAAACCCTACAGAAAGGCCGCACTTTCCTTTGATATAGAGTGTAAACACAGGTGCTCAGTACATCCTAAACATGTCCGTTGTCCAACATGTATTAAGGGGCAAGAAACTTGCACCAACAAACTATAATCAAAAGGAAGAATGGAGCACACTATTATTGATTTACTTCCAATAATAATTGAAACCCTGAGTCCTTTGGTTCTATTTAAACTTCAATAGACAACCATGGTACAGTTCAAATACATAATAAGTTCTACATATTGGCTACACTATTTGAAATTCACATTTAATACAAATAGAAACACACCTATACAAATAAAACTAATAATTCAAAATAACAACAGAAAATTAAAGAAATAAATATCACAAATTTGACACAACTCGTCTAGAAAGTCCATATCATTGAACTCCAGAGACTTAAAAGTCAAAAGACACCCAAGTCCAAAAAGTCCGTGACAAGGGTGTATGTTGTCCCATATGTTGACTTGAAGCAATGCAGTTTCTTAGTATCCAATGCGAAACAATTCGCTGCAGAATCCGAACCAACTTCAGCCATCACAAATTTGACACAACTCGTCTAGAAAGTCCATATCATTGAACTCCAGAGACTTAAAAGTCAAAAGACACCCAAGTCCAAAAAGTCCGTGACAAGGGTGTATGTTGTCCCATATGTTGACTTGAAGCAATGCAGTTTCTTAGTATCCAATGCGAAACAATTCGCTGCAGAATCCGAACCAAATTCAGCCGACACGTGTTTCGTCCCTAAAGGGACTTTCTCAAGGCTCGTCCCTTCGCATTTGGTATGAACTTTTCAAAATCTGTTTGTCCAGTAGGGTACAGGGGTGCTACACATCTGTACTAATTTCATTTCCAGTGGAGAGATTCCCGATGAAACGTAATTTTCTAACCCTAGTTAAAAGCGAGGCACAACAACCTTTCTTCCACTGTATCCTGAGATGCAAAACAAAGCCAAGTAACCAATTGGCATGCGCCTTATACTGAAGTGTACGTCCTTCCTGGTTCACTTCCTACAGATACAGAGAAACGACAGCTCAAATATCAGATATAGATATGTATTGGAAATTCAACCATCAGCTTATCAGTTTGGAAAATATACACATTTTCATTGCAAATACACATTTAAATGTTTTTGCATGCATATAATAATTCAGTCAAGCTAAAGCTTCTAATTTAGTAGGCTAAACTGGATACAGGAGAGATACTTCTAGGTAGCTGAAGAGCTACCAGAAGCTCATCGAGCTACTCGTTGGAGAAGCTTGCTCCAGACCATCCAGAACACCTCAGAAAGGCTCATACTCGACTTCCCATGCCAAACTCACATCTCAGACCACTTCAGAGAGCTCTCCTGGCTCTGGATTCACAAACACAGCCAATTCAAACTCCTCAAGCACACATACAAAGCATCGCACAACACTCGTCCACCATACTCCAACAACCGCATACACTTTCACCAGCCTGACTGGCACCTACGCTCAGCCTCACTGGTACATATCCTTTGCATTCACAAGAGTAGAACAGGAGGTTGTTAATTCTCTTACAGCACACGACAACATGAAACAGCCTCCCAGAGTCTCCTACTCACTTCTTGCGTTCCACAAGAGCTGAAAACCTGGTTGTTCTAATTACTGTGAGAAGATACTCACTTGTGCACCTGCTCAATTGCCTCGATACCCTCACAAGAGATTAGTGCGCTATACAAATAGACATAACATAACTAAGTAATAATGTTGCCTGCTTTTGTCGCAAGCTGCATGAAATCTCTTCTGAAAGTTAACTCAGTGCAAAACCCCCTGAGATATGTAGTGTAAACTTTAAAAAGTGCCTCACGGCTTTTATCCTGAATAGTAGTTTGTAGTGCCCACTGAGTGCAAAATAGCAAAAGGTACATACTGTGCATGATCTTGCAGTGACTAATTCAGTAAATTCCCAAGAAGCGGCCTCCACCATTCTCATCTCCTTACTCTTGGCCTTATTTTTATGTTCTTGCTTATGGCAAAACAGTAAAAACAAAGGCTTTAAAGCTTTTCAGGGCCTTCTTACCATTCATGCCAAGAGCAACGCATCTCAGGTTAACATAATGCATATTATGACATATCCACATCCCCGCAAGGATTGGAGATGATCACGCATGTGTGTGGCACTTGGCAGGGCTAAGGTGAGTGAATAATGCTCTCCCTACAAATATCTTTCTCCCTCAGCTGTGTGCAAGTGACAGACTAGGTCTTTTGGTTATACCCGGGATGAACCAGGCAGACTCTCTGCCCCACTGGAGAGCACTGTTGCCCTGGAAACTGGGCTAGAAACTCTTCCTTTCTGTGCAATTAAGTAATGTATTTACTGAAACTCCCTGCCCCACGGTAGCTCTGATTCTCCTGAAGCAAGAAAGTGCTGAGGAGGATGGGAAACATCCCTTATAGCTTCACCTGACTCTGGCATGTCCCAGCAGCAGAACGATCATGTCTGACCTCTGGCTTCTAAAGCAGGAACCCAATCTTGCCCTGTACTAATGCAATGAAGACAATAACTTCCCCACCTGGCGCCAGAAGAATGCTTCTTTCTGGTGTTTTAGAACTCCAAGGTTCCCCATTTCCACCAGGGAGCAGCTTCTCTGCAGTGGCGGAGGGGCATCACCCCCTGGCTGTGCCAGTACATGAATAAATAAAACAATAGCTTGCTATCGTTTTATTTTTCGATCTGCTGGCTCAACCAGCAGTGTGTTCAGAGAGGGGAGGGGGGAGGGGGGAGGAGGAGAGAGTGCACCTAAGTGCACATGTGTGTTTGACCGGCCATCTTAGCAAACACACATGCACACGTAGGTTTCTCCAGCCCGGCTGTGTTGAATAGCCAGGCTGGACAAAACTGCACAGACCCCAGGACTGTGTCTGAGCAGCAGTCCAAGCCGCTCAGACCAATCCTGGACCTGCTTTCATGCTAGCTTTAGCATTAAAGCAGCACCAGGATTGCTGGGACTCCTGTGCTGGTGTCCCAGTGAATTCTGGGACACCAGACGAAGAGGAGCAACGAGCGAGGCAGCGGGAGGAGGTGACGAGAACAATAAGTGTTTTTCTTTTTTTTGTTTTGTTTCTCTGATCAAGCAGCCCCCCCCCCCCCCATGACATGTGCGGGCCGCCGCAGTTGACTTCCTCCCCGCCACCTGAGCAGGAATTGCAAGCAGCCACCAAATTAATCACCACGTTGGACAAGTAAGAAATATGCTCTCATTCCAATTTTATTTTTGCTTGAATCTGTCTTTTATTATTTTAGGAAATACAAAGTTGCAGTACAACATTTTCTGGATATGGATAACCTATGCATTACAAGCAGTTTCATTCCATAGCTGCATTTCAAGGTAGCGATTTAGCATAAATTGTGTGCAGTAACAATACAAATGTAACACAACAAGTAACAACTCGGAGTCTGCCCCGGCCGCCCATCCCACCCCCATACCCCTATAGTTCCAGTACATTTCACTCACCCAGTACCCATCCCCACCAGACCACAAGGGGACTGTGGCTCCTTTCCTGTAAGCAGGGACCAAGGCAGTGCATACGTGCCTCAACAGGCGTGGTGGTCAGCTCTTGTGCACAGGCAGCTCATCTAACAGGTGACAGTGCATCGTTGGCCGCAGCATTATCTGTGTTTGGCCGCTGCCCTCCCCCCCACAACATCCAGCATCGCATCCCAATGAACCGCCAAGAGGTATTTCCGGAGGCCCAAACTGTCCTGTCTGCGCAGCGCCACTCCCTTCGCCTCTGCTCACACCGTAAAGGAATTCTCCCATGCTGCCAACATGGGCGGGACCATAGCTCGCCAGCCCCTGGTCGTTGGGCGCTTGGCAGTTAAGAGTCCGAGATCGGGAAATCTCGACGAGGCTTTATGCCCTTTGGCCCTGGGAGTATACCCAGAAGGCAAGCCTCCCATGTGGACAGAAGTGGCCGTGATGTGCAGTCCGACAGTCGCGACGCAACGCCAACCCAATAGGTGCAGAGAGAGGGGCAGGACCATAGCAGGTGGAACAAGTCTGTCCCCACCAGCATGCAGCGAGGGCAAGCAGCGTCCAGCTGTTGGTAGTATGTATTGAGAGCAGCCGGCATAAAATATGCCCTGTGAAGAATATAAAACGGGATGAGGCAGAACCTAGAATTGCAGGTGAATGTTAGTGTGGCTGGACAGTACTGCAGCCCACGTCGCATTGGGCACAGACTAGTCATATCTGTCTCCCATTTGGCGCACAGCACAGCGCAGTTGTGAGCTGTATGTGATCGGAGGGCATCAGTGAACTATCATACTAAGTGTCTGCCCTGCCCCAGAATATGCATGTATTGTAGTAGTAAGTGTGTTGCTGGTTCATCTGCTATATCTCCCGACTGTCTCTTCAGTGTTGCTATCAAAGAGCTGTGCAATAAAAAGTGCCCAGTGGGCAAACCTGTCTCCGCTGTCAGCATAGTAAGTGAGATGAGTGCACCCTTCTCATATAGATCTCCCAGCGTATGTATCTCAGCTGCGTGCCAAGCTCGCAGGTCAGCCCCGCTTGTGGGCTGCAATCCACGTGGCGTACCTAACAGCGCTATGGCATGCGCGTATGGAATGGTTGAGCGCGTGAGATACAAGCTTCTGCGATAGCAGTGGTGCGCCATGCTCAACTGGGACCCTTCCGGCTGCCTTGGTTTTGTAGGAGGGTGGAAGTGGTGTAGTACTTCGGACAATGTCCAAGGTGGTGTGTTAGTCGCTGCGTCTGCCAGTTGGCGCCCGCAAAGCCACCACTCCATCCACTGGAGCTGAAAAGTAAAATAATACTGCTCCATGTTCGGCACTGCCATGCCTCCACTGTCCGGGGGCAGGTACAGCTTCTTCAGCAACCCTTACCCCAGAGGAATTCCCTGATCTTAGTCTCCAGTTGCTGAAAGACTTTGTCCGGGACATTATAGGGTAGATTAGAGAAGTAATAGAGCAGTCGGGGGAGAACTACCATTTTTAGGAGGGCAATTCTGCCCATCACCGAGAGAGGTAGAGTTTGCCGGAACACCATCTGGGCTCTGATAGAGGTCACCGCCCGTTGTAGGTTACCGTGGTGAAGGTCCTCTCCCCATGGAATACGTTGATGCCAAGATAACGGAATGTTCTGGGCTGCCAGGAGGTAGGCACGCCGGACAGTTTGAGTCCTGGGTTGGGCTTGCCAGGGTCAAAAGGAAATAGGCATGACTTCGCCCAGTTGAATCGCAGTCCAGAAAGTGCTGCAGAATTTTGTAGGATGTCTGCAATACCAATTGGGATGTTTTCAGTGTCTCTGAGATATAAGAGGAGGACATCAGCATACAGGGATACGACATGGGAGGTGTCTCCCAACAGGATGCCGCAAGATGTCCCTCTGCAGCAGAGTTCGACCTCCAAGGATTCTATGGCAAGTGAGAATAATAGCGGAGAGAGGGGGGGCACCCCTGCCGGGTCCCTCTACCCGCCGTGATGGGGTCTGAGACATTTGCATGAATCTTAACTTTGAGCCAGGGTCGGGTGTACAGTAATCTTGACAAGCGCAAGAGGTGTCGGCCCAGTCCAAAGCGCTGAAGTGTCTCAAACAGATAAGGCCACTCCAGGGAATCAAAGGCTTTCTCTAAGTCAAGCACTAGGCAGCCTGCTCGAGGCCAGTCCCGAGTCGAGTATCTCCCTAAATAGGTGCCTAATATTCAGGGACGTGCCAGGTTCAGGCACAAATCCGTTTTGGTCCAAGTGGACCAGTCGGGGCACTAGGGATGCTAATCAGGTCACCAGGATTTTGGCCAGGATTTTATAGTCCGTATTACGCAATACAAGGTATCTATAAGAGCCCAGTGCCGTCAGGTCTTTACCAGGTTTGGGGACTGATACCCGCAGGGCCTTGCACTGCGACGCAGGCAGAGTCGTGACCCTCTGCACCTCTTTGTGAAGGCGGAGAAGATGGGGCGCAGTGGCGGAGGAAAATGTCTTATAGAATTCTGACGGGAGGCCATCAGGCTCTGGGATTTTGCCCATAGTCAGCTCACGGATACTTCCTTGTATCTCAAGAAGTATTAGGGGTGCGTTCATCTGTCAAGACAGGAAGAGTGTTCAGGGTGAAGAATTCATTATAGTCAGCTAAGCCTGCAACTGTTAAAGAGCGGTATAGTGTTGTGTAGTATTGAGTAAATTCGGTGTGTATCTCACCCGGGGTGTGACGCAACCCACCCGTCACCGAGCGCAGCTCCACTACAGGGCCATAATCCTGTTCCTGGCGGATCAACCAGGCCAGCTGTCTGTCCGACCTGTCCGCTGCCGCATGTGTGCAGGACGAGTATGCTGCATAGTTGAGACACCTCAACCTTTTGGGCAGATGCCAGCTCCTAAGCAGCTGTAGGTTGTTGTAAGGCCCTTTGTTCATGCGATAGCAGGGACCTTTCTACCCGGACAGGTCTTGTTCATTAGATTTGCGCAAATTCCATTGTGTGCCCAGACAGTGTCCCTGTATAAATACCCTGAATGCCTCCCATTCAGTGAGGCTTGACGAAGCAGTGCCAGCGTTAAGTGCAAAGTATTCTGGGATCGCTCTACTATTGACGCCCTGAACGCGGTGTCCTCCAGCAGCTCTGGCCTTAGTCTCCATGTGGGGATCGCAGGAGGGGATATATCCTAGCTCAGCTCCAAAAGCTGTGGGTTATGATCAGAATGGGTGCAACCTAAGTAATCTGTCAACAGAACCGCAGTGGGGAAGGTTAGGAGAGCACAATATTCTATCAAGTCTCACATGTAGCCGATGCAGGGCCGAGTAAAACTAATATACTTTAGAATCAGTATTGCCCTGACGCCAGATATCCAGCAGCCGCCAATGTTGCCACTCTCGTAGAGCGCGCGCAGCAGTTGCCGTGGGCGCGGTGTGTAGCCGGGGGAAGGAACAGTCCAACTGGAGGTCTAATACACTGTTAAAGTCTCCTCCCAACAGCCAGAGGAGATCGTTCCATCGAGAGAGAGGGATAGAGAGCCTGCTAGGGAAAGAGGCCTGGTCTAAATTTGGTGCATAAACGGCCCCCAGTAATATCATCTGGCCTCTCAATCGTCTACGCACTAACACATATCGTCCCTCAGCATCAATCTCACAGTTGTCACCCCCAAACGGAGTGCTCAGGCGTATCCAGATCAGGATCCCCCAGCGTATGAGCAGTAATTAGTCGCAAATAGCTGTCCTCGCCAGCGCCTTCGCAATTGTGCAGCTTCCGCTTGCGTTAGGTGGGTTTCCTGCATTAGCGCTATTTGTATTGAATGCTTTTTAAGATATGAATATACAGAGTATCTACACGCTGGCTTGTGCATGCCGCGCACATTCCATGTCAGGATGTTAGTGGAGGTCATGCCAGGGAGCGGGTGTGCAATGTTTCACTGGTCTGGCCCTGAGGGGGGTCCGCTCTATATGTTGGCCGGGTGGGGTGAAGGGGACGCAGGCGCGGGGGACCGGGACTCCAATCAAAACCAAACATGCGTAGCTCCGAACCAACTGCCTTAACAAGAAACTTATAAAATACCATCAGAGCGGAGGGACACCAGGTATCAGCCCAAACTTCGTAACTAGCCCGCTGGCTTCACCAGTGTATGCGGGTAGGACCCACTAACAACAGGGAAGATGGAGGGGAGGTGGTCGGGTAACAATCAGGGGGCCCGAGTGGATAGCTGCCCCAGGCATAGTGCGTTCATGAGCACCAGGTGAGGGCATAGCGCGGTGTCCGTTGTAAGATCGCATTGACCGTGTGTAGAGCCACCACTGCCGCCCTAGCTAAAGTGAGAAGCAGCATGGCATATTGATGCGCATGGGGGGGTTTTCCGGCCAGTCCTAGCCGAGGCAAATAGTATATGTGGCTCAGCACAGTTCCATGCAATAACACCGCGTGTCCAGTGGTAGGTTGGAGCGTCCTTGTACGCTAGCCACGACTGCTCAGATGATATTATCTATCGTTTGTGGCGTCACCGCAGGGGGAGCCAACAAACTAGTGTCAGAAAGCATGTCGGTGAGGGAGCCATTCTCAGTGTCTGTGTCGATTAGGTCTGGTTCTGGGTCTGACGTGACCGACAGGTCTCCCATAGCTGCTGCATTCTGTAGCACCTATTTCTGTTCCCGTATGATTTGCTCTAGGCCAGGGGCATGACAGGCGTCTGGAGGGGGAGTCGCACACCTTGTGCAATTCCTTCATCTGCATGTGGAAGATTTTCCTTGCACGGCACTCCCCTCCCCTGCCCCTGGCCGGCTGCTTAGTTTTGTTGATTCCAAGCATTCCCAGGCATCGTCTGGGGGTCTGAAAAAATTTGTTTTGTCATGATACACCACACGCAACTTGGCTGGGAAGAGGAGAGAGTATGTTAGGTGTAGGGCATGAAATTTACGTTTCACCGATAGGAAGGACGACCGTTGCTTTTGTACTGGCGTGGTATAATCCAGGAACAGCATGACTTGCATGTTGTTGACTTGAAGCTTCAGGAGTGAGCACACTTCAAGCAGTATAGTGTTTCTGTCTGCAAAGTGCAGCAGTCGATGAGGAAAGGGCAGGAGCTCGCTCCTGGCAACCTAGTTCTCATTGGGACACAGTGGGCTCATTCCACTGAGGAGAAGGGTGTCAGCGAACCATAGGCCACTGCATCTGCCCCCTCCACGCCCTACGGCAGACCCATGATGCGAAGATTGTTTCTTCTGGAGCTCCCCTCAACATCCTCCGCCCAGCACTCCAGAGTTGTCAGTCTACTCAGCACTGCTTGCATGGAGGTCTCCAGTTGGGTTGTTTTGGGGGCAAGTTCATCGAGGCGGCCTTTCAGAGAGCGCGTCTTGTCCACTAGTTTGCGGTGGTCCGCATGAAATAGGGTAAGATCTCTAGCCACCTTGTCTATTTCACCCTCCAATGAGGTCTTGGCTTGATCCAACGACGCTCCAACCCACTCCACTGCCGCCAGCACGGGATCTATATTGTGACCTTCAGAGTCCTGAGGCCTATCCTTGAGTGTTGGCTGTTTGGCCCGCGCAGACGGCCCATCTCATCCAACCCAGGATCTCCGCACTTGAGATTCATCGAGTCTTTGCAGGTCATCACATCCACCAAGATGGATTGTTGGCTGCCAGTTGCCCGGGGGGAACCCGCTTGCTTGCGCAATGCACAAATCACAGTTCGCAGCAGCACAAGCATCCCCCCCCCTTAGGTAATGACAGGCTGCGTTCTGGGGGGCTTCTCTCCTCAATGTGTATTTTGGTCTATATGTTGCGTCTGATAATCCATGAAGGTCTCTCCCAGCTTAGCGCCCCCAGCGCACCGTGAATCTCACTGGTGCCAGAGTCATTGGGCCAAATATGATGCCACCACAGTGATGGACCATTCATGAGTCCTGGGGAACTGGGGGTTAGTCATGAATGAGGACCCCCCCCACTCCCTCAGCGCTGGCAAGTGCTCCCTCAATCACATCACTGGCGGCAGCAGTGCAGGGGAGGATCAGCGCACCTAGGCCTTTGCACGCAATCCACCCTCCAGCGCCGCTCCTCTCTCGCGCGCCTCACCTCCTGACACAGCTGCCGCTCTCCCGTGTACTTAATTCCGCCCAGCGCTGGCCTTCAGGTCAGTGCAGGGCTCACACAGGACTCTCTGTCCACCTGCAGGAGCCGCAGGTCCCGCCCCACCGACTCATTCACTGCGCGGCAAGGCATTGTCTAGGCTGCGGCAACTCCAGCACGGCTCTCAGCTGCTCCTCTGGTTTTCAGGCTGCGCGGTTGGCTCCTGCCGCGGTCCGCGTCATCTCACCCTGCGCTCCCGCCACTCATCCGCTGCCTATCTTGGCCAGCAAAGCCACGCCCCTGTGCTCTCACTCCAATAGTGATATGTTTATAAAACTAATGTTAAAAAACAGCTTTAGTAATAACACACTTTCATAATATTGAGAGTTTTGCAATGAGGTGCGTGAATATCATGTAGAGAAAGACATACTTTTATATCACAGTTGTCTTTTTTTAGAAGTATATTTAAATGTTAAACATTCTGGTGACATTATACTTTTTTTCATCAGTCTTTTCTCTTGTGGATATCGTGATACAGGAAGATAGGATATATTGCCTGTAAACTTTAAGAGACTAAGGGAGGTGAGGATTAAACCGATAACCAGGGCCGGTGTTTGGCTGTCGCGGCTCTCTGACCTCTAAAGGGGCAGGGGCGGCGTGTGGGGTGGTGGGGAGGGGGAACATTTAATATAAAAAAAATAATAAATAAAAACGTATCTCCTCCGTTGCCGCCAGGCCGCTCCTCTTTCCCTCATCATCGCTCCAGGCTGCAGACACAGGCTCCCAGCCTGCCCTGCGGCCAATCCTGACGCTGCTCAGAGCAGCATCAGGGTTGGCTGGTAACACCCAGCCAGGGCGCTCCCAGGCAGACTGGGAGCCTGTGCAGGCTCTCTCCAGCCTGGCATCACAGTGCCGGGCTGGTGAGAGCCTACTGCACGTGTGTTTGGCCTGCCCGAAGTAGACAGTCAAACATACATGCACACTGAAGGGAATGCTATTTGCACTCCCCTCAGTGCTCGTCACCCCCAGTGCCCCGCCCCTTTACAAGAAAACAAAGTTTATTATCGTTCTCTTGTAAATGTTTTGCAGCTACAGGTGCTGGGAGGGTGGCGATGCTCTTCCGCCCAATTGGAGGAGCCACCGCTGGTGTTTGGTTAAATTGCTCCCCAGGGATTACCAAGTTTGGTACCCCTCCTAACCCACCCTCCTATATAGAAATGCTTGTGCTGCTGCCTGACACTGTTGTTTGCTGTACACATTATGTTTGCCAAGTGCCAGGACACCCTCCTGAGGGTAACTGTGTGCTTTCACAAATATCATTCATTCATGAGTAAAATATTAATTGCTGCTACTCTAGCTGGGAGCACTCAGTTTATCAGAAGATCCCTAACTGAGGATGTTGTGGAGCGAGCCTGGGAGAGAAAAGGGGCAATGGTTCTCCTGACCTTCTCATCCCTGTAATCTCCCTCCTTGCTGCTGCTGCTTTTAGTGGGAGGGCTTTTGTGTTTACAGGTCAGTTCCTGAGTGATTACCTCAGCAGCGACTGGTGCATAATCACAAATCCTCCCTTCACCTGAAACACCTGTTCAGATAGTAAATTCGAAGTGAGAGGGGGCGTGGGTGAGTTGGGGAGGGGAGAGAAAGGGAGCCCTGAGAAGTTTAACGAAGAGAATAAAGATTGATTTGTAGAGAAAATTAACAGGCACTGTCGACCTGAAATAAAAATTAAAAAAACTGTTTCCAGGTCTCCTCGTAGGGCCCAACTCTAAATGTAGGCGGCCTGGGCCTAGCCCGCACATGCCCAAGGTGCGCTGTGTGCGCTGCAGTTTATAAGCGCACACAGTGTTGAAACGGTTTCTCTTCCAGTTCCCACCAGAATTTAAAAGAACATAATATATTTGGGGGCGGGGGGAGGTGACCTCGTGGTCTCTCCATCATTATTCAGTATATTAGGAAGAGATGGGGAGGTGTTAGTCTGAGACATAACTGTCAAGTTATGTCAAACACTTAAGGAGCGTTTCAGTTTTTTAAAGATGATTAACATAGCTACAAAATAGGTACTTTCTGACATACCTACTTCGTTTTGCTAGTACACAAGTGTCATACACATTACATTGAATTGTCACACATAACTATACTTAAAACCAGGAAATATCACTCGTAAGCAAACCGAAAACCTGGCAGGTATGTTTTACTTGGCAAGTTACTGTGATACAGGGAATCCCACTAGAAAGCAATCCATAGTCATTTATAGCTTTATAAATTAGGCAAATTTGCATTGTCCTCATTAGTATGCAGCGTGCTCATGTGTTAGTGCATCATGTCATGGTGTTTTGACTGACTTTAACCTTGCCTGTTTGCAGTCACAGGAAGGATGTGGTAAGCTCCGTATATTTATCCCAACCCCCTCCAGCCTCTCGTCAGTGAGATCATCTGGCGTGCCACCAGTGCGTGACAGTTAACGGTTATGACATGCTGCTCTATTTTTGGGAACAGGTCCCCACCACTCTCTTCCCGCCGGACTGGAAAGACGCGTTGTCTTCAAAACGTGAATCCAACTGGAAGAGGAGGGACGCTGCGCAGAGAGCGCTAGAAGGCGCCTGTCCGCGTGCGCGCCCCGGCCGCTGTGCTCCTAGCCACGAGGCAATGGCACCCGAGGGGCGGTGCTGCCGACGTCACCATGAGCGTCTGAAAAAGGCAGTGGCAGCGGCGCGCGAGGCGGGCAATTTAATTGGCCACTCTGGGACTGAAGTGTGGGTCTTAGACTCCATTGTGTGAGTGAAGAAGGTCGAAGCTGGCACTACCAAATCCCAAAAACCTAGAAGCAATTTTTTTGGGGGGGGTTTGCTAAAAGGTTTACTCTTCTTTGTATCTCACATACATGCGTGATGTAGAAATACTGGCTAAACTAGTTAACAGTGCACTCCAAACTGCGGCTGTTTGCAAAATACAGCAGAAAAGTGACATGTTTAAACCTGGTGTCATTATTGTGCTGGATAAGTAAGTTTGAATCGGTTCATCGTTTTTTTTTTTAAACAAAAACACTTTGTTCTTTAACTCCTTTTTTAAAGAATGTTTTTTATTGATCTGTTTCGTGAGGAACAAAAATGTTTTTTTTGTCAAAGGTGTGTGTGGAAGGGAAAGAGTGAAATATAATGTTGCAGTTCTGAAAAAGCACAAAGCTTCATATTGTCTGCATAGTTTCTACTGTAATTACATTATATCCCAGTGTGTTATCGGCATTTCTGCAACCATCATAGACATGTCTGATTAATATGTTTCCTGACCTTGCACTTCACTGTTGCGGGTCCTGTTGTGCATGACAATATATACTCCCGCCCCTTGTCCTGCCAGCGAAAACCAATCTGTCTGAGTGTTTTGCCTTCCTATGAAGAGGTTTCTCCAATCTGTGCTAATTTGAAAGAGTCCTGGAGTGTGTGTGTGTGGGCGAGGGTAATGGAACTCGTACCGCTTTTGTAGTAAGTGCATTGAACTGGGTACCTTCTGAACTAGACAGCATAAGAGCAATTTCAAAGGACTCTCATAGGCAACCAAATTAAACTGGAAAGCTAGACTATAGCCGTGATGTTTAAAGAGTCAGATAGGATGAGAATTCTTGCTCTTTGTGTTCGGTTTTCTACCACCTGCTACTGATGTGGGTATGTTGTGATGAAATGGACCCAGGGAAGGGAGAGAGGGGCACACGCCGACCTGCCATCTTACCTTTCCTATTTCCTCCAGTACGCTTCAGTTTGGACAAGTCAACTCATGCACATAACATCATTTACGGATACTCACCTCATCAGTGAGTAACTCTGGTTCGCCCTGACCCATCAACTTGGCAGAGTGTCCATTGCAACTCCCCTGCCCTCTTGTGCCATTTCCTGCATCCATTCCATTGGATGTCTGCCCTGACAAGCTTGACCCACCTCTCCTCCGCACCTATCCCACCCACAAAGTTTTGTATGTATGTTTGTGGACTGCCACAACACAATAGGGCCCTATATAAAAGGGGGGTTGGAGTAGGGCATGATAGTATCAAAAGATGGATGGTAGAAGTTTGTGGAGGTTTAGGCTCAGGGATGGAAGTAGTTGGGCCAGGGGAGAGTGGGTAAGATTATGGTGCAGCAATTTAAGGCCACATTCTTCGTGTGTGTTTGAAACCTTGCAAGTTACTGTTGGAAATTGCCCTTTTTTGCAGGGTTATCCCCAGACTTTTTTGCTTCTGACCTCCTGTTTTTAGCCTGTGCTGAATTTCGTTTTTGCTGGTTTTAGGACTCTGGGCACTTTACCACTGCTGACCAGTGCTAAAGTGCAAGTGCTCTCTGTCTAAAATTGTTAGGTGATGGGTTTATCCATTATTGGGATATTGTATTTACTAGTATGTCCCTAGTATAGTGCATTGTGTGTGACCAGGAACTGTAAATGCTACCATTGGGCGAGCAGCACTGATTGCACAACCTAAATGAGTAGCCCCATAAACATGTTTCAGACCTGCCACTTCAGTCTCTATGTGTGCAGTTTTAAACTGCCAATTTGACCTAGTAAGTGTACACACTTTCCAGGCCTAAACCTTCCCTTTTTAAACAGGTAAGGCACCCCTAAGGTAGGCCCGAGGTAGCCCCATGGGCAGGGTGCAGTGTATTTAAAAGGTTGGATATGTACTGGTGTGTTTTACATGTCCTGCTAGTGAAATACTGCTAAATTCAGTGTTCACTATTGCAAGGCCTATTTCTCTCTTACGATAACATAGGGATTGCCTTGAAATAGTTTTAAAGTTTAATCGCCCAGTGGGAGTAGATACAGATATGGAGTTTTGGGTCTCTGAATTCAAAATTTAAAAATACAACTTTTGGTTAAATTGGTTTTTAGATTGTAAGTTTGAAAATTCCACTTTTAGAAAGTGAACACTTTCTTCCTTAACCATTCTGTCTCTCTGCCTGTCTGCTGAATATATGTCTGGGTCAGGATGACAGTTTGGCTATTAGGGTATTCACTCTAGACAGTCACACAAAGGGAGCTGAGGTGTGCCCTGCATATCTCTATGGCCCACCACCAGGCTGATGGGTCTTTCTGAGCTAGAGTGGTGGGAGGAGCTGACACTTGCACCTGAATAGGGCTGTGTCTGTTCTCAGATAAAGCAGTCTCCAACCCCCCGAAATGTGTCTGGGGCCGGGGTATGGAAAGGCAGGGGCTTGTGCACTACAAAGACTTCTCTTTGAAGTTTGCGTAGTTCAAAGACAGCAATGAGTATAATTACTGGACTGCTGACCCCATATAGTTAGACTCCTTCTGGACTGAGGACATTCTTCCAGGAAGAAGAGCTGGATGCTGTAGGAGGGACTGCCACTCTGCCTGTTGATTTGTTGTGCTGACCTGCTGCTTCTGTCCTGGGAGTGAAAGGGCTGGACTTTGCTTACTACATCCTGCTTCCAAAGGTTCTCCAAGGGCTTTGACTGAGCTTGCATCCTGTTAAGAAGTCTCAGGGACATCAAAGACTTCACCTGCCAGTGCCTGAGTCTCTTGCTGAGAGTCCTGACTTGCCAGATGGTGCCAGATCCATTTCCTGGGCCCTTGAGAGGGAGTTCCCATTGTAACAAGAACGAAACAAGTGCATCAACCTCCAGAACGACTTCGGAACTGGCGCCGCCGTCAGACTCTGTGCTGTTGAGTGCAACGACTGCGAGTGATGCCGCAGGCCTGGCACTGCCGGAGCACCTCCAAAGTCCCGCCACAACGCAAGTCCAGAGCAGCATCACCTCCCCTACAACTGTAAGGAACCGCCGCCTCACCTCCCAGGTGGCAGTAAGCAACCAACGCCGCACCGGCACCAGCGACGCCTCACTTCCCTGACTCCATGCAACATCTTTGTTTCCTCATTATTTTCCAAGGTTCTGTAACCAGGGTCTGTGCGACTCCGTGACCGGGCTGCACTGTCTAGCGAGTGGCGTTGGACTGTTGGCACGACTCCCTCTAGATGCTGTGATAGGCCCAGTTGGAGCTATTGTGTGTCTAAGTGCTTTACTAAGATTTAATCTTTAAAAGGTCATATCTTTACTTGTGCATGTTGGATTTTCGTCGTTCTGGTCTTGTTTTACTCAGACAAATATTGACTATTTTTCAAAACTGGTGTGGACTACTTTTGTGGTGTCTTCACTGTGTTACTGTGTGTACAAATACTTTACTTATTGCCTCTGAGATAAGACTGACTGCTTGCGCCAAGCTACCAAGAGGGTACGCAGGGGCTATCCAAGCTGTGGACTACCTTACCCTGACTAGAGTGAGGGTACCTGCATGGACAGGGTGCAAACCACTGTTAACTAGAGACCCCATTCCTAACAGTTACGTTGAAAAGAGTCATTGTTTTAAGCATAACCTCTTGAGCTTTTTACTGAAAGGGAGGAGGGCTTGTGCCTCATGGATTTTGATTGAGATGGAATTCCACACCATTGTGGCGTGGCAGGAGAGTGCATGACTTCTGGTCTCTTCTATCCTGTACTTTCTGGATTGATCTATCAATGCTGCTATTCTGAGCTTTGTAAAGCCCTCCGGAAGCTTGTTTGCAAGGAATACTGCGCTCCATTATTGAATTTGATATGTTCTATCCAGCATGTCGTGAAGGTAATACTGGAGGGCAGAGGGAGCCAGATCATCTCTATGAGGAGTGAGCTTAATCTGCCCTGGCTTATTTAATAGTTCTAACCTGTCAGCCCATATAACTTTGTCACTGTTGAGAAAATACAAAAACAACACCCGAACAGCTGTCCTGATGTCATCAGTACGAAGGAACAGCCTCACTCTGGATGGAGTCCCTTTCTGGCAAGTGATCTTGTTCTTGTGTGGTGATGAGTTACTAAGCTGTCGTTGGTATCATTGTGGAAGCCCAGGGAGTTAGCAAAGCCAGTGATTTTAGGGCAAAGCCCTCATAATTTATGTAATTGAACTATTTCTGTACTTGAAGTGGCTTGCTGGCGTTGGCAATGAGAACAAGCTCTACGTTGGGTAGCTTTAAGCAGGCCTTAAGCTTCCAGGCGAGCATGTGTGCGTCAATCATTACAGCAACTTTCAGTTCCCTCACACATTATGTCTCCCTCTTGGCAGCCATTTCCTCATCTATTGAAAGATGTTTTATGACTTGCCTATCAAATCCTAGCTCGGTCTGCGTTATCACATGAATCTTACAGGTGAGGTTCCCAGATTACTCAATGTCACATAAAACAATGCAACGGTTTTGGCCTTTTTACGGTCGAGCCTGCGTCGCATGCGTGTGTGCATGCGCGTGTGCATGCGCGTGTGCATGCGTTTAGCTTGTGAGACGCTTTAGGAGTTAGAAAAGGTTTTGGAGCCCCGTCCATCTAAGGTCAGTGTCTTTCATTGGTTTGTGGGCTTGCCTGTTAAAATCTGCTTGCTTTCATTAGTGGAAGGCATGCATACGTCATGCCTTTTCCGGTGGTTAGCCCTCCTCGAGTGCAGCGACAAAGTACTGAAAACATGCGAGGCTCTCTGTTTTCCGTCTGGTTTGTGGGCTTCTTTTTATCTTTGTTTGCAGCGCGATCACGCTTGGCAGAAGTCGAGCGCTTTCCATGACATCGACCCTGTTACATAGTCAATTGTACTTTTGCCAGTTACGTAGATAATTGCACTTTTACCGATAGGTTTCACTACAAGGGAACTGTAGCAGCACGATCGCGTTCTTTTTTTTTTCCATTTAATGGGGCAAGAAAAGTCCGGTTGGGCGTTTACAAATGCTAATAGCTCTAACTCGGCGAAATGCGAGACCCATTGCATTGCAAATGCTTGTTTATTTTTGCTAGCCAAATGCATTCTTTTAGCTGTAGTTCTGCTGAATCGCTTGGCCTACACTGCAAGATTGGAATGGCTAATAAGGAAAAAAAACAAGATTGCAGCTTTGTGTGCTTGGAGGCATGGAGCCAACCACATAGGATTGCTCAACACAAATGTGTGTCTTAGCTTCTGGCCCTTTGCGAGTATGTGTGCCATTCAGTGTGAGCGGGATCAAACATTTATCACCACAGCCAAGCACTCTTCGTTTTTCCTCTTAAAATCCATCCTTCAGCCTGAGATTGGTCCTGATGCAGCGGTACGCCGTCTAATGAACCGGCTGGCCGGGTGCCGGTAGCATGAGCTCAGCATCACTGGCTGCGAACAGCATATTTTAGGCAGTAAAACGGCGTCCATCTGTTGCTCTTAAAGTGAGTCATCAGTCAAGTCCAATTCCAAGCCCACAATCTCTGCAATAACAACACTTACAGGGCTCTCAAAATAAAAAGAAATGGTGCTCACTTGTTTAATCGTGCTTTTTATGGTGCCTTCAGTGCAGCGGAGACTTTCGCAGTTATCATATATAACATTTAGCATTTTTTGCTATAAAACATGTGCTTGTTACTGGTTTCTGTGAGGCAAGAAAATGGAAAAAGATTGGTGCACTTCCCAGGTTCTGCTGAAAGATGTGATATGCTTTTTTTTGTTTATATTATGCACCCCTTGTATTCGCTGGTTGTTTACCAGTCCTGCATTGTTGTGGAGCTTAAAACCCTGGCATTGCTTGGCGTGTCATGTCATTCCTCATCTTATAATGCATGGCTGTGCTGGGACTGTCATGACATGCCATATCAGTGTACTGGTTGGCATGTCGAGCCATAGATTGGCACATCATGTCTTTGCATAGATGATATTGGACATCACCAATGGGCTTTTAGGCCAACATAGCTACATTTTGCCATTGTTTGGAGTGTATAGGAATTACCTTGCATAAGACGACCATCCCTGGAAGGGAAGCTGACCTTACATTGTCTTGGTCAATGATCCTGGAGCTGTGGAGCATTGTCACACAAGGCTGCCATGGGAGTGTGACACAGAACCCTTTAGAGAGCTAGTAAATGAAAATGACTTGCTGATTTAAGGAAAGAATTTAGGTATATTTGCTAAAAAAAAACTAATGTTTGACGTTAAGATTGGGTGTATTTTCTGAAATTGGCAAGGTGCACATCGGATAAAAAATTATGACATTTCCGTAAAATTAAAAAAGCCAACTCCTGAGACCAAAATGAGTGTATTGTTGGGAAATGGCTAGCTGCTGAAACAGGAGTTAACATGTTGAAAATGGCTGTCTAGTATTCTGAGACAAAACGACTGCATCTCCCACATATTGGACTAGATATTTAATGATAATGGGTGTTATTTAGGGGCACTAATAGTTGTCATACCACACTTTCCTTGTGGCTTGTATGCATGGTATTTTTCCTCTACTAATTCATTTATTTTAATTTTATGGAGACCTTTCGTGATGTAAATCAGTGGGTTTTTTACAACTCCATTTTCACTAAGTTTGAGTGCTGTCAGAGAGCAGAGCCTGTAATAATGGTATTACATAGTCCTTTTGTCCTAGCCGGTAGGATGTGTTTAACCTGTGGGAGAGGTCAGCTTTGTAAGGCCTTGCCTCAGATTGTGTGATCTGCCTGTGGCCACCCTACAAGGCCCTTCCGGAGTAGATTCATAATCATATTATGTAGCTGAAAGTTAGAGCAAGTGGTAGTAAAAGGAGTTATTTCAAACTTTTTGAAAAATGATAGGTGTCGAGTCAATTTAAATGCACATATCATTTCAACTGATTTCACAACCGTTGGTATTTTAGGCAAAAAAAAAATCCGAATTGTGATCTAAAATGCACTATTTGACCCAATTTCACACCAAGTTAAGGCCTTGTTTCTCTATTGCATGTTTCTTTATGAAAATGGATACTGTGCCTTCCCCACCATTTATTCATGTACTTATTTACTTTATTTTATTTAGTGAGCTTAAGCGAGAAATGGGTATTTGGCTGCTTCACGTTGACATTTACATTGAAACATGCAAATCACAGAATTAGCCAATTAAATATATCGATTAACAGCTAAACTCTATTCAGAGACAAAGCTGTCTTTAAAACCATTGCTCTGTGGTGTTATCCCATATTACAATTATCTTAGGTTCATTTGTTAACAGTGTAATCTTCTGCACAACATTCAATTAATTTGTGGGCTTGGTTCATTATCTAACGTGTGACTTCATCTGAAGGGAATGGTGAGGTGGGAGGGGCGATTCCATGTTACAAAGTCATTGGGCAGCTAGACTTAGTACAGGAGGACACTGGATAAGGGCCTGTTCTTAGAGTTTGACGGACGGGTAACTCCGTCACAAACGTGACAGATATCCTGTCCTCCATATTAAGATTCCCATAGGATATAATAGGGTCGTAATACAGCAGACGGGCTGTGCATCACGTTTGTGACGAGTAACCTCATCTGATAAACTCTAAATCAGGCCCTATGTATGTCTTAGGTGTTTCTTCAATGAGAGAAGGGTCGGTTGAGTTCTAGTATTAAATGATAATGAGTTCCACACTGTTGTTACTGCCCCAGAAAAGCTTCCGTTCTAGGCAAAGGGCATTTTGTACTTGGCTTTTTTCTGTAAATAGGGTGGATAATTAGGTTGCACAGTTCATATGAATTGCATTGTAGGCTATGCAATACAATTTGAAACTTCCTCTGGCCTTCAGTGATAGCCAGAATAGTTAGCGAGACCTGTGGTCAAATTTCTCCAAAGCTCACCTCTGCCCCCAAAAGTGAAATAGTTGTCATCACTGTAAATATAAAAACACAAATTCCCCAGGTCTTCCATAAACTAAATCCCCAGTAAAACAGAAATGATGTATGAAAGAATGTGTTATCTTTTACTGAGGAGGCCATCACATTATGGCCTTGTTACAAAAGGCTGAAAATAACTTGTTTTATGGTGTTTAGGAATGTCACTAACATGTTGCTTCTTTTGTACTTTTCTTCCTCCTATTCTTGGGCGCTTGGTGCGCTCTGCAGGATTTATAAGCATAGTTTCACGTTTTACCCGATTTTTATATATGCATTGTCAAGAATCTTGGAAAATGTAAGTTTTATTTGTTCTAGTGACAGTGTTTTTATTCTGTCATCTGCACAATAATTGTTGCTCAGAAATGTCTAATTCTTGCTGGAGTACCTGCATATGGCCCCATATATGTGGAGGCGTGGTGAAAGCCTGACACTCTACCTTCTACTTACACCAACAGTGTCATACCAGTGTTTATATCTGACAACTAGCCCAATGATATTTCATGCCCTACTTTTTAGTTAATTGTACTTTGCACTTTGGGGGTCATTGAACTAAACACATAATGCTATAAGGAAAACTTGAAATGGAGAGTGGAACTTGATGTTGGTTTAAAAGGACTGAATGAGAGTATTCTGCTTGACCTGAAGTCAGTTGACTATGCATAAGGCACCAGAACCGCGTCCAGTTAGGCAGGGTGTGGAAAAGCAGCTGAGACCATGCTGAAAGAAGGAGGATTTGGGTGTTTAAAAAGGAGGAGTACACGTTCAACGTAGACGTTTTACAAGATAACATTTTGTGAGCAGCAGTGATAACCCTTCCTCTTTCTATACTATTTTGGTAGGATTAAGTGAATTATCTCTAAATTATTTTCTAAAGCAAACGTTGAATACAACACACACTGAGCCTCCATTAGCAAGGTAAACCAGGAACAGGAATCCGAGTGGCGAGAGACAACTTTTGATAAAGAAAGGTGAGTGTGATAATGCAAGAGAGTTTGAATAAATTAGTTAACTAGAATCATTCGGAACACATTCTAGCAGAAGCCCAATGTACAGACAGCAACCTTTGTAAAGAGGGAAAAAAGAGTTTTCATGCACATTCTGGGAGTACATAAATCAATGAAAACTGACTTTCGAAGTAAGAAATTGGGTTATTG
The DNA here is from genome assembly GCF_031143425.1 of Pleurodeles waltl. NCBI lineage: Eukaryota > Metazoa > Chordata > Amphibia > Caudata > Salamandridae > Pleurodeles > Pleurodeles waltl. The sequence goes on along the minus strand of NC_090439.1, from coordinate 1,068,038,950 downwards.
GTTGAGAGTGGTGGAAGCCCCACTCAAGTAACAAATACAGTCTTTATCAGGGCGAACCACAAAAGTCACTAATTTAACCTGTGTTTAACCCTCCGGTAGCTTGGCACAGGAGCAGTATGGCTTAACTTCAAAGTAATGTTTAAAGTATTTATGCAGCACACAAACAGTAATCTAGTGAAAACACAACACAGGAATGTTCCCAAGCTAATTTAGAAACTTATTTTTTTAAATAAAATGACCCAAAACTATCAAAATCCAATCGGTGCAACTAGAGATATTGATTTTTTAACTTTTTAGTAAAAACAGCACCTAAAAGCAGAAAGCACCATTCACAGTTACCTGGTAGTGCTAGACTGGGGAAAAGACACAAGTTCAGGCCAAAGGCGATGAAGCTTGGTCGGGTTAGTCCCACTTGAAGAGTTACTTTCTGAAGTCCACCATGAAGAGTTCCGTTCGCATTGGTGAGGCCACAAGGATGAGGCTTTCGGCATTAGGAGCAGACTGAGCTTCATGGACAGTCATTGCTGTAGTGCCAAGAGCTGGTCATCGATGGAGCTTTGCATTGGCAGTTGTTGTGGGTTGGGGTTGCTGTAGCGCAAAGTGCAGGTTTGTGAATCGTTAGTTGTTGCAGTCAGTCTCTGTTGACGCGAAAAACAGGTCCCACAAGAGCTTCTTGTTGGTGGGCATAACGGGTGGCAGAGGTTTGCGAGAAGAGGCCCATTTGTGGTCACGAGGAACTGTCTTCAGGTTTTTCACCTTTTCTGTTAGGAGTCGCTCTCACTGATGCTAGCCAAGGGTCAGGGACCTGGGGACACCTCCTGGGGCTCAGGACTCACTGCACCAGAGTCCAGCAGCAAGGCTCAGGCAGGCCCAGTTGCAGCTGATCAACTGGGCAGTTGCAAGGTGGACTCAGGAAGCTTGTTGTGTTCCTGTAACTCACAGAGGTGGTCACCCAGCTGACCCTTGGAGTCCCTCTGGGTAGCCAGGGATGAAGTCAGTCAGGTCCAGTCCTTCATCTCAGGAAAGGCTGTCCTGGTGATAGGGTAGTTCTTCAGAATCTTCCACAGGTCCAGGAGTGTTCTTATGAGAGGTTCTGGAGGTCCTCTTTTTATACCTGGTGCCAGACTTTGTGTGGCGGAATTCCCTTACCTACCCCGAAATTGGTTCTGATCAGTGCTTCTGCTTCTCTTGGTCCAGGCTCCCTACTGTCCAGGGTGAAAAAAGGCAGGGCAGGCCTGGTGTCAGGTTACTTTGTTGCTGCTGTGGGCAAAGTCTTTTGCATTGTAAGTGAGCCTGTCCCCAGTATCCTGTCAGGATGACCCATCCTGTCCACACCCAAGCTTCCTTTCTCTCACTTTCTGGAAGCAATGCACGTACCCTAACAGCAGAGCCATTTATAGTCTTCCGACCCAGGACACTGACAGAAAGGCACATTTGGTTGGGACAAGAAAATGCCCACTTTAATTTCACCCAGCCATATGACTACTCATAAGTATGACTTAAGAGTGTTAAAAAGTAAGATTTAGGCCCAGCAAATGGTTTATTTTTCCCGGCCCAAAGAACCGTTTAAAACTGCACACACAGGCTGAAGTGGCAGACCTGAGGCATGTTTTATAGTGCTACTTTAGTGGGTAGCACTAGGAGTGCTGCTGCCTCCTAGTAGCATTTAATCTACAGATCCTGAATAAAGGTAGCATTTACCAGGGACTTAAAAGTAAATTAAATGTGCCAATTAGGTGTAGTCTTATTTTACCATATTTGAAGACAAGAGCACAAGCACTATACCACTGGTTACCAGTAGTAAAGTGCACAGAGTCCTAATACCATCAAAAACAAGTTCAGCAAAAATAAGGGAGCAAAGTAAAAAACGTTGAGGGAATACCACACCAAGACGGCCACAACCTGGTCCACTAAGTAAAGCAGATATTGATTTTTTTTAATTGACTTCATAGATCATGCATTAGGCTGAAGTTTAACTTCTGCATAGGGCATGGAGGAGGGGAAAAGCAGTTGTAAGTTATAGATGTTGAAGTCTTCCCACAGATCATCCTCTGCTACCACCTGTATGATGGAAGCCAATGTCAGACTGAGGCAAATAAACAACAGGAAGATTAAAAAATGGGGTACAGGTGTTTACTTATACCTTTAAAAGGTGGGAGAGATGGTCAGAGGTATACCTAGACTTATGCTTTAAAAGGGAGGAACACCTCCTAGTTTGTTGCCGAGCAGAAGAGGTAGTAAAGTCTGTGTGGAATTAAAATATGCCTCCCTCGAGTCGGCGAAGAGGCTTTGGGCATTCTAGAGACTGGAGCCTTAGATGTGGACAGATCTCCCACCAACTCTTCCATAGTTGTCTGGCGTATGACCAGTAGCTTTACTGATTTTAAACTCCTTAACATGACTGACTGGCTGCTAGGGATTGAAGAACTTGGAGTATGTGTCTGGGGATATGTCCAAAAGTGCCTTGTGTGGTAGAAATAGGCATAAAATTGGTAGTCAAACTTGTCAAGTCCCACAGTAATCAAGCAGTGGCAAAGCCAATAGGTCCTGAGTTTGCTGCCAGGCATTTGGTTTTGTCGGTGCTTCGTTAGTTTTCCCATTTTTTTTTGTAATACTTTATTGCTGGAGGAGCTGCCTGGCCTTCACCAAAATAAAACAAATTGTCTAAAAGCAAAAATATTTTTGGTCTCTAATTCCTTAGCGGTGAAGGGAGGTACTTTGTGTGTGGATGTGCTCATTGTGAACAAGCAGACTGCTGTCACTCATGGTGAAGTTAGCCAGTAACTGGAGTGTGCTGACCCACTACCCCAAGCGGTGTTCTGCAGTGGGTGGGAAAAAATGTGAAGACACAATAGACCATTGGATGAAGAGGGCTGGCTGGCTGAAAACCCCCTATCAGTGAGTATACCATGCATTATTATTCTAAAATCAAAATGTCTTGGCTAACACCAGATCTAACATGCATTAGCAAAGGCAGTAGGTCTCTTTGGGACATACTGGCTTTTCCTGTGGCTTTTGGCGATGCTGTAGAGCTTTGGCAAGATGATGTGTGCAGTATAGTCAAAAGAAAAAAAGGATTGACAGCTCAGCCATGTCATTTTGTAGGTGCGCGCAATCGCATTTAGGATAATATGTGGATGCCTACAAAGTGACGGGGATGGATCAGTAAATATAAAAATAAGACGAATAATCTCAAAAAGTGCCTTTTCAAAATGAGGGCCGACGGCAATTTGTAGCCGGCTCCTTCTCTCATACCCACCCCCCCAAAAAAAAAATATATATATATTTTTTTTTTCTTTGAAAAAATGATGGATGGGGAAGGAAGCAGATAATGCAATGAGGCGAAGAAAGGGGAACAGCAGAGGAAACCCAACCTGGGGTGGGGCAAAAGCACACGGGCAAGAAAGGAACATGAGAGGGAGGGGGTTGGCATGGGGAAAAGCACGAGTGGGAGAGCTTTCAACACGGAGTATGGGTGTACAGTTTTTAGGTCTAGCATAGCAGCACGCAAGCGCTGCATTTTTTTCGATGTGTTGTTATCGCCACGCCCATCATTACTACTCATTCATGGGCATTCAAAAATCCTTTGTTATCATTGGTAAATGCTTTACGTTTGTCCCTCCTTGGGGCGGTTTGGTTACCGCCTTGGACATCAACCCTGTTACATGGCTAATCGCACTTTTGCCAATACTTTTGACTGCGCGTAAACTTCTTTTTCCGTACCTTGTGTGTTTCCTTCACGCTCATGGCGGCCGTGGCGCTTTGAATCAACTTGCTTACGTGAAACTGTAGTACTTTTCATTTTCAATTTATGTGGCAAGAAAAGTCCGGTTTGAAGTTTGCAACGTTAATAGCTTTACCTCGAGCAAATGCTTGACCCATTGCAGTGCAAGTGCTTGTTTTTTTATAGTGACAAAAAAAGCAATTCATTAACGTGAACAGTCTAACTGCAACAAGGTAATGTTTGCTGAACCACTCAGTGAATGCCAGGACAAGATTTGTCTTCATCTGCCAATGCGCTAACCAGCTGTGGGTCCATCATTGCTGATTTGTAAAGACTGCAGTCCCATGTCCTCTTGTGCTCAGTGAAGCAATGTTTTCATTTCCTTTACCGAGCCCATCCCCTGATGGCTAGTTACACAGAGCATCTCCGCTCTGCAAATCGCCACGATCTATCATGTGAATCCCAGAGTGTGAAGCTCAAACTACTTCCATATGGCTACCTGGGCATTGCCACTCCATTACTCACTCATCGCGCGGGTGATGTTTGGCATATGGGCGTCCTTCTGTTGTAGTGCCCGTCTTTCTTGGCAAATGGGGGCGTTCTCCATAGCTCAATGGAATTAGTTATTTTACTGATTACAGGGTTTGTTTTGCAAATGGCTTGTGGAAATTGAATTAAGCGACCACTGACATATAACCTCCAACACATTGATATGGGCTAAACCCAGGTGAACAGCTCTTGTTGAGGACAGTGCCTACACCTTACGTCAAGCTTCAAGGCGCCTTGTGCCAGATGTAAGCACAAACTGGCCGCAGAGAGCAATCGCAAGTTGCACGCTGGCTTTTTGTGACCAGTATTTTATAACGCAAACAGACTTATTAGGCAAAGAAAGAGTTATTAAAACTGAAAGAGAAAAACAAACATGCATATCTCGGGGTGCAAGAACTGTCGGAGCGAGAGGGCAAAATAACATTTCGCGATTTGAGCACCCCCATGCTATAGCAATAAGGCCATGCTTTTAGACTTGTGTTGCAGCCTGATTCACACTTGCGGCCTGCCCTCTACGGTGGCCCTGAATGTACATACGCTCACGCACGTGTTCTCACGCTGTTTTTCTGATTCTCGTTCTCCCTCACTCATACTGCTTCCGCTGTTCCACTCCCCAACAGCGCTCCCTGCCCCTCCTCTACCTGTTTTATTTATTTATTTTTTCAAAATGGCAAGTGCACACTGCTACCAAGCACCTTACTTATTACTTTCAGTACTCGTGCACGTTTTTTTTTTTTTTAATTTACTCTTTGAAAACGGTCATCGGCCTTCTTCTCACGATAAGTCTCAAGCAGACTCCCCATGCATGAGCTCATATTGGATGCCACCTGAGAGTGATTTTTCTTTGAGAAAAAAACTTTCTGAGGTGGGTGCCTGTTAATGCACATGCATGCTGACGTCCCTACAGCCATCTTAAAATGATTTTTCTTTTATGGAAAAAATATTTCTAAGTGAATCACCCCCAAATGCATTGGACACACTGGCGGATATTGTGGAATGGTTTTACTTCGCAAGAAAAATAATTCTAAGATAGCCACCAATACATCATGATGCAGGTGTTTGCAGGCCATTTGAAATATTTATTTTTACAAGGGTAAATGAAAAGTAATAGCTTAAAAACGGCCTTTCAAAAGTGAGACCTGTTGTATTTGCCAAAGCTTGTTCAGCTAATCACTGCACTCGATTTCCTTTGCTTAAACGTTTGTGCTAAAGCAATTCTAAAGGAAAGCATCCAAACATACCATTTGTATTAGACTTCGATGCTGCACGATGTGATCTGCCCTGCATGTTTGATTCTGAAGAATAGTGTGATAACTGAAAGTGCTTCAGGTAAAATATAATTTTACTTCTTGGGGCAATTCCTTGTTCAAGGCTATTTCCAGGCCATTTTCGGTAACTCGACATTACCACAAGCTATTGCCCTCAAGCTGCTGCCTTGCCTCACATGATTCTGCATGGGGCAGTCTGAGCAATGCTAGACTATTCAGTGGGTCTCTAAATGAACTATTTTTTTCCCGTGTAGGACATTGTTTATCAAGACAGTGGTGTTCTATTCTGAGAGACTTAGTAGATGCCATTGGTATTGGTAAGACTGCCTTTCCTCCCATTGGTTGTCTGGTTTATTGGTGAGCTCAGCACCAGGGCTAGTAATTTTGAGATCACCACCTATAAAATTCATTGCATGAGTACCGCTCTTCGTCATCAGAATTCAGATGAAGGATGTGATAGGAAAAAGGAAGGGAACATGCAATTTGGGCAGTTCTAGACGGCACATTTATGTTTTTACGTCATTCATTACTCGATACTTTGTTCTGGAACTTGGCAGCTCATTGTATAGAGGACACTTTTTTTTTAGGTGTCAGCTACTAACAGCATTTGCTGCTTCTTGGCAAAACCATTTGTTTCCTATGTACATAGTACGTTTTGGGTCAGCCCTTTCTGATGATTGGATGCCTTCGCTGTCTGTCTTACTTCCCTGCTCCTGATTCAGTGGCTTTTCTCCTTGTTCACACAGCATTTCTGTGTCAGTGTTATGATTAGTTGACTTGTACGCTTTCTCTGCCAACTTTGGTTGAATTCAAGAAACTACGTTTTTTATTTTACTTAAAGCATTCCATGGGAGTATTTGGGTTGATGTACTTTCTTGCTCTTGCTGTCTCTCCCGTGTACTGCTTCACCCTCGCTCTCTGTGTTGCCTTCCTAGCTTCTCTTCCTCCCAGCTCATCCGTTGCCCCACCCAATCCTGCTACTAGGGGCCCCTTTCCCTGTTGATTGTTTTTTATTTTATTTTTTGTTTAGGCAGCAGCTTTGCTATCTTTGGACGTCCATCTTAAAAGGGATTTTTTAGCTTTATAAGATGGCTGTCTGCCAATGTGAAGGCATACTCACTAGCAGTGGGCGCCTGTGAATGGGTCTAAAGTATTCATGGCTGCTGCGGATATATGCACATCCACAGCACCACTGGGCTTGCTAAATAATACAAGTACATTCAAAGATGGCCGCCTTGGATGCGTGTGCATCCACAGCAGCCATCTTTAAATAGGTTGCTTAAAATAACTGAAATGCATTCAGTGATAGACGTGCATGCATCCGCTCCAGACACCTTTGAAAAGCTTTGTTGAAATGATACAAGAGCAGCCAAAGATGGCCACCGAAGATGTGTTTGTTACACAGTGGCTATGATAGGTCTTTTTTGTAGCCACATTTTCTTTATATAAAGTTAAAAAATAAGTCATGACATCCTGTTAAAGGGAATGTAAGGAGGAAACACATGGCAAAAAAAGCAGACCCATACTATCTGTCAGTGGATATACCCACATGTTGTCTTTGAGGTAGCTGCAGTGACGTTTATACACTAGAAAGGGACCAAATCAGGAAGCACATATTATTCCAGCCACAGGAAGACCTCCTGTTGGACTAGTGGACTAGAGGCCAGTGTGGCAACTTCTGGCATATGAAGGTTTGTTGTTGTGCACCAGTGCCTACAGATTGCCTTCCATCAGGGCACCTGTATTATATTATTGTTATTATTATTATTTGTTATTGGTATTATTTGTATTATTAGCATTAACTATAACGTGCAGGAACACTGTGAAAAATGAAACAACGAACGAATATAAAGATACTACACATATTATAGTGCACACCATGAACTACAGTGTAGTGGTTTCAGAGAACTGTACAAAGCGTAAAAAATCAGCGGCAGACGAGGCCCAAGGTAAAAAGAATTCCAAAGTTCTGCATAAAGCATTTTTCAATATTAGGATCAGACGAAGCACTTAGTGAATCAATTTCAGAGGGCTGTAAAACCTAAAAAATGAGAAGGATAATATTAGCATACAGAAAGTAGTCGCTCTTTGAGTGGGTAGCGGCGCGTCTGCAAACCATGCGGAAAGTCAGGCACGTGAAAGCACGATGATGGGACTAATTGCTTAATGAGGTTATCGGGGGTCCACGGAGTAAGGAAGAATAAATGCAGCGAGTGCAGTTTAATGAACTCTGTTTCATTATTTTTGACATTACAATGTGCGCCATTAATATACATTACCATATAATTTCTGTAAATTATCATCCAGCTATAACCTCCCACCCCACAAAGGGATTCCACATTTTTTTTCGGAAAGCTGGGCCGCCCCTGCGAGTTTGCTTTGGCTTCACCTCTTGGTCATCAGCCATAAGAAAAAAAACATACAGTGCAGCGTGTGGCGGCTGCCTCGGGATCCATTAGGTGTGTCCCGAGCTCCTTAATCAGGAGCTCCTAAGAGGACTAATCCCCCACACCGCCCCTCAAAGGTAGCAGAAGCCTCCGTAAGTAAGGCCTCTACTTGATTCATTTCTCTGTTGTACAATAAATACCTTTGGGAGCGCGGTTTCTCAGCCTCGACCTCCCCTGAAGAGGAAGAACAATCACCTGCTAACCGACAGCTCCGCTGGGGAAAGATGGTGGGTAGGGGTGGGGGAATTTTAGGGGGAGCGGCAGGGGGGGGGTTATGGTATCGTAGTAGCTATAGGAGAAACATCTGTCTGCATCAGTGCTTAATTTGTGCTTGGTGCACTTATTTTTGAGGGCCGGGGATTATTCTTCTGCCTCAACCATTTGTTGGGAGCAAAAGACACGTGGGAAAGATGGAGGAAGGGAAAAACGAAAAAGCGTCACAAAGGGAGAAAGCAGAAAGCTGCAAGAGTGAGCTGAAGCACGGGGTGGCTTTATACGGATTGAAGAGGCCCGAGATGGATTTAGGATTACGCTGCCTCAGTATTCCCTGCGCGCGCATTTAATTGCAGCAGCCGCGAGTTTAAAAGGAGGGCTTTGGGCACCGGCACGCTTTTATTTACAAATTAAGCACTGGTCTGCATGTTAGGTTATGTCCTAAATGTAATCAGAGGTCCATCTTAGTCAGAGATGGGAATGTGAATATATGTGTTTTCCTCCCAATCACCATGGTTTGCCTAGCTGAAGAAAATCAGGAGGGAGCAATATTTTTTAAAATTTTATTTAGTGCAAATGTGGCCGAATGGCATTAGAGCGGTTTACATAAGAACCAGGTTACATTACACAAGGTCAGTTTTTTTTCTTTTCTTTTAGGCACGGGGAGGTTAAGTGATTTGCCCAGAATCACAGGATGGTGAGGCAAGACCAGGACTCGAACCTCGTTCCATAGTCCCAAAGTCAGCAGCTCTGAGGGTTGCCAGTCGGGGGTTTTGTTTGGGGTGCCAGTGGGAAGCAGGATGAGCTTTTAAAAAGTAAGCACCATCTCTTCGTGGCACTTCACAAATGAGGCCTAGGAGAGGACTTCATCTCCAAGATTTGATAGCTTTGTGAATCCGACTTGGCTCAGGCTCCTCTTGGACCCCTTCCCTGTCTCCAGGGGCATGCGACACGGGTGCCCATTGTCACTGTTACTTTTCCTCCTGACGACAGAACCCTTGGCTGCGGCTCTGGGTCAATCAAAGCAGATAGTAGGCATCTTCACTCCAGGAGGCCCATTGACACTTTATCATCATGCAGATGATATTCTTCTCACGCTCTTATTACATCAATCATGGCCCTCCTGGACACCATTTCCACCTTTGTGGCACTCTCTGGATATAAAATCAACTGAGGAAAGAGGAAGGCCTTGCCGACCTCGCGAGTGACAACTAGAGCAGCCATTGACGGCCACCCATTTCAATAAAAGCCCTCACAACTCAAGTGTCTGGGGATCTGCATTAACTAGGGCCTAGATTGCACGTTGCCGGATAGCATAGTGCCGCTTCTGGAAAGGACGAAGCTTGACTATGACAAGTAGTCTGAAATCCATCTCTCGTTATTGGGTAGGAGACAGGCTGTAAAAATGGTGACACTTCCGAGGTTCACCTATGGGCTAGGAAGGCTTCCATTGTGAACAGCTCTTAAAATGCTACGGGTAGTGAACAAGGAAATTAATATTTTAATTTGGGGGAAGATGAGACTTTACATGGCCATAGACCAAATTATAGTCCAGCGGTGGCCTGGACTCTCCTCAGCTGGATACTACTGCTAGCCTGACATATTTCAGTGCTCACCCTACCTGCAACCTCATGTCCAAGGCCCCCCATTTTGGGTCGAGATTGAGAACATACAGAGAAACCTGTGGGGGCTACACACACTGTACAAATATGACACCTCCTCATCCGGGCCAGTGAATCCCATGATCCAGGCTATGGCCAAAACATGGGCACAAGCCAGTAGGCTCCTATCTGGGGACGCCCACCTTCATGACAAGGTGCCACTACAGGGCACCACCAGTTATTTGTATTGAAAGGAAAATGCTCCACTAGGGTCTGAGGCTGGGATCCTCTCCCTGCGTCATGTAATAGTCCAGGGGCACTGAATCTCTTTGAGATACTGAAAGAACAATTCCACTCACCTCCCCAGCAGCAGTGGAAATATACCCAAATATGCCATTATCTCATGAGACGACAAGGCCCCCAGCTCTGGCCACACCGTCCTCCCTGGTGCTCTTTTATCTCAATACATGGAGGCATTTCCAAGGAACTATGTTGAGCTTTTACAGCTTTTGATCCAGCACTTGTTCTAACAACCGCCGGCTGGGAGACTGCAGGCCAAGTGGCAGGCCTGGCTCCAGATGGAATAGGAGATGGAGGACTTGGATGAGCTACTGGACGACCTGAGGAGGGAGAGGCCAGAATAAAATTCTGCCGCTTCAAAACAACACACAACTGGCTCTGGACTCCGACGAAGCTCAAGGCGGCAGGGTTACTGCCTCATTCCAATAGCTGGTGCTGTGACCATACGCACTGCGACATGGTGCACCAACTGTACGATCGAATGATCTATGTTCCCTGACACTGGATCTCCCCACACCCACCCACTCACGAGGAATGGCTCATAAAAATGTATAAAACGGCTTCTTACAAGTGACTCATCTATCATCCCCAAGATGAGGCTGACACATTCCTATACGTTTGCCCTTCCTACAATACGATTGATGATGGTCGTCGGGCACACGAGAGGCCGTCTTGGCCTCCAACTCTGCTTCAGGGGCCAGAATCGGACTGCCCCCCCCCCCCCCCCCCTCACCCTCCCCCCTCTTTCCATTGACATATCCGGGGCCCACGACGTGACCCTCCCCACCCTCCCACTGCTGCCGCCACGCCTGTTCACCCCTGTCTGTATGGACAAACCTTCTCACTGCTCTTCTAGCGTACCTACTCAACTGCTGCAATGTACCTAAGTAGAGGGCTAAACAAACATTGCCTTACTTCTGTACTCACTTGCGCTTTCAGGTAATCACTGTACTGTGACAGGTGTGTTTCTGTTTCACCTCGATAAATGACAAAATACATTTAAAAAAAAAGAAGAGAAAGTAAACTGTATCATTGATATGACTATGGTAAAGAACATAATTTACAACTTAAGTAAAAACAAAACACAGTCAGATTGTAGTGGCGTTGGCAGCAGAGGCCACCATAACCACTAGCTGATGGCCTCAGGATTTTGTGGGCCAGAGCTGGAGGCGCTTCATTTCACCCACCAGCTCTAAGGGTAGTAATTCTCCTATTGGTATGTATCTCTGGTCAGTTTCCAGCTGTGAGAGTTATTGCTGTTTAGTGCCCCCCGCACCATACCAGTGAATACTCTTAAATCCTATTAGGCATTTTCAAACAGCTCCCAGATTTTAATTTTTCTGGTGCTCTTTAAAAAGGAATCTTGCCTGTCACGCAAATGTCGGTATCCCCTTACTCGGCACCAGGTGTGGCCTTAGTGGCACTGCTCTAAAGTCAGAGGCACTTTCATTTACGCGCCAGCCCTATTGGCATTGCCAATGCTTGTTCTATTCATACTGGTAGTCTGCAACATGATGTAGTGTGACAAAAGTCCATGTGGGCTTGAGAGGCCTTTCTGTCTTCTGTCTCACTCTGCGGCGATGTATGACATTACAAGGAATGCCTTTAATACGCATGCCTTTAGCATGTATCCTTTACCATGCAATGCCTTTTCCACGCATGCCTTTAGCATGTATCCTTTACCATGCAATGCCTTTTCCACGCATGCCTTTAGCACGTATCCTTTACCATGCAATGCCTTTTCCACGCATGCCTTTAGCACGTATCCTTTACCATGCAATGCCTTTACCATGCATTTTTTTTTTTTACCACGCAAGACTTTACCACACATGTAAAGGATGTTTCCTCTCCGCAGAACTCACAATATTTGGAACACTATGCTGATACTTAGTTGTGATTGTTCATTTTTGTTTGCAAAAACTTGTTTTCTGCATGACTCACTTGCCACATTTTAGTGTTAGGCAGAAAACTTGTGAAAAGAAATAACAGAGGCTGTGACTTTGCAGGCCAGAGCTGCCGACTTTGGAAGGGTGGAACCAGATTCGAGTCTGTCGTCCGCTCAACATTCTGTGATTCTAAGCCAATCACTTAATCTCGCTGTGCCTAAAAAAAAAAAAAAATTATAATAATTACAAAAAAAGTGACCTTGTTTAATGTAACTGGTGCTCGTGTTAAGCGCACCAAACCCTCCTGGAACAAAACTGCAGAAAACAGGCGACGAGGGCGCTTGGAGACGAGGATGGATCATAGATTGTGACCAGCGCCTCTCCTCACCCCACCCGGGGTGGACATGAGATGCCCGACCGATTGCATCCAGGGAGCTGCTGTCACTGCGAGCTGCTATTTTTAGGGTAAAGTGAACGCTTTTCTGACAGAGAAACTAGTTTTGCCTCCGAGGAAAACATGACTGATAAAAGAAGCTATCCGCGATCTGACGAGATCGCACACGCGGGCGCGCAAAGGCTCTATTCAGATGCCCGCCTGAGTGGAGCCCCTCGCCGGCCCGACCACACGCTCTGTGCCTTAGACACGGAGTCGAGCTCCCGGGATCCGTGTTTTCTCCTTCGCATCGTTCACAAAAGAGGGAATTCGTTTTCCTATATTCTCATTACTATGCCGACCAAAAAAACTGCTTATGAACGTCCACTCTGTTGTGCAGTTGCGGGCTTAGTTTGCTTGAAATCTTTTTATTGGTATGTTTTTCCCAATGAGAGGAACAGGAAATGCAGGTTGCAGCAGCAGTGATCACTTAGGATACCAATATTTGCTTTTCAATCGGATGTTACCATCACATTGTGGGCACGGCAGAATGGACCCTGCGAAGAACAACTGTTGTATCTGCAAAACCATCAAATAAGTAACATACAAACAAAACACATGTAGAATGGGAAATACAAGGGAAGATAATGTGTCAAAGGTCGAGAGAAGGCACTTAAGTGATGATACTGGTCCGGAGAGGAGTAGGGCCCTAGAAAAACCAAGAAGAAAAGCCAGGAGGTTTGGGTGTGAAGGGAAGGGACGTAGCTGAGGCACCAAGTGACACCCCCTGTAAGTGTAGGCTCTATAGTGAGGGGTTGCATTAAACAATTGAAGGGCCTTGAGTCTGGTTGGGGGGAAACAGGAGTGTTCTAACTGTGTAAACTGGTTGATCACATTGGCCAAATGTGGGTGACTTTAGTATCTGTCTGTGCTGTCTTATGAGACAAACTCCACTGCCAGCACATGCCAGAGGCGTGTGAACCATTGAGCAGTCGCAGATGTGGTGGTTTTCTTTCAGTGCAGGCCAATACGGTGTTCAGCGGCACCTAACATATGGCTTATTAAGCACCAATCTGTGAGTGTCATTGCCTCAAGGTCAATGGGCAGATGTCTTGGATAACTATAGCGTAAGAATTTGGAAGAGGAAAACCTACAACCTCTTTAATTTGGCTAAGAGCTTCCTTCTAGAATGTTACACTAAGTGAGCATGACCACCATCGAGGTAAAAAAAAAAATCCCCAGGCGCTGCAGTGCACTGCCAGCACTGAGGTGAGGTGGTAGGATATATAGAGCGAAGACATGTCACCGTAAGGTACCATCTTGTCATCACCTTATATGCTGTCTCATGCTGGGATGTGTTTCTATTAATCTCACACTATAGTTGTTCTTTTACACACATTGGGTGAACGTTGAGTCTTAATGGAATGCCACGCTAGCCTCACTTCATCTCATCAACACACATGGTGAGTGGTACGCCTAAAACATTAACCTAGAACTCTACTTTTAAGAGTCTATATTGTAACCCTTCCTACTCAGGAGTTCCCTGACATCCCTAAGATTTGAATGAGGTGGGCTTACTCACGTAATATGACATGCTTCATCATCGGCCACCTCGTCCCACCCTGATAAGGTAATACTACCAGGGTGGACTCGACCTCAAGCGGGGCTACCTTGTGGGAGCTCTTAGATATTATCCAACTGGACATGGAACTCGGGTCCAGATACAATTTCTAAATATATCAGGATAAACCACAAAAAGTGTCCTTTTTATTAATGTGGTATCCTTGATATGAATAAAATACCACCATCAAAGTATTAAGAAGCGGTTCTACTGGGTATTATACCCAAATTATATCCCTCTATATTGCCTGGCGTCATGTTTCTGCCCATGTGTTGTTAGCCTGGAAAGGTCTTGGGCATTCCTCAGGGATTAAATCTAGGACATTAACCCAAAAGATTATTTCAGGAAGGTGAAATAAATTAATACAAGTTTTAGACCTACTTTACATATTTTGCTACTTTATAGTAGAGTACCCCTGTCAGATATAAAATAAAAATGGAAAATAGGAAGGGTGAAGAGCTTAGTTACAGACATGTCAGTGGCCCAGTAATCAGACAAAATTACTTAAATACTCCCGTTTGGAAGGCACATTACTTTGTTTGTCAGGTAGGTGATGGAACACATGATAAAACGACACACTAATATGCAAGCCACAAGTGACAAAAGACACATGAGTAAAACAAGCGTACAAATCATCTGGCGTATGTTGATTAAAGGTAAATTACCTAGGTTTAATCTCCTACTTGCCTCATGGTCTGTTCTGAGGGGGGTGTCTCCTATAGTCACACTCTGAACACAAGTTCAAAGTATTTTTATTAACTTATACTTTGACCTTGTGTTCAGTGTGTGACTACAGGAGACACCCCCTCGTATCTGTACGTTTGTTTTACTCACGTGTTTTTTGTCACTTGTGCCTTGCATCTTAGTGTCATTTTATCAGTGTGGGCTACTCAGTAGTAATCGGGTAGTTTGGGGCAGGCCAGTCCTCCTGGTCTTCTAGGGAGCATCAATACTGTTTTCGAGAATCTGGGGTGTTTCCCTCCCCAGATAAAGATTATATGTCCCATTGGAGGCAAACAATATTATCTTGAGGGATGGTGTTAGGCAGAGTTTGGAAAAGGTAGAGGATTTTCGGAAGGATGGACATTTTAACAGCATTAAGGCGACCCAACCATGACACCTGGAATGGCTTCCAGCAGCGGGGCTCCTCCAGAACAGATCTTTGATATTCCTGCCAGTTAGCCTCTGTCCACGATGTTAAGGAGGAGGTTAAGTTTAACCCTAAGTAAAGATAGATTGTTGTGCCCACTGGAAGGGGGTTAGCGACTGCAAAGCAGAAAGGTCTAATTTGGGTATTATAAAGTTAAGGGCCCGAGATTTTGCCATGTTGATTTTGAAACCTGAGGCTCTTTCAAAGGCTGTCCGTATCTGCACCACTGCCATGAGGGAAGTTGCAGGCTGGGCGGGTATGAGCAGGAGATCATCTGCAAACAAGGCTATCTTTTGAGGACAGCACCCAAAGGGAATACTCACTATACCTTACATTTGGCAAATGGTGTTTGCCAACGGCTCAACCACTAGGGAGAAGAGCAAGGGCGAAAGTGGGCAGCCCTGCCTGGTGCCTCTCTCCAGATAAATGGGCTGTGAAGTGCAACCATTAACGCAAATCATAACAGTACGCTCTGCTATGCGTATCTTGGATATCATGCCCAGATCAAGACCGATTTTGCCAAGGACATCTCTTAAGAAGGACCAAATGCCTTCACTGTGTCGAGTGAGAGGAGGCAAGAGGGTATGTTGTGGCAGTTAGATTTTATCACCCGGCGTGCAAGACAACAGATGTTATCTGCTGCCTGTCGGTGGCGTATGAAGCCAACCTGATCCGGTTCAATGAGATCAGGGAGGTTTGGCTCCAATCGGTTAGCCAGGAGTTTAGTGAATATCTTGGCATCCGTGTTTAAAAGTGATTTTGGGTAATAGGAAGCACAGAGAGAGGGATCATTATCAGTTTAGGGATAAAAGGTATTGCCCCCTCTGCCACGGTAACGGTGAGGCCGTTGTAAGCTGTGAATGCGTTAAAGAGTGTCAGCATATGGTCCTGAAGTTGGAGGAAGAATTTTGGATAAAGGGCTACAGGGATAGCATCCGGGCCAGGTGTTTTGTTCAAGGGTAGATCTTTCAGGGCATGATGGTGCTCAGTTAGAGTGATGGGGGTTATTAAGGGTTCTGATTGTTGGGGATCCAGAGGTTCCCACAAGCAGTCACCCTGATAGATGTCTATAACATCCTGGGAGGCATCTTCTCCTTTATAAAGAGTGTGATAGTGTTTTTGGAAACCTTGTTGTTTTGCCCGTCATTAGTGGCCCAAGTCCTGTCTCCTGCCTTGATCTTGGATATATGAGTGCATGCGTATTGTTGCTGAAGCTTAAGAGCAAGTAGAGACCCCACCTTGTCCACTCTCAGAATATTTCTGCTTCAGGGCAAGCAAGGACCACTCAAGCCTGTTGGTGCGATGTGGCCATAGCTGGCCCCTCAGCAAAGCTAGGTGTCTTTTGTTGTGCCTCGGTGGGGCAGAGTGACTGAGGTGTTTCAGGGTATTAATGTTAGTTGCTAGGCCAATCTCGACCAGTTTGGCCTCCCGTGTAATAGCTATAGAAGATATGGTTCCTCGTATAGTAGCTTTGAAGCCATCCAGGAGGGTATGCCCTGTGGTTTCTGGTTGGGTGTTGGAGTCAAACTAGTTTACTATCTCTTTCCCAAGGTCTCTGAGCAATTGTGGGGGATGGCGCCAACGCATACAAGCTTGATTTGTGCTCCCAGCCGTAAACCATGTTATTTGTAAATGAGAATGATCCAATACGGATATATCCGAGATGATGGTGGTGTCAAGCTCCCTTATTAAGGAGTGGGTGAGAAAGAAGTAATCTATATGAGGGTATTAGGTGTGGACATAAGAATAGACAGAGTAATCTCGGGCGTCTGGATGTCTAAGATGCCAAGCATCTACTAAGCCCAACTCAGTAATGTTGCATTTTAGAGCAGCAGACATTGTCCCAATACCTTAAAAAGAAGCAGCGCTGTGATTGAGTTCAGGATCCCATACCAGATCAAAATCTCCCCCTACCACCCTGTCGCACCCTTTGTGTGCTACTTGGTCCTGTAATAGGTTCCTAAGGTGTATGTCTTGCTCTTGGGTGAGGGCATAAATGTTCAAGAGGGTAAAAGGTCGAGTTCCCAGTTGGACTGTAATTTTCAAGAAGCGGCCAGTGTCATCAAGCACTGTCCTTATCACTTTGGAGCAGAAGGTGGCCTTGGACATGATCATGACCCCACCCATCTTGGTTGTGGTAAATGCCTAGTGATGAATTGGGTATCTGGGATGGGACAAGCGACCAGAATCCTGTCGCAGGAGATGGATCCCTGCAAAAAGATGACTTTGGGGTCCTGCAGGAGGAGGTAGCGTCACACCTGCCGTCGCTTGTATGGTGCATTCGGTCCCTGCACATTGAGTGAAAGCAGTTTTAGCATGAGCCATAGTAGGAGAAAATGGGTGGGGTCACTGTGAGGTTGCCATAGAGGCATGCAGAGGTTCTCAGTATTGAGAATCCCATGAGATATGGTAAGATGATAGCTGTTGTCTGATTAGTAGGCAGGGACCAGTGCAATGGCGAGGACACATATAGGGGAGAGGGGCAAAGGAAGAAGTTAGCCCACTCACTAAATGTCAAGGAATAGGATGGTGACAACTGCGCAGATAGGAGAAGGTAAGTAATGGGCAGTCTCCCCGGGGTATCAATTCACTTAAGAAAGAAAAAGAACAAACAAACAGTAGAAGGCCAACAGGGACTAGCTACTCTATTCAAGTCCTGGTGTGGCCAGCACGCCATCATGCCATCCATAGTGGAGAAGTCATTTTCCTAAGGGTTGAGTCAAGGGGGAAGACATGGCAGTGTTTGAAGGTCCCAGGCTCTCAAACCCCTACAGCTACCAAAAGCCAAGATGTAGATAAGTCAAACATATGTTCATAAACAGGCCAGGGGTCCAAGAAAAATCGGTATCCTTTGTGCCATCAGATAACAGGACAACCAGGGACAACAGTATGAGCCATGAGGAAGACCTCAACCACCCTATCCCTAGCCGGTGGAGTGATTACTATTAGATTCATATTTTCCTCGAGGTGCCAGGGTATCACAATCAAGAAGGATGAAACGTCAGCTGTTCTGTTCTGATTGTAGTGGATAAGGGACTCCACCTTATACATATCCGGAGGTCAAAGGAGCAGAAGAAGGCCTCTTTCTGGATTGTGGAGGTGCTGTATAATTTCTTCCTTGATTTCACGGAATACTAGTTCCTTATTATTCTTGTTGGAGCGCTGGGGCTTCACCGTGGTCCATGCAGGTCGTAGGGCATCTTGAGTGGGAGAACGCGGCGGGGAGGGGCTGCTATCCCATGAATCTGGCTTCAAACTTAAAGAGCTGTTTATCCTCTTTCAGTGATCGGAAGACCCGGCGCTTGCCTTCTCACAAAACGATGATGGCAATAGGGAGGCCCTACTGATACCAAATGTTAATCTCCTGTTGTTTGTCTGTGAAATTTCTAAAGTTCCTATGGTGCAGTAGTGTAACAGGTGCAAGGTCCTAAAGCAATTGGTGTGATTGCAGTAGACCTAATCCGCCTTCTTTCGGGATGCTTGCAGGATTGCCTCTTTTTCGGTGAAGAAGTGTACTCGCGTTAAGATGTCTGGAGTGGAGTCAGGGCACCCCGGAACAGATGCCACTCAGCAAGCCCTACCTAATGCTGGTGGGGGGAGGCATCTGTATCCCCATGGATCGCATGTAGAAGCTCATCTGTGAAGGTCATTATATCGGTGCCTTCCATTCCTCTGGGGATCCCCCTGATGTAGCTCCTGTTTACAAGGTCCTCCTAAATCATTTGCAAATCAATCTGTTGTTCTTCTAGGGCTCTGACCCTGTGCCATAAAGCCTCTTGGTCCTCTCTGCAGGAATCAACAGTGTGCTCCAGATTGTTCACTCACTCACCTAGTTCATCAATATCATGTTTAAGATCATGGATGCAGGATTTGAACTCAGACTTACGAGATCCAATTACAGATCTTGGTTCCTGGAGAAAGTTGTGTGTAAAAGCTCGGGTGATGGTCACAGAAGTGACAGCCCCAGAGGTGGTCCTAGAGGAGGCTCAAAAGAATCCATGGGTGCTGGAAGTGTTTTGTGCCACAAAGAGGTAACTGAATTGTCCTTAGATGGGCCACTAGGTGTGTCCTTAGCAGATTTGCCATGTGGCATGACTGGGGGCAGACAGAAGTCTAGGAAAGTGCTGGAGCACAACAGAGGGGATTGTCTCAGATGGGCAGCCTAGAGTTGTCTCCGGATCAGTGGGAAGTTAGCTTGCAGGAGCTTTTAGTGGTTCACGGGTTAGGTAGCAAGGACAGTTCCCACTATGTGGAGCACAGTCTAGGACCCCAAGTTACGGTGTTCATGGCATGCAATCGCCATGTGAAGCAGGATGAGGAGAGGTTGGCAAGGTCCACCACTGATTTATTGTTAGGCTCTGACCACTGGGTCTTGTCAGAAGCCCCCCCCTTGTGTTCTCCTGTGCAAAACAAAAAGGAAAGAAAAGGGACAGATGCCTGGTGTTAGCCACCACACTGTGAGTCAAACTGTGCGAATTGAGCCTTGGGGGAGGCTGCTTATGGGGCGTATCAGTTTGTGACAGGAGAAGGAGCCTGTAGTCTGTTTGAGAAGTCCTTTATTGACCTAGAGGTGGTGCAGGCCATGCAGTTAGGTTTTGTTGCCAATCTGTGCCTTGATCTACTTTCTGCCACCTGACCTTGCAAGGTATGCAGGTTGAGGAGCCCATAAACAAATCAAATGAGGGGGAGTTAAAGAAGCTGTCAGGTATGAAGGGTACTGTTCCTATTCAGAAGCAGAAGATACAAGAGAGGAGGATGGATAATAGGAATCCTAAAGTTTTTTTTGTTGCCTTCACACATCTCAAGGGATGTCATGCTTCATCATAGGGCTTGCTCCTTGTCTGGCTACACTGCAATGCCCTGCGGGTCCACCGAAGGGTCACTTTAGCAGAGATATTTTGGTTTGTTTGCCATATGATGAGCAATGTCTATCTGAGGGCGACATGGATATGTGAGGTGAAGTACTTATGTGATGAAAAATAAATAAAGGAAGGTCCAAGACATGCTTAGTGACATCACTGATAACATCTTAAATGGCATCACTGATGACATCATTCAGTTAGTGTATGTGTTTTGGGAAAGTTTGCTCTTCAGACTATTGTATCTATGTGTTACAATCTCCATGTGATTTGATGTATGTAGGTAGTACCGCTTTCTTCTTAGGAAACGCATTTTGGAGCACCAAAGGGCATTTGGGAATGTAGACACTACCTACCACATAGCAAAATATTTTTCCCTTATGCATCAGCAGGATGTAGTGAAATTTACATTCTTTGGAATTGACAGAATATCCTGCAATGTACGGGGATAATAGAATCAGACAGTTCCGGCAACTGGAGTCCAGGCATATTCTTGACTTACAGATAAAACATCCCTTAGGTCTTAATAATGGTGAGGAATTGTAAGTCCATGTGAGTTGAGGTCTTGTCTGTAGAGATGGGTTCGTCTTATGTTCCTGCTTAGGAAGAACTTGGTATGGTTGCTCCCCCAATGATATGATCTTTCTGTTGTTTACTTAATTTAAAATATCTGTTAATTTGGCTCATTTTCTTTATGTTCCTCCAGGTTTGATACCCCGCAGCAGTACATTTACCCACTTGGGCCAGATTGTGCTAGCATTTTTTTTTTTTTGGTGGATCTAATAACCTGTGATGTAGTGTTGGTTCTTCCAGATATGAGATGAGTTTCACCCCCCCGGAACATCCACTGGGGTTGTATTTTTGTAATTATATTACATATATTATGTTATTGCATGTTCTATGTTTTTATGTGATTGATCATGCCCATATTTAATTTGATTATGATGAATTTAATTTTTCATATATATTCATTATCATAAGATGTTTGTTAGTATTTGTGAGATATTGACCTGTATCGGGTCCATGTGATGATAATTAACTTTTCTCTGTTGATTACTGCAATTGTATTTATTTCTAATGGTAGTGGGTCTTGTCAACTTAACAAAGGTTCATGGGAGCCGGAACGCATCAGAGTCGATAAAGCTGAAATACAGAAATTTACCCAAATTTCACCCCGGAGTGCATCTTTGGGTTTCCAAAGTTTTGCTTCAAATATATATGTGTGTGTGTGTGTAGACCCCACCCCCAGGTGCCCCCCCAGGCCACTTTTGGCCCTAGGGATCCCAGAGTGCAGCAACATATTTTGGGGGAGTGGGGCACATGGTGTCTCCCCAGGCCGATTTCAGCCCCAGGGACCCCATTCCCTGGTGCTCGGCACTACATTTGATGGGGAGAAGGGCAAATAGCCCCCCTCCATGGGCCAATTTCGACCCTGGGTACCCAATCCCCAGAGCCGGGTACATTTTGTGGGGGAGAGGGGCACATGTCCCCCTCCCTAGGCAGATATTGGCCCCAGAGAAACCATCCGTCTGGGCACGGTTCATTTCTTATGGAAGGGGGGTAAATGGCCTCCTCTCCATGGGCCATTTTGGCCCCATGGATCTTATCCCCGGGGCCCACCTCTATATTTATGGGGGAGAGGGGCACTTGGCCCCCCCTCCCAGGGCTGATTTCAACCCTGGGGTCCCCCTTCCCCAGTCAACAAAGGATGGGTGCCATGGTACCCACCCAGGGCACTCATTGCAACCTCGATGGGGCCACAGGGGTAGCACTAAGGCCCTCTTATCCCCAGCTGGCTCCCCACATCCAGAGGGAGATGGCATTGCTTCCACTTGCAGGAAGCAGGTTAAAATGCTGCTCCCTGCGGGCGGGTGAAATGTCCTTGAAACAGATCTGAAGTCCACTTCCAGTTAGCGGGAGCATTTTTAAAGCTTCCGCCAGCTGGGAGTGGACTTCGTGTTTGATCTCGCTTGGCAGGAGCTTTGAAATTTCTCCCACCAAGCGAGAGCAAACACAGGTTTCACTGCCGGTGTCAGCGAAGGCAGAAAACATCTATGTCCTGGGGGTGGGCACCCTGTGACATAGCAGGAGCAGGCCCTATGGGATGTGGTGTCTAGGGCCATTCATGGCTCTGGGAGGAGCGCTGCACCACTCCCCTCCCTTTTCAAATTGTGTTGGGGCCAGTCGATGGAGTCCCTAAGGCTGAAATCTGCCTGGGGGCTACCTACCCCCCCATTTATTAGCTATGGCTGGGCCGTGGGGGATGTGGACCCTGGGGACGAAATCGGCCTGGGTTTAGGGGCCACGTGCCCCCTTGCAATACCAATTTATTTTAATTGAATGGGGTCCCGGGCCAAAATCAGTCTGGGGAAGAGGGTCACACGCACCTCCCTGCCCCCAAAACAATATATAAATCCACCAGGCGTAAGGGATCAGGGTGTTCCAACCCTGCCCCCTTGTGTTTTTTTTCTTTTTTGCATTTTTCTTGGGACTTGGACTGAGTCCCGAGTACCAAGAAGGCTGACACTACTTCCTGGTTGGAGTGGTGGCAGCCTATCAGCTCTCAGCATAAGATCTGTTGTATCTATGGACAGTCTGTGTACTCAGACGTAAATCTTTTTTTCTAGTTGCTTAAAAACTACTGAATGAATTTACACCGGATTACAAGAAGAGATTTTCTGGACCAAGATCTAGCTTTCTGCCAAATTTGGTGTAATTCCGTTCAGCGATTCGGGCTGTAGTCGTGTCTAAATTCTCTTAGGGAAAGTGCATGGGGAACACGTGCTTGGGACCCCCCCTTTTTTCTCAGCCTCAGCTTTCCGAAATTCTCCAGCTAAATTGACAGGCACACTAGTTTTGAAAAGTTTGTGAAGATTCATCAAACAGCGCCAAAGTTATAAGCAAAACAAAAAATGCTTTTTCTAGGCTAAGTCCTAATTATAGCTACCTACTGGTGACCACCATTAGATGATATATACATAGCATTCCTTAGAAAAGACTTTAATATAAAGAACAAACATTGGCAAAGCCACAAGTTCTCGCCTTTATAATGCCAGTGCCAATGCTTGTTTGTTAATACATGTTTTAAAAAAGCTAAAAAGAAATCAGTTACTGGGGAAATGTAAACAAACACTTACCTTGAGATATTTCAAAACTGTACATTGAGTTCAGTGTCTTTAGTCTCTATACAGGGCCTGCTTTATTTTTCAAATCTTTTCACTTAGGAAACTCTGAGCATAGTATAAAAAGAAAAAGGAAGCTTTAGAATTTAGAGGAAAATAATTGCAAATGCCTAATTTATTTTCCAGAGGACCTGGAAATGAAACAAGCCACTGCTGCTCTGCTGTAGCTCGGAGAGGAGATTTAAGAGCATCTCGAATAAGAGACAACTCCTTTTCAGTTATGCTAAATACACCTTCTGCCTCAAACACCAGCTGAGTGAGTGTGATAGCCAGCTCCTCCCCAGATCAATGACTTTATTTGTGTGCCAAGCCCTGTGAATCCATGTAGTATGTGGAATGCAGGAGATAAAACAAAACAACCCTTAAAGTCTTCTCTTTAGTTATACCCACTCACAAGAAAACCTGTTACTATGTTTATACAGACAAGCATGGAGGGGTGTGAGGCACACTGATCGTACGAAGTTGTGTTTGGGGGAAGGAGGCACGCGGCACACGGGGTAAAAGCCAGAAAATACACACACTTGTACGGAGTGCAGAATGGAACAGAAAATAGCAAGTAGTTCTCTTAATGTAAGTAGTTGAAGGATACAAGTTATCCAGTCCAAACAGTGGTATGGATGCTATGCTACAGGGAGGGACAAACACATGCGGAGGAAAGAAAAACATTGAACTATGTACTTTTTAAGCCTTTCATAGAAATAACAGGATATCTATAGGGAAGGTTTCCATTACCATCCATCCAGTCCTCTTTTTGTTTCTATATCAAACTAATAGTCCTTCTGTTGTTTCATTACTAGACCATAGAAACCAATAAGGGTATATATTGACGCTTTCTTTGCCATTCAGCATTTGTTCGCCATATGAACCAAAATAGGACTTTATTGAAGGCAATTGTGCTTTCAATTGACTGTTGTTTATTCTTAAATTTATTTGGCTTTAACATGCTTAAAGTGTACCTGTATACATTCGCATATTAAACCAAGACCTGCTGACTTTGACAGAGGCTAATCTTGGTTAGGTTTTGCCGGCATTTAGAGTCTAGCCCTCTGCCCTCTGAGGCTGCCATTCACTCTCCCAGTGTATGTGCTCTGACCACTAAACATGGCCAAAAAGGTCTAAACTCAATTGGATTATTTACCCTTTAAATAAGACCACAGCCACGTGGTGTAGGGGGATGTACCAGTGATATAAATGTAGTGTACACAGCCCATATGAATGACTGTAAAAGACTGCCTTCAGGCCTAAAATTGTAGCCTGGGTGGTTACAGCCTGAAACACTATAGCAGCATGTGAAAAGAAATTGTTTTGACATGTAGGAAAACCTACTTTTAAATTTTAGCTAAGTAATCTGTATGTGGGCTTTTTATTCCACAAGGCTTGGTGCTCAATATCTAAAAGTATGGCATGCTAAATTTTACGAAAGGTATTTCCTTGCAGTAACTAGCATTTAAGTACTGTTTCCACTGTATATATGCTGTAGCTTTTCCTAAGGGATTAACCGTTTGCAATCAAGTCACTTTTTTTATAAATCAGAAAACAATACATTTTATTCAAAGTTCTTTTTTTTGGAGTATTTATGGAAAATCAGGTTTAGTGATGACACTATATATTTGCAAAATATAAAATAAAAATGACTTAAGAAGATAATTGTTTGCTGCTCCGAGGCCAGGCAGTAGTAAACCAATTCTGACGGTTTCATCTTCCTTCAGTGGTACTAATCAGCACCCCGATGAGATGTGAAAAGTCTTCCTGCCAGAGAGGGGGCACCGTTACAGGAAGGCTCGGAGGAGAAAGTATTGTCGACTTAATTGCAAATGAGGGATTTGGAAGTGGACACCAACAGATGGTATTGCAAGTGGCCTAGCTGAAGCCTGTTTTCACCATGTTTTGCCAAACAAAGGCTTAGTTTAAGAGAGGTCTTTAACTTCTGGTAATTTCCAGACTTGTCTCTGGTCCTAAATTGTGGGGGGGGGAGCATTTTGCAGAACCAGGCAGGGTTGATTGGTGAGGGCGGAGTCCTCATTTAAATAAGGCAGCCCATTGATGTTGTTTGGGATCTCTTGAACCTGGAGCAAGGGTTTTGTCATTTTGCACAAAGACTTGTGGGATTCGTTACTGTAAAATACATGGGGAGCGCTGCAAACTTTTATGGATGGGCTTTGGGAATATTGCAGAGACAACCTCCGGGGTTATCAGTCATCACTCACTAATGTATGGGATTGAAGTGGCTTACCCCCATCTGTTCAGAAGAACATAACTGGACTTCTGAAAAGACATCAAGTACAACTGAGATCATCTGCCTTGCTGTCTGCTGAGTTCCTGGATTAGGATTGAGGCCTGGACCTACTGTTCCCTGTTTCAAAGGTTCTGAAGTTTTCTCAAGGGTTAGGAAAGAAGGCCTTTTGTAGACCTAGGGATTGAAAAAGCAGAGGGAGGGCTCCCTGTGACAAAGAACGAGGTACCCAGTTGGTAGTGGGCAGCAGTGGGTCTTCCTGGATCCCCCTGTCTGGAGAAGGTGTTCAGGCCAGCCTTTCATTGCTAGACTGTTGCTGGGGCTGTAGTAGCCTTCTCCAGGCATATAGGAGCCTTTACAACACCTTCAGAAAGTTGGGAGTTTAGCCTCATGGAGAATGGAATAAAGTTCAACCAAAATGTAATGGTTTGCCCTGCTTGGGGCTTTGCCATTAGTAGTTGTAGGCTACTTCACTTCTGCCGAGAATAAGTATTTGTCCTTTTGAAGCCCTCATTGTCTACAGATTCCTGTCTTGCCCTACTGAACCAAAACAGTTTCATAGTCTAATGTTGAAAATCCTAACGGGTGAACCCCTAAGGGGTATCCAATTCCAGTCATTGGCTACAGATTCCGGTCTTGCCCAACTGAACCAAAACAGTTTTAAAATGTGATGGCAAAAATCCTAACCGGAATAAACCTCCAAGGTTTATCCAGTTCCTGGCCATTGTGATTTACCTGAAATTGAATCTAGATCCTGGTCAACTGAAAATTTTATTTGCCCGACCAGTAAATAGAATGTTAGCAGTCACCTTGCACTGCCTCGTGGCAGCAGGACGCGTTGCATGCCTCTTTAAACCAGCACTGCCCAGCAGTCAGAGATGTGTGGACTTCTCCTGATTGTGGTGAAAACAAATTAGTGAGGATAGGATGAAGTATAGTTACCTTACTCCTTGTACCACGTAGCCCCTGGGTCATGCAAACTTTTTCTTTTAGAAGCGTCGAAGGGCCTTTGTGTGCTGGCTTCAAATGCTATACTGAAAATCTTTGGATGCATCAGGTTCTGGTGCATTCCCTCTCTTTATAACAAACCTCCCCTCTAAAGAGTCAGTGGCATAATGTCCTAAGTTATATGAAAATCTGAACAGTTTTGCGACAACATGAGCTTGGGTCTAGGTGCCATCAGGTTCTGGCTCACAAGGCACTGAAAGACTGAACATGGAATTGATGTAATAAACCTCACTAATCAAGTACTATAAGCACATTGTTGTCTGAGTTTGGATGGTAGGAAATCATGCAAAACTGTGAAGATTGCATATTCCCCTGATAATAATTAATTTGGCACATTTTTATTGAAAGATGTCAGCTATTCTCTGTCACGGGTGATAATTACTACAGATGGTCTTTTATCAGAAGTGACGGATGCCAGAAGAGTTCTCCAAGGCAGCCAGAATTCCTTATTAGACAAATGTGAGATAATAAAGTTGCCCCTCCTGTACATTCACAACGTAGCTCACCTTCAGAGAGAAGATAAACATAATGGTACAAAAATTCACCCATAATAACACATCAGCCATATCTCACAAATATCCACTGTTACAAAATTTGAGAGACAATCACTGTATTTCTAGTTAGCAAGACTGTTTTGCACCTAAAGATGTACAGGTATTTTTTCGCTTTACACAGGTTTCCACATAGTGTTCGAACATTTTTCCTGCTATGACATTCTTCATCAAGTCCCTATAATTAAATTGATTTTCAAATGGCACAGACTCTGCAGGCAATCCCCATAACCACCCAAACCCACGCCGATATGGCCTGTCTCTGTATGAGAATAGGTGTGAGAGGGTGTCTCTGGGTGTGAGAGTGTCTGTCTGGGTGTGAGAGTATGGGTGTGAGAGTAGGTATAAGAAGGAATCTCTGGGTGTGTGAATGGGTGTGAGAGGGTCTCTGTGAGTGGGTTTGTGACAGTCTGGGTGGGTCTGTGAGTGGGTGTGTGAATGTCTGAGTGGGTCTGTGAGTGGATGCATGAGTGTCTGAGTCTGTGAGTGAGTGCGCCAGTGTCTGAGTGGGTACATCAGTATCTGAGTGGGTCTGTTACTGGGTGTTTGAGTGTCTGAGTTCGTCTGTGATCCACAATTTTGCACAAAATATCTACCCAGGGAAAGTTCTTTCTGACTCCTTGGGTAAATGTCCAGTGTGTATTATACACTACAGGTGAGTAGTGGACAATGAGGAAATGCCTCCAGTGACCTTCCTTCTCCCAGGGCCCAGCCTTAACATTTTTTGGGGGGGAGCTGGGACGCCAGCTCCCCTCCCTGGGCTGATCTTGGCCATGGGAACCACATCCCACGAGGCCCGACCATGTCACCTAGGTGCCCTCCAGAGCACCCAGTCAGCACTGTTAGGGACCACAGGGGGAGACTGAAAGCCCCTGTTGTCCCAGCCCTCTCCCCTCCTGTGGGAGCCGGCATTGCTTTTGCAGACAGGGAGCTGCTAAACATGCAGCTCCCTGTCTGAAAAAGCAATAGTTTCCGTTGTTTCCCTGCCGCATCTCTACAGAGGTGGAGGCAGGTGGAAGCATTGTGTTTGCTCTGACTCGACAGGAGCTGTTAAATCTCCTGCCAAGTCAGAGCAAACAGCTCCCTGGGACATAGCAGAAGCCAGCCCGGGGAGGTGGTGGTCCCCAGGGCTGGGGGTTTCCAATGGACTCCCTTCATTATCTTCTTTCAGCCCTGGGGAAATGGTGGTTTCTGGGGCTGTGGGTTGGCCACGCGGGCCCAGCACAATAATTTCATCATTTCCCCCAGGGAGGTGGCGGTCCCCTGATCTGCTGGAAGATGCTTGCACCCCCCCAGCATTAATTTCATAATTTGCCCCCGCAAGGTGGTGATCCCTGGGGCTGTGCGGGGGCCTCATGGTCCCCCTGCATTATTTGTAATATTTGCTCCAGGTAGGTGGTGGTCCCTGGGGCCAGGGGGTCTGCAACGGACCCCCTTCATTATCTTTTTTTCAGACCCAGGGAGGTGGCAGTCCCTGGGGTTCCGTGGGGGCTGGGGGGGGGGGGGGGGCCCTCATTAGTTTCATCATTTTCCCCAAGGAAGTGGCAGGCCTGGGGCTGTGGGATAGCCGCTTGGGCCCCCTACATTAATTTCATCATTTGTCCCGTGGAGGTGCCGGTCCCAGGGGCCCGGTGGGGGGGCGTGTGGGCCCACCGCATTAATTTCATAATTTGCCCAGGGGAGGTAGTGGTCCCCAGGGCACGGGCCGTCCCAGCTTACCAGCCCGCATCATTACATTTATAAGCCCTGGCCCACCCTGGTACTTTACTAAAATAAGCGCGGGAGACCGCATTGGTATTTTAAAATCATTTTTGCTGCAATTTGCCACCCCGTTGTGAATTTGCAGCAAAATATTTTTTTAAACCAGAGCTAAGGGGTCAAGGTGTCCCTATGCTTTTTATTTATTTAAACAAAACGTTATTAATATATAGCAAAACAAACAGCACATGTTGCACCCCGGAGAGCAGAGCAGCACAATAAGAAATATACAGTTATTAGCTTTCAGACAGTCCTAACCAATATACAAAAAGTTACATTATATGTCAATAGGATAACTGGCACACCATAACAACGTCAGTTGTATCAAAACTTTTATGTGCCGCTCCCCCAACTCCAGCCCCCCTTTAACTCCAGCCCTCAGCAATGTAGTACACGGCAGTTGCAGCATATAAAACATTACCTCCCAACTGGGTATTAGTCTGAGAAATGCGCAGCCGTATTAGAAGGTGTCCCTACCTTAGCCCCGTTTCTTATTTTTATCTTCTTTTGTGGGACTCGGCTGATGCGGAGTTCCAAGATGGCTGCCTGGTTGAAATGCTGGCAGCCAATCAGATCTCAGCACGAGATCGGGAAGGTTTGCGAAGCCTTTGTGTCCATATATATGAATTTTCTTTAATATCTCAAAAACTAATGACTGGATTTACGCCAAATAACAATAAGCATTGGCATAGCCAATAGGTCTTGCCTTTGGGAACTTATAAGTATTTAGCCATGCAGCACATTGAACTTTTATCAGAAATAAATTGTGTTTGTGCATTCCTTCATACACTTGGCATTAGGCTGTAATGTTCAGAACATCCCTTAGAGGGCATCACAATAAAAATAGCATTTGGATGAAACATGGTCATGTGTGCATATAGTCAGCCCCTAGAGGGCATAGAGCTTTACATATTTTCAGACCTAGCAGGTTTGCTAGACTATTGTTACAAACAAGGCCCTTAGAACACAAACTACTCCCAGCTGTAAAGCAAATGCTCCAGCCATGAGAGAGCTTAAAAAGGCTTTGAATGGTGGGAGAGCTCATGATCTTGGTTCCTCCCAACCTAGTGTGGAAATGGACAGAAAGAACACATCGTGCCGAACGTTTCGTTGGTGGTCCATTGTCCTACGACCACCACAGGCTGAGTTATGGGCAAAAATGTGTTGTAAAAGGAGTGCCCCTCAATGCATTAAGGGGCGAGTTTCCCAAGTACAGTGAATATTGTAGTGTTGGCTCTCCCGCTGTGGGGGTGGAGCCCCGTTGAGGGTTTTCCTTGTATCTAGAGTCTTTGGTTTTATTGTTAATGTATATTCTTCTCATCAGTAACACTTAACACTCCTCTTCATTACTGCATAACATAAATAAAGCATCTGCACACTAGCACTACCCAAAACACATGTTACAGTAAATTTGACTGAACAATGTAGCTTACAATTACAATTTACAAAGTATGACAGGGAACCAGGTTTAACATTATGTTTACAGTATGCATCAGTTTCCTTTTGTGCCATTCTGTGACACAGAAATGCAGCATTTGAAAGGGCACACACTTTGTTATTCATGAATGCCTTGCATCTCTCTTAAAAAACCAAAGTCAGCAAAACGGCCTTAATTTCAGAGGAGAAAATATGTTACTTTGTTAGTTCCACAAATATTGCAAAGTTCAAGCAAAGAAACAGGGCTGTAGAGCCCTTCTCCGCATAGTAGGTCAAGGTAAATGCTTTTGCTAATATCATGCAGCACTTGTTCTGAGTTTTGTTGCTTCGTGCATAATGTTTCAGTAGGATACAGTATGTATAATTGCTTTGTTGCTATTTTACTTAACATTAACGTGAACCCAAGCTGACTCCACCTTCGACTAGATGATCTTTTTGGGTCTGGATGCAGAAAACTATCTGCCAGAACTCATGTCATTAACACCAAACACATACCAGAACTTTAGGTCGGGCCTTCAGCCATTGGCTCTTTTGTGTAAGCCCCATTCAGCCTTT
This sequence comes from Pleurodeles waltl, assembly GCF_031143425.1. Lineage (NCBI taxonomy): Eukaryota > Metazoa > Chordata > Amphibia > Caudata > Salamandridae > Pleurodeles > Pleurodeles waltl. Next base: position 1,068,008,235 of record NC_090439.1, on the reverse strand, counting down.
GTTAAAGAAGATATCATTCACGTTTTGGATCAGGACAAAGAAGAATTTCAGTTTTCATGTTAGCTGTTGGCAAAGAGGAGCATTAACCTGCCTGCATAAACTACTTCCCTTTAACCACTTGTATGGTGTAGAGAAGCATTCATGTATTTCCTACGTTGGAGACAGGTTTGTGCTTCTAACGTTCAACAGTACTGTTGATGCTGTACCAATGGTGAATTTGCACATACATGTGTTTTGCTCCGTAATGTGATTTGTGATCCTAACAGGGGTTCCACACCTCTAGTGATGTTGGATTACAGTGTGTTTTCATTATTAAATGTAAATTGTGTTCCTTAAAGGCTTCCATGCTAATGCTGATATTGACACTTAAAGTATCATCTGCCCGTTTGCTCCCTGTACTTGTGATTTTGAACTCAAAATAGTGCTGTGCACCTGTTGATATTGCACCAAGTATGATCTTGCACCTATATGTGATTTCTGACCTAAGCATATTGCCACAGTCTTGTTGATGTTGCACCAAGGTTGGTTTTGCACCTTGTTAGAAATGGGGTCTCTATTTGTCAGATGTTTGCACCATGTCCAAGTAGGGCCACCACTTTAGTTAGGGTAAGTCAGATACACACCTTAAATTAACCTGTGCTCACCCTTTGGTAGCTTGGTGCAGATCAGTCAGGCTTGACTTAGAAGGCACTGTGTAAAGTATTTGTGTCACACTTAAATGACAGTAACCCAATGAAGACACCACAAAAAGATTCCGGACAGGGTTAGAAAAATTGAGAATATTTATCTAGTTATCATAAGACCAAAACAAGAACAATCCAATCAGTGGATCAAGAGAAATGTGGGTTTACAGTTACCTCATCAAGAATCACAGTGCTAAGAAAATAGCGGGTCCAATCCTTTAAGGGAAATACAGTAATTTTCTTACTGACGAATGCGGGCAGGGCACTCAAGCTTGTGGGCCTTGTCGTGGTCCTCCAACCAGTTGGTGAGTCTCCGGGTCTCTAAGTGAGCAGGCTCAGGGCAACCCCAAGGGTCCTTACAGGGCTTTATCGGGTAGGACTGCTCTCTGGGGTTAAATACGTGCAAGGTGGCCCCGGGATGGCACAGCGATACTGCTCCCGCAGTTTCTGGCTTTGGCTGACGTTGCTGGGGTTCCGGATTGCCTGGCAGCCCCTCGCCTTCTCCAAGCCAGCTTCCCTTGGGATGGTGGTGTGGGTGAGAGAAGACGCTGGAACCACGGCCCACGCACTGACAGTGTGGAAAGCGATGCAGATCAAGTTTAGAGTGCGGCCCGTGCTCAGAAGTTGAGATAAGACATCGCTAAGTCTTGAAACGCTTCACATGCTCCGGGGGCAAAACAGCGATGCAGCAGAGTCAGGAAGCCCTGCCCGTGCACCAGGGCAGAGAAGCGGTGCAGTAAAGTCTCGGAGAGACACACACGCACTGAAACTGAAAAGCCGTGTAGCCAAGGGTGGTAGACCTATGCTCAGGCTGAAGTTGCAAGGCAAGGCAGTGCTGAAGTGGAAAGTGTTGAAGCGATCCACATGCGTTGGAGTCCCAGAGGTGCAGTGGCGCTGATCCTTGCAAGGCAATCTCCTGCAGGCGTGAGGTCGATGAGAAGTAGCTAGCGAGGTCTTTGATGTCCTGGAGACCTCAAGGAGAAAAGCCAGCAAGCCCTTGGAGTCACTCTGGGGTACTGGGGTGGTCTTGGCAGGGCAGAGATCAGCAGGGCAGCACAACAAGGCAGGGCAGCAGTTCCTGGGAACAGTCAGTCTTGGCAGAGTGACGATCTTGGCATCACGGCAGTCTTTACTCCAGCAGAGTTTCATTTAAGCCCAGAAGTGTACTACTTGAGTGGGTCAAGAGACCCAGTACTTATACGGACAAGTGCCTTTGATGTTTGGGGGGGGGGGGTTGACTACAAAAGAGTTCTTGTGAAGTGAACAGATCGCTCTTTCAGGTCAACCTCGGCTCACGGCTGCGAATGGGGGGTAATCAGCCCCTTTGTGTGGACTCTAGTCTCTACTCTTTGAACCCTTCCCAACCTCCTCCTCAGGAAGACCCATCAATATGCAGAAATATGCAGATGTAACTGAGTTACCTGGGCTGTGGGTGTCTACACAATTGTATCTGTCACCTAGCCCAAGCCAGACGTGTACTGGAGATAGGCTGCAGGCACACAGGACAGAGTGCAGAGAAATGTCCACTTTCTAAAAGTGGCATTTCTAAAATAGTAATAATAAATCTGACGTTACCAGTAAAGAGAATTTATTATTACCATTACAGTTGTACTAAACATGATGCAGCTACTCCTCTCAAATCAGGAATTACAGCTTATAAGGAATTCTCAATGCTGGCCTATGAAAAGGTTGGGCCTCGTAGTAATGAAAAATTGGTTTAGGAATTTTTCATTACTAGGACATGAAAAACTTAAAGGTACATGTCCTGATTTTTGCTTACATGTCACCCTGCACTATGGGCTACCTTGGGCCTGCCTTAGGGGTGACATATATGTATGAAAATGGAAGTTCTGGGCTTGGCAGGAGGTTTTAGAGGCTAAGTCGGGGTGACAGTGAGACTGCACACACAGGCTTTGCAGTGGCAGGCCTGAGACATGTTTACAGAGCTACTTAAGTGGGTGGCCCAATCAGTGCTACAGGCCAACTAGTAGTATTTAACTTACAGGCCCTGGGGATATGGTATGCTACTCTACAACGGGCTTACAGGTAAATTAAATCTGCCAGTTGTGGATACACCAAATGTTACCATGTTTTATTAGAGAAGCACATGCACTTTAGCACTGATCAGCAATGTTAAGGTGCTCAGAGTCCTAAGGCCAACAAAAATATATAGCAACAAAACAGGAGGTAAAGGCAAAACATCTGGGTTAAGACCACCCCAAGGATGCCAGGTCTAACATACCTTAATATAGTTTTGCTCCTGCTGTTGATGTAGCAAGGCTGGTTAGCATTCATTATACATAGTGCATACAACATTTTTTTTAAAAGCTTGTCTGGGCCCTCAGTGGGGTTAAAATGTGATGGCCATTTTACAGTTCAAAGTAGGTGAATGGCATCCTCACATGTTACAATAGCACAAGGTAATGGTTTGAGAGCTGTACTACATTTTGAAATATGTTGCATTTCTCCAAATTACTGTCTTCCACAAACTGCATTCTGATTAAAAAAAGAAACACTTCTGTCTGGCTACCAGAGAAAAGACCAAATAGCCCATCAAAACATAACCAGACAATAGGTGAAAGAAAGCTGTATACTGTGAACACATTAACATACATTGTGAGTGCTGAGGAAATGTTCTTCTTTAGGTTTCTTATGAGCTGTGCTTGCAAAGTCTCTTGTAATAAAAAAAATATCTTAAAAGATACTTACAGCCCACCCATTACTTACTATTTGTTAGTTTTCTTGTCAATCTCATTTCCTTCCTTTCTGCTGGTTTCCACATGCGATTTCCTGTTGGTTTCCTGTCTTCCTTTGTGTGTTTTTATTTTCTATGGAGCATGGATCAAGCATTTGTTCCTTTTAGAGTGTTCATCTGCTGCTTTTGTTGTTGGAGCTACTCTTGCCCGCCCCTCTGCCCTCCTCCTGTTGTCCATATTCCCCATCCTCAGCCCGCACCCACTGTCCATTGTCCCACACTCTCCCCTTGTGTAGCATGTCACACTCCCAACCCCTGTGCTGTTATGTTTATTTTTTACATGTAGCACCATAGCGCGAGCTGCTGTGCAACATGGCTTAAAGAGGTGGGGGGAAAGCATTACGATGCTTTTAACACTGACTGTGTCATAGCACTTTTTTTTTACCTACCTTCCTCCCGCTTTGCATTGTCCCCACCCTGCCCTACTCCTGTTATCTGATGTTCTACATTTCACCCACCCTCCTCCCTCTTGTTGCTTGCCACCCTCCCAACACCCTCCCACCCCATGCTGTTCTTCTTCTTTTTTTTTTTTTTTTACATGAAGCACAGCAGAGACGGCTGCTGTGCAACATGACCTAAAGCTTAAAGGAAAAAAAATGGAATGTGACGTGGTGAACTCTGGCCACGTCAAAACACTTCATTTTTTTTTTTTTTTTTTAAGCCATGTTGCACAGCTGCTCGGGCTGCTGTGCTACATGTAAAAAGAAAAAAATAAGACATTGACAAAGCTGTTATATCTTGCATAGGCACAGAGACTTTTTAAGACATGGGCAAAATGGGTAATTGCCCAGGGCATTCACCTTGCAAGGAGCCCCCTGAGAAAGTGGACTTTCTGTCTGTGTGACCTCTGCCTATTCTATTTCTCCATCTAAACCTCCAACCATCTATGCCTACCTCTCCCTATGATTCTGTCTCACTCCGCCCGGTGTCATTTTAAGAATTTTGGGTTCACTGGCAAGAGATATTTCAACTGATTTTGTGTGACCCTGAGTATGAACGTTTACACATTTACAATTGTTTTTCTTTACAGAAGCCCCTAAAATGTGTCTTGACCAGGCCTCCAAGTCTTTAATATGCGAAACCTATTCACTTTGCCAATGTTTGTTAGCTTTTGTGTTGCACAGTTCATAAGCCCTCTACTGTCTCTCCAAAATATTTCCAAATTGAACCTGACTTGAAACCTGTCTCTGGATCTGTGCTTGCTCGGAATTCGCTCATATAATATAAACAGTGCCTAATTTGAGCCAGTGGTTTCCGGTACACGGCACCAGTACTTAATTGTCAACACCGTCACTTATGACAGTGTGCCACAAGGTGGCACTGTCTACTGTTCATTATTAGGTCAGTATACATAAAAAGTACTAATACCTGCTGCCCAAGCCATTCTTAAAGTTTTGGGGGCCTGGAAGATTCTAAATTGTCACACTTGTAGGAGTGTGGTGGTTAGTAATGTTGGTACTATAATTGGTAGCTGTGGCGGGGACAGTTGTTGGTACAAGCTGTAGTGGCCTGAGGACCCTGGCACTTACCTTTTTTGCAAATCAAGCACACTGACATTATCCATACGTGGTTGAATTTCACTTTTGAAAATGGAGATGGCTAAACCAAGAACATTACTGTGGCAGTAGTATAGCTTAGCATTGCTCCTTCTGGATACGCTTTGAAGTGCTTCTTTTTCTCCGTATTCTGTACTAAATAATATGTTTGTAATTTTCACATTCACTCGAGTGCACCTTGGCATCGAATAAGAGATGTCTAGTGTTAACCAACTAAATGATACTGATTCTAGGTGGCACCTCGATGAGTGAAAACAAGGGTTTGGCTGTCAATTTTCTGTTGGCCGTAATTGTCAGTGGGACAGCATTTTGGTTGACAAAATAAAGGTATTCGTCGCTTAGACTCCTAAACAACGACCACCTTAGACGCAATTAGAGGTTGTACAGTGAGGCAGGTAGAGAGGATGTACCTAATATCCGGGGCAATAATGCTTGTTAGAGAGATGGGTCTTTATCTTTTTCCCGAAATTCAGGAGCGCTGAACCAATTATGATGAAAGCGCGGGGAATGTTCCGTGTCCTAGGAGCGCAAACTGAGAAAGACCGCCTTCTGTTTTTTAAAAAATTCTTACACATTTTGATCTCCAGTCTGGGATTGCCCTTGTTCTTTGTGTGGTGCTACCTGCCTTTGGTCGTAGGTTTCTTGACAGGAGATTGTTGCTGATTGCCTTGTAAGTGGTGCGGGTTGTCTTGAAAATCCTAATGTTGCTCATGTCAGTGAAAATAAGGTGAGATGCAGAAAGAACAATCTGCCATTACTTTCCTAGCATAATGAGGAGAATGTTTTGAGTTTACACTATATAAAAAGCTAAAAAACAAACTAACAGCAACACCATCATGAAAGCCACTCATAGAAATTGTAGCAGTTCACTCGAGGTTAATTTCGTGTTTATATTGTGTTATACTCTTTAAACCCTAAAATAAAATCCAGATCTGCTTTTAGTCACTCACACAACAGCATAGTTGCGCCTGGAGTGCTGCCCCCACGTCTTTTATATAAGCAGGGCCTAGTCAGTCTGCTGGCACGAGCCCCTGACCCATTCATGTTTCCGCTACAAACTCTCTGATATTGACTTTCTCTTCGTAGTCTAATTAGACAAGTGCACAGCAGCCTGCAAACAACACCGTGTTCAGATATCAATTAAATTGCTCATTAGCCTCAGTGTATTCCGCCTGGCACCCGGGAGACATTGCGGCTCGCGGGCAGTGCCAGTGGTTATCATTGGAACACTTTCCCCTCTAAATACCTGGCAGTATCAGCGAGCCGTGAATTGACCACCCGCAGGGGCTTAGCTTCAAGGGGGCTGTTTGGGGTGTTACATCTCCCTAGTAAATAGGTGGGTACAGGTGCTGCAAGTCGGGGATTGTGTAGTGTTTTCACTTGGGTTGGATTCACTTGGGAGTTTTACGAACAGACACGGCTAAAAAACAAACACGGACACGCTCGTCTCTGTTTTAAAGGTAGTAAAATGATTTATTTTACAAAATATTGAGTTATAAGTACCCCTAACAATTCTCACTCCTCTCCATTTCAACTTAAGGCCCCGTCCCATGTCCTGCTTCTTATAATGTATTTAACTAGCGTGATTGTTGGGAAATCTGGAGGTCACCCCCTCAATTGTACTGCCCAAGCTACGCCCCTCCCCCACCCCAGTGTGTCGCTTTGTTACGATTGGTGAAATCTGCTACCACCCCCGATTACTAAACAGAAACGGCCCTGGTCCATGTAGAGTGAGACTCCAAGTCTTGAGTAAGTTACTTGTAGCTTTATTAGAAGATCAGGTTACATGAACTCTCCCCGCACCTACCCTGCTCGCGTTCCATAATGGAATACTGTCGGGCATCGGCACACATCAGCTTCTATATAGCACACATCCCACCCCTTTAACAAACGCTTTACAGTCAATACATTCAACATTAGATAGAAAACAAAAAATGATCATTCCTACATAAGTTCATTAATACATACACTATACACAATATACAATAGATTTTTCACAGTGGTGGATAGCTCATTATATAGGAGAAAGTTATTTCCCCATGACAAAATCATTATATGTTTTTGGTAGTACTTCCACAGTGGGTGGATACAGTTGGAGGTGGTTCATTTAGGTCATTCTCTTCCCCTCTCCTTTCACACTTTTCTATAGTGTATACTTCTATATGTGTTTTCTCTTGCACTTTAGTTCCTTCCTTGCACTCTCTCTTTATCATAGTCTACCTCTGGCCACAACCCATCATAGGCAGCTGTAGACACGCTATGCATCCCCTCGTTACGTTTCCACATTAAAATCTTGTTACATCTTGCCATCATTCCCACGGGCCATGCCTTTCCGTCACTCAATAAAGATGAACACGCAAAAACGTTCTTTACTTGAAGTGGACTAGAAAACTTTCTTTTTTCATCTTCATTCACAATGTTTACCCTCATTCAGTCTCCAGGTGGAAACTTTACCTCTCTCACACTATGTCTCCTGTCAGAGTGTTTCTTGTCCACCCTTTGTGCTTTCAATATATTGCTTTTAACCATGGCAGGAGACCACTTACTCTGTACCTTCAACTTCATCCAAGCACTATTGTCTTTTGTGAAGGGTTCTCTTCCGCTAAGTATTTTGAAGGGACTGTAATCAGTAAGGGTAGGGATTTGCTAGTTCCTTTTCTCAATCAACTCCTGCATTGATGGCTGCTTGTACGGAACCCATGATACCTCGGTTGAATCACTCTGCAGCACCATTACCTGCCGGGTGTGCTTCTCTTTGATTCCATTCTTCACTGGAAAGTTTTTCCACCTATCAGACACGAACTGAGGACCATTATCACCTAGTATCAACCTAGGGATACCTTCTCTCAAAAATATTCCAGACACAAACGAAATTACCTCTGATGTATCAACTTATCCACTTACCTTAAATTCAGGTCACTTTGAGTACAGATCCAGTAAAACCATTATATACCTGGGCACACCCGACAAGTCCAGAACAGGTCCCAAAATATCGACAGCTAACTCCTCCCATGGATTGTCTGGGCATTTAGTCTCGCCCAATGCTGGTCTAAAAACTGTTAAGGACTTGACCGCATTTGCACACATTTCACAAGCACATACCATACTTGCAATGCCACTATCTAAGCCTGGCCACTAAGATGATGTTTTAACCCTTCTTTTAGATTTGACAATGCCAAAATGGCCTTCATGAGTGATTTTAAGATTTTTTTTTTCTAAGATCCTTATGAGGAACCATCCTGTCACCTCTCATGAGAAATCCATCCTCACTGAATGACAATTCATCTTAAACTTTCCACAGTTTCAGACACTCCTTCAGTAACTTGTTTTTACTCGGCCAGTCTTTGGAAACGATTTCCATTTTTGCCTTTAAAACTTCATCCTTACCATAGGCTGTTACCCAATCCTCCCTCTTTATAATGTCATACTCTTCATCAGTGAAAACTACTTTCTCATCATCAGTGAGGGCCACATTGTATTTATCCCATTCATTTCTACAAACGTTACCAATTGGTAATGGTGAAAGACTTAGGAAATCTGCTACCTTATTCTTGTGACCTGGTCAATATTCTACATCATAGACAAAGTCCAGTAATCTTATTGTAAAATACTGGGTGTTGCTTAAACTGCACTATAAGATGTTAAAACCTTTACTAGAGGCTTATGGCCAGTCCTTAAAGTGAACTTTGATCCCCACAAGTACTGCCTACATTTTTCAATATCCCAGTTGGCAGCCAACATCTTTTTAATTACGTAAAGCTTATGTTCAGTTGGGGACAATACATGTGACGCAAATGCTATTGTGCTCTCTAGACCTTTGTTTGATCTTTGTGTCAGAACAGCACCAAGCCCCTTACGACCTGCGTACTCTCATATACTGTACATGCTAATTGATCCCATCCTCGTTGCCAAGTTGTAGAGGAAGACTCCAAGTCTCGAGTAAGTTACTTATAACTTTATTAGAAGAAAAGGTTACATGAACTCTCCCCGTCCCTGTCCTGCTACCAACTGCCGTACTTAACAGATTCCATTCGCATTCCAGAATGGAGTATCGTCAGGCATCGGCACGCGGCAGCTTCCGTACACCACAGTCCGCAACCAATTAGCCTCGTTCTGGCATTTGGTTAAAAGTAAAAGAGTCAGAGATGCACTGTGAGAAAGTGTCCACCTCAGGCTTCTGCATCTAGTACTATTGTGAGCAAAGGCCTGTTCCAGCCATTTTTCTGACCATGTACTGTACTATATCCCCTGGTGGGTAGATTTGTTTTCACTACCCTTTCAATTACAAAAAACATATTTGTTCACGTCACTCTTAAGCCCCTCACGCTCTGGTCACATAACACTGCAGCAATACCTTTTATAGAAATAATAAATGCAGTGGTGTTTAGCCTGTTCTAAAATAATTGAAAATGGCTTCCGGTTTGGGCACAAGTGGTGCTATTAAAGTTTGTTGCCCAGAGCTTTGGGCAGCATCAGCTATTAATTATGGGTTGAGACGGAGACGAGGGCCCATGATGTTGGTAGGGTAATTTACAGCCATTATTGCCCTGCAGGTAATGGCACTAAGGGTATTAGTAACCCTCCCACAAACAATTAGAAGCTCTGCGGGGCACTGGTAGGAGCTTTCTCTTACAAGTGGACAAAGGAAAAACAGTTCACTTCTTGTACGGCACTCCCGTGGCATCTACCGAAGAACCCCTTTAATACACAGCTGCCTATTCTCCAACAAAGTTGAAAAAGTTCACTTTTTTAAACTTTTTGCCTGATAAGGATTCCCTCTCAACAAAATCAGAGGGATGAGCACAGAGAATGGTGTGCGAACAAGCTGGGGGGTAGGGGTAGGTGCTGGTCGACATGTGTTGTGTTATGTTATTTAAAAGCCCCTGAGCACTGGACCTTTTGTTCATTGACTGCGAGGCACATGGGCAGGCTCCAGATACAATTCAACACATTTTTGTGGTCATGTTTCAGATGGGCGGGGTTTAGTAGCATTATTGTTGCGCTCTACCTGTGGACCCAATAGATGCAAACAAGAGGATGGTAAAGCCGTACCCATTACTTTCTCCTCTGTGCTCGTGGTTTCACAGGTGCCAGGACAGGAGACGTGGGTATGGTGTGTGCTTTCATTCCTTTTTGTATTTTTTTAATTAACATGTTTCTATTAACTTATATGCATTGAAAGGTTTAATTAATCACATAGGTTTAATAAAAACCTATAATTTTACTGTAAGCATTGCCATTTTTCAAACATGTTGTGTGTGGACTATGCATAAATAGACAATAAAGCGACCATAATGTCACTAAATAATGACAATATGGGCCAACGGGCCGTTTGCAATCGCAAAAATGCATTTTGGTATGTAACAAGTCCAATTTGTGATTCAGTAACTTGTTACTGAATCGCAAATTGGATTTGCGACTACATACTGATTCGGTATTAGGAAGGGGCGTTGCAAGGGCGTCCCTTCCTAATAACGAATCGCAGAGGTATGTATGATTGTTTTGTGACCGTGAATGTGGTCGCAAAACAATTGCAGTTACCACCAATTTCAAATTGGTGGTAACCCATTCGCAAAGGGGAAGGGGTCCCAAGGGAACCCTTCCCCTTTGTGAATGCATGCAAAAACATTTTTTAAGAGCAGGCAGTGTTCTCACCAGGCCACCATCCCTGTGATTGTAGCCATTCACAGTGGCTCACAAATTGCAACCTACCTCATGAATATTAATGAGGTAGGTCCATTTGTGAGCCCTTGCGAATCGCAGTATGAAACTCCTGGAGTTTCATACATTCCAATAGCGATTACTTAATTGTGATTCGCTAAAAAGCTATTGTGAAGAGTGATACATCTGGCCCTATATTTACATACGACCCTCCTAATATGCTTTTGATAGTGTTAACTAGTTGGCTTGCATGCTGCTAGATAGTAAGAGAAAATTGTAGTTATTAGTCATAATATCCTCAGTGCAGTACATTATTAATGTCAATCATGTTGCACCCACAAGCCTTCCATTGAATAAAATCTGCTAAAAAGGATAACCTAATACCACATAAAGCATTTGTTTGACATATGAATAATTGCCTTAAAAGATGTAGCTGTGGGTTATAAAAGGAGCGTTGAAAGTACCTTTGAAAGCAGCCTGCCTTCTTCCCTAACCTCTTTGTGCTTCTAAATACAATACAAAAATGGGCAAGGCCATGTGTTCCTTTAATTCAGGAGTCTCCAACCTGTTCTGTAATAAGAGCTACTTATGTTCACTGAAAATCATTCCGGGCTACAAGTATTAGTGTTGGGACAGTGACCACATCAGACAAGATTACCTTTGTGGCCCCCGGTGTAAGATTACTTGCAGTGATCACCTCAGTGCATCAGGAGGGTTGCCAGCAGTAATGTTAAAAAAAAAACCATTGCCAATTTGGAATGCCTCTAAGTAGGTGATATATAACCGACATAGCTGCAGCGCCCCAGGTACTTATATTAGAAAACAAATGATTATTTACTCAAATAGCAACTTTAATTATATTTGGGAAATTCAGCCATTTTTTCCAAACATCAGCTGGTGAATTCTGAAAACACATTTTTTATCGCAAATGCACACTTTTCAGTCATGGTATATAGATATATTAATTTAACCAACTGAAAGCTTCTTATTAGGCTGGGCTGCACACAAGAGGGCTTCCTACAGGTAGCTGGAGAGCGAGCAACTCATTGCTGAAGCCTGCTTTAATCTAATCATGGCTGTAGATGCTGATTGCAGCCGTCAGGCCCCAAGTGCACATTATATTTACAGTGCCCTCCTTGGCTTTATTTATGTTCTCACTAACAAGGTCCTGGCAGTTCTACTGGGTGCTTGTTGCTTTATTCAGGGGCTGTTTGTCAACGTAATTCACCTATCAGATTGTTTTATGCTTCAAAAAGTGTTGCAAAGACACTTCGGGGAGCTTCAGAGGGATATAAATATAGAACTGTCTAATCTTACCTTTTTCAATGCACAGCTCCGGTCTAGTTAAGTTTTATTGGCCTGTATAGAAATTACAGAGCCCCCCAGAGTTTACCTGTTCTTCAAGCAGACCACTGAAAGACATGGGCACAGGTGCATGCCCCAGTATTTGAAGAACATCTCATTATGCAATTCTTGCATTTAATGGGGCCTTATTCACAAATGCGGATTAGAATATGCAAAATAGTACTTCCCAAATACATACTCCTTGTGAATTGGCCCCAAAGCATCTAACATGGGAACATTCATATACAGTTAGTACAAATATAATGGACTGTGCGATCTCTGCAGTTTTACTGCGAGTGAATAGAATGTTTAGGTGCCAATTCACAAAGGCTTGTAAGAGTATATAGAAGAGTACTTCTGTAGTACTGCTTTTGTATGTTTCTATGTTGAGTATGTGTAAGTACCTGAATGAAAAGGCTTAACAGACATGGAATTGTACAGAGAATAAGAGAAAGGGGTAGAACCAGAATCATATAACATTCTTAGTGTGGACGATGAGATGTTTGTCCAGGTAGTGTTTCTAGGCTGCCACATAATTTGCTTACCTTCTCGAAATAGGTGATGAATTGCTGGCTTTGATGCCAGATCATTGCCGGGTGGTGACTGAAGCCCTGCAAGGTTTAGGATTTAGATAGAAGGTCACCTCCATGTGTTGTATGGCTAGCAATTGTAGAACTCCAGGAGTGGAGTTTAAAAAAAAAAGAAATCGCCTCTCTTTGGGTTTGATACTACATGTAATTTTTTGAAATAAACAATTTATTATTTTTTTGTAAGGAAAAGGAAACACAAGGAAAGACCCCATTTCTCCAGGATTGAGCCAGCGATATACAGGCAATTGTACAATTCCAGGTACAACAACTAAACACAATTACTGCCCAATTTTACTTAAAAATCAAACACCCTACACCCCTGGGTGTTCATGGTAGAAGTCCTAACCATTTCCCCCGTACCTTTGTATATTTGCAAGGGTATCCCCTTGCCTCATAAACTGTTTTTTCCTGTCGTGCACACCAGTCGACCCTCGCCTCCATTTCGAGAGGGATGGTGTGTTTGAAGAGTTCCAGTTAGTCGCAATGCCTCGTTTCGCCACCATCAAGGCAGGCCCCCCAAAGGTACATTCAGCCCCTGAACCATCCACTCCCTCCATTACCCCCAGTAAGACCATCAATGGAGACATCTGTTGGCCCTACCCCATCACTGCATTAAGTTGATGAAATATTGTCTTCCAGTATTGTGCAATGCGGGGACATCTCCAAATCATGTGAAAGAAGTCTGCAGAATCCTCTGAGCACCTAGGGCAACGGAGTTGGAATGGAGTCCCACTCGATGTAATCTGGTAGGAGAGAGGTATGACCCATACAAAAAGTATAACTTTATCAACTGTAACCTGGACGACCTAGTTATTGGTCTTGGTGCCATTAGGGCACCTTGCCAATCTGCTTCATTGAGGGGACCCAGCCATTGTTCCTATCGATCTCTGAGATGATCTAGTTCACCAGAAGCATGGTTAATTAACATTTTATAAATTGGGGGCACCCCCCCCCCCCCACCAAAGCCCCCATGAGCAGCTTGGCCTCTAATGGACTATACTCTGGCAGAGCATCAGTGTGAGACAAGTATACACTGAGAGCATGACAAAGCTGGAGATATTTGTAAAACTGAGTATGAGAGAGTTGATACATGGTTTTTAGATCCTGGAAGGACCTCATGGACATCCTTTTCCACACATCCCCCATCTGAGATATGCCCAACAATCCAATTTTCTGAACCCTCGTAAAGTTGCTGATTCTTTCAACCAGGTACCCTGCCCCAGGGGGTCTGCTGGATAATAGTGTTTTCCCAACGTATATGACGCAGGTGAGGAAAACCACTTTGGTCACTGGTTCCAGGTTGTTGGGCAGGGGGGAGCCTTAGAGGAAATCTAAAATTTATGGGAAGTCAGTTCAAGCTGGTATGCCAGGTCTGCCCAATCCCCATTAAACCAGTCACGGATAACCAAGAGTTGTGTCACTAAATAGTACAGGTAAGGGTTGGCCATACCCATCCCCCGTTATATATCCCTCTCTGGCAGTGTTGCAGTGCAATTTGGTGTTTAATTCCACACCAAATAAATTAATCTGCCGTTCTATCTAGTTCCCAGAACCAGTAGTGTGGGATTGGGAATAGAACATTTTGGAATACATATAAAAACCGAGGCAAAATCATAATTTTGTACAATACCCAAAACATTTAGCGTCAACGCTTGCCATCTCACCAGGTCCGCGTTAGCCCGAGACGTTAGTGGTGCAGTATTACAGGGACCATATCAGTTCCGGGAGGAGGGCCACCCAGATACCTAAATATTTGAAACTCAACCAGCAGATAGTCACTAGATCCTGCCAAGAATAACAATTTGGGGATGGCGCCAGCACTGACTTGGCCGTATTCATCCAGAGCCCTGACGCCTCCTCAAAACAATAAAGAAGGTGAAGACTCTGCGGGTCGGTAACTACGGGGTCGGCCATGTAGAGGAGGACGTCATCGGCATACAGAGCTATGTGATTTTTGTACGCTTGGTTCCAGTTCCATCCTCAGTATACTGGATCTATCCTAATCAGCTGTGCCAGTGGCTCGACGGCCAGAAGAAAAAAAGAAGAGGGGTTAAGGGTCAGCCCTGATGCGTCCCCTGACGAATAGGAAAAATAGGGGATAAGATACTGTAGGAAGCTGGCCTGGTGTGTGTGGTGAACACCTATGGTGTTATCACCTTATACCAGGTCCAGGTATGCCGTATTAGTGATATGTAGTTAGTGTCTAGAAAGCCAGGGCTCTCTAAAGGTAGCTGTGGATGAGCAGCCAAGACTTATCTAGGAGACATGCAAAGCTTATGCAATACCACCACAGTCACACAGCACTTACACACATGAAAGAACCACACACTGTTACAAAAATAAAGGTACTTTATTATGATAACACAAATACCAAAATACTGTATAGGCAATATCCCAAATGGAGGTAAGTAAAAACACACTATTATGTACTCATTAGGAGTCAGTGATTAGCATAAAAGGCAATAAAATAAAATAGTAAGTACTGAAGGCCCAAGGGGGGGGCAACAAACCATATACTAAGTGGAATGCAAAAGTCGGGCCCCCCCCCAAGGAAGTGGAATTGGTAGAGGGGAGCTGGAGGAAATTGGAACCCCAGCGACCAGGAGAGTAGAGGTAAGTATCTGGTTCTTCCCAAACCCACCAAAAGGACTTCAGAAGAGGATTATGCAAGACCCACATAAGACTGCAAGAAACCAAAGGTGGATCCTGGTAGAGGAAGACCTGTAAAGGAAGGTGACCATGTCCAGTTCGCATTGAAGTGTCCGGTTGTGGCAGGAGCCACTGCCCACCCATCTGTGGATGCAGGACCAGGTCGACGGTGGACAAAGACGGTCAGTAGTGCAGCACCGGAGCAGCAGAAGAGTTCCTGAAGTGATGCAGTCGATGTTCCATGTCAGAAGGAAAGTTGCAGTCGGTCAATGTTGTGTAAAAACCACCAACAAGCCTTGGCAAACGCAAGAGTCGTGGATGAAGAGATGCAGGGTTACCGGGGACCAGCAAGGTCCATGGGGACTCAACCCACAGAGGGGAGTCCCGGGTGACCCTCAGCAGTAAGGAGAGTTGCATGAAGAGGAGGCAGGCCCCACAGGGGACCCACAGGCAGCAAACACAGGAATCGCACACCTAGAAAGGAATCCCACGTATCTGGAGAAGCACGCAGAGGGCTGTGCATCACAGGGAAGAGTGCTGGGGCTACATGGAGCCTGAAAATTCCTTAGAGGAGATGCCAACAAGCCTTGGTAGCTGCAAGAGACGTGGTGCACTGGGGCACTGTCCTGCATGGAGAGGCAAGGCCTTGCCATCTTCCAAGGTGGACAGCTGGTAGAGAAGACCCGGGGGACCATTCCAGACCACCACCCGTGATGCAGGATCCAAACAGCTATGGAGGAGAGGAGATCCACACAGCTGGTCGTCGTTGCAGTTGGTGTCTGCAGATGCAGGGGAGTGACACGTTCACTCCAAGGGAGATTCCTTCTTGCTTCTTGTGCAGACTGAAGACTTGTCGCCCTGAGAGAATGCACAGCCAGGGAAATGTTGCAGTTGCAGTAAGGAGCCAGAGAAACAATGTTGCAGAGCAGAGTTGTCACTGTAGTTGCAGATTGTCGGTTCCTGGAGGGTCAAGTTGCCGTTCCAGTGGCCAGAAGGTGAACTAAACGATGCAGAGTAGTCCTTCTGGAAACTTGCATGTCAAATCTGAGGACTCAACCAAGAGGGAGACCCTAAATAGCCCCGGAAGGGGGATTCGTCATCTAGCAGGGTGACCACCTATCAGGAGAGGGCTGGGATGTCAACTGCCTGTCCTGGCCACTCAGATACTCCCAGAGGCAGAGGCCTCTGCGTACCTTGGATTCAAGATGGCAGAATCAAGTGGCCACCTGGAGGAGCTCTGGGCACCACCCCTGGGGTGGTGATGGACCGGGGAGTGGTTACTCCTCTTTCCATTGTCCAGTTTCACGCCAGGGCAGGGACCGGGGTCCCTGGACTGATGCAAACCGGTTTATACAAGGAGGGCACCAAATGTGCCCTTCAAAGCATGCCAGTGGCTTGGGGAGGCTACCCTTCCCAAGCCACATAACACCCATTTCCAGAAGGAAAGGGTGTTGTCTCCCTCTCCTAAAGGAAATCCTTTGTTCCGCCATCCTGGACTTGAGCTGGTCAAGCAGCAGGAGGGCAGAAACCTGTCTGTAGGATTGCAGCAGCGCGGGCTGCCCGGGAAAACCCTGCAAACTGGTAGGAGCAAAACTGGGGGTCCTCTAAGGAGCCCCCAGAGTGCATGGAATCATACAGCGAATACTGGCAACAATATTGGGGTATGATTCTGACATGTTTGATACCAATAATGCTCAGGTTTGGACTTAACATCATGTAGCTGGACATAGGTAGTGACCTGTGTCCAATACACATGTAAAATGGCTTCCCTGCACTTACGAAGTCCAGTAAAATGGAGCGGGAGTTCGTAGGGGCACCTCTGCTCATGCAGGGGTGCCCTCACACACAGGTACTTGCACCCTGCCCTCTGGGCTACAAGGGCCTACCATCGGGGTGACTTACAGTGACCTGGTGCAGTGACCTGAAATAAAAGGGTGCATGCACCTTTTCACACAGGCTGCAGTGGCAGGCCTGCAGACACATTATACATGGCTCCTATGTGTGGCGCAATACATGCTGCAGCCCATGGGGAACCCCTTGTGCCCCATTGCCCTGGGTACCCAGGCACCAGTATGCCAAATGTCGGTTGTGTGAAGTCCAGGCAACCAAATTTCGAGTAGAGCGCACAGCCACTGGGGTCCCGATTAGCAGGATCCCAGTGAACCCAGTCAAAACATACTGACATCAGGTGCAAAGTGGAAGTAACCATGCCAAAAAGAGGGTACTTTCCTACAGATACCATTAATCTGAACCTGGGCCACTGGATTGACATAAAGGGCGTGGACAAGCTGATGGAAGCGGGGCTCCATGCAAGCTCAGAGAAGCACCAGTTGTAGATATCCCCAATCCACTGTATTGAAGGCATTCCCAAAGTCGACAAAGAGCAGGGCCAGATTGGAATGCAAGCGGTGGCACCATGCAAGTGCGACATGGAGATGACGAACACAACGTTGTGTGCTCCAGTTAGTCAGAAATATACACTGGTTAGGGTGGATTATCACTGGTAGGTCCTTCTTAAGGCGGGTTGCTACAATTGTGGAATACATTTTTATTTAACTGTTGAAAAGCGAGATTTACCTTTAGTCAGCACAGAAGCATGATGGTGGGTGAGTTTTGGGAAGCACCACAACAGTGGCTTTATCTATTGCCTCCTAGAAGGACCCTAGCTGGTCAACTTCATCGTATAAGACATTGAGTTGAGGCAACAGAGAGTCCTGAAACACTTTATAATATTCCGATCAGAACCCATCAGGTCTGGGAGTCTTCCTGGCTGCCATTGAGGAATTTGCCGCACTCACTTTCTCACTAGTTATGGGTTAATCTAGGATGTCTCCATCTGCCTTTGATAACATGCGGAGTTGAATATCCGTAAGAAATTGAAGGGCATGATCTGGATTAATTGTCAGGGAGGCCTCATATAGCACACTATAATTGGAGGCAAATGCACCTGCCACATCTTGCAGCTTGGTGACAGGTTCCCCGTGTGTATTCACGATTTCGGGGATGATTGGCGGTGTGAGACCAACCAGTAAAGTAGTTTCCCATTTTTATCTCCCCACCCATATACCCAGGCAGTGGACGCATGCCAAAGATGTTTAGCTGCTTCCAAGGAATGATCTCGTATTTCTTCCCTTATAAGAAAAAGCTGCGGGGTTACATCTTCTGACGGTTGTACAGTCTGCTTGGCTTCCAACTGAATGGCCCGGGCCTCTAACTGGGTGATGTGTAGTAGCTGTGCCCTTTCTCTAGATCTAATGAGTCCCTTGGCCATACCCCACATGACCGCCTTGCCTGCCTCCCAGAAGGTACCCATCGACGAAACTGAGTCCTTGTTAAGGCCATAGTAATCCTGGATTACTTTCTGCAATTGTTGGGCGCAGGATTTGAGCTGTAGGTACCATGCATTTAGCCGCCGCATTGGGCGGGTCACCGCTTGTGCAGATCCAAACACAAACTGAAGTGGTCTGAGATACCCCTCGGGAGAGTCTCGATGTGGGTGAGGTGGCAGCAGTCCATTGCCGGCAGGAAAATAAGGTCTATCTGGATTGTGTATAGTGTGCTGCTGATGTATGAGTAAACTGGCGGTGCCTTGGGTGCCAAATTCTCCATGCCTCGCATAGCCCCAGGGATGTCAGCCAGTTCTATAGGCAGAGGAAGAAGAAGAAGGGTCCGAGGTGCCCTGTAGATGGTCAAGGATCATTAAAGTCCCCGCCCAGGAGTGTGATCCCTCGGGGTAAGTCTAAGAGTAGTTTGATGAGGTCATTCAGAACTGTGGGCAGGGCCGCCAGAGGGGCATACACACAACATTAATGGTAAGGCTTTCAACACACCCAGTTAGGACCAGGAGCCACCATTGTCGGTCTCGCTGTACCTGAGTGACCCCCATGGGAAAGGAGCGGCGCAGCAGTATAGCTACCCCCTCGACTCACGGACAGACCTCGCATAGTAGACCCTATGAAAGCCTCTGCGCACCAGGAAGAGACATTGGTCCCCCAGAAGGTGGGTCACCTGAAGCAGAAGCAAATTGGGCTGGTGACGCTGGACATATGCAAGTACAGCTGTACGCTTCATCTTGTCCAGAAGCCTATTATCGTTCCATGAAATAACTTGTATTGGGCCCACCATTTATGTACGTGTAAACCAGAGTAATGCTTGAATGGGTCTCCATCACCTCACCCTCCTGGTACCGGTTCAGGTGTTCAAGACTGTTGCCCTTATATTTGCGATAGTGCCTTGTCTCTAGAAGTATGTGTCTAAATCCTTGGGTATCTGATGAAATATTAAAACAAACTGTAACCCCCAACAACAACAGATGTTTCACAACATAAGCGCATACCTATATACATCACAACTTCTGCTCCACCCCACCCCATACTTCCCCCCCAGAAGCCTCTGTCGCCCTTATATAAACTTTAATTCTTCAAACTCTTAACCCTAAACTAATGAGCAGTGGTGGACCCCTCCCTTAGACAGGATAAGAAAAGTCATAATTTAATAACCAGATACAAAACAACAAATAAGCAGGCTTTAGATTTGCTTGCCTTTTCCCCAAACGTTCTTGTGGAGAAAATGTCACACTGCCAGACTTCGGGACAGGTTGAAGTCGCTGGGAGGATCCACTTGACCAGGCACTGATTCCCCCGCCGGTAGCTCAGCCACAACCCCTTCGGTATTGTTTGCTGCAGTCCCCCCGGGTGGATCGGTGCAGAAGGTCCCACCCTGCGGGTGAGATAAGGGGGAATCTGACCCAGGCCTGTGCTGCATTCTGCGCTGTTTAGAATGAGTACGCTTTTGTTGGTTCCTGGTCCGTGACAGATGATTCCCCCGCCGGTAGCTCAGCCACAACCCCCTGGGTATTGTTTGCTGCAGTCCCCCCGGGTGGATCAGTGCAGAAGGTCCCACCCTGCGGGTGGGATAAGGGGGATTCTGACCCAGACCTGTACTGCGTTCTGCGTCGTCTAGAATGAGTACGCTTTTGTTGGTTCCTGGTCCGTGACAAATGATTTCCCCGCTGGTAGCACAGCCACAACCCCTTCGGTATTGTTTGCTGCAGTCCCCCCGTGTGGATCGGTGCGGAAGGTCCCACCCTGCGGGTGAGATAAGGGGGAATCTGACCCAGGTATGCTTTCGTTGGTTCCTGGTCCGTGATGGATGATTGTCCAGATTTGTTATTAGACGGCCTCGCAGGGAGCTGTGATCGGAGGAAGCCAGCGGGCCCTCCTCTGTTAGCCATGTGCAGGCCACCCTGGGGGTATCGAAAAAGTGTGTTTTATTGGCATGAACCACTCTGAGCTGAGCTGAGAAGAGAAAACGGTAAGGCACTTCCATTGCCCTTATCTTCACTTAACTTCCGCATAGGATATATTGTTGCTGGACTTCTGTGGTGTAACCTAGGAACACAAGGACCTTAGCTTCATCGCAGCGCAACTCGTCCCGAGAGCCGGCCTCCTGCAACACCGCATCCCTGTCTTTGTAGTTGAAGATTTGAAGTCTCACTGGTCTTTGTGGTGATCCAGAAGGAGGCCTGGCCTGCAGAGCTCGATGAGCCTGTTTTATTGGAAACAAAGGCGTGAGGTGGTTTGGCTGCACGCAGGTTTGAACCAGTCCTCCAGAAAAGAGGCCATGGTTGAGGTCTCTGTGTTTTAGGGGATGCCTATCATTTGGATATTATTACGTCGTGATCGATTTTCGGCATCTTCGGATTTGCGGTGTAACTCAGACGTCTGAACTAGAAGTTTAGACACTTGAGATTTATGTGCGCTCACTTCGTCTTCCACATTGGATAATCTGGATTCAGCTTTGGTGATCCTTGCTGTCGCGTTGTAGTGCCATCCTGTGTGACTGGCGGTGGCTGTGCGCCTCTTCTTGGTGAGCCCTTCAGCAATGCCGGCACAAGGCTCCTAGGCCCCACCAGCACACTCGGTCCCCGTAGCCCATCAGGCACTCAAGTCCACTCTGGCCCCTGCCTCTCCACTGCGTGGTACTTCCTCTGTTCCTCCACTGACCGGCTAGTGCGAGGGTCGGGGCGACAGATGCAACACTAGGCCGAGTGCACCCCTCCCGCACTCACCCCAGTCCACTCTTTCTCCAGACGACCTCACTCGGCTCCTTAGTCGCGTCCGGTGGCAACCACCATTTTGAGAGACAGCCTAACCCTCAGGGAATGCACGTCTTCTGGCACAATGTTTTCTCTGTCCCATCGGCCGGCAGCTGCTTCTGTCTCCCCGGAGTACGCTGGATGTTTTCGGCACCAATATTTGGAGCAAGAAGAGAGTTAATTAGCAGATGATGGAGGGGTCAGGAGCACTTCTAAAGTGGGCCCGCCATCTTGACGACTCGGCCACACCCCCTGTCTGATTCTACATGTAATGTATTAGTCGCCTTCGGAAAGTTGCCTGTAAAGTCACTTCAGTCCTTTTCAGTGCTGGTAAAAAAAAAATAAGACCAAATTCCCATAGAAAGCAACCACTTGAAAAATATGTTTACTGGTTACCTATGGTTATTTAGACTAGGTTGACTGCGTTTGTCCCATTCATTGTCTGCTGCAGAGTCAGCATCCAGGCAGAATTCAAAGACAGCCTGATAAACATTGCAGAGGCTCCCCCAACTCGGGAGAGCCTAACGTCTGGTGGGGAGCTGGGGCCTGAACAAGGATTGCACCACAGGTTTGTGTGTGGCGGCGGGAGTGCAATTGGCCAGCTGGACACGAGGGGACATTGGTGACTACCTGTCATTTGGCTGGGAGGAGTTTGTAAGGCATGTATATGAGGGGCATTACTGAAGGCCATTTTCAGTGACATAATGCAAAATGATTTGGCTCCCGTGCCGAATGTGATGAGGGCCCCCCCACCAAGTCTCTCATATATCATAGATATTGGCCTTAGCCTGATAGGGCCTCACTAAAAGACTGCCCCCCCTGCACTGCAGGACTTCCAGGGGCTTGTGTTATTCCCCTGGCCTTTGGACCTGACCCTTCGTGTTTAGTGGGGGACAGCCCAGGGTGTTGAGTGGGGCATGAGAGACTCCCCTCCTTATGCACAGCCAAATACTGAAGCAATGTTGGTGTGTCAGGGGTGGGCATGAGGGTACTAGGAACAATGAGTTCCCTATGTTTAAATAGTATAAAAGCCGAAGACTGTTCTTCGAGTGACCTTCATTTTCATTTACCTAAAGATGTGTACAGTATTTGTATGTAAAGCATCAGTGATATAGGTAAGTTTGTAGGTGATATGTAGAAATTGAATCTGCTTTATTAACAGGAAGCGGGACATTCAGAGTACAGGAGCAAAGATGGTGAGGATTGTCTAATTTAGACTGATGGTTTTATCTTTGTGAATTTACAAAGGTTGATGAATGCACAGCCAGATGCTCAGAGCTGAGCAGAGCCATATGACATCAGGAGCGATCTTCTTGTTGCGTATATTTGAGCCCTGTGTCACAGAATCAATGGGCCATTTTCTGTCAGAAGCATGGATGGTAAGAGTCAGATAATTTCTGCAGGGATTGAGAATTCCTGCATAAGAGTAGGGTCACTCCTCCTCTTGAATGAGAAGCATCAGAGATATTAATCTTGAGGAGCTCCCTACAAGATGCTCCAACCAGTCGTGGCTAGACCAGCAGTCTGAAAGATCCATTGTAAGAAAACTTCTTCACCTGTTTAGTCCTTGACAGGGGTGTGGAATTCCTATAGCCGGTCACGCCCTGCAGCACAAGCCCTTTGCCTGCCAGTTTAAATTACCACATTTAGAAGTAGGGAAGGTAATTGCCTGCAGTTGATGTAATATGTGCATCCATATGTTAGAGCTGTTCGATCATGTGTTTATGGTTCATAAATGCAGACCTATATTATTAGGGTGAGGGCTCTAAATAAATGTTGGAAGCTTGGACTTCACTACTGACAGTAGTTCCAGTAAAAGAAAATGTGTACACATGTTTACAAAGTTTAACATTATGAGTCTACGTATAATGATCCCAGAATGCTCTCTGATTAGATGCAAATGTTTGCAGAAACTTGAAAGCAAGTTTGCTTTCAAAATAAAATGTTCACAAAAACGCAGCTTGGAGAAAAATGGTTAGCTAAAGTACTATGAACATGTAGGTACCATTTCTTTGAAGCATATCTTTGTAAAATGTGTTGATGCATGCTAGTATTTCCAGAGTATGTTCATAATGGAAAATCAGTGTAAGCAGTTTCAAGAATATTATGGGAAACATAAGAATAAGCATTGGCAAAGGCAATAGGTCTGGTGGGCATTCTTTTGGTTTTGTGAATAAATATCTTATTTTGACATGGCTTTTATATAACTTTATTGTTTTGGGAGTGTCCCTCAACATTGTAACAAACATTGGCAAAAAAACAATTTGGGTCTAAAAAAACATTGCCACAGTAGTTCCCGGCATTGAACAAAACTACTTAGTGTGCCGATATGCTCCTTGTGAAATAGCAGATTGCTATCACTCAATGTGAAGGCAGCCGACAGATGGATGGAGAGAAAGATAGAATTTTAATAAAAACGAAAAAGTCTTGGTTAATGCCAGACCTAATAAGGGGCTCAATTCTTAAAGAAAGTCACAAAAGTGCACCTAGGATAGATGTCTTTGCATTAGTGCAGATTTACGTATTTCATGAATTCACAAGAACTTACACAAATAGACTAGGAAACTGTAGTCTTAGAAAATATTTATGAACTGTATTTTATAACAAGCAAATATGCATGTGTAGATTTGCTCATGCGAAAATCTGTTGAGCGTTTACAGGTTCACTGTCCCTCCAACCGGTTTTTTTCCCAACCCTGGAAGAAGTTTTACTTCTGCCTTTGTCAGGAGTAAATTTCCAACCTTTCTCAGTATGGGAAACGGTTAGCAAAGTGCTGGTGAAAGCCCATGCAACATGCAAGTTAGTAGGTTTGCACAGACTCAAAAGGGCATTCCAACCCTGGAACTATTGCTTGACGCTAACCCCAGCCCCAGTACCTAGATCTATGGAAAGGTGGCAAAATAAGGAAATTGCTAATATTCAAGTCCTACTTAAGTATTAGCCCTGGCATAATCAGAGAGGCTATCATTACAGCTCTTATATAATGAGATTGCTGCCATAATTTGTCACTGCACTACAGGGTACCAAAGGGACAAGTAGATTTCTTTTTTACAGGTCAGTTAGGTTAATGTCACATGGACAAGTAGATATATTTTATTAAATTCCACACCCCTGCTTGAATAAACACCTCTCCTGTATCTGTCTAGAGCAAACATGAAGGACCTGGGACCTGCTTCTCTGAATCCTAGCCAGAGCCAAGGGTCCCAGCCGCAGCCTTGGGGACATTTTTGATGACCATAATGCCTGCTTTATGCCATTAGCTCCTCAGAACTAGATTTAATTCTGGTGATTATCAACTGTCTTGCCTGAACAGCTTTTTTCTTTTCTAATCAATAGTCCATGTAATGTTACGTCCCAAAATTATTTCCCATGCACTCTGTTGGAAGGCCTATTTTTTGGCAGGGTTACCCCAAACCTTTTTCCTTCCTCCTTCTCTTATTCTGACCTTGCTTTTTTTGGCCTTAGGGCTCTGCACCCTTTACCACTGCCGACTAGTGATAAAGTGCGTGTGCTCCTCTCCTAAACATGGTAACATTGGTGTATCCACAATTGGCATTGTTGGACCTGGCCCTTTTTGCAGGATCATCCCCAAACATTTTTGCCTCCTTCCTCATATTTTTTTCTCATCTAATTTTGTTGGCTTTAGGACTCTGGGCACTTTACCACTGCGAACCAGTGCTAACGTGCATATGCTGTCTTTCTAAATTGGATTGGTGATTGGTTTGTCCATGATTGGCATATCTGATTTACTAGTAAGTCCCTAGAAAAGTGCACTGTGTGTGCCCAGGGTCTGTAAATCAAATGCTACTAGTGGGACTGCAGCACTGACTGTGCCACCCACATAAGTAGCTCTGTAAACGCACCTCAGACCTGCCACTGCAGTGTCTGTGTGTGCAGTTTTGTACTGCCAGTTCGACCTGGCAAGTGTACTCACTTGCCAGGCCCAAACCTTCCCTTTTAATCCATGTAAGGTACCCTTAAGGTAGCCCAGTAGGCAGGGCGCAGTGTATTTAAAAGGTAGGACATGTGCTGGTGTGTTTAACATGTCCTAATAGTGAAATATTGCCAAAGTCGTTTTCATTACTGCAAGGCCTATCTCTCCAATAGGATAACATGGGGATTGCCTTGAAATATCTTTTAAATGTAATTTCCCATTTGGAGCAGTTAGAAATATGGAGTTTGGGGTCTCTGAACTCACAATTGATAAATACATATTTTAGTAAAGGTGGTTTTTAACTTGTATGTTTGAAAATGCCACTTTTAGAAAGCAGTCATTTTCTTGCCTAACCATTCTTTGCTTCTGCCCGGCTGCTGAATACACGTCTGTGTCAGGCTGATAGTTGGGCTGGTTGTGAATTCACTCTACACAGTCACACAAAGGGAGCTGAGGTGTGTCCTACATATCCTGATGGGTCTTCCTGGGCTAGAATAGTGGGAGGAGCTGACACCTGCACCTGAATAGGTCTTACATAATGCAGTCTCCAACCCCCTAGAGTAGGTGTCTCCAACCAGTCGATGTTGAGATCCCAGTAGCTCCCATACCCTTTCAGAGTAGCTCACAGCCTGGAGTTCATTTTTAAATAAGCACACTGTCGCCTGTGTTCCTTTTAAAGTTAAGGGAAGGCTGTCTTATTTTACATTTTTTATCATCAGGCTGCAGATAGCAGGGCCTGATAAGGAGCAGTGCTGGTGTCACATTTTGGACCCAAGGCACAGAGGTGGAGAACTGAAGTATTTAAATCTTAACTAAAAGTTATTGTCAACTCAGTATTGGAGCACAACTCAGTATTGAAGCACAAGAAGAAAATTATGTTTTTCAATAATCAGAGAAAATTTAAATGAAACATTACCTTAATGATTAAGTTGACTTTTCATTTTAATGCTCTTAATTTGTTTTCAAAGTGTGGCATTTAGAAACAAAAGGCCTCTTGATCCCAGTAGAACACTGTGCCATATTTATAACTGAAAACTACAGTCATTTTTTTAAATGGGGGAAATTTAAAGTAGTCAAATAAGCTGGCCATGGGGTATCTGGTAATAATGTGCAATTTGTTTAGTCTTCAGTAGCTCACGATGATATTCACTAATCAGAAGTAACTCTTGCTACATAAAAGGTTGAAGACCCCTGGCCTAGACCTAGCGTTTTGACCATATAACTTCAATTGGTGCGCTCACGGCCTATATCGTGCTTCTCAGAGTGGGAGCTCAGCTGAAATCACACCCTGCAGTCTGGTCTCCGATACATAAGTAATCGTGGTGGGAATGAGGAGTCTACTCAACGAACCATGTGTGCCTTCACCAGTATTCTGATCTTTATTAATAAATGTCTTGATGGACCTCCTCCCTATTGTTGCCACTGTGATCATCTGTGGTGGGTGAGAGCCGACGTGAGCGT
Organism: Pleurodeles waltl; assembly: GCF_031143425.1. Taxonomy (NCBI): domain Eukaryota; kingdom Metazoa; phylum Chordata; class Amphibia; order Caudata; family Salamandridae; genus Pleurodeles; species Pleurodeles waltl. Next base: position 1,067,981,505 of record NC_090439.1, on the reverse strand, counting down.
TTTTTTTTTATGAACAAATACTAAATACACAGTAGATTACCTGGGGAATTACTGAAACCAGAGTGCATCTGCACACCTGAGCTTTTCACTATTATTCAACGTCTGTCTGTCGAGGACAGCCATTTGGCCCTCTGTTGCTGGGTGCTGCTGCTGGATGGGACTGTCGGGAATGAACAGACTTAAGTGCAAACTGGTTGCTCTTGAGAGTCCATGCCTCCCCTTGCACAGGGGCTCATTCCACTCCTTTGGCTGGGAAGCTGCAGGGGGAGGCAGGAGGAAGAGGCATGGATGAATTTTAAGGTTTTTTCATGTAATAATAAAGAAAAAGCAAGTGCAGACGCCAAAAACGTAGTTGCCTAAGATCACACAATGTAATCAATTGCAAGCTGGGATTGATGCACTGTTTCCTGGTTTCTCATTACTTAATTCAGCTGGTAGAGTATGCAGTTACATTTTCCTTTCTCCCATTTTACCTCAAAGCCTAATTCTTTGTGTTTAAGTCTATTAGACGCTACATCGGTGCATCATGTCATATATGCACATGTTACATAATAAATCAGGATGATACAAGAAGCCTTGGTGAAGTAAAAAAAAAAAAAAAACGCTGTGTATACTTTTTTAATGCTGATATTACTGTCTTTCCCAAATTTCGTGAAAAGTGTTTCTAATAGAGGCTCAACACATGAGTGAAGGCAATCTATACCCATTAGAAAAACAGTCTCAGGGATGCAATGGAGTTGCAAATTTTCATATCAGCTCCAGTGTAGGACAGTGCTTAGCTTCAGACAGACTCAAAAGGATCTTAAAACAGGCAGGCTGTCTCCATTTTTAGGTGGCCTTTGACCTGTTGTAAGTATTGTGGACTTTTAACCACGCTCACCTCATGCCTATAACTTTCACTTGGTAGTGGGCTTGCCTTTCAAAAATCACTTGATGTCATTGGCAATTGCTTTACGTTTGTCCTGCCTTGAGGCTGTTTTTTTTTTTTCCTGTTTTTTTTCCCCTGAGTCCTCATTTGTAACAAAAGACAGACAGGAGAAGCCGAAAACGTGTCCCGACTTTGTTCAGATCCCTGGCCCTTAGACTGACACCAAGAAGGTGGCCTCCATCAGCCTTGGGGTGGGGGGGGGGGGGGTTACAAATCCATCCCCGTCCTCCTTGCTGTTGGGTCTTAGTGCTTAATCATTGGACTCTTACCAGAATCAAATGTCAAATATTAAATTGAGTTAAATCAAGTTAATTCTCACTGTACTGTTGCCGGGAGGAAACTTGAGGCTATTTTTGTCACGCCTTGCAGACTGCTCCTCTTACATGGATTATTGCATGATTGACAATATACTTCAGCTTGGGAGAACTATTTCTTTTGTCTCTCCCCTTCATGCTGCATGGCGGCCATAGTGCTCACAGTACAAACAGGCACAGCAGCTTGAACTCGATTGGTGATATTAGAGTGCTGGTCATATTGTTCACAGTTACCTAATCAGAGTCATTTCTTGTGGCTCTCCCCTTAAAACACTTGAAATTGGTGAATGCTTTACTAAAACAGAAATCCTCAAAGCAAAAGCGGCTCTCCCAGCTCAGCGGGAGAGCCAATACTATGATATTCACTGCACTTGGGAAACTCATCCCATAATACTTTGCAAGCATTCTTCTTCAAAACATTTTTGCTCATAACTCAGCCTGTGGTGGTCCTAGGACAATAGGGCCACCACTAAAACCTTCACAACAACATGATCGTTCTATCTACATCCTCATTGGGGTCACCACACAAGGTTAGTGGGGACCCCAAAATAATAACCTCTCCCACTATTCAGTATCTGTTTAACTTTTCTCATGGCTGGGACTTTTGTTTTACAGCTGAGGGTAGGTTGTGTTTTAAGGGCCTTCTTTGTAATTTTATTGTTATAGGTTTGTTAGCCCTGAATATGTGTAATGTACTATGCCCTCTAGGGGCTAAATATATGGTTGCACTGCATTTCTTTCTGCCATTTATTTGTGTGGTTTTGCTCTCGAGGGGATAACTATACAGTTACATTGCCATTTTTCTTACAAATATTATTTTAATTGTGGGGTTGTCTAGGGGCTGTTCTAAGCATTAGTCATATCAACATATTAAAATATTCATGGCAGGAAATTTGTCCCATAATGCTTTGCAGGGCATTCCTTTTACAAAACATGTTTGGTCATAACTCAGCCTGTGGTGGTTCTTGGGTAATGGGACTACCTTCAAAACATTGACCACAGTGTGCTCTTTCTGTCTACATCATCGTGGGGTCCCCACGCTGTTAGTGGGGACTACAAAATAATAACCCCAACCACCATTGATTATATTTTTAAGCTTTCTCATGGCTGGAAGACTTGTTTTATAGCTTGGAGAAGCTTTGTTTTAAAGGCCTTGTTTGTAATATCATTGCAGTAGACCTGCTAGCCCTAAAATGTCCTCTAGGGGCTAAGTATATGGTTACACTGCATTACTTTGTCTTGTATATTTTTTATGAGGTTATCCCTCTTGAGGATAAAAATATGGCTACATGACCATGTTTCTTACAGATGATAGTTTTGTTAGGTTCCCTCTAGGCAGTGTTGCCAGATTGGGTGATTCCCCACACAAATGGGTGATATTTTTCCCATTTGTGTGGGAAAAAACCCAATTGCGTGTGCCTAATTGTTGGGCGCTTATTAGCCCGTTGTGTGGAAAATTGTTTGCGGGGCGGCGCCACCAGCAGCCAGCGCACGTGCACTCACTAAGCCTCGTCGTCTCCCCTCCAGCAGGCCGGAGGAGCAGCCCAAGGAGGGGGCCCCACCCCAGCCACACTGTAAACGTTGCCTAGTGATCAGGCCGCGGCTCACCACGTCACCACCACCACCTGCCCTCCTCGTGAGAATATATTAAATGGACGACTACACTACACACTCAGTCACAGCACATGACCAATGCTGCAGGCAGCGAATGAGCGTGCGATTTGCAGCTGTGTGCAGCATTGATTGTACAGTGTGGGCTGTCAGTGGAATGTAGGGATACAAATTATTTATTATGTACACAACACATGCAGCAGCAGGCGGCTGATTGAACTGTCTTCCGCTGAAGATCATAAATGATGTAAATGTATTCATGTTGCTAATTGGTAGTGCATCCGGGCCGCGTGCCGTCCATTCTTAATGGCTGTGGTGTTGGGGCAGAAGGCTGTCCAAAGTGCAAAAGGGCACACAAAAGTGCTACCAATTGATGACCCTCCCAAACATTATTGGCCGGCCCCTACAGCGCAGTTTAAAAGCTGCGATGGGCACATGGGCCCTCTCTTCTTGTGTGTGGCTGTGGGTGGCGCTCGCTGACGTTGAGTTGCTAGCTTGTTTGTGCCTGTGCCCTCTGTGCCCTGCCCCTGCCAGGCCCCAGCCCCAGAGTGAGAGATTGGGGCCCGGCCGGGAGACTCCCACCTTGCCCCTTCCTGTTCTGTGCAAGCCACGCCCCCCAGGCCAAGTGCCAGTGACATGTCGAACAACCTGCTGCCTGGCCTGCACCCTCCCCCCCCTTCCACTGACATGCAGTCGGTGCGCAGCAGAAGACAAAGTTAGGTAGGTGTGCTGCAAATGCAATTTAATTCCCAATTTCCTGTAGTTCACCTCACTCTTGCAGTTTTCTGCTTTTTCCCAATTGTCACGCTTTTTCGTTTTTTTTTCCTCTGTCTTTCCCATATGTGTCTTTTTTGCTCGCAGTAATTCTTGAGAAAGAAAAATAAGTGCCGGCCCTCAAACAAAAGTATCTGTGCTTGAGTCTGCACCGGAAACAACAAGCACAAATTAAGCACTTTACAAAAGACCATTTGCCCATCATGACCCTGCACTATTGAGGCAATAAAAATCGGAATTAGATTTTTAGTTGCCTCAATAGTGCAGGGCAATGGTGGGCAAATGGTCTTTTGTCTTGTCACTGTAAGCGGAGAGGTGAGCAATCAATCCTTCACTCCACAGTGTTAATCAGGAGCGAAGGATTGCTCTCACCAGTGACAGTACAAAAGCAGTGCATAATTTGTAAATAAAAAGGTGCCGGTGCCCAAAGTCGTCCTCTTAAACACGCGCCTGCTGCACTTAAATGTGCAAAGTGCGAACACGTAATAGTGAGGCAGCGTACTCCTGAAGCCATCTCGGGCCTCTTCAAATCATTTACAGCCGCTCCCTGCCCCTTCAGCATTACGTGTTCACACATTTAATTGCAGCAGCCTTGTGTGTAAGAGGAGGGCTTTGGGCACCGGCACCCTTTTATTTACAAATTATGCATTGCTTTTGTACTGTCTGTCACTATAAGCGGAGAGGTGAGCTATCCTTCGCCCCTGCAGCTCTCTCCAGCAGCTTTCTGCTTTCTCCCTTTGTAACACTTTTTTTGTTTTTCTCTTCCTCCGTCTTTCCCAAATGTGTTTTCTTTGCTCGCAATAAATTCTTGAGGAAGAAAAATAATAGCCTGCCCTAAACAAAAAGTATCTGTGCTCCGCAAAGGAAACAACAAGCACAAATTAAGCACTTTAAAATGTTTGCTTCAGCCTACGATTGCATTATTTCAGTGTTAATAGTTTGGGATACTTTTTGGGATGGGAGCAGTTCATTTTGGGCTTACTTTGGGCTGGTCGTTCAACGACTATGGGCTTTAGAAAGCTTTTAAAATCTGGCAACCCTGCCTGTATGGGCTGTTTTGAGCATTACAGTCTAATGCCAAAGGTTTATTTCTGATAAAGGTTTATATGATAATTGTATATGTTTTAATAATCTCTCTTTATTGCAGTTATGACCATGATTCAGGCCAACTTAACATCCTTATTAAACTATGACAGTTTAAACACTATTGATATGTTTGGGTGATCCTTCTAGTTTATTTCTCTCGTTACTTCTCCGTGTCTGTCTTGTGTCTTTTTTGGGGGAATTGTGCTGCCAGCCAGCAACTCTGATGGTGGGGTGGTGAAAGTGGTATTCCATTGGAATCAGCATTGCAGATTTAAATTAGGATGCTAAATGTCAACTTTTTCATTTTTTGCTGCAGATAGAGGGAAAAGGTAAATAGAAATGTTTTAGTTATATGCAGGGCCACTGGAATTATATGGCTGGAAAAGACAAAATTATGAGGGAGGGTTGACGAATTTATGTGGCAAGAAAATTGCAGTTATGAATTTACAACACCAATAGCTCTAACTCAAGCAAACGCGAGACCCATTGCATTGCAAATGCTTGTTATCAGAGTCTGTGGGGAGCTGCCGTGTCAGACCTCAAGACCCCTGTAGTGCAGTGAAAGTGCTTAAAGGTTACAATTGGCTGATTTCAAAGCAAACTCAAACCATCATTTGCATAATGAGTGCTTTCACTGTACTACACTGGTCTTAAGCATCTTTCCGATCTGTACAAATCTTTCAGCTCAGGGCAAGGTAGCACGTTTACTGCAGTAGAAAATGAGGCTTGGCTCGTTTTGGGTTTGAGGGTCCAAGAGGATCTCAAGCCAATCAGAACCATTCACTCTATTCCTCATACGTCTTTCCTTTTCTGTTTTTTTTTCTCCTTTACCATATGTTTGCTCTACAAATTTTTCTATGGTATGACCGAATCTCTGCATTAATTTTCAATTATTTTTCCAGCACTCTTTTGCCCTTCACGAGTTCCTTACTTCTCTTTCTCTCTCATTGAAAGTTTCTTAGCATTTTCTTAGTTTTTTTCCTGCGTGCACCATTTACCTTTCTCTTTTTGTCTGTTATCCCAGCCACCTCACACGTGTACCCGAGGTGCCCCTGTTGGCATCTGACATCAGTGACAATGTGTACACTTGGCATACGGGTTGGTAACAGTTCTTGACATGTGGAAAGGATCTCTGTATAGTTTTTCTCTTGTGTGTTTGTGTCATGGGAGGTCGTCAGCCTGGCTCCCGTCTCTCTCCTTCCTTATAGTTGCAGTGTGCAGTAGTGCATCGTAAGTGTGCCATAATGTGTGTATGTCTTCTCCCTCAGGGCTTTGCAATCAAAATAACACTTGCTGCGGTTCTCTGCTGCCAAAGATAGATTCAGATGAAAGGGGAGACTCGCTGAGCCCCCTATGGGTGGTTCACTTGCAATGCAGTCCAGACGCATATTTTTCATCAGCCTTAGAACACTCTGGGCCATATTTATACTTTTTGACGCAAAACTGCGCTAACGCAGTTTTGCGTAAAAAAAATTAGCGCCGGCTAACGCCATTCTGAAGCGCCATGCGGGCGCCGTATTTATTCAATGACGTTAGCCGGCGTTAGCCGCCGGCGCTGCCTGGTGTGCGTGAAAAAAAATTACGTACACCAGGCAGCGCCGGCGTAGGGGAATATGGAGCTTGGGTGACAAAAAATAGGGCAGGTCAGGCTGAGGCAAATTTTTCGCCTCAACCCAATTTGCGCCATTTGTTTCGACTCCCAACCCCCATTGAAATGACTCCTGTCTTAGCAAAGACAGGAGTCATGCCCCCTTGCCCAATGGCCATGCCCAGGGGACTTCTGTCCCCTGGGCATGGTCATTGGGCATAGTGGCATGTAGAGGGGCACAAATCAGGCCCCCCTATGCCACAAACATTTTTTTTTTAAAATACTTACCTGAACTTACCTTAAGTTCCCTGGGATGGGTCCCTCCATCCTTGGGTGTCCTCCTGGGCTGGGCAAGGGTGGCAGGGGGTTTCCCTGGGGGCATGAGAGGGCACCTCTGGGCTCCTTCCGAGCCCACAGGTCCCTTAACGCCTGACTTGTCCAGGCGCTAAAAAACGGCGCAAAAGCGGCTGGACGTCATTTTTTTTGACCCGCCCACTCCCGGGCGTGAATTTTGCCCGGGAGTGTAAATACGACGCACATGCCTCAGAGTCACTTTTTTAGACGGGAACGCCTACCTTGCATATCATTAACGCAAAGTAGGTGTCCACGCTAAAAAATGACGCAAACTCCATGGACTTTGGCGCTAGACGCGTCTAACGCCAAAGTATAAATATGAAGTTAGTTTTGCGTCGGAATTGCGTCAAAAAAACGACGCAATTCCTGCGCAAACAGAGTATAAATATGCCTCTCTGTATTTATGTTTGAGCATCCATGTTGACACCAGTCTACTGGTTCATGTGGCATGTAGGGGAAATGGTGCTAGACGGAGCCCCACGAAACCCTCCTCCAGGAAGGCTCGCATTGGGATCACCCTTGGCTTTCAGTAGCGCCAGTTGAGGAAGAGGACTCTCGGTGGACCGGGTGTGGAGCCAGTGGAGGAAATAGGCGGAACCACTGGGGGAAACTGGCTGCCAGTGGAAGAAGTGGGTGAGCGCATCCTAAGAAAAGTTGTGGCCACCTGCACTTATTTATGGTTTCTTTTTTTTTTAAGACCTGATTCTGTCATGCTTAAAATGTAGTTGTAGACTTTGCGTTCCTTGCGTGTCATTGGGACACGCAACACACTGTGGGATTCAGTTGCTCTGTGCCGTCTTCTACACCCTGGAGCAGTGCACAGGGCACATTTTAGACTCGGGTTGTGTCATCCCTACAATCAGTGCTCTTTCTCTCTTGGCTTGACATCGAGCTCTTTGTCCTACTTTTTTTCTAAAGTTTAATAATCCAGACTGTTTTGTTTAGATCGTGTATAAAGGAAACTATATTCAGTAATACAGTCTGTCTGTGTAAACATTATAAAACGTGATGATACAGTGTGTGTGTGTGGCATTACCCGACAAGGCATCCATTTGAAGCAGTTTATCGCGTCACCCAGCGTTCTGGTTATGTCAGGGTCCTGTCTGAAGTGATTCCGACGAAGGACTACTGGTGCAGTTGAGTCTATGTTACTAGATTGGCAAGACTGTGGGAAACAGTTGTGTACTAGCACCATCACTGTCCAATATGAGCAGATTTGTTGACATGGATCCTGTAACTAACGTGATTTTCCATCAACGAAGCAAAGATGCTGTTCACTTGGATGTGGATCATGAATGTGTATTAAAACGAAGAGTTGTAAAGATATTACCAATAACGCTTCAATTTCGAAGAATAGGACCTCAAGGTGGCACGGCCTGCGTGCATTGATTGCCCCTTGCATGCGGCATTAGTCACAAACTGTATGGGCTCAGGCATAGTCATCAGTCTGCAAGAGTCAGCGGAAGGAAGCTTAGAGTGACCTGCTGGGTGCCAGATCAGCCCTGGAAATAGGACAGCCGTGGTCAATATCCATGAGTCATCTTTTCCGGTGTCAGTCCAGTGGCAGGCGGGATGGTATTCTTGTTGCATTAAATAGAGCTTCTGAACTACTACAGTGTGACAGGCAGTTGGTCAGCAAGACCTCTACTTTTAGCACAAATCAATTATAGGTCCTTGGAGGTTTTGGGAGAAACGCATGCGTCAACCATCCGTTCTTCCATCAGTCCTCTTTGAAAAGGCGACCATTAGGAACAAAGTGGGCTGGCACGCTTACGTTACACAGCGTAACCAGTGATCTTAACCATTCCATTTCAGAACACTGATTGTTAGCGCGTCACCTCAGCGCATGTTACTTGACATTACAGCTTCTCAGGCTCACTAGCAGGCTACGGACATTGTGGCGTTACGTCTCCACCACGCTTCGATTACACAGCAATCCTGCTGTGACGACGCTGGACATGTGGTTCATTATTGGGGCATTCATGGTGCATTTCTTTTGAAATGTAACAGTCTGGCTACATAACGTAATATATCTATTACACATGGGAATGGGATCAGAGATTTTAAAGATGCCTTCAGAAATTGGTCTGTCCATTGTGTGAACATGGTCAATGACCAAAGAGTGGGCAGCCCCACTTCAGATGTGCCTAGATGCATAGCATGTAAATGGCTTTAATTTCTGCGGCAACCATATGTATAACAAGCATTGGCAAATCTAATAGGTCTCGCATTTGTAACCTATTGGCTTTGCCATGTTTTCTAGACATGCTGGACAGCATCGCAATGCTTTGCAGCATGGATAAGGAAAATTAACAAAACGTTGTGGTATGATGTGGCATCCACGTTATTTTATAGGAGTGTGCACCACCATGTCTTCATCACCACTATGACCGAAGCAATTTTTCTTTTTACTTACAGAGCTGGAGAAAGTAGCACAAACGTGTGATTTTTGTTTTGTAACCACTAGGTGGGGGGAAACATTAGAAAAACACAGGTAGAGGGAATCATCACACAGGACACAGGTGAGGGAAGCATCACAAATGACATGGTGGAGATAAGATATGGAGGGCATGGGTGGTGGGAACTAATAAGGAGGGCATGGATGGCGGGAAGCAACACAGAGTGTAGCAGGTAGGGCAACAGGTAAAAGGGACCAGGGGTGGGAGGGCAAGCCAGTAAGAAAGGGGGGAGAAGCCCTCAAGCGAGAAAGCAATGTGGGGGGGGGGGACAGGAGGGTAAGCGCAACATGGAGGGTGCATGACTGAAATTCTAATGTGACAGAGCAACATGTAGTGTTGCTGGGGGAAATACATTCATGAGGGAGACAGCTGGAAAACACATGCCCTCTCCTTGAGTGCTTCACCAAAAAGAAAAAAAAGTAGTCTTTGAAAAGCAAGCAGTTGAAGGGCACAAGTATTGTGTCCATGCTTCATGGGAGAGACAAATACAAAAAGAGAAAGGAAAGCACCCACAAGCTAATAAATGAAGATCAAGCAAATGACAGTAAAGCCAACAAATGGTAAGCAGTGGGCAGGCTCTAAATCCACTGTAAGCTGAGAGTATTTCTTTCACCAACAGACAGTGTGTGCTGTCTGGTAAGGGAGACATAAAAAGCTGCTTTTAGTACCTTTTGGTACCATGGTAGTCTTGCTATCGAGTTGGGAGGGTCTGCAAAGTTCACCTGGCTTGTGGGTTATCTCGGTATGACCTTCTGCATAATCAAATTATTGTAAACTATCTGATAAACAATATTTATTGAACAGATGATCAGGTAGTGCTCCTATGTTCAAATGTTTTCAGAATGACATTGTTTTTGTTGACTGATTGCAAAGGAGATATACTGAAGACAACAATGCAAACAAGCTTGAAGTTAATAAATACGTTTTTATATTTAGTGCTCACAAAATACATACCTTTTCGCAAGCTTTTCCATACAGTATTGGTGAGGTGAGCAGCTTAGGAAAAATGTGCTCACCCCTCGAAGTTTCTTTTAACTTTCTCCTACTTATCAAACAATTGCGGTGTTGGAAAATTAGTTTGTATCCCAAAGTAAGTGGAAAACCCCTGATAAAAAATTAACAGGGCATCAGAATAAAACTAGTGTGGTCAATATTGTAGGTGACATGAAAATAAATTAGGCCTGATTCTTAAAAACAAAATCACAAAAATGCAACTGCAGGTACGTGTTCTTGCATGGATGCAAACGTACATCTTTCGGGGATTCACACGTGTTTACAGAAACAGGCCTGGAAATCCGTACTCCTAATTAGCCTGGGTGAATTCCATTTTTGAATTAACAAATGCCCGTGTATTTGCTGATGAGAAAATGTACTGAGTGACTGCAAATGTACTTTCCCTACAGGCCCTTTGTCCCCATTCTGGAGTAAGGTGTACTCCGGCCCTTTTCAGGGGTAAATTTCCAACCTTTCCAGTGTAGTGTGGAAAATGATTGTGGAGGAGCTGATGAATACCGCAGAACACGTTAGCTTATGGGTGTGCATGGACCCAGAGGGTGTTCCATCCCTGGATTAACCTCCCTGATTACTTCCACCCCCTGTATGTAAATGTGTGGAAGGTGGCCAAAACCGTAGCTAGAATCCCAAACCCTGATCACAGCCCTAACATAATCAGACCAGCTACTGTTAGAGCTCTGTTACAGTAGAAACATGCCACAATGTGTCACCTTGCTGCATGGCACCAAAAAGGACACAAGTTTAACTCTTTTATGGCAGGTACTTTATGAAATACCACCCTGCTGCACCACCATCCACTCAAGCAGTTGGATCATTGCACACCGCAAGGGTGGCTCAGTGCTGCACCCACCACTCTAGCCTGGGTGGGTCACTTCTCACATATTCATGGGTTGTACTTTAGCCACACAACTGTGTGGAGCCTTGGGGATACTGTCTGACCATTGGCAAAGGTGGGATGTAATCGTTAGTGGCAGAAACAAGCCAGCTCCACGGACTCATCACCACTTAGACTAGGTGGAGTGTCAGCGAACGCCTGGCCATGATCCCCAACATTATAGGACAAAATCAGGGCAATAACGGGAGAAGCCGCACATCAACAGCAGCCACGCTGAGCCCCAAAACACACCTGCTCTTGTCAGGATTATCACTGATTTGCAGACCTCTAGATGAGGGTCCATGTTAAGGAGGGATGCACTCTTTGGTGCTGTGTATAGTAAATACGTGTATGTTTTTTTGCTATGTGTCAATTACTGCAATAGCAGAAATATAGAGCATACTATTTGGCAGCGTCAAAATAGTTGTTATTGGCAAGATTTAATAGTCCAGCTTCAGACGTGAGCTTTGCATACAGTGTGCACAGTTGTGCACTGCAAGTAAAACAAATGATGATGCGGGATGGGCCTTGTTTTGTGTAACACTTCTAAATGTTTTGTAAGAAAAACATAACATTTCTCCTTATTTCAGATCAAATGCCTTATTTCACATGTTGTAGTGAATAACAGTCGAATTTGTAGCTATTGCTATTGCATGTGCACGTAATGCTTTATCGTGACAACACGTTGTGTCAGCATGTGGGCAGAGCAGCTTGCTGTGTTGGAAGAGGGCTCCAAGTGCAAGTGTGACTGGATTAATCACCACTAGCAGTATGGCTGACAGGGTTCAGCAGCCGGCTTTTATCTGATGTTTATTGACAACATTAACATGGAAGACATAATCACAAGGCTGGGGCTGCCTTTTGTGAAAGGATAGCAGTGCCAGAATTTGCTTTATTAGCTCTTTAAAGCCAGAAATGTTCCCACTGCACTGATTGAAGAGTGCGCGTGCTAGTACATAAACCAACCACAACAGCTATGTCCTAGGGACCGGACTGCTAGCTGGGATTTAGTTGCTAAATCATCTTATTCAGTGGTTCCCAACCTGTGGTCAGGGGATCCCTGGGGGTTCGCGACTGCTTAAAAAATGTAATAATATTAGGTCCCAGCTATCAATAATGACTCAGTGGGGGTTCCCGGGTTCCAATAATGATTCAGTGGGGGTCCCCGGGCTCCAGTATTGATAAAATGGGGGTCCACAGAAGTCAAAAGGTTGTGAACCACTGGTCTTATTGATTCAGATGGCCATGTAAAAATGGGGAGGTGGATACAAAAATGTGAAAAGCCTGGAAGAGCAGTTTGAGATTTTTGTTTCATTGAGAGTGCCTTTCCATCCTTCCCATCTCACCTTATAGCTGCCGAGGATCTTGAAGTGGAGGTTGCCTGTCGATGTGTTGCCATGTGATGGGCTTTCAGTGCCCCCTAACTCACTGCCACACACAGTTCAGCACAAAGCTACCTTCGTGCACCGGAGCTCTCACATTCTGGTCACTCCATGAGCCCGAGTTACATGCTAATGACAATCTGCATGCAATAGTCGCGTGCATTTTTACTATATGCGAAGTAAGTGCATGCACTCATTTTGTGTGTGGTGTTACCAAATGCCCCAAAATCAACTGCGGTTTTACTGCAGATAGGACATTGGGACTGCACTCATTTCCAAAGGATCACCTAGTGGGACATATCACTAGCCACCAACTACTGTAGCCAGTAGGGAGTGAAAATGTCAAGTTTCCGATAGGTGCCGGAGTTATGGACAGAGGAGGTGGCAGAAGAGGAGACCTGGCTCTTTAGCCATTTAATGTTAAAGGACTGCTTCGAAATATGATCAAGTATATTCAGGGTATGACTGATAAGGTCAATGTCATGTCCACCTATTCTCAGGAGTTTGGTGATGTGAAGAAGAGACAGAAGGGACCGCAGAAGGTGGCCAGGAACATCAGCACACGGATTGACGGATTGGCACCCTCTCAAGTCTCCTCACCATACGTGAATCTCCTGCCATAGGAACAGAAAGTCCTCACAAAACCTGAGCTGTCAGGCACGAAAGGGTTCTTTTTAAGCAAAATGTTATTATCATACACATACAGTAGGGTCCTAATTGGCCCAAGAATATACGATGTCAACATTATACAGCGGACAGTTGTAGGCCGGGATCCCTGCCGGACAGGCCATAGTAGAGATCAAGTCACAAGCACTCATAAGAACATGGCACATATTTGTGTAACATAATAGCTTGCATCGTAGATGGTCCACCCAGACATCCCATCATAAAAATATAGGAGAAGTCCTGCATTAAGTTAATAAGAAGTGCATCCTAAAGGAGGCATCCTATACCATGCAGTGTGTGCTCCTACACCCACCCGCAGGTCAGCTAATGGATTGAGTCAAAGGTGCGGCTATCCTCCGGTTCCACCCTCTGCAGTACACCCTCTTCTGTTGGCCGATGTATTTCAATATAGCAGTGACGATGACAGCCAGTACTGGTGCCACGCTGCCCTCTATTCCCAATGAGGGGCCCAGTCTGAGGTGCCTACAGCAGTTCACCAGTGGATCACCTAAGCAGAGACAGTGTCATCCTTCTCAGTCTTGCCCCCTTGAAGGTCAGCCAACATTGTGTCCCGAGCAGATACAAACTCAACGGGTCTCCTGCCTTGACGCGCCTCCCCGAATAATGCGTGTCCTTCCTATGCCACCCAGCGCAGCAAATCCACCCTCCAGCCCTCAACCCAGGGTCCCACAGCACGTTTTCAGTGCATCGTGACCCTTATTTTGGCAGGTACCAGGGCATGGCCAATTATCCATGTGGTGACTTTGGGCCTGATTACAAATTTGGAGGAGGTGTTAATCCGTCCCAAAAGTGACGGATATACCACTAGCCGTATTACGAGTCCATTATATCCTATGGAACTCGTAATACGGCTGGTGGTATATCCGTCACATTTGGGACAGATTAACACCTCCTCCAAAGTTGTAATCAGGCCCTTTGTCTTTAGGAGGTCGGGGTATGAGCCCAGCAGGTAGAACTAGGGCGTTGGGGTCAAGTAACAATCCTTAACCTCTCCAATTAGTGCACCTCCCCAGACCAATAAGAGGCCAAGTGTGGGCAGCTCTGCAGCATGTGGGAGATATCTCCATTAGCATCATGACAGCAAGGGGGTCAGGTGGCGTCGGTGGAAAGTAGATTCCAAGTTCCATGGGCTTGAGGTACGGCCAATGCAAAATATAAAAATGTATGAGTTTGAAATGGGCATTGCGGGAAATTTTGGGCTTAACCTCCCACATTTTAGTCCAGTCTGTATCAGTCATAAAGGAACCCAAATCAGTTTTCCATTGGTCGTGCAGCGTACATCAGCTTGCAGCACCCCATTCAGTCCTGTGACCAGTCAGCGAGTATTAGTGGCACCACAGAGGAATTGACAGATACAGAGCAGCTGTGGTTCCGTGTCTTGCTTCCTCCAGATCCTACACACTGCTGTGGTCAGTCTACCATACGATATAAACTGTCCAGCTGGAAGATCAAATTAAATACATAAATAATCAAAAGGTCACAACACGCCCTCCATGTAGAGCACACCCACTGCATCCAAACCTGCTGCTCCCAACCCTGCAGACGCACCCCTGCCACTCCAGCAAGCTGCACCAATGAGGGCCTGAAGCAGGAGACCCAATGCATACGATGCCAGATGAAGTATCCTCATCCAGCAGGCTCGAAGCACCAAGAGGTCATGACACCCCGCATGGGTGGCCCGCCTCGGATTAAGCAAAGGGGTACACAATAGTGGCAAGTCAGGGGGGTCTAGCAAGCCCAGCATCCCCGGGGCCCCTCACACCAGAAACCAGCCCATCCACCACTGTAGCTGCGCCGCCATAGTAGGATTAGAAGTAATTCATCCCTCCATCTGTGGTCGCCCACTGCAGCTTAGCAAATGCGACTTTGGGCTGTAGGAATTCCACATCCCTGGCCCTGCATGCCAAAGGCTCTACTGCTAGAGCAAAAAGCAGGGGAGATATATCTGGTATCCCTGGCAGGTGCCCCGTTCCATATTGCATTGCCCAGAGATCGTGCAACCTGTGTGGATCCTCACCACAGGACTCGCATATAGTAGAAAGGTCCGGTCTACAAAGCGGTGACACAGGCCCATATGGAGCATAACTGTGCATAGGAAGTCCCAGTCCAGACTATCGAAAGTCTTTTTGATATCCACAAACATGAAGCTGGCCATTCCGGTATGGTAGGCTATCTCTCAAAATCGCTAGCAGGCACCAGATGTTGAGTGCTGTGCAGCGGACTGGAATAAATTCCGACTGATCTAAATGGATCAGACTGGTCATGTGGGGTAGCAGGCGCTGCGCCAGGCCCCACTAAGGATTTTATAGTCAATGTTTAACATTGATAATGGTCTGTACACCATCACATCATTTGCAGGTTTCACAGGCTCGAGCAAGGGGAAAATAAGGGACTCTTGCAGAGTGGGGGGCAGGACCTCTGCCGTGAGCACCTGCTGATATAATGCCACTGCGCTTTGCTGGTCCTGTTGTACCTGCACCACAGTGGGTGCACCACCCAGCCTTCACCTGTCTCGGAGCAGAGGCCAGGATCATCTGATGTTCCCCTTCTTCCGGGCTTAGATTCAGTCAGTCCCACACCTTATTGGGTTCTGAGAAGAACTTGGTCCCCTGAGCATTAACAACATGCAGATGTGCGGGGTAGAGAATGGGGTATCTGATAACGTACTCTCTGAATTTCCGCTTGGCCTTTATGCACACCATTCGTTCTGCCTCTGGACTGCCAGGGTAAAGTCAGGGAAAATCATCACTTTGCTGTTGTCAAAACACACCTCCCCCAGGTCCCTGGTGCACTTTTGAGAATGTGGTCCCTTTCTTGGAAGTGCAAGAGGGGTGCCACAATGGGTTGATGCATACCACCAGGGGTGGCTGGCGAGCTGGTACTCTGTGCGCCCTCTCCAAGGTGAAGAAAGAGGACAGACCCTCCGCTGCTTCCTCCCTTTGAAGCCATTCCTCCAGGAAAGCCACCATATTTGCCCCCTCTGCTTTTACCAGCATTCCCACCAACCGGATGTTGTTTCTGCAAGCATGACTTTCCAAGTCCTCCGCTCAGGCCTCTAGGACTCGGACCTTGCCTAGGACATCGGCTATCTGGGCCTTCAAGTCCACGGTTGTAGATACCACTTTCTGTAGGTATATTCAGTAGCTGTAATGCAGTCACCCAGTTTACGATGGTCTGCACTGAGGAGGCCGAGATCTGCCACCACTGTGTCAATTTTGTTCTCCACAGTTTCTTTCAAGACCCTAAGAGGCAGTAGGATACAGTCCAATTTGTCCTGTGGTACCTGCACCGACTCTCCAGGAGGGGTGTTCTCTGTCCCAAGTCTCCAGGCCTCCTTCCAGCAGTTGAGGCGTGGCATAGTGGCAGGTGAGGAATAATGTAGGACAACACAAAGCTGCTCTCCAGCAGCTGGGGGTAAAAACCACTAGGTCCAACCAATGGGTCACCCCCGTGTCCACCTGTAGATCCCCACCCAGTGGAGGTCTTCCAGCTGCCTCCCAGTGCAACTGGGATAAGGCTAAATGCCCCAAGGGGATGTCACTTGGAGAGGGGGGGTGAGCACCACTGGTAGCAGGGCACTCCAGGATACTCCCGCAGTAGACACAGAGCTATAGCCAGGTTGGTCAGGCAGCACCAGTGGCAGGGAGGGGCAAGATGCTCCAGCCGCACTTCGTCAGTGTGCATTCTCTATAGTCTGCCAGGTCAAGGCTGTGCTCACACAACCACCCATCAGGTGCCGAAGTTGCTGCAGTGACTCCCCACACAAGCTACTGACTATCCTTTGTTCGCTGAGTGTCAGTACTGACAAGTAGTCCTGTATGAGGCAGGGCTTCACTTCTCTGGGTTCTGGGGCGATCTTCAGCAGGTTAGTCCATTGCGCAGTAAAAGTCAAAGGAAGTTGGGTCAATCAGGCCCCCCCCAGGGCACACATTTCCCAGGTCGCCACTATTGGGAGGGGTGGGCAAATGGGGAGGTCCCGCACTGCCATTCATGCAGTGTCCGTGAGCAGCCTCGCTTCTGGGCTCCAAATCGCCACTACAGGCCGACAATTTCCAGGAGGGGCCAGCAGGTGCACATCATGCAGGCCATCGCAGGGGTCTATTCCATTTCTTGTGCTCTAGCAGCTACATTCAACCACTCACTCTTACCTCAATTTGCACTTCACCTGCCTCTTCTAGTGTACCACTTATCCAAAAACCAGCACCCCTCTGCCCTGGCAGTTTAATCCTGCCAATCCTGCCGATCCTCTGGCTGCTGTACCCTACTACCAAACCCAATCCCAACACCAACCTTGCCCTGAAGTCCCTGTGACATCTCCCTGCTCTTTTACTTGGCAGAAAGTTATCCTGAGAATCTGGGAAGATGGGCAGCCCAGGCCGATGAATTCCTCAGCAGGGCTGGGGACAGTGGTAGGGAGAAAATAGGGACAAAGTCGATGTGAAAAAGAGGATGGCTTTGTGTTGTCCAGGCAGTCTACCCTCTCAGAGACAGGGAACTTCTATCTCTCCGTAGCTTTGATAGGCGTGATGGTGACAGTTTGCCCCTATGCCATCTGAGGATCAGTATGACTGACATGAGCTTGTTCCTTGCTTGGTAGATGGCCTGTCCTTGGATCCAGAAACTTCACCTTTAGTACTGTAGGGACCTGGTCTCCTCTCTGGTATTATTCTGGATTTCAAGCAGACCAGACAGGAAAGCTTTTAGTGTCCAGGAAGTGCTTAACTTACCTTGCCTTTTTATTGCCATCGAAGAGAAAGTTCCACCACAGGTCTCTGTTACCATGGATTCCTGCTACTACATGACCTCTGGTGCAGCAGATATACTCTCTGAGACACTGGTATGGAGAGGCTCTTATACTCTCCTTTGCTTGATGCTCCCAGGCCAGTGATTTCCCCATTGCCAGCCCTTCTGATAAATGTAGAGGATGTTTTCTGTCTTTATGTGTCTAATCACCTCTTCGCCAAGTTTAATGGCCACTGCGTGGGTGGGAGTGGCAGCAGCTGAGGTGGTTGTGGCGGTAGCTGTAATGGTTGCAGCTGGCATGGCGGTCATGGAATTTCCACTGGTGGCAGGGTGGTGCTTATCGTAGCAGCTCGGCGTTGCTGTAGGCATCTGTGATGGTTGTCGCAGCTGTTCTGATGACTGATGTGGGCGAGCCACCGGATAACAAGCAGTGGGTACATGTGTAGGACAGGTGCATCACCACCTCATGATGGAAGTTACCTGGTGCCGGAGGTCACCTGCAAGTACATATTGTGATCATTGTGTAGCACATGTACGGGCATTCCCTTACCTTGATTCCGATCAAGGTCTCTGGTCTATCATTGACGACGGGATATGCTGCGTGTGCCCTGTTATGGTCTCGTCCAGGGTGTTATTATCTAGATAATACTTCCATTTGTCAGAATATGGTATTGGATGAGCTCTTGGTCTCATATACATGTTTTCACCACAGACATTCCTGTATGTGATACCTGGAGGTATGTGTGGAGGGTACACCCTGCAGGAATGTTTGTGGTGAGAGAACGATTAACCAGGTTAAATACAATGGCCAAGATATCAATCAAGCCACAGGCGCAGTGGCATCCAGGCCTAGGCGTGGCAGGGGCTCAACTAACCTCAATTACAACACTGAAATTTTGAGAGCTTCATTGAAGAACATGTAGTAGCTCCTGCCTTGTGATGGCTGGTAGAGGCCTGGAGGTCCAGTATTCCAGTGTTTGTCTTCATGTTTCGCCCTTTTTAAAAAAAAATATTTTCAAATTTTTTAAGTTACTTAAATTTACAATCTTTACATCTGTGGAAATCATAAGATTGTGTGTTATATCCCTCTGGACTCCAGTCTGTTTTCTTATTTACTAATTGTCAACTTGACGTTTGCGAAGTTTACTTTTAGTTAAATTGTACCCTTTCTGCCAGCTTTTGACTCTGATATTCAATAAAATGGCAGGCTAACAATAAAAACATGATTGCTATCAAGAGACACATGTTTTCCTCATCTTCACACTTCTATGTTATCTGTTTATTAATGCCATCGTTGCTGTTAATTGACCGAAACAGCAGCATGAGTGAGGTCACACACCCTTTGGCCACTGATGGCATAACACGAGGAAAAAGGATTAAAAAAAATATCTTACACCGAGTGTGTCATTGAAAGAAGAACTTCACAGTCTCTCTAATGGCACGCAGACAAAGGGTTAATACCTCGAAATCTAAGTTCGGTCTCTATACCCCATGAATAGCAAAATGTATTGGTGTATGCGAAAATTCACTGTACAGCTGCACATTAATATGGGAATAAAAAGCGTAAAATACTGAATGTGAGCTGCTGTAAACATTTGCCTTCTGGTGGCACCAGTTCAAACTCTCTTCCGCAGGATCATCCTGTGAGTGCTTTACGTTTGAACTGTCGGTCACAGGCTCTTCATTTCTGCCATCCTGTGCAAGCTCCTTATTGGAACCAACATTTCCAAGCCCTTCATGGGCCTATCCTGCACCGAACCATCATGTACATTGTCTTCATTGGTAGCATCATGTGCAAGCTTGCCTTTGGCACCATTGTGTGCAAGCTCTTCATTGGAACCCTCATCGCAAGCTTGTGATGTGAACGGTGATGCAAACAGTCTTCATGAACATGTCATGTGCAAGTTGGTCATTGGCACCACCCACCACAAGCTGTCCATTTGAACTACTGTGTGTGAGTTATTTATTGGAACCACCATGTGTAAGTTCTTTAGTGGAACCATCATGCTCAGAACCATCATTGACATCCTCTTAATTGGAACCACCACTTGTAAGCTTTTTATTGGCACCTTCCGGTGCAAGCTCGCCATTAGCACCGTCATCTGCAAGCTTGTCATTCGAACCATCACGTGCAAGTATGTTGTTGGAACCTTCCTGTGAAAGCTCGCCATTGGCACCATCACGTGCAAGCTTGCTATTGGCACTGTCACGCACAGTCTTGTCATTGCACAACCATGTGCAAGCTTGTTATTGGATCCATCACATGCAAGCTTGTTATTGGAACCATCACATGCAAGCTTGTCATTGGAACCATCACATGCAGGCTTGGCATTGGAACCATCACATGCAGGCTTGTCATTGGAAGCATCACATGCAGGCTTGTCATTCGAAGCATCACATGCAGGCTTGTCATTCGAAGCATCACATGCAGGCTTGTCATTCGAAGCATCACATGCAGGCTTGTCATTCGAAGCATCACATGCAGGCTTGTCATTGGAAGCATCATGTGCAAGCTTGTCATTGGAACCTTTCTGCGAAAGTTTGTCATTGGCACCATCACGTGCAAGTTTGTCATTGGAACCATCATGTGCAAACTTGTCATTGGAACCATCATGTGCAAACTTGTCATTGGAACCATCAAAACAGAGCTATTATGCACCAGCTCTTCCTCGTGCGCTAGTTCTTCATTAAAGTCCTCATGCCCAAAACCATCTTCATGTGAAAGCTCTTCTTTAGAACCATGGTTCATAATCTCTTCATCGGAATCATTTTGTTCATGGTCTTCAATGGTACCATCCCGTGATAGCTCGTCATTGGCACCATCTTGTGCAAACTTCTCTTTGTAACTACTGCATGCAAGATGTTTCTTGCAACTACTGCATGCAAGATGTTTCTTGCAACTACTGTATGCAAGATGTTTCTTGTAACTACTGCACGCAAGATGCTTCTACTGCATGCAAGATGTTTCTTGTAACTACTGCATGCAAGATGCTTCTTGGAACTACTGCATGCAAGATGTTTCTTGTAACTACTGCACGCAAGATGTTTCTTGTAACTACCGCATGCAAGATGCTTCTTGGACCTACTGCATGCAAGATGTTTCTTGGAACTACTGCATGCAAGATGTTTCTTGGAACCATAACGCACAGCACCATTATGTGGAAGCTTGTCACTTCATTAGAGCTATTATGCACTAGCTCCTCATTGGAACTTTCACGCACAAGCTCTTTCTTGGCACCATCACGTGCAGACGTTTGTTGCTGCTCTCATAGACAGACCCTTCATGCTCTCTTCTTTGGAACTGTCATATACAAGCTCTCCGCTGGCACCATCATGTGCACTCTCTTTATCGGACCAGTCACGTGCAGCACTTCATTGGTGTCTTTATGTGCATGCTCTTCGTTGGCATCATCCTACGCGCAGAGCCATTATGTACGCTCTATATTTGTACCATTGTGTGCTCACTCTTCAGTGGCATCTGCCGTTGCAAGCTCATCTGTGGGACCATGATGCCCAAGCTCCTAATTGGCACCATCTTTAAATTATTAGCTTCATTCTTTTGAAGATAGCAACAAATGTCTCAAATTGAAAATGTTGACAGAAATGCATGCCACACTTGTCAAAAAATAAACAGTTTATATGGGAGAATGTCTGTGGCTAACATTTTACCATTCACAAAAAGAGACAAATGTACCAAATTAACATAACTTCCTGTACTATTAACATTCTGTATATAAATGCACTTGCTGCCGGCGGTTTTTGTAGCGATAGTTATTAGTTTTTTTATCTTCCATTAAAAATGTGCTTTTTACACTCTGAAGAGTACCGTTATGTAAATAAACTTCTTTACAGTGCCTCCGATGGCCCCCTGCAGTATAAGAGATTCAGTACACCATGCTTGGAAGAGCATATTACAATACATTTATCTTTAAATAGTGTTATAACACAAGGGGCGGCTCTCAGCCAATATCTGCACAGAAGTTTGCAAAACAAAAGGGCTCATTTCTAGCTGTAGCTGCTGTGTCTGTCTTGGTGCGAAAGGAGATTTGTTATTTTCCTCATTCTCTTTCTCAATCGATAAACTCCATTGTGTGTGGTCATCAAACAATATACCACATTTCAGATGTAAGTGGTGGACACACCTCCTCATATTCCACCTAAACAAAGATCCAGGAGCAGGGACTCTGTCTGGGCCAGCCCTGGCCAGCAGCGTGATGGTGAAAAGCAAGGGGAGGCTTTGTGTAATTCTGGAACATCATAGTGAGAGAAGAAAACTGTGTAATAACATTACTTGAATGTGACAGCATCCACATGCTAAGGTTTAACTCATGGTAACCTTTTCCCATCATAATTTATTTCATATAACATTGTCACTGTTTCCAAACAGGGTGGTAAAGCCTGTAGCACAATTTCAGCATGTAGTCAATACTTTCTTGGATACAGACTGCCTATTCCCAGAATAGGCTCCTAGCAGTACATATGTGTGTTGGTTTTAATTATATGCAGGACCTGGCCATACTAAGGCGATATCACCAAAAATTGCAGTGTTTTTCTGGTTCAATGCATGTAAGAAATCTTGTTACAAGTAGAGAGATGGATAGCAAAAACATTACAAAGCTCAAGAAAATGGACTGTCGAGATTTTATAAACACTGCATGATGTTTGCATTATCTATATATGCACAAATATACCTTTATCCAAAGTACAAAGTGAGACACTTCCCTTATACTCAAGGCCCGGTGGGAGGAATTGTCTCTGGCAAAGACGCAGCACCACTGACACCTCAAAAATCCCAAACCCTTTTAAGGACACTATTGACAAAGGTGCCTGTGCAAGTACAGAATCCAGGTCCCTGTGCACGGCTGCAGTTCGGTGTGAATGCGGCACGACACATTCACAGAATCATCAGTGTTCGCTCCGATCTGCAGTTTTTCATCTTCACAGTCCTCAGTGTACCCCTTGACAGAATCCTAATCATTCCCTTTGACAGAATCTTCAATGTCATTGATAAAATCGTATTGTTCTCTTGCATAGAACCCGCACCCTTCCTTCTGATAGTTTGAGGTCCTCATGTTCTTAGACACAATGTTACTCTTCATGGAATTGTCACTGTTCAGATTAATAGGAACACAGTGGTCATATTTTATCAAATAAATCATCATTGTCTATATTTGAGGAATCCTCAGTCTTCTTTGAATCAAATTCTTAGTACCTGGCTTGAGTGGTACCCCAATATTTATAGTGTTGCAATTTTCTATGTTCACATTGAAAGATTACTCCGTGTTCACACCGAGAGACAACACAGTGTTCATATTGATAGAATCTTCACTATCCATGATGATAGGATCTACAGTTTTCCTGTTGATAGATCCTTCAGTGTTCATGTTGTTAGAATCCACATTATTCCTGTCGACAGACTCTTCGGTATTTATAGTGTTGGAATGCACAATATTCACGCTGATAGACTCTTCGGTGTTCACATTGTTGGAATCCACAATGTTCATATTGGTAGAATCGTCAGTGTTCTTATTGCTAGAATCCAGAGGTTTAATATTGATAGATACCACAGCGTTCCTGTTGATAGATTCTTCTGTGATCATATTGATAGAATGCACAGTGTTCATATTAACAGCATTTTCAGTGCTCGCATTGATAGAATCCACAGTGTTGATAGAATCCACAGTGTTCATACTCTAGGCATTCTTAGGGCTTTATCATGATGTAAAATGGACATGAACTTGTGCCTGCACCTACTAACTTGCTTGACCGTGGTGTATGCAGTTTGCACTCTATTCCACATTTGTCACCTTTTAATGGGAATAATGCACCTGTGGTGCATCTTAAGCTCAATTCTGTTTGCTCCCACAATGTGCAACTGGTAAATAGGAACCCTAGTTATTTTCACCTGCCTTATAATCCAATTTTCAGCACAAACAGGAGCTTATGCGCGAAACAGGTTTAATGCCCCCATCGTGAATGGGCCATTATTGTTCAGATTGATAGCATTCTCAGCTTTCAGACTGATGGAAAGCTCATTGTTCACACTGATCTTTCAAAAAGGTAGACTTTGGACACTTAGGAAATGTCTATTTTATGTGCTACATATAATGATCTGTATTTAATGATACGGTGTTGGGTTTTGTGTACTTGTTATCATTTCTATTTCCCGCCAGACCTGTAACAGTTGTTTCAGCTTCATTCATGTGCATCATATACAACATAAGGCTACTGTCCGTATAGTAGGTTTTTGTGACATGATACAACCGCTGAAAACTAGCATGCCTCACAGTTCCATACAATGCAGTTTCCCAAGGCATTGATTTTTCTTTTCTGAAGGACCAGAATAGACATTAGTCCAAAAGAAGTCAAACCTCAGGTCAGACCTCCTTTGTGTGGGCTGCTTAGGTCCTAGACTGATTTACAACATTCTGTGCCTCAGGACAGATGTTTTGGAACTCTGCCAAGGCTATGGAGCACTCCCTTGTTCAAAAACATCCACCTTTTTCATTTGCATTAAGGCTCTAGTTATTGGTTCATTTTATCTTGGATTGAAATCGGAGACAGTAACTCGGCTTGTCAACCCTCAGGCGAATAGATCAACCTTTGAACTTAAGTTGGCCATGTGCACTAGGAGGGTTATCCTTGACCCCCGCGGTTGAGGTTGAGTGCAGAGGTTTTCC
This sequence comes from Pleurodeles waltl, assembly GCF_031143425.1. NCBI lineage: Eukaryota > Metazoa > Chordata > Amphibia > Caudata > Salamandridae > Pleurodeles > Pleurodeles waltl. The sequence goes on along the minus strand of NC_090439.1, from coordinate 1,067,957,011 downwards.
TGAATGAATTGATTCTGGACCTTGGGAGGAGTGTGTGTTATCGTGAATGCACAGTCAATTCACTGATTGATGGATTTCTAGTGTCTATTACAATTCAATAGATGTTTGTAAGAAGGGCACTATACAGGAGGTCATATGACAAATTCTGATCTCCTTGATTTGTCATTATTACTGGAGAGAATTGATCTCCTTGAGATGCCTTTATATCTGGGGAGAATAATAGCAAACGGAAACCCATCAGGATGAATGTATGGAACACGTCTACACAAGGCCTGCATACAGTAGACAGCTGAATGCTGTGGCGGTGTGAGGCTGAAAGAAAAACAACCTGAACAATGCGTGGAGGAACATTGTGTAAGTTATTGATGTAGCAGTGTGAGAGGCACCCCGGAGAAGGTACCCTGTGCTTTCTGATAAGTCAGTATATGAAAAGAATTTTAAGGAGCACAGGGTTTGTACTTAACAAATTCACAAGAATTCAGTTTAGGTCAGCTGTGTAGCTTCCAAGTACTTGTTGCTCCAGGCACGATAAAAGGTGTTCGTCCTGGGCTAAGGTCTAGAGCTGAGCCACAAGCTGTTACTACAATATTATCTGTCAACTGAAAAGGTTAAACGGAGCCCTCTCTCATATGGTCTCTGTCACTCAGGCAGCCCAGCGGTTAATATTTTGAGGGTGTGGCAGGCGTAACAAAGGACCCTGCAGCCCCGCGGTGCGGGGGCGGGCTCCTTGGGGCCCCCTCACCACAATACACAGGTGGCAGACCCCCTGACTGGGTCCCAGGGGGAGGGGACCCCCTCCAGGTACTTTGCAGGGTGGCCCTCTCAAGTTTTGGTATGCCACTGGAGGATGTGACTTCAAGTCTAACACAGAGGAGCTCCCTTGGGGTTTGAATGCAACTCACATTTTGAAATGACAATGAAAACCCAAACACTGCATCAACCATAAAGACAAGTAGAAAATACAGATGAATGACCACTGTTGCCCAGTGTTACTGAAACTTCTGCTGTGAAGTGTTAAGCACTGATTTGCTGGTTAGGGCTGGCATTAACTCAAGGCCACAGAATACGCCAGAAAACCTTGATTCATTCTATAGTGAATTCTGCAGCAGACAAATACATTTTTCTTGGATCTCTAGACTAATCTTGCACCATTTCTGGATCTCTCACAGCTATGTGTGGACGAAGCACCTCCTAGACTGTTGTTGTTCACTTTCAAAGCATGTGATTGGCCATACGGACACATCCACCGAGTTACTTCTCCATGTAGATAGTTGTGCAGCATTGACCTGTCAACTTCTGACCACTTTACTGCACTGGGGCAACTAGCCCCTCCGGTTCATGATGGTCGTTGGGGTTGGATGGGAATGTACCTCGTTTGTGTGATGAACTGGGTCTCTGATTTTGTAAGAAAAGGGCATAATGGTGTAAAGGAAGAATCCTAAAGTGACAGAGTCTGATGTGTCAGGGAGGTAAGATTATTTTCTGTAGTCCTATTTAGATACCGTTTTCCTTCATCCACAAATAGATGGGTCTGAAGTGCTCAGTTTAGATGTTGCTATGGTTCTCGGACTACTAAACTGTGTGTGTGTGTGTGTGTGTATGTATATATATATATATATATATATATATATATATATATATTATGTATATATATATAATGATGTAGAGTCCAGTTTATCTATCTCTTTCAACAACTGCACATAATTCTTACTCCTGGAGCATTTTCATCTTCAAAGTAATACTGAGAAAGACATTACTATGCAATATCAATTTCTAATGACCTTGCTCCTGGGAAAACTGTAGGTGCTTATATTTTCATTTTTACAAATTATGTATTTAAGTCTTAAGCATATGAAGAGAGCAGTAGGTTTAGGGTACCACAAAACATTACATAAATGCATGGATAAATCATTACCCTAAAACAGTAACAAAACAACTAAGTGAAACTGTGCAGCCATTACTATGATTTTGTATTTTATTATTAAAGCTGAGCCTTGTGATGAGGGACCGCCGTATTCCCTTGTTTGCCCGTCGCTAAATCATAGAACCGTACCCTTCTGTTTTTTGTCATATTTTGATGATTGAAATCCAGTGCCTCCAATCATTTATGATTCCCTCGTGGTAAATCAAGCAGAAATGTCTAACTGCACATCAGTGTGATTTACTTTGACATAGCCAATGGCTTAGTGCTCTAATTAAAGTTTACCCTGTCTCCCTCCCCCATGAGGAATTCGCACCAGCAAATGTCCTTTTTACGTTCCTGACATAGTTTCTTTAGGGTTTACTCTGCAAATTCAAATTCCATTTTGATGTCCACAGTGACATATGGAAAAGAAATGCCTCAGTGGAGTGGGCCAGGCATATGAGAGGAAGTACGTATGGGAGAAATTGTGATCTGTAGGCCTACAGAAATGGCAATTATACTAAAAGATTACCTCTGTGCACCCCAGTTCGCTTGGTGGATGGTCACGTCTTTCACTTCTCTTTAACTATGCATTGCTACTGGCCTGCAGCCATGATTGGCAGCAAAAAACTTCCAGAAGTTCATGACATTTCTTCATTCTCTAACTATAGAATTACTGTATATTTATGTATAAAAATCTGAAGAAAAAAAAAATCCGGGAGCCGCATTCAAGGTTAACAAATTAAGGTCTGCTAATGTGTTTTTTTTTCCTTCTGAAATAAGACCAAACGTGGAGCAAAATTAGCAGATCGGCCCTTAGTGTGATTCCTCAATAACAGAGAAGATCCAGTTTATACAGGCCGTCTGTCAATCGCTCAGCTTTATGGGTCTGGGGCCAAATTGTCAATAGATCGGTTCTGACCAAATTTTCTTCCACGCTGCCTCCTCTTTTTGCCAATAAAGTGGTTCCCCTGGGAACGGACAGATCTCTTTTCACTTGCTGGATTGACCAAGGGTGTTATCGTGTTAGATATCATATGGGGTAGGTGTGTGAATTGAGATAATGTGGAAATGCTGAAAAGAGAAATGGAACGTTGTCACTATTTTCAACTTAGGAATTGGTCACTCGAGCAGAAAGAAAAAGCAGGGTGAATAGAAAACTCGCAGCCTTTTAAAGGTTTTTATCAGTATTATATCCTCCCTCCCACCTTCCAACAGTTGGTTTAAAAATCTATAGGGATGTGTAATGCCTGTAGCCGAATTCCCAGGACACATTGTTTGGGGTCCAGGGCAACAAGTTTTCATATTTATTTTGTCCTTGGGACAAGTAAGCCCAAGAAACAGTTTGGCTGCCAGTCTGCAGTACCACATTGTGGATCAGGGAAGGGCATGGTCTATAGTCAAGGTAATATTTGTCCATTTGTTATGCTGTTCGAACATGCATTTATGGTTCATTAATGCAAAGCCTTTATTAATAGGGTGAGCGCGCTCAGGAAACGTAAGCTCAGACTGCACTACTGATTGTAATTCCAGTATAAAGATGTGTACACATGTTTGCAAAAGTTTAAGAATATGAGGCTACAAAAGATCCTGAAAGAAATTAGAACAGACACCAAACTTTATTTCCTAGAACATAAAGATACAGTAGACTCAGCGGTGATGCTGTGGGAAGCATACAAAGCAGTGATATGTGGTAGGGCGCAAGATAATATAGCTTATAAGAAAAAGAAAGAAGATGAGGAAATGTGACACATTGAGGGCAGGCAGAAGCGTCTGGAGGCAAGGAATATGAACTCACCCTCCCCTCTGCGCCTTAAAAAGCTAGAGACCTTGAGAACTGAATATAAAGAGCTGGCCACTAGGGATGTGAAAACTCACTGGTTAGTGGTGCACCATCACCTATATGAAGCAGATGACAGGGCGGGGAAGTTGCTGGCATGGCTGGTCCCCTGGAATTAGAATCGAGATGTGTGACCCAGATAGAGGGACAGAGAGGTGTTCTTTATGTGACAGATAAGGAGGTGCTCTTTAAGTGACAGATAAGGAGATAGCAGACTAATGCCAGGATTTATGAGACCCTCTACAGGGAACGCCCCCAGGTAGAGCAACACCAAATAGAGGAGTACCTAGACAATATCCCCCTCCTTGTACTCCTGGCAACTGACAGGAAAACCCTAGACACGGAGCTATGCTTTGCAGAAGTAAGAACAGTGGTGGAAAGACTTGCCATAGGTAAGACCCCGGGCCCTAACGGCCTTCTGGCATAATTTTTTAAGAAAAAGATCAATGTATTGGCTCCTCATTTACATATTTTATGTATGGCAGCGCTGAAGGGGGGGAATCGTGCCTCCTGACCTATACAGGGCCATAACAGTAGTCATCCATAAGTCTGGGAAACCCTCGACAGAATGCGGCTCGTACCGCCCTATCTCACTACTGAACGCTGGAATTCAGGTCCTCGTCACGATACTTGCCACCAGACTTTCGTGAGTCGTCTCCTCCCTCATCCACCATGACCAGTCGGGGTGTATGCCAAAGCGCTCCACCAGAGGCAACCTACGATGACTCCATAACTGGACGGAACACAGTAGAGTCTCGCCCAGATCCCCATATATTTGTGTCATTAGATGCTGAGAAGGCATTTGATGCAGTCCACTGGCCCTTTATGATGGCTAGTCTTTGGCGGCTGGGATTCGGTGACAAATTTCTGGCGTGGGTTGTGCTGTTATATAGGGAACCTTATGCAGCAGTGCCGGTTAACGGGGTGATGTTGGCTGACTTTACTATTCAACGAGGCACCCAACAGTGGTGTCCTCCATCACCCCTGCTGTTGGCTCTTACTCTGGAACCACTAGCCTGCCACATCCTCGATAACTCCCTGATACGGGGATTTCAGGCCCTAGGCTCCGCCCTTGCGGAAGAGAAAATATTGCTATATACAGATGACATTCTTCTCTACATATCACATCCACATACTTCGCTTCCAGCCATGTTTCAGGCCTTTGATGTTTATGGTCAATATTCTGGCTATACCATCAACTGGAAGAAATCAATCCTTTATTTTAGTTCTCAGATAGAGACCAAGCAGTCTTTGTTGAGTGATCTTACCGACCGCCTGAAAGTATCCCATGAGGGTTTCCAATATGTGGGCATTTATGCAGCATGCGATGAGGAGGATAGTATTTGCTGTAATGCTGCCAAAATACTCTCGGACTTTGTGCAGATGCTGAGCGCTGGACGACGCTCCCTCTTACAATCATGGGTAGAGTCGCCATGGTCAAGATGGTTACCCTCCCTATGTTTCTCTATGCACTAGAGAATAGCTATTATAAACTGCCATATGAGCTCTTTCTGAAAATAGACAGAGAACTACGGCGACTCTTCTGGCAAGACAGAAATCAACAAATAAGTTTACAGACATTACAGAGAAACTGCTACAATGGAGTGGTTGCTCTTCCCGACCTTAGGGTATACTACTGGGCGTCCCATTTACTGGTAATAAATGACTGGAGTCATGCGGATGGGGCTCATTCACCCTACATGTTCGAAAGAACGCAATTTCAAACCAAATCCTACCTACACTATCTACATGGGAGCAGAGGAGTATGACGCCTCCTGTCAGCAGCCCAAGTGGTGATCGAGGTATGGCAAAAAGCGTTGAGATGCATTGGCTGGGCAGGTAAGATTGTAAAGACTCCTTTATCTTCAGGAAACTCGCTTAAAGAGGTCACTAAATTTAAAGGGTTTAAAGACTGGGACACCATAGGAATCTCTAAGGTGGAAGATGTATTATTTGAAGGGGATTTGATGTCATTCTCCATCCTACAGCAGGAATATCACCTCCTTGATTTGCAACGCTTCTGATATCTCCAACTTCAGCATGCATGGAGGGCAGAATCTATACCGACTGATATACCAGAGTACTCACCCTTAGAGGGCAATTACTGGAGAAGGTGGCCATTACATGGCACAAAGGGGACAAGTGGATTTTGTTACAAGACAAGTAGATTTATGAACTAATCTGTCCCATGGACAAGTAGATATTTTGTTAAATTCCACACCCTCGTATAATATATTAAACACACCCGTCACTGACACAAAGTTTTCCCACCAAAACCAGTGGGAACATGAACTGGACTTTTACCCTTAAACTGAGTAGTGGTGCAATATTTCTATAACAAATAGAGAATTGTTGGAGTTGTGGTGAGAGGGGCACCCTACTGCTTGACATGTAGCTCCTGCCAAAGTTAGAAGATGTTTCGATAAAGGTTTTTGAAGGAGTACAGCAGGTCATGGGAGTGCAGATTGATAATTTCCCCAAATTTCTACTGCTATGCAGACCTCTACAAGTATTTTACCCATTTGTGGTGGGGGGGAGATCTTCCTCTTATACTCGTAAACAAACAGGTGATTTTATTTATGGGGAAAAGGCAGTTGCTGCCCTACAGAATGTGGGTTTAAAGACACTGAATGCTTACCGGATATGATAAACTGGCCTCCAGCACTCAAGGGCAAGAGAAAATATTTCAGACTATGGGGCCCATCCTTGGTTACCTTGTATGTCCCACAAGACAGAGGTTTGGGGCTGTTAAATGAAGAGATGCACTTACAAAAATCAGTTACAGCACCTCCGACCTCAATGGGAAGAGATAAATCACAGGAGGCCAAATGGCTCTTTGAAACTAAAGGGGTCTTATGAAATACTTCCAATGCATAGGTTCACGGAAGATGAGGGGTGAGTGATTTAACTGAAAAAGTGGTGGTAGTGGGATGCTTAAAAGCCTATAAATGTAGCTATGCCTGCCTGAAATTTGTATTTACACTTTGTGCAAAAAGTTCTTATTAAAAACTATTAAAATCTGAGGTAAGGCTCGTAATGGTAAACTTTAGGCCAGAAGACCACAAACCAGTGCTGCAAGAACACACTTTCAAAAGAGCATGTTAAAGAAGACATTACTTTCTGTGTTCTAGAGACTTTTGGTGTTAATATGTCAAACGCTTATAATTTTACTATACTTTGTAAATAGGCTGTTTGATATTTGAGTAAATTAAGCCATTGGGTGCACAATTTCTCTTTTGGAAATGTAGGCTTCTCTTTGTCTTTACAACGGTCTAGTCTGTTGAAAAAAAGTTTTTTTCCCAGGGTTGTTGATGCAAGTGTTTGGTTTATGGCTGTTTGTTAGTCCATTTCAGAGAAGGCATGATTAAGGTGCTAATGGCTAGACTCAGGACAGCCAGACACAAGCCACGATGCCCCAGAGTGGGAATGGCTTACTCCATTTTGCACTGGAGTTGCGCTCTGTAAGGTGGGCTATCAGTGTTGTATTTAATCTCTGTCTATGTAGTTGCTCTTTCCTTATTGGCACCACTTTGCGACCATAAGATGACATGCAATTGTGGATGTGGATGGGCACTTCGAAAGCCTCCTCATATCTTAAAGTGGCCACACCGTATCCTGAACCTGGGAGCTAATATTCTGACTTGCATTTGCCGACACAGGACACATTCAGCAGTACATGCACTTTGTCTGCTTTGTGTTAAGAGCAGCAACCTACAGGCACAAATGCCTTGCTTAAAGGGCCACCAGCACTCCTTTTGTTTGAGTCTCATCCTCTCTGGGAGCTAGGTGGAGTCTAACACCTTGAATCCAATTCCTTGGAGAGAAACAAAGACACTCAGCTCGTTATCACTTAACAAGGCGGATTTTTTTTTAACTTTCCTAACCCCTTTTTGTAAGAGATATGCATGCACTGTAAGAAGGTCAGGTAAAGCTATTCATAGGTATAATTACACTAATAGCCATTTATGCAGCACTTATTCATTTATTTTTCTTTTATTTCATACCACTACTCTTCCCAGTGTAGGTGGTGGGGCGCTTTACGCAGAGGCGATGACTCATACGAGGGTGTAAGTCATAGTGGCGAATTATATCGATAGAAAATATTACAAAGGTCAGTGAGGGGTACAAGCTGTAGGGGCCACATATCTTCTATACAGGTCAGCACTGTATTTGAGGAACACTTGGCTGGGAGAAAGACAGGATTTAAAACGCGTGGTGTTTACAGAACACACTGGTCGTGGTTATCTGTGTTAATAAGTTTTTATCATTCTCAAATGAACCATTTTTAGCAATCTGAGGATAACGAAAGATTGTGAAGAGGAAGCTGTAAGGCTCCAAAACTATGCCTTGCAGTTTGCATGAGCTCCTCGAGGCCAGTTCATAACCAACTTTGCTTTATTACAAGGATTGTAACTTATGACAGGCAGGTAATACAGGGATCTGTGCGACAAAAGCAGTTAGCCACTGAGCGGTCTACGTAAAATACATACCACTGAGCTGTATGTTACAGGCTGTGCTTGGCAGTAGACACATTGACTCTCAGTATTATTTCATGATGAATTACACCTAAGCCTAGGCCGCACACAGATCTCTCTAGGACGTGCAGTAATCGTACCCTGAAAATGACTGACAAAGATCTCTTCAGGGGTGCCCTACCCTGCAAGATACGCGCAGCTTTTTTGCGGCCTGTAAGTAAGACAGAACGAATTTACTTCAACATTTGGCCATGTTGCCCAGTTCTTTTGGGCACACTTTTTTTTTTAGAAAATAAATGTCCAAGTTGGCCGTGAGATTCCGCTGCCTTGACTACACCCCTTTCTAATGCCACGCCTTGCCCCGACTGTGGGTTCCTGGAGCCCGTGGGTGGCATGGCGTGCGCGTGCCCCCGTAAGGTGCTCGTGCTCACCATCACCGGCTGTCTTAGCGTTCTGCTAGCATGACCACCAGACTGGAGCGTTAAATTCATCATATCTGAGGCAAGTCAATAAGGGCGCTATGACGCTGGCTTCTGCAGGATGTGTGAAAGGAGTGATTATTGGGTCTAAGCGCTGAGTCATAACACCACCATCTCGGCTTATTTAATGGATGGGACGTCAATGCTGACACGAGAGAAAAATATTATGTAATTTTATTTTGCCTGCAGTGTGTATACGTGCCTAGAATTAAATAACATTACCGTTACTATTCTTGTATTTCGAAATCAGCGACCTGGACTTTAATAAAAAAAGAAGGAAGGCCTGTCACAGCGGAAGTACAGAGGTACTGCGGAGAAGTAACTATACGATAATTTGTTAAGCCTGTATTGCCCACTGCTCCTAGTGGTAATAGTGTTTAATGCATTCTGCTGAGGGAGTTAAACCACTGTTAATTGACTAGCCTGAAATTTAGGAGCCGAGGATGTACAATAGGGGGAAGTCTAAGCAACAGCTCTTAATGCCTGACAGGATGTGGGCGTTAATACCATTAACATACACATCCCTAGTCTCCCCCCTCGCATCCAAACAGGCCAGACCAAAGGCCCGTGTCTGCTCTGTGGTCCGGCGCCAGTCTCACTGAGCATAGCATGCAAGCAAATGACAGTAGTTACTGCCAGGCGTCTGATTGGCTGATCATTCTATTCTGTGTCCTGAAAAGGTATTATTGCTCACTACAAAGGGCTGCATCACTTGTTAAAGGTTATAGCTGAGAGAAACGGACAATAATGCTATTAAAATATTCCACCCAATGTCCTCAATTAAATTTGATGACACAGAAAGACACACATTGGAGAATTGGAGAAGGATTTGTTAATTATGGCCACATGGCACTCCATTTTCTTTAGTAGATCTCCAAATGTCACGTTTCATTTAATCTTCCTTGAACGTTCTCTGCAAGAAATGCATTCATCCAATGAGCTACCCCACCTGTATTGACACTGATCTCTCAAACGCTGCCAGAAATGTTATTCAGACTATAATGATGCAGACATAATGGGGTGTGTTAGGTAAATTGCTTTCCTACCCAAGACACGAATTACAAAAAGAACTAGTAATGGACGGAATGCTGAACAATGTCAAACATTCACCACAGTATAGAGATCTGGGCCTAAATCTATTGTATTTTTGCTACCCATGCCATTCCCGTTTGGACCCAGCCATATGGAAATCAATCTTGACCCTGCACCCTATGGGAACATTCCAGCCCGAACTGTCAAGCCAGGTCCCCCCTGGACTGTAAGCAAGCATCCTGGGACCGGTTTCAGGGTGTCACCCATCATCAGTGTTTGTTTGCTTGCAAGACACAAATTAGCCATTGATTTTACGTTTAATTTACCATGCAATTTACGTCATCTGTGGGTGCAGAAGATTATGTAGCATGTGTTGGTTTGGTTTGGTAGTTAGTAACAGGAATAAGAGGGAAATTAAGTTGAAATTTTGGTTCTTTGTGTTACAATTCACACTCGAAAGTTACACTCTAATCCTTATCTACTAGTTTCATGAATCGAGTAGGGTCACTTGTTGGATGTTTTCCTAGAAGGTTTCATGAAATAATTCCAGAACATGTACTTCAGGTGGAAAGATTGGTTTGGTAATGCTCCAGTTATTCGTAGAATTTATCAACTCCTGGTATTAAGAGAATCTTAGATGGCCACAAAAGAGTGCTGCTGGGTGGAGCTTTTGATAACATTAGCCACTAACAGTGCTTTTAGAAGTGATTATGTAGCATAGACGAATTATTTTAATTCTACCTTTTACTTTGAAGAAAAGTAACATTTGTACCCATTAACAGTTTTTCAATATTGGGTTCTATTCATTTTTTCATTTCACATTTTTATTCAGCAGTGCACCTACTCAATGTGTCTTTTTATTGCTATTGGTAGGTTCAATCTTTATCTTATTTTTAACCAGTGGATGCCCTGCCACCTATTGGTATTGCATGAAACTGCATCTCCAAGTTGTTAAAGGGGGGGGGGGGGGCTCTAAAAACAAGAGTGTAGGACAGATCTCCTCCTTCGTAAAGATTTCTCTTAGTAGCCAGACACAGCAATAAGAATGATCACAGTAGGGTGAAATGACTAGGCTGTTCTGTCATCTTCCTGCTCCATGCAGATCAACTTGTTTTGGGTGGATTCAGAGATCTAGTGTTCCCCACCCTTGTGCCACAGACTGTGTAGGACCAATGGGTCTAGTATCTGGCATCTTTAGGACACTGCCTTCTCAAACAGAGAATGAGGGTATAATGCTCTGGTTTTCCAGCTTGTCTCCTATGTTGAAGCCTCAGCTTTTTGGGACCTCTGCTCCTCACGCAGGAAACTGGCATGTTGGAAGATGCCCATTTTTGGGTCAGTTGTTCAATCTAGGTAAACATCTCTTGCATACCCAAGCTTAGTGTGTAATGTGATAGCTGCTTCCCTGTGGTTTCCATGTTCTCGTCTTCCCACATTAACAAGAAGGCGAAATGACTAGAAAACTATTGGAATAATACGGGTCAGTATGGAAATATCTCATTTTCCACACTTGTCCAGTGCCAAGAGACTCTAACCAAGTGGACTGCACTACATAAATGCTGTCAGGAGGAATATATATATATTCCCAAGACAGGCAAATAAGTGGCTGGGTATTAGCTACCGATGTCCAGTAACTTTACAGTGTGCATGTTTCATTAACATCAGTCTCCTTGTGGCAACATAAATGAAATGTAGTTGAAGTCTTTAGTCGGAAAACAAACGGCATAGGATTACGCCATGACATTGCTGTGCTCACAGCCATTTTATTGTGACTTATCTAAGATACAATGGTCACTTTTCATTTATGCTTCCAGTCAGTCAATGCTTTCATATTTTTAAGGCAAACAACACTTTTTCCACAAATTTAAAACCAGTCCATTGCCTTATTTTCCTCCTACTGAACCCGCCATTTTAAGAAGAGTTGCTTTGTCCAAGAATTCAAGTAGCCGAAGGCATCAGTGAAGTCCAGAAGGTTCTAATGACTTTATCTGGGCCCAGGTTTCCCTGCTGCTCTACTAAAAGAGATGCATGGTCGTCCACTCGGGAAACGTTTCTCCGCCAATGTATCCAAACCAGTGTTTAATCTGTAAAAGAATGAGTGCCCGTGCCCAAAGCCCTGTAAGAAGCTCGCAGTGGTGCAAATAAATGTTGGCACACTCAATAAGAAGGGTGCATAATCCTGAATCTACCTCATGCCTCTTTAATCCACTCCTAGACTCACCCTGCCTCTTGTAGGCTTATGCTTTCTCCCTCTATGATGTTTTATTCCGTATTTCACTTCATCTTCTTTCCACTTTGTTTTTCCCCTTCCTCTTTTTAGTAAATGTCTGCTGCAGAAAAATAAGTGCCAGTCCACAAAACCTAATGCTGGTGGCCCCCACCTGCAACCACTGGCTCAAATTAAGCTTTTAAGTAAACCACTGTGGTTATGCTCCTTGAATTTAAAGGCCTAGAGTCTGGTCCCTCCCTTTACTGTGTAAATTGGCATTACTAGTAAAAGATACTGTGGCCTCAATGCAGCTCCACAAGTCTTTATAAAGCCCCTGGCTCGAGTACCGCCTCTCTGTGTGTCTGACATTACTTGGACGAATACCTGTCAAGAGTCTCCTACAGTGCATACAGTTTACCCATAGATTTCCAGGAATATTCAATCTGGTGCTCACTGAAAACTTCCCCAGATTTGTTTTTGATAAACAGATACAAACTTCCCCAAATTTACTTTCGTACTGCCAAAAAGAATTTAGTTCAGACATGCCAATGCAGATACAGATCTGGCATGAGGTTTCTCTTCTCCAAACACATTTTTCCATCACGGAGACTCTGGATCTCTTTTTGGTGCATAGCATCATAACCTCTAGTGGTTCCAGAGGCTTATAGCACAGCTGGCCCCATGCAAAGCTATGTGTGCACTCCCTTCATACAACTGGTAGTCCATTACGATCTCAGCAACTATGCTTGAAAGCTATTGACAGGGTGTCCCTTCGGCATTCATTGGTCCTGATCCAGAACAGAGGCCTCCGAGTATGACTTAAGAAGCAAAATTGTGGGGACCTATCTGAAAATGCTTTCTTTGGGGCACAGGGTGCTGGATGCCAGATATGATATTCTGGGTGGGGACCTTATATCCAGCAGGCATGGGCTGCAGCTCGGGCTCAACAGGCCTTCACGGGGTCAGGTCTGCCTTGATGGAGCACTCTCAGGCTTTTCAAAGATGAAAAATGCTTTGATTGGGTTTACCCAGGTCACACGTCTCGCCCACCCAAGACCCACTACGGACTGTTTTCAGTGCTTGGAGGTACTGAACACCAGTTGCTGGAAACTTATTGCAGGCTCGGTGTTCTGAAACAGACATCTTTTGGCTTTTGTGCTTTACAAAGACAATAATTTTGGTTCCCGTAAATCAGAAAGGATTGTCCATATCTCCTTCTCGATTTCTTGCTGCTCCCATGAAGAATTAAGTACAGAACACAGGGCATGCAGGCTACCGGAACTATTCGCTGGGTCCTCTGTTTTCCAAAGTATACATGCTTCTTGGCACATACGAGTTCAGTAGTTGACAAGCAGGGCACTAGCTGCAGGCATAGTGCTCCATTGCTCATGGCAGTGAATGAAGAGAAGTACTTTCACAATCCTGACAGGCAATTTCAAACACAGGACAGCTCTTCACTGCTCCTCGGTCTAGTGGGTCCGGAAATAACCTGTAATACAAGGATTGTGGGCCCAGTTTAGGAGCTGTCCTAACTTCAATGGTCACGCATCTTTCCTGAGCTGACATACAACCAGCATTTTCAACAGTGTGACATCACCAAGCCCTGAGCCATACATAGTAGAGCACTCACCCACATTGCTTTCTTTAAAATCCAAGATGATGTTGGACCTGATGTACAAAGTCAGAGGTGCAAATGGTGTTTGCAATTTGTGCACTGACTTTTTGAGACCTGTCTCTAATTTTACGATGCAATCTATGTACTAATAGGTCATTTTTCAAAATCTCCAGATGTCGGGAGTCTTAGAACAACCTGCTGAGTAAATACTCGATAATTAGATAGATAGATAGATAGATATTAGGTAATTAATTAATATTCGTAGGTATATTGGCTACCTCATGTGATTGGCTACAAACATAGGGATGGTGGCCTATAAGGAACAGCAGTTCATCTTTCCTGCGCTTGCATTCCCAAACAGGAAACTTTCTTAAATCATCTCTTTTTCCTTAAAGCAACTGGCGCAGCTTTAAGAAAAAAGAGTTTCCCGTGTGGGAAGACATAGGTGGGCTCACTGTCATCTTTGGGACCACGGCCTGCTCCTCCTGTGGCTGGCCAATGCAATTCCCAAATGGGAAACTTTCCACTTTCCCCTTTTGTGAATGGGTTACCACCTCCTTTTAGGAGCTGGTAACTTACCAGTGCTTTGTGACTGCAATTGTAATCACAAAGCATTGATGCACACCATTGCGAGTTGCAAATGATGAATGTTGAATCTGTCGAAGAAAAACATTTTGCTATTGGTAAAGCCTCTACTGATTCGCAACATGACTTTGGAACACATTAAAATACATTTAGCAGTTGCAAACCCTGTGATTATGTGAATCTGAGGGTTTGCAAACGCAAAATGTGGTAGTGCATTCGGCCCAGCGCTCTGTGTTTGGCAGCCAGATCTCTCTCTGGATTAAGTTCGTCATCCAATCCTCTTTCAATGAAAATATCACTGATAAGTCATAGTTGGCTGAGGATGTCACATGCTTTGCTTGGAACCAACATTATGTTCTTGGCCTGTGAATAAATGGCACTTTATCTTATTAGCATTTGTAGAGCTTCCCCCAGGGCAGTCCATTTTTGTCTAAATTTAAAGTAACAGTTTTCTAGGGATATCCAACTACTGTCATCAAAAGCTAAAATTATACCTGGATTTTTGGGTCGGCGCATGTAATGCTTTTAAATAAACACATGAATCTAAATAGTAACCTATTGCATGAACACTGGATAGTGAGGGTACCTGATGTGATTGAGGATCTTGTGGACCTAAGTTGGACACCCTTGTCTTAATCCATTGAACAAAAAGTAAAAATGAGTTGAATGCGTATAATCAAGATGCAGGGTTGAATTTTCTTGATAACAGTCTCACTGTGACATTAAAAGTGTAAAAAATAAGCCTCTTGAGGAAATGTAATTAAATGACACACATGGTCTTGCTGCATGATCTAACAAGCACTGGAAAAGCCAATTGGTTGCACCTTTTCATTGCATATCTATCGGCTTTGATAATTCTTTTCACCAGTACTTTTCTGCATCAGCAAAAAGAAAAAGAAATGCTTGTTTGTCCTTGCAGAACAGCATTGGCAAAAACATAAGGAAAAAAAGGATAACAATCTGTACATGTGCACTTGTAATCATGCTTGTGCATTAATGCGTCATAATTCTACAGTAGCCCAGCATGTTGACTTATCCATGTGCAAGCACTACCATGCATGTGGAGACATTGGAGGCGCTGGGGGGCGGTGTAGAAGTCAGTACCACAGAGTGCAAGGGGCAGAGGAGCAGTGGGGAAGCAATGGACTAGCAGTGTGGGGAGCTGTGGTGAAAGAAGAAGTTGAACAACAAAGCGGGAAGCAAATGAGTGAGAGAGCAGGAAAACACATGCACTCCCATGGGGTGCGACAAGAAAAAGATACGAGCATTGGTAAAGCCACTTAGTCTCACCGTTTGGACTTGTTGGTTTTGCCAATGCTGTTTCCCGATGCTCTCCCCCCATCCAACACAGCAAGAAATAAGTCATTTGGAGCCACCTCCTATGTCCTGGGGAGGTTTTAATTTAAACAAGCTGCGCAGATTCCGGCGTTAGAAATCTCTCCTATCCAAGAGTTTCTAGCTCACCGTGTTATAGTGACTCTTCATTGGGTGGTCTTGTAATAGACACTGTTTCACACTGCAGCACCATGTAGGTTGGCAGTATCTTCTCGCCCTTCCGTGATGCTAGGGAAATGTTCTCTCTTACCATCCCAGGCTGGCAGGCAGGCACGTTAAGTCTCTGGTTTGCGTCGAGTTAGTGTAAACGCTGCTAAATGGATGCATTCAAACAAGTGACCTCTGGCTTGCCCTTTGCGACCCCTGGCCTCAGAGGTGGCAAATTCAGTGCTAGGAACACTACCCCAGCTTGGACATCAGTTAAGGCTCCACTCTGCTGGTTTTCTGTTAATTTTGCAGTACACTGAGAGTGAATAATAACACATTACACTATTAGTGTAATAAAACTGGAATATGTGTAGCTAGAATATGCCCTTCAATGGCCGCAGACACAGCGCTTAATTTGTGCTTCTTGTTTCCGGTGCTGAGCACAGGCACTTATTTTTAGGACCGGGGCTTATACTTTTGCCTCAAGCATTTGCTGTGAGCAAAAGACACATATGGGAAAGACGGGGGAAGAGAAAAACGAAAAAGTGTCACAAAGGGAGAAAGCTGAAAGCTGCAAGAGTGAGCTGAAGGGGCAGGGAGTGGCTTTATATGGATTAAAGAGGCCCGAGAAGGCTTCAGGATTACGCTGCCTCAGTATTCCGTGTTCACACATTTAATTGCAGCAAGCCGTGTTTAAGGTGAGGCTTTGGGCACCGGCACCTTTTTATTTACAAATTAAGCACTGCGCAGAGGTAAGTAAAAAATGGTTTTACATGTATGTTGTGAATGTGTGCTTGCTGGTGAGAGTGTGTGTAAGAATGTGTGTAGAGTGGATGTGAAGGTCAAAGGGCGTGTGATGTCACTTGTGCTACCCCTAGCATTTCGGTGAATTGACGTCTATGCTGTCTGCCTGGTAAAACAGTATACCCATATAGAAAAACCCTGTTCGGCAGAAGTCTTTTTACATGAGAGACAGGTCTGGGAAAAAATACATTATTGTCCCATTGCAGCAGGAGCTTATCCGAGACCCTCACTCGACGGCTTCCTAAATTAACTTTGATTTAAAAGATAAACCCAGGCAGAGCAAAGCCAGCCGTTTCAAATACAGACCGTGATGAGTGGCTCTCGCTCCTAAAGATCTCCGAGGGATAACTTGGTTCAAGAAAGCTATCGATCTGCTTGTTAGCTCCCTCCGTCTGCGCGCGGCCGTCGCTGCTGCACGCGCCGGGCCTCGCGGACAAGATGGCGCCAGCTGGGTTGGTCTCACGGGGAGCGCGTTCCTCGTTTTTTTTCGACGTAGCTAATGTTACTTTTATCCTGGAAAGTCAATGGTCCCAGTACGAAGCACCTGCGTAAGCCGTGCAATTCAAAGCTATCGCAACAGAGCAGAACTTGTTGTTGGTTCTTATGCCTCCTGGTGCATGACCTTCTTTGATGGAACCAGTGGTAGGCCCCGTGGGTGGCCCGCCTAAAGGGAATACATAGGCGAGCATGCCTTTTGTAAGCATCTTTCATAGCATCAAATAGTGGCGTAACGAAACTTGAGGGGGCCACCCTGCACAGTTCATGGAGGGCCCCCCTCCAGCCTCCCGCAGAAGCTCTCTAGGCCAGAGCACTGAGCTGAGAGGGCCCCTTGGAGCTCGCCCCCACGCCCGCACCGGGGAGGCTTCGGGAGCCTTTGTTACTCCACACATAGTTCACTCACAGTTTTGTGATCTGCGTGGCATACGTTCTTTGCAGCAGGCACATTATCCACCTGCACTACTTTTTGACGAGTAAAAACTGACATTAGACAGAATTCTGATCTCTCGCCAACAGTAATATGGAACCCCAGAATTATCTCTACATTTTTATTGTTGCCTGAAAACTGCTGGACGCACAAGGAAGTTCACATGCTTTTAAACCCTTGAGTTATTTTTAAACCCAGCGCTCCGCACCAAAGGTAGCGCCAGGTGAACCTGCACCGGTTGCGCCGCCCTAAAGCCAGAAGTGGTAACTAGTATAACTGTGCATGGAAAATCTACGTATTCTGACTTTGTGCATTTATGCAGAATACATTTTGGGTCTTGTCCGTGGACCCCTGTTGTTTCCAGATCTATTGTTTCCACTACATAACATATCCTTAGAGGGGGGCTTTGGGACAGCCCCTTGCTGATGACTGGTTTTTATCTTTGGATGCTTCAGGTGTCTACTTCTAATGAGGTGGCTTTCTGCCCTATTGATGTATTTGTCCTGCCCGGGGGATTAGGGTCTGATAGTGCCCCCATTAGATGGGCTGTATCTGCTGCCTTGAGAGGTCTCATTTTGGGGCTGGCTGTTTGATTCCTTGCTCTCTTTCGCTCTGTCGATTGTACCTCTGAAGCGCATGAAGCCACATGTGCTCTCTTCTCCTGCGCTCTGTTTTAAAATATATAAACCTACTATTATTTATTTTTCTTTTGGTTTACTTGAGGACCAGCAGCAGCCAAGTGCTATCAGGCCGATCACTTTCCCCTTGTGAGAGCTCGCACACTTTGTTTTTTGCAACTTTTTTTTATTTTTTTACTTTTACTTTACTCGAATAAGATGGCAGACTGCATGTTAATTCATTAGCGACCACCCTGGAATGGTTTTTCTGTAATAGAAAATACATTCGGAGATGGCCAGCCAGTCGTGAAGAAGGCGTTTGCATGTTTTATAATGCAGTGGGAGACATTTCGCCATCTTAATGCCAATAAAAAAAACATTGGCAAAACCAATACCGTGGACTTTTAATGCCACGACCTATTTACTAATGCTTGCTCCTCTAGTAAGCCAAACTTATGTAAACGTTATAAGTACGTGCTCAAAATAACTACTGAGCTACAGCCTGTACAAATTCGTACTACCAGAATAACCGCTGCTACAAATAACGCCTCAAACAAGCTCGAGAACATATACAGATATTTTAACTAAGGACCGTAGACCATTTCTTCCGGCCCCCTCATTTGTGAGAATCTATTTTGAGAAAGTTCAGATAACCCCAAGCTAGTCTGCGACTCTGCAGCTGTGGTGTAAACAATGCGTTACAAAAAGACACACCCAGTGCGCTTGCGCGTATCCTGCCTGGCCCCTGCAGGCCGGAGGCCCAGCCTAACACTGTTCTGCGTCCGCAGACAGTGGGGCGGATACATTACAAGTGTGGCTCGCCACTGCTTTTAGCGAGCACGTGAAATGTCCTTCTCATCTTTCACAAATGTGCTAACTGCCGTGTCACATCAATTACAGATCATCATTAGAGAGTTCTCTAGGGGCTGGCGGTTTGCTTTATTTAGGTTTACGCTGGGAATTATTCCAGTCGTATGTAGGCGCTGCTTTACATTTCCACGTCTTTTTAATAGATTTATTTTCATAGAAAAAACAGGAGGGAAATGGAGTATGTGTCGGTACTTCAGAGTCTGATCCTGCTTTTTTTTTTTTTTTTTTTTTTTCTGCTGCCCGCCCTTTTTTGTCAACAACGTGTTATGACATCCAGGCAAAAAAGTATACCTTGCAGCACGAAGCTGAATATCTGTACTCGTTTTATTTAACTTACTCATTTTTTAAATTATACTTTAGTCAGTGCTTAATTTCTAAATAAAAACGTGCCGGTGCCCAGAGCTCCCCTATGAAACACGGGGCTACTGCCATTAAATGTGCGATAATTAAATACTGAGGGACCATAATCCTGAAGCCATCTCGGGCCTCTCTAATCCATTTAAAGTCACTCCCTGCCCTTCAGCTCACTCTTGCAGCTTTCTTCCTTTGTGACGCTTTTTCGTTTTTCTTTTTCTCCGTCTTGCTCGCAACAAATGTTTGAGGCAGAAAAATAAGTGCCAGCCATGAAAAATAAGAGCCTTTGCTCCGCACCGGAAAGAACAAGCACAAATTAAGCAGTGACTTTAGTATTTTTTCAGAATGAGTGACTGCCAGGTTAGGTATGGGATCGCTGATTAGACCTGTGTGACTCAGTTTGTTTAAGCTTAATTCAAATGGTGGATATATCTGAAAAAATAGTAGTTACCCATGACACACTTAATGACGTAGATACGAACATGTACTAAGGAAGGTTGCCGCGAATATGGTTTTATGTTGTTGTTTTAATCAACCTGTTTCTCCTTTCTTTACCACTTGTAAATCGCTTTGATGCCCTCAATGTTCATGTTCGCGCTGTATAAAAGTTTATGAATAAATAAACAATAAAGAATTCAGCAAGGCCAGGTGACCTAGGAGCTTGGAACCTACTTAAACACGTGATGGAGTCATCGACTTCTGCAAGTGGCCAGGGTCGGACAGGGCTTTACTCGGTCAGTCTGACACCCCGCTTAAACCCGTCCCTCCAGATGACTTCACTCCTCTGGATTAATCTCTTGGCGCAGCAGCACTAGGCCAGTGAGCTCCAAACCTTTTAATGTTGTGCCCCCCAGTTGAAAAATAAAAATCATTGCCCCCCCTCAGAATTTTTCATAATTATTTTATAAAGATTACAATGTTTAAACATATCTAGACCTATTTAAACATTGCAGTTAAGTACTGTTACCTTTTTAAAAATGCAGTAACATGCTTCTGCTTATAACAAAGCCTGTTATCTGTATAATGCTTCCTTTGTCCAGATCCTGGCGCCCCCCCTGGGATCACTTGAGGCCCCCCAGTTTGAAGACCTCTGCACTAGGCTATCAGGGGTACGAGCCTGTAGGTAATGAAGTATTTTGACCTAGACGTCTTGCTGCGTAGTGCTTAGATTTAGAGGATGGAAACCACTGTCTTGTGGGCCCCAGGTTGGGGACATGTTCGGCCGAGCACATTGTGGACATCGGACAGTTAAATTAATTTGAGATACGGTGGGCGGGATCCTTCATGATCTGTCAGCGGCACTGGTGTAACAATAGCCTCTGCAGCCTCTGTGGTGTGGGATGGGGTACAGCACAGGTCACTGCAATGGCTGCTGGCTCCTGTTGAGGGTTTAATCAATCAATCACTTGTTAAGCGCGCTACTCACCCGGTAGGGTCTCAATGCGCTAGGGGGATGGAGGGTGGGGGTTGCTACTGCTCGAATAGCCAGGTCTTGAGACGTTTCCTGAAGGTCAGGAGGTCCTGGGTCAGACGTAGGTTGACGGGGAGGGAGTTCCAGGTTTTGGCGGCGAAGTGGGAGAAGGATCTGCTGCCGGTTGTGATCCGGTGGATGCAAGGGACGGTGGCGAGGGCGAGGTTGGTGGAGCGGAGCTGGCGGGTGGGTACGAGGAAGCTGAGACGGTCGTTGAGGTAGCCAGGACCTGCGTCGTGGAGTGCCTTGTGAGCGTGGATCAGGAGTTTGAAGATGATCCTCTTGCTGACGGGTAGCCAGTGAAGATCTCTGAGGTGGGCTGAGATGTGTTCGTGGCGAGGAAGGTGAAGGATGAGGCGTGCGGAGGCGTTCTGAATGCGCTGAAGTTTCCTCTGGAGCTTGGCCGTTGTTCCAGCGTAGAGTGGGTTGCCGTAGTCCAGTCTGCTGCTGACGAGGGCATGGGTGGCCGTTCTTCTTGCTTCAATGGAGATCCATCTGAAGGCCTTGCGAAGCATGCTGAAACATGAGGATGAGATGGCGTTGACTTGCTGGGTCTTGGTGAGCGATGAGTCCAGTATGAAGCTGAGGTTGCGTGCATGAGTGGTGGGAGTTGGAGCGGCTCCTAGTGTGGCAGGCCACCAGGAGTCATCCCATGCTGATCGGTTGGAGCCGAGGATGAGGATCTCAGTCTTATCCGAGTTCAGTTTGAGGCGGCTTAACTCCATCCAGTTGGCAATGGCATGAAGTCCGTTGTGGAGCTTGGTCTTGGCGGTGGCGAGGTCCTTCATGAGTGAGAGGATCAGTTGGGTGTCATCTGTGTAGGAGACGATGTTGAGGCCGTGGGATCAGACGATGTTGGCGAGCGGCACCATGTAGATGTTAAAAAGGGTAGGGCTGAGAGAGGATCCTTGGGGGACTCCGCAGATGATCTTGGTGGCTTTTGACAGGAACGGAGGGAGGCGGACTCACTGAGTTCTGCCGGAGAGGAAGGATGTGATCCAGTCCAGGGCCTTGGTGCGGATTCTGGCGCCGTGGAGCTGTGTGCGAAGTGTGTGGTGGAAGACGGTATCGAAGGCTGCCGAGAGGTCAAGGAGGATGAGGTCCACGGTTTCACCTTTGTCGAGCATGATCCTGATGTCGTCGGTAGCTGCGATGAGAGCAGTCTCGGTACTGTGGTTCTTGCAGAAGCCGGATTGGGAGATGTCGAGCAAACTGTTGTTCTCCAGGAAGCGGGATAGTTGTCTGTTGACTATCTTCTCGATGACCTTAGCTGGGAAGGGGAGGAGGGAGATAGGCCGGTAATTCTTGAGGTCTTCGGGGTCTGCCTTGGGTTTCTTGAGCAGGGCATTGACTTCAGCGTGTTTCCAGCTCTCCGGGAAGGTGGTGGTCTCGAAGGAGCTGTTGGCGGCCTCTCATTGTACTTTGCAGGGCCCCCTCAGGTTTTGTTACGCCACTGGTCAGCGGCCTTACCAAACTATCACCACAGCTCCCCAGCCTCAGTGCGCTGGTCTTTATCCATCACTGCTGATTCTAGGAGTTAGAAATGTGCAGGTGGTACTTAATGATCTGTCAGTGACTGTAACTGTGCATGAGCATCAAGGGGGCATGCATGGACGTTGTCCAGATGGTTCTTATAACATACATTGGAAAATCACCAGCTGTACGACCCCATATCCAGAGTTTACACCGCCAACAGTGTTTGACCCTTGTGCATCTTGCTAGCTGGTAGTATTGGTGGCACCACCATCCATCAGAACTATTGGCCGATGAACAATTTACAGACCCATTATCGCATTAGAGCACAAATCTTTAGTTAATGGTGCATCACACAGCCAGACGCACTATGACCCCACTGCAGATACATCTGGTTTGAACAGTGGTGAAACTCGCTCTGTTGGGGGTACGAAAGCAATGGCACCATACTGAATTGTGGTAAGGAGCTGAGAGATTATTTTTTTTTAATGTCTTTATTGGTTGTAAGGAGCAGATTAAGCAAATGCAAGTCACACGTTAAGTTAATCTGATTGGAAAATACAATCGGGTAAATACACATCCTGACTTAGAGCAAGAATGGCATACATTACATACGTGCAACATTATCAGTTTCTGTTTAGTGCTTTACATTGTCAGGGTTGGCCGTGATCTGTTATTCCATGCATTCTTACAGTACCGTTACTAACTAGTATATAAAACATAATGAACTGTAGTATGTGGTCACGATTCAGCGTGAAGTGTCTGGTGAGAAGTGGTCTGTTTTTGGGCTCGCGATTTGAAGGGGGGGGGGATCAGTGTATATCAGTGTAACAGCCGCTTGGCTGCATGAAGGACGGTACCATCGGAGTAATGTTTTAGTACGGCTTCACAATGTCCACTATACTGTGGATGTAAGAGTGGGGGGGTTCTGCCTGCCTATGTGTATGTGGTGCACACTGACAGTAAAACTTTGTGTGTGGTAGGGTAATTTAGCTTCCATTGGGGTGCTCCAGTGATGGAGAGTGCTTCCATTCTTTCCAGGTACCCTTGCAAATCTGGGGGTCTGGACGGAGGTGATCCTTGTCCCCTGGCTGTTATTAATGCATGTTGCTCCACCAGTGTCCCAGTGGGCAGATCTGATAGCCACAGGCCTACGGGCGGAGCAGTAGCAGACTCCCAGCACATTGCCAGTCTACATTCCACCAGGACCAGGGCCAAGTCCAGGAGTTTGTTGGTTGGTTTGTGTTCCGCAGTGTGGGACGTGACTCCCAAAATGTAGTGTAACTCCTCCCTGTGAAGTAGGCATCCCGCTACACCTGAAAGGAGCCTAGTTATGTCCTCCCAGTAGGGGCCAAAGTGTGGGCAGGCCCAGACTATGTGTACGAAGTCCGCTCCATGTGCCCTGAGTATATCCACGTCACATGCTCTGGGGTGAGGTAGGTGTGGTGAAGGTTGTTGAAATGTATGTATTTCAGCCTGGCGTTTGTGGAGATGATTTTCGATACTGTTAGTCTGTGTCCATTGTTTGTCCATTAGTGTTATGTTGAGGGCTGCATCCAGGTAAGAGCTAAGTGTGTTTAAGGGTTGCTCTCCATCTGCAAGTAAGGCACTGTAAAGGTTAGTAACAGCCCTTTGGGCTCCCCCAAGCGTCAGCAGCACTTGAAGCAATTCCGACATCTCTGGTTGTCGTGCCTTTTATGCCAGAACTGTTTTAGATGTCCTGTGAGTGCCGCATGGGTCAGAAAGGTACCCAGTGGAATGTCGTAGTTGTCTACCAGGCTGTCGAATGTGCACAATATCTCGTCTGTGAAGAGGTCGCCCCAATTGGTGAGGCCCGCCTCAGTCCCTGAGGCTGTGTTAGGTTGCAATTGCTCTGAGCACCCTGGCATTGCCCATAGGGAAAGTCTTGGTGCTTACGGGGGCGTGAGTGGTTTGTAAGTGTATATGTGTACAAGCATTTCTTGGCAACCCGCATTAAGACAGTAATATCTTCCCCAGGTGGCCCAGCGTTTGTATTTGTATTTAGGAGCCAGCGTAATACCTGGTTTGGTGGTTCCTCCACCCCCGGGCAGCTCCCCAGTTCAATTCTGTTCTGGCCCGCCAGCCATCACATAGGCCACTGGAGCTGGGTGGCCGCATAGTAGTATTCCTGGTTTGTGGCACCCATGCCCCCACCCGCTCCAGTGGGTGTATAGTTTGTAAAGGGCCACCCGGCGTCTTCCTTTGCCCCATATTAGTGCTGTCAACAAGGAGCGCATGTCAGCGAACAGTATGCGGGGTAGTAGAGCGGGGATGGCAGAAAATAAGTATAGCAGTCTAGGGAGTACCAACATCTTGGAGATGGTGATTCTGCCCACCGGTGAGAGGGGGAGGGAAGTCCAAAACTGGATGGATGACTGCGCTCCCATCAGGGCACTACCTATGTTCCCATCCAGTAAGTAAGTCTTTCTCTGAGTGGTATATTCTGATCCCTAGATATTTATTGGAGCCCTACTCCCATAGAAGTGGGGTAAGTGGGAGTCGTCGTCGCTGCTTCCCTGTTAAGGCCGTGGGGGCCAATAGGCAAGATGGGGCTAGGATATCTTTTGTAATTTTTATAGTTGCTGTGTCTCTCTGCAGCACTGTATATGTTAAATAGAGTTAATGTTAACATACTCACTAATATGAGTGCATGTCTGTTTAAGATCCTATGGAAAGGACTGTGATTGATGTTACAGGGTTCGGGTGTTGATATCCCTGACTTGCTACAATAGCAGAACGTAGTGTAAAGAAATTCTCAGCTGGCTTGCTCCAGACTCCATAGAAGATCATTGTTGGGCTCATTGTACAGCGGCTTCTAAATCTGCAACTTCAGACACTTGATATTGGTCCTGGGGCCTTATTGATCCAAGACTATCCCAATGCAGCTGGTATAAAAGTGTAGTGTAGACACAATATGCACAGTTGTTTGAATCTTGTGTTAACGACTTTGTCAGATTTACCATATGCACCGCCTTGGAGCCCAACATCTCATAATACTGCTTCATCATTAATCCAGGCATATCCTAGTGCTGACACTTAACACTTGGTAACACGTGGTCCTACTCGATACTGCATTATCAAACACTGCTCATCCGCTCCCACCTGCTTTCTTGAATTACAACTTTGAAGCCCGTTGCTTCATATTTCCAAACAAAGTCTCAAAGGTACCTGCTGCTTGTGATTGCTGGCCTTACCATTCCTCACCCCCGCAATGTGTTTTTTTCTTTTAACTTATTCGGGGTGAATGCACGCGAAGGCATGTCTTAGAACTGTGAATAGGTTGAGTTAAGAGCTCGGGTCCTGATTGGGCCTTGTAATCTGCTGTGCCGTGTCGAACGAGTCATTGTTACCCTCAGCAGGACACCCTCTTATTCTGAAATCCGAATCACTGTGCTCTGTAGAATGCCCCTAAGTGCAAGGATGGCGACAAGAGAAGCCTAAGGGCTCTCTGCCCTCCATGTCCAGTAGCTCATGAACTTTTCCACGTAAACTGCACTCTCCACCGTACTCTTAGACTTGGGAGAAATCCTGAATCTTGGCGATGGGATGAGCACCATTGGGTTCTTGCTTCTAACTACCTCTGGAGGGTAAATCACTTAAACTCGGCACACGTAGGGTACTCGGACAGCTCTGCACAACACATTTTACCCAGAGAGGGCATATTGTCATGTAAGGCATGGTCTCCCTGAAATATGTATGACTGGGCACGGTCAAACTCTCCCCAACGTGCTTTTTTTAAATTGGATGGATCTCCTCTAATGTGCTATAGGTTGCCATTGTGTTTCCATGATGCACTTTCTACTGGCCATGGCAATGATATGGGCAGTTAGTAGGCCAGAGATAGAGAAGAGCGCATGCCCCTGGCCCTGCACGCCTTGTTCTCTCACGCCAAAATTTGCGTGTTCAGCTCCTTACGTATTAGTCTCCGTATCCAAACCCAGAATGCCTCCTGGTCTGTTTTCGATCTCTATTGAGATGATGTAGGGATGAATTAACTTTCTTCTTCTTCAGGAGCTGAGCTAGGACTAAGACAACGTTCCTTATTTTGCTGTATTGAAACTATGACTGAGTGCTCAATACTGTGTGATCCCCATATATTTTACAGTGTGTGACTGGATTAATTGAAACTGTAGCTGCCGTTCAAATATGGGTAGACCTATCAGCCATCACCTGGACCCTATTAAATGGACAATTGTCCATTGCTAATAATTCTGCTTTGCCTTACACTGAGCTGTGATACCATAAAGGACATTTGGGACATGCACATCATGGGGAAAATCTCCATGCTGGATCTTCCGTCCCAGTTTGATGCAATCTGAGCTGCTCTGCCGCTTACACTGGACTCTGCGGTCCAGTTGCAGAAACACTGCACCTCTCTGCGGAGAGACAAGTCTGCAGATTACTGTTAGAAAGCCAAAGCTCGCCCGTCTGCCCTTAATGATACTTAATGATAGTTGTAATGTACCTTCAGGACGTCTAATTGGCTTCTGTTCTTTGATGTAATACTCTGTGATAAGAATGATCAGTGTATTTTATCAAAGAAGAGATGCTTAGGTTATAGTGGACATTCGTGTGATTAAAAAAACAAAGTTTATAAAAATAAAAGGAAATGGGTCTTTGGAAACAGCATAGCTGTAGTTCCATGGACACCTACACTGGCCGGGTATATGGCAGTAAAGTGTGATTGATGCATATAACTAGGCTATGCCTTGCTGGCCCGCTCACAGTAAAGTCACTGGGGACAGGAGCTCAGGATTGGAAAACAACTGGCCTGATTTCTGGGGCCCAACTCTTTGACCATAGCTTTTTCCTGGGAGGCTTTTTTGTGAGATGTAGGACAACTGGTATCCCCCGCCCGAGTGCGCCAGACCGCGCTACTGCTGCTTAGCAACTGCGTTTTTTTGCATCTATGAAGCAGCATCGGCGGCCATTTGTGGAGGTTTAATAAAATGATTGTTTCAGTAACACAATTACCTTCTGATGAATTCTCCATGCTAGCTCAGGGAATCAATAACGCCTTTGATTTCCACAGTACGGATTCAATTTATATGTGCTGAAGGAAGCAAGAACCTGCTTTCCCTGCACACCACTCAATTATTTTTGCAAGGTTTGTATATGAAGTTCTTGATTGGTAGATGAAGTTTGTGTATATATACAGTATATATATATGTGGTGGTGCTGTTCATTGATGAGCACAGTTTGTTGTGGATGTATAGCTGTCTCTACTTTGCGTCACTGGCTTTGTTCTGTCGCTCCTTGCGCTGCACTCCACCAGGAACAGTGCACGACATATCAGCGCCATGGGCAAAATGCACTTTTTCTGGTGGCACTCCCCACTCACACCTTCCCCCAGTAAGATGGACAGCGACAAAAGGGTGCTCTCAGCTTTCTTGTCAAAATGTACCCCACTGGGGTGCCTAGTTCTAGATTCTTCCAAAATTATGTCTGGCCATCCACCTTCTTAATCACACAACCATACTGGTATGCAGGTGAGAGCCCCGGGCCTCTAGCCAAAGGCATGACCTGTTAAATAGGCTCCCTAAAATTGGCCTATGTTGCTACCTTTCAGTAAGAAATGAGGATGATCAGGGCGAGACAACCACCCCCCTAGTTGACATCCGAACATTTCCACCTACTTAGAGGGGAGAGAGCTGGTTTACGTTAACAGCCCATCGACGATGACTGGGATACTTTGGCTGAGAAATTGTCACATCTGATCAAAGATGATGCATGTTCCCCCTGAGCACCCCACAACAGTCACACTATCTCACTGATTTCTCACCCTTTTGGAAACTCACTGAACCCAAACTGCTTATATTGAGTTCACCAATAGAGTAGCTTAGCGTCCAACGCAACGTTTGGTTTTGTCAGAAAAAGTCGATATTTATATATTTATTAAAGGGACAGCCCACGCTAGCATTTGCAACTGGAAGGAACAGGTAAGAATAGGTAGTTGATTAGGGAGGAGTGGGAAGTTACCTTATGAGACTTTGTTAACAAACATTTTGGCAACTATGTTTATTAATGTGTACTGTGTAACATATTGGTATCTGATTCACTGATTGTTGGAACTTATCTGTCTGAAGATTACCACAATAAAGATGTTTAAAATAAAAGAAATGAGGATGATGGCCAAGCAGGATTTTCCCATTCATTTCAGATTAGGTAGAGTCTCCAGCACCATGCCACCAAGAGTAACCAGCTGCCACCGAGCCAGTCCTAACACTTGGCCGATGAGGGTCTAAAAGCCACAGGTGAAACTACTTGCCTAACAGGGAAAATGACAGGATAACAAGTGGGTTGGACCCTAGGTCCTTTCATCTACTTCTCCCAGGTTGGTATTTTCCATGGTACCTAAGTGATACACGACGGTGATGATACATCGGTGATGACGAAGACATGTTTATTAACTTGTTACTGAACATGACTGCTGACCCTCTTATATGAGAGTTGGCCCCAGTGTATAGGCTCTGTGAGAGCGAGGCACTGATACATTACTCCTTAGTCCAGTGGGAAGTTTCATCCGAATAGCTCTAGCACATCCTTTGGGGAAGTGTTGTTCCTGGAGATAATCTGCATAGTCCTGCTTTTCTTATGTTGCTGTGGAAATGCATTAGTGTGTGTCTAGTGTACATATAGACTTTGCACCTTTTCTTAACCAGGGCACTAAGCAATATCCCCTCCATACACTGTAACACGTTCCAAGCACAGGGTCAAGGGCCAATGTACTGCATCCGAAAAGACTGTCCCATAATATACCAAAGGGCACTGCTCCCTTTAGAATCCAATTAACCACCATCTTCTAAATCGTGTATAGTGATCCTTTTTGTTTATTGTGTGTGATAAGATTAAAGCACTTTTGTTTCTACAAATAGGAGTACTGGGTGAATAGTGATTCATTACTTGTCAACCGAGGACTGTTGAGTGCAAAGTCTCTATCCCCATGCCGCCTCTTATAATGCTTGCATTTGCTACCCTGAGTATCAGTGGCCATAGAGATGTACTTGGTGATCGTTTTGTGTCCAAGTATAAGGTTAAGCTCCTGCACCCCCAGATGTAAACTGCTCTGGGTGATGTAACCTGTGCCTAGTAACCCCTAATGACCAAGGCTTTCCTGAAAAGCCCCACAAACAACCTTATCTAAAGTCAAGGTCAGTGATTTGGTTTCAGGTAGTACCCCCTCGCATAGAGGGACATATTTATTACCAAGGTGGCAGCCTATATGTCTATGTCAAGTAAGCTGCAACCTGGGAGGAATGGGTGAACTTATTGAAAATGTTCTAAAATGGTGGTGTGTATTGGCTCCCTGTAGCTTCAGTTCACTTCTACCAATGTCCTTCCTGTAGTCCTCTCTTCCTGATATTGAATTCAATCATGACTACTCACAGATTGCCTTCACTTGGTGCATTTGTGTCAAGGGATTTTTTTAAAACCAGTGGCATATTCCCAAATTCTGCTGAGGTGGAGCTTGTGGGGGTCTCTTATTTGACTTATTGTTCCATCAACATTTGTTCTAAGTGCAAAAGTAGAAAATTGACAGAAGGCTCAAACACCATTTTTATCTTTCTGTATACACCTGTGGATTCCTATGTCTTAGTCAGACCTCAAGAAGATATTTGGTATTTTGTAAATAGTGTTTTCATCAATTTCAATAGCAACATCCTTCACATTTATTTTCCAGGAGGTAGTTTTTTTTTTTGTGTTACCTTTCAACCCTTGGGCATTTTCTCCATTTGTGTTTTGTGTGTGTTATTTAAATGTTATCTTTCTTTTTTGGTCTCGCTTAAACAGTGCATGTGCTGTCTCTTCGAGACCTTTTGGTTTTAATCAGTGGGCCTTTAGACCAACCATTGCTTACTATTGGTTGACTTCATTGTCACTCTTATCTGCTCTCTTCCCATTGGTCAGCTGCCTTCCTTCCTTTTCGTGTGCATGGCATGAAGCTTTACTTGTGTCCTTCCACTCCTAATTGTTTAGACGCAAGTTTATTTTAATCACTACACAAGACTGCGTCTTTACCAAATGGCTCCCTTGTGTATTTCTTCCCCTGCAGTGTTCCTCCCCTGTCCGTCTGCTTGCCCCCACCAGCCTTCCCATATTCTGTTTTCCGTTTTGGTTTGCCCCACCCTCACTCCCACTGTTTGTTGTCTGTGTTGCCATGCCCTACTCTCCCCCCCGTCCCGCCCTACATTTGTTGTCCATGTTGGCTTGCTTCCACTCTCACCCCCCCTCCTTTCAATGCCCATGTTGGCTTCTCCCCGCCCCCCTTTCCTCCCTGCCTTTATTGTCTGTATTGGCTTGTCCCCACCCTCCCTCTCTCCATTCATTGTCCATGTTGGCCTGCCCTCACTCTCCAACCATCCATCCATCCATCCATTTGTTGTCAATGTTGGCTTGTTCCGCCCCAACCCCGCCTTTCGCCTTCAGTTTTCCATGTTGCCCTGACCACTCCCATCCTCCGTTTTCCGTGTTGGCACTCCCACCTGCCATAACAAAAAAGGTTCTGTCACGCAGACAGTGTTGGCTGGGTCATAGTGAGGTTTTTCCTACACCTGCTGCCTGCTGTGTTGGCTCACAACCTGCCCTCCATCCAGCCAGCAATAAATAAAAAAAAAGTGCAATGACATGGCTGTGTCATAGCATTTTTTTAAGTTGAGCATAGTAGCGCGCAAGCGCTGCTTTTCTGACGTGTTGGTATGTAGCTGGGCTTTTAACCATGCCCATCACTACAATTTTTTTGTGGGCTTGCCCTTCCAAAATCCTTTGATGACATTGATAAATGGTTTGCTTTTGTCCCTCCTTGGGGAGGTTTTGCTACCGCCTTGGCCATCGCCACTGTTACATGGCTAATTGCAGTTTTGCCGATAAGTTTGTCTGCAAGCGAACTTCTTTTTCCTTCTGTGTGTCTCTTCACGCTGATGCTCATGGCATCCATGGCTCTTTTAATTTTCAGTTTGTGGCAAGAAAAATCCGGTTAGGAGTTTACCACGTTAATAGGTCTATCTCAAACAAATGTGAGACCCATTGCATTGCAAATGCTTGTTTCAACTTTGTCATGCTGCACAGCAGACACCCTGCTGTACAACATGGCTAAAAAAACACTGACAAACCCAATACTTCACGCAGGTGAGACCTGTTGGCTTTGCCACTGCTATTTAGACTTTAGTTAGATTTTTGATTAAATACTACATCTCATGCATTTACTCTAAGGACTGCTTTGGTGAACAGGCCAAGGTACTGAAGATCAGCTACAGAAGCCCTTATTCAAATCTGCTTACCTCAGTAGATTGAGCAGGGTCGATGCTTGGTCACAGGTCTTATTAATACTGTGGAACTCACCCCATAGCCCGCCAGTCAAATTTCCTAGAGAGCTACCATTAACTTTTTCTTCCAATCCATAGACATTGTTGTGAGCAGCAGCAGAGGGCCTTAGCTATGATTTCAATTGGAATTTACAAAGTGGTCTTTCTGGAACCTCTTAGTCAGCCTCAGACTGATCACCCGAAAAGGAACCTGTGCATACGAGCCAGAAGATATGTTTATTCCCCAAACCAGACTACTCTCCAGGATTAAAGCTGAGTTTTTAATGAACATAGATCCAGTGCTTAATTTATGTTGCTGGTGGGCACCAGCCCTGAGTTTTGGGGAGAGTTACACCACACTTAAGTTTCTTCATAAAACTTAGACCCAGAGCAGGAGAGAGAAAGGCAGAAAAGGGAAAAAGAAGGGGGAAACTAAAGAAAACAGGGTGAAAGGGAGAAAGCACAAAGAAAGAGACCAGAAGTGCAAAGTGGCGGAAAGAGGAGGCATGAAATGCAATCAACTGTGTTTGGCAACCCCGGCATTTGGGAGGCAGGAAGTGAAACATTGGACCTTCGCATTTTGCATATACCTTTCTTTTGTTATCTGCTGCATAGATCTGGATCGCCTTTTTAAGCTGGCCTCCTGCGGTCAACCAGGAAGTGGGATTGGATCCACGTTAAGTAGATGCAGTGTAATTTGTGGTGAATGTTTTCTAGTTGCCCAAAGGCCCATGGCTCTCAATTCACAGATGAGATTTAAGCTGAAATATTAAACAGCTTAAAGTTGTCAGCCATGCAATGAAAGTTCATTTGGCAGAGATAAAAGAGAGAGAGCCACGTTCACACCTTCAATTAGGCATAATGTTTGTTAAGCAAACGTAGAACAGGGACTTGTTTTACACTTCAGAGGAAAATATTTGCCTAACAGAACTCCTTAGCCCTGTACATGTCGATTTTTCTTTGGTAGCAGGCGGATAAACATCTGCATCGGTGACCCAGATGTATGAACTTTTTTGCTTATATTCGCCCGGGGACTGCAGATTCAGTGTACTTAGCAGTAAAGAATTGGCTTTTCCATGCAGTGTTAAATGTTGACTTCGAAACAGGGAAACCTTAAAAATAGTGTGCTCCAAGGAAAATCACTTTGGGTCCAGTTTACAAAGAAATCTTAAATCTGGGGGTGTGGTATCAGAGCCAAACCTGAATTACTGTGGCACATTTCAGGAAACGTTCTTATTTTTAGTGACATTCCCATCATACATCTGTGCCCCTAATCCTCAGGTTGCATATCGTCCTCAGTGTTAAACTTTCACATTTGTTGGAGGTAGGCTATTCCTGCATAATCACAGACATTTTATTTTCTCCTTCACATGCAAAGTATATTTCCCTGTAAACACTTCTCTTAGCCATGCACGGGCGCATTGTTGCCCAACTGACCCTACTTTTAGGCTGGAAAAGGGAGCAGATTTAAAGAGTCTGTTTTTAACTCTTCTATCCATAGACAATGTTTTTTCATGACAAGTCCTTATTTCTCTCACACCATCTGTCAAAAGTGTGTACTTTAGTGCACCTTTCCGGACGTATCCGCTTACGGGCGTAATAGGCATAACAATTATTTTGAATATCTGCCAAGTTATGATTCTGGGTGTTCACACCATTTGCATGGAGCACTCCCCTGGCATTCACATGGCACCTCCACAAAGGATCATTGATTTCTGCGCATTTATTTGTGCAAGTGTTTTGAGCCGCTGCTGACTAAAGGTAGAGCCTGGATAGAGTATAACACAGTTCCGACAATTATACTAAAGATGGGATGTCCAACTGCTACTGCTTTTTTGATTAAAAAAAGAGCAACACTTTAATAGCACTGTTAAATATAAACACAAATGCAGTAAAAAACAGAACCAAATAGCAGAAAACCCAGGATTAAGTGAAACAACATTTCACTATTGAAATAAAAGTAGCAAAAATTGGCACCCAGGTCACTCTTATTATTTACAGTTCTGACGGTGCTTCTAACTGCCGATTCCTCGCCTTTGGAATCTTTCAAAGCACTAGACTGGCTTCGGAAAACGTTCCGGATGTAGTTCATACGTGCCAGCAGGTGACACCACCGTTCTCCAGGGTGGCGCTCTCCATCCTCCACACAGAAATGCACACAGGTGCTAGCCCTGCATGCTGGTGTCACTTGCTCGCTTTCTGTGCCCTTCCACGTGGCTCCGGCCCTTTGCCCTCATCTTTTTCAGTGTTTTAACCATTTTTTACAAAAGTCAGTGCGCACGGGTGTCTCCCCCTAAAACTACATGGTGTAAGCGTTGCTGAATCTGGAGAAAGCAGATATCGGTCAGAGAACCCCCACAACAGCTGTCTTTGTGTCTTGGCACCAAATACGACATGATGCATCTGAATCTGAAAGACATCAGCTAGCACGAACCCGAGGACTGTGTGGCGAGCATAAGAAGCTGGCCCAACTCAAGATTTTGAGCCTGTTTCTGCTCCCAGTCGCTGTCCTCGAGTAATTCCATGATAAAGTCAAAAAACAAGTCTCAACACAAACATAAGAAAGCCAAAGGGAGCTCAACCCTCCATCTCACTGTTCACACTCCAGGGAGAAGTTTTGCAGCATTCACTCAAAAGATCCAACTCTGGCAGTGGCCTCTGAATCCAACCTGATTCCAAGATTGGAGCCAATGCTCCCCACCTTTCCAGGGTCAATGTTGCCTCCACGAAAGATTGAGACTTAAAGGGAGGCAGGGCTATAGTTACTTCAGTTAGTTTCAGGCCTGCTGACGCTCTTCTCCTTACTATGGACCAGTCAGTACCACCAGTTAGACGTCTGCTGTCAAGCATTTCCCTGACACCAACTGACCCTGTTAGTCTTCAGCAGACTTTCACCTGGCACCAAGCCGCGACTCAACACCAGAGCCGCACACTTCCCCAGTAGTGCCCAGCTTGGCATTGGCCCATTTCCAGTGACTCTGTCACAATTCCGATGTCGGATTGAAAACCTACTTTAGCAAAGCATAGACCTATGTGCCTCTTGGAGACGTGTTCCATCTTAGGTGGAACTCTGGCCTCCTTTACACATTCTTACCTGTGCCACTGATTCCACTGGTCCGGAAGAAGGTCCGGAGGGATCAGGCCCAGCTCATCTTGATAGCCCTTGATTGGGAACTGAGTGTTGGTTACCTTGATCTGTGAATCAGTGTAACTGCCCTTCATGCCGACTGCCTCTTTGGGAGGACCTGCTGTCTCACAAGGATGGCAGACTTCTGCACCTAAACCTCCACAAGCCCCACCTCCGTGTGTGGAGATTGAGAACAACCCACTGAGTGACTCTGATATCTCTTCTTAGGTGGATGGGATTTCCTCTGTCACTGGTATTGATTTAAAAGCTAAGCAATTTGAATTTAGAGGGTGTGTTGGAAATGGCCCTCTCTGCAGGGCCACCCCTAAACCTTTTGCCTCCACTTTTGTGCTGAATTTGTTTTATTGGCCTTAGGGCTCTGTGCACTTTACCACTGCTAACCAGCGCTAAAGTGCTTGTGCTCTCTCCCTAAAACATGGGTTAATTGTTATATACCTAATTGGCATATTTAATTTACTTAAAGGCCCCTAGTAAAGTGCACTACTTGTGCCCAGGGCCTTTAAATGAAATGCCACTAATGGGGTTGCAGCCCTTCTGCCACCCACCTAAGTAGCTTTTTAAAACATGTCCTAGGCCTACCATTCCTGCCTGAATGCAGTGTTACACTGCCATTTTGACTTTGCGTTCAAAACCTCTTGCCAAGGCTTAAACTCCCCTTTCATTACAAATAAACCACACCTGAGGTAGGCCCTTGGTAGCCCATAGGGCAGGGAGCTGTGTAAGTAAAAGGCGGACGTATACTTCTAAGTTTTACACATCCTGGTAGTGAAAAACTCCCAAATTCATTTTTCACTACTGTGAGGCCTACCTCTCTCACAGGTTAACATTGGGAATTCCTTATTACATTTAATAAACTGTAATTCCTGATCGGGAGGAGATAGATCTATCAGATTTAGTACCTATGCAATTGTAATGATAAATCATCTTTAATGGTAAAGTTGCATTTATGGTGACAATTTTGAAAATGCCACCATTAGGAAGTTGTGATTTCCCTGCCCCTAGCTCTGTGTCACTGAAGCCTGATTCCAATACACATCTGGGGTGGGTGACAGCTGGGCTTTATGCATTCCCTCTAGACAGCCAGATGCAAAGAGAGCTTAAGTGTGACTGATCGGTCATCCACATCCTGATGGACCATCCTGGGAAAGATGGGAAGGAGGAGCTGTCCATAGCCTCACACCTAAACCTGAATAGGTTGTGTCCTGTCTCTTCATAATAGGCTTAACAACCCTGACTTGTCAGTGCAGCCAGCTTGAAGCAGGAAACTCCCAGAACTTCAAACAATCTTTCCAGAAACTTCTTCCACCTTCTAGGAGAAGAGCAACAGGTTATACAAATAGAGCTCTCAGACCCCCTTTTCAGTTCACTACTGGACCTGTGAAAGAACTCTGAGGACTGGCTGCTCCTGTGACCTGCTGTGCACTCTGCCAGACTGCTGCTGGACCTGGAAGGACTGCTTTTTTGCCTGGAGTCTGCCTTGAACCCTCGGAGGCCAAGCCTGCTGTCGACCCCTGCGTCTACACCTGCACCCAGGGCTACCAGAAGTGACTTCAAGGGCTAGTTTGCTCGCTTCCTGTTTGAGCCACAGGGACATAACAGACTCACATCATCTTGAACCTGGACCAAGCTTGAGTGAGTTCTGAACCCCTAAGAGGTCCCCATCCACTCCTCGGCCCTTGGTTGTGGTGCTAAATGTAACCAGATCTCCGCAGCTGGCGTTTTTATCTTTTAGGTGCTATTTTGAACCTTAAACTTTAAAAATTCATAACTGTGGTTCTACTGATTAGAGTTTTGTTGTTTTGGTGTCAAATAATGTATTAACAATTATTCTATTTTCTAAATTAGTTTGGGATTTTTTGTGTTGTGTGTTTACTTTATTACTGTATGTGTGTTGCATAAATACTTTACACATTGCCTCTAAGTTATGCATGACTGCTTTTTGTGCCAAGCTACACAGGGTTAAGCACATGTTAATTTAGTGACTCTTTGTGATTCACCATGCAAGGGACTGTGGCTGTTGCTTGACTGGGACTCGAGCCCCAGTCAATCAGCAACCCAATTTCTCGCAGGGTGCAATTAGAAAAAATAGTTATTTACCTTCTGTAGCACTCTATCTGGTCAAAACTCTTAATTGTAGTTTCCTTTTACCAGTCTGTGATTCTGTGGAGTGGACTTTGGGTACCTTATAAGGTTTCAAGCAATCAATCACACACTATTGAGTTCCCAGTCTGTCCTTCATGCCACACCCTAGAGTGCAGAATTAATTGGTTCATAAACTTGCGTCAGTTGTAGAGGTGGCAGCTGTATATGGCTCCATGTTGTCTCTTTCAAAGCTGGGACAGAACCACCATGGAGTCCAGAGGTACCACCTGCTAGCATGCTGAAGCCATTACAAGAGGCTTTTCTGGACCCAATCCTGGCTTCTAGGAGGATTAATAATGTGAGAAATCTTCATTAATATAGAATATACACCATAGAGAGTATTACTTAAGGTAAGTAACTAGTTCTTAACTATCCATAGTTGATTGCTATTGCTTTGCTCTCCATTGTTATATGAGAAAAGAATTGATTAGCTCAGTATTTATTATAAACTAATACCTGTTCAGAAAACCTGTTTTCTCTCCCAGTTTAGAACTAGGGTTGTACAGCCCCTTTAAATTGTTTATCTTGCGACCGAGGGTGGATTATAGGCACAGTGTCCACACATGACTTCTTTGAGCTTTGGGATTCATCTGATGCACCAGTACTGATCTCTGCCCAGCAAGGCAGGGGGCCCTCAGGAGTTCACCAGTGACATTTCTTCTGACTCCTTTGACGCTAAATGTGGTGATGATCCTGATGTCAGTGGTCACACTTGACGTAGGTTAGTTGTTGCCAGGAAAGGCCACACAGAGCAAGCCTGCTTGGAGGAGGGAAAATGTGACCCAGTATGACTGCTTAGATTTTTTTTTAACTTTGAGAAAGCTTTGAAACAGTTGGGAGTGATCTGGTGTTTCTGGAGCATGCTGTGGTGCTTCTTGAAAGAGGTGCAACTTGAAGAGTCCCACAAAGACTAACTAGCCAGTAAAACTTTGACACTCAGATGAAGTGTGCTTTCCAACCAGTCACCACTTAGCACACTTGCACCTGATGGTATATTTTGCACATTTCTTTCTGGTCTTTGGTGAGTGGAAGAGAGGGCTTTTTGACGCTGTGTCATTGTGACTTTGCTTTTTGGACTGGCTAAGAACTTCCTACTGTGTGAGGTCTGCAGCAGGGCAGGCCAGCAGAGCGTTAGACTTAATCCTAGCCTTCAGCAAGCTAGTAGAATGGAGCTCCATGTTCAAGAAACATCATAGCAAGATCCACACAGTTCTCTATCAGTGTAGCTCTTTAAAACACTTTGGTGGGATTCCACCTTATAACTATTGTCCTTGGCAGAAGGGCTGTAGCCTGCTGTCAATCAATTTAAATGTTTTCTAAAAATTAAAAACTCCAAGCCATCTTTGCCCAAATTAGCCCTCCTGAGAAGGATGCTGGCTAGAGGAGAATTACTTTGTGTGCCTGGATACATTGAAGAGGTGACAGGAATATTCTGCTGGGGTCACCTGTGGCAGATAACTTTGTTTACTATCTTCAGACAAGCCCTGCGGTCAAAGAAGCAAGAGAAGGGTAGACAAGGTGTGGGACTGAAAGAACCTGTTCCACAGTAATCCACAGCCATGCTCCATCTCATGTTCAGTTTCCATACAAAACGAGGTTTGCAATCATGTAAGAGTAACTCTAACTCACCATGTAATCACAGTCAGTTTGCCATTCACATTCCTCCCAGCTTTAGATATCAATATTGCTTATGCAAGCCACATAGGGGGTCATTATGACCCCGGCGCTCAGCGCTAATATGGAGGAAAGTACTGCCAACAGGCTGGCGGTACTTTTCTCCATATTATGACATTGGTGGTTTGGCTAAAGCTAAACCCCCAATGTACCACACTGACCGCCACAGCGGTAACGACAGCTGGGCTGGAAACTTCACTCTCCAGCCCGGCGGCCGTCACTTGCCCGCCTGCGGGATTATGACCCCGCCTACCGCCATGCTTTTCGTGGCATTCTTACCGCCATTTCCTGTCACTGATTGGGGTCTTCCCCGTCCCCGTCCCCCTCCCCAGGTTTCTGCTCTAACCCCTCTTCCACTCCAGAGTCCCCCATCCACGCCCCTCCCTTCACACACGCATACGCACACCCATTCCAACATACATCCATGCATGCATACATCCATTCACACACACCCGAACACTTACATACGTACACGCACACACGCATACACACAACTCAACATACACACACTCACACATTTGTACATGCACACACACAACATGCAACACACACCCGCATACACGCATGCACAGACATGTTGGAGCACCCGACTTACCTGTCGTCAGGGGGTACTCCGGCAGGAGACGGGACGGAGCACTGCTGCCAGCACCAGCGTCCGCCAGCAGAACACCGCCGGGCCATATTATTGTGATAATACCGCCGGCGGCGGTCTACTGGCGAGGGGCTGCTGCTGACAGCAGCGCCGCCTTACCGCCATCCGCCGGCATGGCCACAGCCAGGTTTCCGCCATCCTTCTGGCGGAAATCCGACTGTGGTCATAATCCGGCTGACGGCTGGTAGCCGCGGCAAACTGTCTTTTGGCAGCCGTCGCTGGTTTTTACCGCCAATGTTATAATGAGGGCCATAATGTGCAAGAGCATAGAAATTCATAACATTCTTATAAAAAACAAATGCGTCCCTGGTACTAGTGGCTAATTGAATTCATTGTCATGGGCTAAGCTGACCTCACACTTGGGTGTGGCTACTGTACTCGAAAACTGTGGTAAAGCTGATTCCAACCAGAACCTAAGGTAACAAAGCCAAGGGGAGCTCACCCGAGTGAAACATCAGAGTGTGGAGGCCTGTTTATGGTCCTGTATCCTAGGGTTGACGAAGGATGTTCTGGGGGCAAAATATTTGGAATATAGTATTTTTGGAATTAGATGTCACTGAAACTAAGCCTAAAGAGAACAACTACAGGAGAAAGGATAATTTGCAAGGATGTTCCTGAAGTCCAATATTTCAACAAAATTATTCTAGGCATTAAAGAGTGATAGCTTAGAACCAATTGATAACACACTACCCCAAGCCTAGTTACCTCCTCAATGCAAAATGTGTTTTTGTGGATGGGCTGCATGTCGTCTTAGCCAGTATCTGCAGTGCCCCAGATTTCTTGGTTGCCCTTGGGTGGACCAAATCTTCTACTACGAATTATAGAGCTAGACCAGTGGTTCCCAACCTGTGGTCCGGGGACCCCTGCGGGTCTGTGAAGCCTCCTCAGGGGGTCCGCGACTGCTTAGAAAATTATATAATTATATAATATTAACAGATTTGGTCCCCAGCTTTCAGTAATGACTCACTGGGTGGGTTGGGGGGTGTCCCGGATTCCAATAAGGATTCAGTGGGGATCCCCGGGTTCCAGTAATGGTAAAGTGGGGATCCACAGAAGTCAAAAGGTTGGGAACCACTGAGGTAGACCATTGTCGGCACACACTTATATTGCTGGAAACGCTTAAGATATTTTAAGGTGTGCAAACTAGAATTGATGTGCTTTTGCATGTACTGATATTTACGTCACTCTCCTTGTGCCTAATATATCTGCAATGGTCTCTTAATTACCTGACACTCTCTGCCACTTATGCATAGCTTCTGGTAGCACACCAAGAAAGTCCTCTTAGGGAACCACACCCTTCACAGCAACACTTGTGATTCCAGCCACCACCTTCACTAGATCCACACTCATCCTCCTCATTAGCCGGTTGGGTCAAACCCTTGGAGATAGAGGGCCCAGTCTGGTTGTTTCACAACGTCGTCATACAACTGGAGAAGTGAAATAAGGTGAAGGTGAAGCAGCAGAATAAAGTATGAAACAATATAGTATCTCACAAAAGATAAAAATCATTCCCAACAGTGCCCACTCCTTAAGTACGCAGAAGAGGTTAACATAGTGGTTATGTGCTGTTGAAAACGGAGTTAAGCAGCAACACCTTTTACCTCCATCAAAATCAGGTGTTTAGGCGTTGCTCTGTGTCTGCTTACCTGCTCTGTGTATATATATCATTGGAGTATGTTCTCGAAGGCTGTATTCTTTATCTCTGAACGGACAGTGAAATTAAGGAATAAAGGGACTGCTTCGGCAAGACACAGCTCAGGGGTCAAAAGAAGTCAGTCTGTCTTCTATTTCTTTGACTGACATTTGCTTTACGCAATGCTATTTCCTCACACCCCGCATCTCGTCCTGCCTCGTTTTACCATTTTCATGCACGC
Organism: Pleurodeles waltl; assembly: GCF_031143425.1. Taxonomy (NCBI): domain Eukaryota; kingdom Metazoa; phylum Chordata; class Amphibia; order Caudata; family Salamandridae; genus Pleurodeles; species Pleurodeles waltl. The sequence goes on along the minus strand of NC_090439.1, from coordinate 1,067,916,064 downwards.
CAGCCCTCCGATTCAGACGGGAGACAACCGATTTCAAGGCGAGTATCCCACCTCACGATTCCTGCATTCAGAAACCCGACTAAATAAAATGTTTGTCATGCACGTTCCAATCTCCCCCTCCAAGCATTACTTCAGACATCAAAGTTTAACAGTTTGTCCTTAATTCTGTGAGGGGAAGGTTAGAGCATGTGAATGGCTTCAACAGTTTATTTTTGGCAGTTTTACATAGCACAAACAAAAAGAGAGTTTAGAACTCTTTTTTTTTGTTTGCCCTATGTTATTAAACTGCCAAAAATAAAATACTGATTGCCTGTCACTATACACACAAAAAGGTTCAATTGAGGCAGATGACTGGTTCAGTATAAGCCAGTGGATAAAAAACATTCTCCCGACTATTTTTTTTTAATCTCCCAGTTGCCTGCTTTAAAATGTTGGCATATATGCATTTCCCATCAACCCTTGTATGATGGCACAATCAATAATCACACTGAATGCTACAAATGTCGTCAAGGTGAAGCGAGCGCACAATGTTAATGTCTGAGCTGAAACCATTCGGCCTACCCCTGCCACGGCCTCCGGGCAGCATTTATTCAGATGTCATAACAGAGGAGGCCTCAAAGATCATTACAGAGGAAAACATAAAGTTTGTAATAGCATATAACATAGGGCAGTCCTGTGTCTCGGGTTTCTGTGGATAAAGTGATCTTTAACAGTGCCCAGCGCATCAACATTTTTTTTTTTCTATTCACCTATTTTTCGATGATTGTGTTCAGCTTTAGGGCGGTGCGACCTGTGTAGCCATACTGAAGTTGACCTGTAGGGGGCCACTGACCTTGGGGGGGTGGGGATGCGGGAGTGAAGGGAGAAGTATGCTGTATTTAGCAATAACTCATGTCAAGATAACGCTTGTGATTAATGTTCTTGCTAGCGAGAGAGATCACAGCTTTGTCTAGTGGCAGTTTTACCTCCCCATAAAGAGCGCAGAGGGTTAATATGGCTGCTGCATAGAACAGATCTATATTTTATGTGGATAGCTGAGTGTATTAGGAAAGCCAGCCCTTTACAACAAATGAAATGTGTGTGAGAGAGGCACTATAGAAAGATGAGGGGCACTTTTGCCAGCTGATAGAGAAGGAGTCCGAGGAGGAGGTCATGGGAAGGTGGCAAAGAAGATTGTCATACTGGGCATCAACAGTGCTAAGGCCAGCTCTGATTGTGCCTTTACTTACTGACCGCCTCTGTATTAAATATGATGAGAATCGCATCCATTATTGTTAAGAGCAAAGGCTCCAATAACTGGGTAGTGGTGGGCGAGCCTGCAGAGTAATAGGGAGAGCTGAGGCAAGGCCCTGGCTTGGCTCTGAGAGCTATATTAACACGAGCCAGCCACCAACCTATTTGGCATGTAAAGCGTGCTAAATCCATCATGTAAAATGTGCTAATGATTCTTCAACATGCAAAAAAATATCTTTCTTTTATATGCGGGCGTGTTTACCGTTAGTACATTAAATTGCATCATTGCACTGAGAAGCATTGATCAGCAGGAATTGTTTGTAAACATGAACTTAAAAAAATGTGTCCACCCTTCCCCAGCGCCCTGGTGATGACGCCATTAGTGACCCAAGAGGCAATTCGGTTATTATATGCACCATATACCTTCCCTAAGTTGTTGTAGATGGGGCAACATTAAAGTCGATTAAAACGTGTGCAAGAGACATTTTTGAATAGTGGACATTGAGAAAAGATATATTTAATAGTTCTTACAAATGTGATGGTTATGGAAACGGTAGCAAAGTGGAATAAGTTAATTACCTGTGATTGCACAATTTGGCCACGTAGGGATTTCCTGACTTCCACCTGAGGCTTAACGCATCCAGTGAAGACAGTCACATGCATTAACCAAAGTTCTGGGAGGACCCACAGACTTCATATGACACAAGACATTCAGAGCTAGGCTGCTAGCAGACTTCCAGACAGACGTACACTGCTCAGCTGCTTGCATGCTTCATTACTCTCTGGGGTGAGGGCAGCATCTCAGATAGACTGACCATCAAGATCCTGCAGAGTGCAATGAAAGTGCTCCGAGAAAAATCATTAGCATGACACCCCTCTCAGCACAGCAATCTGCAGGGTTTTCACCACAAGCACATCTGCAAAACTAGCACCTCCTCTGTGGCGGGAGTAGTGGGGCGGGAGCAGACTGACTGAGTTAACAGGGTCGGTGGCAAGAACCCCATGAAGGCTTGGCTCGTTTTTGGCTCAAAGTTCCATGTGGACCATGAACTAAGCTTGAGCCTTCAGTGCTTCGTACACCTACAGAGTGCTGTGCTCCTTCATGGGTACAACACTTCACTGGATGACTAAATGGCCAAATGGTTTCAAGTGGAGTACCAGAAAATGAACATATCATAGAGGGTATGTGTACACACATCATTCCCCCTTTGGGGCACCTTGGCACAGATTAACTGAGGGTGTTTATTATTCTTCAACCTAACGTTAGTTCTTGTATCAACCTCAGTAGGATGAGAGAGAGGCTCAGTAGACCCACTCGGATCTGAACCTCGAACAGGTCGAACAGAGTCTTCTTCACGAGTCTCCTAAGCCAACAGACTCGACCGGATAATTTTCCTTGCCTCTATCTCCACCTACTTATACTATATGTGAGATGTTACCCAGTGAACTTTAGCTGTCACTCTTTTGTCAGTGGGAGGAGCAGGGTCAGTTATTGGCAGTGGTTATGCCATGGATATCACTTGTCATGCATTCACTCCTTGGCACTATGTCTAGCTTCACTCAGCGACACGAGCGCCAACAGGTGTCTCTCATGAAAGTGCATGACTGTCTTGTTTGGAGCCAAAAATGTCAAATGCTGTGCCTGCTAAACTAAGTTGCTCGTGGCGCCTGTCAGCTCCAGGTGCAGCTACTGGACCTTTTTCCCCCTTGTGTGTCTTTCTCACCATATCGGTGGACTCGGAAGAATTGTAATACTACTAAGGCCTTAGAACATTAGGGCCCTCATTATAAGATTGGCGGTATTGACCGCCTACCGCCGCGGCAACAGAAGGATGGCAGAATTCTGGCTGCGGTCACGGCAGATGGCGGTAAGGTGGTGCTGCCTCCAGCAGCAGCGCCACGCCAGTAGACCGCCGCAGAACGTATCATGAACCATGATACGGCCTGGCGGTGTTCTGCTGGCAGCAGCGCCCCGTCCCGTCTCCTGCCGGAGGACCCCCTCACAAAAGGTAAGTCGGGTGCTCCGACAGGGGAGAGGGGTGGGGGTTGTTATGTGTGTGTGTGTGGGTGTATGTTTGTGTGTGCGTGCATGTGGGTGTGTGGCATGTAGAATGCGTGTGTGCATGCATGGTTGTGAGTGTGTGTGTATGTTGTGTTGTGTGAATGCGTGGGTGCGTTTATGTATGTCAGTGTGTGTGAATGGATGTATGCATGCGTGGGTGAATGTAGGTATGAGTGTGTGTATGCGTGTGTATGATGGTGCGTGAATGTGCATGTCTGTCGTGAGGGGGGCTGGAGTGGGAGAGGGAGGACTCTGGGGAGGGGGAGGTGGGCGGGTGAGACCCCTATTAGTGACGGGGAATGGAGGGATGCGCAAGCCATGGGAGAGTCAAAAGAAGACGCATGAATGGCAGAGACCGACTCGTGCACTAATCCACGGGACGCTGGAGGCCATAAGCATGAATGGGACTGATAGAAGGACGTAGAAGGACGTACCAAGCCAGGGTCACTTGAGGCGGGAACCATTAGTGGCAGAGACTGAGTAATGCACCAAGCCACAAGCATTGGAAGTCAGTAGCACGGACGGGGCACAGCTGCAAAGCGAGCCCCAGTCTCAGGTCAACAAAGTTCCCCAGGTTTCTCCCCAGGAAAAGACCCAATGCAGTACATTCCAGCAAGATTTACAGGAATTGCAAATAATTTGGTGCTTTTCTGTGTGAACTCGCTGCTTTCCTCCACAAGTCTACGCATTCTGACTTTTTCCTTTCATTAAAATGGTGCGCCTTGTCAACACACAATAAAGAATCCTAATGCGCTTTCCTTTGCCTGCATCAAGCTCATCTCAGGCGAACCGAATACAATGCCTTGGGAGACTTCAGGGGGTGAGCGAAAGTATCATGAGGAGATGTGGCTGTAAAATGCATCACAACCAAGGCTCTGCTATTGTCCCCAGATAACCTCTGTGGGTTTTACATGGATATGAATTTTTGATGATACACAGCACTGAAAATAATGAAAGAAGCTCCCTTAGTGGCATTTGTCACTGTCAGCTGGAAAGGATGCTGCCTTCCTTGTTCTTTCTTTTTCGAGCACTTGCTTCAGATGCAAACCAGCAACCACAGGTTATTGTACTGCGCTCACTCAGTCGCGGTATTTCCCACAGGTTTTTGTCGTTGCCTTAATGTCGCCCAGATAGAGACTGATTGGTTCATGTGTGCATGGAGTCTTCACACCCAGACAGGCATAGTAGAGAGAAGTTTACCCCCAGGAAGTGAATGGTGTAGCGCCTACCGACGACACACAGCCCTCTTTCTTTAGGGACTTCTCTGTGGATCCTGTCAATCACACGAGGAGAAGCTAATGCTCCCTGACAGTGTAATGCACACATTTCTATACATTTGGAGTGTTATTGCAGTGTCTATATTTACACATGAGACACAAATGCAATATTTGTTTGCATGCAAGTCTGCTTGCGAGACAGCTTATTCTGTGGAGGCTGCAAAGCACATTGAATATTCTGTAGGGTGTCTGAGGAATAACAAAGTGTTTGCCTTTTGTGATGTGACTTGTAAAGCTACAAAGTGTCAATGCTACTCCTTTACTTTCATAGCAAGCAGAGTGACACCCCCTATCCTTGCTGTCTCCCGTGATCCCAGCAGCGTTACTCATTGGAGCAAAGCCGTGAAGGCTGGAAATGCGTGAATTAGTTTGAACCACTGGGATACTCAGAGAACATTGTGAACCTGTGGAATACTTTGAGGACAGTCTGAACCACTGCGATACTCTGAGAACAAGCCAAACCACTCTGAGGATGATCTGAACCACTGGTGTACTCTGAGGATAATCTGAACCACTGGTGTACTCTGAGGATAATCTGAACCACTGGTGTACTCTGAGGATAATCTGAACCACTGGTGTACTCTGAGGATAATCTGAACCACTGGTATACTCTCAGGATAATCTGAACAACTGGTGTACTCTGAGGATAATCTGAACCACTGGTGTACTCTGATGATAATCTGAACCACTGGTATACTCTCAGGACAATATGAACCACTGGTGTACTCTGAGGATAATCTGAACCACTGGTGTACTCTGATGATAATCTGAACCACTGGTATACTCTCAGGACAATATGAACCACTGGTGTACTCTGAGGATAATCTGAACCACTGGTGTACTCTGAGGATAATCTGAACCACTGGTGTACTCTGAGGATAATCTGAACCACTGGTGTACTCTGAGGATAATCTGAACCACTGGTGTACTCACTGGTACCACTGCGATAACAATTTGGACCACTTGTATACTCTGGGGATAATGTAAACCACTGGTAAACTCTGAGAACAATCTGAAACACTGGTCGAACAAGTGGTATACTTTGAGAACAATCCGGATTACTGGTATACTTTGAGAACAGGCTATACCAGTGGTATACTCTGAGAACAATATGAAGCACTGACATAAGAACAGTCCGCACACTGGTATACTGTGATAGCAGTCTGGACCACTGGTATGCTCTGAGGACAATCTGAACCACTGGTATACTCTGAGAACAATCTGAGCCACTGATATACTCAGAGCAATCTGAACCACTGTATACTCTGAGGACAATCTAAACCACTGGTAAACTGAGAACAGTATGAAACACTGGTTGAACAACTGGTATACTTTGAAAATAGTCCATATCAATGGTATATTCTGAGAACAGTATGAAGCACTGGTATACTCTGAGAACAATCTAGACCAATGGGATACTCTGAGAACAATTTGAAACACTGGTTGAATAATGGGTATACTGAGAACAATCTGAACTGCATTTTATGTGGATAGCTCAGTGGGTTACTGCTTTTAACATGGATATTATTTTGTTACTTGCAGTACATAAGTTACAATCGTAATTTATGATCTATGAAATGCCATCAAAGATCTGCATGGCAACTGCATGATACAGGTTAGAAAGTTATGTTTTTTTCCCTAGTCTTACATTATCCTGATGTCGCTAAAAAGGGTTTGTTTGGGAATAAATAAACTATTATTAGTTTAGCCAACCCTAACCACTGTGTTGTGGTTTGAAGCCTGAATTTGTGCTTCTCCAGACCAAGCACTCTTACAAAATGCCTACCAGTATCGATGACATTTGAATCCTACTTCTGATAGAGATTTCTAGTTGCAGATTCCTTACCTTAGAATTTCCCCCAGGCTTCAGTCTGGATCAGGAGATTTTTCTTCGAGCCATACCCCCTGCGCATTGGTCAACTCTGCGTCCGTCGTCAGCTCGTGGTTACCAGTTATGACTTTGCGGTCCTATATAGGCGCCACCCCAGCGCGCTGATGTCAGTTCTTTTCTTTCCATGCCAGCCCTGAGTTTCTGGGAGCCAGAGCCACCCCTACCCAATTGAAGGAATTTTAGGAGTCAATTTGCCTCCTCTTGGGGCAGTCATCCCGTCAGAGTGCCATTGGGCCCAGCAGAGTTGGAAGGGGGCCCTTGGGATCCATGCTGGTGGCTTTGGCCTCAGCTCCAGGGGGCACCCAGCAATCCACTTCTGGATCTGATCTGGCATTGGTCATACCATTGGAACCTTCCCCGATGACTGTTCCAGCGTCAACCCCTCTGACGCTGCCTGGACCCATGGATTGCGTCGACCCAATACTTGTTGTCGGCTCTAACACAGAGCTGGAGCAGCATGCTCAACTCCAATTCTGCCTTCAGCGGGGACCTTGCTCCCTTGGTTGGATCCTGACCCTTATTCTTATGGGTACGAGTTGGTGAGAGTATGGAGGAGTCGTTGGGCAATTTGGAATACCAGCTTGAAGACCATATGGACTGGGCTCAGAAACTGGGTGAAGCCAGCGGTCTGGATACCTCCCCTGACGCTGGTCTGCTTTCTCCCCGTACCATGACTACAGAGGAGGCGGCATCTTATTCTATGGTGATGGAGAGAGCGGCCTTCTGTCTCTGTCAGGACTTTCATCCTGACTGAGGTGCTTCAGCCTGGGGCTACCACATCAGAACACCTTTTGTCCTTTAATGAAGCCTTCACATCTGTCATGTGGCAATGTGGACATCTCTGCCCATGTTTACCAAACACTACTACTTGGACAGTCAGGTCCGTAGGGACGGGCACTTTGCCTGTTAGGTTCTGCAGGACTTTCTAGTATGATCTTAGTTCGCAGACCTACCTATGGGGATGGTGTTGGTCTGGACTGGGCATGAAGAGTCTGGTATGCCAAGCTCTTGAGCATGGCCGTTGATCCTTCAATCAGACTGCCCCTTCAGAAGGATCTTCTGTCGCAGCAATGGACGGTTCTATACCCGAACCTGTCCAGTCTCCGCCTTCTTGTGTGGAGATTGAGCGGCAGCAGTTAACCGCTTTTGACCTTCCGCCCGAAGTCTTTGTTATCTTGCCATTCAGACGTCTCTTCACCAGAACGGTATACGCCTGTGGTGGGAACAAATTTGTGGCATGGTATGCAGACAAGTCTGTTGACCCACTTTCTGCACCTTTTTATGAGATCCTTTTGTTTGTTCTTTCTCTGGCCCAGCAGGGCTCTGGTCTGGGCACCCTCAAGGGTTATTTGTCTGCCATCTCCGCTTTCCTCCAATTGCCTGACCAACCCTCCTCGTTTAGGTCTCCCATTGTTGGCAGATTTTTTAAGGGTCTTACCCATCTGTTTCCTCCTTCTCTGTTCATAATGCCCCAATGGGATTTGAACTTATTTCTTACTTTTTTGATGTGTGCTCCTTTTCAGCCACTTCACAACTACCCACTTAGCCTACTTACTCTAAAAACAGTCTTTCTGGTAGCCATCACCTCTGCCTGCAGAGCGAGTGAGCTGAAGGCTCTTTCTTCGAAGCCACCTTTCATCTCCATCCATCCTGACAAGGTGATGCTTCGTACCAGGTCTTTCTTTCTACCTACGGTGGTCACACCCTTTCATGTAGGTTAATCCATCACTTTGCCTACTCTCTTTGCACCCCCACATCCTTCTAAGGAAGAGGAGTGACTCCACTGATGGGGCCAAAAAGAGTGTTGGCGTTCTATCTTGATCGCACCAAAGAGTTCTGGGAGAATGATCAACTCTTTGTGGGTTATGTAGGTGCGAAGAAAGGTCGGGCTGTGCAGAAGAGAACCATCTCTAGATGGGTTGTTCTCTGCATTAAAATGTGCTATTCATTGGCTAAAAAGCAACCCTCAGAGGGCTTGCACGCTCACTTTACTCGGGCAACAGCTGCAACCATTGCATTAGGACATGGAGTTGCAGCAACGTGGGCATCCTTGCACACGTTTACCACCCACTATTGCCTGAACATTTAGGTCTGAAGGGATGGTTACTTTGCTCGTGCGGTCCTGCAGCACTTCCTAGTATGATGTTGGTTCGTAGACCCTCCTCCGGGGATCGTATTGCTTGGGTATCTATTGTAAGCTAAGGAATCTGCAACTAGAAGTCTCTATCAGATGAACAAGTTACTAACTTTCGGTAATTAATTATCTGGTAGAGACCTATTCCAGTTGCAGATTCTTTACCGACCCATCCGTCCTCTCCACTCTATGAACTGATTTCTAGGGACAGGGACTTCCCTTTCAAGGCCCTAATTGTGGTGCATCAGGTTCAATGTTCTTCAAGGCTCTGTGCTTCTGGCGTGGAAAGTCATGTAAAGAAACTGGGTGGCACCTATAGATGGCCTGTGACAACATATATGGCGGCCATGACTCCAACGAGGTGATGCAGAGTCGACAGACGCTACCTAACAGCACGCAGGGGTACTGCTTGAAGAAAAATCTCCAGATGCAGACTGACGGCTGGGGGAAATTCTAAGGTAAGGAATCTGCAACTGGAATATGTCTCTACCAGATAATTCATTACCAAAGGTAAGTAATGTGTTCACCTCGTAGTCACCTTTGTCTTACATACCATTTTGTAGTCACTGATTTACACACACATGATTCATTGTCTCTATGTGTGTGTGATGTAAAGTGCTCTGAAGCCCTACACTGGTATGAGAGGCACTAAAAACCAAATCAAATACATGTGAGAGGGGTTATGGAGAGAAGAAGCACACTGAGAGTGACCGTGAGGAAATCTGTGGAGGAGGAGGTCATGGCAGGGGACCCAAAAAATATTGTTGCACCAGACGCCACCAGCACTAAAGATGGCCCTGCCGTGCAGTTTATTGGGGTGGAGGATGTAGTGTTCCTCAAAATGGTATTTCATTGTGTTCTCATCTTCTTGGCTGTGCTTAACAGTGACTGTGCGCACTTATATTTAAATTCAAGCTTCATATTTGACATCATATTTTTTGTGTTTTATATAAAACTTTCTGTGAGTGTGACTGGATATTCTTGTTTACTGTAAGATCATCATTGACTTGCTTTAAAAGCTACTAAAATTGAATATTTAATAAAACAATGTGTCGTAGAATGCACCACTTTGGGCATTTTTTCCTAAATTTTCTTTAGGGGGAACCCCGGCCCTAAATCTCCTTCGTAGGAGTCAGATTTGCTTTCTTGCTACCAATCTTATGGGGACTGGTCTGACAGGGCTGCTTTGGGTTTTCCGTCCAGCCCAGATACAAATCCTCCATGAACCAAACCCAGGAGGAAAAGTTCAGGCCGATCTACCATGCCACATCTCGGAAAATGAACACAAACTAACACAGACGGGTGAGGCCTTCCTTGTTGGGCACCGTCGGTGAGATTCACTTGAGTCTTTGTGGCACAGCAAGCAGCTCTTTCCATTATGCTATTATTGTGACACCTCTGGTTGGTTGTCTTCTCTCTGTTTGGTGAGGGGTGATATTTATTGTGCCTTTTTACCTATTTTAATAACATATTTTCTACTATTTAGTTTCTCAGTTATTGCATTTGGTGTTAAGTCCTGGACAGGTTGAGCAGCAGATTAGTTGAAATGGTTTTCAATGTTATGTTTGCAGAAAGGTTGGATTTTGTCTTGTGGTGAGTTAGCAGCAACCCTGAGTGTACGGTGTGATTGAAGACTCTCACCTCTGATCTTCTGCTCAGACAGTGGTGTCTCACGGGCCAATCCTCGGTGCTGTACGCACACCATGAGAGGTGCAGTAAACAATGTTCCTACAGCACGGGAGAAGATAAAATGTACCCTCCCACTTTACCCTCTCTATTATCTTATTCCACACTCTGTAAGTCAGTGGCGATTTCTGACCAAGGGCGTTGGGGCCCCACCCCCTTTACTTTCACACCCAAGGGTAGGTATTGCTAAAGATAAAACAAAACAAACTCTTCAAATCGTTTAAAAAAAAAAAATTTACACACATGTTTCTTGGGGCCAGGGCTGTTGTTGCTGTAATGACACACTGCCAGCGAGTCAGAGACTCATAAATTCCCTAAATCTGCTACCTGTGGGCGGACCCTGAGTCTGTAGTATTTGCCGGGTTGACTCGCTCACAGCCCTGAGGCCTGTGAGGTCATCAGCTCGGCAAAGACATAACCTCGATAACCATTCTCCACCCTCTGATGACGTGCGGGTAAAGTGAGCCCCGGGCGCTTTAGGCCAAAGCCCTGTAGCACTGGGGTTTCACGTCAATCAGGGAGTGTAGAGTATGGTCACCCCACCCTTTCCCAACTTGTCACATGTGGGTGGGTCCCGTCCTGTGACGAGTTTGGATAGCGTAAGGCAGAGGCTGCAGGCAGGCGGGAAGCTCAGAAGTCGAGTCTGCGCAGTTTATCATCAGAATTTCTGAAGACATTGTGCAGACTCGAGGTGTCTGCTTCCCACGCTGCTGTTAACTGGAGGAACGTGTGGACACCTTCGTTTGAGCTCTAGTGTCTGTGTTTGGGGCCTTCACTGGCAGCCAGGAGCTGAGGAGCAGGCAAGGTGGGAGCACTGCAGCTGCGTGTGGGCACCAGGTACAACAAGCCTTAAGAAAGGTAAGTGCCCAGTGGAAGCTTGCCAGTGTGTACGTTTATTAGCATTTTCCATAGAATTCTTTTTTTGTTTTGTCAATCCAGTGCACATGTCATGTTTGCTTTTCAAAATACCTTTGGTTGAAATTTTTAAAGAGAATTGCATGTTACTGGGACACACCATCCTAATTTAGTATGGCAGAGTTTGTTGCAGCTGAATTGAAAAGTTTGCAAAGGAAGATTTTCTTTTTTTGAAAGAGGGATTGAAAGCATGCCTAATGGTCGGTAATTTAAAAACACATGCTTAGTGTGTTTTATTTTACATAACAAGGTAAAAGAAATTAAATTGGGAAAAAATGTATATCTTGGATAGATGGGTTTTTTGTGAGATGTTGTGAGATCAGTGATGCGAAGTCTGGATGCTTCAAACCAGTACCAGCATCATTACACTGCAAACTTGAGTGCCTCTGAATTGCTTCTCACTGAGATAAATGGACTGTGTATTAACATTTTAACTTGTGTTTTTTTGTGTTTATCTGTTTGCCGAGAGTTATCTTTTCCAATTTAAGCATTGCAGGTCTTTCGGTTCAAGCAGAACTGATCAGGTTCTGCTTGCGTGAGAAATATATATGTAGATTGCTTAATCATGTATGACTAGTGAAACACTCATGAGTAATTATGGAGTAATACTACTGTCTACCTACAAATATTGACATCACTCACTAGAAGCTTATTTGTAAAGCTGTGCACAACACATGAATTAAAAAAAGAAAATGGACCTATGAACATGATATATCTCCTGTTAAGGGATTACTAAACTCTAGAGACTATGTTTTGTAGTGATTTATGCAGCACTCATGGTCAGGCCTTTTAGCGCTTATATGCAGCACACAGCAGCAAAGCTGCTTCCCGGTGAATAATTGCAGGTGCTTTTTTGTCAAAATGTCAAGATACCTGAGGGCTTTAGCATTTCGTTATAGCCCTCTTTGTTTTACTTGAGTGCTGAGCATACCCGTAGGACCCATGGCATTTCAGTACCATAATAGGCCTCTCTCTTGGAGCACTCCCTATGTTTCTCTTTGTATTTGTGTTTGTGTTCTGCTGCAGACTCTATACAGCCTATGTACTTTGGTGTGGTGTTTGTGGTGTAACACACCATTGCAGACTGGAGATGCCTCCAGGCTCTGAGTAATCAGAAGAGGCATGGCCAGGTTTACCAACCAGGCACACACTACAGAACTTGTGAAACCTGCCAGGTCAAGGGCCCGGGGTACAACAGGCAGCAATATGTGAGCCCTGTTATCCAGGGGTGTGTATTAGTGGGCACAGGGGCAGGTTTGAGGCACCAATGTTCTTCAAACCTGACAAAAATCCACTAAAAGCCCATTTATCCACACACCCCATAATAAAGTTCATATGTGCCAACCCACACAAAGCGCCTGTCACTCACACCAAACACACCAAAGCACCACAAAGCAATGTGCTTTATTCTTTAGGCATGCACATGGATATGATCATGACATGTTTTTTGCTGGTTTATTTTCTCATTTGTGTTGGAAGATGTCATACTTTGAACTATGGTTGTCTACATGGCTTCTATTTCATTTTTTTTTTTTCATTTGTCATGATTTTTTGTTTTTTTGTTTAAGACACTTAACCCTTCTTTAAAAAAAAAAAAAAAAAAGATTTGCACAGGCAATGGCGACCGGCGTCCCAAAAGATGCTGCCACCCTAAAGTGAACCCCAAAGCCGCCCGCGCGCAGCCCAACCCCGCCCCACCACTCGCATACTTCACCATCCGCCACTGCTGTAAGTTGCAGCGTGTTACATGTGATGTCACCTGCATGTGCTGCGTGTGACTCTCCTCTGCCCCTACAGTTTATGGTCAATCACTTCCATGTCCTCGCCACACAAACATTAACTTCCTCCTCTGCTTTCCTATCTTTTAATTCAAATTGTTGATTAAAACATTGACGATTTTGAATTGAATGCCACAGGCACCTCTACTATACTTCTGTTGGTTCGTGAGCATTGCCCTCTTCTCCTGTTGCTGTCAGCAGGACACATGCACGTTAGGTTTGTCATCGATAAACGGCCTCTTCCTCCTGCAGGGAGATGCTGACTTCTGGACCTTGTAATGAGCTTTGCCGGTGCCATGGTGATGTATCAACGTTAACTGATGCTAAGCCTTCCTCGTCAGCAGCCTGGCTCGGCCGCATCCTCCTAGTACATGGAGGGCAGTAGGCCCGAGTACATGTGCGGTAGAGAACACAGTGCCGAGTCCACTCACAGTGGAGCTGGGAATCTTCTCGCAGTACTCAACAGGAAGTCCCTGGCCCCAAAAGCTAACAGCAGGATTGCAGACGGGCGCAAAAAGAACATTTTGTCTGTGCGTGGCATAAGCTGACCACAATTTTGAGGCCAAAAAGCGGGACATTTCACTAAAAATAGAAGAAGGACTACAATTGTACTTCAAACGAGCGGATCAGCACAAAATTACAGAAAAGACAGTAAGAACATAAACAAAATGCATTTTTTAAAGGCAGTATAATGCCTGTTAATTAAATTGCTTTCTGATAACACCTGCTAACTATCTCATCTTTAGAAAACAAAACAAATTACCTCCCACAGTTTTCAGGAGGCCCTCTCTAAAAAAAAAACGATACACGAGCTAAATTTGCCTAAATCTGCGCAGACAGCTGGTGGAAAACCGGGACTCTTGGTCACCCTGGCATGCCTAAGGGCCATATGTACGAACACATTTTCCCATTGACACAGAATGGGAAAAACCCTTTGCTACATCTGGCAATGTGCGCTGCGCCGTGACCTCCTGATGCTTACTGGTGATAAATGAAGATGGATGCAAAGGTCAGTGGTTGTCTGCACTTTTATGTGGAAACAGACAGTTTTCATTTCCTATCTGTCAAGAACATGGTCCTGTGTTGGAAGGGCCCATCTACGCATTCTGCGTGTCAGTCATAAAAAGTGCTCAATGCTGTACAGGCCAATCCACGCAAACAGAGCTTCAACCCTAACCAGTGTCCTGTGTTACGTGGCCCACCTGCGCAGTCTGTGCTCCAACCATAAAGTGTCCTTTGTTACATGAGCCCACCTGAACAGTCTGTACTCCAACCATAAAAAGTGTTCTGTCTTACATGGGCCAACCTGCGCAGTCTGTTCTCAAGCCATAAAATGTGTCTTGTGGTACATGGGCCCACCTGCGCAGTCTGTGCTCAAACCATAAAACGTGTCCTGTGGTACATGAGCCCACCCGTGCAGTCTGTGCTCAAACCATAAAACGTGTCCTGTGGTACATGGGCCCACCTGCGCAGTCTGTGCTCAAACCATAAAACGTGTCCTGTGGTACATGAGCCCACCCGTGCAGTCTGTGCTCAAACCATAAAACGTGTCCTGTGGTACATGGGCCCACCTGCGAAGTCTGTGCTCAAACCATAAAACGTGTCCTGTGGTACATGGGCCCACCTGTTCAGTCTGTGATCAAACCATAAAAAGTGTTCTTGATAGCGTGGGCCCACCTTCGTAATCTGTACTCAGACCATACAACTTGCCCGATATTGCACGGCCCTTCCTGCAGAATAGTTGTCCAATCCATAAAAAGTGTGCAGTGCTGCGTCAGCCACTTTTGCCACTCTTTCATTTGCCCTTAGATCAACTCCGCACCAAATTAGCCCAAAGTTCTATTTTGTATGGTCTAGTTCTTCATGAACCCTTCATCTGCTCTAATCAGTTAATGCTGTCAATCTCTACTGCTGGGACTAAACTCACAAAATCTGTCAGCTACAGCTGCAAGTCTGCACTGTCCAGTACCAGAGCTTATGTAATGGCTACAGAAATTCCTGCTGAATGTTGTTGCTTCCTTATCAGAAACGGGCCTAAGAAATACTTTTCAGATATGAAGCCTGTTGTCTACAAAAATGATCCCTTTCAGCAGTTTTGCTTAGATCAATCAATCAATCAATAATTTATAAAGCGCGCTATGTACCCGTTAGGGTTTCGAGGCGCTGGGGGGGGGGGGTGGTGGTTCTATCGTTCGAAGAGCCATGTCTTGAGGAGTCTCCTGAAGGTGAGGAGGTCCTGGGTCTGGCGTAGTGAGGTTGGGAGTGCGTTCCAGGTCTTGGTGGCGAGGTAGGAGAAGGATCTGCCGCCAGAGGTCTTGGGCTGGATTCGGGGGATGATGGCGAGGGCAAGGTTGGCAGAGCGTAGTTGACGTGAGGGAACGTAGAAGTTGAGTCTGGTGTTCAGGTAGGTGGGTCCGGTGTCGTGTAGAGCCTTGTGTGCGTGGGTGAGGAGTTTAAAGGTGATCCTCTTGTCCACGGGGAGCCAGTGGAGGTCCCTCAGGTGAGGGGAGATGTGACATCAGCGGGGTATGTTGAGGATCAGGCGGGCGGATGCGTTCTGGATGCGTTGGAGTCGTTTGATGTCTTTTGTTGGGATGCCTGTGTAGAGTGCGTTGCCGTAGTCGAGTCTGCTACTGACGAGGGCTTGGGTTACCGTCTTTCTGGTTCCTGTTGTAATCCACTTGAAGATCCTGCGGAGCATACGGAGGGTGTTAAAACAGGAGGATGATACTGCGTTGACTTGTTTGGACATGGTGAGGGCGGAGTCGAGGATGAAGCCGAGATTTTGTGCGTGGTTGGCTGGGGTGGGTGGAGGGCCCAGGGCGGTGGGCCACCACGAGTCGTTCCAGGCCGAGGGGGTGCGCCCGAGGATGAGGACTTCCGTCTTGTCGGAGTTAAGTTTTAGGCGGCTGTTGCTCATCCATTCGGCGATGGATTTCAGTCCCTCGTGAAGGTTGGCTTTGGCGGTGTGAGGATCTTTGGTCAGGGAGAGGACGAGCTGGGTGTCGTCGGCGTAGGAGAGGATGCTGAGGTTGTGCTGGCGGGCCAGTTGTGCGAGGGGGGCCATGTAGACGTTGAATAGCGTTGGGCTTAGTGAGGAGCCTTGGGGGACGCCGCAGATGAGGTTGGTGGCTTTGGAGTGGAAAGGTGAGAGTCGGACCCTCTGGGTTCTGCCGGAGAGAAAGGAGGAGATCCAGTTGAGGGCTTTGTCTTGGATGCCGGCTTCGTGTAGACGGGTTAGTAGGGTGCGGTGGCAGACTGTATCGAAGGCGGCTGATAGGTCTAAGAGGATCAGGGCTGAGGTTTCGCCGTTGTCCATTTGTAGTCTGATGTCATCTGTGGCGGCGAGGAGAGCAGTCTCTGTGCTGTGGTTTAGTCTGAACCCGGATTGGGAGGGGTCTAGGATGGAGTTGTCTTCAAGGTAGTGGGCGAGCTGTGTGTTGTCGATCTTCTCGATGACTTTCGCTGGGAAAGGGAGGAGGGAGATTGGTCGGAAGTTTTTGAGATCGTTGAGGTCAGCCTTAGGTTTCTTGAGGAGAGGTTGGATTTCTGCGTGCTTCCAGCTGTCCGGGAAGGTAGTGGTGTTGAAGGAAAGGTTGATGATCTTGCGGAGTATGGGGATGATGGCGACGTCGGCTTTGTTGAAAACGTGATGTGGGCAGGGGTCAGAGGGAGATCCTGAGTGGATGGAGTTCATGGTTTTTAGGGTTTTGGCGTCGTCTACTTGGGTCCAGGTGGTGATGTGGTCGGCGTGGGAGGAGTTGTTGGGGGTGGGGTCTGGCGGAGGTGAGGTGTTGAAGCTGTCGTGGATGGCTGCGATTTTGTGGTAGAAGAAGGTGGAGAGATCGTCGCAGAGTTTCTGGGATGGAGGCATGTCGTTGGCGTTGGAGAGTTCCTTCACGATGCTGAAGAGTTCCTTGCAGTCGTGAGCGTTGTTGTTAAGGCGTTCTGTGAAGTGGGAGCGCTTGGCGATTCAGATCAGTTGGTGGTGTTTACGGTTGGCTTCCTTGAGGGTAGGAAGGTTCTCTGGTGTGCGCTCGAGGATCCATTTTTTCTTGAGTTTCTGGCAGGTGCGTTTGGAGGTGGTTTGTTCGTCTGTGAACCAGGCTGTTTTTTTCTTTTCTTGGTTGGCGGTGGGTCTCTTGAGTGGGGCTAGGATGTTGGCGCAGTTGAGGATCCATTGTTGGAGGTTGATGGCGGCGGAGTCCGGGTCGGTGGGGTCTGGTGGTGGGTTTTTGGCGAGGGTGTTGGTGAGTTGGTCTTAGGTGACTCTTCCCCAGCGGCGGTGAGGCGGTAGAGGGGTGCGGTGGTGTTCGGTGTTTTTCTTGAAGGAGAAATGGACATAGTGATGGTCGGTCCAGTGGAGTTCGGAGGTGTGGCTGAAAGAGATGTGGTTGCTTGAAGTGAAGAGTGGGTCAAGGGTGTGGCCGGCGATGTGGGCGGGAGTGTTGACCAGTTGACGGAGTCCGAGGTTGGAGAGGTTGGTGGTCAGTGATGCGGTGTTGACGTCATTGTTGTTCTCCAGGTGGAAGTTTAGGTCTCCCAGGAGGATGTAGTCTGAAGAGGCGAGGGCGTGGGTGCTTGCGAGGTCGGAGACGGTGTCCTGAAGAGGGCTCTTGGTCCTGGAGGATGGTATATGAGGGTTCCTCTGAGTAGATCCATACTTAACACCATTTTCTCCTTCTGGCTGATGGTTGCTAATGCCTGTCTGTCACTGGGCATTCTCCCAATATTCGTAACAGTAGACAAGAACTACTCCTGTGAAAGACAAGTGCCTTGAAGACTGCACAGCCATCAGCTAAAAGCCCATCTGTCCTCTCACCATCTTCCTTGCCCTTATCAGTTCGGCTTCAGCCCCTGGCGTGGCCTTGAGATAGTCACTATACAGGCGGTGGATGATGCCTGAGTGTCATGGACAAGGAAGGCATCTGGGTACTGGTCCTTCCTGATGTTTTGGCAGTGGTCGAGATGGTGGCTCAAGAAAGGCAAAATGTGTTTTTTAATTAATTCAATTTCTAGCAGGGACCTTTCACATGTACCCTCCTTTCATTTTATCAGGACCCAGGCAAGAGTGTCACTTAACTCCAAATTATAAAGTGGCCTATTCTCCATTGCTAAATTATATTTGATTGTTGAACTTTGTATTAGAAAGACACCTAATGCTACAAGGAAAAAAATTGTAAAGGCCTCACTTGTGATAAGTCACCATATAAAATATATAAACAAAATATAGAGAACAGAAATTCACAAATGCCAAAATACCTTTTTTTGTTTAAAATAGTTAACCTAAAGATTTTCTTCAAGTAATTATAATAGGAATTACAAAAATATTGTGACAAGAATATTGTGGAATTGAATGTTGCCAAAAACAAGGCAAAAATATTGCTTTTTTATAATAAATATAAACTTAAAGTAATATATTTGAAATAATATTGCTGTTAAACATATGATGTAAATTAAATAATTTAAAATACTTCACTATATATATAGCTATACACACACATATATATATACATAAATACACACAAATAACGCAACACTACATAAACCATTTAAAAATATACAAGTACATTTAAAAATGTAAAACAAAATTTTATTTCACACTTTAAAGTATACAAAATAAACTTAACATTTTGATATATAAAGAAATTAACAAAAATGTTCAATAATTTTTTTTTTTTTTAAATCCACTGCAGTGTTAAATATATACATACAAAATAAATAATTAAACAAATACAGTAATTATAGATAAATTAGATTTAAAATAAAAAAAACTTCTTAAAAAGTGAAAAAATGTAAATGAATAAAAAACACAGAATATGAAATAACAATAGTAAAACACATTAATATAAACAATAATGTACAAACATCACACAAAATAAGTACCTTGAAACATCTCAGTTTAGTCTTCCAATCCATCCTGTGAAACAGTAGATAAAGTTTTGGACTCTGGAGATGTTAGATTTACTGTTCCCATTCCAAGCTCAGCAAGAATAGGAAAAGTGTTGGACTCCTGAGAGGTTAAAGTTACTATTCCCACTCCAGTCTAAGCAACAGTACGGAGAATGTTGAACTCCAGAGGAGTAACATTTACTATTCCCACTCCAGTCTAAGCAACAGTAGGGAACGTGTTAGGCCCTCATTGGGAGACTGGCGGTCCTTCCGCCAGCCTTGCAGTGACAGTCGACTACCACATTACAATACTTTCGGGCGGACCCACCAGGGGGCTGCCATTCCCGCCAGGAACATGGTTCCCGATGGGGTGACTGCAGTTAGAGTTGTACTCAGCCAGAGCGGCACTTAACTCAGCTCTGCCTGGCTGATTACAGCTCAGATTTCCGCCAGCCTTTCCATGGCGAGGACCCCACCATAAAAAGGCTGACAGAAAGCCAGTGCCGGGGGCCATAGGGGGGCCTCTGCATTGCCCATGCCCATGGCCTCTGAGACCGATGGGACGCAGAGTTTACACTGGGCTGACCGGCTCTGCCGGTCAGCCCAGTGAAAACCTTGTAATGGGTCTGGTGGGGAGACCGCCAGCTCCACAACAGTCTCCTCACTGCAAGTCTGGCGGTCGGCTTGTCAGACCGCCAGACTCATAATGAGGCCCTTACACTCCGGATTGTTTTGATTTACTATTCCTACTCCAATCTATGCAATAATAGGGAAAATGTTGGACTTTGAAAGAACTACAAATAAAATTATACCTCCTAAATATTTTTCAAAAAAACATATTAATAACTGCTGTATTAAAAACTAAATCATATTTTACATAAAAAATATATATAGTATAAATGTTTTTAAAATAATAAGATAAAAACTGTAAATAATGAAGAAAATAAAATATAACTTACTTCCCTACCTGAACAATAACAGTAAACACCTCAAAATGTTAAATACATTTTGGATAATAAAAAATAATAACTCTTAAATACATTATATCAAAAACTATATTTCAGACAAACTATTATTCAAAACTCTTAACATTAAACGTATTACAAATAAAAAAAATAGCAACATACTATCTCCAACCGGGAAAGGCATATAATTAACAATTGTTCAGTTAAATATTATTAAAATTAAAAAAAGTAAAAATGTAATACCTTTCCACAAATGTCAAAAATAAATGTGCTATGAAAAAATAAATAAATAAGAAAACAATTATAAAAATAAAATGTTACCTAATTAATTACTAGTTGCATAATGGAATAACAATTAACATGAATATAAAAATATTTAATGTAAATACACTTGCCACTCTAACAACCTCCTACTAAACAATTACCAAAATATTTTATATTTTAACATATATTAACAATAAAAAATAAACAATGAAACAAATTACATGAATAGTAAGAAATAAAACAATAAGTTCACATTACAAAATTAATTAACAATAAAATAAAATTAATGATAATTTAATTTACTCCCCACTCTGTTCCCTTACAAACTCACCAACTCGCTACATTATAAATTACAAATTTAATTTAAAAAAACAAACATTTTTGAATTTTAGACTTTAATTTTTTTAAAATGACTACTATTATACTAACAATATGAACAATTTAAATTAGTATTTTAACTAACATGTATTCAAATAATGTAAAAACGATATTATTAACCATATTTAATTAAACTGTATGAAAAAAAACAAAATTTAAAACAGTTTTAAATACCAAAAAAAGATATTCTACACAATAATATTCTGTTACAAAATTGTATTCTTTTAACAATATTCTTGACCCAATATTACAGTTTTTTGATGTTTGCAACTGGATATTTTGTGCCAATCACAGCTGTTCATTATACAAGGCCATGGAACAAAAGATTGGCAGAACAATGCCTTGATTCAAATGGAAATTGGATGGAACATTGGGGACGAGGCAAATGGTGAAGAATGATGTAGCATTCACTGCAAAGCAAGACCCCACCATAGGACAGACAGATATTATTGGCACCGGGACAAACGGACACCTTCACTGACAGTACCTTGACTGTGGCCTCCAACTGAGCCAAGTGGAACACATTGATACTCTAGTGCCTATCTCAGAGTAGAGCAAGGGATTAATTCCCCTCCTCCCCAGCTCACACGTAACTCCTCCCCCAAACCCCTCTACCCTCAGCCACCCTCCAGCCACCACCTGCTCGGGCCTAGCCATCTCACAAGGCACATTCGGAGAAGTGAACAATAAGAAGTGTCCTTAGAGGGTGTTCTTGTTTATGTATGCTTCTGGATTGGAGGAATGATCTAAAGAAAGGCCTTAAGGAGGCTAATTTGCTATCCATACATTTCTATGTAAGAGGTAAAAGGTTGTCTGTCTCTAGGGATGGGGATGGTCAACCTTCAACAGTAAGGATTGTGACAAGGTAGTAGGATAAAGCGCCTCAAAACGATCACCTGGTCAAGGATCTTGCGTGTCTCAGTGACCAAGAGAGCTATGCTGGCGGGAGCTTAGTCTTCTGGCAGGGTTGCCCAAGCTGGACAAGTCAAAGGGAAGAGACCAGATGAAGCATGATCCATGGGTTCTCCATGTTGGGGTTTGGGCACAAGACTATCAACTTTGTCCTATATAAAGCATTTGTTACAGAAAGTGCAGCAAGAACCACTAATTCCTCTGTGAATGTGGGACTTCCAGATACTTTGCCTGAGACAAGCATAATTGACAGTAGTCAAAGCTGCAAGGAAACTACTGCCAAGATGAAAGGAATTCAGAGTGACAAGTGCAAGACAAGAATTCTATTCTGGAGTGTACAGACTGTGTATGATTCAGGAAAGCTGGGAGTCCGCAAAAAGTAGGCGGACCAGAACTGACAGAATGAAAACCACCACAGGAGAGACTGTAGTGAACTCGGAAGGGACAATGATCAACATCACAGAGTAGTACCCATCACCCTGAGCAAAAGGGCAGAGAAACTCTACTTGAGTAGAAGTAAATCAACAGCACACTCGTGAGAACCAGGCTAAAATGCAGACATGTCATCACCACAGTTATCCAGCACTATGCTCCAACAAATGACACAAGGGAAACAGTCAAGGACATACTCTACCAACTGATGCAAGCTCAGGTTGAAACCATGCCAAACCACAACCTGAAGATTTTGATGAAACATTATGAAATTAAATGCTAAAATGGGAAACAACAACACAAACCATGACAGAGCCATGGGAAAGGAAGGTTGTGAAACAATGAACGACAATATAAAAAGACTGTTGGAATTTTGTGCCACAAATGATGTGGTCATAGTAGGTAAACATCTGGAATAACGACGCTGGAACCACTGGCGTTAACGACTCCCTTTTTCTCTGCCTTAACCACGCAATGTACATGCATTGCGTGGTTAAGGCAGAGAAAAAAAGAGTCAGCATCGGGAGAGGACGCGGTCAGGTAAGTGGGGCTGGAGGGTAGTTTAGTTTTTGCGGGGGGGTCGGGTTAATTTTGTTTTTAGGGGCAGGGGTGGAGGGTAGCAGTAGTTTTGTATTCAGAGTGGGGGGGTTTTAGGGGCGAGGTGATGGGTCAGGGTGATTGTGTTTTTAGGGACGGGGTGCTGTGTGTGAGTAATTTTGTATTTAAGGCGGGTGGGGAAATTTTTTATTTAGGGCAGGTGAGGGGGCAGGTTTTAGGGGTGGGGATGAGGGGTCGGGGTAATTTTGTATTTAGGGCGGGGGTGGGAGGTTGGGGTAGGACGCGGTCAGGTAAGTGGGGCTGGGAGCAGGTTGGGGTAGTTTTTAGGGTGGGGGTGATTGTTTTGTTTTTTTAAAGGGGCGGGTGTACTATGGTTTTAAGGGCGGTGTGGGGGGGTTGTGGTAATTTTGTATTTAGGGTGGGTTTTTAGGGGTGGGGTGGAGAGGTCGGGGTAATTTTGTTTTTAGGTGTGTGATAGTTTTATTTGGGGGTGGGAGTCAGTTGTTTTTAGGGTGGGTGGGGTGTTGGCATAGGTTTTAGGGCTTAGGGTGGGTGGGGTGTCGGGGTAGTTTTATTTTTGGGGCTGTTGGGGGGGTCGGGGTAGTTGTATTTTTAGCATGAGGTGGGGGTCGGGGCAATTTTGTTTTTAGGGGCGAGGTAGTTTTCTTTTTCGGGTGGGGGTCAGTTGTTTTTAAGGCGGGTGGGGGGGTTGCGGTAGGTTTTAGGGCTCAGGGTGGGTGGGGGGTATCGGGGTAGTTTTTAGGGGCAGGTGGGGGGTTGGGGTAGTTTTATTTTTAGGGCGGGTAGTGGGGTCGGGGTAGTTGTATTTTTAGGGTGGGTGGCAGTTTGGCGTGCGAAAGCCACGCATTCTGTTGCGCACCTGCCTTTACTGGGCATGCCTTTACAACGAAAAATCATTGTAAAGGCATGCGTGGTAAAAGCATTAGTGCAAACAACACTGTTGCTGTTCCTACCGCGTTGTTCAGGCATGTGTAGTTGGTGCATGCGTTGTTCCATCACACGTCTGTCATGGGAGGGACTCTATTCACCAACTATAATATTTATAAAGTAGCTTGATGCTCACACAGTGGCAGATACAGAAACAAGATTGACCACCAATTGATAAGTGGCACCTAGAGACCCTCACTGCAAGATGTCAGAGTTAGGTAGGAAGCAGACGTCCGCAGTGATCACATCTAGTGACTACTGTTGTAAAGCTGAAGCTCAGAAAAACAGGATGCACAACATCAGGACAGCAGCACTTCGATGTAGCAAAATTACAGAACCCCAAGACTGGGAAGGCATTCCCCTTCCAAATCAAAAACAGGTCCCAACTCCTTGGAGACACAGAAGATCATCAAAAAACAAAAACGATGGGTCAGAGCCAGCTCCAGACACAGTTAATAAGAAATAGGAGTAAGTCACTTCAGTTTATGTGAAGAACATTGAAACATGCCAGGGGACCAAAACAAGGAAGAATGAAGAATGGATAAGACAAGAAATGCTATTGAAGACTGGAGGCCAGCAACAAAGGAATTCCTGGTGTCCAAATCTGTGAAACTGTAGGAGGAGTACAAGCAGCAGACATAGAAGCAAAGAGAGCAGTCAAGAGAATGGGACGAGCAGACAAGCGGTTGTACATGGATAACCTTGCCAGACAAGCACAGGAGGCTGCCAGTAGAGGAGAATGGGGGAAGATCTTCAAGATCACGAATGTTATCAGTGGTAAATCATGTGCAACAAACAATACCCTTATCATGGACAAGCAAAGCGGACTAATCACAGCAAAGAAATAGCAGGAAGCATGCTGGGCTGAGTCTTCAGAGAAGTCTTAAATAGACCAATACCAACAAGTGAATGAATGAATAATCTTTATTGTACAGTTAATAAAAACCATTACAATGGTGTGCCATATGTTGCCATGGTAAAATCAAATTTCATTTTAATATAAAATGCATAAATATTACACTTCTTAAATAAAAACAGCTTAAAAGGGAAAAATAGTCCATAACCTCGGTCTTTATTGGTCCCCCTCCTGTCTCATCATTCTATTAATTTCCTAAAATTTTGTCTCAGCCTTCTTTAAAATGTTCACCATATGTGAGTTCAAGATTGGGTCACCTGGTTTTAGGCACACTATTACTGCTTGCCTGCATGTCTTTATACCATGTTGATTAAAAAGCAATTTTAGCAGGCATTTTCTCTCTTGCTTTAAGGCAGGGCACAGACATAAAAGGTGAATCATATTCTTCTTCCCCTTATTACATAACCTACAAAGTTCAGTAGGGCTCTCCTTCCCTCCTGAATAGTCTTTATTATCACCAGGTAACTTTCCTAGTCGAATATACAGAAATTCCATTCTTAGAACAGGGGACCAGCCTTCTTTGAAATAGAGCTGCTGTCGCAGGCGTTTATAATCATTTAGTCCCCCCCTGGCAGGCGATCTTTTCGATAATATTTCTTTGTCATTCAATAGAGATAGCATCTTGGTTTTGTTGTTTACTACTCTTCTGAAACATGCTACAGATAGGTTACTTTCCCAGCTTTCGTGCAGCCCTAAATCATTTATTGCCTTGTCCAGATAGAGCGCAGCCGGATGCTCACTATTTCTTTGGAGTTCTTTCCACAAATCCTGACACAGGTCATTTCTCTTATTTGTTTTTATTCTATACCAATTTTTCATGTAGGCCCCTTTTCTAGCTATTGTCTGGTTTATTAGCCCGAACTCGAAGCGTATCTGTGCTGGCGATGCATTTGGGGGTAGGCGAAATAGCTGTCTATATGTTCTTATTATACTTGTATTTAGACATAGTGCATCGCGCCCCCGTAGTGCAACACTGTCATACGTTAAGCTAGGTGCCAGTTTGGCTGATATCACCCTTAATAATGGTAAGATGCTAGGGCCATTCAAGGTTTTTTTTTTAGTGTTGAGAGCGCTATACGCAGTGTTAGACCGTCCCTTTTTAACTCCTCTCTATGTTGGGTGATGCAGCCCTGTTCATCAAACCGTACTCCCAGGTAGCGATAGGAATGAACTAGTTCTACCTGTTCTCCGATCATGAACCATCTATATTTTTTATTTATCCTTCAGCTACATTCCATTACCTTGGTCTTTCCTAAGTTTACTGTCAGACCATTTTGCTTTGAGTAGTTTGTTAGCCCTCCCAGTAGTCTTTGAAGCCCAACCTCCGTTTGGCTTATCAGAACAACATCATCAGCATATAGCAGATTAGAGCTAGTTATCTGGCCTAGTCTCGGTGCATGTGAGTTTACTACTTTTAGTTCTTGTGATAAGTCTGCTAAGAACAGATTAAAAAGATAGGGTGCCAGGACACAGCCTTGCTTTAGTCCTTGAAAGGTATCTATTTTTCTTGACAAGACAGACCCGTCCCCTATCCGTATCCTCACCCAAGTATCAGTGTACAGGAGCTGCATAGCTTTGAGAAGACTGGATGGAATGCCCAGTGCTGTGAGCTTCCTCCATAGTAAATTTTGATTTACACAGTCAAAGACTGATTTAAAGTTGACAAAGCAAAGGTACATTGGTGACTTCTTTAGAGATTGTTTATCCATTAACAAGGATAATGCTAGTATATTAGTTTCTGTTCCTACTCCTTATGTGAATCCAGTTTGATTTAGTGGACAATCTTTCTATCCATTGCCCATTCTCGTAATTCACTTAGTAGTATGCTAGCAAAATACTTTGCTTCTACATCTTGTAACATATTTAATCAATAGTTTTCGGGTGCGTCTCTGTTACCTTTCTTATAAACAGGGTTTATTATACAGCCCGCCATGAATCTGGTACTATCTGCTGTTATAGCACACAGTTATAAACTTTGGCTAGTACTGGTATCCATAAATCTGTGTTTGAGAAATACAAAGCTTGAGGAAGCCCATTTGGTCCTGGAGCACCATCCTTCCTGGAATTTAATACTATTTCCCTTATTTGATTCTCCGGGAGAACTCTATAATGCTATCTTTGGTTTCTATGCCCCCCTTCCTGACGTTTTCACTAATAGACTTTTCCTCTCTAGGCCCTATTGCTGTTGGTTTAAATATTGCATTTAGAAATTGAACCCATGTCTGTTCTGCTATATTGGAATTAACTACTGGTCTTTGAGACCGATTTATTCCATTCACAGCTTTCCAGAACTCCCTTGCATTTTTTTGTTTTGCCAAAAATAGCATTTTTGTCCAGAACTCATTGTTTCTTTCCCTTTTTTCTTCCCAGGTCAGTCTTTGCAAACTCTTATTTACTTTACGGAAGACATGCTGTAGATCTCTATTTTGTGAGTCTTTACTAATTTTCCTTTGTAGTTTGTAACTTCTGAACAGACATGGATAGTTTTTTTCTTCCCCGGGTCTCCTCCACTAGTCTTCCTCGTGGGCCCTTATGGGGCTTCGTTGCAACTCCCTTTTCTATTATTCTGTTAAGGAAAATCTCCCACCTGATAACTTTATTGCCATATCCACTTGCTACGGTTTGTTTTATTAAAATTTCAGCTATCTCTTTGACTTGGGCATTCACTTCAATAGACAATATTAGCCTTCGGTAGTTTATTATAGTGTCTTCCCCCGCCCACGCGGGTATCTGTTTGTGATACTGTATTTGTGTTGAAAGCATCATTCTTTGTTGTTCATGATCGCTCCTTTTTTTTTTTATACTAAAGGATTTTATCCTTCTCCAGAGATTTAGTGTTACTATTGTGTAGTGTATTATGGAGCAAGCAGTGGGTGAGAAATAAGTCCACTCCAGTGGGGTGTCTGATTGAACTCTCCCATTTAGGGTTCTCATACCTAGGGACTCCAAATCCTTTTTTATGGAGTTCGCCCTTTTGTCGCATGTTCTTCTCAAGTGGCCCCTGGTCCTTTGGGGGTGAATTATTATGTCTGGTAAATTTGGTTCCTGTAACACGCCCATTATAACCTCACGAAATTCATGAGCTCAAGTAGACTTTATTTTTTCATTTGGGGGAAAATACACATTCATTATATATAAAGGAGTGTTTGTGTCTTCTATCCAGTTATTTCGTTTTAGTACCAGAATATTATTATTTGCTATGGGTACCTGGGTTGCTTCTATTCTGAGTGCTATTTCTATAAAAATTGCTAAGCCTCCTTTTGGTCTGCCCTGTTTTTTTGTTGCCGGTCTATAATATCTGGTCTATAATATCCTGCATACCCTACTATATCGAAAGCTTCAGTCGTCCATGTTTCCTGGAGGCATAGTATTTGGCTTCCTTTTAGCATCAAGGCTAAATCTTTCTTCTGGGACTTGGTTTGGGCTCCGTTAATGTTCTGCTTTATTATACCCATTAGTTCATGTCCTGCACTTTCTGTGTAGAGCCTCGGTTATCCAACCTGCGTTTACTATTATTGGTCTTTCCTTTTCCTCTATGCTTTATGATTCTTGTCTCTCCTCTGGCTTTTCCATCCTTCCTCTCGCATCTCTAAGAACTGAATATAATTGACCTCCCCTGTTCTTGGTTTTTACTATCACAAACGGTTCTGGATACATGACTTTTGGGTGTAATGATAATTGTATTCCCCAGGCTGCAAAAATAGTTTTTTCTCTCATAACTGATTGAGCCAGCAAGCTATTTTGAAAAGAAGCCATAGTGGCTTCCTGGACACTCTCCTCTGTAAGGTTCCGAAACTCAATTGACACTATATCATACAATGTTATATTTGCCAGTGATGGAATTGCATGCAGTAAATTTAGTATGTTACCCCTGTTCAAAATGTCATGTGCACCTTTAGACTTATATGTGGGTGTAAAAAAATCTGTTTATCTGAAACATTCAGGCTTTTTATGTCAGTGTTCTGGTCTTCTCCTTCCCTTAAACTTCTCCCTGGACCGTCTTTCCCGACTCCTATTTCCAGTTTCCTGATTCCTTCCTCTTCATAATCCGGTAGTCGGCACATCATGTCTTTTCCGATTACACTTTCTACTTTTGATGCATAATCATTTGTGCCCGAGAGTTGCATATTCCTGTCCTCATTATTTCCCCCGCTGTTTGTCTGCAGATGTTGGTAGTTGATTTCTTTGTTTCCTGTGATTCCCATACTCTTAGGAACTTTGATTTGCTGGTGACTTTGAAGGCTCAGTTCAGAGATTATGTTATCCCTATCGCCTGAGGGAATTGTAATGAGAGACTGATCCGTTTTCATTGTATTCTTTGCAAGACTAGTTTCCCTAGTTGCTTTTACTTCTACTATCTTTCTGGTAATATCCTCATTTTTCTTCTCGTGCCTTTGAAAGATTGGAAAGGATTTTATTCGTTCTCTCTCCTGTATCGCCGTTTCTGATGTCGTCTCACAAGTGTTTTCCGTTTTTTGCCTCGCAATTAGGAGATCTAATTTTGTTGTACTTATTTGTTGCTTTTTTTTTGCTTTCTGCAATTTCTTTCTTTGTTTTTTGTTGTTCCCCATGCTGGTGCATCGTTTTTTTCTTGCATCTTGAGTACTGTGGGTTTTCCCTGATTTCCTACTTTGTCATTATATTTATTGATCTCATTGATTCCTATATTGTTCTGCTTAGTTCCTGTATTGAGATTCCCAGGGGAGTCATCTTTATTGACTCTTATTGCTTCATTGTCTTCCATTTTTATTTCATAATCTTTCCTCCTTGGATTATATCACGTATTCCTTTCATTCTCTGTTTTTCCGTGCCCTGCAAGATTATTCTATTTTATATTGTCTATAGTAGTACTTAATACTTCAGGGATTTGTTTCAATTTATCCACTATTGGGGCACATGCACATTCTATATCTGTTGTTTCCGCCAGAGTTTGTGCTAGAATTATCAGATTATTTAGATCCACCAATTTCTGATCAATACCTGATATCGAGATTGCTATTATATTTAATAGATCTATCTGGACATCCATTTTATTTGATAGATATGTCAGTGCCTCAAGTGTCAATTGTGATGTTTTAAAGACCACTTCCCACGCGTCTACTGTCTTATTTTGTTGGTCTGTTCATTTTTCTTGGTTATCGTGTGTGGCCTGCATTCCTTGTTGAATCTTTGCCTGTGTGTTGTTGTGGCGAGGGTCATGTTTTCCCATTTCTTTGTTGCCACTCTCCATTTTCCTTTCACTTACTTCAGTTTTATCCTTTCCCTCCGGCTTTATCACTTGTCCCTTTGCTTCCCCTGTCTTGTTCCGAGCCACTTCCACAATTACTTCTACAGGTGCAGGCTGTCCATTTCTCAACAGGGCAATTTTATTCTCCCTTTTATTGCTTTGCTGGAATGGTGAATCTGGCAAAATTTCTCCTTATTTTCATGTTCTTGCTTGTTTGGAGACGTTTTTTGCTCACTTTGCTGCGAGTTCTCTCATACATTGCCCTTTTGAGCCTTTGCCTGCACTGGCCTGGATTTTATTGGAGTGATTGGAGCAGTGAGTAGGTTTGTGTCCTTTGGGGTAGAGAAGACTATTCCTACTGGGTCCTTTAGGAAGTTACATTTTTCTGGGATTTTCTGTACCTTATCAAACATTCTTGCAACGGGTGATATTAGAGCTGTATTTTCCCTTGCTGCGTTTGCCTTTAATTTTTTTGACGTTTGCCCTGTCTGCATCCCTCTCTTCTTGTTTACTCATGTAGTAACTTGTCTTTCATGTCCTCATCTCATTTTGCGGGCTGAACTACTCCTACATAAATTAATCTAAACGACGATGATCCACTCTTCCGTGAGGTCCTGACCTTGGATAGATCACACTACTATCACACTTCGGATCACCACATTAAGCACCTGCAAGCTGCACCCAGATGTTTTCCAGACTGCTTCCGTAGTGCTCTGTTCTGCTACCAATCCCACTTTGTTGGCTAGACAGCTGTTTTGTGTGGTTTATGTGGTCGGTTGCACACTGAATCTGTCGAGGATATGATGTTGCGATGCAGGGGCGCAGTAGGGGGCGGCTGGCGCAAGGCGAGGGGGAGTTTGGTTGGTCAGTTCATATCTCATCCCTAGTCGAACCTCCCCCCCCCCCCCCCCCCCCCTGCCTGCCTCTCTTCTCCTTCCCTATACCCCCTTCCTCCTCACCTCCTTGTGCTGGTCAGTGCTGCCGTCGTCCTCCTTGCTTCTCCTTGCTCCTTACATAGTGGCAGCAGTGTGATAGCGGTCGCAATAGCAGCAGCAGTTTCAGCAAGGCCACTCATGTTACACAACTTGCTTGTCACTCTCCTTACACCCTTGGCTAATTCCTGCTTGCCTGTTTGCCTTGGTCTGGCTATTTCCTTTATTTATTTGCTTCAGTGCACTATGTTGCACCCCTTGATGCTCCTTTTCCTGCCCTCCTGCCCTCCAGTCTGTTGACAGTGGGGCTGTGGCCTCTGGGCTATGTGCTATGGAGTGGGGCACAGACCAAACAATGGGTTCAAACCCCCTAGATGACCCTTCTCCTGCCCTCCTACTGACCTGTCCTCCAAGACCCGTGTAGCAGAGGGATGGTAGCGGGGTATGGGCTATGGGCTATAAACTGTGAGTTGTGGGGGCTATGCGGCGTTATTGGCGCATACTCACAAGCTCCTTAGGGAGCATGCGTCCTGCGATGTTCTGTGGGTGATTCGGGTGGTTCGGTGTTCTGTGGGCCTGCTTGGCCCAGGACACCTTACTGTGCCTCCGCGATGCCGGCCCGACACTGACTTCCTGTGACTCGGGCGTGCCGTGGACGTGTCTCCAGATATACCTCCAGGTATGCTACCGAGTCTCCGGAGCTCTGAAGCTCCGCTGTACGACACTGATGCCGGCCCGATATACGGTCATGCCTCCTTGCCTCTGAGGCTCCGCAGCGGCTCAGTCCAACAAGTGAGGCGGACATCCAAGAAGCAGAGACAGACTTGGATGTGAACTCTGCCCCACCAAAGAAAGTAGAAACAGTCACTGCCATCCAGTCTCTCAAGAACGGAAAAGATCCTGGCCGAGACAACCTGAATGCAGAAATGTTCAAGGCAGACCCTGAAACATCAACCACAGTTTACATTGATTATGGAGGGGAAAAATGTACCAGATGACTTGAACCAAAGCATCATTGTCAAGATTCCAGAGAAGGGAGCATTACCAATTGTAACAGCTGGTGTGGAATCAACCTTCTGTCAATCCCCAGTAAAATCCTGGTGAAAATCATTATATAGCGAACAGGCTGGGTTCTGCAAGGGCAGAGAGTGTGTTGATCAGATCCTTACTCTGCGCAACATCACAGAGCAGTCCATGGAGTGGCAGAGACATCTATACATCAACATTATTGATTGCAAGAAAGCCTTTGATAGTATCCACCTTTATAGTGTCTGGCATATACTGGGGCCTATGGCATACTGCAGCAGGTAGTTCTCCTCATCAAGACCTTCTATGATGGTTTTCCTGCAGGTGAGAAATAGTAAGCATAGCTTCAAAGTCTAGCCCGATGCGAGACAGGGATGCATGAGTCAGCTGTGCCCTTTAACCTAGTCATTGACTGGGCAATGGGGCACTCAACTGCAGACCAAACCAAAGGCATCAGATGGACCTTATTCTCTGCACTGGAGGACCTTAACTATGCAGATGACCTAGCCTTGCTCTCTCACACACACACCACCATATGCATGAAAATACATTTTGCCTCTGTATCTATACTAAGCAAGTGGGCCTGAAGATAAACACAAATAAATCCGAAGTTGTGCCATTTAGCATCCCAAATCCTTCATGAATTGAGGTAGATGGAGAGGACCTAGCCATGACTGAAACGTTTGCCTACCTAGACAGTACTCTCAGACATGACGTATGGGCAGGCAGTGATATCAAGAGCAGAGGGAACAAGGCCAGGAATGCAATCAGGATGCTGAAAAATGTGTGGAGGTTATCTCAGTAGAGCACCAACATCAAGCTGAGGCTTTACCGGAGCTGCATTCTATCCACACTCTTGCATTCATCATAATGCTGGTGGATGACGAAAAGCAACGTAACCAAACTGCCAGCCTTTCACACCAGTAACCTGAGAATAATCTTGAGCATTTTCTGGCCGGAAGCCATCTCCAATCAGGAACTGTTCACCAGATGCAAACAAGAGAGCATGGATACCATCCTTTTGAGAAAAAGATAGAGATGTATAGGGCACACCACCTTAAGAGAACAAGACTCCATCACAAGAACAGCTATCCACTGGAACCGAGATTGCAAACGAAAGAGGAGGCGGCCAAAGAATACCTAGAGGCAAACTGTGGAAACAGAAATAAAAAACCTAAACCACAGCTGAGGCATTGTACAGAAACCTACCCAAGACAGAAAGATGTGGAGGTCCTTCGTTGCTGCCCCACATACTAGTCGGCTTAACGGTCAGTGAGTAGGAAGAAGCGGTAGTGCTGTCTGAGCCAGAGTACATTACAAATGGGAATCCCTTGGGCCACTTTTAACTTTGCAATCGTTTTAGCAAATAAATGTACTTTCTGGAGCAGTGTGTACTGCTGGCGATGTACCCCTCAGTCAGAACGCTGAATAGAGTGCCCAATACACTAATAATACCATGACAAGCAAGTACCAAACTAGATCCGGGTGCTCTCTGTGCTCAGTGTATAGTTGCTGTAACATCGGAAGAGCTACATATGGCTATCGAAAAGATTTGGCAGCAGGCCGAGACATTTGCAAGAACAGTAATAGAAATAGCACTATAGGAAAGACATAACAAAGATGTGGTGATTTGGTCTCTTCAGCAAAAACATCAGTCGGGAATAAAATTCGTAGTTACCCTTCAACTTTAGTTTTTCACTGGAATCATTTGTAAAATAACTGAATATGTTCATAGAGACATTAAATGTATTACACCATCAATATATGATTAATAGACAACTTTTTTTCTCTAAAATGTATTGTTGATTGTATATGCACATAAACTGTACCCAAGAATTTACTACCTCGTTTAAAAATAATTGAATTCTGCTGCAGTAAATTACATTTGGAAGCCCGAAGGTCACCAGACCTTGAATTGGACAGCTGAAGCTATGCAACGCATGATGGAAACTCCTAGCTTAATGAGTAGAAACACTTCCAAGTGGATGTTGTACACTGGGGGAATGTTGTGATTTGTATCTTATCCTTGGACTTACAGGATCCTCGCGAAGTATAATCTTTGAGTCAATTTGCGTGATGTCTGGAAATTCTGTATGTTGAGCGCAAGGAGTTGCTCGCCATACATGTGTGTTCCCCGCTCCCCGATAATGAAAATGGAAATTCCCTCACTTAATGGTACACTTAGAAACCCCCGTTACCTTTCTTACTCAGTAGAAGAATGATTGTGTGCAGATAACTCTGATAAAGGTGGCTCCTGAGAGGGTTTTGCCCACACCGATAATTTACTGGGGTTGACAGCAAATCCACTGAGGGATATTGATTATTCTGAGGGCAAGATCAACAAAGCCTGGGAGTGAAAAATGAATCGGATTGGAGGCAGCGCTCAAAGAATTCGATTAAGTGGAGGAAAGTGGAGATAAGATGTGGGTCTTGGAGACTGGAAAACTGCCTGCTTTTTTGTGCTGAGGTGTTCTGGCAGTTTGTAAAGACTTTTGTTAACCAAAATGTTCAGGAAAAATTCTAACAAGCCGGGAAACCCGTTTTCATAAACGTTTTGTCAAAATGTAACTCATTAAATTTGCAAGTTGTAGCTATTAATGTGAGTAAATTGTATCTTTTTCCTGATCCAAAAACATTTCCTTTGGCACCCAAAACTTAGTATGAGTAACTTTCACTTTGGTATGTTTGGTATTCACAAGAATAGCTGGTACACCTTCTTCTGTAAGCCTTTACATGTGTAATTTGCTCCTGCATAGGGTTAGACAAGGCACAAAAATGTTTATTTTTGTTTCTTTCTCCCTTCCTCAGAAGCAATATTTTCCCCATGCATGACACCACTGCCTGCACACATTTTGTGAACTTCAGATTTACAGGTGTACCCCACTTACACCATGTCCATTTACTGTTTGCCTTAGCGTAGCAGCTACATTGCATGTTTCTCACTATTGCCATCACATCCCCCTTTTTCACAGTTACTTTCCTTGAGATTCCACCCCTTCACATGTACCTACTACTCAAGAATCCGTAACACATCAGTGATCTTGATTAAGGGATGTTTTTTTAAGTTACTTGGCCATTGCTGGCTTTGTGAATCGCTTACAAGTTACTTATATGTAAAGTATGGCAACATCCCTTGGGGTTGAAAAGAAGTTTCTGATTGGGCCTCTTTCAATGTGGGAGTTGTCAGCGATACTCTGCAAGGAAACTTGGTCCTCTGTGCTTATCCCTGTCTTTCTATTTGTCTACAAAACTTGTCAGTCGAGGTTCTCAACCTTAACAAGGAAGGATCAGTCAGGTTTCATTAGTCCAAGGCCTGCTTAAATGACCTCAGATATGGTATATTTCTAGGTTTTCTTACTAATCATAAGCCTAAAAAACACGGGGTGGACATATCTAGGAGTATTTGCAATTGAAACATGCCTACCCTCATTCCGCCAAAAAGGGTCGCTAGTGGGGTTCTCACAAGATAATAAAGTTTTGATTAAATGAGGCCAGATGATAAATTCTAGCACATCATTTTCCACCTGCATTTTCTAAAGCGCCATAGGTTTTACATATATTTGAAATAAATTGGGTTTATAATTTGAAACAGCGTGTAAAAAGCATCACTGTTTGCTCCTTTAATAAGCTTACTCTGTTTCCCATCCTGCACAACCAAAATAGAATCTGCTCTATAACATTAGCGAGAATCTACTGGTAGGAACAGCATGGGGAAATTATTTATTGCACCAATACCACAATCTGAAGCAGAAGAGCTTAGATTAAATAGATCATCCTTGCTGATGCAGCACAAGTAGATGAAACAGATCTTGCAGGCTCACTTTGCAGGCAGTAGTTATGCAGCGATAGATATATCATTTAAAAAAAACATTGATGTTAATCATGAAATCACTGTGCAGACTTCTACATATATGTACCCTTAGTTAAACGTGAATTATCACTTAACCATCAGATTAATATACCCGGTGAATGCACTTATTTTGTCCCAAAATATCAGTTAACAGTTTTTAGCAAAAAAGTTAATTCTTGTACCCAAACGTCCACTTGGCATACCTCCAAACACTTGCTTTGTGACCGAACAGAAAATACAGGTCATACACTTTCGGAAATAATAGTTTTGTACCAGGTACAACCCTTTCATTTTTGCTTGTCTAATCCCAGAAATTCCCGTGTCATTTCTGAAAATTTGTTCATTTTGTATCCGAATGTCAGGGTGTCATATATTTTTTTTAATCTATAATTTACCCACATATACAAAAATGTATTTTTTAGCAAGTGAAAATGCACAAATTTTTCTCCCAGATATAATTTTGTTATTTTATCACGTATTGTAATTGATGAGTGCCTCATATGGACAGTTTCATATAGCCAACTCAACACATGCATATTTGCAAGTTGAGCCGCAAATACCCAAACAGCGATATGAAATAGCAGAAATTGCCCATCTTATGCCCCTGACACCTATCCTATAGCCATTACCTACATCGTATGCAAAACAGTGGCATCTTACACATAGCAATGTCATGTGCCAAGTGATCTCATAAATGACATTTTTGGTACTGCCATGATCATACGCCAGGGATTGCCACCATATGCCAAAGTATATCCCAAGTGCTGATGCTGACTCACACTTCAGAATCACAAATCCATCCATCCATACAATCAGGCACAATTATACACCTTTGCTTGATCAGACAAATGTATCATGGCACTAGGAGTCATAAAAGAGTACAAAAACAACTGCAACTGGATGGGTGAACTGATAGAACAAATAGTTTAAGGTGTTTCCTAAACTGACACAAGTCACACACCATTGAGGACCACGTTTCTGCAGTTCCTGCAACTTCCTAATCAGGCAAGGAAGAAGGCCTAATGAGATGGTTTGCAGTATTCAAGCAGCGACAGGCTGCATGCCGCTACCACCGGGGGGTGGTGTGTGTCGAGGGCAGAAACGTGAGGATCTTATGCAGCAGATTATATTATATGTCATGCACAGACTGGGCAAAATGCAGGCCCTGACATATTGATGGTAATTCTTGGCATACTGGGGCAACCCATGGGATGATCATTCCCAATGCCATCCTTGAAATACTGCTTTTACTTTCATAATAGTGATAATTCTTGATATTGAAAACATCTATGAAATATAATGTAATTTTCGATACTGAATTTGCATTCACTGGAAATTAAAAGGCGAAATTTCAGGATTTTTTTTCTTCATGAAAATGCTAAGCTTTTGATTGAGGAATTAAATGTACTACTAAATGATTGCATTTCTAATTATACAGGCAAATTAGATAGTTTAATGTTAACCAGTACTGCTTGCACGAGTACTGCTTTATAAGCCAGTAAAATCTGTCTGGGTCTGCTATGTTTTTGGGAGATTGAGAGATCTGTGAAGTGTTTATTTTTTCATCCTTCCCCTTTCAATGAGATTCTCAATTTAAGAAGTAATGGAGAGGCTACTTGAAAAGGGCAGGGAAGAAATATGAAAGGAAATGGAATGTAGAATTGGAGATTGATGCGAGTGTAGATGATCATACTGAAAATGTCATTTCATTTTTTAAACCACTCGTCCTACTTCTGGCTTTTCATAACAGGTTTTCGTAAAATTGTGCTAAAAATGCTTTATTTTCCCTCCATTTTCTCAAAATGATCTTGCTGCTGCTGGTGAGCATTCGGAAGTCCTAGGAATGTCCGGCTTGGGTGGCACACCCATGAAAGTATCCCACTATTTCATGAGTGATGGTTCAGGACTTAAGCTTTTTATCAAATGTATGTGAACCTCTGTTTTTTCTCAGGTGGGAGTCCCCGCCCCTGGACACTGAATGAGACAGCTCAGCATCCTTGCTTGTTGAAATTAGGGGGTGGCCTCATGGTTTTCGAAGACCTCCAGCTGACAGTCAAACTACTTTTGCCTTTCCTTATCTAGGCCTCATCGAGTCCTTTGTACCCCAGTTCAGTGTTTTAACTAACTCACTCGTGACTTGCTATTACTTTTTATGTGCTTTTCCGGTATGATACCTTTATTGATTGTGTGATCTCATCTTACAGGTACAATTGGTCCCTTTGTACTCTGGAACATTTGCTAGGCGTCCTTTGTGCAGTTCTTTTGCACCAAACTGCTATTGACAGTGTTATTTTTAGGAGTCTGTGTCACATAATACGATCAGCATGTTTTCTGTTTTCCTTTCCCTGTTTCCGTTGTAAACTCAGAGGTGCTGCTTGCCTCTCCGTTCACACCCGCTGTTCCCGAGCTGCCTCTGTCAGCATCCTCTGTGCTGGGTTTGTCCTACAGCTGTAAATACTATTTGCAATAACACTTTAGTAAACTGATCAGCCACAGAGGTCAGTATGTGAGAGTCTGTGAAGTGGATTTATAAGATACCAGTCTTGTAATATGAGCAGATGATGGGTCTCTTAACTGCGGTGGTTTTGGGGTGATTTTGTCTGCCACAATACCGGATTGTCAGAGGGATAGTGGCCCCTTTTTAAACACAGGAAAGGGCGACTCCAGCCTTTATTTTTTAGTGTTCCACAATAGAGAGAAGTATAGTTAGTAGCCGATGGAGCATTTTTAAGATCCTCTTATAATAGTTTAAATCTGTGCTGATACCGTATTTATATTGAACTAGTACATTACTGGACAAAGGTCCCTACATTTTCCTTATTTTGTGATTAAAATGTTACTCAAATGTCAAACCTGCTCACACATCTGATTAGGTTTTCGCTCTGACAGTTTTTAGTGGGGGCTAGATATAATTTTGCCAAATATAATTTTGAACATATTTGTAAATGTGTGACTGTGCTGGAGAGGCACCTTGTGGGAAAACATATGCCCATTAAAGTAGGCTTAAGTTGATTATGGTAAGAGGCCAATGATAGAGGCTATTGGTGTGACTGGTACTCTGCAGTCCGATTTCTTTATTATTAACAGTTGCAACAAAGGTAGTGTGATTACGGGTGTGTAGTGCGCTTTACAAATTCCTGATTGATTGATTGATTGATTGATCTGTTTATTATGAAAAGTTATGACAAAGACACTTTTGTCAAGGGAGCTCATACTACCTGTTATAAACCATTTAAGTAGCTTCTCCTTCGAGGATTTGTATCCATCAACGGACTAATATCCTTAACCATAATGGCTGGCATAAGATCAGATTTAGAGTCTCTGAAGGGGCTGGTTAAATGCTTGTCTGTATGATGTTCAAATGTATACATGTATGTGTATGACTTGTATAGTGTGAACATAATTCCAATGGAACAGACGTCTGTACATGATCTGTGTTTTACAGTGGGTAGAGCAGAAGACGAGGAAAAGTCAGAGACATCATTAAGGGTAGGGTGTTTGCAGTAACAAGGGGAACTGTGCTGGGATGAGACTCACGGGAAAGATAAAACTGCAAGGATATTGGCATAGCTGTGGATGGAAGACTGGGTGCATTGGGAGTGGGAATTTGTCATTGGTGGTCCGCCAACTGGGCAGTTGCTCTAGGACACTGTGTTGCTTGGAGAGATGAGGTGTTACCTTCTTGCTGAAGTAGTGGATTGACTTAGGCTGTTAATCAATTCAATTTCACAAATGAAGCCCTCAGTCAGCGGAGCTGCAGCATGCTTTTGTAGCACAATTGCGGTGACATAGGTGGCAAGGGGTGATGGGACTTGTGGTCTCCAGAAGCTTCTCCAGCGGCTCCGCCGGCGGTTAATCAATTTCACAAATGAAGCCCTCAGTCAGTGGAGCTGCAGCGCTCTTTTATAGCCCGATTGTAGTGACACAGGCTGCAAAGAATAATGGGACTTGTGGTCCCCAGTGGCTTCTCCAGTGGCTCCCTCCCTCACCCCCTCACCCCCTCCCCCAGCAGTTAGTCAATTTCTGAAATGAAGCCACCAGTCACTGGAGATGCAGCGACCTTTTGTAGTGTGATTGCGGTGATACAGGCAGTAAATAATGATGGGACTTGTGGTCCTCAGCGGCTTCTCCATCACCTCGCCCGGCAGTTAGTTTTACAAATGAAGCCCCCCCCCCCCATCAATCTAGACTGAGGTTGAGTCCAGATCATAGCACATAGAAGTCAGTGCTGATGCAGTGCAGTGAGAAATTGGAACATGCCTTACAATCAGCTCTTAATCTGAGTCGGTGATGCTCAGCACCGGCACTTATGCCAGTCCACCATATGGTGGCTCTGCTTGTCAGCTTTTCAGGTTAACATCTCAGCAATGTGTTATACTTATAAATATCAACTAAAAATGAGTAGAAACTGCAGATCCTGGCCCTTCTGACAGCTTTAGGTGGTCTGGTATAGTCCAGCTATGTAGACCTGTAGTACTGGGCTGATGAGGGTTTGTACTGGTACTGGCATTTCTTAGTGCTGGCTGCAGGGGTGTCTTAAGAAATGCCTTGGGGCCTGGCACTTCGCTTACAATATACTCAAGTGCACATACCCTGATGCATGTAGACACCAAGCGTGAAGGTACTTAGTAAATGTTTCCACACTTAGTACTAAACCTGTTCAGGATTCTCTGCT
Organism: Pleurodeles waltl; assembly: GCF_031143425.1. Lineage (NCBI taxonomy): Eukaryota > Metazoa > Chordata > Amphibia > Caudata > Salamandridae > Pleurodeles > Pleurodeles waltl. The sequence continues at coordinate 1,067,876,113 of NC_090439.1, read as the reverse complement.
CTCTAATGAGAACATCTACTGTATATGGACCTTTACTTCCCATGTACACAGCAAGTACAGTGTGCGGTCTCGGTGATGGCGAGTCCACACACAAATAATTGTGCTCTCGATCGCCTTCTTTATAATTGGTGCTACAGAGAGTTGGTTTCTAAGCGCTGCCGAAAGTTTTATTTCTTTCTCATCTTCATTAATTATGAAGGGAAAAGTGAAATCATAAAATATGGCACGTGCAATATGTCATTAAAAGCGGCCTAGGCAACTATGTGTTGTTTTAAATGATGTACTAACATGCAATTCAGCTTTAGGGGTGTGTTTTAGGGAATGAGTGCAAATATCACCAAATAAAGAGCGATAATCCTATGTTCATACTTTGCTGAGTGTGGGATATCATCACCGGGCATTGAAGGCTACGGGTTTGGTGTCATTGTACCCGGGATGTCATTAGTGACACGGGAGTTCTGCAGCAGGTGGGCTCAATTATGCTGTTAAAAAATGCTAATTATGAGGCATAATGTGGCACACACTCTGGTAGTGTCATGTCACTATTTTTACATTTTAACACGCATTAATATTATCAGGGCATAATATAAAGTTCACCAGTTTAACATCCCAGTACGGCAGTCAGCAACTGAAAGGTGATCAGATAACCTTTGCAAAGGGCCTGCCACTGCAAAAAAACACCTATGGCATAACTTGCAATCCTTTTTAGCTCAAAACCATTTTTGTTGCTGAAATCTGAAAGTTATGCAGTAGAAAGTGGATTATGTTGCAAATACCATAAATCCGTAATATGCAGAAAACGCCGCAGCAGCAGAATCACATAATTTCAGTAGCCCGGTTATATTTGGTAAAAGTAATCTTTAAACTTTCCTCCTTTTGATATTTGATAGATTCACATGCTTGAATCCCACCTTGTCCGAATGAGAATCTCTGCTCAGTATTAAACAATAGCAGTACCAAGAAGCATTTATTTAATACAGTACTTCCCTCACTGCGGCCACTGAAACTGACGTCCTCTGAAAAATATTGCATACTTATCCCAATTTTCGCCGAAAATATACTGCATTAATTTACAAACATTTTTTCTACATTTGTCCCATGTTGTTGCTCGTGCTCCTGGGTCCTTAGAATGTTCCTCATATGACCCCAAAATGCCACGCTTTTGCGTTCTCTAAATTCCCCGGTAAGACAAATGCATATGATCATGTCACTCCTAGGAAAACCCGTAAGGGCCAAAACAGCAGGATGCTCCGGTGGCTGAGAGCTCAGAAATTCACATAATTGTAGACATGGTTTGATGAGGGCGGTCTCATTTACGCCCACCATGGTGTATATCCCACCGCTCCTCAAGCTCCTCTCATAAGAAAATGTATCCTACGGTGTAACTTTCTAAACAATGTAACTTAATTACAGGGCGTTGCATAGTTTTACTGCCCCTACGGACTATCGAGTTACGTTATGTACAGTTTCTGAACCAGACAAATGAAATATTATATTTATTATTATAATGTTATATTGACATACGTAGAGCATTTACTCACCTTATCACTACCTCGGGGCTACTAATTTTGACATCATCAAAATACCTTAGTCAGCCCTGATAAGACTTGTAATGGTGATCTATATGTGAAAATAAAATGATCACCGCTGCAGGCTGTGGATACCGGAGCAGGTTTTGGGATTTAAACCCGTGGCTTGTAACCTACACACAGATAATCGCAGCAAGCACCAAGCCCACTAGACTATCCTGTAGGCATACAGCTCAAAAGTGCTGCCCAGGACCCAATCATATGATTTTCAGTTTAACAGCTGTCTTAAGTAACTTACTGTGAGCCTATTACAACAAAAATATGGTAACCGTGCTCTTTTTTATATGCATAAGCATGGCTTTTTGATGTAAGTGGAAAATGGCTTATGTTTAGTTAAAAGAACTGCTGCAGGGCTGTCATGGATCTTATTCAAAGGATTTGCTGAGCTGTAATCTTTGTGTGATGTATTCACTCCTCAATATCTCAGAATTCCTTAAAATATGTGCGTAAAATTATTTAAACCTGTCCAGCCAATCGCATTTTGGAGAGCTCTGCTTTGTTTTACTATATAGAAAGCTGTGGCTGCGGTGCCACACACGGCCTCCTAATAGAACGGAAGTGAAATTTCTCTCCCAGGAAGTGAAGTGGTCATTGGTCAAATAGGCTGACAATGGGTGTGGGCTCCGTGGAGACCCTTAAAAGGGTTTTTAAGCAGCGATAGCACCTGATAGAAATTGGGTCTCTAGTTGTCAGGGTAAGTCAGTTACACTCCTTGAATTAAACTGTGTTCACCTCCTGGTAGCTTGGCACAGAGCAGGCAGGCTTAACTTAGAAGGCATACTCCGAATCCCAAGCAGTATGGCACAGTCCTTTTGGGTTGTTGGTGTGTGGTCGAACTTGCCAGAGGCCCGACCTAATCTTCTTGCAGCTTCCGATTGCGCGCCTGGACCAGGGCGCATTGGAGTACATGCAATGGTAGTTCGAGATCCTTGATGTCCCAGAGACCTCGCAGTAAAACTGGGGGCAAGCCCAAAAAACCCTTGGAGCCTCTTGGTGGGGCAGGACAGTCAGGAGAGTCCATTCTTTCGCTGGTGGGGCAGAAATAGCAGGCAACAGGCCAATATAACAGACCAGCTGCAAGGTGGCAGTCCCTCCTAGAGTCCATCACACAGCAGCCGTAGGCCAACACAGCAATGCAGTGCAGAGTGGCAGTCCCTCCTGGCAGCCTTGCAGGTCTTCTCCATGGCAGAGTGTCCTTGTCCCCCATAGAGTAGTAACAACTGTGGGTTTTGGGCTCCAATATTTATACCTGAGTGCCCAGAGTCTGGTAGGTCTGGGAGGGTAGGCAGCGCTTTGTGTGAAGAGAGGCAGAGCCCTATTCCGAAGCAGGGGTCAACTCCTCGCTCCCACCTATTCCAGGAAGACCCATCAACCTGGTGATGGGCCATCAATATGCTAATGGCACACCCAAGCTCCCTTTGTGTATCACTGTCTAGTGGGAATGCACAGAGTCCAGATGTGTATTCAGGAACAGGCAGAGGCACAGGATCCTGAAAGTGAGAAAATACCAACTTTCTAAAAGTGACATTTTCAGGCTCACAATTTAAAATTCAACCTCACCATGAGTTGTGATTTTAAATTGTGAGTCCAGGGACACCAAACTACACATTTCTATCTTGTCCCCTTGGAAAGTTATAGTTAAAAGATGTTTTAAGGTAACCTGAATGTTATTCTATGGGAGAGATAGGACTTGCAATAGTGAGAAACGCATTTAGCAGTTTTTCACTATCTGGGCATGTTAAAAAGCACATGCCCAACCTTTTATATACACTACACCTTGCCCTTGCGGGTAACTAGGGTATATCTTAGAGGTGACTTACATATAATAAAAGGGAAGGTTTTGTCCTAGCAAGTGGGTGCATTTCCCAGGTTGAAATGGCAGTTTAAAACTCCACACACAAACTCTGCAGTGGCAGGCCTGAGTCATGTTTGGAAGGCTGCTGTGGTGGGTGGCACAATTATGCTGCAATCCCACTAGTAGCTTTTCATTTACAGGCCCTGTGCACATATGGTGCACTTTACTAGGACATATAGGTAAAATGAATATGACAATTGTGGAGAAGCCAATGTTAACATGTTTGGAAGAACAAAGCACCTGCACTTTAACACTGGTCAGCAGTGGTAAAGTGCCAGATCCCTAAAGGCCAGCAGAAATAGGTCAAAAACACAGTAGGTCAGAGGGCAAAAAGTTAGGGGAGACCACAACAATGATGCTAGGTCTAACCATACCATTCATTCTGGCGCCCCCTGCGTGCAAAAGAAACACGTTGTGCTATATATACTTTTTTCTTATCCACCTTAAAAGAAAACAATGTCATAAGACGATGAAATGCTGCTGCAGCACTCTGCACCCAGGGTACCCATAATTTACATACTCTATGTGCAGCCACTGATTATTGCAAATGCAACAGTGTTAAAGTTGTGTAACTCTTTAAACACTGTTCACGGTCACTATCCAGTGGTGTAAACATATGCATACTATAGATATGGGAGGAAAACAAGATTCTAATAGTTGAACCAAGTGATTCGTGGTTTCACATCAAGGTTCATGAAGCTGTGAGAAATCTGTATCTCCTGTTGTAAGGTGTAAGGATTTGATGGTGCCTTGAAGCATGGATATTTAATGATGTGGCTTTCTAATGACTCCAGGCACATGGCATCTCTTCCAGAGTCGATAGATCATGTTGCTGAAGGACAGCCTGTGGTCTCATCCACTGGGTAAATAGATGCATCTTCCCATTAGCACAGGGGTACATACCAAGATTATCTGTGACCTCCTTGAGCTTACTGAATCTACTTAGGAGACAGGCCAAGCAGGTGCTAGACACCTGCACTACAGGGCAGGCCAGTGGACCTCCAAGCATCGCTCTGGGCACTCAGGCAACTTAAGCTGGTGATGCGTCCATTACCACACCATGTCAGATATAGGCTGTTGGGTATCAGAAAAGGAATTACGTAGGTGGGGTGTTGGGATAAGGGGAGATTTCACAATAATGAAGACAGGCAAAAACAAACATTCAGCCAGGGAGAGAACCACCGCTTGGCTTACCTGCCCTTAAGGAATGATGGTTGGTGGGCAGTCCTACGTCTGTCTTTGTTGAGGGGTAAGGTAGCTTTTTTTGTCACTTTGTGATGGTTTTCTGCACTCAGTGGACTGATGTGGAGCTTCCACACTAGCAAGTTCAGCAGTAGGACGGGCTATCGATGCTTCAGGCGGGCATCAAGACCATGAGCACCATCCACTCCGGATACCCGTCCAACCCCGGCCCCCACCATGTCTTCAACAAAACAAGCCATATCATCGCCCCCCAACTCCGTATGATCATCAACCGCTCCTTCGAGACCGCCATCTTCCCGGAGAGTTGGAAACACGCCGAAGTCAACGCCCTGCTAAAAAAAAACAAGGCAGACCCCGGAGTCCTCAACAACTAGCGGCCCATTTCCCTCCTTCCCTTCCCAGCGAAGGTCATCGAGAAGATCGTCAACAGCCAACTGACCCGCTTCCTGGAGGACAACAGCACGCTAGACATCTCCCAATCTGGATTCCGTAAGAACCACAGCACAGAGACCGCACTCATCGCCGCAACCGATGACATCAGGACCATGCTCGACAAAGGCGAAACCGCTGCCCTCATCCTCCTAGACCTCTCGGCAGCCTTCGACACCGTCTGTCACCACATGCCTTCACGACGCTTGGATCCGCCACAAGGCCCTGGACTGGATCACATCCTTCCTCTCCGGTAGAACTCAGAGAGTCCGCCTCCCTCCTTTCCTGTCTGAAGCCACCAAGACCATCTGCGGCGTACCCCAAGGATCCTCTCTCAGCCTAACTCCTTTTTAACATCTACATGGCTCCGCTCGCCAACATCGTCCGATCTCACAGCCTCAACATCGTCTCCTATGCAGATGACACCCAGCTGATCCTCTCACTCTCCAAGGACCCCGCCACCGCAAAGACCAATCTCCAATGCTGACTGCATGCCATCGCCAACTGGATGGAGTGGGGTCGCCTCAAACTGAACTTGGACAAGACTGAGATCCTCATTCTTGGCTCCCACTGCTCCGCATGGGACGACTCCTGGTAGCCAGCCGCCCTAGGAACCGCACCAACTCCCACCTCCCACGCACGCAACCTAGGTTTCATCCTAGACTCATTGCTCACCATGACTCAGCAAGTCAACGCCACCTCATCTTCTTGCTTCAACATCCTCTGCATGCTTCGCAAGACCTTCAGATGGATCTCCATCGAAACCAGAAGGATGGTCACCCGCGCCCTCGTCAGCAGCAGACTGGACTACGGCAACGATCTATGCGGGAACAACGGCCAAGCTCCAGAAGAAATTGCAACGTATCCAGAACGCCTCTGCACGCCTCATCCTGAACATCCCATGCCACAACCACATCTCAGCCCACCTCAGAGACCTACAATGGCTCCCCGTCAACAAGAGGATCACCTTCAAACTCCTCATCCACACCCACAAAGCTCTCCACAATGCAGACCCTGCTTACCTCAACGAGCGACTCCCCTTCCACGCGTCCGTCCGCCAACTCCGCTCCGCCAATCTCGTCCTCGCCACCATTCCCCGCATCCATCGAACCACAGCCGGCAGCAGATCCTTTTCACACCTCGCCGCCAAAATGTGGAACTCCCTCCCCGTCCACCTACGACAGACCCAGGACCTCCTGACCTTCAGGAAACGCCTCAAGACCTGGTTATTCGAGCAGTAGCAACCCCCCCAAGCGCCTTGATACCCTAACGGGTGAGTAGCGCACTTTACAAGTGATTGATTGATCAAGCTTAATTTTGAGTTTTTGAGGCTACAGGCCCTCACAGATCTATGATGAGAAAAGCAGTGCAATAGTGTCCATGCAGGTATCTTTTCATGTAGCTCTTCAATAAGCTGGAGAGGGGCTCTAGCGGATGTTCAAGATCCCTTTAGTTAGACAGCAGCCTGCTGTCGTTCAGTGTCAGGACATTCACAAAGTTGGAAATCTCAGTCAACCAGATGCTGGGTAGGGCAAGCCTTGTCTAGCTCTCCCAATACACTGGGGAAGCTTGTGCCATTAAGCAGATAGTCTTTGAAAGCCTTTTCAGGTGGGACACTTTTAGAAATTGTGTCTCTGGTTGGCATATGTATGTGCCCTGTCAAACTAGGGACCACAATCCTAGCTCATGTAAGTCAGATGCACAACCTAAATTAACCTGTGCTCACCCTCTGGTAGCTTGGCACACAGCAGTCAGGCTTAGCTTAAGAGGCAATGTGTAAAGTATTTGTGCAACACACACAAACATTAACACAATGAGAAAGCCACAAAAAAGACTCCACACAGGTTTTGGGAAATAGAGAATATTTGTTTGCGTTGAATGAGACCACAATGACAAAAATGCAATCAGTAGAATAAGAGTTATTCACTTTTTTATACATCACATGCTGTGCTTTGAACAGGATTCATCTTAGAGTCTTTATGGTAATTCGGGAATGCATTAAATATTGCTGTATTAGAGGTTGATGTGCTTCTCTTAAGCCAAGTATGACCCCACTGGGGTGATATCCTAACGGCTAAGAGCACCGTGCAGCAACTTTGAGACCGCTCTGGTCCAAGTCAGGCAACTAAACACACTGCCGCAGCCATGGGCCGGGACAGTGAAGTACCTGGTTAGATGCAGGTGTCACTGCTAAGAGAAGAATTGGGCTTTGGCACAGCACACAGAGCAGATGAGGTGCAGGCACGTACAGCATGCCACAATTGCCTTGGCTACCGGGTGGGGTGCCTCTGTGCATGTGGAAATCAGTAAAGTCACTCCCAGCGCGTCACAGTTACTGACAGCAGCTGGAAGGGACTCCTATAGTAGGGTGGTGCAGACTGTAATGAAGCTCCATACTCGCCAGGGAGACCCCAAAAAGAATGATCCACTTCTCACAAAGCGGGGTGGGGTTTGTAATTATGTGCCACACTCTGGCTTCAGCCGGCCGTCAGGAATGTTCATACAGAGAGGAGAGCTGTTGCTTGATGAACATACTAGGTTTGAGTCACTCACAAGGTCTTTGATGTCCCTGAGACGTCTGGGAGGAACCGGGGTTACCCACCCAGCCCTTGGTGTCACTGTGGAGTAGTCCTTACATTCTTTTAGCAGGGAGGAGGCCAGCAGGGTCAGGGCAGGGCAGCAGTTCCTGGGAACAGTCGGGGATCGCAAGGTGGCAATCCTTTCAGCTCAGCAGCCTTTACTCCAGCAGAGTTTCCTTTAGGTCCAGAAGTGTACTGATTTCATGGGGTCAGAGCTCCAGTACTCATACTAAAAAGAGCCTTTGATGCGAGGGAGGACTACAAAGGATTTCTGTGAAGTGCACAGATCCCCCTTTCTTCCCAGGCCTGGCTCCTGACTACCAGTAGGAGGTAGCCAGCCCTTTGTGTGGGGTCAGGTCACTAGCCTTTGAAGTGTAAGTGTGAATCCCTCCCATCTTTCCTGCCCAGGAAGAACCATCAGTATGCAGATGAATGCAGATGTAGTTGAGTGTCCTGTGTTGTGGCTGTCTGGAGGGAATGTACAAATGTAGCTGTCAACAAGCCCAGTCCAGATGTGTATTGGAGACAGGCTGTCAGGCACACAAAGCAGTGAGAGCAGAGAAATGTCCACTTTCTAAAACAAATTGCATTTCTAACATAGTAATAATAAATCTGACTTTACCAGTAAAGCAGATTTATCATTACCATTCCAATGATAAGAAACATTCCTTTCTGATCAGGAATTACAGCTTAAAGACATGTTAAGGCGTTCCCAAGTCCGGCCTATGAGAGGGGTAGGCTTCATAATACTGAAAAATGACTGAGAGTTTTTCACTAACCAGGACATGTAAAACTTAAAAGTACATGTCTTACCTTTCACTTACATAGCACCTTGCCCTTTGGGCTACCTGGGGCCTACCTTAGGTGTGATTTAGATGTAATAAAAGAGGAGTTTGAGGCTTTGCAAGTAGTTTTAAATGCCAAGTTGAAATGACAGTGAGACTGTACACACAGGCTCTGTAGTGGCAATCCTGAGACATATTTAAGGGCTACTGAAGTAGGTGGCACCATCAGTGCTGCAGGTCCACTAGTAGCATTTAATTTACAGGTCCCGGTGTATGGTATACCACTTTACAAGGGGCATATAAGTAAATTAAATATGCCAGTTGTGTATTCACCAATGTTACCATGTTTAGGCAGAAGCACATGCACTTTGAACAAAAAGAAGATCAGGAAAAGAGGCAGAGGGAGGCAAAAAGTTTGGGTTAACTTGCAAAAAGAGCCATCTTTTTGAGGGGACTATACAAGACTTCTTGTATATTCCTCTCAGACAGGTCCCGGAAACAATCAAAGCTGGTAGAGGAATTTAAAGTGAAAGATAAGGCTGTCCTTATTGTTTCTCTTTCTCTGTGGGCAGCACCCATCCGCCATCTTTGCAAATGTTTTGACAGTCATCTAATAGAGCCTTAAATATAGGTGCACTAAAGGTAATTATGATCAGTCTTCCATCCAGCCCAGACTAAAAATGAAATCATTATTGTAAAATGATGAATTTGATATTCTCGATGAGGTACATTAATAAAATAAATAAACACTAAGCAGCCATGTTTGCCTCAGGTGACTTGGCTTAATTTTCACAGGTGTTCCTTCGGAATCACCCCTGGGTGCAACTACTGCACATTCAGAACATTTAAAGTGCTACCACCTGCCAAGGCATAGCCAAAGTGGTTTGGGGGGACTACATCCAGAGACTATAAGGTGTGAGGTCTATGTAGCTTCTCTCCGAAATCAGGATGCACCTATAATGTTCTGAAAGTGCAATTTGTGAAGGTGGTCTTTTGGGATAGTAAATGCACCTCAAACAGAGCAACAAAAATAACAAATACAAGGGAACTTCCAGCACAAAGAAACAATACCAGAGAAGAACTGCTACAAAGTTAGTTGGGGACGTTCGCCTTTGCAGGTGTAAATCTCACTGAACTGATGAGTGAAATAAAATGACTGAAAGACATACATCAAAGGTAATGGGCATTAGAAAATAAGCATTTTGGTTGTTAAGGTACATTGGTCATTTTGTATGGCCTAGTTCCATCTCCAGCCTGCCTTGCAGTTCATGGCATTGTCTCAAAACACTAGAATCTCAGATCTGTCAACTAAAAATAAATTCTATGTGTGAGGAGGTAAGGGGGCCTTTATGGGGGCGGGCCTTGTGCTGAGTGATACCTAAGAGGCAGTTTTGTCCTCTCCTCCCCACCAAACCCCGTCCTACAAAAAAGAGAAATATAGCTTGTTGAGGCTGGTGACGATATCCTGAGGGGATTTCACACCCTTTGATGGACATTATTTCGAAGCCTCAAAAGGAGGACTGAAAATCCACTCTTTCCAATTGTTTTCAGCTCGTTTTCCCTGCCACCATGTGATATTGGCTCCTCACAGGATGATTGTGTGAAGGGAGCTGATATTGTGTGACACGCTGTGGTACAGTGTGCGTTAGAATGTCTGGAATCCTAAGGATGGAAACCATAGTGCTTTGGGGGTAGCATGAGTTAGGAATCTGGATGTTAGCAAATTAAGAGGCGGAGGGAACAGAAGAAGCAGATAGGCAGGAAGGATTGAACATAAGGGGGAAGAAAGTATAAGGAGGGGGCAGTCTGTTCATAGGTGACAGTGAGTCAGATCTCGGGTATGCAGTAAAAATCGGTCTTTTGATATCACCTAAAGTCTAGTTTATGGTTATTGCATTTTCTATAATATACCTCTTATTTAGAACCAAATAGTTCCAAGATGTGTCTCACTGAGAATGCTGCAAGAATTAACTACACAGGGTGATTTGGATAAGTGATTGACAGGCAAAGATTGGTAAGCCTGAGATTGGATTGAGGGCTTGGAGTGGAAATGAGAGGCAACCTTCCAAACCAAAGAAGCTTTTTTACCTCTCCTCTCTTCAGAAATCTCTTTCTCTGCAGCACTTGTTTTCTAGCATAAATTGTACTGGTTTTTTTAAGCTCAGATGTTGTGGGCTCAGGCAAATTGATATAAATTAGGTGTTCAGGATCATGTGCAACAGCTGTCTTCTTGCTCTCAGCTACACTTACTGATTAACACAAAGCTGAATTCTAAGCTGAGATAAATTGTCGCAGAGGAGGCTGCTCACTGTCATGGGAGCTTAAGATATTTGGACAGTAAGTCAGGGCAATATTGAAGTGGCCATCCAGGAAATGTTGGCACAACACATCTCAAAACTGAAGCTGACATCTTCAAACAAAGCAACATTCTAGAATGCTTATTGTTGGGGATTGTTGGTAATGCAAAACTGGGGTAAGATAACCTTTTATGGGGTTACATTCTGTCTGATATGAGACAAATATCTATTTTAATCAGGACTTTCGAAGTTTGTGAGAGGAAGCAGTACATGTGGGAGCGTTGGAGACAGCACGTTCTGGTTGGCTGAGGCGAGGCTCTACCCACTCACTGTATAACCTTGTGTAGCTTGGCGCAGTGCAGTCAGGCTTATCAGGGGCAATGTGTAAAGCATGGGCACCGTACTACCGCACAACAAATACACTGAGGGCCACAAAATAGATTTCACAGGAGGTGTATGCAAATAAAGTTTGTATTCAACACACACATTAATTAATACAACATGAACATCATGTAAATATGGGCATAAATCACATTTAGAAATATCACTAGCAGTACTAGGCCCAATTGTGTTAACACAACATTAGCAGTATGTACATGTGATAAAAATAATACTTTCCCTCCCAGCACCCTCATGCAGTGCCAAAATATTGTAAGCATGAGACTTACCCTAGCGATTACCCCAATTCAACATCACCCAGTTATAGGGTGCACCGCGGTTCACAAAAATAGCAGAGAACGGCAGCACTTTTAAATAGCTCAGCGGCCTAGGCTGCACAGGTAAAACGCAATGTCAACCGTGATGGTCCTCTGACAAAGAACAAACGTGTACGGCAGACTGCCAGGGTGTAGTCAATCGCAGGCAATCACTCCCACTCACTTGTTCCACACCGCTACGCAGTGCCGTGGATATCTGTCAGGATGTTATAACACTCACTCGCACCCACTCACTCCCAGCACCCTAATGGGGTGCACTGATATCCGGCAGGCTAGTGGACATACACTGCACTCGCAGACACCCACTGCGTCCAAACCTTCCTCCACCCAGTTCCTACTACCCCACCCCCATGAACTGTAGAAGAAAGCACCGTTTTCCCAGATACTTGGCCACTCGCAGCTGGACTTACACTTATTCAGGATTCCAGGGCAAAAATGATGGGATGGGGAGAGATAACAGCTCATCAGGCAACATGACGTATGGAGGTCTGGACACCACTCAGGCAGTTCACTCAGGGGTCTCCACACTGTGCCTTCTGGTGAGGGCCCCTGTCTGCAAAGCTCGGGGGAGGGTCACTTTGGGACACACACTGACACACGCTGTTCACAGCGGCACACAGCCAAAGCAGGTGCTCCAATACTCAAATAGTTACCAAATCCTGCACCTCCCCAGTAGGGAGCACAAAGTCTTTTAGCACGATAACTGGAGTCACGTCTGACAGTCCTGGTTGTGCACAAAGCGTTATCAATGCTGTACCTCCCTGGAATGAGGCAAAACATCTGGTGCCCAATGAATTGAGCTGCACCAGACAATTCCAGTCACACACACAGACGCAGGTTCAGCGGTACCACACAAGGTAAAATTCGACCCTGCTCTGTGTACGCCCCCACCTTCGTGCATTGCAACCAGTGAGGACACCGCACACAATGAGCATGCAGTCAGATATCCCACAAGAGAAATTAGACACGCTCGACAAAGGCAGGCCACATGGAGTCCCACAACCAGTGAATCCGCTCACTACCCACAAGATGTTTATGCGTGTTGTGGCACCAAAATGAAGGCCCACACTCCTTGAATGCAGGCAGTACTTCAGGGCTCTGCACCAGGCAAATCCGGTCTCCAGGCACAATAGTTAGTTCCACGCCTGCACTGCTGCTACCTGGTGACGTCCAACAGACGATGTAGGCACTTCAGAGAGCACTGCTCTCCAGATGACACAGGTAGAAAGTGTAGGTCTCTCGCTGGAGGTTTTTGATGTCCCTGAGACCGCCACAAAAGAACAGGGGGGAAGCCAACAAGCCCTTGGAGAGCACACTTCAGAGTGCCACATAGCAGCAACTGGTTTTCCCAGGCCAGCCACAATGCAGTGTCCCTTCCTAGGCCAGTAATTACTCCTTGTGCACAACAGATTCTTCTGGCAGAGTGCACCACGTTCCTGCAAGTGTTTCTCTACTTTGCTGCAGTGGGGCACTAGTAGTTATACTGCAGTGTGCGTTTGAAGTTGGGAGAGGTTCAGAGGGTTCCCTTTGAACCACAGATGTCTCTCCTAAATTTCTGTCCCATCTGCCTTAGGACTGTGGAATGCAGATCATAATTTTGAGTGTGTCCATGATCTTGCTCCGAGAGGCCAAGTGTCAGAATCTCTCCCTCTAATCTATCCAGCCAGGGCCACAAATGGCAAAGGTCTTCCTTCCAGTTGGGTGCCCATGTTTTTTAGCTGTCCTGGGGGAATGCACAGATGTGCTCCTCCATCCCCCAGTGTGGACTCCAGTCAAATTAACAGGCACACAAATTGTTTTAGACAGAGTGATGTCTGCTTTCTAAAAGTGGTATTTCTTGTTACTAGCTCAATAAGGTATGGTATGGGTTCTGACCCTGGGCTCTTCCCAGAACCACCAGACCACAGCGGAAGACCTGGAATGATAAAAACAAGGGAGGGCAAGGCTGGGTCTGGTGGCTCTGTGGAGTGTTTTATCCTCTCCAGGAATCTGTTTGACCTCATAGGCACATGGTTCAAATCCTAGCGGGTTAATTCAGCCTTTCATCCTTACCACAGTGGATAACATCCGTACTATTGACTTGGGCAACAATAACAATCTGTAATTCGGAGACAGAGGTGATTAACATGAACTTTACAAAAATATGTGTTATGGAAGGAGACCTTGGCTTGGGGAGTGTCACAGGAGCCGGAAGTGGTCATTACTGTTAGGGTGATGTGGCTGCCTCCGATTAAGAGTCTGAGAGAATAAGCAAGAGTGGCATTTTAAACCCCTCCACCAGAAAAAATATATAATCCCAGTATCCGGCTACCTGGGGCATAGAACCCCGCCCCTACGCATGTTCGAGGGGAACAATTTTATGTCACAGCAGGTAACCGTAAGGCATCTTCCCCAGGGCCCCCATTGGGTCACGTGACTCTAACAGGCAACTGTTCCAGGTGACTTAAGAGGCATGGCCTTCTAGTGGGGGGGAGGGGGTTTTAGTGCCACGATCAGTTAGTTCAGTAATTTATCTGTGACTATTACTTGATCGATATCCAGTCGTGCCGCCTCTATACACATGATTGTGTGAAACCTGCTTTTGTTTACTTCGAGAGCGCGCCCCGGCAGCCAGTGTGCTTAAACCCTGCGCCCGTCGTCACAAGGCCATTAAGTCAGCGGTGTCCTGGTTTCAGCAGATTGTTTTCCAGCTGCAATAATCATATTAGTTGCTGCTATTATTGAGGGTTTTTTGTGTAGGAAATAGATTCAGATGTCGGTGAGATGTTTCCCAGGCAAGATGCAGATGTGATCTGAGCCACGGTTACCTTGGTAATGAAATGAAAAGTGCCTTTTTTGTCCAAACACAAAAGAGTAAGTAGATTTGACTGTAGTTAGCTTGGCAGTGTTTATTTTATTAGAGCCAGTCTCGCCTATCACTTAAACAAGCCCGCGCTCCGTGCAGCATTGAGTGGGCGGCTGGTGTGTTTGTCTTTTCTCAGTGCATGTGCTGCTTGACTCCTCTCACTCGCTGCTCTGGCCCTGTTTTACCTCGCTGATGTTTTAGCTGAGGCAGGTTTGCTGGCGCACTTATTAAACACTCCATTGGAGCTGTGCAGCAGGCGCGCGCTCGTCCAGTGACACGGGGCAGTGCAGTTTTTCCCGCCTCATTTCGTTCCACCTGCCCCCACTCAGCTGTCTGCAGGTACAGTATCAGACACTAGGCACTTGAATAATATGCCTTTACTATGGAACCAGCCCTTCAAATGACAGACATTACTGCTCCTGCCCCAGTGGTTGGGGTCTTGACGACAATCTCGCTGTGTTACAGTGTGCATGAAAATGTGCGGCAAATCTTCCACTTTTCGTCTCCCTATAAATTTACCACATGTTCCTTGAGTTTAATTCAAAAGGCAATAGGCGAACGCCGTGTTATGTTCTTCAGTGTGCTTAATTAATGTTTAGTTTTATTGGGGGATCTTTACATAGTGGGAGATGGGATTGGCGTCAGATCCTGCACATTGCGCATAGGGTACATGCCAGTATGAGATGCCGATCCCTGCAACTAGCGAAGGGTCACCTTTAGTTGCTCCACGGGCCAGAGCGGTGGGATCTTCATGGTTGTGCCAAAGGGAGTGAGGGGATCATCCTACCAGTCGTCCAGTTCTTGCAGGAAGAGAGACTGGACGCTCATCCCACAGCTTCATAGAGGTGTGAGGCGTGATGTCACCTGGGGGTGCCACAACTGGTCTTAAAAACACCACAGGATTAGGGAGCAGTCTCTTTACTGTTTGGCCATGCGACTCAACAGATGGAAGATCCAGACACACCTATCTAGCAGCTGGGGATGTTTCAGGGCTCCCTGGGTTTTGCTTTGGGAATGGTACTCAAATGATACAGTGCCCTTGACTTTATCACCAAAACCCCTTTTACAGGGAGGTCCTTTGGGTATAGGACTGGTTAGATGTGGGCTGGTCTGCCGGTGGTCCTGGCTTTCTAGCCCTACCTCTAGTGCCCATGATGTTTTTTGGGGTGTGACAAAATTGTTTCAGGTTGCCCCATAAGGCACAGTGCACTAAACAGCACCCTGGATCTTGCCTTAGGAATGGTACTCGAATGCTACAGTGCCCTGGAGGTTATCAACAAAACCCCTTTGACAGCGAGGTTCTTTGGGGGGGTGGGACTGGTTAGGTCCTGGCCTTCTAGCCCTACCTCTAGTGCCCTTGATATTTCTTGGGGCATGGCTGAATTGTCACTGGGTGCCATGTCAGGGACATGTTGCTCGTACTAGTGTGTCCTTCATCAGGGGACTACACTAGTTGTATTTAAGGAGTAGCTTGTTGATAGTATCAACATTTTAAATTAACTTTGGTCCTGCCACAAATGAAACCAAAGTCTGGCATCATCTGCACCTTACAGTCATCATTTATATACAATATGCGGTAAACTAAGCCCAGGGGTACTCCTCCACTTAGCTTTTCTATTGGATGATGACTTAACCAAATTGCAAGATGAGGTTTTTGGTCTCTGAAAGAATAGGGCTGGATCCATACTCACTACAAATTATCGGCATTCATTTAGATAAGGAAGCGTATCTTATAGGGCACAAGGTTTTGAAGTTTCATGCCAGGGGCTGGATTGCTAAAATGGTTGATCCTACTGGGTCACGTGTCGAGAGGTCCCAGGATGTCGGGCTTTACCAACAGGCCATTTATGTATGTACCTCAATGCATGTTTTCATTATTGCCAAGCCGCAGGGAAGCCCGCCAGGCTCTTTACTCTACGCATGAAAGTTAAATGGAGATACCAATCTTCAAACATTTCGCCAGTATCTCTGGCACGTGGATGTCTTTTCTATTTGTTTCTGATCCAAAACATAAGGCTAACTCCAGCATGGGTTTATTTATTTAATGACTTATTGACTGATAACTGAAACAATGCATCATGGGGCGATCTTCAAGTACGTGCTGGTGAGGCAGGGAAGGGTGAGTCACCACTAACATTGTCGCCCTGTGACAGGAATTTTCACAGAAAAGAAGGAGGATACCATACAAATATGGCAACTTTGCTGGTTTGCCCCCCTTGATGAACTAATGAGTATCTGGGAATGGGGCTGCTGGAGGGGGGACTGACCTGCTGGTGGTTCTGGACCTTTCAGCCCTAACCTGGGTTGCCTGGGATTCATTATTGATGGGGAAATTGCTTGGAGGCTGGTCAGTTCACCCGGTCCCTGGCAGGGACGGTGTGTTATGCAGTTCCCTGGTGTTGTGTGCTTTTGTTTTAATTTTAATTTCATATTTCATCCCTCACCAAGTCAAGGGTGGAACTTGAACAAGTGAATGTTGATGGCGTTATTTGCCTCTGACACTTGGTGGAAAACAAATGGAAATTGTTGATACAAGGTGCCTTCCTCTGAGGGGGGTGTAAATAAAAGATGCTTTGCTGGCTGAAATGCAAATATTGATAGGAACAGGCGACTGGTGGAGTTGATCCTCAATATTAAACTGTTTACCACTGCTGTGTCACGATGGAATGTATTTTGATTTTATATTGTTTCAAGTATCACTTGTTGTATAATGTATGTGAAGCATTTACTTGCTTTTCGTGTCACTGTTGTATTTAACACCATTCCTTGATTTAATTTTAAAAGATTAAATAGCTACATCATGCAGAACACGCATCTGGGTGTCGAACTCCTCTTTCTTGTTATGGGTGGGATGGGTGGGCTGCATGGCGTTCTTGGCTGCAGTGTGGACTTAGCGTTTGTCATGTTGTGACCACAGTATGAGATGGCGAACCATGCAGCTAGCAAAGGGTCTCCTTAAGTTGATCTACAGCAAGTTTGTGATGGCTGTACTTTGATTGTTACCAGGGAGGGAGGTTGGTTTTTCAGGTAAATGGTTTGTTGGCATTGATTGCCTTGTAGATGATGCAAA
The DNA here is from genome assembly GCF_031143425.1 of Pleurodeles waltl. Classification (NCBI taxonomy): domain Eukaryota; kingdom Metazoa; phylum Chordata; class Amphibia; order Caudata; family Salamandridae; genus Pleurodeles; species Pleurodeles waltl. The sequence continues at coordinate 1,067,858,745 of NC_090439.1, read as the reverse complement.
GTGTTTTTAACTTAATGCCGTACAGGAGATAGGAACCAGTGAGTATGATATGATTGTACTTGCTTTAGATAAAATGATATTTCAAATATATTGTTTAATAGTACACAATTCAAAAATATGTTATTCTTTAATTGTTATTGCCACCTTAAAGCCAGAAATTTCTGACTGCAATACTGATGTATAAAATGTCACAATTTAAGGCTTTTTAGAATCCACTTGCTTTGTATGGTGCTATGGTTAACTGACACAGAGAATCTGGCTTTCAGTAGTGTTGGAGTGAAGTCTAGGAGCCCTATGTGAAGGGCAATATCTTTGTCACTTTGAGTGACAGGGGTGTGGAATTTAATAAAATATCTACTTGTCCATGGGACAGGTTGCTTCATAAATCTACTTGTCATGTAAAGAAAATCTACTTGTCCCTGTGGTGCATGTAGTGCGGCCACAAATTATGGCAGCAGTTACATTATATATGGGCTCTGGTAATAGCCTCTCTGATTATGCCAGGGCTAATACTATAGTAAGGCTTGAATTCAAGCAATTTCTTTATTTTGCCTCCTTTCTGCAGTTCTACATACTGGGGCTGGAGGTAGTAGTACGCAATAGTTCCAAGGCTGGAATGCCCTTTTGAGTCTGTGCAAACCTACCTTCTTGCATGCTTTAAGGTTTTCCACAAGCTCTTCTCTAATCTTTTCCCACAGTGAGAAAGGTTGGAAATGTACTTATTCCAGGACGCACTGGTTGTGTGTTGCTGGTGATGGGGCAAGGAAGAGCCCTTTAAATACTGAGAAGCGCGCCCGCTTTGCGGGTTGCACTGGCTGGCTGTTGCTGCTGCCTTCTGCCTGGGGCAAGGAGGAGCCCCTTTAAATTTCCGGAAGAGCTCCCGCCTTGCGGGACTCTCTGGTTTTGTGTTGCTGGTGAAGGGGCAAGGAGGAGCCCTTTAAATACTGAGAAGCGTGCCCGCTTCGCGGGTTGCACTGACTGGCTGTTGCTGCTGCCTGCGGCAAGGAGGAGCCCCTTTAAATTTCCGGAAGCGCTCCCACCTCGCAGGACGCGTGCTTGCGGCGCCCGGGTAAAGCCCGGGCCAAGGGCAGGCCCATACTTCGCCCGTCCATCGCCGGGAAGAGGCTGGGCTGGGCCTCCCCCTCTTTAATTCTTCTTTGGGGGGCCCCTGGGACAGACCTCTACAACGCCGCTAATTGAACAGGGGATCCCATAAGGAGGAGAAAGAGAAGCCCCAGTTATTCTGGGCTAGATGATGGCGTATTGAAAACACTACAGCCCTTCCTTCACTTGTCTTAGCTACTGATAGGATATCAAGCCCCAGGAGCACTTCAGGAGCCCCTTGTACATTGTATATACAAGTGAGAACGTCTCTTTTTATATGACATTTGACTCTTTGGTAGCCAGCGATTATTTGATTGTGACTATGTACTCCAACTCTTTGGTTAAGCTATTTAACTGGGGCAATGCTTTGCAGAGGGTTGGTAAGCCAACCTAACTGGTATTCCCTGTTCAGTCTTACCTTCTACATTGGAACAAGTTTGATATTACATAAAATATGGGCAAAAGAAAGCATTCAACATTGAAACACCCCACAAATCTAAAAGATAGTACGTCTATATTAAAATATATTTCAGGGGAGATGGGGATGATAGATAAACAAATTGCTAACATAGAAGGAAAATTGTTGACACCTAAAGAACACACTACCCTACAACCAAAGTATACTGGGATGCCTGACGGTTCTAACCATAGTGATCATGGGGTTGTGAATATAGAAGTAAGGCACATGAATGGATGTGTTGAAAACACCTCGGATTTAATTTATACCCCTGGTGATCTTTCCCTTGTAGCTAAACGACCAAGGAAACTGGCGGTAGGAACGGTAGATAATATCCCCAAAGAACAGCCAAAGAAAGATTCAATAATTAGCCTTGGTAGACAGCCATTAAAGAAGCCATCTCGAAAGAAAACCTCAAGTAATTCAGTAGATACGACCCGAACCCTCCTTACAAACCTTCACGAGCTAATAAATACTCTGAAATCATCAATTGGGGCTTCATTGGACTGTTTGTCAGAACGCCTAAAAGTGGTGGAGACTAACCTTGAGGCAGGCCTAGGAATCATAAGGTCTCTACTACCTGAGGATTCACATTATGCGAAGAAAGATTTTAGTACATCATTGCGGATTCCAAATCCTGAGAGTAATACACAATCCGCCACGCAAGACAGGGAAGATGATTTACATTCGACCTCAAAGCCCCTGATTAAATTACAACCACCATCAACAGTATTAAACACTAGTCAATTACACCTGATCTCAAAGCCTTTGACCCAACTAAATTCATTTCGATTAGTATCAAATATTAGCCATATACCATCAAGGACAGTAAATAATATTTTACCCATGGCCAGGATAAAACAGCCCCAGTTAAACCTAGGAGGGAGCCAACACAGTGGAATAAGACCTTTGAAGCCTATACATATCCCAAGCGACTTCTTACATCTTCGTCTGGAGGCAACTCCATATGTAGTGGTCTTGGCAAATGTTCCATCTGTAGGGAATCAGCGGGAATCATGGTCGGCTTTGAGGATTAAGGCGCTTAACTGGATAGGAACACTCTTGGGTTTCGGAATGGTGGGGGTCCTTTTCGATGACATAAAAATGGTCAGAAGAGTCAAGTGGGTAGGAAGTAGTAAGAAAATGTTGGAAGGAGACTGTGTGGTTCTTTCATTCAAATCCCCAGACCAAGTGGATAGAATTATCCGCAAATTAGGAGTTAGGTAAGTAAATCTTCAAGGAATTTCGCTATTACCGTTGGGATTTTTCTATCAAAGACCTGTGGGGTATAATTATAAGAATCCGCAATCAGTAAGTAAAATATCTTTAAACAGTCCAGACGCTATTTTTTCTCGTAATAGATTTCAGCCTCTTACAACTTTAGAAGGTCTAGATTGACTTAGCATGATTAAGGAAGATTGTTCCTATGAAACGGTCCCGGAAGTAAATATAGAAGGACTTAGCATGACTAAGGAAGATAAATCTCACGAAGTGACACTTGAAAGAAACATAGCAGGGACCCAGTTAAATCAGAGGGATCCCCCTCCGACCGTAATTCACACAATAGATGGTGGTATACCCCCACCAATTACAAATAATGTGTATTGCCAAACTCAACAGAAACCGGAAATAGCCCTAGTTTATTGGAACATGGCAGGCCTAACCAGTACGATAAGTAATGAGCTTTGGGTGAACTTCATAGAAGATTTCTCATGTATATGCCTTCAGGAGACCTGGCTATTAAACCCTGTTCATATAAATGGTTATAAGACATTCCACACACCAGCTGTGCAGACTAAACATGGCAGGCCCAAAGGAGGTTTATGCACATATATTTCCAATAGGTTATGGTTACAGAATTTAAAGATGTAAATTACGAGATCGCACTACCAAATGATAGAGAGCAATTTGGACCAGAAGCCTCAGTTAGTAATCATTAATTTCTACAATAATGCACCTCCAGAAAAAACTCCAACATTCTAACGGAGATGGGAGAGGACTTAGAGAAAAGAAAATATGTGCAAACAATAGACGTGAGACTCTTATTATTTGGGGTGGTGATTTTAATGTCCATCTTTGAAAGGAACTCTCTGAGAAGGTATGCGGCTGGGACACTGAAGACACTGGCCTAAGGCCTCATTTCTCACATAGTATTCAAGGAGATGCGATGAAGTTAATGGCTCAAAAATATAACCTGTCTTTTATAAATGAACTACATTCCAAAGAACCACAGTCTAAACCAACTTTTAATGGAAGAGGTGCTGATACGGTGATCGATTATGTTTTAATGTCAACCCATTTTGCACATCGTCTCACTAATTATATACTTCATGATATTGCAATAAGTGATCACTTCCCTCAGAGCTTGAAATTCTTACCAACTCCTTCTATATCAGCTAAAGTTGACAGGGTCATGCTGGTAAACGACATCGAATTAGCTCCGCGCAATGGATACACATTGCGATGGTCCCATACAGATCCAAATGCTCTACTGAAGCAGTTAATATGTGATCATAAACAAGCCTTTGTAGATTGCCTTAGTGAGGACATAGATCCAGGAAAAGGCTTAAGTGCCTTCTTGCAGGTTACGCAAGGTGTGAAAGAAGCTCTTATTATTAGAATGGGAAAGGTAGGACAGAAAAGGGAAATGGGCTGGGTTGACCATAACTGCACATAAGCACACAAGAGACTAAAAAAGGCCTTAAGTGCCCCAACAAGATCCCCGACTGAAATCCATACGTGTAGACAGGAATACAAGATAGCCATAAAAAAAAGGAAATCCATTTTGAAAGGGAATTTGTGGGAAACTTTACACAATGCTAGCCGTACGAAGGACAATATCCTCTTCTGGAAAACAATAAATACTCCTGCGTTAGGGGATAGAGATATACCTAGGATGGAAACTGCAATTTCGGAAGAGGATTGGATTGCATATTTTTCTAAGATATACTTTCAGCCCAGTGATATAGAGTCAACGGATTTCCTAAAGGGCCTAGGTGCCCAGGAAGGCGCACGTCTGACTGTAACATCCCAGTTTAGTTTAGAGGAGGTAGTGGAAGCAATAAACTCAAGCAAAGCGGGGAAAGCGCCGGGCCCAGATGGTGTCCCGATAGATTTATATAAGGCCAATACGCAGCTATGGGGCCCCTTACTGACGCAGATATTGAGGGCTTCTTGCACACAAGGCCCCCTATCATCGTGGCGAGATTCTATTATCGTCCCCATATGTAAAAAAGGTCATCGCCTCAACCCAGCCTGTTACAGGCCAGTCTCCCTACTTGACACATCAGCTAAGCTAGCAGGGAGAATCATCCTGAATAGACTTCAAACATGGGAGGAAGAAACTGTATTTGATCTCGGTACAGTATGGTTTCCGCACAGGAATAGGCACGGTGGAACAGGGCCTGAATCTAAGCATTATAATTGGGAAGTACACAAGGATTAGAGAGGGTAATTTGTACTTGGCCTTCATAGATTTATCCTCAGCATTTGACTGCGTATTACATGAGAAGCTATGGGACATTTTAAGCAGTATGGGGGTAGAATCAACAATAATACAGTTTATACGGGACCCGTATACAGGGTGTAGAGCAAGAGTAAGGTATGGGATAAGAGGGGAAAGTTCTAGGCCTTTTGGCATACACAGAGGAGTGCGGCCAGGGCTGTGTACTTGCTCTTCTCTTTTTCTCATTATATATAAATAATCTAGAACGTGAACTGACAAGCAAATGTAAAGATCTTCCCCAAATAGGCAATCGCGCTGTCCCGGCGCTACTCTATGCAGAAGATGCAGTTCTTATGGCCAGGACACCACTAGCCCTCCAAAAACCTTTAACCACTTGCATAACTTTTATGACAGACTTGGGACTTACCGTCAACCGCTCTAAAACTTTTATAATGAATTGCGTTGGAAACAGGGCAAGACCTATAGTATTAATATTCAAGAGGGGAAAGTTGATATAGCTCAAACATTCTCATACTTGGGTATAATGTTTGACAAACAGGGCTCCTGGGCACACTGCATGAAAATGAAAAAAGATCAGATCACTAAAACAACGGCGGCTCTGAAAAGTTTCTCAAAAAGGCTAGGGGGGATCACCCCGCTGAATATGGTAATAATCTATAGAGCCAAGTGTATCCCGGCTGCCATGTATGGATCAGGTATCTGGGGGTATACTAATTGTAAATTGATCCAGACGGTGGAAAATGATTTCCTCAGATACTTGTTAATGGTACCAAACGGCACATTGTCGTACATTAGCTACGCGTAACTGGGGGTCTCCTTTTTAGCTGATTTGATAAAAATACAACCATTACTATTATTGCACAAAGTTGGGACCTCTGAGCACACTTGCCAAAAAATAAGGTTATTTTATCTGATTGCATGGAGTCAACATACTCGTTAAGAGTCCCTTGGCTGAGATATATTATGACCTTTTTCGGAAACATGGGTAGTATAGAATACTACACAAACACAGATTCATTGGAAAAAATTCCAAGGAAGGAATTGAGGGCATTGACACTGAAGTATCTAGAAGAACATCGCTGGGAAGTAGAATCAAAAAAGTCCAGTGTCATGTCCAATCAAATAATCCTGTCTGCAGAGGGCATGCAGCCCTACTTGGTAAATGTGGTACACCCCCGGCATCGTTTTGTTCTTACAAGATTAAGGCTACACACCTTCCATCGCCTAGTAACTTTTCCGAGTATGAATGATTGGAGCACAATTTTAAGGATATGTCCCTGTGACGCAAAGGCAGCCCAAACTACGATTCATGTGGTCCTCTTCTGTACATTTTATGACAAACAGAGAAAGCGCCTTTTAGTGCCTCTTTTAAGATCGCTTAACCTGCATCAGTGTCGCAGTGAGTACGTTAGCTTACAGGTTTTATCCTCTATTGAAATGTGTGGAATTATGGCAAATTTTCCATGCTCTGTATTAACTGCAAGAAAGTCTATGGGTGCATTGGTGCAAACCTAACTAGGCTATTCAAATATTTGTGAATGGACAAATTAATGATATGCATTTTATCTCTGTTATTTATTTTTTTATTCTATTTATTGTGCTACTATATATAGATGTGTTTTATTTGATACTTTTATGACTTGTTGAAAGTCGAATAAAGTTTGTACTACTATTTATTCCAGGGATGGGGTTGATGGTTGAAATGAAAAGGGAACTTGTAAACACTGAACAGATTTTCCCATGAGAAAAAATCTAAACATGCATACTTGCTCATGCTAAAATACCGTTAACAAATATTTTCTAGGAATACAGTTTCCAGATCTACTTCTGTAAATTTATGAAATAGGTAAATCTGCAGTAATGATAAAACATACTATTAGTCCTCTTTCGTGACTTTAAGAATTGGGCCCCTAATTAGGTCTGGCCTTAACCAAGGCGTTTTGTTTTTATTAAAGATCTATGTCTCTCTCTATCATTCTGTTGGCTGGCTGTCCTGTGAGTGATAACAATCTGCTCTTTTACAAGGAGCGTATTTGTGCACAAATTAGTTTTGTTCAGTGCCAGAAACTACTGTGGCAATGTGTGCTTTTTGAGACCAAAACATATTTTTGCCTTTTACCAATGTTTGTTACAATGGCAAGGGCCCGGCAGCACCCACAACAATGAGGTGTCACAAAAGCCATGTCAAAACAAGACATGAATTGACAAAACCAAAAGACTGACCACCAATGTCAGACATATTGGCTTTGCCAATGCATGTTTATTTTTATGTTTGCCAGAATCTTGTTAAAACTGGTCACATTGATTTTCCATCATGAATATTGTTTGGAAATAATGGCATGCATGAACACGTTTTACTAAATGACTCTTCAAACAAATGGCATCTAAGATTTCACAGTGATTTAGCAAAACTTTTTTTTCTATAGTTGCATTTTTTTGTGAACATTTTATTTTGAAAGCAAATGATCATCAATCTTGCTTTCAAGTCTCTGCAAATATTTGCAAATAATCAGACAGCATTCTGGAAGCATTATACATAGCCTCATATTGTTAAACTTTGCAAGCTTCTGTACACATTTTTTTACTTGAACCATGGTCAGTATTGCAGTCTAAGCTTACAACATTTATTTAGAGAGATCACCCTAATGATAAAGGCTTTGCATTAATGAACCACAAATACAAGTTTGAACTGCACTGACATATGGACACAAATACTACCTCAACTGCAGACAATTCCCTTCCATGCTTCATAGTGTGGTACTGTAATCTGGCAGCCAAAGGGTTTATGCTGAAGTGATTTGGGCCTACTTGTCCCAGCGACAAAATAAACATGAAAACGTGTTGTCCTTGACCCCAAATATTATTTCCTCGGCATTGGGCTATAGGAATTCCACACCACTGGAGTGAGGATGAGATCATTTATTATAGAGTAGGTGGTGTGGGGTGGGAGAAAGGACTTGAATCCTTAGCTGGTTCCAATCAGTGTGTCGATTCTTCGTCACATTGACTCTGAATTAAACAATGGGATCAATGTCACCTATGGTAGATATCTTTTCAATCACAAAGTGCGAGATGTTGGTGGAATTTACCATAAATGAGGGATATAGTAGTCTGATTTTGTCTTGCAGAATGAGCTGTTTAGGTGGGGCATTTTGATAACCAAGAGATCCTAAGAGAAATACATGGCGCACCTGATCGTCGTGAACTTTGTTATTAGACTTGTGCTGGCTTTCACACCTTGTGTGTACCAAAAAGTATTGGGTTGGGTTTTGGGTTTGACCTTCTTGTCTCTGATTGCTCTGTGGTAGGCAGTGAAATCAGGATTGCAGTAGAGTGTGTCAGCAGTATTTATCAGGTCTGCCACGGTCTATTTAAAAGTATGAATGTTTTTTTAAGGAACCTGGACGTGTTTATAAGGGTGTTTGCATCATTGTTTATGTTGCAGGTATAAAGTCACACCACCATGGCTGAACCTGTACAGCATATTGCTGTGCAAGAACCCACACTGCGTAAAGGTGAACACTCAGATTCTGAAACTAGTTAGAAACTGCTGCAGACATCGGTTGTGATCTGAAGGTCACGCGTTTGATTCCTTTAAAGGTCAACTCTTGAGTGTCTAAAAGTTGGATAGTAATACCACCTGTTATTTATAGCTGCTAGAAACTGGAGAAGAGAGATGTATATTAAAAAAAGCATACTTAACTTTCTCTCTCTCAGCATAATATATATGAAGAAGCAATTGCTAACATGTATGCTTGTTCTACCACCTTACTGTCTATGACATTGCATCACACATGTACCAAAATATAACCAGGCATACATGTCGTTATTTGAAGGAGGGACCATAATACGGGTTTAGAACCCAACACATTGTTCCAATCCCTCATGAAAGTGGAGGAAGATCTATAAGTATGAAGATGTAATTGGATTGAAATTAAGTGAAATCTCCGTCAATCGACTATAGACTGTAGATAACACCATAGGATATTAACATCTAGCTAAAAATTAGGATCCTCAGTCACTTATTTTTTTCGGGGACAGCACTTCATACTGCACATCATTCAGTACAGTGGACATGGTGCACTTATGTTTTTAAAAAAAACGATCTACATGGGGTATTCCCTCAGGGTTGCTCTCACTTATTCTATTCAGTTATTTCATACTTTGAACCGGGCAAAAGTCGAATAAGATGTATCATTTGTCAAACAAAAAAGAGATACATAAAACTTTACTGCAAGGATTTGTTCTCTTCTTTTTGGCCTCTAGATTTCTGACTTGCCATCCGTTTTGAAAACTACCCACTCATTTTCCCCCAAAATGTGTGGCATCCACATATCATGCTTCTTGTATGCTGACGATGTGATCATCCTTTATTATTCAGAAATCGGTTTGCAAAGGAAGTTGGATGCATTGGGGTCGTATTGTAGAGGAAATATTATGAACTTAAATTTGGAAAAGACAAAAGTGATGGAATTTGTTGGGATGCGGATGAATGTCAACTGGGTCTTAAATAATGAATGTTTTGAAGAAGTCAGAACATGCAGATACTTAGGCTTACTTTTTCAAAGAATTTAAGTCGGAGTGAAAGTTTTATAACTGTAAGGATTAGATCCCTGGTTTCTTCTAGGGCTTTGTTACATTTCAGTAACATCTATGGAGGATATTCATTAGTGCCTTTTCTTATGTGTATAAGATGACCCCATGTCTTTCTACGGCTCCTATGCCTTGATACAAGAAATGGTTGGGATTCTAAGGAGAGTACCAAGGATATTGCAATTGCCAAAGGGAAGGATGGTGCAAGCTACGATGCGAATTGGCACTCCTAACTCGGTCTGTGTTGGTGGCACACACATACTAAGATACTTTAACAAGCGGGCAGTAGAAAATAATGGAAATAAGGTAGCGTATATTTGTTAGAAAGAAGCAGTGAAGGAAAGGGGTCCACATTCTTAAAAAAGACAGTCTCTGATCTTCGAAATTATCATAAAGAACTGGGTGATAGTGTCAAGGGAGCCTTTCTCTTCCAAATTGGCACTGAAACAAATCTGCTTATGCAATGTTTTGTAGTACGGACAAAGAATATTTAAAATATGAACAATCTATATCTCTGTCTGTGGGGGTTTAGAAAGTGTAGATACTTTTCAGCATTTGCCTAGGTTACTTTCTCTCACTCTACGGTTGTTTGTATTACAATTTAGGTTAGGTTGCAATCCCATTGTTTTGGTACTCGAATTCAGTAATAAGATCCAAATGAATACAGGGTATTGTGCCCGTTTAATGAACTGTAAATGCACTTTATTCCATGAATTATTTGGTTATTTGTTGCTTGAGGGTACTAGGAAAAAAATATTAAAACCCCTTTCTGTTAAATAGGGCACTTGAACACGAATCATTGTAAACTTTTTTAGCAGTAACTATTGCCTAAGGTCATTTTCTAAAGACTGTAAAATTGGCCCTTTAAGTGAAGTATTAAACTGTTTATTTTATCTTGCAATGTTTTTAGATTGGAATCTACATGCATGTTAGTTTTACGGACATTTTGTTCCAAACGTTTCTGGGAAACACAAAGAAAAGCTTTCAGGGACAAGTGAGGTAACCAAATATGCTCATGTAATCTTACTTTTTGGAGCCTCTGAAATGCTGAGTAAGATTTCCGCTGATGTAAAACCTATAATCTAGTACAACCCTCTCACATGTCAAGAGGATAATTGATTCCTCCGTCTGTTGTGTGCGCATCTTTAATCGTAGTTAAGCACTGTGTAAGGCTAGGTTAAAAAACTGTTAGCTGCAAACCTTCTAAAAACAAAAAAAACACACACACACAAGCCATTGAGGCCAGAAATGTCGACGTGGTTCTGCACTTTTAAAAACCACGGATCATGCGCATCTTTAAGGACTTAGGGCCAGATGTAGCAAGCAGTTTTGCCCATTATGTGTCTATGGGAAAATGTGTTCGTACATCTGGCCCTTAGTGAAGAAAACAACTGTTGGGCCTTACTTCCCTCCCATGTCACTGGGACTTTGAAGAATGCTCACTTCCCCGGTCACCACCCTCTCTCGCCTCATACTCCTTGATTCCTAGGTTTCTTACTCCCTCTGTAGTTGTAACTGTATTGTGGTTTATATTTGCAGCACTTGATTTGATCCGTGAGACACTAAAACATTCTACTTATTTGAAAAGTCCATGTTTCAAGAAATACCCTACATTGTTTCCTCAGTCTCCTTACCCAGCTCTATTGTGTAGGGGGGAAAATATGTTTTTGTAAAATATATCGCCTCCTTTATTCTTTGCTCGGTTGAAATTCGTTTTGTTTTGCACCCTTGTATTTATTGCAGACGATTTGACTGGATTTGTTATATTTTTGTTTTTATTTAAAGTTTTTTCACATTTTATGGATGCCCCTCTTTCCTAATTTAATTTGCCTCGTCACCACATACATGGACAGGTAATTAAATTGTATTTTAAATGAGCCAGTAAACAGCATAACTATATCTTTTATTCAGTGGAGTACAAAATTGTTCACGTAAAAAGCATAGTCAAAAGAAGGGACAAACCAAAACAAACTCCTTATTTTTTCAGTGCGTCCACTACTGGGGGCAAGGTTCTTCAGCGTGCCAAGGTAGATTGTATTATGTTCTGCAGCAGCATCATATTGTCGCCTCGCTAAATGGTTGGGCTTTTTTTTTACCTAGCCATTCTTAGCAGGCTCTCTATGTGGTCCTACTCTGCGTACTTTCTCTATATTTATTTCTCCCATTCTTAAGTCTAGTATGTAGGAAAGTAAAAACTTGGCATGATCCATTTATATTGTTTCCTTCCACTTATCTAATATTTCTATACAAACGTTGTCTTTTTGGGTGCGATTCTCTAAAACTGTGAATTTCAGTTGCATTGTTGAAATTTGTTGAGCAACTTACTTTAGTGCATTTCTCATTGTGGTCGTTCCAGTTAGAGCTGCTTCTGTTTTTAATTAAAGGACGGCTACTTTCTGCCCAACATGGTTGAAGTCTTATCTGAGGAATACACGACGGAACAACAAATGCTGGGACAATGCATGCCTGAACAATGTGGTTGGAACAACGACCATGTTGTTACCACAAATGCCTTAAACACGAATGCCCTAACGATTTTTCATGGTAAAGGCATGCCTGGTAAGGGCATGCGTGGAACGGTATGCGTGGTTCCCGCATGCAATCACCCCAACCCCCACCCCTAAAACAATCCTACCCTCCTAAATCAATCCTACCCTGCCCCTAAAACAATCCTACCCTGACCCCCTTCCCCCACCCCTAAAAACAATCCTACCCCAACCCCCACTCCTAAAAACTGAAAGTACCGCGACCCCCCACCCATAAAAACTAAAACTACCCGACCCCAAAAAACTAAAACTACCCAACCCCCACCCTGCCCTTAAAACTAAAACTACCCCGAACCCCGCCCCTAAAAACTAAAACTACCCCGACCCCCCACCCCATCCCTAAAAACTAAAAGTATCCTAACCCCCTCCCCGCCCCTAAAACTACTGCGACCCCCCCCCTACCCACCCCTAAAATCTAAAATTACCCCTACCCCGGCATTAAAACTTAAACTAGCCCGACCCCCCCACCCTGCCCCTAAGAACTAAAATTACCCTGATCCCACCCCTAAAACTACCATGACCCCCCACCCTGCCCCTAAAACCTAAAATTACCCCGTCCCCCCACCCCCCAAAACCTAAACTACCCCAACCCCGCCCCTAAAAACTAAAACTACTCCGGCCCCCCACCCCATCCCTAAAAAGTAAAATGATCCCAACCCCCTCCCTGCCCCTAAAACTACTGCGACCCCCCCCACCCGCCCCTAAAACTAAAATTACCCCGACCCCCCCACCCGCCCCTAAAACTTAAACTAGCCCTACCCCCATCCTGCCCCTGAAAACTAAAATTACCCCGACCCTCGCCCCTAAAACTCCCACGACCCACCCACCCCGCCCCTAAAAACTAAAACTACCCCGCCCCTAAAATAAACTACCCTGACCCCCACCCCTAAAAACTAAAATTACCCCAACCTCCCACCCCGCCCCTAAAATAAAAACTACTGCGACCCCGCCCCTAAAACTACTGTGACCCCACCCTGCCCCTAAAACTACCCCGACCCCACACCCCTGTCTCTAACACTACTGCGCCTAAAACTTACACTACCTCAACCCACTGCCCCCACCCCTAAAAACTGAAATTACCCCAACCCCGCCCCTAAAACACAAAAACTACCCCGACACCCCACCCCTAAAAACTAAAACTACCCCCACCCCCTAAAACTACCCCACAACCCTACTCCAGCCCCACTTACGTGTCAGGACATGCGTGGTTAAGGCAGAGAAAAACAGAGTCGTTCACGCACGCGTTGTTCTGCTTTCATGGACAACACACCTTGTTGTTCAGGAGTCGTCGTTTAGGCTGTTTTCCATCTTCAAGCAGTAGTACCTTCTTTTAAGTAACGATTCTTCCTTCTGTGGTGCCATTTCTCTTTTCCTGGTTGTTGCACAGTAATTTCCCTTTTGACATCAAAGACTTCTCCTAGTAAAACTCCTTGACCTTGTATTTGTTACTACCGTTTGTGACTTTAAGCGCCATTCGGGGTCTGGGATGGCAGAGATGGTGTGCTTCCTTTTCACCAGCGTAATTCACAATCTGAAGTGTTAGAAGTCCTCATGGAGGTTAGATTTTTAGTTGGAGGGTGAGTGTAAGGAAATGCCTCCTTGGCATGGTTGCCCCCTGACTTTTTGCCTTTGCTGATGCTATGTTTACAATTGAAAGTGTGCTGAGGCCTGCTAACCAGGCCCCAGCACCAGTGTTCTTTCCCTAACCTGTACTTTTGTATCCACAATTGGCAGACCCTGGCATCCAGATAAGTCCCTTGTAACTGGTACTTCTAGTACCAAGGGCCCTGATGCCAAGGAAGGTCTCTAAGGGCTGCAGCATGTCTTATGCCACCCTGGAGACCTCTCACTCAGCACAGACACACTGCTTACCAGCTTGTGTGTGCTAGTGAGGACAAAACGAGTAAGTCGACATGGCACTCCCCTCAGGGTGCCATGCCAGCCTCTCACTGCCTATGCAGTATAGGTAAGACACCCCTCTAGCAGGCCTTACAGCCCTAAGGCAGGGTGCACTATACCATAGGTGAGGGTACCAGTGCATGAGCATGGTACCCCTACAGTGTCTAAACAAAACCTTAGACATTGTAAGTGCAGGGTAGCCATAAGAGTATATGGTCTGGGAGTCTGTCAAACACGAACTCCACAGCACCATAATGGCTACACTGAAAACTGGGAAGTTTGGTATCAAACTTCTCAGCACAATAAATGCACACTGATGCCAGTGTACATTTTATTGTAAAATACACCCCAGAGGGCACCTTAGAGGTGCCCCCTGAAACTTAACCGACTATCTGTGTAGACTGACTAGTTTTAGCAGCCTGCCACAAACCGAGACATGTTGCTGGCCCCATGGGGAGAGTGCCTTTGTCACTCTGAGGCCAGTAACAAAGCCTGCACTGGGTGGAGATGCTAACACCTCTCCCAGGCAGGAATTGTCACACCTGGCGGTGAGCCTCAAAGGCTCACCTCCTTTGTGCCAACCCAGCAGGACACTCCAGCTAGTGGAGTTGCCCGCCCCCTCCGGCCCGGCCCCCACTTTTGGCGGCAAGGCCGGAGAAAATAATGAGAATAACAAGGAGGAGTCACTGGCCAGTCAGGACAGCCCCTAAGGTGTCCTGAGCTGAGGTGACTCTAACTTTTAGAAATCCTCCATCTTGCAGATGGAGGATTCCCCCAATAGGGTTAGGATTGTGACCCCCTCCCCTTGGGAGGAGGCACAAAGAGGGTGTACCCACCCTCAGGGCTAGTAGCCATTGGCTACTAACCCCCCAGACCTAAACACGCCCTTAAATTGAGTATTTAAGGGCTACCCTGAACCCTAGAAAATTAGATTCCTGCAACAAGAAGAAGGACTGCCCAGCTGAAAACCCCTGCAGCGGAAGACCAGAAGACGACAACTGCCTTGGCTCCAGAAACTCACCGGCCTGTCTCCTGCCTTCCAAAGATCCTGCTCCAGCGACGCCTTCCGAAGGGACCAGCGACCTCGACATCCTCTGAGGACTGCCCCTGCTTCGAAAAGACGAGAAACTCCCGAGGACAGCGGACCTGCTCCAAGAAAAGCTGCAACTTTGTTTCCAGCAGCTTTAAAGAACCCTGCAAGCTCCCCGCAAGAAGCGTGAGACTTGCAACACTGCACCCGGCGACCCCGACTCGGCTGGTGGAGATCCGACACCTCAGGAGGGACCCCAGGACTACTCTGATACTGTGAGTACCAAAACCTGTCCCCCCTGAGCCCCCACAGCGCCGCCTGCAGAGGGAATCCCGAGGCTTCCCCTGACCGCGACTCTCTGAAACCTAAGTCCCGACACCTGGGAGAGACCCTGCACCCGCAGCCCCCAGGACCTGAAGGACCGGACTTTCACTGGAGGAGTGACCCCCAGGAGTCCCTCTCCCTTGCCCAAGTGGAGGTTTCCCCGAGGAACCCCCCCCTTGCCTGCCTGCAGCACTGAAGAGATCCCGAGATCTCTCATAGACTAACATTGCGAACCCGACGCTTGGTTCTACACTGCACCCGGCCGCCCCCGTGCCGCTGAGGGTGAAATTTCTGTGTGGACTTGTGTCCCCCCCGGTGCCCTACAAAACCCCCCTGGTCTGCCCTCCGAAGACGCGGGTACTTACCTGCAAGCAGACCGGAACCGGGGCACCCCCTTCTATCCATTCTAGCCTATGTGTTTTGGGCACCACTTTGAACTCTGCACCTGACCGGCCCTGAGCTGCTGGTGTGGTGACTTTGGGGTTGCTCTGAACCCCCAACGGTGGGCTACCTTGGACCAAGAACTGAACCCTGTAAGTGTCTTACTTACCTGGTAAAACTAACAAATACTTACCTCCCCTAGGAACTGTGAAAATTGCACTAAGTGTCCACTTTTAAAACAGCTATTTGTCAATAACTTGAAAAGTATACATGCAATTTTGATGACTTGAAGTTCCTAAAGTACTTACCTGCAATACCTTTCGAATGAGCTATTACATGTAGAATTTGAACCTGTGGTTCTTAAAATAAACTAAGAAAAGATATTTTTCTATATAAAAACCTATTGGCTGGATTTGTCTCTGAGTGTGTGTACCTCATTTATTGTCTATGTGTATGTACAACAAATGCTTAACACTACTCCTTAGATAAGCCTACTGCTCGACCACACTACCACAAAATAGAGCATTAGTATTATCTCTTTTTACCACTATTTTACCTCTAAGGGGAACCCTTGGACTCTGTGCATGCTATTCCTTACTTTGAAATAGCACATACAGAGCCAACTTCCTACATTGGTGGATCAGCGGTGGGGTACAAGACTTTGCATTTGCTGGACTACTCAGCCAATACCTGATCACACGACAAATTCCAAAATTGTCATTAGAAATTGATTTTTGCAATTTGAAAAGTTTTCTAAATTCTTAAAAGACCTGCTAGGGCCTTGTGTTAGATCCTGTTTAGCATTTCTTTTAGAGTTTAAAAGTTTGGTAAAAGTTTGAATTAGATTCTAGAACCAGTTTTAGTTTCTTAAAAAGTATTCCAACTTTTAGAAGCATAATGTCTAGCACAGATGTGAATGTGGTGGAACTCGACACCACACCTTACCTCCATCTACAGATGAGAGAGCTAAGGTCACTCTGTAAACTAAAGAAAATAGCAATGGGCCCCAAACCTACCAAAGTACAGCTCCAGGAGCTTTTGGCAGAGTTTGAAAAGGCCAACCCCTCTGAGGATGGCAACTCAGAGGATGAAGATAGTGACTTGGAGGGAAATTCCCCCCCTCCAGTCCTACTTAGGGAGAGCAGGGCTTCTCAAGCCCTGACTCCACAAATAATAGTCAGAGATGCTGGTTCCCTCACAGGAGGGACCAACAACTCTGAAATCACTGAGGATAACTCCAGTGAAGAGGACATCCAGTTAGCCAGGATGGCCAAAAGATTGGCTTTGGAAAGACAGATCCTAGCCATAGAGAGGGAAAGACAAGAGATGGGCCTAGGACCCATCAATGGTGGCAGCAACATAAATAGGGTCAGAGATTCTCCTGACATGTTGAAAATCCCCAAAGGGATTGTAACTAAATATGAAGATGGTGATGACATCACCAAATGGTTCACAGCTTTTGAGAGGGCTTGTGTAACCAGAAAAGTGAACAGATCTCACTGGGGTGCTCTCCTTTGGGAAATGTTCACAGGAAAGTGTAGGGATAGACTCCTCACACTCTCTGGACAAGATGCAGAATCTTATGACCTCATGAAGGGTACCCTGATTGAGGGCTTTGGATTCTCCACTGAGGAGTACAGGATTAGGTTCAGGGGGGCTCAAAAATCCTCGAGCCCGACCTGGGTTGACTTTGTTGACTACTCAGTGAAAACACTAGATGGTTGGATTCAAGGCAGTGGTGTAAGTAATTATGATGGGCTGTACAATTTATTTGTGAAAGAACACCTGTTAAGTAATTGTTTCAATGATAAACTGCATCAGCATCTGGTAGACCTAGGACCAATTTCTCCCCAAGAATTGGGAAAGAAGGCGGACCATTGGGTCAAGACAAGGGTGTCCAAGACTTCAACAGGGGGTGACCAAAAGAAAGGGGTCACAAAGACTCCCCAGCAGAAGGGTGATGAGACAACCAAAACTAAAAATAGTAAAGAGTCTTCTACAGGCCCCCAAAAACCTGCACAGGAGGGTGGGCCCAGAGCCTCTTCACAAAACAATGGGTACAAGGGTAAAAACTTTGATCCCAAAAAGGCCTGGTGTCATAGCTGTAAACAGCATGGACACCAAACTGGAGACAAGGCCTGTCCCAAGAAAGGTTCCACTCCAAACTCCCATCCAGGTAACACTGGTATGGCTAGTCTCCAAGTGGGATCAACAGTGTGCCCAGAGCAAATCAGGGTCCACACTGAAGCTACTCTAGTTTCTGAGGGTGGGGTGGATTTAGCCACACTAGCTGTCTGGCCGCCTAACATGCAAAAATACAGACAGCAACTCTTAATTAATGGGACTAGAATAGAGGGCCTGAGGGATACAGGTGCCAGTGTCACCATGGTGACAGAGAAACTGGTTTCCCCTGGCCAATACCTGACTGGAAAAACTTACACAGTCACCAACGCTGACAATCAGAGAAAAGTACATCCCATGGCAATGGTTACTTTAGAATGGGGAGGGGTCAA
This sequence comes from Pleurodeles waltl, assembly GCF_031143425.1. Classification (NCBI taxonomy): domain Eukaryota; kingdom Metazoa; phylum Chordata; class Amphibia; order Caudata; family Salamandridae; genus Pleurodeles; species Pleurodeles waltl. Next base: position 1,067,840,432 of record NC_090439.1, on the reverse strand, counting down.
TGGCCTGAAACAGGTGGTGGTCTCCTCAAATATCCCAGTGGACTGTCTGCTTGGAAATGACCTGGAGTCCTCAGCATGGGCTGAGGTAGAGCTAAAAACCCATGCAGCAATGCTGGGTATCCCTGAACTGGTGTGTGTGAAAACCAGAGCACAGTGCAAGGCACAGGGTGAAAAAGTAGAGCTGGAGTCTGGAAAAATGGCCCAGCCTACCAAGAGAACAGGAAAGTCAGTTGGGAAACCAACTGCAACACAGCAGAAGAAAGGGAACCTCTCTTCTCAGGAAGAAGTTCTGCCCTCTGAGGGAACTGAGCCTTTGGAGCTTGAACCTTATCAGGTTGAGCTCTTAGGCCCAGGGGGACCCTCAAGGGAAGAGCTGTGTAAGGGACAAGAAACCTGTCCCTCTCTTGAAGGCCTTAGGCAGCAAGCTGCTGAAGAGTCCAAAGGCAAGAAAAATGGAACACATAGGGTCTATTGGGAAGATGGGCTCCTGTACACTGAGGCCAGAGACCCCAAACCTGGTGCCACTAGGAGAGTGGTAGTGCCTCAGCTGTTCAGAGAGTTCATCCTAACATTGGCCCATGACATTCCCCTTGCTGGACATTTGGGACAAACCAAGACGTGGGAGAGGTTAGTCAACCACTTCTACTGGCCCAATATGTCCAACATGGTTAAGGAGTTTTGCCTCTCCTGCCCCACCTGTCAAGCCAGTGGTAAGACAGGTGGGCATCCAAAGGCCCCCCTCATTCCACTTCCAGTGGTGGGGGTGCCCTTTGAAAGAGTGGGTGTGGACATAGTTGGTCCACTAGAACCTCCCACAGCCTCAGGAAATATGTATATCCTGGTAGTCGTGGATCATGCTACCAGGTATCCTGAAGCTATTCCCCTTAGGTCGACTACTGCCCCTGCAGTAGCCAAGGCCCTCATTGGTATCTTTACCAGAGTGGGTTTCCCTAAGGAGGTGGTGTCTGACAGAGGTACCAACTTCATGTCAGCATACCTAAAGCACATGTGGAATGAGTGTGGAGTGACTTATAAATTCACTACACCCTACCATCCACAAACTAATGGCTTAGTTGAGAGATTCAACAAGACATTAAAAGGCATGATCATGGGGCTCCCAGAAAAACTCAAAAGGAGATGGGATGTCCTCCTGCCATGTCTGCTTTTCGCTTACAGGGAGGTACCACAGAAGGGAGTAGGGTTCTCACCCTTTGAACTTCTGTTTGGTCATCCTGTAAGGGGACCACTTGCCCTTGTTAAAGAAGGCTGGGAGAGACCTCTCCATGAGCCTAAACAGGACATAGTGGACTATGTACTTGGCCTTCGCTCTAGAATGGCAGAGTACATGGAAAAGGCAACCAAAAACCTTGAGGCCAGCCAACAGCTCCAGAAGTTTTGGTATGACCAAAAGGCTGCACTGGTTGAGTTCCAACCAGGGCAGAAAGTCTGGGTTCTGGAGCCTGTGGCTCCCAGGGCACTCCAGGACAAATGGAGTGGCCCTTACCCAGTACTAGAGAGGAAGAGTCAGGTCACCTACTTGGTGGACCTGGGCACAAGCAGGAGCCCCAAAAGGGTGATCCATGTAAACCGCCTTAAGCTCTTCCATGACAGGGCTGATGTCAATCTGTTGATGGTAACAGATGAGGATCAGGAGGCAGAGAGTGAACCTCTCCCTGATCTTCTGTCATCAGACCCAAAAGATGGTACAGTAGATGGAGTGATCTACTCAGACACCCTCTCTGGCCAACAGCAAGCTGATTGTAGGAGAGTCCTACAACAGTTTCCTGAACTCTTCTCCTTAACCCCTGGTCAGACACACCTGTGTACCCATGATGTGGACACAGGAGACAGCCTGCCTGTCAAAAACAAAATCTTCAGACAGTCTGACCATGTTAAGGAAAGCATCAAGGTGGAAGTCCACAAGATGCTGGAATTGGGAGTAATTGAGCGCTCTGACAGCCCCTGGGCTAGCCCAGTGGTCTTAGTCCCCAAACCTCACACCAAAGATGGAAAGAAAGAGATGAGGTTTTGTGTGGACTACAGAGGGCTCAATTCTGTCACCAAGACAGATGCCCATCCAATTCCAAGAGCTGATGAGCTCATTGATAAATTAGGTGCTGCCAAATTTCTAAGTACCTTTGACTTGACAGCAGGGTACTGGCAAATAAGAATGGCACCTGGAGCAAAAGAAAAGACAGCATTCTCCACACCTGATGGGCATTATCAGTTTACTGTTATGCCCTTTGGTTTAAAGAATGCCCCTGCCACCTTCCAAAGGTTGGTGAATCAAGTCCTTGCTGGCTTGGAGTCCTTTAGCACAGCTTATCTTGATGATATTGCTGTCTTTAGCTCCACCTGGCAGGATCACCTGGTCCACCTGAGGAAGGTTTTGAAGGCTCTGCAATCGGCAGGCCTCTCTATCAAGGCATCCAAATGCCAGATAGGGCAGGGAACTGTGGTTTACTTGGGACACCTTGTAGGTGGAGGCCAAGTTCAGCCACTCCAACCCAAGATCCAGACTATTCTGGACTGGGTAGCTCCAAAAACCCAGACTCAAGTCAGGGCATTCCTTGGCTTGACTGGGTATTACAGGAGGTTTGTGAAGGGATATGGATCCATTGTGACAGCCCTCACTGAACTCACCTCCAAGAAAATGCCCAAGAAAGTAAACTGGACTGTGGACTGCCAACAGGCCTTTGACACCCTGAAACAAGCAATGTGCTCAGCACCAGTTCTCAAAGCTCCAGATTATTCTAAGCAGTTCATTGTGCAGACTGATGCCTCTGAACATGGGATAGGGGCAGTTCTGTCCCAAACAAATGATGATGGCCTTGACCAGCCTGTTGCTTTCATTAGCAGGAGGTTACTCCCCAGGGAGCAGCGTTGGAGTGCCATTGAGAGGGAGGCCTTTGCTGTGGTTTGGTCCCTGAAGAAGCTGAGACCATACCTCTTTGGGACTCACTTCCTAGTTCAAACTGACCACAGACCTCTCAAATGGCTGATGCAAATGAAAGGTGAAAATCCTAAACTGTTGAGGTGGTCCATCTCCCTACAGGGAATGGACTTTATAGTGGAACACAGACCTGGGACTGCCCATGCCAATGCAGATGGCCTTTCCAGGTTCTTCCACTTAGAAAATGAAGACTCTCTTGGGAAAGGTTAGTCTCATCCTCTTTCGTTTGGGGGGGGGTTGTGTAAGGAAATGCCTCCTTGGCATGGTTGCCCCCTGACTTTTTGCCTTTGCTGATGCTATGTTTACAATTGAAAGTGTGCTGAGGCCTGCTAACCAGGCCCCAGCACCAGTGTTCTTTCCCTAACCTGTACTTTTGTATCCACAATTGGCAGACCCTGGCATCCAGATAAGTCCCTTGTAACTGGTACTTCTAGTACCAAGGGCCCTGATGCCAAGGAAGGTCTCTAAGGGCTGCAGCATGTCTTATGCCACCCTGGAGACCTCTCACTCAGCACAGACACACTGCTTACCAGCTTGTGTGTGCTAGTGAGGACAAAACGAGTAAGTCGACATGGCACTCCCCTCAGGGTGCCATGCCAGCCTCTCACTGCCTATGCAGTATAGGTAAGACACCCCTCTAGCAGGCCTTACAGCCCTAAGGCAGGGTGCACTATACCATAGGTGAGGGTACCAGTGCATGAGCATGGTACCCCTACAGTGTCTAAACAAAACCTTAGACATTGTAAGTGCAGGGTAGCCATAAGAGTATATGGTCTGGGAGTCTGTCAAACACGAACTCCACAGCACCATAATGGCTACACTGAAAACTGGGAAGTTTGGTATCAAACTTCTCAGCACAATAAATGCACACTGATGCCAGTGTACATTTTATTGTAAAATACACCCCAGAGGGCACCTTAGAGGTGCCCCCTGAAACTTAACCGACTATCTGTGTAGACTGACTAGTTTTAGCAGCCTGCCACAAACCGAGACATGTTGCTGGCCCCATGGGGAGAGTGCCTTTGTCACTCTGAGGCCAGTAACAAAGCCTGCACTGGGTGGAGATGCTAACACCTCTCCCAGGCAGGAATTGTCACACCTGGCGGTGAGCCTCAAAGGCTCACCTCCTTTGTGCCAACCCAGCAGGACACTCCAGCTAGTGGAGTTGCCCGCCCCCTCCGGCCCGGCCCCCACTTTTGGCGGCAAGGCCGGAGAAAATAATGAGAATAACAAGGAGGAGTCACTGGCCAGTCAGGACAGCCCCTAAGGTGTCCTGAGCTGAGGTGACTCTAACTTTTAGAAATCCTCCATCTTGCAGATGGAGGATTCCCCCAATAGGGTTAGGATTGTGACCCCCTCCCCTTGGGAGGAGGCACAAAGAGGGTGTACCCACCCTCAGGGCTAGTAGCCATTGGCTACTAACCCCCCAGACCTAAACACGCCCTTAAATTGAGTATTTAAGGGCTACCCTGAACCCTAGAAAATTAGATTCCTGCAACAAGAAGAAGGACTGCCCAGCTGAAAACCCCTGCAGCGGAAGACCAGAAGACGACAACTGCCTTGGCTCCAGAAACTCACCGGCCTGTCTCCTGCCTTCCAAAGATCCTGCTCCAGCGACGCCTTCCGAAGGGACCAGCGACCTCGACATCCTCTGAGGACTGCCCCTGCTTCGAAAAGACGAGAAACTCCCGAGGACAGCGGACCTGCTCCAAGAAAAGCTGCAACTTTGTTTCCAGCAGCTTTAAAGAACCCTGCAAGCTCCCCGCAAGAAGCGTGAGACTTGCAACACTGCACCCGGCGACCCCGACTCGGCTGGTGGAGATCCGACACCTCAGGAGGGACCCCAGGACTACTCTGATACTGTGAGTACCAAAACCTGTCCCCCCTGAGCCCCCACAGCGCCGCCTGCAGAGGGAATCCCGAGGCTTCCCCTGACCGCGACTCTCTGAAACCTAAGTCCCGACACCTGGGAGAGACCCTGCACCCGCAGCCCCCAGGACCTGAAGGACCGGACTTTCACTGGAGGAGTGACCCCCAGGAGTCCCTCTCCCTTGCCCAAGTGGAGGTTTCCCCGAGGAACCCCCCCCTTGCCTGCCTGCAGCACTGAAGAGATCCCGAGATCTCTCATAGACTAACATTGCGAACCCGACGCTTGGTTCTACACTGCACCCGGCCGCCCCCGTGCCGCTGAGGGTGAAATTTCTGTGTGGACTTGTGTCCCCCCCGGTGCCCTACAAAACCCCCCTGGTCTGCCCTCCGAAGACGCGGGTACTTACCTGCAAGCAGACCGGAACCGGGGCACCCCCTTCTATCCATTCTAGCCTATGTGTTTTGGGCACCACTTTGAACTCTGCACCTGACCGGCCCTGAGCTGCTGGTGTGGTGACTTTGGGGTTGCTCTGAACCCCCAACGGTGGGCTACCTTGGACCAAGAACTGAACCCTGTAAGTGTCTTACTTACCTGGTAAAACTAACAAATACTTACCTCCCCTAGGAACTGTGAAAATTGCACTAAGTGTCCACTTTTAAAACAGCTATTTGTCAATAACTTGAAAAGTATACATGCAATTTTGATGACTTGAAGTTCCTAAAGTACTTACCTGCAATACCTTTCGAATGAGCTATTACATGTAGAATTTGAACCTGTGGTTCTTAAAATAAACTAAGAAAAGATATTTTTCTATATAAAAACCTATTGGCTGGATTTGTCTCTGAGTGTGTGTACCTCATTTATTGTCTATGTGTATGTACAACAAATGCTTAACACTACTCCTTAGATAAGCCTACTGCTCGACCACACTACCACAAAATAGAGCATTAGTATTATCTCTTTTTACCACTATTTTACCTCTAAGGGGAACCCTTGGACTCTGTGCATGCTATTCCTTACTTTGAAATAGCACATACAGAGCCAACTTCCTACAGTGAGCTATTTCCCATTTACTGGGCATTGTATGTGCATGACCCCCTGCATAAGATGGGGTGCAACTGAGCCAATTCTTTCCAGTCTTTCTCGTGGGGTCACTATCATTGTGTAATATGGAACCTCTTCCTATGTTTGCAAAACCCTCCAGTTTTTCAGAATTTTCTTCTATTTTTCTGCACAAATCACTGCTATTTATTTACCTCATTAAAAACCCCTTCCTGCTAAGCTGGCTTCATTTCTTTTAATTCTCCTCCTGTTTTTGATAATGTTCTGTTTTCCAGACCTCACTGCGCACACTTGTTACACTTAAGTGCTTCGTGCTGTGTTCCATAACATGATAACCACACCTCAGTGGCAGGGGCGGTTCCTCTATAGGAGCATGGGGGCGTTGACCCCCTTCTGGGAGCTGCCCCAGGCTGACTCATTTTTTAAATACTTTCCCTTCTCAAAACATACCCTACTGTCACTTGTCGTGTTTTAACTAGGGGGCGGGGCTACAGCACTCTTCGCTCTTGGAGGACCCGGATCTGCTGAGGTTATGGAAACTGGACTGCGCATGTTAGATTGACCAGAATTTTTAGCCTGCTCAGTTTAGGCTTCCAGAAACATGCTATGAAGGAGCTGGAATAGCACAGGCACAGCCACCTCATTCTCCGACGGAGCGTTGTGCATGCCTCACCTAGCCAATCCTGGCACTGTTCTTATGCAGTTTAGTATCATAGGCAGCATGAGAGCAGTGCTTAGATTGGCTGTGAAGCATTTCTCTTGAATCAGCATTCATCTGTTTTCCAGACAGGCAGCGCAACGCGGGAGAATGTAACCTCAGGTGACGTGGACTGCAAGCTGAACATGTGCTGAATGAAGGTGTCAAGCCAGGGTAAGATAGTGTTTTTTATTACATTACTTCATGCTTCAGACTGTAAATACTTTATTAATAGTATGTGCCCTATCACCTCTGCATTACGAATTCAATTTCGCAGCTATGCTATGCATCAAAGTGGAATTTGTATTGCAGAGTTGTTCAGGCTCATTCTATTTATAAAGCATTTACTGTTCGTTTTAAATACATTTCAAGTGCCCCACCACTTTCTAAGGCAATGAGCCGACTACTGCTCAGTGTCCATCACGCACAACATAGAAACACTTCCTACATGGGATCAAAATAAAAACAACATCCTCCCAACCACACACTCTACATGGTATAACATGGTTCTCATGTAGGTAAGCTCGTCAGCTCCCCACACTTCCTACATGGGATCAAAATAAAAACAACATCCTCCCAACCACACACTCTACATGGTATAACATGGTTCTCGTGTAGGTAAGCTCGTCAGCGCCCCACGTGGGTACGTATGTAAGTGCTACATAAATGCTCTAATACAGTAATTGTGGTCGTTTGCCATTTCCTGTAATCAGCGTCTGTCCATTTGCCTTCTTTGCATCTTCTATCATGTCGGGTCCTCAGTCTTGAGTTCTCAAACACTAGCCCGTGTGGTCTTTCTCCCTTCCGGAGATCTGTGGGAGTCTCTTTTTCGGTTTCCATGGTGCCCGGAATCTCCTGTGTGTGAACCACCTTAAGGTCCTTTCCTCCTCAGCACGTCCGATGGCTTTGAGGCCTCCGCGGCTGTAGCTTCAGGGATTTGCGGCTGCCATTTTTGCGGCCTGTCCGCACCCCCATGTCTTAACTGTGGAGCGCATTGATTATACTTGAGGATTGGAGTTTATTTAACATATTTATTTCATGATAGCGCATTACGTGCATCTACGTGTGCTGCTGAACTACTCACCTTAACAAAATTTAATTGGCGATTCTTTATTTCCACGAAAATTATTCAAGATTGCATTAAAACCTGTACAACAATACCTAGAATCAGTAGGCTGAATGCAAATATAGCTTGAACAACTGCTTTCATCTCTCCCCTGTATTGTCTGTGATACAATCCTGAGATGGCATTTATATTCCTGTTTTCTCTTTATGAGTCAATGTTAGCTTACACATGTAAATGAGGCGGGCTGCCTTGTTTGAGTTGGGTTGCATTAGGCCTTCATTCGAAGCCGCATGAAAGTCTGATTTCCCAGCAAGAGATCTTGGGGTTTAGGAAATAATCGGTAATATTTGAAGTTCTAAAAACATGGCCTCTTTGTCAAAATGTTATGTTTGTTAAATAGTGTATACTTCAGAGAGCATGCGATTGAAATTGTACGTAGAAATGTATGATACTAAATGCGAATGCTGGGCATCGCTGAGCTGCTGGGAGCGCTGTAAGACTACAGGGACGTCTGATGCACAATTCTCAGTGTTCCAATTGAGCTAGATGATAAATACAATGTTTTTCTTCTCCAGACTGTCTGCACACTAAAATTTGCAAATTTAAGGTGGGTTATTAGTTAGAGAACTATGAATTAATGCTAAGAAATACACAGTTTTATGGATTCGTCGTGATATGAAACCTTTTTACTTCTTGGTTGATAGTACAATATATACTTAGAGTTGGATTTTGCTTTCATTATTTGCTTTTTATCGTGAGCTTTTTGCAGCCATTGATTTAGGCTTTGTCAATCACATCTTGTTAGGTCTCGATTGACAGAGAAGATGTCAACTAGATATTTTAATTCCAATGTACATAGAGTGGTCTTTCTCTCTGCCTCCCTCAACCATAGGTTTTTAAGGTTAAACGTGCAAGTGCTCTGGCTTGTTATAATCTATCCGCACGCCCATCACTATCACTTGTTCATAGACTTGCCTGTCAAAAATCCTTTGTTATCATTGGTAAATGCTTTGTTTGTCCCTCCTTGGGGCAGTTTTGTTACCGCCTTAGCCATCGACTCTGTTACATGGTTAATTGCACGTTTGCCAATAGGTTTGACTACGAGCGAACTTCATATTCCTTTTGTGTCTCTTCTTCGAGCTCATGGCGGCCGTGGTGCTTTGAATCGACTTGCTTATGTCAACTGTTTTACTTTTCATTTTCAATTTACGTGGAAAGAAAAGTCCAGTTAGAAATTTACAATGCTAATAGCTCTAACGTGAGCAAATCAGAGACCCATTGTGTTGCAAATGCGTGTTTTTTTTTTTTGCAAAAATGTTTCAGTCATTGACCCAAGACTGTCATCAGTCACATTTTGGCTCAGCCCTGGAGAGTGTTTCCGTCTGATGCTGTTATTGGCTGTTACTATGTGCCTTTCTGTCTCCATTACAGCGCTTGCATTAAACTGCGTAAGGGACTTTTAACAACAATAGGCTTCTCTGTCTGCTTTTGCAGGCACTTTGCGTTCCTTCCCTCTCTCCTATATGTCTCTCTCTTGCTTTCTCATTCCTGTCCCCCCTCTCGTTCCCCTCTCCTCCTCTGGGCTTCCTGCCCGCTACTACCTCTTGTTCCTCCCGCCCACTTTATCCTATATGCTCCTTGTGACCCCTCCGCCACCCACTGTCCCCTGTGACTCTTCCCTCATGCCTTCCATCTCAATGGCGCTGGGTCCATTGATGCTGAAACACCCCCCTAAAATTTGAAAACGAATGGTTGGAGAACGAAAAACTAAGAGGCCCTTCAAAAAGTTTGCTTTGGTAGCATTTTTGTGTTTTCAGATAAAGGCTTTGATATGTCCCCTGTATCTTTAATGAGGTGACATTACTGGCCAGCACCCCCTCTCTAAGAAATGTTCCAGCACCCACTGCTACATTCTTTGAATTTGTGCTCAAAATAAAGGTCAGATGGCAAGAAGCCTTCATTACAGCCATTTCTGTTTTTCTTCCAATGTTGTAGAAACTATAGAAGGACTATAATGAAGGTTTCCTTTCCAGCTTGCATTTACTTGATTTAGAAACACAAACAAAACAGGAGAGCATTGAAGGCACAAAAGCTTTCGGTGTATTTCAGTGTAGACATTTTTTGTTTTCTTTTTTAATTTGCTGCATTTAATATTCTTGTGGTACATGTGTTAGTACTTAAAGCCTAGACCTATTGGCTTTGCCAATGCCTTTATCTTGCTCTAAACTCAGCATGTCCAGTGATGCCCAAACTACCAGGAGCACCTCGCAGCCAGATTGAAATTCCAAAATACTCATAAGTAAAACACACGCCAATAGTCTTTGTCTGCTTATGGGCCAATACTTCTGTAGACTTGACTCATCGTTGGTGCATTTTAGTGAAAACAAAACATCTCTTTACAATCACAATCTTTCAACCATCCTAGACTGTATCCCTTCTCTCCTGCACCTTCCACTGAGATGCTGTTTTCAAATTTCTTCTGTATTTAAATGACCTGTCACACTGTAAATGCAGTCTCATGTGCTCAACTGTTGGGGGTAGATTCACTCTTTGCAATAACCATGATTAAATTCAATTAAATGCATGGCCCAATTTTCTATGTGTGTATGGATCCATTAAATGATTTTGTAATGGAGTTACACGTAGTTCAATCTATTAAATTAATTCATAAAGCACTTCCATTGAATGGGCACCATCAGTGGCGTAACAAAACTTGAGGGGGGCCATCTGCAAAGTAAGAGCCGGTAAGGATCTCTGAGGCTACAGGCCCACTGCTCGTGCAGAGTGTACTGTGCTGAGGGGGCCTCTGGGAGCTCAGGGGATCCCCGTACTGCAGGGGCTGCAAGGGCTAATATTAGGCCACTGGGCACCATGCCTACTTACAAGAGGGGTATTTATGATGGCACAATACGACCAGTCCTTCAAGCTGTGGCATTGATCTAAACGGTAGCATAGCAATATTGTGAACACTGGTATTTACTATATTCTACCAGGATTGAAAGTGTTCTACAAAGTCAGGAAGGATTACAGAAATCATTTGAACTCTAGCGTGTGTTAAGACATCCGTTAGAAAACATGACCATTGCATCAATGTGACGACTGGGACTTTGTGACAGAAGATGAGAGGTGGTGCAGGATTGTGAAACAAATTGAGTATAGTTGCTTGAATTGATAGTCAAAATTGAAATGAAAGTGGAAGTTACTGCATATGCGCAATGCAAGTGGCAGCAAAGTTGGTCTTAGGAAACTTATCAAAGGTCACAGTAGTGCAGAGATGTGGAATTTCTATCGCCCCATGCCCGGGACATATTGTGTGTGGTCAAGGGCAACAAGTTATCATGTTCATTTTGTCGTTGGTCAGGAGGAGGGGGCAGACAGAGACATCAAAAGAAAGGAAAGGCTTTTCCTTTCTTTTCATGTCATTCTGAGTATTTCTACATCCCTGTCGTAAAGCGATCGGGCTTCAGAAATACCCACTAGATACCAGGGATTTTTTTTGTTTTTTATAGGCATTAAAGGGTAGTGACCCCTTGGGCAAGGGTCTCTGCCCTGGGGGGCATTTTTTCTAAGGCCATTTCTGCCCCCCCCCCCCCCCCCCCCCCCCCCCTTGCCCGGGGGGGGGGGGGGGGGCAGAAGCCACTAGACACCAGGGATTTTTTTTTGTTTACTTTGATAATGGGAGCGATCCCTTAGGCAAAGGTCGCTCCCAGGGTGGGGGAACATTGTTTTTAGGCCATTTCTGCCCCACTTGGGGGCAGATCGGCCTCTTTTTATTAGGCCAATCTGTCCCCAAGGGGGGCAGAAACCATAGACACCAGGGATTTTTTTTTTGTTTTTACAGGTGGGGAACGACCCCTTAGGGCCTAGGCAAGGGTCGGTCCCCTGGGGGGGGTACATTTATTTTAGGCTATTTCTGCCCACCCTGGGGGCAGATTGGCCTATTTTTCTTAGGCCAGTCTGCCCCAAAGGGGGGCAGAAACCACTAGACACCAGGGATTTTGTTTGGGCCAATGTCACTCAAGGGAGCGACCTCTTAGGCAAGGGTCGCTCCTCTGGGGGGCAAATTTATTTTAGGCAATTTCGGCCTATTTTTGTAAGGCTCATCTGCCCCCCCTGGGGGGCAGAAACCCCACCAGACACCAGGGAAGAATTCTCCCACCCTAAATAAACGGGGATAAAGTTGTTCTGCCCACCGGTGGGCAGATGGGGCAATTACTCCTGATCCACTCCCGGGGGGAGGAGAAAGCCTACTAGATGCCAGGGAATAAAAAAAAAGAAAAAATACTGGGGTGGTGGCTACCAATCAGTATGGGCATGGTTATGACCCCACCTCAACTGAAGGAGCTAACAGTCTCTCAGCTCTCCCCTCGCACACTAAAACATCTTATCCCAAGAAGACATTTGATTATTTTGGGTTTTGGTTTTACATTTGGGTCATGAGAGCTTGTCTAACCCTCAAAATCATCCCACTTGGAATGGTGAGGGCTGCACTTTTTGGACTTTGGGTCGCTGCCATGTAGAAAAGTCTACGAGACCTAGACACATCTGAAAACTAAACATCTGGGTGAGTCCAGAGTGGTGTGCTTCATATGCACCCTGCACCATTTTGTTACCCACAATGCCATGCAAACCTCCAACTTTGCTGTAAATCACACATTTCCCACATTCCGGAATCTGCAGAAATACTCAAAATTTCTACTACCCATCATTGTCTCATCTGTACCGATAAAAATTCTGCCCCATTTGTCAGCCTAAAACCATTTTTTTTCAAACTGCCCTTTTGGACTCGCTTTAGTTCCCCCTCATTTTCGACATGTTTTTGGCACTTCCCTATCACAGGCACTTGGCCCACCTACACAAGTGAGGTATAATTTTTCCCGGGAGACTGAGGGGAACGTTTAGTGGTAGGACATTTGTGCCGGTGCGGTGATCCCACACAGAAATGTGGGGAAAATTTGATTATTTTTTTTTTAGCTAAATTTTAGGTTTGCCGAGGATTCTGGGTAAGTAAGCACTGAGGGAATCCACGCAAGTCACACCTCCCTGGACTCCCTCGGGTGTCTAGTTTTCCGAAAGGTTTAGGTTTGGTAGGTTTCCTTATATGGCTGCTGAGCCCAGGACCAAAAATGCAGTAGCCCCCCGACCCCACACACAAAAACAGGTAGTTTTGTATTTGATAACTTAGATGTGTCCATATAGTGTTTTGGGGCCTTTCCTTTCGCGGGCAGTAGGCCTACCCACACAAGTGAGGTACCATTTTTATCAGGAGACTTGGGAGAATGCTGGCTGGAAGGAAATGTGTGGCTCCTCTCAGATGCCAGAACTTTCTGTCACCCAAATGTGATAGAAAAGTGTTTGTTTCGCCACATTTTGAGGTTTGCAACGGATTCTAGGTAACAGAACCTGTTGAGAGCTCCACAACTCACCCCATCTTGGATTCCCCTAGGTGTCTAGTTTTAAAAAATTCACAGGTTTGGTAGGTTTCCCTAGGTGCCGGCTGAGCTAGAGCCCAAAATCCACAGCTAGGCACTTTGTAAAAAACAGCTCTGTTTTCTTTGGGAAAATGTGATGTGTCCACGTTGTGTTTTGGGGCATTTCCTGTTGCGGGCACTAGGCATACCCACACAGGTGAAGTACCATTCTTATCGGGAGACCTCGGGGAACGCTGGGTGGAAGGACATTTGTAGCTCCTCTCAGATTCCAGAACTTTCTGCCACCGAAATGTGAAGAAAAAGTGTTTTTTTTGGCCAAATTTTGAGGTTTGCAAAGGATGCTGGGTAACAGAACCTGGTGAAAGCCCGACAAGTCACCCCATCTTGGATTCACCTAGGTGTCTATTTTTCAGAATTGCACAGGTTTGGTAGGTTTCCCTAGGTGCGAGCTGAGCTAGAGGCCAAAATCCACAGCTAAGCACTTTACAAAAAACAGCTGTGTTTTCTTTGGGAAAATGTGATGTGTCCACGTTGTGTTTTGGGTCATTTCCTGTCACAGGCACTAGACATACCACACAAGTGAGGTACCATTTTTATTAGGATATTTGGGGGAACGCTGGGTGAAAGGATAGTTGTGGCCCCTCTTAGATTCCAGAACTTTCTGTCACCGAAATGGGAGGAAAAAGTGTTTTTTTGGCCAAAATTTGAGGTTTGCAAAGGATTCTGGGTAACAGAACCTGGTGAGAGCCCCACAAGTCACCCCATCATGGATTCCCCTAGGTGTCTAGTTTTAAAAAGTGCACAGGTTTGGTAGGTTTCCCAAAGTGCTGGCTGAGTTAGAGGCCAAAATCTACAGCTAGGCACTTTGCAAAAAACACATCAGATTTTAATATAAAAATGTGATGTTTCCGTGTTGCGTTTCCTTTCGCGGGAATTAGGACTACCCTTGCAAGTGAGGTACCATTTTTATCGGGAGACTTGGGGGAACACAGAATAGAAGAACAAGTGTTATTGCCCCTTTTCTTTCTCTACATTTTTGCCTTCCAAATGTAAGACAGTGTGTAAAAAAGACGTCTATGTGAGAAGTGCACTGTAATAAACATGCTAGTACGGGGACCTCGGATTTCAGAGATGTGCAAATAACCACTGCTTCTCAACACCTTATCTTGTGGCCATTTTGGAAATACAAAGGTTTACTTGGTACCTATTTTTCACTCTTTATATTTCAGCAAAAGAATTGCTGTATACCCATAATAGAATGAAAACCCATTGCAAGGTGCAGCTCATTTATTGGCTCTGGGTACCCAGGGTTCTTGATTAACCCACAAGCCCTATATATCCGCGCAACCAAAAGAGTCCAGCAGACGTAACAGTATGTTACTTAAAAAAAATCTGACAGAGCAGGAAAAAATAACAGAGTAAAAAGTGGAGCGAAATGGCTGTTTTTTTCACCTACATTTCAATATTTATTTATTTTAGCTGTTATTTTCTGTAGGAAAACCTTGTAGGATCTACACAAATGACCCCTTGCTGAATTCAGAATTTTGTCTACTTTTCAGAAATGTTTAGCTTTCCGGAATCCAGCATTGGTTTCACACCCATTTGTGTCACTAACTGGAAGGAGGCTAAAAGCACAAAAAATAGTAAAAATGGGGTATGTCCCAGCAAAATGCCAAAATTATGTTGAAAAATGTGGTTTTCTGATTCGAGTCTGCCTGTTCCCGAAAGCTGGGAAGATGGCGATTTTAGCACAGCAAACTCTTTGTTGATGCCATTTTCAGGGAAAAAACACAAGCCTTTTTTCTGCAGCCTTTTTTCCCATTTAAAAAAAAAAACTATCATTTTGCTGTATTTTGGCTAGTTTCTTGGTCTCCTTCAGGGGAACTCACAATCTTTGGGTACCTCTAGAATCCCTAGGATGTTGTTAAAAAAGGAGGCAATTTATATGTGGGTATCTTATGTGGACTAAAAGTTATGATGGCCTAAGCTCGAACTGCCCCAAATAGCAAAAAAACAGGATGGGCACAAGAGGGGAAGAGGCCTGGCAATAAAAGGGTTAAGATGGGACACGGACACTGAAAGGGTGTTTTCAATGTCAGTGCGGCAAATAATGCCAAGTTTTATAAGTACTTTGGTTATATGCGTTGTAAATAGGAACTTTTTAAGTCTCTTTTGAATCAGCACTTATGATACCTTCTACGGTAAACAAAGTTTATATGTTTTCGCCAGAGCTTATGAAGCTGAATAATTTGCATATTCCTATGATAGCGTGAAGACACGGACCTCGAGACACAGCTTTTATCACTCGATCCATCCTATGATAGCGTCACTACTCTCACCTCGAGACAAACATCTTGACACTCACTGTTGTATGATTTTGTGAAAACTCACCTCAAGTCAAGCCCCTGGCACCCTCTAAGTCCCGTGATAGAGTGAAGAGTCTCGCCACGTGACAAACCTGTATCACTGTGTAAGCCTGATGATAGTGTGAAGACTCTCCCCTCGAAACACACCTCTTATCACTCTCTAAGTCCTATAATAGTGTGCCAAATCTTGCCTCGAGACAACCCTGTATCACTCTCTACGTCCAAGACTCTCACCTCTGCTACTCTCTAAGTCAATGTTAAAGTGATGACTCTCGCCTCGAGACAAACCTCTATCACTCTCTAAGTCCTGTGATAGTGTGACGGCTCTCACCTCAAGACACACCTCTTATCACTCTCGAAGCCCTATGATAGTGTGACGGCTCTCACCTTGGGACATACCTCTGTCACTCTCGAAGTCCTATGATTTTGTGAAAACTCTCACCTCAAAACAAGCCTCTGTCACTCTCTAAGTCCTGTGATAGCGTGAAGACTCTTGTCGCGAGACAAACCTGTATCACTCTCTAAGTCAGATGATAATGTGAAGACTCTCACCTCAAGACACACCTCTTATCACTCTCGAAGTCCAATGATAGTGTGACGGCTCTCACCTTGGGACATACCTCTGTCACTCTCGAAGACCTGTGATGGTGTGACGGCTCTCACTTTGAGACATACCTCTGCCACTCTCTCAGTCCGATGACAGTGTGAAGACTCTCACCTCTACCACTCTCTTGGGGCTTTATTTTCCATGCGATGGAGATAAGCAGTTTTGATGCATCTGAAGAGTTTCATTCCGCTGCCCCTTCTAACTGGATTGCTAAGGTAGGAGGTTTTCCATCTGGTGCGAGGACACGTGCTCTTTCTTTAAATACCGAGTGCAGCTCTGTGCTTAAATAGCTTTAGATCTGTCTGGATGCGTTCCTGGGGTTATGAAAGGCTGCAGGTGGCTGTAAGGATAGAAATGACTGGCTGTTGACAGTCCACACTAGCAGCTCCTCTCTGAGTGACAGAAGGTGACCGAGAACACGGTAAAGACAACAGTGTACCTCTGTATTTAGAGCACTGTTGATATAGTGTTTGCTGTGTGGCAGTGGCCTGATGTATTCAGTAAACTTGACATTTCAGGGGCAGAATGAGTTGGCACGAGCCCTCCTCTTCCACAGTAGGATACTTGTGTTTTTCTGTCTCCCTGTCTCTCCTTGTGACTCTGTCTGTCCTGCTTCTCTCACGTGTCTCCCATTTAGTTCTTTGTTGTCTGTCATTATTGGCTTGAGTACAAGTCAGATAGAATGATATTTACACCAGATTAATAGTGTTTTCCCTACCTGGAATTAGCTGCCTCGATGTTTACAGCAAGAAAAATTGCATTAAACTTTTACCGCAACAGCAACCAAGCCTCATCCTATGTTTGGTTTGCTAACTGTTGGAGGTGGCATGTGCTGGTTGGCTGAGGCAAGACCCTAGCAGGCAGAACCAGCCACTCCCGTCAATGTTGGGTGATTAAACCTAGTGTATAACCTGTTCTAACCCTTGGGTAGCTTGGCACAGAGCAGTCAGGCTTATCACAGAGGCAATGCATAAAGCAAAAACACAGAACTTCCACACCACAACCACGCTGCTTAGCACAAAGGAGAGATCACACACACTACACCTATAAAAATATTGCATTCAACACACACCTTGTCAACACAGTACAGGTATAAAGTAACTCTGAGCCTATGCTCCAATATGTAATGGAAGTCACGATATGAGGCCCAGCTGTGTTAAACATTACTACTGTATGTACACATGAGGAAACAGGTACATCTCTTCCCCGCACCCACATAAGGAGCCAAACGTCAGCACAAGACCCACCCTAGTTTGCCCACAATCAGTGAAACACTATTTCAGGGTGCATCTCAGTTCCCAACTTTAGCAGCAAAATACACATACAATGTTTACAAGACTTTCGCGTAGCATTTTGGCTGAAGCCACACAAGTAAGACGTAATGCCAACTTTAAGAACTCGCTGACAGGATAAACATGACCAACAGCACCACGGTACCGTCTTTGCATTCACTCATACTCATTTCCGCACATCCACTCAGCACTGGTATTCGGTGTCACGGGTGTCAGCTGGCACGTGCACACACTGACTCGTATGCATTCACTTCTGGCATCCTAATGCGGGCCCTGATATCCAGACAGTGAATGCCACTGTGTTTGCAAGCACCCTGGGTCCCAAACCGCCCCTCACCACCAGCCAGCTTCAGCTATCCCACCCCTCCACGAACCAAAGATTGCATCAACCTTTCCCCGGTTACTGGGCCTCTCGCAGCTAAGTCACAAGTCTCAGGGTTCCTGGGTCAGGTGGAGGAGAGGAAAGACAACAGCCAGTAAACAAGTGAAGAGGAGACGTTCGGGCCCACCCCACCCCCGGAGGTTAACTCAGAGATCTGCAAAACGCAGGTGAAGGGTCACTGGGACCATCGTCAAACATCTTGGCGCCCAGCCAGACAATGTTACCACATAGTTATCAATTTCAGCACTTCTGGAACTGAGAGGCAGTGTTGGGGCTTGTTGACATGAGTTGCCCTCAACACTTCCAGTTGCACATAACAAGTTACAAAGCCCACACCTCCTGTACCAGGAGATGCTGTGTCTGGGGCACAAAGACTGAACTGACCCCAGATGGTTACAACCCGAAGTGAAAAGTGCTTAGTGCTGTACCTCCACAAAAAGGAGGCACAATGTTGGTGGTCTGCTGACCTGAGTCACCCTGTCTGTACGTTCATTCACAAGCCAGTTCACAAGATGGTACCTCCTCGGACAGAGGCACCAGTGTGGTGCGTGATGACTTGTCCGCACCCGACCCTCAAGGACTCTCCCACAAAGGATGTAAATCCTGCAACCCTGTGGGACGCACAATGTCTAGCACACGATCACTTGAGTCTCACTAGACCATGTGGTCACACTCTGAAGTTGATTTCCCGACTGCACAGAAAAGTGTGCCCTTTCCAACTTTGATTGCCTCCATAGAGGTTCTGTTTTGGGAGCTGAGCAGTGCCTGATGACTATATTCTTAACTTTAACTTTGGAGCTTGATGACCAAATAATTTGGTGCTGCCCCTTAGAGATTGCTTCTTAAATAGTTCAGATTGCTTAGAGACTCCTATGTCTGAGCCATTCCCTTTCGTGGCCCTTTTACTGAAGAAGACCAGACGGATGTCCAACTGACGAAGAGAGTTGCAGCTCGCCGATCCATATTGAGGAGAGGTTTAATAAAATGCTATTGTTTGATGGTTAATTTTATTAGTTGTTTTTCGTACCAACCGCTATTTTGTTAGTGCCATAATTAGATGCTTTCGAAATTAACTTTTTGACTAAAGTATTTTTGCATGAAGCCCAAAAATGCTATTCTAATCTGAAGGCTAGATAGGGAGACACTGGCGATGCTAATGTTATTGCTAAAATCATTTGTTGTTCATTTGCTGAATCTGAATGTATGCTATTTCTAAAGCACAGTTATTCCTGTTGTTGATTTGTACTATGATTTTGGAATGTATAACAGTCAATGCCGTAGCTAAACTGAGATTCTTTAGAAGATTTGGTCAGTCAGTGTTATTCGTGTATGTTTATCAGTTGATTTTGAGATTGAGTTACGTGATATTAGCATTGTTAATTTAGGGTAATAAACATTCTAATTTTCCCTAAGGTTATTCATGACCAAATGGGTCTTGGTGCGTGACAATTAATGAGTCTAAAGAGATTTTGTCGGTTTATTGATTATGATGATGTATTTGCATTGAGTTTAGGGACTTATGGTGGAATCACTCTAAGCGTAGTCAAAAGGTTCATCGACCTAATAAATCGTCCCCTTATAAATTAACATTAAAAGACCGAATAAGGACTGATGCGCTAACAATGGCACTCAGGCGCAAGCAAGCTGGTAGGTGTGCTGCAGAGACTGTTTATTAAAATTTTATTATTTATATATGAAAAGATGATACAGCATAACAACATAGTTCAATATATAAATAGAAAAAATGAGCTACATGATTCTAGAATTCATTCATGCCTACCGAGAATCTGATGGTGCTTTTCTTTCATACTGTCAGTCTGTCCAGGCACACACCCAACCTCCATTTGGAGAGAGACGAAGGTCCCCCTTGCACGTCTGGAGTCTGTCTGTCACTGCACCCCTGCTGGTGGGGTCATCTTCGCATATGACTACAGGCTGTCACAGCACCCCCAAAATTTGTGGGGTTCATCCTCACGCATAACTTAAGTCCCCCACACATTCTACAGTCTGTCACTGCACCCCCTACTGGTGGTGTCATCCTCACACATGACTAGGGCCCCCCCCCATGTCTACAGTCTGTCTGTCACTGCACCTGTATCATCCTCACACATGACTGCAGACCCCACTCATAACTGAAGTCTCAGTCTGTCACTGAGCCTCCTGCTGGCGGGATCTCTTGGGGGGACGGGAATAAGGGAAAGTCGACTTAACATTGCGCGGGTGCGAAATGTGCACACTTGTAACTGCCGCAGTGCTCTGGGGGTACTATGGGTATCCTAACTACCTGATGCACCATGGGATACTCCCATAGTACGGCCTCTCTTTTCCAGTTTTGTACATCTTAACTTAAGATCTGACAGTGTCATGGCTCTGTGTCAGGCTGGTAGCTCCTCTGCCAGGTAGAGTGGTGTGTTGGTGTCACAGGTGTTGAAATTATGGCCCTGTAATGGCAGCTGCTGCCGACCTGTAATGTTATGCCTGGATAGTGGCTTTGAAGTCAGAAAGATACATTTTATTGTGTTCAGAAATGATATCTGGTGCCAGGCTGTTTGAGCTTCCTTGGTGATATGGGTTTCAATACAAACGTCGTAAAAGAATCCTTAAAATGCCAGGCTATGTGCAGTGGAAACCTCCTTGCTTTTAAAGTGCAGCTTGGTGAAATCAACATGACTCTAAATCAGAATTTCATCAGTGACAACGCAGCGAACTCAAGCTAAAAGTACAAACAAAGTTTGACTTTTTAAATCATATTAGTTTGAATCTCAATCCTTTGCTTCCATAATAGCAAAGTGCAAAAAAAATATGGCGACAAAGCCTGATCAGTGCTGGCCTGCTCCCCAGTCTTCCTCTAAACGGATTTAAACGCAGTATATATGTATTCCTCCTAATTTTGTCTCTACAACTTCTATGAATGTACATGAAAATATCAAATGAAAATATCAGATTTTCAATTTCTAAACTGCCGATTAAAGTATTTTTTTCCAATCTAAATCATCCTTGGAGGATGAGTCACGGCCTTGTTGGAAGTGTTGCAGTTACAATGTGTACAAACACCATAATGCAAATAACTTTTGCACCAGTTGTCGGTGGGTTTTGCCCAGAATATTACTTTTTGTGGTAGTCAGTGAGGATTAACATGCACAGAAATGATTTGCTGTATTAGATTTCCTACTTATGCAGATTGCAGCTACAGGAAAGGGCTTGAGCAAAAAAGTGGAATATGCAGTACTTGCACCCCACTTGTAATGGGCCCAAATTTTTATTTGGGGCTCACCTGTGTGTGAGGGCATGGATATAGGACACCCTTTGCCAGCGTCAGTGTCCGTGTCGGTGCAGTATTAACAATTCAAAAAGCAGTACAATTTCTTCTTTACAAAATAGTAAATATAGATCTGATAGAGACTTCTAGCTGCAGATCCTTACCTTAGAATTCCCTGGTGTCAGCTTCGAATCCGGAATTTTTCTGCTGAGCAGTACCCTGCACCTGCCGTCGGGTGGCGTCGTTCGGATCCGCATGTGTCGTCCGGCTCCATCTTTGACGTCACGGTCTTTTATATAGGCACCACCCAGGCGCGCGTACGTCAGTTGTTTTCCTTCCGCGCCTATTAAGCGCAGATCCGGAAAGAGCTACCCTTTTTCTTCGACGGTTGTCAAGTTTTTTCGGCTTGATTGTTTGAACATGTCACCTAGAAAGACTGGATTCAAACTGTGTGGTGCATGTCATCGCACCATGTCAGACACGGATCCACACAGTGTGTGTCTCTGGTGTTTGGAGAAGGATCACAACTTGACTTCGTGTTCCGACTGTCGGGCCATGGCTCCAAAGACCTTGAGGGAGAGATCCCTCAAACTTCTAGCGGCCTGACATCCATCTTTGGTCAGCGCGACTGCAAGGAGGTCACGGTCCTGCAGTAGGAGGCGGTCGCGTCACCGCTCCTGGAGCCCCAAGTCCTTTTCCTCGCATTCAAGGTCATCCGATCATTCAGGTAAGAGGCACAAGAAGAATAAGAAGTCCTAGTGGACTTCGACCTCGCCTCGGCCAGCGAGGTGTCTAGGGAACGTTGACGTTCCGAGCGCGGTTCCGCAGAGCCGTCGCCAGGGCCGACTCCGCTTCTTCCCCCTTTTATGGGGACTGGAGCGACCCCCACTCAAATAAAAGAGTTTTACAAGGCCATGCGCCTTGTTTTTGAGTGGGCTGCACCCTCGGGTGGGTCTTTTGGCCCCGCGGGGTCAGCAGTAGCCCCATCGGATTTGGCACCGGCAGCTTCGGCCTCTGCACCATTGGGGACACCTAGATCCGATAGCGGATCCGGACCGGCGCCGGTCCCACACAGTCGACCTCCTCCAGCGCCGGGTCCGACGTCCACGCTTCCTCCACTACCGGCGCCCACTGGTGGTAGCCCCACCCCCATTCCGGATGATCCAGAGCCGGAGTGATGCCGTACAACGCTGACTCCGACTTCAGCGGTGCCGATTAGGCCTTGATCATTGCCTGAGCCTTATTTTGAACAGCCAGGTACAGGAGAGGAGTGGGAGAGGTCTGAGGACCCTTTAGAGAGTGAGTTGGAGCAAGAACAGGACTGGTATGAGGATCTAGAGGAAGCCAGTGGACTTGACACGTCTCCAGATACTAGCATGCTCTCTCCTGCTAATGTGGCTATGGAGGAGGGAGCTTCTTATGCTATGGTGGTCCGTAGGGCAGCTGAGGTCTTGGACCTAGACTTGCCCACAGTGCCAGTCAGGATGAATCTCCTGACGGAGGTGCTTCAGCCGGGGGTGACTACATCAGAGCCGATGTTGCCCTTCACTGAGGCCCTAACAGACCTCCTTCTGGGAACATGGTCCAAACCCAGCACAGGGGCTCCTGTGAATAGGAGAGTCAGCCGCCGCCATAGACCTGCTCCAAACAACCCTAGTTTCCTTACCCAACACCCCACTCCTGAATCCAAGAGGCTGGACCAACTTGGAAAGAAGTTGTTTTCTTCCTCCAGCCTGGCATTGAGGTCAGTAAACACCTCTTACCTATTGGGCCGTTTTTCCCCATACTTTATGGGATACGGTGGCACAGGTGCTGCCCCAGGTCCCTGAAGGGCATATGGGACACACTCACCCAGGCTATCAAGGATGGGAGAGATGCAGCCAAGTTTACAATCAGGTGTGGATTGGACACGACCGACTCGCTGGGTAGAGCGATTGGGTCGACAGTGGCCCTACGTCGCCATGCCTGTCTACGTTCGACTGGCTTTTCAGGGGATGTCCAGTCGAGTTTGATGGACATGCCCTTTGATGGCACTTGCGTTTTTGGTGAAAAGGCAGTCTCAGCGCTTGAGAGGTTCAAGGATTCTTGAGCTACGGCCAGATCCTTGGGCCTCTCAGTGTCAGCTCAACAGCAGTCTGTCTTTTGTCCCTTTCGAGGCTTCGGAAGGGGCCCAGTACCACACCAGCCACAATTCAGCCACTGTCCTCCTGCTTCACAACATCCCGGGAGAGGACGTGGCCATGGTATCGTCAGACCCAGAGGGTCTGGCCAGCGGTCGGCCACCACACAGCCCCCCTCCACTGCGCTCAAGCCCTCCTAGTGTGGTTCTGCAAGATCATGTCCATCCAGTTGGAGGGAGGATTCAATTTCATCTCCCTCACTGGCATTCCATCACAATGGACAAATGGGTCTTGCAGATCAGACGGAAGGCTACTCCCTCCCCTTCCAGTCTTTCCCTCCTTCTATCCCTCCGATAAAAGAATGGATGATGGAGGACCATTTGTTTTGTTCCTCGAGGAAGTTATGGCTCTCTTGGTCAAGCGAGCTATAGAAAGAGTCCCGATGTCAGAAGTATGCAGTGGTTGTTATTCCCGCTACTTTCTGATTCCCAAGATTTAAGGAACGTCAGTCCCTTCCTCAAGAAGGAGAAATTCAGAATGCTCACTCTTGCTCAGGTCTTGTCTGCCCTAGACCAAGGAGACTGGATGGTAGCGTTGGACTTGCAGGATGCGTATTTTCAAAACCCCATCCTGCCCGCCCACAGGCGTTACTTGCGGTTCATGACGGGCCAAGAGCACTTTCAGTTTATCGTGCTCCCTTTCGGTCTCATCAGTGCCTCTTAGGTGTTCACCAAAGTAATGGCGGTGGTGGCAGCTCAACTGCGCAGGTTAGGGATTTCAGTCTTCCCCTACCTAGAGGATTTGACTGTTGAAGGCTCCGACACCTCAGGCTCTCATCACCCATCTCCTGGGATTCACTATAAATGTGCCAAAGTCACAGCTGACTCCCTCTCAGAAGCTTACTTTTATTGGAGCTGTCCTGGACACAGTGCAATATCGGGCCTATCCTCCCGAACAGCGAGTCCTGGATATTCAGGTAATGATACTGATGTTTCGGCCTCTATCCTGGAATTTCGGTGAGACAGACTCTGAGGCTGTTGGGACTCATGGCTTCCTGCATTCTATTGGTCAAGCATGCCAGATGGCATTTGAAGGCTCTGCAGTGGGACCTGAAGTTCTAATGGGCACAGCATCAGGGAAATCTTACTGACGTGGTTCAGATCTCGGAGGGAACTGCAAAGGATGTGCAGTGGTGGTTAGTGAACTGTGATTGGGTCAAAGGCAGACTCCTCTCTCTTTCCCAACCAGATCTTACAGTAGTGACAGATGTGTCACTTCTGGGATGGGGCGGCCATCTGGGAGAGGTGGAGATCAGAGGTCGCTGCTCTCTGGCGGAATCAGGGCTCCATATCAACTTGTTGGAGCTTGGGGCAATTCGGCTAGTATCAAAAGCATTTCTTCCTGTTGTGAAAGGGAAGTTAGAGCAGGTGTTCACGGACAACACTACCGCAGTGTGGTACTGCAACAAGCAGGGTGGTGTTGGGTTGTGGACCCTTTTTCAAGAGGCTCTGCGTGTCTAGACATGGCTGTAACAGCAGGGCATATCCCCAGTGGTTCAACACCTGGCAGGTTCTCTGAATGCCAGGGCAGATGAACTCAGCCGACGATGCTTAGCGGATCACAAATGGTATCTCCATCCGGAGGTGGCGCAAGGACTCTTTCGGCAGTGGGGAGAGCCTTGGTTAGATCTGTTCGCCTCGGCAGAGAACACGCAATGTCAGCAGTTTTACGCATTGGAGTTTCCAAGGGGGCTATCGCTAGGTGACGTTTTTCGACACGAGTGGCATTCAGGCCTCCTGTACGCCTTTCCGCCCATACCACTTTTGCCCAGAGTTCTCAAGAAAATCAAGAACGACAGGGCCCAAGTAATCCTTGTGGCTCCGGATTGGGCGCTGAGAGTCTGGTATCCAGAGCTTCTCAAAATGAGCATCAGTCCTCCCATCAGGTTGCCTCTTCAGGAGGATCTTCTGTCGCAGCAGTAGGGGAAAGTCAACTTTGCAGCTTCAGGCGTCGAGGTTGAGCGGCGACAATTGATGGTTTATGACCTCCCTCCCGAAGTCTGTGATGTCATTCTGGCAGCCAAGCGTCCCTCTACTAACACAATTTACACTTGCCGGTGGAAACGTTTTGTTTCATATTGTACAGAGAGGTCTATTGATCCTCTTCTTTCTTCTCTGTCTAATGTCCTTTTGTTTATTCTATCGCTTGCCCAACAGGGTTCCTCCTTAGGGACTCTTACGGGCTATCTTGCTGCCTTATCAGCTTTTCTACGCTTGCCCGACCAACCATCTTTGTTCAAGTCTCCCGTTGTACAGAGATTCTTGAAAGGGCTTGTGCATATGTTTCCACCTGTGCCTTTTGTCATGCCCCAGTGGGATCTTAATCTTGTACTTACTTTACTTATGTGTGCTCCCTTTGAGCCTTTACATAACTGTCCTCTCCAGCTGCTCACTAGCAAAACAGACTTTTTGGTGGCAATTACATCTGCCAGGAGAGTAAGTGAGCTGCAGGCTTTATCATCGAAACCGCCATATCTCACGATATATCCTGATAAAGTAGTCCTCAGAACTCGTGCCTTTTTCCTCCCCAAGGTGGTGACCAACCCCTTTCCATTTGGGTCAAAATATCACCCTGCCCACTTTCTTTGCGCCACCGAATCCTTCTAAGGAAGACGAGCGTCTCCATCTGCTGGACCCAAAAAGAGTGTTATCGTTCTACCTTGACGGCACAAAAGAGTTCCGGGTGGACGGCCAACTCTTTGTGGGATACGTTGGTGCAAAGAAGGGTCGGGCGGTACAGAAACGATCCATTTCGTGCTGGGTCTTTCTCTGTATAAAGATTTGCTACGCTTTGGTTAAGAAACAGCCTTCAGAGGGCTTGAGGGCTCACTCTACCAGAGGGAAAGCTGCTACCACTGCGTTGGCTCGTGGCCTGCCGGTACTTGACATCTGCCAAGCGGCAAAGTGGGCTTCCTTGCACACATTTGCAAGACTCTACTGCCTGGATAGCCAGGTGAGGAGAGAGGGGCATTTTCCCCACTCGGGCCTGCAGGACTTCCTGGTGTGAAATATATCCTTGCGACCCACCACCAGGATTTATAGCTTGGGTATCTATTCTAAGGTAAGGAATCTGAAGCAAGAAGTCTCTATCAGATGAACAAGTTACTTACCTTCGGTAACGAATTATCTGGTAGAGACTCTATCTAGCTGCAGATTCCTTACACCCACCCAAGCCTCCCCGCTTTGTGGATATATACATCATGTTTTTATATTTTTGCCTTTCTTAAGGGCATGTCTTTTTCCTCAAACAATCAAGCGTAAAACTAAAATGTTTGTTGGTTCTTCCATGACTCTGCGCTTTTGGCGTGGGAAGTTGTGGAAAAGAACTGATGTATGTGCGCCGGGATGGTGCCTATATAGAAGACTGTGATGTCACAGACGGCTCCAACGACGCTGACGACGCCACGCGGAGCCAGACGACGCCACCCGACGGAGCGCGCAGGATACTGCTCAGCAAACAAATTCCTGATTCGAAGCTGACGCCAGGGAATTCTAAGGTAAGGAATCTGCAGCTAGATAGAGTCTCTACCAGATAATTTGTTACCGAAGGTAAGTAACGTTTTGGTTTGTTAATTACTGCTAAAATCTGAAAAAAGAGAAAACGGATTAAAAAAATGTATAACTCTTTTAATAGTCAATTGGGCAACTTGTCAACACACAGAAGTCATTGTAAAACAACTACATTTCAGTTTGGATTTTAAAAACCTTTTCTCGAAATTGATTTTTGTTAGAGGCTAAAGAGTGTTCCTTTAAGTCACTTAGATCAGTTCCCTTCACCGAAAGTGGAGAGTAACCAATATGTTCACGGAGTTCCTAGAGATTGTACTAGGCTGAACAGTGATGGGCTAACTAGAGTGGCTGGCTATCTTAAAGCCCAAGATAGTACAGGATGGCAGGAGTTGTTAATCCAGACATGTTATCGTGATGTGCTGTGTATTAAACCCCCCTTCCCTCACCCCTCCACAGTTACTGCGGGTCCTGGTAATTCAGAGGGCAGGGAAATAATAAACATTACATGTTTTTGGAGCATACCATGCAGTAATTGTTGTTTCTGTGCTAATTACTGCATCTTTTCTCCCAGAGTTTTATACAGAGATTTGGGCTGCTTTTAGAGGTGGTGATCTTCATTGTGAAACATTGAATTTATAATTCTGCTGAGACCAATAACTCACGCTACAGACACTCCTGATGAGAATATATGTATGCATATGCATTTGTATAGCTAAAACCCAGACACCAAGCAGTAGAACACTGCAGCACAAAGTGGGCACAGTGCTATCCGAGGCTGGCACCTGTAAATTCTGTGCACAGTTCTGCTTCCGGTAACCAAAGCCTTTAAGTTCTAAGTTAAATTCTGAAGCAAGTACCTGTAACATCTCTGCAGCCCAAGCGATGTTTCAGCTGTCTAAAGCCAAATATGTGGATCTGTCTAAATCTAGCCTGATCTGCTGAATGAGGATGTTTCTATATGTTCTGTGTCACCATATTCCCTCCATTGTTTGGGTTTCGTTTGGGACGGGGTTTGGAGGAGGAAGTTGGAGATAGATTGCCCACTAAATTATGTTTTCTGAATCGATTCAATTCGTTGGAACTCAGAGGCACCCTTTAAACACCCCCATTTGATCCTGCACATACCCTGAATGAGTGGTTTGTTTAAAACCCCATATCCCTTAAAGCCACAATTATGGGTCATTTGAGTCCCACAATGGTCTCTTAGTTAGTTATATCAAAACCTAACCAGAAATGATCACTCAAGGTGGAACTCTGGATACTTAGTGTTGATATTGTAGGATTATGTGATTTTAATTTTTCATTTTCCTTTGATGAGTCCTTTGAATAGATCTATTCATTCCATTGTGGCTTTCAGGCCTGTGTTCTATTTTGGCCTGCGGTTTGTGGGTGTACTTTCTTGCCTTTACAGTGCTGCTCCTCCAGGCACAAGCAATAGCCACAATCGTTTAGAGCGTCTGTGGCACACACAATTAGGTGTATCCTCCTTTCTTGTAAGGAGGATTATTTCTTCCTCTGAGCAGAAGCAGTTTTAGAAAAAGAATAGATCCGCATTTGATTTGTTCGTTCACCCTTGGCCTAGAGGAGGCTGTATTGTGTACTGTGCAGATTGTATCGCTTCCCTTCTTTGCTTTCACTCTTTTCTAACAGATTGGCGTTTTTCCGCTTATCCTGCCTTTTAGAAAGAGCTGTTGTTGTTTCCCTCTTGGCTTGAGTAGTGATCTTGAATTTATTTTACTGTATACTTGTTTTTTGTTGTTGTTTTTATGTTTTCATTATTGTTTTTTTTCCTGCATGTGCCTGTTCGACTCCATCCCAATTTCCTTGACCCTTTTTTTTTTACACTTTTCCTACTGTATAAAGACGTGGCTTATTCACATGTAGTTTACCCGTAACCTGGTCTCAATAGTTCTTTATTGAATGCTGACCACAAACGTGCAGATTGGTTTTGCAATGTCAAATGGTAAGCGTTTTTGCCCTCTGACTAGGGGTCGGTTGCAGTTAATGGCCTCCACTGTGTCTGTGTGCATTAACCACTACTAATCACCCACTCCACGATTACACAGCTGATGCCTGGTGAAGTGCAGAGCTCTCTGTTCCTTGATATCTGAGTACCCACAGTCTGTCAAATAAGTAAGAAAAAACATAGAATGTACATCCGATTAAACCTTTGTGTGTGTTAACACAAAAGTATTAGGCAGCTAAAGGTTGGTCACAGTAGATCTGAATGACGAAGGTATTTGTGCTTGAAGGTGAAACGAAATGAAATGCAAAAACAGCATGTATGCTTTGAAATTCGCCATCCTGATTCACAGAATCAGACTAGAAAGCACAAATCGGTTATGATGATGGAAAATCTTCAACTACAATCATCTTTCCACTGTCTGAATAATTGGGTTGAAGGGAAAAGGATTATACAGTGATCACCTTGTAAAATGTATGTGAAGGAATTGGTGCACTTCATGGGTGTTGTGGTGGAGGGATTTTTCCACTGAGGAAAATATTTTACTCAAGATGAAAAGCAAAATTCTAAGATAAAATGTGCCCTTGACAGGCAGTGGGAAGGTGAAACACAACAAGCCTGTGAAAAAAATGCAGATAGTAAACGAATTATTGACTGTGGTGAACCATAAAAACTTTGAAGCTGTGAAGCAACTTATTCTGTCTGTATTCCACCTGGTTCTTTCTAGTCTCCTAAAGGTTTTACACTTGCCTCTCGACCCGGATGTCTCTCCTACTTGTCAGCCTCCCTACTTTTCACAGGACTATCCTGCACCTTCTCCATTCACCCAATGCTCGTTCCTGCCTGTCCTGTTTTCTTTACCCTCCTCTGATCAATCAAGTCTGTATCAACTGTCTGCCTTCCACATCTGCTTTCTGACGCCACCTCAGTTCCTACAGCTGTCTTTAATTCAGGCCATTGTTAGTAACTCAGCCATTTCCTTCTGAACTAACTACAACCACTGCTTAAAATCTAAAGATCCAAGCAAATACAGCTACTTAATGAAAGGAAGACACACAGTGCAACAAACTTAATTCAGTTTGAGCAGTACTCAACTATACAATATCTAGGCAGCAACCAGGTGGAACAAGCCATTCTGGATATAGTCCAGAGGGCCATGCTTACAGAATTTCAAGAAAAATGTTTCTTGTGCAGCAGGATCTTAATTTCCAAAATTCGTTCTTAAAGTAAGTAGACCTGTGTGAAGTGCGTATCAGACACTCCTCCTCGGCACTCATCAAGCCTAACTGAAGACCACTGCACTTTTCCCAGAGTGAAAATCTTGACTTTTAGGACACACAGTGGGGCAGTCTACACTTGGTAGATTGACTCTCACAAACACAGGTCTTCTCAAAGGCAGGAGATGAAGTAGTAACTCGGTTTAACTGAACATCTCTAGAGATTAGAATCGGTGCTTTGGAGCACAATATAGCCACCTCGTGTACTCACCCAGGTTTCTCAGGCTGTCCTTGGAGTAATTGAATAACACAGCCTCTTTGTTCGACTGAATCTGTGCCCGGTTCATCAGTGTAAGCCTCTGTGGGGATGTAGGCCTGCACTAATCAGCCTTCTGCCTTAGAAACCAGCCGTTCCTGGTTCAAATCATGGTTGCCTATGTTCACTGGGATTTATCGGTAACAATAATGCCTTTTATTTCCACAGGGGCATCTGGCAGCCTGACTTCTATTATTCAACCTTACTCCTATTCCGCAGAACCACAGAACACTTATTTTTCAAGACAGAACTTGCCTTTTGGAAAAGTACTCCTGTGGTCTGTCTTTCAGGCTAAGCTACCAACCACCTGGGATGTTTAAACTGCAGCTGCGTATGCTTTCTGTCCTTGCTGGAGTGTCGAGAGAGGGCCAACATTCCTTTAGCTGAACTCGCACCAGGGTGGAGCCAACTAAATCCAACCAGCTCAGTCAAACGCAGGTTGGATTAAGATCTCTAAGGAGACAACTTCGGTATAGTGGGCGGTTAAATAAGACCTTTGTGCTACAATATATTTTAGAGAATCCTCTGACATGGGCCATTATACAGTAGGTCATGGTTCTTCCAGCTACTCTGTCCACATGGAAAGGGGATGAGTGTCTATAATAAACCCTCTCAATCTAATCTAGCCACCATCAGTATATTGACGGGCTAGTATTCCAAGTTATATAGTGAATACAATTTCCTGTGCGTTCACAACCTGTTTCTTCACTACATTAACATACAGTTTCTGGACAAGGACCCCTCATAAGGCATTCATGAAATTTTTTCCATTGGGTTCCTTGCCTCCCTAGCTCTGATCTTTGTCAAACATTTGTTACTGTTTTCAGTTTTTTTCTTGCTGGATTGAGTTCTGAATTCAACTCTTATTCTGATCTACGATTGCTTAGTTTGTTCTGCTCTGTGTTTGTCGGTAGATGGGCTACCATTCTAATGACTTTGATATCATTTTCTGAAGATTTTTACTACTTGCCACGGATGTGTTTGTGCCCATTAGGCTTTTTCCTTATACTGTCACATTATTTGGGAGACACTTGTCCTCTTTCACATATTATTCCTGTGAAGTGTTGCAGTGTTGTTACTGCTGGTTTTTAAGCCCTATGTTCTCAAAGAGACTAGAAATTCAAGTAACCTGCCACCAGTATCGCTGATCTTTGGGCAGTGAAGGGATTTGGGTGTTTCTGAGCTGCATGTTGCTTCTACAGAAACCATCCAAGATGGGATGAGGAGTTCCCCCTGGCATTGCAGCTGTCTTAAATCTAACAACTAATAATCAGAAACTCCCTGTGGAAGTCGTTGAATAGTAGCATTACTTTGAGTGATAATGAAAAGGTCAGTATGGTCTGCCTGACCTTTCACAGCTCTTCAGTAGCCATGCTGGCCTGCTGCCCCCGGGCTACCTAAATAATGCATGCTGGTGTAGGTGTCTGGGGGAATCTTGCATGTGCCAAAAGGTTACTGGGCATAAGAACCCAGAAATAAGAGGCAGACAAAAGAGAAAGCAAAATAGATATGCATCTTCTACTCATGTTGTATTTGTTTACATTGTTATATACAGTTGCAGTCCGAGCATAAGTAGTGAAAAAAGAGAATATCTGCAAACACTAAGTCGACAAACCCTGAGGGCACATTAATGCTTGTTGTGCCAGATTTCTTTAAAAAAAAATAGCCATCCTACACCCGAATGTTTACAACTTCACATAGACATAGATTTACTTATTTTTCGAATTTACAAAGATTTCCTAGGTTATGCCTGGAAACATGCAGCATTCCCAATTTCCAGGCATGCTCATAGCAAACTTTTATACATTTCCACCTGCAACTACGCAGAGGCATATCCTCTTTGCAGCTGTAGGTAGTGTGGAATTGCACCTGGGAAAATGCCATCACATTTGTGAAATGGCATTATGGTTTCATTTTCCAAACTGGGACATACATTTCCCAGTGGAGTACCCCTTCCTCTAGACATCCTTAATGTTTTGGTATTTCCTTCCCACCTATGAAAGGGATGTACTCCATTCAGAATGGAAATGGGGAAGGAGAATTTTGTGAATACCTAAAAACGTTTAAGTTGAACAATGCGTACAAACTGTCATGGCATACAACTTCCATTGCTCACACTTGGGAGTAGATTTGAAAATCTTTAAGAGTAAACCCTCTTACAGGTGTAAATCTTAGTTTTGTGAATTCTAAAAGGGGTTTTGCCCACTCTCTCAAAACTGTAAAATGTATCCTCCAACATGAAATTTGGAAGTTTTGTTTAGGGGTGTGCGAAATTCACGTAATTTGCTTTGGTATAGCTATGCCAAGTTAAGGAATAGTTACCAAATTACGTGTAACTACGCAAACAGCAAAACCGTCAATAGAAGCTATACTTTAGTGTGAAACACATCCTTGCATCCATTTGGGGCTCAAGGACAAGGACACATTTGGTGGTAAGAAAAAAGCACAAAACACAAAAGCACCACTAGCAGAAGCCTCTCGGACTCTGGTTGTTTTCGCTGTTCCCTTGCGCAAGTGCTAAATTTTGGCAGAAAGCTAAATACTGTTACCCGGTTTAGCATAATAGCATTATTTTTTAGAATTTCTCGTACAAGCCTAACTCGAAATTGACATAATGGAAATTTTATCCAGGCCAAGTCTTGAAACACAACCTGTTTGAAGTTCATTGTCACAGTAGGTATCTGTCTCAAAGTTTTGTTTCTTTCTAAACTTTTGCACAGCTTTTTTTTTTTAACAATATCCTGTCAGAAAGAAGAGAATCTGCTGAGTAGCTGGTAATGTTTCATAATGGTCTTTCAGTCTATTTTCTGCCTAGCTTTGGTCCTGTGAAACAATTGCTGGTAAGACTTTGTTCATAAGTACAGGGGCCGGCGGCTAAGACACGGTTTTGAATGTACCGATCCATCACTGGGGCATGGGATTGCTTAAACTCGGTTTGATGCTGGATTAGGGTGTTTGAGGGTGTTTTAAAAATTAAATAAGAAAGTAATATACATTCCTAAGAGCTTTATAGTATTCTAGGCTTTAGGGCATTGGGGAAAATTGATTTATTGAGCACCTTATTGGCAGGTAAGATCTGCTTTTAGAACAAATTGTGATTCCCCAGCTTTTTTCCTAAAAGCCACACTGCTCCCAAGCCTTTTATGATTCAATTTGAGGGGCTCATAAACCGCCGAGGACTTTGAGTACTTCCATAATCGCACTACAAGGGAGGTGTCTGCAACGCATCTGCCAGCGCCCCTCTGCATGCTAAACTCTGCCTGAATAGCAGAACTGCATTCATCTCAATTCTTCATATGTAAAGATTGAGCTGCAGACTTTTTCGGACAACGAGTAAAGTGGGGTGTGTTAATGGCCAATAATTACTAACAAATGACGGTTCCCCTCGTTCCACACCTAAAATGTAAAACTATGTGTACGCCATTATTTGTACTCTCTGCAGAGAACTCCACACCTAATAGATAGGACTACTATAGGTTTATTACGCCCACACCATTGGGAATCAGCTTTCATATGCCCTGTCGGTACAGAATGGCTATAGAACACTGCTCTAAGAGTAAACCTTCTTATTTTAATTCAAAATTCACTGAGGACTTAAAAAGGCATGAAAAAACTACTTTGAAACAATTGATTTTGGTACTTTTTGGGTGAGATTACGTGTTTTCATTCTTCTTTAAATGAAGTAGTACTTGACTATACAGGCAGATCTCAGTGAGTACAAACAGCTATCTCAGGCTGCTGTGACCTTCCTTCAAAGTGATGAAATGGGCGTTACTACTTTTCCAGGAATAGCCCAGTGTGCCTCACACCTTGAGCCTTTCCACAGGAAGACCACTTCACCCCAGTCAGGTGAAGTCTCATTTCTCCTTACTGGGAGCAGCCATCGTGAGGGACCTTTCTCTGTCTGCTCTGCCTCGCCGCATGAGATCTCTCTCACGTATTGAAAGGTGGATATTTAAGTTCTCCCATCATGGATTGCCAGACACTAATGTCCAAAAGGCATCTTTGTTTTCCTTAAGGTCACTTTGCTTTGAAATCTCAATTGGGTTGTTCATGTGCATCTCATAGTTGGTAACATTTGTGCGTAGAATATGCAACAAAATACATTCTCACTAGCCTTAAATATAAAGTGGATAAATAGAACCCAATTAGCTTAGTAGGGTTTCTGAATCTTAAAACTATTGACTGCAACTGACTACTGCCAAAGCAAGCATTTGATACATGCTGACCTGAAACAGAGTTGAAACTCAGAGGGATCACTGGAGTAGTGTTGCCTGTTGCTTTCCCATGCATGATTGCCTGATGTTTAAGACGCAACCAACACTGGAGAGTCTGGATGTGCCCTGGTAGCTCAGACACAAGAGGACCTAGAGAGTGTATGGACCATTTTCGAAGCTGGGGTGTCTATGGATGGTTAATGGCCCGTACCCAGGTAGGTGCAGTAAAAGGCCTTTGCCTGCAGATCTACGTTGCTTTTGCAGGAATTAATGTCTGAAAAGCTCCAGAGCCTGTGCTGTAATGCCATGGCTACTAAAACTCAACTGCTAAAAGCAGCAGGCTGGCTTCCTGACAAAAACTGTGGTGAAGTTACTACACCTATCTGTTAAAGACTCAACGTTTTTGGACTGCCCCGGCATCTTGTCTAGGCTGTCACTTTTATCAAATCTGTCAAAAGACTGTGAGCTCCTGAGCACTTTATCAGGCACTGTGGAGCCCTTTTTTATCTTAAGCCTGCAGAACAGATCTGATTCTTCTGGACATGGTAGGTGACTGACACTGGGAAACTGACAACCTTCTGTTGTGTGCCAGCTTTCTTGGGGCACATTTTGCAGACTGGAACTTTATTGTATTCACATTATTTCTTCCTCTCGAAGACCAAAACTGTATGCCTGAGATCATAGGACCATTACCAGAACAACCTTCCAACCAGTCGCAGCCAGTGTCATTTTTACGTCAGAAAAGTGTGTGGGTCCAAAGTTTACTTTTTTCACCAGTGCGACCCACCATCTACATCCGACCACATGCCCTTAGAAGTTGTATGCCCAGAGAAAAGCACAGG
Source organism: Pleurodeles waltl (assembly GCF_031143425.1). NCBI lineage: Eukaryota > Metazoa > Chordata > Amphibia > Caudata > Salamandridae > Pleurodeles > Pleurodeles waltl. The sequence goes on along the minus strand of NC_090439.1, from coordinate 1,067,805,202 downwards.
CAGAGACGCTCCGGCCCTTATTTAGAGTTTGGTTGACTGAGTACTTAGTCAAAATGTGGCATATGTCCCGCCTGCTGTACTCAGAGTCCCATTGAGTGCAAAGCACTTGTAAAATGGTGGACAACACGTCTGTTTTGACCTGTGAGTACCCTCTCTGCAACACTCTAAACAAAGCCCCAAGTCTGTAAGTTTGTAAAGCAGTTTCACTTCTCCCTCACGGTCCTTTATTGAATTCTTAAGAAGACAAATGATCGCTTCTATTGACATTCATTGGAAACAGTTAAATCATTTTTCTTGCCTTTCCCTTTATCGTCTTTCCACACGTGTTGTGGCTGTTAGTTAGTACATTCCCTATTATCTTTACATCATTTTGTTTACGTCACATTCCTATGCTTCTTTACTTTATTGTTGTTTGCTTTGTTGCATCCCTGCCACCTAGAAAAACTTGTTTTAAGTAAGCCTTCAATTCTGCATACACAACTTAAAAGGGAGACTAAGGTACATTAAGACATCTTTCATTCACCGCCCCGGAGGCCCTCCGACTAGGTTGTTATGGGACTGATGCCTTTGCCCTACGCATCTGCATCCAGTACCCCCTCAGTCTGCCAGGTGGATTTTTAACAGAAGTGCAGCTCTGGTTCCTTTCCTATTTTTAACTTGGTATTTTGATTTTTTCATAAAGAAACATATATTCTAAATTAAAGGTCAAACTTCAAGTGTTGTCAGCATTTCATAGGCTTTAGCTACCTGTCAACAAAATATCTACATTTAATTAGTGAGTAAGCCATAATTAGCCTTAATGTGGTTCCTCTATATTATGAGTGATACAGGCTGTGGGTGCTTATATAAAGCAGAAATGCAACATTATTATAGTTTTAGAACAGACCTGGACAGAGACCATCCTTCAAAACCTAGAAGGCCTCCATGTAGTCCTGAATTCTCTGAATTCTGGTATCTGTCTGACTCTCTTGGAAGGCTGATGAGAGTGGTCTAGAAGTTGTACACACCAATCCATAATCCTCATGCAGTGCCCAGGTGGACCTTCATATTGATTTGTGTCTTACAAAGCTCCTGCTCAAGCTAGGCCTGAGCCCTGGACAATCTTTATAGTCTCTTAATCTATTTGTTGGCATCGGTTCTTTACAAATGTAATTTCCTGCACTATCACTATCAGGTGCCTGAAGCACAGTTCCAGAGGTGTTCTTGTCACCGGATAGGATTCAACCAAGTAGATGAACCACATAGTAGTTTTCACATCTGCAATGATCCCAAAATGCTTTATCTTGAATGAGTGATAATGTAGAAAGGAAACATCTCTTTCAGTAACTCTCAGAAATCTCAAGGCAAACTGCAGATCCTGCGACTGCCCTGGCAGAGGGGCCAGGTGCAGTTGCCAGAAGATGCACCACTGCTCCTCTAACTCTTACGCAGAAGACTATGTTACATACACTGTTAGATCTTGAACTCTGCGGAACAGTAGGGCCCCTTGTTGAAAGATGCTGTATACACGGTTAGTTAACAAATTCCAGTTTCTGGATGCAGGTGGAGGCCAAAGTGATTCTAAGCCCAAATTTTACTTTTAATTCGTCATACAGTTAGTGACACCAGATTTACTAGCCTAATTCAAGAATCAAACTCCAAATATATTAAAACTACCTTTTTATGTATCAGTGTTGGACATGGCCTTGTTAGGGGGGATTTCCTGAAACGTTTTGCTTTTTTCTCCTAGCCCTTTGCTGACTCTCTTGGAGTGGCCTTTGAACTCTGGGCACTTTCCCACTGTACTGCAGTGGGAAAGTGCATGCGCCCTTCCTACATATACCAGGAAGGGGCGGGTAAGTGGGTGGTTGAGGTGCTGCACCCAGGAGTGCCCTGTAAAAAAGTACACCACATACCCGGGGCAGGTACGGCCCTGGCTACTGGTGGGGCACTGCACTTACTCTGCCACCCACCAGAGTAGCCTGACCCACATGTATCTGCCCTGACAGTGCAGGCATGTGGAGGCGCAGGTGTGTCCGCACCGAGGGTGGCATCTCTCATGCCTTGACCAACCCTGAGCACGCCTTATGCCGCCCCTTGGACACCCCCTGAAGGGCAGTGAGGGTTTTGGGTGTAAGGCAGGGCAGGGATGAACCCCTGTGTGGGTTCTCCCTACCTAGGGGGTTTGTTTAGCTGATTCCCTGTGAGTGGCCTTAGGGCTCTGGGCACCGTTCCACTGTGAGTACAGTGTGTAAGTGCAAGCTCCCTTCCTTAGCATGGTGGGAAGTGGCGCTAAACAGTGTGTACTGGGCCTGCCACAGCAGAGTGGGCACACTTTCAATGGTATTCTGACACATGCTGAACATGGCCTGGCAGGTCAATATGTGCGCACTTCCCACATGGTGTCCAGTAAGGACCTGGGTCTGCCATTGCTTACCAGTATGTGCACACTTGCACAATGCTGTTTCAGTGTACACTGAGCCTGACAAAGCAGGCCAGTGGGTGTACACTTTCACAGTGATGTTTAAAGTGTTTCTGGGGCCCTAGTCGCTTCGCCACTGGGAACATAGTGTGAAAGAGCGTACACCTTCTTGCCTATGCAAGAAAATAGGCGCTGACCAGTATGTGTACATATGCAGACAGGTGTGCCCCTATGTACTTGGCCTGCCATAACAGGCCTGAATAGGCACACTTGCACTTCTGTGGTGTCCTTTACTTGTTACCAGCCTGCCCCTGCAGGCTTTGTGCATGTGCCAGGGCACATGTGCCCATGTCGTGAAAGAATACTCGTGTGTTTTCACTACATGAGTGCTGCTGTGCCCATAGGTTAACATGGGGATATGTTACAATTGATCCTAAACTGCAACGGTGGATTGCAGTGGAGCAGCCTCATGGTGTTTACTATAATTGGATTCACAAGGACAAACCCCTTTCCATTGTAAAGGCAGTTTTGTCAGTAATGCTCTAAAAATGCTACTTCTAAGAAGTGGGTATTTCTTTGTTCTCAAAACACTTTTGGTGCCTTTTAATTCAAACACAATTTCACCTGGAGGATGGGGAAAGGACATCTGTGCAATCCCCAGCGACAGCCATAAAACTTGGGCACCCGGAACAACAGGCCTCTGCCAGTTGAGGGCCTGGCTGGATAGACTGGAGAGAGAGGTTTTGGCACTTAGCCTCTCGGAGCCAGATCATGGCCCCACTAAAGATAACAATCGGCATTCCATGGCCCCATGGCAGACATGACTGAAATTTAGGGGAAACATCTGTGGTTCAAATTCAAAGGGTACCCTTTGAAAAACCCCCATCATCAAAGGCACATTTCAGTATATCTACTGGTACCACACTTAAGCTCCAGAGAGGGACCTACACCTTGTGTGAGGTCATCTTGAGAGCGGTGCCCTCGTAAGTGCTTGCATCGTCGGCTGGACTTCATTCGGCAGCAATGGTGTGAGCAAATATACTATCCAGAGACCAAATTTGCCTGGTGCGGTGCCTAGTGGGTATTGCCCGCATTTCAGGGAGTGTGACTCTTCATCGTGAGGCCACGACATGCATAATCGGCTGGTTTGTTGTGAGCGGATTCAGCGGTGTGGGACCCCGCATGGCCAGCCTTTGTCGAGTGCTTGGCATTTCTCTCATGACAAACCCAGACATTTCTGAAAACTAGACACCCGAGGGAGTCAAGGGAGGTGTGACTTGCGTTGATCCCCCAATGTTTTCTTACCCAGAATCCTCAGCAAACCTCAGCGGTGGCAGAAATGGGGGCGTCACGGGGGGCGAGGGTGGAAGGGGAAGCGATTCCCCTTCCCTCTCTGCCCAGGGGAGGGGGGTGCTCGGCCATTGGGGGGGAGCGCTAGCGCTCCCCCCGGGGGCCCATAGCCGGACGAGGTGGTCTCGTCCAGGGCACAGAAGGGGTTAAAGGAAAGAGCTGCAGTGTAATTGCCGCTTCATTTGCATTTTCTTGCGCCAGGATTTAGTAAATCCTGGAGCATAATGTACTCTCTCACTGTCGCATAATCCCGGTGTATGTTCTGATGGAATGCATACGTTGTACCTTTATATAGTTAAAAGGGTAATGGAGTTGTGTGTTGCACTTACATTTGTCTTGCGAGACTCCCACACATGTACCCAAAAAAGCATGTTTACAGTGGTAAAAAAATGGTTTATTGCAACTAGGTGCCGGGATTTTTTTGTGTGAAAATGAGGATTATGCAATTTTAAATGTGACATACAAAACACGGTTTTCATGCAGAAGCCCGAACTCAAAGAACGTAAATATTCTTTTCATACTTTAGGTTTCTATGAGACAAAAAAAATTTGCAACTGAGCATCTCTGGCGAAGAGAGGATTTTCTTTCGTCCATTTGAACGTAATTTCTCCCAGATTTCCCTACGAACCTAAATAAGGCCTTGCTGTGTAGAAGCTCCCAGTTCACTTGTACATACAGACTCAGCAGGCTTTTGATTAATTTTAAGGGTAGCCAGGCGGTCAGGCTACTGAGTCCAGGCGTAGCTCTCTGTGTGGGTTTGTGGCCCCAAATAAAGGATTCTGACCCCCACAACTCTTGCATTGAACCCCCACAACTCCCGTCAAAGCTGTGATCATCACGTAGAGACTTTTCGTGGACCTAGGCTGATAGGAAAATTCCGGAAAATTTTTGTTTTTTTAAATAGAGGCTGTGGGTGTCTGGTGCTCAGGATTGTGCATGGCGAGTTTGTCAGTAAAAATCTAGTGATTTTTTTTTTTTAGCACAACAACGCATCTGCAGGACATAGGGCGAGTTTAGCTGCAAGCTTGGTGATCCCTCCCATCTTCCCCGGGAGTCAAAGCCGCTTCCCCACCCTGCAGGCTTCAGGAAGCAGAGAAGGCTTCTGGTGGCATCGCCTTCATTTTGAGTTACAAGAACCCTCTTTCTTGCCTGATGAGCACCAGTGAGGATTCTCTGCGTTGTTTCATCTGTGCATTGTTTTCCATAGTGTTTACCCCATCCAGCCACCGCTGGTCAGCCTCACCTTCTGCCTGTGATCTCACGCCTCTGTGCCACCAGGGGTACCGCAGGCCCCGCGTCCTACACGGCAGAGGAGATGATAGCGCTGGCCCAGCTGTTCGCCCTGCAGAGGCAATTCTTGGAAAAGTGACCTAATGTGCCAGCTCTGCTGCACTGATGTGCACATAATTGTATCTGCCTTTCTGAAGTCGCTGATAAAAGGCAGAATAAAGGCTCCTGTTAGCCCGCCCTTTCCGCTCACTGAGCGTGGCAATTTTCCATTTCTTTCAAGGAGCTGGTGTCCTGCTCACATTGGCTCATTATTAGGGATCCGCTGGCAGGTGAAGACGCAGGCGAGCTTTTGAATCTTTCCAGAGGGTCTGAATTCAGATGTATATTCATCTCACAGCTACAATCCTTGGATTGGCTTCAGCTGGTTGGGTTGTGACTGTCCCTGCTGTTTTAATGTAGCCCGACCTCGAGCAATGCCCATTGAAGGACTGAACAAGCTATCGGCAGTGGGTGAAGATATACAGTGAGGGGCATGGACCCTGGCCCAGGACACTTGAGCCTGTTCATACCAATAGTCTCAACCAGAAAGGGAGATTCGAGGTCTAATCCAAAACTCGCAGGTGACTGAGGGGTACACAATGAATCAGGATCACCCTTCCTTTAATCCTTGTAAGATGGATAACAGGGGTACTACTTGGGTATTATTAACACCCGTGTGCTAACCATCAAGTGACATTTTGGTTTGTGGCACTCGCTGTTGGACAACATTTCCTCATAGTTTGTTTTATCTTCCTAACAAAGGTACTCAGGTGTGCCCGAGAAAGGTCTGAGCCTGCGATGAATTTAGTATGAACAGCCCAGGTATCGCATCAGCTGCGCTACCCTCTTCCTTTGTAATGCATAACTTTTTATTTATTTATCTGCTGTTGATGGTGTACTTGTGTGACCATTTTAGTGCACAAGGAACGAACGTGGATTTAAGTCCTATGTTGTTTCCACAACAAGAACACAACACCTTCCTTGGTCCATCCTTTCTCACCGCTGTATGTACAGGACTTAGGGACACTTGTTTGGCCTTTCCCCTTGTGGAGCTTAACCTGTGCAAGAAAGACCTCAATAAATGTATTCGGCCCCTTATTCCCCTCTAGATGAGAAGCTGCTAAAACATTTGTGCCCCCCAGCTTGAGGTACCTGATGGCTCTTTTGTTACTCAGCTGATAGCGAAAGTTACTGATCTCTCACAATTCCGTTCTCTTGGGCGCGGGGTTACTAGATGCAAAATTCCTGGGTAGAGGGTCAAAGAAGCAAGTGGCACAGAGGGGAAGCCTTACTGCTTCTGGTAGGAGCAGCTAGCGCCCCCTGGAGGTATCTGGATGAATACAGGAAGGTCGGAGGATGTAGAAACGGGAGACAAGAGCTGGTAATGAAACCAGATGTATTCCTTGCCGATGGAATGGGAGATGTGAAGGGTATTTCAATAAACGTTAACCTAGAAAATAAATTGCTAAAAAATCGATATGGCTTGCACACCAATTAAACTATAAATTAATATATCACATAATTATTTGGAAATCTTAAATGTAAGAGAATGTGTAAAATGATTTTTAACGACTTACTACAAAAGGCATTTTTAAAGGTAAATAAACTTAACTGTTATTTTATTCTGGACCGAAGGCTGCATTTCGCTCTAGTCAGTTTCATTAGAAGCATTGATGACTCTGTCAGTGTAGTTTGCATCCTGATAATGTCACAAGATAATCGGAATTCTCAAAGTAGTGCTGGGCTGGGAATGTGGCTATGAAGTTTCAGCATAGCTAAAATACACGGACCAAAGAAGAACTCTAGAAAGCTGAACTCCAGAAGAGCTCTTGTAGGTGGGATGCTGAGGATGGCCTCGGTTAACATGGCGTCCTTGATGGTGCGCTGGTAGAGGGGGTCAATCCTGGGAAAACATGTCATTTAAAAAAAGTGTTTTGGTGGGATTTTTTTAAGTCTAGATAGATTATTGATCCGAAATCGACAGTAAACGTTGAGAGGTTATTCCAGATCAAGGCACCTAAAAATGCAGTCTTTTTCCCAATCTGTTGATAAATCCGTCACAGTGTGATAGTGTAAGGGCGCCAGTATGTAGAGAAGCAAGACTACCGCCCCATTTCACAGTACTCTACTCTGCATACCTGTGTGTGCACGTCAGGCACACGCCACCAGTGGTCGTCTGATTACGTAAAGTGCTTGCGCTGCCCAACCCCAGTGCTTGCTGATATATTGGCATTCTAGGATGTCCCTGTGCCATTAGGAAAGGAAGCCTTCCTTAGCCTCTGAGAGGAAGCCTGAGGGTCCAAAGACGGAATCTCTGAGTACACCCCCCCCAACACGCACATTGTGGTTTCCACTATGTTTTTGTTTTGATATAGCAGCAAGAGCCATGGCTTCAGTTTAGTTACAGACTGTGCCATTGTGCCCTTTAGAAGGCCCTTTGTGTGCTCCTCTGAAGATGCACCATATAGCACACAATATACCACACTACTCTGTGGCAGACCATGTATATCACTGCAGGATGGCCACTGCCCCCTCCCCCATACCCCCCCCCCCTGCTTGGTCCATAGCAGGATGGTAGATTTGCTGATCCTAATTTTCATGGAGTGCACCCTACTCCAAACAAGGGAGCTCTCCTTTTTGAGTGGCCCAGTGGCAGAATTTCACTGATACATTTACTAGTGCATAGGCGACCTGTCACTCTTCTAATATCAATGTTCACCTGGGTCTAATGCAGGCAAACACACAGTAATGTAGGTCCCCCATGACTCTGCACAGCTCCAGAAACTAGGTCTCTTTTTATGCAACTGTTTGCACATGCACATGTAGGCATATATTTGGTTACAAGTGCACCTGAAACCTGCATGTGTTCCTGCAGCACTGCTCAAAGATTCTTGACCTGTTGAGAACATTTTTCGATCTCCTGAAAAGGTGAAATTCAAAAAAGGCTATACACATTTATTCAAGTACTTTTAGCCAGCTTTCATTACGAAACGATTATTTGGTCAATTGATGAATGTTGTTTAAACCTGGTCAGGTTACCCAAGTTGTATAGTGTGCAGTGCAACACATCTTCTAAAACACTGGCAATATGGCTTTTTCTTGGGTTTATATGAAAGCATGAGGAAAAATGCTTGATATAACTTGCTCGGCGTAAGGCAGGCTCCTTATGTTTTTTTTATTTGTGTTTACTTGAAAGGGTTGGTTGCCTAAGGGCGATAGAACTCTTCAGTCCTATTTAGGACCCGTAGGTCGAGGCATTGCAACATCTTCCAATATCTACTTCAGCAAAACTGGCTGTTATTCTGGTGCGTCCCATGCGCACACAATGTTTTTAACTACTTTATCTAAATATATTATTAGACAGGGCCAATAACTTATTCCTCGTTTGTGCTAACTTACCTTGACTGCTATGTTTAAGATCTCTCGAAAAATAGTCAGTCTTGTTACATCTGCCACTATTGATCCGAGCCATATATTACCCAGTTACAACCTGACCTACTGCTAAAGTGCTGAGGCAGAAGGATTGAGCCCTGAGCTAAATCCCATTAATATTTCCTATTAATTCCAGCCCATTGGGTTTCAATCATGGCCAAGCCGCACTTGGCCCCAGGAGCCTGCGTGTCCTGGTGGCGGTGTTTACACAGCGGCTGGGATGCGGTAAATCATCTACCTCCCTCTTAATAGAGGATTATGTACTACCTCTTGCTGGGGTCTCGACAGGAGCTGCCTGGTGCTGGCAGAATTTCCAATAACCAAGTAGCCTGGCGCAACGCTTCTTGATTTCCCACATGGATAAGGCGGCGCTGCCATTTCGCGTATTGTTGGAGCGTCAACTGTGCACATCCGGTGCATTGAGTTTGTGATAATGTAAATGTGGGGGTGAACTTTGCACAGTCTGTCATGCTGAGTCTCTTGGTAACTCCCTCTAAAGAAATTCTGTGTCATAAGATTAGGTGCCCCGGTGAAAGAGAGCCGAAGCATTGTCTTCGAACACTCAAATTTGCACTGTGACATTGCATGGCTTGTCGTTAGCATCTTTGTTTTATGCAGACTCGTTCTGGTCCAACACGTCTGGTTACCACATTTTTCTCACATCACCAGACAAATCCAATTTCCTGCCTAATGGTACATTTTTAGGTTAATGCCACCTACCTCATTGGTACAATGATAGACACCAAGGGTAACATTAAAGGAATTGTTTGGGGTACTCCTTCATGAAGCCCTTTTAAAAAATTACAACAAGATACGTATTTTAAAGAAGGTATCACCGATCACATTGTTCAACGCATCATGGCTTTCAAACACTACCAGACCTGCCAACTCGCACGTCGCCACCTTGTGACACACAATATTGGCTCCCCTCACAGGGTCTCCCGGTGAAAAGCCAATATCACACGGTGACAGGGAAAACGAGCTGAAAACCACTGAAAACAGTGGTTTTCAGCCCGTTTTCGGAGGCTTTTAACTGCCAATGTCCATGAATGGGTGTGAAAACACCCCAGGACATTGGCATGGGTTTTGGGGTCGAGGTGGGGACAAAGGTACCTCTTAGGTGCTCCAAGGCCCGCCCCCTCCCACTGTGAGATTTTTGGTGAAGTTGGCAGGTCTGCACTACCTAAAACGGTAGTTTGGGGTTCAGCATAAAAAATATTTAAAAACACACCATTTCAGTGCATGTTTCCTCCAATATACTTTCTAGCTGCTACTGTACTGTGGCTTTGTAGCACTGTACATAACATATGCTAACTTATCCAGCTTTGTGGGTACAGCTTTACCCTGCTGAAATTGAAACCTGTGATGTTCAGACCACTCACATATTAAGGTAGCGGTTGCATGAAACCATTTTACCACCCAAGTAGCCAAAAAACACAGAGAACCTGAAATCACGTTTTATGGCAGTTCTGTAAACAAGACATATTGCTAGACACTGCTTATCTTTCCCCAATAATCAGGAGAGGGCAGACTGTGTTATATGCCGTGAACCTTTGTCCTTTTGAATCAGTCGTATGATTTATTGCATTTTTAAGTCTTTCAGTAGTTTAGTATGCATTTTTACCTCACCTTTACCATGTGTACCTTCCTTTGAAACACGGGCTCTCCTCATTCAGTCATTTAGCACCATCGTGGCTGGGAAGGTGGTGAGTTTCCCCATGTTGCTGGAGTTCCCTCTTTTTTGTGCTGTCATAATTCTCTGATTTTTTTCTATTTCGTTATTTAAACTGTTAAACCAAAATTAGAAACAGTATTCTGAAAGCAGTCCTACCGCTTCTTTGACAAGGGACATTTATTACATTTGGGTCTTTTCAAACCACTTACTCTGGAACTGTATTTATTCTTCCGACATTATATTATATTGGCTGGCTCTGCAAATCTACTTTATGACTCCTTATTTTCAGATTATTTTCTTTGCTACCATCAAGTTCTATAGATCTGTTGCTAGTTTGTATTTGTCTTCTGTAGTGTGAGTCAATGACCTCCTTTAGGTCCTTTGTTAAAATGGTGAATGAAGTAGGTCTCCACATGTGCTAGTCACACCTCTCAGCCCAGAACAGGGTTCTCCAGTGTCGTTCTTGGAGGGCCGGATCCATGCCAGATTTGAAAGTTAACTATATTTATCTAAATGTGGTTATGCTAAAAACCTGGCATGGATCCTGCCCTCTAGGACCGACATTGGAGAAGCCTGGTCTAGAACATCATCACTGACCATGATGTCGTGGTTTTGGCCAAAGGACACATTCTTAATTCATCTCACAATTTCCAATTCCAATCCAGTGCTAACAGATTTATTATTTTTCATGTAAGAGACTGTGGAGTTGGGGGGCAAGTGGGTCAGTCCTTGTTTTGAGGAAGGATGGGTACCAATAGTGAAAGCTAGCCTCCGCGTTTGGCCCTGACCCGATGGTGGCCATGGGTTCCTGGGTCTGACGTCCAAGTGTAGATGGATGCCAGCGATGCATTGACGGGCTCCTACGGACGGTGGATAAGAGTTGTGGTGCTCAAGGTTCCTACAGAACGTGTTTACTACCAAGAGCCTTTTTGTGTGTGCCAAATATTAGCAAATATCTGTCCTGCAGGTACTCTTAATCTTCTGCCACTTATTGGGAGACCGAAGACCCCATACTGGGAGCTAATATTGCACCTCCCTTGGCAACACGAAAGCAGTGATTGATCAGCTTGCACCTTCCAGGGCGGCTCTTGTCCCCTCGAGTATCTAATCCCAGATGTGCATGGTATATTTAGATGGATGTGCATGCTCTAAATGCTGACATTTGTGCCATTATAAACAAATCTGACATTTCGCCGATGAAACTGGCTAGGCGTGAGAAGAAGCAAGGCTGTTGTGTGGATCTTTTATGTGGATTTAACCAACCAAAAAAGGCAGCCGATAATGGGCAAGCAAACACACACAAAGCCGCGCTTTTTTGTAGTTTATCTGCACCATCAGTTTGGAAAATGGAAAGGAAATGATATTCCCAGGAGCACAGTGAGACAAAGGTTAATAGATTGGTCGGTCGCTTTGATTGCACAGGCTCTGCAGTGGTTTAGAGAGTTCATTTTTTAAATAATAAACTAATGCACGGTTTGCAGGGAAGTGATTTACGCAGCCTGATATAAAGGATCCTGAACTCTGCCCACTGGGCAGCGCAGACCGACAAAGCAGCGCGCTTTGTGGCCCAGCGCCAGGGCTGCCAGGCAGAGATCAGGCTCGATGTTTGCCCGTCTCGTGATCCCAGGCTGGTTTTTTATTTAGTTTTATATTTGCAAGTGGCAGCACCTTACAGTAGAACAGGTGTTCGCGGCCCTGCAGTTTGTTTGTAGATCGCCCAGCCTCCCAGGCTGTGTGTCCCCAGTAGTTGCCAGGTTTTGAGCAGTGTGCCATGTGCTCTGCACAGAGCTTGCCTGGCTGCCACTCTCCACCCTCGCCTCATCTGTTCCGAGCATCCGACATGCTGTGTGAGTTCTGTGGTGCAGTATATTGTGTTTAAATGTATGAATCCGAGAGAAAGGGAAACTGGCTAGTATTTATTTTAATAAACTTGTTGGTGTAGAACTGCTGGGCCTAATAGACCACGCTGCGCTTTATATAGGACAAGTGACATGTAAAAATTGAAACATTCAGATAAATTGTGAACAATGAAGAAATTATTTTTGTAGAAAAGGTAACTTTACTATAAGTTAAGTGGAGGAGAAAAGGGATACCGCAAAACTTATGATAAAGGGTTAGTTTAGAAAGAAGAAGTAAGAGATCAGTTATCAACTATTTCCTGAATGAAAGGTGGTTCTGTTCGGTTTTTTTTTTGTATAAGAAGACTGGACTTCAACGAGTTGACTGCCCCACCCTTGAAAGATTGCTTCAATGCCGCAGGAGTCTTCAATTTCTGGATTTCCAAATCTAATGTGCCTAATGTTCCCCAGCCCGACCAGCCAGGGTGCTTTGCCCCGGGTGATGGGCCTCATATCTGAGGCAACAGATGTTTTAATTCAATGCTGGCTTCCATTGGAAGTCGATCAAAATGAGGAGGTGTAGTCGAAATTTCTCGTTTCTTTTACAAGGTTTATTTTCCAAGACAGCAGCCTTCTCAGGTAGACCGCTGAATTTTTCCTTCTCATCAAAAATGGTCTTTGCCCAGATGCCAGTGGGGATGTGGGGCAGGGTTTGTGATTCCGTTGCATAGAAGAGTTCCAACAGCAGGAACAACTCAGCACAAAGCTGCCAGAATAGACCTCGGTACACAGGCTCTTATGTTCCATCCTTAAAATAGGCCTTTTCTATGCATTTATGGCTAAAAAAAGCTCAAGTGAAGTAATCCGGAAGAACATGGAACGCCGTTCCACTACTTTTATGTTTACAGGTAGACCATACCACAACTTAACAACCAGTTTCATGGTATTCTTTTTGTGTAACTTTTGTGATTGCCACTCTTTCAACCCAATTGTGTCACTTGTGCTGTTGCTGACCTTTAAGTTGCCTAAGCTGTAACCCCACTCTGTATCCCATCATCCTCTCCTCCTTCCCTCCCACCCTGCCAGTGACAGTTCTAGTCTTCCTGGTGCCTCCTAATTTTGTTGCAAAAAAAAAAAGCCTCAAAACCTGTGGGGGAAACTGAAATACTGAACTAAATGGCAAACGCAAGATGGCCCAAGTGACGTGCTGGCTACTGGCACCTGGTAGTCCCTCCGCAGATCACCAGTTCAAATCCCATCGGTGCCAACTTAGAGCCTGATTCACAAAGGCAAACTTACACTTTTGTGTTAGTTTAGTTTTTTTTTTTTAATTTTCAAACTACGAACTTCTAATAGTAATTTTGCCTTTGCGGAGATCACACATAAAAAAATAGGACAGGCCTCTCTTTTTATATGCAGTGTCTCCGCCACTAGTGTGTAGTCTTCACAGTCGTAAAGTTACTATTAGTATGTTGGAATTGAAACTTACCTGCAGGCTGCACAAAGAATTTGGCACTAGACGAGTACACTTGATATGTCTAACAATCACCACACTTTTTTGACTGCAACATAAAGATGTTAGAAACAGTCATCGATTTGTAAGTGGTCTGCGTTTAACCAATGATTATCCACTTACACTTCTCCTGTTCCCTATTTGAACATATTTTACAACCTGGCACTTGCAAGAGCATAAACATTTATGTATGAAGCTCTATATAATTGAAAGGCACTTTCACAACAGAGCAAGTACTTAACCTTTCTTGTTCTCCCTTGTGTTGCTGTCTTTTCCTTTAGTAACTCCTTGGAAGGAATAATCTATGGATATCATTACTGACGGGTTCTCTTTACAAAGCCAGCTACTGCATTGCTAGAGAAAAGGCTGCCTTCCAATGGCTTCAAGGTGTGAATTCCCAGGCGAGTGTGTGGGTGGCACAGTACTGCGCGTGCACCCATGGCGCTGGGTTTTGTACCACACCTTCTATGCCTTCTGCCAGTCTCTTTGCATCACCCATGTGTGCAGGTATTAATATTACAGCAGGTGACTCAGCCAGGGAGAGAAGGAGAATACCAATCACACACAGAAAATAGTGTCTCGCCTGTCACTAGTTTGTAATTCTGATGGGACGCTAATGCCGCGGTGCATGGGTTTACAAGAATAGGACAAAGATTAAGTTGGGAGCGGCTTACCTAACAATGGAGTTGGTGTAAAGTGTAAAAAAAAAACTAAAAAAAAGTCTACAATTCCTTAATGATAAAAGAAGAAGGGGCCCAGTGGATTGGTTGTTGGTCTAGGAACCAGAAGACCTGGGCTCTAATCTCAGTTTGTTGCCAAAAAATCAAGTGGCTGTGGCAAATCACTCGCAGATAGTGGCGGTGCACAGGGGTGCAAACAATGTTCCCCAAGAGTTCTGGGGCATCTTCAGTAGCAGGGCCAACCAAACAAGAATGCACTTAATACAAAGCAAGAGCCTGGATCCAAACAGAATGCTAGCAAAATACCTAAAATGGTAAGAAAAGGACCCATTGGTCAACACTTATGCACAAATGGGTTTAGAGACGAATCAGGTAGACACAGGGGAGAAAGGTTGTCCCTCATGTTCTCCTACCGGGTAGCTGTCTCTCAAGTGAGAGCCACTGTGGCTTTCTAAAGATGCGCATTATAAGAGAACTGTCCAAGGAGGACTTCCCGGATCTCCTCTAGTAGAGTGGATCTAGAGCCCTACTCTGTGAATCTCTCACCTGGAAAGGTGGATCCTCCTTCTTAGTGTTTCAATAGCCATACATATGTTCTGTGGAGTATTGGGTTCATCCAAAGGCATTAACACAATTGAGATTTCTTGCCCTTGCTCTTGATTCTCCTGCATCACTTTCCAGGCACCTCTTATACACCGAAGGCTATTCTGCTTCCTCTGCCTTCTACCTGTAAAGTCAGTGGCAAGTGTCATTAACTGAAAGTGGTGGGGCGAGCAAATGTGTAAAAAAAGGTGCTGTGCCGAATCGGGGAAAATTAAACATTGGCACTGAATAAACACTAACTAAATTGACGACATACATTACATTAACTTTTTAAGGTTAAAATGTTTAACTTTAAAACGTTAATGTAATGCAAGTCAGTGATTTAGTTTACAGCAAATAAAGTAAAAGGAAACATTCACTTATCTTGCTGCATGTCCTCTGGTCCTGGTGTTGTTCTTGTCATCCAGGGTGGGTCCCTGCCTACTGCCCCAACCAATCCAGACGCTGCTCACATGCTATTAACCAGCATTACAGAAGCTCCAGGATTGGATGAGAGAGCTGTCTCAGAGCTCCCAAAGGCCCTCAAGGCCTATGCTTGCTCTCTCTCAGCTGTTTAAGACAGCTCGGATCGGAGAGGTTTAAAGTGTGCATGTCAGGCTATCCATCACAAGACAACCGGCCAGTGACATGCACACTTTAAACTTGTGCACCACTCCTCCGCCTCTGCTGCCAGTTATCAGCAATGGTCCCGCCCTCCCAACCAGCTCGGGCTGGCAGAGGAAAAATAAAACGGTAATAAAATCATTTTATGACCATTTTATTTTTTCCTTTTTCTTTGCTTTCGAATGGGGTCAAGATCTTGAATACATACATTAAACCTACTCTGTACTACCCAAAAAGCATTATGAAATGGCAGGAGTGCATCTGTTTTACAAAACCTTGAATAAATACATAATCAAAGCTATACAGCTGGAAATATTTCTACTAGTTGCAGTTTACTTTGAGAGGAATAATACTTAAACATAGGTTTGTATTTCTCAGTGTGTAATACATTTATTTAGGCATGTTGTAAAATTTCTCATATTTACTTCTTGAATCACGGCCAACTATTACTGACAACCATGAATTTTAGGTAAAACATTTAATGTGTGACAATATGTTTCCTGTGTTGTCCATTTTCTCAGGTTTAATTGGTCTCCAGCGGGTTTTCACCTGCAAGTACATTTTCCTAGAAAAGCAACTGCAGCTCTTAAATGAAAATTATTCTACTGCATTTCTCTGTCCCTTATGCTGCCTTGGTTAGTGCAGAAAGACCTCTGCGTGCTTCAGACATGGGATCACTGACCCCAGCACTCAGTGTAAGGGGTGGTTGCGAGTGGGACACATATTTGGGGACTGACTATTATTTTGGCTCCGCAGACTTTTATCCTAATACAAGAAAAACAAACATGCAAAAGGAGGAAAGAAGTAGAAAGAGAAAAGCGTAACACACTGGCGGAGGGATGAAGCAGTGGTCAAAAAGGACCCGCAAGAGTGAGATAAACAGAAAGGGAGTGTCTGCTGGTGGATTAAAGGGGCATGGGGTGAAATCAAGTCTACGTAGCCCTTGTATTTGGCACCCTGGCATTCGATAGCGCCGGCACCCTGACATTCAATAGAGCCGGCAGCCCAACATTCGATAGCACCAGCCTCAAGCTTCTTAGCATATATATATATATATCTCTCTTTTTTTTTTTTTCACCAAAAAAAGGAAGGTTACAGGGACATTATAGTTAGGTTCTGAATTTTGGCAATTATTAGCAAAACAAAAAATGCTACACCTATGAAATAAATGATCCTAACTACAATTACCTAGTGGCGACTGTATATATATATTCATATATATATAACAAATTAAGCACTGACTGACCCCAGAGGGCACACTTGAAATTTTCTTGACGGCATGCTCTGAGACTTGGATTCTGAAAGCACTGTCAGATGAGCAGAAAGTTGGGAGCACAAAAAATCCCTCTGAGGCGTCTCTCCCTGAGCCTGAGGACAATTTCTGTGTGGCACCTTGTTGATGTTGTGTCACTGCCTGCGTCAGCTTATGCTGCTCTATTGCTGGATGAGGAGCTCCATCCTTTACATCACCAACTGCACCGCAAAAGCATCTCTGTTGGCAACACAGTCGGTTAGGGGAGGGGGGGTGTCGGCCCAGTTTCTTGCTGGCACAAGCTATATTCCATCCGAGTACCTCTGGCCCTCCCAAGTGTGCAGCACTCATCAGCACAGGCGTCGGTGCACCCTCTGTCTTGGAATGCAGAGCTGTACATTAATGGCACACTCCTGGGGTCTCTAGCATTCTTTTCCAAACATTTGGAATTCTGCTGTGTTCTGGTGATCCTGGCCCATGTCCAAGATGACACTGCAGGGGGTCTGCAGGATAGATGCTGAGTCAGCTGTAACCCTCGGCTCCCCCTGCTCCTGCTGGCTTGCAGTCAAATACCTGCAAGGAAAAAACTGAGGATACTTCCAAGGAATGCTAAAAGGAGATGCCTGGCTGCCACTGTTACTGGATCTCAGACCACTACGGAAGACCACCGGTCTCCTGCTGCCTTTCCTTCCTGTCCTTGGACAAAGATAGAATTCTGACAACAATTTCAAGTATACTCCAAAAGTATGATCTTGTACTTGTTAAATCGACAGGGTTCAGTTCAAATTTTCTATTAAAGTGTCATAACGATATACTACCCTCAACCCCCCTCGTCCTATGGTTTCAAAGGTGTATATATTCCGTACTTGTTAAAGACGTGTCTCTCTCTTCATTGTCATCCTGTAGGGCAGTGGTCTCCAAACTTTTTAATGCTGCGCCCCCCTGATGAAAAATAAAAATCATTGGGCCCCACCTTCAGAGTTTTTCACAAATATTTTATAAAGATGGTAATGTTTAAATATGTCTGGATGTATTTAGGCATTGCAGTTAAGTACTGTTGCCATTTTTTAAATGCAATTACATGTTTCTGCTTAAAACACAACACTGTTATCTGTGAAATGCTTCTTTTGGCCCGAGCCTGGCGCCGCCCTGGGGGGGCTGCCCCCCAGTTTGAATTTGAAGACCCCTGCTGTAGGGGGTGCTGTCCCGACATCGCACGCACTTTGGCGCTAATGCTGTTTTGCACGGCTAAGGGCCTTAAGGTAAAGGGGTGAGGTTTGCACCTCATTGCTGCTGGGCGCCCGTGCACCTCACACTTGCACCAGTTTTATCACGAGTACTCACTTCGAATGGCCGTGCCCGTGAAATGATTGTCAGCAGTACGAGTCTGGGCTACGTTTGGGCTTGAAAAGCTAGGCCTTTGCCGGGTTAGCGCCTCTGTGCTCGCGTGTTTTGGCGCCCCTGCGCTCGCGTGTTTCATGTTTTGGCGCCCCTGCGCGCGCATGTTCCTCTGTGCTCGCGTGTTTTGGCGCCCCTGTGCTCTGGCCTGTTTTGGGCCTGTACTGTACCCTGACGAATAACTCTCCGAGATGAAGAACGTGAAACCCCGTTAGCGCCTTAATGTAATGCACTGACAAACGGCTTCTTTATGGACCTTTTTATAACTGCAAATTATCTTTTTTTCGCTCTCCCGTGCTGGCTGTTTAGTGCCTGCGGTGCGTGTATTTTATCACAAATACCAGCACAAAGGCAGAGGTTATTAAAGACAGCGGCACTTTCAAAACCCTGCTGCTTCCAAGCGAGATTTATTGCTGGGCATGACGGATGCACGTAGGGGCACTCAGTGCTAGATCAATGTTTATTAATGGACCCTGACTACAGCTCCTCCCGTCCCCATGAGAATGTTCAGCTTTCTCGGCGCTCATAAAATAGCCTCTCGTTTAACCTCAGTGAAATAGGAGAAAACAAACATCATAACAGTGCCTTTGTTAATTAGTAGAGTATGGGCCATATGTACAACACTTTTTCCCATAGACACAGAATGGGTAAAAACCTTTGCTACATCTGGCCCTATATTACATATTTCTGAATTGATTTCCTAATTTCATTGAATACACTTTATATTTAGTTTTTACACTGTAGTGTTTTACAAACCCCAAATTAGATCGCGTTGGCATGGATGTACTTTGGCAATGTCAATAGGTCTGGGTTTGATGTCCTAAAACATGCAGCATTAGTATAGTAGCGCAAGGTACACGGAAGGGGTCCAGCATGAGTGCACCCACAGGGCCATGATTGTAAACTAGTGCTCATGCACTTCAGTGCAACCAGTCAGCGGAAGCCAATGATTGCATCCAAACGGCCAGGAGCATCAAGTGAGAGGTAAGTACTCAAATGCGCTTAGCCAAAACGTAATAGACAAAGTCCGCAGCCAGTGGCTTAAAGAGGCTGGTTGGAAAAGCCATTTGGGCCGACGGTATGTATATTGTTATCAGTAGGTCTGCTGGACAGCTGCCGTATGAAAATCCAGACCTAAAATTACCCTTACATTGTGCGTACTGTGTTCCAGATTGATTGCAAAGTATTTTATGATAAATAATATAAATATCTAAGTCATTCTTGCTTCATTATTGTCATTGCTGGTTCCCTAAACTGCCGTGGGATATAGAATTAGAAGAAAACTACTATTACCTTATTAATTAAATAAAGTCTAGCTGCTGGTATTGCTGTCTGTCTCCTAACAAGGCCTAGCTTCCTGGTGGGTTATTTTAATACGCGTCTTACAGTAGGTCAGTGGTATTGTTCAACATTTGTGTTGGTGCCAGTATGTTTCGGCTACCGAGGTGATAAAACTTCCTTCATCAGGGTAAATTACTGCATGCTGCACTAAATATTCTTGTAAGGATCAATAATGATGAGTATACCACATATATGGTACGAAAAACAGTTCTCCCTTCCGGAAAGTTTCTTTTTATGTTCGGTTTAAAGCAGCTCGTTTCCCTATTTATTATATGTAGTTTTTTTAAAAAAAAATACATAATAACAACAGCCCCATATAAAGGAGAAAGGAAAATGCGAAAGTAGATGCATTTATATATATTATATTATATGCATTTATATAAGAGGTGTGATGCACATTGGGTGATTTCATGCTGGGTGCAGGGATCAGTGAGTCTGAAAGGGGTGCGTAGGATCCCATCACCATTTAAAAAGAGGAAGAACTTTATGATATAATTTAAGGATTTTTTTTTCCTTATGCAACATCGATGTGTTTTTGTTGGTTGGTGAGGGCCATGTAAGCTTTTTAATTTTTTTCTGTTTATGTTTTATGGCTTGGTGCTAAAAATATATTCCCTTGGTGCTGAAATACATATTATGTTTTTTTTACTCTTCTTTAGCTATTATTCCTTTTTCTTGTCATGTGTTTTATTTTTTATTTGGCTATAGTCTTCCTAACATTGATTCTGTGAAAAACCCTAAGTAGTGGCACTGTCTGTGCAGCGCCAGCGGTGCGGAAGAAAGGCGCAGCGGATTTTGTTGCAGACCAGGGCAAGGTGCACCTAAAATCTGCTTTACCGTGTATCTCATGTGTTTTGGCTTTTGGAATGTACACGGGCGTTGCAAAGTTAGCCAGCCCTTCTTTTGAGTTCGACAGTTTTTTATAGCGCCCACCAGACCCTGGGGTGACACAGTGCCTAGTACGTGTCACCAGTGTGAGCTTAACAATGAATTAACATGCATGGGAGGATTAAACGGAGAAAGAGGATTTCTGACACATACATAGTGCCTTGGGGCTATCGATAGTGAGCGCTGGAGCAGGTGTTTCAGATCTTCATTGAATGATTGAACAAAGGTTTGGTGCAAGTTGTTGGAGGAATCTTTAGATCCCGGTTTTCCGGTTGTTACCGGAAAAGGAGCTCTTTGTTTCTTGGCACTAGGCGATTCTAGGAGTTCAGAGCGCGCTCCACGAGGGCCCCCCCCCTCCGGTATGTGAGGATACTACCGCGCATGCCTTTGAGAATAATGCAGGCTATTTATATGCTTAAGGTTACGATCTGCCTGCTTGACGCCTGCGTCCTGTTTTTAATGCAACAGAAAGGTACGCCCTCCCATTCCTCATTTGTTGGCACCTGAATGGCAAGAAGGATCAGCGAGTTACCTACTCGCTGCTGGCATCTGCTGCAGTCTCGAGACTACCATTAGAACGAGCAATGGTAGCACATGATGTTTGACACTTAGACCCACATACTTTGGTATGATCTGATGTTTATTAAAACGCGGTATCTTCATCAGGTCCTGCTGTATTAGTCTGATGAAAGGTTATGACCTCAGCTGGGCCCCTCAGGACTCCGAATGATCTGAGAAGTGAAGGTGGGATGTCTGCTTGAACAGTACATGCTGCACCATGTAGGGTCCTCGGGCGGCCAGTGAACCTAGAATTGACGAAGTTAAGAAACGAGAACCAAGATTTGGGTAACTTTTTTTTCGGCCCCTTTGAGTGAGATATTGGGGACACTATCTGAGATACAATTTAATATGTTAATGGAGCATGGAAGTGGATGTCTGTTCATTATGTATAAACAGAAACCTTTTTTTTTTTTACTGACACTGCTGCTTAATAAGCTATTTTAATCTTGCAAAGTACCTATTGGCATAGTAAGACCAATTTCTTGCTACCCTGCTGGGTAATGAATCTGTGCTTTGTGTTGGCCTGGCAGGAGCATTGGGTTCTTCAAGCGCATCATGCCAAAGTTACTGGCGCAGGAATGCAAGAAAAGCACAGCCCTCATGAATGGTTTATTTTCCCGCTACAGATGTGCTGGTGGACGGCAAGCCCTGTGACTGCGATGTCATGGCAGACTGCAAGGTTGGCGACCCCATCAATTTGGAGGTGCGGTTGACCAACTGCAGCAAGGGCCCGGTGGGCCCTTTCGCACTCACCATCATCCCCTACCAGGACTACCAGAATGGAGTGCACAACTACGAGCTTCACGACACAGTCACCTTTGTGGGGTCCAACACCTTCTACATTGATACAGTGAGTATTAGCCATGTACTTAGCTGGCTTTTGGTCCACTGCATGACATTCTATCTCCTGCTCAGTACAGGTCACAATACAATCTTTACATTTTGCTATGCTGGTGAATAGTTTTTGAGGCTCCGAAATAGAATGACAAATCGATATATTTTAATTGTCAGTTGGTTTCTCTTGTGCTACCCACCAGACACCTACAGTCGGCTTCCCAAAGTCCTCTACGTACCACCTGCCCAGACATTGAAAGTCAGCTTCGCAGAATTCTCTTATATCACCGGACCAGACATCCAAGGTTGGCTTCCTTGAGTCCTCTCCTGCCACCTGCCCATACACTTCAGGTTGACTTCCCAGAATCCTCTCGACCCACCTGCCCAGACACCCCAGGGTGACTTCCCAGAATCCTCATACCTCTTTACTTTGTTTTCTTTTTTTAACATGTGTAAATATCTGTAAGCACTTGTAAGTGTGGAACCAGTGTATTTTGCAGATGTGTACAGTTATGCAGACATTTTGCACATTATAAATATTGTCCGAATAATTCGCAAGCTGGTGAATCTGCAGATAACCAGAGTTTTTTTGTTCATGTTTACTGTCCACCAGTTATTGTTGATTACTGTGGACTTTATGTTAATAGTTGAAAAGGTTGTTGGGAAAGACATGCATATTTCTTTGGGACAGTGTTTGTGTTATTGAAACCAGACATCTAAGCTCAACTTTCAAGAATCCTTTCATATAAGCGGGTCAGACGCCAAAGGTTGGCTTCTTCAAACCCTCTCCTAGTACATGCCAAGACATCTAAGGTCAGCTTCCCAGAAACCTTTCATACCACCTGACCAAACACCTAAGGATGGTATCCCAGAATTCTCACATACCACCTCACCAGACACCCAATTCAGCTTCCCAGAACAGGCTTGAGATTGAAACTGTTCTCTCTCAACCTACTGGAACTCTTTGCTTTTTCCTCCTTTGCCTAGAGATTGTCTTCAGAACATATCGGTTACCCCTGAAGTTTCAGCTCCTACACACAGCTGCCAAATTGTTCCCCCATCTTCAACTTCTTCAGAACTGTGAAGCCTCCATTCATCTAGTTGCGCTTTACAAAAACAATGATAAATCCAGAATTTGATATGGTCTTGGAATAGATATTGCAAAGCTTACCTGTATTTTATTTTAAAGCATTATAACATAACATGCGAGTGGTCAAGACATCCTGCTGGAAGTCTTTTTAGCTCGCGAGGCAGTTTGTAATGTTCTGGCTTGTTTCAGCAGTGCCATCTTCACTTTGTCGCTAATCTTTCATTTGTGATAGTCAAATAAAATACTTTTCAGACCTCTGTGGGCCTTTTATCACAAATGTGGTGTTAATCTGTGGAAAATACATAGGAGCAATTCCATCTGCCTCGGGTAACTCTGTCCCTATCACAGTATTTTTTGTTGCACACTTTTTGATGACTTTCTCCGAGGACAGGTCTGAGGCCTGAATTGTTATGCTCCCTTTTTAGGTCTCACAACTAGATAGTACATGTGCTGTATGTTGAGAGATGTATGGCTAGGTTACAGTGGGCTTAGTCCGCCCATTGTTTATCATTGGTTGGCTACATTATCACTCTCATTTGCTTTCTCTTTTTCCTTAGCTTGTGTGGGCTTTCCTCCCTGTTCTTCTGTTTGTCCCTCCCCTGGAGCATGCATGCATTACTTGTGTCCTTCCACTGCTCATTTTTCAGGTACTACTTTTTCTTTTTGTTTATGTACTCCACAAGGGTGCATGTGTTTTCCAGCTGCCTCCATAGCTTTCTTCTCTTCCGCCCAACACAATCTCTATTGTGACCTCTCTCTGGACCAAGTGCTGCCCCCTACCCACTCCTTCTGCTTTGTCTCTCCTTTACTGTTCCTTCCAAACTCCACATTGCTCTCTCTCCCCGTTAGTTTGCTTCCCTCCCCACACCCTCCATGTTCATTCCCCCTGTGGCAGCTTTTATGTTGTTTCAGTCCTGTCCTCTATTTTGCTTCCCCCACACTCCTATTGCTTTCCCCACCCCCATCTTCCATGAACCCTTCACCTTTTGTATTGCTTCCATCCCAATCCCACCACTTCACATTTATGACTCTCGGCCGTGGTTCTCCTTTTGCGCTTGACTTCCAGAGAAGCTAAGGATACTTGTATCTGCTTTGCCAGAGAGAAAATAATTTACACTACTTTGGTATCAACTTTTCCAGGGAACAAATACTGCAACTCCACTTTTAAAGGGTGCGCAGTGGCATCAAGAGTCCTGGGACGTACAATCACAGCCTGGGATCCCACTGTGGAAGAGGTCAAACCCTCACCTTTCATTCACTGAACTGTATGATTCCCCCCAGCAACGTAACACCCGCTGTGCTACTGAGGAGCAAAGTGGTCATCATTTCTTTCTGCTCCACAAGTTTTAGATTTAACTCCAAGGACTCCACAGTTTTACATCACAATGTTTAGGTCTTGTCTACGAGTCAGCTGTTAATTGTATGTAATAAGAATATAACAAAGTGATGGATGGAATGCTTGAATTAATTTCAGCCACCGGTAACTACTCGGGCCCACATCCAAATCCATCGTTATTTTGCACACCATGCCGACCTCAGTGTGGACCCAGCATATGCAAAACAGTCTTGTCCCAACTCCAATAGGAATAGTCCAGTCTGAACTGCCAAGCCAGGTCCTCCCTGAACCGGAACACAAGCAACCCAAACTTTTACAGCTCCGTCCCTTAAAGGGTCTAATCACAGTTCTAAAACTATCTTGATCCTCGAAGAGGGTCTGGCCTGGCTCATTAGGAACAATCACTCACTTGGTGCATTATGGACAACATTAGTTGTTCCATACCAGATACTGACAATGTACTATGTTCATGTAGTTATCACTTTTAAGAACTTACCCAGTATTACAGCTTCTGCAGTAATTCCAAAATCTAAACCTTGACAATACCTATTACAGTGAAACCATTGCCTGAAATGCTCCTGACATGATTAATCTCAAACGTTTTCATTTTTTTTTGCAAACAACTTGTAAACTATAAAGAAACATATAACAAACATACAACTTCAGTTCAGCGCTCTGTGGTTCTCCCGCAAGATTTTGGCCTATTATTACCACTACAGACACACACACAGGTGTACACTTAACTTGCCTCTCTGAAAACAGCACAACTTCTTTACAGAACTTCAAATGTGCTAAGACATCTAAGAGCAAGTGTACTAATATGACAAGCAAAATGATTACAGTGTGTTTTCCGCACTGTAAACCTAATAACTGAGAAGCAAACAAGAAGGATCCTCAGGTTTATAAAATACCTGGGGCAGTTTCTCTGTTAGGGCTTTGGGGCTGCCCTGCCTCGGTCTGAAGCGAAAGCCAGGCAGTAAATCAACTTTCTGCCATGTGATGCGTGACACAGGGCTTACCTTTCTAACGCCCTTCTTTACCATTATAGTCTATGGTAGTATCCATTGTAGGCCAGTGACAATGTCACAGTTATGGGTGTCACAGTCTGCATCGCTGCATGATGCTAGATGTACGTGATTCGCAGGCATAGACGTTCCCATTTGTCACCCCCTAGGTCTGGATGCAAGCACGTGTGATTTGGCACCCTATCCTCAGGAATTGTACGTGGTCTAATGCTAATCTTGTGCAATGCATATTGTGCTGAGACCTCTGGTCACGCTAACCTCTTCCGCTGTGACACGCCAGGTACACCAGGTCCTACCTGCAGATAGCTGGCCCCCTTAGAAGTGGGCTGGTGTATTTGTTGCCAAGCAAAATTGATCCAAAAGATAAGCAAGGTGTTTGTTTCCTTGCAAAGTTGATCCAAATATCTGAGTCAAGTTCAAAGGGAGAAATATGTGCTATAGTAAAGACAGTTACATGCTGTATGGCGTTAAACTGGCTCTATCTTCATTCCCTTAACATTAATGCCAAATACATGGATTGACTTATGAACAATAAATGCAAAAAATATTAAAATAATGCAGGTCTGCGATAAAGTTCCTATATTATTACTCATGTTTTACTTAATCTTACATTCCCCAAATTAGCTATTTCATCATGTTATGTTTCTCTTTTTTTCGTGCATCCTAATACTCTTTTATAGTGCCGCCTGAACTTCTGTGTGACTGGCCCTGCTATTGTATGCCTTAAGGAGCAGGCACTGTGGACTTTGGCTTTGAAACACAGTTATCCTGCAAAATAGTGAAAATACCTAGGTGGCTGACAATCAATCAATAATTTATAAAGCGCGCTATGTACCCGTTAACAAGGGGCCAGAGCAGAAATGTTGTCTGTCCTGGAGTGACCTGGAGGAGCTTCTAAGCATCTATTGAGACCATAGGTCAAGAGATTGACAGGGCTGGCAGGATGGTAAGCAGAGTTACAGTTAACTACTGCTAAGAAGCAGAAAGCAGCAGTGTCTGAGGGAATAAGGGATATCCACAACAAGAAGGAACCTGTTTGACATTGGGTTCCTTGGAGGAGTGGCTATGAAGCACACTTGCACTGTTGCCCCTTGTAGAGCTGGTGGATCACCAGTGTAGTAGCACATATATGAGGTGCCACCTTGGGCCAGAGCTGTGTGACTCCGTGAGGAAGTGGAGCCCCCCGAGGCTCCAGGAACATCAGGCGCTCTCTTGATTCTGCTCCACACACTGAGACGCAGCAGTGAAGGGAGATTGGAAGGAAGCAGTCTTCCTCATCTGGCTTCCAGTAGCCATGTGGCAGAAGAGATCCACACGAACACCAAACCCTGGAACTGCCACGCGGTCTAGGAAAAGAAGTGATTGGTAATTTAAGAGGGCAAGTGCACCTGGGTTAACAATACGACTGGGTGGGGGCATCAATCAAGAAAAAATGAAGTTTTCTCATATCCAAGAGCAGCCACATAAAAAGATAAAAAAGAACAACCAAAACGGTTTAAGGGCAAAGAAGCACACTATAAGCCCCTTGCGCACAAACGTGCACAGTCGTTCGCTTGTGACGCCCCCTTGAGAGTTTGAGGTCGGTCTTACGTTTTGTAATATTCTATGCAATGTTTAGTTGTGTGTCAATTAAAGTACTTACCATTTCCTAAAAGAAAAAGCACTGACTGCACAGTGATTTTTTGGGTGTTAGCTGAGTTTTGGGTTTCAAACCCGTAGCACCTGCCTTAGTCCACATTGGACTGCTCTGCCTCACAACCTTGGGAGTCACCTGCTAATCAAAATGCCATTTTAAGGATCCATTTTAAAGGCACCAAGGAAAATGGAAGAGAAAGACTCCTGTTGAGTTGGGTGCATACTTAGTAAGGACATTGGCCCTCATGACATGTTTGGTGGGCGGCAGAGGCCGCCTTCCAAACTCGTACCGCCAGTTCAGCCAGAACACCACCGGCCCTATTATGAGTTCAACACAGGGGCTTAACATTGACGCGGGCTCGTAATTCTGACAGTGCAAAGCACGACAGGGCTGTCCATGGGGGGCCGTGCACTGCCCATACAAAGTGTATTGGTTGTGCAGGGGCCTCCAGGACCCCCTTTCCGCCCGCCTTTGCATGGCGGGCCAAAGCCATGCAAAGGCTGGCGGCACGGGACTCGTAATCCCCAGGGCAGCGCTGCAAGCAGCGCTGCCTTGGTGGATTGAGACCCACAGTCGTAATGTGGAGGCCGGACTGCTGCTTTAGCTACGGTCGGACCTCCACCGCCAGGGTCGTAATGAGACCCAATATCTCAGTCAGGGTTCCTTCGAATGGTTGGCACCCTCTTTTGTGCTTAATATTTATCCGAGCCTTCCAATCAATCAAGATAAATCAGTGCTTATTCCGTGTTAGGACTGCAGTGCCCCGGACCCATCACACTCGCAGGGCGAGGTCTGGTCCTCCTGTTATCTCTCTGAACAGCAACTACATTTATTTAAGGGGAGAGGCAATAGCAGTATGGTTCTCCGCCGAACAGTGCAGTTGCAGCTGCCACAGTTCTCTAGTGCACGTGAGGCTCACTGTGGTCTGTGTCGGGAAGGCATCTCTTCGAGGCATTCTGCAGATTGTGTCACTTGATCATCCTCACTTACACACATACCCCTTACAATACTGCAAACTAGCCACCGTTATTGACAGTTAAATATTATGCTTTTCTTTTAAGGCTCGGCTACTTATTGAAGTTTAAGTATTCAAAACAGAAAGTCTTAGCAAGCATGTTCTATGATGGACTTTGTGCAAACCTGACTAAATGCCTTTCCCTCGGGTCCCTCCAAAATATTCCTGCTGGGAAGAAAGGCAATGCAATACATGTGTTTGCATCAATAAAACATTACATTATAAAATCTGCTGACAGGCAGTCTTCTTTAGAGTGAGGCATGTTGAACCACAACAGACCGTGAGGATTCTAACTATTTCCACGTGTGTGGAATCTGGACTAAAAATATCGCACTATAGACCACAGCTGAGGGCACCACAGCTGAGGGCACCACGGCTGAGGGCACCACGGCTGAGGGCACCACGGCTGAGGGCACCACAGCTGAGGGCACCACAGCTGAGGGCACCATGGCTGTTAAAGGCTCTGGACCGGTGTTAAAGGCCTGATAAGCA
Source organism: Pleurodeles waltl (assembly GCF_031143425.1). Lineage (NCBI taxonomy): Eukaryota > Metazoa > Chordata > Amphibia > Caudata > Salamandridae > Pleurodeles > Pleurodeles waltl. Next base: position 1,067,776,970 of record NC_090439.1, on the reverse strand, counting down.
GGCCAGAGCCTATAACCATGGACTACATTGTGTGTGAGGGCCTTCAGCCACTTGTATAGCCTTGGCAAAAGGGCTATAATGGTATTAGAACACTCCACCCACTGGATGTTGAATGTTGTAAATACAAATGGAAGAAACTGAAAGATAAATATTAGAGTATCATGTCAGAGCTGAAGATTTGTACCAGCTATTGTACATTAGGCAGTTGTACCTACCAGAAATGCTCCTAGGCAGCCACCATCTACCCAGAAGATTCATAGCTAATGCTTGAGACAAACCTCATTACTGTTTCAGCCTTCATATCACCGAACCTACTTCTAATAACATCTGTTTGTGAAGATCAGAGTTCTAATAATGAACTAGAAACTTTACCTTTGTCACAGAATGTGCTCATTCATTCTCCTGTGCAGAAGGCTCCATGGGTAAATAAGAATGTTTCTTATCTATGTCGCTTCAAGTTCCTGGAATAGTTGAGTTCCCGAGAACATTATTTTCTCTGAGTCGGTATTCGACATTTGTATTCCCAGTCAGTGGCAAGCGTGTAGTCTATGACAGTTGGCACTGTGTTTTAAAATAGTACCCACATTGTTTTGTCTACTTTGCAATGTTAATTACTTTAAAATATGTTTTAATTATCTTTGAATGTAGCAGTTTATAAGGTATACACAAAGATATTTTTATAGACAATAAATATGTATTTTAAATATGTTGTATCATTTCATTATAGCTAGCGCATGATAAAAAATAATTTTGGAGCCAGTGCACATTCGTGCAGGGAAATTTCCAGCAAGAGTAAGTACGGAAAACTAGAAACATTAAATATTACACTTCCGAACAGCAACTCGCATACGTTTCAATGGAAAATTAAAAACACCTTTGTTAACTACCGAAATGTGACGTTTTAAAATTAGGGGTATAATTGGTTACAGAAAAGATTGGTATCCTGGGCAGATACATGTGGAAAGTAATTTCTGGACTTAGGTAGGGATGTCACTCTAACTGTTTCCAGCCCCTTCAAATAACTAAAACTCATACTTTCTCTCAGATTTTTAACAAGCTGGTTTCTTATCTGCATGGACACCTCAATGTCCATGTACTTTAACCCGCTCCGTTAAGTTCAACAGCTCCTAATCCAACAAAATGACATTCAGGAGTGCTCCACTTTTGGCGTCAATACATAATGTTAGCACTTTAGTTGTTATTGAGAACCCCATGTGAAGCAATAGTATGGGGGACAGCTGCTAGTGTTGGGTGCACACACTTTACTTGGCATGCTAGACTTCTTTTCTGAGCTTGATGAGGAAGATATTTGAGAATCTAAAGAAGGGTTCGCGGAATAGCTCGCGAGCTACTGGTAGCTCTCCAGCCACCTGTAAGTAGCTCCCCTGTGCGCAGTCCAGCCTACTAAGTTCGACACTTCTGCCTGGTTGAATTAATATATCAAAAATGGTTGTATTTTCAAAACCTATTACTTGGGTGATAAATCATGCAACTTTGAACAGAATTATCATTAATATTATTAAGATAGGGCCAGGGATATTGCAGCAATAGGTATTATGTTTTGTACCCATGTAGAGGGATTCCTTATTTCAAAGCTTTTTGAAAATTACTCCTGGAAACGTGCCTGATGCACTGATGTGATCACAGCTGGTAATCTTGCAGTTGGTGGCCACAAGTGTGATCTTGTCTGCTGCAGTCACTAATCCAATATTAGTAGCTCTGGGTAATTTATTTTTTTAAACATAAGTAGCCCTTCTTACTGAAAAGGTTGGATACCCTTGTTCTTAGCAAAAATGTCCTTACTTTAGCTTCTAGAGCACTAACCAAAATTTCTTCACAAAATGAAAGTCCTCATGTTGTTAATTTACGACAGAGAAAATTGTGTAAGTTCTATAGCTCTGATTCCAGAAACATGACTGTCGGTGTGTCTCACATTTGTCATGAATATAGAATGTTAGCTCTCTAGTTGTTCACTAGATCTTTGTTGAATGTGCGGTAGAACACTGAGAATCCACTGACAGACCGCTGTTACTATTAGAAGTGCACGTTTTACTCCGCAAATCAGGCTTCGTTCTCACATAGCCGAGGAAGATACTTGTGAACTTTTAGAAAATATGTTTTCATTTTAGGTTCTGGAGCACCTTCTATAAATTCTATGAGAAAATCATAAGGGCAACGTTTTTTCCCCTCAAACATGGTTCAGAGGATCGGCATTTTTCACAGGGTAAAATCCCCCTAGAACACCACAGTTCCCAAAATGAGTATGGTACTACCAACAACCGATTTATATTGTGATTAAAATATATTACCATCCTTTATGTTTGTTCCTTTTGAAGATCCTAAAAACACTACGTTCATTACAATTCATTCCAATGGGACAAAAGTGGTGGTGCCTAATCACCCAAAACAAAACTGAACAGTTGTGCTTCATGTAACACCCTGTTTAACAAACAGTTGTCTGAATTTCATTCCAGATTTTAAGGGTATGATTTAAAAAAGCAATATTTTCCAAGCGGGATGGCACTCCCAGGTAGTTAATGACAGGGATGGATTAGAGCCTTGGCTTCGCTCTGAAATTCTCTGCCTTCACCCTGGTCAAGAACTACCTGGGAGTGCCCTCATCCTTGGATGATATAGCTTAAATATTGGCCCTGAGCCACACTATTGTCTTCAATCAATCTCACAATACCCCAGTATTTTTGTACTAGAAACCCTGTGTTTGACTGTCACGAGCCAGGCCATCATGTAGGATCAGAGTGTCGAGTCTTGCAGGTGTTATGAAGCTTTGATGTAACCGTCCTTTTCAATATGTCTCTTCCCGTCCAGTCAGGGCCTGAAGTTGACTGGTTGCAAAGTATCTTCATGACTAAGGGAGGTGCACAGTTTCCGAAGATTTGCTTCAGGGGATGACTGGTGCTACCTTATTGTTCAATGTAAATGGTGCTTATCATAACTTTGAGATAACTACTGTAGCAAATCATTGGATAAGGCAGTAGCAAATAAACATCAGTATTTCTTCTTCTCACTGAAGATTGCATTGTGCATTTAAAGGGAATAACTCAAGTGAGCACTTTGTGTTCTCTCCGTAAAGCCATGACGGTTGTCTTGCTAGAAGCCAACATCCTGGAAATGTGTAATGTCACTCTTTATGCCAATATATTCACATAACATAGAGCTGTAGTAGATTTCTGTAAGCTGTGTGTTCAGTTCTTTTCAAAATCCCCCTACTGGTATTATGCGCAATGCTTCTTGTGAGCCTTGAGATTGACAGGCACTTTGTTCTCCTCATTTCCCCCCCTTTCCTCAACACTCTCTAGTTCTGCCAGAAGTTTTCTGGGCAGTGACCAACACCAGCCATCAATTCCATATTCCATATGGTGTATGCAAGCTGCAGAGGACACCTCCCACCAACATAGCTACCAGGATGATAACCATTCCCCAGGATGAGTACTCTTCAGCGTAGCTGATAGCGATAGAATAGCGTCACTCACAGACGTGGTCTGTTGGAATGAGGCATGGTGCTTCCCTTACCGCCTTACCCTCCGAACACAAAACATTGTAAACTAGGAGGTAACTGTAATTGTATTTATATAGCGCTAGGTAGAGTCGTTGGGTACAGATAAACTGATATCTGCTTCCATGATTAGAGCTCTGGTCCTATATGTCCAACTTCCAGCTCCAGGACTCTAGTTTGTGCTGGTCCCTCTTATTAGGTTTTAAAAACTCTGTTCTCCTGCAGCACCATGGTGGTGCTCTAATCATAGTGTTGGGGAGGGAGGTAGAAGGATACACTGTTGAAGCCGGAGTATTAAACAATCTGTTTGCCTATTTTTCTTTCCTGGAATCAAGATGCGAGTGTGGAAGTACCACTATGTTCCGATCCTGTAAATACCACCCAATAGCCTCCTCGAGTGATGTGCAGTAGTTGGGTTTCCAATCAGATTTCTGTATCAGCTCCTTATACAGAAGTGTGGGTCATGGTGACCTTAACATAGCAAAGCAGATGTGTCCAGGCAGTGAACATCTTCTGCAACTGGCGTTTGCAGTCAGAATCAACAAGGAGGAGGCTGACTAAGCCTTTTCGATATTTTCCTGTTAGCTGCAGTTTTTGTCACTTAAAAGCTGTCAATTTGGGCTTTTGTTAGTATTTTTAATTATGTCATGTGCACAAAGTTTATTTTTGCATAGACTTCCTGTGCAATATCCAGTGTGAACCCCAGCTTTACCGTTATTTGGGAAAAGGTTTGTTTCTGGCTATTTAAATAATTTCAGGCCACATCTTAGTATTCTGTGATAAATGTGTTACAGCATGCAATTAAATGTCACTCTTGCATCCTACACTCAATGTGCGGGTACTTAGTTCATACTGGAGTGGAAGCCCCATTCAAATAATATCCTGGTCAGGGTGAACCACAAAGTCACTATATAAACGTGTAGATTGTCACAAATAAGTCATTCTTAACTTAGAAGCAATGTGTAAATATTTATGCAGCATTCAAACAGTCATACAGTGAACACACAAAGGTAGAAAAATCTCAAACCAATTTAGAACAATAAAGTACATTTTAATAAATAAAATGTCACCAAAATGACAAAAATCCAATCAGTAAAACTAGACATATGAGTTTTTAAATTTGTAGGTGAAAACAGCACCATAAAGCGCAAAGCATCACTTGCAGTCATCTGGTCAGGCTGAACCAGGGGAAAGTCACAAGTTCAGCACAGCTTGGATACAGAGACCAGGTTCATCCCATTCAAGAGTTACTTTTACAAGTTTGGGCGAGGGGCTGCTATTTGCCTTGGTGAGGTCTACAGGAAGGTCATTGTCGGCACAAGGAGTCTGCCAGGCATCGTGGACAGCTTCTGTTTTGACACGAAGAGCCAGTCAGTCATTGTAGGCAGTCGCTGTCAGCACAAAGTGTAGGTACCGCTGGAGTTTCGGGTTGGCACTCGACACAGGTGACCAGTTCTTGGCCCAGAGAGGTTGCTAGGGACACCAGACCTGTGTATCTTCACCTTTTCTGCAGGAGGAGTATGCTCGTATGTCAGCCAAGGGTCCAGGTCCTGGAGGGCACTTCTTGGGGATCAGGAGTCACTCCAGCAGATGCTAGCAGCAGAGCTCAGGCATGTCAGTTGGGAAGTTGCAGGGAGGCCTCCAGAAGCTTGTTGTGTCCCTGTAACTCAAGCAAGAGGTCAGCTAACTGACCCTTGGAGTCACATCTGGTGAGCCTAGGTTTAAGGCAAGCAGGTCCAGACTTCTTCTTCACACAGCAGGACGGTACTTCCTCTTTCTCCCTGACATCGGAGCCTTAAAGGCCTACTTTGGGGTGAGTTATAAGCATTAGAAAGGAAGATTTGGGCCTATCAACATGTTTATTTTTCCAGGTTGAAATGGCAGTTTTAAAACTGCACACACAGGATGCGGGGCTGTGGCATGTTCAACAGTGCTGTTTTAGAGGGATGCAGTGAGTGCTGCAGCCGCCTGCTAAGTGTAGTACTTTTTGCTAGGGATGTATATGTAAAATGAATCTACCAGTCAGGTATATGCCAATGTTACCATGTTTTAGGGAGCAAGCACTTTACCACTGGTTAACGGGGTAAAAGTACACAGTAGACCAATTTCTGGTGGTGGCTGTGCAAAAAAAGCCAGGTTCAGCAGGGAAGAAGAGGGGACGCAGTAATGCTTAGGCGCAAGAACCAAAAAAGGTTACAGAACTGTGATACCTGAAGAAGCATTGCATTCACATTGTCCAGCATCCTATGTTGAACTGGGCTACTGAAAAAGCCAATCTTTGCCCATGCCTCTCTGCAACTAGAGGCTTTTATCCTGAAAGACTTCCCTTCCAGTTGCTGTTGGTTCATTCAGGCTCAGTATTGATTTTCAATCCACATGTGGCTCTAAATCAGGCACCAGGGTTGAGGTTCACCTTCTTTCCCAAGATGTTGTTTGAATTCCATCTAAACAAATAACTTTTCCTTCCAATCTTTATTCATGCATTCAGGCTTTCTCGGCTGAAGAAACATCAAGAAACCTTGGTGTTTGGTTTCTTTTACGCTTTATCTCTACACAAGCTGGGATTTCTGTTCTAAAGACAAAATATTACCTTTACTGAAAATGATACCATCGAAGCTGGAGTGACAGCCACCTGCGCTAGATGAGTAACTTGCAGCATATGCCACTAATATACTTTATATGGGACAGAGCTTTCTTCCGGTTTCTGAGTACATTCCACCAGAACCACAGTAAATTTGGTGATTTTGTCTATAATTCTGCTTCTTAGATTGAATTGTAGAGCAGATATATGGACTACTCTCATGAGTTTTGCTGGTGCTACGCTTTTGAGGCTACCTTTGGCAACAAAATAACTTTGGCCAGCAGATTCTTAGAAAAACATTTGCTCAGGATACTCATGTGTTCCGAATAGGAGAAAGGAGGGATATAGGAGTATCTTCTTTCATAGACTGTTTCCCATTATCAAACTACTTCCAGTAGTTATGTCATGTGCAATACAATCATTTTAGAAGTTACTCCTAGGGTTTTCTAGGCAGGGTAAAAGCTGCAAGCTAAGGGATTTGATACTTGGAATTCTATCTGTCTGTCTGAGGTTGTGAATAATTCTGTCTTTCCTGCTTTTAACCCTGTGGCGTGCAGCTATTGTCCCTGAATGTGCAACGTGCTAGAGACTTCTAGCTGCAGATTCCTTACCTTTAGTATTTCCAGGCCACAGCTTTGAATCCAGAACTTTTGCTGAGCAATACCCTTGCGTGTGCCATCGGGTGGCATTGTTCGGATCTGCGTGGTGTCGTTGGAGCAACCTGTGACATCATGGTCCCCTATAGAGGCACCGCCCAAGTTTTAAGCATAGATCCGGAACAGTGCTACCTTCTGTCTTTTTTGTCAGGCCTTTTTCGACCTTTTTTGTTTAGATTTTTTGTTTCTGTGCGAGGATGACCTCGAGAAAGACCATATTCACGCCGTGTGGCGCCTGCCATTGCACCAAGTCTGTGACAGATCCACACCAGGTATGTTTATGGTGTCTCGAGCGTGACCACGATTCAAAGTCATGCTCGGACTGCTGGGCCATGTCTCTGAAAGCTTTAAGGGATCAGTCCCTGAAGTTCATGGTGGTCCGGCAGTCAACATCGGCGTGCGCGACTCCTCGGATTTCACTGTTCCAGTCGGGGAGAAGGTCGTGGGACCGCTCCAGGAGCTCGAAGTCCTGTTTGTCCCACTCAAGGTCCTCCAGGCACTCGGGAAGAGGCACAAGAAAAAGAAGTCCAAGCAGACTTCAACTTGCCCGTCTGTCAACAAGGCGATTCGGAAACATCGACGTTCCTAGCACGGTTCAGCGAAACCGATGTCAGGGCTGACTCTGCTCCTTCCTCCCTTTCCAGAAGCCTGAGCGACCCCAGCTCAACTTAGAGTTTTTTGAGGCCATGCGCCTCATGTTTGAGTGAGCAGTCCCCGCTGGATTCAGAACGATGCCGGGCTCACACAGTCAGCCTTCTCTGGCGCGGATTCTGATGTCGAAGCTCCCAGCGCCACCGGCACCCACTGTTGGCGCAAGATGCATTCTAATCACTGATAAGCCGGAACGGCATCGCACGACGCCAGTTTCGGCGCCAACAGCATCCACAGGTATCAGATCAATGTCTGAGCATGTTCGTGAACAGCCAGGCACTGGTGAAGAATGGGAGGGGTCTTTGGAACTTCTAGAGACCCCCATGGAACCATTGGACTGGTATGAGGAACTAGGAGAGGCCAGTGGACTGACACCTCTCCAGATACTGGCATGCTCTCTCCTCCTATGGTGGCTACGGGGGAGGGTGCTTCATATGCAATGGTGGTGCATAGGGCAGCTGAGGTCCTGGACCTAGAGCTGCCTACGGTGTCAGTCAGGACTAACCTCTTGACAGAGGTGCTTCAGCTGGGGACTTCCAAATTGGAACTGATGTTACCCTTTAATGAAGCTCTCACTGATGTCCTGCTGGGGACGTGGTCCAAACCCAGCAAAGGGTCTCCTGTAAATAGGACAATCGGCCGCTGCCATCGCCCTGCTCTGGGTGACCCAAGTTTCCTCACCCAACACCCTACCCCAGACAGGTTATTAGTCCAAGCATCTGCACACCATGGTGCCTTCCCTTCCACACCCCCAGATAGGGAATCCAAGAGGCTGGATCAGCTTGGGAAGAAGATGATTTCTTCCATCAGCCTGGCATTGAGGTCGGTAAACACCTCATGCCTATTGGGCCAATTATTTCACACTTTGTGGGATTCGGTGGCGCAGGTGCTGCCTCAGGTCCCAGAGGACGTGCGTGCCATTCTTTCCCAAGCAGTTAAGGGCGGGAGAGATGCAGCAAAGTTTACAATCAGGTGTGGTTTGGACATGACTGACTCGCTGGGTAGAGCAATTTCGATAACTGTGGCCCTTCGACGCCATGCCTGGCTTTGTACATCCAGGCAAACCTCATGGACTTGCCCTTCAATGGGTCCCGCCTATTCCTCCAAGAGCCCTACATACAGCATTCAAGCCCTCCTAGTGTGATTCTGCATGACCATGTACATCTAGTTAGAGGGAGGATTCAATTTCACCTCCCTCACTGGCGGTCCATAACATTGAACAAATGGATCTTGCAGATCATACAGAAGGGCTATTCCCTCCCCTTCCAGCCTTTCCCTCCGCCAATGCCTCCCTCAAAAGAGCGGCTGATGGATGATCACTTGGTTTTGCTCTGCGAGGAAATTACGGCTCTCTAGGCCAAGGGAGTCATAGAAAGGGCCCCAATATGAGAAGTAGGCAGTGGTTGTTATTCCTGCTTCTTTCTGATACCCAAAAAGAACAAGGGTATCAGAAGGTAGCAGGAAATTCTGGATTTGCAGGACATCAGTCTCTTCCTCAAAAATGAGAGATTCAAAATGCTCACTTTGGCTCAGGTCTTGTCTGCCCTAGACCAAGGAGACTAGATGGTAGCGTTGGACTTGTAGGCTGCGTATTTCAGTATCTCCATACTACCTGCCCACAGGCGCTACTTGCGATTCAAGGTAGGCCATGAGCACTTTCAGTTTACCGTGCTACCCTTCGGCCTTACCAGTGCCCCTCGGGTGTTCACCAAGGTGATGGCGGTGGTCGCAGCTCATTTGTGCAGGCTAGGGGTTTCAGTCTTCCCCTAACTCGATGACTGGCTGTTGAAGGCTCCTTCGCCCCAGACTGTCATCACCCACCTTCAGACTACCATGAACCTCCTACATTCACTGGGGTTGGCTATATACATGCGGAAGTCCCACCTGACTCCCTCTCAAATGCTCCCTTTGCTGGACACTGCAGTTTCAGGCCTATCCTCTTGAGCAGGGAGTCCAGGATATTCAGGTCATGATTCTGGTGTTTCGGCCTCTATCTTGGATTTCGGTGAGACAGACTCTAAGGGTGCTGAGCATAATGGCTTCCTGCATCCTGTTATTAAAACATGCCAGATGGCATATGAGGGCTCTGCAGTGGGACCTAAAGTTCCAGTGGGCACAGCATCAGGGAAATCCCACCGACATGGTTCAGATCTCAGAGGGAACTGCAAAAGATCTGCAGTGATAGTTAGTGAACCACGAATGGCTCAGAGGCAGACTCCTCTCCCTTCCCCAACCAGAGTTTACAGTAGTGACAGATGCATCACTTCTGGGATGAGGCGGCCATCTGGGAGAGGTGGAAATCAGAGGCCTATGGTCTCCGGCAGAATCCAGACTCCACATCAAGTTACTGGAGCAACGGGCGATCCAACTAGCATTGAAGGAATATCTTCCAGTTGTCAAAGGGCGGTGTGGGGTCGTGGACCCTTTGTCAAGAGGACCTGCGTCTCTGGACATGGCTGGAACAGCAGGACATAACCCTGGTAGTTCAACACCTGACAGGTTCTCTGAAGGCCAGGACAGACAAACTCAGCCATCGAAGCATAGTGGATTACGAGTGGCATCTCCATCCCAAGGTGGCACAAGGACTCTTTCAACAGTATGGAGAGCCTTGTTTGGATCTGTTCGCCTCTGCAGAGAATGCACAATGTCAGCAGTATTGCACTTTGGAGTTTTCCAATGCGGGACGAGTGGAGCTCAGGCCTCCTGTACTCCTTTCCTCCCTTACCACTTCTGCCCAGAGTTCTCAAGAAGATCAGGAACAACCAGGCTCAAATAATCCTGGTGGCTCCGGACTGGGCACGGAGAGTCTGGTGTCCCGAGCTTCTGAAAATGAGCATCGATCCTCCGATCAGGCTGCCCCTTTGGGAAGATCTTCTGACACAGCAGCAAGGGAATGTTCTCCACTTGAACCTGTCAACTCTGCACCTTCATGCGTGGAGATTGAGCGGCAGCAGTCGACAGCCTTTGACCTTCCTCACGAAGTCTGTAAAGTTATTCTGGCGGCCAGGCATCCCTTAACCAAGACAGTGTACGCCTGCCCCTTTGTAAATTATTGTACAGAAAGATATATTGATCCTCTTTCTGCTTCTCTCTTTGACATTCTTTTCTTTATCTTGTCCCTTGCTCAGCTGGGCGCTGCATTGGGCACTCTCTAAGGATATCTTCCTGCCTTATCAGCTTTTCTTCGCTGCCCGATCAGCCTTCATTATTCAATTCTATTATAAATAGATTCCTTAAAGGGCTTGTACATATGTTTTCTCCTATGCCCATTGTCATGCCTCAGTGGGGCTTAAATCTTGTTCTCACCTATCTTATGTGTGCTCCCTTTGAGCCTTTACACAATTGTCCCCTCTGGCTGCTTACCATCAAGGTGGGTGAGTGAGATGCAGGCTCTCTCATCAAAACCTCTGTATCTCACCATGTTTTTGGACAGGGTAGTGTTTCACACTCATGCCTTTTTCCTCCCAAAGGTGGTGACCCCATTTTACCTGGGTCAGAACATCACCCTGCCCACTTTCTTTGTTCCTCCTCATCCCTCTGCGGAAGAGGAGCGACTTAATCAACTGGACCCAAAAAGTGCGTTGTCGTTCTACCTTGACAGTACGAAAGAGTTTCAGGTGAATAACCAACTCTTTGTAGGGTACGCGGGAGCAAAGAAAGGTCGAGCAGTGCAGAAACGAACCATTTCACGCTGGGTAATTCTCTGCATAAAAACCTGCTACGCTCTGGCCAAGAAGCAGCCTCCTGAGGGCTGGAAGGCCCATTCAACCAGGGGCACAGCTGCTACTTTGGCGTTAGCAAGAGGTGTACCAGTCCTGGACATCTGTCAGGCTGAAACGTGGCCGTCTCTGCACACGTTTGCCAAACACTACTGCCTGGACAGTCAGGACCGCAGAGATGGGCACTTTGCCCATCGGTCCTGCAGGACTTTTTAGTTTGATGACAATTTGTCCACAGCCCACTGCCAGGAGGTTATGGCTCGTGCATCTATTCTAAAGGTAAGGAATGTGCAGCTAGAAGTCTGTCAGATGAACAAGTTACTTACCTTCGGTAACGCATTATCTGGTAGAGACTTTATCTAGCTGCAGATTCCTTACACCCACCCAAGCCTCCTTGCTCTGCGGACTAATTTCCTAGGGTTAGGGGTTGTCCCTTTGAGGGCCCTAGTTTTTTCACACAGACAAAACTGTTGATTCTTTCCATGGCTCTGTGCTTCTGGTGTGAAAGCTTATGGAAAAATACTGACGTACGCGCGCCTGGGTGGTGACTTTATAGGCGACTGTGACGTCACAGATGGCTGTAATGACGCCACACTAATCTGAACGATGCCACCCGATGGCACGCTCAACTGTGTTGCTCAGCAAAAGTTCTGGACTCCAAGCTGATACCTGGAAATTCTAAAGGTAAGGAATCTGCAGCTACATAGTCTCTACCAGATTATGCGTTACCGAAGGTAAGTAACTTGTTCGTCAGTCACAGAAAGGAAGTGGAGCTGCAGAGGTCAGTACATTATAACTGCACCAACTGTTGACATGCTGTATACATATATCATATTCCACGTGCCCCTTCGAATGCTGTGGCCTAGGGCAGCACACAGAAGCCACAAGCAGCTCCTGTCACCCAGCCACACTGTGGCAGCTCAGCATGGCACTAATTCTGTTGCTTGTCATGTGGCACAGGTTACTGAGCCGTGTCTCATGGTGAACAGTGGGGAGCATACACCAAGCAGAGTCTCACACTTAGGATTTCACGCTTAACCATTGAACCTGGTAAGCTATAGAAGGAGTGTGCCCTAGAGCTGATTCATCTTGTATTGTGAGATAGGTTAAGAACTAGAAATATATGCCTACCTTCCTGTAACTCGATCAGAGCTTTTCTAAGAAGTGACTATGGGCCTCATTATGACCCTGGCGGGCGGCGGAGGCCACCCGCCAGAATCCCGCCCTCCATTATACCGCTCTGGGTATTATGAGTTTTTCCCTGGGCTGGCGGGCGGTCTCCAAAAGACCGCCCGCCAGCCCAGGGAAAAACTCCCTTCCCACGAGGATGCCGGCTCGTAATCGAGCCGGCGGAGTGGGAAGGTGCGACGGGTGCAGTGGCACCCGTCGCGTATTTCAGTGTCTGCAAGGCAGACACTGAAATACTTTGCGGGGCCCTCTTACGGGGGCCCCTGCTGTGCCCATGCCATTGGCACGGCAGGGGCCCCCAGGGGCTCCGCGACCCCCCCTACCGCCATCCTGTTCATGGCGGCTTTCCCGCCATGAACAGGATGGCGGTAGGGGGGGTCAGAATCCCCTCGGCGGCGCAGCAAGCTGCGCCGCCTTGGAGGATTCTAAGGGGCAGTGGAAAACCGGCGGGAGACCGCCGGTTTTCCCGTTCTCACCGCGGCCAAAGCGCCGCGGTCAGAATGACCAAGGGAGCACCGCCGGCCTGTCGGCGGTGCTCCCGCCCCCGTTGGCCCTGGCGGTAGAGAACCGCCAGGGTCAGAATGAGGGCCTATATTCGCTGTCACAAACTTTGAGATAGAGTTGTCTGTTTATGTACCACGTGACAACAATATCCTCAGTTAGATCCTCTCCTCTCATACTTTTTCTTCTGGTAAGACTTCCCCTTCCATCCAGTCTGTTGTTCAGACTTCCCATGATATGTGCAATTGTGGTACTTTCTGCTAGTAAAGCAGTTTACAAAAACAAATCTAAAAATACACATGCTTAAAACAATGCTCACTCAGGTTTTGTTTTTGAATTTGCAGAGATATACTTAGTTCACAGTTGCTGGGACAATAACCTTGCCTGTGCCCCCATGATTACTTAATCAAGATTGCTCATATAACCTGGTATTCTTCATACTTAGTGGGTCTGCTCTTATTGCTTCGTACTAAATCGGGTCATTAAATTGTATGATTCACTTACTCTCTGTGTGAAGCCTACTTTAGGAGGAATTGTGTTAGGGTGTTTTATCGAATTGAACATATTGGCTTCCATTTGTATAGGGAATGGTGATGCCTTCAGCTGTTAGGATTCATGGAGAACAGAGGTAACAAGCACACTTGACCGTCTTTTAAATTGATCTGGAAGCGTCAGAAAATCCTGGAAAAGTGCCAGAGATATATAATTGGAGGCAAGAAGGAACCAGGCCGGATAGGGATATCTAGTAAGGTCCACCTTCCTTGGAAACACTGAGGTGACATTTTAAAGGATGCTTACTCTAGGTCAGAGGTGTCCATCGTCGATCTACAAGGGATGATGGGGTAGTACTGGATTTTTAGGATAACCACTGACTACGTAAATGATTCCCATTCAGAGTATTTTGTTTAAATATATCCCTTGTGGCTAATCCTGAAAATCAGTCATGGCCCTGACCATGGATCAGTGCTGGACATCTGTAGTCTGGTCACATGTTCATTTAAGGACTTTCTTACCTGAAAGCACTTTATGTTTTTGCTAATAACACAATATTTTTTCAATGCAGGTGACTATCTGTATTTCAGCCACTGCATATCAGCACTGATTTCTTTCTTCTTTCCTCCAGGTGAAACCAACAGAGAAGTCCATCTGTTTTGGAGCTCTCCTCTTTCTCTACACTGGGGAATTTTTCCTGAACATCAAGTTCCATGACGACAACTCAAGCAGGGAGCTGCCCTTGTCTTGGTTCTGCCTGCCGAGTGTTCACATTCGAGCTATGGATCCTGTTGCTGCCTTTTAAAATCTAATATTAGATCTATTAATATTTCTAATTCCATCACAAATGTGAGCCAGCCTAACCAGATGTATTATGAATTTTAGACCCTTCAACGTGAGTCTGGGCTGACGTCACAGGTTATGGAGAGTTTTGAAGGTGCCACTGACTTAACTCCATGGTCTAAATGGAATTCTGTTCTGTATGTAGGGCTCTCGGAGGAATAGGGGAAAGATATATATATATATATATATATATATATATATATATATATATTTTTTTTTTTCTTTTTTCTTTCTCTTCACCATCTCCTGGCGCTCTGCCCCCAGTACAAACAAAGTGATCAACATGTCCACAAATTGCAAAGAATGATGGTACACTTTGAAAAGTACACATTCTACTAAACGACAGCTCCATTGGCTAATCCGTTGAGCCTGATGGGCATGGTTAAATGTGGTCAGTGAAAAAATGCGAGTCATCTGTTCTGAGGTTCGGTGCTTTTAGACAAGTGCAGTCATTTATTTGCTGGACTACGATTTTAAGTGCTCCTTCTCAATAGATTGTGTTTTAGTTGATTCTAATTTTTGTGAATGTCTAAGGATATTTGGTTTAGATCAAATTCCAACTAGTACCACAAAAAGCATTTTAGTAGCTGTGATTTGCTAGAGGTACTATATTCGAAGTTTTGTTAAGTACACAGTATGGTAGCTTAAGGGCACATTAGTACCAAGAGGCAGGTAAAAGGAGAGAGGGGCCGGGCTAGGGAAATATTGAGTGTCCTGGAAGGGGAGGATACAGTTACTCAGCCACCATCTTGGTTCATCGCTGCTCCTGCAACATGACCCAATTCTGCTTGAGAATGACATTTGGGCTTACACCCAGCCAGGCAAAGCCTGAAATGCTTCAAATATTGTAAAGAAAACACCCAATGGTACTGCATCACTAGCTCTTCATTGTATAGCAATGGTTTTGTGGCTGGGCGTAACCGCCTTGGTTTCTAAGACTATTACTTTTAAATATCACATTGTGTACCTAAGTATTGGGGTCGTTATCAGAATATTCATGGTGAAGAGTAATTGACAGGATTCTCCATCTTTTATTTTAGGGCGCTAGTGAAAACATTTAGGGTAAAATTCACAAGTCTGTGGAAATGCATAATTTGTTAACTGGGAGTTTTTTTGTTTGATTGGCTGGGGGTAACTGCATGTGGGTTATATTTCCAGTTAATTTTTTTCTACCTGAAAGTATGCATATTTGGTTTACCACCAAATGCAGAATGGGAGAGCTACACCACTGCTCTAACGCCTCCTATTTTAGATAAAGCACCGTGTTTACCTGCAGGATACATAGATGCAAAAGGGCTTAACATTCAGTTTACCTCCCTCTTTACTGTGACCATGACACCAAAACGAGGAGAAAATAACTTATCATGGCCAATACATTATTTTTCTAATCCTCATTGTTTTTAAATCGACCAGCCTTTAGTGATAGGACTCTGCTAAGTCTATGACCCCAGTTCCTCGATCTTCAAATAATCACTATTCCCTTTGTTAGTTATGCAAACGTTTTAATATGTGAACATGACATTATGGGGAGGATAGCTTCATGATAAGTTAAGGATTGAGGGGAAAATGCAAATCAGATACTAAAAATCAGTCTTCTAAAGACATGCAAATCTACCTAGATTCGTCTTTTGGTTGACCCACAACTTCTCAGACCTCAATTGTCTTGTCCTCCACCCTTCGTCTAACTTGCTTCAGAGCTTGTTTTTACTTTCATGTCCTGCTGAGCCTAGGCAAACATGCTGTGTGTAATGGGCTAGGTCCTAACCACACTCGAGTTGTTGGACTTTCCCTTTTAACGTGACCCGCCTGCTCCAATTGAAGGCTTTGCCTTTTCAGTTGCATGATCCACAACGTGGACGGTGATGTAGAAATCGTACCATTGTTTTAGAATACCAGCCCCAGACCTCAGAACCATCTGCAGGAACCGTATGCACCTTGGAATCCGCAGTCTATTACTGATGCATTTTGTGGAGCTCTTTTGGCCTGGTTCTTGGTAGGATTGCCTTGACTTATGTTCTCGAAAGTGTTACCATCAGAAGCAACCCTACTTGCTTATGCCCAAACGTATGGATGTTTCGGGTGTCCGTAGCAGCTAAGAGCTCTGTTGGCGGATCAAAGTGTTGGCTTGTTGCTTCCATCAACATAGGCTACGTGCCAATTAAGCATTAAGAGTTAACTGCATAATATCAGCAGGCTAGCACCAAGTGTTGACCTAAGAAAGCCTCCAACTCTACAGCTGTAAATCTCTATGGCAACTTAGTTCATAGATCTTATTTAAAAAAAAACAAAAAAACTTTCTGTTTAGCAAGAAATTGTTCAAAGTCCTGCTCTGGGTGGTTCAATGTTGGCAGCCTGTTGTGATAGCTCTCTCTTTTGTTTTACTGTGGGGCGGGTAAAGCTAACCTTTGAGAGGTGCAGCATATGGCCTACTGTAATTGTTATTGTGGTTGTAGCCAATTACACTGTGCATCTGGTTAATGTGTTGTGTTTTAACGAAGTAAATAAAGGATATTATCACCCTCGGACTTGCCGTGGCGTCTCCTGTTGATTTTTGTTTGCGTCATCGCACAGTGAAATATCGCTCGCCATCTGTAAGCACCACCATAGAACATTCAGCTAAATGTAAACCACGTGATGTACCTCTGTGCTGCACCAGTGGTCCTCCCGGAGACCTTTGAATGGCAGGTGAAATAAAAGCATCGGATCCAGCGAGCATGCCATTTCCTCGAACATTGTTAACGTAATTGACACCCTCGTGCCACATTTCACAGACATGTTTATGCCTTCTTTATGCAATTCAAACGAAACAATACACATAAAAACACACACACTAAAAAGAAACGGATGCTGCCAACTTCTGTCAAAGTTCCAGCCTACTCCCAAGCACACTCCTGGAATAATAATATAGCATGTCACACAACAACTTGAGTTCGTCATAAAGACCCAATAGGCTTCAAGATTGATAGTCTGGATTCACCCTATCCAAAGACATGACAACTACACTCGTAGACACGATGGAACAGCTAAATACTCCTCAGCTTGTCAACAACGTATGACTCAGTGGAGCAACTGCTTATTCTGATTTGCATGGCGTAGTCGGTCATAGTGATGGGAAGGGAACTGAAATGGACATGAGCCTTCCACTCTAGTGTCAGACAGCATTTCATAAGTTAATTTCATACTTTGTCATATAGGAAAGTCAACTATGTAATCCGCTCTTCATCAAAGCTAGCACAGCTGTTATTGTAAATGCATATGCATAAAAAAGTGGAACCATACCTCCCAAAAAGCAACTTCAGAACTGCTGCACAAACCCTCATATTCTTGCATCTGACTAGTGGGAGTGTCCTGCTCCATGACCCCCACATTCTTCTCTGGCCCCACCTTAAGGGCATCCTATATCCTACCTCCTAAAGCTTGAAGAAAAATGACCTAATTACTGCCACTGGCTCTATTTGCTGGCCTACACCATCTTCATATCCAGCTGCAATGTGTACAGAGCCATAAAATCATAGTCCATCATGGCCAGCACCCCCGCATATCTGGCTGACAAACTCACCATCTCTGGTAGCTCTCTGCACACTCGCATCTAGAAGACCATCAGACTGGAGTCAAAGAAGTACCAAAAAGAAAAGCAAGGCAACAGGTATTCTCCATACATGAACCCAGGATCTGTAACAACATCCCAGAAGCCACTAGGACTGCCTCAGCCTGGCCCCAATTTAGGAACGAGCTGAAGATGCACCTCTTTAAAGAACACTAAATCACGGTGCAGTCTCTCCTCCCAGAAGCAAGCTCCCTTTCTAAACACTTGTTGACTCTATCTTTGAATCTGGCACTGTACGGCTATCTTTTAGCTAGGCTTGCAGTATACAAAGTTCACATACGCACATGTATACATCCCTTAGACCGCTTAAGCAGGTAATATCACAACTTCGACTGCAGTTCCAGATGTACCCTGGTGCTAAACAAATACTCCTCAGTGGCAAAAGTAGAGTACCAAGTATCACTGAAAGAAATAACTGAATGACTAATTCAGATCTACTCCTATATGAAGGAATTTGTACGCTTTCGAAGTTAAGCCTCGTAGTGACAATGGATCATCAAGTGACAATCCTAAAAGCATGAGGTTTTATCTTAACTGGATTACTGTGATATAATCTGTTTCTTCACTTTCACACATATAAGTGACTTCCCCTCATGTGCCACTCTCAGCTTAACCAGTAAAGGGCTCTGATGCTTTGATGTGCCTCGTTGTCAGTCTTTACTTCTGTAAAGGCATGAATACCGGGAAGCATTTACGGATTAGATCAAGTAAAAGCTAAATTCTTGCATTTCCAAGCATCACATGCATCTCTTTTTAACAGTGCAGTGGCAGTCCCCCCATTCAGTGCTCATCAAAGTGACTAGTACTGTGCCTCCCACTGCTGTATTATGTCCTATGAATTGGGGGGGGGGGGGGGGGGCATTCAAATCACAGCAATCTCCACCTTCGGTTCCCTTTCCAAATCTTGGATCAGCAAGTCTCTAAAAATACTTCACAGCTTGTGCCTCAGAGATTCTGCCATGAGTTTCCGAGGGACACCTTGCGCTCCCTTCATGGCCCCTTGATGCAAGTTATCCAAACGGTCCAGTTGAAAGTCGAGCACTGTTCAGCATGTGAGACAGACAGGTCTCCAGAGCCTGCACTGCAGCAAAGGTCTCACCACATTTGTCTTCTGATATAGATTTCTCCACCTGTCCCCCACAGTCTCGATGACTCAGCCTCACCACAGGGGTCATATGCAGCCCTCGAAATGGCTCTTTGCTTAAGACCCACTGGTTTTACATACTAACATGTATGGGTAATGGTGCAAGGTAGACCATTAACTTGACACTGCTTTTGTATTTTTGCAATTAAGACATAAGCAATGGGAGAACTTTCTTTATGCCCTTTGTAAATTATGTCACCCTCTTCAAAATTATATGATCACCCTACTATTATGTTCCTTCAAAGCTAACCTTTCATCGTTCCTGAGTAAATCTTTCTAAGGCTAACTGCTGAAAAGCTCTGCTTCCATTGGACTAGTTAGATACTTTGATTATCTTCGGACAAGTGATATTAGTGAACTCTAGATTGGGGGTCTGAGGATGGTCAATCTGCAATCATACCAATGAGGTTTGCGTTTATTTCTACTGAGTGATTGTCTCTTCTGCTTGAGAACATCTCCTGTATCCAATCTGACTGCAGTTGGCCTTTGTAGGTAGCAGCCCACTGCACATAGTTTATGGTGAGTGGCTTACAGAGAGTCTCTACAAGGTAACACTGATGGTGTTCCACTACTGGTGCAACGCTTTGCAAATCATTGGTTGGTCTGGATGCCTCACAAAGGAAATGTCCCTGTGTGCTAAGCCCTTCCTCGGCCAGATGGGTTTACAGGTTGGAATTGCATTGCATCTCTAAAATGGGCATGTGCAGGACCAGAGCCACATAAAGATGTTTGCAAACCTGCCGGCAAAATTTAGTTGCATCAAAGTCAGCATGCTCTAAGTCCCCACCTGAAAAAGGTAGTTCTTCCCCCAGATTTCAGTCTTCTGAAAAATAAGCATGTCCGTAAAGGGGTATTGCAGGTTTACAAAATACCTGTAATTAATTCCCTTGATGTGCTCGAGAATCTGTGGAGTGTATGGGAAAATTACCTGTGGGAGCTTTCTGAAGAGGCCTGGATTTATGTGAGGTTGATGGTTAGAGAAATAGCCATTTTAGCACAATATAGGTAGTCCAGTTCAATTGTTTTGCTTAGCTTGTACTATACTCGAATTATATTAAGAAGCACACAATGGGACCACTGCCAATGGTGCCACACATAAAGGGGCAATTTCACACTCAGTCATGTTATGTTATGTTGATTTGTATAGTATATTCAGCAAAATAGTCCTGTAGGTAGAGTGGTAAATTTGGGCAACCAATATTCCTAATGGCAGACCAGCACATCACTCAACATGAAAAGAATACTGTAAATGCATCTATTATGGCGCGATTACATGAAGATGTCTATGTACACTTTAATGAAGGTTGATCCAAATGTGCAAAATGTGATGAAAGTGCTTGTGCAGAGTGACAAGTAAAAAATGAGGGGACTGGATACATAAATTACAATAAAAGTCGAAGTTTGCAGTGCTAACGATGTCTGCATGCTGTCTGTCAAGTATAACTTAATACAAAATCCTCATCCTAAAGGGCAACAAAGGGGTTTCCTAGAAGTCCAGAAGGGGGTTAGGCCTTAGTACAGACAATTTGAGAGCGTTGACTATTCGACCCAAGTGCTTGCGATTGCTTAGAACCATCAGGGAGGGGCTTCATCAGGACATGAGCGAGGGCCAACCTAGAGTTGCATGAAATAAATTTTCCATGAGAAGAGTCCTATGCAGTTAGTTAGATGGCAAGCCTACTGGTCTATGCAAAGTTCTCAAGGCCACACGCTCAACTTGTAAATACAATACGAGGGCCCTTCCAGGTAACTTATAGGAATGGTCACAACCAGCTGGTATGCAGATGCTTCTGATAACACTGAATGATTTGTATGGCACACTAATCACCATGTGGGTATCCAGGCGCTTGTGAATGTGTGTGGGCATGTAGTCCCCACTAGGCTATTCGAAGAACCAGGTCTTCAGCCTCTTGCAAAATTCATGAAGTGAGGAGGAGGCTTTGTGTTGAGGGAGGTCGTTCCAAGTTTTCGGTCTGATGTAGGAGAATGAGTGACCTCCTGCCCTGCTTTTGTGAATGTGAAGCTTAGATGTCTGGCAGGCAGGCAAAGGTTTATGCAGCTGTTCAGGAATTGTATAAAGGTTTTTATGTGTGTGAGAAGTTTGTTTTGGCAGCACTTGTGAATGGGGAGCCAGTGAACCTCCTTGAGGTGCAGTGTGATGTGGGTGCGGCAAAGAGAGGTTGAACATGAGTCTAGTGGCAGCATTCTGGATGGTTTAGTCTGTGTAGGAATGGCTTGGAGATTCCAGCGTAGAGTGCAGTGCCGTAGTCAAGCCTGCTTGTGATGAGTGCTTGTGTGACAGTCCTTCTGTTGTTGTGTAGCAGCCTCTTGAAGATCATTTGTAGCATTCATAGGATATGGAAGCAGGAGGTGCTTACTTTCTTTGACTTCTGCCATCATGTTGAGCTTGTTGTGTAGGAAGATTCCCAGAGTTTTTATGTGGTCGGTGAATGTTAGTCCTAGCTCCAACAGCCGCCAGATGGAGTCCCAGGGGGAGGTCTTATTTCCGAAGACCAGCACTCCATCTTGTTGGAATTGAGCTTCAAGCAGTTGGTCCTTCTTCACTCTGCTACCATGGTCAAGCAGTTGGTGAAGTTAGTTCTGGTGGTGGTTAAGGTTCAATAAGAGGATGAATTGGATGTCATCGGTGTAGGAGACAATGGTGATGTTTTTGGGCCACTTGATGGTGAGAGGTGTCATGTAGACATTGAACAGGGTAGAGCTGAGGGATGACCACTGGTGGATTCCACAGATCAGGTGTTTGGTCTCTGACATAAGTGTGGCAATCTGACCATTTGGGTTTCCTTCCATGAGGAAGGAGCAGATCTAGTTGATTGCAGATCCTTGGATGTCAACTTCGTGAAGCCTAATGATGAGAGCGTTGTGGGAGACAGTGTTGAATGCCGTGAAGAGGTCCAACAGGATGAGGACTGATGTTTCTCCCCTGTCCAGGAAGGTGTGGATGCAATCAGTGGCTCTAAGTGCTGTTTTGGTGGTGTGGTTCTTTCTGAATCCTGATTGGGTGTAGTCCAGTCTGGTGGTGAATCTCGAGGTGGGTAGAGAGTTGCTTTTTGACTGCCTTCTCATTCACCTTGGCTGGGTATGGGTTTAGGTTGTCTGATGGTTTCTTGAGGAGGGCGTTGACTTCTGTATGTTTCCAGTCATCCTGGAACATGGTGATTGTGATGGAAATGTTGATGTTGTGGGTGAGAGCAGTGTTGGTTAGAGGTGCTTCCAGGTTATAGGTGTGGTGGTGGTATTGGTAAGTTAGGGCTCTTGAGTGGATAGACTGCATGATTGTCACTTGTTGTCTCTGGTGAGGGTTGACCATTCTATCAGGTGGCTCTCCCTTGGTGATGAATAGGTTGACAATGAGTTCTCTGAGGTTTGGTTGGTCTGTGAAGTTGCTGTAGGTGTCTGCGATTTTGCTGTGTAAGAAGTTTGATAGGTTGTCACAAAGTTTTTGGGAGGGGGTGATGTTGAGGTTTTGGTGAAGTCTTTGATGGTCCAAAAGATCTCCTTGCATCTGTTGGAGCGTCCTTTGATGCAATCAGCTAGCACTCTTTTCTTTGTGTTTCCTAGTTGTTGGTGGCAGCATCTGAGTGCATCCTTGTAAGTGGTTCTACTGGTATTTTTGTGGCTGGCTTTTCATTTCCTCTCTTGCTGTTTACAATGCTGTTTGGTGCTTCAAGGTTCCTCTGTGTACCATCTGGCTTGCTTATTGGATTATCTTTGCTTGTTAAGTTTGATAGGTAAAAGGTAGTCATCACAGTTTTTAATCTTGTTGTTGAAGTTGACAATGCCCTTGTTGAAATTGTCTATGGGGTTGGGTTTATTTCTTGCTGAGGGCACTGAGCAATCTGTTTCTGCGATTTTTCCGCAGGTGCAGCTTGGTAGGCTGGTACTGATAAGTGCGTTGGCTAATGGGGTGTTGATTTGGAAGTGGATGATAGAGTGGTTGATCGATGCGAGCGGCGAGGTGGATTTGTATTTTATGCTGTCGTTGGTGGTGAATATGGAGTCCAGTGTGTCCTGGGGTGAATGTTGGTTCTGAGACGACTCGGATAAATCTGATGTTGCCCAGGATTTCAAGGAGTGCTGTGTAGCAGGGGCCGGTTCTGCCTTCCAGGTAAAAATTGAGGCCATCGAGAAATATGTAGATTCTTGAATCGATGGTGAGCAGGGCGATGAAGTCAGTGATGAGGCTGGTGATGGTTGTTCGTGGTCTGAATGGTCGGTAGGCAAGGTCCTGTTCAAGGTGAGGATTTTGGATATTTGCAGCTTGAATTGAAGATGTTCCACGAATGGGCTGGTGTTCTCTTTGAATGTTGAGCATCTGGTTGATTCCTTGTAGATAATTGTGAATTCTCCAACTGGCTTTTTGGTTTGGTAATGTCATACGATTTTGTAACCTGCTGGGATTGACTCACCTATGTCTGGTGCCGATGTGGAGTTGAGACAGTTTCCAGTAAGGAAGAAGAGGTCTGGGGCATCACTGCTCAGATGGTCCCAGATTTTGGTTGTGTGTTTGCTGAGCTAACGTGTTGAGTATCGTGCATTCAAGTGAGTTTTGAGTGCTGTGGCATGTTGTGTTGGGTGTGTGTTTTGATGGCATTGCTGCTGCTTGCATGGGGTGAGTGGGTTGGTAGCTGCAGGAGATTCAGCAGTGGATGCAGGGCAAAGTTCCTACCGTGAAATGTGGTGCAGCTGCTGCAGCAGTGGGTGAAGAGATTCCTCAGTTAAGGAATCGAAGGAGCGCTGCGGTGTATCAGTGGGGGCGTGGGGGCAGTGGGGATGTATTTGGACCAGTGTTCCTGGTGCTGGGCATAGTGCAGGCATGAATGGAACAGATGGGCTTGCCTTTGGTGCACCAGCGGCTCGGCCGTGCAGCATCCACCATTAAGTAGGTCCACGGAAAGGGAAGGTAGGTGGGGCTGCCACGGCACAGGAAGAAGAGGCAGAAAGGCAAATGCTGCAGGAGCGCAGGTAAAAAGCACAAAAGCACAGGAGGGGGTGGAAGTCTGTGGCTGCACAGCGGGGATAGAAGTCCTGACAGAGGATGAGGAGGCGCAAAAGCAGAAAAGGGCACAAAAAGCACAAAAGAGCACAGGAAACATGAAAGAGCACAAAAAAGCAGAACAGAGGCAGAAAAATAATGACCAGCACAAGAGCTGAAACAGCAGGAGAACATAGCTGAAGGAACAAGACAGAAGCCTCGAGATGATGGAGACTGTTCCCAAAGGTCCTTGACTGGTCAGAGGGCTGATCCGGGTAAGTTGGAGGGGCTGGGCCTAGGCACAACGTCTGGTCATGCAATCTACTGAAGACCTTCAATAATGGGGCGGCCTGGGTCATCTCTGATGTAGTGGACTCTTGGAAGATAGAAAAATAAAAACTATTATTAATAGTGGCTTGCTTCTTGCCAACCAGGCTATTGTGCAACTGGCAAAATAGAGACACCTGGTATGGGCGAGTGAATGTATCCCACAGGTAAATTATCACTAAGCCCCATCTACCACACTAGGGGTTGTCCACTGAATCATGATAGGATAGATTATCACCCCACTCAACTAATCCTCCAATTTTTAGGTTTCGCTTGCACGCATGCTTGCGAAATCGTTCGTTAGTTAAAAAAAAAAGCCTAAAAGGGGCTTGGAACCAGCCCCTTACTTACCTGAACTTACCATTGGCTTACTCCAACGTCACTCTGTTATACCTGCTTCAGATTGGCGAACACGTCGTCTTCACGTCACTCCCTGTCTTCGTCTTCTTCGCCGATCTTGCGGTCGAGTTGCCTGTGGACTAAGTTATCCTTCCGATCACTTTGTATTGGGCACTGGGCAGTATCCTTCCTCTGGTTGCGACGCTGAAGGTACTTCTTTTCTCTTCTTGCATACCGTCTTCTTTCTTTGCTACCATCTTCTCTGTCTTCTTTCTTCAATGCTCTCTTCTTTTCTCTTCCAGCATGCCATCTTCTTACTTCGCTGTCGTCGTCTTTCTTCGATGCCTTCTCAGTCTTCTTTTTTCTGTCTGCATACCGTCTTCTGTCTATGCTGTCTTCTTTACCACATGCCGTCTTCTGTCTTCTCACATCTGCACTCTTCTCACATCTTGTCTTCTCAGTCCTTCTATATTCTTCTGTCTTCTCCTGTCTTCTGACTTCTTCTGTCTTCTTCCGCCTTTAGTCTTCTTCCGCCTTTAGTCTTCTTCCGCCTTTAGTCTTCTTCCGCCTTTGGTCTTCTTCCGCCTTTGGTCTTCTTCCGCCTTTGGTCTTCTTCGCCTTTCGTCTTCTTCCGCCTTCGGTCTTCTCCCGCCTTCTGTCTTCTTTCTTTAAACACACTTGCCAATATATTCACCTTTGTCTTTTTTTCCAGTTTAACTGGCTTACAAATATTAGAAAAATGTTATTATAATGTTTAGCATTATTATAACATTTCTCTAATATTTGTAAGCCAGTTACATAGAAAAAAGACAAAGACGAAACCTATTGGCTTTGCCAATGCTTGTTTACAGTAATCAATCTAGGGTCCACCTTCTTAGAGGACACAAACATCAAGATTGTGCTGAAGAAGACACAGTTATCCGGAGGACCCAGCAAATTAATGACACGTTCCATATTTCCGGAAGCTTAAGAAAGCTGTCAATAGAAAAATACAATAATTTGTTGAATCTATTGACAAGCTATGCTACTGCCAGCCAAGCTTTCATTTGGACATGGGGAAAGTTGTTCATGATAGCTGCACTTAATAGTCTCCAGATACCGTCAAATGTTGTCATGTTTCAACTTTGTTAATTCTGCATTTCTCTGGCACGTTTGACTGCACTGACAGGGTTACATCAGATGAAACAGAGGACAAGGCTTGCTTGGTGTATCATTATTCTTGTCACAGATTTTAACTCATAATGACCTCATTGAACCAATCATTTAGAAAACAGGTAATGTGCAGAGTCCCTTAGGGCTATACATTCTCCCCATACTCTTCAAAGGGGTCCAAACATTAAGGGATTTTGGAGTGAGTAGAGGGGTAACCATTAGAACTCTTACATGCCCCCTGAATTGGTTCCAAAACACAGAACATGGGAATAAAACGTGTATATTCACGTAATATTAATATACCTTTAGCACACATAGAAAGGATTGTGCCCTCTTTGCATGTTTACTAATAGGAAATTGGACATTTCGTGGCCAATTCACAAAGGCATGCCTGGGGTACATGAACGAGTACTCATACAGTACTACTTCTATATCTTTCTGAATAGGCCCCTTAGTGTATATATTTCATGGTGGAAACAAATTCACATTCTAAGGGGCAGATTTAAGAAAAGTGGCGCTGCACCCAGTGCAATGCCACTTTTCTTGTGCCCCTTAGCATCCCCCTACCACCACCATATGTGCGCCGTATTTAAAATATTGCGCAGGATAGGGGGAAATAGCGGCAACATTTTTAACACTATTAATGTACTGTTGAAGGTTGGTGGCAACGTGTTGGTGATAACCCTGAACAGTAAATAGGGACCCACTGTAACAGGTGGTGTGGCCCCTTTCAACGCCTGATCTGAGCAGGCGTTAAAATTGCCGAAAAATATGACACACATTTTTTGGAGTTCAAGGCCCTCTTCCACCCGTAGGCTCCCGCCTGCGCCTCATCCCTGGTGTCTAGTGGTGCCGTAAGTATTGTGTGTCTGTCTTTTTATTTTGCCTTTTTCACTGCTTTTTGTCTCCATTTTTCAGCCTTTTCTCCTTTTTTTAAGCCTTTTTCTCCTTTTCTTAAGCCATTTTCTCCTTTCCTTAGCCTTCACGCTCTGTTGCCCTCTCCCCATTCCCTAGTCCCGCCGCTGCGTCCCCTGCGGCCCGCCCTCCTCACGCCCCTATTTGCCCCCGCCTCCCAGCTGCTCCTCCCTCCCACCTCCTCTTCTTAATGGCGGCGGTTGTGCGGCCGTGCCAGAGGCAAGCCCTTCCGTGCCTGGACCGTGCCCAGTGCCAGACCCCCAGGGCCCCCGCGATCACCACGCCACCTGACGCTGCTACAATGCCAACGCCCTCAACGGCACCCGATCAGCCATCTGCTTCCAAGCCACCCGAAGCTCACCCACTGACCCTTCTCCTGCCGGAGCTGCAGCTTACCAGCCCCCGAGCAGCCGCCCCTCCCGCCAGAACCAGACGCAACCACCTCAGATGCACGCTCCTCAACACCCGCTCCGTCCACAAGCACGCCATCGAACTCTGGGGCCTACTCATCTCATCCTCCAGGGACATCGCCTTCTTAACAGAGACCTGGATGAACCCCTCCTCAGAACCTGACATCGCCATAGCCATCCCGGACAGCTATAAGATCACCCGCAGAGACCGCACCAACAGACCGGGAGGAGGGATCGCCATCATCCACAGGAACACCATCAGAATCTCGACCAACACCGAAGACACCCTCGAAGCTGCCGAACACCTGCACTTCCAGATTCACATCAACACCAATACCACCCTCTGAGGAACACTCGTCTACAGACCCCCAGGTCCCCAGCCGCAGTTCAATGACTCCATCGCTGACATAATCAGCGCTCACGCCCTTGCTTCTACAGACTACATCCTCCTCGGTGACCTGAACTTTCACCTCGAGAACGCCAATGACATCAACTCCACCACCCTGTTCGACAACCTCGCCAACCTCGGTCTCAAACAACTCGTCACAACACCCACCCATTCCGTCAGCCACACGCTCGACCCCGTCTTCTCCGCCAGCAGCCACGTCACCTTCAGCCACACCACCGAACTACACTGGACCGACCACCGCTGCGTCCACTTCACCTTCGAGAAGCCCACCACGCACCACCACCCACAACAGATCCCCCTGCAGCTGGAACAAGGTCACTGAAGACCAACTGATCTCCACCCGAGCCCCGCCAACCAACACTGCCGACACCAACACAGCCGCTCACAATCTCAGGCAATTGATCGATGACTGTGCCAACACCCTCGCCCCGATCAAAAAAAACTCTCCAACAACTGCACCAACACTAAGGCCATCTGGTTCACTGCAGACCTCCAGGCCTCCAAACGGGAGTGCCGAAAACTCGAGAAGAAGTGGTGCCACGAACAAACACAGATCAACCACGCTGCCCTCAAAAACGCCATCCACAGGCACCACCAGCTCATCCGGACCACCAAGAGATCCTCCTACAAGGAACGCATCGACAACAATGCACACGACCGCAAAGTGCTCTTCAACATCGCCAACCCCAGATCCTGCTCCAACGACACCCCACCTTTGCGAGACCTCTGCGACTCCCTCTCCACCTTCTTTCACCGCAAGATCATAGACATCCATGACAGCTTCAATACCTCGACCCCCACGACAGCCGCTGTCACCACAAGCCCAGACTCACCGGACCCCAGCCACACCAACCTCCTGCTCTCCTGGACCCATGTAAACGACGATGATACCATCAAAACACCATTCACTCCGGCTCACCATCCGACCCCTGCCCTCATCACGTCTTCAACAAAGCAAGCTCCATCATCGTCCCCCAACTCCGAATGATCGTCAACAGCTCCTTCGAGACCGCCACCTTCCTGGAAAGCTGGAAGCACGCCGAAATCAACACCCTACTAAAGAAACCCAAGGCAGACCCAAGAGATCTCAAGAACTACCAGCCCATCTCCCTGCTCCCTTTCACGGCGAAGGTCATTAAGAAGATCCTCAACAGTCAACTGACCCACTTCCTTGAAGTCAACAACACTCTACCGTCTCAATCCAGTTTCTGCAGCAACCATAGCACCGAGACTGCCCTCATCGCCGCCACCGACTACATCAGGACCATGCTAGACAGAGGCGAAACTGCGGCCCTCATCCTCCTAGACCTTTCGGCCACCTTCAAAACCGTCTGCCACCACACCCTACGCACACGCCTCCACGACGCAGGGATCCGCTACAAAGCCCTGGATGGGATTACATCCTTCCTCACCAGCAGAACCCACAGAGTCTGCCTCCCTCCCTTCGGATCTGAAGCCACCGAGACCATCTGCGGCATTCGCTAAGGATCCTCCCTCAGCTCGACCCTTTTCAATGTCTACATGGCACCGCTCACCAACATCGTCCGATCACACAACCTCAAAATTGTCTCATACGCCGATGACACCCAGCTGATCCTCTCACTCACCAAGGACCCCGCCACCGCCAAAACTAACCTCCACGACGGAATGAAGGCCATCGCCGACTGGATGGAGAGCAGTCGCCTGAAACTGAAGTCGGACAAGACGGAGATCCTCATCCTCGGCTCCAACCTCTCCGCCTGGGACGACACCTGGTAAACCGGCCACTCTAGGAACTGCATCGATGCCCACCAACCACGCACGCAACCTGGGATTCATCCTGGACTCATCGCTCTCCATGACCCAGCAAGTCAACGCCGTCTCATCATCCTGCTTCAACACCCTCCGCATTCTCGGCAAGATCTTCAGGTGGATCCCCACCGAAACCAGAAGGACGGTCACCTAGGCCCTCGTCAGCAGCAGACTGGACTACGGCAATGCTCTCTACGCGGGAACCATGGCCAAACTCCTGAAAAGACTGCAACGTATACAGAACGCCTCCGCACGCCTCATCCTTGACATCCCACGCCGCAGTCACATCTCAGCCCACCTGAGAGACCTACACTGGCTCCCTGTCAACAAGAGGATCACCTTCAAGCTCCTCACCCTCGCCCACAAAGCACTCCACAACACCGGTCCAGCTTACCTCAACAATCGACTCACCTTCTACACCCCTAACCGAGAACTCCGCTCCGCCAACCTCACCCTAGCCACCGTTCCACGCATCCACAGGACTACAACCGGCGGCAGGTCGTTCTCCCACCCTTCCGCCAAGACCTGGAACACCCTCCCCATCCACCTACGCCAGACCCAGGACCTGCTGACCTTCAGGAGACACCTCAAGATCTGGTTGTGCGAGCAGTAGCAACTCCCCCACCCCCCTTGAGACCCTCGCAGGTGAGTAGCGCACTCTGCAAATGATTGATTGATTGATTGATTGAAGGCTTCCATAGGCCTCTTTCCAGAAACTGAAATGAGATCAAAATGCTGCTTCTCGAGATTGTCAGGACCTTTTCCTGCATATCAGTAAAGCAAAATATTAAACAAAAAAGTTCTTACTACAGGTGGAAGGTAAATTCCGAGCCCTGTGCAAACTCCTTGTTGCACAAGGATTTGTATTCTAAGATTTGAGATAAATACCGCGCACTCGCCAGGAAGGGCCACAAGACACAATGGCCCTCATTACAACCCTGGCGGTCGGTGTTAAATCAGCGGTAGGACCGCCAACAGGCCGGCGGTAAATAAAAGGGAATTAGGACCGCGGCGGAAACCGCCAACATAGACAGCCACTTTAACACTCCGACCGCCACGGCGGTACAAACAAACAGCATGGCGGTCACCGCCAACAGATAGGCGGAAGGCATGTACTGCCCACACCATTATGAGAGGCCAATCCGCCACCTTTTCTAGGGCGGATTCAACGCAAACAAAAACACGGCGGAAACAGGACTTGGAAGGGAAAACACTCACCTCTACACACCCCACGAGGAACCAAGACACCATGGAGCCGGAACTCCAAATTCTCCCTGCGATTGTCTTCCTGCTCCTCTACCAGGAGCACGACCGACGGCGGCGACGACCACGGTGAGTACTGCACCTAAGACACAGGGGAGGGGGAGGGAAAAGAGAGTGACACACACACGCAACAACCCCACCCCCACCCTCACACACAACACACACACAAATACATGCTGAAACATTACATTTCCCCCCCCCCCCACCAACCCTCCCTGGAAGAACTCAAGGACAAAAGGAAATGAGTTGAACGATTGTAATCAGGAAAAATCCATTACTCAAAAATATATATACACTATTAACAAATATGTATACCAAGAATTCAAGTCTATGTACTGCACCTACATAGTCCGTGGACCACTGGGCCCAAAATGCGAGGCCCGCACTCAATACCCGATCCAAACGGAGAGAACACTGCAGGGGCATCAGATCGAAATAAAACAGGCACCTCAGGGGGAAGGGGGGGCACCTCAGCCGGATGAGTGCATGACGCCAGCTCCACGAGGGGGCTCCATGCCCATTGAGGTATCCTGGGGAGTGCAAAGACACAGTCTCTCAAGTCTCTCCAGTGGGTGGTTTGCCCACTGCTTTATCCTGGGGAGTGCAAAGCCACAGTCTCTCAAGTCTCTCCAGTGGGTGGTTTGCCCACTGCTTTATCCTGGGGAGTGCAAAGCCACAGTCTCTCAAGTCTCTCCAGTGGGTGATTTGCCCACTGATTTATCCTGGAGAGTGCCATGCCACAGTCTCTCAAGTCTCTCCAGTGGGTGGTTTGCCGACTGCTTTATCCTGGGGAGTGCAAAGCCACAGTCTCTCAAGTCTCTCCAGTGGGTGGTTTGGCCACTGCTTTATCCTGTGGAGTGCAAAGCCACAGTCTCTCAAGTGGATAACAGCCTCCACTGGTTCTGGAGGGGGCTTTGTGCCCAGAGTGCTTCATCCTGCCAAGGACAGAGGTAGTGGATGCCTTTCTCCACTGGTTCTGGAGGGGGCTTTGCGCCCAGAGTGCTTCATCCTGCCAAGGAAAGACGTAGTGGATGCCTTTCTCCACTGGTTCTGGAGGGGGCTTTGCACCCAGAGTGCTTCATCCTGCCAAGGACAGAGGTAGTGGATCTGACACTCCACTGACGGTGGGGCAACATGGAAGCTGTCCAAGCCCCTGGAACTGACCACTGGGGATGGCAGCCATGTCTGCGGTGGTGCCACTGGCACAGGATGTGGCGTGGCCACTGGTGGTGCTGGTTGCGGGCTCAGTAGCGGCGGTGCTTGCAGTGCTCATTGGGCCGCGGTGCTGGTGGGGGGCTCACTGAGCGTGCTGCTGGCGGCGGTGTCCTGAGCGGCGGTGCTGGTGGGGGGCTCACTGAGCGTGCTGCTGGCAGCGGTGTCCTGAGCGGCGGTGCATGTGACGGTGGCGGTCTTGTCCGCCGTGCAGGTTGGCGGCGACTTCCCCTTCTTTCTCTGGCCCTTCCCCACCTTGTATGGTGGTGCAGCTGTCTTGCCACTCCCAACTGTTGTCCTGGCTGAGCCCTTGGTGGCAGATGTTTTGGCCTTCTCCCTCCGGACTGTGGGCAACTTCTTTTGTTTTGGAGGTGCGGGAATGTCCTTGGCCTCGCTCCTTGGGATACTGGCTGCTCTGCTGCTTGGCGCACTCCAGAAGCCGGTTACTGCTGGCACTACTGTTCCCGGTGATGTGGTGGCTGAGGTGCTGGGTTGGGAAAAAAACAAATGTCAGGGCACTCATGAATCCATAGTAATGTATCCAATCTTCATTGAACAATGACAATAGTTTCTTGTAGAAATCGAGTCCATTTAATTGTACAGTATGCAGTTCAGCACAACAAAAAGGCCGTCCTTGAAAACAAAGTATATGTAGCAATCACAGCCAATGTTCTTGTAGCAACCACAGCCAACACGTGTTTCATCCTATGAGAAAATGTTCTCCTAATGACTTCATCAGGGCTTAACTCAAGTAAGCATTCTAAGTAGGAAATAATCTTCACACCAATTCTGCGATGTCTTTAAAAGCATACAACAGTCCAACGTCGTTAATATTTCCCATAGTAGTTTCCACTCGTATCTATTTAATAATGAATAATATCTGCAGTGGGAGAACACGACACGGTCAAGTCATCCCGCGGCGTTCCCAGTATCGGAACCAGCGTCGGACTGGTGCTGGATTGGGACATGGAAAGGCGGGCCCTAGGGGACGGAAGGGGTGGGGGAGGTGAAGGGAAGAGGTCAAGGTTTGACAGGAAACTTTTTTTTAGACACACTGGGACGGGTAGATGGAGGGGGTTTGGGAGTGGAGGAAGAGGTAGTGGTTGTAGGAGGTGTTTGTTTGCTGACTTTGGGTGAAGGTGCATGGGCTGGAGGCTGTTGTGAGGTGGATGGCTGTTGGGTGGTTGTGTGACTGCGTTTGTGTAGTTTGGGAGGAGGGCTCACAGACACACTGGGAGAGGACACAGGGGATGTGTGAATGGTAGTGGGGGTGGTGAGTGCACGTGAGAGGTGTGTGGTCATGGGCGTGCTGGTGATGGACGTAGTGGCTGAAGATGTAGTGCATGCAGGTGTGAATGGAGACGTGACAAGGAGGGAGGAGGGAGACGTGGAGGAGGGGGACACAGTGGAGGCAGTGGATGTTGGTATGTGTGCATGGGTATAATGCTTGTGTAAGTGCCTGTGGGATGTGTGGTGCTTATGTTTGCCAGAGCTACCCTTGTATGTTGAGGTGTGTGCATGCTGGTCTGATGGTGTGCTTGGGATAGGCTGAGGTACTGGGGATTGGGTCTGGGAGGAGGAAGTTGGAGGGGGGACCCTGGACACAGGGACAATGGCTGCCATCAGTGCTGAGGCCAGAGTCTGAAAAGCTCGCTGTTGGGCTGCCTGACCAGAATGAATGCCCTCCAGGTATGCATTTGTCTGTTGCAACTGCCTCTCTACACCCTGGATGGCATTCAGAATGGTAGACTGCCCAACAGTGAGGGATCTCAGGAGGTCAATGGCCTCCTCACTGAGGGCAGCAGGGCTGACTGGGGCAGGGGCTGAGGTCCCTGGGGCGAAGGAGATGCCCACCCTCCTGGGTGAGCGGCCACGGGGGACACGCTGAGGGGCTGCTGGGAGGGCGGTGCTGGTAGGGGGGGTGGTGTCTGTACCTGTAGATGCGGTGGGCACAGAGGGGCCCGCCACCAGAAGGGAGCTCCCGTCAGAGGAGGAGTCGGTGTCGCTGGTCTCAGCTCCTGTCCCCGCCGTGGAGCTCCCCTCGCCCTCCATCCCACTGGTGAATTCTGAGTCCGTAGTCTTGCCCTCCAGGGCCATGTGGGATGCAGCTCCCTCCTGCTCCGGTGGCACAGCTCCCCTGCCTCATGATGCTATTGCACACAAGAACAGGGAGAACACAAAGGGGGGGGGAGAAAGTAGAAAGACATGTTCAGTGCATGCAATACCGCGACCGTTGACGGACACTACAGACACAGCAGCCCTCTGCACTACGCCATGCACTTTGAGTTCCCTAATTGATCACAGGGACATGGGGTACAAGGCCTATGCCCGATTGCTGCACACATGCAAGTCACAGGAACCTGACTAGGTGTAGATGCCTCTTACCACTGGTGGGGATGGGGTGCCACTGAGCCTGCCTCACAAAGGGTCCTTGCCTACAAGGCTCGCCCTAGCCTAGGGGAACCCACAGCCCACCTCCCCCACTCAGACACCTCCAAT
Organism: Pleurodeles waltl; assembly: GCF_031143425.1. Classification (NCBI taxonomy): domain Eukaryota; kingdom Metazoa; phylum Chordata; class Amphibia; order Caudata; family Salamandridae; genus Pleurodeles; species Pleurodeles waltl. Next base: position 1,067,742,761 of record NC_090439.1, on the reverse strand, counting down.
GCGTGCTGAATCAGATGGAAGTGCGTGTACTTAGCCCCTTGTGGCTGCTGTGATGCCCTCAAGCGCCCATCCAACTCCAGATACGCCACCGCCAGGATCCGGAACATCAGGGGGGGTCATGGTGCGACGGGCACCCCTCCCACGTTGGGAGGCCAACCCCAGCTGGGCCTCCGCCGTCTTCTTGCTCCAGCGGCGAATGTCCTCCCATCTTTTCCGGCAGTGGGTGCTCCATCTGTTGTGCTCGGTCTGTGGTGGACTCCCTGGGCCCGGACGTCCTTGGCGATGGCACGCCAAATATCCTTCTTCTGGTGGGCGCTGACCTACAGGAATAGTACAGGGGAAAAGGAAAAACTATAACTGTCCGGACCGTCGCAGTCATTGGCCCACTTTCCCACCCTTGCCCTGACGCGCATCCACTCACCGTCGTTTCATGCACGCCTCATTCCCCCCCCCCATCTCCCATCCACACCACTCCAAACAGGCCATAGAGTAGCATGTACTGGGGGAGGACCCCATCCACTAGTTTTTCCAACTCCTCCGCAGTGAAGGCAGGGGCCCTTTCCCCAGACACTTGAGCCATTGTTTCTTCCAGACTGAGGTCACAGCAGCACTTGCAGTGTAGGTCCTCTCCTGTCGAAGATCAGGTATCAAGTGAGTGAACAGAGAGAAAATGGCGGTCACGTCCGCGGCGGTGCATACCGTCACCGCCGGCATACATCGTCATTGGCTCCTGGGACCCATAGGGTCCAATGTTAACCAATGCAGGATTGCGCCGCGGTCTTCGACCACCTACCGCGACGGTGTACAACGCCAGCGCAGTTTCCTCATATCCCCTTGTCCCACATTACAGGTCAGGCAGCCGCCATTTCATGGGGCCACATGGCATTAATTTTAAATGCGTCACACATATCTAGGCCTTACATACACACTAAGACAGGCACATAGCGGATTGACAAATGTGTGCCATAAAGTTGTTTATTTCGTACCTCAGTGTTGGCTGACCCTCTGATTGCTGTTGTCATCCATAGAGCACGTCCGCTGGGGCAGGTGAGGAGATTGCGGCATCCTCCGGTGTATAGACCGCTGTTGGACCTGTCGACAATGGAAGAGCGACATGTAATAGTCACCTACAGACTTGATCGTGCCACAATCCAGGAACTGTGTGCCCAGTTGGAGCCAGACCTGATGTCAGCTATCCGCCATCCCAAAGGAATCCCCCCTCTAGTGCAGGTCCTGTCAGTACTCCATTTCCTGGCAAGTGGGTCCTTTCAAACAACAGTGGCCATTGCATCAGGCATGTCCCAGCCAATGTTCTCTAATGTGTTGTCTGCCCTGCTGAAACACATGCGCAGCTACATCGTTTTCCCTCAGGTGGAGGATTTGCCTACAGTGAAAGGTGACTTCTATGCCCTGGGACATATCCCCAACATCATAAGTGCCATTGATGGGACACATGTGGCCTTGGTCCCCCCGCAGGAGTGAACAGGTGTACAGAAACCGGAAGAGTTACCATTCAATGAATGTGCAGATGGTGTATTTGGCCGACCAGTACATCTCCCATGTGAATGCCATTTTCCTGGCTCAGTGCATGGCGCTTACATTCTGAGGAATAGCAGCATCCCTTATGTGATGGGGCAACTCCAGAGGTACCATGTGTGGCTATTAGGTGAGGACATAGACCCCATACAGTGTGGATAGTTGTCTGGGTTTGTCCCTAAGGGTTAGTGTGTGTCTAACAGTTGTCCCTCGACATTTGTAGGTGACTTTGGCTACCCCAACCTGTCATGGCTACTGACCCCAGTGAGGAATCCCAGGACAAGGGCAGAGGAACACTACAATGAGGCACATGGGCGAACTAGGAGGGTTATAGATAGAGTGCCTCCATAAGACAGGTGGGTCCCTATACTACTCACCAAAGAAGGTGTGCCAGATCATCGTGGCCTGCTGTATGCTGCACAACTTGGCTTTGCGACAACAGGTGCCTTTTCTGCAGGAGGATGGTCCTGAAGGAGGTGTTGTGGCAGCTGTGGAGCCTGTGAACAGTGAAGAAGAGGAGGCAGGAGAAGAGGACATAGACAACAGAAACACCATGATCCATCAATACTTCCAATGAGACACAGGTAAGAAGACATCACTGCCTCCTACAACTGATAACATTGTTCTACCTCTCATCTGTCTGTCACTTTCACCCAGTGTATTGACCCTGATTTGTCGCTTTGCCTTTCCATTTCACAGATGTGGGTCCCACTGTGTGACCTCTGCTATGTTACCTCATGGACTAGAGCTCTGTGACATAGGTATGTTGACAATACAATGGACATTGCTATTTCCCTCAGTTATTGCAAATACACAATTGTGAAAGCACAGGCTGACTCCAGATTGTTTTGTGATTTAAGGGTGTTTATCTAAGTGCTAAATAGTGGAGGGGGTTGTAAAATGGTCAGGGGTGATGGTGGAGGAATGTCCATGGCAGAGTCCAGTCTATTAGTCTCACAGGTGCATTGTCCAAAGGGGCAGAGGAAGTGGAGCTAGGGCATTTTAAGGATGCACAGGGTGACAAAGTGGGACAGAAGGATGACAATCAGGGTGGTCTCATTTCTTGGCAGGATCTTGGCATTGTTCTCTGTCTTTGTCCTGGATCTCAGGGACCGCTTGCAGGGTGGTTCTCCATCTGCAGGGGGTGGGGTGCTGGTGTCGTGATCCTGTGGTGGTGCCTCCTGTCCACTAGCGCCGGCGGAGGTGGTGGGCAGTTCATCGTCCAGGCTAGTGTCAGGGGCCCCTTGTTGTGCCACAGTGTCCCTCCTGGTATTCACGAGGTCCTTCAGCACCCCTACAATGGTGCCCAGGGTGGTATTGATGGATTTGAGTTCCTCCCTGAACCACAAATACTGTTCCTCCTGCAGCCGCTCTGTCTCCTGAAACTTGGCCAGTACCGTTGCCGTCGTCTCCTGGGAATGGTGGTAGGCTCCCATGATGTTGGAGAGGGCCTTGTGGAGAGTGGGTTCCCTGGGCCTGTCCTCCTCCCTGTCGAACAGCCCTCCCAGTTCCCCGGTTTTCCTGGGCCTCTGTCCCCTGAACCGTGTGCCCACTACCACTGCCCCAGGTCCCTGCTGTTCTTGAGGTGGTGGGTTATCCTGGGTTCCCTGTAGTGATGGACACACTGCTGCTTGACGTGTCCTGGGGACAGAGGTATGGGCCTGCTGGGTGGGTGCTGTGCTGGTGTTTCCTGAGGGGGGAGGCTCTGTGGTGGCCTGTGACTGTGTGAGGGGAACCGACTGTCCCGAAGTCCCAGATGGGCCGGGCTGGTCATCTAGATCCAGTTGGACAGAGCTTCTGTCATCACTGTGGGCCTCTTCTGTGGGTGGAGTGGACATGTCTGGAACCTCCTGTCCGGTGATGTTGGGTAGGGGTCCTGCAGGGTTGTAAAGGCATGATTATTGCATCTGTGTGTTCCATGGTGTGCAATGGGTGGGTGACTCTGTACCCCAGGGCTTCCATTCCTGTGTAGGACCTTGTGTGATTATTGTTTAGGGGTCTGTGTGGGTATGTGTAGTGGACATTCATTGGTGATGGGTGTCCATGCTTTGTTGTTGCAGGCAGGGCTTGGTGTTGGGATGTGTGGTTTGTGATAGTGGGACATATGTGAGGAGTTGGAGTGATGGGGTATGTGATAGCATGTAGGTAGGGTGGGGGATGAAGTAGTGAAAGATTTGACTTACCAGAGTCCATTTCTCCAGCTACTCCTGCAAGGCCCTCAGTATGCAGTATAGCCAAGACCTGCTCCTCCCATGTTGTTAGTTGTGGGGGAGGAGGTGGGGGTCCGCCACCAATCCTCTGAACCGCAATGTGGTGTCTTGAGACCACAGAACGCACCTTCCCCCGTAGGTTGTTCCACCTCTTCCTGATGTCATCCTGTGTTCTTGGGTGCTGTCCCACTGCGTTGACCCTGTCCACGATTCTGCGCCATAGCTCCATCTTCCTAGCTATGGTGGTGTGCTGCACCTGTGATCCGAATAGCTGTGGCTCTCCCTGGATGATTTCCTCCACCATGACCCTGAGCTCCTCCTCAGAAAACCTGTGGTGTCTTTGCGGTGCCAAGGGGTGGTGTGGGTGATGTGTGAGGTGGTGTGTGTTGTGATGTGTGGGGTGATGTTTAGGGATGTGTGGTGTTTTGTGCGTGGATGTGTATGTGTGATGGTGTTGTGTGCCTCTGTATGCTGGTGTTGTCTTTGCTTTACTGTCTCTCTGGCCTTCTTCAAAATTTTTGGTAGTAAGGGTTTGTGGGTAATGTGGGTGTGTGTTTTATATTGTATTGGGTGTGTGGGAGTGGTGTGTGTATGTGTATCAGTTGTGTGTATTTTGAATTGTCCAATGTGGTAGTGTTTTGTAAATGTGTGTGTATTTTGAGCGCGGCGGTGTGCACCGCCAATGGAATACCGCGGTTAAAAGACTGCCGCGTTGATTCGTGGGTGGTGATAGTGTGGGCGTATTCCTGTTAGCGTGACGGTGTTGGTTTTGTTATCGCCAGTTTATCACTGACCTTTGGTGTGGCGGACTTGTGTGGGTGACTAGATTTTGGCGAATTCTGAGCTGTGGGTCGTAATAGCTGTGGCAGAATTCCGCGGCGGTGTGTTGGCGGTCTTCTGCATGGCGGTAAGCGGGATTTACCGCCAATGTTGTAATGAGGGCCAATATCCGGAAAGTCAGCAATGCAATCGCACCACCAAAATGACTTAATGGGATTGAGGCAGTGTTACAGGTGGACTTTCGCAAGGCCTTTGGCTCTGTAGGGTAGCCAATCTTGTTTTCACCCCTGACAAAAAGAATTTTCAGATGTAAGTACTTTGGCTATGTATGCCTTCTCTAGACAGATTTTATGGTCCAGCTGCCGGTAAGGGGGGGTCACCTCTGGGCTGTTCCATATTGAGTGTGGCACTCGTTTGGGGTGCTTCCTTTCACCCGCTCTTCTTTGCTGTAGTGATACAGCCTTTGACAGAGTGGGCCAGAGTAGATGCGTAGCTGCGAAGCTTCGGTGGGGACCAGGAGAGGAGGAACGCATCGCATTACAGACAACGTGCTTTTGTTCAGAACAGACCATAAGTCATCGGGACCACGTGCGCATCAGATGTTGCGGATATATGGGGACATTTCCGGGGTACGGGATAACCCTAGCAAGTCCTCCTTCTACTTTGTGGGTGATGATGCGTCGTAGTTGACGTGGTGCGGTGATTGATGGTTTTGTGGCAAGGGCTCTGATACTTGGGGGTGTAAGTCACTATGGACGAGGCTAGAGTGAGAGAGCAAAATATTCAGCCCCGGGCAGACAGGCTAGCAGCTGATTTCAAGTTCTAGGCTTCTCTGACCCTTTCTATCCTAGGGAAGTCAGCTATCTACAAAATGGTGGCACTGCCCAGCCTGTTGTATCAACTTCAAAACTTTCCATTCCCCATCCTGGCATTCTTCTTTGCACATGTAGATTCACCCCTACAGGGTTTTCTGTGAAGCCAAGGTCTTCCTCGCATAGTGCTGTCCCAAGTGCTGTAAATCGACCTACGATGGGGGCATAGCTACACCAGATGCCCGCTCCTATTACAGGGCATTTCAGCTAGCAATTTTTAATGATTGGTGGTTGGTGGGATTCCGAGACCATGCCTATGTGTCAAAGGGGTGGGCGCTTGGCAAGACCCCTCCCCAGCACTTATTTTATGGATGAACAGAGCCCAAGCGGCTCCCTCTGGCTGCTCGGGTGGTTCTCAGGGGTTGGAGAGAGACGATGGCTGTCATGGGAGGGAGGGGCAGACTCACGTTGGAGACCCCTTTGTGGATGGGCACTGCTTTGTGAGAGACAGTGGGGCTACAGTGCTTTCAATGCTAGTGCTCCCGGATGGCGGATGTGCTCTGCAACAACTCCCTTATGCCATTCACTAAGCTCTGGGAGGAGTTCCGCCTCCACCACACTCTGTTCTTTAAGTTTTTTCAGGTTCAGCACGCTCTCATGCCCTAACTTCTCCTCTGATTGTGATACCAGAGTTTTGTCCCCTAGAGGTAAAAAAATTAACAAAAATCTCAGAACACAAAATATTCAACATTTACAGATCCCTGGTGGTTAATGCCCCCGACTCCTTTGGTCCCTCGTGGGAGGCCTAGTTAAAACATGTAGGCTCCATGCAGGATGGTGACTGGGGGGCATTCACTGGCCTCGCAGAGAGAGATGGCCATCATTTCCCAGTTATGGCTAATTCAACTGAGATATCTGCATAGAGCATACTTTACCAGGTAGTGACTGTGGAGGAGGGGACTGATTGCTTCTGCCAGCTGCCTGCCTGCCAGACAGAGGCCGGAGACTTTTAACACATGGTTTGGGGAGTGTTGGCTTCCTTCTTGGAGGGAGTGTTCATTGCCTGGAGGGGGTTCTGGCGCTGAACATGCCAAGGACTCCGCGGTGTGCCTTGTTGCATATCACTGACGTAGTGGATGTTAATAGATACAAACATGCCCAGCTCTGGCTGGGCATTGTAATTTCCAAAACGGACATAGTGAGAGCTGGAAAGATCTTAAGGCATCCTCCCTAAAGTCTTGGAAAGATGGCCTAGATTGCAGTATGGGGCTGGAACGCTCGATTTATATAGCCAGAGGATGTCCCGAAAAGTATTATCTTACATGGGAAGATTGGGCTACATATCGATGGATACACTTGGAGCCATTCTCTGTATCCCAGTGGTCAATGAAGGCCCAGATTGGCGCACTCAGTACATGACCCGGCATGTTAGGGGGGAGCGAATTGGGGCATTGGGTAGGTGTTGCGGTGCATGTCGTATATTAGTCAAGGGAGGCAGTAGTGCTGTGGAAGGATGTTCAGTTCTGCTGTTTCTTTTGTTGAGTTAGTATTTTCTACTGTGAGACACTTTGGGGGGGGGGCAACACTGCTGGATGGCCAGGAGTGTAACTTCAAGGGGGTGTTTGGGGTGTTACACCTCCCTAAAACTGTATTTTGCAATAAATAGTTGGGTAAAAGTGCTTTCAGTAGGGTATGGTGATGCCTGTCTCGGATTTCACCTGGGATTTTCACATGCACACAGACAAAAACACACACATACACACATGCACACACCCACATCTCTTGTCTCTATTTGGAAGGTTTTTAAAATGTTGGTTAGCTTGAAATATATTGTATTTTAGAGTACTCCTAACAACGTACACTGCCTTATAAGCCCCCCATTGCCCTGCTCTTCCTTTATTGTATTTTCACAACAAATGCCAGTGTGATTGTTGGCATATCTGAAGTTCACACCCCTCCAGTCTTACTGACCAAGCTACACCCCTGTTGAGGGCTCCTGGATCTGTATGTGTATTAGTCCCTCTGCAAACTGAGCCTATCTGTGGCCACCACTTCAGTGTGATGTCTGAAAAAATTGAATAAGAAGTTTCCAGTAGCGGCTGGTGTCGGGGCAAAGTGGTGGAGCAGTGGGGGGCACCAAACAAAAACACAACAAAATTGCAAATACAAATTCCCCCCCAAAAATGTACCTGCTGCCCACCGCATTATCACCTCTCAGACTGCCCGGGGGGCAATCCTAATGCTCCTTTCATGCTGCTGGCAGCATAAAAGCAGTGTCAGGATTGGTCTGAGTGCCCTTGATTTGCACTCCCAGACAGACTGGGAGCTTGTGCCTGCTGTCTCCAACCCGGCAACACAGCTCAGGTTGGAGAAAGCTCAGTGCACATGTTGGTTTGGCCGTCCTGAGGCGGCCGGCCAAACCCACACGTGCACTGACAACAGTGCACACCACTCTTTCTCATGCCTGTCATCCCCCATGGCTCGCCCCCTAGAAAAATAAAACGATAATAAACATAATCATTTTACTTTTCAAGTTTCGCAGCAGCAAATGCTGGTGGTGGGGCGGGGAGCATGGGGGGCGCTTTTCCACCATTCCAGAGGAGCCACCGCTGGAAGTTTCTGAAAAGAAAGAAAAAAATACTGGACACTCGAGTTTTCTCAGGCGCTCCAGATTAAATTTACTGGGGACGTGGTGGGGAGGACATGCAGAACTCAGTGCATAACACATGAATACTGCATGGAAATACTTGTTTTCTAGAGGAAAATTCAGAATAATAAGTATTTTCTGCGCCTGGTAAATACCGCACCTTGAGGTATCTGTATTTACTTGGTGAAGTAAATACCTCACGAATCCCAGCCACTTGAAACCAGGGCCAAAGCATATTTCTTAAAAAAAAAAAAGTGTCGACTCCATGAGATGAGCATCAATGGCGATGCTAAATGTTTCTCCTCTGTCATAACTTTACTGCTTTGCCAGCACAGTTCAGCGATGAATAACTGCTAGAAATTATTCAGATTCTAAGTCTGTTTTCACAGTATGTCTTCAGCTTCCCAGCAGTACTACATATAAAATATTATTTTCTTGGTTCCTTGTCCCTCCTTTTCTATAAGGTTGAATACCTCCCTGAGAAGCTGTTGATGAGGAACACCAGATAATGATGTATGTCTCAGACCCTACAGCCTTTGAATGCATTCGGACTTCTTGGGGACCAGAGTAGGTCTTGAGTGTGGTGCCTTCAAAGTGGGGGAAGGAGGCTGCTTACATATGATGCAGCCACACCCTCACGCTTCTAGGTCAAAGCAGTGTGCCCTTAGCAAGGTCACCTTTTGGGCTCCTCTGTGTTGAATCAGGATGCATAAAATGTGCAGTTTTCCTGCTTAATAGAAGATCGACACTGGGATCTGTAGAGGTAGGAGATGTTCTTTACAAAGGCAGGCAATATGTTTATTTCTTTTTTCCATTGCATGGTGCTGGTTTTGGTGGCTGGAGACTTTACATGATGTCTAACATGTAAGCTTCAGGTTTTGGCAGGCCTAACAGCCTTGTGATGGCTGACAAAGATCTTGAGTGTGGGGCCTCTAGGCAGGAGATGGTCCAGCGTGGCAGCTGTGGTGATGCAGCAGCAGGACATCAGTTTATAGGCATAGTTCAGACTAAAGTCATGGTGGTTGCTGGAGCAAGCTGGGCAGTATGTTTTTCTTTTGCCCAGCATGACACTGTTATTCTTTTTTAAGGTTTGGATTCCCCTTCACTAGTTGGACTGTTTTTGGATAGCTATTAGACGTTGCCATGTTCGAGGTAAGCGAGCTGAGGGTACATTAACAATATCAAGGTCTTTCTGCATCCCATTGTGTGGGCGATATTGTCAGGATTCGGGCCATCAGGCTGCAGTCTTGGGGGCTCTTTGATGCCCATTCTTTACACCAGTTTGTCTCTAAGCACACACTTCAGCACATTATGCACCGTCTCCCATTCCATCCCTGGTTTACACACCACACCCCTAAGTGTTATGATCCATGTAGTTCTTCTGTTGCCAAACATTTTCTAGACCACGCCCTGAAGGTGGGATTCCATTTGGTATCATTATTCCTAGCTTTTATGGGTTTTCCAACCCTTGCATACATGCTTTGTGAACTTTTATCTCTCTCGCCTCAGATCCACACTGTGTTTCTGGTTTCCCTGTCTCCCTTATTCTGCCTTCTGGCTTTCCGAGCCTTTCTTCAAAGCCAAGTATGTTCTGTTGATTAATATAGTGCACTAACCACCCGAGAGGGTTTCCAGGCACTTGGGCAAGGTTTGTAGGTATATACAGCCTTCCCTCATTGGTAAATCCATGATTCCACACACCTGGTTACCTGATCGCACCTGGCTTCCTCACTGCACCTGTGCGCACCCCCTGAGATTCCAGCTACTACATTCCTGGGAGCTCAGTGGTTGGCAGTTTCGCAGTTATCTTTACTGCAGAGGATCTGCTTGAACCTATGCAGTTTTGCTGCTTTGGTTTAAGGCTTGATCCTAGTTTGTGTACCTTGGGCATTCTTTATTGCTTGTTTTTCCTGTTACCTGTACTGCTACTTTAGCCTCTCCGTTCCTGTTCCTTGTTGTTACAACACCTTTGTCCTTGCTGCACTCCAGTGTTCCTGGTTCAGAATGCATACTTCCAGTCCAGTACTGTTCTGGTTTCCTAGAATCTGGCTCTACTTTTCCCGGCGTCCTGTTTCTGCATTTAGTTCAACCTGTTGTGTTTCTTTTGTCCTCTGTGTTTATGTTGAAATCTTAGTTATTGTTTCCAGAGGGTGCCACTGAATTCTGAGGCTTCGAGGTTTTTGTACAGGGCCCCACTCAGTGCCCTCCTTCCATCAGAGCTGCTGTGTGTCTTCCAAGACTCTGAGATTACTTGATCTTTGCCATATTGTTAGACCTGTTTCTTTTATAGGCAGATTATGATCCTCAGAGGATAGACTTTCATTGATGGTAATATGTCTATTGTTCTTTGGCCTGTACCTTCTTATTGCCTGTCTCTTTGCATTGCTTTCCTAGTTTTGTCTTTTGCAGGCATGACCCAGTTCATCTTCAGTTTCCACATCCCAGTCTGTTCCTGCTTGCTCCTGGCTTCTGTCCTGTCCTCCTTCCAAGTTTACAGGTACCCACATGTGTGTGCTAAACCCTTCCTCTTAAAGTACCTTGCCCCTGAAGAGAGCAAGCTCTCCCCTTTTACTTAGCGCAGTCCTGGTTTCAGCAAGGACCCTGACTGATATGGAAGGCCACTGCTGGTGTCTGAAGTTGAAGCTCTATTCTGCATGGTGCCATTGTTAGTGCAAGGGCCAGTTTCCGCAAAGTGCTTCTCTGTGTTTTCCTCCATCCTTTGTCTTTCCACATGGCTGAACTCAGCCCCCTCTTGTTAATAGTAGAAAACATGAAATGTTATGTGGCAAGTTTGCTTTCCAAGTTCTAGTGTTTGGGTGCTGCTGGGGTAGTGTGCTGTGCTGGGCAGTGGTGTGAGCCTCAGGCGTGGGAGTCCGTGTTTTTGAGCAGCCCTCCAGGCGAGGATGGGACCAGATCACTGTCCTGGGCTACCCTGGAAATTTCATGGCGTCTCCCTTTTTGTTGCCATTTAGGACTTTGATGGGCCTTAGGCACAGACACCCAGCCATAGCGGATTTCTTGCGGATTGGAAGCTTGTAGAATTGCACCTGCGACGAGTGACCTTATTGGGGACGAGGCTGAGTCCCTGATACTGGTGATGGGTCTCTTCATACCCTGGGCCAAAGCAGCATGAGGAGTTTAGGTCAATAGTGTTATGTGAGGCAGACTGGCAGAATGAAGGGAGGAACAAGAAGTGATGGTTACACAGAGTGCCAATAAATGAGCACGTTTTGTATTTTATTAGCGGTCAGAGGTGTGTGCAAATCCAAAATGTATGTGTATGCCTTACAACTGCCAGGACTCCGGAGTATTGTCATTTACAGTAGAAGACAATGTACAATATGTATGGGTAGAGGTAACACATATTTCACACCCTAGCTACAGAATAATGGAGTTATTTAAGAATCAAGTGTGCATCGCAGGCAGAGTGAATGAATGAAAGATTAACGGCACACTGCCTCCAGCAAGGCCTCCTGGCCTCGGTCATCCGAGTGGTCTCTAACATGTAGGTTTTTAACTTCTACCATTTTCTCCACACACTAAGCCAATACGTGTTTCGTCTTTGAAGGGCAATACAGCACAAGACTTCATCAGGGCTAACCATACATCAGCATCATAAATAAACAGTCTGAGTTCAATTGTAAATCACAGTGAGATTCCGCTCCGATAGTAGTCCTGTGTGGTGCCACAATATCCATATCACCAGATTTTTTAGTTAAGAAATTAGCCTAATCAGCTAATTTCCACAGGCTGGAATGAGCAACCTCTTTAATCCTCTGATGCAAGATCTGGTGGTTCACGATATTCGCAGCGGCAGGTAAGCCCATTGGGACTAGAATGGTAACCTGCCCCTGGTCTGCCAGTCTCAGAGTGACATCCAAGTCCAGTAACACGCCCTCAGTACCATGGTATGAAACCTAATTGAAAGATTGAATTGGATTTAAAGAAATACAGATGTTTCATGGATTGCCTGATCTGTTTTTTCCATGATCTTGCAAAATGCAGGTATTTTTGTAAAAGATGTGAAGTTTGACATCCCAGCTGGCTCCAAATTGGGCTTCTTAAGCAAGGGGGCGACTATACCGACTTCATACCTCCTTTCCCCTTAAATTTGTCATTCCTATTTACATTTTTATTAAACCATTTATCCTACACCATTTATATCACTCATCATAACCCTGTCATGAACAACTCCCTTCGATGTACCCCTTACCGTACCATTAACAGTATTACTAAGTTTGCCTTTACCCTGTTTCATTGATATCTCAAACTTTTTCTCTGCTACTAACACCACTACATAATGTAAGCTGTTATGTAAACATTACAGCAATGCTTCCTTCCAGATTGCTTCCTTTCAATGCATTTGTGCTCCTATTTTTTCATCGCAAGATATTTATATCCCAAATTCTTCTTACAAAATGGCATGTCATCTCCTGGGTACATTTCTGTCTATTACCTTGTTGTAATTAGAATGCTGACCATGTGCCCTATTATTTTATGACCATGTGTCTTGTTATTTTTATGATAAAATGCCTACACAGGAAAATTGACAATATAAGTTCTGCCTCATAAATTACTATCACAGATATAGAAAAGCTGTCACAAGGCTGCTCTTCCCTCTGTAGGCTATAGCTATTAGGTTTCACGTGCTAATTTGTTGTTTGCTGAACATCACTGTCCCCTCAAGGCCATCCTTTATACTATGGTGACCTTCTACACCTCTCCTAAATCAATAAATCTTTCAAATCATTGTGGCAGCATATTGGCCCAATAAGTGAACATGCGCATCTTCAACGCACCGACAAACAATATTGCTTACAATTAATGCAGTGGCTGGAAGTTGTGCAGTGTACTGAATTTGTAAAAGAGAGCATCAAATCTAAACAAATAAGATACTTTTTCAGAAACAGTACTTCTGGGGCTGTATCAGAAATGTCTGCCCCTGTTCTTCTGTACTTGTAATGTAATGGGGGGATTAGCGGAATGTAGAGACCAGCAATGCAGCATCCCTTTAACTTCAACAAACCAAAAGACAAACATTTACTGAAAAGGATTGGATAAATTCTGTCAGTCCACTCTGCAACAGTCCTTTTTTTAAGGTGTGGAACTCTCACCCATCCAAGGTGCCATGCTTCATCATCGAGTTCAGATCATACATCATACCTAACTGAGAGGGTTTCAGCTATTTGGAGCTTTTTTTTCCTCATTCACTGAAAAGATGATTTATAGGAGTATATAAGTGAGATCCAACCAGCAGTGAGAGTGTAGTTTGTCTTGTCTGTACTTGTGTATTTCACATAATGTGTCGCAGCTACAAAGCCTTACACCAATAGGCACCAGCACTCTGCATGCACTATTAACCCCCTGTGCAGGGCAGGACTCAAACTTCTAAGAAGTTGAGAGCAATAAGCTTTTGCCGTGGATCAAAACAGGTTTCTATCATTCTACGCTAATGATTTATCAAATGGACTGATTGATATAGATGGGATGTAGCAAGTTTCTTGGTGGTCTGATGTCATATACACAACAGCGGAGGGTTCTTCTCGAGGCTTTGGGTAAGTTTGATTACTTTACCATGAAAATTAATGTACAGATTATGGGGGTCATTACAACATTGGCGGTAAAAGGCGCTTACCGCCGTGCAGAAGACCGCCAACACACCGCAGCGGCGGCGGCGGGAGCCCGCCACAGCTATTATGACACACATCACGGAATCTGCCGAAATTCAGACACCCACACAATCCCGCCACACCAAAGGTCAGCGGTACAGCGAACTGGCGGCGGACCCCCACCTCCTCCCCCACAACTAACAACATAGGAGGAGCAAGTCTTGTCCATCTTGCATCCTGAGGGCCTCGCAGGAGTCGTTGGAGGAACGGACACTGGTAAGTCAAATCTTAACTATCATATCCCCCACCTTACCTGCATGCTATCACACACCCCCACCCTCACACCCTCCCCTATCACCCTAGCTCCTCACTAATGTACCCATAACACCAACCACCCATCCCAACCCAAGACCTGCATGACACAACTAAGCATGGATACCCATCACTAAAGCATGCCCACTGCACATACCCAGAACACCCCCCAACCATCAGCACACAAGCCCCCACACAGGAATGCCTGCACTGGTGTACACGCACACCCAGCCATTGCACACCATGAAACACACACATGCAATAATCATGTACTTATACTGCCGCAGGAACCCGAAGGAACGTCACCACAGCAAAGGGTCCAGACAACACCACTCCACCCCCAGAAGAGGCCCACAGTGACGACAGCAGCTCTGCCCTACTGGATCTTGATGACCAGCCCAGACCATCGTGGGCCTCGGGACAGTCGGTTCCCCCTGCCCAGCCACAGCCCAACACCGAGCTTACACCCTCTGGTAACACCAGCACAGCACCCACCCAGCGGGCCCATACCTCCCTACCCAGGACAGGTCAATCAGCGGTGTGTCCACCACTACAGGGCACCCAGGGTAACCCACCACCCCAACAACAACAGGGACCTGGGGGCAGTGGTAGTGGGCACACGGTCCAGGGGATGGAGGCCCAGGAACATAGGGGAACTGGGAGGGCTGCTGTGCGACAGAGGGAGGACAGGCCAGGGGAACCTACTCTCAACGAGGCCCTCTCCTCCATAATGGGAGCATACCACCACTCACAGGAGACGATGGCAACGGTCCTGGACAAGTTGCAGGAGACCCTGCGTCTGCAGGAGGAGCAGTATTTGGGGTTCAGGGAGGAGCTCAGGACCATCGGCTCCGCCCTGGGCACCATTGTAGGGGTGCTGACGGACATTCAAAAGACCTTGAGGGACACCGTGGCACTCCAAGGGGCCCCTGACACTAGCCAGGACGATGAAATGCCCACCACCTCCGCCGGCGCTAGTGGACAGGACGCCCCGCCACAGGACCACCACACCAGCACCCCACCCCCTGCAGACGGACAACTACCACGAAAGCGGTCCCTGAGATCCAGGAACAGGACAGAGCAAGATGGCAAGACCCCCGCCAGGAAATAAGACTACCCTGATTGTCCCCCACTGTCCCACTTTGTTACCCTGTCCAGGTTGGAACTGCCCCAGCTCCACTTCCAATGGCCAGATGTGCAATGTACCTGTGAGACTAATAGACTGGACTCTGCCATGGACATTCTTCCACCATAACCCATCCCCATTTCACAACCCCCCTTCATTTTTATGCACTTAAATAAACACCCTTGAAACACTAATAAAACTGGAGTCAGTCTATGATTTTGAACTTTGTATTGTCAATTACAGTGTCAAAAAGGGTTACCCATTGGAAGGCCAACATACCAATGTCACACATCACAAGCCTTTCAAGGGTGCAAGCTGTTGACACGTAGGTTACCACATTTGTGAAACTGAAATGGAAGGGGACAACTCAGTTAACAAATAGTGAGTGAAATGTAGGTACAGGATAGAGGTAGACGTGTGACAGTTAATGTTATGTTAAACCAGAAAATGTACTCACCTGTGTCTCACTGGAAATACTGCTGTATGACTGACTCCCTGTTGTCGTTTTCTTCTTCCTCAGCTTCATCCTCATCACTGTCCACAGGCTCCACCGCTGCTACAACACCGTCATCTGGATCATCCTCCTGCAGAAAAGGCACCTGGCGTCGCAATGCCAAGTTATGGAGCAGGCGATGATGATGTCGCACACCTTCTTCGGTGAGTAGAATAGGGACCCACCTGTCATATAGAGGCACCTGAACCTGGCCTTCAGGAGGCCGAAGGTGCGTTCGATCACCCTCCTAGTCCGCCCATGGGCCTCATTGTACCGTTCCTCTGCCCTGGACCTGGGATTCCTCACTGGGGTCAATAGCCAGGAAAGGTTGGGGTAACCAGAGTCCCCCAATAGCCATACACGGTGCCTCTGGAGTTGACCCATCATATCAGGGATGCAGCTATTCCACAGGATGAAGGCGTCATGCACAGAGCCAGGGAACATAGCATTTACCTGCGAGATGTACTGGTCTGCCAAACAGACCATCTGGACATTCATCGAATGATAACTCTTCCTGTTCCTGTACACCTGTTCACTCCTGCGGGGGGGACCAGAGCTACCTGGGTCCCATCAATGGCACCTATGACGTTGGGGATATGTCCAAGGGCATAGAAGTCACCTTTCACTGTAGGCAAATCCTCCACCTCAGGGAAAATGATGTATCTCCTTACGTGTTTCAGCAGGGCAGACAACACTCTGGACAAAACGTTGGAAAACATAGGCTGGGACATCCCTGATGCCATGGCCACTGTTGTCTGAATTGACCCACTTGCAAGGAAATGGAGCACTGACAGCACCTGAACGTCAGGGGGGATTCCAGTCGGATGGCGGATTGGTGACATCAGGTCTGGCTCCAACTGGGTACATAGTTCCTGGATTGTGGCACGGTCAAACCGGTAGGTCACGATCAAATGTCTCTCTTCCATTGTCAACAGGTCCACCAGCGGTCGGTACACCGGCGGATTCCGCCATCTTCCCATATGTCCCAACTGACGGTGCCTAAGAAGGACAACAGCGAAGAAACAGTCACCATTCCTCCAGGTATGTACCCACAGTCACACACAAGACTACAACAGACAATTAACCCTTCCGGGATATGTTTTGAGTGTAGGCCTCGGTATGTGTGACGCAGTAGTAAATGAAGCCATGTGGGCCCCTGAAATGGCGGCTGCCTGACCTCTAAACTGGGACAATAGAATTGTGGGGTAACTGCGCTGGCGTTGGACACCGTCGCGGTAGGCGGTCGTAGAGCGCGGCGCAATGCTGCATTGGTTAACATTGGACCCTATGGGTCCCAGGAGCCAATGAACAGGTGCGCCGGCGGTGATGATGCGCCCGCCGCGGACGTCACCGCCATTTTCTATCTCTTCAATCACTAGATACCTGACCTTCGACAGGAGAGGACCTGCACTGCTAGTGCTGCTGTGACCTCGTTCTGGAAGCGACGATGGCTGCTGCATCTGGGGAAAGGGCCCCTGCCTTCACTGCACAGGAGTTGGAGAAACTTGTGGATGGGGTCCTCCCCCAGTACATGCTACTCTACGGTCCTCCAGACCAACAGGTCAGTACACGTTGGATGGGCTAGGCCTGGGTGGACAGGGCTGGGTGGGAGAGGGAAGGGGGCAGAGTTCTAAGAACAGAAATGCATGGGGATGAATGGGCCACATGGCCAGAGTTGGGAGGGGGCCACTCACATTGACGGTGCAGTAGGTAATGACAGTTCCTCTTTCCTTGTGCATGTCATGTAGGTCAGCGCCCACCAGAAGAGGGACATTTGGCGTGCCATCGCCAAGGAAGTCCGGACCCTGGGGGCCCACCAGAGACGGGGCACCCACTGCCATAAGAGATGGGAGGACATTCGCCGCTGCAGCAAGAAGACGGCGGAGGCTCAGCTGGGGATGGCCTCCCAACGTGGGGGGGGTGCCCGTCGCACCATGACCCCCCTGATGTTCCGGATCCTGGCGGTGGCCTACCCGGAGTTGGATGGGCGCTTAAGGACATCACAGCAGACACAAGGGGGTGAGTACAACCTCATTCTGTGGACTTTGCGTGCAGTGGAGGTGTCTGGGTGGGGGAGGTGGGTGTCCCTAGACCAGGGCGAGTTAGGTAGGCAAGGCCCCTCCGTAATGTAGGCCATGTGGGACTCTACCCCAGCTCAGAACAGTGGCAAGTTGATGTATAGTTGCCCCTTTGCCATCTATGTGCGCAGATTTCTACCATTGCCATGTAGGCCATATCCCAGAAATTGCATGTGCAGAGGGCAGGAGCACGGCGTAATGCATGGGGCTGCTGGGTCTGTCTTGTCCGCCAACGGTAGCGGTATGCCATGCACTAAAACTCTCTTTCTTCTGTCTCCCCCCCCTTTTCCTGCTCTCCCTGTCCTTTTGTACATCAGCATCATCAGGCGGACGTACAGTGGCACCGGAGCACGAGGGAGCTGCATCCCACATGGCCATGGAGGGCCACACCACAGACTCTGAATGCACCAGTGGGACGGAGGGCGAGGGGAGCTTCACGTCGGCCACAGGTTCACCAACCAGCGACACTGACTCGTCCGCCGATGTGAGCTCCCCTGTGGTGGCGGCACCATCTGTGCGCCCCACTTCTACAGGTACAGCCGCCACCTCCCCTACCAGCCCCGCCCTCCCAGCAGCCCCTCAGCGGTCGCCCCGTGCCCGCTCACCCAGGAGGGTGGGCATCACCTTCGCCCCAGGCACCTCAGGCCCTGCCCCAGTCACCCCTGCTGCCCTCAGTGAGGAGGCCATTGACCTCCTCAGGTCACTCACTGTTGGGCAGTCTACCATTGTGAATGCCATCCAGAACGAGAGTTGCAACACGGTAATGCATTCCTGGAGGGCATTCATTCTGGTCAGGCTGTCCTTCAGCGAACCCTGCAATCTCTGGCCTCAGCACTGATGGCAGCCATTGTCCTTGTGTCCAGCCTCCCCCTCCAACTTCCTCCACCCAGACCCAATCCCCTGTACCCCAGCCCATCCCAAGCACACCTACAGACCAGCATGCACACAAGTCAACACCCAAAAGTAGCTCAAGCAAACATAGGCACCACACACACCACAGGCACTCACACAAGCATCACACCCATACAGACACAGCAACATCCACTGTCTCCACTGTGTCCCCCTCCTCCTCTTCTCCCTCCTCCCTCCCAGTGTCGTCTACACACACACCTGCATGCACCACATCTACAGGCACTAGGACTCGCACCAGGACACCCAGCACCACAAGCCGCTCACCACCTCCACTGCCATTTACACGTCCCCTGTGTCCTCTCCCAGTGTGTCTGTGACGCCCCCTCCCAAAGTACACAAACGCCGGCAATCACTCACCCAACATCCATCCACCTCACGACAGCCTCCAGTACCTGCACCTGCACCCAAAACACCTAAAGTGACACCTCCTACAACCACCTCCTCTTCCTGCACTCCCAGACCCCCTCCAGCTACCCATCCCAGTGTCCGTCAGAAACTGTCCCTATGTCAAATTGACCTTTTTGCCCCCACCACCCCCCCCCCTCCAATTCATCAGTCCCGTCGTACCGCCTCAGCCAAAAAGCCTCCAGTACCAGTGGTGCGTGTTCCAGGTTTTTGGAGTGCACCATCCACCAGGGCAGGCAGTAGGACCCGGAGCCAAGGCACTGTCAGCCCACCCCCTGTAAAGGCTCTGAAATTGGAGAGTGGACGACGGGACCGTGTCAAGACTCCTGGTGGGACAACAAGTGAAATGGGATCGAAGGCGATTGGTGAGTCAGCTGTAACTCCAAAGAAGGTGGGGAAGGTCCCGAGGAAGTCTCCCCAGCCTGTTGTGAGTGTCACGGCGGAGAAGTGCGCCATCATTTCCGGCGGTCCAGACACAACCGCCAGCACCGTCGTTACTGGTCAGGAGACCACCGCCAGAGTCACAGCCCAGAAGGTCACAAGTATCGTTACTGGTCAGGAGACCACCGCCAGAGTCACAGCCCAGGAGGGCCCAAGTATCGTTACTGGTCAGGAGACCACCGCCGGAGTCACAGCCCAGGAGGGCACAAGTATCGTTACTGGTCAGGAGACCACCGCCGGAGTCACAGCCCAGGAGGGCACAAGTATCGTTACTGGTCAGGAGACCACCGCCGGAGTCACAGCCCAGGAGGGCACAAGTATCGTTACTGGTCAGGAGACCACTGCCGGAGTCACAGCCCAGGAGGGACCAGGATCCCACAGCCCTGCTAGGCAATGATGGAACGTCAAGCCACACACCAATGTTCAGTGTGGAGTTCGTCATGCCACACACCAATGTCCAGTATGGAGATCGTCATGCCACACACCAATGTCCAGTGTGGAGTTCGTCATGCCACACACCAATGTCCAGTGTGGAGTTCGTCATGCCACACACCAATGTCCAGTATGGAGATCGTCATGCCACACACCAATGTCAGTATCCGAACCGCCATGTCAGAGCACCGCTGAACAGTCCATAGACCGGCATGGCTAAGCACCGCTGAACAGGGCAAAGACCGCCATGGTGAAGACCGCTGAACAAGGCAAAGACTGCCATGGTGAAGACCGCTGAACAGTCCATAGACCGCCATGGCAAAGCACCGCTGAACAGGGCAAAGACCGCCATGGTGAAGACCGCTGAACAAGGCAAAGACTGCCATGGTGAAGACCGCTGAACAGTCCATAGACTGCCATGTCAAAGCACCGCTGAACAGGGCAAAGACCGCCATGGTGAAGACCGCTGAACAGGGCAAAGACCGCCATGGTGAAGACCGCTGAACAGGGCAAAGACCGCCATGGTGAAGACCGCTGAACAAGGCAAAGACTGCTATGGTGAAGACCGCTGAACAAGGCAAAGACTGCCTTGGTGAAGACCGCTGAACAAGGCAAACACCGTGTGGGTATGAATAGGCCGCCACATCAGGCATCCTTATCCCATGTGCAGCTGGGACAGTGACAGGACAGGAACTTTCACGGGGAGACTCATCCAGTCTGGGCACCAGTCCCACCCAGTAGCAGTAGAGAACTGCATCTACTTGCGAAAATGTGGCTTTGCATTCCCCAGGATGGTCTAGTGGGCAACCCACCCACTGTAAAGACTTGTGAGACTGTGGCTTTGCACTCCCCAGGATGGCACAGTGGGCAAACCACCCATTGTAGAGACTTGTGAGACTGTGGCTTTGCACTCCCCAGGATGGCACAGTGGGCAATTCACCCACTGTAAAGACTTGTGAGACTGTGGCTTTGCACTCCCCAGGATGGCACAGTGGGCAAACCACCCACTGTAAAGACTTGTGAGACTGTGGCTTTGCACTCCCCAGGATGGCACAGTGGGCATGGAGCCCCGTCGTGGATCTGGCTTTGCATTCATCTGGCTGAGGTGCCCCCCCCTCCCTTCCCCCTGAGGTGCCTGTAGTGTTTCTATCTGATGCACCGGCAGTGTTCTCTCCAATTTTGGGCAGGTATCTATTGTGGGCCTCGCCCATGCATTTTTGGACTGTTGGTGCACGGACATTGTTGTGTACATATCTGCACTACTTCTTGTATTGTATATATAATTATGTCAGATTTCGAGATATATATCAGTATATTTTTGTATGACATGTATATTGGCACATTACAATGTTTGACCGCAATTCGCTTTGTCTTTGCATTCTTCCGGGGGGATTGTGGGTTGTTCATGTGATATTTTTGACTTCATTGGTGTGTATGTTGTGATATGCGAGGGTGGGGTTGTTTGTTGGATGTCCCCCTAACTTTTGCCTCCCCCCTCCCCCGTGTCGTAGATGCAGTACTCACCGGTATCTTCTGCGCCTACGTCGCTGTTGGTCGTAGAGGAGCAGAAAGACAAGGGCAGGTAGGATTTGGAGTTCCGGCTCCATGGAGTTGTCGTTCCTCGTGGAGTGTGTTCAGGTGAGCGTTTTCCCATAGCAAAAGCTGTTTCCGCCGTGTTTTTATCCACGGAGAATCCGCCCCGGAAAAGGTGGCGGATTGGTGTGTTGTGATACTGTGGGCGGTACATTGTCTCCCGCCTGCCTGTTGGCTGTGACCGCCGCGCTGTTTGTCTGTACCGCCGTGGCGGGCGGTGTGTTAAAGTGGCTGTCTTTGCTGCCAGGGTCGTAATTCCTTTTTTTTGTCTGCCGGCTTGTTTGCGGTATTTCCGCAGCTTTAACACCGTCCGCCAGTGTTGTAATGACCACCTATATCTTAGACAATACATTATTCACCAGATACTGTACTTTTTTCATAATTCTCCCAGTTTGGGGGTGCTTGTGTAGCACTGTAAACACCTTAGATAACTAACAAAGGTTACCCCCGGAGACAGGAGACCAATACAATAAAAAATAAAAAGTGTAAGCAGCCTTCTCCATTTATGCTCCCATGATCTGGAACCACATCCCCGTATTTATTAGGACTGACCCAACTCTGTTCCAATTTAAGAAACAGCTAAAGAACAAAGTACATCACAACACACAGTCCACCTCCACTCTCTGCACCCATATTCCCCTCCAATTACTCATTGACTCCCTGTAGAGTGCTCTGCCTTTGCTAGATTCACATTATATAATTGTCAAATATGTACATACTTACATTTAAGTTGTGGTTTTCTCCATCTGGGAAGCAATGTTTCTGGTGGAGTAAAATGCTACTCTCTGCCCCTTCAAATATGAGGATATTTGAGTGTATTACATACCATGTTCACATACTTACTCCATCATTTTTGGCTCTACATGTAGGTGTGAAAATTGTTTGTGATAATTCACTGAGAGTATTGCAAATCCCCATGAGATTAAGAGGGGATGACCTGCAAGATAATCCATAGAGGACAACTCACAAAAGCCGTTCAAATGAGGGCCAGAGTTTGTCAGGGTTGTTTGCTCTCATCCATCATTTCTCTTCCCGCTGCCCATAGACTGGATCATGAAGACACCCACAGCAGGCAGAAGAAATGGGATCCAGTGAACACCTTGGCCTGAACTTTGCAGGCAACTGGGCCCTAGTCTCCCATACCTATATGCAGATGCAACAAAGACTGACATGGTGGCAGACACATCAGCACAACTTGGCCTTAACATTCACTAGGAAAAAACCAAGATCCTGAAGGCTAACACTGCCTACACAAATGCAGTCACTCTTGCAGGAAATGCACTGGAAGAGGTTGAGGCCTTCACCTACCTGGGCAGTGTCATAGACAAGCAGGGCGGCACAGACGCCGACATCAAGAATTGCCAAAGCATGGGCTGCTTTCATTCAGCAACTGAAGATCTGGAACTCCAAGAACCTAATGCTGCAAACCAAGATCAGGCTTTTTTCCACCAACACAAAATTGGTCCTTATGTATGAAGCAGAAACTTGAAGGACAGCAGTGACCACCACCAAAATAATCCAGACCTCTATCAACACCTGCCTGACGAAAATCCTCTAAATCTTCTGGCCAAACACCATCAGCAACAACGACTTATGGCAGCAGATTTTCTAACTCCCTACTCATGAAGAAATCATGAAAAAGACACTGGGGCTAGATAGATCACACCCTCTGCAAGCCCTGACCTGGAACCCTCAAGGGAAAAGGAAAAGAGGAAGAACAAGCAATACCTGGCACCGAGGCCTTAAGGTTAACAAGGAGATGGGTCACACCTGGAGTCAAATTGAAAGAAAAGCATAGGGCAGAGATGGCTAGAGAGTCCTGGTGATGGCTTATACCCTCGAAAGGGTAGTGGGCATAAGTAAGTAAGTAAGTAATGACATTTCACCACCTCCCATGAAATTTCACCTGCTTTTTATTAGCCATATGTTACACCTCACACACTAGCACACACATTCCTACCTGTAATGCTAAGCAACCAGCTACAGAATACCCACATTTATTACAAATTGTTCCAAGTAGGTAGTATTATCTCGATTCTATGACTCAGTATTGGGTATTTATGCCACGGATAGCACTTTTTGTGCTCCTTAGTGGAAGTTAGTTGCACAAAATATGTTGTGACTAATGCTCTAGTTGTATTTTCCACTTTACACAAGTTTTAAATGTTTTTCCTGCAGTTTAAAACCATTTGGTCATCATTTTGCACTTAAGTTGCTGTCTGTCTATATCATAACAACAGTGGGTTATGATAGTGGGGAATAATAAGCCATTTATGCTCTGATCACCTCATTCAGAGTACTGAAGAACAATCACCTGTCCTGAGTCCAGCTCTTTCCACAAGCATGTTTACTTTTTAACACATGCACTAAGGCTGCATGCAGGTTTACTGCACATGCACGAGTTTAAATACTTTTAAAAGTCTCCTGTACCCAAAAGCAGTTGGTAACTGAAGAAATTCGACAAAACAAAACCCAAGGGTCATTGTTCAATTATTTAAAAAAAAAAAAGTAGCTGGTCGGTGGCTGAACCTGCCTCCGCCGTCACACCCTAAAATATTGTTAATGCAATTGGTAAATTAAGTGCCATGTCACGAAAAATATAAGCAAATGTATTTGTTTGACTTTCGAAACTCTGGGTTGCGGCAGAGCCTAAATCAGCAATACAGTAATATTAGTCAATGTTATCCATCCAGTGGACCTTCAGATGTGCAAGCAGACTGGTAAAGCCATATCTGTGACTGCATCCCTTGTGTCCCTTGGGTGTGTCTCGGGGTATCATCTGATGCCATGACTAACGTCTCCCCCCACCCCCCCCCCCCCCACCAAAAAGGGGCAACAACTACTGCAAAGGAGCAGGCATACAGCGGCCACATACCAGGACCTAGAAGGCGGTGGAGAGTGCATCTGGACTACTAGAGTGTGAGTGGTCCGCTCGTGTAAAGCTTAATAAGGTGCTCGTGTGTTGCATCTATTGCACAACATTGCAGTGAGGCATCCTGCTGTAGTGACCAATGAGTTGGAGACATTGTTCGCAAGCGATGATTAAGTAAAACACGTTGCTCTTCAGCATTATTTCAGTAAAAGTTCTCATATGCACCCGATAACATGAATCAAAAAAACATAGGCAAAAAACTGTGTGAACAAATCCCAGAAACAATATCAACCAATAAGAACGTCGCAAAGATCACAGTCGGGCACGTAAATGACGTAAGTAAGCGCATCCCACACACAGATGGAGCTTCGAATGAGCCTGTAAATGTCCTGAACCAGGTAATAGCAACAGTTTATTGAGAATAACAGGAAGATGAGTGTCAGCTCCAAATCCCCAGGGGCAGAATTCTCTTGGAAGCACCATCTGTGCTTAGATAGATCAACCGGGGGTTTGGAGTGGCCAAAAGTGAGGACGGTTTTTTAGGGAGGAGGGAGGGGGACCTGAAATGAGACAAGGAACATCGCGAACGATCTCGATTCACAGCAGCATTACAAGAATGCTACAGCCAAAACTGATGCCATGCAATAAGTCGGCAGTCTTTTAGCACATGCGACCTGGGGATTCTCTGGGTGCCAGAGGAATGAGTCAGTTACCACAAGAAAGAGAAGCTCATTACATCAATCTCCGACCCGGTATCAGGTAGCATAATTACATGCGTCAAATAGCATGAAACCTGGGTCCTTAGGCTACTTATTGAACGTCCAAGACATCAAGGTCTGACTTCCAATCGGACTTTGCTCTAGCATGTTATCTTTGCGTTTATATCCAGTGTTCCCATGCTCTGGTTTGTCTTCCTGATAACTCCTCTAGAGTCCACAGAAGACTTCAGAAGCACAGTGCAGGAACCAGACCCTCACTAACACACACTTCTCTTTAAGGAGCAGCTTCCCAAAGCGCACGGATATTACACCGTGGACCATTTCATGTAACAGCTAACACAAGAACAGCATGGACTCCATTAAACAAGCAAAGAAGTGGGAACTCCTGCACCTTTTACAGACTTTTTCCAAAGACACCAAGAAAAATGTATTAAAAAGTGACCATTCTATTGTGTCCGTATTGTTTTCAGAAAATTACAGTAAAAATGCAGGTATGTCATGTTTACACAACACTCCTAGCAAAAGCCTACTCATTAAGATAAAGTTTAATTTGACTTGTAGGGTGACAGTATTTGACTTCACTACTTATTGTTAATTAATGATAGACAGGCAAGAGACAGCTGAGTGATTTTGTAAGATTATCTTTAAAGATAAGACGGCAGCTATGTATATTGCTCCTAAATGCATTCTCTGATGTCAAGGCCCTTATAATAGGGGGTCGGTGTTTCCGACGCCAGTGTAGACCCCTGTCTGCATACAGGTGGGAATTATGAGTTGGGCGCTATGTGCTGTATGAAGTACTTACCGGTGTGTTAAATACCTCACATTTATTAGGTTTAGGCAGGTCAAACCTGCCTGGGTTTAGCAGGGGAAAGGTGAGCAGTCGCACCATACCGCCTTATGCACCAAAATCCGAATAGGTTCTATTTGTAGTACTCAATAAATAACATACCCCAGGGTATTGTTATGTATTTGTTGCAATAAAACATAAAAAGCATTTGGATTCAGACAAACTCAGAATCAGGGACTAAGTTGGAACCAGTCTGCCTTCATCCTCTTTGGCCGGCGATAAATCTCTGACCTTTGAGGGGGTGTTTGAGAATACTGTGATGGTAGTCAAAACTTGGAAGTTCTGGCTTCCAAATGTGCAAAGTGCAGAGGAAACTAAACCCCAGAAGGGTTTTCTGCAAACTATGGGCTTAGTGTTGAAGAGTGTGTGAGAAAGACCACAACAAATGACCCCTTTCCTTCTTATTGGTTTGTTTTTTGAGTTTTTGTGGTTTCTAGACCTG
This sequence comes from Pleurodeles waltl, assembly GCF_031143425.1. NCBI lineage: Eukaryota > Metazoa > Chordata > Amphibia > Caudata > Salamandridae > Pleurodeles > Pleurodeles waltl. The sequence continues at coordinate 1,067,716,492 of NC_090439.1, read as the reverse complement.
AAGAGTCACTGATGATACCGAAAGTAGTCAGGGCATAGAGTGCAGAGAGAACCCCAGATGCCCCAGGCATGCTAACACAGAATGGGTGAGTGTGAGAGGATGGTTCTGACTATCTGGTCCGCCTGATTTTTCACATTGGGATTGGTTTTTGACCTTTTACTGTGAGAGAGCCTCATAGTTTGGGGCTCACCCACAGTAAACTTATGGTAAAATGTCTGTGTGTGTTTACCACAGGTGCCGCCTTCTAATGCAAAGGCTGCTGTGACGCAGCAAGGGTAGGAGACCCAGGGCTGGGTACACAGGATCATGTGTACACACATGTATGCGCCTGTGTGAGGGCTCTGCGGGTAGGATTCCTGGTGTGCGCAGCCCAAGAACTGCGCTTAGGTAGCCTGGCGCAGAAGGGACTATGCAGAGTGGGTGGTTACCTGGAGTAGGCCTTATGAGATGGGTGTACACATGTGAGGTATAGATAGTGTGCTTACTGTCTCTTCATTGTAGGGACACGCCATTAAATGTCAATGGGAAAGGATGGCCTAGGGCATAACTCCAGTTCCCTAGGGTCCACAGACTTCAGAGTCACAGCAATGTACACTATAACCTGTATGAAAATAATAATGCAGAAGGTTACAAAAGCATAGTTGTGAAACTTATGGGTCATCCAGGAATGTCATCTTTCTCTGGCTCAGTTCAAGATAAGGGCCCAGTATTGCTCTGTCCAGCTGGACCAATCAGTCAGCTGTCATTCCATGCCAGGAACTGGCCGGGGAGGCCCTGGAAGGAATGTCAGGGGGGAGGGGCTAGGATTTTCAGAGCACATGTGGCACTAGCTCCTGGACGATGCCATTTTGAGCTGTCCCAGAAGACTGTGCAGGAAGGAGGGGAAAGGGTCAAGGAAGTGATGTGGCACATCTAGATAGGCCAGAGGTGCAGTCTTGCTGCTCACTTCCACCCTCACTTGCACAGGGGAGGGCTCTCTCTTGACTGTGCTACCCTGCAGGACACTGGGACTGAAGACGGGTGTCATGGACAACTGGAAAGAAGATCCCCCCCGAAGATGGCTGCCAGCTAGAGGTGGGGCCAGTGGCCAAAGTTAAGCCGGGGAGCGCCGTCCTTCTCCCTGTGAAGGTGGTCAAAGGACCCCCAGACCACAACCCGGGCCCCACGTAGAAGATGAAGTCGGGGGCACTGTCGCACCCCGAGAAAATGGCTGAGGGTGCCCCAGACCCTGTCCTGGGGCCCCACACTGAAGTAAAGCGAGGGAGCACTGTCACGCTCCCCGTGAAGATCTGGTACAGAAGGGGGCCCAGGACTCTTCCCTGGACCCCAGTGCAGCAGGAAGGATGAAAGAGTGCCACCGCACTCCCCTGGGTGAACCGCCATCCCCGCTCCCAGTGCTCATCACTGGTGGGAGTGGGGAGGGCGGGGCCACAGCGCACGTCTGCCGGCAGAAGCGGGCAGACCGAAGTGAGGCTGCCGGCTCCCCCAGTGTCCTGGGGAGACAGCGAGGGCAGCTGGGGTTGGGTTCCCGAGCTGTCCTCCAACGAGGCATCACCACTTGGGAGTGTCCAGGTGGGACTGGACACCCCTGAAAACGAGGGCAGCCGGGGGTGGGCTCACAGTGCTGCCCTCCAACGAGGCAGCAATGCAGTGGGTGTCCTGGGGGACAAAAAGAAGTGTGGCGCAAGGCCGCATGAAGAAACAAAACGGAAAACCAAAGCAAAGCATCTCCCCCGGCACAGCAGTAGAGCCGCTAATTAAATATGCACACTCCAAGGGAGTGCCCCATAATGCCTTGTGAGGCACTATGTTTGGCCCCTACTCAGCTTGTGGTGTTCCCAGGAAGATGGGGTCACCACCAACATGTCACTAATGGATGGGGGGCTTCAGGAGAAGCACAACCTCCCTCCACGCAGTTGCCCAATGCCCTCACCCTGTGTGGGGTGGGACATGGAAATGATCATCCCCCAAGGGTTCCCACACGTGTTAAGCTGGAACGTTTGTTTTAGAAGAAGATGGGGAACTGTGCCCTCTCGGGGCTATTGGCTGTAATTAAAGTTGTTCTTACAGGAAAGACGTCCTAATAATAGCATATTATCTTAAATGTGTTATTAACAATGTCTGCGCCCAGGATTGAGGCCAATGGTATGACTTGTAAAGGGTCATATGACAAGGCACCCTCTGGGGTGAAGTATGGTATTACAGAATATTTAGCAAGAGTAATCTGAGAGTAATCATAACAGGATAAATCATTTCAACAGGCCTATACATGTTTCGTGTTCATGCTTATTTGAGTAATGAGTCTGACAACCACCAGTGATCAAAGTAAAGGTACTTTATTGCCAGTATTAGGTGCTGTCACTCCAAGTTATCGTTAAATGTTTCATTGGGATACAAGTAAATGTTTTGGCATGTGGGTTGTTAGATTATATTTCCCCTCGAGGGAGACAAGAATGATGACGCAATGTGATCCAAAAGTAATTCCATCAACTTGTGTATATTTGTAAATTGTTGCATGGTATTGAGTAGTGTGCATGTAATAAATGTACTTTTACCTTATTAAAAGAAAAAGCACAGACTGGACAATCATTTATTGAGTGTTATTCTTGTGAATGGTGATTACAAGCCCACACCACCTCCCTTGAGTAAGCCGTGGACTGCTCTGCAAAGCTACCCTATGGGAGTCAATCGCTACAATGGGGTATTTGGTTCCCAGTGGTGGTCTACTACGGACCCATTACTTGTGCAGGCCACACAACTAATGACCCACCTTCGAACAATGAGCCATATGTCACCCTGGTGCCCTAGAACACGCTGTAACCTTTGTCTTCTTTGCATAGGCTGACCAGAACTTCAACCGAGCGCACAGAATGATAACGCTCTTTAGCGTAGAATTACTGAAGAGCCACTAAGAACACAATTACAATGGGATTTTTTAAGCCTGTATCATGCCTATTAAATTACTTAATTAAACAATCTCTGCTTTGGAAAACATAAAAAACACCTGCCACAGTTTTCAGTCGACCCTCTCTAAAAACCGGGACATGAGCTAAATTTTTCAAACTCTCCCGGGACAAGTATTGAAAACCCAGGGCTGTCCAGCCAAATCCAGGATGCCTGGTCACCCTATCTTTGCACCAATGCTTTTGATGATGATGTGAGACATCCTACATCTCGTCACCTTTACAGTTACCTGGGATGCCTGGCAGTGAAAGGAGAGGGCTATTCTTTTGAAAGTTGTCAAGCACACAATGGTTTGCACAAATGCCATTCCCAGCTGGCCAGGCACCTTAATGAGAAGCTGAAATCCTGAAAGGGTTAGGTAAGAGTCCAGAGGGACTAGATCTTGTGTAGACGAACGAGGAAGCAAGGTTGTCACTCGTCTCACAGCAGTAGAGGTGGTTCTGCTCTTTATTAAAACAATATACTCATGGTAAAAAGACTGACGAACATTGGCTTCTTCTGAACTTTAAATCTGTTATCTCACACCATGAACTGTGTAATTCTATGGCTGCTAATTTATCACACATAGACATAGGTATATTTATTTACACCAGGCACTGGGACAAGAAGGTCAACTGCATGGTTTTGTGTGAAAGTGGGTCTCTTGTGTTTTTGAGCCACTTATGGCTTTAACCTATGACGGTCATGAACCTGTGCTGAGATTGGCTGTGGTTATAGTTTGCGACCTATAGCAATACTCTGTGGTCCGGAGGGGCACACCATCTATGGAGAACTTCACTGCTGTCAGCTGCTGTTTTGCCATAACCAGCAGAGGTGGCAGCATTGAGTTATAAGCAGTCGAACAGGCTTTTCTCCTTTTTGCCAGCGGTGGGCAAGTGGCCTTACCAGTGGCGGGCAAGTGGCCTTCTGGTCTCTTATATGTAAATTAGTCGCTGGGTCCTTTGCGTTATCCCTTATCCAAGGATGCTGCATATGTGTGTAGCTCATTATGTGCACAGCAGGATTTATTGAGCATGTAATTTATGGATGCCAGTGGACACAGTGTAAATTTATTTTGGACACTGTACTGTACAGATGATGTACCAAATGGAGGTTGGTGGTCACCTGTCAGAAGAGAACAGTATGCTGCTAGCACTCAAATGTTTGTGTTGAGCTAGACAGTGGTTTCTTTAGAAGTGCAGCAATAGCCTGTGTCCCTTTTTTCCTTCCCAGTATGACCTCCATATAGTTGATTGGGGGTGTGGAGGGACTGGAGACAGAGGTCTTGTAGGAAGTTGGCTCTGTATATACTATCTCAAAGTGAGAGATAGTGTGCACAGAATCCAAGGGTTCCTCTTAGAGGTTGATAATGGCAAAATTAGATAATACTAATGCTCTATTTTATGGTAGTGTGGTTGAGCAGTAGGCTTATCAGAGGGTAGTGTTAAGCATTTGTTGTACACACACAGGCAATAAATGAGCACACACTCAAAGACTTAACTCCAGGCCAATAGGTTTTCATATGGAAAAATATTATTTTCTTAATTTGTTTTAGAACCACAAGATTCAGAATTTAAGTAAGTACATAAATTGTAGGGTACTTGGCATGGGTAAATATTGAACTTTGAATTACAACAATAATGTACACAGTTTTGGCAAAAATGGCAATAAGCTATTTTAAAAGTGGACACAGTGCAAACATCAACAGTTCCTGGGGGAGATAAGTAATGGTTAGTTTTTCAGGTAAGTAAAGCACTTACAAGTTCAGTCTCCAGGGCATAGGTAGCCCACCAAGTCAACCCCAAACACCTAGCACCAGCAACACCGGGCCGGTCAGGTGCAGAGGTCAAAGTAGGGCCCAAATAACATAGGCGCCTATGGAGACAAGGGGTGCTCCGATTCCAGTCTGCTGGCAGGTAAGTACCTGCGTCCTCAGGGAGCAGACCAGGGGGGGTTTGTAGAGCACTGGGAGTCTCAAACAGGCACACAAAATACACCCTCAGTGGCACAGGGGCAGCTGGGTGCAGTGTGTGAAGTAGGTGTCGGGTTTTAGGTTGAAATCAATGGAGAGAACCGGGGGTCAATCTGGCGATGCAGGCAGGGCACAGGGGGGCTTCTTGGGCCAGCCACTGACTGGGCAAGGATGAGGGCTGCCTGCTGGTCACTCCTGCACTGGTAGTTGGTTTCTCTCGGGCCTGGGGCTGCGGGTGCAGTGCTTCTTTCAGGTGTCGGGTTCTTTGTTACCAGGCAGTCGCGGTCAGGGGGAGCCTCTGGCGTCTGGCTATGCAGGTGTCGCTGTGGGGGTGCAGGGAGGTCGTCTCAGGTTGTCCACATCGTTGGAGTCACCTGGGGGTTCTCTCTGCAGCGTTGGTTGTTCTGGACATGAGCCAGGGGCATCGGGTGCAGAGTGTTGGGGACTCATGCTTCCGAAGTGAGGCTGGAGTCCCTTTAAAGATGGTTTCTTTGTTGCTGGTTGGACAGAGCCGCTGTCCACTGGAGTTTCTTCGTCCTTTGGTTGCAGGGCAGTCCTCTGAGTCCTCAGAGGTCGCTGGTCCTGCTGGATGCATCGCTGTGCAGGTTCTTTGAGTCTGGAAACAGGCCGGTAGGGCTGGGCCCAAGTCAGTTGTCGTCTCCGTCGTCTCTGCGGGGCTTTCAGGTCAGCAGGAATCTGTTTTCCTGGGTTCAGGGTCGCCCCTAAATACTAGATTTAGGGGTGTGTTTAGTGCTGGAGGGCAGTAGCCAATGGCTACTGTCCCTGAGGGTGGCTACATCTTCATTGTGCCTCCTCCCGTTGGGGAGGGGGCACATCCCTGTTCCTATTGGCTAAATCCTCCAAAACAAGATGGAGGATTTTCCAAGGAGGGGGTCACTTCAGCTCTGGTCACCTTAGGGGTGGACCTGGCTGAGGGGGTGACTCTTCCTTGTTTTTCTCATTATCTCCCCGGACTTGCCACCAAAAGTGGGGGCTGTGTCCGGGGGGCAGGCATGTCCACTAGCTGGAGTGCCCTGGGGCATTGTAACATGAAGCCAGAGCCTTTGAGGCTCACTGCTAGGTGTTGCAGTTTCAGCAGGGGGGAGGTGTGAAGCACCTCTACCCAGGGCCGGCTTTGTTTCTCGCCGCAGAGAGCACAAAGGCTCTTACCCCATGTGGTCAGAAACTCTTCTCAGTGGCAGGCTGGCACAGACCAGTCAGTCCTGCACTAACGGATTGAGTAAAATACAGGGGGCATCTCTAAGATGCCCTCTGTGTGCATTTTGTAATAAATCCAACACTGGCATCAGTGTGGGTTTATTATTCTGAGAAGTTTGATATCAAACTTCCCAGTATTCAGCGTAGCCATTATGGAACTGTGGAGTTTGTTTTTGACAAACTCCCAGACCATGTACTTAATATGGCCACACTGCACTTACAATGTCTAAGAATGGACTTAGACACTGTAGGCGCATAGTACTCATGCAGCTGTGCCCTCACCTGTGGTATAGTGCACCCTGCCTTAGGGCTGTAAGGCCTGCTAGAGGGGTGACTTACCTATGCCACAGGCAGTGTTTAGTGGGCATGGCACCCTGAGGGGAATACCATATTGACTTTGCCTTTTTCTCCCCACCAACACACAGAATCTGCAATGGCAGTGTGCATGTGTTAGGTGAGGGGTCCCTTAGGGTGGCGCAACACATGCTGCGGCCCTTAGGGACCTTCCCTGGTCACAGGGCCCTTGGTACCACTGGTACCTTTTACAAGGGACTTACCTGTGTGCCAGGGGTGTGCCAATTGTGGAAACAATGGTACATTTTAAGTGAAAGAACACTGGTGCTGGGGCCTGGTTAGCAAGATCCCAGCACACTTTTCAGTCAAGTCAGCATCAATATCAGGCAAAAAGTGTGGGGAGGGGTAACTGCAACAAGGAACCATTTTCCTACAAGTCTTTTTAACCCCCAGGGTGCCTGGGGCGAGCTGGTCTCGTCCAAGCACACGGTTCCCATGTGCCCTGGATGAGACCAGCTCATCCTGCACCCGGCCCACGGGGGAGCACTAGCGCTCCCCCATGGGCCTCCCACCTACACCCCCAGTCGAGGATGGAAGGGGAACCCTTCCCCTTCTACCCCAACCTCCCCCAGCAATCTGATGACGTCAGCGTGCACACAGCACGCCGACATAATCAGGAGCTGCCGAGGACATGCTGGAAGCCATTTTCTTCCAGCGCGTCGGCAGGAGAGGACTTCAGAAGGTACGTCTCTCTCTTTTGGGGGGTTTTGGAGGGGGAAAAAAACACGGGGGAAGTAAAGAGTTTTTCCTTTCCCCCTGTGCCTGTTTTCAGTGGATTCCTGCTCCACGATCGCAGGCGGGCCAGCGATCTTGGAGCAGGAATCCCCACTAGGCACCAGGGTTTTCCTTTGAGTTTTATTTCGGCGAGGGACCCCTTGGGCAATGGTCGCTCCCTTGGGGGGCAAATGCAAATCCTGTTTCGCCCCCCCTGTGGGCAGATCGGCTGTTTTTTTGGCCGATCTGCCCCCGGGGGGGGGGGTCGAAAACCACTAGACTACCAGGCATTGTAATTTTCCTATGTTTTTGGGCAGCAACCACTTAGGCAAAGGTTGCTTCCCCGGGGACAATTATTTTTTATATGTTTCGGCACCCCCTGGGGCTAGAGCGGCCATGTTTTTGGCTGATCTCGCCCCCGGGGGGGTCGAAACCCACTAGGCGCCAGGGATTGTGTGGTATGTGTGTTTGGGGGCACCCCTTAGGCAAGGGTCACCAATACGCCAGGGATTATTTTTTTTGTTCCCCTTTTTTTGTTTTGTGCTGGGGGTGCCCCCTTCTGCCCCCTTTGGCAAGGGTTGCCCCCTAAAGGGGGCACAGAGCTGTTGGCCATTTCTGCCCCCCTTGGGGGAAGATCGGGCAATTTTTTTATGCCCATCTGCCTCCAAGGGGGGCAGAATCCACTTAGGCACCAAGGATCCTGGGTGTGTGTGTTTTGTGTGGGGGGTGCGGCACCTTTGGCAAGGGTCGCCCCCCAAAGGGGGCACATTACTGATGGCCATTTCTGCCCACTTGAAGGTAGATCGGGCTATTTTTTTTAGGCCTATCTGCCCCTAGGGGTGCAGAAGCCAACAAGACGTGAGGGAATTTTCTTTTATTTTTTTTGCTCCCCTTATTTTTTTGTGCTGGGGGCGCCCCCTTTGGCAAGGGTCGCCCGCCCCAAACAGGGTACAGAGCTGTTAGCCATTTCTGCCCCCCATGGGGGCAGATCGGCCTATTTTTTTTTAGGCCCATCTGCCCCCAATGGGGGGCAGAAGCCACTTAGGCACCACAGAGAATTTCTAAGTTCTTGGTGGCGGGGTGTTTGCCAACTGGCGAAGTATTTGTATTTGTGATTATAACAGTTTATTTCTTCTTTTTGTTCTAGTTCAAAGCTTTTGCTTCCTTTGCTGTGGATCCTTGCGGTTTTGGCAGTAGTTGTCCTGCAGTTTGCATAGTTGCATGTTTTAGGTAAGTAAAAGCAATTTACTCCAAAGGAGTATTGTTGACATGCATGAATGACATGTTTGTAGGTGGTGTACTAAATGCAGTATTATGTGTGAAATTGTCCTTAGATTTGAGCACAATGATATTTGTGTTGTCATATGTCTATTTTTCATTTTTCTTTTTAGTAGGATATCATTGGTGATTGCTGTTGCTGTTGAGTAGTTTTTTCAGGCAAGTGAGTGGTATAGTTTTTTTTTTAGTACATAACTCTTTCTGATAAAGCTACACTTAGTTTATTACTTATTTTAGTGCTGGTTGTTGTTAGCAATCCATTTGTTGTTAGTGAGGATCATGGCTAGCCACAGAGTGACCGCTCAGCAGGTTGTTGGCATGCTTTTTGAGTCGTCTTCAGACCATGATGACAAGACGGACTCTACATCTGAGGCAGAGGAGGAAGTGAGAGATTCTGGCAGTGAGTTTTCTGTCAGAGAGGATTCTTCTGATGAGGAAGCCACTCTCCATGGAGATGAAGGGCCTGTTTTAGAGGAGGACATTGATGTGCCAAGACTGCAGCAGCCTGGGGCTGAAGGGTTTCCCATTAGAAGACCTGACACCTGGATTGCCCCAAACATGGAGCAGCCACAGTTACCTGCATTTACTGGTCTCCCAGGTTGTAGAGTCAATACGGAAAACATTTTGCCTGTCAGTTTCTTTTTTTTGTTTATGGACAATGTATTTTTGGAAGAGATTGTGGAGCAGACTAATTTGTATGCAGACCAGTATTTGAGGGAAAACGCTGCCAGACTTAGGCCTCAGTCTAGAGCTACTGAGTGGGTTCCCACATATCTGGAAGAGAGGAAAAAGATTTTAGGTTTGACTTTTTTGATAGGATTGATAAGGAAGCCGTCACTGGCTTCTTATTGGTCTACTAGTCCCTTGATGGCAACAGCTATATTTCCTGCAACTATGACACGTAATCGCTATTTGCTTCTTCTTTGTATGCTGCATTTTGTAGACAATGCTTTAGCCTTGCCACGAGATCACCCTGATTGTGACCGTCTTTTGAAGATTAGGCCTGTCCTTGATCATTTTGTAGATCGGTTTTCAGAGGTCTATTTTCCAGGCAAAGAGATAAGTGTGTACGAGTCTTTGGTCCTTTTCCAGGGGCGTTTAGTTTTTAAGCAGTACATTCCTAGTAAGAGGGCACGGTATGGAATTAAATTGTATATGCTGTCAGAAAGCAGTACAGGATACGTGTATAATTTCCGGGTCTACACTGGTAGGGATTCCAGTATTGACCCTCCTGGTTGTCCGCCCACTTTTGGAGTTAGCGAAAAAATTGTGTGAGAACTTGGTAGACGACTGTTTAACAAAGCCCACCATTTGTACGTAGATAATTTCTACACTGGAGTGCAGTTGTTCAAGGAGTTGTTTAGAGTGGACACTGTTGCTTGTGGCACAATCCGTTCTAACCGGAAAGGCTATCCAAGGGAGCTTGTCTGTAAAAAAACTTGAGAGGGGACAGTGCAGTGCCTTGCGGAATAATGAGCTGCTAACTCTGAAATTTTCAGACAGCAGGGATGTGTACATGCTATCTACCATGCATGATGAGAGTACTTCCCCTGTGACTGTTTGGGGTCAGGTTGCCGAAGTGTGCAAACCTGCGTGCATTTTGGACTACAATAGGCACATGGGTGGTGTTGATAGAGTAGATCAAAGGTTGGAGCCTTACACTGCTCTTCGTAAGTCTTACGTGTGGTATAAAAAGTTGGCCCTACATTTATTTCATTTGGCAACTTTTAATGCTTTTATTGTGTTCAAGGATTGTTCACCTGAGTCAAGAATGAAATTTGTTAAATTTCAGGAGTCAGTGATAGAGAGCCTTATTGTTTTAGAACAGGCAAGAGTTCCTAGAGTAGCAGTGGTGGAGGATGTGGCTAGACTGAAAGATCGCCACTTTCCAGATCACATTCCTCCCACTCCCAAAAAAGACTTGCCCACTAAGAAATGTAGAGTATGTTCCCGAAGAGGTATCCGGAGGGAGAGCCGGATGTACTGCCCCGATTGCCCTTCAAAGCCTGGGCTGTGTGTGGCCGGCTGTTTTAGAAGTTACCACACAAAAAAAAATTATTGGGAAATACCATGAGCGTAAACTGCCTATTTTATATTTTCATATGTTCAGTTTCACGGTTGGCATTACTGTCATGTATTTAGTTAGAGCTTTTGTGTTTGTAGTTTTGTACTTATTTTCAATCAATCAGTAGATTTATAAAACGCACTACTCACCCGTTAGGGTCTCAAGGCGCTGGGGGGAGGGGGAAGTACTGGTTGAAGAGCCATGTTTTGAGGCGTTTCCTGAATGTCAGGAGGTCCTGGGTCTGGCGAAGGTGAAGCGGTAGGGAGTTCTAGGTTTTGGCGGCGAGATGAGAAAAGGATCTTCCTCTGGCGGTGGTGCGGTGGATGCAGGGGATGGAGGCGAGGGCGAGGCTGGCAGAATGAAGATGGCGGGGGGCGTGGAAGGCAAGTCTATCGTTGAGGTAGGCTGGACCTGTGTTGTGGAGGGCCTTGTGTGTGTGGGTGAGGAGCTTGAAGGTGATCCTCTTTGTGACGGGTAGCCAGTGCAGAATTCTGAGGTGGGGGGAGATGTGGTTGTGGCGTGGGACGTCCAGGATGAGGCGGGCGGATGCGTTCTGGATTCGTTGCAGATTTGTTTGGAGTTTGGCCTTAGTTCCTGCATATAGGGCACTTCCATAGTCCAGTCGGCTGCTGACCAAGGCATGGGTGACAGTTTTCCTGGTTTCGATGGGAATCCACTTGAAGATCTTGCGGAGCATGCAGAGAGTGTTTTAGCAGGAGGAGGAGATTGCATTGACCCGCTGAGTCATGCTGAGTGTAGAGTCCAAGATGAATCCTAGGTTGCGTGCTTGGGTGGTGGGCGAGGGTGCGATTCCTAGGGAGGAGGGCCACCAGGAGTCTTTCCATGCTGAGGGGTTGGTGCCGAAGATGAGGATTTCTGTCTTGTCCGTGTTTAACTTGAGGCGGCTTGATTCCATCCAGCCGGCGATGGCGTGAAGTCAGTTGTAGAGGTTGTTCTTCGCAGTTGTAGGGTCTTTTTTGAGGGAGAGGATCAGCTGAGTGTCGTCTGCATAGGATACTATGTTGATGTGATGGGTTCGCGTGATGTTGGCGAGTGGGGCGATGTAAACTTTGAAAAGCGTTGGGCTGAGAGAGGAGCCCTGGGGGACGCCACAGATGATCTTGGAGGCTTCTGAGAGGAACGGCTGAAGACGGACTCTTTGGGTTCTGCTGGCGAGAAATGATGAGATCCAGTCGAGAGCCTTGTCGCCGATTCCGGCGTTGTGGAGGCCTGTGCGGAGGGTGTGATGCCATACCATGTCGAGGGCCGCAGAGAGGTCCAAGAGGATGAGTGCCGCGGTTTCGCCTTCGTCGAGCATGGTCCTGATGTCGTCCGTGGCAGCGATGAGTGCGGTTTCGGTGCTGTGGTTTTTGCGGAATCCGGATTGGGAGGTGTTGAGCGCCATGCTGTTTTCCAGGAACCGGGATAGTTGGCTGTTCACGATTTGTTCGATGACCTTGGCTGGGAAGGGGAGGAGGGAGATTGGTCGGGAGTTCTTGGGGTCATCTGGGTTCGCCTTGGGTTTCTTCAGTAGGGCGTTGACTTCTGCATGTTTCCAGCTTTCCAGGAAGGTGGCTGACTCGAAAGAGCTGTTGATGGTGTCACAGAGGTGGGGAGCAATGGTGTTGCTAGCTTTATTGAAGATATGGTGTGGGCAGGGGTCCGATGGTGATCCGTAATGGATGGAGGCCATGGTGTTGGCGGTGTCTTCTTTGTTGACGAGGGTCCAGGTGTGGAGGAGGTTGGTGTTGCTCAGGGCGTTGGGTTCGTCGGTGTCTGTGGTCTGCTGGTGGGTCTGGGGTTTGAAGCTGTTGTGGATTTCTTCTATCTTTCGGCGGAAATGGGTGGCGAGGGAGTTGCAGAACTCCTGCGATGGCGGGGGTTTGTTGGAGCAGGTCCTGGGGTTGGAGAGCTCTTTGATGATGCCGAAGAGCTCTTTACTGTTGTGCGCGCTGGAGTCTATGCGGCTTTTGAAGTGGGTCCTTTTGGTGGTACAGATCAGCTGGTGATGATTGCGGTTGGCATCCTTGAGTGCGGTGCGGTTGGAATCAATAGGCTCAAGGTGCCAGATTTTCTCCATTCTGTGGCAATTCCGTTTTGATTCCTGTAGGTCTGGGGTGAACCAGCTGGCCTTGGTGCTGTGGAGGGTGTTAGAGGGCTTTTTGAGCGGCGCAAGGGTGTTGGCGCAGTCTTCAACCCATCGATGCAGGTTGGTGGCGGCTGTGTCAGGGTCTGGAGTCCTAGGGGGTGGGGCCTGGGCGAGGGTAGAGATCAGTTGTTCTGTTGAGATTTTGCCCCAGTTGCGTCGGGGGTTGTGTGCGGTGGTGGCGGGTGACTGGTTTCTGGTAGGAGAAGTGGATGCAGCTGTGGTCTGTCCATCTGAGTTCGGTGGTGTGGCTGAAGTAAACGTGGCTGCTGGCTGAGAAGATGGGGTCGAGTGTGTGGCCTGCGATGTGGGTGGGCGATGTGACGAGTTGTTTGAGGCCGAGGTTGCAAGGTTGTACAACAGGTTGGTGGTGTTGATGTTGTTGTTGTTTTCTAGGTGGAAGTTCAGGTCGCCGAAGAGGATGTAGTCTGTTGAGGTGAGGGCCTGGGCGCTGACGATGTCGGCGATGGTGTCGCAGAATTGGGATCGGGGGCCCGGGGGTCTGTAGATCATTGTTCCTTTGAGGGTGGTGTTGGCGTTGACGTGGATGTTGAAGTGGAGGTGCTCGGCATGGTTTAAGGTGTCGGGGGTGCTGCTCGAGACTTTGATGGTGCTTTTGTTGTCTAAGGCGATTCCTCCTCCTGGTTTGTTGGAGCGGTCTCTTCTGGTGATTTTGTAACCTTCAGGGATGGCAATGGCTATGTCGGGTTCCGAGGATGAGTTCATCCAGGCTTCGGTGAGGAAGGCGATGTCCGGTGAAGTTGAGGTCAGTAGGTCCCAGAGTTCAATTGCGTGTTTGTGGACGGAGCGGGTGTTGAGTAGAATGCAGCTGAGGTGGTTGTCGGCAGCTCTGTCGTGGTGCTTCAGGGTGCAAGTGAAGTGGCAGGCTTGGCAGGAGAAGGGCCCCTTGGTGTACTTCGGGGTGGCCTGGAAGCAGGTGGAGCAGCATCCTGGATTGAGGGCGTGGAGGTCGCTAGCAGTGTAACGGCGTCTGGTGGTACAGGGGTCCCGCAGGCCAGGGGGACTGGCGCTGGGCGCGGCGCACAGCGACCCCCATTAATAAGGGGAGGTGGGAGGGAGGGAGGAGCAGCTGGGAGGCTGGAGGGGAAGGCGAATGGGGGCTCGAGGGGGGTGGGGCTGCAGGGACGCAGCGGCGAAGGCAGAGGATCGGCTTAAGGAGAGCCGGCAAAGGAGCGCACAAGGGGCAAAAAGGCACAGAAAATGCTAAAAGCAGTGAAAACAAGGCACAGTAAGAACAATAAAAACAGGCACAATAAAACAATAGGCACAAGTCTAGGAACGCTTACCAGCAGCCCACTGGACACCAGGGATGAGGCGCAGGTGGGTGCCTGCGGGTGGTGGAGGGCATTGAACATGCGACAGCAGCGTGGGTGGGGGTCAGGGACACAGCACAGCTAGGTGGTGCTGCGTGCCTGGGGGAGCGAGCTCTGGACCAAAAACATTTTATAAATTTTATAATTAGTTAGTGGTTTCTTTGTTGTTTATAAAAAAAAAAAATGATGGCGGTGTGCGTGGGGTGGTGCTTGGCTGGCGGTGTGCGTGGGGTGGTGCTTGGCTGGCGGTGTGCGTGGGGCGGTACTTGGCTGGCGGTGTGCGTGGGGTGGCGCTTGGCTGGCATTGTGCGTGGGGTGGCACTTGGCTGGCGGTGCCAGCTAAACGTCAGTCCACACACTCCCATCAGTAAGTGTGACTGCTGTATCAGGCATGTGGGCGTATGTAAGTGATGGGCCCTTGAGTGGCGCTGTCTGTCGATGCGAGTGTTGTAATGTGCTGGGCCTGTGGCTGGTGGCGTGAATGGTCTTGTGCATGTCATGTATGAAAGGTGTGTGAATGGACTGTAAAACGGTTGGTGCCTTGACGCGGCTTTACAGCTCACGAGCTGTGAGTCATTGGTTCAGTTTTTTGGCCTTTGAGTTATTAACAGTGCATTTCACTTTTGTGAAATCTCTTGTTAATTAAATTTGATCTACTGAACCATCACTCACCCTCGTGCCAAATCCAACTAGTATGTGTGGTAAAAATGACAAAACCTGCTCCACTGTAATCAGGCGTCGCAGCACTCTTGTGACACACTAGGTGTCTCAGGTGGGACCCCGATGATGAACCATGCCACCAACTTGGTTGGTGGGTGAGGCGGCTTTTTCACATAACCTAAGTGCGTTCCTTTTCACAATTTTAGTGTTTGGCACATCACAGACGTACGAGGACACATCAAAATTACAAAACTACCTGTGTTTGGGGGGTAGGGAGCACCTATGTTTTTGGTCCTGGGTGCGGCCTTCATCTAGGGAAACCTACCAAACATAGACATATTTTTAAACTAGACACCCCAAGGAGTCCAGGGAGGTGTGGTTTACATGGATCCCCCAACAGTGTTTTACCCAGACTCCTCTGCAAACCTCAGAATTTGCTTAAAAAAGCATATTTCCCTGACTTTTCTTAGTAGGATCATCGCTCCAGCACAAAATTCCTACTCCCCAGCGTTCCCCTCAGTCTCCCAAGTAAAATGACACCTCACTTGTGTGGGTACCCAAAGTATCCACAGGTAGGCACTTTGCGAAAAACACCTGTTTTCTGTGGAAACATGTGATGTGTCCACGTTGTGTTTTGGGGCATTTCCTGTTGTGGGCACTAGGCCTACCCACACAAGTGAGGTATCATTTTTATCGGGAGACTTGGGAGAAGGCTGGGTGGAAGGAAATTTGTGGCTCCTCTCAGATTCCAGAAATTTCTGTCACCGAAATCTGAGGAAAAAATGTTTTTTATAGCCAAATTTAGAGGTTTGTAAAGGATTCTGGGTAACAGAACCTGGTGAGAGCCTTACAAGTCACCCTATCTTGGATTCCCCTAGGTCTCTAGTTTTCAGTAATGCAAAGGTGTGGTAGGTTTCCCTAGGTGCCGTCTGAGCTAAAGGCCAAAATCCACAGGTAGGCACTTTGCAAAATATACCTCTGTTTTCTGTGGAAAAATGTGATGTGTCCACGTTGTGTTTTGGGGCATTTCCTGTTGTGGGCACTAGGCCTACCCACACAAGTGAGGTATCATTTTTATCAGGATACTTGGGAGAACGCTGGGTGGAAGGAAATTTGTGGCTCCTCTCAGATTCCAGAACTTTCTGTCACCGAAATGTGAGGAAAAGGTGTTTTTTTAGCCAAATTTAGAGGTTTGCAAAGGATTCTGGGCAACAGAACCTGGTGAGAGCCTCACAAGTCACCCCATCTTGGATTCCCCTAGGTCTCTAGTTTTCAGACATGCACAGGTGTGGTAGGTTTCCCTAGGTGCCGGCTGAGCTAGGGGCCAAAACCCACAGGTAGGCACTTTGCAAAAAACACCTCTGTTTTCTGTGGAAAAATGTGATGTGTCCACGTTGTGTTTTGGGGCATTTCCTGTCGTGGGCACTAGGCCTACCCACACAAGTGAGGTATCATTTTTATCGGGAAACTTGGGAGAACGCTGGGTAGAAGGAAATTTGTGGCTCCTCTCAGATTCCAGAACTTTCCGTCACCGAAATGTGAGGAAAAAATGTTTTTTTAGCCAAATGTCGAGGTTTGCAAAGGATTCTGGGTAACAGAACCTGGTGAGAGCCTTACAAGTCACCCCATCTTGGATTCCCCTAGGTCTCTAGTTTTCAGAAATGCACAGGTGTCGTAGGTTTCCCTAGGTACCGGTTGAGCTAAAGGCCAAAATCCACAGGTAGGCACTTTGCAAAAAACACCCCTGTTTTCTGTGGGAAAATGTGATGTGTCCACGTTGTGTTTTGGGGCATTTCCTGTCGCGGGCACTAGGCCTACCCACACAAGTGAGGTATCATTTTTATCAGGATACTTGGCAGAACGCTGGGTGGAAGGAAATTTGTGGCTCCTCTCAGATTCCAGAACTTTCTGTCACCGAAATGTGAGGAAAAAATGTTTTTTTAGCCAAATTTAGAGGCTTGTAAAGGATTCTGGGTAACAGAACCTGGTGATAGCCTCACAAGTCACCCTATCTTGGATTCCCCTAGGTCTCTAGTTTTCAGTAATGCACGGGTGTGGTAGGTTTCCCTAGGTGCCGTCTGAGCTAAAGGCCAAAATCCACAGGTAGACACTTTGCAAAATATACCTCTGTTTTCTGTGGAAAAATGTGATGTGTCCACGTTGTGTTTTGGGGCATTTCCTGTCGCGGGCACTCGGCCTAACCACACAAGTGAGGTATCATTTTTATCAGGAGACTTGGGAGGACGCTGGGTGGAAGGAAATTTGTGGCTCCTCTCAGATTCCAGAACTTTCTGTCACCGAAATGTGAGGAAAAAATGTTTTTTTAGGCAAATTTAGAGGTTTGCAAAGGATTCTGGGTAACAGAACCTGGTGAGAGCCTCACAAGTCACCCCATCTTGGATTCCCCTAGGTCTCTAGTTTTCAGAAATGCACAGGTGTGGTAGGTTTCCCTAGGTGCCGGCTGAGCTAGAGGCCAAAATCAACAGGTAGGCACTTTGCAAAAAACACCTCTGTTTTCTGTGGAAACATGTGATGTGTCCACGTTGTGTTTTGGGGCATTTCCTGTCGCAGGCACTAGGCCTACCCACACAAGTGAGGTATCATTTTTATTGGGAGACTTGGGAGAACGCTGGGTGGAAGAAAATTTGTGGCTCCTCTCAGATTCCAGAACTCTCTGTCACCAAAATGTGAGGAAAAAGTGTTTTTTTAGCCAAATTTTGAGGTTTGCAAAGGATTCTGGGTAACAGAACCTGGTGAGAGACGCACAAGTCACCCCATCTTGGATTCCCTTAGGTCTCTAGTTTTAAAAAATGCACAGGTTTGGTAGGCTTCCCTAGAGGCAGGCTGAGCTAGGGGCCAAAATCCACAGGTAGGCACTTTGCAAAAAACACCTCTGTTTTCTTTGGGAAAATGTGATGTGTCCAGGTTGTGTTTTGGGGTATTTCCTGTCACAGGTGCCTGGCCTACCCACACAAGTGAGGTACCATTTTTATCGGGAGACTTGGGGGAACATAGAATAGCAAAACAGGTCTTATTGCCCCTTGTCTTTCTCTACATTTTTTCCTTCCATATATAAGAGAGTGTGTAAAAAAGACGTCTATTTGAGAAATGCCCTGTAATTCACATGCTAGTATAGGCACCTCGGAATGCAGAGATGTGCAAATAACCACGGCTCCTCAACACCTTATCTTGTGCCCATTTTGGAAATACAAAGGTTTTCTTGATACCTATTTTTCACTCTTTACATTTCAGCAAATGAATTGCTGTATTCCCGGTATAGAATGAAAACCCACTGCAAGGTGCAGCTCATTTATCGGCTCTGTGTACCTAGGGGTCTTGATGAACCTACAAGCCCTATATATCCCCGCAATCAGAAGAGTCCAGCAGATGTAACGGTATATTGCTTTCAAACATCTGACATCGCAGGAAAAAGTTACAGAGTAAAACATAGAGGAAAATGGCAGTTTTGTTCACCTCAATTCCCATATTTTTTTATTTCAGTTGTTATTTTCTGTAGGAAGCCCTTGTAGGATCGACACAAATTACCCATTGCAGAATTCAGAATATTGTCTACCTTTCAGAAATATTTAGGTTTCTGGGGTCCAGCATTGGTTTCACACCCATTTCTGTCACTGACTGGAAGGAGGCTAAAAGCACAACAAATCGTAAAAATGGGGTATGTCCCAGTAAAATGCCACAATTGTGTTGAAAAATTGGGATTTCTGATTCAAGTCTGCCTGATCCTGAAATCTGGGAAGCTGGTGATTTTAGCACCACAAACCCTTTGTTGATGCCATTTTCAGGGAAAAAACACAAGCCTTCTTCTTCAGCCCTTTTTTCCCATTTAAAAAAAAAGAAAAAGAAATTTTCACTGTATTTTGAACAATTTCTTGGCCTCCTTCAGGGTTACCCACAAAGTCTGGGTTCCTCTAGAATCCCTAGGATGTTCGAAAAAAAGGACGCAAATTTGGCGTGGGTAGCTTATGTGGACAAAAAGTTATGAGCCTAAGCGCGCCCTGCCTCAAGTAGCCAAAAAAAGACCTGGCACCTGAGGGGGGAAGAGGCCTGGCAGCGAAGGGATTAAAAGAGCATTTCCATTGGCATGTATTGTGTTACCTCTGTAGGGTTCATAGGTGATGCAGTGCATCTCCCAAAAGGCTAAAGAGTGTAAAGTACAAAGACATCACTCGCTTTTTTGGCCATGTTTATGGTCTCTGTAATGAGGAAATTCCCAGCTCCATCCTTCCTTCCTATTCACACAAGAAGATAAAGACTGGATATGTAGAATCCACACTGCTTGGGTATTGGAGAAACCTCTGATATCCAGAGATGGGGATGCTGACAGCACTCTTCCCAGCTAGGGGAGGGGATAACCCTTGGAAAGCCTGCAAGATTCTACTGCAGGAGCTGAAGATCTGCCTTGGGTGAGAACACTATCTTGCTTCTGAGAGAGAGGCACTGGAGATGACCCTGCAGTAGAGGACTGCCCACAGGAGAGCATACAAGTAGGTACCTGGAAGATACTGCTCAGAGGAGAGGTTTTATCAAGAAACCACAAAGGTATAAAACTGGACACTGCACAAGATTGTGGTGAGCCCCTACATCCTGCTCATGATCTGCTTGTCCCTAGCTGATTCAGGCAGGACCTCAAGTTTGTCTTGGCTTTCATACATGGCCTGGGAGAGCTGGTGGGGTTGCCTGACATATGCTGCTGAGAGGCCACTCGGCATTCCATGCAACCTCCCATTGCTCCCTCAAGTGCTATTCATTAATTTGAAGTGAATTATGAATGGTGGTTTCATGCTACACTTGCACATGTGCTTAGAAGTGCACCTCATAACCTTTAACACCCACTCAGCGTCTGTGACTGCTTGGGATCCTAGAGCGCTGGCTCCAAGAAAATTTGTAGTTTCCCATCAGGCCCCCGTCTCACTAGTATTGAATACTTCTGGGGTGGGCTCTCTGTTCATTTGAGTGACAAGTTTATTTGGGTCTAGCACCACTGAGGAAGAACCAGGATCACTTGTGGGCTTTACCTCAACTGCTCTGCAAAGTAGAGATGCATCTGAAGTGAGGTGGTGGTGACAGTAACCAACAGCTGCCCTCCATGGATAAAGACACCAGCACAGCGACCCCGGTGTAACGTTCCTGCTGGGGTTCACAGAGACACTGGATCAGCATATGTGAACAAATCCAATATTGCTATCAGAGCACTGAAGGTACAATAGTAGGTGCCCACAACTTGTGGACTGACTACTGGGTCAACATTCTAGATAGAAAGCAAATCACTTGATTACACTGAGCATTGTCTACTTCCCCATAGCTGATTAAGATATTCCTTTATCATTGTCCCCCTAAGTCGTGTAGTATTGGGTATAGATCACAGTACTTTTTTTTATCTGAGGAAAGATATCTGAGAAAAAGCAAAGTCTTGATAATCAATTAATTAAGAGCTATATTGTGTGCTCCTGATATCTGAGTCCCTAAACCCACACCCCCTCCCTGAGTAAACTTTGGACTACATGACCTGCTACCTTAAGATTCAAGTGCTAAAGGGTTGTACTTGGTGCTAGGTTTTCATGGCTTATATAATATGATGGCCCATGACACCAGTGGTAAATTCACTCAACCACCATGACTGGGTCCAGTAACCCATGTGTGCCCTAAGGCCCTGAAATAATTCTCATTTGAATGTATCTTTACCATGTTAAAATCAGATTTAACTTTGCACACTAAATATTTTCACATTTTTTATTAAAAGAAATTTGAGCACGAGAAGTAAATAGATGCACATAAATACTGAGCTCCACAACAAATGTTCTGAACCTTGCCTCCTGAGTTGAGGATATATTTTTTCTACACAAGGTTTACAAAGAAAATACTATGCCTCTATCCCCAGGGTCATCAAGAGGACTTTCATTGACCCCTGTAACCAGCTAAAAAGTGGGACATGATTCTCTATTCAACTGTTGAACACCACAGGTACTGCTGCGTCTAGAAAGAAATGTAGATTTTCCTAGTTTATGACGGAAAGTCTTAATTTTATTAAAGACACGGAGGTGAGTATTATGCGTTTCTTCTCTTGCTTTATTTAAACAGCAGCAGTCAAGAAGAAGAACTACAAATCCCATGAAGCTAGAACAGACAGCCAATGGGATTAAAAAAGTAGTATACTAATATGACATCCAATAGGAACGACCCCATACCATTATGACGTCACTTGACTGCAAGCAGCCCTCTTTTCTTGCGAATAGTCAGTCATTGAAAAATAATGGTAATATAGAACAAAGGATAAACAATGCCATGAGAAAAGCAAAAACGTCGGAACAAAAGTCAAGTATCCTGTAAAGGTAGGGATGTGTCCCGAAATCCGAGGAATACGATTCCAGACTTGAATTGAGTGGTAGATGAACGTGATGCCAGGAAGTCCAATCAGGATGCTGGTTGCGAAGCTGCAGCAGGCGCTGGAAAGAAGGGAGGGAGAGAAACCAAGTTAATCCAGAGGCGGGATAATACTCGCCTCCGTGTCTTTAATAAAATTAAGACTTTCCGTCATAAACTAGGAAAATCTACATTTTATGACAAGACCGGAGGCTCCTATTATGCGAGTTTAAAGCATATTAATTACATTGAACGACACATTATCAACAGGCTTACAATAAAAAACTCGAAAGGTATTATCATTGGACCAGTCTGCAGACTTGAGAATATCCTCCAAACGAGAACCTGCCCAGAAGGCTTTGGAAGCCATAGCCCCTCTGGCAGAGTGAGCTCCAAATCTGGAAATATCTGTGCCTGCTAAAGACATGATCCATCTAACCCACCGTGCTAGGGTGGCTGATGAAACCGGGTTATGAGGTTTCCTGAAAGAAATAAGAAGTTGGGAAGAGGATGTTCTCAACTCTGCAGTTCTTTGTTCATAAACTTTAAGACATTGGCCTACACATAACTTTGGATGTTGAGGGAAATAAGGATAGAAAACTGATGATAAGTTGGTCTTGGTACGTCGAACAACCGAGAACAACACCCCCGAAGGAGTAAATTGACGGTTGGAGACGTCCAATGCTTTGACATCCAATAGGCGTTTGATAGAGACTAAACATAATAACATTGTAAGTTTGGCAGATAACATTTTTAGTGATAAAATCGAGTTGTCTGGTAAAGAGTTCAAGTACTTTAGAACAACATTAACATCCCATAAGTTATTGTATTTTGGTAGAGGAGGTTTGGAAAATTTTACTCCCTTTAGTAATCTGCATACCAACGGGTGTTCGCCGACCGGTTTTCCATTGACGTGTGTATGGTTAGAGGAAATTGCTGATCTGTAAAGGTTGATAGTACGGAAAGCTTTGCCTTTGCTGGCTTCTGCGGCCAGAAAATTGACTATAAATATTATATCTGTTGAAAAGGGATTAATGTGCCTTCCCAAACACCAGCTGTTCCATAGAGACCAGGCTGCCTTGTATGCTTTCTTGGTACCAGGGGCCCAGGAATTTGCAATGTATTGAGAAGCTTCTGACGAAATGAGAGGGAAAGTTTGGGAATTGCTGAGATCTTCCAAGCGGATAGAATAAGGAGATTGTCCGAAATGAGGGGTTGGGGACGATGAAGGGGGTCCAGGAGTAAATCTGGGAAGGGCTGGATTAGCAGGGGAAAATCCACTGAAAGTTCCAGTAAAATAGGGTACCATACCTGGGATTGCCAAAACGGAACTATGAGGACAAGAGAGGCCTGTTGACGTCTGGCTTGTGCTAAGACTCTGTTGATCATGATAAAAGGGGGAAAGGCGTAATTGAGCGCATGAGACCAATCTTGCAAAAAAGCATCTGAAGCTAAGGCTAATGGATCTGGGTGCCAGCTGTAAAATCGAGGAAGCTGTGTGTTGAGACGGGATGCAAAAAGGTCTATGGAGAGCGGACCCCATAAGGATTGAATCCTGTGGAAAACTGAAGGATGAAGTTTCCAATCGCTGGAATCTCGAAGATGACGAGAATGCCAGTCTGCCACTGAATTGAGGGCTCCTGGAAGATATTCTGCATGAACCGAAAGATGGTTTGTAAGGCAATACTCCCAAAAACTCTTGGCTAAATCCGCCAGAGGTTTGGACCTTGTACCTCCGAGATGATTTATGGACCTGACCGCGGATATATTGTCCATTCTGAGAAGGATTGCACAATGTACTTTGTTTTTTGCCAGACTTCTGATTGCAAAGGAGCCGGCAAGCATCTCTAAACAATTGATGTGCAATTTGGACTCCTCGATAGACCATGTACCTCCAGTCAAGAAGGGACCACAACGGGCCCCCCAGCCTAGATGGCTTGCATCGGATTCTAAAACAAGATCTGGGGCTGACGGAAAAATACTTTTCCCGTTCCAAGCATCTAAATGGTCTATCCACCACTGAAGCTCTGTGCGAGATTCGAGATCTAAGGGCACGAGGTCGGAATAAGAGAGCCCTTTCCTTAAGTGTTGGATCTTTAGTCTCTGGAGAGATCGGTAATGGAGTGGACCTGGAAATATCGCCTGGATGGAAGAGGAAAGCAGACCTACTATACGAGCTACAGTTCTGAGGGAGATGAGAGAAGTACGAAGAACCTGAAGAATTTCCGACTTTATGGATTTTATTTTCGTTGTAGGAAGAAGAAGAGTAGCGGAAATGGAATTGATCTGGAAGCCCAGAAATTCTAGGACTTGGGAGGGAGTTAAAAGAGATTTTTCTCTGTTTATTATGAAACCGAGGTCCTCTAAGAGAGAGCAAGTGATCTGCAAGTGGAGTAGCAGAGTTTGGGGAGACTGATTCATGATGAGGATATCGTCTAGGTAGATTAGGAGTCTTATACCCTGAGCCCTTAGATGAGCAACTACGGGCTTGAGAAGCTTGGTGAAACACCAAGGGGCAGACGATAGACCGAAGGGTAGAGAGGTAAAGTGATACATTTGATCTAACCATAGGAATTGCAGACATTTCCTGGAATCTGGATGAACCGGAAACACTAGGTAAGCATCCTGAAGGTCCAATCTGACCATCCAATCGTTTTGGAGAAGAATATCTCTGAGATGAAGAATTGTCTCCATTTTGAAATGTCGGTATACCACAAAGCGATTGAAATGTTTTAAGTTGATGACCGGACGCATCTTTTTGTTTTTCTTTTGAACTAGAAAAATTGGGCTGGTAAATCCCAAGGGATGAGGGTGTGTTACTGAAATCGCTTGTTTTTGTAAGAGAGAGCCGACCTCGGCAGATATCAGTTCGTTCATTTCTGCTGAGAAATGGGGAAGCGGGGGAAATTTTTTTTGCACCGGAGTAGAGTAAAGTTATATGCTGTAACCCTGTACAGTGTTTAGAACCCACACATCTGCTGTAATTGTTAACCAATTTGAAAGAAAATGGAAAATACGACCTCCTGTTGGAAGGAGAGTAACCTGGGGGCTTACCTGTAGGGTTGGAGGCTCTAGTATGTCTGAAGGACCTGGTTCGATAACCTCTGCCACGTTGGGGGTAGAATTGAGGTCTGAAGTCTTGTTGGTAGGAATTATAGTACGCTCTGGAGCCTTGATTGGTGAAACCACGGCCGGTAAAGCGGCCCCTGCCTCTACCGGCCCTGGCAAAAACCCGTTGATTAAACATCTTCCTCATGGATTGTTGGGCTTTGTCCAGTGAGGTAAAAGTGGCCACATATTTGCCGAGGTCCTTTATGAAGGAATCCCCGAACAGTTGTCCCTCAGTATGGATCTGAGGATGTACAGTCGCTAAATTAATTAATTTAGGGTCCAATTTGATCAGGAGGCCTTTGCGTCTTTCATGAATGAAAGCGGCATTAGCATTTCCGAAAAGACAAAGACAACGTTGAACCCACAGGGAAAGCTCTTCTGGGTCTAAAAAGGTACCCTCCAGTCTGGCCGTTTCCACCATGTCAAAGATTCTTGTTAAAGGGCCAATTATATCGAGGAGTTTGTCCTGGCAGGACGACCACGCTTTGTCTACCCCTTTTCGAGGGTCCTTGCCTTGCTTAGTAAAAAAGGTTAACATCTGCTGGTCAATGGCCGGGGTAGCAGTTGCCTTGTGTGGAAGCACAGGACGTGGACATTCTGATTTCAACTTGGCTCTAGTTTGTTGATCAAGGGGAGTGAATAACTTTTGAGCCACATAATCCCCCACATGTTCAGCTGGAAACCATTCTTTAGAGTTGGGACGTAAAATGTGGGAAGGATCAAACATAGGTAAGCCTTCTGCATCCAAGAGGGGGGGAACCGATGAAACTTTTGATTTCTTTGGAGGGGGGGGGGGGTAAAAAGAATCATCATGGTCTTTGTCAGAAGGGTAGTAGTCTGAATCCGCGTCTGGCATGTCCTCATCGGTATCTGGAGCAGAGGCCGTGGGGATAGAAGGGGGTATATTATGTTGTTTGGATTTCCTCTTAAAAGAGGGTCTGGAAGCCATATTATTATTCTCCTTGGCAGGAGCCATGGGAGGAACCGCGTCCTCTGACATGTGTGAGACAAGCTCACTCTCCTTTTGAGTCAAACCCGAGAGGTTGACAGGCAGGCGTTGACTGCATTCCCCCGCAGTCTGGGCCGAAGATTTAGACAATAAGTTAGCAAAATTTGATTCCAAATCTTTTGATAATTTTTGAATGGATGACTGCATTGCCTGCTTAACAGAAGTTTTAATAAAATTACGCAGATCATTCCTTATTTCCTCAACACTGGCAACACTGTGTTCCATTGGTGAGGAATTGGGTTCCATTATAAAGGAAAAATAGTGTAAAACTGAAAAGAAAAATCCTCTATGAAAACCCAGACAGGAAAATGTAAATAGTCAGGAAAGGGTTAAAACCCAGTCAACCGGGGGTTAATAAAACAAGCAAACCGGCTTGGAATAGCAAAAAACTTGTCCTCTTGAGGGCGGGGCCGAGGAAAGAATTGCACGGAGTCACTCGAAGCTGAGAGAGAAGCTGTGTGCGTCGGAAGAGTAGTCGGGTAAGAGCGGCAACAATAGGAGTATTCCTCGCGTCTGGGACAAAACCCGAGTAACGGTTATTTCCTCAGACGCGAGGAAGGCTCCCTTAGAATGTGGCGCGCGAGGCGCGCAGCGAAACGGTTATGCTTCGCGGCCCGGGAGCAACCGAAGTTGCACCCGGAGCCGGGAAGGAGACGCCAGCGCTTTAATAACGCGCTGTCATCAGTGCGGCAACATGCCGTCAACAAAGTATAATAACAGAACAGTAAAGCATCAAGAAATGTAAATAAACATGTAAACGATAAAGAAAGGTTATGAGAGAAAAATGGTTTCGAACTTATCTTGACTGCAGCAGCAAGAAAAGAGGGCTGCTTGCAGTCAAGTGACGTCATAATGGTATGGGGTCGTTCCTATTGGATGTCATATTAGTATACTACTTTTTTAATCCCATTGGCTGTCTGTTCTAGCTTCATGGGATTTGTAGTTCTTCTTCTTGACTGCTGCTGTTTAAAAAAAGCAAGAGAAGAAACGCATAATAGGAGCCTCCGGTCTTGTCATAAAATCAAGGATGTCTTCTTGTTGGTTTCCTTGTAGGTAAACACCAGCCCGTGTGCAATGCTTAACAAATGAATAAAACAAAATAGCCACAGAGTCCAGTGACTGAAAGGAAATGTAGTCTAAATTATCAACATTAGATGAGGCAGGCTGAATAACACAATAAGACAACAAGAGCACCTAAGATCAAGGCAGACAATTCAGGACTAAACGAGTGAAACAGTATCTATCCTATATCTGTGATGAGTGTGATAACCAGCAAAGTTGAGTAGCACCTTATGATAGTGAAAGAAAACTGAAGTAGTTAGAGACATATTTAAACTATGTGGACAAGGCAACCAGACCGACTAGAGAAAACAGAATATGAGCCGGTGTGCATGATGCCCACAGTGGTCCTGGAATGCCCGCTATTATCCTACCTAAATTTGTCGGGTTTAATCTAGTAGATTTCATAAGCCCCAATGGAAAACTGTAACCTTTGCAGAGAAAATGAAAACCGGCAGGTGTCCCTCACCCTCCGATGGAGTTATGCTTATCTGAAGAAAAATGCTGGAAGTCAGGCAAATCTGGAAATGCGTAACAGCACCCTAAAAGTTTGCAGGAGTTTGAATAAATTGAAACTTTTAACCATCAATGAGGTGAGCATGGTCTCAAACATTATGCTTGCCTTTGTGTGCACGTGCACACGCATTTTATAGCAAAATAATATTTACAATGAGTTATTCTCCTACACATAATTTAAGAATTATTGCCATGATTATTAACTCAGCAAGCAAAATGAATTAAAGGGTAAAGCCTAAATACACACCGTCATATTCCATCACACCCCCTAATCAATTAGTATAAACACCCTACATTTGTTCTAACTAGCTGATATACAGATCATTTTATTTTAGAATGTGTATTCTGAATCATGCACGGACCTGATTACCTTTACGCTATATGGAGATTTGTCTTTCAGCATCCCTTTAGCCACCAGTTCATCTGCTTCACCGCAATTACCAGTATCTTTTATACATGTTTTTGTTTACAAGGTAGTTTGGAGTGAGGAAGGGCCTGCTCGTTCTTGACTCCTGTTTGAGTTATATTGAATGATGAACAGTACTTTTAAATTTCGGGAAGCATGTGAAAGATGCAGTTATTGTATCTTTTAGTTCCTCTGATACAGGACTGAGCAAGACCATTTTATAGCGGCAAGCAGTAAAGCAGGCTGCTGCTGGGGGTGGAAAAATCCCTTCCCTGGCTTATCAACATGAGCTGCAGAAGAATATGTGACAATTGAGCACACAATTCTAAAAACTGAGAGGCCCACACTAGCGTTGAACAGGCCTGTCTTCGTACACTTCACCACCATCTGTGTTAATACCCATGTTGACATGCAGCAAGGCATGTGCCAAATGTACCAATAAATAAACATTGAATAAACGCTCCGCCACACTTGTGATCCACCGCAGTCCTGAAAGGCACATGAACTCTTGGCTGGAGTTCTGTACACCTCTTACCCACAACAAACTTGAAACCCTGGGGGTTCAGCACGAATACAGCTGGCTCCCTAAAACAAAAATACTTTTCTCTGAAGGTTCTCGATGTTCCTGACATTGGTGGAGGGGTAAGAAAGGATATGGTGACTATGAGGCCATCCCTGGCATATGCAAACGTGTCATAGGCTCAGCTAGTGAACATAGGGCAGTGGGTACCTGGGCATATGACATCTGTACCTGGGTATATGAGGATGCCTTTGAAATAGTCATACAATAATGTACTTGTGCCAGTAAGAATGTAACCTGGCATGTGAGGCTGTACCTGGGCATATGAGACATTAGGTGTTGAGAATGTCTTTGGGTCTGTGAGGCTGTCATAGGAGATTGCACCTGTGTACTTGAATCTCAGCATTGGCATTTAAAACTGCACTGGTGTGTGAGATTCTATGTGGGCATTTTATGCTGTGAGGTGGTATATGGGGCTGTCTCATGTCTGTGAGTCTACACTTGTCACACAATGGCGGTATTTGTGTAAATGAGTCTTTCCTGAGCATGTAAGGGAGTGTTTGGCCTGCATTCCCAGTACCACTTTACTGTGTGTCTTAGGCTGTGTCCCAGCATCGGAAGCCATGTCCTGGGGATATTATGGCTGTGCCTAAGCATGCTGGTGTATGGCGCTGCCCAGGACCTTGGTAATGTTTGCCGGGTTTGTAAAACAAGATTGAAGGTTGGAGCTTGTATGGTGCAAGTAATATAACCCGACATGCAGCAGCAAATATAGGCCCATATTTATACTTTTTTGAGCCGCATTTGCATCATTTTTTGATGCAAAAGCAGCACAAACCTACAAAATATAATTGTATTTTGTAGGTTTGCGCTGCTTTTGCTTAAAAAAATGACGCAAATGCGGCGCAAAAAAGTATGAATATGGGCCATAGTATTTATAGGCTGGATACACACAGTTGTCCTCTATGCTACAAGCCTGTATGTAGCGTATCTAGGCTGTACATTGATATGTGAAACTGCACTCAGCATATAGTAGCAGTCACTGCCTACAAATATTGTACCTGACATATGACATCTCTGCCCCGGCCGCTGTTGGAAACACCATTACCTATCTTTTTCTATTTTTACAAACAAACGTTATTGATTTTCAAAGGAATAAAGACAGTTACAATCTTTATTAATCACAGCCCCGCTGTCTTGCCCATTCCAATATACAGTAATGTAATCTGTTATCCATGGGTATATCCGGGGTGAGGCCGGGAGGGGGGGATTGGGGAAGCAGGGAGTTTCGGTCCAAAAACTACGCGTAATCCATGAAGTAATGGTGGCATTCTCGTAGCAGCACAGTGTAATGGGGGCTGTTACAATGGTGTCTTTGGTTGGCAGTCAGGTTATCCCCTGTCCAAGGAAGGACCCTCACTCTAGTCAGGATAAGTCACACACAATCCATATTATCCTGTGCCCACCCTCTGGTAGCTTGGCACTGAGCAGTCAGGCTTAACTTAGAAGGCAATGCATAACGTATTTGTGCAATAAATCATACAATAACACAGTATAAACACCATAAAAATACACCACACAGGTTTATAAAAATATAGAATGTTTATCTGAGTAGAGTAAGGTCAAAACAATTAAGATTTGATAAGTACAAGTTTAAATATCACTTTTGTAACGACAAATAGAGTCTTTAGTTCTTAAAAAGCAATGTGTCTCTTGAAAGCAAAAAGTACCTGGTTTGTGTCTAAATTATCCGCAAGGGACCGCAGAGGAGGAGATGCGTGGAAAACGGGGAGGTGTGCGTCAGTTTCTCTGGGCGCACACAAACGATGCGTCAATGCTTTTTCACGCAATAAGGGCTTTGCGTCGATTTCTGTCGCACAGACTTGGATACTCTTCGGGTTGCGGGGTTTTGGACACCCTGGGGACGTCCTAGGCATGCAAGGCGAAGTCACAGGAGCTGCGTCGATCTGGTGCGCGATGCAGGGAAATTTCTGTTGCACAGCAGGCGCTACGTCGATTCCACTCGGAGGAAGTCGGGCTGCGTCGTTCCGGCTTGGCTATGCGTTGACCCAGTGGGCCGTGTGTTCCGGCTTGGCGCTGCATTGATCTCCACCCGGGGAGCCTGGCTGCGCAGGGCAGGCTGTGCATCGATTTTCACCACACAAGTAGTTCTTTGCTGAGATTAAGTCTTTTTGGCCCTGAGAATTCAGAAAACAGGAGGCAAGCTCAATCCAAGCCCTTGGAGAGCACTTCTCAGCAGACCTAAAGGGCAACAAGGCAGAAGGGCAACAGCAAGGCAGCAGTCCTTTTCAGCAAAGCACTCAGGTGAGTCCTTTGGGCAGCCAGGCAGCTTCTCTTAGCAGGTTGCAGGTTCTGGTTCAGAGTTCCTTTCCCAGTAGGTATCTCGTCAAGAAGTGTTTGAGTTGGTAGGGTCAGAGGCCCTGTTTAAATATCTAAATGTGCCTTTGAAGTGGGACAGACTTCAAAGAGTGGCTTAGAAGTGCACAAGATCTCCTTGCAGTTCCATCCTGTCTGCCAGGGTCCAAGTATGGGGATTGGCAGTCCATTGTGTAAGGGCAGGCCACTGTCCTTTGACATGTAAGAACAGGCCCTCCACCCTCCCAGCCAGGAAGAACCATTTAGTATGCAGATGTGTGCAAGTGTGACTGAGCATCCTGTGTTTGGGGTTGTCTGAGTGAAATGCAAAAGGGAGCTGTCAACTAACCCAGCCAGACGTGGATTGTAAGGCACAGAAGGATTTTAGTGCAGAGAAATGCTCACTTTCTAAAAGTGGCATTTCTAAAATTGTAATATTAAATCCAACTTCACCAGTCAGCAGGATTTTGTATTACCATTCTGGCCATACTAAATGTGACCTTGTTACTCCTTTCAGATCAGAATCTACCACTCATACAGTATATGAGGGTAGCCCTAATGTTAGCCTATGAAAGGAACAGGCCTCACAGCAGTGTAAAACGATTTTAAGAGTTTTACACTACCAGGACATATAAACTACACAGGCTCATGTCCTGCCTTTTCCCTAGATAGCACCCTGTCCTATGGGTTGCTTAGTGGTGTCTTATATGTAGAAAAAAGGGAGTTTAAGGCTCAGCCAGTACTTTTAAATGCCAAGTCGAATTCGCAGGGAAACTGCACACACAGACCTTGCAGTGGCAGGCCTGAGACATGGTTAGGGGGCTACTTATGTGGGTGTCACAATCAGTGGTGCAGGCCCACTAATAGCATTTAATCTACAGTCCCTGGGCACATGTAGTGCACTTTTACTAGGGACTTATAAGTAGATTAAATAAGCCAATTGGGTATGCCAATTGGATATGAGACAATGTCACCATGTTTTAAGGGAGAGAACATCTGCACTATAGCACTGGTTAGCAGTGGTAAAGTGCACAGAGTCCTAAAACCAGCAAAAGAAGTGTCAAAAAGTGGAGGGAGGCAGGCAAAAAGTTGACATTGACCACCCTAAGGCTGTCAGGTCTTACAGGGGCACAGTTGGCGCCAGTAGCTATCATGATGGTGCCCTTGATAGGAGTGTGCAAAATTAATTTTGTATGTTTCACAAGTGATATTTGTTTTTTACAAAATGTAATAAAAGTAATATTATGGGTCTGTAAGTATGTCCAATACATTTGCCCACATGCCCTCTTCAGTCATCCTGAGTTCATCTGAAGCAGCAAGGTGGGGACTGCCACACAATCCAGCTCCTTCTTCCAGGCAGCAGGACATGTACAAGCAGACTTTGGACTCCATGAGACTCACAAGGAGCTTAAAGATATTGACCCAGGAGGTGAGCTATACTGTTGCACTCTAGTGCTTGTCTCAAATGGGGTCATATTTGACGGGTGTTGAGCTTGTGACGCCCAGGCCTCCATGCTGCCCGTGGAGCTGAGATCCAGCAACATACTCGAGGCATCCCTCTGTTCCATTAGCCTGGTGAGGACTCCAATGCTTCTCCAGGGGATCAATGTCTAACAGGACGCCAGATAGAGCTCTAGCAAGCCTACATGCATGACCGATGCAAGATGCTCAGGCCCTTACACCAGCCCTCCATAACCAGGGCTCCATAAGCTCACATGGACTCCCTTACGTTTTTGGTGCATTATACGTGGATGACTCCAAATAGCATTCTGCAAGTCCATATGAGTGTCTGGTGCACGGATCCACCCTCAGCTCATGGTCTCCCCTCCATACCCAGGACAAAGTTCCACAAGTTTGGACTCACACTATCATCCAAGATGCCAAGCTCAGAGGCGACAGACGTTAGCGCTCCAGGATGCTAGTGTCAAGACCAGCACAGGACCTTCAAGCTTGTTCTCTAGGGGCTGACCCAATAACAATCCTCTGAACCCAGGACAAAGTTTAACAAAGGTGGTGAGGACTTAAGTGCTTCTCCAGACTTCTCCGGGATATCAAGCTCTAACATGAACCCATTTAGAGCTCTGACAGTCCTGCATTCGTGACCAGAGCATGATCATGCATGTTCTTCAGGCATTAACCTCAAGTGTCCTTCCAGAACTGAATGTTGCTCCATACCCAGCTTCATGCTGAGGGCGGATTTCTACAACCCTGTCAATGGCTCCCATACTCCACCTCTCTATCAGACTTGTACAAGGCCGCAGTAAGAGCTCTATGAGGCCTGTGTGCATGACCTTGCAAGGTACACTGGCCGTGGCTTAAGGCATCCCACCGGGCAGAGTTCCACAAGCATGTTGAGTGTTTTCATGCACCTCCTGGGCGTCTAACCCGGACAATACCCAATTAGAGCTGGCATGTATGACTTGGGCAATGCTCTTGGGCCTATTCTAAAGGGACTGACAGGAGGCATTCCTTTATACTGAATACCAAATTCAGTAAGCCTTAAACAAGATGCGATGGACACAAACCAGGTCAGTACTCCCTATTAAAATTAGGCCAGACCCCTGGGCAGCTTTGAACTCACACCTGCCCTGGTGACAATGCATTAGTGAAAGGTGTAGCTTCTGTTTGAAGCAGCCACTCTGCCTTTCATAATGCAGGCATCACCCAACCTTTCCTTACGAGGGTGGACAGAGAGCCCCCTGCAGGCAAGTGCAGGGAGTGACTGCACCAGCCTGCAGAGGGATGTCTGGGCTGGTCAATGGGACTCCTGCATCTCATTTCAGAGATACCCTCTGGGGGGTCCTAAGACTGAGTACAGCCGTTTGTGGCGCACAGGCATTGCACCTCCTAAAAGCTTTTTTTCCTCTGCACCCACGTCTATCATTCAGCACAAATGCAAAGGGTTTCCTTCATTTGCATGAAGCCGCATCGCTATGCAAATGAACAAACTCCTCCTTAGTGTAAAGCTAGTACTATGTGTGCACTTGTGCTATATATATTACAGGCGGGGGTGCAAGCATCTGTGCTCCCTTCTGTAATACCAAAGTGCACGGCGGCACAGAGAGAGTGGGCACACACACTTGTTACAAAACAAGGGCACTTTGTGTAATACAGTCCAACTTTGAGCATGCCCGAGGATATAGGCTCCAGGCATCATTCTGAGATGTCCTTCTGTACTCGGGACAGAGGTAAGCAGCTGAGATGGTGACTCCTCTCCTCTTCCAATGTGTCAAGCTTGTACAAGAGCCCAGTTCTAGTTCTGTGCTTAGGAAGGGCAGCCTGATTTCTAGAGACCATTTTGTGGAAGGTCTCCATTCCCAGAACAGAGGTCAGAGTTTCTCAAACCCAGTGAGAATGTTCATGCTTCTCGTAGGTATCTACCTCTGACAAGGACCTAACTAGGACTCTATAAGTGCTCCTTGCATTACCAGTAAAATGTCCTCTTGACTTTTCAGGGGAGAGTTTTCCCTGGAATCTGTCCAGTCTCCGCCTTCTTGTGTGGAGATTGAGCGGTGGCAACGTACGATCTCCCTTCTGAAGTCTGTGATGCATATCAAGACAACTTATGCCTGCCATTGGAAAGAAATTGTGGCATGGTGTTCAGAAAACAATGTTGATCCCTTTTCTGTCCCTCCTTTTCAATATCTGCTTTTTGTGCACTGTTTTGCCCAGCAGGGCTCTGCTCTGGACACTCTCATGGGCTACCTTTCTGCTATCTCTGCAAGTTTTGCGGTTGCCTAATCAGCCCTCCCTCTTCATGTCCCCTATTGTACATAGGTTTCTAAAAGGTCTTGTCCATCTTTTTCCTCCTTCCCCATTTATCATGCCTCAGTGGGACTTTAATCTTGTTTTGACATGTTTTTATATTGGGTTGTATTGATTTTCATCATTACTTCAAACATACATACCGTTGTTAGATCTCCCCCTCCCTCTCTCCGCTCCCTCAGTACATTCCTTATTACGTCAGTGATGCATAAGCGATTTCCACTGGGTTAGTTTCCTGTTACACTCATTATTGTTGCTGGTGGTTATTGTGTGTGTTCCAGGGTTGTTTTCAACCCCTACATATCTCTCCCCGTCGCATCTATAGGTTCCTTATGAATAGCTTACGTGACCAGTGCTGCTTTCCATCCAGCCCATATTTTTGCATACTTCTCTCATTGCCTCTGCTGTGATATACCTCTTTTTCCAGTATTCGGCAATTGTCCATGCCCTACCAACATTTTTGTCTTCCTAGAGGTGTCCCCGATATCCCTCTAGGTTACCATATACCCTAGATTGATCAATAATTTGTGGTATTGTGTGTGGTCAGTGTGTCCCCGTATTTCCAATAGTGCAGTCTCTGGACGCAGGTCCAGGGGAACCCCTGTGGCCTCCTCTAATGTCTGTCCCACCTTCTTCCAAAAGGATTCAATCTTGGGCCAAGTCCATATTGTATGAAAGAATGTGCATTCTAACCCACACCCTCACAAGCAGTCCGCGCTAGTCACCTTTCGCAGCTTACTAAGTAGTGTGCGGATATAGTAGACCCAGTGTAACATTTTAAACTGTATTAATCTGAACATTGCAGGTACGGCAACGTCAGCTGGGAACATAAGTGCTTCCCCCAGTCCTCCTCTACCATATCTTCACAGTCCCTCTTCCATTTCTCATTTAAGACATTGGGGGGGGGGGGTTGTGTATTCCTCATTAAAGTGCCATATGTAAGAGAGATTAGTTTCCCTGGGACTTCCTCATCTAGCAGCCTTAGTTCCAGGGGGGTACCTTCCTGTATCTCCTCCTCGACTGACATACTAAGTCACAGGTCCGTTCGTCACTGTGCATATGTCACCCACTGTGTACTGGGCATGCTATATTCCTTTTGCAGATGTTCAAAAGGTACTACTCCATTGGCATCCCATAACTCTGGCAGAGTGGAGATCCTTATGGCATCCCACTGTCAGGATCCCTGCAGAGCCTGTACTTTAGAAAGTTGTGAGCCTTCCCATAGGGGTGTTCTCAGGGTCAGACGGTTGGCCCATCCCATTTCCCTTGTCAATTTTCTCCATATTCAGATCACTGAGACCGTGACTGGGCTTTTATTGGGTTCGATCCTTCCCCCAATGAGCCAGTGTAGGTAGCTGTGGTGGCACATATCTTCCCTATCTGCCCTGAATACCAGGTCTTTCCAGGGGGCAAACACTCAATAGTTAATGACACTCACCTGTGCTGCTTCGTAATATTTGGGGATATTGGGGAGGGCTATTCCCCCTTCATACTTAGATATCTGAATTGTGCATAGGGCCACCCTCAGTTGTCCTCCCTCCCACAGCAATGTTTGGACCGGAGCCTCCACCTTAGTGAAAAAAACATCCGAAATGTGATATGGGTAGATTTGAAGAATAGAAAGGAAGCTGGGGTAGACAATAATTTTGTATAGTGCTGCTCTTCCCAGCAGGAAAAATGGTAGGGACTGCCAATGTTTGATGTCCTTCTCGAAACATTGCACCAAGGGGAACAAATTAGCATCATAGTAATCTGTAGACTTTTTTGTGACCCAGATACCCATGCATATAAATCTGTCTGTCTTCACTCCAAGTGGCAATGTCAGTACTTGATTTGGTTCCCAATTGCCAAGGGGGAGTAATAAGGACGTGTCCCAGTTTACTGTGAATCTGGAGACTTCCCAGAAACCCCCAAAAATATCTCCCAGTCATCCAATCGATGAGGGGACCTGACTTAAGTAGAGCAAGATATTGTCAGCGTATAGAGAGATGCGCTATTCGCTATTGCTGCTGATCAGCTAGCCCCCTAATCGGTGGATCTACCCGTATCGAGTTTGCTAGTCTCTTGATCACCAGCATAAAAAGCATTGGTGATAGCTGACATCCCTGCCGTGTGCCCCTGTACACTTTAAGTTCTCAGGAGGTGTGTCTGTTGGCTCTTACTTTCGTACATGGTCTGTCATATAGGAAGCTGGCCCATCTCCTAAATTTGGGCCCAGTGCCCATCTTTTCTAGGACCCCAAACAAATAGGGTCACTTTGCCCGGCTTGGGGACTAGGACAATTGTCACTAATTGCATGTCTTTGGGAAGCCTGCCAGTCTCAAATACTCCTTTTATGGCTGCACATAGATCGTGAATTGCCCATTTGTTGAGTTTCCAGAAGATCTCCGGCAGGAAGCCATTAGGACCCAGAACATTTGTTTTGACATTTGTGATGTGTGCTTCCTTCGAGCCTCTCCATAATTGTCCACTCAGGATTCTTACCATCAAAACAGCCTTCCTTGGGGCAATTACATCTGCCCAAAGAGTGAGTGAGCTTCAGGCCTTGTCATCCAAGCCTCCTTACCTCACCATCTAGCCTGACAAACTGCTGCATTGCACAAGAGCCTCCTTTCTTCTGTAAGTGGTCACTATTTCACATAGGCCAATCCATCACCCTTCCTACTTTTTATGTTCCTCCACATCCTTCTAAAGAAGAGGAGTGACTCCACTGTCTGGACTCAAAAAGAGCATTTTTGTCCTACCTTGAGCACACAAAAGAGTTTGGGGTAGACGGCCAGCTCTTCATGGGCTATGTCAGAGTGAAGAAAGGGAAGGCTGTGCAGAAATGACCATATCCCGATGGATTGTGCTCAACATTAAGATTTACTATGCATTCGCCAAGAAGCAACCTCCTGATGGTTTGTGTGCTCATTCCACCTTAACTAAGGCTGTGACCACTGCATCAGCACATGGAGCTCCAGTCCTGGACATCTGTCAGGCAGGAACGTAGGCCTCGCTGTACATGTTCACAAGACACTACTGCCTGGACAGTCAGGTCCATTGGGATGGGCACTTTATTGTTCGGTCCTGCCCGGCTTTTTAGTGTGAAACAGTTTCGCAGATCCACCTCCGAGGAGACATTGCTTGGGTATCTATTCTAAGGTAAGAAATCTGCGGCTAGAAGTCTCTATGAGACGAGCAAATTACTTACCTTCAGTAACGTCTTATTTGGCAAAGACTCTATCTAGCTGCAGATTCCTAACAAACCTACCCCATCATCCCAGCTCTGCAAATAGATTTCTAGGGACATGGCTGTTCTCCGTTCAGGGCCCTAGTTTTCCACACCAGTGCTCAGTGTTCTTCGTGGCTCTGTGCTACTGGCATGGAAAGTCACGAAAAAAACCTGACTTCAGTATGCTTGAGTGGCGCTTCTATAGGTGCCCCGCATGTCACTTCCAGCAAGCACAATACCAAGCGGAGCCGAACACCACCACCTACTGGTGCGCAGGGGTACTGCTCATGAAAAATTGCAGGATCCACTCTGACTCCTGAGGATATTTCTATGGTAAGGTATCTGCAACTAGATAGAGTATCAGATAAGGCATTACTGAAGGTAAGTAACTTGTTCTTTGGTGTGGCTGAAGACTTTGCCTATCTTGGATGTGTCATGACACTTTGCATTTTTGGTCTTGTTTGTAGTAGAAATGTCAACATTTTACTTCAAGAAAGTGATAAAATCTCTTTCTAAAGTAGAACTTTTTCCAAATTTATGACATCCAGACTTCCACTGAGAACAATCCATCTGATTTATTCGACTCTGGCTACATCGCAATCAGCCTGAAATTGCACCCTGGGCTAGTCTAACTCAACTATTGACTTATATTGGGTGCTTTTTCACTTTAATTCTTTAAAAATGACTATCTCCAGTTTCTCTTATTATATTTCTGCCATTTTTATGTTATTTTAATCATAAAATTGTTCTCTTCCTTCTAAAATTGATTGTGGAGTTGTATTGTACTTGTGTGGCCTTTTTTACTGTTTATGCACTGCTTAAATACTTTATATCAAGCCTTTGATTTACGCCTGTCTTCTCTGGGTCATGTTAGCAGGGATTGAGCACTCATTTATTTTATTTAAATTGTGTGACATCTAGTGAGAGGTAGCCTTGTCTTTTGAGGTGGACACTTGTACACCGCAAACAATAATACACTTTCCTAAAAGAGGTAAGTGTCCAAAGGGAGAAGAGGAGGAATTTGAGGCAGTGGAGTACTCAGCAAACTTCTGCGTCACCTTTGTGAGTTCCTGGAGTCGCAAGTGGGCCTACAAGCACTATTTTCTGGGACCAAGACTTATTTTGCATCATCAGACTTTGACCCAGGAGAAGAGAGGATAGGCAGT
Source organism: Pleurodeles waltl (assembly GCF_031143425.1). Classification (NCBI taxonomy): domain Eukaryota; kingdom Metazoa; phylum Chordata; class Amphibia; order Caudata; family Salamandridae; genus Pleurodeles; species Pleurodeles waltl. The sequence goes on along the minus strand of NC_090439.1, from coordinate 1,067,678,285 downwards.
AAAAGGGGACAGGAGTAAAAAACATAAAAACAGTGACAAAGCGTAGATGAAAGGAACTTATAAGAGGTACAGGGGCAGGCAGAGTACATTTGTGGATGAAAAAGGCAATCAAGACTACACAGCAATGGCATTCACTAACTCCCACATTCTGTAGCAGTTCTGATGGGTGTACAAAAAAAAACTTTGGTTCCCAGAACTTCTCCGTTTACAAATTTTGCACGGACCCATGGTCTTACTGCAGTCCTCTACCTCAGTGTTTGCCTGAGTTATGACTTTCACTGCCTGAGTGCATGGACTAACACAATCTTGTCTGAGATCAACCATGGAGGCAGCCCCACTTCACTTTATATCACCAGTGCAAGGAAATTCCACATCATCTCCAGTACTGCACACCTGGGCCCGTGTTATAGATAGGGCGTACTGTGCCTGTTTGCACTGAGTCACTGTAGGAAGTATGCACTATTTCAAAGTAAGAAATAGCATGCACAGAGTCCAAGGGTTCCCCTTAGAGGTCAGATAGTGGCAAAAAGAGATAATTCTAATGCTCTTTTTTGTGGTAGTGTGGTCGAGCAGAAGGCTTTTCAGAGGGTAGTGTTAAGCATTTGTTGTACATACACACAGGAAATAAATGAGGAACACACACTCAAAGACAATTCCCGGCCAATAGGTTTTTCTATAGAAAAACATATTTTCTTTGTTTATTTTAAGAACCACAGGTTCAAGATTTACAATCAATACTTTAAATGAAAGGTACTTCACTCAGGTATCATAGGAACTTTGAATCAGCAAAATAGCATGTACAGTTTTGGCAAAAATGGCAATAAGCTAATTTAAAATTAGACAGTGCAAATTTCAACAGTTCCTGGGGGAGGTAAGTATTTGTTAGTTTTGCAGGTAAGTAAACCACCTACAGGGTTCAAAGTTGGGTCCAAGGTAGCCCACCATTGGGGGTTCAGGGCAATCCCAAAGTTACCACACCAGCAGCTCAGGGCAGGTCAGGTGCAGAGGTCAAAGTGGTGCCCAAAACGCATAGGCTTCAATGGAGGAGGGGGTGCCCCGGTTCCAGTCTGCCAGCAGGTAAGTACCCGTGACTTCGGAGGGCAGACCAGGGGGGTTTTGTAGGGCACCGGGGGGGACACAAGTCAGCACAAAAAGTACACCCTCAGCAGCACAGGGGCGGCCGGGTGCAGAGTGCAAACAGGTGTCGGGTTTGCAATTGGATTCAATGGGAGACCTAGGGGTCTCTTCAGCAAAGCAGGCAGGCAAGGGGGGGGGTCCTCGGGGCAGCCACCACCCGGGCAAGGGAGAGGGCCACCTGGGGGTCACTTCTGCACTGGAGGTCGGATCCTTCAGGTCCTGGGGGTTGCGGGTGCAGTGTCTTTACCAGGAGTCAGGTTCTTTGAAGCAGGCAGTCGCGGTCGGGGGAGCCTCTGGATTCCCTCTGCAGGCGTCGCTGTGGGGGTTCAGGGGGGTCAACTCTGGCTACTCACGGGCTCGCAGTCGCCAGGGAGTCCTCCCTGTAGTGTTGTTTCTCTGCAGGTTGAGCCGGGGGCGTCGGGTGCAGAGTGGAAAGTCTCACGCTTCGGGCGGGAAACGTGGAGTCCTTTTAAAGTTGTTTCTTTGTTGCAAGTTGTAGCTTCTTTGGAACAGGGCCGCTGTCCTCGGGAGTTCTTGGTCCTTTTAGATGCAGGGTAGTCCTCTGAGGCTTCAGAGGTCCTTGGGGAACGCGTCGCTGTTGCAGTTTTTCTCGAAGTGGGGAGACAGGCCGGTAGGGCTGGGGCCAAAGCAGTTGGTGTCTCCGTCTTCTCTGCCGGGCTTCAGGTCAGCAGCTTAGGTTGCAGGAATCTGTTTTCCTAGGTTCTGGGGGGCCCTAAATACTCAATTTAGGGGTGTGTTTAGGTCTGGGGGGTTAGTACTAGCCCTGAGGGTGGCTACACCCTCTTTGTGCCTCCTCCCTGAGGGGAGGGGGGCACATCCCTAATCCTATTGGGGGAATCCTCCATCTGCAAGATGGAGGATTTCTAAAAGTCAGAGTCTCCTCAGCTCAGGACACCTTAGGGGTTGTCCTGACTGGCCAGTGACTCCTTGTTTTTCTCATTATCTCCTCGGCCTTGCCGCCAAAAGTGGGGCCGTGGCTGGAGGGGGCGGGCATCTCCACTAGCTGGAATGCCCTGTGGCGCTGTAACAAAGGGGGTGAGCCTTTGAGGCTCACCGCCAGGTGTTACAGCTCCTGCAGGGGGAGGTGAGAAGCACCTCCATCCAGTACAGGCTTTGTTACTAGCCACAGAGTGACAAAGGCACTCTCCCCATGTGGCCAGCAACATGTCTGGTGTGTGGCAGGCTGGCAAAACTAGTCAGCCCACACTGGAAGTCGGGTATGTTTTCAGGGGGCATCTCTAAGATGCCCTCTGGGGTGTATTTCACAATAAAATGTACACTGGCATCAGTGTGCATTTATTGTGCTGAGAAGTTTGATACCAAACTTCCCAGTTTTCCATGTAGCCATTATGGTGCTGTGGAGTTCGTGTATGACAGACTCCCAGACCATATATTCTTATGGCTACCCTGCACTTACAATGTCTAAGGTTTTGCTTAGACACTGTAGGGGCATAGTGCTCATGCACTTATGCCCTCACCTATGGTATAGTGCACCCTGCCTTAGGACTGTAAGGCCTGCTAGAGGGGTGACTTATCTATGCCATTGGCAGTGTGAGGTTGGCATGGCACCCTGAGGGGAGTCCACTTAGTCATTTTCTCCCCACCACCACACACAAGCTGGCAAGCAGTGTGTCTGTGCTGAGTGAGGGGTCCCCAGGGTGGCATAAGACATGCTGCATCCCTTAGAGACCTTCCCTGGCATCAGGGTCCTTGGTACAGGCCAAGGAGGCATTTCCTTACACCCCCCCCCCCCCAAACTAAAGAGGATGAGACTAACCTTTCCCAAGAGAGTCTTCAGTTTCTAAGTGGAAGAACCTGGAAAGGCCATCTGCATTGGCATGGGCAGTCCCAGGTCTGTGTTCCACTATAAAGTCCATTCCTTGTAGGGGGATGGACCACCTCAACAGTTTTGGATTTTCACCTTTCATTTGCATTAGCCATCTGAGAGGTCTGTGGTCAGTTTGAACTACAAAGTGAGTACCAAAGAGGTATGGTCTCAGCTTCTTCAGGGACCAAACCACAGCAAAGGCCTCCCTTTCAATGGCACTCCAACACTGCTCCCTGGGGAGTAACTTCCTGCTAATAAAAGCAACAGGCTGGTCAAGGCCATCATCATTTGTTTGGGACAAAACTGCCCCTATCCCATGTTCAGAGGCATCAGTCTGCACAATGAACTGCTTGGAGTAATCTGGAGCTTTTAGAACTGGTGATGTGCACATAGCTTGTTTCAGGGTGTCAAAGGCCTGTTGGCATTCTACAGTCCAGTTTACCTTCTTAGGTATTTTCTTGGAGGTAAGTTCTGTGAGGGGTGTCACTACTGATCCATATCCCTTCACAAACCTCTTCTAGTACCCAGTCAAGCCAAGGAATGCCCTGACTTGAGTCTGGGTTTTTGGAGCTACCCAGTCCAGAATAGTCTGGATCTTGGGTTGGAGTGGCTGAACTTGGCCTCCACCTACAAGGTGTCCCAAGTAAACCACAGTTCCCTGCCCTATCTGACATTTGGATGCCTTGATAGAGAGGCCTGCTGCTTGCAGGGCCTTCAAAACCTTCTTCAGGTGGACCAGGTGATCCTGCCAGCTGCAGCTAAAGACAGCAATATTGTCAAGATAAGCTGCACTAAAGGACTCCAAACCAGCAAGGACTTGATTCACCAACCTTTGGAAGGTGGCAGGGGCATTCTTTAAGCCAAAGGGCATAACAGTAAACTGATAATGTCCATCAGGTGTGGAGAATGCTGTCTTTTCTTTTGCTCCTGGTGCCATTTTGATTTGCCAGTACCCTGTTGTCAAGTCAAAGGTACTTAAGTATCTGGCAGCACCTAGTTTGTCAATTAATCCATCTGCCCTTGGAATGGGATGGCCATCTGTCTTGGTGACAGAATTAAGTCCTCTGTAGTCCACACAAAACCTCAGCTCTGTCTTTGCATCCTTGGTGTGAGGTTTGGGGACTAAGACCACCAGGCTAGCCCAGGGGCTGTCAGTGTGCTCAATGACTCCCAATTCCAGCATCTTGTGGACTTCCACTTTATGCTTTCCTTAACTTGGTCAGACTGTCTGAAAATTTTGTTTTTGACAGGCATGCTGTCTCCTGTGTCCACATCATGGGTACACAGGTGTGTCTGACCAGGGGTTAGGGAAAAGAGCTCAGCAACCTGTTGTAAGACTTTCCTACAGTCAGATTGCTGTTGGCCAGAGAGGGTGTCTGAATAGATCACTCCATCTACTGAGCCATCTTTAGGGTCTGTGGAGAGGAGATCAGGGAGAGGTTCACTCTCAGCTTCCTGGTCCTCATCTGTTACCATCAACAGATTCACATCTGCCCTGTCATGAAAGAGTTTGAGGCGGTTCACATGGATCACCCTTTTGGGGGTCCTGCTAGTGCCTAGGTCTAACAGGTAGGTGATCTGACTCTTTCTCTCTAGCACTGGGTAAGGGCCACTCCATCTGTCCTGAAGTGCCCTGGGAGCCACAGGCTCCAGAACCCAGACTTTCTGCCCTGGCTGAAACTCAACCATAGCAGCCTTTTGGTCATACCACATCTTCTGGTGTTGTTGGCTGGCCTCAAGGTTTTTGCTTGCCTTTTCCATGTACTCTGCCATCCTGGAACGTTGGCCTAGTACATAGTCCACTATATCTTGTTTAGGCTCATGAAGAGGTCTCTCCCAGCCTTCTTTTACAAGAGCTAGTGCTCCGCTGACAGGATGGCCAAACAGAAGTTCAAAGGGGGAAAACCCTACTCCCTTCTGAGGCACCTCTCTGTAGGCGAAAAGCAGACATGGCAAGAGGACATCCCATCTCCTTTTGAGCTTTTCAGGGAGCCCCATGATCATGCCTTTCAATGTCTTGTTAAATCTTTCTACAAGACCATTGGTTTGTGGATGGTATGGTGTGGTCAATTTGTAAGTAACCCCACACTCATTCCACATATGCTTCAGGTATGCTGACATGAAGTTAGTACCCCTGTCAGACACCACCTCCTTAGGAAATCCCACTCTGGTAAAGATACCAATGAGTGCTTTAGCTACTGCAGGGGCAGTAGTTGACCTAAGGGGAATAGCTTCAGGGTACCTAGTGGCATGATCCACTACCACTAGGATATACTGGTTCCCTGAGGCAGTGGGAGGTTCAAGTGGACCCACTATGTCCACACCCACTCTTTCAAAGGGGACCCCCACCACTGGAAGTGGAATGAGGGGGGCCTTTGGGTGTCCACCTGTCTTACCACTGGCTTGACAGGTGGCACAGGGGACGCAAAACTCCTTTACTTTCTGTGACATGTTGGGCCAATAGAAATGGTTAACTAACCTTTCCCAAGTCTTGGTTTGTCCCAAATGCCCAGCAAGTGGAATATCATGAGCTAAGGTCAGAATGAACTTCCTAAACTCCTGAGGCACTACCACTCTCCTAGTGGCACCAGGTTTGGGATCTCTTGCCTCAGTGTAGAGGAGTCCATCTTCCCAATAGACTCTATGTGTTCCAGTGATTTTTCCTTTGGTCTCTTCAGCAGCTTGCTGCCTAAGGCCTTCAAGAGAGGGACAGGTTTCTTGCCCTTTACACAACTGTTCCCTTGTGGGTCCCCCTGGGCCTAAGAGTTCAACCTGATAAGGTTCTAACTCCATAGGCTCAGTTCCCTCAGAGGGCAGAACTTCTTCCTGGGAAGAGAGGTTCCCTTTCTTTTGTTGTGTTGAAGCTGGTTCCCCAGTCTTCTTTCCTTTCCTCTTGGAGGGTTGGGTCATTTTTGCAGGCTCCAATGCCGCTTTTTCACCCTGAGCCTTGCACTGTGCCCTTGTCTTGACACACACCAGTTCAGGGATACCCAGCATGGCTGCATGGGTTTTGAGTTCTACCTCAGCCCATGCTGAGGACTCCAGGTCATTTCCAAGCAAACAGTCTACAGGGATATTTGAGGAGACCACCACCTGTTTAAGGCCATTGACCCCTCCCCACTCTAAAGTTACCATAGCCCTGGGATGTACTTTAGTCTGATTGTCAACGCTGGTGACTGGATAAGTTTGTACAGCCAGGTATTGACCAGGGGAAACCAGTTTCTCTGACACCATGGTGACACTGGCACCTGTATCACTCGGGCCTTCTACACTAATCCCATTAATCAAGAGTTGCAGCCTGTATTTTTGCATATTAGGGGGCCAGGCAGCCAGTGTGGCTAAGTCCACCCCACCCTCTGAAACTAATGTAGCTTCAGTGTGAACCCTGATTTGCTCTGGGCACTCTGTTGATGCCACCTGGAGACTGGCTATTCCAGTGCTAACTGGAGTAGAATTTGAAGTGGAACCTTTCTTGGGACAGGCCTTGTCTCCAGTTTGGTGTCCCTGCTGATTACAGCTACGACACCAGGCCTTTTTGGGATCAAAGTTTTTATCCTTGTACTCAAATTGGGGTTGTGAAGAGGCTTTGGACCCTCCCTCCTGAGCAGGTTTTTGGGGCCCTGTAGAAGACTCTTTACTTTTACCCTTGGATGTCTCAACACTCTTCCCCTGGGGAGTCTTTGTGACCCCTTTCTTTTGGTCACCCCCTATGGAAGTCTTGGTCACCCTAGTCTTGACCCAATGTTCCGCCTTCTTTCCCAATTCTTGGGTAGAAATTGGTCCTAGGTCTACCAGATGCTGATGCAGTTTATCATTGAAACAATTACTTAACAGGCGTTCTTTCACAAATAAATTGTACAGCCCACCATAATCATTTACACCACTGCCATGAATCCAACCATCCAGTGTTTTGACTGAAAAGTCAACAAAATCAACCCAGGTATGGCTTGAGGATTTTAGTGCCCCCTGAACCTAATCCTGTACTCCTCAGTTGAGAATCCAAAGCCCTCAATCAGGGTAGCCTTCATGAGGTCATAGGATTCTGAATCTTTTCCAGAGAGTGTGAGGAGTCTATCCCTACACTTTCCAGTGAACATTTCCCAAAGGAGAGCACCCCAGTGAGATTTGTTTACTTTTCTGGTTGCACAAGCCCTTGCAAAAGCTGTGAACCATTTGGTGATGTCATCACCATCTTCATATTTAGTTACAATCCTTTTAGGGTTTTTTAGCATGTCAGGAGACTCTCTGACCCTATTTATGTTGCTGCCACCATTGATGGGACCGAAGCCCATCACTTGTCTTTCCCTTTCTATGGCTAGGATCTATCTTTCCAAAACCAATCTTTTGGCCAACCTGGCTAGCAGGAGGTCATCTTCATTGAGGCTTTCCTCAATGCTTCCAGAGTTGCTGGACTCTCCTGTGAGAGAAGCAGCATCTCTGACTATCACATTTGGAGTCAGGGTTGGAGGAACCCTGGTCTCCCTAGCTAGGGTTGGAGGTGGGAGTTCCTCCAACTCACTAGTGTCCCCCCTCTGTGAAGGCATCATCAGAGGGGTTGTTTTTAGCAAACTCTGCCAAGAGCTCCTGGAGCTGTACTTTGGTAGGGTTTGAACCAGTCTTTATCTTTTTGATTTTACAGAGAGACCTTAACTCTGACATCCTAAGATGCTGGTAAGGGGTGAGGCTGAGTTCCATCACATTCTCTTCTGTAGTAGACATTTTGTTTCTAAAAGTTGCAATACTTTTTAAGAATCTAAAACTATCTCTAGAACTTAATTCAAACTTTTACAAAACTTTTAAACTCTAAAAGAAATGCTAACAGGGACTAACACAAGGCCCTAGCAGGACTTTTAAAAATTTAGAAAAATAGCTCAAATTTAAAAAATCAGTTTCTAACGACAATTTTTTGAATTTAGTCATGTGATCAGGTATTGGCTGAGTAGTCCAGCAAAGGCAAAGTCTTGTACCCCACCGCTGATGCACCAATGTAGGAAGTTGGCTCTGTATGCACTATTTCAAAGTAAGAAATAGCATGCACAGAGTCCAAGGGTTCCCCTTAGAGGTAAGATAGTGGCAAAAAGAGATCATTCTAATGCTCTATTTTGTGGTAGTGTGGTTGAGCAGAAGGCTTATCAGAGGGTAGTGTTAAGCATTTGTTGTACATACACACAGGCAATAAAGGAGGAACACACACTCAAAGACAATTCCAGGCCAATAGGTTTTTCTATAGAAAAATTTCTTGTCTTAGTTTATTTTAAGAACCACAGGTTCAAGATTTACATTCAATACTTTAAATGAAAGGTACTTCACTCAGGTATCATAGGAACTTTGAATCAGCAAAATAGCATGTAAAGTTTTGGCAAAAATGGCAATAAGCTATTTTAAAACTAGACAGTGCAAATTTCAACAGTTCCTGGGGGAGGTAAGTATTTGCTAGTTTTGCAGGTAAGTAAACCACCTACAGGGTTCAAAGTTGGGTCCAAGGTAGCCCACCGTTGGGGGTTCAGGGCAACTCCAAAGTTACCAGACCAGCAGCTCAGGGCCGGTCAGGTGCAGAGGTCAAAGTGGTGCCCAAAACGCATAGGCTTCAATGGAGGAGGGGGTGCCCCGGTTCCAGTCTGCCAGCAGGTAAGTACCTGCGACGTCGGAGGGCAGACCAGGGGGGTTTTGTAGGGCACCGGGGGGGACACAAGTTAGCACAAAAAGTACACCCTCAGCGGCACAGGGGCGGCTGGGTGCAGAGTGCACACAGGTGTAGGGTTTGCAATTGGATTCAATGGGAGACATAGGGGTCTCTTCAGTGAAGCAGGCAGGCAAGGGGGGGCTCCTCTGGGTAGCCACCACCTGGGCAAGGGAGAGGGCCACCTGGGGGTCGCTTCTGCACTGGAGGTCGGATCCTTCAGGTCCTGGGGGCTGCGGGTGCAGTGTCTTTACCAGGCGTCGGGTTCTTTGAAGCAGGCAGTCGCGGTCAGGGGGAGCCTCTGGATTCCCTCTGCAGGCGTCGCTGTGGGGGCTCAGTGGGATCAACTCTGGCTACTCACGGGCTCGCAGTCGCCGGGGAGTCCTCCCTGTAGTGTTGTTTCTCCGCAGGTCGAGCCGGGGGCGTCGGGTGCAGAGTGGAAAGTCTCACGCTTCGGGCGGGAAACGTGGAGTCCTTTTAAAGTTGTTTCTTTGTTGCAAGTTGTAGTTTCTTTGGAACAGGGCCGCTGTCCTCGGGAGTTCTTGGTCCTTTTTTAGATGCAGGGTAGTCCTCTGAGGCTTCAGAGGTCACTGGACCCTGGGGAACGCGTCGCTGTTGCAGTTTTTCTCGAAGTGGGGAGACAGGCCGGTAGGGCTGGGGCCAAAGCAGTTGGTGTCTCCGTCTTCTCTGCAGGGCTTCAGGTCAGCAGTCCTTCTTCGTCTTAGGTTGCAGGAATCTGTTTTCCTAGGTTCTGGGGGGCCCTAAATACTCCATTTAGTGATGTGTTTAGGTCTGGGGGGTTAGTAGCTAATGGCTACTAGCCCTGAGGGTGGCTACACCCTCTTTGTGCCTCCTCCCTGAAACAGACGCGTTTCTTCGGACGGACCGGTGTGCCTCGTTGCTCTAACCAGGACCAATTTTGGAGGCTTATCAGGGCCTTCCCATCTCTACCTTTGACCACTGGACCATTAATTACTGTCCTTGCCAAACTCAGTACACAACTACTACTTACCTGCATACCGGTTACTGTTACATTTTCCTTGGCCGGACGGGCCCAGCCTTGATAAAGTCACTTGTGTGACGAAACACGTGTTGGCTGTTTTTTAAGACGAATCTTACCTACGACAAACTCTGTCTGTGAATAAACGACACTGTTCAACACCAACTTGGAATCAGCGCTTATTTCTCCGGTTCCGGATTCACACTACCAGGGATACCCTTTCCTACAAACTTTGCTGGACTTTGCACCTTTGTGTGCCTTGGTCATCTTGCACTACATCCCTAATACTATTGGGGGAATCCTCCATCTGCAAGATGGAGGATTTCTAAAAGTCAGAGTCACCTCAGCTCAGGACACCTTAGGGGTTGTCCTGACTGGCTAGTGACTCATCCTTGTTTTTCTCATTATCTCCTCCGGCCTTGCCGCCAAAAGTGGGGCCGTGGCCGGAGGGAGCGGGCATCTCCACTAGCTGGAATGCCCTGTGGCGCTGTAACAAAGGGGGTGAGCCTTTGAGGCTCACCGCCAGGTGTTACAGCTCCTGCAGGGGGAGGTGAGAAGCACCTCCACCCAGTACAGGCTTTGTTACTAGCCACAGAGTGACAAAGGCACTCTCCCCATGTGGCCAGCAACATGTCTGGTGTCAGTGTGCATTTATTGTGCTGAGAAGTTTGATACCAAACTTCCCAGTTTTCAGTGCAGCCATTATGGTGCTGTGGAGTTTGTGTATGACAGACTCCCAGACCATATACTCTTATGGCTACCCTGCACTTACAATGTCTAAGGTTTTGCTTAGACACTGTAGGGGCATAGTGCTCATGCACTTATGCCCTCACCTATGGTATAGTACACCTTGCCTTAGGGCTGTAAGGCCTGCTAGAGGGGTGACTTACCTATGCCACAGGCAGTGTGAGGTTGGCATGGCACCCTGAGGGGAGTGCCATGTCGACTTAGTCATTTTCTCCCCACCAGCACACACAAGCTGGCAAGCAGTGTGTCTGTGCTGAGTGAGGGGTCCCCAGGGTGGCATAAGACATGCTGCAGCCCTTAGAGACCTTCCCTGGCATCAGGGCCCTTGGTACCAGTTACAAGGGACTTACCTGGATGCCAGGGTGTGCCAATTGTGGAGACAAAGGTACAAATAGGGAAAGAACACTGGTGCTGGGGCCTGGTTAGCAGGCCTCAGCACACTTTCAAATCATAACTTGGCATCAGCAAAGGCAAAACGTCAGGGGGTAACCATGCCAAGGAGGCATTTCCTTACAGTCACACTTTAAACAGATAAAGGCAGGAAGCTGCACAAATAGAGACCGTCAGGACTTTAAATGGGGTGCTCTGTCAGGGTGTCAGACCTGATAGTAATTAAAGCGCCCATTGAGACGGGTCTGTATGGGTCTCTATAGCCATGTATTTTCCCTACTACCAGCAAAACACTGCTGCATTTCTGAACAATGAACTTTAAAAATGTTAATGGTAATCCATGTCAGCGATTTAGTTCCTGTTTTTCTTGTATTCTCTTAGATGTGTTGATGGGCTTTTTCATATAGCATGTTGTTCTTGAATAGTGCAGGTGTTGAACCGAGTCACCTCCAGGGGTTTCTAACAGCCCACAACCAGTGCTTAATTTGTGCTTGTTGTTTTCGGTGCTGAGCACCGGCACTTATTTTTGTGGGCCGGCGCTTATTCTTATGCCTCAAGCATTTGCTGCGAGCAAAAGACACATATGGGAAAGACGGAGGAAGAGAAAAACAAAAAAGCGTCACAATGAAAGAAAGCTGCAAGAGTGAGCTGAAGGGCCAGGAGTGTGTTGAAGAGGCTCAAGATGGCTACAGGATTACGCTGCCTCAGTACTCAGTGTTTTCGCATTTTATTGCAGCAACCGCGTGCTCTAGAGGAGGGCTTTGGGCACCGGCTCCTTTTTATTTACAAATTAATCACTGTCCACAACTGAGGATGAAGGCAGTGAGGGGTTCTTACTGTGTTTGTTAGTGGATGAAAAAAGGTGGTCAGAATAAATGATCATCCAATCCTTGGCCTCTCAGCAGAGCACACAAAACAACAGTCTTGTATTCCAGTTGCGATAATGATTCAGTGCAATCTGCGTGAGAGAGACACAAAAAAAGTGCATTGCTTACAAGTGCGTTGTATGTTTATGAGGCGGTGAGAATTGAAGGAGATTCGAGAAAGGCTATGCCCCTTTAAGAGACCCTCCCCCCAACTTTTTTCATCCCGATTAAAGCCCTCATGTAACACAGTCTCTACTCTGTTTTACAGTTTATGCCAACCCGGCCCCAAATGCACGACAATGGCTGTGACCAATGGCAGAGCTGAAAAGTCACACACACTGTCACACCCCCGATATTTCACGTTGTAAGAACTCATGGGAGCACGTGTGCAACACGATAGTCCTTTTTCCATTGTTGACACAAATTATTTCTACTGCTGCCGTTAATAGCCATCTTGTGATAATAGTTTGCACTATCGTTGGTCCAGCTGTCCTAAATGTGTTTCTGGCGAAAGTTCGCTGATGAGAATGAGCTACGCATTCATTTGAGGATCACATCGAATCCTGTTAACATTTTTTCTAAAATGACACATTCTTGATATCCCATTGATTGGATACAGTATATATCTGATCAGTATCTCTGATCAGGTAAATTAGGTTCTATCTCCAGGTCCTGATGAACTGCCATTGATTCCTTCATGAGCAGATTAGGCAGAGGCGCTCCTTCCTTATGGCGGAGGAACATCGCCCACCCGCCAGCAGCAGCAGCTGCAAAACTTGGAAAATAAAACAATAATAAACAACGTTTATTATTGTATTTTTCAAGGGGGTAGGCACATGGCAGGGGGGAGGGGACAGGCAGCAGGGGGAGTGGTGTGCACTCCCCTCAGTGCACATATGGGTTTGGCCGGCCATCTCAGCTCTTTCCAACCCGAGGTGTGTTGCCAGGTTGGAGACATCAGGCACAGGCTCCCACTCTGACTGTAGTGCAAAGCCAGGGCGCTCAGGCCAATCCTGACACTGCTCTCATGCTGCTAGCGTCAGGATTGGCTGCGGGGCAGGATAGGAGCCGGTGCTGTGCCTGCAATGAGTGGAGCCAGACGAGCGGTGATGTGGCGGGTGTCAGGTACGTTTTTTTATTTTTATTTCTAATTTCTGTTTTTGTTTTGCGCCCCCCCAATTTGCCCCGACAGCAGCCACCCCTGAGATTAGGGCAAGAACCATGTAGACAAAATTGTGAACCTAGGATTCATTGGCATCCTTCTGGGTTCCAAATTTGGTTTTAAACTTGACATGAGTTTTCAGCTAAAATAATAAAAGATTTCCTCATTTTTTTTAACGCATAGTCAATTTTAGCCACAGAAATTCCCAAATTACCATTCCTTCATCCCTCCTTCTAACGAAGCGCAGGGCGCTACCGGGGTTTTAGGGTTAGAAAAAGGCCTCCGGCAAGGAGCCCTCTTGTTGAGGCCGGCTGGCACTCGGCGCCCACCCAGCAAGGAGCACAGCCCAGTGATGAATTATGCCACTTCCGCTGGTGAGGGCTTGTGTGTCCATAAGGGATGCTTGCCACAGTTGACCTGTAAAATATTCCCTAACTAAATATTTTCGGTCAAAAAAAATTCGCTAAGGAAGCTTTCCTCTGAACAGCACACCTTTTTGGGATCTGTTCAGTTTAGTGGAATCATGTCACAACGGACAGCGCCGTTCATCCTTATCCTTTTGAGGTCGGTAAACTGAGCGCGAGTCAGTTAGGCAGCGCCTGATTTTGGGAACAATTTGTAGAGGTAGTTGTACGAAGACTGATAAGTATTATTAATACCATTGCATTTCATTTACAGGTTATCTTTATTCCGAGTGTCACTTTACTTCTAAAAAACATGAAACATATTTCTAAAATTGGGCACCATTAACCAGCGTGGAACAGAACATAGATGTCCTTGCTGTGTCATGGACTCTTCGGCTGGCGTCATGGCCGCGGGCGGACGCCGTGGAAGTTCCTTGTCCCTGGCACAGTGACCAGCATGCTGCGTGCAAACACTGCCTATTTACTCTAGTGAAACGTCAAGTACATTACACGTAATCCCGCTTTGTCTCGACGCGCAGCTGACATCGCAATAATTGTTCTCGTTTAATAACACGAGTAATTGGACCGTTGGCATCAGCTTGCTTTGTGGGGAAGCGAAGGACTGGGAACATATTGCAATGATATCAAACACCGTACCAGGACAAACACAGCTCTGCAAAGTGTAAATGATATAGACGCGTGCTTTCGTGACCCGCTGGAAATGTTATGCAATAAGAACCTCACTTGCATGCATTTAAAAGAGTTATTATTGCGATCTTGGCTAGAACATTTGGATTCAATGGGAATAGGACGGTTTAGCTCCCCTTTAGATGTAGCCTGGTCTGTGCGTTGCGCATGCGCAGATTCAGTCGGCTCCACAGATTCACCTCAGTGCTGCTTGACTCAGAGGTGGTTTCAGCTGCCATAGTTTTGCCAGTCTGAGCTTGGTTTGTCTACTGTGGTTTCGACCCTTGAGACACTCTGAAGGGACAAAAGCTCCTGACAAGCTGCGTAACTATGCTATCACTGCAGTTTTTCCTTTGTCACAGCGAGATCCCCATACTTTGTGTCAACAGTCTGAGGGACACCTATTCCCGAAGGACTCGTCAAACCGCAATGGAGGGTCTCGCGGAGAGCAGACACGGTCTAGTCTCTCCACTGGATCATTCGGGAAGGGGAAGTGACGGGATTGGCTAGAGGTAAGTGGGGGTGGGACAAAGGAAGGGGGTTTATAGGGCTGAGGGGGAGGGACCGGCTTCTTCTGCCCTAGGTCATCTCGCGGTGCCGAAGGCGGCTGGTCCCGGGGGATGCATAGTTGCGCATTACAGTAGGAAGCCCTGGCGCCATGGCAGCAGGCCACGACGCAGAGGCTGTCAGGGCCACGCTTTGCGTTTTGGGCGAAGCCGGCCTAGCCGACCACCTCAGGCCTGATGTTTTAGACCAGGCCTGGGTTGGCATGACACGGGTCGCATCAGGAGGAGTTGCGGCGGCAATTGCCGCATGTGAGTAGCCTGAACGGCCCAAAAAGAGAAAATCAGCAGGGGGGAGGGCGCGCAGCGTGTTCACCCCCCCCCCCCTTTTCAAAAACTGGTAACCAGGAGGAACAGGATGGGTTAGGCGAAGCTGAGAAGGGAGGGCCTACACAGGGGAGCTGTAACAAGGCCCAGAGGGGCAGGCAGTTGTAGTGGATGACATGGGGGACAGTGGTACAGGGGTGCAGTAGGAAGCGGGGCCCAGTACTGCTCTTTGCCACTGGACCTTTCAGTGCTAAAGGGTGGGAGCAGCATGGGCAAGGCAGGTGGGGCCCCTGGCAAGAAGAAAAGCAAAAGTGCAGGGAGGGCAGCAGGTGCGGTGGCAAAGATTAAGGTGCAGGAGGTGGGGGAGACAGTACAAAACAGAGACTTGAGTGGGCAGGCTGGGCATGCTGGGGGCCTGCCAGGAGCAGCACAGGAGGGCCCCTTGGGCAGCAGGGTAGGCCAGCACATGATTGTGGATGGGAATGCTTGGGACTTGGAGGCCAGGATACAGAAACAGAGGCGCATAGTGGCAGAAACAGAAGAGAGGTGGGCTCAGTTGTGCAGAGACAGGGAAGGGTCATGGGGAAGAGGAAGGCAACTGAAGAGGCCATCGGAGGTAAGGGACATGGCGGGACCATCGGGCCATGCAGTAGGGCGTTGGTGCCCCACGTAGAGGCAGGGAGGGGTCAGGAGGCTTCTGCACCCGGGGGGTCTGGCGGTGCGATGAGGATGAGTGGCGCACAAGGCCATGAGAGGCATGGAGAGTCAATGCCAGTAACGGAGAATGGCAGAAAGAAGGTGAAGCCAACAATGCGCTATACGGCCTCAGGACGTTGGCCTGAAGCATTAGAGGGGTCTTCGGCGGCCTTCTCTAAGACGTGGGAACGGGGTTTTCGCAGAGTTGGCTTACGCCATGGGGGACAGGCACCGGAAACGTTATCCTATGTGCTGGTGGTCGGTGGAGAGGACAGCAAGTGGTAGAAGGATGAGGATGATGTGGTGGAGCTTGATTATGAGGAATAGATGGATGAGGTGATTCTGAGGTGAGCGGGGCTGAAGAGAGATGGAAAGGGCGCAAGAGTGGCACAACCCCCTCTTCTTTTTCTGTATTATAGTAGAACAAGGCCGGTGGGAGGACACAGGAGGTGGCTCGTGGACTGGTGTGTGGTCACGGGGCAAGGAGAGGAACGTGGCCCCTGGTTTCATGTGGCAAAGGTAAGGGCGAATGGTGGTTAGTGTGGGGGGAAGGAGCAGGAGCTGTCGGGGCTAGCACACACAAGATTGTTCTGTACATGAGACACCTGCGGTAGGGGCGACTCAGGAGGGTGACAGCACACAGACGAAGGACTCAGGTGCAACCGCGACGCCCGAGATGCGGGACAAGGCACTTGGGGATGGTACGGGGACGGAGGACAAGGAAGTGGGGGCATAAGAAGCGCCTCCCCTACATGGGCTTAGCAATGCCCTTGGGCTCTCTTGTGGTGGGGAAGACGAAGACAAGGATATGGCAGCACGAGTATGTAGATGTTTTTAAGCTTTTACATAGAGATATACAGGCGAAGGAGGGTTCCAAAGAAGAGGAGTGGGAGTTAGCTTGCCGACCACGGGTACCAATAACAATGGATAGTTGGACTCCGGCATTCCTGATAATCACAAGTATTTATTGCGAGAAATTCCCAGACAGGGCCATAGCATTCTTTAAATATATGGACATTATACATAAGGCCCAGATGCGTTTTGGGGGTTTTGCACGGTTGAGCTATGATGAGTTCAGGGCGAGGGTGAGTGTCAATCCGGATAAGCCATGGGGGGATGTAGATCCAGAATTATGAATGCAGTGGATGGCGTCTTAAAAGTCCACGGCATCTACGCACACCGCGAGTGGCTTGCCAGTAGTATACAAGTTGTTTCAGGCCCGTCCCGCCCAAGGAGGGGTGGATGTTGGCCCCGGTACCAACGGCAGGAGCATGCTGGAACTTCAACAAGGGTTTCTGTTCTAGACACCCCTGTAAATTCAAATATGACTTCTCCAAATTCGGGGGTCGTCATTCAGTCACTCAGTGTTTCTCACTCTCTAGTCCAGCTGAGCAGTGGAGAACGACCAAGTGTAGGGACATTCAGGGCGCTCCTGCGCGAAAGGGCTTCTACGGCAATTAGGCTGGAGGCTCTGTTGCCCTGGCTGCATGGGTATCCAGATAAGGACATGGCGTGCAAATTGGAAAGGGGTTTCAAAGAAGGTTTTCATATAAGTTACTAGGGCCCGAGAATGAGGAGATGGGCAGACAATTTGCGGTCTGCAAGAGACATGCCACAGGTTGTGAGGTACAAAATAGACAAAGAAGTGTCTTTGGGCAGAATTGTGGGCCCCTTTTATGAATGGCCAAATGAAGAACTCATGATTTCCCTGCTAGGCGTGGCCCAAAAAAACACTAAAGCTGAGTTTCGCCTCAAACATCATTTGTCATGGCCGGAAGGGGCATCGGTAAATGATTTAATCATGCCGGAGGATACTAGGGTGGTATACGCATCGGTGGACAACGCCATTAGGCTCGTTCGCAGGTGCGGCAGGGGATCAGAGTTGGCAAAATGCGACATACAATCAGCTTTCAGGCTGCTGCCCATATACCCGGATGACTTTGCATTACTAGGAATGCAGCTTGATGGGGCCATCTATGTTGACAGAGAACTCCTGATGGGCTGCGCCATCTCATGTGCGCTTTTTGAAGCCTTTAGTTACTTCTTACAGAGGGTTTTTGTCAAAGCAAATGGGCATCAGGAGGTGACTCATTATTTGGACGATTTCCTTTTTGTGGGTGCGGCAGGATCTAAGTCTTGTGGGCAGGCCCTGAATTCCTTTCAAAGCCTGGCATGACTGGTCGGGGTCCCCTTGGCTCCTGAAAAGACGGAAGGACAGAATTGTGTGTTGACATTCTTGGGTACTGAACTGGACGCAGAATCATTAGTGGCAAGTCTACCAGCTGGTACGGTGGATAAGATCTTGGAGTTTCTGGGACGGATACGGTCCTTACACAAGATAGATTTGCGGACAGCACAGAAGCTTTTGGGTTATCTCAGTTTTGCTTGCAGGGTTGTTGGTGGGGGCAGGACTTTTTGTAGGTGGCTCGGTTTAGCCATGTCTGGGTTTGCCCTTCCGCACCACAGAATTCGCGTGTCGGTGGGGATGAGAGAGGACATCAAGGTGTGGGAAACCTTTCTGACACAGTTCAGTGGTGTCTCCATGTGCTTCCAGGAGGAAGACACAGTGTGGCAGGTTAAAATTTTCGCAGACGCAGCTGGGGCCGCAGGTTTAGGCTCTTTTGGGATGGAAGATGGTGTGTGGAGACATGGCTGGAAAAATGGTTCCAGCAGGGTAGGAGTATTGCCTTTTTGGAATTTTTTCCACTATTAGTGGCGCTGGCAGTGTGGGGGGATAAACTTGCGAACAGGACTGTGGTTTTCCATGTTGACAACATGACATTTGTAGAACTTGTGAACAGGCAGAGAGCAAAGAACCTAAGGGTGCTGTGTTTGTTGTGGCATTTCAAGCTTAGATGCCTTTCCTTGAATGTTATTTTCAAAGCTGCGCACATACCTGGGGTGTACAAAGAGATTGCAGATTCCCTGTCTCGTTCACAGTGGCAACGGTTTCGCAGCCTGGCACCAGGAGCAGAGCAGAACAAGACAGCAGTCCCGGCAGACATTTGGGAGTGAGGGGTGTGATGATCACTCGGCTGGTGGAGATGTCCTTAGCAGAATCCACTCAGAGGAGGACATTCAGAGGTATGAAAGTTTTGTGGGGAATTTCTGGTTACAGAGCAACAGAGAGCTCGCGTTACGCGTGTTACGTTTTGTACTTTTCTTGATACAGAAGGGTTTGTCGCCTGTCACGATTGGGGGCAAGTTGGCAGGGGTTTCCTTTTATGGGAAGTTGTTTTTTGGTTGCGATCCATCTAGTGGCAACCTGTTGGGAAAGATACTGAAAGGTTGCGGACGAGTCATATCAGGGTCAGTTAAGGTGGTCAGGGAACCGATTAAGTTTGAGCTATTATTGGAGATATTACATGTTTTGCCAGTATGTTGTGCATTTGCATATGAGCTGGCTCTGTTTAGTTTATGCATGGTGTGGATGTTTTTTGGGGCCTTTCGAGTGTCTGAACTTTTGGGCGTAGGTAAATCAGTGGGCGTGAAAGTTGGAGAAGTTTGTATGCATGGGGAGCGTTTGGGCATATGGCTTAGACGATCAAAAAACGATCAGCTAGGGAAAGGGGAATGGGAGTGGTTGGAAAAAGGGGGTGATGAAGCGGCGTGCCTGGTTTTAGAATGGATGGGTTTTCAGGAGGACTGTTGGGGGGGTGGTTTAGCCATACTAATGGAACAAAGCTTACAGCTTTCCAGTTGTTACAGGTACTACGGATGACTTTGCCATAGACAGGAAGGCAGGCACAAGGTCATGGCACACATTCTTTCAGAATAGGGGCGGCTGTGGCGCATCTAGGATGGGACTGGGCACAGATTAAGAGAATTGGGAGGTGGAAATCTAGGTGCTGTCGGCGATACGTTAGGCCTTGAGTTTCGGGCGTCAGGGTTCAGGTGTAGTCTTGCTGGGGTGTGTGTTTGAAGGGTAGACTTAGAAGGCTGGTAAAGGAGATATTACAGTTTGTTTTCTTTGCAGATTGTGTGTCCGGTCCCAGGAGAGAGAAAATGGTCACATGGATGGTCGGGCACTCGTTTATCCATTGGGGTGCGAAATTTGCGGAGAAGCAGATTTATGGACGTGCCTTAGGACTGCCTAGTAATCAGCATGAAGTATTTTGGTGGGGAAAGAGTGGCATGAGGTGCAGAAATTAGCTTCCTTTTATAACATCTATCATGCCAAATTGGGGTTGTCCTGATCTGCTATTAATGCACCTTGGGGAGAATGATCTGGTGAGGCTGCCAGGGCTCACCCAACTGCAACATATGCAATGGGACTTGGAATTGCTCAAGCACAAATTGCACGGCACATGCTTGGTCTGGATGGAGTTTGTGCCCAGATGAACATGGAGAGGGGCTATAAAGCAGGGAGCCATGGAAAGGGCTTGGAGAAAGCTCAATTGGGCAATGCGGGTTTTCTGTTGGGCTCATGTTATTAAGGTTTTAAGACATAAGGACATTAAGGAGCAAGATGAATGGCTTTTCATGGCAGATGGTGTGCACCTGTCCGAGTTGGGCAATCCTTATTACCTTACGGACCTTAGGTTAGTTGTGAGTGACTTGCGGGGTGAGAAGATGTGGCTCAGAGAAAAGGCTTAAGGATGCTATGTTGCAATGGGTCTCGCTCGTGGGTCAGCAAAACGGCAACAGGGTTTGTGCTGGGTGGCAGTAGATGAGGGAGGGTGGAGAGTCAGATGCGGGCCTGGCCACACTTCCAGGGGGAAAAAAGAAACAGGTGAAGGATGAGAGTATTGGGGATGCCCGAAGCAGTTAGGGCATGAAAGGAAAAAGGGGATGTGTGGGGAAATGGAAGTGAAAAGTGAAGGAATGCGTGAAAAGGATGATCGAGGAGAAGTTAAAAGGGTGGGGGTTTTGTAAAGTTGGAATTTGTTAGAAAAGTTCAAAGTTATGTACAAGTTGCAAACCTGTCCTAAATAAATGGCCTTTTACACTAAACAGACTGTGTCACTGAATGTTTCCCGATGAAGGGTCCCGTGGAGAGCAGACATAGTCTAGTCTCTCTGCTGGATCATTCTGGAAGGGGAAGTGACAGGAGGTGATCGGGATTGGCTAGAGGTATGGGGGTGTGACAAAGGGAGGGCGTTTATAGGGCTGAGGGGGAGGGACCGGCCTCTTCCGCGCTAGCTCATCGTGCGGTGCAGAAGTTGGCTGCCCACCCACCCTGCCGGAGGAAGAAAGATTGGTAAGGGTGTGATGTGGGGTTTAGGTTATTGGAGGAGTGTGTGTGGGGGGGAGAATGCCAGTTAGGGTAGGTTGCGAACAAAGATTTGCGAGGCAGTAGGTGGGGGAGGGTGGAGAGTCATATGCGGGCCTGGCCACCCTTCCAGAGGGAAAAAAAAAAGCAGGTGAAGGATGAGAGTGTGGGGGATGCCCGAAGCAGGTAGGGCATGAAAGGAAAAGGTGGATGTGTAGGGGAATGGAAGTGAAAAGTGAAGGAATGAGTGAAAAGTATGATCGAGGAGAAGTTAAAAGGGTCGGGGTTTCTAAAGTTGGAATTTGTTAGAAAAGTTAAAAGTTTTGTACAAGTTGCAATCCTGTCCTAAATAAATGGCCTTTTACACTAAACATACTGTGTCACTGAATGTGTCCCGAATTGCTTTGATTTTCAAAGACTCCCTCTGCTGTGCTCTTGGATGGGAAGCCCTCTTTGTGTCCACACCCTGTTGCTTCACGGGGCAATGCTTCTCTTCCTCTTTGCATACGCCAACGGCCGACCTCCTGGGGGTGTTTGGGGTATCAACCTCCTAATAAATGCATTTTCTATTCGGTGCATGGGCGCAGGGGCTCTCAGTCGGGTATGTTGGTGCCACTGCTGGATTTCACCTTGGATCAGGCGCATCGCAGACACAGAAGCTTGTGTCCTAGGAGCATTCATTTAATCTGACTTCTCCTCTCTCTAGATGTTCTCTCTCTCACACACATGTAAAAATAAAAGGTTACTTGTTACGGGTGTGTAAGGAAATGCCTCCTTGGCATGGTTACCCCCTAACGTTTTGCCTTTGCTGATGCTAAGTTTAGGAAGTTGGCTCTGTATTAACTATTTCAAAGTAAGAAATAGTGTGCACAGAGTCCAAGGGTTCCCCTTAGAGGTAAGATAGTGGCAAAATAGATAATTCTAATGCTCTATTTTGTGGTAGTGTGGTCGAGCAGTAGGCTTATCAGAGGGTAGTGTTAAGCATTTATTGTACGCACAGGCAATAAATGAGGAACACACACTCAAAGACTTACTCCAGGCCAATAGGTTTTTATATTGAAAAATATATTTTGTTAGTTTATTTTAAGAACCACAGGTTTCAGATTTACAGTAAACACTTTAAATGTAAGGTACTGCACTTAGATACTTTAGGAACTTTGAATAAAAGCAATATCTTATACAGTCTTTGTAAAAATGGCAATAAGCTATTTTCAAAGTGGACACTGCAAAAATCAACAGTTCCTGGGGGAGGTAAGTAAAGGTTAGATTAGGAGGTAAGTAAAAAACTTACAAGTCTCAGTTCTGGGGAATAGGCAGCCCACCGTTGGGGGTTCAAGGCAACCCCAAAGTTACCACACCAGCAGCTCATGGCCGGTCAGGTGCAGAGGTCAAAGAGGTGCCCAAAACACATAGGCTTCTATGGAGAACAGGTGTGCCCCGGTTCCAGTCTGCCAGCAGGTAAGTACCCTCGTCCTCGGGGGGCAGACCAGGGGGGTTTTGTAGGGCACCGGGGGACACACAAGAAGGCACTGAAAGTACACCCTCAACGGCACAGGGGCGGCTGGGTGCAGTGTGCAAACAGTCGTCGGGTTTTGTATAGGAAGTAATGGAGGGACCCGGGGGTCACTTCAATGATGCAGGCAGGCACAGGGGGGGCTCCTTGGGGCAGCCACCACCTGGGCTAGGCAGAGGGTCGCCTGGGGGTCGCTCTTGCACTGGAGTTTGGTTCCTTCAGGTCCTGGGGGCTGCGGGTGCAGTGTTGGTTCCAGGCGTCGGGTCCCTTGTTACAGGCATTCGCAGTCAGGGGGAGCCTCTGGATTCTCTATGCAGGCGTTGCTGTGGGGGGTCTGGGGGGTTGTCTCTGGTTACTCGCGGGCTCGCAGTCACCGGGGAGTCTTCCCTGAGGTGTTGGTTTTCTGCAGGTCGAGCCGGGGGCGTTGGGTGCAGAGGGTGAAGTCTCACGCTTCCGGCGGGAAACGTGAAGTCTTTGGAAGTTGCTTCTTTGTTGCCAAGAAGTAGCTGGTTTTGAACAGAGCCGCTGTTCACAGGAGTTTCTTGGTCCTTGGGTGCAGGGCAGTCCTCTGAGGCTTCAGGGTGAGAAGCACATCCACCCAGTACAGGCTTTGTTCCTGGCCACAGAGTGACAAAGGCACTCTTCCCATGTGGCCAGCAACATGTCTGGTGTGTGGCAGGCTGGCAGAAACTGGTCAGCACCACACTAGAAGTCGGATTGGTATTCAGGGGGCATCTCTAAGATGCCCTCTGGGTGCATGTTACAATAAATTGCACACTGGCATCAGTGTGCATTTATTGTGCTGAGAAGTTTGATACCAAAATTCCCAGATTTCAGTGTAGCCATTATGGAACTGTGGAGTTTGTGTTTGACAAACTCCCAGACCATATACTCTTATGGCCACCCTGCACTTACAATGTCTAAGGTTTTGCTTAGACACTGTAGGGGCATAGTGCTCATGCACATATGCCCTCACCTGTGGTATAGTGTACCCTGCCTTAGGGCTGTAAGGCTTGCTAGATGGTTGACTTACCTATGCCACAGGCAGTGTGAGGTTGGCATGGCACTCTGAGGGGAGTGCCATGTCGACTTAGTCATTTTCTCCCCACCAGCACACACAAGCTGTGAGGCAGTGTGCATGTGCTGAGTGAGGGGTCTCCAGGGTGGCATAAGACATGCTGCAGCCCTTAGAGACCTTCCCTGGCATCAGGGGTACCAGTTACAAGGGACTTATCTAAGTGCCAGGGTTGTGCCAATTGTGAAAACAAAGATACAGTTTAGAAAACAACACTGGTGCTGGGGCCTGGTTAGCAGGGTCCCAGCATACTTTCAATCAAAACTTAGCATCAGTAAAGGCAAAAAGTTAGGGGGTAACCATGCCAAGGAGCATTTCCTTACAAACACCCTCTGCATGCTTCAAAACATCTACAAGTGGATCCCCACCGCAACCAGAAGGACGGTCACCCAAGCCCTCGTAAGCAGCAGACTGGACTACGGCAAAGCCCTCTATGCAGGAACCACTGCCAAGCTCTAGAAAAATGCATACAGAACGCCTCCACAAGCCTCATCCTGGGCATCCACAGCCACATCACAGCCCACCTGAGAGACCTGCGCTGGCTCCCCATCAACAAGAAAATCACATTCAATCTCCTCACCCACACTCACAAAGCACTGCACAACACCGGACCAGAATACCTCATCAGACGACTCTCCTTCTACACCCCGACACGCCATATTCGCTCCGCTGACCTTGCCCTCGCCACCGTTCCACGCATCCACAAAATGACCGCCGGTGGTAGATCGTTCTCCCACCTCGCCAGAAAGACGTGTAACACTCTTCCTATCCACCTGCGACAAGCACAGGACCTGCTAACCTTCAGGAGACACCTCAAGACCTGGCTGTTGAGCGGTAGCAGCATCCCCCCCCCCCCCCCCCCCAGCACCTTGAGACCCTCACGGGTGAGTAGTGTGCTTTACAAATGCTATGATTGATTGATTGATTGATAAAGTACCCTGTACCCAATACTTAATGAAAGTCCGGGTTTTTCCACTGACCTCAATTTGACCTGTTTCAATGCCCCACAGTTTTGTTTTCTGACCCTCACTCCCTGTATTGATGTCATGCTTCATCATCAAGTCTGGTCATTTAAACCAGGATGGATTAAACCATATTTCAAGGAGCTCTTTTAATATTATCTCCGATGGGGGTCTTGGTATTGTAAAATAAAAATACCTAGGGTGCACCGCTGTGTCCTTTAAAGTGCCTCTAGTATGGTTAAAAGTTATACGGATCTTCTAAAAAAATATATATTATCCTCATATGTCTACAAGTTTCAGCCCTCAATGAGTTGGCCACTCAGGCTCCGGTGCTTTTGCCAGGCCTAATGCTAGTACCGCCTCTGTCTGTTCATCACTATGTCCTGATTGCCTAGCCCCCCCTGTCAGGGCTTACTAAAACAGTACAAGACAAACAACATTTATCAAAACAAGTTAGCACCGGCTTACTTGCCTGCAGTGGGAGCATAGATTATTGCCTATTTATCAAGAGGACAAGAGATCAGTGAATGGTTGGTGCATTTGCACATATAACATCAAACACAAAACACACACTTTTTTATAATAGATGGTTGACAGATAAAACGCTGCATATCAATCTGCAAGCATGTCATATGATGTCAGTGGCAGTCCTATCATATGCAATCTGACATGCATCAGTGAATCACTGCAAATCTCTACAAAGATTTCGATCATGTAGCATGCTGTGATAAAAACATTGAGGCATGCTTACCCCAAAGTATACAATGGCATCCCTTAAAAAGAAAGGCACGAAGGAATGCCCTTGTATTCGCAGTGTATGATAAATTTGATAGGTAAATGAAAGTGAGGGCCAGTCCTTGTCATATGACCCAGGTCTCTTACTTTGTTTCTGCTACTCTGTCTCGTAGTTCACTTACCACTTCAAGGGTGCTATACCTTAGTTGCACCTTCTCCTGTTCTGCTCTGTCCTGGTCCGCTTGCACTGGCGTGTTGGTGAGCGGCCAGTCATTTTTAAGGTTTAAGAGCCATTGTGGTTCACCGCTTCCTGAGGCGTCATTGCGTACATGCGCATCTTCCCATACGCATACGTGTATCGTAGACTCCTTGTGAATGCTAGGAAGTGTAGATCTCCCATTCACTGTCCTACTCATGTCAACATTGGGTGCATGTTTGACACCTTGTTCTTCAATATAGTTTACAGTCATCTGTGCTTTTCAGTTCATTTTGAGGTCTCCCAATATGTGTGTTGCTGTTTTCAATTAGTACTCAGTTCACAAAAAGATATATATATATTTTAAACTAGCCTTTTCTTGTATAATGTAATTCTGCGGACTGTGGGTTTGTGGTTCTGGGAAAGCAACATGGGAGATGTAGTGCTTTCTTCCCATTCTGATTGCAATCACAATATGATGTATAGTGCTTCCTGCGACTGCTCTTCATGTCGCTGCTGTACTTTATTGAAATCACACAGCCATTTGAGGTCACACCCTGAATTGTGTATAAAGTGTCCATTAAACAGGTTGCCCTACACAACAAATTTTATTTCTTTTAAGATTTTGCAACTGCATGGTGTCTGCCCTATAGGAGTTCCTAATATGCTTGTGAGACCCCATGGGGGACTTATCCTGTAGAAGTGAGTAATGTCCCTGGGATGTCATCATTGAGGCCATTTGGATGTGTCCCAAACCTGTAGATCCATCTGTAGCAGTGGGCCAGGTGATAATAAGGACTCAGACGCTTGGGTGGGTGTGAAACAGTGAATTTATTTATACTTCTTTAAAGTCCTTTGCTTTTGTCAACAGTATAGGGGTGGTGTGCTCCTTCCCATAGAATGTCTCTTCTCTCTCTCTTTTCCCAGGTCCCCTCTTGACCGGTGAAGATTTTCTGCCGTACTCCCAGACGCACCGGAAAGAGGAACGAAAATGAAGGTAAGTCGGGGTTGTACAGGGTTAGCAGTTCGTAGTAAGAGTAGAGAAGAGTGGAGAGAGAAAGAGAGAGGGAGAGAGAGAGAGAGGAAAAAAAAAAAAAGGTCCCGGGTGTATAAAGAGTTATGAAATAAGCGAGTGTGTGAACAGTCACCTCGTTGTGCTCTTTGCCGAAATAGGTCTTTTGTCTCAAGTACTCTTTAGGGTTTCTAAGTGAAGGAAGTCTTTAGTTTAACTCCCCTTTCCTTATTCTTGCTCGTCTCCTCTCTGCCTCCTCCAAGTTCCAAGTTCCACGTATTGTCCCTCCCCTCCCGCCTCCTGCCGTCACTCTCCCCTTTTGTAAATATACTGTCCTTTAAAAAGGACCGTACCTTCGTCAGCCACGTCCCTCCTGGGGCGTGGCGGAATGCGCGTGCGTCACCGTTCTTCTCCTTCCCCAGCTGGCCGATTGTTTCCGAGGGAACAACGTTGTTCCCGTTCCTTCTGCTGTCATCCGTCTCCCTCCTTTCCCCATTCTCGGCGTTCTGCTCGTCCTCCTCCCCCCGCAAGCGGAGTCCGTCCTCCTTTTCAGTCTTGTCGGGAACCCGGATATCCGGGTTCCCGAGGAAGGTTCCGGCGTCTCCGTTGCCCTGGGAACAGGGCAAGCCGTCGATCTCGCCCCGGACGCCGAGTGGCATACGCCACTCTGGGGCGTCAGGAGCCGGGTTCTCCGATAACCGGCTACACACCCCATCCCAAGATCGGGACTGATACAGTGCCGAAGGATCCGGAAAACAAGATAGAAAGACCGCGGGTCCTTGGAGAGCACCCGGAATATGCCGGATCTGAAAGGAAAAGGGCTGAAGTTCCATAAAGTATTCGGGAGTTGGAATCCTTATTAGAAGCTAACCAAGTCAAAGGAGCATGGTCTGTAAACAGCACGAAAGGGCGGCCCAGTAAATAATATCTCAGGTTGTCTACAGCCCATTTGATAGCCAAGCACTCTCGTTCAATAATCGGATAATTACATTCCGTGTGAAGCAATTTTCTACTAATGTAAACAATAGGGTGGTCCTGTCCCTCCTCGTCGGGTTGTGAGAGTACAGCCCCTAACCCCACATCCGAAGCATCCGTGTGGAGATGAAAAATCTTGGAAAAGTCGGGACATTGTAAGACCGGCTCTGTAGTGAGGCATGCTTTCAAGTGGAGGAAACTAGATAATTGTTTATCTGATAGGGATGGTAATTTTGACGGGAAGGTTTTCTTGAGGAGATCAGTGAGGGGGGCGGCTAAGGTAGAATATTGTGGTATAAAGCGGCGATAATACCCAACTAACCCCAGGAAGGAGCGAAGCCCCCTTTTGGTAGTGGGTATGGGAACCTGCTGGATGGCCTCGACCTTGCTTTTCTGTGGGCGTAGCTGGCCTTTCCCTATGAAATATCCCACGTATGCAATGTGATCGTATCCTAGATTGCATTTCTTTGGATTGGCTGTGAGACCAGCCTTATGCAATGTGCAGAATATTTCATGGAGGTGCTTAATATGGTCCTTCCATGTGTTGCTGAATACTACAATATCATCTAAATACGCGGCGGCAAAAGTTTAAAATGGTCTCAACAGGTGGTCCATTAGTCTTTGGAACGTAGCTGGGGCCCCGTGTAGACCGAAAGGGAGTACTGTAAAGTGGTACAGCCCTGACTGTGTGGAAAAAGCTGTTTTTTCCTTATCAGCTGGCGCGAGTGGTATTTGCCAGTATCCCTTTGTTAAGTCTAGGGTTGACATATAACGGGCTTTTCCCAATTTTTCGAGTAAGTCATCAACTCTGGGTATGGGATATGTGTCAAATAGTGATATTTCATTCAGTCGGCGGAAGTCAATACAAAAACGTATTGACCCGTCAGGTTTTGGCACTATAACAACTGGGGAGCACCAAGGGCTCGTTAATGGTTCTATTACTTTCAGTTTTAGCATATTTTGTACTTCTTCTTCAATTAAGTGTCTGCGGGCTTCGGGAATACGCTAGGGTCGTAATCTTATTACTTTTCCCTCAGGGGTTCTTATATGATGTTGGATTAAATTGGTTTTTCCAGGACTTCCCGAGAAGAACTGTTGATGATTTTTTAACAAGTCCTCTAGTTGGGTCTTCTGACCCTCTGTAAGATCGGTATTGATATGGGGAGTCTTAACTGTTTCCTCTGTGTTTGCAGGATATAACTCTATGTCTAGTGGTTCTTCAGGGGTTACTAAGAAACCTGTAGCCGATTGTGTTGGGGTTCCGGTAGGTTCTTCCCATTTTTTTAACAGGTTAACATGGTAAATCTGTGTTCTTTTGGGGTGTTGGGATAGTTCTATTAGGTAAGTAACCGGCGATATGACTTTTAAGATGGTGTACGGACCCTGCCACCTAGCTAATAGTTTATTATCGGAACAGGGTCTTAATATCAGGACTTTGTCATTCGGTTGGAAAGACCGGGTTTTCGTTCCTTGATCATAATACCTCTTTTGGTTATTTTGGGACTTTTCTAGATGTTTACGAACGTCTTCCCATACGGACTGTAGGTGAGTTTTCAATTTATGTATATATTCTAATAGAGGTTTTTCCTCCTCGCCTTCTTCTTCCCATAATTCCGCTGCCATGTCTAATAGGCTGCGGGGTTGTCTCCCGAAGACCAGTTCAAAGGGGCTGTGTCCTGTTGAAGCCTGTTCGTGTGTTCTTATGGCATATAGGACTAAAGGGAGCTTTTGATCCCAATCACGTCCAGATTCAGAGACTGTTTTCCGTATTAGTGTTTTTATAGTACAGTTATAGCGCTCAACCAACCCATCCGTCTGGGGGTGATAAACCGAGGTTTTTAGTTGTTTGATCCCAAGGATCTTACTGATATTATTCATCAGTGAGGACTGTTCCCTGATCAGTTAGGATTTCCTAGGGAAATCCGACCCTAGAAAAGAAAGTGATCATAGCTTGGGCCACTGTTTTAGATGTCATGCTAGAAAGGGGTATAGCCTTGGGATACCTCGTAGCATAATCTACTAACACCAAAATATATGTGTATCCCTTTGTGGAGGGTAAAAGGGGACCTACCAAGTCCATACCGATCCGGGAGAAGGGAACCTCAATGATAGGAAGGGGTTGAAGTGGCGCTTTTCTTTGGGGTCCCGGATCTATTAGTTGACACCGTGGGCACTGGGCACAGAATTGTCTGAGTTGAGCATACACCCCGGGCCAATAAAATCTTCTCAATAGGTATTCTTCGGTCTTTTCTCTACCATAGTGTCCCCCTCCTGGTTGGTTGTGTGCCAAAAAGAGGACCTGTAAGCGATAAGGTTCTGGTACAACTAGTTGTCTTTTTTCGATGTTGTTATATTTTACGACCCTATAAAGGATATTTTTGTGGACAATAAAGTAGGGACCCACCTCATTAGTAGGCTCGGATTTCGCTGTCCTCCAAGCATGACATAATGTCGGGTCTTCTCGCTGACTGACTCGGAATGACGGAGGAGGGACTGTAACGTTGGCCACTACTCTCTCTACGTTCCTTCCCTTTCCCGTGGCCTGATATGTCTGTTTTACTTGCCTCTTTTCTCGTCTAGTAAGTCTTGTACGACCTGGTTTGTTTTCGATGTGACTATCATGAAATGGCGCTTCTGCCCACCAGTCTTCGGACATGGTCCACGATTTTACCCTGTTTAAAAGCTCAGGGAACCGTATATAGTCCGTTCCCAATATACACTCCTCCACTAAGCGGTCCATAACCCCAACAGGCAGTAAATCCTGGTTCTCTTCCCATTCAATGTGTACGAGTGACAGGGGGTAGTTGGTTTTGTCCCATGTATGCAACAGATTGATACCCATTGATTCGTATTTTGTTCTGAAGGGTTCAGCACATCTGCTCGCACCACAGATTGGCTACATCCCGAATCTATAAGAGCCAGGAGTACCTTCCCGTTTACTTTAATTGCTTGTTTGTATTTGGGATTACCTCCACCGGTACACAAGACCCTCCCTCTAGTAACCCTGATTTCCATGAGTTCTGGTTTTTCCCCTTTTCTAGGGCACAATCTCGCTATGTAGCCCCACTCGCCACAGCTATAACACTGTGGTTGCTGCATAGGTGGGTTTTCTCCAATTCTGGGAGGTCCTGCCTCTTCTGGGGGTTTCCGAGAAAAGTTCCTGAAAGGTACAACGGTCGGTTTTGGTGATATCTTCGGGCTTAGGTTCTTGAAGTCGACCGACCGTTGGTAGGCACAAGCTAAGTCCACGGCCATATCGGTATTAACATTTGGGTGCTGCCTTATCCAACTCCGAGTGGATGAGGGAAGAGATTCCAAACATTGTTCCAATATTACTGCCTTTATGATATCCTCCCTCTCAGTCCCTAGAGGTCCCAACCATTTCAAGCCCAGGTCTTTGACTTTAAAATAAAAGGTCAGAGGATCCTCTTCCTGTCCCCTCTTGATCTTCCGGAAGCGTAGACGGTAATATTCAGAATCATGGCCTACTCGCTCCAATATACTTCTTTTAATGTCTTTGTAGGGTGTGGTACCACCCGGGTTAGTGGCCGGATACGCCGTTTGGAGGATACCGGTTAATAGCGGTGCAATATACTGTCCCCAACGGTCTTCTGGCCTTGGGCAGAGGAGGCCACTCTTTCAAAATTAGTGAAGAAAGCGTCAGGATCCTCACCATCTTGGAACTTCTGAAGCACTGAGCTAGGTACATTGGGGTGGACCTTACTAACTGCTATGGTATCCGTGAGCTTTTGGAGGGCCGTCTCATGCACTAATTGGTTATTGGCCATGATGGTGGCTTGGCTCTTTAGCGCACTCTGCAGTGCCTCACGGTCCTCCTTCGCCTCCCACTGATGTGCCTCCCATACTAGCTGAAGGTGTCGTTGTCCTTCAGCTAGCTGTTGTATCATGTCCTCCAGAGTGGGTTTGTCCCCCATGGTTTCCTGGTTGCGTTTATCCTTTTATCACCTGTCAAAATCCCACTTCTGACACCATTGTAGCAGTGGGCCAGGTGATAATAAGGACTCGGACGCTTGGGTGGGTGTGAAACAGTGAATTTATTTATACTTCTTTAAAGTCCTTTCCTTTTGTCAACAGTATAGGGGTGGTGTGCTCCTTCCCATAGAATGTCTCTTCTCTCTTTTCCCAGGTCCCCTCTTGACCGGCGAAGATGTTCTGTCGTACTCCCAGATGCACCGGAAAGAGGAACGAAGATGAGAGAGAGAGAGAGAGCGAGATATATATATATATATATATATATATACATATATATATATATATATATATAGCTAGTTAGTTAGTTCCCGGGTGTATAAAAATAAGCGAGTGTGTGAACAGTCACCTCGTTGTGCTCTTTCCCGAAATAGGTCTTTTGTCTCAAGTACTCTTTAGGGTTTCTAAGTGAAGGAAGTCTTTAGTTTAACTCCCCTTTCCTTATTCTTGCTCGTCTCCTCTCTGCCTCCTCCAAGTTCTTCCCTCCCCTCTCCCCGTATTGTCCCTCCCCTCCTGCCGTCACTCTCCCCTTTTGTAAATATACTGTCCTTTAAAAAGGACCGTACCTTCGTCAGCCACGTCCCTCCTGGGGCGTGGCGGAATGCGCGTGTGTCACCGTTCTTCTCCTTCCCCAGCTGGCCGATTGTTTCCGAGGGAACCACGCTGTTCCCGTTCCTTCTGCTGTCGTCCGTCTCCCTCCTTTCCACGTTCTTGGCGTTCTGCTCATCCTCCACCCCCGCAAGCGGAGTCCGCCCTCCCTTTCAGTCTTGTCGGGAACCCGGATATCCGGGTTCCAGAGGAAGGTTCCGGCGTCTCCGTTGCCCTGGGAACAGGGCAAGCCATCGATCTCGCCACGGACGCCGAGTGGCATACGCCACTCTGGGGCATCAGGAGCCGGGTTCTCCGATAACCAGCTACACCATCTTTGTTCACTTTCGAGGAGGACCTTGGTAATGTTACTGCTATTTGCTAATCTCTCTACTATTGTCCATTGTAGGTTGTTTTCACTGTGGCCTGCTAGCATGAAGTGGGATGCCATTTTGTTGTTATCCCTTGGCACCTAATAGTGCTGCTATGTTCAATAATCATTAGTTTAACCCTAAAAGTAGCCCTTCCTACATAGTTGTGACTGCAGGGTACACAATAAAGTAAATTACGTTATTAGAACTGCAATTCTTGTAGCACCTCTGTTCCCAGGGGTGCTCTAATCCTAAATCGATGCCAGTAGTAAGTGTACTAAGCGCACATACTAAGCATTGGTCACATGGAACATGGTCCTTTATCAGTGGTAAATCCCATAATGTATTCTGATTGTGTCTGTCCTTTCTTTTTGGTCTTGTATGGACTAACCCAGCGCCCTCACCACGCACTGCTAATTACCTCATATTACATAACTCATGACGTGTTCTATGACATCATTGATAACTGCAACATCTGAAATGACAGCATTCATGATAACTCTGTGCATGGCGGGGGTGTGAGTTATAGTTACATTAGGGCATGAGTTATAGATGCTTGAAATAAGTGGTGAATTTCAGTGATTTTATTCGTTTAAAATGGTGTGGTTTTACTGACATGTTCACCTAACTATAACATGCCTTTGAACTTTGTTTTTTTCACTGAATTTCTAAGGATTTGTTTTCAATTATAAATTAAGATATTATTACAATTTCTAATTAGAACAACACTTAAACCTTTGTTTTTTTCAGTGAATATATATATTATCAAATCAATACCTTAATTACATTAACACAATCATTTATTTGCAAGCTTTTCTGGCAACTTGAACTTCTCAAAAATAAGTTTTTCTGGAGCTAGCACCACTACTTACATGGGTGATTCACTTATCTTAACATAAGGCCCAATTCAAAAAGGAATTTATGAGAATAAGTAGAAGTACTCTGTTCTCCGGTGGTACTTTACGTGATTCAGTGTTCAGTGGCCAATTTTGCCACTGACGAAGCAGAGTTGATTGGGGAGAGAGTCATCTAGTGCCTCTTTCAGCTGTATGGAGAGGTAGATGGCCAGCTGGCAAAAAACACATGCATGCCTTTCCATACGGGAGGACTGTGATTGCACCACAAAAGGTGTTACCAGCTGCATATGCTGGGTGGTCTACAAGCGCTAGATGGACCACAGGCACTTGCCCATTACAAGGTCCACATATCCAAGCCAACACCAAGCACTGCTGACTGAGCCTAATGCAGCAGAGGGTAATAGGGTAGTTCATCACCGCGGAAGACTGTCAAAATCAGTATGACAGTACTCATTACCCATACCATTTGACTTCCTGTGTCTGTAGACATCAAGAATAGTTTTTTAGATGCAGTCCAGTTAAATTTATCATGTCTGTCTTGCCATGATGCCAGAGTGTAATACATGAAGTACATATCATATGACATGTGATCCATCCTTAAATTTGTTTAAAATGTTCACCTGACATGATAACCCATACATGATGGGCTACAGAAGACTAGTTTTAGCAGCGCATCTGTTGACTGGAACTGCATGAACATGTCATGATTACCAGTAACTGTTATGACAGTCCTTCACCCGTATGTTATGTAAAGATCACGAGTAACATGCTTATGCTTTCAGAAGTCAGGTTAAGCACTGATCATTTGCAGTTTGCACGACACACAATTCACCAACATAACATAAATAACATACGTGTGCCATGGAATTGGGCCTACACAAATTATACACACCTCTACCTAGCAACTGTTACATGTCAAGCAAACAGTTAGGTTTCCTACATTTATTTGTTGTATCATCTAAACTGCAGAGTGAGCCCTACATTTCTGAGTGCCTTCAGTGTGCTATGGCTTAGGTAAAATGATCTCTGTTGCTATCACTATTAGTGTAACCTGTGATGGCTTGTAAATAGGTATATGGGGTGTGGCTGTCTCAATGCTACTGCTGCTCATTTGCTGGTCAAAATCACTCACTCGATAGTGGGTGTTGAGGAATCCATGGTGGTATGGGAATCTTCCTAACAATACCATGTGTAACAATGACAATGTAAACACTGACCAGATGAAGTAGTGAACAAATGCTTTCGAGTCTTCCTTTTGCTTTCTCTTCCTATTCCTTTGCAGTGGGCAATAGGACACTGGGCCTGGGACAGAGGATGCACAGGACCTCAGTTGCATGATGGACACAAACCTCAAAGATACAAGAGGGGGTGGATGGGAGAGTGTGCCTACCCAGAGACATACAAGATCACAGAAAAAAAGAGTGGAGGCTGCATCCATGATGTGTTGGTTATCATTTACACCACACACCAGGGGGGAGTCTTAAAAGGGGCTTCTCCTGGCCTGGAAGAAAATGTGGAAAAACAGGTCCTGTTGTGTTGTTCAACGCAAAGAGAGCAGAGAGAGGAAAATAACCCTCCACACGTCCTCCCAAAAGTTAATCAATACACACCAAAGGCGTGGAGGGGGAACTAAGTAATGGTGGGTGTCCTCACCTGAGGTGCAACCCAGCGAAAATCAAACAATTTGTTTCACTAGTGGGTGTGCTTACTTGAAGCTCTACCCCAGAGGAAGCATGCTAGCGGTTCCCCAAGTATACATCCATTGATAAGGATAGCAGGAATTACTCAGTTATGAAGAGGTAGTCTCACACACTTCATAGTGTCATGAGTCATCATAGACCACCTCTCCTCACCTTGGTAGGATAATGCAACCAGGGAGGACTCAACTTCCTGGTTTGGACCTACTGGAAGGAGTTCTTATATAAAACTCACTGGATAATACCGATCACAGACACAAGGCCGTTACCTCATAAAATTTGGGTTTTTGAAGGCTCATATACACTCAGGTAGGCCCTGGGTATGTGTGTTTTTGTTCCTTGGTAATAGTTTCTACTACAGAAATAGTTTGATATTATTCCATCTTTACGTAGATATGGATCCACAGCCCGATGAATGCCCTAGACCACTAAAGGCGTGTTATAGTGGGCAGAAACATGTTGGCTTCTTTGAAGATGAGCTGAGTCATTATATTTAAGCTTATTGTTTCTTCTCCGTTTTTAACCATATCAGTGGACACCATATTAAAGTTAAATCACTGGTAGTCCACTAGGTATTTTTAGATATCTGGATCCCGGTATTATCCAGCAAGCTTTATAAAAGAACTCCTTCTGGTAGGTCCAAACCAGGAGGTTGAGTCCGCCCTGTCTATGATGGAGCATGACACTATTAAGTGTGTGAGACCACCTCTTCCATAAAGGAAGAATTCCTGCTTTCCTCATCAATAGATGTATACTTGGGGAACCGTTAGCATGTTTCCCCTGGGGTAGAGCTTGAAGTAAGCACACCCACTAGTGCAACTAATCGTTTTTTTTTTTCTGGGTTGTACCTCATGTAAGGACAACCACCATTACTTAGTTCCCCCTCCACACCAATGGAAAAACAGGTCCCTCCAACATTCGGGTCTACAGCCATCCCCGCAACCTGATGGGGTGCCACTGGCTCTGGAGTCTGAGGCTGCCTCTCCCGTCAACCCTGCACCTACAAATCTTACTTGCCCAGCAGAGGCTGGAGGGTTTCTTTTTCCTGGATACCCCGAAGCCCTAATGCTTGCATAGTTCTCCGCTCATAACAGCCCATTCTTTTCTTTGAAATGTACAAATGCATTTCTTTTAGTATTAGATGTGTTTTTATGCACAGTTCAGATGTTAAAATGTTTCTTTTCCAGCATAACACTCATCTCCATAAACAATTAAAATGATAAAATTTATTTTTATCAGAATTCTTTAAGCTGTCCACCAAAGTAACTGAATCCTGTGGTAGTAGAGCCTAAATGGGGGCGGTGGGTGAAGGATAGCTCTCCGGGAATGGCATTGTGGTGTATATCACCAGCCGTAGGCCTACTTGCTCAAAACAGGCATTGATTTTTTAGGCATGCAGAATAAAGCCTACGTGGGTTAGGGCTCACAGATAACGTGGGGGGTGGCATGTGTGGGTCAGAGAAGCAGAGATTTAGACTGTGGCCCAGCTGAGAAAAATAAGAATGAAGGCCGATTAGACACAAATAGTGGGTGGAAAATATTGACACAGAATGTAGGCAGGAAGTCTGGCAGAAATTTGTCTGGGCTCCTTTGATTATTAATTGACCAAAGTTGCAGGTCAATTTATTTTTCAGACAGGCATACCATATTACTATTTTTATTCTGATGATCATATTGTCTTTATTGGCACACCTCCATCACACAATTATTGTCATGGGTGTGTTTTTCCTCTACCCTGAACTACTTAACCATGTATAACACTCACTTTTGGCTGTACGGTTTATGTCCAGAGTAATAGACTTGCTAGAGAGGGACGTGTGGTCAATGTCGTTAGCGCTCAGCCTCTGCTCTCAGAGAAATCATGGCTACGTGGGCATGGGGAACAAACCCCACTAGAGGTAGGGCCAGTAGATTACATGGAGGGGGATGGGTGGGCCAGAAGAGCAGAGGTGTACACAGTGGCCCTTTAAGAATAACACAGTCCTCTGTGCATAAATGGAGAAGGCCTTTTGATTTGTTTTTTTCTCTTTTGCAATTCTTCAACTCCAGTTTGATGGTATCCTTGCTGTGGGTGTGTTAAGAGCTAGCAGTAGCGGTGAGCTTGTCAGCCACATATGCGGGGGTGCTGTTCATGATGGCTTTGTAAATGATGTAACTGGTTTTGACGATGGTGTAGGCTGGCAAGAGGAGCCGGTTGTGTTTCTTCATGGTGGGAGTGATGTGGCCATATTTTGTTGACAAGCCCTTGACGATGTGCGGTGTGTAGGGAGTCAATGTGGAGACCGGAAGGCCTTGAGGCTGCCTTCTTTATCTGGAGGGTGCAGCATACTTGAACAGCAGTTCTAAAACCATAGTTTAGGAAAAAATGATTGTCTTCTGTAGTATAGTGAATTGGTATCAGACAACTACGATTTTCTTGGTGATGTGTTTCTTGAGTGTATGTGAGTTTATAAGTTTGGTCTGAGGTTTAGACTAGATGTGGCTTATTATTCTTGGCAAATTGCAGGAATTAAGTTTTAGTTTGATTTAACTTCATGTAGGTGCTGAATATCCAGGCCTGGATGAGGTTTAGGCTATGTTTGAGATGTCTGCAGTGGAGTCAAGGTGAATTGTGTTGTTAGAGTACAAGTACATTTTGATGCTATTATGGGTAGCTAGAGCCACAAGGTGCTCCAATGCAAGGTTGAAAATGGGCAAATTAGAACCCTCGGCAACTGTGTAGATGATAAGGACCTTCTTGGACTTGAATGTGTCCATGTAAATGAACTGGTGTCAGATGGATAGGTTGTAGGACAGGAACTAATGAAGGACATTGCCACTGTATCCCATTCAAGGCTTCCGGGCGGAAATGAGGGTAGAATAGTCAACACTGTGGAAGACACGGAGAGTTACTGCAGTAAGAAGCGACAGGGATTCACTTTATCTATGGTCTGGAAGGCATCATCTATGATTTGTAAGGTAGTTATCTACTTTCTTCAGTGTGACCTAAATTTGCATTGATAATTATGCAAGAGATAGGTTAGCCCTGATTTAAGGTTGGAGTTGTGCTTAGACTGCTGTTTTGGTGATCTTGCTGATAAAGGGTAGGTAAGTGATGGGGCGATAGTATACCCATCATACACTTTTTATCTTCTGATTTGATGAGCACTCTAAAAACTGCATAGGGCACATGAATGACTGTCTAGAGGTTGTATGGGTTAATTTTAATTGCTTGTCAAAAAGAAGGACGATCTGGTCACTGGAGTATTGCTGGATTCCTAGTCTCTGGATGACGACAATGAGCTTTCTGCCCAGTCTCATTCTTATAGTGAATGATCAAGGTTTCCTCCGTTAACAGGATTTCTCTATGGAGGCACAACCTCAAGCAGTATCACCTTAATGAGCCTACCGGTTGTGCCTTTGCTCAAAATCCTCCCTTTCATTCCCACAGTCTTGCATGCAATGATTAGGAGAGTGTCATAATCTGGGGCTAGCTGCAGGAGTTGGATTTTTAACACCCTGGTACATACATTAATATGAATTAGAAATCTAGTTGGCAATGATCCTTTGAGCAATACATTTACAGCCCACTGAGCAATACTGTGCAGGCAGTGTTTCTGGTCACGATTAGCCCCACTAGAGGAGTTCAGGGACACAGTAGAACACCAAACCCTCTTTCGTCAAAGAATAATACACTCAAATAGTACTAGAATAAACTTTCAAATGTTTATTTCTAAAATCCAAGCCTAGTGCAAAAAATATGAACAATAACCACATAGAATGGGAAAATAAATTCAGCAATGGCCAGTGAAACCAATATGAACATTCCCAACATGGTTAGCAAATGCCTCGTATCCTAACACCTTATCGCTATTGCTAAGGGATATGCACATTGTTTGCAGAAGCAGACAATGGCAAGCCTATAAGTCAAGTTTCTTGAGATGGATCACACAACGTACATTTTCCCAGCCCGTTTAGTTATTCTTTATCACAGCCCTTGCCTGGGAATGCTAATCAGTTCAGTGCTGAAGGCCATTCTCTGCAGTATTCTCAATGCAGCCCCGAGCAAGGCTGGTTGTTGCTGAACACTGGCTTGACCTCTGGGTTGATAGTCAAAGACCCTTCAAATTATGGTCATATACGTGTGTTTTTATAGTATCTTATCACCTATTTTTATATTTCTGTTTATATGTTTGGAGACACTAAAGTTCCAACGAGACTAAACAAGTATGGCGATATATGTGTCACCTCTACTTACATGTAAATAATTTGCCACTATACCTAAAACAATAGAAACATGTCCGTTTTCACTGTAATTGTCAATAATGGTATGGCAGCGACCATAATATAAACAACACAACTAAATCCGCCGAGATAGGAGGCAGACATGATGCTAAAACTTGTATGCATGTCTAAAACTTCAAACTTTCTAATAATAAGGGAGAAAAGAATCTGCAAGCAAGCACATGGTAAAAATAGAAGAGGTCTAAGTGGGCCCTGTCTAGGTGCTCACGACAAGAGCTTGCATATTATTTCACCTTCACTTCACCTTATATTTAGTCTTTCTGATTCAAAGCTCAAGAAGCTGTAACACTGGCAGAATCTGGTCATTAGGCTAATGTGAAATTTGGAGAAGTAGCACTACTTCTCAAAGGTTCGCGCTCATTACATTGGCTGCCTATCCAGCAGCGACTGCATTGTAAGGCCGTGTGCATTATTAATTGGATCTTGGTTGTTTTTTTAGGTAAAATATCCAGATGTCCTATGCGCCTCTCACACCTGTTGAATAAACAACGAGACACCTCCTTCAGCCCCCTACACCCACTTCACACGTGTTTTCCAGTGGAGGCCGGCAGCTTTAGGAGGGAGAGGGGCAGGCGGGAAGCACACACACACACACGCATGCACATCCATTAACAACACTCATAACATTCAAACTTGCACGCATGCACCAAACATTAATTTTAGAAGATAACACACACACACACTCACACTTACCTTCAGCATTGGAGGTCCCAGGAGGTTTGACTGCTACCTTCCCTCATTGGCTGACCTAGGTGCCCCACTCTGTGACGAAGTGTCACTGATTGACACTCGCCCTGGGCGCTTCAGGACTTAAAACCGAAGTGCCCAGGTCGAAGTCAATGGGTGACGCTTTCCTCGCCACCCAGGGGAGGGCCTCGAGGCACCTTTGCTGAGCCGAGGAGGTCACACCCATAGGAGCTGTGACCTCCTCAGCCCAGTAAAGGTCAGCTCAGGCAGCCATGAGTCTGCTCAAATCGCGCATGTCTGCTCCTAGCTGCCTGACCTGAACATGAAGAGTGTCTGTCAGGCTGACCTTTGTTCAGCCTGCCAGACACTATTCATGAGGGGCAAAAGGTTGGGGGGGGGAGCGTGGCCCATCCGCCCTAAAGGATGGGCCGTGCCAGGTGTTTTCTGAGTGTTTGTGCGTAAATCCATTGCTTAATTTGTGCTTGTTTTTTTCCGGTGCGGAGCACTGGCACCTATTTGTGAGGGTGGCACTTATTTTTCAGCCTCAAGAATGTACTGTGAGCAAAAGACACATATGGGAAAGACGGAGGAAGATTAAAACAAAAAAGCTTCACAATGGTAGAAAGCAGAAAGCTGCAAGAGGGAGCTGAAGGGGCCGGGAGTGGCTTTAAATGGATTGAAGAGGCCCGAGATGGCTTCAGGATTACGCTGCCTCAGTATTCCATGTTCGCACATTTAATTGCAGCAGTCGCGGGTTTAAGAGAAGGACTTTGGGCACCAGCACATTTTTATTTACAAACTAAGCACTGGCTAAATCACGGAATAGCCGTCAGCTACCTGCAGCAAACATAGAGTCACCTCAGAGTCTTTGTCTATAGAAACATACTTTTTATGACTACTACAAGAGGTTGTAACACCAGCCAATGCATGGGTCTTATGTCTAAGGTACGTAGCACCAGGAAACTTTAGGTATACATGTGAAGAAAAATATCCCATCAATCAATCAGTAAATTTTAGGTGCTAATCAGATTCAAGTTCAATACTCTTTTGCACTTGGTGCCTATTATATTACCTATTATTTCATTTACTTCTTACTTAAAATTGCAAAGTAAGTGCTGATTGGTGTCAACTGACAATTATTCTGTGAAAGGACATAGCCTCTGTTTTCAAATAGATATTTACTACTCCAGGCATATACAGACACTGTGGGATGTTGAATTTACCAGGTGCCGTGAATACCTTCAAATCTGAGGCCCTCATTACGACCCTGGCGGTCGGTGATAAAGTGGCGGTCATACCGCTAACAGGCTGGTGGTACCTACCGCCAAATTATGACCATGGCGGAAAGATCTCTGAAAGATAGCCAATGTACCACACTGACCGCAAGGGTGGAAACAACAGGCACCACGACAGTAGCCGCCTACAGCCAGGCAGAAGTCAATGTACCGCCCAGCATATTACAAGAACACAAACTGCCACCTTTTCTGCCAGTACCAATGACATCAAAAGCCTGGCGGAAACTGAGCTCAGAAGTCAAAAGACTCACCATTGGAGACACAGGGAAGAACCACGCCGCCATGGAGCCTGAACTGCATGTTTTTCCTATGATATTCTACGTTCTGCTCCACCACGAACACCAGCACCGACGAAGACGACGATGGTGAGTACAGCCGCCTAGCACACAAGGGAGGGGGAGGAAAAAGAGAGTGACACACACACGCACAGCACACACCCCACACACTCAGACAATACACACAACCAGATGTATTACAAAAACAAGTTGACCACGTAATTCGGCTGAATATTGCAAGGACAAAACGATTTTGCAAAAGAGTTTGTAATAAGATGAACACAGTAGAAATAATAAGTTAGGCAAGATAATAGATATATACATATTTACAGAAAAAGGGACACAACCCAGTCCTCAATTTTCGTGGACCACATGGCCACAAGTCAAAGTCCAAGGCCACACATGTCACCTGCTTAAACACCGAGAGAACACTGCAGGGACATCAGTTGGTAAATAGGCAGGCACCTCAGGGGGGTGGAGGGCGGGAGGTCACCTCAGCCAGGAGATGTAACAAGACCACTGGTTATGGAGTGGGCAATGTGCCCTGTGCTTGATCCTGGGGAGTGATGGGCCACAGTCTCACAGGTGGGTGTCATACCCACTGGTTCTGGAGGGGAGAACATGCTTTGTGCTTGATCCTAGGGAGTGATGAGCCACAGTCTCACAGGTGGGTGTCATACCCACTGGTTCTGGAGTGGACAGGCCACACAGCAGCACATGGAGGCAGGATTACATACCGTCCGCCAGCGGTGACGGCTGTAAAGTGTGGGTGCCACTGGTGGAGGGAGGCTCCTGCCCATCCCCTGCAACCTCCAACAGCTGCACAGTGGTGGTGCTGCTGGTGGGGGGAGGCTCCTGCACAACCGTGATTGGGGCTCTGACACAGTTCCTGGTGCAGGCACTTTGCCCTTCCTGCCTGCCAATGCAGGCTCCTTGCCCTTCCTGCTTGCTGGTGCTGGCTCCTTGCTCTTACTGCCTGCTGGTGCAGGCTCCTTGCCCTTCCTGCCTGCTGGTGCAGGCTCCTTGGTCTTCCTGCCTGCTGGTGCAGGCCCCTTGCTCTTCCTGCCTACTGGGGAAGACTCCTTGGCTTTTCGTGTGGCAGGTGCAGGCTCCTTGCCAGCTGGGGCAGTCTTCCTCCCCTTTAGGCTGGCTAGTGCAGGCTCCTTCCCCTTCAGTCATGTGGCCTGGATCCCTTTCCACCAAGAGGGGTTGCAGTTAGGACTGGGTCCGTCAACTGTGTGGCTGAGGTGCTTGGCTGGGTTCGTGATACCCTGCCCAAAAGTGCAGGACGGGGGAGAGAGGTAGAGAAGAGGTCAATGGTGGATAGGAACAGTTTTTTAGGGACATTGGGGTGGGAAGAGGGAGAAGGAATGGGAGTGGAGGATGAGGGTGTGGTTGTTGAAGGTGTCTGCTGCTTTTGGGTGCAGGTGCATGGCCTGTATGCTGTTGTGAGGTGGATGGCTGTTGGGTGTCTGAGTGCTTGCTTGCGTTTGTGTACTTTAGGAGGGGGGGGACAGACACAGTGGAAGAGGACACAGGGGACATGTGCATGGCTCTTGTGGAGGTGTCTGCCAGCAAGGTGTGTGTTCTGCTTGGTGTGGTGATGATGCTGGTAGTGGATGATGATGTAGTGCATGTGTAGTGTGGTGGTTAGTTTTACGTATTCCTTTGCGCATTAGCTTCAGGCTTTAGGCCTTTGTGCACTTTGCCCTGGATGTATTTTATTCATTTACTTGCAGCTTAGAGCCTCTGTGCACTTTGCTCTAAATGCTTTTTATTAGGCTTCGTACTGTTATTTTTCAAATAGCCAGTTCTACGCTCTTGTTTTTTATTCATATCACACTGTTTGGCCTACTTGAGCACTGATGTTCTTCATAACACATTCCTGTTTACTCTGTGCTTCAGTCAAGGATACAGTCTGGTACATTGCCGATAGACGTGGTAGGAGTTTAGTCTTTGGCATTTCTGCGTAGGGACATTTTGTGATCACGCTGACATGTTAGTTATAAAAACACTTCCTTGTCCCAATACACGCAAGAGGGAGATTCCGACCAGGGAACCACAACTAGATGCTGACTGCCTTGTTGCAGATGCTGAACCAAGATCCCAGGCCTTTGCTCAGGTATGAGGGCTGATGCCTCCCCAGGGATTCAGAAAATCAAGTTAGAAGCTTAACATGCTGTGCTCGAAATAGACCAAGCAGAGGGAGAGTAGAAACTATTAGACACCATGATAGCTTTGTTCTTATGTTTTACTCTCCTGGTGACTATTTCAATCCTACTGTGTTGTATGGTTCTGGTTATTGTGTCTCACACCTTATTATCTAAAATGCAGTAGTTTTATTAAAACATTATAT
This sequence comes from Pleurodeles waltl, assembly GCF_031143425.1. Classification (NCBI taxonomy): domain Eukaryota; kingdom Metazoa; phylum Chordata; class Amphibia; order Caudata; family Salamandridae; genus Pleurodeles; species Pleurodeles waltl. Next base: position 1,067,634,757 of record NC_090439.1, on the reverse strand, counting down.
AAAACTTATACTGCCTTTGTCATTTGTATATGAGATCATACTGTAAATGAGAGAGTTGGTTTGGATCTGAGTGACCACGACTTACCTGAGAAGTTCCAAAGATGTCATGCGCTCGGCTGCCCAATCATCTCTTCCCCTTGGGAGAAATGAGGCACTGCTAGTTAGCCAGAGCAAAAACCGGATTTAGGGTGACAGAGTTCCTTACACGTGGGTCCGACTCAGTCCCCCACACCGTGATCGATCCTGCTGCCTAGAAATCCAGTAGTCTCATTTAGGATAATGAGAGCCCACGCGACATGGCGCCCAACGTGGGGCTGAGGGTTTCCGCCACCACGGGATAGGTACATCCTATTACTTAGTGGTTGGTTGTTCAAGCTTGAACTTTAAAAGGAAAACCCCGATATTGGTGTGCCTTCTCTGACCTAGTGCTATTTCTTACAAATGGCGAATCCTAATGTAGTGAATATAGCAATCAATATGCGACAACCGCTCACAGGACATCTGGTGGCACATGGCCTGATGGTCCAGGGGGGTCCGGTCACTTTTGTGGTGGACGCCCATGCAGCCTATAGAACAGAACTTTTTTATTCTTGGGTCGTATTTCCAGCAGTTGATGGGGGTACAAACACTTTTCACGAATACACTGTTGCGAATGTCCCTGGACAGTACAGGGCATATGCATACTTAGAGATACCTTTATCTTATCAAGAACACCATAATTGGCTTGATGGCGCCCTCCCACACACAGTAGCACAGGTAAGGTTAGGTCCACTGAGTAATGATGGTCCGACCTGGCCTTTATTGGCTACTTACACACCATATCCTGCGGTTGCTAACTTGGCAGTGGCTGATGTTTGTCGTTTATATATAGACTTAGCAACTACATACAGAAGACTGGTTCAGTTTGTAATGCAGGCATTAAATACTAATGCAGCGCGTGCTGCTCCGGCGCACCCACAGGCAGTGGTTCCGGGTATCAATCCGGCCACTGTACACTCAGTTATGGGTAAGGTACCAGCTAAACGTGAGGAAACTCCATTTTGGCTGGCGCAAAAAATGTATACGCTGGAAGCAGTGTTTCCCCATACGGGACCTCAGGATAAACATAGAATATTGACAATGTGTTTGCCGTATGGGATGGTTCCTCCAGTGGACCTTTGTAATACCTGGGGCACGGTGTTTGCCGCGCTCTACACTACGGCACACGGTACACCGACATTAGCTAATTTACCGGAAGTGCTTAAACAAATTCAAGATGAATATGGGGCTGCCCCTGCCTTAGATTTGGGCATGCAGTTAATGGGCAATTTTGCCGCAGTTTCTTCTATTATTTTGAGTAATCTTAAGGGATAGGCAGTAGCGCTAGCAGTGCGAATGCGTCTTCGGGACGTTCCGCAGATTAATCAGGAGCGGGAACTCCCGAGAACAATTGCAGAAACATATTCTAGTATTGGTCGTGATAGCCTAGGGGCTAGACCGCAAAAACCCCAATTACAGGGTAAAAATAATAAAGACAATGCTAAACAACAGCAACCTGAGGGTACTAAAAAGCGCTGGGAAAAGAAACAGCAAACACCTAAGAAAGATGGGGGACAGTCTCCGCAACCGGAGACCCCGCAGAATAGGTATAATCTCAGGAATAGGGATAATTTGAAGACGCCTGATAGATATCAATATACTGATACACGCCAATCTCGTTCCTTTCAGGACTCCTCGGACAAGAGAAGTGAGAGGGGTGGGCGGTCAGAGCGGAGAACGGAGTACGTGAAACAAAGACAGGATTCACAACGCTCAACGGAGGTTTTTATTAAACAAGAAGAGAAACCGCTGCAACAAAAACAGCAATTTAAAAAGAAGAAGGTGGCAGCAGTCTCAGTTAGACATGCCGCTCAAGAAGAGAGTTCTCTTGACGAACAAGACATGGGCGTTGGCACTGTTAGACAGCGCGGCAGAGGTCACAATAGTTCGCCGGAGTCTTCTAGAGCATCTGGAGGTGAAAGCAACTGATGACTTCATACAAGTCGAAACAGCGGATATGCGAGTCTCTGATCCTGATAGAGTATATCAAGTGACTCTGCAATTAGAAGGGGACATTGACCGCATTATACACGCCATCTTTTGGGACCATGTGGTAAAATCATATGATGTTCTGCTGGCCGAACAAGATTGGCCGTCTGACTTTGTTCGCGACTGTCCAGTGGGGGAAGAGGTTATTGCACCTTCCTTCTCACCACTTGTTCCGAGAGAACTAGCGGAGTCCTATAGTAAATTATGGGCTCTTGCACAGGCCCCCGTTCTATATAGAAATAATGTGGGGTGGGATAGACAATCACCTTATCATGTAATTCCAATAAAGGGCGAACCTCAGCCGCAGCCGCAGTATCCTATCAAATTTGAAGCAAGGGCATCGGTTAGGAATATTCTTACACAATTGGAGTACCAGGGTGTAATTGAGCCCTGTGTCTCGCCGATGAATAATCCCTTATTTCCGGTTGCTAAACCGGACCATTCATATAGGATAGTGGTGGATTACAGACATTTAAATGGTCATACACGCACATATGCAATACAGAATTCACATAGCGCAGCGCTTATGAATAATATAGTGCGTAAAAAATACAAAACAACGTTAGATATCTCAAATGGATTTTTCTGCCAAAATATAGCGCCCGAAAGTCGGGACTATACCAGTTTCAGTGCGTTTGGCTCTCAGAAAAAGTTTTGTCGTTTGCCTCAGGGGTGTAAGAATAGCCCAGGACTGTTTTCGGCTCGTGTGACTGAAATTCTGCACGAGTTGGACCCTGAAGCGTTATCATATGTTGATGACATATATCTGACAGACGATGAGATTCTGCAACATCTAAGGCGTGTATTGCGCATTGTTGTGGGGTTTGCTGAAATTGGCTATAAGTTTAATTTTAAGAAATCGAAGATTGCCTTCCTCAGCGTCATTTTCCTGGGATATGAGTTGTCGAGTGAGGGCAAGAGCTTGGCGCCACATTTTTTGGAGAAATGTGCTCAATTGCAGCCTCCTAATACGGTTCGGAAGCTCCAGTCATTGTTGGGGTTTCTGAATTTTTGCAGAACTTGCATTCCTGTTTATGCTACGCGTATAAAACCCTTATACGAGTTGATTCGACTGAATTTTTCGAGTAGATTTTGGACGATTGAGCATACACATATCCTACGAGATTTGCAGACTGATTTCTTAGCAGTTAAACACTTACACACACGGGACAATAAGACACATTTAGTCATCAGGGTGATACCTGGGGCTGTTGGGTTTACATATGTCACCTTTAATGAGGGTGAGACAGTCCCGATTGCATACAAGTCACACTTGTATTCTGCTGCAGAACAACGATTTGCGCAAACTGAGAAAATACTCACTGCCGTGCAGATGGCTGTGATTAAAGAAAGACCTCTTGCCCAGGGCCAACGCATTATTGTCGTTTCCCTGATTCCGGCCTTAGAGGCTGTTACAAAAGCGAGTGTCCCTAATTCGAAAGCTTTACACCCACGATGGATACAATGGGCTACGTCTTTGACGGCCACTGATGTAGATTACATTTTTGACCCTAAACTGCAGACTCAAGAATTTCTTCAATATGAAATGGAGTACCCAGTTCCTGCTGGCACATTGCCTATTGACCAATATCAGGTGGTCATGTATACCGATGGCTCTGCGCAACCAGCGGTTGGGACTAAACATCTGCTGCATGTGCGGTGGTGACCGGCACTATGGAGGGGGAAGTGTTCTGCCCCCGACATACTTATACTAAAACCTTGGGAGATTGCACGGCACAGCTGGCTGAGCTCAAAGCTCTATTGTTAGCGTTGGAGAATGCGGATCCGGCAATTTTAACCTTGCTGGTCTGTGACTCCTACTACTGTGTTCAGTCTTTCAATGAATATCTACACTATTGGAAGTTGAATGGGTTCAGAGATTCTAAGGGCAACACCATTAAACACAAATTGTTGTGGGGTAAGGTTGCGGATCTGAAAGAGACGCTTCCTAAGGTCCATGTTGTGCATACACTTGGACACCAGCGCGTTGGAATACACATTGCTGGAAATACTTTGGCTGATGAAGCCGCGAAGTCGGCAGTGGCTGTTGCCACTGTGGCCGCAGTGACTCGTTCGAGTTCCAAACCAGACACAGAGATTTCGGCTGCCATAAAAGCTACGGCTGATGGCACGCCATTTCCTAAAGGATTTCCTTCTAAGTATCGTTACTGCTTGAGTAGTGCGTTCAATGCTGTTGTTAATATTCCAGGCATTGGTGTACGTGATTTACCAAATAAAATTGAGAGACCTCGATTAATTTCTGCGGCACATGAGGGGGCGGCATCTGCACATGCTGGTGTGGCTGCCACTATTTCGCTTTTACAGGCTCGTTACTGGTGGCCTGGTCTCTATAAAGAGACAAAGCAATATGTCCTTTGTTGTGATGTTTGTCAACAAATTAAAGCTTCATCGGTTAGACGCCCCTTCTAATTTCAAACAAACCTTTACAGTGTGTGTACTTGGATCATTGTGGTCCGTTGACCCCAGACAGTGCACACAAATATATCTTGGTTGCTGTAGATTCGTGTGGGTCTGGCCACAACGCTCGGCTGATGCTTGGACTGTTATCAAAGATTTGCGTGTCTTTGTCGATACATTTGCAGTTGCGGCTTTTCATTCGGACCAGGGCCCTGCTTTTGCCTCTAAGGCATTCAGGGACACCATGGCTTCATTGGGGGTCCAACTCCAATTCTTGTCTCCATTTCATCCCGAGGGAAATTCTGTTGTGGAGCGTTTAAATCGTTATTTAAAGCAATCCTTAACGGCCAGGGTTATAGGTACAGGTCGTAGTTGGCTAGCCCACCTGTATGGAGTACAAAGAGCACTTAATAACTTGCTTAGAAGGTCACTGGGGGGTCGTACTTCATATGAGTGCCTGTTTGGAACACAAATGTATGTTCCTGATCTAGATGGTCCTGGTGTGGAGGCAGCAGATACGCCCTTTGACATAAATGATTGTGTCACTGTTTTGCAGGATTTACAACAATTCAGTGAAGATAACTCTTCTGCAAGTGCTGCCTCCTCAGGAATTAAGGATGGGCCAGTAACTCCTACTGGTTGGATACCCAGGATTGGGGATCTAGTGCGTGGAAAGGTCGCAGTAAAGAAAGAATTTGGTCCTTCTTTTCGAGCACCTGTCCCTGTGTTAGGGGTTAGCGGCACGAGAACTGTGATTTTACCGCCGCTGCAAGGGGCCAAAGGAAATCGCTTTGTTTCCATTGATAATGTCAAGTTACAACATGTGGCCGATTCTGCACAGCAGACCAAGAGGGACACCCAGTAGTTCCGGAATCCCTCTCACTACTGGGGAAGAAGTCCTGCTGCAGGTGATTTACACCGACGCTGTTTCCTCTCCGAGCTTGGGGAGGGTGGAAGATGATCTTGCGATTGTTCCACAGACAACGATTAATTTGGAATCTTTTGATCAAGTTGCTGTACGTTCTACTGATGTTTCTGAACATGTGGTTTATAGTGTGCCAAGGCGAGAGCCTCCATCTACTTCTTTGTTCACAGTTGCACCTTTTGCAAGAACTGCCTCTGGCTGCTTCAACGACACTGATGATGCAGTGTCCGGCTCCTCGTCCTCGATGTCCTCAGTCCGAGGTCCACGTAAGCTGCTGTGTTGGCTTAAACGCACATATTTTGTTTTTCCTTGGAACTATTTGTGGCTTTTTATGGCTGTTATGATTTTTTTTTTTGTGGTTGGGATTTGTGGTTACTTTTTTTCTAGTAATACATGGTCATTTTCTTCCTGAACGATCTGACATTGAGCACGTGGAGAGTGTGTTAAAACCACATTTTTCGTCTCATATGGTTCGAAGAGACTTGTCCAATGTAAACATTTCTGCAATACCGATTCCAGGTGGGATTGTGTGGGATAAAGTAATGTTTGATATATATGGTCCCACTGAATTGATTCAAATACCGTATGTCCTCAAGTTATCAATGAATGATATTGTTATACCAGACATTGTTTCTGATGATTGGGATGTGAAGACAGTAGATTCTATGCTGACAGACTTGCAATATTATACTGTCTATAACGATGAAGATGCTTACCTATTTAGAGATAATCATGGTGACATGTTTTGCTACAACTATTATGGACACCACTTTATTCATAAAGCAAGTAGCCCTAAGTCCATATTTGATTATGTGCAATGGGAACATTGCCCAACTCCTCCACAGGGGAGTTCAAAAACGTATTATGATAAATTTGCATACTTTTCTGGGAATAATTAACAAAATGCTAAGTCTTACTATTTTAAAGTTACTCCGTATGCTAATAAGCAAATGTTATTGACCAATACTAAATTACTATATTCAAATTTGTTTGTGTCTAAACTTTCGGTTGAGGGGTATGAATATTGGTTTAAGACTGTTGATTTGAAAAGTGTCTGGGGAATGAAAAATTGGCAAATGCAGGGCAGGGACACATTATTTAGAGCATGTATTATCCCTGTGCAGATGATTTTCCTCAATGACACGGTACAACAGACTAGCTGTTTGGGCTTGGCAACGATTAGAGAGTTAAATTTGCCTAGTATACCTGTCCCTTCCAAATTGAACAATTGGCAGCGATATGTTAATGCTACGTTTAGTGAGTTTACACACTGGGTCCAGAATGGTACGCTTAACACTTCATTGGTACATCTGAGCGGGTGGTTATTATGGCCTGTAGACACTAATAAGTGTCATCAACGTTTTGTCACCTCTTCATGGGGGTTCAGGACTAGTAGGGCAGACCCTCGTTACATTTCACCAGACCATGCTGATATCATAACTACATACAGCGTGGGAAAGCTTTGTCAGCAATGGTTGAAGTCGTCCACGCTGGATGCAGTTAAATCACATCTCACGTTACTGTCTAATGATACTGACTTACAAGATTTTTTGTCAGGGCCCAGGGTACCACGGAAGAAACGATTTTTATACGAAGTATATAATGAGATTTGGAAGCTTTCACAGCAGGAGGCAGCGGCCAGGTTGAGGCAAATTGATCAGGAAAACCTGATGCAGGCTTTGTCTGTTGTGGATAATGGCATGCATACCCTTTCTGACCGTGTTTACACAATTGACAGCATCGTTTCCTCTGCTATAGACATTATTAAATCAGACATGTCTTCTTTATATCATGGGCAGAGTCAGACGCGGTCCATCATGAAGCTGGGTTGGACTCTTCAGACCTTGAAGGCAGGTCGCGTTCCGTGGCAGCACATTCGTGCCAGAGAGATCTTTGTCTCCTTTAATTTAACTCGTCAACAACAGCTGATGGCTAAAAAGGAAGCGACATATGTCATGTTGAATATTGAAAAATTGGAAAAACTGCCTTTCACGGTTGCTGAGATTCCGTCAGCTGAGTGGTTGATTCATGGGGTAATTAATCTGCCTATCTCCACTCTGCAATTTACTTCTTGTTTGAAGCACATTCCGGTGGGTAGATATGAACGGTTGGGAGACGGTTACATACACGAGGTGTGGGAGCTTCCCTTTCTATACAGATGTATTAATGGTTTGAGGGAGGTTTTTCTTAGCGGTAGTGAATGCGAAACTTCTGTCAGCCATTCCATGGTTTGTAAACAGCTGTCCTTGCACGGAGCGTGTAATGCTTTGATTGCTAACTTAGCTTGTTATCTGAAGGGAGTTCCAGTCCCGGTTATTAAAAACACTTTCCAGGTGCTTTCTAACGGCAGTTACATTGTTCTTAACAGCGAACGCTGCTGTGGCTTGCATGCCGGAATAGTTTACGTTGTCGTTGTCCCCAAGGCCGTTACGTGCTGCGGGAATATGTTGTTTCGCCCTACTCAAATTGGGGAGGTAGCGGACATCTGGCCTCATATTGCTACTTCCAAGGTTAATTTCGACAAGTTGAGTCGACTGAAGGCTTTATTGTTTCAAAAGCATGTGGCCCTTACATCCGCTAGCGAGACCTACGCACTACAGGTGGCAAGGTCATCAGCGGAAATACAGTCCCTTTTGAATACTAACTTTCCGAGTCACTTTGGTGAACTTGTGGGACGTATATTTAATGCGTCCAGCACTGCTGGAATTGCACATTTTTTCAAAGCCGTTGGTGTTGGTTTTGCTCACACCTTCTCTTCCATATTCGGTTTGATACCTTCGGCTATACACTCTATTTTCGGAAGCATTTTTGGGGGTTTCCCGATTACTTTGGCTTTGTTGGCTGGAGTCTTGCTATTGTTGCTATTTTTTCGCAATGGCTGTCCCGCCACGACGAGATCCTATATTGCTGCTCCCATCAGCGCAGCTGTGTCGTGAACGCATGATGCAGCATTTTGGAGCAACACTCCTGGGACGTTTGGAGTGTGACTGGTCTCTGTCATTCCGACCGGTTTTGGATTGTGTGCAACCCGTGTTTCGGTGCCTTTGGTGCTCGTTTGAACATGCACTGGCTTTCTGTCTCTCACTGCAGCGCCCTCCAGTGGTCAAAACTGATCTGTTGATGTTCCCGATTAGGGCTCATTCCCAGACTTGTGCACTACGGTTGCGTTTGCTTCGTGAGGCAGTTTATGAGATTCCCTTCCTGGAGGAAGATGGTATTGTCTCATTCATAGGCCCTGCACGGGGTGCCGCCCTGAATGGTTTTGGGGCTTTGGAACACACCTGCTCCATGGTACTTTGTGGCGTGGATCTTCCGATATTAACATATATCGAAGTGGAGGAGCTCCTGCTTTCTATTGCTTCTGTCTGACAATTGGATTTTTTTTTTCCCCTCGAAAATTGACATTATATTGTATTTGGCTTTATCGTCACATGCTTCCCAAATTTATGACTTTGTTGTCCTCTGACCTTGTCGAAGTATATGTATTTTTAAGTGTTGTTTATATCTGGGGCATACTTTTATGTTATTGGAACCACTTGCTACCGACAAGGGGAGGGTGTAGTGTGGTGGTTAGTTTTACGTATCCTTTGCGCATTAGCTTCAGGCTTTAGGCCTTTGTGCACTTTGCCCTGGATGTATTTTATTCATTTGCTTGCAGCTTAGAGCCTCTGTGCACTTTGCTCTAAATGCTTTTTATTAGGCTTCGTACTGTTATTTTTCAAATAGCCAGTTCTACGGTCTTGTTTTTTATTCATATCACACTGTTTGGCCTACTTCAGCACTGGTGTTCTTCATAACACATTCCTGTTCACTCTGTGCTTCAGTCAAGGATACAGTCTGGTACATTGCCGATAGACGTGGTAGGAGTTTAGTCTTTGGCATTTCTGCGTAGGGACATTTTGTGATCACGCTGACATGTTAGTTATAAAAACACTTCCTTGTCCCAATACACGCAAGAGGGAGATTCCGACCAGGGAACCACAACTAGATGCTGACTGCCTCGTTGCAGATGCTGAACCAAGATCCCAGGCCTTTGCTCAGGTATGAGGGCTGATGCCTCCCCAGGGATTCAGAAAGGCAAGTTAGAAGCTTAACATGCTGTGCTCGAAATAGACCAAGCAGAGGGAGAGTAGAAACTATTAGACACCATGATAGCTTTGTTCTTATGTTTTACTCTCCTGGTGACTATTTCAATCCTACTGTGTTGTATGGTTCTGGTTATTGCGGCTCACACCTTATTATCTAAAATGCAGTCGTTTTATTAAAACATTATATAAAACTTATACTGCCTTTGTCATTTGTATATGAGATCATACTGTAAATGAGAGAGTTGGTTTGGATCTGAGTGACCACGACTTCCCTGAGAAGTTCCAAAGATGTCATGCGCTCGGCTGCCCAATCATCTCTTCCCCTTGGGAGAAATGAGGCACTGCTAGTTAGCCGGAGCAAAAACCGGATTTAGGGTGACAGAGTTCCTTACACGTGGGTCCGACTCAGTCCCCCACGCCGTGATCGATCCTGCTGCCTAGAAATCCAGTAGTCTCATTTAGGATAATGAGAGCCCACGCGACACATGCAGGTTTGAGTGTAGACGTGGCTGGGAGAGAGGTAGAGGAGGAGGAGGAGGGGGAGACAGTGGAAATAGTGGATGTTGTTGTGTCTGCAACTGGATGGTGTTTGTGGGAGTTCCTGTGGGTTGAACTGTGGTGCTTGAGTTTGCCTGTGACACTCTTGGGTGTTGTCTTGTGTGCATGCTCGTCTGTATGTGTGCTTGGGATAGGCTGGGGTTGAAGGGAATGGGATTGGGCAGTGGAAGTTTGAGGGGGGAGAGTAGAAACAGGGACAATGGCTGCCATCAGAGAGGAGGCCAGAGCCTGAATTGATATCTGTTAGGCCGCCAATCCAGTGTGAATGCCCTCCAGGAATGCATTAGATTGTTGCATCTGGGCTGCCAGTCCCTTGATGGCATTGACAATGGTTGACTGCCCTATAGAGATGGATCTCAGGAGGTCAATAGCCTCCTCACTCAGGGCATCAGGGCTAAGTCGGACAGGGCCTGAGGTGCTTGGGCGAAGGAGATGTCCACCCTCCTGGGTGAGCGGGCATGGGCAACTCGCTGAGGGGCTGCTGGGAGGGCTGTGCTGCTATGAGGGTGGCTGGTGTACCTGTAGCTGGGGTGGTCACAGAAGTGTCCGCCACCACCAGGGAGCTTCCATTGGAGGCGGTATCTGTGTCAGAACTGTCCCCTCCAGTCTCCGCCGTGGTGCTCCCCACGCCCTACGTCCCACTGGTGCACTCAGCGTCGGTGGACTCCTCCTCCTGGATCATGTGGGATACAGCTCCTTCCGTCGCCAGTGCCTCTGCTCCTCCACCAGATGATGCTAATGCACATAAGGACAGGATGACAAAACAAGAAAGGGGGAGAAAGAGACAAAGGATACACGGGGTCAATAGCTGCACCAACGCCACTGTTGGCATACACAGCACACTCACAGACAGGGAACAGGCCTACGCAATATGCATTGCACTACCAGAGAAATAGTTAGACACCAAGGCATGGGAAGGGGCACACACTGCCAAATGCAGCACACTTGGGTCCCACGCAGCCCTGACCAGTAGTGGATGCCTACGAGCTAGGTAGCAAAGTTTTCCCTTCTGAACCCTAGCCACCAGGGGACCTACGCTGCAATGTCAGGCCTGGCCTAAGGGCACCCACTGAAACACATCCCCCACCGAATGCCACGCTACGATGCGTAAGTTGTAATGATGGCCACTGTACTCACCCCCTTGTGGCTGCTTTGATGCCCTCAAGTGCCCATCCAGCTCTGGATAGGCCACCCCCATATGTGGGCATCAGGAGGGTCAGGGTTCGTTGGGGACCCCTTCCTCGTTGGGAGGCTATCCCCAGCTGGGCCTCTGCCGTCTTCCGTGTCCAGCGTCTTAGGTCCGTTTCCGACAGTGGGTGCTCTGCCTGCCATAGACCCCCAGGGTCCGCACATCCTTGGCGATGGCACGCCATATACCCTTCTTTTGATGGGCGCTGACCTGCAGAGGCAATACACCCAGGAAAATAGCATTAGACAAACAGTCCTTCCTGTTACACATGGCCCACCATACCCGTTCCAATCCCCATTTACATACACATGGCCCAGCACACAATCTGTACACCGCCAAGAGGACATCCTCACACCCCCCTTACATGAGGCCTTCACACACACAACTCCATGCATTCATGCCACATGCATCATGCTCACAGTGTACGCACCTGTTGGTCTTGAGGCACATACAGCAGTCCGTACTGGGGTAAGACCCCATCCACCAGTCTCTCCATGTCCTCTGAAGTGAAGGCTGGGGCCCTTTCCCTGGTCACACGGGCCATGGTAGGTTCCAGACACTTGTCACAGCAGCACATGCAGTGTAGGTCCTCTCCTATGGAAGGTCAGGTAACAAGTGAGGAATATGATAGAAAATGGCAGTCACTTCCACGGCGGTGCATACCATCACTGCCGGAGTAGATCACCATTAGCCACTGTAACCCATAGGACCCAATGTTAGCCAATGAGGAGTTGCATGGCGGTTCCCGACCGCCTCCCGCAACGGCGCACAACGTCAGCGGAATTACCTCACTTCCATCTGTCCCTCCATTCAGGACAGGCGGGTGCCATTTCAGGGGGGGCAGGCCCTGGAATAATGCTGCGTCACAGGAAATATTAGCACATACTGGACAAATCACAATGACCCATTTCATATTTACAGGATGCAAAGTTCTGTTCTAGTTCCATCGTTCAGTTTGTGACTGGCTCCTCACTCTTTCGTCCCTTAGATTCCTACCGCTGCAGATGAATAGGAGATGGAGACATACCCCTGTGTACAGACCCCTGGCGGACTTGGCTACACCAGAGGATAGGCACATTATCCTCACCTACAGACTTCACAGGGCCACAATCACAGAGCTTTGTGCCCAATTGGAGCCTGACCTGATAGCTGCTATCCGTCACCCCACTGGGATCCTCCCTCTTGTGCAAGTGCTATCAGTGCTCCATTTCCTGGCAACTGGTTCTTTCCGAGTGGCAGTGGGCTTGGCAGCAGGAATGTCACATCCAGTGTTCTCAATAGTGCTGACAAGAGTGTTGTCTGCCCTGATAAAACACATGTGCAGCTACATTGTTTTCCACCTAGGTTGAGGATTTGGCCAGAGTGAAGGCCGAGTTTTAGGCAATGGAACAAATCTCCAACATAATTGGGGCGATTGATGTAACACATATTACATTTGCCCCCCGCCAGAATGAACAGGTGTTCAGAAATCGTAAGAGTTTCGACTCTATGAATGTTCCGATGGTGTGCTTGGCGGACCAGTACATCTCCCACGTCAATGCTAAGTATCCTGGGTCGGTGCATGATGCCTTTGTCCTGAGGAATAGCAGCATCCCAAATGTGATGGCCCAACTACAGAGGCACAGGGTGTGGTTAATAGGTGAGCCCTGGTTCCCACCCAGTATATGTTGGTGTATGGGTATGGTGTGGGCCATATGGGATATTGTGTGGCTAAATATTGTTGCTCAATATTTATAGGTGACTCTGGTTACCAAGACCTAGCATGGCTGGTGACCCCTGTGAGGAATGCCAGGACAAGGGCAAAAGAACGTTATAATGAGGCACATGGGCGAACCAGAAGGATCATAGAAAGGACCTTTGGCCTCCATCTAACAGGTGGATCCCTGTGCTACTCACCAAAGAAGGTCTGCCAGATAGTGGTGGCATGCTGTATGTTGCATAACCTGGCCCTCAGATGCCATGTCCCATTCCCGCAGGAGGAGGAGGCTGGAGATGCCCGTGTGGCAGCAGTAGACCCTGTGTACAGTGAGGATGAGGATGCAGAGGATGAGGACAACAGAACATATGTGATCCGACAATACTTCCAATAACATACATGTAGGACAGTGTTCACATTTCAATGACATTTGTTTTAAATTGTGTGGCAATGGCATGCTGATATTTTCAATTTCTAGGCCCACTTACTGTTCCCTCTGGCAATTCATTTTGCAGATGTTGGTGACATGACATATACTCCTGATGTGATCACTACAGCCAGCTACAGGTCATTAATCTATGCTCATTATCTGTACAGTTGATTTGCAATGTTTGTACCTGTTACAATTAATATATATTTGATATGCATGACATACTCCAAAATGGTTTTTTCAAAGGGCGTTTATTGAAGTGCTAATCTATAGAGCGACAAGAGCAATGGGATGGGGTGATGATGGAGGAAAGTCCAGGGTATTGTTCCAGTCTGTTTGTAGCACAGGTGCATTGTCCAAGGGGACATAGGAAGGGGAGCAATGGCAGTTCAAGGTGGACAGGGTTACAGAGTGGGACACAAGGGTGACAATCAGGAGAGTCTCCTTTCCTGGCAGGGGTCTTGACAAGTGTCTCTGGCTTCTGTCTGGATCGCAGGGAGCGGTTGCGGGGAGGTTCACCTCCTGCAGGAGGAGGGGTGCTGGTGGCCTGTAAGACCTGTGGCGGGGCCTCCTGGCAACTAGCGGCAGCGGAAGAGGAAGGCTGCTCAGATGTCTGGCTAGTGGCAGGGGCCCGCTGGTGTGAGACTGCCTCCTTCATAATGTTGGCCATGTCAGCCAGCACCCCTGCAATAGAGAGCAGGGTGTTGTTAATCGCCTGCAAGTCCTCCCTGATCTCCTGGTACTGTGCCTCCTGCAGCCACCTGTTCACCTGCACATTGTCCAGGATCTGGCCCATCGTGTCCTGAGAATGTTGATAAGCTCCCAGGATCACTGCGAGAGCCTCCTGGAGAATCGGTTCCCTGGGCAGGTCCTCCCTTTAGCGCACAGCAGTCCTCCTAGTGTCCCTGTTGGCCTGTGCCTCTGTCCCCTGACCAGTGTGCCCACTGCAATGACCCTAGGTCCCTGATTGTCTTGTGGGCGAGGTGTGGCCTGGGGTCCCTGTAGAGGTGGACATGTCCTGCGGACAGAGGTATGGGTATGCTGGTTGGGTGCAGCAGTGGTGTTTCTTGATGGTGGAGGCTCTGTGGTTGTGTGTGACTGGGCCTGGGTAACCGGCTGTCCCGTGGTCCCTGATGGGCCAGGTAGTTCATCCAGATCCTGAAGAGCAGAGTTGCTGTCATCACTGTGGGCCTCTTCAGTTGGGGGACTGGATATTGCTGGCACCTCCTATCCGCCGACATTGGCTGGGGTACGTGTGGGGATGTAAATGATGTGTTATGGTTTCTATGTCTGACATATTGTACATCCGTGGCTTCTCCTCTTTGGTTGGATTTGCCCTGCCAGCTTTTACTTGTGTATGGTAGTGTATGGTGGGATTGTTAGTTCTCTATGGTGTGCATGCATTAGTGATGAGTGCCCATGACCATGAGTGGTGTCCATGCACTGGTTGAGCATGCAGGGCTTGACACTGGGATGAGTGAGATGTGATGGTGGGGTGTGTGGGAAGTGGTGGAGTGAGGGTAAGGGTATATGATGGCATGCAGGTAGGGGGGTAGTAGTAGTAGAGAGTTGACTTACCAGAGTCCAGTCCTCCTTCGACTCTGGCCAGGCCCTCAGCATGCAGGATTGCCAAGACTTGCTCCTCCCATGCTATGAGTTGTGGGGGAGGAGGTGGGGATCCACCGCCAGTCGTCTGGATCGCAAGTTGGTGTCTTGCTGCCATAGAACGTACCTTCCCCCGTAGGTCGTTCCACCTATTCTTGATGTCATCCCCAGTTCTTGGGTGCTGTCCCACGGCATTGACCCTGTCCACGATTCTCCGCCATAGCTCCATCTTCCTAGCTATAGATATCTGCCGCACCTGTACTTCAAATAGCTGTGGATCTACCCTGACAATTTCCTCCACCATGACCCTTAACTCCTCCTCTGTGAAACAGGGTGTCTTTGTGGTGCCATGGGTGTTCTGTGAGGTGTGTTGGTGAGGGTGTGTTGGGTAATGTGTTGGGGTGTGTGATGTGCAGTGCATGAGTGGTGTATAGGTGTGAATAGTGTGTGGCTCGAGTTGTGTCAGTGGTCTTGGTGTCAATCTCCTAGCCGTAATTGTTGTTTGTAAAGGGTTGTGGGCAATGTGGGTGTGTGTTTTATAGTGGTGTGGGTGTGGTGTGTGTATGGGTGTCAGGTGTGTGTTGTTTGAAGTGTCCAATGTGATGTTGTTTTGTATGGGGGGGGTCTATTGTGAGTGCGGCGGTATGTACCGCCAATGGTTTACCACTGTTGAATGTCTGCTGTGGTGATTCGTGGGTCATAATGTGGTGGGCGTAGTTCTGTTGGCGTAACAGTGTGGGTTTTGATACTACCAGTTTATCACTGACCTTTGGTGTGGCGGATATGTGTTTGTGGCTGAATACTGACGGATTGGTGTGTGTGTGTGTCATAATAGGGTCAACGGATATCCGCCATGGTGGCGGTAAGTTGACGGCCGTCAGCGTGGCGGCAAGTGGGATTTACCGCCAATGTCATAATGAGGGCCTGAGTTTTCTGCGCCAAAATTACGAATTGTATGCAGAATTTGGTGCTTTCCTCACCAAATTCTGCATTTATTGTAAGTAGCACATAGTTTAATAGGTTGTTTGGATCACTTGGCTGTTTGTAGTCCCATAGTATACCTTGGAGTTCTGATGCTTCATATCAGTATTAAACACACCCTAAGCTCACCTGTTCTTTTCCTTTGTGTGTTTTGGGAGGTTTGACATGTTGGAATGTGCTAGAAGAAAGAGACAGGATCAGTGCTTAATTTGTACTGGTGGTTTCAGTACTTAGCACTAGCACTTATTTAACAGGGCCAAAGCTATTGAATCTTTCTCCACTGTGCGATGGGCCCAGTAAATATTAAAAATATATGTACCTACCTGTCATGTCCTCCTCCTTCAGTTCATATACCTGTTCTGCAACCCACAGGCATTGTCTGCATTTTATGGCGCGTTCAGAGGACTTTGAGTTTGCTGCGTTCCCCTTTGTCTGGCGGTGGATTAAAGTGTCCTGAGGTGGATTTAAGACCAAGCAGCGTGGTACTCGGTGCGCCGGTGATGCGGCCAGTTTCTGAGCAGCGCTTTGAGCACCAGCACTTATTATTCTACAAATTAAGCACTGCGAAGGATGCTGTCATGAGTACAATCTCTGCATGTAGATCACTGTGCAAATCCATATTTGAGCATTGATTGGAATTTTGCAACTTAGTCATTGATAAATTAGTAAATAACCAATGAACCAGATGCCTGGGCATGTAAACAATATTGTTGGGTTAATAATCAAGTAAAGTGGTGCTTGCTACAAAACCAGGCAAAAGCTTCAGGTCCATGTCCTGTTGTCAGAAGGAAAACACAGAATAGGACATGGATACCATCTGGAACTGAAGAATATTATTTTGTCTCAAAAGTCACACGGCGCCCCTTTCCTAAACTTCATGCTACCTACCATCAAGGTGTTGAGTCGTTCATCAGAAATCAAACCGGAAAGTAAATGAGCCTGAGCAAAACAATTTCAACCCATTGAAACACTGCAGGAGGCTGCGACTAGAACAGGGCTAATGCAGCATGGCTGTGTCATGGCAACCCATCCTGCTCTGAAATCAGCCTCCTCCCTTGCAGTCCACCAGATTAGTCGAATCGCCAGTCCGGCCCAGATACTGAAATGAGCTGCCCTCACAATCCAAGCCTGCACAGTCATATGGAAAGTAGGGATCCCTTGAGCCTTCCTGTAATGTAAAATGCACAGGAGCCAATGAGACAATCAGCACACTTGAGAAGGATGCGTCTATATATTTGAAAAATGTAATTTCGGTATATTTGAAGAAGCGTATTTGAAAAATGTCACTCCTGTGACTTGCTGGGTTGACTACTGCGGTGTTGGGACACGGAAGAGAGTTTTCCTTTTTCACCTTTTAGAGTGACACGAGTAGAACGGTGGGATTTTCCCCAGCATTTTTTGTTTTTGCTATCTTTTTTTATCTTTTACCATTTATAAATAACCAGTTGGGCTATTTTTGTCCCAATTGCACTTGTTTTCACAACCGACCTTTTAGTTGAAATATGTAATGTGTAATATTTGCAGGTGACACTGTTTTTCTAGTGATCTGAAATATGCAGTAGCAGTAACTGAAGACCCTCACCCCTGACATTAAGCAAACCCCAATCTTTCCATCTGCTCACAGATCCTCCCCTCCTTTTCCACCCAGGAGCCATGATGCTCTGTTGTACCTCTCCAACTCTCTTCCCGCCTCCACAGTGACAAGGTGACCCCAACTTTATCCCGCAAACCCAGATCTCTTCCTCCCTCTGAACCGGGACCCACTTGTGGGATCGGGATGCACAGATCAGTCCAGTGTATTTTCCAATATGTTCTGGGAGCTCAGAAATCAGCAAAGCAGGTATATTTTATTGTTGAAGTCTTGTTCATGGACAAGATGCGGCCACATATTTGGCCATTTTGGCCATGCGTATGCGCTATAAATGATCGAAGCTGTCTGAATGGTTTGTACACTTCTTTTAACAAGAACAAGCATTGGCACAGTCATAAATCTGGAATTGGCAAATGTGCAATTCAACTGTTTTATTATGTAAACATGTGTTATATGCCAAACCAATGGCAACATTTAATAACAAAGGAGTGGCCCAAAATCCCAGGCACACCAGGCTGGGTTCATAGGGTCATGCCAAATGCATCCACTCACAGTGCAAGACAGTGGATGAAGTGGGCTGAGCCATAGCGCCATGCTGCATGCTGCGGTAGGCAGAAGCAAAATGTGAATGACACCTGAACTAACCAGTGGCTGAAGAGAGCTGACCCAAAGCCCCTGTATATACGCATTTTAATTGCACATTTTTGAAAAACAATATGGGGAGACAACAAATTCTGTCTCAAAGGCTGACCTAAAAAGCTTTCAGTCGCTCAATGGTTCTGGAAAATCTAGCCACTAGAACTGAGGATAACATTTAAGCATGTGCTTTGTCCTTTGACGGGCGCAAATATGGAGACGCTGCAGGGCAGCTGGGGCAAATTTCTTCCTGGAAGCTCACAGAGTACAAGAAGCGCTTATGTACCTTATCTCTCATCGATGAATAATAGAGGCAGAGTCTTTTGACCTAAGCTGTCAGGGTCGAGGAGGGTTTGATTTCAGGGTCAGGCTCTGAAATGTTGTGAGTGGTGCATGGTCCTTGCCATAAAAATGGTGGCTTCTAATACCGCCTTGTTCGTAAGTGAAGCGATTAGCATTTCAGTTTTCCAGCACTTAATTGAGATGACAACTATTGATCTAGTTTTTAATCATGGAGATACTGTCTGGCTGGTATCCAGTTGGTTCTGGAGAGATACCTGCACATCACCATACTCCTGGAATCTGTTTTATTTGTATGTTAATAATGATTGTATAAGGGTGTTGGGCTACCCTCCAGATAATTCAAAGCCTATCTGGTCTCACCTGAGGTGGCAGATGTGTTGATTGCTATGGTCCATGCAGTGATTATAGCAGCGGAATAAGGTTCTAGGAGGGCCACCATGGTTACCCACTACTGTTGCACAGTTTAGAGCATGTAAAAGAATTAGGGCCTGATTTAGATCTTGGTGGTAACGGTCTCGCTATCAGTTTTCTGAATGCAAACCCATCCGCCGCCATGACGGTTTGCCCGCCCGATTTAGATGTTGGTGCTCCCATAGATTTTAACCCTTGAGTACCGCTGACTTCGCAAGAATTCCCATCCGCCGCAATGGCGCCATAGGAAAGAGTGGCTGATGGCGAGACTCCAGCCACACTTATCACTGCGCAGATTTGGATGTGCCTTACTGGCAAGCACAAAGTGGTGGTCCAACCTCCACTTCTGATTGGTGGTGGGGGGCTAAGGGTGAAAACCTCCCAGTTCCACACATGTTTCTGGCTGGACCCGAAAGGACAGGACCATTTGTCACTGCTGCCATTGCACCCTGGAGAAAACATAACCCCCCCGTCACTGGACACGAAGGTAGGTAACCCGCATTGGCTGTGTACGTTGAGGGAGGTCACTGCACATGGGCTTGGGGCAGCTACACACATATAAATGTCACAACCATTTTTTTACCGGGACACAGGTGGGTCAGATATGGACGGGGACACATTGATACACAACACATATCACACACATACACAACTGTCATTATGGCATCAGTATTCATTGCCAAATGAATGCTGGCACAATAACAACGGTATAATCACACTTGTCAACTATGTTAATGTGTGCACATTGTAATGGGGTCTGTACCTGTCATATTGTGCATCGACTTGTGTGTGTGACTCAGTACGTGTATTTGCGGCATGTATGTGTTGTGGTGGGATGCAGTGGATAATGGGTCTGTGGTGTGTTGTGTCATGTGTGATGCAGGGGGACGCATATGTCAAGGGTAGAGTGTCGGTGTCTTACCTCCATTCCGCGCCATTTCTATTGTTGGGTGTCCATTGGGCCCAGCAATGTCCTCCCTCCATCAGCAAACCGCCGGCAGTACACTGCCTGTACAATTATAAAATCTAAAGTGGCCTGCTGAAACTCGCCTACCTGACGGCTAGGTAGAGCACTCTGTCATCGCGGTCAACGGCTCATCCGTAATAAATCTTTATACAGTCGGTGGGACGCCCTTGACCTGATGGTCTTTTTCGGCCCGCTGCTACGGATTTTTGGCGGTAATACCGCCAAGATCTAAATCAGGCCCTTATTGCCATCTGGTGCTATTTGTGTCTGCCTCCAGATTTTCTTTTTTTGAAGGCGACAGGCAAGATGCTTTTTCTATGTAGGCCAAAGATTACAAAATGAAACCATTTTGGTAGGTTTCCTCAGCACAACAGAAGGAGGTTGAAATCTACTGTAATGCAAATTACCCAGCCAGTACAATGTTAGGACATGTGCCACATTTCATGAGGCTCTTGTTTCTGACATTTGCCTTGGACTACAATTCAACAGTGTCACTTGTAAAGAAAAAAGCCGAAAGCCTGATCAGATAAATCTACAAATCTGTATTTTCATAGACACCCTTGTCTCTTTTCCTCGCTTGTGAATGTGTTTTATATGAATGCAAATTGATTCTGAGATTCTGTTGTGGCTTCCCGCTGTCAGAAGGGCCTGATATACAAGAGCGCTTGGCCTTTGTCTACATAGGAAGTATCATGTTTGTTATGACAGCCTTGACTCCAGGATTGACAACAATTTAGCAAGTGAGTTTAGCTTTTATATTTCCAATGGATGAAGGGCTGATGTACACGCTTGCAGTTATAAATTCCTAGATAATTCATAATTCAGAAATCCCATCTCTGTACTCGGGCTCATTGAGTCCACCTAAAAGTGGATTTTGCGACCGATTTAATGTCTCCTCATTTGGTGGCAGGTTGAAATAATGTATTCTTTACACTTGTCACTTTGATAATAACATATCTCGCGTATTATTTCCGAGAAAAGTGTATTGTGTTGTACGTGCTCGAGGAGAATTCCTCTTTCCTATGTTCAGAAAGGAGTATTTATTTAAATTAATAAATTAAATTAATAAGATATAAAGAAGTACCTTTATTTGCTTACATTTTCACAAAATGCTTTCCTATCGATTAGCTTAAAACCAAGCTCTGCATGACTATTTTACACACACATGGCACCGCTTGAATTAGATGTTGGCGGTCCTATAGACTTTAACCTGCCCATGTACTGCCGACTACTCCAAGGATTCCCATCCGCTGCGATGGCGCCTTAGAAAAGAGTGGCTGACGCGGGACTCCAGCCACACTTCCTGCTGTGCAGATTTGGATGCGCCTTACCTCCAAACAAGAAGTGGCTGTCTGACCTCCACTTCTGACTTGGCAGATTGGGAGTGGTGGTGAAAACTCACATACATGTAGCATACAATTAATAATGACTAAATAACCAATTTAAATTAATTGTATGTCCCTGCCATATGGATATCACATCAATTTTCATTTAGAAATTTGTTTAGTGCCAACCTACTGGCAAAAAAATAAATAAATAGTTCTGTACAGTAAGAAGTATGCTGAGGGCACAGGCCGCGTCGGGTTTCCCCAGTGTGTCACTGGCCCACCTGCAAGGAAGGAAATAGTTTTCCTGGCCATTGTTTGTGCTGGGAAATACAGTAATGATCAGGGTTTAGTGGGCTCCTTAGGCTGCTGCACCAATGGATCATACCAAGAGGTTGACAGTATGGTACAGAAGGATGGAAAGAGAGAAGGGGGTGAGACGGTGCTCTGCCCAGGGATGGGAATTTAGCCCTGCACTTGTAATGCAGGCAGACATCTGGTGGTACAGAGAGCATCACAGTGTGCACTGTACGGACACAAGTGAGGCGAATCGATAGACAGTGGCGTAACACAAAGTGAGCCCCCCCTGCAAGCATAAGGAGGTGGCTTTCCCCACCACCAGCACACAGGAGCCCTCAGGGGACAGACCCCTCACCACTCCCCCACCACACTGCTGGTGCTGCGGGGCTAATGCTATACGACTGTGGATATATATGAGATGGAGGGTGAGATATGCTGCTTCTCATATTCCTATTCTATTGGAAATCCCTCTTCAGTTTATGGAGTCAACCTAAGCACTGGTGATGGAGATGGGGCCAGTATTAATGCTCTTTTGTTGCCTACTACTCTATGCTCCAGAGCTCAAATGTGTTGCATATATTGGACTAGGCGCACATGAAACCAAACAACTTCAGATGCTGGCAATAGGCAACATGGGGCAATGCTGCATTGCAGAGTTGTGTGATCATAGAGTCCAAAGACTAATGTAATCCAATCGCTGCACCTGCCAGAAAAATAGGACATTCTTACACACACTATTGGAAGACACACTTAAAAAACACTTGAGTGTGAAAACAATGGAACAATAGTCGAGTAAACAGTAGTGAAAGAATTTTGATGCGTGAAAATACTTTTGGTGACTAGTAGATTTGATTTTGAGAAATCAGGTGCATCTCCTGTAGACTGAACCAATATCTAAAATACCGAAGACAAGTGGTTATTCATTCACTTCAGCTAAATTATGCATTGCGTTATGCCATATGATTCCAAGCATTGTGGGAAACTGTAGTTTTATTTCATGTTTTTTCAACCCTTCAACTCTTTTTCCTAATTTCCACTACCTGTTGTCAGTAGAACAAGATATGTCGAACCTAACATTAAAAGTATGACTCTATATATTTGTAGAGGTTTCAATCTGAGGGCAGTGACTAATATTTGCTCTTTTACAGTATGAGATAGGAAGTTTACTAAGATTTTCCTTGGCTTTTTACAATTAGGATTTAGTTTGAATGGACCCTCTGAATCTCTGACATAAGGTCCACCAAAGTATCAATGAGAGGTGTTGCTTCTTTTAGTAAGTTACCCACAAGAGCTTCAAATCACCCTGTTCTGCTTCTTCTGAGATATTAAAATGTTCTATGTTATTTCATGTTGCTTTATTTTCCAATCTCTATATTTTCCATACTCTTTTTCAGGTTCAGAATCTCCTCTGCATTGGTTTATGTGCTAGTGTAGAGCTTTGTGCTGCTTTCTTCATTGCTTGGGTGCACATGACTAGGTTGTAATGTAATGTGCAATGGATTTGTAGAGCAGAGCTTGTCATCCGTGCGGGTATTCAGGCACTGAGTAGGTGAGTGCCCGCTTGTGGTGAGGCTGGGCCTGAATATAGGCAGTCTGAATGGTCCTGGCAGAAGACAAATGGAATAGCCAGGTCTAAAGCTTCTTGTGGAATTAAAGAAATGAGAAGGAGGTTCTGATGTGTTGGGAGGGGTCGTTCCAGAATTTGGCAGCTTAGTATGTGAATGATCAACCTCCTGATTTGCTTCTGTGGATGCAGGGTTTGTGTTTGAGTGAGAGTGAAGGTAAACAAAGTTGTCTGGTGGGTTGGTAGAAGAGAAGTCCAGAGACTGAGGTATGTGGGTCCTGTGTTGTGTAGTGACTTGATTGCATGTGTGAGAAGTTTGAAACTGGCAGCGTGTCTGGATGGGGAGTAAGTGGAGCACTCTGAGGAGTGATGTAGGTATGGCGCGGGAGGTCGAGAATGAGTCTGGTGGTGGCGTTTTTGGATGGTTTTGAAGTCTGTGAAGAAGATGGGCTGGGATACAGGAGTACACAGCGGCGGCTCCTCCATTAGGGCGAAAGAGCATTGCCCCCACCAGCAGCAGCAGCTGCAAATCCTATAAAAGAAAACATTTATAAACTGTGCTTATTATTGTTTTCTTGTAAAGGGGCGGGGTATTGGGGGTGGCAAGCACTGAGGGGAGTGCACAGAGCAATCCCCTCAATGCGCATGTATGTTTGGCCAGCCTGCTCGGGCCGGCCAAACACACATGCGCAGTAGGCTCTCTTGAGCCCAGCACTGTGTTGCCGGGCTGGAGAGAGCCTGCATGGGCTCCCAGTCTGCCTGGGTGTGCCTTGGCTGGGCGCTCCCACCCAATCCTAACACTGCTTTGAGCAGCGTCAGGATTGGCCGCAGGCAGGCTGGGAGCCTGTGCCTGCAGCCTGGAGTTACTATGAGGGAAAGAGGAGCGGCGCAGTGGAAACGGAGGAGGTATGTTTTAACTTAAAAAAATAATTAAATGTTCCCACTACACCCCATGTGCCGCACCCGCCCCGCCTCTTTAGAGGTCAGCGAGCCGCGACTAGGAGTACAGTGCGTTGCCTTAGTCTAATCTGCATATGAGTAGGGCCTGCTTGGTGGTACATCTGGTATCCAGTGGAAGCCTTTGAATATTTTACATAACACGAGGAGGATATGGAAACATGAGGAGGTGATTGAGGGTCCAAAAATGGCACACCACTAGGTGGAGTCCCAAGGTGAGCTCTTATTCCTGAAGATCACCACTTCAACTTTGTCCGTGTTGAGCTTGAGGCAGTTTTCATTCATCCAACTGGCTACGCTAGTCAGGAATTATTTGAAGTTTGTTTTGGTAGTGGCACAGTTTTATGAGAGGGAAAAATTAGCGGGGTGTAATTTGGGTAGGAGATGATGTTGACTTCATGGGAACTGATGATGTTTGTCAGAGGAGCCGTGTACATGTTAAAAAGTGTGGGGCTGAGTGATCATCCCTGTGGGTCTCCGCAGATGAAGTCCTTGGAATCCGATGTGAATGGCAAGAGCCTGACTTATGTTCTTCTGGAGAGGAAGAAGGCTATTCATTTGAGTGCTGATCCTTGTATTCCTGCTGTGTTTAATCTGCTAATGAGTGTGTGGTGAGGGGTGGTGTCAAAAGCGGCAGAGAGATTAAGGAGGATGAGGCCAGCAGCCTGTCCTTGGTCAAGGATGGTGCCTATGTTTGTGATAGTGATAAGAGCTGTTTTGGTGCTGTGGTTGTTTCGGAATCCTGACTGGGAGTTGTGGAGGAGTTTGTGGCATTCTAGGCGGTCCGAGAGTTGTCTGTTGATGGTCTTCTTGATGATTTTGCCTGGGAAGTGGAACAATAAGATGGGTTTCTAGTTGCTGAGTACTTAGGGGTCAGCTAAGGACAAGGGCAATGACTTCTGCATGTTTCCAGCTAACTGGAAAGGTGGTTGTCTTGAGGAAGGTGGTGATGATGGAAGTGAGTGCAGTGCTGATCGTGGCTCTTCCCAGGCTGTAGATATTGTAGGGGCAGGAGTTTGTGGGAGACCCTGAGTGGATTGTCTTCATTATTGCTGCAGTGTCCTCAATCTATAGAGGGTTCCATGCTGTCAGTCGGTAGTCTTTGGTTGATGAGGTTAGCAGGCTGGGTAGGTCGATGGGGGATGGCTGGGGTTAGAAGTTGACGATCTTGGTAATTGTTTCTTGGAAGATGTCAGAGAGGTTGTTTCAGAGTTCTTGTGTAGGGGTGATGGTTTAGGTTGCAGCTGTTGAGTTGATAAATTCCTTGACAATGGTGAAAGGTTCCTTGCAGTTGTTGGAGCTAGATTCGATTCTCAGGGTCAGGGCTTTTTTCTTGGTCTCTTTTCCTTGGTGGCGATAGTGTTTAAGTATGGCCATGTAATTGTTTCTTGCAGTGGTTCCTCAAGGGGTTCTATCTTTCCTTTTGAGGCTCTCTTGGAGTCTCTGAGGTCAGCGATGTACCAGCTAGCTTGTTTGTTGGAACTTTTGGGTTTGGTGCTTTTTAGGGGCAATAGGGTATTGGCAAAAGTGGGGATACAGTTGTTGAAGTACTTTATGTTGTTGATGAAGTTGTTGGTGAGTGTCGGGATAGTTTAGATGGAGGGCACTGAGCCATTCCATTTCTGTAACTTTCTTCTAGCAGTAGCTTGAGTTGTTGCTAGACTTTGTAGATGTGGTTGGTGTTGGATGAAGGAGTGGTACGTCTGTGTGAGTGGAGTGATGTGACTTTAACCTTGTCGCTGGAGGAGAAGATGGGATCTAGGGTGTGTCTGGTGATGTGGGTAGGGCCTTGTAAAAGCCTGGTTAGGCCGATGTTCTGTAGACTTTGGAGCAAGTCCATGGAGTTGGAGTACATGGGGTTGTCAAGATGAAAGTTGAGATCCCCTAGGAGTATGAAGTGTTTAGTGCCCATGGCAAGGGGTGCGGTGAGGTCAGTGAGGAGGTTGCTGAAGTGAGTGTGAGGTCATGGAGTCTGGTAGGTGAGGGTGCCTTTGATAACGATTTTATGGTCCGTCTGAAGCTTAAAGTGACCAGGATTCCTGGCACTGAGCATGGTCCAGGCGTGGAAGGGCACAGACTGGCTTGCCTGGGGGTAGTGGGTGTGCTCAGCAAGAGTAGGACAGTCCGACAGGAGCGACAAGGTGAGAAAACATGATCAGCAGAACAAGAAGAGACCAACATGGAAAACGGAGCAGTTAGAGGAGCAACAGATGCAAAAAGGGGCAGTTAAGAGGAACAAAAGATTGTCCATATTTTTCTCCAGAGTTACACATCCTACCTGTATGTTGTGAGTGCGTCTGACTTATTTGTCCTTTAGTAATTTTTATTTATAAGGGGAAGTGTTAGAGGTTGGATGGACCTTTGTACTCAGTTAGGACTGTTCTATCATGGACACAATACCTGCACATAACCTGCCTATTAATAACACAATCAATTAGAATAAAACATTTGTCAATTTTGAGTCAGTATCCTTCACGCACCATGGCCCATGTGACCATGAATAGCCACACCTTTTTGTACAAGTCAAAATGTTTATTTCTCTTTAATAACAATGCTAAAGTCATGTAAGTCAATATCAAAACCCATTAATAGACATAAATGAACAACCTTTGACCAAAACGACAGAAGAACCCTCAATTTAATCACACATTCAAGGGTGATCTTATCAAATGTATATCAACCATAACTGAATTAAGGAAATAACATACATTTAGATGTTCACTGATGAATAAATAAGTCCTTTGTTAATAACATTTGTTGAACATGGACACTAACTAACCCTCTAATAGGAATGGCATGTTTAGCTTTCATGCAAAAAGAAAATACGGACAAAGCTTTAATTTGGAAAACATCTACCTATGGCTCTAGTAAAAATATATAGCTGTTAGTATCTAGAAAAGAAAAGGACAAAAATCTATATCAAGCACATTTCTTTTAATTTATACCTCTTGTGTATGGATCAGCAAGCAGAGACTTCTTCATCAGCTGGACATCCATCTGGTCAGCATTCGCAGTGGGGACAGTGAAAAGGGACTGGCTCTGCCACAGTGGGCTTTAAGTCAGCTGATCCAACATAAAGGGCATCAAACTAAGGAAACAGCAGCTAAGACTCTCTCTTCTCTTCCTGGCCAACTCTGTAACACACACTCACACTACTTCTAACTAACTTGATTCGGACTCGGACTGCAACTCACGTTCCTGCTAAGTGAAGTCGGAGGTAAACTAAAACTACACCCTAATTTCTCACTTTGTCATTGGTCAGAATATCGAATATTCACAGTAGAACCAATAATTATTAATTCCCAAATCAGTGATATAGTTAGACAGTCGTTCACACGTTGATGATTGGTTCCTCTTCTCCTGTTCCTGTCAGCAGTTTTTTTCGAGTAACTTTTGTTGCAATTCACGTCTCTCGTCAGTACGGTCAATGTTGAATCCTAGGAACCTTTTCTTCTCACACACCAAAGATACAAAAGTATCAACATCTGGCACAGGCCATTACAGGAAGCAGTTCTCATGAGAAAGTTAAGACATCATCTAGTTTAACTTTGCAATGTCACAAATCTGCTGGGTCAACACTATGTGAACAAGGAACAATGAACAGCGAAGCTTATCTCCTTGCACCAGAAAAACATTTACAAACATTTATTAATGGCATGTAACTTAGCATGAGTTTCTGTCAACTAGGCCCATGATTTTCACAATTACTCTACATTTAGTAAATTAAGCAAGTACATTTCTGTAATACATTAGTATGATCCACTTCTACATTTGTAATCCTATTCTACTTATATTAATTCAAACAGTTAATGTTATTTTCTTTAGTAATGTCTCATACCTTATGGTGGCCTTTTAGGTGGGCAGAATTTCCAAAACACTCAGTGACTGTATATTAGCATAATTCATGTCAATTCTTAGTTACTAATCAATACATTTTTATTATTAGTTAAGTCAGCTCTCACAAGTTATAAATCTGTTCTTTATCTCAAATGTCAGGTTCAGCAGCAGCGATTTCTAAGCATTGTCCTCAGGGGCGTATTATTTTTTGCTCTGTTGTTTTCTGAGCCTGTATCCTCTCTCTGCACTTTGCCCCTTCACTCATGTTCTGGTAGTTACTATAGTGCTATGAACCTCCCTGGTTAAAGACCTCAAACCTTTTCACTGCCTCCATTGCAGGAGTAATCATTTCCTTCACAGTCTTCTCCCAAGGCAACCTGTTAGGTGTAACATTCCTATGCAGAGTTATTTTATTTTGTGTATCACTATCCAAATACAGGAACTTGCTGCCTCTGCAGTTATGGGTTCCTGACCTTTCTTATTGGAGTTAATTTTAAAGAAGAATCTCAGTGAAGGTTTACAATTTGTTTTTTATGCCAGGCCTGTTCATAGAATTATCATCACTCAACCACCTGCCTATTCTCTAGGTCTTATATTTTGAAATCTGATCTTTATGCTTATGGGAAGATGTATCCTACATAGGCAATCCTAATTTACTTCTTTTATCCAGACCTCCTTTTTATTAACACAGTCACTTCCCTTATTTGTTGTATATTTTTTGTCTCTATTTAGTGTTTTTTAACTTTAACAGTTCTTAGGGAGTATCTGCCTCCCCCAGACTGCTTTAAGGTATTTTGAGTTTCCATAGGTTATGACAGTCCTAGTGTTCTGTTTTTAAAAGTGTTTCTCCTTCCACTTACTGATTTATCCAAAATACTTTTTTTTCCACCAGAAGAGTCCCACCAATTCTTCACATCTGAAGGTTCACCACTTTGGTCCAGTACTGTGTTGTAATTGCTGCTATTTTGATGATTTGACACTTACTTTTACACAGTTTTATAATTAGTCGGGGTTTAACTTTGTTTATGGGGGCATTTGAATCTGAGCCTGCCCCAGCTCTTGTTTATGCGTAAGAAGGCACTTTAGCCACTGCAGGGCGAAAACAGGGTGTTCTTCTTTTTGGTCATTTTGGGTAGGCCACAACCAAGGGCAGGTCAGCGTTGTAGTGCTGACTCTGATATGCACCCAGTCCACCATAAAAACAGGGCCAATGTGTGGACGTGCCGGTATAAGCACCCAATACTTTTCGAACACTTGTCACGCACATTAACTGCATTTTACTGAGTTTTAAGCATTTTTAGCTGTCTGTATTTAGGCCATAAACATTACGGTACTGTTTTGGAATTGCTGGTATTTTGGTGATTTTAAACTTCCTTTCAAACTGATTTATAATTAGTGAGGTATTAACTTCCGGGAGCGTTTGAGTCTGAGCCTGTCAGAACTCCCATTTATGTGTAAGGAAGCGTTATCTGCTGCAGGGTGGGAGCAGAGATTTTTCCTTTTCTGTCGGCCATTTTGGGTGGGACACGACCAAGAGCAGGTCAGTGTTGAAGTGCTGATTCTGCTACGTGCCCAACCCAGCAGAAACAGGGTCGATGCGCTGGTAAAAGCACCTGTTACCTTTTGAGCTCTTGTCACACTCATTAATGAAAAATGTCCTAGCTCATGTGAAGGAAAGTTTAAATTCTATTAAGGACACAAAGGCAAGGATTATGCAGTCCTTTCTTCACTTTATTAATATCAGCAAGTTCAAAGTTAAAACAATAAATCGGTAAAAACTTCAACTCCCATGATGTTCATGCACGTAACCATAACCAATAAACCAATCCAGTGTCCGTTCGAATGTCCATATAAATGGTAGATGGTAGCAGTCCTTCCTCTTCTTCACTGTAGGAAGCTAAGTGCACGCGACCTCAATCACCTTTAGAATCACCTCCTCAAAAACAAAGGAGAGATCAGAGGTACAGAACAAAACCCATGCAAGTGTAACCATACTACAAAACTGAAACGTTAGTCAATAGCACTCACAGGAAAAAATATTACAACCTCAATCCATCTTAAACAATAGTTGTCAATCCCAACACGTCAGAATAAAAACACATCGGAGAGAAACTCATAATAGAATAACAGCACATCATACAATCGCTTGCTCATAAAGAGTGGAAGTTGCAACCGACCTGTAAAAAGAGTCCTCCAAGCAAGGCATACGAACTGAGAAGAGCAACCCTTGGGCGGGTAATACTGCATCAGTATGAGGGAGGGATAATCCTTGCCTCCGTGTCCTTAATAGAATTGAAACTGTCCTTCTCATGAGCTAGGAAATTGTTCCTACTATGTCAGGACCGGAGGCGAGGATTATGCAAGTTCAAAGCTTACTCACCACCAACAATGCGGCTTCATGAATAGGTTTGAAGTAGAACTTCTTGAAAGCCGATTCAGAGGACCAATCCGCTGCATTCATAATGTCCTCTAATCTACCACCTACCTGAATGGCTTTCTAAGCCATTGCCATTCTGGTAGAAAGAGGTGAACATCTTTTCCTGTCTCATCATGATCCATTTTACCCACTTGGCTTTGGAGGAGATGCAATTGCCCTAAATGGTTTCTTGATAGTAATCAATAACTGTCTCTCTGCTGGAGCTCTAGACCCCTCTGTCAGCTCCTCATACGTCTTAAGACATCTTACCACACATAGTTTAGGATGAGAATCAAAACTGGGATACAATACCGACTTTGCACTCGTTTTAGTCCTCCTAGAAATGGTAAACGTAACCCCTTTGGGAGTGAAAACCCTTGCCGAGATATCCAAGGCTCGCACGTCTGAAACCCTTTTGCAGAAAACCAGGCACAACAGCAGCGCCAATTTAGCCGAGATCTGTTTCCAGGACCAAAACTGGTTATCCTGCCATGAAGAGATAAGGTTTAGTACCTTATTGACATCCCATAAGCCGGAGTATCTGGGTTCTGGAGGTCTTGACAACCAAACGCCTTTGAGTAGTTTACTCACCCAAGGATGTTCTCCAACTGGCAAATTATTGACCTGGCCATGGCCCGCAGAAATGGCAGATTCGACAGTATTGATCATGCACTATGCTTAGCCGGAAGTATACAATTCTGCTAGGAAGTTGACTACAAGAGTAACAGTGGCCCCCACAGGATCCACCTTCCTCTCCAGACACCAATGAACCCATCTGTTCCAGGCTGACTTGTATCGCTTGATCGTGCCCGAAGCCCATGACTGTCTGATAAGGACAGTAGCGTTTTGTGAAAGTTGGATGTCTTGCCAACGTCCCCTGAAATCCTCCAAGCCATGAGGTTGAGATGACCCTGAGTCACTAACGGGTGTGGACGTCCAGCTGGATCCCAAAGGATTCCCATGGAATTCAGGAGTTTGAGGGGTGCCATCCACAACAATTCCAGAAGTGTGGGGAACCATGCATGAACTTTCCAGATTGGTGTGATCAAAATCAATGATGCCCTCTGACGTCTGACCTGGTGATCAACAGAAATGGAGGGAAAGCATAACCCTGACTTACCGACCAATCCTGCAGAAAAGCATCCACGGCTGTCACTCCCGGGTCTAGTCTTCAACTGAAGTATATTGGAAGCTGAGTGTTCAGTCATGACGCAAACAGATCTACCCCAGAGGGTCCACAATGATCCATCAGAGACCAAACAATCGCAGTATCCAGTTGCCAATCGCTGGAATCCCTTAGGTAGCGGGAATTTCAGTCCGCCACCTTGTTCTGTGTTCCTGGGAGATATTCCGTTGTTACCGAGATCTGTTTCTACAGGCAGTAATGCCAGAAGTCCTTTCCCAATTGCTTGAGGACTTTGGAGTGAGCGCCTCCCAAGCTGTTTATGTACTGGATGGCTGAGATGTTGTCCAGACGCAACAGGATACATTGTTGTGAGTCAGGGATTGTTCGCAAATGAACCCGCTAGGAGTTCGAGGCAACTGCTGTGAAGATTAAATTCCTCCGCGGTCAATCAATTAATCAATCAATCAAACATTTGTAGAGCGTGCTACTCACCCGCTAGGGTCTCAAGTCGCTGGGAGGGGGGGATGGGAAGGATCTGCTACTGCTCGAATAACCAGGTCTTGAGGCATTTCCTGAAGGTCAGGAGGTCCTGGGTCTGTCGTAGGTGGACGGGGAGGGTGTTCCAGGTCTTAGTGGTGAGGTGGGAAAAGGATCTGCCGCCGGCTGTAGTTTGATGGATGCGCGGGACGGCGGCAAGGGCAAGCTTGGTGGAGCGGAGCTGGCGGGTGGGAGCGTGGAAGGTGAGTATCTCGTTGAGATAGGCAGGGCCTGTGTTCTGAAGAGCTTTGTGGGTGTGGATAAGGAGTTTGAAGTCTTGGTGACTGGAAGCCTGTGGAGGTCTCTGAGGTGGTTGCGGCGTGGGATGTTGAGGATGAGGCGTGCGGAGGTTTTGAGAAGTTTCTTCTGGAGCTTGGCTGTGGTTCCTGCATAGAGCGCATTGCCGTAGTCCAGTCTGCTGCTGACTAGGGCGTGGGTGACAGTCCTTCTTGTTTCGATGGGGATCCATCTGAAGATCTTGCAGAGCATGCGGAGGGTGTTGAAGCAGGAAGAAGAGACGGCGTTGACTTGCTGGGTCATGGTGAGCGATGAGTCCAGGATGAAGCCTAGATTGCGTGCGTGGGTGGTGGGTGTAGGTGCGGTTCCTAGGGTGGCTGGCCGCCAGGAGTCGTCCCATGCTGAGCTGTTGGAGCCAAGGATAAGGATCTCTTTCTTGTCAGAGTTAAGCTTGAGGTGGCTCTTCTCCATCCAGTTGGCGATAGCATGTAGTCCATCGTGGAGGTTGGTTTTGGCGGTGGTGGGGTCTTTGGTGAGTGAGAGGATCAGCTGGGTGTTGTCGGCGTAGGAGACGATGTTGAGGTTGTGGGATCGGATGATGTTGGTGAGCGGTGCCATATAGATGTTAAAAAGAGTTTAATTGAGAGAGGATCCTTGGGGAACGCCGCACATGGTCTTGGTGGCTTCCGACAGGAAGGGAGGGAGGCGGACTCTCTGAGTTCTGTTGGAGAGGAAGGATGTGATCCAGTCCAGGGCCTTGTGGTGGATCCCAGTGTTGTGGAGGAGAGTGCATAGGGTGTGGTGGCAGACGGTGTCAAAGGCAGCCGAGAGGTCCAGGAGGATGAGGGCTGCGGATTCACCTATGTCTAGCATGGAACTGATGTCATCGGTTGCGGCGATGAGGGCGGTCTTGGTGCTGTGGTTCCTACGGGAAGGGAAGGAGGGAGATGGGTCGGTAATTCTTGAGCTTTTCGGGGTTAGCTTTGGGTTTCTTTAGCAGGGTGCTGACTTCAGCTTGCTTCCAGCTCTCCGGGAAGGTGGCGGTCTTGAAGGAGCTATTGATAATCATACGGACTTGGGGGGGGCGATGATGGGGCTCGCTTTATTGAAGACATGGTGGGGGCAGGGGTCGGAGGGAGATCCGGAGTGGATGGTGCTCATGGTTTTAGCGGTGTCCTCGTCGTTGATGTGGGTCCAGGAGAGCATGAAGTTGGTGTGGTTGGGAGAGTTGGGGGTTGGTCGTGTGGGGTGAGGAGTGGGGACCTCCCATGGATATTTGACCACAGGGGCCCCCCAGCCCAGTCTGATGGCGTCTGACTTTATCACTAGGTCAGGAAGAGATCCAAAGATCGCTCTCCTGGTCCATGCCTCCATCTGGTCCAATCACCATTGCATCTCCGATCGGGCTTCCGATGAAAGCTCCACCAGTTCCTAGTACGTGTGTCCTGTCCTGAGGTGTGAAGCCTTCAATCGTTGGAGGGCCCTGTAATGCAATGGGCCCGGGAAGATAGCCTGTATTGACGAAGACAGAAGGCGCACTATCCTGGCTATCTGGCAGAGGGAGGTCCTGTCCCTCCTGAATATTTCCTTCTTGATCTTGGATTTCTTGTTCTCTGGGAGTTTGTGTCGCCGACGTAGTGTCCACTGCAAACCCCAGGAAGGTCGTGGATTGTGACGGAAGGCGCAAAGACTTCTCTGCATTGATAACAAAGCCGATAACCTGAAACAAGGCAATAGTCATGTTCACGTAGACCAGCAGCTGAGACATTGACTGATCCATCAAAAGGATATCGTCGAGGTAAATTATTAATCTGACGCCCTGAGTCCTCAGGTACTTCTCTACCGGTTTTAATAACTCTGTGAAGCAACATGGTGCTGATCATAGGCCGAATGGTAGACACCTGAACTTGTAAATAAGGTCCTGCCATTGAAATTGCAGAAAACATCAGTGAGGCGGGAACATCAGGACCGTGAGGTAAGCGACCTTGAGGTCCAAACAGACCAACCAGTCCCCTTGACACAGAAGGTCCCTGAGAAGATGGATACCCTCCATCTTGAACTGCCGATAAGCCACCCATTAGTTGAACTCCTTGAGGTTTATCATGGGTCGAAAACCCTTGCCCTTTTTCTCGACGAAGAAGATATTGATTAAGAAACCCCTCAGGTGAAGGTTTGCCGGGGCAATGGCTCCTTTTCCAAGAAGAAGTTGTATTTCCGTGTCTATCAGTTGAGATTCCTGAAGATTGAATCGAGTGGGGCGTCCCATAGAACTCTATGTGGAAACCTACCACCGTCTCCAAAACCCAAGGGTCGGATGGAATCCGTGCCCAGTTCTCTAAGAATAGACTGATTCTGCCTCCAAGACTTTGAGGAGAAAAAAGGGGAGTGCTTACCGTCGCCTTCTCCTAGAGCATTGGAGCCTCCTCTGGTGAAGCGAGAGGGACGGCTTCTACTGGAAACTCGGTTGGGGAAGAAGGCACCCATCTCCCATCATTCCAGCCATTGTCGCTATGTGCTTGGGATCTGGAGGGTCCTGGTTGCAGGGAACGGCCAGAGAAGCGACCCCTGCCTCTTCCGGCCCCAGGGAAAACCACCCCCGGAAAAATCTTTTGCATAGATGATTGCGCCTGGTCCCGAGCTGTAAAAGTAGCCACAAACTCCCCCAGCGCTTTTACAAAGGGGTCCCCAAACAGATTGCCTTGATCGATCGCACTTGCCCTCGAGCTAGCTAACTCCCCCAATTTGGGGTAAATGTTTATTAAGAGGGAGTGACGTCTCTCTGCAGAGATGGCGTACTTCATGTTCCCGAGCAGACAGACCGCCCTTTGAGCCCGTCCCATGAGAACATCATTTGGCCTGGGCATTCCTGATATCCTGGCTGACTCTGCCAGTTCAATGATCTTAGTCAGTGGCCCCAGGACATCCAAAAGTTTATCCTGGCAAGCCCGCCAGAAGCAATTGATCCCGTTCTTGGAATCGCGCATATACTTGAAGAAAAAGGTGCACAATTTGGTGTCAATAGAAGGAGTGACCGCCACTTTGGGCCTGATTCTAACTTTGGAGGACGGTGTTAAACCGTCCCAAAAGTGGCGGATATACCACCTACTATATTACGAGTTCCATAGGATATAATGGACTCGTAATACGGTAGGTGGTATATCCGCCACTTTTGGGACGGTTTAACACCGTCCTCCAAAGTTAGAATCAGGCCCTTTGTCTTCAAGCACGGGCCTGGGACATTCTGCACGAAGGCTGGCTCTAACCTCCTTCTTTAATGGTTGCTGAATCATCTTGGCGATGTAAGCAGCAACTTTGGGGTCAGGGACCCATTCAGAGGACCATGGGTGATAAATGTCCTCCGGATCAAACATATCAGAATCATCCGGCCCCTCCTCCTCTATGCTATAGGTGGTGGCAGATGGATGCCAAGGCCTGCCCAAAACGCACCCCTCTTTGGATGAGCCGTCATCATAGGATTCACCCCCCACCCCAGAACGGGGCGATCCCATGAAGTGACCCATCTCTAGGGCAGCCACGCTGCCATGCTCTCTGGGTGTAGCATCTTCCCAGCAGGGCATGTTGAAAGCATCCGTGCACTCTTACGGAAGGTTTCCCTCAACTTGTTGAAAGCCTCCAAGTGCCCCGCGTCACGCTTCCTAGAGGAGGAGGAGGAACTAGAGGTACCGCCCATGTACCTGGGTCCCTGAAAATTCCAGGGGTATTTGACACCTGGTCCATTAATCTGTCCACCCTATCCTGCAGGGGTGCTAAAGCCTTAACCACTGCCTGTGAAAGGAGTTTATCCATTCCAGCTGGTAACTGGCGTTGAGGGAGCCACACTTCCTCCGTCACTAGGGAAGGAGCATAGGAGTGGTCCTCAAAGGACTCCATCTGGGGTGAACTCAGGGCCGTAGGAATGGAAAAATATATATATTTATATGTATATAGCGTACTCCAAGAGGAGTGTAATGGTTGTAGTCAGGAGTGTAGTGTTGATAGGGGTGAGAGCACCAGATGTCGCCCAAAGCCTAATTTATTAAAGGCAACCCCCTCGCTGTGCTCCACAACTTAAAGCTGGCTGTGAATATACTATATATACTATAGAGATTCCCCAGCAGTGAAGGATTGTAAACAGGCCCAGCGTGCACATACTGCTAGCGCGGTGTCAGCGAGGGTTGGAGGGGCAATTAATTGTTCAAATCCCGAGGCCCCACACACGTCGGCAGGTCGCAACGCGTGAAAGAGCGCTGAAGCGTGATCTGTCCGACGATCGTCAGAGCAACACGGCACCCACGCGCGCTCCTAACGAAGCGCTCGGCCAAGCACGTAACAAGGCAATCCCTGACAACCCCCATAAAAGAGCGAGAAGGAAGCGAGGACTTAACTGACGGGCAGCAGTGAAGAAAGAGGAAGGACTGCTCCCGTCTACCATTTTTATGGACATTCGAATGACACTGGATTGGTTTATTGGTTGTTATGGTTACATGCATGAACATCATGGGAGTTGAATGTTTTATTGTTTTAACTTTTAACTTGCTGATATTAATAAAGTGAAGAAAGGACTGCACAATCCTCGCCTCCGGTCCTGACATAGAACTGTGTTTTAAGCATTTTTAGCTCTGTATAGTTAAGCCACTAAAACTACACTGAACTGATGGGTATTTTGGTGATTTTAAACTTCCTTATAAACTTTTTTTTAAAATAATTAGTGGGGTTTAACTTTGTTTCCCGGGGCATTAGAATCTGAGCCTGTGAGAGCTCAGGTTTATGTGGAAGGAGGCACTCTAGCCACTGCAGTCTGGGAACAGAGTTTTTTCCTCCTCTGTCGGCCACTGTGGGTAGGCCGTCACCAAGAGCAGGCCAGCATTGTAGTGCTGACTTTGCTATGCACCCATCCCAGCATAAAAAGGCAGCCAATACACGGAGGCGCCCCTCACATGGCAAAGACAAGCCCATCTGCGCCTTGCGCCGGAACCCCTGCTCAGTTTTCCCCCATAAGTACTCCAAAGAACAGTTATTACAGCTAGTAACAATCTGTCCCAGGTAGGCGTATGTTATGTGACTATATTAACCACTGTATGGGCGTAGACAGCTATCATTGCGTGCATTGTCATTTTATCTGTTAAACTAAGCTATTGTTGGCTTCCGAAAGTGACACAGATAACTTTTCAGTTTCTCCGCAAGCTAATGACATGCAAATGCTGAATTATACTATATTAGGCAACTTTAACTTCTATTTGGAGGACTTAAACTACAAAGAGACAGAACAGTTTATAGATAGTTTAAGCTGTTTTGATCCAGTTGGTGAACAAGTCCCCTCACAAGGCAGGCTATATTTTAGATGACATCTTTTCAAGCTACCTGGAGCCCATATAACCATTACTGTGGTTGTACCAAAAAGCTGTGTGTTTTAGCTTAAATATTGTTGACTTGAATTCTTCAGCAAGCAAAACAGTGCAGCTTATAAAAACACGGGCATGGCATAAAATCAACATAACAAAATTCACAGGTATTTTGTCCACTCGAACTACTCAAACTTAGATATGGCTAAGTATTCTAATTGGATTAATCCTGCAGTAGCAGAGTTAGCTCCGCATAAATCAATTAAGAGTTATAGATCCAAGCCAACAGCGCCCTCGTTTTCCCAGGAGCTTAGGGCTTTCAGACAGAAATGTCACAGGCAAGATAGGATATGGAGAAGAAGCTATAATCCAATTGAAAGAACTAAATATAAACAACTTATTCAGAAGTATAAAAAGGTAATAATGCCTGAGAAAACTCAGTACTTCAGTGCTAAAAGTTATCATGCCAAAAACTCTTTTCACAGGATTTTTAAAACAATGAATATGCTTTCTAGCTTTAGTTCAACTAGTACTGTGACACCTAGCCAGTTCCTGTGTGATAACCTAGCTAACCTTTTTAAGGATTAGGTTGAAGCAGTTTATGGTGACTTTGTTTTGAGCCACCATAACAATACTGATGTTGTAGGAAAAGATCCAGTAGGATCAAGTAAACAGGAACTTGATGAGTTCCCCCTTTTCACAGAAGAAGCAGTGATGAGGCTATATCTCAAACTAAATCTGGAGCTCTGTCAGATCCCTGACCCACAAAAATCTTACATGCGGTAGCGGAGACAGTTGCAGCTGCACTCACTTCCTTAATGAACAATATTACTACATCAGGACAGGTCCAAAAGGAATGGAAAAAAAGGTTCCATATTTCCCTTGTTAAAAATAAATCTTCTTTTAAACCTGCAGAGAAAAAGAATTATCACCCAATCTCTTGCCTCCCTATGCCAGTGAAAATTCTTGAGAAACATCTTAATGCTACTCTCTCGGAATTTTTAAATAAAAACAAAATTCTTGATGGCGCCCAACATGGTTTTCGATCAAATTACAGTCCTGAATTTGGCATTTGGTTGCAGTTACAGAGGAGAAAAGATCCATTATGGACAACAGGGGGAAAGCTGCTGTAATTATTTTAGATCGGTCCACAGCTTTCGACACCGTGATTCATGTGGTCCTCTTAGACGGCTTAGCCAACGTAGGGTTACGCGGATCTGCACTGATCCTCCTTCAATCTCACTTGTTGAACAGAGATCAGTCAGTTTCCTTTGGAGAATTTAGATCAAAGCCCTTCTCACTGCCCTGTGGTTCTCCGCAAGGGTCGTCATTGAGCCCCACACTTTTTAACGTATATATGGCTCCATTAGCCAAATTGATTGTCTTTTGATTTTACAACAATTTCATATGCTAAAGACAAGCAGATCAGTGCGTCCATTTCTAGCAATGTGAAGGAAGTTACCCATCGCTTCAACAGTTGCATGTTTGAGGTCATCAAATGGATGAAATGTAACAGTCTGAAGATGAAGTCAGAAAAAACTGAGGTCCTTCTTTTTTGGTATAGACCCGTCATTCTGGAATCCATCCTGGTGGCCCCAGTCTCTTGTTCCTCTTCCCATCCCTGTCTTGAAAGTAAAGAATCTGGGGATGATTTGTGACAGTAAAATGTCTTTTAGAGATAAACTCATCTTTGCATGTTTCCTTATCCTAAGAACTTTGAGAAACATTCCTCCCTTTATCTCCCAGGATTTATAGAAACCTATGGTGATTGCTTTGGTGTTGTCCAGGCTGGACTATGGTAATGCCCTTTATCAGGGCATTCAGCAGTGTTTTTTTAAATAAAGTCCAGCTTTTACAGAATGCAGCAGTCCGTCTTCTAAAGAAAATACTTAGACATCAGTCAGTCTCACAGGCCTTAATGGAGATTCATTGGCTTCCTGTCAGGAAATGAGTGGCCTTTAAGGCTCTTTGTACAGCATATAAATCACTTCATGCGATTGGTCCCGCGTATCTGAGGAAAAAGTTCATTTGGTATGCCAAGGAGCCCCCTGTGCTCACACGCATTGAAAACAGTTTCCACTCCAAGGAGCAATAAAGCATCCTGGCAAGGCAGGAGTTTTGTTTATTCCACATGTAAGTTGTGGAATAAACTCCACTGGATCCTTAAAAACCAGAAGAATCTCACTTATTTTAGAAAATCGCTCAAGGCCTATATTTTTTCCCTGTTCTATTTAAATCTTTGGGTGCTTTATATCTGTTACATGTCAGTGCCAAGACGCCTCAGGGCATTCATGCACATAATAAATATTATCAATACACGTGAATCTTCATAGAGAATGGTTAAGGACACTGTACTAGCTTGCTAATAATAAAACACAACAAGTCGGGGAGCGTGGAGTCC
Source organism: Pleurodeles waltl (assembly GCF_031143425.1). Classification (NCBI taxonomy): domain Eukaryota; kingdom Metazoa; phylum Chordata; class Amphibia; order Caudata; family Salamandridae; genus Pleurodeles; species Pleurodeles waltl. Next base: position 1,067,594,850 of record NC_090439.1, on the reverse strand, counting down.
AACTGGTGCTTAATAGAAAAAAAATCAAGCATCATAGCAAAAAATCAAAGGCAAGTGTCGGGCAATTACTCAGGTGGAGGTAACAAGATCACCCTTGTAAGGAAGCACGGAACTGCCTTGAGGGGAAATAGCCTAATTATTCCCACAAGATCCTGCTTACATTTGCCAGGTTTGAAAATGAGGTCACGCTATTTATTGGGAAATGTGCAAGGTACAATTAGCCCATTGGCTTTTGAGTCTACTAGAGCCAGCAAACTTAACAAGCATGTTCAGCGTTACAGGCGGCCTCAAACTATTTTAATACAACATTCATATTTGGTTAAAATTGTTGAAGCAGTTTGAGTTATGCATGTCAGCGTTAACACTATATCACGTAGGAATACCTGAACATAATGCAGGTAAGATTTAGGTTTTCATGCGCTTCCTAGTAAAACACATGGGCCCCAATTATGATGTGAGCAGAGTGGAATTCACATGTCCATTCTTAGCAGGTGTTAAATGTATGTGTTGTGTTAAACCCCACAGGAAGAGGAATACTGCCTGGTAAATCTGGGTCTCCACAGTTATCCCCCCATTTCATGTGGGTTTACTCATAAATGGAGTACATATGTGCAGAAATACTGGGTGAAGACAGTGGACTCATGCATATTACTCCTTACTTGCTATCTGGGTCATGAAAGTCAGGTGAGATGTGTATATGGTAGCTAACAACGTTTTCCATTATTTCTGAAGACCGCCAAATTCGTAATGGAGCCCCAAGTCTGAAGTCTGCATGTATGTATTACCATGAGTAGGTATTCACAGCGGTCACACCTAACCAGAGGGCACTAATGCGCTGAACAAGGCTACTAAAAGAAGAGTTTGATGCTAGGAAATGAGATAGGCATGGAGGTGAGAGAACTAGTGAAACATTATTTTAAAGATGACATTCAAAAGGTGGTTAGAAGTAGGATGGAAAGATAGCAGAATTGAAAATAGGAACCAACAAGAGAAGGAAGAATATATAACAAAAATCCTTAGAAACACTGGAAAAACACCAGCACTGTGACCTTTTACAGAACAAAAAGTACTAAACATTCATTATTACAACCTTTGAACACACTGGATAACACTGAAAACCCCCACCAGAATTTTCAATGAATAAGAAATGAGAACAGGAAAACCTAATCATATTCAAGATTACAGCCCTGTCTACAAGGCACTCACAACAAAGATGTCAAACTATTGACCCGATAAGCTAGCCCGCCTTTGCCCCTCCGGATTGACCCATATTGACAACCACAATCTAAAAAAAATTTACACAAAGAAAATATGATCCAAGGTCACCTTACATAAATGGATGGAAGCTACACCTACTACTGGAAGTAGGTATCACCTATTACCAATAATTTATCAGCGAGCAGGAGGGAAAACAAATGCATGGTCTACACTTTGCGTGGAAATGGTGGGGGTTCAGTGAGTCTCTTCATAATGCGTGCTGGAGGAAATGTATCCTACCCATGAAAAGGAAGCTACAGAAATTCCTCTCATCTATACCACTCGAGGGACAGACAATACAAGGTCACTGTCTGGGACAGTGTGTTGGTAAAGTAGCATCATAAAAAAAATAATCATAGTAAATTTCTGGCTTTAAATTCCAGCTTTATGTTAGGAGATTATTATCTAATTGTTATTTTAGCAGACAAAGCAGTAGCCTGAGGGTTCAACACACCTCTTTCACCAAGCACAATGGATCCTACTTGACCTCTCTGCTTCCCTTGACACAGTAACTATCAAGCATCAATCCACATACTCCACGTGGATGGGCTTTTCTGGCGATTTGTGCAATGGTTCATGTTTTCCTTCATCAACTCCCACTGATTCAGGCGCCGAATAGCGATGACCTGTAAGTTCCAGATGGGTCAGAAAATGGAGGACTGAAGGAAGGACGTGCCGGTATGGGCTCAGGCCGAACTGCAGGTGCTGCAGAGAGAGGAGGCACGAGGGATTCGGACCAAACCTATAGCCCCACAGTGGACAGAAATAATGGAGGCTTGGGAGGACCGGAGGTGGGGGGGGAGAGGGTACGAGAGAGTGGGGAGGACAGAGTGCCAAGGGAGGAGGACTGAGGCAATGGATGACGGGGTGGGGGGTGTGTGGGAGGGCAAAAACAAACATGGGAAAGGCACAAGAGGAGCTATATTACCCTACAGTGAGGGGTGGACCCCGGGGAAGGCTGAATGATGCTGATATTCCTGGATAGGAAGTATGACTATATTTAAGGTCTGAGGGACCCTGTTGGAATGGGGAAGACCATACAAATGGAGAAGGGACAGGAGGACGTTTAGGATGACCCTTCCGGTAGAGCAATCTAGATGTACTAGCAAGACTGGATCTCAAAGTGTCACACTTTATCCCACCTGTGCACAGTTTGTTTTAAGTAGCTTCCTTATTGTTACCTTGTTGTTTAACTGGTTTACAGTTTATAAGGGGATATCGAGTGCGCGGACTGAAGCTGGACACGAGAATAGGTAAGAAGTGTTAATGGCATTTACAAGTAGATGGTCTGCACAATAACTAGCTGAATACCGCAATGAACCAGTCATTAATTGCGGCCTGAATGTCTTAAATAAGTTCTGAACACATGGCATGTAATAAAGAGCATACACATGTATTAATGATTACTAAATTACTTGAAAAACCAATAAACAAAGTTAAAATAAAATGATGTACATTTTACAGGTTTTGGTAAGGCTTGGCTGTTGGTGTACTGAGAGTGACTTAAGAGGAATGGCTTATTGGATAGATAGGTTGGCTTTTTTGTTGTATGTGCTTTGTAGATGATACAGTCACCCCAGAATATGGTGTATACTTGAAGGCAGAGCCAGTAATGTTTTCTCTGTGCAGGGGTAACGTTGCAAAATGTATTTTATTAATCATTCACTCTGCCACATGGAATGCTGCCTTAAGCAAGCAAAGGTGATTGTGTATGGCCGGGTGTGGTGGTCGGCTTTGAATCCCAGAGACCTTGATGTTGAAGAAAGGGTGTTCCCTTCTCAAAGCCACCCTACCAACAGGTAGAGGCCCACTATGGCAGATGACTAAGGAACGGAAACTCTTCTGAGGAAAGAAAAGCCAAAGGTGCAAATACTTCCAAGAAGAAATCCAGAAGGGCTTGGAAACCCTGAGAAGACCAACCTGGAGCATGGTAGAAGAACAGCTAGTCAGGAACAACAAGGAACTAAATAGTATCTTGTAGACAGAACAGAAATGTTTATGACACACTCTAGAAAAGGTCTCACTGCCTTATATACTGAAAAGTGACCAAGAACAGGAAGTATCCTACAGGAAGAAATTCAGCGCAATCCTCGATGGGGAAATAATCATAGGGAAGAATGGGAAGCACACCATCTTGGAATAGGTAATTTCTAAGACAAAAATGGCACTGAGTACACAAGATGCCAAAATATCAACAATTGTGCTGCTTGCACCTTTTCCATGGACCCCATGCTGTTGACAACCACCGACCTCCAAACCTGCAGCTAAGGGAAAACGTGAGGCAACCCTGTATCTACGCTGCTCAAGTAGCGCAGCAGTTAAGACGCATCGCGTTTGGCCCCACAACTAAAATGCTGCGCGCCCAACAGTGATATCATGGAATCCAATGAGCAGGTTGCACTCCCTATCTATATGTGATAGAAATTAGGTGGTTATTTGAATTCAGGGTTATAAGGTGTGACCTTCTGGATGAAGAGTACAGTGAGTCAGGGTATACAGCTCTCAAGATGGCCGATGGAATGGAGTCTCTATCGTGAGCTCCCAGGGCAACAATCATTTTTTGTATAAATTCTGATTTCTTGCCCCATACATTCTGAGTTCCGCCCCACCCACCCTCCTAGAGAGCATGAACCCGCGTAAAGGAGGAAGACGGATGACAGACTAGGAAATGAAGGAGGATGGAAGGAGGACTAGAAACACTCACCGGAGGAGGCCATACTGTTGGTGCCAACATAGATGTAAACGTGAAGAAGTTTGCCAGCCATTGGGCAAGGGAGCGAATTGTGAGCCTAGACACTTGTTGTTATCCTGAAGACTGCTAAGATATATGAGTGGGCTGGCCACAGAGCGGATCAGTGTCATAAGATCATTAAAACAATATTGATTCACAAAAATATTGCCAAAAAACAATTGTTTACAAAAATATCGCCATACTATAATTTACAAAAACACAAATATCAATGACCAAAATATCACTATGAAAGTTAAAAATATCTATTTCTACTAATATTAAAACCACAAAGATTGGAAACAAAAATATTGTTACATTTGAATAACTATATAAAATGCGAAAAATATCAAAATACACAATATTAAATATACTGATATCACCAAAAATACAGCAAATTAAATAAAATATTGTAAGGCTCATATTTTACTTTGAACAAAACATACAATTACATGTAACATAAAAATCATTTAACTACATAATTTAAATATTACAGCAAAATTAACTTTAAGCACATAACATAAAAATACAATACATTACAATACATAAACAAATTGTTAGACCTGACAGCCTTAGGGTGATCATCCCTAACTTTTTGCCTGCCTCCCTTCACTTTTTAGATACAGTTTTTGCTGGTTTTAAGACTCTGCGCACTACTTTACCACTGCTAACCAGTGCTAAAGTGCATATGCTGTCTCCCTGTAAACATGGTAACATTGGATCATACCCAATTGGAATTTTTAATTTACTTATAAAGTAAAGTGCACTATATGTGCCCAGGGCCTGCATATTAAATGCTACTAGTGGACCTGCAGCACTGGTTGTGCCACCCACTTACGTAGATCCTTAACCTTGTCTCAGTCCTGCCATGGCAAGGCCTTTGTGTGTGCAGTTTCACGGCCAAATTCGACTTGGCATTTAAAAGTGCTGCCAAGCCTAAAACTCCCCTTTTTTCTACATATAAGTGACCCCTAAGGTATGCCCTAGGTAACTTATAGGGCAGGGAGCTGTGTAGGTAAAAGGCAGAACATGTACCTGTGTAGTTTACATGTCCTGGTAGTGTAAAACTCCTAAATTCGTTTTTACACTGCTGTGAGGCCTGCTCCCTTCATAGGCTAACATTGGGGCTACACTCATATATTGCTTGAGTGATAGCTGATGATCTGAAAGGAGTAGGAAGGTCATATTTAGTATGGCCAGATGGTGATACAAAATCCTGCTAACTGGTGACGTTGGATTTAATATTACTATTTTAGAAATGCCACTTTTAGAAAGTGAGCATTTCTCAGCATTTAAATCCTTCTGTGCCTTACAATCCACGTCTGGCTGGGTTTAGTTGACAGCTCTGTTGTGCATACACTCCGACACTTCCTGGAGAAGAGAACCTGAACCAGAACCTGCATCCTGTCAAGAAGAACTGCCTGGCTTCCCAAAGGACTCACTTGTCTGCTTTCTGTGAAGGACTGCTGCCTTAGTGTTGCACTGCTGCCTTACTGCTCTCTGGCTGTTGTGAAGAAGTGCTCTCTAAGAGCTTGGCTAGAGCTTGCCTCGTGGTCCCTGGAGTCTCAGGACCAAAAAGACTTCATCTCTACAAGAAGGACTCCTTGTGTGGTGAAACTCAATGCACAGCCGGCCAGAAACAACGCACAGCCTGCACCGCAGTGAAAAATTCACTGCATGCCAAACTGGAACGGCGCAGCCCAACTTCGCAAGGAGAAGATCCACGCAGCGATAGCGTAGTGACTGGAAATTTGACGCACAGCTGAGCCAGAACGAAGCAGCCTGACTTCCAGAGAGGAATCGATGCAGCGCCTGCTGTGCAGTAGAAATTTCCATGCAAAGCCCACCGGATCGACGCAGCCCCTGTGACTTTGTCCTGTTAGTGCTGGAAATCCACGCATCGTCCCGGGGCGTCTGAAAACCCCGCAACCCAAAGAGGAACATGCACTAGAAATGGACGCACAGCCGCCCCTGCGTGAAACCTAAATGATGCATCGCCGTGTGTAGCCCGAGAAATCGACCCCCCACTTTATTTCCACGCATCTCCTCCTCTGCGGTTCTTTGCGGAGATTTTGCACGTGAACCAGGTAATTTGTGCTTGAAAGAGACATTTATTGCTTTTTAAAGACACTTCATATCACTTTTACAGTGATATCTCAACATATACTTATTGCATTTTAATCATTTTGACCTGCATCTTATCAGATAAATAATATATATTTTTCTAAACACTGTGTGGTGTATTTTTTTGTGGTGCTATACTGTGTTATTGCATGAATTATTGCACAAATACTTTACACATTCCCTTCTAAATTAAGCCTGACAGCTCAGTGCCAAGCTACCAGAGGGTGGGCACAGGATAATTTGGATTGTGTGTGACTTACCCTGACTAGAGTGAGGGTCCTTGCATGGACAGGGGGTAACCTGACTGCCAACCAAAGACCCCATTTCTAACATTGGTGATCAGCAGTGAGGATAGGACTTGTGTTTGTGCAGTGACATACAATAGCTAAGTGTTCACTACCTACCCACAGTTGAAGGTCAACTTGATATTTTAGCGTTGTCTGCAATTTCGTTTTTCTACCTGACAATTGTTTAACTAAAATCCTCACTCAACATGTCTCTGGCTGGTTCTCAAGCTGGAAATTAAAATTTTGACCTAACCATGCTGGAGACAGATACTGTCAAACAGTTGAAAGGGTTCTGTAGGGATATGGGAGTACCCACTCAAGGTGCCTCCAGAAAGGAGGAATTTCAAATGGCGCTAAAGGCCTGGGCAGAATCCCATTCAGAGGAGGATGCTGAGGAGGAGGGTCCAGATGATGGCCCCTCAGAGGATTCTTTGTCATCAGTGGATGCTGTTACCACTGCAATTGTGCCCCCTGCCAAACAAGGGAGCAGTGTCTCAGATCAGCGTCTGACCGCAGAGGTAAGGAGAGAGGAGAGGGAATTTCAATTGCAAATGGCAAGTTTAAAAATTGAAGCTCAACCGGAGGAAATGAGGGCAGATAGAGAAACAACAGCTGAGAGAGCCTTGGATGAGAAGAAACTTTTGTTGGCTCATGAAGTGAGTCTCAAGGAGCTGGAGATCAAGGCTAGACAGTCTGAGTCCAGCAGTGATGGTGGCAGCATACATGCAGGACCTGTTGAGGAAAAAAAGATTTGTATACCCAAGAATGTGGTGCCAAGTTATGTGGTGGGAGATGACATTGATAAGTGGTTGGCTGCCTATAAAGTTGCACTAAGGGCTCATGGGATCTCTGAGGAGCAATGGGGGGCAGCCTTGTAGTTTTATGTACCAGTAGTGGGGAGGGACAAACTCCTTACACTAGATCCACATGACCATAATGTCTGTGCACCCAAAGCCGCTTTACTGGCCAAGTTTGGGCTGACCCCTGAAAACTACTGTCAGAGGTTTAGGGACAGCACCAAACTTTCCACACAGCCCACCACTGGAGGGTAGACACCTGGGTTGGCTAGTGTAGCGCTCGGGGGAGAGACAGTCCCAGTTAGCTTTGAGGGGGCATATAGCGGTGTCCCTAGTATCCCTGGGAGATAAGGAGATGGTGCCTAAAGCCCACATGCCTGCCAATACTTCAAAGTATAGGCAGTGGGTCATCATTGATGGGCAAAGTGTGGAGGCTCTGCGTGACACAGGAGCCAGTATGACTACTGTCAAGAGTCAGCTGGTGTAAGCAGAGCAGATAGTCCCTAATACATTCCACCAGGTCATAGTCGCTGACAATTGTGAGAGTCACCTACTGGTGGCTCTGGTTGCTTTTGAGTGGGGGGGTCTCTGGTACTCTGAAAGTAGCTGTGAGTCCTGCCATGCCTGTAGATTGTCTGTTAGGCAATGATCTTGAGCATACTGCCTTGAATGAGGTAGAGCTCAAATCCCACCTGGAAATTTTAGATTTGCCTCAGTGGGTCTGCATGACCACAAGGTCCATGGCTGCCTGGGAAGGGAGTCAAGGGCGTCTGGAGCCTGGAACAATTGCCCAGACAACTGCAAAGAGGAAGGGCAAGAGGTGTGGGAAACCCGCCTCAGATATTCCCCCGGTGGTGGACATGGTCGCTGAGGAGGAGGCCCCGGAGCCAACCGGAGAGTACATTGCTGACCTGGGCAACCTACCTGAACTTGCTGGCTGGCAAGTCAAGGGTGGGCCAACCAGGGCAGAATTCTGCAAGGCGCAGAAGGAATGCCCCACCCTTGAGGGTCTGAGGCAACAGGCCGCAGCCCAAGCAGCTGGTGAAGCCTCTGGTGATCACCAAATCTACTGGGAGAATGATCTCCTTTACAGTGAGACTAAGGCTCCCGTCATTGGGGCAGCACGTGTGCTGGTGGTCCCCCAGGTTTACTGGTCCTTCCTACTGGGTCTGGCTCACGACGTCCCCCTGGGAGGACATTTTGGCCAAGACAAGACCTTTGCCAGGCTTGTCACCCACTTCCATTGGCCTAGAATGCGGGTAGCCTCAGATAATTTCAGCAGGGCCTGCCCCACCTGCCAGGCTAGTGGGAAGACAGGGAAAAGGCTTAAGGCCCCCCTGATCCCACTCCTCGTCATTGGCACCCCATTTGAAAGGGTGAGCATTGACGTCATTGGTCCCTTGGATCCCAAAACTGCCTTGGGCAACAGGTTTATCCTGGTTTTGGTGGACCATGCCACCCGCTATCCAGAGGCAATCCCTCTGAGAACAGTGACTGCACCGGTGGTGACCACAGCCCTGATGGGAATATTTATCTGTGTGGGATTGCCTAAGGAAGTTGTGTCTGACAGAGGCACAAACTTCATGTCTGCGTACATGAAATCCATGTGGGATAAGTGTGGGGTGACCTATCGGTTTACCACCCCTTATCCTCAATCCAATGGGCTTGTTGAGAGATTCAACAAGACCCTCAAAGGCATGATAACTGGCCTACCTGAGGCCATGAGGCATAAGTGGGACGTCCTCTTGCCATGCCCGCTGTTTGCTTATGGGGAGGTGCCCCAGAAAGGGGTGGTGTTCAGCCCCTTTGAGCTTCTCTATGGTCACCCTGTCAGGGGACCACTAAGCATAGTGAAAGAGGGCTAGGAGAAAGCTTCCAAGACACCTCCCAGGATGTGGTCAGCTACATGCTGGCCCTCCGCAACCAAACCGAACGCTTCTGGAAGCAGGCCAAGAGTAACCTTGAGGCCAGTTAAGAGGTGATGAAGGAGTGGTATGACCGGAAGGCCACTCTGGTCGAGTTCTCACCTGGAGACAAGGTTTGGGTAATGGAGCCATTATAGACTTGAGCTCTCCAGGACCACTAGTCTAGCCCATTTGAAGTCAAGGAGCGAAAGGGGGAGGCCACTTACCTAGTGGACTTCAAGACCCCTAGAAACCCCTAAGGGTTCTCCACCACAACCGACTGAAACCTCATTTTGAGATGTCTGAGGTCAGTATGCTCCTTGTGACAGATGAGGACATGGAAGAGGAGAGCGAACCTCTCCCCAACCTCCTCTCTGCCAAAGAAGGTGATGGGTCATTGGAGGGTATCAATCTCTCTGACTCCCTGCCTGTAGATCAGAGAGGAGACTGCTAAGAGTTGTTGGAGCAGTTCTCTTCCCTGTTTTCCCTTACTCCTGGACTCATCCACCTGTGTGTCCATGATATCGACACAGGAGACAGTCCGCCTGTAAAAAACACAATTTACAGGTTGTCAGATAAGGTGAAGGCCAGCATCAAGGAGGAAGTTTCCAAGTTTTCGGCCCTAGGGGTTATTGAGAAGTCCAGCAGTCCCTGGGCCAGCCCTGTGATACTGGTACCTAAGGCGGCTGGACCCGGTGCCAAGCCAGAACTCCAGTTCTGTGTGGACTACAGGGGTCTCAACTCAGTCACACGGACTGACGCTCAGCCCATCCCCCGAGCTGATGAGCTCGTAGACAGGCTAGGCACTGCCAAATTCTTCAGTACTTTTGATCTCACATCAGGGTATTGGCAGATCGCCTTGACTGAGGGGGCTAACGAAAGATCTGCATTTTCCACACCTGATGGCGATTACCAATTCCGGGTGATGCCCTTTAGGTTGAAAAATGCCCCTGCTACCTTCCAACTGTAGGTTAACGGGGTCCTAGCTGGCAAGGATGGCTTCTGCGCAGCCTACCTAGACGACATAGCCGTCTAAAGCTCCAGCTTGGAGGAACACCTGCTCACCTCAAGGCAGGCCTGACCATCAAGGCTAGTAAGTGCCAGATTGGGCAGGGTTCCGTGGTGCACTTGGGCCACCTAGTAGGTGGTGGCAAGGTGCAGCCACTCCATGCCAAGATTGAAACTATCAAGGCCTGGCAACCACCTAGAACGCAGGCAGAAGTGAGAGCCTTCTTAGGCCTCACTGGATACTACCGTAGGTTTGTCAAGGGCTATGGTTCCATTGTGACACCCTTGACAGAACTTACTTCCAAAAAGCAACCTAGGTTGGTGAATTGGACAGAGGCTTCTCAGAAAACCTTTGACTCCCTGAAGGAAGCCATGTGTACGGCCCACGTGGTCAAGGCCCCTGACCACTCCCAGGAATTTATTGTGCAGGCAGACGCTTCAGAGTATGGCATAAGGGCTGTTCTAGCACAGCTAAATGAGGAGGGCCTAGACCAACCAGTAGTCTTTGTTAGTAGAAGACTATTACCACGGAAACAGTGGTGGAGTGCTATTGAAAGAGGAGCATTTGCTGTGGTCTGGGCACTGAAGAAGCTGAGACCATACCTGTTTGGGACTCACGTACGGGTTCAGACAGACCACAGGCCCCTCAGATAGCTCATGCAGATGAGGGGTGAGAATCCTAAACTCTTGAGGTGGTCAATTTCCCTACAGGGGATGGACTTTACGGTGGAGCATCTCCCGGGGATTGACCACGCCAATGCTAATGGTCTCTCCAGATACTTCCGCCTTAGCGATGAGAGCTTCCAGGAGGTTGGATAGCTCTCCCCACTTTCAGCTGGGGGGGACACTTGTTAAACCTGATAGCCTTAGGGTGGTCACCCCTAACTTTTTGCCTACCTCCCTCCACTTTTTAGATACTGTTTGGAGGAAGTTGGCTCTGTATATACTACTTTAAAGTAAGAAATAGCGTGCACAGAGTCCAAGAGTTCCCCTTAGAGGTAAGATAGTGGCAAAATTAGATAATTCTAATGCTCTATTTTGTGATAGTGTGGTCAAGCAGTAGGCTTATCAGAGGGTAGTGTTAAACATTTGTTGTACATACACAGGCAATACATGAGGAACACACACTGAAAGACTTACTCCAGGCCAATAGGTTTTTATGGAGAAAAATATATTGTCTTAGTTTATTTTAAGAACCACAGGTTCAAGATTTTCAGTAAACACTTTAAATGCAAGGTACTTCACTTAGATACTTTAGGAACTTTGAATAAAAGCAATATCATATACAGTTTTTGTAAAAATGGCAATAAGCTATTTTCAAAGTGAACACAGTGCAAAAATCAACAGTTCCTGGGGGAGGTAAGTAAAGGTTGGATTGTGAGGTAAGTAAAACACTTACAAGTCTCAGTCCTGGGGCATAGGCAGCCCACTGTTGGGGTTCAAGGCAACCCCAAAGTTACCACACCAGCAGCTCAGGGCCAGTCAGGTGCAGAGGTCAAAGAGGTGCCCAAAACACATATGTGCCTATGGTGAACAGGGGTGCTCCGGTTCCAGTCTGCCAGCAGGTAAGTACCCGTGTCCTCAGGGAGCAGACCAGGGGGGTTTTGTAGAGCACTGGGGGACACACAAGTAGGCACAAAAAACACACCCTCAGCGGCACAGGGGCGGCCGGGTGCAGTGTACAAAGCAGGCGTCGGGTTTCAGGTAGGAATCAATGGAGGGACCCGGGGGTCACTCTAGCGGTGCAGGCAGGCACATGGGGGGGCTTCTTGGGACAGTCACCACCTGGGCTAGGCAAAGGGTCGCTTGGGGGTCACTTCTGCGCTGAGGTTCGGTTCCTTCAGGTCCTGGGGGCTGCGGGTGCAGTGCTGGTTCCAGGCGTCAGGTCCCTTGTTACAGGCAGTCGCGGTCAGGGGAGCCTCTGGATTCTCTCTGCAGGCGTCGCTGTGGCGGATCAGGGGGGTCGTCTCCGGCTGCTCACGGGCTCGCAGTCACCGGGGCGTCCTCCCTGTGGTGGTTGTTCTCTGGATCTTGAGCCGGGGGCGTCGGGTGCAGAGTGTGAAGTCTCACGCTTCCGGCGGGAAACGTGCAGTCTTTGAAAGTTAGTTCTTTGTTGCAAAGAAATTGCTGGTTTTGAGCAGGGCCGCTGCTCATGGGAGTTTCTTGGTCCTTTAGTCCAGGGCAGTCCTCTGAGGCTTCAGAGGCCGCTGGTTCCTGTTGGATGCGTCGCTGGTTACAGGTTTTTGAAGTTGGAGACAGGCCGGTAGGGCTGGGGCCAAAGCAGTTGTCGTCTTCCTTCTTCTCTGCAGGCTTGTAGGTCAGCAGTGCTTCTTGTTTCTTCAGTTTGCAGGAATCTAGTTTCCTAGGTTATGGGGTGGCCCCAAAGACTGAATTTAGGGGTGTGTTTAGGTCTGGGAGGGTAGTAGCCAATGGCTACTGTCCTGGAGGGTGGCTACACCCTCTTTGTGCCTCCTCCCTGTGGGGAGGGGGGTACATCCCTAATCCTATTGGGGGAATCCTCAAAAACTAAGATGGAGGATTTCTAAAGGCAGGGGTCACCTCAGCTCAGGGCACCTTAGGGGCAGTCCTGACTGGTGGGTGACTCCTCCTTGTTTTTCTAATTATCTCCTCCAGCCTTGCCCCCAAAAGTGGGGGCAGTGGCCGGAGGGGCGTGCATCTCCACTAGCTGGGATGCCCTGTGGTGCTGTAACAAAAGGGGTGAGCCTTTGATGCTCACCTCCAGGTGTTACAGTTCCTGCAGGGGGAGGTGTGAAGCACCTCCACCCAGTACAGGCTTTCTTCCTGGCCACAGAGTGACAAAGGCACTCTCCCCATGTGGCCAGCAACTTGTCTGGTGGGTGGCAGGCTGGCGGAAACTGATCAGTCTACACTAGAAGTTGAATTGGTATTCAGGGGGCATCTCTAAGATGGCCTCTGGGTGCATGTTACAATAAATTTCACACTGGCATCAGTGTGCATTTATTGTGCTGAGAAGTTTGATACCAATCTTCCCAGTTTTCAGTGTAGCCATTATGGAACTGTGGCGTTCGTGTTTGACAAACTCCCAGACCATATACTCTTTTGGCTACCTTGCACTTACAATGTCTAAGGTTTTGCTTAGACACTGTAGGGGTATAGTGCTCATGCACCTATGCCCTCACCTATGGTATAGTGTACCCTGCCTTAGGGCTGTAAGGCCTGCTAGAGGGGTGACTGACCTATGCCACAGGCAGTGTGAGGTTGGCATGGCACTCTGAGGGGAGTGCCATGTCGACTAGTCATTTTCTCCCCAACAGCACACAGAAGCTGTGAGGCAGTGTGCATGCACTGAGTGAGGGGTCCCCAGGGTGGCATAAGACATGCTCCAGCCCTTGGAGACCTTCCCTGGCATCAGTGCCCTTTGTACTAGGTGTACTAGTTACACAGGACTTATATGAGTGCCAGGGCTGTGCCAATTGTGGAAGCAAAGGTATAGTTTAGGGAAAGAACACTGGTGCTGGGGCCTGGTTGGCAGGGTCCCAGCACACTTTCAATCAAAACTTACCATCAGCAAAGGCAAAACGTTAGGGGGTAACCATGCCAAGGAGGCATTTACTTACACTGTTTTTAAGACTCTGCACACTTCACCACTGCTAACCGGTGCTAAAGTGCATATGCTTTCTCCCTGTAAACATGGTAACATTGGATCATACCCAACTGGATTATTTAATTTACTTATAAGTCCATAGTAAAGTGCACTATATGTGTCAAGGGCATGTAGATTAAATGCTTCTAGTGGGCCTGCAGCACTGGTTGTGCCACCCACCTAAGTAGCTCCTTAACCTTGTCTCAGTCCTGCCATTGCAAGGCCTGTGGGTGCAGTTTCACTGCCAAATTCGACTTGGCATTTAAAAGTACTTGCCAAGCCTAAATCTCCCCCTTTTCTACATACAAGTGACCCCTAAGGTATGCCCTAGGTAATCCATAGGGCAGGGTGCTGTGTAGGCAAAAGACAGGACATGTACCTGTGTAGTTTACATGTCCTGGTAGTGTACAACTCCTACATTTGTTTTTACACTGCTGTGAGGCCTGCTCCCTTCATAGGCTAACATTGGGGCTACCCTCATATATTGCTTGAGTGGTAGCTGATGATCTGAAAGGAGTAGGAAGGTCATATTAGTATGGCCAGAATGGTGATACAAAATCCTGCTAACTGGTGACTTTGGATTTAATATTACTATTTTAGAAATGCACTTTTAGAAAGTGAGCATTTCTCTGCATTTAAATCCTTCTGTGCCTTACAATCCACCTCCGGCTGGGTTGAGTTGACCGCTCCCTTGTGCATTCACTCAGACACTTCCTGGAGAAGAGAACCTGAACTAGAACCTGCATCCTGTCAAGAAGAACTGCCTGGCTGCCCAAAGGACTCACCTGTCTGCTTTCTGCAAAGGACTGCTGCCTTGGTGTTGCCCTGCTGCCTAGTTGCTCTCTGGCCGTGGTGAAGAAGTGCTCTCCAAGGGCTTGGATAGAGCTTGCCTCGTGTTCCCCCAAGTCTCAGGACCAAAAAGAATTAGGGGGTCATTCCGGGGACCGCGGAAGCACCACCAGCAGGCTGGCGGTGCTTCCTGGGCCATTCTGACCGCCACGGTCAGAAAAGGGCAACCGGCGGTTTCCCGCCGGTTTACCCCTGGCCCAGGGAATCCTCCATGGCGGGGCTGCTTGCAGCACCGCCATGGGGATTCCGACCCCCTTCCCGCCATCCTGTTCCTGGCGGTTTTTACCGCCAGGAACAGGATGGCGGGAACGGGTGTCATGGGGCCCCCTAACAGGGCCCCATAAAGATTTTCAGTGTCTGCTATGCAGACACTGAAAATCGCGACGGGTGCCACTGCACCCGTCGCACCCCTACAAGTCCGCCGGCTCCATTCGGAGCTGGCTTCATTGTTGAAGGGGGGTTCCCGCTGGGCCGCCGGGCGGCCTTCTGGCAGTCGCCTGCCGGCCCAGCGGGAAAGCCAGAATGGCTGCTGCGGTCTTTTAACCGCGGTGCGGTAATTCGGCGGTTCCCTCCAGGCGGGCGGCTCCTGCCGCCCGCCGGGGTCAGAATGACCCCATTAATGTCTACAAGAAAGACTCCTTTTGTGGTAAAAATTGACGCACAGCCTACCAGAAACAATGCACAGCCTGCACTGTGGTGAAAAATTCACCGCACGCCGGACCGGAATGACGCAGTCTGACTTCGCAAGGAGAAGATCGCCACAGCTCCAGCGTAGCGACTGGAAACTTGACGTACAGCCCAGTGAATTGACGCACAGCTGAGCCGTAATGACGCAGCCTGACTTTCAGAGAGGAATAGACGTAGCACCTGCTGTGCGTTAGAAATTTCCATGCCACGCCCACCGGATCGATGCAGCCCCTGTGACTTCATACTGTCAGCACCGGAAATCCACGCATCGCCCCCGGGGCATTTGAAAACCCCGCAACCCGAAGAGGATCCACGACCGAGCGCCGGAAATCGATGCACAGCCATCCCTGCATGAAAACGAAACAACGAATCGCCGTGTGCAGCCTGAGAAATTTACGCACACCCCCTTCGTTTCCACACATCTCCTCCTCTGCGGTTCTTTGCGGAGATTTTGCACGCGAACCAGGTACTTTGTGCTTGAAAGAGACATTTATTGCTTTTTGAAGACTAAAGACACTTTATATCACTTTTACAGTGATATCTGAACACATACTTATTGCATTGTAATCGTTTTGACCTGCATGTTATCAGATAAATATTATATATTTTTCTAAACACTGTGTGATGTATTTTTGTGGTGCTATACTGTGTTAATGCATGAGTTATTTCACAAATACTTTACACATTGCCTTCTAAGTTAAGCCTGACTGCTCAGTGCCAAGCTACCAGAGGGTAGGCACAGAATAATTTGGATTGTGTGTGACTTACCCTGACTAGAGTGAGGGTCCTTGCTTGGACGGGGGTAATCTGACTGCCAACCAAAGACCCAATTTCTAACACAAATGAATACATACATACTTAATAAAAAAAATATAAAAAATAAACATTAATAAATACTATTAAGCATCCTTTGTTTCTAGAATAACACAAATATATATCAAACATTACAGAAGCATTAATTAGCATCCACCATATAAGGTAATAACTAATAAAACAATTCAAACTAAGCAAACGCTAACCAATAAAAACTACTATACAGCAAAGTAACTAATAAAAATACTTAAGTAATTAACAATACAGTCGAAAAGGAACAGAACATTTGTACACTCCCCACACCAAAACCCCTCAAACGGCAACATAATGACACTTTGGCAGATTTCCAACAGAAAACCAAAGAAAAAACTTCAATTAAAAATACAACTACCTTGATAAGTAATTTAAAACATTTAATTTAACACAAGTAACTTATTTGCAAAATATTATAGCACAAATAACTAACCAAACTTTCTATTTTTACTTATCTACCAAACTTTAGATACTAAAGAAAAAGTATTACCTGAATAAAATACCAATTAAATTTAACTATCCAACAACTGGACAAGGTGAATTATGAAAAACGTAAAAGCAAACCACTTGTAAACTTAAGTAAATATTAAATGGAAAAAAAAAAAAAATCCCACAGTCCCGACTAACCAACCAAATATAAACCTGTAAAATATAACTATTACAATTTTTTTATCCAGCAGAAAACAAACCACCTAATCCACACTGAAACACCTTCATTGTATAAATTGAAAAAAAAACAACTGCAATTATAATCAATACCACATTTGTAAGTATAACATGTAAAACTATTGTTGCAATATTTCATGTACAATAGTAAAGCAAAGTTAAAATTATTACAATGTATTTATCTAGATTATTATACTCTTTTCATACAGAATGGCAAAAAGAACAAGATATATCATGTCACAGAAAGTCAAACACTTCCTCCTGCAATTGAACTATACATCTAGCCAAGAAAGCACAAGCACCCACAATTGGAAATGTACAAAATACTACTCTAACACTTGTTTTTGAGGGCCACTACAAAAAATTATGTTTTTATTAACCTGAGAGAACACAACAATGCCCAAATGTCACTGATATCGACGTAAGACATTTACTACAAGATTTAAAAGAGGCAAACACTAGTTCCATGTGCCCACTACTAAACTTCTAAAAGATATAGGCACTCATTATGACATTGGCGGCAAATTCCACTTACCGCCACGCTGACTGTCGCCAAATTACCGCGGCGGTGGCAGATATCCGTTCACCATATTATGACACACACACACCAATCCGTCAGTATTCAGCCACACACACAAATCCGCCACACCAAAGGTCAGTGATAAACTGGTGGTATCAAAACCCACACCGTTACGCCAACAGACCTACACCCACCACATTATGACCCACGAATTACCATGGTGGACATTCAATGGTGGTAAACCATTGGCGGTACATACCACTGCGCTCAAAATGGACACACACATACAAAACAACACCATATTGGACAATTCAAACAACACACACCTGACACCCATACACACACCACACCCACACCACTATAAAACACACACCCACATTACCCAAAACCCTTTACAACCACACAGCATTTGCCATCAGAGAGAGATCAAGACCACAGACCACCCAGAGCCACACACTCTACCCACCTATACACCACTCACGCACCCAACATCACACACCCCAATATATTACCCAACACACCCTCACGTACACACAACACCCATGGCACCACAAAGACACCCCCATTTCACAAAGGAGGAGCTAAGGGTGATGTTGGAGGAAATCGTCAGGGTAGAGCCACAGCTGTTTGGAGCACAGGTGCAGCAGATATCGATAGCAGGAAGATGGATGTAGGAAGTTGGCTCTGTATATACTATTTCAAAGTAAGAAATAGTGTGCACAGAGTCGAAGGGTTCCCCTTAGAGGTAAGATAGTGGCAAAAGTAGATAATTCTAATGCTCTATTTTGTGGTAGTGTGGTCGCGCAGTAGGCTTATCAGAGGGTAGTGTTAAGCACTTTTTGTACACACACAGGCAATAAATGAGGAATACACTCTCAAAGACTTACTCCAGGCCAATAGGTTTTTATATTGAAAAATATATTTTCTTAGTAAATTTTAAGAACCACAGGTTCAAGATTTATATTAAACACTTTAAATGTAAGGTACTTCACTTAGATATTTTAGGAACTTTGAATGGAAACAATATCATGTACAGTCTTTGTAAAAATGGTGATAAGCTATTTTCGAAGTGGACACAGTGCAAAAATCAACAGTTCCTGGGGGTGGTAAGTAAAGGTTAGATTTGGAGGTAAGTAAAAGACATACAAGTCTCAGTTCTGGGGCATAGGCAGCCCACCGTTGGGGGTTCAAGGCAACCCCAAAGTTACCACACCAGCAGCTCAGGGCCGGTCAGGTGCAGAGGTCAAAGAGGTGCCCAAAACACATAGGCGCCTATGGAGAACAGAGGTGCTCCGGTTCCAGTCTGCCATCAGGTAAGTACCTGCGTCCTCAGGGGGCAGACCAGGGGGGGTTTGTAGAGCACTGGGGGGGACACAAGTAGGCACACAAAACAAACCTTCAGCGGCACAGGGGCAGCTGGGTGCAGTGTACAAAGCAGGCGTTGGGTTTTAGGTAGAAAACAATGGAGGGACCCGGGGGTCACTCTAGCTGTGCAGGCAGGCACAGGGGGGGGCTTCTCGGGACAGCCACCACCTGGGCTAGGCAGAGGGTCACCTGGGGGTCACTCCTGCATCGAAGTTCGGTTCCTTCAGGTCCTGGGGCTGCGGGTGCAGTGTGGGTTCCAGGCGTCGGGTCCCATGTTACAGGCAGTCCCGGTCAGGGGGAGCCTCTGGATTCTCTCTGCAGGCGTCGCTGTGGGGGCTCAGGGGCGTCGTCTGTGGTTACTCACGTGCTCGCAGTCGCCGGAGAGTCCTCCCTGAGGTGTTGGTTCTCTGGATTTCGAGCCGGGGGGGTCGAGTGCTGAGTGAGAAGTCTCACGCTTCCGGTGGGAAACGTGAAGTCTTTGGAAGTTGCTTTTTTGTTGCAAAGAAGTAGCTGGTTTTGAACAGGGCCGCTGTTCACAGGAGTTTCTTGGTCCTTTAGTCCAGGGCAGTCCTCTGAGGCTTCAGAGGTCGCTGGTCCCTGTGGGATGCGTCGCTGGAGCAGGTTTTCAAAGTTGGAGACAGGCCGGTATGGCTGGGGCCAAAGCAGTTGTCGTCTTCCTCCTTCTCTGCAGGCTTGTAGGTCAGCAGTCCTTCTTGTTTCTTCAGGTTGCAGGAATCTAGTATCCTAGGTTCAGGGTCACCCTTAAATACTACATTTAGGGGTGTGTTTAGATGTGGGGGGCAGTAGCCAATGGCTACTGTCCTTGAGGGTGGCTACACCCTCTTTGTGTCTCCTCCCTGAGGGGAGGGGGGCACATCCCTATTCCTATTGGGGGAATCCTCCAAAATCAAGATGGAGGATTTCTAAAGGCAGGGGTCACCTCAGCTCAGGACACCTTAGGGGCTGTCCTGACTGGTGGGTGACTCCTCCTTGTTTTTCTCATTATCTCCCCTGGACTTGCCGCCAAACGTGGGGGCTGTGTCCAGGGGGCGGGCATCTCCACTAGCCTTTGAGGCTCACTGGTAGGTGTTACAGTTCCTGCAGGGGGAGGCCTTAAGCATCTCCACCCAGTGCAGGCTTTGTTTCTGGCCTCAGGGAGCACAAAGACTCTCACCCTAGGGGGTCAGAAACTCGCCTCTCAGCAGCGGGCTGGCACAGACCAGTCAGTCCAGCACTAAAGGATTGGGTAAAATACAGGGGTCATCGCTAAGATGCCCTCTGTGTGCATTTTGTAATGAATCCAACACTGGCATCAGTGTGGATTTATTATTCTGAGAAGTTTGACACCAAACTTCCCAGTATTCAGTGCAGCCATTATGGAACTGTGGCCACACTGTACTTACAATGTCTAAGACTGGATTTAGACACTGTAGGGCCATATTGCTCATGCAGCTATGCCCTTACCTGTGGTATAGTGCACCGTGCCTTAGGGCTGTAAGGCCTGCTAGAGGGGTGACTTACCTATGCCACAGGCAGCATTTTGTGTGCATGGCATCCTGAGGGGGATGCCATGTTGACTTTGCCTTTTTCTCCCCACCAACACACACAATCTACAATGGCAGTGTGCATGTGTTAGGTGAGGGGTCCCTTAGGGTGGCACAACATATGCTGCAGCCCTTAGGGACCTTCCCTGGTCACAGGGCCCTTGGTACCACTGGTATCTTTTACAAGGGACTTATCTGTGTGCCAGGGGTGTGCCAATTGTGGAAACAAAGGTTCCAATATTAGTGAAAGAACACTGGTGCTGGGGCCTTGTTAGCAGGGTCCCAGCACTCTTCTCAGTCAAGTCAGCATCAGTAACAGGCAAAAAGTGGGGGGTAACTGCAACAGCGAGCCATTTTCCTACAATGGAGCTAAGGCGGAGAATCGTGGAGAGGGTCAATGCCGTGGGACAGCACCCAAGAACCAGGGATGACATCAGGAATAGGTGGAACGACCTACAGGGGAAGGTATGTTCCATTGCAGCAAGACACCAGCTCGCTGTACATAGGAGTGGCGGTGGACCCCCACCTCCTCCCCCACAACTAACAGCATGGGAGGAGCAAGTCTTTGTAATCCCGCATCCTGAGGGCATGGCCGGAGTAGGAGGAGGACTGGACACTGGTAAGTCAACTCTCTACTACTACTACCCCCCTACCTGCATGCCATTACATACCCCCACCCTCACTCCCATCACTCTACCACTTCCTACACATCCCACCATCACATCTCACTCATCCCAATGCCAAGCCCTGCATGCTCTACCAATGCATGGACACCACTCACAGCCCTGCATGGGCACTCATCACGAAAGCATGCACTCTATAGAGAGCTAACAATCCCACCATACACCAACGTATACAAGTGAAAGCTGACAGGGCAAATACAACCATAGAGAGGAAGCCACGGAAGCACAATATGCCAGAAACAGAAACCATAACACATCATTTTCATCCCCACAGGTATCCCATCAAATGTCAGCGGTGAGGAGGTGCCAGCAATATCCAGTCCCCCAACTGAAGAGGCCCACAGTGATGACAGCAACTCTGGTCTTCAGGATCTGGATGACCAACCTTGCCCATCAGGGACCTCTGGACAGCCGGTTATTCAGGCCCAGTCACACACCACCACAGAGCCTCCCCCACCAGGAAACACCACTGCAGCACCCACCCAGCGTACCCACACCTCTGTCCCCAGGACATGTCAATCAGCAGTGTGTCCACCTCTACAGGGACCCCAGGCCACACCTCATACCCAAGACAATCAGGGACCCGGGTCAGTGGCAGTGGGCACACAGTTTAGGGGACAGAGGCACAGGCTAACAGGGAAACTGGGAGGACTGCTGTGCACCAGGCGGAGGACAGGCCAAGGGAACTGACTCTCCAGGAGGCACTTGCAGAGATCTTGGGAGTCTATCAAAATTCCCAGGGCACGATGGGCCAGAACCTGGACAATGTGCATGAGAAGAGGCAGCTGCAGGAGGAACAGTACCAGGGGATCAGGGAGGACTTGCAGGCCTTTAACAACACGCTGATCTCCATTGCAGGGGTGCTGGCAGATATGGCCAACATTATGAGGGAGGCTGTCTCAAACCAGCGGGCCCCTGCCACTAGCCAGACATCTGAACAGCCTTCCACTTCCGCTGCCGCTAGTGGCCAGGAGGCCCCGCCAGAGGACTCACAGGCCACCAGCAACCCTTGCCTTGCAGAAGGAGAACCACCCCGCAAACGTTCCCTGCGATCCAGACAAAAGCCAGAGACACTTGCCAAGACCCCAGCCAGAAAATGAGACTCTCCTAATTGTCACCCTTGTCGCCCTTGTGTCCCACTCAGTCGCCCTGTCCACCTTAAACTGCCATTGCTCCCCTTCCTTTGATCCCTTGGACAATACACCTGTGCTACAAACAGACTGGAACAATACCCTGGACTTTCCTCTATCATCACCCCATCCCCTTGCACTTGTCCCTCTATATTTTAGCACTTCAATAAACACCCTTGGAAAAAAAGCAGTTTGAAGTATGTCATGTTTTTCAATTATATATTCATTGAAACAGGTACAAACATTGCAATTGAACTGTCCAGAAAATGAGCATAGATTAATGACCTGTAGCTGGCTGCAGTGATCACACCAGGAGTATATGTGAGGTCACCAACATCTGCAAAAAGATTTGCCAGAGGGAACAGTAAGTGGGCATAGAAGTGGGAAATATCAGCATGCCAGTACCACAGAAATGCAAACAAATGTCATTGAAATGTGAAGTAACACTGTCCTACCTGTGTGTCATTGGAAGTATTGTCTGACCACTGATGTTCTGTTGTCCTTATCCTCATCCTCTGCCTCCTCATCCTCACTGTCCACAGGGTCCACTGCTGGCAAACAGGCATCTCCAGCGTACTCCTCCTGCAGGAATGGGACATGGCGTCTGAGGGCCAGGTTATGCTACATGCAGCATGCCACCACTATCTGGCAGACCTTCTTGGGTGAGTAGCACAAGGATCCACCTGTCAGATGGAGGCACTGGAACCTGGCCTTCAGGAGGCCAAAGGTTCTCTCAGTGATCCTTCTTGTTCGTCCATGTGCCTCATTATAACTGGCCTTGTCCTGGCATTCCTCACAGGGGTCAGAAGCCATGATAGGTTTGGGTAACCTGAGTCACCTGCAAATATTGAGGGACAACATTAAGCCACACACTATCCCATATGGCCCACACCATACCCATACACCAACACATACTGGGTGGGAACCAGGGCTCACCTATTAGCCACACCCTGTGCCTCTGTAGTTGGCCCATCACATTTTGGATGCTGCTAATCCTCAGGACAAAGGCATCATGCACCGACCCAGGATACTTAGCATTGACATGGGAGATGTACTGGCCTGCCAAGCACACCATCTGCACATTCATGTGGAAACACGCCGAAGTCAACGCCCTACTAAAGAAACCTACGGCTGACCCGAGCGACCTGAAAAACTTCCGCCCCATCTCTCTCCTGCCTTTCCCAGCCAAGGTAATAGAGAAGACCGTCAACAAACAGCTGACCACCTTCCTGGAAGACAACAACCTGCTTGACCCTTCACAAACCGGATTCCGAACCAACCACAGCACGGAAACCGCCCTCATCTCAGTCACAGACGACATCAGAACCCTGATGGACAATGGTGAAACAGTCGCCCTCATTCTCCTCGACCTCTCCGCTGCCTTCGACACCGTCTGTCACCGCACCCTAATCACCCGCCTCTGCTCCACCGGGATCCAAGGCCAGGCCCTGGACTGGATCGCCTCCTTCCTCTCAAACCGTTCCCAAAGAGTGTACCTCCCTCCGTTTCGCTCAGAACCCACCGAGATCATCTGCGGCGTACCTCAAGGCTCATCGCTCAGCCCGACACTCTTCAATGTCTACATGAGCCCCTTCGCCAACATCGTACGCAAGCACGACATCATCATCACCTCCTACGCCGACGACACCCAACTTATACTCTCCCTCACCAAGGACCCCGCCAGCGCCAAGACCAACCTACAAGAGGGTATGAAGGACGTCGCAGACTGGATGAGGCTCAGCCGCCTAAAGCTGAACTCTGAAAAAACAGAAGTCCTCATCCTCGGCAACACCCCGTCCGCCTGGGACGACTCCTGGTGACCCACGGCCCTCGGCACCGCACCGACCCCCACAGACCACGCCCGCAACCTCGGCTTCATCTTGGACCCTCTTCTCACCATGACCAAGCAAGTCAACGCCGTGTCCTCCGCCTGCTTCCTCACCCTCCGCATGCTCCGCAAGATCTTCCGCTGGATCCCCGCCGACACTAGAAAAACCGTGACCCACGCCCTCGTCACCAGCCGCCTGGACTACGGCAACACCCTCTACGCTGGGACCACAGCCAAACTCCAAAATCGCCTGCAACGCATTCAAAACGCCTCGGCCCGCCTCATCCTCGACGTACTTCGCAACAGCCACATCTCCGCACACCTGAGACACCTGCATTGGCTCCCAGTCAGCAAAAGGATCACCTTTCTACTTCTCACCCACACACACAAAGCCCTCCACAACAAGGGACCGGAATACCTCAACCGACGCCTCAGCTTCTACGTCCACACCCGCCTCCTCCGTTCCTCTGGCCTTGCGCTCGCTGCCGTCCCTCGCATCCGCTGCTCCACGGCGGGTGGGAGATCTTTCTCCTTCCTGGCGGCCAAGACCTGGAACTCCCTCCCCACCAGCCTCAGGACCACCCAGTACCACTCCGCTTTCCGGAGACTCCTAAAAACCTGGCTTTTCGAGCAGCAGTAACCCCCTCTTTCCCCTAGCGCCTTGAGACCCGCACGGGTGAGTAGCACGCTTTATAAATGTTAATGATTTTTGATTTTTTGATTCATAGAGTGGAAACTCTTCTGATTTCTGAACACATGTTCGTTCTGCGGGGGGGCAAATGCAATATGTGCTCCATCAATTACCCCAATTATGTTGGGGATCTGTCCCATTGCATAGAACTCAGCCTTCACTGTGGCCAAATCTTCTACCTGGGGGAAAACGATGTAGCTGCACATGTGTTTAATCAGGGCAGACAACACTCTTATCAGCACGTTTGAGAACATTGGCTGTGACATTCCTGCTGCAAAGCCAACTGCACTGTCACTTGGAAAGAACCAGTTGCCAGGAAATGGAGCGCTGATAGAACTTACACAAGAGGGGGGATCCCAGTGGGATGACGGATAGTGCTATGGCATATTCAGTAGGCCTGTTCCCTGTGTGTGATGGTGCTGTGTACACCAACTGTGGTGTTGGTGCAGCCATTGGCCCAGTGTAGCCTTGGTCTCTCCCCTCCCCTTTTTGTTTTATCATCCTATCCTTATGTGCATTAGCATCATCTGGCGAAGGAGCAGTTGCACCGGCGACGGAGGGAGCTGCATCCCACAGGACCCAGGAGGCAGAGTCCACCGACGCTGAGGGCACCAGTGGGACGGAGGGCGAGGGGAGCACCACAGCAGACACTGGTGGGGACAATTCTGACACAGATAGCTCCTCCGATGGAAGCTCCCTGGTGGTGGCGGACACTTCTGTGACCACCCGAACTACAGGTACATCCGCCACCCCTGTGCCAGCACTGCCCTCCTAGCAGCCCTCATCAAGTTGCCCGTGCATGCTCACCCAGGAGGGTGGGCATCTCCTTAACTCCTGCACTTATGGGCAGGTTTGGAAGAACCCAGCCAAGCACCTCAGCCAACCAGTCCACAGGCCCAGTCGTTGCACACCCACTCATGGTGGAAAAGGATCCAGGCCACATATCCTGAAGGTGAAGAAGCCTGCACCAGGCAGCCACAAGGGAAAGGAGCCTGCCCCAGCTGCCAGAAAAAGCAAGGAGCCTGCCCCAGCAGGCAAGAAGGGAAAGCAGTCTGCCCCAGCTGCCAGGAAGACAAAGGAGCCTGCATCAGCAGGCAAGAAGGTGAAGGAGCCTGCCCCAGCTGCCAGGAAGACCAAGGAGCCTGCACCAGCAGGCAGGAAGACCAAGGGGCCTGGGACAGGTACTGTGACAGAGCACCCACCACCAACCATGGTTGTGCAGCAGTCCAAGGTTGCAGGAGAGGGGCAGGAGCCTCCTCCCCTAGCGGCACCATCACCTCCACTGAGCAGCCGACCAAGGTTGCAGGGGATGGGCAGGAGCCCCCCCACCAGCAGCACCACCACCTCCACTGAGCAGCCATCCGAGGTTGCAGGGGATGGGCAGGAACCTCCCCCAGCAGCAGCACCACAACCTCCACTGAGCAGCCGTCTGAGGATGCAGGGGAGGGGCACAAGCCTCCCCCCACCAGCAGCACCACCACCTCCACTGAGCAACCGTCACCGCCGGCAGACGGTATGTAATCCTGCCTCCATGGGCTGTTGTGTGGCCTGTCCACTCAAGCATCAGTGGGTATGACATCCACCTGAGAGACTGTGACATTGCATTCCCCACTGCATTTTGCCCCCTCCAGAACCATTGGGCAAATCACCTACTCGAGAGACTGTGACATTGCACTCCCCAGGACCAAGCACAGGGCATGTTGCCCCCTCCAGATCCAGTGGTCAAGTCACCCACATGCCCAACACTCCCCAGGATCAAGAGCACAAGGCAGAGGGCCCACTCCAGAACCAGTGGGTAAGACTACTCCCACATGCCCATCACTCCCCAGGATCAAGAGCACAGGGCACAAGGCCCCCTCCAGAACCAGTGGGTAAGACACCCACATGCCCAAAACTCCCCAGGATCAAGAGCACAGGGCATGTTGCCCCCTCCAGAACCAGTAGGCAAGTCACCCACTCCAGAGACTGTGGCCTTGGCCAAGCACAGGGCATGTTGCCCCCTCCAGAACCAGTGGGCAAGTCACCCACTCGAGAGACTGTGACCTTGCTCTCCCCAGGACCAAGCACAGGGCATGTTGCGCCCTCCAGAACCAGTGTTTTTTTTTACATTTCCCGGCTGAGGTGCCCCCCTGTCCACCTGAGGTGCCTGCCTATTTACCAGCTGATGCCCCTGCAGTGTTCTCTCTGTGTTGATGCATGTGACGTGTGGGCGTGGACTTTGGCCTGTGGCCATGTGGCCTACGAACATTGTGGACTGGGCTGTGTCCCTTTTTCTGTACATATGTATATATCTGTTATCTTGCCTAACATATTTTTCATGCTGTGTTGATCTCATTACATTTGCTTTTTCGAAATCGTTTCACCCTTCCATTATTCATCCGAGTGATGGGGTTAAATTGTTTTTGTAATGCAGCTAATTATGTGTATGGTGTGGGGGTGGTGGTGGTGCGTGTGTGTGTCACTCTTATTTTCCTCCCTCCCTCCCTTGTGTGCTAGGCGGCTGTACTCACCGTCGTCGTCTTCGCCGGCGTTGGTGTTTGTGGTGGAGCAGAACGTAGAAGATCATGGGGAAGACATGCAGTTCAGGCTCCATGGCAGCGTGGTTCTTCCCTGTGTTCCCAATGGTGAGTCCTTTCCCTTCTGACCTCAGTTTCCGCCAGGCTTAGGGCAGACTGGATAAGTTTACTCGTACTACCGATAGAAAGCATCTTCATATAGAGGGTGACAAGGCGAGTAGAATGGTATCTGCACTCCTCCGAAGCCATTCCTGATGCCCTCCCATAGCAGGGATTCAGGACAAGCAGGGTCGGATGGTACATAACAAACAGGGCATTACAGAGGTCTTTGGATCACACTTATGGGCAGTCCATTCAGCACCGCCTCATGGTGCACCCCCAGCGTGGACACATTAGCAGGGACACATTACCTTGCAAATCTGCAGATGGCTTCACTGTTGAGGGAGGAGAGGGAACAATTGGATGCCCCGATAACAAGAGAAGAAATACTAGTAGTAATTAGAGTATTGAGAACTGCTAGGGCCCGGATACGGAGTGCCAGCCAAATTTCATCAGCGCAGGATGGCAGGGTGTGGCTGAACGCTTAATGGAGGCCTACACTGAGGCATATGACATGGGTATGCTGCCAGCCTCCATGAGGAAGGCGCTTATAGTAATGGTCCCTAAACCAGACATGGATGTTATGATGGTGTCGTCCTATTTTCTCTAGTCAAAGTTAAAGCATACACACTGAGTAACCACCTACAAAGTCTGGTCCACTAGGACCAATGGAGATTTATACCATTACCTATACAAATTAAGGAGACTATCCCTGGTTATGCATGACCCAGATAGTTAAGAAATATCAGCATACAGTAGCACTGCTGGACATAGACCAATCTTTCAACGCAGTGTCATGGGAATATCTATGAGAGGTTCTTCAGAAGGTGGAAGTAGGAGAGACATACATTAAATGGGTATGATGGCCCAGGTGCCAGAGTGATGGTAGATAGTACAGTGTTGTGGCGCTTCTCGCTATACTGTGGAACCAGACACAGTTGCCCTTTGTTGTCCCTGGTCTTCACCTTGGCGATAGAACCATTGGCTTGCAGGCTGCAGTAGGTATTGATGGGGTGGAGGATACGGATAGGGGACACAATCCATGTGGCATCCCTATATGCAGATTGTTGGAAACGGCCCTTTTTGCAGGGTCATGCTCAATCTTTTTGCCTATTTTTTTTACCTGATACTGTTGGCTTTTGAACTCTGAGTACTTTACCACTGCTAATCAGCATGCTCTCTGGGTAAATTGTATTGTTGATTGGTTTATCAATGATTGGCATATTTGATTTACTAGTAAGTCCCTAGTAGAGTGCACTAGAGGTGCCCAGGGCCTGTAAATCAAATGCTACTAGTGGGCCTGCAGCACTGGTTGTGCCACCCTCTATAGTAGACCTGTAATCATGTCTCAGACCTGACACCCATAAGGTAGGCCCTAGGTAGCTCCATTGGCAGGGTGCAGTGTATGTTTAAGGTAGGACATATACTAATGTGTTTTAAATGTCCTAACAGTGAAATACTGCTAAAATGTCACTGTTGCAAGGCCTATTCCTCTCATAGGATAACATGGGGGCTGCCTTTATATGATTAAAGTGTAGATTCCCTTTGGGAACGGATATACATGTGGAGTTTGGGGTCTCTGAGCTCACAATTTAGAAATACATCTTTTAGTAAAGTTGATTTTAAGATTGTATGTTTGAAAATGCCACTTTTAGAAAGTGAGCATTTTCTTGCTTAAACTATTCTGTGACTCTGCCTGTTTGTGGATTCCCTGTCTGGGTCAGTTTGACAGTTGCACTGTTTGCACCTCTCTCTAGACAGTGACACAAAGGGAGCTGGGGTGTAGCCTGCATATCCTGATGAGCCATCTGTGCTGGGAGGGTGGAGAGGAGTGGTCACTCACTCCTGAAAGGACTGTGTCTGCCCTCACTCAATGCAGTCCCCAACCCCCTGGCATGTGTCTGAGGCCTGGTCTGGGCAAGGCACGAATTCACAAACAAGAGAGACTTTCCTTTGAAGTAGGCCTACTTCAAAGGCCAAAATGGGTATAAGAAGGCCACCCAAAACCACAGACTTTAGATCACTTCTGGAAACCTAGAGGAACCTCTGCCTGGAGAAGAGCTGAAGAGCTGTGGAAGAAGACCTACCCTGTCTGTGACTGTGCTATGTGGAGCTATCCTGCAATTGCTGCTTCTGCTTGTGCAAAAGGACAAAGACTGGACTTTGCGTGCCTTCCTGCTTGTGGAGAACTCTCCAAGGGGCTTGTCTTGAGCTTGCGTCCTGTTGTTGAAGTCTCAAGGCCATCAAAGACTTCCCCTGCCAGCACCTGGACTCTCTGCTGAGACTCCTGCCCTGCCAAGTGGTGCCCTATCCAGTTCCTGGGGCCTTGATAGGTGAAGCTGGCAGACCAAGCCTGAACATCCACGCAGAGACAGCTGTGCAGGGAAATTTCCTACGCAACCTCCGAGAGTGGCTTAAGAAACGATGTGCCGCCGGCTCCGTGGCTGAAATTGTCACAGCGCTTGTAGCGTGGCTGGGAGATCGACGCACGTAGCTTGAGAAACAACGCGCCGCATCGCTGACGGAGGCTGGTAACGTCGCAACCCACGCAGCGCAGTATTGCTATCACCATAAGGCAGGATTTTCGAAGCAAACTTTGCTGGGTGTGGATAAAAGACACAACAACTGCCCGGACCCGAGTGCTGCCCAGATCGATGCATCGCTTCTCTGTGGGGAGGAAAAACAACGCACGCCGGTCCGACCAGAGAAGGAGAAACGATGCACAAGCTCACTTGCGGGTGAGAAATTGACGCACCGCTTATCTTTTTTGACGCACACTCGCCCATTCATGTTATTTTAACGCGACCCAGGTACTTTTCAAAGCTAACAGTGTTTTATCTGTTTACCAAAGGATTTAAGACTCTTTTTGCTTTTTAATTAATAACTTGACTTGTGTATGGTGGATTTTTGTCATTTTGGTCTTGTTTTGTTTAGATAAATATTTCCTATGTTTCTAAACCTGTGCTGTGTCATTTTTCTGTGTTTTCATTTACACCCAGCACTCTGAAGTTAAGCCAGCCTGCTTGTGCCAAACTACCAAGGGAGTGAGCGGGGGTTAGCTGATGGGGTCTTTGGTTGGCAGTCAGGTTACCCCCTTTCCTTGCTTGGACAGGGGGTAACCTGACTGCCAACCAAAGACCCCATTTCTAACACAGAAGATGCATTACTTTATCTACGGCAGCCGACCTATTCAGTCCCCTTAATGCTGGCTGTCCTGGCTGAGTTTTACAAGGTTTCTGGGTTGTGCATTAATCATTTGAAATCCATACTGTTCTCATTTAGACAGTTGCCCAGTATCCCAATTTTTGACTTGCCCCGGTTGGACCTTGCTTAGGACACAAAGGGGGTCAGGTACCTTATGATGCGTCTCACACATGGAGCAGCAGAGTTCGAGGCTGCAAATATTGGCAGAGTAATAGAAGGGTTGAAACTGACTATGAATTTTGAAACACCCTTGGTATCTCCTTAATAGGCAAGCTGGTATTGTTTTGTATCCATAGGAATATTTTTGTGAAGCTGGATAGGCTGATGGTTGAACTCCTCTGGGTCTCAGGGGGGAAAAGGGTTAGTCTGGCCACCTTCAAGCACCCCTGGTGAAACGGAGGACTCAAATTGCCTAACCTAGAACTACACTACCTAGCACCTCAGCTGCAACACGCAGTTCACTGGTTGGATAAATCCTAGAACCAGGAGAAAAGGCTGCCAAAGGGCACCTGTGTGAAGTTTCCCTTGCCTGAAATATTAATGATGGGTATAAGAGCGCTGACTTCAGTCTACCAGGTGGTTAGACAGGTATGTGGGGCATGGGAGAGAGCAGTCAAACTTGTGGTGAGACAGGCCCCATACGCACCAGACCTTTCCATCTGCTTGTTGTGTGAACTATGCCAATAGAGTAATGGCTTGCCAGAGGATGTGAGCTTCTGTGGGGTTTATATCCCATTGATAGATTCATCTCCCTGGCCGATGCCTTGGAGACTTTTCAAATAAGTACCGGCCAGTTTCAGCAATTTGCCAAAATCACAGTGACAGCTGAAGAGATATGGACGACTTTTCCAGAGCTCCCCAAGATGTTTGTAGTCTGGGCAACAATACTGAGTATGGCTGGAGGCTGACGGTAAGTCTCCCACATGTACACGGCACTGAGGGGGGATATGCCACTGGGCAAGCTACTGGTCCACGCCAGATGGCAAGAAGTTCTGGATACGCCAATCCTATCTAAGAATTAGGAAGGAAATCCATGAGGGCGTGAGGACCACCTCCACAGACACAAAGCTCATTCTGTATGATGTGGTCCAGCGGGTTTACATTACCCCGAGCACATTGCATACTATATGCCTGCCGCGACCCTCGACAGGCACCTGCTGCTCGGGACGAGAAGTGTATTTGTTATACATGTTTTGGGGGTGCTCTAAACTGACTACCTTTTGGCAGATGGTACTTAAATCCTTAAATGCAGCCACTGGCTGGTCGATCCCTAGTGAGGTTTGACAGTGTCTACTGAGGCAACTGCCGGTAAAAAAAAGAGGAAACTTATCAGGAAATTTCTCCTGCTGGATCTGATCTTGGCTAAATAAAGAAGAGCCATACATTGGCTATCCCCTAGGGAACCCATGGTTCTGATTGGTTGAAAGATATGACCAAATGGGCGAATGCGGAATAGAGGCATATGCAAAAGCATGTCAAGACAATAAGCTTGCAGATGATTTGCAGGTCTGGGCAGCGATGCTGATGGTGCTACCGACTCCTCCAGGCCCCTTACCTCCATAGATAAGCATGTATTCTTAGTTTGATACGACTAGCACAAGTCGTCTGTGACTGGATTAGCAGCTTGTGTATAAATTGGTTTGCTGACATGGTGAAACACTAATTGCTGTATCCCACATGTTGCAATCTGTTTGACACATAGGGCGATATTTACAGTGCCCCGTGGCGCAAGGCGGCTCAGGAAGTGTCTTGCTGCACCACCCTGTGCCACCAGAAAGGACAGAAATGCACCATATCCACATGATACGGCACATTTCTGTCCTCTCCCCCTGCACCGGCGCAGAAATTGCTGCCATGTGCCAGTGCAGGCACCCTTGCACCGTTGCACAAGGGTGCCTGCACTGTGGGGATGATTGTTTTTGTGCAGGAAGGGACACCTTCCTACACAAAAACAATCAATAGAGGTGTTTTCATCCTCATGCAGAAAGAGGAAAAAACGGAGAGAAATAAGGATATTTCCCCCCGTTGCATCACTCTTACGCCATCCATGGGGTGGCATAGGTTTTTGACGAATTCCCAGGTTTCCAGAATCCGTGGATGTTGCGTGGGAACACCCGTGAAAATGCCTTCCTGACACAAAGTAGGGCAATGCATCGACTTGCGCTGTGTTGCCTTACTCCAGATCTACAAGGACATGAAAAGTCACGCAGAGTGGCTTTGTGTGGCCTTGGAGATATGGGTCAGCAGCTTGCGCCGCTAGTGTACCGCTAGAAGTGACACACTGACGGCGCAGGCTGCTTGAAACATGGGCCATAGTGTGAAGTTAATTCCTGCGATAAATGGAGCCTGAAAAGGGGGTAGGAGGGAATTAAAGTTTACTTAGCTTTGTTTAACTGCATTGTATTTTGTTGCATCATCGGAAATGTACTGCTGAATATGATTAACAAAATGTCATTAAAAACTTCTACTAAAAAAATAGTCTTTGAACAGGCATTAATATAAACAATATATAAACAATACTTTAACTGTACCCCTAAATAGGCATGTAGGCCTGTTATTACCATTTTAATCAAAGGATTAGGAGACATCTCCAGAAATCTACACCAGGTGTAGAACATGCAACAAACAGCCAGTCTGCCTTTGAAAACTAAATAATAGCACTAGCCTATGTCACTGTAACAGAGGTAGCTAACCACTACAAATACTTATATAAAGCCCATTTTTACCAACAACTGAACCCAAACTAAGGCCCATATTTATGGAAAGTTAGCGTCATTAATTTTGCACTACAGCATCGCTAACTCAACTCCATATTTATATTTTGATGCTAGACCTGTCTAGCCTCAAAATATTGGAGTTGACACCATTTCTAGAAAGTACCAACCCACCTTGTGTCAATGAGATGTAAGGTAGGCGTTCCCTTCCTTAAAATTACGCAAGTCCCCCAGCACCATATTTAACACCCAATGCTGAAATGACACACAAGTGGGAGGCAGACCTAAATAATGGCTCTAAGCCCGCTTAGTGCCATTATTTAACACCTGGTCAGACCAGGCGTTAATGTGCTGGTTGGCCCATTTCCATGGGGAAACACCATGGAATGGGCACAAAGCTGCCCCCCCAGAATCACCACCATCCACACCACAGGGACACTACAGGAGGAGGGAGCCCATCCCAGGTAGGTTGCAGGTAAGTGTATGTGTGTGGTGTGTCCCTGTGGGCCCTTTACATGGGGCCCCCTGTCTAGCACTGGGTATGTTGGGCTTGACCTGGGGACACCGCTCCCCTATGGTGGGCATTGGGGTAGTGGTAATGACTCCTGTCTATACTTAGAAGTAATTTCTTGGCTGCTTGTGCGTCAAACAATGATGCTAGACTGATTTTGCTGCTAATCAGCCATTTTTGACCCACTAGCGCCATTTTCTCTAATGCCATCCATCGCTGGCTAGTGTCTTTTTTGGAGATGCTAGCCATTCTTTAGTGCCATTGTGCATCAATTTATAAATATGGCACACGGATGGCATTAGATCACGTTAAAAAAAATGTCGCACAACTGTGCTAGTGCAGTTGTGCGCCATTTTTCATAAATATGGGCCTAAGTTCTCTAATCGACTACTTTGGAGACACCTTGGTTAACAGACTGAACCACTCTTGACACAGACAGCAACCTAAATTTCAAATACCATGGTGGAATGTCTACAACAGCACCGTGGATCAAGAAGCCAAAATCAACAAAAGAAGGTTGGCACAATTTTCCAAGCCACACTAGAGAGAACCCAAACTACACCTTATAAATTCATAAAAGCCCTCCAAAAAGAACAAAGCTACCAACAACTAAGAAATAGACAACCAGTAACCCAAATTAAACCTAAAACATGTTAACAAATCAGCATAATGCACAACATGCTACAATGTAAAGTTAGAATCTTTATTAGCAACAAAGGAGTACACCACTTAAAATCAATTGCAAAATCCCTGTTAAAAATACACTAACACTCCTTAACAAAGGGAAGCAACCCCATAACCTAACCAGTTTAAAATAAATATTAAACAATGTATTTTTAAACATCAGGCAATAAAACATATTACTAACGTAGAAAATAATACACACAGATGACTTTGGACACCCTATCTCAGATCACATTCCACTGAAAGTGGGATTGAACTGGGGACAAACGCACACTTCCCATCCCCGCCTGGCGAATGCAACTGGCAATCCTTGAGGATGCTGCCTTCCACTCGTCTGTAAGAGCCTAAATAGTTGAATACTTTGACTTGAATCAAGACTTTGTAGACTCTCGCTTGACTGAATGGGAAGCATTGAAAATATCAATCAGGGGACACTGCACTGGTGCGGTGTTAGGTACTCGCCCTTCTGTAGGGATGCAGTTGAAAGCGGTTGAAGACTTCCTGCTAACGTTGGAGGCTAAGTTGTCCATGCAGACTTCACCCAACCACTCTCTATCTAGAGCCTACTCCAAGCTTCTTTAACGCATGCGCTGCATTAAGTACAAAGCTTATACCACCTGTACTCACACAGAGGGGGATAACTTGGTGCTTCATTCACATGGCTCACCAGGCAATAAGCTGTCCAATGCCTCATTACGTCCATCAGGCTTGCCCCTGGCACCATGTTCCTGACTCAACACGAAATACACGTCCTCCCAATATTATCGGAGCCTCTACTACTCCACACACTATGCTCCCACCCCAGCACGGTTGCGACTTATCTGAGCAAGATATGGCTTCCATGGATCTCTTGGGAACCGAGAGACAGCCTTGAGACATATAAAACTACTGTCTAAATAAGGGCAGCTATTCGCTCCATGGCTTTGGGAAAAAAACTCCTGACCCGAATGGGATCTACCTGGAGTTTTACTTCTCCTACTCAGATCTTCTAGTCCCCAGATTAGAGAAATTGTATGAGACCGTGGCAACTCCAGGCCTGTTTCCCCCCACAATGCAAGAGGCTTGAAAGGTCTCTATCCATAAAGCAGGAAGGCACCCTGGTGAGATGGGGTCCTATTGCCCTTTGGCAAATCTTAACACAGATTACAAGATATTGAGCAGGATTTTAGCAGACAGACTGCTTCCTCAGCTCATACACTGTAAGCGAAAATACTTTTTGCAGATTTCCCACCATTTGTTGCCCTAATTTAGACTATTAGCTGCTGTTTCTTGGACTCTGAGAGTGCACTGAGGCCTGCTGTACATACACAGGTGACAGTTTTCAGTCCCTTTACACACGTTATGTTGAATCGGGTGTCGCCAATTGGCAAGCACTGACTTACTTATAAGTCTCTAATATATGGTACCATGGACACATAAGGCAGAGTGTCCACACAAGGCTGCAGTACTGGTTGTGTCACCCTATGCATGACAAAGTGAAAACATGGTCCCTAGCCTGCCACTGCAGACTGGAAAGCAGCGTCACACTTCAAGTTTGATTTTGCTATTACCATTAATGGCTAAGTTTCCAAGTACCGTAATTATTTATATGTATCCTCTAAGGAAGGGCTAGGAAGCCCTATGGCAAGGAACTGTATAGTATTAAGCAAGACAAATAGTTCCTAAAAGTTGTCATTTTTCTGAGGAAAGTTAGTAGCACCATTGGCTAACACAGACTTACAAGCTGGTACCGAAGCCTGGCTAACGTCTGCATGAGACTACCTAACTGGGTACTGCAAGGTATCAAAATAATAATGGCATTAAATGTGACTTGATGGTCAAGTCGACATTTATGTCACTTTTAAAGTTAAGCAACTTTTAGAAAGTTGCCACTCGGTGTCCCAGCTAGTCCAGTTGCCTCAAACAGGCCCTAGGACACTGGCTACTTTCTGCCCACCTGGGGAGATGTGTAAATGACTCCCAGGCTCAGGAACAAAGGCTGTTGCTGCAGAGTCACGTGTGACCTCTTCTCCGAAGATGGCCACTCGAGTGATATCCCAAATGGCGAGCTTCAAACGGGAACCGCCTTTGAAGAGCAAATGATGATAACACTACCAAGCAGGCTGCCTTATGTTATTGTGGACAAGTTGGAGGCAGAGAGGCAGAGACAGAGAGGAAAATCCGGTATTCAGAACCGGTTTTTCTATGTGCGTGTAGCCCTTAGGTTTCCACACTTCCGGTGTGGGCTACCAAGCTTGTAACGACTGAGGAAGGGTCTTTTTTTCTTGAAAGGGGCAAGAATGTTCCACTTTGGGATAGCCAGATGCCACACCAGACAAGACCTACATCACCC
This sequence comes from Pleurodeles waltl, assembly GCF_031143425.1. NCBI lineage: Eukaryota > Metazoa > Chordata > Amphibia > Caudata > Salamandridae > Pleurodeles > Pleurodeles waltl. Next base: position 1,067,558,251 of record NC_090439.1, on the reverse strand, counting down.
AAGAGAAGGGGACCTACTAACTCATCGACTAGTGACCATTTTGTCTTCTCGGGGCTCTTTCCTGGGATAAATATGGCATCCCTGGAAACCTAGACTTGCGTACACCCTGGCTCTGGAGAGAGGACTAATGAAGGGCCATCCTGCTGGTGTTGAAAGTGCACAGCTGCAACATTGGAAGGACTGCATCTGCTGCACTTTGGGCTAGTAAAGTTTGGATTGTGTTTGTTGCTCTGGGCTTGGGAAAGTTGATTCCCAGCCCCTCATCGAAGCAGTGCCTTCAAAGGTCAGTTGGCTTCTGGACCAGCACCAGGGACATTAAAGCTGGAGGAGCCCAAACCACCAAGTTGGTAGCCACCGCAGACGTTTTGCTGCTACCAGAGGTCAGGCATTTTGAGATACTGATCCAAGATAGCCAAAAGTTGCACCTGTGTATGCTGGACCTGTGGGTGGTGTCTGTTCTTGGGTTTGTCACCCAAGAAGGACACTAGCCCCCACCAAAGATTTGCAGTCTGACCGCTGTGTTGCAAGAACTGAAGTTCTGCCCCAGCTGCCCTTCTCCATCGCAAAGAGGACTTTATGGGACCCCAAGTTCAGTGGCCAAAGTCACCCCACTTCACCCATGGACCAAAGGATCACCCAGAACTTACCCTGTCGACTGCACAGAGTCAGGAGCATCCTTGAGCATCTTTTTCTCCTGCATCCTCAGCATCAGGACCACTCCATTGTCATCTATGGCGTTCATCTCCTAAAGGCTGGAATTGGACTAAAAAAGGCTCTGGTGGCCACGTAGCTGTCCGAATGATCCTTACTTGCTTCCTAGACCTCTGTCCTGTCAGAACTGGCCGCACAACTCGGGCTGGAGTTGATGAACTAGTTCTTTCACATTTTCCAAAAGTTTACAAACTTTTTGTTGACCAGTGTGTGTTCGTGGTTGATGTAAAGAATTGTTTAATGTTAAAAAATTCAGAACTCTGGAACCTTCTGGTGGATTTTGATGATTAAAGACTCAAAATATTCATAAAAATATGCACTATCTTTATAAAACGGTGTTGTGTTTCTTTCATGTGTTGTGAATTAATTTTGTTCTTTAGTGCTGTTAGATGGTTTACACGAGTGGCAGCTGCCACTGAACAGGGTGGCGGGGTGGAGAGGTTAAACTTTAAAAAACAAAAACAAAAAAAAAACACTTACCTGCTCCTTTGGGAGACACTTTCTTCTCTCCTCCGTCCTAGTCCTCTTCCCGGCAGCACACAGGCTCCCTCACTATCCTCAGCCAATCACGACGCTGCTGCCACCAGCATGACAGCAGCATTGTGATTTGTGTGAGTGGCCTGCTTCAGCGCTCACACAGGAAGTGGGACCCTGTGCACTTTCTCATCCCAGCTGTGAAATACAGCCGGGTGGAGAAATGCAAAGTGCACATGTGTGTTTGGCCGGCCTAACATGGCCAACCAAACAGACATGTGCACTTATAGGTGCACATACCACTCCTCCTGCAGCTCTCATCCAGCACAGCCCCACCCTAACCTGGCTCCAAGTGAAAAATAAAATGTTAATAACATTGCGTTATTATTATTTTATTTTTCCTTTTACTGAATACAGTGGGGCGACGCTCATCCACCTTAGCGGAGGAGCTGCTGTAGCTTTACGCATAGTTCCCTTGTCAAGCCTTACTGCTTGCCGCAACAACTACCCAGGGTTGAGCTTAAGGTTAAGTAAACAAGCCTAACTGGACCCAAGACGGTATTTGTGATTGTACTGCAAAATAAGGCCCCACAGTCATATCATATTATACACCCAAATCATCACATCCACCTCCAACATTCCTGAGGTCAGTATGTCTAGTGCTTGATCTGGAAAAAGCCTACAACACCCTTTACTGGAACGACTTATTTGAATTGCTGCGACAACTGGGATGGACGGATGGATCCTTAAGCTGATCCAACTTCTTACACACAGCCATCAGCACAGGTTTGTGTGGGGCATCACATCTTGGGTCCCATAGCTATTTATAAAGGCACTAGACAACACTGCCTCCTTTCTCCATTTCATTTTGCCCTCACAATGGAGCCATTGGCTACGCATCTGTGTGATGATGGGAAGGCATTGAGCATCTACCTTGGGAACAGAATGCACCTTGTCTCCCTCTATGCAGATGACATGTTGCTCTACTTAAAGGATGTAACCCAGGATCACTCTGGTGTGGCAACAGCCCTAGAGGCAGTCCATGTGGTTTCTGGCTTGCGGTTCAGCTGGGTGAAATACTGCCTCTTTCTACTCTCCTCCTCTGCTTCTCAGACCACCTTCGACATGGGCAGTGATGCACTTCACTGAAAGCATTGTACCTTTGGCTACCTGGGCATCCGCATATCTCATGTTTATCAAGATCTGCTAGATGGCAACCTGATGAGAAGCAAGGTCACCGTTTGGACGATACATTGCTGCTCTCAGTGATGGGCAGGATTACCCCTGCTAAGATGGTTATGCTCCCTGAAAAATACTTTATTTCTTTGCCACCCTACCACTATATTTTTTAGATCCCTAGATGTCCTCCTGGGAGAGCTGATCTGGCACAGCAGTTGACAAAGGTGGCATTGGCTTAACTTCAGAGACCCACAGCGGCAGGTGGGTTGTGCTTGCCTAACCTTTAACAATATGTCATTGCCTACCAGCTTCAGTGGCTGTGGCGCTGGATTTGGGCACCTGTCCGAAAGATACTGCCACAACTCAGTGATCATGACCCCTTTTTAAAGTGCTTCAACGCTTCTGCCTCGTGGGTCGCTGCACTCGACCCTCCCCTCGACTGTTGGGAACTGCCCACCAATATTGCCTCCGTACACTGTAGCACACAGTGCACATGATCCCATCAGCTCCTGTTATTTCCCCTTCTAAGGATGCACTGCTTGGCGAGTCTATTGCATGGCGAGTCCAGAGGCCCTAGCTAGGCTTGTCCATTGGCACGCCTTTGGCATAGGCACCTTAGAGGACCTCTTTCGAGAATATGTCTACTAACTTTTGAGGAACTCATTGATTAATATGAGATCCCACAGGGTCAGTTCTTGACCTATAACACACTGATCCGCACCTTTCTTCATTCTTGGTGCATCACAGCCGAGAAGCCTCCCCAACCTAAGGTCCTAGAGGTCCTCATCTGATCAATTAATCATTGAACTTATAAAGAGCGCTACGTACCCGTGAGGGTTTCAAGGCGCTGGGGGGGGAAGGGAGAGCTGGTGATACTGGTTGAAGAGCCAGGTCTTGAGGAGTCTTCTAAAGGTGAGTAGGTCTTGAGTATGTCGCAGGTTGGTGGGGAGGGTGTTCCAGGTTTTGGCGGCGAGGTATGAGAAGGATCTGCCACCAGAGGTCTTTCTTCAGATGCGGGGGACGACGGCGAGGGTGAGGTTAGTGGAGCGGAGCTGACGGGTGGTGGTGTAGAAGCTGAGTCTGTTGTTTAGGTAGGCTGGTCCGGTGTCGTGGAGCGCTTTGTGAGCGTGGGTAAGAAGCTTGAAAGTGATCCTTTTGTCCACGGGGAGCCAGTGAAGGTTTCTCGGGTGGTGCGAGATGTGGCTGTGGCGGGGCACGTTGAGGATCAGCCAGGCGGAGGCGTTTTGGATACGTTGGAGGCGTAGTAGGTCTTTTGCTAGGATGCCTGTATAGAGTGCGTTGCCGTAGTCCAGCCTACTGCTGACGAGGGCCTGTGTCACTGTTCTTCTTGTTTCTGTCGGGATCCACTTGTAGATTCTGCGCAGCATGCGGAGTGTGTTGGTGCAGGAGGAGGAAACTGCGTTGACCTGTTTAGACAATGTGAGGGAGGAGTCGAGGATGAAGCCCAGGTTGCGAGCGTGGTCAGACGGTGTTGGCGGGGTTCCTAGTGCAGTGGGCCACCAGGAGGCGTCCCAGGCGTAGGGGGTGGGTCCGAGGATGAGGACCTCCACCTTGTCCGAGTTCAGTTTCAGACGGCTGTTTCTCATCCATTCGGCGATGGATTTCATTCCCTCGTGGAGATTGGTTTTGGCGGTGTTGGGGTCTTTGGTGAGTGAGAGGATGAGCTGGGTGTCGTCGGCGTAGGTGAGAATGTTGAGGTTGTGTTGTCAGGCTACTTGAGCGAGGGGGGCCATGTAGATGTTGAACAGCGTCGGGCTGAGGGATGAGCCTTGGGGGACGCCGCAGATGATGTCAGTGGCTTCGGAGCGGAAGGGGGGGAGCCGGACTCTCTGGGTTCTGCCGGAGAAGAATGAGACGATCCAGTCGAGGGCTTTGCCTTGAATTACGGTTTCGTGGAGGCGTGATTTCAGGGTGCAGTGGCAGACTGTGTCTAAGGCGGCAGATAGGTCCAGGAGGATGAGGGCTGATGTTTCGCCGTTGTCCATTTGGAGTCTGATGTCGTCTGTGGCGGCAAGAAGGGCGGTTTCGGTGCTCAAATGTCCAGGTAAAACACTAAGGGGGTCATTACAACATTGGCGGTAAAAGCCGCTTACCGCCGTGCAGAAGACCGCCAATACACCGCCGCGGCCACGGAATACCGTCACAGCTATTATGACCCACATCTCGGAATCTGCCAAAATTCAGACACCCATACAAGCCCGCCACACCAAAGGTCAGTGATAAACTGGCGAAAACAAAACCTCCACCATCACGCCAACAGAAACATGCCCATGCTATCATGACCCACGAATCCACGCGGCGGTCTTTCAACCGTGGTATTCCATTGGCGGTACACACCGCCGAGCTCAAAATACACACACATCTCCAAAATACTGCCACATTGGACAATTCAAAATACACACACCTGACACACATACACACACCACTCCAACACACCCAACACAATATAAAACACACACCCACATCACCCACAAACCCCACGACCAAAAAATCAGAAAGAAGGCCAGAGAGAAACTACAGCAATAGACAACCCCACCACACAGAGGCACACAATACCATCACCCATACAACATCCACGCTCAAAACACCCCACACCACCACACATCACCACACTCATCAACACATACACCGCCCCACACATCACTTACACCACCACATGTCACGACAAAGACACCCCAGGTTTTCCGAGGAGGAGCTCAGGGTCATGGTGGAGGAAATCCTACGGGTAGAGCCACAGCTATTTGGAGCACAGGTGCAGCACACCTCCATAGCCAGGAAGATGGAGCTATGGCGCAGAATCGTCGACAGGGTCAACGCTGTGGGACAGCATCCAAGAAATCGGGAGGACATGCGGAAGAGGTGGAACGACCTACGGGGGAAGGTGCGTTCAGTGGTCTCCAGGCACAACATCGCGATTCAGCGGACTGGCGGCCGACCCCCACCTCCTCCCCCACAACTAACAACATGGGAGGAGCAGGTCTTGACCATCATGCATCCTGAGGGCCTCGGAGGAGTCGGTGGAGGAATGGACACTGGTAAGTCAAATCTTAACCCTACCTGCATGCTATCCAACACCCCCACCCTCACCCCCTCCCCTATCACTCCAACTCCTCACTAATGTACTAATAACACAAACCACACATCCCAACACCAAGCCCTGCATGACACAACTAAGCATGGACACCCAGCACTAATGCATGCTCACTACATATACCCATAACAACCCCCCAACCATCATCATACAAGCCCCCACACAGGAATGCTAGCACTGGGGTACACGCTCACCCACCCATTGCCCACCATGAAACACACAGATGCAATAATCATGCTCTTATACCCCTGCAGGACCACTACGTAACGTCACCACACAGGAGGGTCCAGACATCTCCACTCCACCCACAAGGGAGGCCCACAGTGACAACAGCAGCTCTGGCCAACTGGATCCAGATGACCAGCCCGGTCCATCGTGGGCCTCGGGACAGTCGGTTCCCCTTGCACAGGCACAGCCCAACACTGACCTTCCACCCTCTGGTAACACCAGCACAGCACCCACCCAGCGGGCCCATACCTCCGTACCCAGGACACGTCAATCAGCTGTGTGTCCACCACTACAGGGAACCCAGGGTAACCCACCACCCCAACAACAACAGGGACCTGGGGGCAGTGGTAGTGGGCACACGGTCCAGGGGACGGAGGCACAGGAACACAGGGGAACTGGGAGGGCTGCTGTGCGACAGGGGGCGGACAGGCCAAGGGAACCCACTCTCCACGAGGCCCTCTCCTCCATCATGGGAGCATACCACCACTCCCAGGAGACGATGGTGACGGTCCTGGCCAAGTTTCAGGAGACCCAGCGCCTGCAGGACGAACAGTATTTGGGGTTCAGGGAGGAGCTCAGAACCATCAGCTCCGCCCTGGGCACCATCGTAGGGGTGCTGAAGGATATACAAAAGACCATGAGGGACACCGTGGAACTCCAAGGAGCCCCTGACACTAGCATGGACGATGAACTGCCCACCACCTCCGCCGGCGCTAGTGGACAGGACGCCCCGCCACAGGACCACCACACCAGCACCCCACCCCCTGCAGACTGACTACCACCGCAAGCGGTCCCTGAGATCCAGGAACAGGACAGAGCAAGATGGCAAGACCCCCGCCAGGAAATGAGACCACCCTGATTGTCCTCCCACTGTCCCACTTTGTTACCCTGTCCAGATTGGAACTGCCCCAGCTCCACTTCCTATGCCCATATGGGCAGTGCACCTGTGAGACTTATAGACTGGACTCTGCCATGGACATACCTCCACCATCACCCATCACCATTTTGCCACCCCCTCCAATAATTAGCACTTCAATAAACACCCTCAAACCACAAAACAATCTGGAGTCAGTCTGTGATTTGGAAAATGTATATTAGCAATGACAGTGACAAAATGCCTTTTCAAATGTAATGCCGACATACCTATGTCACACATCACAAGTCCATGAAGGATGCAAGCAGAGGACACATGTTGGTAACCACACCTGTGAAACCGTAAGGGAAATGTACAACTCAGTTACCAAATACTGCTACTAATTGACAGACAGGATAGAGGTAGAAGTGTGAAAGTGAATGTAATAGGAAAACAATTGTTCTCACCTGTGTGTCACTGGAAACTCCCTGTTGTCTATGTCTTCTTTCTCAGCTTCCTCCTCATCACTGTCCACAGGCTCCACAGCTGCCACAACTCTGTCATCTGGACCATCTTCCTGCAGAAAATGCACCTGGCGTCGCAAAGCAAGATTGTGAAGCAACGAGCAGGCGATGATGATCTGGCACACCTTCCTTGGTGAGTAGAATAGGGAACCACCTGTCATATGGAGGCACCTGAACCTGGCCTTCAGGAGGCCGAAGGTGCGTTCGATCACCCTCCTAGTCCGCCCATGGGCCTCATTGTAGCGTTCCTCTGCCCTGGTCCTGGGATTCTTCACTGGGGTCAATAGCCAGGACAGGTTGGGGTAACCAGAGTCCCCTAATAGCCACACCCGGTGCCTCTGGAGTTGACCCATCACATACGGGATGCTGCTATTCCGCATGATGTAGGCGTCATGCACTGAGCCAGGGAACATAGCATTTACCTGGGAGATGTACTGGTCTGCCAAACATACCATCTGTACATTCATGGAATGATAACTCTTCTGGTTCCTGTACACCTGTTCACTCCTGCTTGGGGGGACCAGAGCTACATGGGTGCCATCAATAGCACCTATGATGTTGGGGATATGTCCCAGGGCATAGAAGTCACCTTTCACTGTAGCCAAATCCTCCACCTGAGGGAAAACGATGTAGCTCCTTATGTGTTTCAGTAGGGCAGACAACACTCTCGACAACACGTTGGAAAACATAGGCTGGGACATCGCTGATGCCATGGCCACTGTTGTCTGAAATGACCCACTTGCAAGGAAATGGAGCACTGATAGCACCTGCACTTCAGGGGGTATTCCTCTGGGATGGCGGATTGGTGAGATCAGGTCTGGCTCCAACTGGGTACACAGTTCCTGGATTGTGGCACGGTCAAACCTGTAAGTGATGATCAAATGTCGCTTCTCCATTGTTAACAGGTCCACCAGTGGTCGGTACACCGGAGGATTCCGCCATCTCCTCAAATGTCCCAGCTGACGGTGCCTAAGAAGGACAACAGCAACCACAGAGTCAACAATTTCCCAGGTATGTACCCACAGCTACACAGAACACGACACCAAATACAAAACTCTTCCTGTATGTGTGTTGAGTGTAGGCCTAGGTATGTGTGACGCAGTAGTAAATGAAGCCATGTGGGCCCCTGAAATGGCGGCTGCCTGACCTCTAAACTGGGACCATGGGATGTGAGGTATTTGCGCTGGCGTTGTACACCGTCGCAGTAGGCGGTCGTAGACCGCGGCGCAATGCTGCATTGGTTAACATTGGACCCTATGGGTCCCAGGAGCCAATGATGAAGTGCGCCAGCGGGGATGATACGCACCGCCGTGGATGTCACCACCGCGGACGTGACCGCCATTTTCTATCTGTTCAATCACTTGATACCTGATCTTCGACAGGAGAGGACCTACACTGCAAGTGCTGCTGTGACCTCGGTCTGGAAGAGACAATGGCTGCTGCGTCTGGGGAAAGGGCCCCTGCCTTCACTGCTCAGGAGTTGGAGAAGCTAGTCGACGGGGTCCTCCCCCAGTACACGCTACTCTACGGTCCTCCAGACCAACAGGTAAGTACACAGGGAGCACCTTGTATGGGCTATGCCTGTGTGGAGAGGGCTGGTTGTGAGAAGGAAGGGGGCAGAGTTCAGCGAGCATGAAGGAGTGTGAATGCATGTGCCACATGGCAAGGGTAGGGATGGGGTGCGACGGTGCAGTTGGTAATTACTTCTCTTCTTCCCCTGTACATGTCATGTAGGTCAGCGCCCACCAGAAGAAGGACATTTGGCGTGCCATCGCCAAGGACGTCAGGACCCTGGGGGTCCACCAGAGACGGGGCACTCACTGCCGTAAAAGATGGGAAGACATTTGCCGCTGGAGCAAGAAGACGGCGGAGGCTCAGCTGGGGATGGCCTCCCAACGTGGGAGGGGTGCCCGTCGCACCATGACCCCCCTGATGTTCCGGATCCTGGCAGTGGCCTACCCGGAGTTGGATAGGCGCTTGAGGGCATCACAGCAGACACAAGGGGGTGAGTACAACATCATTCAGCGGACTTTGCGCGCAGTGGAGGGGTCTGGGTGGGGGAGGAGGGCTGTGGGTTTCCCTAGGCCAGGGCGAGTTACGTAGGCTAGGCCCCTCCGGAATGCAGGCCATGTGGCACTCCACCCCACCTCTGTAGAGTGCCAAGTACAGGTATACATGCCCCTGTGTCATCTATGTGTGCAGATGTCCACCATAGCCATGTAGGCCAGATCCCAGGAATTGCATATGTAGAGGCCAAGAGCACGGCGTAGTGCAGGGGGCTGCTGTGTCTGTATTGTCCGCCAATGGTAGCGGTAAGCCATGCACTCAACCTGTCTTTCTTCTGTCGTTCCCCCCCCCTTTTTGTGCTCTCCCTGTTCTTTTGTGCATCAGCATCATCAGGCGGAGGTACAGTGGCACCGGAGCACGAGGGAGCTGCATCCCACATGGCCGTGGAGGGCCACACCACGGACTCTAACTACACCAGTGGGACGGAGGGCGAGGGGAGCTTCACGTCGGTCACCGGATCACCCTTGTGGTGGCGGCACCATCTGTGCCCCCCACTTCTACATGTACAGCCGCCACCCCCCCTACCAGCACCGCCCTCCCAGCAGCCCCTCAGCCTTTGCCCCGTGCCCGCTCACCCAGGAGGGTGGGCATCACCTTCGCCCCAGGCACCTCAGCCCCTGCCCCAGTCACCCCTGCTGCCCTCAATGAGGAGGCCATTGAACTCCTCAGGTCACTCACTGTTGGGCAGTCCACCATTGTGAATGCCATCCAGGGTGTAGAAAGGGAGTTGCAACATGGTAATGCATTCCTGGAGGGCATTCATTCTGGTCAGGCTGCCCTTCATCGAACCCTGCAATCTCTGGCCTCAGCACTGATGGCAGCCATTGTCCCTGTGTCTAGCCTCCCCCCTCCAACTTCCTCCACCCAGACCCAGTCCCCTGTACCCCAGCCTATCCCAAGCACACCATCAGACAAGCATGCACACACCTCAAAACACAAAAGTTGCTCAGGCAAACATAAGCACCACACAACCCACAGGCACTCACACAAGCATCACCCACATACAGACACAGCAACATCCACTGCCTCCACTGTGTCCCCCTCCTCCTCGTCTCCCTCCTCCCTCCCAGTGTCGTCTACACTCTCACCTGCATGCACTACATCTACAGGCACTAGGACTCGCACCACAACACCCAGCACCACACCCTGCTCACCTGCACTCACCACCCCACTACCATTTACACGTCCCCTGTGTCCACTCCCAGTGTGTCTGTGACGCCCCCTCCCAAAGTACACAAACGCGGGCACCCACACACCCAACATCCATCCACCTCACGACAGCCTCCAGTACCTGCACCTGCACCCAAATCACCTAAAGTTACACCTCCTACAACCACCTCCTCTTCCTCCACTCCCAGACCCCCTCCAGCTACCCGTCCCAGTGTTCCTAAGAAACTCTTCCTGAGCAACGTTGACCTCTTTCCCACCACCCCCACCCCTCCAATTCATAGGTCCCGTAGTAGCACCTCAGCCACAAAAAGTCCGGTACCAGTGGTGCGTGTTAAAGGTGTGTGGAGTGCACCGGCCACCAGGGCAGCCAGTGTGACACGGAGCCAAAGCACTGCCAGTCCACCCCCTGTAAAGCACCTTAAGTTGGAAAGTGGCTGACGGGAGAGGGTGAAGACTCCTGCCGGCAAAACAGCTCACAGAGACCGTCACTGGTCCGGAGACCACCGCCAGAGTCAGTGCCCTGGAAGGCAGCAGTATCGTCACTGGTCCGGAGACCACCGCCAGAGTCAGTGCCCTGGAGGGCAGCAGATTCGTGCCCTGGAGGGCAGCAGTATCGTCACTGGTCCGGAGACCACTGCCAGCGTCAGTGACCTGGAGGGCCCTGGCAGCCACAGCCCCGCTGGGCACTGAGGGACCGTAATGCCACAGACCGCTGAACAGGGCAAAGTCCGCCATGGTGAAGACCGCTGAACAGGGCAAAGCACCGCTGAACAGGTCAGAGACAGCAAAGGCAAGCACCGCTGAACAGGGCAAAGACCGCCATGGTGAAGACCGCTGAGCAGGGCAAAGCACTGCCAAATCAAGCATCGTTAGCCCATGTGCAGCTGGGACAGTGACGGAACTGGGACCGTCACCGGGAGCGTGATGCACTCTGGGCACCATTCCCCCTCCAGAACCAGTGGAGACCTGCATCCACTCTGTCTGTCCTTCACAGGATGAAGCACTCTGGGCACCAGTCCCCCTCTAGAACCAGTGGAGACCTGCATCCACTCTGTCTATTCTTCACAGCATGAAGCACTCTGGGCACCATTCCCCCTCCAGAACCAGTGGAGACCTGCGTCCACTCTGTTTATCCTTCACAGGATGAAGCACTCTGGGCACCAGTCCCCCTCCAGAACCAGTGGAGACCTGCATCCACTCTGTCTGTCCTTCACAAGATGAAGCACTCTGGGCACCATTCCCCCTCCAGAACCAGTGGAGACCTGCATCCACTTGAGAGACTGTGGCTTTGCACTCCCCAGGATGGTACAGTGGGCAACCCACCCACTGTAGAGACTTGAGAGACTGTGGCTTTGCACTCCCCAGGATGGTACAGTGGGCAACCCACCCACTGTAGAGACTTGAGAGACTGTGGCTTTGCACTCCCCAGGATACATCAATGGGCATGGAGCCCCGTCGTGGATCTGGCGTGGTGCTGACATCCGGCTGAGGTGCCCCCCTTCCCTTCCCCCTGAGGTGCCTGTTGTATTTCTATCTGATGCCCCTGCAGTGTTCTCTCCGTTCCAGGACAGGTATCGTGTGTGGGCCTCGCCAATGCATTTTGGGCCAAGTGGTCCACGGACATTGAAATGTGCATACCTATACTACTATTCGTGATGTATATATTTGGAATGTGTATATATTGATGTATTTATGTGCTTACTGATTTTTGATAAATTACAATGTTTGAACTCATTTCCTTTTGTCTTAGCATTTATCCGGGGGGGTTGGGGGTTGTTACTGTGATGTTCGGAAATGCATTGGTGTGTGTGTTGTAGTGGGTGAGGGTCGGTTTGGGGGTGGGGGTGTTGCATGTGTGTGTCCCTGACTTTTGCCTCCCCCCTCCCCTATGTCATAGGTGCAGTACTCACCGTTGTCTTCGGAGCCTACGTTGCTGGTGATCGTAGAGGAGCAGGAAGACAAGCGCAGGGAGTATTTGTAGTTCGGGCTCCATGGTGGGCTCCTTCGTCGTGGAGTGTGTTAAGGTGAGCGTTTTCCCATTGCAAAAGCTGTTTTCGCCGTGTTTTTATCCACGGTGAATCCGCCCCGGAAAAGGTGGCGGATTGGCGGGTTGTGATACTGTGGGCGGTACATTGTCTTCCGCCTGTCTGTTGGCGGTGACCGCCGCACTGCCTGTCTGTACCACCGTGGCGGTCAGAGTGTTAAAGTGGCTGTCTTTGTTGGCGGTTTCCGCCACGGTCATAATTCCCTTTTTTTGTCCGCCGGCCTGTTTGCGGTATTACAGCAGCTTTAACACCGTCCTCCAGGGTTTTAATGAACACCTAACTGTACACATGTTCCCACTGGAGAGTGTCTGCAACAAATTGGAAACAAAATTCGGTAGGGAACTGAATGGGATCGCTACATAGCTCTCCTTGCTACTGTATCCAGAAATGGCAACTTCAAACTTACCAAGTTTACATTTTGCACCAAGCATATTTAACCCCAGTAAAGATCAATAAATTATTCCCGGAGGTGAACGACTCTTGCCTATGATGCAGTTGTGAGAGTGGGGATCTGTGACACATGCTTGGGAATATACAGCACTGATTCATTTCCGGCCTCCCGAAGTTACACAGTTGGGAGGTATGCGCACTGAGATTGTTTAGGCACGCCAAATGACCCAGAGCTTTGACTCATTTTCTAGACTTGCTACTGGCCATATGTTGCATTACCCATCACTGGAAAGCCAGCACTTCAGTGGCATTTGGAGTCGCTCAGTTGTCTTGTGGCCTGAATATGAAAGCACAGCCCTCCAATGTGAGGAAGTTAGAGGCCTGCTTACGCATCCACTATCAATGGACTGAGATGTGCTAGTCACCCTATTTAAGGCCCTCTCCCAGGACAACAATTTACCTCCATAAGATGCACTTACCTCTGGCCTGCCCCTGTTCCCTCATCTTCTGTAGCAACACAAAAGAATGATGGACGGAGTGCTGAAACTTTTCTCTTGGTCATCATGCCACCCTAGTTTGGACCCAGCCATATGCAAATCAGTATTGAACATGGTCTCCGTGGGAACAGTCAAGCTCCAACTGCTAGGCCAAGTCCTCTCTGGACCAGAAACAAGCATCCTGGGACCGGCTTCGGGGTATCACCCCTCATCAGCCAGGCTAGCATGAATCCAGTGGCACGGTAAGCAAGGGATCCACATCTTGGTATACCCTGGCCACTTAGGGCGACTTTAGCAACACAAAAGGATGATGGATGGAGTGCTGAAACTTTTTAAACACTCACCCTGTTCTGCCTTCCTACTTATCTCGTATCAGAGCTTACAGAACATCTCTGGAATGCACTTCTGAGTTCAAAGAAGACCTTTATTGTTGTTAATTCTTCCCCACCCACAAGTTCTTGAGAGACGAATTAATAGCTTTCAAGCACACGTTCAAAAGAGTAAAAGTAGTCGCAGCAATGAAAACAAAATATACCACAGTACTTCTCAGTTGCAATGTGCACAGCAGATTATGTATATCTTTATATGATTACATTAGCAAAGCAAAAAAAAAAAAAATCAAATACTTCACCGTTTGAGCAAGGCGGCAGGGCCTACATACTCAGCTTCATCTTTCTGGGGTCTGCAAGTTGATGACTCCGGTCAACTGCGAGAAAGAGATTATCTACCCAAACGGGAGACTGGCAACTGGCGCCTAGTTCCAGCCTGAAGTCAAGCAGATTCGAATCTAAATCTCGGAAGCCCCGAGTCATCCTTACAAAAGCGTGCCCCCTCCTCTCAGACTCGGGAAAACTACGCAAGCCTTTGGAGACTGGACAGATCTCCTAGACTTCTCCTCTTCCCAAGCCTGAGCAGAAAGGAAAACACCAAATGTACTCTCTCTTATTATGTCTAGTCTGGTATGAAGAAAACAGCTTGGTTCATCTCGTGGAAAAACACAGCTTGGAAAAATACAGCTTGGATTCTCAACTGCAATGTCTAACTCCACGTTAAAGGCAATAGGCAGCTAACCTAAATATCAAATGTAATGTCTAATGTCATGTCAAAGCCAATAGGCAGCTGAGCTAAATATCAAATGTAATGTCTAATATCATGTCAAAGCCAATAGGCAGCTGAACTGAATACAAAATGCAATGTCTAATATCATGTCAAAGCCAATAGGCAGCTAAACTGAATACAGCATGTCAAAGCCAATAGGCAGAATACAGAATGTAATGGCTAATGCCATGTCAAAGCCAATAGGCGGCTATACTGAACAAAACATACAATGTGCTACTGGTGAACATTGAGCAACTAATATGCGCAGTGGTGAAACACAAAGTCATTGGTCAAACACAATTAATAGCATCACACACCCCCAGTCACAGATCTGGGTTAAGTCCACCATTCTTTGCTCATCATGCCACCACAGTTTGGATGCAGCCATGTGCAAATCAGTCTTGACCCTGCTCCCAGTGGGAACTGTTTAGCCCACACTGCCAGGCCAGGTCCTCTTTGGACCAGAAACAAGCATCCTGGGACCGGTTTCGGTTTCACCCCTCATCAGCCAACCTAGGTTGAAACTGGTAGAGTAGTGAGCACGCAACCCACATCTGTTGCAAATGGTCCAATTTCATGAATATTTGTTGATCACGGCTTCCCTTTCTGCCTAGCAGAAAGGCAGTGCTGGGGCGCATGGGGGACCTTTTACTGCCCACGACCATGTTGTGGGCGGTGTAAAAACCCCCTCCGCCAGCACCCTCGGAATGTGCACTGTTTGCTATGGCAGACACCTCTCATTCCAATGATGCTGTGTGCACTGTTTCCACCAGGCTGACTGGTGGAAATGTTGTAATACGAAGGTTTCCGCCGGTCAGCCCGGTGGAAACATCGTAATACAATGTGAGTGAGGCTGCCTCACCACCGCCGTATTGGAGTTGTGGTGGTTCAACCGCCCAACTCCTAATCAGGCCCTAAGACATTTAAGGCAAGTTGTTGAACACCAAGGTGCTCACATATATTATTCCCACTTCAACCTAAATCATTTGGGGAAGGTGTTGAGCATTAAAGGGTGACATTTACTGTTCCCACTCCTATATAAGGCATTTAGGGTAAAGTGTTTAGATTTAGTATTCCCACTCCAATATAGACTTCCTATTCTCACTCTACTATAAACCATTTTGGTGAAGGTTTAGGACTCTACATGAGTAAATTTTACTATTCCCACTCCAGTCTAACCTATTTTGGGGAAGGTGTTGGACACTGAAGGGGTAATATGTACTATTCCCACTCCAATTTAAGTCATTTTAGGAAAGGTGTTAAACAGTAAAGGGTTTACATTTACAAATATCACTGAAATGTAAATCAATTTTTGAAGATGTGTAATGCTAGAAGTAAAACCACAATATATATTCATCACTCCAAAAACAAATATTTTATTATATAATTTGAATAGAAATGCATATAATAAATAATTATAACACATCATGTATAATTTATATAGCCCAGTAAAATCATATATTTATACAGTAAAATATAAAAAATATTGTCTACATAATACAAAATTAAGTAATAACATGAATAACCGTATCAAATAATTAATCTAAATAAAATATTTTCTACCACATTTACTATTTAAAAAGTATCACATTAAAAAGTACAACAAAAAATAAATATATTCAAAACTATAACTAACATAACTATAAAAACTGAATTTGTCAAAACTATTACCATGAAAACATATATTTTTAGATTCCACTGGAAAAAAACTAAAGCAAAACCATAACTACATTAAAGAAAGAATATTTTTTACAATATTTACATTTTAAACCACACAATTAGAAGCAGACTAAATCAATTACACACATAAATTATAATTATACATAGACAAATACAACAGAAACCAATATATTTAATTTTTCTTTAAAGTATAGTTGTATATTATAATTAATAATATCATAGAAAGTAATTCATTTTTCTTTATTGAACATTTAAAAATATCAAAATTTAATCTATTGTTTTGAATTATTTACATAAAATCAAACCGTAGACCAATAAAAAAAATAAACCAGATATCATTCATGTTTTCACAGTACACATCAATTAATTAATACGTTAAAAAATATTAAATATTTACAACATAAATTAAAAAGGTAATGTGATACATTATGTATCAAGTTCTTCAAAAATATTAATAACATATTTAAACATTAAGACATATTAAAACCTAATCATGTTTTTTCAAATAAACATTTTTTCATATACTTCTTAAAAATAACAAAATACAAACATATTTTAAATATTTCTACACCAGTTTCCCCTTTAAACCAAACATCCGCTACTAAAGCATTATAAGTTAAAAGCAAAAACATTTCTAAATATGTCACAAACAAATTATAAAAATTGAAGTTTATGGTAAATAAATTAACAATGGAAATGTAACATAAAAGGTAACACACAACACTAAATAAATACTCCAAAGGAACAACAAATCAACTATAAAGACAGTATTATTTACAACAATATTTTTTAAAACAATATTTGTACAATAATAAAAATAACACATACAATTATATTTTTACCTGTTGATATTTGTATCCACGATATTTTAGACATCACAATATTCTTTACATAATATATTTGTTTCCATATACTTTTTTTCACTACTTTGTCCAAACAACCTGCAAAGCTTGCTCCTTTGCTCCCACAGAGGCGCTCTGGCAGCCACGCCCCCAACGATCTACTCACCACTGTAAGAGAGCCTTGCGGCTTGCCATCACAAATACTGGTACCAGGTGACACAGCCAAGACTACCCATCACCCTAGAGTCATCTGAAACAGTACTCAGCCTCCAAAAGGCTGCTGACTAATCGCTCTGTAGTGCTATAAGCACTCTCGGCTGAAGGACGGCCACTCTGAGAAGAGAGAGGTGCCAGCACTGAGAGGCTGAGGCAGTGGTGGCTGCCGGGCGCTGCTGTGACAGGAGAATGCATTTCAGGTGCTGCACTATGAGTCTTTGAGATTTTGCCTCCTTTCAGCCAATTACCATAGGTAAGTATTTTCCAGTCACACTAGTTTGCCCCTTGTATCTCTCCTTGCGCTCTCATGTAAGGACAGGGGGACAGCCATTTTCTTGCATCATTTCCCTTGGAGGATCCATCCGTGTGGGCAGCAGAAATGCAAAACAGACTGCAAACACCAAACATATTGAAAAAGAGGACTAACTCTTGGAACACATTGTCTATGCAAAAGAAACGTAGAAGTTGTTTTTTCCCTCACAATCTCTGTTGAAAAAATTATAATAGTACCTAATTGGCATTAGTAGTGCAAACAAAATTCTGTGCTTGTAGCTCCCATGTTAAATCAATCTCTGTTGAATAACAAAGATGGGATATGACTTGACTGACAATGTTAGTAACTTTTCACTCCCTCAGATTAACCATAGCAGAAATAGTGAAACTAGAGTTAATTAGGAACCAAACTTTGTGGCCACATCCATAAAACAGTAGAAAGCTGGAGAACACACACTATGCATGCTATAGGCTCTACTGTACAAATATTGTTTTAAAACATATTGTTGTAAATAATACTGTCTTTATAGTTGATTTGTAGTTCCTTTGGAGTATTTATTTAGTGTTGTGTGTTACCTTTTATGTTACATTTCCACAGCACCTACAATTTTCTTTTTCAATTCTTTACCACCACCTTGTCACCACAAAAACATCCCTGTTTCACAGATGATGAGTTAAGCGTCACGGTGGATGAAATCATTACAGTAGAGCCACATATATTTGGATCCCAAGTCCAGAAGACCACTATCCCTAGGAAAATGGAAATGTAGCAAACCATAGTTGACAGAGTGAATGCTGTAGGCAGCTACCTGCACACAAGGGATGGCATCAGGAAGGGGTGGAACAACCTCAGGGGGAAGGCTTGTTCCACATCTGCCAGGCACCAGCTGGTGGTCCACAAGACTGGCAGTGGTTCCCCACCTTCTCCCCCACAGTTCACATCATGGGGGGGGAGAAGGTTTGGGCATTCTGCAGCCTGAGGGCTTGAGAAGAATACCTGGGGGAGTCGAGTAAGGTAAGTCACATAAACAAAATTTGCCCACCAAAATGTATTGCCATGCATGCTCACTGATAACCTTTCCCCATCAGTGTTGTAGCACAGGCACTATGGCCTGCAATGAGGAACACATCAACATCTCCGCACAGGGCACACAGGCATCATTATCAACAAAATGTGAAGGGAGAATGGATGGATTGCACAGGATGACATGTTACAAGGCCACATGATCACACCATTGAAACCATAGGACCAACATATCAAGGCAAACAGGTCTATTCTGCAGCTCAGAAAACTTTCCTCCCACTGTCCAGGCAACCTGGGCATGCAACTCACACAACCCAAATTTGCGACAAACAGTACCTTGATCAATTCCATCTCCCCTTCACATGTCAGACCAGCTACAGTCACCCACCAATGACACAACTCGGAAATGAACACATGAGGATGGCATTGTGAAAAGACCTGGAAGGAAAAAGTGACACACTACGAGTTTAGGAAGGCAAAGACATACATGAGACACAAAAGTCATTTTAAACTTCTGTTGTCTCTCTGACAGTGCAAGGTGACTGCCCCAAACAAAGGAGATCCTTAGGAGAGGCAGATCTTCAAGTCTGATGTAGCCAGCAAACCTGGCCTGTATGATACATAGCATAAAATGCCCTGTCTCATGATGATGGAGATACCCTTCTCCACAAATCTTGACCTCTACAGTACCCCATGCAGTCACAGTAATCACAGAACATCACATACTTAAACTCAAGTGAAGTACTGATCGATGAGATCTGCCCGCATGTCTTCACCTTCAGCCTCATCGCTGTCATCTTCACATGGCATTTCAGGAGGCTCACCTGGTGGCACTGCCAGCTCTCCCTTGTCAGGAATGTATGGGATATTTCTTCTCAGGCCAAGGTTGTGGAGCATGCAGCAGACCACAATGATCTTACAAACCTTTGTGGGTGAATAGAGGAGGGCTCCACCTGTCTTGTCTATGCTGCAGAATCTTGCCTTCAGGAGCCCAAAAGCAGCTCCACGACACAGCGTGTTCTTCCATGTGCCTCGTTGAAGCAGACATTCTCTGGCATAGTTCCTCACTGGTGTCCACAGTCAGGGACGGTTTGGGTAGGCAGTGTAAGGAAATGACACATGCGTGCAATCATCATTCCAGAGCAACGTCTCACTAGCAGCAGACATGGCATACAAACACACATGACATATGTTACTTACAACCAGCCAGGCCCTCTTTGGGTACAGTTGTGTCATCAGCTGGGGAATTGCACTGTTCCACATGAGGAAAGCATCATGGACTGATCCCGGGTACTGGGCACAGACTTGAGAAATGAAGATGTCCGCCAAATACACTACTTGGACATTGATGGAATGGAAGTTCTTCTTGTTCCGATAGACCTGTTTATTGCCATGGGGTGGAACCAGGGCTACATTTTACTATCAATGACTCACACGACATGTGGTGTGTTTGCCAAACCATAGAGCTCTGCTTTCACATTGGCAAAATCCTCAAGTTAAGAAAAACAAATGTAGCTGTCCAGGTGTTTCAACATTGCTGAGAGGAGATCCTTCAACACCAAACTGAACATAGGCTTGGACATCCCAGCAGATAGGGACACTGTATTTTGGAAGGACCCTGTGGTCAGCAAGTTCAACACCGACATGACTTGTACTATGGGCGGTATGCTATTTGGATGACATATGGCTGGGATCAGATCTGGCTCCAACTGATGACAGAGATCTATGATTATCTGCCCATCCAGGCAGTAGATCTGTCTGACATGTCTGTTCTCCAAGGTCTGCAGGTCTGCTAGTGGACAGTACACAGGAGGGTGTCTGATTCTTCTCCTCCCAGGGTAACTATGTGGGCCAAAAAAGAAAAAAGGCAGTTACTCAATGGGTCCCTAGCAATTTACATGATACATGTCAGATATGAAATGTGTCATATCATGCACACACCGGGGCTAACACTTGCACCTTTGTGAAACATTAACTCCTTGCTTATCTACATATGTGTACACAACCTCTATTTGGACAACAACCTCACATCCAGATTACTGCATTAACTGCCTGTGATCCAATTCCCCAAATCCTGAATTATATGTGTGGGAGCGGGTGGTGGCTGTACCCCCAATAATGTTGTCACATCTGCAGGACCACATACCTACATTATAATGGAAGCAATTGACCTACATGACGGGACAAGACCAGCACTCAATATTCTCAAGGACATCATTTTTATACATGTTACGCATCAAAATATATTGAGTAATTGCACTGTATACCTTGAAAATGACGGCTGCCTGACTTACTTCACTGGACATTAGGAACGGCCCACATCCGACTGCAGAAGTCACCATGGTGGTAGGCGGATGCTACAGTGGTGGACATTACCATAGGATAATATTACTGCCTGTTGCAGTCTTGGGCCAATGGCAGTTTCCACCGGCGGTGACGGTCGTGTACGTGGCAGACGTGACTGTGATTTTCTACTGATTTTCTCACTTGACTCCTGACACTGCTGCTAGCAAGATCTCCATGACCTGAGCTGCTGTGTACAGCCCCTGGGAGCAATCATGCTGCGTCCTACAGGTATTAGGGCCCCTGCCTTCTCACCCGAAGAGCTGGAGAAGCTTGTGGAGGAGGTCCTACCCCTGTATGAACAGCTCTATGGTGCACCAGAGGAGGAGGTAAGTGTGCCATGTGGGTCATTGGTGGGGGTATCCTGGGCCTAGCAGGGCCATTCATGTGTGTATTCTGGAGACATCTCTCCATGAGGTTTGGAGCCTGACTTCATTGTTGTTCCATGCGAAACCACATGTGGTGAACATCCGGGTGACCTTGCTACTACCTTCTTGACTCATTTTGGAAAGGTGTGACTTGTTGAGCTATACATTGTTGTGAGGTGTCCATTGTGACATGGATGTTTCCATGTCACCTAATCAAGGTATGGCATGTTTGAATCAGTGTTGTCTGCCTTTCCTTACCAACATCACTTATTGTAGTGAAATCATGTTGGTGCAAGTTAGATGTGTGCATAGGCTTGTGTTAGTGTAATTGGTAGGGTACCTTACAATGGAATCTAATTGTTGGCTACTGGTTCCATGCGGTGGGCTGCATGTGGCACAAGTTTGATGTGGAGTGGTCACCTAGCTAGGTTATGGTTAGTATGGTAGCTATACTTCATCCATGCTGTTGTAGTTATCTGAGACCCAGATTTGCTCATGTGTTACCTTTCTGATTCCAGATGGCATGCATGTTTTTGTACTGGCACATGATGCTGGGACTTTGATGTCACTTTATGTGGTGGACCACTTGACATGATGGTATGTTTTGTCTCTCAGAGTTGTGATTGATGTGTCATCATGTACATGTTTTGACCTTATTTCACCTTCTTTTGGCAGCATCAGCACCAGCAGGCGAAGTAGACGGGGCCGAGGTCCCGTGGCCCGAAGCTTCTGGCCACGGGACCTCAGGTCACAAGACAACCAACAGCGATAGACCAAGAGGCCCGGAGGACGAGGGGAGTGCCACAGGGAAGACCAGATCTGACGCTACATGATCGGATTCCTCCTCCAGTGGCCACACCATAGTGGTGGCAGACCCATCGGGGACCACCTAAGTACCATCTTTGTCCTTCACCCCAACTCTATCACCACCCTCCCTGTTGCTCCCCACTCAGTTGGCTGTGCCCGCTCACCCAAGAAGGTAGGCATCTCCTTTGCCGCAGGCATCTCTGCCCCTGTTAGCCCTGCTGTCCTCAGTGAGGAGGCTATTGACCTCGTAAGGTCGATCTCTTGTGGTCAGACAGCCATCATAAATACAATCCAGGGACTGACAAGTCATATTCAGCAAAGCAATGCATTCCTGGATGGCATTCACGGTGCAATCTCTGGCCTACAGAGATCATTTTAGGCTCTGGCCTCCACACTGATGGCAGCCAGTCACCCCTTGTCTTCCGCCCCACCTCCACCTTCCTCTTCCCAGTCCAAATCTCTCCTTCCCCGACCAGCCAAAGCACACAAACAGACTTGCATGCATGTACCCAGGGTCATAGCCACGGGGTGTGGGGCATTTGAGGTTCAGGCCAGCCCATAATTATATTTGGCCCCTCCAAACGACCATGGCACGTGGCTCAGCATTGAGGTGCAGGAGTTCAGACAATAAATCAGCAATAAAAATGTATTTAAGTGTTTTAATCTTGTTGCATTTGCTGCATGTTCCAAGAAAGGTTAAATGTGAGGGTACGTTTAAAAAAAAAAGTGCTGCTTATTCTTCTAATGTGGACATTTTGTTTACTTTCCTTCCTTTGATTGCAATTTGAGAGGATTTGTAAAGTGAACTATGTGACAATCTCTGTGGTACAGACAGGTCCACTGGAATTAGGTGGCAAGGGAGGACTAAATCATGCAGCAATGTTGACTAAATTTGTCTTAATGCAGCATACTTTTTAATAGCACAACTTCATTATTTCGTACTTTTTGCGCTTTAGCACTGTAATTGCTAAATACAGCTGTAAGTAACAGAAACCTTTGCGTGGGACTTCCACTGAAAGGCAGAACGTGTTACCAATTTTTTTGTAATTTTGATCTGTTTGAGCTAGAAACTGTGTTTTTTTCTTTACAATCTGCAGATTATGGATTATTTAGCAAATGTGGTAAATTCATAAGTATGCGGAAAATGTAGTGATCACAGAATTACACAATTCCACAGCTGCATCATCAAATGAATTTAGTTGCCTTGTGTACAGGGAGTACAAAAATAAATGCTGTAGGATGTCAATTTGTTATTACTTCCCAAAAAATTAAATACCTGTAAATGAACTGTGCAAATACTTCAATATGATACACCAGCAGTTATTAAAGCACAAATGAAGCACATTTGATTTATAATTTTGAAGTGTGATGAAAGATAAGATTTTAATAGAATCAAAACAAATCTTGGTGATGCACAAATACTAAATATTGTATTCTATTTTATTGGCATTTTTATAGGACTTGCTACCGTTATGTGCGGCACAGAAGGGCTTACCTATATGTGTTTGAATTAAAGATATTTCTCCTTGTTATGCCTCACTGGGGAGGGCGTAGCATTTTCTCAAGTTTACTAACTTTATAAAATCTAGTAATGTGCCACAATCCATGGGTGGATGCATGAGAACACCCATTCTCCACAAAGGAAACGCCTTCCTCACGCAAAGCAAAGATAGCCACTGCCTTACGTTAGTTTGTATTTACTAAACTGTGCAAAACCATGCCAGGCGACGTTGCATGGCTTACTAAATACCAAAAATGATTTTGCGCCTCAAAAGTGAAGCAACCCAGATGCAAAATCTTAGTAAATGTGCCCCCAATATATATATCGGGGCCATGGCTGGCATTCCTGGAGGGAGAAAGAAGTGGAGAGATCTTTTGGGATGTGAACTGCTACTATTATCTCATATCTGAAGCCATTGTGAGATGAACAGACGCATCCATGGACTAAATTAAAGTCCTTTGAGTGACCCAGAGTGTATGACAGATCTCTTCAGTTATTCCATGCCTGTTCATTTAATGATGGCTGGTTAATTGGCTGCACAGTACTGTCAATGGGCAGCCCTCATAGCGTATATGCCTTATTTGTATGTAAGAGGTGTAAGTTACAGTTGGCGGACAACCACTGAGCATTTTGGTATTAGTATTAGTGTGGGTCAGAAATGTTATGTATTAACTGACATAACAATGTATTACCCCAGCGAAGCATAGGTCCGCTCTCTTTATCTTACTAGTTTATCAGAAGTGGTTCACATGTTGGGTTGTTTCCAATCAGTGGATTGTAAGCTAAAGATTGAGCTTAAGGTGACAACTGTCTTTCCAGGTTTTGTTGCTGGGATGTTTGGTGGTATAGTTGTCTTGGAAATAGCCATGTTTTCAACTGTCTTCTAAAGTGTATTGGCTCCTGGATGCTCCAAATGCCGACTAATATTATGTTGCAGAGCTTGGCTTGTACTGAGAAAGCAGTGCATCCTACGTATTTCTTATGGTAAAGTAGTATATGATAAGTGATGGAAGCCTGGAGTGCAGTGTCCTGATTTGTTATTATTGCTCGCATTTAGCTTATTGGTATAGCAGTCTTTTTCTTTGGAGGCTCTAGGAACAATGCAATGTACCTTGGACATTGCACTCCTTGATATAGGTAGCCAGTGGAGTGGTTGTAAGACTGGAATTCTCCTGATGGAAGGTAGAGAAAAAATCTTGCAACTGTATTTTGGATGAGTTGTATTTTGCATATTATGAATGCTGGTGTACCAAGGTATAGGCTGTTGGCATAGTCAAGCTTGAGGATTACGAGTGTGAGGATGGCTTGCAGCTTCTGTTGGTATCCAAGGAATGGGAGGATGCAAAGTGGTGATTCCATTGTGTAGAAGCCACTCTAATTCATGTTGTTAACATGCAGTATCAAATACAGGTCTGAATCCAAGATTACCACTAGTTTTCAGACTTTTCTTGATATTGTTGGAGGGGCCTCCTGTTCCTTATACCATATGGGGGTAGGCTAGTATTTTTGTCATTGTCTGCAGGTTAGAAGCCCTGTCTTCTGACCACCAAGGTTAACGTGACGGTATCACTGCCAACAAGCTGGCGGTAATGAACACCAGATTATGACCATGGCGGTGATCCCTCCCATAGAAAGCCAATGTACCACACCAACCGCCAGCGCGGTACGAATAACTAACACGGCGGTAGCCACCTACAGGCAGGCGGAAGACAAAGATCCACCCTCCATATTATGACATAGCACACCGCCACGATTTCCAGGGTGGTAGCACCGACAACAAAAGCCTGGCAGAAACACATCACTGAAAAGGAGACACTCACCTCCAGGGACACACAGAAGTCCGCGTCTGCCATGGAACCTGAACTGCAAGTATTCCTGATGCTTCACTATGCCATGGCCGTCCAGGAGCACCAACCCCAATGAAGACGGTGGTGGTGAGTTACAGCCGCCTAGCACACATGGGTGGGAGAGAGGGGGGAGAGAGTGACACACACATGCACAACACACACCATACACACACCACACACCCAGTAACACATGTACAGGAATAAACAGCAACAGAACCCCAGAGTAAATAAAAGCAGGACACATACACAGTTCCAACCACTGTATTCCTTGTGTATGAATATGGAAAATGCAAAAATCATGCACAACTGCAGAAATAAAGAAATGCAGGCCCAAAGGCCAGTCCAAAGTCACTAATGCCCACAAGGCAAAGTCCAAGCCCCAACTTGATCCCTGACAACATCGGGACTCCACTGTTCATGAGCACCATGTTGGAAATGGGGAGGCACCTCAGGTGGCGGAGGGGTGGGGTTGGTGGGGGTTGCAACTCATTGTGAGGGGGCTCCTAGCCCACTAGTTCTGGAGAGTGCTTCCTGCCCACAGGAGGAAGAGAAGGCTGGCTGCCCAATGGTTCTGAAGAGGGCTGGCTGCCCACAGGATGAGAAGGGGGCTGGCTGCCCACTGGTTCTGGAGGGGGCTGGCTACCCACTAGTTCTGGAGGGGGCTGGCTACCCACAGGATGAGGAGGGAGCTGGCTAACCACTGGTTACTGATGATGCCCCTTGGCCTCTGGTTCAGGACGTTGCTCCTTGGCCTCTGGCTCCGGATGCTGCTCCATGGCCACCATATTGTAGGCCTCCTGGTCCGGGGATATCTGTGGGGCCTTTTTCTCCAGGGATTTCTGGGGCTCCTCCTTGTCCAGGGATTTCTGAGGCTCCGCCTTGGCCTCTCCGTGACCTTTGATTTCTGGGGAGCCTACTTGGCCTTTGACTTCTAGGGACCTTCTTGGCCTTGGATGTCTGGGGAGCCTCCTTGGCCTTGGATGTCTGGGGGGCCTCCTTGGCCTTTGATTTCTGGGGGGTGCCTCCTTGGCCTTGGATGTCTGGGGGGGGGGGCTCCTTGCCCTTGATTTCTGGGGGCCTCCTTCTCCTTGGATGTCTGGGTCACCTCCTTGCCCTTTGATTTCTGGGGGGCCCCCTTCGGCAGGGCCTACGTTGGGGCCTCCTTGGCCCTGGGTTTTGTAGGTGGTCCCATGATCTTGGTAGTCTGCTTGGGAGGGGGCGGCACTTTAGCCCTCTGTTTGTGGGGGGTAGAAGTGCCCATGTTGCGTGGATCTGGCTTAACACTCATGTGCCCCATAGTGCCAGCTGGAGACTTTGGGGGTAGAGCTGTGTCGGACTGGATTCTGGAGGTACTGGCCTGGGGTGGTGGGACCTTCCTTTTATGGGCAGGACGGGGGGAGGGGAAGGGAAGAGGTCAAGGCAGGAAAGGAAAAGCTTCTTAGGGCCAATGGGGCAGGATGTGGGAGGAGGGATGGGAGTGGAGGTAGAGGGAGTGGTTGTAGGAGGAGGAGGAGGAGGTGTGCTGGACTTGGGTGCAGGTGCATGGACAGTATGCGTGTGTGAGGTGGATGGCTTGGCGGTCTGAGTGCGAATGTGTGTGTGTTACTGAAGAGGGGCAGACAGGGTGGGGGAAGGACAAACATGACGTGTGGATGGATGTTGTGATAGTGTCTGCAAGTGAGGTGGGTGTGCTGCATGTTGTGGTGGTGGCGGTGACTGCGCATGTGGTGTATGGGGTGCATGTCTGCGGGTCTGCTGTTGTGGTGACTGTGGGCAAGGCTGTGCAAGTGGCAGGATTTAGGAACGTTGATGCAGTGTATGCAGGTGTGAGGGAGGATGTGACTGTGAGGGAGGAGGAGAAGGAGGGGGAGACAGTGGAGGCAGTGGATGATGTTATGTGGTCATCTGTCTGTTGGCTGTGTGAGTGCTTGTGGACTGAAGCATGCTGCCTGTGTTTGTCTGTGCGAGTCTTGTGTGTTGTTGTGGGTGCATGCTTGTCAGAAGGTGTGTGTGGGAAGGGTAAAGAGACTGGGACTGGGTAGTGGTAGTAGGAGGGGGACGGATGAAACAGGGCACTGGCTGCCATCAGTGAAGAGGCCAGAGCTTGAAATGATCTCAGTAGGGCTGCCAACCTGCATCGGGGATGCCAGCCCCTGGATAGCATTCACAATGGTTGACTGTCCTACAGAGATGGATCTCAGGAGGTCAATACCCTCCTCACTGAGGGCAGCAGGGCTGACTGGGGCAGGGGCCGAGGTGCCTGGGGCGAAGTAGATGCCCACCCTCCTGGGTGAGTGGACACGGGTAACTCAGTGGGGGCTACTGGGAGAGTGGTGCTTGTACGGGGGTGGCGGTAGAACCTGTAGCTTGGGGGGTCCCAGAGGGGTCTGCCATCACCAAGGAGCTCTCATCGGAGGATGAATTAGTCAGTGGTGTCACCTCCTGTTCCCGCTGTGGTGCTCCCCTCGCCCTCTGTCCCACTGATCCCCTCGGTGTCGGTGGACTCTGCCTCCTGGGTCCTGTGGGCTGCAGCTCCCTCACTTGCCGGTGCCCTTGCTCCTTCGCCAGATGATGCTAATGCACACATGGACATGATGACCAAAAGGAGAGGGGGTAGAGAGAGAAAGGAAGCACAGGGTCAATCTCACCACAAGCAACACAGATGGCAGACACATCACTGTCACACACTGAGACTGAAAATGGGCAGTATGGACCACACTGGCTACCATTGACTAAGTACCACACCAGTTAGGAGCCAAACCCTGCCAGCCACACACCAACTGGGACAAGCTAAGCCCTGCCTGACATGGGACGTCACCTACCTAGCTATCTAATACATGCTTTCAACCCTATTATCCTGAGCTGGACTCCATAGCAATATCTAAACTGGCCTATTGAGGCATCCACTGACAGGCACCCTGCACCCAAATCCACTGCCACCCAACAGAGATGGTTGACATAGACACTGTACTCACCCCCTTTTGGCTGCTGTGATGCTCTGGGTATGCCACTGCCAGTATGCGGGCCATCCGGGGGGTCAGGTTCCGACAGGCAGCCCTCCCTCATTGGGAGGCCATCCCCAGCTGGGCCTCCACAGTCTTTCGGGCCCAGCATCTCAGGTCCTCCTACTGTTTCCTGCAGTGGGTGCTCTCCCTGCTTAGACCCCCAGGGTCCGCACGTCCTTGGCGATGGCATGCCACAATCCGTTCTTCTGATGTGCGCTGACCTACAGAGGAAACACAGAAGGCAGGACACCATGAACCTGACAATCCAGCCTGTCACACATATGGCCCACAAAAAGCACATCCCCCTCATCAGGCACAAGACAGGACCTGTACCCCTGCATTGACGCTGCCACCAGCCATTCCCTCCCCACCTGACACACTGCCAGCACATACACACATCTCCATGCAGTCATGTCGCATGCAACGTATCCATGGTGTACGTAGCTGTTGGTCTGGAGGCCCCTACAACTGGCCATACTGGGGTAGGACCCCGTCCACGAGGCATCCCAACTCCTCCGATGTGAAGGCTGGTGCTCTTTCCCCTGTAGCACGAGCCATAGCAGGTTCCAGACACAGGTCACAGCAGCACGTGCAGTGGAGATGTCGTTCTGTGGAAAATCAGGAAACAAGTGAGGTTTTAGAAAGGAAATGGCGGTCTCTTCTGCTGCCGTAAACACATCACCGCTGGCATTGCTCATCATTGGTTCCCGTACTCCAGGAAGGGCCATGTTAGCCAATGAGGAATTGCACGGCCGTGCAGACTGCCTTCCAACATGACGCCAAGGCCAGCGGTGTGAGGTCACTTCCACCTGTCCCTGAATACAGGACAGGCGGGCGCCATTTTATAAAGCTGGTACACATGTGTAAGGAAATGCCTCCTTGGCATGGTTGCCCCCTGACTTTTTGCCTTTGCTGATGCTATGTTTACAATTGAAAGTGTGCTGAGGCCTGCTAACCAGGCCCCAGCACCAGTGTTCTTTCCCTAACCTGTACTTTTGTATCCACAATTGGCAGACCCTGGCATCCAGATAAGTCCCTTGTAACTGGTACTTCTAGTACCAAGGGCCCTGATGCCAAGGAAGGTCTCTAAGGGCTGCAGCATGTCTTATGCCACCCTGGAGACCTCTCACTCTGCACAGACACACTGCTTGCCAGCTTGTGTGTGCTAGTGAGGACAAAACGAGTAAGTCGACATGGCACTCCCCTCAGGGTGCCATGCCAGCCTCTCACTGCCTATGCAGTATAGGTAAGACACCCCTCTAGCAGGCCTTACAGCCCTAAGGCAGGGTGCACTATACCATAGGTGAGGGTACCAGTGCATGAGCATGGTACCCCTACAGTGTCTAAATAAAACCTTAGACATTGTAAGTGCAGGGTAGCCATAAGAGTATATGGTCTGGGAGTATGTCAAACACGAACTCCACAGCACCATAATGGCTACACTGAAAACTGGGAAGTTTGGTATCAAACTTCTCAGCACAATAAATGCACACTGATGCCAGTGTAAATTTTATTGTAAAATACACCACAGAGGGCACCTTAGAGGTGCCCCCTGAAACTTAACCGACTATCTGTGTAGGCTGACTAGTTTTAGCAGCCTGCCACAAACCGAGACATGTTGCTGGCCCCATGGGGAGAGTGCCTTTGTCACTCTGAGGCCAGTAACAAAGCCTGCACTGGGTGGAGATGCTAACACCTCTCCCAGGCAGGAATTGTCACACCTGGCGGTGAGCCTCAAAGGCTCACCTCCTTTGTGCCAACCCAGCAGGACACTCCAGCTAGTGGAGTTGCCCGCCCCCTCCGGCCAGGCCCCACTTTTGGCGGCAAGGCCGGAGAAAATAATGAGAATAACAAGGAGGAGTCACTGGCCAGTCAGGACAGCCCCTAAGGTGTCCTGAGCTGAGGTGACTCTAACTTTTAGAAATCCTCCATCTTGCAGATGGAGGATTCCCCCAATAGGGTTAGGATTGTGACCCCCTCCCCTTGGGAGGAGGCACAAAGAGGGTGTACCCACCCTCAGGGCTAGTAGCCATTGGCTACTAACCCCCCAGACCTAAACACGCCCTTAAATTTAGTATTTAAGGGCTACCCTGAACCCTAGAAAATTAGATTCCTGCAACTACAAGAAGAAGGACTGCCTAGCTGAAAACCCCTGCAGCGGAAGACCAGAAGACGACAACTGCCTTGGCTCCAGAAACTCACCGGCCTGTCTCCTGCCTTCCAAAGATCCTGCTCCAGCGACGCCTTCCAAAGGGACCAGCGACCTCGACATCCTCTGAGGACTGCCCCTGCTTCGAAAAGACAAGAAACTCCCGAGGACAGCGGACCTGCTCCAAAGAAAAGCTGCAACTTTGTTTCCAGCAGCTTTAAAGAACCCTGCAAGCTCCCCGCAAGAAGCGTGAGACTTGCCACACTGCACCCGGCGACCCCGACTCGGCTGGTGGCGATCCAACACCTCAGGAGGGACCCCAGGACTACTCTGATACTGTGAGTACCAAAACCTGTCCCCCACAGCGCCGCCTGCAGAGGGAATCCCGAGGCTTCCCCTGACCGCGACTCTTTGAACCTAAAGTCCCGACGCCTGGGAGAGACCCTGCACCCGCAGCCCCCAGGACCTGAAGGACCGGACTTTCACTGGAGGAGTGACCCCCAGGAGTCCCTCTCCCTCGCCCAAGTGGAGGTTTCCCCGAGGAATCCCCCCCTTGCCTGCCTGCAGCGCTGAAGAGATCCCTAGATCTCCCATTGACTTCCATTACAAACCCGACGCTTGTTTCTACACTGCACCCGGCCGCCCCCGCGCTGCTGAGGGTGAAATTTCTGTGTCAACTTGTGTCCCCCCCGGTGCCCTACAAAACCCCTCTGGTCTGCCCTCCGAAGACGCGGGTACTTACCTGCAAGCAGATCGGAACCGGGGCACCCCCTTCTCTCCATTCTAGCCTATGTGTTTTGGGCACCACTTTGAACTCTGCACCTGACCGGCCCTGAGCTGCTGGTGTGGTGACTTTGGGGTTGCTCTGAACCCCCAACGGTGGGCTACCTTGGACCAAGAACTGAACCCTGTAAGTGTCCTACTTACCTGGTAAAACTAACAAAAACTTACCTCCCCCAGGAACTGTGAAAATTGCACTAAGTGTCCACTTTTGAAACAGCTATTTGACAATAACTTGAAAAGTATACATGCAATTTTGATGATTTGAAGTTCCTAAAGTACTTACCTGCAATACCTTTCGAACAAGATATTACATGTTAAATTTGAACCTGTGGTTCTTAAAATAAACTAAGAAAAGATATTTTTCTATATAAAAACCTATTGGCTGGATTTGTCTCTGAGTGTGTGTACCTCATTTATTGTCTATGTGTATGTACAACAAGTGCTTAACACTACTCCTTGGATAAGCCTACTGCTCGACCACACTACCACAAAATAGAGCATTAGTATTATCTATTTTTACCACTATTTTACCTCTAAGGGGAACCCTTGGACTCTGTGCATGCTATTCCTTACTTTGAAATAGCACATACAGAGCCAACTTCCTACATTGGTGGATCAGCGGTGGGGTACAAGACTTTGCATTTGCTGGACTACTCAGCCAATACCTGATCACACGACAAATTCCAAAATTGTCATTAGAAATTGATTTTTGCAATTTGAAAAGTTTTCTAAATTCTTAAAAGACCTGCTAGGGCCTTGTGTTAGATCCTGTTTAGCATTTCTTTTAGAGTTTAAAAGTTTGTAAAAGTTTGAATTAGAACCTAGAACTAGTTGTAGATTCTTAAAAAGTATCCCAACTTTTAGAAGCAAAATGTCTAGCACAGATGTGAATGTGGTGGAACTCGACACCACACCTTACCTCCATCTACAGATGAGAGAGCTAAGGTCACTCTGTAAACTAAAGAAAATAACAATGGGCCCCAAACCTACCAAAATACAGCTCCAGGAGCTTTTGGCAGAGTTTGAAAAGGCCAACCCCTCTGAGGGTGGCAACTCAGAGGAAGAGGATAGTGACTTGGAGGACAATTCCCCCCTACCAGTCCTATCTAGGGAGAACAGGGTCCCTCAAACCCTGACTCCTAAAATAATAGTCAGAGATGCTGGTTCCCTCACAGGAGAGACCAACACCTCTGAAATCACTGAGGATAGCCCCAGTGAAGAGGACATCCAGTTAGCCAGGATGGCCAAAAGATTGGCTTTGGAAAGACAGATCCTAGCCATAGAGAGGGAAAGACAAGAGATGGGCCTAGGACCCATCAATGGTGGCAGCAACATAAATAGGGTCAGAGATTCTCCTGACATGTTGAAAATCCCCAAAGGGATTGTAACTAAATATGAAGATGGTGATGACATCACCAAATGGTTCACAGCTTTTGAGAGGGCTTGTGTAACCAGAAAAGTGAACAGATCTCACTGGGGTGCTCTCCTTTGGGAAATGTTCACAGGAAAGTGTAGGGATAGACTCCTCACACTCTCTGGACAAGATGCAGAATCTTATGACCTCATGAAGGGTACCCTGATTGAGGGCTTTGGATTCTCCACTGAGGAGTACAGGATTAGGTTCAGGGGGGCTCAAAAATCCTCGAGCCAGACCTGGGTTGACTTTGTTGACTACTCAGTGAAAACACTAGATGGTTGGATTCAAGGCAGTGGTGTAAGTAATTATGATGGGCTGTACAATTTATTTGTGAAAGAACACCTGTTAAGTAATTGTTTCAATGATAAACTGCATCAGCATCTGGTAGACCTAGGACCAATTTCTCCCCAAGAATTGGGAAAGAAGGCGGACCATTGGGTCAAGACAAGGGTGTCCAAGACTTCAACAGGGGGTGACCAAAAGAAAGGGGTCACAAAGACTCCCCAGCAGAAGGGTGATGAGACAACCAAAACTAAAAATAGTAAAGAGTCTTCTACAGGCCCCCAAAAACCTGCACAGGAGGGTGGGCCCAGAGCCTCTTCACAAAACAATGGGTACAAGGGTAAAAACTTTGATCCCAAAAAGGCCTGGTGTCATAGCTGTAAACAGCATGGACACCAAACTGGAGACAAGGCCTGTCCCAAGAAAGGTTCCACTCCAAACTCCCATCCAGGTAACACTGGTATGGCTAGTCTCCAAGTGGGATCAACAGTGTGCCCAGAGCAAATCAGGGTCCACACTGAAGCTACTCTAGTTTCTGAGGGTGGGGTGGATTTAGCCACACTAGCTGTCTGGCCGCCTAACATGCAAAAATACAGACAGCAACTCTTAATTAATGGGACTAGAATAGAGGGCCTGAGGGATACAGGTGCCAGTGTCACCATGGTGACAGAGAAACTGGTTTCCCCTGGCCAATACCTGACTGGAAAAACTTACACAGTCACCAACGCTGACAATCAGAGAAAAGTACATCCCATGGCAATGGTTACTTTAGAATGGGGAGGGGTCAATGGCCTGAAACAGGTGGTGGTCTCCTCAAATATCCCAGTGGACTGTCTGCTTGGAAATGACCTGGAGTCCTCAGCATGGGCTGAGGTAGAACTAAAAACCCATGCAGCAATGCTGGGTATCCCTGAACTGGTGTGTGTGAAAACAAGAGCACAATGCAAGGCACAGGGTGAACAAGTAGAGCTGGAGTCTGGAAGAATGGCCCAGCCTACCAAGAGGAAAGGAAAGTCAGTTGGGAAACCAACTGCAACACAGCAAAAGAAAGGGAACCTCTCTTCTCAGGAAGATGTTCTGCCCTCTGAGGGAACTGAGCCTTTGGAGCTTGAACCTTACCAGGTTGAGCTCTTAGGCCCAGGGGGACCCTCAAGGGAAGAGCTGTGTAAGGGACAAGAAACCTGTCCCTCTCTTGAAGGCCTTAGGCAGCAAGCTGCTGAAGAGTCCAAAGGCAAGAAAAATGGAACACATAGGGTCTATTGGGAAGATGGGCTCCTGTACACTGAGGCCAGAGACCCCAAACCTGGTGCCACTAGGAGAGTGGTAGTGCCTCAGCTGTTCAGAGAGTTCATCCTAACATTGGCCCATGACATTCCCCTTGCTGGACATTTGGGACAAACCAAGACGTGGGAGAGGTTAGTCAACCACTTCTACTGGCCCAATATGTCCAACATGGTTAAGGAGTTTTGCCTCTCCTGCCCCACCTGTCAAGCCAGTGGTAAGACAGGTGGGCATCCAAAGGCCCCCCTCATTCCACTTCCAGTGGTGGGGGTGCCCTTTGAAAGAGTGGGTGTGGACATAGTTGGTCCACTGGAACCTCCCACAGCCTCAGGAAATATGTATATCCTGGTAGTAGTGGATCATGCTACCAGGTATCCTGAAGCTATTCCCCTTAGGTCGACTACTGCCCCTGCAGTAGCCAAGGCCCTCATTGGTATCTTTACCAGAGTGGGTTTCCCTAAGGAGGTGGTGTCTGACAGAGGTACCAACTTCATGTCAGCATACCTAAAGCACATGTGGAATGAGTGTGGAGTGACTTATAAATTCACTACACCATACCATCCACAAACTAATGGCTTGGTTGAGAGATTCAACAAGACATTAAAAGGCATGATCATGGGGCTCCCAGAAAAACTCAAAAGGAGATGGGATGTCCTCCTGCCATGTCTGCTTTTCGCTTACAGGGAGGTACCACAGAAGGGAGTAGGGTTCTCACCCTTTGAACTTCTGTTTGGTCATCCTGTAAGGGGACCACTTGCCCTTGTTAAAGAAGGCTGGGAGAGACCTCTCCATGAGCCTAAACAGGACATAGTGGACTATGTACTTGGCCTTCGCTCTAGAATGGCAGAGTACATGGAAAAGGCAACCAAAAACCTTGAGGCCAGCCAACAGCTCCAGAAGTTTTGGTATGACCAAAAGGCTGCACTGGTTGAGTTCCAACCAGGGCAGAAAGTCTGGGTTCTGGAGCCTGTGGCTCCCAGGGCACTCCAGGACAAATGGAGTGGCCCTTACCCAGTACTAGAGAGGAAGAGTCAGGTCACCTACTTGGTGGACCTGGGCACAAGCAGGAGCCCCAAGAGGGTGATCCATGTAAACCGCCTTAAGCTCTTCCACGACAGGGCTGATGTCAATCTGTTGATGGTAACAGATGAGGATCAGGAGGCAGAGAGTGAACCTCTCCCTGATCTTCTGTCATCAGACCCAAAAGATGGCACAGTAGATGGAGTGATCTACTCAGACACCCTCTCTGGCCAACAGCAAGCTGATTGTAGGAGAGTCCTACAACAGTTTCCTGAACTCTTCTCCTTAACCCCTGGTCAGACACACCTGTGTACCCATGAGGTGGACACAGGAGACAGCATGCCTGTCAAGAACAAAATCTTTAGACAGTCTGACCATGTTAAGGAAAGCATCAAGGTGGAAGTCCACAAGATGCTGGAATTGGGAGTCATTGAGCGCTCTGACAGCCCCTGGGCTAGCCCAGTGGTCTTAGTCCCCAAACCTCACACCACAGATGGAAAGAAAGAGATGAGGTTTTGTGTGGACTACAGAGGGCTCAATTCTGTCACCAAGACAGATGCTCATCCAATTCCAAGAGCTGATGAGCTCATTGATAAATTAGGTGCTGCCAAATTTCTAAGTACCTTTGACTTGACAGCAGGGTACTGGCAAATAAAAATGGCACCTGGAGCAAAAGAAAAGACAGCATTCTCCACACCTGATGGGCATTATCAGTTTACTGTTATGCCCTTTGGTTTAAAGAATGCCCCTGCCACCTTCCAAAGGTTGGTGAATCAAGTCCTTGCTGGCTTGGAGTCCTTTAGCACAGCTTATCTTGATGATATTGCTGTCTTTAGCTCCACCTGGCAGGATCACCTGGTCCACCTGAGGAAGGTTTTGAAGGCTCTGCAATCTGCAGGCCTCTCTATCAAGGCATCCAAATGCCAGATAGGGCAGGGAACTGTGGTTTACTTGGGACACCTTGTAGGTGGAGGCCAAGTTCAGCCACTCCAACCCAAGATCCAGACTATTCTGGACTGGGTAGCTCCAAAAACCCAGACTCAAGTCAGGGCATTCCTTGGCTTGACTGGGTATTACAGGAGGTTTGTGAAGGGATATGGATCCATTGTGACAGCCCTCACTGAACTCACCTCCAAGAAAATGCCCAAGAAAGTGAACTGGACTGTGGAATGCCAACAGGCCTTTGACACCCTGAAACAGGCAATGTGCTCAGCACCAGTTCTCAAAGCTCCAGATTATTCTAAGCAGTTCATTGTGCAGACTGATGCCTCTGAACATGGGATAGGGGCAGTTTTGTCCCAAACCAATGATGATGGCCTTGACCAACCTGTTGCTTTCATTAGCAGGAGGTTACTCCCCAGGGAGCAGCGTTGGAGTGCCATTGAGAGGGAGGCCTTTGCTGTGGTTTGGTCCCTGAAGAAGCTGAGACCATACCTCTTTGGGACTCACTTCCTAGTTCAAACTGACCACAGACCTCTCAAATGGCTGATGCAAATGAAAGGTGAAAATCCTAAACTGTTGAGGTGGTCCATCTCCCTACAGGGAATGGACTTTATAGTGGAACACAGACCTGGGACTGCCCATGCCAATGCAGATGGCCTTTCCAGGTTCTTCCACTTAGAAAATGAAGACTCTCTTGGGAAAGGTTAGTCTCATCCTCTTTCGTTTGGGGGGGGGTTGTGTAAGGAAATGCCTCCTTGGCATGGTTGCCCCCTGACTTTTTGCCTTTGCTGATGCTATGTTTACAATTGAAAGTGTGCTGAGGCCTGCTAACCAGGCCCCAGCACCAGTGTTCTTTCCCTAACCTGTACTTTTGTATCCACAATTGGCAGACCCTGGCATCCAGATAAGTCCCTTGTAACTGGTACTTCTAGTACCAAGGGCCCTGATGCCAAGGAAGGTCTCTAAGGGCTGCAGCATGTCTTATGCCACCCTGGAGACCTCTCACTCTGCACAGACACACTGCTTGCCAGCTTGTGTGTGCTAGTGAGGACAAAACGAGTAAGTCGACATGGCACTCCCCTCAGGGTGCCATGCCAGCCTCTCACTGCCTATGCAGTATAGGTAAGACACCCCTCTAGCAGGCCTTACAGCCCTAAGGCAGGGTGCACTATACCATAGGTGAGGGTACCAGTGCATGAGCATGGTACCCCTACAGTGTCTAAATAAAACCTTAGACATTGTAAGTGCAGGGTAGCCATAAGAGTATATGGTCTGGGAGTATGTCAAACACGAACTCCACAGCACCATAATGGCTACACTGAAAACTGGGAAGTTTGGTATCAAACTTCTCAGCACAATAAATGCACACTGATGCCAGTGTACATTTTATTGTAAAATACACCACAGAGGGCACCTTAGAGGTGCCCCCTGAAACTTAACCGACTATCTGTGTAGGCTGACTAGTTTTAGCAGCCTGCCACAAACCGAGACATGTTGCTGGCCCCATGGGGAGAGTGCCTTTGTCACTCTGAGGCCAGTAACAAAGCCTGCACTGGGTGGAGATGCTAACACCTCTCCCAGGCAGGAATTGTCACACCTGGCGGTGAGCCTCAAAGGCTCACCTCCTTTGTGCCAACCCAGCAGGACACTCCAGCTAGTGGAGTTGCCCGCCCCCTCCGGCCAGGCCCCACTTTTGGCGGCAAGGCCGGAGAAAATAATGAGAATAACAAGGAGGAGTCACTGGCCAGTCAGGACAGCCCCTAAGGTGTCCTGAGCTGAGGTGACTCTAACTTTTAGAAATCCTCCATCTTGCAGATGGAGGATTCCCCCAATAGGGTTAGGATTGTGACCCCCTCCCCTTGGGAGGAGGCACAAAGAGGGTGTACCCACCCTCAGGGCTAGTAGCCATTGGCTACTAACCCCCCAGACCTAAACACGCCCTTAAATTTAGTATTTAAGGGCTACCCTGAACCCTAGAAAATTAGATTCCTGCAACTACAAGAAGAAGGACTGCCTAGCTGAAAACCCCTGCAGCGGAAGACCAGAAGACGACAACTGCCTTGGCTCCAGAAACTCACCGGCCTGTCTCCTGCCTTCCAAAGATCCTGCTCCAGCGACGCCTTCCAAAGGGACCAGCGACCTCGACATCCTCTGAGGACTGCCCCTGCTTCGAAAAGACAAGAAACTCCCGAGGACAGCGGACCTGCTCCAAAGAAAAGCTGCAACTTTGTTTCCAGCAGCTTTAAAGAACCCTGCAAGCTCCCCGCAAGAAGCGTGAGACTTGCCACACTGCACCCGGCGACCCCGACTCGGCTGGTGGCGATCCAACACCTCAGGAGGGACCCCAGGACTACTCTGATACTGTGAGTACCAAAACCTGTCCCCCACAGCGCCGCCTGCAGAGGGAATCCCGAGGCTTCCCCTGACCGCGACTCTTTGAACCTAAAGTCCCGACGCCTGGGAGAGACCCTGCACCCGCAGCCCCCAGGACCTGAAGGACCGGACTTTCACTGGAGGAGTGACCCCCAGGAGTCCCTCTCCCTCGCCCAAGTGGAGGTTTCCCCGAGGAATCCCCCCCTTGCCTGCCTGCAGCGCTGAAGAGATCCCTAGATCTCCCATTGACTTCCATTACAAACCCGACGCTTGTTTCTACACTGCACCCGGCCGCCCCCGCGCTGCTGAGGGTGAAATTTCTGTGTCAACTTGTGTCCCCCCCGGTGCCCTACAAAACCCCTCTGGTCTGCCCTCCGAAGACGCGGGTACTTACCTGCAAGCAGATCGGAACCGGGGCACCCCCTTCTCTCCATTCTAGCCTATGTGTTTTGGGCACCACTTTGAACTCTGCACCTGACCGGCCCTGAGCTGCTGGTGTGGTGACTTTGGGGTTGCTCTGAACCCCCAACGGTGGGCTACCTTGGACCAAGAACTGAACCCTGTAAGTGTCCTACTTACCTGGTAAAACTAACAAAAACTTACCTCCCCCAGGAACTGTGAAAATTGCACTAAGTGTCCACTTTTGAAACAGCTATTTGACAATAACTTGAAAAGTATACATGCAATTTTGATGATTTGAAGTTCCTAAAGTACTTACCTGCAATACCTTTCGAACAAGATATTACATGTTAAATTTGAACCTGTGGTTCTTAAAATAAACTAAGAAAAGATATTTTTCTATATAAAAACCTATTGGCTGGATTTGTCTCTGAGTGTGTGTACCTCATTTATTGTCTATGTGTATGTACAACAAGTGCTTAACACTACTCCTTGGATAAGCCTACTGCTCGACCACACTACCACAAAATAGAGCATTAGTATTATCTATTTTTACCACTATTTTACCTCTAAGGGGAACCCTTGGACTCTGTGCATGCTATTCCTTACTTTGAAATAGCACATACAGAGCCAACTTCCTACAACATGCACAGGTCAATATGTGCGAAATTGTAGTTGAATGTACTCACCTACACAATTCCAGTGTCCAACATACAAACATGCTCTGTGTACACTGCTGTAGTGTGTTCATGGTTCCTGTTAATACTCCTTTTACACTTTTGGGTCCCTTAGATACCAACCACTACAGAGGAATAGGAGGAGGCAAAGACCTGTACACAGACCCCTTGTGGACTTGGCTACACTGGAGGACCGGCACATCACACTCACCTATTGTCTGGACAGGGCCACAATCACAGAGCTGTGTGCCCAATTGGAGCCTGATCTGATACCTGCTATCCGTAGCACCACAGCAATCCTCCCTCTTGTGCAGGTACACTCAGTGCTCCATTTCCTGGCAACAGGCTCCTACCAAGTGACAGTGGGCTTGGCTGCAGGGATGTCGCCGCAGCCAATGTTATCTATTGTGCTTGCAAGGGCTGTGTCTGCCTTGCTCAAACAAATGTGAAGCTACATCACATTCCCCCAGGTAGATGACTTACCCACTGTGAAGGAT
Organism: Pleurodeles waltl; assembly: GCF_031143425.1. Classification (NCBI taxonomy): domain Eukaryota; kingdom Metazoa; phylum Chordata; class Amphibia; order Caudata; family Salamandridae; genus Pleurodeles; species Pleurodeles waltl. The sequence goes on along the minus strand of NC_090439.1, from coordinate 1,067,518,177 downwards.
GGATTCTATGCAATGGGACATATACCTCATGTAATTGGGGCCATCAGTGGGAACCACATTGCCATAGCCCCCCCCAGGGCCAATGAACAAGTGTACAGGAATCGGAACAGTTTCCACTCACTCAATGTCCAGATGGTGTGCCTGGCTGACCAGTACATCTCCCACGTCACTGCCAAGTATCCAGGGTCAGCACATGATGCCTTTGTCCTGAGGAATAGCAGTGTCCCACAGCTTATGGCACAACTACAGAGGCACAGAGTATGGCTTATGGATGAGCCTGAGTCCCCACCCAATGTATGTCAGTGTATGCCTTCAGGAGTCATACCCCCTGCCATTGTGGGAGGCTAATGTGGGTCCCTCACTTCTTGCAGGTGATTCTGACTACCCAAACCTGTCCTGGCTCATGACCCCTGTTAGGAATCTGAGAACAGGGGCTGAAAATAGGTATAATGATGCCCATGGATGTACCAGGAGGATTGTCGAAAGGACCTTCGGTCTCCTGGGCTAGGTTCAGGTGCATCCATCTGACAGGTGAATCCCCATGCTACTCCCCTGAGAAGGTCTTCAGAATTGGTGTTGTTTGCTGCATGTTGCACAATTCGGCCTTCAGGCGGCATGTACCCTATCTGCAGGAGGAGGGGGTGACAATACAGCTGTGGCAGCAGTGGACACTGAGGACAGTGAGGAGGAGGAGTATGTGGACAACAGGTCACATTTGATCCAGCTGTACTTCCAATGACACTCAGATAAGGCTCTTGAACTAAGCAAGACTGCATCTTAGTGTTGTACTGTGTGATTGTAGCTTAATGCCAGCCATTACCTTTGCATCCCAACTGACTGTCGCCTATGCCTTCCCTTATTGCAGATGTTGCTGTGGTTACATCAGTGTAATGCTGTGAAGTGTACAGACTGCTGAGACACATTTGTAGGATGGATAAACATGTTACTGGACATTTACACATGATCATGCAGTTCAATACATTGTTCATTACCTTCAGATAAAGCACTATTACTCAAATTGTGTCAAAAGGTGTTTATTAAAAATGTGTATACACTGCAAAGTGCAATCGGGTGGGGTGACCATTTGCAGGGTGGTTCACCTTCTGCAGGGGGAGGGTGCAGGGGTCCTGTCCACTAGCTGCAGCAGATGTGGAGGGCTGGTCAATACACTGGCTAGTGGAATGGGCTCCCTGGTATGCTGTGTAGTCCTTCAAGATGTTGACCCCTGCAATGGAGACCATGGTGGTGTTCAGGGCCTGCAATTCTTGCCTGATCTCCTGGTGGTGTTCCTCCTGAAGCTGCTGGTTCTCCTGCATGATGTCTATCACCAGACCCATCTTGTCCTGGGATTGTTGGTATGCCCCCAGGACATTGGTGAGTACCTCCTGGACAGTCGGTTCCCTGGGCCTGTCCTCCCCATGGTGCACACCTGTCCTCAGAGTGTCCCTGACCTCCTGTGCCTGTGTCCCCAGAATGGAGTGCCCACTGCCACTCACCCCAGGACCCTCATTGTCTTGCTTCTGAGGTGTGGACTGGGGTCCCTGTACAGGTGGGCACACTGCTGATTGACGTGTCCTGGGGACAGAGATCTGAGGACGTTGGGTGGCTGCTGTGGTGTTGGATACTGAGGGGGGAGGCTGTAGGAAGTTGGCTCTCTATATACTATCTCAAAGTGAGAGATAGTGTGCACAGAGTCCAAGGGTTCCCCTTAGAGGTTGATAGTGGCAAAATTAGATAATACTGATGCTCTATTTTGTGGTACTGTGGTTGAGCAGTAGGCTTATCAGAGGGTAGTGTTAAGCATTTGTTGTACACACACAGGCGATAAATGAGGAACACACACTCAAAGACTTAACTCCAGGCCAATAGATTTGTATATAGAAAAATATATTTTCTTAATTTATTTTTAGAACCACAAGATACAAATTTGAGGTAAGTACATAAATTGCAAGGTACTTCGTACAGGGAAGTATAGAACTTTGATTTAAAACAGTAGTACACACAGTTTTGATTAAAATGGCAATAAGCTATTTTAAAAGTGGACACTGTGCAAAAATCAACAGTTCCTGGGGGAGGTAAGTAATAGTTCATTTTTCAGTTAAGTAAAGCACTTATACAGTCAATCTCCTGGGCATAGGCAGCCCACCGTTGGGGGTTCAAGGCAAGCCCAAAGCCACCACACCAACAACACAGGGCCTGTTAGGTGCGGAGGTCAAAGGAGGGCCCAAAACACATTGGTGCCTATGCAGAACAGGGGTGCTCCGGCTCCAGTCTGCTAGCAGGTAAGTACCTGCGTCCTCGGAGAGCAGACCAGGGGAGTTTTGTAGAGCACTGAGGGGTACACACACAAGCACACAAAACACACCTTCAGCGGCACAGGTGTGGCCAGGTGCAGTGTGCAAAGTAGGTGTCGGGTTTGCGGTAGAAAACAATTCTGGACAGAGCTGCTGTCCTCGGGAGATTCCTGGTCCTTTAGGTGCAGGTCAGTCCTCTGAGTCCTCAGAGGTTACTGGTCCCCCTGGATGCGGCACTGTGCAGGTTCTTTGAGTCTGGAGACAGGCCGGTAGGGCTGGGGCCAAGTCAGTTGTCGTCTCCGTCGTCTCTGTGGGGCTTTCAGGTCAGGAGTCCTTCTTGTTGTTGCAGGTTGCAGGAATCTGATTTCCTGGGTTCAGGGTCACCCCTAAATACTCAATTTAAGGGTGTGTTTAGGTCTGGGGGGAAGTAGCCAATGACTGCTGTCCTGGAGGGTGGCTACTCTCTCTTTGTGCCTTCTCCCTGAGGAGAGGGGGAAAATCCCCATTCCTATTGTGTGGTGTGTGTGGTGTGCAGAGGGTATAGAGTAATGTGGTGAGGTGTGGGGTGTGTGGTGCGTGACAGATGAATGGGTGGTTATGATTTGTGTGTGAAGTTGTCTCTGTGATTAGCGTGGTTAGCTATTGAAGTCTTATTGTGTTAGCAAAGGATTGTGGGTGATGTGGGTGTGTTTTATAGTGTTGTTGGTTGGTGTGTGTGGTGTGTGTATTTGTGTCAGGTGTGGGTTTTTAGTTCTGGCCAATGTTGTCTTGTTTTGTCTTTGGGTGGCCTTATCCGCCACAGTGGTGTTCACCGCCAGTGGTTTACCATTGTTGAATGTCCACTGTGGTGATTGGTGGGTCATTATTTGGAGGGCGTAGTGTTGGTGGCGTAACGGTATGGGTGGCAGTACTGATAGTTAATCACATTCAGTGGGTCTGGCGGATTTGTGGTTGTGGCTGTTTTCTGTCGGTTTTGAATGTATGTGTTATAATGTGGCGGACGGATGTCTGCCTCCGCGGCGGAATGGTGGCGGCAAGCAGCACAGCGGTATTTGTTTTTGACCGTCAATGTCATAATGAGGGCCTATATTTAAAAAATGGTTTAATATGTAGATTACCCTGCCAGGGTCAACACAATCAGGATTTATCTCCTCGAACCAAATATTGTGTAAGCCATAACCAGGGAATCTTAGGCTGAAAGAATTTGTACTATAACTGACCTCTCTAAACATCACTGCAGAACAACAAATAGCATTTTCAGATTTTTGTGTATTGTAATTTATGATCTGGTTAGTATGAATCTGCTTTTAGAAATGTATTGCTTTTGATTTATCTTATGTATGGTCAAAGCAGATACATTTCTGTTTTTAAGTCCTAGGTAATGAATGTACTAAGGCCCATATTTGTACTTTTTTAGCTCTGCATTTGCGCCGCTTTTTGACGCAAAAGCGGTGCAAACTTACAAAATACAATTGTATTTTGTACGTTTGCACCGATTTTGCTGCAAAAAATGACGCAACTGCGACGCTAAAAAAGTATAAATATGGGCCTAAATGCATAATAGTTGGTGAACATTTTGGGGCAGGTTTTTATTGGGAGAAGTGTGGATATGCTTGTTGTTAGGAATTCTAATGATCCTCTCGGATTCCAGAACTTTCCTTCACAGAAATATAAGAACAATCTGTGTTTTAGCCAAAGTTTGGTGTTTGCAGGGCATTCTGGCTAAGAAAAAGCATTGGGATCCACACAAACTACACTACCACAGACTTCCCTAGGTATCTTGTTTTCAGAAATGTTTGGGCCTGGGAGATTTCCATGAGTGCTGACCAAGCCCTGGCCTAAATATCTCAGCTACCCACATTGAAATGATTAATCAATTTGCATGGCAAAATCTTGCTCTCTCTTTGGGTCATAGGGAGCCTTTCCTTTCACAGATGATAGCCCCGGCACACAAGTGGTATACTACTGTGATTGGGAGAAGAGTAAACACTTGTGGTTCCCCGCAGATTTGTTTATGTGATCTACTTTCACTTTGCTTTGCAGTGTAAAGTCAGTGCGCACAGCATGTTGTGCAATATAGCAAAACATAAAATCAAATTTCAGACTATTGAGATACATTTCCCCTGCATACTGACTCCAATTATGGAAAATAAAATGTTTCTGGTGTTTTTATCAGAAATTATTTCTTTTCCAGTACTGTGAATGACCCGTTGATGTCCATCACACTGTAAAAGTAGTGTTGTGAACATCAGTGGATCATCCTCTGCCCTAAAGCAGTTAGAACCCACCAAACCCATGTGGTCTTAGATCCTGTCCAACAAGAATTGACAACAAGCTGCAGGGATATGATGGCCACACTGCATTAACTTCTTTATGCCATGATTGTAGGAGACCTCTCCATTTCCAGGAGGCCCCCAGGATGGCAGGCTTCAGAGACTCAGAAACAGAGAAAGCCATGTGGTCAAAGAAAGGTGGCAAAGAAAGACTCAGTTGTCATCAATGGCATATGGAGACAAGGGCTAGAGAGAGAATACAAATATTAAAAAGTACAAAGAAGATAGAAGAGTAGATAGAGAGAAAAGAGTCTAGAAAAGGAGGCAAGAGGAAGAGGAGGAAAGGAGAGTAAACAGGAAAAACATACAAGTAGGATAGACAGGAATGGAAAGATAAATGTAGCAGCAAACAGAAAGAAATAGTAGGGAAAAGGTTGAGAGGGCCAGTGGGGACAGATATTGGAGGTTGGGAGTGAAGAGAGAAAGTATGAGAGAGAGCCTAAAGAGCAAAATGAGAGCTGGGTACATGTAGAGAAATGATGACTAGAGATTTTAAGTATAAGTTATAGTTTATCATGGGCCAATGTGATTTCAAAGCATAATTATGCACTCCATGTTCTAAAAGGGATCTTAGTTTTATATCCAATAATTACCTTGCATAGTGGTCTTTAAAGTACGAATAAGGTCTAACTATTATTAGTTGATACACTTTGCTTTTTTCAGATTGCTTAACAGAGGTATCCCCTTGTTATTTGTGGCAATGTGCTCTTGGTGAGAAGTGCTGATACCTTCTCTTTTATTGCATGTCAGCCATGTGTACATATGCTGGAAAGTACAGACTACTTACTGAAAAGTTAAAGTTCTATTAAAGAAGAGATTTGGCTGTCTAGTGTGCATTTAAATTTGGCAGTTTCTTAACTGTTCATATCATGAAGATTGATTTTTATCTGCACCCATAATAATGCTGAATAATCCATCTGAAAGCCATGCTTTCTACGTTCAGCACTCAGAAATGTGCACGCTCATCCAAGCAATGTTATCAACATATAGAGTGCACCCTTGAGGGTCCTATGCTAAGAGACAACTGCATTTGAAAGAGTAGAGAATGCTCTTAATTCTGAGAGTGGAAGACCCTGTAGCATCCAAATAGGAGGTACCATGCAAGCACCTTCAAAGAGAGGTTTTTCACCGAGACGGATCCTAGATGCAAACTGTGAAACCATCACTCAGAGAGTTAGAGGCCTTGAACGTGCGTGTGACCTTAGCCTGGCCACCGGCCTCAAATGAATCCATCCTGGGCTCACACAATCACCTATACTTTACCATGCCTGCCTGTCTTTTTGGTCGAAGTCTAAAGAAGGTCTTCTGTTGTATAACACTTTTCACATAACCTGCCTATAACTACAAGGGTTGTATGCCAATATCCGAGCATGTCCATGCAGTTTTGATGGGTGCTTTTAATGAAATGTAATTGAATTAACCATCTTTTGTCACAACTTTACAGTAAAATTGATTGTGGGACCTCCCCTGTGAAATTCCATTTAAATTCCATTTAGTTTTTCTCATTGTTGCATCCTTAAAATGTTTAAAATACACTGTTCGCCACTAATTTCTCAAAATGTTCTTGAAGGATATGCTACAAGCTCTCTGTAAAGTTATTTTAAATTAGTGCCAAGTAAGTTAAATTAAAACTTCACTCACAAAGTTGGTCAGAATTAGGAAACTCCACACTTTATGAAACAGATGACGATTCCTAACTTTCCTTGAGGTGAAGTTTATCCTTTCAGGCTTTCCAGGTGTGATGATTTCCTGATAGAGAATGTTCCACATTGATCTCCCTTCAGCAAACACATTTTTAGTGTGGAGACTGTACAACCACCACCTCAGGAAAGAGGTCTGGCAGGGAGGGCTGTGATGTGAGGGTCACACAAAGCTGCGAATCAGTTTAGTTTGCTACATTACATCCTTCTACTTTAACTCCCATCTAATTGATGGGTTTTAAAGGTAGATTGTGAATAGCTATGTTTTAACATGTACCTTAAAAACATCTACATATTCCTTCACATTGTGTGCATCCTGAATATCATAACTAGGAAATCGACTGCACAGAATATCAAGGACAGAGCATCAAATCCAAAATCAACAGTTAAGTATAGTTTTTCTATTCCTCACTCTACATATATGTTCTTATGCTGGATATATATATATATATATATATATATATCTTCAGGCATAGTAATTCTATACTTCTCTATGTGCAGTTACCTTTCCATATTCTATCAATATACTGATACCATGATATTCGGGGAGGAGCCGTTTTTTAGTAGTACTACCAGCATTTGGGAAGCAATGCACCTAGAGACCACAGCTTTAATGTTAAGTCATAGCCGAGGGCCATGCCTCCCCAAAAATATACTGCTGGCTATGGGCCTGCATCCACCTCAACAGACAAGGCTAGCGCACACAAACATAACCACCACAAGACACACCACTGGCAGGCACAAAAACAACATCCACCTGCAGACACAGCAACAGTCACGACTTCCCCCGTCACCTGCAGCATCACACACAAGACATCTGCCACACTTACACACACCACATCGCCAGTCAATGATCCAGCAACTACACCTATCATACCAGCAGACACCACCCCAGCGGACCCTCAGACATCCAGGCCAGTCACCATACCCGCAGACACACCTAGATGCAGCACATCCACCATACCTGCAGTCACCACCCAACAGACACCCACCCACACACCACAGCAACCCCCAGCACCTCCACCCCTTCACCCCCAAACACATATGCACCCTCATTCACCCACCCAATAGACACCCACCACACACAAGCATACCTCCCACAAACACTCACCCAAAGCATCCACACAGACACATCTAACAACCACTCCCTCAACCTCAAATCCCGACCTCCTTCTGAGGACTGCCCCCGTGTGTTAAAGACAGTTTCCCTCTGTGAGCTTGACCTTATCCCTGTTCTCACCTGTACCACCTCCAAAAGGACCATTTCCCTCCCCAAGCCCATCCGTTTTACCTCCAAGGCCTCCCATGCCCCCCTGCAGGCACAGATGCCCTTCCCCTGGCCAAGAAGTCGACCTCTCCCAAGAAGGTTCCCCCCTCCCAAGCCCAAACCCCCAATAATCCCTGAGGTGCCTGCCTGCCTCCTTGATGCGCTTCCCTGTGGAGGTTACATGGCAGTCAGGAGTCAAGTGGGGGGCCAACACTGTGCCTTTTGTGCAGATGTTTTTGGACTGGCCTATGGCCTTAGACTACAAAAGGTTTATTGAAGAAACCCAACCAGTTGTTGGTGTTTTGGATACACCTATGTCCTGCATTTCCTTCCCTAGCTTTCTGTTGTTCCTGGCTGACATTGGTTGGGTGTCTGTAGTTGTGTGTGTTTGGCTTGCTTGCTGTTCCATATGGTGTTTTTTTAAGTATGTGTGTTTGTGTACAGTGCTGTTGTCCCCCAAGGAAAGGGTGTGTGATGGGTATGTGTGCATTGCTGCAATGTTGGTGTCATGGCATTGTGTTGTGTTTGTAGTGGTATATATATCTGTTTGTATTGTGCGAAGTGGGCATGTATGGTGAGAGACTAGTCCCCTGATATGGCTATTGTCTACATGTGGTGTGTACGTTCTTGAGTTTTGTCAGTGCAGACCTGGACTGTGTTGAGTTGGGGTAGTTTGCTTTGCATTTGAGTGCAAATGTGTCTATGTAGGCATGGGTCCCTTTCAGCTATTTGGTGTAGGGGTATGTCCCATGGAGTGTGCGTTTTGTGTGCTTTGTGGACTTGACATTCCCCATTGTGTAACTGCATGACAATTGATATCCGTATTGCTTGTCCCTGATATTAAACTGTGTGCAACTGCTGTACCCTTGTTGTGCCTTGTTCAACATTATATTTGTCCCAATGCAGCTGCCTTCCAAGTATAGTCCTGCTGCTCCCATCACAGCTGTGCAGGTGTTGTTGTGGTGGTGCCCTCTGTGTCTTTTGTCTATTTGTCTCTGTGTGCATTGGGCATGGCATTCTTGGTCCATTGTGCTATGAGTGTATGTGATGTGTGTGTCGATAGCAGTGTTGTTTGATGGTGGTGTTGTGTGTGCGCCATGGCAGAAGGATGTATATGTGTGTTGTATGTGTGGTCAGTCCCTGGCCAGTGTTGGGTGTGAGTTTGTGGAATTAATTTGGATATGTGCAGTAATTGTGTAGTTGTTGCTGTGTGTGTATGTTGTGTGGTCTTCAGTGTCCCTGAGCCTGTATTGTATAGCCGTGCATGTATGTGTGTAGTGTTGTCGTGCAGTGTGTGTGTGTGCTGGCTGAAGTATGCATGTTGTGACTGTGTTGGTGTCTGTGAGTGTGTGTCTGGAATGATAGGTGTAGCTAATGGTCTTGGGGTTCCCCATCCTTATTCCCTATAATGTGTTTGATACTAGTACAAATGTGTTATACATGTTAATAATACAGATAGGTGTGTCTGCTTACAGTTGGTGTTGTTCACGTTGGCATTGTATTCCTTGTCTTTCGGTGAACAGGAGCAGCAACATGACATTTAGGAATGGTTCCATGGCGCTCCGGATGTGTATTGCTGTCTGCAGGTGAGTGTCTCCATTTAAACTGCTCGTTTCCACCTTCTGCTACGTGGTGGTTGGACTGCGGTGGTCTCATTGGCAGGGTGCAGCCTCGTAATAGGTCCGGTGGAAACATGGTCTTCGCTGGCCTGTTTGTGCCTCCAGAAGACCATGGCGGTTTGTGCTGCCTAGCAGTGGAGACGGACTGCTGGCGGTCTTCTAGTTCCTCGACTGCCAAACTCCTAAAATGGCAGTCTGCTCCGCCAGACTGTTGGTGTTCGGACCACCAACTTAGCGGTCACGGGACTGCCAAACTCGTAATCAGCCCCTTAATGACACAAAGCAACTGGAATCAGTTCAGGACCACTGGGTCTAGCACCACCAAGAAAGCTAAATCCTAACTCTACCACAAAGAGATACAACACATACACACAGAACAGCCCATTTGACAGATCATCGTTCGAAAAGATATGTCGAGAAAACCCCTTGAAACACACGTGTGGCAATTACCCAACATCTCATCAGAACCAGCGTATCACTCGACTAGAATATAAGATTGACCAACTTAGCAAGTAAATTATTATCTTATTAGGCAGGAAGCCCCTAGAGCAGTGGTTCACAAACATTTTAGAACCACAAGCCACTTTTTTGGATGACAAACGTTTGCAGCTCACCTAGCTTTAGTGGACATGAGACAGGCAATTTTTGAATGTAACTAAAAGATCGTGTGATACTGCACTGTCATTTACAGACAGTACATTTTCCATTAAAAGGGCCACTAAATCTGTATAGACATACAGTTTTACTGATTAAAACTATATTGCACACAAATAATAATGTGTGGAATTCGGCTTTCAGGTGATATGTATCATTTGTGCACCACCAAGGAAACTGTCTTGATTTTTTGGATTTGTTCTTTGTTTCCATCACACTTTAGAATTACAAAAAACTGCCAATAATTTTTACTTTCCTAACTGCTCAGTGTATATAGTGCATCAGCAGGTATTTACATCTTGTTGTGTGCTACAAAATGACATTATACAGCCTTTCCCTTTAAACACCTGTCCCCCAGCAAGATTGCAGTTTTAGTCAATGGGAGAGATAGGCCTTTTAACAGTGAAAAACGACTTAAGGAGTTTTTCTCTGCTAGGACATGTGAAACTTAAGTACATATGTCCTACCTTCTATATACAGTGCACTCTATACTGTGAGATTTTAGAGCCTACCTTAGACGTGACATATGTATCAAAAAGGAAGGTTAAGTCCTCGCAAAGGTTTATTATACAGGTCAAAAATGAGAGTTTAAAACTGCACTACAGGCTGCCGTTGCAGGCCTGAGACATGTTTTAAAAGGTTTATTTAGTGGGTGGCACAGTAAGTGCTGCAGGCCCACTAGAAGAATTTAATTTACAGGATCTGGGTGTATATTCTACCATTTACTAGGGATTTACATGTAAATTGAATGTGTCAATTAGGTGTTTACCAATTTTACCATGTTTAGAGGAGAGAGCACACGCACTTCAAAAAACGGGAGTGGCAAAGGCAAACGTTTTGGGGAGTACAACGCCAAGGATGTCATGGCTAACATACAGATAATACTATAATTTTGTTTTATTTTGTATTGAATTTCAAAACTATGGAAAAAAGATGCTTGACAGCTGATTGATCGAATTTCTAATGGAGGCTTTTTCATAGATATTACCGAAAACAAAATTCTTAATGTAGTCAATTAAATGGATACAATCCTGACATCTTAATGCACACACTTATAGTCGACGTGTGTGGATAAAGTTCTCTTATTCAATAACAAGATAATAATCACCTTGCCAAAGCATGTGGAAATAGAAATTAAGAAGAGTTTGGTCAGATAAAATGTCTCAGATCAAAAGAAATAGAGATGTATTTTATCTGAAGGCATTAACACTATTTTCAAAACATAGAACCGTCACATAAAAGTTTTAGTGAGATAGGCTGGTTAATAACATACCAAGTCAAAGAGACAACTATGTAGGATTTAAATCTCCATATAATTTACTCAGGTAAGCAACACCTCGGATGAAGGGATAAGAGAAAACTCACAGCCTCAATACAGTCTCACGGTGGAGGTCAGACCACCGCACTCCAGAAGGTCCGACTGCCAAATTGCAATCTTGGTGGGTGGTCCTGCATAAAGACCACCGTCCCAGTCAGAAACATCGCTCCCGATGTGGTGACGACAGTCGGGGTTGTAGTCAGCCAGGGCGGCACTGAACTCAGCACCGCCTGGTTAATTACAACCCCACTTTCCCCCCATGAAAAGGCTGGCAGAAAGCCAGTGCTGGGGTCCCCTGCACTGCCCAGCACCATCAGAAAGAGCACTGTCTGCAGACAGTGCACATTCAGAGGGTGCTGGTAAGCCCCATCTATGTTATGGTATAGGACTGAGCTCCCCTAAGTAGCACTGTTCCCACCGGAGTGACTGTCAGCAACGGTTATTACAATGTTCCTGCTGCTCAGCCCGGCGGGAACATTGTAGTCCATTCGGGTAGGGGGATGTTAGACTCGTCACCGTTATGGCCCACCATGGGGCTGCCAAATGCGCAGGGATGTCACCCCGCCATGGCAGTGCATTCCCTTCCGACCACATTGCAATGTTTCTGCTGGTCTGATAGGTGGGAACATTGTAGTACGTCTTGTAGGAACAGTGCTACGGTATTGGCCTTGGCTCCCTTAAGGGACAAAGCAGACATTGCGCATTCCAGTTATACTGTGCGGGGGGTCCTGCACTGCCCATGCCATAGGCATGGTGTTAGACCTGACAGACTTAGGGTGGTCACCCCTAACCTTTTGCCTGCCTCGCTCCACTTTTTGGACACTGTTTTTGCTGGTTTTAGGACTCTGCCCTCTTTACCACTGCTAACCGGTGCTAACATACATATGCTCTCTCTCTTACAACATGGTGACATTGGTTCATACCCAATTGGCTTGTTTAGTCTACTTGTAAGACCCTAGTAAAGTGCACTACATGTGGCCAGGGCCTGCAGAGTAAGGGGGTGATTCTAACTTCGGCGGGCCGAAGTTCCCCCACCAAAAGACCGCTCCGCGGTCGAAAGACCGCTGAGGGTATTTTGGGATTTGCCCTGGGCTGGCGGGCGGCCGCCAAAAGGCCGCCCGCCAGCCCAGGGCAAATCAGCCTTCCCACGAGGACGCCGGCTCAGAATTGAGCCGGCGTAGTGGGAAGGTGCGACGGGTGCAGTGGCACCCGTCGCGTATTTCAGTGTCTGCATAGCAGACACTCAAATACTTTGTGGGGCCCTCTTACGGGGGCCCCTGCAGTGCCCATGCCATTGGCATGGGCACTGCAGGGGCCCCCAGGGGCCCCGCGGCACCCCCTACCGCCATCCTGTTCCTGGCGGGAGTCCCGCCAGGAACAGGATGGCGGTAGGGGGTGTCAGAATCCCCATGGCGGCGGAGCGCGCTCCGCCGCCATGGAGGATTCTGCTGGGCAGCGGGAAACCGGCGGGAGACCGCCGGTTTCCCGAATCTGACCGCGGCCGAACCGCCGCGGTCAGAATGCCCTGCGGTGCTCCCGCCGACCCTGGCCCCGGCTGTCTCTGACCGCCGGGGTCAGAATGACCCCCTAAATGCTACTAGTGGGCCTGCAGCACTGATTGTGCCACCCACATAAGTAGTCTCTTAACCATGCCTCAAGCCTGCCATTGCAAGGCCTGTGTGTGCAGTTTCACTTCCACTTCGACTTGGCATTTAAAAGTACTTGCTAAGCCTTAAACTCCCCTTTTCTACATATAAGACACCCCTAATGTAGGCCCTAGGTAACTCATAAGGGCAGGGTGCTATGTAGCTAAAAGGCAGGACATGTACCTGTGCAGTTTATATGTGCTGGCAGTGTAAAACTCCTAAATTCGTTTTTACACTACTGTGAGGCCTGCTCCTTTCATAGGCTAACATTAGGGCTACCCTCATATACTGTATGAGTGGTAGGTTCTGATCTGAAAGGAGTAACAAGGTCATATTTAGTATGGACAGAATGGTAGTACAAAATCCTGCTGACTGGTGAAGTTGGAATTAATATTACTATTTTAGAAATGCCACTTTTAGAAAGTGAGCATTTCTCTGCACTTACATCCTTCTGTGCCTCACAATCCACATCTGGCTAGGTTCATTTGACAGCTCCCTTGTGCATTCACTCAGAAAACCCCAAACACAGGATTCTCTTACACACTTGCATACATCTGCAAATTGAATGGGTCTTCCTGGACTGGGAGGGTGGAAGGCCTGACACTTACATGTCAAAGAACAGTAGCCTGCCCTCACACAAAGGACTGCCACACCCCCTACTGGGACCCTGGCAGACAGGATGGAACTGAAACGGGAGCTTGTGCACTTCTAAGCCACTCTTTGAAGTCTCCCCCACTTCAAAGGCACATTTAGGTATTTAAGCAGGGTCTCTGACCCTACCAACTCAGACACTTCCTGGATAAGAAACCCTGAACCAGAACCTGCAACCTCCAAGAAGAACTGCCTGGCTGCCCAAAGGACTCACCTGGACTGCTTTTCTGAGAAGGACTGCTGCCTTGCTGTTGCCCTGCTGCCTTGCTGCTCTCTGGCTGTGCTGAGAAGTGCTCTCCAAGGGCTTGGATAGAGCTTGCCTCCTGTTCCCTGAAGTCTCAGGGCCAAAAAGACTTCATTCCTGCAAAAGAACTCCTTGTGCGCCGAAAATAAACGCACAGCCTGCATCAAACGACGCACAGCCTGCATCGCGGAGAGAAAATCACTGCATGCCGAACCGGAACGATGCAGCTCAACTTTGCAAGGAGAAGATCGACGCAGCGCCAGCGTTGCGACCCGAAATTTGATGCACGGGCCACTGGATCGACGCAAAGCTGAACCGAAACGATGCTGCCCGACTTCCTGAGAGGAATCGATGCAGTGCCTGATGTGCAGTAGTAATTTCCACGCATCGCCCACCGGACCGACGCAGTCCCTGTGACATCGTCCTACACGCCCAGCATTTCAACGCATCATCCTCGGGGGCATCTGAAAACCCCCGCAACCCAAAGAGGATTCCAGTCTACTTGCCGGAAATCGACGCAAAGCCTGCCCTGCATGAAAACTCAATGACGCATTGTCTGTGTGCGCCGGAAAAATCAATGCACACCTCCCCGTTTTCCACATATCTCCTCCTTTGCGGTCCTGTGTGGAGAATTTGAACGCCAACGATGTACTTTGTGCTTGCAAGAGACATTTGTTGCTTTTTAAAGATTAAAGACATTTTATATCACTTTTACAGTGATATCTCAAAGTATACTTATTGAATCTTGATCGTTTTGACCTGCATCTTACCAGATAAATATTATAGATTTTTCTAAACACTGTGGCCCTCATTCTGACCCTGGCGGTCTTTGACCGCCAGGGCGGAGGACCGCGGGAGCACCGCCGACAAGCCGGCGGTGCTTCAATGGGGATTCCGACCGCGGCGGTAAAGCCGCGGTCGGACCGGCACCACTGGCGGGGTCCCGCCAGTGTACCGCGGCCCCATTGAATCCTCCGCGGCGGCGCAGCTTGCTGCACCGCCGCAGGGATTCTGACCCCCCCTACCGCCATCCAGATCCCGGCGGTCGGACCGCCGAGATCCGGATGGCGGTAGGGGGGGTCGCGGGGCCCCTGGGGGCCCCTGCAGTGCCCATGCCACTGGCATGGGCATTGCAGGGGCCCCCGTAAGAGGTCCCCTAAATGTATTTCACTGTCTGCTGCGCAGACAGTGAAATACGCGACGGGTGCAACTGCACCCGTCGCACAGCTTCCACTCCGCCGGCTCGATTCCGAGCCGGCTTCATCGTGGAAGCCTCTTTCCCGCTGGGCTGGCTGGCGGTCTGAAGGAGACCGCCCGCCAGCCCAGCGGGAAAGTCAGAATTACCGCCGCGGTCTTTCGACCGCGGAACGGTAACCTGACGGCGGGACTTTGGCGGGCGGCCTCCGCCGCCCGCCAAGGTCAGAATGAGGGCCTGTGTGGTGTATTTTTGTGGTGTTCTACTGTGTTATTGCATGATTTATTGCACCAATACTTTACACATTGCCTTCTAACTTAAGCCTGACTGCTCAGTGCCAAGCTACCAGAGGGTGGGCATGGGATAATTTGGATTGTGTTTGACTTACCCTGACTAGAGTGAGGGTCCTTGCTTGGACGGGGGTAACCTGACTGCCAACCAAAGACCCCATTTCTAACACATGGGCAGTGCAGGGGCCCCCCAGTGGCCCCTTGCACTGGCTTTCCGCCAGCCTTTCCATAGCAGGGTGACCGCCATGGAAGGTCTGTTGAAAAGTGGGGTTGTAACCATCCAGGTGGCGCCAGGTTGAGCACCGCCCTGGCTGGTTACAACTCCGGCCGCCGTTGACCTGTCAGGAACCACGTTCCCAGTGAAGACAGCAGTCCTCTGGTGGATCCGCCCACAAAGGTTATAATGTGGCAGTCAGACTGTCACAGTTGCAGCTGTCCGTCTAAGGACTGCCAGCCTCATAATGAGGCCCAGAGTTTTCATATCATTTATTTCAATACCTGTAGTGGTATTGGTGCTGTGACAACGTCTAACAAATGCCATGAATTAACTACTAACCTTTAATTACATTCTGTTGCATTGTTCTTTCAATATTATTTTAATTTCTACTCGCTCATGGCCTGCCCACACACTGCACCACTAACCGTGTCTTACTGGCTTTGTTTCTCTGTGACTCTTGAGCTGGGTGTTCAATAATTTCATAATATAATTTAGCATTTTCTTTGTTGATGTATGCTTTTCTCCTTCATTTTACTACTTCCACAAGATGATGCTTGACTGCTAACCTATTAACTCTGAAGGGACAACATAGGAGCGAGAGTGTGTCGGGCAGAAGCATTGCCACTCAAGGCATTGAGAAGCACTGCTTTTTAGTCCAACTCTACAGAAACACACATTACCAGATCTCTGATCTGTGCTTTTATCATGAAAATCTTAATGGATAGAGACATGGATTCATTACATCCACTTACCTTGCAAACAAAGATTTGCAGGAAGATTCGGAACAGAAAGAATATATTCCAGGAATTACAGCACAGCCATTACTATTTGCAGACAGTGACAAATTAAGACAGAATCACATTGGTATACATTGTTGGGAGAGGGTCAGGCATGTTTTTTACCTATGAGAAATGAGAAACAAATCTAAAGTTAATGCACCTAGTTATGGTGTGTGTCTTCTGCAAGCCTCCATATAGACATCATTTTGGGCATTCCCTCCACCTATTGGTACCAACAGATTCTGATATTGACGACTGGTCCATTTCCGATTAAGAGCAGTTCATACTTTTTACCAAATTGCACTGAAAAAGTGAGCAAAGCCATGTTCTGTCTTCCACTTCAAGAGCAGATGTAAACAACATTGGCAACGTCAACAGGTCATGCCTTTGGGGCCTATTGGCTTTGTCAATAACTTTCGCCCATTCTGTAGAGCAAGATCAGCAAGCTAAAAAGATAAAAAAGGACGCAGCAGCATCATTATGTAAGCACTTGCTTGCTTTATGCTCGATTACAAAGTGACGCGGGTACCATTTTTGTAAGGCAGACTGACTGGCAGCAACTTGCAGCCTAGTCCTCCGTAAAAAAATAATAATACACTAACAAAAAAGACTGCAGTGGGAGGCAGGGGACAGTGACAGGGAATGGAAGGAGTAGAAGTAGGGGAGCAGGAGGGTGTGAAGGGGCAGCAACAGGGAGCATGTGGAGAGGGGCAAAGTAGCACCCAACGAATTAGAAGGTAGAGAACCACAGATGTCAAGCACAACATGGAGGGGGAGAGAGAGAAACACATGAGTGGGAAGAACAACACTGAGGGGCAGATTTAAGAGCCCCTAGCGCCTCCTTGCACCACATTAGCGTCATTTGTTTAATGCTAATGTGGCCCAACGAGGCCAAAATCGCAGCGCCAAATTAATAAAGAGGCACAATGCGTGCATTGTGCCACTTTGTAACCCTTTGCGCTACATGATGCCTGCACCAGGCATGATGTGTTCAAAGGGAGTGATCCCCCATTAGGGGGAGCCGAAAAAATGGCACAAGGAAATCTAAGAGATTTCTTTGCCTCATTTTTTTCTGCACTTTTAACGCCTGCTCAGAGCAGGCGTTAAAAGGAGGCACACCATTGTTTACAATGGGCCTCAATGGGCTTTGCAGGATTAGCGTCAACGTTTTTGACACTAATCCTGTAAAGCGCCAAACTAGCTTAAAAAATTCTGCCCTAGTTCCCTAACTACTGCCATGGTGTGCTGTATATGAAATACGGTGCACACACAGTGGCGTAAGGGGGGGCGCTAGAAAAGTGGAGTTGCACTAGGTGCAGCACCACTTTTCATAAATCTGCCTTTGAGAGTGGCGGATGCATAAGAGGGAGACAGCTGGAAAACACATGTACTCTTGTGAAGTGTTTAACCAAAAAGAAAAATGTAGTTACTGAATAGAAAGCAGTGAAAGGACAGAGGTTATGCCGCAGGGGATGGTGAAATACAAAAGAGGAAGGCACGCCCACACAAGGCGACGAATAAATATCAAGCTAAATGAAAATAACAAAAAAGCCAACCAATGATAAGTAATGGCCAGACTCTAAGCCCACTGTTAGTTCACAATATATCTTTTGCAACCAGACAGCTGTCTGATAAGATCGGCCTAAAAGCTAGGATCCTATTGAGCATTCAACTTCAAAGGTTTCATAGAAATCGGTTAAAAACAATGTTTCTATAGGCATTTGTAATAACAGTGGGCCATTCAACACATACTCCTGTCATTTTCTTTTTTATTTAAAAGACTTCATTCACTCCCCCGTTTCTCTTCTTTCTTTTAACCATCTTTCCCCTTTGGATTATGTTATGAAAAGTGTAAAGTTACACTGATTTCAGGCATTAGGGTGCAAGGCTATCTCCCAGCTTCAACGGACTGAACAGGCTCAGACTAGCGGTGGCCGCTGCATAACTCAAGGTGAGGGGCGGGAGGTGTGGGGGTTGGGACGGATACGAGGTAAAAATAAAAAATAAAAAAGCACTTACCTTGCCTCTGTCCCTGCTGCCTCGCGTTCCTCTTCTTCTGGTGTTCCAGCATTCACTGCTGGGACACAAGCACGGGCTCCCCAGCAATCCTGGTGCTGCGTTCTTGCAATACCTTGCATGAAAGCAGCGCCGGGATTGGTCTGAGCCCTGGGGTCTGTGCAGTTTCTCCAGCCCGGCTGTTGAACACAGCCGGGTTGGAGAAACCTAAGTGCATATGTGTGTTTGGCCGGCCTTTGACAGCAGGCCAAACACACATGCCCACTAAGGTGCACTCTCCCCTCCTCCCCCTTCACCTCCTGAGGCCCAGACTGCCTCTCCCTGCACTAGTGGCTGTGCCAGAAGCAGAAAAATAAAACAATAGTGCAACTATCATTTTATTTTTCTGCTTCTGGCACAGCCAGTGGGGCGACGCTCCTTCGCCATAGCGAAATAGCCGCCCCGGCTCAGACAACAGTGTACCAACAGTAAAAGGCTGAGGCCATGAACACTGGGTAGATACAGTGCTAGTAAGATTATAAAACGGTATCAAAATAGAGCATTTGTATTCCCATGAGTTATGACACCTCCACGACAGGCAGCAGAAAAGAAGTGCTGCCTCCAACCAAGGAAATAGTGGCATCACATCAGCATTGTGTCTCCCAAAGGCGTATGAATTGTCACTAAAATATGAGCCTGCTTTTTTAAGAAAGCCACCTAATTTTTCTCTGAATGTTAAGCTAGGATGTTTATAAAATAAACTCCCTGTTCTCCAAACACTACACAAGAGCGCTATTCCCAGGCATAAGCTTTTCATTGTTGAATGATTTCAATGCGCTGCAGACTTTAATTGGTAAGATGTGGTCAGCCTGTTTGCTAATGTCAATACAAAGACAAGATTGTGTGAGCTTTGCTTTTTTTCTGAACAAAGACTTGAGGCCAGATGTACGAAAACCAAGATTTGAGACTCTGTAATTGCGAATCAATGCGAATCGCAATTACCCAGTCGCAAGTCAGTATGTACATAGGAAGGGAACACCAATTTAACGATTCAGTGGCGGCTCGCATTGCAATTTGTGAAATCGCAAATTGAGACTCCCAAAATTGCGACTACGATTGAAACTGACTCACATTTTGCGATCCGGAATCACAAACCGCGATTGAGCCGCAATTAATGACAAGGTAGCAAAAAGACATTTCATTTCCTGGTGCTGGGTAATGGCCTTTGAACCAGGAAGTGGCCTGCATGACAGTGGGAGGAGTCTAGGCAGCACACACAGCAGAGGCTCACCACACACACACAGAGGGGCAATTGGAGCCATGGCTAGCCAAATCAAGGCGACAAACACAGCAGGGAGGAAGAGAAAGTTAAAATTCTCTGAAAAATAGTTGGAAATACTCACTGAGGAGTGCTGCTCTCATCAGGAGGTCCTGTTTGGGAGGGCAGCAATGACTGTATCTGAGTCAGAAAAAAAGAAAATATGGCTGGACATACAGGCCAAAATAAATGCTGTTGGAGTCAGCCATTTGTCTATTGACGAAGTTTGCAAAAGGTGGTGTGACCTCAGGTCCAGAACCAAAGAAAAGGTTGCAGGGCGGCTGAAGGAGGTGCGTGGAACAGGTGGGGGGGCCATCCACAGTACCACCACCCACAGCAATTGAAAGTATGGTGGAGACCACATTGGAGACGGAGGCTGTTGTGGGAATAGGGGACATGGACAGTTCAGCACCAGGAACCTCAAAAACTAGGTAGCACATATCACATGTTCATACTTGTCAGGCCACTATGCTGACATCCTCAGTTCACAAAAGCATGCATCATTCTGAGTAGTCCATGTTTCGATTTCCAGTACAAGTATAGAGCATTATAGGTAATGTAGTCCAGTAGTCGAAATAGTGATGGATAAAGAAAATTATTGTACTAAACATATGATAGGTACTGACAGTGCATCCCTTGTGTCCCATATGTCTTCCTCAGGTATCCACTGATGACCCCCTTGAGGAGGGAGGTGATGATGCCAACATGGTGGCAGAGGAGGCAGTCAGCATTGCCACAGAGGTGTGCAACCCACAAACCATAGTTGGTATCGGCCCTGTACCCATTGAGGACCAAGATTCTGAAAATCAGATTGTACAGCTGCCTCCCAGTCCACAGATGGGTGAAAGCCACCCACCGAGAGTTGCAGGTGTGGGCGTAGAAGGCGTCATCTGGATGAGGACAACAGTACTCAGCTTTTCCAGGGGCTGGAGACATTCCTACTCACCGGTCAACGCCTACAAAACAAATAGAGGCGCTTAATGAACAGAACTTTACAACAGATAAAACAAACTCTAACACAGGGATTGGGGAATGTGCAAACACAATTGTCCACCACGAACGGCAACATTGTCAGCCTCACCACTGCCATCAGTGATCTATGCAAGGAAATGGTGGCAGATCGTGCCCATGTAAGGTGTCAGGAGCCCAGCACTGCTGCACGAATGGACCGGCATATTCAGTCCATTGGCCGTCTATCCACAACTACCACATGCCTGTCACGACACACAGTCACCCTTCAGGTGGAATTGGGACATTTTGCTAAAGATGTGGCCAGGGGACTAGGCCGCATTACTTCAGCTGTGGACCTACTTCAAACTTCCCAGGCAGCAAGAGGCACATGTGACACCCCCCAGGTCAGTGAGGAGATGTCCAGTGTGAGCAGCATTTCTGCCTCAGATGCCCACATCCTGTGGCGCAGCAGTGCCCGCCAGACATCTGTGGGCCAGCCAGGCACAGGCCATGGCGGTCGTAGCTGTAGAAGGGTGTGATGTACAGAGATTTGCTTTATTTTCATGCACATGGCTTGGATGTGTTAGGTGATGCAACCACATTTTGTTTTATGGCTATAGCAAGATGCATACCACTGTATTCCTATTCACATAATGCAATCCTGACATTAAAGGCTATTTGTTACAAGAATATGGCTTTGTGTGTTTGACATTTGTGAGGGCAGTATCAGTTGTCACTTACCTGCCAAAGTAATGGGTTGCAATGTGATCACGTCGCCGTCTGCCCTCCATTGCAATGCTACCATCCCCAGGCTGTCGTATCGGTGCCTCTTGCTCCTCGTCCTGAGATTCCTCCTCATCAATGGTGAGATGTAGCCCACACCTGGTTGCAGTGTTGTGGAGGATGGCACATGTAGCCATAATTTTGCATGCAAACTCCGGGGTTTACTGGAGTGCACCTCCACTTTTATTAAGGCATCAGAAACGGGATTTCAGCAGGCCAAAGGGCCTTTGAATCACGCTCTGGTGCGCCGATGTGCTATGTTGTAGCGCCTCTCATTTTGATTTGCAGGTGGTAGGTATGGGGTGAGGATCAATGGCCTCAATGCATATGCACTGTCACCTGTGTAATGAAAAAACAAATTTGGGACTGCCTTGTACATATGGTCTGCGAGTCGCTAATTGCAATTTCATATTTATGACTCGCAAATTCCAGTCACAAATATTAGCTATTCGGTAATGGGTTGTAATGCTATTTGGGATTCGCAAATGGCGGTTGTACATACCATTTTTCTTTTTGCACTGTCGCTAATAGCACTGCGACCCATTTGCGAGTCACAAAACGTTCTTACATCTGGTCCTGTGTGAGAAAGGATGATAGCTGGCAAATTTCACTAATCCTTTTATTGAAGTAATATTTTATTTTATCTTCTATATTTATGTTGTGTGAGATTCTTTCCTTGTGCTTTAGTTTGGTTGATTTTGGTATGTGCTGTTTTAGAGGTATCGATTCTATGACATTTAAAACAAAAATACATTCTAATAATAATTTTCTAAACTAATCTTTACTTTCTAACTTATTTTGTCTACAAAGATAAACATTTTGCAATTTTTAGTAAGTAGATGCGTGTTAGTCATTACCGGTGAAGAAGAACAGTCAGTACTGCACCCAAGAAGATGGCTGCAGGTACCTGGTGGGTGCAGATGATGCCCCAGGCCGGATGGATGATTACAGTCTGGTTTGCGTAGCTGGATTCTGCCAACAAGCCTTGGCACATGCAAAGCTTGCGGTTAGCGGAAAATGGTGCTGCCCGGGACCATGAGGGACCTGGTGGCCTCTACCCAGGAGGGGGAGGCAGAGAGGGCGCTCAGCAACTCTGGGAGCCATTAGAGAACCAGGCAGCATGCACAGGAGTCCCACAGCACGGAGACAAAGAAGGTGCAAAAGGAGGCCCATGCAGCACTACACAAAGGGATCCCATGCCACCGGAGAACCATGCAGGAGGCTGTGCAAAGCAGAAAGGAGTGCTGGGGGCCGGAGCAAAGTGCATGAACAACTTCGTGGAAGGATGCCATCAAGCCTTGGCAACTGCAATACACGCCATGCATGGGGCTACTGTATTGCTTCGGGAGGCAAGCTCTTACCTCCACCAAAGTTGGACAGCTGGACTTCAGGACAGCCGGGACCACTTCACTCCACCACCGTGTTGCTGGATCAATGCACTTCCTCAGGAGGGGTAACCCAAGCCAATGGTCATTGCTGCAGAGAGGTGCCTGCTAAAGTAGGAAAGTGACTCCTTCACTTCAAGGGAGATGCCTTAATTCTTCTGGTGCAGGCTGAAGACAGGCAGTCCTCGGAGGGTGCACGACCAGGAAACAGTTGCAGTTGCTGGCAGGAGCTGAAGATACAATGTTGCAGAATTCGTCTTTGCTTCTTTGTTGCAGTTTGTAGAGTTCCCGGAAGGTCCAGATGCAGTTTTGTTGGTAGAAGGTGAAGTTTAGGATGCAGAGGATTCCTGCTGGAGGCTTGCAATCTGAAACTGAGGAAACACCCAGAGGAGAGACCCTAAATAACCCTGAAAGGGGGATCGGTCAGCTACACAGGTAAGAACTCTGACGTCACCTGCTGGCACTGGCCACTCAGATACTCCCAGAGTGCCCTGCCAACTTGGAATCAAGATGGAAACACCCAGGGACACTCTGGAGGAGCTCTGAGCACCACCCCTGGGTTGGTGATGGCCAGAGGTGTGGTCACTCTCCTTTCCTTTGTCCAGTTACACACCAGAGCAGGGACCAGGGGTCCCTTAACCGGTGTAGACAGGATTATGCAAGAAGGGCACCATCTGTGCCCTTCAAAGCATTTCCAGAGGCTCTGGGAGGCTACCCCTCCACGCCTGTAACACCTATTTCGAAGGGGAGAGGGTGTAGCCTCTCTGTCCCAAAGTAAACCCTTTATTCTGCCTTCCTGGGCTTGAGCTGCTTAAGCAACAGTAGGGCAGAAACCAGCACTACTGACAACACACGCATTAAGCCACAAACTATGAGCACTGGGGTCCTGCCCAGCAGGATCCAAGTGAGGCAGGCAAAAACACACTGACATATAGGGTTTTCACTATGAGCACTGGGGCCCTGGCTAGCAGGATCCCAGTGACACAGTAAAAACACACTGACACACACTCACAAACAGGCCAAAAGTGGGGGTAACCATGCTAGAAAGAGGCTACTTTCTCACAATATGTAATAAATCCCTGGAATTGTTTGGTCTTGTCCATTTAACATGAAAGTCAATTTACTCTGGAATAGAAACCCATGTCTTCATTCACTCGTTCCCACAAACAAGGTATCTGTTATGGATTGCGGTCTATATATACAAAGCTTCACTATGTGTTGTGCGTCTAAAGCTAACTTTCCTTGTGTCTTTATTTCACTAAAAGCATGATCATTTCTAAATGCCCTTTTCTCTAAGCCCTTTTCTAATTTCTTCTTTAATGCCTTCCCCCTGTTGTCAGTTTGATCTAAGAAATTATTTTTTATCGGTGTGTGCAAGCATGTGAGGTTGTTCCTGTGTGCGTAAGCAGTACCAAATGCCAACGTAGGTTCAAAGAAACCTCTCATTAATTCTATACTATTTTCATTTGCTACTCTATTCAGGTTTTTATTTGTAGGAACAAATGAAAACACTACATCATGATTTGAATACAAATATTGAGTGTATCTTTGGTTATAAAATCTTGTTAGTAAAAGACTGCAACTTATTCCATACGTTATGGTAACTTATTCCCTCCTCTACTGATGATGAAGAAACTTACTTGCAAACATAACAGTTTCTTGCGTTCATCGTCTCCACGTACTCAAGCAATAAGTGATAGAAAACATTTGAAGAAAGATCTTCTTGTGAACTGTCTACGTGTACTTTTTTCTCGGCCCTTCTAAACTTGTCTTATTCTGGAAATGCAGTAGTAGTTTGTAAAGCAGAGATATGGTTTGCTACAACTTTATCGAGAAAGGTCATAATCACAATGAATATCAAGCATACTAGCATGCACACAATAGTTAAACCAACAGCTATTTATTTACAGCACCTATTGTTCCTAACCTGCTGGTTATGGCTACTCATGATCTGTAAAGAATCAGAAAGTAGAAGAGATAATCTATAACTATGTAACAAAACAAACAATCTTAAGTCTTCTTGGCAGTTATTTACTGCTTTCAGTCTCTTCCAGAACTTCGTCAAAAATCGGTAATTTGTCAAAATCAGTTTAGCAGCTTGTCAAACCAGGTTATCTCAAAAGTCTCTCCAGGTTACTTTTAATGCCTCTTTTCTCTCTCAGTTGCACATAATCATTTTCAAAGTTCAGTTCATTGACCAACTTCACTTCCCAAAGTACTGACCTAGAATCTCTTGATCAAAACAAAATAATAAAAATTCACTTTGCCAATCACTGGTTGTCGTATACGCCCATTTACAATTTGCTTTCTTTTTAGCCTTCGATATCCACTTAATTCTCCGTCACTCAAATCTTCCTTTCTTGTAATGTCTACTTCTTCTTCGATTATTGACAACGTGCTTGAGTCTTTTCTCTTATTTTGAGATTTCAGCCACTTCTCTCTCTTTCTGTGTTCCTTTAGTCAGTGCTCTTTTCAGTGCCAGATTTGTAACTTCTCCTTGTTCTGCAGAATTTTGACTTGATGTACCTGCAACTGGCTCAGGAGGAGTCAGATCGCTTTGACTCTGATCTAACTGAAATCCTCCGACCAGGTCTATGGGCCGATCTGTATGAGTCTTGAGATCGTCTGCTTCTGGGGAGGCCTTCCTCTGATCAGACTCTCCTGCTGACTCAGTTGAGAGTTGTCCAATGTCATCTTGGTATGTTTCCTCCGCTTTGTCTCTTACAGGGGTGTCTGGATTTTCTTGTCTGCTCAGAGTCTGTTTCTGATCCTCCAGTTTTCCTTTCTGCTTCTGGAGTTTGTCTGGACGTTGTTGTTACTCTCAACAGCTCTTTTTCATTGTCCAAAGGACAGGGTACTTTTCGGGTATGGCTGGCATGAATCCAGTTCGGAACTCCAGCACACTTCACAGCAGTAGTGGTAGCCAGTGCTACTTGGTGAGGTCCTTTCTACTTGAACTCCAGGCAAGTCTTCCTCCAGTGTCTTCTGATCACAACCAAATCTCTGGCTCTCAAGTTGTGACTCTGATCTTGGGATGGCTGCACAGTTGTGGCCTCCACCTGAGAGAAAGAGCAAACCACATTAGCCAGACCCTTGCAGTAATCCAACACCATATCATCTGTTATGTTTACAAGAGCATTGTCAGGAACCACTAGCAATCTCATTGCTCTGCCTATGAGGATTTCATGCGGTGACAGTCCAGTCTTTCTGTCAGGAGTGTTTCTCATACTTATCATAACTAATGGTAGTGCGTCTGGCCATTTCAGATTTGTGGATGCATACATCTTTGCAAGTCTTAAATTTCAGGGTACCTTTCATTTGCTCTACAAGTCTTGAGCCTTCCCGTTGGGAACTTGGGTGCAACTTCTGCTCAATGCTTAATGCTGAACATAGCAATTTACTCACTTCATTGTTGAAGTGGCTTCCCCTATCTGATTCTAACGAGAACGGGAAACCAAAAAGAGGTATCAGTTCCCTAAGCAATAATTTTGCTTCAGTAAGGCTGTCATTTCTTTCTGTGGGGTAGGCTTCAAACCAGTGGCTAAAAATGCAAACAATCACCAGCACATATCTCAATCCTCCATACACTGGAATCTCAATGAAATCCATCTGCATTCTGCTAAATGGACCTCCCGCTCTTCCACTGTGGCTCCTATTAACCACAGTCCTTTTACTCACGTTCATCTACTGGCAGATGACACAACGGTGGCAAATTGCTTCGGCAACCTGTCTAAATTTTGGATTAAACCATGTCTGTTTAAAAGTACGAATCTAAGCATCCCTCTCAACATGTGCTTGTCCATGGTAGTATCTAGCCATTTGAGTCAGCAGGCAGTGTGGGAGAACCACTTGTCCCTCCCCGGATATCCATACATTATCCTCCCTCTGTATATATTTCAGTTTAACCCACTCTTTCTTTTTGTCTTTGTTAACATTTTCCTGCAATTCTTACCAAGTATCCATGACATGTAGTCCATAATTTGAGCACATTTCTTCTTCAGGTAACAGCTCCCATTTATCTTTGAAAGGTATATGGTTCAATACGCAAAACCTTGTGACTTGATCTGCATATCCATTTCCCATTGAAACAAAATCTTGCGATCTCTGGTGGGCACTGCATTTCACCACAGCAATTTTTTCGGCCATTTGTAAAGCTTGTAACAAATAATTAATTCTGCCACCATTTCTAACTGGTGAACCAGAAGAGGTCAGGAAACCTCTCTGCGACCATAACTGGCAAAGGTTGTGGACTATTCCAAATCCATACTGGCTGTCTGTATAAATGGTATCTTTAAGCTGTGCAGATACATTGCATGCTCTAGTAAGAGCTACCAATTGAGCCACTTGTGCAGAAAATACTCATCAAAGCCAGGAAGCTTCAAGTATACCAGAAATTGTGCACACTGCATATCCCGCTTTCAATGTTCCCATGTTATCTCTTAAACAGGAACCATCAACAAAAATAATGTGGTCCTTTTCATCCAATCAGGTATCTTGAATGTCAGGTCTAGGTTTTATGCACAAATCAGTGGTCTCCAGAGAGTCATGTTCAACAATGTTTAATTTGTCAATCTCAATATTTTCTTTTGGAAGCAAAGTTGCTGGGTTAAGCACTGTAAACCTTTCCTATCACAAAGCTCTCACTCTGTGAGAGGCTCAAACCAACTGCTGCCACAGTTCGTAAACAGGCAGATAAAGCAGCTGCAATTGGGTCCAAAGTGGCTGGTAAATATGCTACTGGGCGGTTTACACCACCATGTACCTGGGTCAAGACAGACAAGGAACATACATCACGGGCATTCCCAAAGCCGGAGCTTTGCACAGACTTTCTCTCAGACCAGTAAAGGCTTTCATACAAGCTTGATTTAACTCTAAGGGGACAGTAACTTCTTCGTGTGTCAACTTCTGCAGTGGTTTTGAGGTGATTGAAAAATTGGGAAACCACTTTCGACAATAGCTCACCATTTCCGGAAACATTCTCTTTGTGTAGCGGGGGGATTCATCTGTAATGTAGCAGTGACCCTCTCTCTGGACATTTTTCTAGCTCCCTTCTCAATCAGGTGCCCCAAGTATTTCACTTCTGTCTGACAATACTGTAATTTTGCTGGGGACACTTTATGCTCATTCCTTCCCAAATGACTTAATAAGGCAATATTATCTTGCCTGCACTCTTCCTTCATTTTTGAAGCAACCAACAAATCATCAATGTATTGGACCAACGTTGATTGGAAAAGCATTTCCAATGACTCCAGGTTCTTTTTCAGTATCTGATTGAAGATAGACGGTGACTCTGAAAAGCCTTGCAGAATTCTGCACCAACAGCATACACGGCCAATGAATTTAAAACAGAAGAGAAATTGACTGTCCTCGTGAAGAGGCACAGAAAAGAATGCTTGTGATAGGTCCTCTACGATGAACCATTCAGCATCACATGGGATCTGAAACAATATAACTGCTGGATTTGGCACCACTGGACAACATTTAATCAAAATATTGTTGATTTTCCTTTAATTACTAAACTATTCGAAATTTCCCACATGACTTTCGCGATCCGATTATGGGTAAGTTACATGGGCTGCTCAGTACTTCTTTTAAGGCGCCTTGTCTTACAAATTCTGCAATTATAGGTGCAATTCCTTCAATTGTATCCTGTGTCATGTGATATTGGGGAATCTGGAGAAAAATAGCATTCGGCTTGACTGGGACTTTAACTGGCTCAACTCCTCTAATAAAACCAATATCTTTTCCTGAAAAATACCATACCTTCATCTTATCAGTTCCCTGTAAGTCAGAATGAAGATTTCGCACTGTTAAAACAGGAAAGAAACTGATTAAGGGGTACCCTTCATTCGCTAGGTTACAGTCAGTTGTCTAAAGCTGGTCATCTTCATCACTATTTGTCTGGATGGCAATCCCATCGTTTGAACAGGTAATTGAACATTTTGTTTTGCATAACAAATCTCTTCCTAGAAAGGAAACTGGACTTGAGTCAGAAACTACAAAATTGTGTAGTCCTCTGAAGTTTCCAATCTTGACTGAAACTGGTTCTTTAATTGGGTTTGTCAAATACTGGTTTGCAACTCCTACAATTTGTATGGTTTTCCCTGAAAAGGGGAAGTTAGGGACTTCTGCACTTCTTACAGTAGAGCGTGTCACTCCTGTGTCAACTTGGAATGAAACTTTGTGACCCATTACCTTTCCCTTCACAAAGGGACCTTTCTGATCTACTTCTAATGAAGCTGCCAACACATTTTTCTTCAACTGAACTCTCACTTACGCAGTCATAATTTGTTTTAGTCTCACTGTACAATGGGTATTGGTGTTCTGTGTTATTACTGAGATTAAACCTTTGACCTGTGCCCTGCTGAGGAAGCATCATCTGTTGCTGATCCACTGGGGCTTGAGGTATCTGTATTTGTTGCTTAGGTACCATTTGAACTGGGGTTGTATTTGCTGTGACTGTGGCATTTGCAAACATGTCATTTGCATCGGCTGCATGGGCTGAGGACCTTTCACCTGATTCACATTATTTTGGAAACCAAAAGTTTGACCTTTCACTCTTGGTCCTCTCATGTTTGGAAAATAATTGTTTTTTTTGTCTGTGGGGCAACACCTTCCTATACTAGCGTCGCACACTCCCGCTTCCAATATCCGAGGCCTCTGAAAGTGTGACAAGGTAACAACCTTTTCATTCCCTGCACATCAATCTGATTGACTACAGTATTCAGATCGGGACCACAATACATATTTCCATTTACATTTCCACCACAACCACAACCACAACCTCTACTTGCTACTTGATTCTAAACAACATGTTTCCCTGCTATGGCTGCTGTGGAAAACTCCCTTGCATCCCTGATTGTGCTACAATAATCTGCATCACCATTGCTTTCTATTTCAACTTTCTCTGTTTCAATTCAATCTGGTCACTACAGTGCTTAGCATATTGCAATACTTCATCAATCGGCTTTGCTTGCCAACAAATCAAAAGACTCTTAATCATCTGGCCAATTTCAGGTTTCAATCCTTCAACGAATCTAAACGTGAAATGAATCATGTCTTTCGGCTCAATTGTTTCTGTACCACTGTAATGCTTAAACGCCTGCAACAATCTCTCATAGAATGCATGTATGGACTCAATTCAATTCAATTAAATTCTCTTTATTCGGTCAAAATTTGGACCATTAGAGTACAATCAATCATACCTCAGTACATAAAAAGAAGAAAAACAAGAAAGAAATAATAAAAAAGCTCTTAATAAATACTAAAAACAGGAACAACCTTTGGTTTCTTCATAGTCTAAGAGAAATAAATAACAGGAAACCTCCTTGCCTACTTAAAAAACGATTGTCAGCACATTTCAGCAAGCTCCTGCTAGAAGATATTGGATTCCCATTCACAGTTATTTGAAATGAGATGTGCTTTTAACCATTAATACATGTATAAATACATAGAATCAAGACTTCAGTATAAAAATAATTTTGAGACTACTAATATAAGGTTCAGTATACTGTTGGCCTAAAAAGGAAAAACACATTTTGTAGCCAAAACTACTCTTATTAAAATAATTCAGATACTAACAGTCTAAAGTGCAATGTGCTATCATACGGTAAATAGATTTATGAATAGATGCCATATCTCAGCCGTAAGTCAGAAAAACTGTTTTGATTGCAACAATCTAAAGTGCAGTGTGCTATAATACAGTAAATAGATTGACAGATAAGTGCTTTATCTCAGCCATTGACCATGAAAACTAAAAATAGTAAAAACAAATGCTGTTGTTATCATAATATTGTCACTATAAGTTATAATAAGATTTAATAAAAAATGTCATCTCTAAAACCATTAAATGGACACAGGAAAAAGGGGATAAACCATCCAAGAATCATAACCATCTGTTGTTCCCCGCTATACCTGCTATAAAGCTCAACATTGGAAGTCAAACACTGAGGGTGGCCCTATAACGAATAGACCAAGCTGCTGTCAAACATTTAGTGACCGTGCTTACAACCAATGTAGATGAGTCATATTTACATATTCAATAGGCGTTAGCTCGGTCATATAATAGCAAAGCTTTACACAATGGAATAATCCATTTCCCCTTTGGATTCTTATATAGGGGGCAAAAAAACTGAACATGTTCGATTGATTCCTCCAATGTATTACATTTTGAGCATTTATTTGCCTCGGAACTGTTCTTCGACCATCGAGCAGTAAAACTGTTGACTGGTAAAGTTCCACATCTGAACTGGAGGAATAGAGCACCGGCATAAGCAGGTATTGGAAGGTCAAGAAATTGCTCAGGCCATGGTTTTTGTTTTACAAGCAGGAACTCAGAAGTTAATCGGCCCACCCCATTACTATGAAGGATCTCCGCATTGGCCCTCTCCCAGTATCTCTGTTTAACTAATGAAATAGCATTAGTGGGGATCGACTCGGGTTTCTCCCAAAAACGGGGGAAGGCCAATTCGTCCCAGGCCAATTTAATCTCCCTCAG
Source organism: Pleurodeles waltl (assembly GCF_031143425.1). Classification (NCBI taxonomy): domain Eukaryota; kingdom Metazoa; phylum Chordata; class Amphibia; order Caudata; family Salamandridae; genus Pleurodeles; species Pleurodeles waltl. The sequence goes on along the minus strand of NC_090439.1, from coordinate 1,067,487,041 downwards.
CCAGATGACCTTTTTTCAGCTATTCTGGGTCTTTATGACATCTTTTATTGCCTCTCGAAAAGATTCCAGTTCTTTAATTTTCCATATGCGGATCCAATATAAAAGAGGTCTCAGACCCGCTACATCTTAAATGCCATTTGTTCCGAGATCAAGTCTGAGAGGGATCATCGGTGTACCTTTCCCCAACTTGGTTATATACCTGAGAAAATAATTCTCTTTAATTTGGAGAACATCCAGCTGCCTTTGAGAACCCCATAGCTCTGCCCCATACAATGCAGCACCTCGGTTTTTAACTTTATATATTTCAAGGATAGGATTCAAGGGCGGACTGGCTACAGTCCTAGCTGTACGTCCTAGGCCCCCCCTCTTTGGCATAATATATGAGACCCTTTTCTGATAGCTGCGACCCAACTGCCTGAGTCCATTAATCTGATCCCCAAGTAATCATACTCAGTGACCCTTTCCAAAGGAATGGAATTCATTATAATGGTCGCTTTAGCTTTTGTTCTCCTGGAGCTACATATCATAAGCGTGGTTTTGTTACCGTTAACTTCCAAACCAAAATCTTTGCAGAACAAACAGAATTGGTTAGCAAGATTTTGCAATCCCATAGGAGTTTTGGCTAGTAGGATGGTGTCATCTGCATAGAGCAGACCTGGAATTTTCTTGCCTGCCAACTTGGGCGAGTCATTATTACAGTTGGTTAAATATTTAATACAGTTGTTTATATATAAAAGGAAGAGGGTGGGTGCTAAGACGCAGCCTTGCCTAACTCCTCTTTCGATAACAACTGGGTCAGATAATTCACCATCCTTACTGCTTCTGATCTGGGCAAAGGTACTGTCATGAAGTCGAACTATAAGGTTTAGAAGACCTTTAGGGACACCTATACTAGATAGTGTCAGCCAAAGTTTGTTCCTAGGTACCAGGTCAAATGCCGCTCTGAGATCAACAAAAGCCACATATAGATTTCCACCTCCAACATCCACTGTCTTCCATTTAATTGCTAGAAGCCTTAAGACCTGGTCTATTGTACTAGTCGCAAGTCTGAACCCTGCCTGTAAGTCGGAGATGGCTCCATTCTCTATTATCCACTCTTCTAAGTGGAACAAGATCTGCTTTGCGTAGAGTTTTTGGAGGATATCGAGTAGGCATATTGGGTGATAATTAGAAGGATCGCTAGGGCTGCCTTTTTTAAAGAGGGGAACTATCTCGGCTCCCTTCCATGTCTGGGGAATGGATGCTCCTGCAGCAACTGCATTGCAGATCAAGTTCAGATAAGGGGCCCAGATTTCAGGGTTCTATTTATAAAGATCACCAGGGATTTTGTTGAGACCCGGGGCCTTCCCCCTCTTCAGAGAGGTTATTGCTGCCTTGGTTTCTGCCAAGGTGAATCTAATTGGTGGTACAACAGATTTCCTGGTTTCAACCAATTCCCTGGAATTTGATGCATCTGCCTCAGTATAAAGAGACCCAAAGTGTTTCACCCAAGTTACAGGGAGGATTGAGGTACCAGGTGGAGGACAGGAGTCACCACAATCCATTGAAATCAGTTTCCAGAACTTGGAGATGTCATTAGCTCTTGCGGAATCCAGGAGAGCAGCCCACCTCGCTTCCTCCCAGCTCCTACGGGCCTTGATGAGTTCCTGTTTATAGCTCTCTCTTGATTGCCTTATAGGCTCTCTAGCCCCCCTTCTCAGATCCCTCAATAGCTTAAGCTTAGCTTCCCTACATGAATGGTTAAATCATCTCTCACTGCGCGTATTCTTTGTTTTGGCAGCCGTCTCTTTGATGAAATGATTTTGGAGAGAGTTAAAGAAATCTAAATGTGCTGCCATAAGCCTATCCCCATCCTCATGTAACCAGAGCATATGCTCCATTCGTTCTGCTAAAAGGCTGCATATCGATGTAAGGGAGCCCAATGAAGAATTAACAACATTCCACTTAATATTGCGTTTGTTATTGGTCATGGCAAGCTGCTGGACATAATCCTTATCCTCAAAGGCTTCTAATAAAGGCAGCAAACCCCTAGTACATAAAACTAGTGGTTCATGGTCGCTTTCCTCATGTTCCATTACCATCATATCGGCCATATATCCCCACAAACAGATATCCAATAAAAAATAGTTGATATGGCTCCTATACGATCCTCGCCTAAAAGTGGGGCAGGGTTTAACATCTGAGCGAGAGCGGCCATTACAGGCACGAAGACCATATGCAAGTGTGATGTCAACAATTTGGTAGGCTGTTCTGCTCATTCTAATACTTTTATTCAATGTTAATTGCGGAATACCCAAATAAATATCCTCTTCTATGTAAAGTTCTTGGGCTACTGGGTAAGGCTCGAAAGTCGCATTGAGGTCCCCTGCACTTATGATATGAAGAGTGGTTGATTTGCTGACTAAAATATTGTCTAATGCAGTCAAGACATCAGACTCACAATTGCTACCCATGTATGGACTCCTTTCCTTCCTGAGCTGTCCTGTCGGATCTCTGCACATCAATATTTTGGGGGGGAAATCCTTGTTTTCAAGAATTCGATCACTGTGTAATAGTACTACATTATGTCAGGTGCACCTGTGGCCTGGTCTCGTGTGGGTTCTCTCACTGGCCAATCTATATTCCTTTTGCATTCCACCCAAAGATCTGCTGGAACCACTATTTCCAACAGTGTGTTTAAATCCTCCCACAGACATTTTGCAAGTTTCACAAACCTGTTTGCTGGTACCATTCTACTGGTTTCTCTCTCAATCTGGGGTAGTCATTTGTAAATGACAAAATGTCACTTCTGTTCCAATGCACCTGGACAACATTTCCTCCAGGAATTTCTCTCATTGGTAATATTTTTACTGGAGCATCAGTCTGATGTACATTAACATTTAGATTTGCAGACTCCCTTTTCCTTTTATCTAGTTTCTTTACCCATGTGCCTTCCCATTTATCTATGTCACGACCTACTCGTTGTCTGTGTATGTGGCCCACTGGAAATGTGGCGAGGTCTTTGTTCTTATAGGTTCTGCCTTGACCCACGTAGGGGCAACCCTTTCTGGCAGCCACAGTGCTGCTGACGGAGGGAGCGCCAAAGTCAGTCCGTGCCCTTCAGAAGGACTCCCCGAGGGAAAAAAAACCAAAAGGGAAAAATCCTCGAATAGGAACTACTGGAACAAAAACAAAAAGTAAAAAGTCAAGCTGAACAAAAGGCAAAAATGACAAAGAAAAAAGCTGGAACAGGCTCAGAAATCATATATCTGACGCAGAAGAACAGGAGCGAAGATCACCACCCAAAGGAAGTGTTGCAGCGCAAAGAGAACAGGAATCACACACCTTATATACCCAAAGAACAGGAAGTGACTGGTAGGAAGTAAAAGACACCATATTGGCGTGGGAACATATCATAGAAATCCGTAGTAAAAGTCACCATGTTAAGTAAGGTTCCAAAGGCATGCAGGGAGAAGGAAGGCATGGTGGGAAAGAGAAAAGAATCATGATATGAAAGAAAGGCATAAGTTCAGGAAGAAACGAGGAAGCCAGAAAAGAAGAAAGAAAAAGATGCAGAAGGTAAGTGGGGGAAAATGGACACTGTGGGGAGGCAAGAAACTAGCGGGGCGCGTTGCGCCATTAATGTAGCGAGGTCCCATGCCAAATTTGGGGCCTCAATAAAAATAGTGAATTGCAGGGGCGTGGCATGTCCTGCCGCGGCGCGCTGCGGCAGCGTCCCAAGCCGAATGTTCGGCTCGCGCCACGGCACGCGGTGCAACAATCTAATGCTCCTCATGTTTGAATGCTCTGTATTAATGTCCTAATGTGGATTTTCATTCCCAGGATTCTCATGTTCTCAATATCTTTTGAGTCAAGTTCTAGCCTGTAACTTCTTCTCAGATGTTTCGTTTTCTCAATTTCTATGTCATATTTATCTGCTAAATCTGCTAATTTCTGATGCATTAATCCTGCTCTGTTGGTAATTAGTTTGCACTAAAAGCACAACTCGTCTTCTCTGTATGAGTCAAGTCTATCCAATCCAATGATTCCCTCAATCTATTTGTCTATTTCTGATTTAAGTCTGGTTAAGTTTAACGGACTTCCTCACTACAATTTCCTGGGGTGTTTCTCCAGCCATTCAGTTTGTTGCTGGGCCATTAAACGTTGTAAAGAGACATTATTACTACACATACTGGGTACTTGATGCAACGTTAAACATGGAGCATCCGGTGTCATTGAAAATGGGTTAGGACATATTTCTGGTCTCCCCGTTTATTCGGTGGAGTCCTGAGGTAACTCGAATCAATTAACGGGCCTGTCCTATCAAATGTCAGTTTCATCGGAGTCATCATTCCTGCATGTTCACTGAACCATTTTCAAATTCGGACTCAGGATTTTCTGCTCACTGCTCTTGTTATTTTCCTAAGTGAATAAGGGTATGATGGAACCAATGGTAATAGGTTCGTTCTGACACAGCGTCGGGACTTGGTCGAATGTTCTGATCTTCGGAGTACGTTATTCCTGTATTCTGACTTATCAAGGCAGATGTTTTTGTCTGTGACATTGTTATGGGTGTGAATCTTGTGACTGTCTGGGCTTGCATTGGGGACATCAATTTAGGCATAGATTCCAATTGGAACAGTGTTGGGTTCTGGTAAACCTGTCTCGTTTGGGACGATTGTCCTGTCAGCACTATTAAGCTCAGTCTTGAGTTCACATTAGGGACTTCTGGATAAATCCTAGGTATGTCAACCTGTGGCATAGATGTCTGAAATGTGGAAGTGCTAGGAACAATATGGCTAACCTGTACCTGCCTTGGTGTAATTAAAATTGGTACCTGAGCTGTAGGAGCTGCACTAGTACTTGGACCTGTCTCGTGTGCTGCATATGGTGGGGGACGACTTCTCAGTAATTGCAAAATAAACTCATCATCATCTGATTCCTGATCATAAGTCAAATATTTTCAAGACTCTGTCGATTTCTGCTCTCTGTCATCTAAAGGATATAAATCCCTCTTTTTGGTACTTTTTCTAGCCTTGCTCTCGTTTTCTTGGGTAATTGCAGGAAATATCCCAATTCCCTGTGAAGTCTCAGCTCTCCAAACTCTCTGCTCTCTTATCCCCTCTTGCCTCAGCTTTAGTTTTCTCATTCTCCTTTCAAATTTCTGTTGTTGCTGCTTTCTGGCAACTAACTCCCAAATAGCTAATGCTTCAAATTGTGCATATCTCAGGGGAAGTTTTGAATCATACAGTACTCTCCTCAGATTCTCTAGTATATTCAGATTTAATGTTCCATGGGTAGGAAATGCTAAGCTCCCTTCCTTCTCTGTCTCTTTGCACCATTGTTTTAACCAAAGACATGGAGCTGCACCTTGTTCTTCAAATACAATGTATGTGGATGTACCTTCTGGCGGTGAAATTTCACCTATTCTAACTGGAATGAACGCATCTCCCCTTAGGGCACTTATGAATGCGTTAAAAAACGCAATTTTTGGCTTTAAATTACTCTATTAATCAAATCAGGAAGTAAATTTCAATCCCAAAATCCTTTTCATCTGCCTTATCAACCAATTACGCTTCACGGTTGTCCACCAATCTGTTCGCTGCTTCTCTCACTAACCAACCTATCCCAGCACGACCTAGTGACGTCACATTCACACGTACAGCGGCTGACAAAGCCCTCCGGCTTGCCTTCCTCAACTCAGATTCACGCACAACTAATGCAAATATTGCTCACACTAAATAAAATCAATACACAAACTTGTCTGCCTACTATAGGTAGGTAACACAGTCCCTTCAGAAATCTTACTGATTTTTTAACTGCAGCTTTTAGCTCTAACAGATACTCCTTCTATCTCAGTTTCCCTGACTTGCAAGCATAAGTCGACCAGCAAATTTGACCCTCAACTGATCATTGGGTCCTCCTGGTGCACGTAGAATTCACCAAATCTCCGTTGAAAACTAACATTCACTTTAACACGCACTCTGAGTTGTCACCCATGCTAGATTGACCTATTAAACAGACAATTACAACATAAAACCAAGTGTCTCATACATTTGTACAATACTGCGGAGTCTTAGACCACACAGGGTCAGTATACCAACAACCATGTGGACAATTTTGAGCACAAAGTGCCACACACATGTGAAGTGCGATGACTTCCCTACTCTCACACTTTGGAGTACGCACACTCCCTAAACAACTTCACTAGAGTACGCAACCCCCTTAAACAACTTAATTGGAGTACACAAACTCCCCATTACTCACAAACATGACAATTCATCTGCGATTTGCTTAAGCTGTGCAAGTGCAAAACCTGTTTCTCTCACAATCACACTAGGAATGCTAAGAATGTCTTCAAACAAGCATTGGCAAACTCCAAGGTTCTGGGAAAGTCATGGCAGGCTCTTAGGGAGACATAACCGTTTGCTTTATACTTCCGAATCTGGAAAATTTATGGTGGCCTCTTAAGGAGGTGTAACACTCCGTTACTGTTACCAAATCTGAAAACAAACTTATGGTGGCCTCTTAAGGAGACTAAACATCTGACTCTGTTAGCAAGGTCTGAGGAAAAAAAGACTTTATGGTGGCCTCTTAAGGAGACTAACCATCCGACTCTGCTACCAATTCTGTGAGCGTGTCTGGCCTTATTTGGTCTTTTATAATTAGTTGATAAGGGGACGCGTTAGAGGTTCGATGGACCTTTTGACTATGCTTAGAGTGGTTCCACCATAGCTCATAACTTCAATCAGCAATACAAGACATAATCAATAAAACACCTTCAATCTCTAGGAGTCAGTAATCTTTAGGCACCATAACCCATTTGGCCTTGAATAACCACTCCTTTCAGTAAAGTTAGAATGTTTATTTTCCTAGATTAACAATGCTAATATCACATAGAGTAATCTCAAAACCAAATGATAAACGTATACAAACAACACGGGCTGACCAATGTGCCTAAAGAATCCTAGTTTAGCTAAAGCACTTATAATTAAACACTCAAGAGTTACAGTACAAACCAATAAAGCAATAACTGAAAAACTGACATAGTATACATCTAGACTGAACAGGTGAACAGAATTAATTCTTGTTAATAACATTTATCAACACATTTGGCCTTACTAACTAACCCTCCAATTAGAATAGCATGTTTGGGCTTCATGCAAAACAAATTTAATCAAAGGTAATTTGGAAAAACATATAACTAATGCTTTATCAAATAGCGGTTAATACCTAAAAACAAGCACAAATACAGTATTCAAATAATAGCATTTTGTGATACCTCTCCTCAATGAGTCAGCAAGAGGTGGTCTCTTCATCAGGTGGACATTCATTGGGTCAGCATTAGGAAATGGTGGTGAAAGGGATTGGCCCAGCCACAAATGGACTCTACAATGACTGAACCACTTTAGGGGACATTTATGCTAAGGAATTAGCATTTACACAATTCAGCATAATACATAGAACTGCAGTGCTCCACAAACAGGACTCTAGCAGGAACAGGGAAAAATGGGGCTCGAATGAAATCAGAGGATGGGACTAACTCTCCTAAGTGCAAGCAGACTAAGTTAAACTCACATAAAGTATCTTCTCACAACATCATTGGTCAGAAAATCATATGTTTACAGTAAGACCAATAAGCTATAAAATATAAGTCTAAGGTATAATTAAACAGTCTTTCACATGTCGATGATTGGTTCCTCTTCTCCTGTTCCCATCGTCAGGTTTGTCAGGTAACTGTTTAATTGCAATCCTAACTATAGTCAGTGCATCCATTGTTAATTCCTGGGAATGTCTTGCTCTCACGCATCAAATCTACAATGTAACATTTCCTAGTGCGAGATATTTTAACAGGCAGTTCTCATGAGAAAGTTTAAGACATTTACAAATCGCTTGGTCAGCTCCATGTGAACAATAGACAATTTCACAAGATATTTATGAACATTTCATTAATTCTGCCATGCAACTTAACATGAGGCTCTGTCGACTAGGCCCCAATCCTTGTAATTGATCAATGCCTAATATTATTTAAGCAAATGCATAGTACCAATTAGTTAGTGTGACCCACCAATACATTTTATTCTACATGTGCACACCATTTAGACTATAAACGTCAGTTCATCATTACTTTTCGCATAACTCATGGTGGCCACATCAGTGGGCACATTTTCCATGACACAAACTTTCTCTCTACGTTATCCTAATTCATGTAAATTCTTAATAGTTAATCAATGCTAATTTGTTAGTAATTAATTCAGCTATCACACACTTAATCCACTGTCCCTCACACTGTGCCTGGCCTGCAACTGCGTGCAGCTGGGTCTAGCCGAAAGGCCTGTTCTGTGGCCTTGCCCTGCACCAAACCCAATGAATATTTTATCTGATGCGTCCTGATAAATAAGTTACAAGGACCTCAGTTTAAACATAGCAAATTCCACCCTTCTTTGATGCCAGTGTTTCCCGTGCATATCACCCTTTTTGTATAGGAGATGTTATTGCTAATGAGACTGCATAGATATGCAGACAGCAGCAGATCTAAAAAGAGATTCATAAGATCATTTTTCGCAGTTTAACGTAGAATAGCATGTTTGGGCTTCATGCAAAACATCAAAGGTAATTTGGAAAAACATATAACTAATGCTTTATCAAATAGCGGTTAATACCTAAAAACAAACACAAATACAGTATTCAAATAATAGCATTTTGTGATACCTCTCCTCAATGAGTCAGCAAGAAGTGGTCTCTTCATCAGGTGGACATTCATTGGGTCAGCATTAGGAAATGGTGGTGAAAGGGATTGGCTCAACCACAAATGGACTCTACAATGACTGAACCACTTTAGGGGACATTTATGCTAAGGAATTAGCATTTACACAATTCAGCATAATACATAGAACTGCAGTGCTCCACAAACAGAACTCTAGCAGGAACATGGAAAAATGGGGCTCGAATGAAATCAGAGAATGGGACTAAGGCCCTCATTCTAACCCCGGCCCAGGGTCGGCGGGAGCACCGCCGACAGACCGGCGGTGCCCCGCAGGGCATTCTGACCGCGGCGGTTTGGCCGCGGTCAGAAAGGGTAAACCGGCGGTCTCCCGCCGGTTTACCGCTGCCCTTAGAATCCCCCATGGCGGCGCAGCTTGCTGTGCCGCCATGGGGGATTCTGACACCCCCTACCGCCATCCTGTTCCTGGCGGTTCGCCCGCCAGGAACAGGATGGCGGTAGGGGGTGCCGCGGGGCCCCTGGGGGCCCCACAAAGTATTTCAGTGTCTGCCTAGCAGACACTGAAATACGCGACGGGTGCAACTGCACCCGTCGCACCTTCCCACTCCGCCGGATCAATTCTGAGCCGGCATCTTAGTGGGAAGGTTGATTTGCCCTGGGCTGGCAGGCGGCCTTTTGGCGGCCGCCCGCCAGCCCAGGGCAAATCCCAAAATACCCTCAGCGGTCTTTCGACCGCGGAGCGGTATTTTGGTGGGGGAACTTCGGCGGGCGGCCTCCGCCGCCCGCCGAAGTTAGAATCACCCCCTAACTCTCCTAAGTGCAAGCAGGCTAAGTTAAACTCACATAAAGTATCTTCTCACAACATCATTGGTCAGAAAATCATATGTTTACAGTAAGACCAATAAGCTATAAAATATAAATCTAAGGTATAACTAAACAGTCTTTCACATGTCGATGATTGGTTCCTCTTCTCCTGTTCCCATCGTCAGGTTTGTCAGGTAACTGTTTAATTGCAATCCTAACTATAGTCAGTTCATCCATTGTTAATTCCTGGGAATGTCTTGCTCTCACGCATCAAATCTACAATGTAACATTTCCTAGTGCGAGATATTTTAACAGGCAGTTCTCATGAGAAAGTTTAAGACATTTACAAATCGCTTGGTCAGCTCCATGTGAACAATAGACAATTTCACAAGATATTTATGAACATTTCATTAATTCTGCCATGCAACTTAACATGAGGCTCTGTCGACTAGGCCCCAATCCTTGTAATTGATCAATGCCTAATATTATTTAAGCAAATGCATAGTACCAATTAGTTAGTGTGACCCACCAATACATTTTATTCTACATGTGCACACCATTTAGACTATAAACGTCAGTTCATCATTACTTTTCGCATAACTCATGGTGGCCACATCAGTGGGCACATTTTCCATGACACAAACTTTCTCTCTACGTTATCCTAATTCATGTAAATTCTTAACAGTTAATCAATGCAAATTTGTTAGTAATTAATTCAGCTATCACACACTTAATCCACTGTCCCTCACACTGTGCCTGGCCTGCAACTGCGTGCAGCTGGGTTTAGCCGAAAAGCCTGTTCTGTGGCCTTGCCCTGCACCAAACCCAATGAATATTTTATCTGATGCTTCCTGATAAATAAGTTACAAGGACCTCAGTTTAAACATAGCAAATTCCACCCTTCTTTGATGCCAGTGTTTCCCGTGCATATCACCCTTTTTGTATAGGAGATGTTATTGCTAATGAGACTGCATAGATATGCAGACAGCAGCAGATCTGAAAAGAGATTCATAAAATCATTTTTCGGGGTTTAACGTAGAATAGCATGTTTGGGTTCCTAAACGTTTCCTTGCACAGTGTTTCCCAGTTCCTGAGAATGCCTTGCCTAATTTGTCAAATGTAATTGGAAAGGTGTATACAAATAACATTCTGTTGGTAATGTGTTTGGTTTTATCTTAAAGTAAATATTAGTGAGTAATTTTCGAAACATTTTCCTTTGCTGTCAGTATATGTTTTGAATTTACATTTCACAAACATCAATTTCCAGTTTTTATAACATTCCCAGTGGCACTAAGACACCTTGGGGGTCATTACGAGTTTGGCGGGCGGCCCCGGAGTCAGGTTGCCGCAAGTGCGGCTGCCTTTCCATGGCCCCATTACAAGTTCCCCACTGGGTCAGCTGGCAGAAACTGTTTTTCCGCCTGCTGGCCCAGCTGGGAACAGCCCACAACATTGATGTTGGCTCATAATTGAGCCGGCGGCAATGTTGTGGTGCATAGGGTGCAACACCACCCGTCCCACAGTTTACAGTCTGGTGCGACGGGGCTGTCCATGAGGGACCCTGCACTGCCCATGCCAAGTGCATGGGCAGCGCAGGGGTCCCCTGCACCTTGTCACCACCAGCTTTTACATTGTGGTGCAACTGCCATGTAAAAGCTGTTGGGGGGGGGGCGCGATCCTTAGGGCGGCACTGCATGCAGCGCTGCCCTGCCAGATTAAAACCGCCAGCCCCTCCAGTGGAGGACAACTGGCGGTCCGACCATGGCCCAATCACAACGGTCATAATGTGGCAGTAGGACCACCACTTTGGCGACGGTCAGACTGCCACCGCGGCCCTGGTAGTCTGAAGACTGCCAGGGTCATAATGAGGGGCTTAGTGCCTGATTTAGAGTTTGGTGGAGGGGGTTACTCTGTCACATATGTGAAGCATATACCGTCCACTGCATTACAAATCCATAATAGCCTATGGAGATCACAGTACAGCGGACAGGATATCCGTCACATTTGTGACGTAGTAACCCATTCACAAAACCCTAAATCAAGCCCTTATGCCCTCATTATGAATTTGGCGATAATCACTGCCGCCCGCTGTGCTGACGTGAATAAAAGACCGCCAGTGGCAGTGGACTGCACACCGCCGAATAATGATGTCAAAAACACAGTTCGCCCAAAAATTGACAACCTCCACTCACCGCCAGAGCCAACGACGGCAGAAAGTCAGGACACAGCACCCCACCACCGCCATCCCTACAACCCCCACCCACCACATAATGATGCACAAATCAGCACGGCAGACAGCGGATGTCGAACGGCCATTGGCAGTAATGACCGCTGCGCTCAGAAATGGGAACTGCCAACAACAGAAGCACACATTGGCAAATTTGAAAACCACAAAGCTGACACACATTCACACCACTAGAAAACACACTCACCCACAATCCTCTGCAATGCCAACAGCACCACAGAAATCCAAACCACAACACATATACAAACAACCACCACACAAGTCACACACAACACACCACCCACAACACACACCATGGCACCCCTTAAGCATCCCCAGTTCACCGACAGGGAGCTGTGGACCATGGTGGACGAAATACTCAGGGTTGAACCGCAGCTGTTTAGGGCACAGGTGCAACAGACTCCTATGGTCAAGAAGATGGAGCTATGGCAGAGATTAGTCAACAAGGTCAACGTAGTAGGAATCCATCCACGCACAAGGGAGGACATCAGGAAGAGATGGAACGACCTGCGAGGGAAGGTGCGTTCCATGGCATCACGACACAACATCGCCGTACAGAAGACTGGCCATGTTCCCCCACCTCATCCCCCCATATACACTGACTGGGAGGAGAGGGTCATGGCTATCCTGCACCCAGAGGGCCTCACTGGACTCCCTGCAGGTGTAGTTGACTCAGGTAAGTCAACTACACCTGCAATGCATGTATCACCCCATCCATCTCACTACCACCATACCCCCATCCCCACAACAACCACACACTCCTACCCATGTACCCTGCATGCCCACAACCCTCCATACAAATGACTATCCAGCCCCCGTGCACAGTCACCAACCCATGCATGAAATGGCAGGAGCACCACAACACCCAGAATGCCCCACCCTCACCAAATACATCCAAAAGACCACCAAGGGACCTTGCATGCTACCACATGGGAATGGAACCACCAATAACTCCTAAGCAGTGTGCAAGGGACATGAAATTGCAGGACACCCACATCTCTGTTCTCACACACACAGGCACCACTACCCATGCCACCCGGACTGAGATGTCAAGGGATGCCAGTACTGCACCTGAAGACGAAGGCCCCACCCAGGAGAGTGCAGAGGGATGTCTGGACACAGAGGAGAACCCTGGCCCATCCCACAGCCCTGGACACTCACCCCCCCAGTAGTCCCACCCAGGACACCACTGACACCCTTACCACTCAGCCACCACCATCAGCTCTGGCCCAATGCCCCCACACCAGTGTCTCCAGGCCACGGACTGGCTGCCCACAAGCACAGAGTCCCGAGTCTCCACCCACCACCAGGCAGGATGATGATGGGCCAAGTGCAAGTGGGACTTCCATACCTGTGCAGGGGACACAGGTACAGGGGGCTGGGGCCATTTGACCGGAGCAGTGGGTCAGGAGGGGTGGCCCAAGGAGGGATGCTGCTGCCCAGGAGGCCATTGCTGAGGTCCTGGGAGCATACCACCATTCCCAGGACAGGATGGCCCAGATCCTGGCCATGCTGGAGGAGAATCAGAGGCTGTAGGTAGAACACCATCACGAGGTCATGTAGCAATGGAAACAGCTCAATGCTACCATGGCCACCATTGCAGGGGTGCTCAGTGCCAGTACAACAGCCAGCCTGAGTCTTCCACCCACCAGCAGGCCCCTTACACTAGCCAGTAAGGGGTAAGGATGTGCCTTGCCTGCAGCTGCTAGTGGACTGGTGGCACTGCCAGAGGACTCACAGGACACCAGCACCCCTTCCACTGCAACCCAGCTTTCCCCTCGCAAACGTGCCCTCAGACCCAGACCCAGACATCCCTATGAAACGCCAACCAAGACAAAGCCCACCGCCAGCAAGTGACTCTGCCCTGAACTGTCTACCCTGTGTGACACTGAGCTACCTTGTCGACATGCCACTGCCATTTAACCATCTTCCAATGGCCCCATGGATTATGCCCCTGTGCAACCAACAGATGTGGAAATGTACCTGAATATATTGTAGACCATGTGCCCACTCCCTTACACTGTCTCATCAGTCATGGATGTGTGTTGTTTCAATTAAAACACTTGTGCACTCCAAATAACTGTCCTTCATTTATATGTGCAAGCAATGTGAATATATTAGCCTGTTTCCATCATAATGCTGTTTTATTGCATGAGGGGGTCTAACAGACAGCAGTTTTCCAAGTATGTCACACTGTACATTCCATTGCTGAAACACACATCTCCTTCCTCACACATGAAGTCTACACATCATTGGTAAGGGACACCACAGCACTTTGCACATAGGTCACCCTGAAACAATGCAGTAAACCCATCGGTAACATAGAGCACTACCTGAGAGTCACTGGAAAAATAGGCAGATTAGCTGGGTCCTGGAGATGATGTCTTCCCCCTCCTCTTCCCCATCACTCTAATCCATCCTCTGAGGTGGCAAGGGTGGTTGGACAGCATCCACCTCATCCAGTAGTGGAATAGCTATCCTCAGGGCCAAGTTGTGTAGCATGCAGCAGGCACCACTATCTGACACACCTTGTAAGGGACATCGCATAGGGACCCTCCAGAGAGATGAAGGCAGCAAAATATTGCCTTCAGGAGTCCTATGGTTCTCTCAATAACCCTCCTAGTGTGACCATGTACCTCATTACAGTGGATTTCTGCATCTGTCCTGGGATTCCTCACAGGTGTCAGGAGCCATTGCATGTTTGGGTAGCCAGAATCCCCTGCAAAAGTGGGCAAAAGAGGGTTGAAACACACCACTTCTACTTGCATACAGCCTGCCTATCAGCTACGTAACTGATCCACTGTCATACACACTCACCTCTGAGCCAAGCTCTGTCCCCCTGTAGTTGTCCCATCATGTGTGGCACACTGCTGTTTCTCAGAACAAAGGAGTCATGTACTGATCTTGGGAACCTTGCATTGACATGAGTAATGGACTCATCAGTGGTACACACCAATTGGACATTAATGGAGTGAAGGTTTTTACGATTTCTTAACACCTGTTCATTTACTCTTGGAGGTATGAGGGGTATGTGGGTGCCATCAATGGACCCATATTACATGGGGAATATTTGCAAAAGCATAAAATCCAGATTTGATGGAGGTGAGATCAGCCCTTTGGGGAAACTGGACATAACTCTGCAGGTATTGCATGAAGGAATGCAGAATTTTGGACCGGACGTGGCTGAACATTGGCTGAGATACACCAGCTGCCATGTCCACTGTCACTTGGAATGAGCCCGTGGCCAGGAAATGAAGCACAGATAGTACCTGTACAGTTGTAGGGATGGCATGGGGATTCATATTAGCTGGCATCAGAACAGGCTCCATTTGTGCACAGAGTTCCAGGATAGTGGCTTGATTCAGACGGTAAATGATGATGATGTAATGTTCCTCCATGGTGGCCAGATCAGCCAGGGGTCTGTAAACAGATGGGGCCCTCCTTCGCCACATGTGTCTGTACCTATGGGGGGGTGAATCGAGACACATTGATTTGCCACATACACTTCAGTCACAATATTCCACAGTTCAACTTGTACATGCAACACTATTGCCCCCCACACAGATGCAGAGAACATGGTAATCCTGTCTGGGTATTGCCAGGTGTGGTGTGTATTCTGCATTGCATTACAGTGTAGGCACACTTTCCACTATGATCCCATGAGGAGGATCACTGATCATACCATTACTCGACGAAGGAGAGAGGGAATGGAGCCATGGATTAAGACCCCGGACAGACTACGAAGGCGTGGTGTATGCAAAATGGCAGCCCCCTGCCCTACAGCTAGTGTAGTGTAGGAAGTGACTACATTCCGCTGCCGTTAGTCGTCATGGGGGTAGTCGGTGTTCACTGCCGTGCACCTCTTCATTGGCTAGCATTGGCGTCTCTGGGGAAGCAGGGCCAATCCCGCTCACCGCCGACGGTAACGGTGCACACCGCTGCGGTAAATACCGCCATTTTGTTATGCCTTTGCCACTTGACTCCTACACCTCGAGCGGAACGGAACTCCACTGCATGAGCTGCTGTGTCCTGACTCTGAGCCTTAGAATGGCACGTGTCACAGGCGAACGGGCCCCGGCCTTCACCGCAGAGGAACTTGAGAAGCTGGTGGACGGGATCCTACCCCTATATGCAAAGCTGTGTGGGAGACCAGAGGCTAAGGTAAATTGCTATTATTCCTCCTTGAATGTGTGTGAATGTGGAGGATGCCTGTATGTGTTTTTGGTGGCTGTGTGGATGCTTAGCCATGATGTGTCTGGCAGCTGACGTCTTGGCTATTGTCATTATGTGTGTCTCCATGGGCCATGTGAGGTAAAACTGGCAGGGCATTTGTGTATGGGGCACCCACACTGGCATCTGTTACTTTAATCTGTGTGTCCCATGCAGGTCAGCGCCCATCAGAAGAAAGGAATGTGCAAGCCATCGCCAAGGAAGGGCAGACCCTGGGGGTCTACAACTGGCAGGGCACCCACTGCAGGAAGAGGTGGGAGGACATGCGGCGCTGGGCCAGGAAGACGGGAGAGGCCCAGCTGTGGATGGCCTCCCAACGAGGAAGAGGTGACTGTCGGACCCGGACCCCCCAAATGACCCTCGTACTGGGGTGGCCTTTCCCGATTTGGATGGGCACTTGAAGTCAGTACAGCAGCCACAAGGGGGTGAGTACCTACACTAATGTAATGCTACAACGATGAGTGTAGTTTGGTGCCATGGGGTGAATTCAGTGTAGTGGCAGGCCCATAGACAGGTGTGTCCCTGCAGTTCTGCCCCCCTCTACGTCCGTGGGATAGTGTCCTTAGGTAGATATGGCTGGTAACGTAGGCCTGTGAGTGGTCCCCTGTTTGGGCTATTTTTCGTTTAGATGTAGCCTCCTGTATTAGAAGATTTGTTGTCTTGCCAAGGTCTCTAATTGTGTCTCATTGCAAAGTGTTTTGGAGTAGAGGGCCAGAATGATCATGTAGTGTTCTGTGGGATGTTGCCTAGCAGTCAGAGCACATTCAGGTGAATGATTCTGTCTGCTGGGGGTTAGTGCATGAGATGGGTGGGGTGTATGTGTGCCAGCAGGTATTTTTGATCTAGATTTGACCTACTTCTTTCTTGTTTTGTCCCCCCCGTGCTCTTGTGTCCTTGTGTGCTTTAGCATCATCTAGCGAGGGAGCTGAGGCACTGTTGAGTGGGGATGCTGCAGTCCACCGTTCCCAGGGAGCAGAGTCTACCAACGCCAAGGGGACCAGTGGGTTGGAGAGCGAGGGGAGTACCACAGGGCAGGCAACTACTACTGGAGGTAGTGACTCAGACACCTCCTCCGATGGCAGCTCCCTGGTGGTGGCAGAGCCTACAGGGACCAGCCATTCCTTGGCATCTTCCTCCACCCTCCTAGTAGCTCCCCAGCATGTAGGCCGTACCCGCTCACCCAGGAGGGTAGGCGTTTCCTTCGCCCCAGGCACCTCATCTCCTGCCCCTGTTAGCCCAGCTGCCCTCACTGGGGAGGCTATTGACCTCCTGAGAAGCATCTCTGTTGGTCAGACAACTATTGTGAATGCCATCCAGGGGCTGACATCCCAAATCAGCAATGCAATGCATTCCTGGAAGGCACTCACAGTGCCATGTCTGGCCTTCAGAGATCTTTTCAGACTCTGGTCTCCTCTTTGACGGCAGCCAGTGTCTTTCCGTCCCCCCTCCCACAACCTCTACCCCTTCCAGTACCCCACTCCCATCTCCCAACCCAAGCACACATCCAGACAGCCATGCACCCAAATCATCATCCAAGAAGCATGCAGACAAACACAAGCACCACATGTTCCACCACATGCAGGCACACACCCAACATTCAAAGGCAGACACAGCAACATCCACCTCCCCCACTGTGTCCACCCCCCTCCTCCCAGGATGCAGAAACGCTCCCAGACATCCACTCCACACACATCCACCAAACATGGGCATACTGTACAGGCACCTGCATCCAAGCACAGCAGACCTACACCTCATACCTTCACTCCCTCATCCTCCACTCCCAAACCTGTCTCCAAAACCCCTCCAGCTGCACCTCAAACGTTTTCCCTCTCCCATGTTGACCTGTTCGTACCCACTGGCCCATCCGTCTTGTCCCTAAACGTTCCCTTGGTCTCCTGAAACCCACTCCTTCCTCATTCAAATTCTCTGCAATCCGCCCTACCCATTCCTGTGCCCCTTCCCCAGAGAAGAAGAAGGCCTGTGTTGCCCCTGCTCCCTCTGCCACCCCCACGGGTCCAGGCCCACCCCTCCTCCCAAGGCCAAGCCCATACCCTCTCCACCTCCAGAACCTATGCCCAAGACCCCCTCTTTCAAACCTGAGTCCCCACCCCCGCCCCTGAACCCTGAGGTACCTGGCTGCCCCATTGATGCCCCTTCTCAGTGGAGTATTCCTTTCCATCGTGGAAGTCAAGTGTGGGCTATCTTTGTCCTACTCGGACTTTGTACTGGCCACTGGCCTTTTGTTAAAAAAAAAAGAAATGTCAAGGAAATTTGCTACTCAGCAGACCTGTTGGTGCTAAATTGAGCCGTTGTGCAGCGTTACACTGTGGGGGTGTGGTGTGCACAGGTGTGTGCATGGTGCAGGTATTTGTTGGCTTGTGTCTGATAAGTACAATTTGTTGGGGTGTCTGTGGCTTGGGGTGGTGGGACAGGTTGGGTGTGCATTGCGGTGTGGATGGGGTAGGTGGGTGTGTTATTGTGCCCTTTCCTCCCTTGTGTGCTAGGCTGGGGGGCTTACTGTCGTCGTCTTCGTTGGCGGTCATGGTCCTGGAGGAGCACTAGTATTATTTCCAACTCTCGCTCCATGTCGGCATGTTCTGTAGGCCTCCGGTGAGTGTTTCCCTTTCTATGGGTCGTTTCTGCCAGGCTTTGAGTGGCGGTGGTTACCGCCTGGAACTGATGGCGTTGTGGTGTTCATAATATGCTGGTCGGGTTGGGCCCTTCCGCCGACCTGGAGGTGGCCTCTGCCGTCGTCAGCGGTGCTTCCAAAATGGGGGTGGGTGGATGGGCTGCTGGCTGTTTCTCCTATGCTTCATTATTTGGCGGTCTGTACCTCCGGCTTATTGGCAGTAGTTACTGTAGTGTGGTCATTACCGCCAGGTTCAAAATGACCGCCTTAGTCCTGTTATTAATCCTTCTCCTCATTTGAGCTCCCACACATTTTTATTCATATATTGATCTCTCTTACCATATCTTCCTCAAACTACAGCCTCTCCATATGGTCCATAATAGCTCCAAAACTGTTACTTGAACGCTGTCGGATGTAACACTGAATGTTTCGCATCTCCTATATGCATTTCTTTTTTCACCCTTCCAGATTGCTTCTTATCAAATTGCATCACCAAAGGTGAAATCCAGGTAGTATCAGGATTGGCTGTTTCTGTATAGAATTTCCCTTTGTCAGTAAGCATAGCAGTATGGTTGCTCAATTCAGAATTTAGACAGTAATTGTCCTTGCATTGGTTTTTGGCATAGATATGGGATAAAGATATCCATGCGTTCTCTAACCCTTTTTCTGCTAGGGCATCTATGCATTCTTATGCAATTTATCAAATATTTATTCACTAGAAGGACTGTGAAATGTCTACTTAAAAACACTTCAGACAATTTGATATATTAAAGGGCATCCTGGATCAAGTTCTTAGTTTGTTTTATCAGTAAGCACTGACATTTCTGACAGTCCATGTATGTCGATTTTATTACATCAGGCTCTTCTTTCTTGATCCTCAAAAGGGCATAAACTAAAGGGGTTGTACAGTGTTTCCTGCTCCCAAACAGAATCTTTTTGGTGATCAGTCTTCCTTCACTCTCTGAAATTCTCCCAGTGATTGAAGTCCAATGTCTTTGCATCAGCTAAACTATACAAGCGCAAATGCTACTTTGACAGTCAGAATATTCTTCATGTTGGGTGCTTTATCATGGAACGGGGTAATGTCATTGAGTGACCACAATGTTTAATAGTTGGCCCTGTGGAGTGCAGGAAGGTAGTTCTGCTATTGCAACTAATGTTGCAACTACTGTATCTGGACCGGTATGCCTCAGACTGTTGTTAGTGGAATGGTGGCTGCTTTACCAACTGGTTGACCAAAAATCTATAAAAATATCTTTAAAAATTTTTTAAAAAAATTCTTCATGTTATTTCATTTTACATGGTTAAGAGGTGCACAATGAACAATAAGCTGTCCTAGCTCTATGTACTGCTTCATATACAATTTATGTATTCAGATATATTTTCAGTAGTTCGCAGAAGGCCAAATGATTACTAATCACACACAGTTGCACTGGAAGAGCGTTCCACACCAGGGGTGCTGCATTTTTCTTTCCTAACTGAAGGAATGGTTAGGACACCTGTGGGCGAGGACTGCAGATTTCGAGATGAACATAGGCCTAGATCAGATCACTGACAAATGTATGACAAGGACCATAGATGGCTTTATGGCAAATCGCAAAAACTTTGAATGTATTTCTTTTTTTAATTGGTAGTTGATGTAGTTAGTCCAGGTATCTCTAAATCAATATTCTGAAAGGCAAGTTCAGCAAAACACTTTCTGCCATATTTTGGGTGATCTGCATGTTGTGTATTTTATACTTTTGAAGGGCTAGACACAGAGAGTTACAATCACCCAGCCGGGAGCCCAAGTTGGTCTGAAGAAATGCTAATTTATATTCAAGGTAAAACAATTACCTTACTCATTTGGCTCAGATTAAGGAAGCAGGAAGAGGCTAGTTTTGTAATTTTAGCAAAACAATTCAGTCTATTCTCAAAATGAACCCATGGTACAGACAGCATTTACAGGTGTTGGGCAGACCCCTACAGATATTGGCCACCACTGTGTTCCCCAGACTGATGAAGAGCCTCCTATTGTCAATACCTCAGTCTACTCAGAATTTAATTTTAAGCAGTTTTCACTCATCCAAGTAGCTACTGAAAGCATATAATTGCTAGATTGTGATTGTTGTACATCACCATTCAGATGATGATCTATGAATTATCCTCATATGTCATTACATCTAAATCGTATGATTTGCATAGATGGGCCAAAAGAGCAATTTATATATTAAATTACATGGAACTCGGAAACAAACTTTGAGGAATTCCACATTCCAGTATAGCCTCTTTGGTCATAAAGGGAGGCAGATAAACCACTTGGCAAGTGGTAAACAGAAAAGAGTTGTGTCATTGTAATGCTTGTCCCTTAATGCAAATTTCTCTTAGCCAAGTGATGAAAACAGACTGACATATGTATCAAAAGCTGTGAACCGATAAGGTAGGATTAGTGCTGCTAGTCATCTCTTATCATGCATAATCTGAAGTTTATTCATCACAAGTTAAGAACTAATGCCATTCCTGGGTGGGCTCTAAAAACCTGCCTGAAAGTCATCTAGCCTAGTAGTTCTTAACCTGTGGTCCAGGGACCCCTGGAGGTCCACAAAGCCTACTCAGGTGGTCTGTGACTACTTAGAAAGTTAAATCATTTTCGGAGATTTAAAAATGTATATAAATGAAAAACATTTAAAATTGAACATTTTAAGATGCTCTGTAAATGTGAAAGAGTTTGAAATCGGAGGCTAAAGATTAAAGCCCCAATTCACAAAGGTAAGGCCTATCTTTTTATGTATGGATTTCTTCCCCCAGACTGCGGAGTCTCTGCAATCATAAACTTACTATTACATCATTTGTGCATAAATAGCGAAAAAGGGTAAACTCACACAAAAATGTAATGTTACCTTTTTGAATATGGCCTGAAGTTAGTATCTTCAGATTGATGCATTGGAGCAGTATAAGTGCACCACACAAAATATAATATGGGCAATGGGTGGGCACGACTGAGTTAAAAAAAAAAAATCGCCAATATTCCCATTACAGTGTTTATTTTTTATATTTGTGAGTTAAATAAAATATTTAATCATTTGGGTATTTGTTTCATGAATGCTTATTTCTGTATTTTTGTGTGAATTCTTTTAAGGTCAAATTAATCATTGAAAATGGTTTGTCCGGGTTTGCCAGCTTCCAGTAATGACTAAATGGGAGTCCCCGGAATCCAATAATGATTCAGTGAGAGTCCCCGGTTTCCAGTAATGATTAAGTGAGGGCCCACAGCAGCCAAAAGGGTAAGAACCACTGTTCTAGCCTATTGTTATCCAGGATAAACTGAGAGAATTGAAGATTAACAACATTTTCTGCCATTCGACATAAATGGCAGTAATGAGACAGGTAGAATTTTGCTGCAATAGTTGACTCTGAAGACAGTTGCTTTAAACATTGGCTTAACAAAGGCGTTTTCCAATCTAAAGGCACTGTTCTAGTTTGGACTGAGCGAATGATGATATCAGTCAAATTAAGAGCTATAGTTCTCATGGTCAGGTGAAAAATGTTCTCAGGCAGGGATCTTGAGAAGATCCAGATTTCACTTTTATAGCCATGTTATGTACTTCCTCTGCTGAGACCGAGGCAATCTATAGGAAGCACAGCATGGCGTTGTTTACACCAGTGTTATAAAATATTATACTTAGGTCTTTTGGGATGTCAGCAGAAATCAGAAAGGATTTATAAATGTATTTAATCCTATCCAAAAAATATGTGTCTACGCATCACCTAACTTTTCCTGTGATCTACCTGAGTAGAGCAGCAGCTGGATTTGCTAATTCATCTGCAATTTAATAAAAACTTCCTTCCATAAGTTGCTGGCTGATTATATCATGTTTACAAAGAAAGCAGTTTTAGTTTCTTTGAGAGCCTTAAACTCCTGTGTTCTGAATTCTAAGGGGTCATTATACCAACCTGCTGAGGGATGTTCCAACAGGACCTACCAATTTTTATAGAAGTGTGAGTTTATGGCTTTTTATACCCACTGATTGGTGGGTATCTTTGGCAATATCAGGTCAACAAGGTTCAGTTAAATAACATGTAATTTAATGATCCTAGATAATGTGCATATGTTATGTTTGTATGCCGAATTTCGGAGTAATGGCGTGTGTTGTAATACCTAGCTTAGTAACAATAATGCAATCATCTGTTCAAATGAATGAAATCACATTCTGGATACGTAAAGGATTTATTTTGAAAAATAAGGACAATACAATGTCCTGCCTTGTGTTGGGTGTTGAACTAGGTGTCTCAGTCCACAAATTTATAGGGAATCTAGAAGTTCAATAGCTTCTATTAGATCTGTTAAATGGACTTGATTATTAAAGTCACCTCAACTAATAAATTGTCACCTATCAGGGCTAATGAAGTTCAGGGGTGGCTCCTTCATAAGGACGGAGGAGCGTCGCCCCTCCCCCCTCCATCAGCAAGTGCTGCAAGCCCTTTCACAAGGAAGGGATAATAAACTGTGTTTATTATCCCTTTCTTGTGAAAGGGGCGGGGCATTAGTGGTGACGAGCAGAGGGGAGTGCACTGTGGTCTCCCCTCAGAGAGCATATGTGTTTGGCCGGCCGGCCGTCTTGAGCCGGCCAAACACACGTGCGCACAGGGCTCACTGCAGCCTAGCAATGCAGTTGCTGGGCTGGAGAGAGCCTGCACAGGTTTCCAGTCTGCCTGGGTGCTCCCAGCCAATCCTGACACTGCTCAGAGCAGCATCAGGATTGGCCACAGGGCAGGCTGGGAGCCTGTGCCTGCAGCCTGAGCGGCGCGACGGAGGAGGTAAGTCGGTTTTTTTTTTTATGTAATTTTTATACCCACTGGATCCCCCATCTGAAATCCCCCCTTTTCATGCAGTGCGAGCCGCGACTGATGAAGTTATCAATTGACTCAATTAAAAAACTGAATCTTTTGCTTGGCCAGGTTGCCAATGGACGAGTATGCAAGTAATTGATTTTGTTGTTGACAATGTTATATTTACGGCTAACAGTTCTGCTAATTATATTGTTGTTTATGCACAACTGCAACAACTCTTTCGCTTTTTCCCATTCTGTCCACATTAGGAATATTTTATCATTAACTTCTTTGATCAGAATTTTGAGGTCCCCATGAGGCACATTGGTTTCCTGTGATGGCTCAAGTCGAGCAGCCGTGTCTACTCGAATATTCACTTCAGGGGTGTCCATTTTGGCAGCTGTACACTCTTTATTTTTCTCTTTATCTCCTCCATATTCTGCATGGTTTGGGCAGCTTCTGCTAGTGTTCAACCTCTAACAGTTTTGCAACCTGTGTGCTCCATAAACTTTGTTTTGCAAATGCCATTTTGTGGACGAGGTAGAGGTTAGTAGTGATAGCCTGCAGTATCAAGTTACATGTTAATTCACATGATATAAACATCATCCGGCTGACCACAATATTGTGTGTATTCCAATTTTTAAAACAGGTGCAGGTCTAGCAACAAGAATAGCCAACTGGAGTAATGTGTACTCTTTAGAGAAGTGTGTGTATGTTCTGTTTAAATGCTGATTGGTCCACTCAGCATTGCATTTTTCTGCGGTTTTTAATAGAATAATATCAGGTTTTGTTACAGTAAGACCTATAGCTCTTTAACACCAAACTTTAAAAGTACTATTTATTCCCCATTTATTATTACAATGTATACATGGGACTCTGCAATCCTTGTCTCTTATTTCTTTATAATATACAGGATTGTGTAGTCACTGTATATAAACCTGTCTCTAATTTGTTTATAGGTGATCTGTGATGCACCTAGTTTTCTCTTATAAAGAAATTACATTAGAACTCAACTGTAATAAGTTATTACAGTTGAGTTCTGATGTCACAATGCATGGGCTCCCCCATCTGGGAGGGGGGTGAATATGGCAACTGGCAGTACCTCGTTGGGGTGTGCAGGGGTGCGATGTGCTCCCGACCCCCAAGTAAGGGTCCCAGGCATTGGAGGAGGTGTCGGTGCGGACCCAGAAGCACTTATAGTGCTTCCGGGCTACACGCACAAATGACACATGTCGACCCAGTCCATAAAAGAAGTTGTGGTCAGCGATTGGGTCTTTCGCTCCGGCTCACAGACCGCGACTGGATCCTCCACTGTGCAAAATACGTTTTTGGACTTCATTGTGCTGGTTTCCTTTTCTTCTTTTTACCCCTTATCATTTTAGGTGCAGCAGCTGTTTTGGGCCCCAGAGACAGGAGCACGCACCGCTTGTGCATTGTATATCTAGGACAGGATATTACAGTAGTAGCCCAACGTGCCTTGCCGAAAACCGCATAGGTTTGAGCCCTGCTCAGCTGACCCGAGGGCTGCTCGGTGACGGCTCCAGTGGGGGCCCTGGTGCTGCAGGTGAGGGGGTCGTTTAGGGGCCTGATTACAGCTGGGTTTTTGCTGGTTTTTGTTGCCTCGACGTGCACTGCCTTCCTAAAATTGACCAGATCGCAGCTTGGTTTTGGCTGGGTTGTTGCTAAAAGTTTAGGTATAAGAGGAGTTATTTGCTGGTTGTGCACACCTTCGGGGGCGGAGGGGACTATTTCCTGGCAGCAGGGCTTTTTTCTCTGCACAATATCTTGTTTGGCATTCCCTTCAGTTTGGAAGAGGGTGCGTGGGCAGAAGAAGAGTAGAAGGGCCCCAGTGGGCTTGACTTACTCTAGTCTGGGAATGCTGAGTCAGGTTACTGGTTGTGCAGTGGTGGCACAAGTGGGTTTCACCTCGGCCTGAGACCCCCACCCTGGAGGATACGGTCCAGTCCCTGGGAGTCACACTGGTTTCGGGTGGTATTGACCAGGTGGCTTTTTAGGGTACTGCCGCTAATGTCTCAGGGCCGGCAATGACTGCTAGTGTGGGGCAGATTGTGATTTTTGGTGCGGCTTTGGGGGCTACCCCTGCGGGAGGTTTAGAGCAACAGTATTTGGTACCAAATTTGGCATCCATATTGCCTTGGCTTTCAGAGGCGGGTATGCTGTCTGCCCCTCTAGTGGGGCTCGTCCAAGCAGGTACCAGGGATAGGGATGTTATGGGAAGAACTCTGCTCCTGGTTTCTCATTTAGTGGCCCCTGCGCAGCCCTCGGGTCACGCTCCATTGGCGGCAATTACTGCAGTGAGCATTGCCAGCCCAGGAGGATGGGCGGCTGCACTGGCATCTTCCACTGAAAAGAGGGCCCCTGAAAAAAGGATGCTATCTAGGCAACACAAGCGAGGGAGTAAACTGTAGAAAACTACAAAATGGCTGCCTAACACGTAAAAGGGAAAATAAAGCAACATTACTCATATAAAACATAATACACTCATTGGAGCATAAAGTATACCAAATAAGCAACAGTGTATAGAAATTAAATTATTAGCTATACAAATTTAACTGTGATTTTCACCATTCGTTACATGATAAAATCATAAATATCGAGCAAAACTTAATTTGCTATGGTACGACACAAATAATATAAGCACATACCTGGGTCACAAACATCACAGTCTATTAAAACCTTAATTCAAACAAACAGTACCACTCACAACACACACTATCATTCCATAACGTTCCTCTAAAAAACACAATAGGGATAGAATGAGTTCAGTACTATCCCATCTGACATATATACAGTTTTTCCTCAAAAATCATTAAAGGCCTACATTACAATTCAATAACAACAATTTCCTGGAGAAAAGCACGATAAAGATAATAAAAAGACAACAATTAATTAGATGTCATCAGGTAATATTTCACTGTCAACTTGAGACCGATATTTCTGGTGGGTATAATAATCATAGTGATCCTTCCATCCCCTGAGCATCTCCTCCTGCCCACAGAATGGCGATTTCAGGTACTGGACCCTCTTTACCCCGATGGGCCTAGGAGATATCCACTCTGAACATGAGCGCCTGGGGCTGCATGTGCCATTGGAAGTGAAGGAAAAGATATGGAAAGGGGCTTACATTGGTATTTTTGATCTCCTTGTTGATAAATCTGACAAAGAGGAGGTTAAGTGCTGTTAGGAATGTGCGCACTCTAGGGAATGCCGCCATTGGCCTCAGAGGAAGAAGGGTGCGGAGTGTTTGGCCAACTGGGTGAGGGCTTTCTCGACATGAGCGTTTCAATGATATGGGGGCTCAGCTGGCCTGTTATCAGAACATAATTGTGGGTGCTCGTTGTGAGTATGGTGGCACAGCGTGGAAGGACTACGACAAAGAGTATAGGCGGATCAAGGCCAACAGGTCCACCCTGGGGTGGGCCCAGATTGATGTGATCACATGGCTGCATTATATAAACCCACCGCTAGGTCCGGGGGGTTCAGTCCTTTTGGTTGGGGACAGGATCTGCCTCGGTCATGGTGTGCGGGCCGCGAGGAAAGGGGTCTTCTGGAATTTTAACCGGTTCACATGCTCGCAACCTCCTGGGACCTGTAAATTCAAGCATGGCTGTTCATTCTGTGGTCAGGCCTCCCACCCTAAATCTAAGTGCTTCAAAAAAATCAAGAAATAAGAGTAACAGGAAACAGAATTAATGACTCAGATTTTGGCAAGGCTCCGTCCCCGGTTAACCTGGTTATGGTCCCTTGGCTAAATACTTACACCAACCATGCAGCTGCACAGATATTTTATGAAGGCTTTAAGGAAGGTTTCAGGATCCCAGCTCCAGGCTATGTGAGCTCCCCACACTGTAGAAACCAACAGTCGCTTAGATCCAAACCTGAGGTGGCAAAGATTCTCAAGTAGCTGAATTTGGGTTGCATAGGTGGTCCCTTTGATCTAATCCCCATGGAAGGTTTTGTCTGTTACTCCTGGGGGTAGTCCTTAAGAAGGATCCAGGGGAATTCAGATTGATTTATAACCTGTCAGTGCCAAGAGGCTATTCTGTGAATTAATCTTTTGATGGGGCTTTATGCGCAGTCAAGTATACGTCCCTTGATCAGGCAATTCAGATGCTATGGGAGCTGGGGCCTGGGGATATGATGGCAAAATCTGATACTGAATCTGCCTCCCAGCTGCTACCTCTCCACCTGGACGACTTCCATCTCTTGAGTTTCCAGTTTGAGGGTGCTTATTATTTGACAAGTGTATGCCAATGAGTAGCTCAGTGTCTTGTTCCTATGTTGAGAAATTGAGCATGTTTCTGGTGTGCGTTATTAGGTACGAGTCACAACACCAGTGGGTACTTCACTTCCTTGATGATTTTCTGTTCCTTGGCCCACTGACTCTGAGCGGTGTGCAGAAGCTTTGGCCATCCTTCAGAAGCTGATGGACAAGTTTGGGGTAACTTTAGCACAGGGCAAGACAGTAGGCCCGTCCACCACGATTGAGTTCTTAGGAATCGAATTAGATTCTGTGGCAGGGGTGTCCAGGCTTCTGATGGGTAAGATTGATGCTATCGCACAGGCCTTTCGGGCTTTTCTGAGGGCCAGAAAGGTCATGCTCCATCAGTTGCAAGGCCTGGTTCGGCAACTAAATTTCGCTCTTTGGATCAATCCCCATGGGACGCCCCTTCTCGCGGTCTATTGCTCAGACCATGTCGAGCTTGAAAGTAAAGCATCACTACACCAGGCTCTCCAGGAAGGTCAAGCAGTATATGAGAATTTGGGAGTCATTCTTGTTTGACTTTAATGGGACGGTTATATGGACAAGTCAGCCGAGGTCCAATGAAGAGCTGGGGATGTTCACAGACGCAGCAGGTAGTGAAGGGATTGGTGCCATCTTTGGCGCGGCTTGGTGTGCACAGTGCTGGCCCATGGAGTGGGTACACTCTGACAGGTTAGTCATCACAGTTGTTTTGGAACTGTTCCCAATCCTCATAGCTTTGTCAGTGTGGCCCAAGCATTTTTGCAATCAGTCTGTGATTTTCTGGTCTGATAACAAGGCCGTGGTTAAGTGTATCAATCAACAAGCCACAAAATGCAGAATGATCCTGAGGCTGCTGAAAACAATTGTGCTTCTGTGTCTGCAGTTGAATGCCCTGTTTAAAGCTAAGGATGTTCCTGGTGTTTTGAACAATGCCACTGATGCCCTCTCCCATTTTAAGATGCAGGTTTTCAGGTCCTAGCACGCAGGAGTGGCCGAATTTCCAAAGCCCTTCCCGAAGCACCTGTGGTAGACTGGTGCCCAAGATTACCAGACCTCGTGGCAGCAAGTTTAGTGCCCAGGACCAGGAAGGCCTATGAGGGGGCTTGCTCAGCCTATTCAGATTTCCTTAGGCATGTGGGGTTGTGTTATTCGTCCGATGCATCACCATTTATGGCATTCTTGAGGGCCCTTAGGGAAGAGGAAAGGTCGGTCGCATGCACTAGGTGCATACTGCCGCCATATCTTTCTTAGTTCAACTACAGGGTGGGACAAATTCCTTCCTAGTTAGGAGGGCTTTGAAGGGCTGACAGTGGCTCCAGAGGACCAGACTGGATCTTAGGCACTGCACTGGCACTGTGAAGCCTGCGTCTATCTTGGGGGCTCTCTGGGATATATGCAACTCCCAGGTGGAGGCCACCCTATTTAGGGTGACTTTTAACTTGGTCTTTTATGGGGCCTTAGGCTTAGTGAGTTGGTAGCTAGAAACAAGAGGGATGTTGCAGGGGACTACAGCTGGCAGACATTCATTAGTTGGGCGAGGACCCTGGCGATCAACATCCCTCGTTCTAAGGTGGATCAAGAGGGGAAGGGTGATCACATACTGTTGCAAAGGTCTATGAGAAGTGCTGTCTGCTTTACAATTTGGATGCCTTCTTAGCTCAGCGGTCCAATTGGGTAGGAGGCCCAATTTGGGTGCATACGAACGGCACACTGCTGACCAGGTACCAGTTCTTACAAATTCTCAAACGCACTCTGTCTGCAGCGGGGTTTGACCCCTCTGAATTCAGTACACACTCCTTTAAGATTGGGGCTACCATGGCAGTTGTGGCTATCAGGCTCTCAGGTTTGGTGGTTAGGAGGATTGTCAGGTGGTCTTCAGATTGTTACAAAAGATATGTGAAACTGCATATGCTGGGAGTGCTTTCCCTCTTACAGTTTTTTACTATCCTGCTTTTCTCTTAGGTGGCTGGTGTGGTTTTTTGGAAGTCCCCAGGGTTCCGGTGTACACAGGAGCTGCAGGAATCACTGATGTTTGGGTCACTGGCCACTCTTATGTGCCGCAAGCAGGTGAACTGTATGCAAGGAGTGTCTTTGCGTCACATGCTTTACAGGCAGGACGCCGCATTGCTTTCTTTGGTTGTAGTGGGCTCTGCCTCGCTCAGTTGAAGCTGGTGCGGGACTCAATGCTGCCCCAGGGGTGCTCGCACCCAGACATCATCATTTCCTTCTAGGTGGTAATGACTTGGTTGCCCCAGGACGGCAACAGATTTTTGAGCTGGTGGTCTTGGAACTTGGTTGGCTAAGAAAGTTCCACATGCAGTGCTCGCCTGGTCGAATATCATCCTCTGATTACAGTGGAGGGGCAGTATTTCAGTCAAGGCCCTTAATGACCCGGTGAGAAAGGTTGTCAAGCTGTTCAGGCCACCAAGGCTGGCTCTCATTCCACACGGCTACGTACAGGGGAGCATTTCATCCTGCAGGATAGGGTACACCTATCGTGGGCTAGCAGTGACATGTTGTTGGAAAACTTCCTGGCTTTGCTAGTTCACTGCCCATAGTAGAAGAGCGGCAGGGGGGCAGATAGTTGGTCTACTATACTGGCCTGTGGTGGGGTGAGATCATAATTGATGAGGCAATTAGGTTGACCTTTTCGTACCTGAGCAGGAAACCAAGCTAATGGAACCCTCCAAGGGGTGCTGGCTGGGAATTGAAGATGACATCCAGTGGCGCGGGAGGTTGCGAGCGGTTGCTGGCATCTGGTCCCTAGGGCCAACCACCCATGCATGCACAAAGGTCTCAAAGCTAGCATTAGCCCGGGGGAGGGTGGAGTCTGAGGATGGAGAAGGCAGCTGAGTCAGGTATCTTGGGAGGCAGATGGGCCCCCTGCACAGGAATTGTACCTAAGAAGATCTGAGGGGGGTAGGATGCTCCCATATGGCAGGCCTACCCCATGGGCCATCTAGCCATGTGGTGGAGAAGGGACTGGTGGTCTCCTTAGGAGTCAGTCAAGATCCCAACCGCAGTCACTGAAGTGGATACACAGGAACTGACTTTAGATAATGATAGGCAAATGGATGTATTAGCGTACTCTGTTAAGACTAGACATCTACAAATGTAAACTAATATGTAAAAATGGTGGGGTTACTGCGTAAATTGTTTTGAGTTTTTGTTTTAAAAAAAATAAGGCCGGGTGTTCACAACCCCTAACCCAAAAAATTGTGATTTTTTTATTCTCTAAAGGTGTTGTTGGGTCACGTGGGAGGGTGGACTTTGGGGGCTTTGTCGGGGGGGGGGTACACAGGAGGTCTTGGCAGCTCCTGCCCACATGCACGGGCTCCCCCATCTCACGGGGTCCCGTATATGGCGACTAAGCTAGGTCGGCAGCATCTCTGTGGGGTGCGGGGGTGCAAAGTGCCGTCGACCCTCAAGTAAGGGTCCCTGGCATCGGAGGAGGCATTGGCACGGACCTGGATGGATGATGCACATTGATCCCACACATACACGGGGTCGCAGTAGGCGAGCGGGTCTTTTGCTCCCAGTCGGTGACTGTGCCTGGATCCTCAGCTACGCAAGAGAAGTCTTTGGAAACCCACCCATCTTCCACATGGCAATTGATCGGATTCTGTTTGTTCATGCTACCTTGTTTTGCTTTGCTTGTCCATGTTACCAGGCGTTCTTTGTTCCTGTTGAAATGACCGCTATGTGCTACTCACCATATTTTTCTCTTTGAAAGCGCAGATGGCTACGTCGTGAAAATATGTTTGTTGTATTCTATGTAATGCGGGGTGAGATCATGATTCATGGGGCAGTTAGGCTGACCTTTTCTTACCTGAACAGGACACCAAGATAATGGGACCCTCCAGGGAGTGCTGGCTGGGAAGTGAAGATGACATCTAGGGCAGTCTCTAGGGCCAACCACCCGTGCATGCGCCACGGTCTCGAAGCTAGCACAGGCCCTTGGGGGGGGTGGAGTCTGAGAGTGGAGGGGGCACGTGAGGTAGGTATCCTGGTGGGCAGGCGGCCTCCTGCACAGAAAGTGCACCTAAGAAGATATGAGGGGGTTGGATGCTCCTATATGGAGGGCCTACCCCAAGGCCATAGAGTTGCCTCTTTGTGCTTTTTGCCACAGTATTCACTAAAATCTTTAAAATTGCAAATCTCCGGTCCTACCAATTATGTTTTTGTTGTTTTGGTCCTGTTTTATTTATTAAAAGCCATCCTTTTCCCTAAGTTGGTGTGGGATCCTTTTTGTGTGCTGTTTTCACTTTATTACTGTTTGATGTGTTGCACAAATACTTTACACATTGCCTTAAATGAAGCCTGACTGCTTTGTGACAAGCTACCAGAGGTTTGATCACAGGTTAATTTAAGGTAGGCTCGTGCCTCGCCCTGACAAGGACTGTGGTTGCTGCTTGACCAGGGCTAACACCTCAGTAAACCAACAACCCAATTCAATACTCTATGCAGATCCTACACTGATACTCTATGGCGGATCCTAAGGGCCATATATATCATGCATTTTTGTTGTTGCAAATGGATCAAATGGGCTGTTTGTGACTGTATAAATGCATTTTGGTATGTATGAATTCCAATTTGCAATTCAGCAACATGTTACCGAATCGCAATTTGGAATTGCAAATACATACCAATTCGTTCTTAGGAAGGGACATGTTCTGGGTATCCCTTCCTAATACCGAATCACAGGGGTATGTAGGAATGTTTTGTGACCGAAATGTGGTTGCAAAACATGAGCATTTTACCACCTACTTCAAGTAGGTGGTAATCCGTTCGCAAACTTGAGAATGGTAGCGAAAAGATCTTTTATGAGCAGGCAGTGGTCCCACGGACCACTGGCTGCTCTTAAAAAATGAAAAGAAAAATTGTCATTTTTTTTTTTTTTAAAGGCATCCCATTTTCCTTTAAGGAAAATGGTCTGCATTTTAGAAAAAAAACGATTGCTTTATTTAATATTTAAAAGCAATCACAAACATGGTGGTCTGCTGAGCACAGCAGGCCACCATCCTTGTGATTTTAGCGTTTCCTAATGGGTTGCACATTGCGACCTGCCTCATTAATATTAATGAGTTAGGTTGATTTGCGAGTCATTAGATAACGCTAAAGCAAACTCATGGAGTTTCATACATTCAAATAGGGATTACCTAATTGCGATTCGTAGAGAATCGCAATTAGGTAACCGATATTTAAAATAATGATACATCTGGCCATAAGTTATTGGCATAGATGGTAGGCTGCAATGTAAATTA
The DNA here is from genome assembly GCF_031143425.1 of Pleurodeles waltl. NCBI lineage: Eukaryota > Metazoa > Chordata > Amphibia > Caudata > Salamandridae > Pleurodeles > Pleurodeles waltl. The sequence goes on along the minus strand of NC_090439.1, from coordinate 1,067,454,089 downwards.
ATGACTAGTAAGGAATGTTCTGTTACTTTTATTCATGAGTTACAGTGTGGTGGCACCAGTAGCTGGTAACATCACTGTATTAATTAAATACATGAACGAGTTTATTTAATATTGTCATATAAAGTTGACAAGGCTTGATATATATATATATATATATATATATATATATATATATATATATATATATAGCTAAACATTTAAATATATATTTGTGAACATTTACTTAACATTGTTCGTGTAATCTTTTTAGGTGTGATACATTTCTGTTTGATTTCACTACTTCTACTCATTTTTATTTCCTTTCTCCAGAATTATCCGATGGTGAATGTTAGGAAACCGTTACCAGTAACAAAATGTCCCAAGAGTGGGCATATCAACTAGATAAAGAATTTTACATAACACGTGCGGTCAAATTATTTTGATTTTGATCTTTGGAAAATTACATACAAAATCCCTATAAAATTGCAGATCGTCAGCTTTGCTCAACATACGTCGAAAATGTCTTTCTGACACTTATGCATGATTACATAAAGTACTGTGTAGCGAAGTGCAAGGCGCAATTTCGAGAAATTTCATTTCTTTAAATTGCCTTAAAAATGGTATCAAAATTCCTACCGCATTCCACTCAGCCCAAAGAGGACAGCGCTGTCTGAAATTCAAAGTGCTGTGACTGTCTGAATTCAAAGTTATAAACTAATAAAATGCATGGTTCGTCTTGGCAGGTAAGAAACTGTAGTTCTTTAAAATAGTAAAGCAAGTTTCTTTGAGAATGTAATTACGGTCTCATTAAATAAAGGACGCTAAACATATTGACACCTCCGTCCTGGTGGTAAAATACCACCAATTATAGGTGAAAAATATACCAGAGAATACTGCCAACGATAATTGCATCTCTGGCAGCAATTCCCATAGCAGTGGGAAGCATCACCTGAAGATGACAGAGATTCATTCCCAAACTGGCCTTAAAAAGGACGAAGCTGATAACTAGCTACTTCAGTGTCAATCATGAGTTATGTGCATTCAGTAAAGACTTGGGTGATGGTGGCAGAGGGTTCTGTGGTGGTCCTTCCTCCTGCCTGTAGCATGCAGGATTTCTTTCCACCGGTGGTAAAGGTTTACTCCAGGCCGTGTTGGTTTAGCTTTTGGAAACGTATTGGAGATGGCTCAATGAATTAGGTGCTAATTTTCGTTGCTCCAGTTCTTACCTGTGCCTGTTCTTGCGTATAGAGGTGAGCCCTCATCAAGGTCACATGCAGCTCACTAACCTCCATTACTAAAGGAAACCATGTTATCTCAAAACAAGTAAGTGCTCCCATTTCCTATTAAAAAAAACACCACGACTCACCCAACATCTTGTATACTGCCAAGCATAAGTCTTTACAGGTGAGAGGAGAGGGAAGGAGGAAATCCGGTAGCTGTAATGAGGAAGACTTTGGGGTTAATTTAGATTTTACTAAGTGGTTCACCATTGAGCTGAAACCCTGCTTCCAGTGGTCCAATGGCGGACCGCCTTAAAAATGATGAGATCCTTGCCTGGGGTCGGTTTTGCTGAAAGTGCTGTCACCGGCATGGCAGATGCACTTTCAGTAAAACTGTAATGCTGGCCAGCCACAATCTCATGGTGCTGGGTTGAATTTTGTTTTATATTTTAGAAACAAACCACAACCGCAGAAGGTGTTTAGTGAAAAAAAAATGAATGACATTTTCTCCCTGAGCCTAGGTGCTAACGCCAATTTATTGTTTTACAACAAATGTCCCATTGCACCAAACAATGAGTAACCCTCCGGAACTCTGAATAATGAGTTTTGCCCATATGTAATCATGCTGTTACCACCTCATGAGTGTCCTTGTCTCAGTGCATATTCACTAAAGTTGTGTCCAGCTACAACCAGACATCAGTTCTTATAATACAATAATATAGGCGACCCCAGAATTAGAAATAGTACCATATCAAACAAAACAAGGTCTCCAAAACCAACTAATATTGTAACCTCTCTGTGATAATGGGTGAGTATGTTACTTATACCAGTGTAAGATTAACCTGATTTACCAAAAACAGCATCTCCTGGTTATATGAGAAATTGATAAATTGTTGCATCCTAGACTTATCTGCCTCTTGCCGGTGAAGGTGGCACCCTGAAATACAAACCACTATTACTGGTATGGTATTCCAATTAGAGATATTCTCTAACATTAAGAAGCTGAATCGAGAAGAGATCTGAAAAACTGGCCACAGAGAATTGGAAGAGTCAAGCATCTCCCTGACTCACCTTAAAAAAAAAGATACCAGTCCTTGGGTTACATTCAATCCACTGAGAGCAAGAAAAGTAAAAGAACATTTGTTCATGACCCCACAGCCTCTTCCACCTGAGGAGGTATCAACTGACTAGTCCATTAACTGTAGCTTTGTCCAAAGTTGATTAAAAAGTCTCCAACATTAATGAGAAAACCTTTTCTACTGTTCTGACATTGAACTAGAAAACACGCATGTCCGCTTGCCTTCAGACAGAGCTGGTCTCTCCTGAAGCAGATTCTAAAATCCAAAAATGGCATCTGTGATTATTCCCAAATGGAACTGAAGGTCCTTAAGGATAATTAACAACATTCTATTCTAGGCAACTGAGTATTTACATCGCTGGGACTGATCCATCTTTAAGTTAGAACCTGATACAAACTGGCCATATAGCAGACAAAGCTAATCCAACAAGTCACACATGAGCTAATGGTAGCTCTCTAGCTACCTATAATACCTCTCCTAGGAGCAACCTAGCCTACTGAATTAGAAGTCTTTGCTTGTGGCAAAAACGTGTCTATTTTCAGAACAAACAAGATGATGTTCTGAGAAAAAAGGTTGGATTTCCAAAATATATTTAAAGCTGACATTTCCTTGATAAATCCTGTGTCATAGGGAGACTTATTACTGATATTATTACTCTGGTGCCGGGGCACTGTAGTTATGAGTGTTATGTATTACCCATGTAGAGGCATTCCACATTGACAAAGCATTTTTTACATTACTGCTGGCAACCATGCCTGATGAACTACACTGCTTGTGTCTTTAATAAGGTGGTCACTGATCTGATCATGTCTGAATTGCTACTATTAAAACAACAATAATATAAGTGGCCCTGGATGATTCTCATTGAACATATGTTGCTTTTATTAAAAAAGAGATTGGAGACCTGTGTACTAAGCAATAAGAATATATACCTCAAAACTCCTACTGCCAAGAAAGCTTGAGTATGGATGAACTGCGCACGGTGTGAGAAAAGTGATGGCAATCAAGTAATCCTTCCAAAGCAGCCTCCGAGATGAGATTGCTACCAAATAGATTAAAACAATAAATTGTGATAATTTATGATTATTAGACATACAGATAAAGTGAGTTACCCATGTGGGAGAACAACATCATCATGCTCATGACCACCAACATACCAGAGATGCCCACACTATGTGGCATAAAGTACCTTCATTGACCAGAATTTCTAACTTATTGTATGTGTAGCCAATATGCCAGTATGGCATATATAACTGGGGGTGGGATGTGTTGGCAGAGTTTACTGAGTTTTGCCACTCCAGGTTCTGCTTGGAGTGTGGAGTTTGACAAACACTCCAACAACTGCAGCGTAGCGGAGGTTATCAGCGCCCACCCCTAGAATCAGCCACCAGAGCAAGGGCGGTGGTTGGACTAGGGTTGTCCGGGGCAAGTGCTATTCAATCAGCCAATCAGAGCCACCTACGGGAGGCCAGCACGTGCACCAGCCAGGGGGCAGTTGCAAGGGGGGCTGGTACGACAGGTGTCCCTATGGAACTGTGTATGTACCCCAGCTGCACTGCCCTTCTTGGCTGCCACAAGTATTGCTGCCAAGGGCTGGGGGCTGCAGCTGGTGACTCAGAGCAATGAGCAAGATGGCCAGGGTGTGAGAGGCTCCGAGAGTGATGAGGCAGACGGACAGTGCTTACCCAGCCAAGGGCTTGTGGAAAAGCTTTTAGGACTGAAGATTTTATTTTCATCAGCCCGCTGAGGACAGATCCACGTTGCTCCTGTTGCTCTTCACCAGCCTGACCAGGCTGCAGTCCGTTACTGCTCCGGACCCCCCGTCTCCTGCCGTTCGGCCCCTCTGCACCTTTAAAGTCTGTTGGTGGGCTCCCTCCGGTCCCGCCCCAGCTTAGGCTGCTTCAGCCAGCTCTGGGAGGCCACCCCAGGTGAGGCGGCTGAAGAGAAGGTGCCAGTAAACTGGCCCCGCAGAAGTTAAACCTGCATGTCCCTGGGGAGATGGAGGGGCCCGCGGAGAGAGAGACTCGCTCTAGTCTCTCTGCGGGTACTTTCGGGGGGGGGGGGAAGTGACGACGCAGGACAGGATAGGCGGAAGGTAAGTGGGGGGGGGTTTCAGGGAGGGAAATAAAAAGGGGTGTGGGGGGAGGGACCGGCCTCTTTCCGCGCCTCTCATCGCGCGGTTAGGTTTTTGGGGCCGTTCCCTGGAAAAGTGGTGTTTTCAGTTCAGGCAAGTCTGGGGTTTCTAGGGCACCTTGCCGCGAGGCAAGTTTTGATACTTTGGAGCTGCGGTCGGGCGTTGGTTTTCACCTTTGCCGACCGGGTTTCTTTTCTTGTTGCAGGGTACTCGAGGAATAGTCTGTGTTGGCGCCATGGTAACCAGCCATGACGCTGAGGCAGTAAAGGCCGCGCTTCGCGTGTTAGGCGAAGCCGGCTGAGCCGACCTCCTCAGGCCTGGGTCGGCATGGTGTGGCCGACGCGCAGCGCGTCAGGCCGGGTAGCAGCAGTTTTGGCCGCATGCTCTTCCCCTGAAAGGGCAAAAAAAAAAAAAGAAATACGCTGGTGCGGCGGGCACGAGGTGCGGCCTCCCCCACCAGCCAAGTAGAGGAAGGGGAGGGCAATTCTAATGATTTGGAGCAAATTGAGGAGGGGGGCAGGAGAACCGCAAGGGGGGGGCAGTGATGACCCACAGGAACAGCCATTGGGGGAAGGAGCCCCACTGTTGGAACAGGGGGCCCAGGAGCTGCCAGGGCCTAGTGTAGAGGTGGCCCCTATGGATTTGTCCCTTCCCAGAGATGGGGCTAACATGGTAGGAACCCCTGTGCCACCAGTTAAAAAGAAGGGCAAGGGATCCAAGCAGGGTGGTGGCCCGGTTAAAGCCAAAGCAGGCACTGGGCAGTCCAAGAAGGCTGGGGGGGTGGAGCAGGGGCGGACACAGCTGTTTTGGAATATGGTGGGCCCAGGCAAGGCAGGTTTGACATGAGCGAGGCATGGGATTTGGAGTCCAGGATAAGGGAACAGCGCCGCATAGTGGCGGAAACGGAGGACAGGTGGGCCCAATTATGCATGGACCGAGAGGTTGCTGGGGCAAGTGGCAGGCAATTGAAGAGGCCGGAAGAGAGTGCAGGGAGCACGGGGCCCACGCCACAGGCACTAGGCAGGGGCAGTTGGGTTTGGGTACTGCAAGTGGAGAGTGGGAAGGGCCAGGAGGCTGTTGCGGCCGGAGATTTAGGCGGCGCGATGAGTGCCAGTGGCGCACACGGCCACGATTTGTGCGGAATGTCAATGCCAGTGTCTGAGATTGGCAGAAAGAAGGTGATGCAATGGGGCACAACACGGCCTCTGCACATTGGTCTGAAGCACTAGAGGGGTCTTCGGTGGCCTTCTCTACATCGCAGGATCGGGGGCAGCGCAGAGATGGTGTGCGCCATGAGGGGCAGGAGGACGTTTCGTCGAATTATATGGTGATGAGTGGTGGTGTTGACAGCAGGTTGGAGATGGGTGAAGAGGATGTCTTGGAGCTCGATTATGATGAAGACTTGGATGAATGGGAAGATGGGCAGATTCGGGAGGCAGAGGTGAGCAGCGTGAGAGGGAGGGAGAGAGGACGCAGGAGCGGCGCAACCCCTCTTTCCGTTTCTATTTTGCAGGATCGGGTGATTGGTGGCGAACACCAAGAAGGGCGGCAAGTGCCGGCACGTGGTTCAGGGGCCCGGAAGGTTTTGCGGCCTTTGGAGGCACAAGGAAGAGGTAAGGGGCAATGGTGGTCGGTTTGGGGGGATGGTGTGGGTTTCGGCAGAGCCCCTACACGTAAGTCCATAGGGGTGGGTGATTTTTCAATTTTTGACACACCGACAGACAAAGTCTCTCAAGGTGGGGAGAGTGGGAAGGACTAGGAGGCAAATACCACAGCTGGGAGCGAAGGGGGGTCCAAGGTGACAGGTGAGGCTACAGGGTCAGAAGACAAAGAGGGTGGTGGACTCAAGAGGCGGCTTCCATATATGGGTTTGGCTATGCCTTTGGGTTCGCATGCTGCGGACAAAACGAAGTCGAGAATATGAAAGCATGAATATGTGGATGTGTTTAAACTCTTACACAGGGATATCCAAGCCAAGGAGGGCTCTAAAGAAGAGGAGTAGGAGCTATCACGGAGACCAAGGGTTCCAATTACAATGGACAATTGGACTTTGGCATTTTTGATCTTCGCAAGTATATACTGTGAGAAGTTCCCGGATAGGGCCATAGCACTTTTCAAATATATGGATATCATAAGGAAAGCGCAGATGCATTTCGGTGACTTTGCTTGGTTGAGCTATGATGAGGAATTCAGGGCTAGGGTGAGTGCCAATCCTGATAAGCCATGGGGGGATGTAGATCCAGAATTATGGATGCAGTGGATGGCGCTGTCGCAGTCCACTGCGTCTACGCATACCGCCAGCGGCCTTCCAGTGGTTTATAAGCTGTTTCAGGCCCGTCCCGCCCAAGGAGGGGCGGGCGTGGGTCAGCGAACCCCAATACCTATGACAGGAGCTTGCTGGAACTTTAACAAAGGTTTCTGTTCCAGACAACCATGCAAGTTTAAATATGATTGCTCCAATTGCGGGGGCCGTCACCCGGTTACACAATGTTTTTCGCTCTCCAGCCCAGCAGAGCAATGGAGAGCGTCCAAAGGCAGAGGCATGCAGGGCAATCCTGCACCAAAGGGCTCCTACGCCAATTAAGTTGGATTTTCTCTTGCCCTGGCTCCATACATATCCTGACAGGGCCACGGCTTGTAAGCTAGCATGGGGTTTCCAGGAGGGTTTTCTTGTCAGCTATCAGAGTCCGCGTATGAGGCGGTGGGCAGACAACTTGCGGTCTGCCAAAGAACTGCCACACGTTGTGAAAAGTAAATTGGATAAAGAGGTGTCATTGGGCAGAATTGCAGGGCCTTTCTATGACTGGCCAAGTCAAACTCTTATGATCTCCCCGTTAGGAGTAGTGCCAAAGAAGGCTCCAGGTGAATTTCGACTGATCCACCATTTGTCATGGCCGGAGGGCACATCTGTCAATGATTTCATTGCACCAGAGGACACCAGGGTAGTTTATGCATCTGTGGATGATGCCATAAAACTGGTCAGAGGGTGTGGCAACGGAGCGGAGTTGGCGAAGTGCGACATCCATTCAGCCTTCAGGCTACTGCCCATACATCCAGAAGACTTCGACTTGTTGGGGATGCAGTTTGATGGGGCCATTTATGTGGACAGGGTACTCCCAATGGGTTGTGCTATGTCTTGTGCCCTGTGTGAGACATTTAGTACTTTCCTGCAAAGGGTTTTTGTCAAAATGAGTGGGCATTGTGCGGTGACCTATTATCTGGATAATTTTCTGTTCGTAGGGACAGTTGCTTCTGGGGCTTGCGGAAAGGCTTTGTTGGCCTTTCAGGAATTGTCACAACAAATGGGGGTGCCTTTGGCTCCGGAAAATACCGAAGGGCCACAGTCTGTTCTCACATTTTTGGGCATCGAGCTAGATTCCATTGCTTTGATAGCCAGACTACCAGCGCAAAAGTCAAAGAAATGCTTGAATTTCTGGGTACTGTGAGGAACTCACGTAAAATCGAGCTGCACACTGCACAGAAGCTGCTAGGTTACCTCAATTTCGCTTGCAGGGTAGTCAGGGGCGGTAGGACTTTCTGTAGGAGGCTGGGTCTGGCTATGTCTGGAGCAGTACTGCCACATCACAGAATACGAGTGTCAGTGGGTTTAAGAGAGGATGTGAGGGTGTGGGAAACCTTCTTGATGCATTTTAATGGGGTATCCATATTTTTCTGTGAGGACGAGACAGTGTGGCAGGTACAAATATTTTCAGATGCAGAAGGAGCCAAGGGCTTTAGGCTCTTCTGGGATGGCAGGTGGTGTGCCGAAAAATGGCCTACACAATAGATGAAGCAAGGAAGGAGTATTGCGTTCTTGGAATTTTTTTTCCCTCCTGGTGGCAATGGCAGTATGGGGGCAGGAGCTAGCTAATAGAACAGTGCTTTTTCGGGTTGATAACATGACAGTAGTAGAATTAGTCAACAGACAGAGGGCAAGGGACCTTAGGGTTTTGTGCTTGTTGCGCCAGTTCATGCTGCAGTGTTTGTCTTTGAATGTAGTTTTTAAAGCTGCTCACATACCAGGGGTATACAATGAGATTGCGGATTCCCTGTGTCGTTCACAGTGGCAGCGTTTTCGCAACTTGGCACCAGGAGCAGAGCGGAACAAGACTGCGGTCCCGGCAGACATTTGGGAGTGGGGGGCATGATGATCACAGGGCTGGTGGAGATGTCCTTGGCGGAATCCACTAGGTGGAGTCACCGGCTGGCATGGTTGGATTTTCAATCATTTGAGCTGTTTTCAGGAAATGTTTGGTTGCAGAATGCTAAAGAGTTAGAGCTGCATGCGTTGCGTTTTGTGCTGTTCATGATACAGAAAGGTTTGTCGCCGGCTACCATTGGCGGTAAACTGGCGGGGGTTTCCTTTTACGGAAACTTGTTTTTTGGTCAGGATCCAGCTAGAGATCACCTGTTGGGAAAAATGCTAAAAGGCTGGGGAAGGGTCAGATCAGTTGCAGGTAGGGTGGCTAGAGAGCCTATTGGTTTCGACCTGCTGCTGGAGTTGTTGCATGTGCTGCCAGTGTGTTGCACGGACGACTATGAGTTGGCGCTTTTTCGTTTACACATATTGTGGATGTTCTTTGGTGCTTTCCGTGTGTCGGAATTATTGGGGGCAAGGAGAGAAGTAGGAGTGCAGATGAAGGAGGTTTGTTTGCATGGTGATCTTTTGGGGATTTGGCTCAGACGATCTAAGACTGACCAGCTAGGGAAAGGGAAATGGGTGTGGCTGGAGAAAGGGGGCAATGTTTTGGCTTGACCATTGCTTGAGTGGGTGAGTTTTCGAGGTATCAGGGTTTCCTCCAGAGAGTCAGGGGTGTTTGTACACAAGTCTGGGTCCAAACTTACAAGTTTTCAGTTTCTACAGGTTTTGAGGATGGCTTTGGGGCGGACAGGCCGTCGAGCTATGGATTTTGGCACACATTTGTTCCGAATTGGAGCAGCTACTGCTGCTGCACATTTGGGTTGGGACTGGGCAAAGATCAGGGCAATAGGCCGTTGGAAGTCGAGGTGCTGTGAGCGTTATGTGAGGCCCTGAAGGTTTTGATTAGGGACATCGGCGTGTTTTTTGGTAGGGGGGGGGTCCATGTTGAAAACATGCTTTACAGATCTTTTTCCTTTACAGGAGATGTGTCCGGTTCATTGAATGGCAAGATGGTTACATGGCTAGTAGGCCATTCCTTTATCCATTGGGCAGCAAAATTCTCAGAAAAACAAATTTACGGTCGGGCTTTGGGACTTCCCAGTAACCAGCATGAAGTTTTGTGGTGGGGAAAAAGCGGCATGAGGTGGGGAAGCCTGCTTCCTTTCATTACATCTAGCTTGCCGAACTGGGGTTGTCCTGATTTGCTAATTATTCATTTGGGCGAAAATGATCTGGTTAAACTGTCAGGACTCACTACTGCAACACATGCAGAGAGACCTGGAACTCATCAAGCAGAGGTTGCATGGCACCTGTTTGGTATGGACGGAGTTTGTACCTCGTCAAGTGTGGAGAGGGGCAGTCAAGTATGGAGCCATAGAGCGGGCTCGCAGGAAGCTCAATAGAGCTATGAGGGTTTTTTGCTGGGCGCAGGGGATAAAAATCTTGAAACATGTGGACATAACAGAACAGGATGAGGCACTTTTCAGGCCTGATGGGGTACATTTGTCAACATTAGGGAACGCTTACTATTTGATGGATTTGAGGTTGCTGGTGGGTGATCTGTGGGGTGAAAGCATGTGGGTCAGAGAGCGGGAGTAAGGCAGTTACGTTGCAGTAGTGTGTTTTTTGTGTGGGGCAGCAAAACGCCAAATGGGTTTGTGCTGGTTGGCAGTAGATGGGGGAGGGTGGTGATTCGGATGTGGGCTTGGCCACCCTTCCAGGGAATAAACAAGCAGGTGAAGGCTCTGAGTGGGGGTACGCACGAACCAAGTGGGGCATGAAAGGAAAAGGAGAGTGTGTAGGGGAATGGAAGCGAAATATGGGTTTGGAGTGGAAGGAGGAGCGAGGAAATGTTAAAGGGTGGGCGTTATTAAAGTTGGGGTTTCGAATTGAAAGTTAAGGTTATGCTATTGTTGCAATCCTGTCCTAAATAAATGACCTTTTACACTAAATGGTTGTCACTGAATTATGTCCTGATGGAGGGGCCCGCGGAGAGAGAGACTCGCTCTAGTCTCTCCGTGGGTACTTTCGGGAGAGGGAAGTGACGATGCGGGACAGGATAGGCAGAAGGTAGGTAGGGGTGTGTTTTTTAGGGAGGGAAATAAAAGGGGGCATGGGGGGAGGGACCGGCCTCTTTCCGCGCCGTTCATCGCGCGGTTAGGTTTTTGGCCTCCCACCCACCCTGGCAAAACGATGAGGGATGTGAGATGAGCTGAATTGTTGGATAAGTGGAAATCGGGTGGGTGGGCTGACCGTCAGTTAGGGCAGGTTTGTGATGAAGGGCAAAGCAGTAGATGGGGGAGGGTGGTGAGTCAGATGTGGGCTTGGCCACCCTTCCAGGGAATAAACAAGCAGGTGAAGGCTCTGAATGGGGGTACGCACGAACCAAGTGGGGCAAGAAAGGAAAAGGGGAGTGTGTAAGGGAATGGAAGCGAAATGCGGGTTTGGAGTGGAAGGAGGAGCGAGGAAATGTTAAAGGGTAGGCGTTATTAAAGTTGGGGTTTCAAATTGAAAGTTAAGGTTATTCTATCGTTGCAATCCTGTCCTAAATAAATGACCTTTTACACTAAATGGTAGTCACTGAATTATGTCCCGACTGCCATCACCCACTACAGCAGTGAGAAGATGCCCTTGAGACTGTCTCTGCCCTGCATCTCTCAAGAGCAGGTAGGTGCAAAGAGCCCAAAAACTTTAGTATGATTCATGGGAGCGGATGGGCAGACGTGTCCAGACTATGGCTGGTGTATTTTTATACAGCCTCTTTCTTTTTTGGGGTGTGTCCCATGTTCATTCAGACTTTAAGAGCAGACTCTGTGTAAGTACCCCCAAGGAGACAGCTTTCATTTTTGTAATAGTTTGCATGTTTGTTGTTACAAACTAGAAAAAGGCATTGGGTCGTTGATCTGTCCTCAGGCCCTTTCACCTGTTTGGTATAGAGCTCTGTTGATAACAATCTCAAGCGAGACAATGCAGATTGTGAGAGAGACAGACTTACTGGTGACATCCCTACAGTTAATGACACTTAAACCGGTTCCTTGTGGTAACAGTTAGAATTGTAATAACACAGGTAGATGCCTGATGCATGCTTGCATTCATTAAATATGAGAATTGTATTGCTGTTGGAACTTCACTTCGCACCGTTGTGCTCTGCCTGCTGCAGGGAGACCACTGCCAGACTTTAAATGCTACATGTTTCATGCAGTTTAATGGGGATCTTGTCTATCCACCTGGGCCCACTGAGAGATTAATGTGTTGGCTGGTAGTCGCCCCTCTCTGTTTCTTTCATTTTGCCAAGGAGGTGGGAGAACTCTGGGATGTTACATATACATGGCACCGAAACATATTTGGCAGGTCCAAGAGGTATGGGAAAGTACTGGCCTTTCAGAGTACTGAGTCATAGCCATAACACTCTTTGTTCCCTGTTCTAGCTTTACATTTAGAAAGTTCCATGTCTCTTTTTCCTTTCCACGTCACCAAATGTGCAGTAGACTGAAGTTGGGAGGAACTTCGTGGAATTCAGCAGAGGAAATCTCTGCGTATTCCACCCACCCCTACATATAGCATCTGTTGGAAATTGGATTACTGGTTGAGAGTGGGGTGAAACTCTACTCAAGCAGCAACATAATCTCTGTCAGGGTAAAAGACAAGCAAACCCCAAATGAACATGTGCTAACCCTCTGGTAGCTTGGCACAAAGCAGTCAGGCTTAGCTTATAGGCAATGTGTAAAGTACTTATGCAGCACTGCAAACAGTAATCAACTGAGAACACAACACAAATAAAATGCCACACCAATTTAGAAAACTAGAGTATAATGTTATCCAATATTTGAGATCAAAATGCCAAAAAAACATCAGTAGAACAGGAGATATGGAATTTTAAAGTTTTAAGTAAAATTAGTGCCTAGAAGCACAAAGCGCCAACTGTGGTTATTTGGTCGTGCAGAACTGGGACAAAGTCACAAGTTCAGGCCGACCACGATGAAAAGCGTGCCAGATACATGGACCCCATTAGGTACAATAAGGTACCTTAAATCCTGGTTTGCGGAGCATTGTGAGATCCTTTGTCGAGGATGCATCGTGCAGTATCAGTCCTGAGGAAGTTGCTGTGGTACAGACTCCTGTGTCATCATTGAGGATGCCGTAGATGGCAGCTTGCAATGCAAAGTCCTTTGTCTAAAATGTGTCGTGCACTGATGGTTCCGAAGAAGCTGTGGGGATGTGATGCATAGTCCTGCGTCATCGTTGAGGGTGCCGTTGACAAAGGACTTGTTACGCGAAGGCCTAGGTCAAGGATGTGTTGTGCAACAGCAGTTCTGAGTAGACTGTGGGCTACGATGTGAGGTCCGGCATCAGGGATACGTTGCGCTGTGGCGGGTCCAAAGTGGCTGCGAGGAGATGCGCACTGCATCGGTTTACAGGACCACAGTTGGGCTGGCAAAGTACCTTCAGGCACCACTTGGAAGGCAAAGCTCACAGCAGACAGAGTCCAGGTGCTGGGTTCAATGTGGTTGGAGCCTTTTCTGTCCCTGAGGCTCTGCTCAGGAGGCTAGCCAGCTAGTCCTTTGAGTCACTCTGATGGTACTGGGTTTTTGACTTAAAATCCAACTTCATCATTAAAAAGGGCTTTAAATCACAATTCTTTAGACACCAAACTCAACATTTCTGATGGCTTCCAATTGAAAGTTACCACTTATTTAATGTAATAAGGGAACCCAACGTTATGCTATGGGAGTTATAGGCCTTGTTGTAGTGAAATATTAATTTAGGAGATTTCACTACCAGGACATGTAACCGTTAATAGTACAAGTTAAAAGTTTTATATACACTGCACCCTATGGGCTACTTAGGGCCTACTCTAGGGGTGACTTAAATGTGTTATAAAGGAAGCTTTAGAACTGGCAAAAGGTTTATTTTGCCAGGTTGAAAGGGCAGTTTAAATCTGCAAACACAGGCTGCAATGGCAGGCCTGAGACACAGTGAAAGCCAACTTACATGGGTGGCACAATAAGTGCTTCAGCCCCACTGGTAGCATTTAATTTACAGGCCCTGGGTATATGTAGCACCACTCTACTATGGACTTACAAGTAAATTAAATATGGTAATTAGTTATACGCCACTTTTACCATGTTTAGATGGAAGTGCACACACACATTAGCACTGCTTCGCAGTTGTAAAGGGCACAGAGTCCTAAGGCCAACAAAAATGAAATTAGTAAAAATGGAGGAGTAAGGCAAAACAATTGGGGGTAGACCACCCTAATACTGTTATAATATTGCCTTAACGATTCCCAGTACATTTCAGGAGAGGCACAGTCCCTCTGCCCATGAAGACATCACCCCACTGAAGACCTGCTAGTGAAAGAACCACAGAAAGCTACAAGTGGATTTCTGTTTTTATGAATATCTTGGCTCTTATGAAGGAACAGGACAAACAACACATGATGACACAAGAGCAAGAACCTACAATCCCTCATCCAAGCCACCGTCTCTGCAGCATAGCTGTAAGTATAGGCACCTTATACCAATGTAAAGATTAGTCAGACATTAAGTTAGCAGTGTTCACCTACCATAGTTTGAGCTTTGTGCTTAAACAGTTTCTCAAAAAGCATTCACCTCTGAACAACAGCTGTTGAATAGATCACTAGTTTCCCACTCAACGGGAAACCTGCTTAACAACTTGTACAGCTACTTATGCTCATGGCCAGATCTCAAGACACACAGCTATTTTACCTGCTCTGTACTCCAGCCATCTGTACGCCAGCCAAGATTGATGTAAAAGACTCTTACGTGCCTAGAGATATTCACACTCTGCCTCAGATACTTGCTCACAAAGACTCTGCATCTGTGGCATTTGCTGGCATTCTTGGAGGACCACAGCTCCAGCACCGAGGCTGTTATGTTCCTGTCCAATCTCATACTTCTGCTGGAATTGTTTCCCTGCCATTAGCTCACACCTTGAGGTATTCCTCCCTCCTTCATAAAGGCTTGCCCGGCTTGGCTTCAGCATAAACCCTGACCTCCCCAGTGCTTTTTGTGCTGGACTAGGGATCAGATGGCTTAACTCACTCCTCACTGCGTTGCAAGTGCTCAACCAGAACCCAATTTGTGCCGCCTGTCTCATATCACCATGTCTCCAAAACACTCTACTCTGGTATAATTGTCCAATAGTGATCACCAACATGCCCAAATACTGGGAAATGGAGTGAGTATTTGGGCGGGGAAGCAATACATTGGGGCTCCCTAGTTGGCATGCACATGGTTGTACTGAAACTTTTCAGTTAGCTCATACTTAGTCATTCTCTCTGTAAAAACTTTGACCCAGATTTATTAAGAGCCTGTTTTGTCCTTGTGTGGTGCAAGTTGTCTTAATGCAACACAAGTCCTTATTTTGGCTTTATTAAGCCACACTAGGCCCGTTGCATACTTTGTTTGGTTTAGTAAGTACCAAGTAACACAGGGCAGGACATAGCACTGCCTTGTGTTACTGTGCGTTGGGAAGGCGTCCCATAAGTGGAGCATGCATCTACCCATTGAATTTGGCGCATTCCCAGATTTACAAAGACTTGTAAACCTGAGAATGGGTCAAAATGCCACACCTTTCCCAGTGAGGAGTAACAAGGAGAAATATCTTTATTTCTTCTCATTATTTCCTTTTTCCAAGAGTATGGCTTTCTGTAGCAATCATAGAAAGAGGAAAATGCCTCTAAGGATTGTTTTTGCACAGAAGGCTGTCCCTTCCTACACAAAAGCAATCCTTCCCGTAACACAGGCACCCTTGCATCATGGCGCAAAAATGCCTGCAATGACACTAGGCAGCTGCACCAGCACAAGACAGCAGGAATGAACCATATTTTTTAAAAATGGCACATTTTTCTGTCCTCTTTTCACTCAATGCAGCACAGCAAGTTACCTTGCTATGTTGCGTTGCATGAAATGTTAAGTAAATCTGACTCTTAATTTTGGTAGTGAGGTACCCTCTCCTCCCACATCAATACAATGGCAGAGAACACTGCAAACAGTCCCCAGAGGTATAATTATTTCTGTACCAAAAATGTCTAATTTACATGCAAATAAGAACAAAGTTATTTACTTGAGTAAGTAAGGGCTCTTCAACACAAGTTTCAGGATTCAGTGCAACTCTAGGCCTACTGACATGGTCAAAGCTCTAACAACAACAACGTGATAGAAAGAATGCTTGAACTAATCTTAGCCAGTGGCACTCACTCGGGCGGCATCCCAATCCATAGTTTTTTATCCACCATGCCACCTCAGTTTGGACCTTGGCCACATTCAAATCAACCTTAACCCTGCTCCTAATGGGAACAGTCAAGCCAAACTCTCATGCCAGGTCCTCCCTGAACCTAAATTCAAGCAACCTAAGACTAGTTTCACCCTGATAAGGGCTCTCCAGCCAGGTATAGCTTGATTCCAGTGGACAGTGAGCATAGGACCCAGGTCTGGCAGCAACAACAGGGTGAAGGATGGAATACTTGAATTAATTTCAGCCACTGGCAATCGCTGAGCCACATCCCAATCCGTCATTTTTCGCTCACCATGCCACCTCAATTTGAACCCCGCCATATGCAAATCAGCCTTGATCCCGCTCCTTGTGAGAACAATCCAGCCCGAAGTATCGAGCCAGGTCCTCCCTGTACCAAAATACAAGCACTTTATGCCAGGTTTCACCCCGATGAAAGCTTATCAATCAGATATAGCTTGATTCTAGTGGCACAGTGAACACGGAACTCACGTTTGGACATAGCCGTCGCACTTAGTGTGTCAAATGTAACAGCAATAAGGTGATGTATGGCATGCTTGAATAAATCTCAGACAGTGACAAATCGCCTGGGGCAACATCCCAATCCACTGTTTTTAATCCACCATGCCAACTCAGTTTGGACCACGCATATGCAAATCAGCCTTAACCCTGCTCCTCATGGGAACAGTCCAGCCCAAACCACCAAGCCAGGTTCTTCCTGAACCTGGCAGTATCAGACCTAGGTTGCAGAGGAATACACCGTCTAAGCACAGATCACTACACCTAAAAAAAACTTCTGTAAGATAAAGGCTATGATGAATACTCAAACGTGAGCGCTATAAATGCAAGTAAACTCTTTAAAAAGCCCAGCAAATGCAGTGTTAGCTGCTGAGACCAATAGTCAGGCAGATTGACAGCATGTAGAGTCAACAACCACTTGCAGTTCCTAAAATAACTGCATATCTTAACATATGTTAGTGCTATTATGTTAATATTTTCATGTGGCTTTATAGTTTTATTATAAGTGCTTGCTACATGTGCCAACATCGATAGACACCATAGTATTAGTGCGCATTTATTGGTTAAATAAATGTGGATATATATGTTACTGTTTCATTTATCCACAAAATAAATATTGATAAATACAGATAGAATGACTTAAAAATAAAAATGCATAGATACAGACGGAAATGTTAAAAAAATAAATACCATGAAACCGGGAGCCATGCTTGTAATAACTTCCTCCTGTTAACTAGTTATAGCACTGTCCTGCCATCCTAGCCTTGCCCTATCTCTTAGTAGCTCTCTTTACCCCAACTATGATCTTGCCTGGAAGTGAAGAGAGGTCTAATGGTGACGGTGGATAACTGGGAGGAAAACTTCTCTCCTTCGCCTGCGCAACCTCACCTGTTGGAGGAAGAAAGTCCTAGCGTCTGTGTACGGTGGCTAATGCTACCTCTTCTTACTGCTGAGGGAGGGCACAAGTTGGCTGGTAGAGCAGGGGCACACAACTCTTAAGCTGTGCATTGTTGTAGGCGTGATCAGCAGGCACCTGAACTGAGCCACGAAGTGCAGAATTCTGATTCCCTGAGGTATACAAAAAAGTGATGGATGGGATGCTTGAATTATTCTCAGCCACTGGTAATTACTTGTGTTTCCATTGTTTTTGTGCCCACAATTCCATCTCCGATTAGACTCAAGCCATATGCAATTCACCCTTAACCCTGCTCCAATAGGAACAATCCAGCGGACCACAAGAAACTCAAGACCAATGTTACCCTAGTTTGGGCTCATCAGTCTGGCACAGCTTGATTCTGGTGGCAAATTGAGCACGATACCTACATCCCAGCATACTCTTCACACTTAGAGCATCACACTGAAGTATACAAAAAAGTGATGCATTGGATGCCTGAATTAATCTTATCCACTGGTAGTTTCATGGGCCGCATCCCAGGCTATTGTCTTTTTGCTCGTTCGAGTGGACTTTTCTCTTCAGAAACAGGGTTGGTACTGATTTGTATAATGCGGGCCTTTGTCTACAGTTGTATTTTGGGGGCAAAAAACAATGGACTGGGCTGCCCATCTAATTGCCAGTGGCTATTTATTCAAGTACTTCATCCATCACCATATTGTTGTTGCAGCGTTCCGTTTCCCCGCCATTCCTGTGCACACCATTGATATTTCCACCACTACAGCATGCACAATAAGGTAACAGGTGGGTGTTAAAAGGGAGGAAGAGTGGGCTTAACGTAAAAAAGTGATCCTGACAGCGGGAAGTTTGATGGAGACTTGGAGCCAGATGTTTCAAGCGTTTTTGGATTCGCAAACAGTGCACATGGCCGTTTGCAAATCCTTATTTGCGATTTCTTAAGCACATGTATCAAGCATTTCCTTAATGCGATTTGGGCATTAAGGAATCACACTTACCACCAAGTGACACTAGGGGTAACCATGTGCAAATTAAATTGACATGTAACGCACACATGCCCCTTTGGCATGTGCGTGCCTTACATGTCCTAAAATATTTTTTTGGGGTGCAGCAGAGGGGGCCTTAGGCCCCCAGCACCCTGAGGTTTTGCATTTCCTAAATTGCGAATTCCAGTTAGGAATTCGCAATTTGGGAAATGCAAAAAAATTGCAAATATGGGCCTACAGGCCCATAAGTGCGAATGGGCTCAGAATCGCTATTTGCGATTCGGTAATAGCATTTGCGATTTTTAAGAAATCGCTATTACCGAATCACAAATATGATGCATACCATTTTGCAAACCAGAAATAGCGATTTCTTGAAAATCGCTATTAGAAAATGGCAAAGTGGATTCTTCATACATCTGGCCCTTGACTTTTCTGCTCCCCAGCCACATGGCCAAAGTGAGTAACTCATATTTTTGCCCAAATGTAAGGACTGACAGGCAGACCACCAGCTGGCCTGCCTGCCCTAGCAGTTGGGTCAACCTCCTATTTAGAAATCCATACCTGCATGGCTAGAATCTCTAAACCTACAGTGGAGCTGCCTCACAAACTGTCAGAGAAAGAGATTATTTGTGGACAAAAACATCAACCTACGGCCCTGACTCTCTCTGCTTGTCACAGCGATTGACTGATAGATTTTCTTGCCCTGAACCACCATGCTTCATATGGTGGTTCTGTGCAAGGTTAAGTGACCACGAGTGTGACGTAGTGGCCTTGCTGCAGACGGACTTCCAGATCATGGATTTTTGTTGGTAGAGCCAGCAGCAGTATAAGCGGTGCAAACCCAGCTGTTGCCCCAGCTCTAAATGAGGCCGGGCAATGGCAAGTTTTGGTGAAGTAAACCGCCAAATTATGGCAAGTTATGGCAGTTCATTCCCTCTGTCAAACTCTAAATGACACCCATTCTTTGAAATAATGGCTGCAGGAACATAGCTGCTAGGAGACCTCATGTCCTAAGGCTGGTTTCAGGCAGAGCAGCATACATGTATGAATTGATTTTAATTTTGTTTTTTTATAGAGCACACTGAATCCCGAGGATTTCTTGGCACTGGAAAAATCTTTAGCCAGAAGAACAGAAGAGACGAAGGCCGTAATCAGCAAAATAGAAAAGTTTTCAAGGCTTCCCCATAAGTCTGCACCTGAGATGGCTTTCACAGAGCTAATGGTAACTGATTCCATATTTGTGCTCCCAAGAATCTGAAGGAGTGGTCAACAATATTTGTAAGAAATTGAATTATTAGTTGAGAGGGATGAGAGCCCCACACAAGTAATAAACAGAATCATTGTCAGGGTAAACCACAAAAGTCACTAAATAAACCTGTGCTTAGCCCTCTGGTAGCTTGGCATAACAGCAGTCAGGCCTAACTTACAGGCAATGTGTAAAATATTTATGCAGCACCCAAAGAGTAATAAAGTGAAAACACAACACAAAAAAGTGGTAAACCAATTTAGTAAATTTTATTACATGAAATTACCTAAAAATGACAAAACGCCCACAACCGGAACCAAAGTTTAGAATTTTTGAACTTTTAGGTGCCTGTCAGATACAGGGACCAGGTTCGTGCCAGTGAAAAGTTTACCTTCTCAAAGTCCAAGCCCACGTGAGGAGTTTTGAAGCTTTCCATTGGCGCGGCCGTGAGGGGATCTTTCTCAGCGCTAGGAGCAGGGTTTCGCTGGAGCTTAGAATTGAGTGGAGATGCGGGCGGTTGCTGTTTGGAGTGAAGAGCAAGTCACCGTTGGAACTTCGCATTGGTGAGAGACGCAGCAAATGTTGCTGGCATAAGGAGATGGTTTGTAGTCATGAAGAGCCCCAGACCTCTGGCTTTTCCCCTACAGCTCATTTTTTAAGCAAGAAGAGTAAACACTGATGCCAGCCAAGGGTCCAGTACTTTGTGCGCACCTCCTGGGGATCAGGACTCACTCCAGCTGAGGACAGCAGCAGGGCTCAGACAGGTCCAGTTGGTGCTGGTCTCCTGGACAGTTTCAGGGAAAGCATCTGGATGTTTGTTGTGTCTGTGTAGCTCAAACACGTCAGCCAACTGACCCTTGGAGTTATGCCTGGGATCCTAGTTCAAAGCAAGCAGGTCCAGGCTTCCTCCTTGAGACAGCAGGGCAGTCCTCCTTCTGACTCTTCCATAGGTCCAGGGGTGTTCTGATGAGAGGTTCTGAAGGTGGCACTTTTATACTCAGTGCCAGCCTTTGTGTGGGAGGCAATCCCTGTCCTACTCATGAACTAGTTCAGGCCACTTCTTCCCTTTTCCCTGGCTTTCGCTCCAATTTGGCTAGGGGATTGAAGACAATAGCAGGCCTGGTGTCAGTTTCCTTTGTGTGGGCTGCAGGCAGGATCTTTTGAAGTGAAATCAGTGCATAGCACAATTCCTTTAAAGCCAAGCTGTCAGGAAGAATCACTCACTCTAGACCCATGACCCATGACCCTCTTGTCTCCTTTTCTTGAAGGAATACACAACACACCACACCAAAGGACAGCCAATACAGTCATGTGCGCCTGGAGGGGAGATACATTTGGTTTAGGGAGAAAAGTGGCAACTTTCTAAATGTGGCCATTTCAGAATAGTAACTTAAAATCTGACTTTATGATTAAAGGGAATTTTAAATTCCAATTCAAATGAGTGAGAGAAGTATTTCTCTATCTGTTCCCAAAATGAAGTGTACTGTAGTAAGGTAACCCAGTGTTAGTGTATGAGAGAGATAATTTAGCTGCAGTGGAAAACGACTTTGGGAGTGACATGTAAACCCAAAGCCCACACGTCCTACTTTTTAAATACAATTCACCCTGCCTTTTAAAGCCTACATTAGGAGTGACTGATAAGCATTAAAAAGGGTTAGACCTTGTAAAAGGTTTGCTTGCCAGGTTGAAATGATACCTTAAACTTGCATACAAGTTGCAATGGCAGGCCTGAGACACGTTAAGGATGCTACTTTAGTAGGTGCCACAATGAGTGATGCAGACTACCAGTAGCATTTAATTTACAGGTCCTGGGTAAATGCAGTACCATATACCAGGGATTTTAAGTAGATTAAATGGACCAATCAGGTGTGTATATAATTTATCACATTTAAAAGGGCGTGCACAGGGTTCAAGGAGCCAACAAAAATGGGTTCAGCAAAGGAAGGCAAAATTCTGGGGTGACCCTGCAGAAAGAGCCAGGTTCAGCAATATGGATTGGTTTACTGGTAGAACTTTTTATAGAGTCATCCTCCGGATTGGAGCAATCTTGTGGATACGTATGATTGACAGATAGATTATAAACAAGAATGTTCCAGAAGGTTTTATGGATAAGGCATACTGATTTGAACTGAATCTGTTGCTCCAGTGCAAGCCAGTGAAGCTCTTTGAGTGCGTTGAAACATGATCAAACCTTCTATGATGGCAAAGAAGCACAATCCCTGTGTTTTGAACCTCAGGGATCTTCAGATTAGTCAAAGTGAGACCCTGAGTGCCTTATGCAGTAGTCCAGTTGAGAGGGCATGCAGATTGATACCATAAGTGCATATAACTTTTTAGGATGATTTGGCAGCACCTAAACAGGCGGAGAGTGTGGTAACGCGCACTACAGATGCTTTTAATCTACTCTCACATAGACGGTTCATGATCTTTAATTACAGCTAGAGAGTTCACCTTTGGTGTAGGAAGAAGGGGGGCAAAATGGAAAGTCAGGTTCTTGCACTTACCTAAAAGTAACAGTTCTATCTTTTTTTTTTTAAACTTGTTTTTATTAAGCATTTCGCAAACAGAATCATTATCTCAACAGTGCATGGCATGGATTTGTTGCAATGACAACAGCAAGGTAACAGTGCACAGTGTGTTGATGTTTCAGAATAAGGGGAAACGTAGCGCAGTCAAGTGTGTGCACGCAGTTACAGGAAAGAAGGAAGGAGAAAAGAAATTGAAGAAGAACAACACCCCCACCCCCCACCACCACACACAAACATCCACCGGCACTGAAGGAGAAAATCGTACTAGTCAAGCACCTTAAAATGCTGGCAACTGGCATAACTGGGGGGGGTAGAAAGAAGAGGTAACTGCCCTATTTTTCTTAAGAAGCTTGAACAAGCCCAGAGAACACAAGCCCCAGGATTACAGTGAGAGAACTCCAATGACGGGGAGAGGCGATTGTGAAAGAAGGCCAGTCGTCGGCTAGCTGGTGACATGGCCAAAAGTGACATGGCCAAAATATGTGGATGAGGTCTGCATCCATACGCATGGAATCATCAATGCGGTGAAAGAACAGGTTAATCTTTGCAGGAGTGAAATACACCCCACGCAGGATGTAAAAATGTATTAGTTTAAATTGTGTGTTTCAGGAGACAGTGCAGGGTAGGCCAGGATCGTGTCCCACTTCGTGTCACTACACGCCCTTCCCATGTCCTTGCCCTACCAGTCGCAAAGCATCAGGAGAGGCAGACAGGTGTGGGGGTGCAGCGCTTTGGTGAACCACATGACCAGGTGATGCCCCGTGCCCAGGAGGTGTAGATTTTGAAATACCTGATGTGTGGCTGGTTTCAGGGCACAATGGTCCCCAGTGTATTCGTACTGGTTCTATATTTGAGTTGTATATAAAGAATTGCCCGGGGGTAGGGGGACCAGTTTGGTCACTCAGATCAGCAAATGGAATAATTGTAGTATTAGAAAAGAGGTCGCCTAAAGTATGGAGGCCTGCCTCATGCCAAGAAGCAATACCGCCATTGTGAGGTGTGCCCATCCTCTAGGCGTACCAAGCAGTGGAAGCAAGGGGGTGTATGGCACTGAGGCGTTAGGGAGATGGAGGCAACGAATCAGACAGGAGGCACATGGGCGGGATGGTCATCACAGTTCTGACTTATTGGAATTTTGTTTTAAAAAATGAAACACTATCCACTGCTGTACAGCCTGGAGGCAGTTCTGACCAGATGATAATTATAGTGGAGCTTTATACTCAAGGTGGATGAAGATCTGTGTATCGTCTGCATACAAACAGACAGTGAGACTGCAAAAATATAATCAGTAAACACAGAGTGTGGCTGGCAAAGATTGAGGAGTCCTTTGTGATCTCAGGTGACCAACCTCCTCAGGGACCTGTCCAACCTTGCATTCACACAGTGAGTGGAAGACCTCACACATTCCTGTCGACACCTATTGGACCCCATCTTTGCTAGCTTCAGCAACCTCATGGCAGACAAACCCATATCGATCACCTGGTCTGAATACACCCTTGTCAACTTCCAGCATACCCATCCCACACCACCGCAGAAACACAATCACCAAGCATTTACAATAGGAATGGAACAAGATCTCAGAAGCATCCTGGTCTTCCAAACTCCTACACTACTGACTGTGACACAACAGACGCCTCCCTGAATCCGCCTCCAATTTGAACGTCCGGATCACCGCATGCGCCAACACCCTGGCTTCTTTAAAAGCGAATAAAGCCTTGAGAGCCAAACTGCAAGGAAGTTGGTACATGAAAGAGCTTAGGCTCATTAAACGCCACCACAAGCACCCAGAATTCAGATGGAGATAAAGTCAGGGCAACACCAATAACAGCACTTACAAATCCTCCCTTAGAACCTACCATCTGCAAAATAAAGTCACCAAACGCTCCACGCTTAACGATCACATCTAAAGCAGTGCCAAGAAAATCTTTGCTATAAGTGTAAGACTTCACTTCTCCCGCAGCAAACTCCACCAGTGTAACTCCCTCTCAGGACCTTTGCACCTATACATTGT
The DNA here is from genome assembly GCF_031143425.1 of Pleurodeles waltl. Classification (NCBI taxonomy): domain Eukaryota; kingdom Metazoa; phylum Chordata; class Amphibia; order Caudata; family Salamandridae; genus Pleurodeles; species Pleurodeles waltl. Next base: position 1,067,430,079 of record NC_090439.1, on the reverse strand, counting down.
TTCAGCAATAATCTCACCAGCATCTACAACAACTTCAAGCCCTAACTGGACCCTTCTCCCCCTCTCGCAGCCCTCCTGCCCACCATCACCACTTACGAAATCTTAATGACCATGCAGTCTATTCTCTCAGTAGTACCCTTGTACCACTGCCCTCACCATGTCTTCATCATAGAACTGCATCCCATCTGCGCAGCCATCACCCCGATCCTGAATAACTCAATCATCACAGCCACTTACCCAGATGCCTAGAAACATGCCACAGTATTCCTCCTTCTCAAGTAACCCTTAGCAAACCTGAAGATGTTAGCCAGCTACCAGCCTATCTTCCTGCTACCCTATCTGGCAAAAGTCATGGAAAGGATTGTAGCATACACTTATCCACTCACCTCAACAACAACCACCTCCTTGATTCCACTCAATCCAAATTCAGGCAAAACCACATAGTGCCAACATGACCCTCATTCTACTGGAGCTTTCTTTAGCCTTCAACACCATCTCCTACCCCATCCTTAGCTAACAACTGCACAAATACAGTCTCCAGGGGCTCACACTTCACATGATTTGCTCCTTGTGACAGGCTGTAACCAGCTGGTCAGACTGGCCACCTTCCCCTTGGACACTGCCAACCTCATGTGTTGAGGATCCTCACTCAGCCCCACCCTGTTCAACGTCTACATTATCCCACTCTGCAGCATCATCCTCACTCACGGAATCAACATCATATCCTACACTGACGACACCCAGCTCATACTCTCCATCTCCGACAAGAAGTCAAACACCCTGACCAATTTCTCCACCTGCATGACCAAAGTTGTCAGATAGAGGGAAACCAACTGCCTCAAGCTCAACACAGGCAAGACAGAAGTGGTACTTTTCAGCAAAGACACCTCGCTCTGGGACTCCACCTGTTGACCCACACCTCTCTCAGCAACCTATTCAAGGAACCTTGGAATGGTAATCGACATCCAACCATGACGAGCCAATTGAACACAGTCTCAGTCTCCTGCTTCAACACATTCAAGATGCTCAAGAAGATCTTTAGTTGATGGCGCTGGGTGCAACATCCCCCTCACTAACTTAGACTGGACCCTCAATATGTATCTTTATCTGAGAGTGGCTAAAGAAATTCTTAAGCTGCAATAACAATCACTTAATTGACAACTGAGTTCTTTTAGGGACAATTAAGAGTTTTTAATAGTTTTCAAATGATTTATTTAAAGAATTATTATAGTTTTTGTTGATCAAAATGTCAAGTTACAGAAACACACATGAAGAGTATCCTGAATCTGTCCCTACTCTATTCATCTTCATCCCACAACTGTAGTATTTCTGAATGATTCTGTCTCTTAGTCTGGGGAAGTCAGAAAGGAATGTTCAGTCTGTTACATTGACCAAGATTCTCACAGTTATCTGTGTCATGTTCTTACAGTTATCATATTACCCTGAAACTATTTATCAACTCTTTCAAATGCCCAATACAATCTCTGCAGTGGAATCAATAACTCTGTTGTATCTAACAACTCGACAGCAAGACAGTTCCCACAAGCCTTTCTAAGCTTGATCCTACTTCCTTAAACTAATAAACTCAGTATGGTCTGTAAACATCATTTCACACTTTCTATATTGTTCAGATAATGCTCACTAGTTACCTATCCTCTCAGCTTCAACAGCAGCAGTGGTAAGAATTAGTGGTCAGTCACAGTGGTCACCTCTCTCTCTCTCTCTCTCTCTCTCTCTCTCTCTCTCTCTCTCTCTCTCTCTCTCTCTCTCCATCAATCAATCATCTGTCATATCTGGTCTCTGCTCTGCCCTCGGTTCTATCCCTCGGGTCTGTCCTGCATCTGCTATTCTGTACTGTGACCTTTCCCTAGAACACCTTTTATAATTAATTGGATTGATACAATGGTTAATTAACAATTTCACAGCCATAAGTCTAACACCCATTCATTTCAAATCATTCATATAATGTTAACGTTACAATACTAAAGCAAAACGTTATTTTCTAATTACACGTCAGCGCATTACATTCGGTTTAGTGGGTGGGTAAGAGTGTAAGCAATACTGGTTCTATTGCTTTAAATAAAGCTGTCATTTTACAAGTCAAGAGGAGGTTATAGAAGAAACATTTTTAAAAAATTGTGCCAGCCTCAGAAGTCATGCAGCACGGGTTAAACAGAGTTCAAAGCATGCTTTTAAACGTTCAAGCAACAATAGATTTTAGGCCTAGTGATTCATTCTCATGTTAATGATTAATATTATGACTCTTAATTTTCTAATTTTCTATTGAGTCCTTACCAATGGTGGCAATGTGCCATGTGATCTGGTGGCTGTGTACGTCAGGCAGCAGTAGTGCTGATGTTAATGTATGTATACAAAAAGGTGATGGATGCAATGCTGGAGTTAATCTCAGCCACTGGTAATCACCAGTGGGCCGTATCTCAATCCTGGGTTGGTTGTGTTCTGGTTCACGCACAACAAGACCTGGCAGTTAATTGTGGACTGTTCCTATTGGAGCAGGACGTGGAGTGATTTGGGTCCAAACAGAGGTGGCATGTTGCGCAAAATAACAATGGACTGGGATGAGGCCTGAGTAATTACTAGTGGTTTAAATGAATTCAAGCATTACATTCATCAACTATACGTTAAGATATTAATGTATATGGCATAACATTTGAGTGGATAAGCGCCATTTCCTTGGGTCTTCAGCATGTCAATTCTGATATGGTTTTCTTGACCTCTGAGGCAGTAATCAGGTCTTCTAAATCATCTTAATGTTCTAGAATGGGAGAATTGTTAAAGCTTTTAAAAGACATTAAATACTTTAGTCCAGATCGGTGGATATGTCGAGTCTTATATGAGTAGTCGCTCCAGTGATTTAGTGTCTGGGTTCTGTGTGACCTGCTTTCAACTGAGATTGCAGATTCTCATTCCTAACATTTGATTGAAAATCTACATGGAATGATAGCAGAATGCAAGGAGATGGAGAGTAGAAGTGAGAAAAGATGCTGCATGCCATTTTGCAAGCCAAGATTTATTTAAATTCCTGTAGACTGAACTTTTAGTTTGTAGGGAAATTTGAGTAAAATAGCTCCTTACTGATAGATTTTGTTTACTAAGTTCCCTCAGGAGGAGGCAGGAGAGTATGAATGCCCTCCTTCTGAAAAGCCCACGGAAGAATCACACTTGTTTGACCCACAATGAAAGTATTGTGATATTTCAGGAGAGCCTCTTCATAAGTTTTAGTAAAACCAATCCTTTTTAGACAATTTATTTGAAAAGTGTGCTGTGATACCAGTACTTAATTTGTCCAAAAAAAAGTGCCAGGGCCTTTGTGAGGAGACCACTGAAGCTGGCACCACCCACTGCCTCTGTCAGCGCTGCTAATGACAATTCAGTCTTTTTATACATTAAAAATAACTAATACCAGCTACCCAAAGCTATTTTATAGCTTTGGTTAGCTGGTATTAGTCATTTTAATGTATATAGAATTATTAAAAAGTTGTTGTTGTGCTCCTCACAAAATTAGCCAAATAGCTCCACCATGTGGCTGGCCGTCATAAGTCCCGGTGTCGACAATCAAGTGCTGTTACCAAGCACTGGAAACCTCTGGCTCAAATTAAGCACTGTGTGACAGACCCTGCTGGCCCCATACTTTCAAAAGGTTCTTGGTCGGGGAGAGTCCACCAACACTCTGTGGTAAGCTCAGCAGGCAGCAATTTCTTAATTTTTCGGTTTACTTCATAAATGCCCTTTTCAGAGCTGTCTTGAAAGCCTTCCGCTTTGGTGAAATTGAATGATAAGGCAGCATTAATCATAATGTGTTTTTAAAGGAACAATCGGGAGATCCTCCCTAAAATGCTCACCCAGTGCCATTACATTTCCCTGTCAATATTTACTGTAGGGTTCCAGCCCTCTTTTCTTATTGGCCTTTTAAAGACCTCTAGCTGCAGCTTCCTGCCTCTGCATGTTCACAGGCATCCTGGTGAACTTGCAATATTCTTATAATACACATGTGGGGGTAATTAATCCTACATATAAAATATTATTATTTGCATTGATGCTGTGTTTCTCTATGCACACTAATGTGGCTGTGAATAAATATTTCAGAGACTTAGGGGCTGTAACTGTAATTGTGCTGTTTATTAGCTTAATGCATTTCAATGTGTAAAAGAGTGATAATGTACACTCTCGCCCATTATTTCATGCAAGTCATCGGTTTGCGGCGACAGTCAAATTAAACCAGTGGGAGCTGGGCTATTATCCACTTACAGTGATTAGTGAGGGATATGTGGAAAAGTGATTCAGGGATTCTTTCACTCAAAAACCCTGTGTTTTAAAGATGTGTGATTAAAAGTCTACTGCGGTGCATATTAAAGGGACTAAGTGGTACTGGTAGAGTGTTGTAAACCACAAGATGGAAGGGGACATATAGAGAAATGGATGCATCCAGAGTGTGCTTAGTGAATAACTCAGTGAGTCACAGACCCACTGGCACTGCATTGTTCTTGGTTTCAGTCTGTCTGACTTATTAGTTAATACTCTGAAGGACACCGATTCATCCTTATGAGCAAGGACGGTAGTAATTACTACAGGATTACTCGTTTACTTACTCTCACATACCTTTGTGAATTGGCCCCAAAACGTACAATTCCCTACTAATGAAAATGCAAAAAGGGCTCACACCTTTCGGTAGAGGCATCTTCCCTCAATATTCCCATTATTGATGTTTTGGGGCCGAGTCACAAAGGCACGTAAGAATATGTCAAAGAGTACTACAGGAGTACTACTTCACGTACTCATAAGTAACTTTGTGAACCAGGCCCTAGATGAATGAAAACCATAAAATAGTATTTCTATGTTAATTTGGAGGATTTCTATAGCACCAACCTACCTCGAGATAAACAAACTGACCACATTTTTCAGGCTGCTGTTTTTAGTTGTAATCAATAAAAAACTGTCTTCCCTTTCTTTCGATTCAGAACTTTTTTACAGTGAGATTTTGTCAAAACCCTTCACTAGCACTGCAGGATAGCTCAATGTGTGGAACTCCCTCACTGAAACATACAGTGAAAGGAAGGATACGATTTCAAATCTGGCAAAGCTGACTCTGCCTTTCATCCTTCCGAGCCCTGGAATGTAACTTAATGTCTTTCTGCGTCAGCTGATATTTCTGGTCCTCATTACAACCCTGGCGGTAGGTGGTAAAGCAGCAAACAGGCCGGTGGAAAGAAAATGGGATAAGGACCGTGGCGGAAACCGCCAACATAGACAGCCACATTAACACTCCAACCGCCACGGCGGTACAAACAAACAGCGCGGCGGACATCGCCAACAGACAGGCGGAAGACATTGTACCGCCCACCCTATCACAACACGGCTATCCGCCACCTTTTCCGGGGCAGAACCAACGCAAAAAAAACATGGCGGAAACAGTACACAGAAGGGAAAACACTCACCTCTCCACACCCCACGAGGAACCAGGACGCCATGGAGCCCGAACTGCAGATCCTGCCGGCAATGGTCTTCCTGCTGCTCTATCAAGAGCGACGACGACCACAGTGAGTATTGCACCTACAACACAGGGGAGGGGGGAGGGAAAAGAGAGTGACACACACACACACGCAACACACAACACCACCACCCCCACCCTCACCCACAACGCCATACACACAAATACATGCAGCAACATTACATATACGCCCCCCACCCCCTCAATGAATAACGCAAGGTCAAATGGAAATGATTGTAACGATTGTAATCAATAAAAATCCATTAGTCAAAACTCAAAATCCAGTATATACAATTATGTACACCAACTACACAAGTCCGGATAGTGCACCAATCATTACCCGTGGACCACTGGGCCCAAAATGCATGGGCGAGGCCCACACTAGATACCTGACTCCAAATGGAGAGAACACTGGAGGGGCATCACATAGAAAATATACAGGCACCTCAGGGGGAGAAGGGGGCACCTCAGCCTGATGAACACATGACTCCACTGCTCCACGAGGGGGCTCCATGCCCACAGTTTGGTCCTGGGGAGTGCAAAGCCACAGTCTCTCAAGTCTCACAAGTGGGTGGTTTGCCCACTGCTTTATCCTGGGGAGTGCAAAGCCACAGTCTCTCAAGTCTTTCCAGTGGGTGGTTTGCCCACTGCTTTATCCTGGGGAGTGCAAAGCCACAGTCTCTCAAGTCTTTCCAGTGGGTGGTTTGCCCACTGCTTTATCCCGGGGAGTGCAAAACCACAGTCTCTCAAGTCTTTATAGTGGGTGGTTTGCCCACTGCTTTATCCTGGGGAGTGCAAAGCCACAGTCTCTCAAGTGGATAACAGTCTCCACTGGTTCTGGAGGGGGCTTTGTGCCCAGAGTGCTTCATCTTGCCAAGGACTGAGGTAGTGGATGTGATACTCCACTGGCTCTGGAGGGGGCTTGGTGCCCAGAGTGCTTCATTCTGCCAAGGACTGAGGTAGTGGATGTGATACTTCACTGGTTCTGGAGGGGGTTTGGTGCCCAGAGTTCTTCATCCTGCCATGGACTGAGGTAGTGGTTGTGATACTCCACTGGTTCTGGAGGGAGATTTGTGCCCAGAGTACTCCACGTGCATTGTGACCACAACAATACACTCGCCTGGGTGTGTGTGCCACGAGATTGCTGAGGTAGGTTGATACGCCATGGAGCCAGAGACAGACCCCACACTGCTGCGGCTTTGCATTCCATATGCAGGTGACAACTGTGATGACAGTGATGCTTCATGGAAGCTGCCCAGGCTCCTGGAACTCACCACGAGCCTCGGACGACTGACCACTGGGGATGGGCAGCCATGTCTGCGGTGGTGCCACTGGTTCAGGATGTCGCGGGGCCGCTGGCAATGCTTGCAGCGGTGTCAGTCACGGCGGTGCTGGCTGCGGGGTCTGTGGCGGCTGTGCTGGCTGCGTGGTCTGTGGCAGCTGTGCTGGCTGCTTTCCACACAGTCGGCAACTTAGCTGGCAGATATTGTACACATCATCTGATGTCACTACAGAGCATTTAATCGTGCACATTTACATGATTTGTACTCACCAACAGGGCCACCAATCACTATCCCCAGGTGGTCCAGCAGATCTTGCTCCCTGGTGATGAGGTCAGCCCAGCGGTGCTTCAGCTGGTGGTCATTCCTCTGGCTCCCATACACGCGCTGTAAGTGATGCAGCACCTTTCCCTACTGGATTCTTCGCGCCTCAGTGTGATACCCCTGTATCACCCTGCCTCGATCATGAGTGGGAGGAAATGGCACACCAGCCATATAAACTCCCCCAACTCCTCCTCACCCATCCTGCCAAGACGTGGCTTACCCAACATCTCGGCAATGAAAAGGGGAATAGGGGAGAAAGAAGAAAGGAGAAAAGGGGGAAAGTAGGAGTACGAAAAAAAAGAAAAGTAAACTTAACAACTAAAAGAGCCCAACTAGCCCCAAACTAGCACTACCCACAACAGACTCCCACAAACAACAAATACACTACAATACTGGACAATTGTAAACAAAACACACACAGACAGTATACAACAACAATATTTATTTCACAAAGTAACAAGTAAGATAGCACACAGGACACAAAAGCACAAAATCACTGGACAACAGTCTGAACACAGCCACACAGTCTAGAAGATTCACAGACTGCAAAGTGAAAGTGAAAGTACACCCACTGTACATAATCTGTAAACAGGATATCCTATTACATCACATCCTGCATAAAATGGCCGCTGTTTATACTGTTATGCATCATATTTCTTCACGCATATAGAATGTGCGTCCTTTTTCGACGCACAGGAGTGAAAATTAGGCCGCATCCAAATAATAGTAAATAGTCTTTACAATTATTTGGATGCGGCCTAATTTTCACTCCTTCGCGTCGAAAACTATGACGCAAAATCTGTATTGGTGGGAAAAAAATGACGCATAACGCTAGCAACGTCAAAATGTCAGTGCAGGAACTGGTTTTGGTGATTTTTTCAATTTTTATGTTATGTTACATTTGTGACACAACTGAGATAGGCTGATTGCACCCACTATGGTGTTGATGGTGTATGTTCACATGTGAGACATCATACTGCAGCGGACCATGACCCGCTACTTCCTTAACAGGATTTTGACGGTTGGCTGACGCACTAGATGGCCATATGTGTGGCCTACATATATGTTTTGCACAATTTGGGCATGTTTGGCATCAGGAGAGGATAGCAAGGTGGCGTACATAAGTACAATACCTCAATGCCTATGGCTCAATGTGTGTGCAGTGGCAACTAATGTAGTTGTTGACCCAGTGTGTGTGCATCACAAGATGCATATTTGAAAATATGCTTGTATGAATGTGAAGTCAATGTGTCCATACCTTTGATGCAAGTCATTGTGGAAATGAGAGAGGACATGTGTTAGTCATACATGTAGCAACATCCATTGTGTGCACTTCCAAGATTTTGGTTAACGTAGACACCACAAATGACAAAGCATGCACCAGATAGATGGCATACGCTTGTTCATGTCAATGGCCCACAATTTCACCATCCCACGTCCTAGATTTTTGGTAACTGCTTCCTAGGCACTTGTTGGTGAATCCCACAGTGAGTCAGGCACATGCATTGACAAAGTGGGTACCATGTAATTGGCCCAGACAGCCAAAGGTGAACCACAAATGTATTATGACGCCACAGTTGAGGTCATATAACTGAGCCACAACTCTCCAGTGGCTGTGGTGGACCAGCAGACATGGCAGCACATGTCCACATATTTTCAGTGATCAATTGCACAGAGGTGTCTTGTTCCTGTGTGTGGTCCAATGTTGATCCTGTATATTTTTAGGGGTGTATGTTGTCACAGTTACGTCCAGGTCTCATCATGAGTCAGTGGCAACTATTCCTGTATCTACTGAGTATCCTTTGAAGATCAATGTGAGTAAAGTCAATGAGGACATGAGAACCTACATGGGGATGGTCCCACCCTGTCACTGAAGACGTGTAATGAGACTGTCAGAAAGGTAACCTTGGTGTGCTGAGTGAGATAATGTCTCAGGTGTCATGTTCCGGCAGGTGCCATTACAACATTTGTACACAGGTTGGCCTCTAAAATTCCCACTGCATCTGGGAACATCATAACCTCTGTGCTGAATATTCTCGCAGCTATTCTCCACGCACGGACCATCAATATGTTGTGAGCAATGTAATTCAGCGTGGGAACTGTCAGGGTCCTAACGTGTGGACTTTTCATGGACATTATCAGAGGTTGCTGGTTCTGCTGAAGGCCCCGTACCCAATCCCTGCATATGGCCCTGGAACACTGTCACACTTTGTCGTTCATGCATAAATGAGACTCAGATAAGGGATGGGCCGTGATTTTGGTATTCAAAGGCAATTTAACAAATATGGTACAATTAAAAGGCAGATGATTCTATACAATGTATTTGGGTATGCATTGATGAAGCACATGACAGAATACCCTCTGAGGAATGAGAGGTTTGGTAAAGCAAGTGTGGTACATATGTAGCCACAGGAAATCTTTAGGGTGACGCACAGACAGATGCCAGTCAGGCTGACAGGATGCAGGGTAAATCAGGATCCAGCTATTTCACAAGTTACATAATCAGTGGTCTAACTAAGACTGTTTGGAGGACTAACTAGACAGTTGACATGTAAAACTGTGTATGTCCTGTGTTTTTGAAGGTGACTCATGAACCCAAGGGCTGTGTTACACGGCTTCATTACTAGCAATGCTTAATGGTGTATTTGAGAAAATGGCAACTTCTATGCTGTTCCAGGCATCAGCAAGGGCAGTGCATGTTGAAATGGGTGGTGTGCATGGAGTTGATCACAGGTGTGGGCTGCATCAATTTCTCACAAGTCCTGTAGGTGAGATTTTCATTCAAATGGCCAACAGTACCTTTCACACGGGAAGCAATCTACAGGTGCTAACAGGTCTTAGAAACTGCAAGCCAGTGTATTAATTGACCTGACGTCCATGCAGTCAGATGTATTATAACAATGGTATACCATAGGAAAGGGTGTAGCACACTGGATTACTATTGTTAGTCTGTGTGTGTAGAGGAGGGAATATCGGGGTACACATATTACTATTCCAGGGACTTCTTCAGACAGGTGGGTTGTGACCAGGTGCATGGGTGTGTCAGGAGTTAGGAAATGGGCTGACATGTACATGGAATGTCATGTGCGCAATGCTTGTCATATGTGTGGCACTTGTGCTGTCTATGTTCTGCTTATATGGAACTCTAGTCACAGATAGTCCTTGCAAAGATTGGATGCAGTTGGACTTACTGCTGTCAAGGGTCTGGTCATACATTCCTGTTACTGATGCAAAAGCACATCAACTGGCTCATGTATGAGGCTTTTTTTCCCCTTATTGAGTGATGGTGTCTTAGTTGTGTGCCATATGCTGCGATGAACCATGATTCCAACATGTATGTGTGAAATAGGTGTGGTCCTCTGCTATTGGCCTTCAAAGGTGAAATGTACAGGATCTATGTCATTTACAGTGTGTGTGTGTATGTGACCGTTGTATGATACGCATCACAATTGCTCAGGGATTTTCTGTGTCCTGATCGGTATATCAGCAATGCTTCATGAGGCAACACTCTTATTCTGATAGTTAGAGATAAAGGTGAGCAAAAATGATTAGCCAGACCATGTTAAGGTCATTATTATCGGTGTTTATTTACATTAGTTAATAAAGTGGTGATTATATTTAAAATAAATTGTTCACGATATATTGGTGCCTATGCAATCTAGTGGCCGTGTTTTGTTGTTCCACCTCATGTTGCAGGCCACCATCCTCCTCTTCAGGCATGTGTGGCTCTGGTTCCAGGAGGGGAATGTTCCTTCTTATGCAAATGTTGTGCAGGATGGCACATGTTAGAATGATCTTACAGACCATTTCAGGGGAATATAGGAGGCTACCACCAGTGATGTCGAGGCACCTGAATCTCAACTTGAGGATGCCGAAGGTCCTCTCGGCTATGGTGCGTGTCCTCCTATGTGCGTCATTGTAGGCACGCTCTGCTGCAGTACTTGGGTTGCCAATAGGTGTCATTATCCATGGCTGGATGCCATACCCCTGATCAGCTGAAAGACAAAATGAATGGGATCATGTTGATGTAGCTAGCCCCATTGATATCACCTTGCATGGCAGTAGTTATCTTGTGTTGTCTGTGACTCTTTTGTGTTATTGTGTCGCATCCTAGGCTTGTAGGATGTACCATTTGCATTGTGTTGTTTCCTTGGCTGAACGAGTGTTTGGCTGCTGACCAGTTGTCAGCAGTATGTTTTGGGATTTGCACTACAGTGTCCCCTCCCTAGTATTGTGACTTGTGATACAGGTGTCCCTGTGTCTTCACTGGGGGTTAAATTTGACAGTGTTGTTAACACGTTCATATCAATGTACCCCGGACATCACATACCTTTAGACTTATGCAATGGATTAATGTAAACATAATTGAGACGCTTACAATTTTCAAGGTGACATTTAGGCAAACCACTCCAAACGTTGTGATCATTGACGTCTTAACATTAGGCTGTACAGTAATTTCAGATGTGTGACAGGTTCAATGGTGACCTATGAAACATGGCTAGTGATGTCACAACCTCAGTGTGTTCCTGTTGACATGTTGCTGTTGTGGTGTATGCGTTGTGTGTCCTAGAGGGTTGCTGTGCAGTGTGTATATAAGTAGGTTTTTGTACTTACCAACAAGTAGTCCATTGCCATACCGTCCATCCTGGAAGTATTGATTGATGGTGCTGTGACGGAAGATGAATGAGTCATGGACACTCTCAGGATATTTGGCCACGATGTTGGTGATCAATCCTTGGTGATCAACAATGGCCTGCACATTGATGGAATGTGTGTGCTTCCTGTTGCGGTAGAGGTGTTCAGTTGCAGCAGGTGGCACAAGGCGTACAAGTGTGCAGTCGATTGCACCAAAGACGTGTGGGAAGCCACTAATGAGGTAGAACCCCTGTTTTGTTTCCTGCTGCTTCTGCAGTGTGTTAGGGAAGCAGATGTGGCGGGGTGTGATTCCAATGATGGCATCCAGTACTTTGGGCAAAAAGGCAGAGAATGATGGCTGTGATATTCCGGCAACCAGGGCACCAGTTGTTTGAAAAGAGCCACTTGCCAGCATGTGAAGTACGGCAAGCAGCTTGGTATCTGTTGGGATGGTGCGGGTGTCAGCAAGGTGGGTGCCAACTGTGGCTCAAGGTTTCGCAGAAGCTGCTGAATGGCCTGCCAGTTCAACCTGTACCTCCAGAGGATGTCATGTTCCCTGAGGCCATGAAGGGTTGTTCTGGGTCGGAATATCCTCTCCTGCCTTCTGTGCTGCCTTTGGGGTCCCTGCTGGTGTTGTGGTAGCTGCTGTTGTTGTTGCTGGGCTCTGCTCCGCGGGCTCGGGCGTCAAAGTTTAAATATGGGGCAAGGTTTGCACTGAATGTGCGTCAAAATTTTTGACGCACATTCGGCGCAGACGGAGTATAAATATGCCCCTTAGTTTCCTTGAAGAGGGTCGCCTTATCGCTCATTAGACCATTGAGAGCACCATTGAAGAGAATGGGGAGGCTCAGGGCCAATAATTACTGGTATAGATGCAGAAGCGGCTAGTATTATTTAATAACAGTGGGGCGGGTAGCGGTGCGATGCCGAAAAGGCTCACCCATGCTGCGTGTCTCTCCCCATCCGAGTCCCAGGTGATGAGCAGGAACAGGAAGGTTGTTCACGACTTCCTGTCGTGCCAACAACCAATCCTGGAGCTGCTCTTATGCTCTTTCAGCGTGAGCACAACTCCAGGATTGAACTCAGCTCCTGGTGAGGCAACAAGAACAGATTTCTCTGCACCACCCCCTAACAAATTAAAAAGGAAAAAAACATCAGTAATGTAAATCATGATCTTTGCGTACAACACAAGTAAAACCACTTTACTTTTAGTGCGCTGAACCTTTCGATTGTAAGAGCTAATTTGAACTTTACAACTCTCTATGATTTAATAGAGGAGAAAATGTCAAATGATTCTCTGAGTTTTGTTTATGGTGAGCTACCAACTAAAATAAGGGAGTTGATGAGAAAAGAATTGAGTGAAGGATTTTTAGTGGAAGTGTAACCTCATTGCCATTTTTTTATGTTTTTCTCATTTAGGTAATGGCTACCTGCGTGAATCTTTAGGCAAAGGAAAAACTGGAGAGCCAAGATTGGGAGTGAATGCCATTCGAGAGTACCTAGCAGATGAGAGGTGCTTTCTCCTAACCCCAACCTCCTTCCTCCTAGGGGTTAGCTGCTAACGCTCGTCCATAATCGTGTGTTGAGGGTTAGTCTCGGGGGATTAGAAGGACTCTTTTAACTTCTGCAGAAAACCTGGAGGACAGGTGAGTGGTAGAGGACAGGTGAGTGGCACTTTGACACCTATGCAGCATAGAGGATAGGTGACTGGCAAAGGACAGGTGAGTGGTAGAGGACAGGTGAGTGGTACCTTGACATCTATCCAGCATAGAGGACAGGTGAGTGGCACCTTGACACCTATCCATTATAGAGGACAGGTGAGTGGTACCTTGACACCTATCCATCCTTAGAGGACAGGTGAGTGGTAGAGGGCAGGTGAGTTGTAGAGGACAGGTGAGTGGTATCTGGACACCTATCCATCCTTAGAGGACAGGTGAGTGGTAGAGGGCAGGTGAGTGGTACCTGACACCTATCCAGCATAGAGGACAGGTTAGTGGTAGAGGACAGGTGAGTGGCACCTTGACACCTATCCATCATAGAGGACAGGTGAGTGCTACCTTGACACCTATCCATCGTAAAGGACAGGTGAGTGGTATCTTGACACCTATCCATCCTTATAAGACAGGTGAGTGGTAGAGGACAGGTGAGTGGTACACACCTATCCAGCATAGAGGACAGGTGAGTGGTAGAGGACAGGTGAGTGGCACTTTGACACCTATGCAGCATAGAGGATAGGTGAGTGGCAAAGGACAGGTGAGTGGTAGAGTACAGGTGAGTGGTACCTTGACACCTATCCAGCATAGAGGACAGGTGAGTGGCACCTTGACACCTATCCATTATAGAGGACAGGTGAGTGGTACCTTGACACCTATCCATCCTTAGAGGACAGGTGAGTGGTAGAGGGCAGGTGAGTTGTAGAGGACAGGTGAGTGGTATCTGGACACCTATCCATCCTTAGAGGACAGGTGAGTGGTAGAGGGCAGGTGAGTGGTACCTGACACCTATCCAGCATAGAGGACAGGTTAGTGGTAGAGGACAGGTGAGTGGCACCTTGACACCTATCCATCATAGAGGACAGGTGAGTGCTACCTTGACACCTATCCATCGTAAAGGACAGGTGAGTGGTATCTTGACACCTATCCATCCTTATAAGACAGGTGAGTGGTAGAGGACAGGTGAGTGGTACACACCTATCCAGCATAGAGGACAGGTGAGTGGTAGAGGACAGGTGAGTGGCACCTTGACACCTATCCATCATAGAGGACAGGTGAGTGGTACCTTGACACCTATCCATCATAAAGGACAGGTGAGTGGTAGAGGACAGGTGAGTGGTATCTTGACACCTATCCATCCTTAGCGGACAGGTGAGTGGTAGAGGGCAGGTGAGTGGTACCTGACACCTATGCAGCATAGAGGACAGGTGAGTGGTAAAGGACAGGTAAGTGGTACCTTGACACCTATCCATCATATAAGACAGCTGAATTTCCTGCAAAAGGCCATATTTACCTATGTCTGTTTGAATAGGACAGCTATTGTCCATTGTCGCCTGTTAGAAGTATCTTTCTCTGCAATTTCAAACTCTCAGTGTCAAAAGTCAGTTTATGAATCTTCCTGTAAAGTATCTCTGTCACCAATGGTTCCTTTTACCCAAGACCCCTTCCAACCCCACAACCCACACACATGAAAAGCCCAACTTTCAGTGAGTATATCTCTCCCTGTTAACTGTGAAAGCATCCCCACAGTTAATACTTTACCAATATATAGTACTTCCAAGTAGAATAAGAGTGTAGTACGAGTGTACGGTAACTAGCAAAAGTTACCAGCTGCATTCAGAGACCAGGCTCAGCCACTTCGCTTATGCAGCCTGTTCCCACTGCATCTGAGGTGGAGTCAGTCTTGGATGCCACTGACCCTTCTGTGGTCAGTCTCGGATGCCACTGACTCTCTTCTGTCATAGATATAGTGACCAAATACACGGGGAGCACCCATGCTGCATACATTTTCAGGCACAGTGGAATACATCAATGCCTGGAAAGGGGGGAGTTTGAGGATGGCTATTTACTTGGTAATGTAATGCTGAAACATAACACATATTAATGTGTCAGTCAAATTTCAGGTTCTGCCATGCTCACACTCAGGTTTCTTGTTGTAGGTAACAGTGCTTATGTGTTATGGCCTTGGATATTGGCCCCCTACCTAGCTCCAGCAAACCAAAACGAAAGGTGTTACAACATTGCCCATCGATGCACCAGAGTGGTAATTGAGTGAACATTTGGTATGCTCAAATCCAAATCCATGCTTTTCCAAGATTGGAGTTGCAAAACAATATGCTCCTGAGACAGCCTGCAAAATTGTGGCAACATGTGCCATGTTGCACAACAATGCGACCAGCTCCGGACTTCTCATCACTTTGGAGGACACGGATTCTGAAGATGAGGATCCAGAACCACCTCTTCAGAAGCCTGGAGACCAGAGTACAGCAGTGGAGGGGAGATGCCAACGGGATCACATAGCAACACATTACTTCTCAAGGTGAGTCCTGTGTGACAGTACACTCACTGAAATTAGGAAAGCAAAGTTAATGTAGCAAACTAAAGCAACCTTTAATGTTAGGCTATTATATCCATAGTTTAAGTTGTAAACTGTATGATAACCAAATGGTCAGTTAAGTACAAACAAATGTTGGTTACATCACTAAAATAACTACGACCATACCAATATGACATAATAAAATGGTGTGTCCATCACTACATTTTGCAGCTATGTCCAACATGGCCTGTCCCTGTTTGTTCTCCAGCAGAAGTATACATGCGGCTGCGTCGCAGGGCATGTGCATCACAAGCAGATGCGCTGCTAACACTTGAGGTATCCTCACTGTCCTGAGGGGCATCTCCAGAACCACCTGCTATATGTGCCGTCTGTACCACTTCAGCTGTAGACGTGATCTGCTCCAGACCCCAGGCAATTTCACCAATAACGGGTCCAATTTCCTCCTGCAGTGTAAATATTCTCCTTGATAAGGAAGAAGTAGCATTGGCCAAACGACCAATGAAAAAGGTTAGGCTGTCCATTCAAGTCATAGCACTTCAATCAAGATGCCCTTGATAGACACAGTTGGCCCCCATGTGCTGGCATAACTCATGTAAGGCAGTGGTGTCACTGACCACATTGGTGTTCATTGTTGCCAATTGTGTCCCAGTGTTATCAAATCCAAATGATATGCTTTGCTGCATGCTCTGCATGTTCCTGGTGATGATTTTCAACTGCTTGCTTTGCAGACATTGAATTTGTATCATGAATGCCTCAAGACCTCCAAACAACCGTGTGTTAGCTTCAGCCTCTACAGCTGGATGTGCCTCAGAGCACTGAGTGTGTCCACACCCTGGAATACACTAGTGTTGCCTCACACATGGGTGTTGGATGAGACTTGTTTGCAGATGGACTTTGTCATTCTCTATTGATGCTGCTTGTGGTGACAGTGAGGCAGTGCTACTTTGGGTTGGTGTTGTGCTTGGGTGACAGACAACACAAGTGGGTTCCTCCACTGCCATATGTGCATCCTCCACATTGGTGTCATCACTGTGTACCTCATGGAGATCGGTGGGACAAATGAGATTCAGTTTACTCACCAATATGATGAGCTAAGTATGCCGATGTTTTGGTAGCAGTAGCCCAATAAATAGGTGCATTTGACTTCTAAGTTGACTTTTTGACTACATGTCCCATACTGCACTTCTATGGTACTTTTTAAACAAACTAAGGGAACAATCATATGATGTATGCTGCTTCTTTGGATGTGGTAAACCTGAGCTGTAAATGGCAACTGCCCTCTACCTCCACCTCCACTCAGCTGGTCTCCAGGCAGGTACTGTGAGGCACTTCATGGTTCAGAGGTGATTATCAATGACCAGAAAGTGTTTTGCGGTCGCACTCAAAATTTGCAACTCCAGTCACAATTTTGGAAATCGCTAATAATGTTTCCAAAATTGCTATGGGACTTGTTAGGGACACGCTATTTGTAGGCTCACATTGTACCTACATAAGGAAATGTGATTTCCGATTCTGAGTGAACTTCAATTAGGAAATCACAATTTCTTTGTTCATACATCTAGCCCAAAATCTGTTTCAGATGGGCCTATTTTGTGACAATGGCTTTGACATGCTTACTGACCAGGAGAGTAATTAACTTGGCCCAATGAGGTCGTTTAACCCTCAAAACTAACTAAGAGCTGGCAAAGAGAAATATGACCAAACTGTATGTGAAGGAGTGCATATATGACCAAAACAACTTTATATTTGCACTTATGAACTCAGAGAAATGTTAAACTCTTTTCTAGGTCCAGCCAATGAAATGTTATACTTTTGTCTAGCTTTCACCTACAGTGTGAATAGAGTTAAGCACTAGAGAGATCATTTCTTTTTGAATGCCCAATTAAATTATAAGGCCTGCACAGGCCATAAACAATTTATTAAAGGCTCATGTGGGAAAGGCTAGAAGTATGCAAATGCCTGGCTGGATTAGACACTATTCCCTCTCACTCAGTCTGCACACATATGCACATGTAATCTGTAACTATTCCAGAGCCGCTTACCCAAGCAATACAGCAGTAGACCCTACCTTAAAAGGTGGGTACTGGTGGTTAGCACTCAAATCCATTTTATCAGAGCAAATAGTGAGGGAGACATAGTTAGACTCACTCACAGCAGAAATCCAAAACCAGGTGGTCCAAAAAGCAAACATTTGTAGAAAGCTAAATGGGACAGAACACGTTTCTCACACTTATGCTAATACTTTTGTTTGATTCTTTATAAATTGAGAATAATGAGCTAGTAGTATTGATGGGTATAATGCATATTTAACTGATGCTTTTGATATTGTACTCTGAATATGGAGAGGGTTGAGAGATGGATGCGAGCTAACCCATTGAGTTGATATTTAATCTCCTACTGGTGGTTGTCAGTAGGTAGTTATAGTACCATGTTTCCATAGAAAAAGCATTTTTTGACTGGCATTATATCTTTGGTACCGTTTGACGAATCTTCACCAAAGTTTTCTAAAAAAAAGTGTGACAGTGATTCTTGTTGCTCACAGGATATTTCAGGGTAATCCGTCAAGCGGGGGCCCAGTAAAATGGGGGTGAGAGGTTAAAAGAATTGTGTTTCCCATGTTACTTCCCATAGGAGTTTTGAAAACGAGTACAGCCTGAACCACCTGATGGAAATGCACCACATTTGGCAAAAAGCTAGCTGTCGGTACGCAGATTGTGCTTTAGGTTATTTGGTGTAAATCTGTTCAATAATGTTTGAGAAATTAAAGCAAAACCAAATTTGTATATCTGTGATCTAGACGACTGCGCAAATAATGGCAAGGTTGTGCAGGTAAATACAGAGCTCTGATTGGCTGCCAACACTTCAACCACAAAGTGTTGGCTGCCATGTTGGGACTCGGCTGAAGCTGAGTCCCACAAAAAAAAGTAAAGAAATATTACAGGGGACCAGGGTAGAAACACCTTGACAATCCCAACAAATGTCCCTTCAACTTGTGTTTGCACATTTTGAGAATCCATGTGTGCAAACCCTAGGACAGGGAGTGCAAAGGGATCTATGCAAAAATAACGAAGTTATTTACCAAGAATTTGATTATCTGAACCACATTACCAAGTAAGAAATACCGCAATGTATTAATCTTGCTTGTCAACAATGCTTCATATTGTAAAGGTTGAGTTTTAGAGGACAAGTGCCAACGCCTATTGGGACAGGTTTCCAAGTCAACAGGTTAGTAATTTGTCCCACTTGAAGCTATTGACCACAAAGTTTGAAGCTGCTGCAAGACCCCACAAAAAGAGTATTCAGACTTGTTGTGCCCTGTTTGGCATTACCTTGCATCCTTCCCAAGCTTAAGATTTTGATTTCTGGAAATTTTCTCAGATGCTACCTTTTTTTTAATGCTTCACCAACCTTTATCCATTGGTTACCTAATTCCATTTTTATATAGAAGAAACATTACCCAAGGGTGCCAGAGCACTTTACAATAGACATATGCTGGATAGTTACAGAGGGTTCTAGAATTACCAAAGATTACCAGATATAGTTGCGTAAGCTCTAGAATTACAAAATGGTAAATCATCGGAAAAGGAAACAAGGTACACAGTAGGTATATACAGCAGTGCAACGTTTGTAATCACTAGTTGAAGTCAAGGTAGTGTATTTCTGACAAGAGGTGGTTGAACATGTTCTGGGGCTGCAATGTCTTAGCTAAAGTATTGTTGAAGGAGGAGGGCTTTCAGTTCAGCTCTGACGGTCATCAGCAAGCTGGAAGTGTAAAGGTTTTGGGGTATTGAGTTCCAAATTCTAGTTGCGCTACTCGAGAAGGATTTAACCAGGAGTCTTTCCTTTTTAAATGTTGGCAGTTCTAACAGCAATGCTTCTTGGTTTCACAATTGTAGGGAAGTGCCCCTTTGTGTATAGTCACTCCCAAAGTTTTGCCCCAACGCTGATGTGTATGACTCTGTTAGTGCACTGGAAGCCTGCTGACCAGCCTCCAGTGCCTGTGCCCTCTCCCTGATTGGCAAATCTTTACCCCTTATAAACCCCTTGTAAATGGACCCCAAGGTTACCCGGGGCACAGGTTTTAAATGGGTCTCCAGGGCTGCAGCACAGGTTTGTTCCACCTTAGGTGACCCCCACAAATTACTGATGGCAAGCCGGCCATTGCAGACTGCCAGAGCGGTGCAAACTGCTTGAGTTCAATTGTGGCCTCACCATCAGCGGCACAGTCCCATGCACTGCCTTATATGTGTCTCAGACACTCCTAAAGTAGGCCTCTACAACCCAGGAGGCAGGGTGCATTATATTTAAGGTGCAGGCATATAAGCACAGACTTATATTCCTCTATAGCATCCTTTCCATTAAGGTACACTATAAATGCAAGCCGGTCCATAGGATAACATGGGACTTAAGCTCGGGCAGACCCGGGCTGCTTGCTCCTTTATGGTACCGCCTAGATATATCGGGTTTGGTGTCAAACATCTTGTTTTCTCTCCCCCAACATGGCTCTCGTGTCGGGGGATGACTGGCATGCACATAGGTGGCACCCTAGAGGTTGCCCACCTGTTTGCTGTCCTTCTTTGTGCTCTTGCTGAGCAGCCTGTGCTTTCTCCCATGCTTCCTGCTGCCAAGATAGGTTTCTGACCTCCTGTCAGGCTGCCTGGGTGCTCCCAGGATTCAGAAACAAAGTCTGAGGCAGGAAGGAGGTTGCACCTCCTGCCTCCCAGCCGGGCTAGTGAATAGAGTAATCAGGGCTGTGAACTTCAAAGGCTTCACTGTCCCTAATAGCCATCTGTGCTGTCCGCCAGCAAGGAGACAGCCCCCCCCCCCTACCCTCAGGCACATTTGCTCATGGACAGGTGGGAAATTAGGTATGCAGGACTGTGCACAGCCCCAGCAGGCTGACCACGCCTCTAGGGTGGGCAGCCTGGTCTGTGCACTAAATTTTGATTTCTGCCACCTTAGAAGTGGCAGAAAAGAGGGTTTTTGGTAGCTAAAGTTGACTATCCCACCGGATGTGGTCATCTCAAGGGCAGATTAGTCATATGAGCTAGATGTCAATTGGCCACTAGCATCCACACCCCTATCTCCCCAAAATCTAGAATTTAAGGGACACCCCTGACACCAGAACCTCTGACTTGATCAATCAACTTCAAAGAAGGACCAGTAGGAGCTCAGCATTACCAACAACCAGACTCTGCCCACTGCAACCTTGCAAAAAAGGGATTCTTGGTCCCTTAGGCACCAGACTGAGAACTGTGTGATCGACCTTCGTCCTTGAAACTTGTCACTCCCGACCAGAGGGACCATTGTGGAACCAGAGGCACCTTCAGTCTCCCTTGGACTGGTGGCACTAGTCCCATGCAAACTACAGGTAAGATCACCAATGGATTCCGAAGTGAAGTCTGCCATCAGGCCTGTCCTGGGATCGTTGAAAGACACTATCTTCTGGGAGTCGTAGACCAGCCTGCCTCCAAGTTTCAGGCCGCTACACTACTCCCTCGGACCCTGGGAAGTTCCCAAAGGATTTCTGCACCTGTACTGCTGCTAAGGCTTGTTGGTTATCAGTCCGGTAACTAACCCCTACACTCGACGCTGCAGGTGCGGCACAGCGTGCATCCGACATCTGCAACCCAGCCCCAGCTGAGATTTTGCATCCCCTTGTCAGCACCATGGTGTGAACAGTGAAATCAGCACCAGCGCGAGTCCCATTCAGCACCACGGACAGCTAGTAAAACTCTGCACCTGGACTTCACTGACCAGGTAGAAGTGGACTGACTGCTGTGGCTTAGTCACAGGACCCGCACAACATTAACCATACAAGGATTCTCTGCAGGTCGACCTCCAAGTGTTCGTTTGTCACCTGTGGCTCCCTGCCATTGACTTCAACAAGAGTCAGCCAGGACAACAATGCACCCAGACGCCACAAGCCAGGTATAACTGCTCTGAGTGTTGTGAGCTGGTCCCAGGGACTGGACAACCTTAGCCCTGTAAGGGTTCCACGCAACTTGCCTTCTAAGTATGTTTTTGTAACCAGTTACATTTCTCTCATAGCTTTAATGCAATGTTTAAATGTCAGTTCTGCTGTGATTTAATATTGCTTCTTAAATCTATAACTCCAGCTTTATTTATCCAATTCTATTCGTTTTGGTGTCTAAATTAAACTAAAAATAAGCTCTTTTTTATATATTGGTGTTGGATTTCTTTTGAATCATGTCAATTACTTATAGTCCATGTTGGTGCTCTGAAATGCTTTACACATGTTCCTCTAGGTCATGGATACTCAAAGTATGGCCCGTGGGCCGCATGTGGCCCCCCGACCTTTACATGTGGCCCCTTTGGGTGACAGGAATAGTTAGCTACTGTTTACTTGACTCAGCTCTAAAAATAAAAAAAGATATTAAGTAGACAGGCAATCACTTATTTCAAGCTTAATGGGTCTTGAAGAAAGGAAGTAACTAGGGAGATCTGTGCTTCACTTTATAAACAAGTTCATTTTTTAAAACATCTTTCTGCAGAAGTGCAAAAATATTACAGTGGCTTCAAAATTCAAAAACTGTATTGAGTTAACATGCAGACCTTTTCAGTACAATTTATTATATCAGTGCATTGAAAATGTTTAATTTAAAAGTGATAGTTTTCAACCTTGAATATCGAAATATTGATTATTTCCCCTAACCTGACAACAACGTCAATAGTGAATCAAAGAGGCAGTCAGTTATGTGTACTTTTTGGGTGGCCTGGATTCCTATTATACATGAACAGAATTATAGTTTATTAAATCAAACACAGGAGCAGGTTTTGTATAATGCACATCCTGAAATCATGTATTTTGAGGTCCTCATGTGATTTTGAAGAAAAAGGAGGGTGAGTGAAAATAAACAACAGCCTAGGATCACACAATTTGGGAAAGTGGGGAAGTAGGGATTAATCCTAGGTTTTCTGGTTTCACATAGTTCAATTCAGCCACTAGATGTATATCCTTTGCTTTGCCTACACCTACTTTACTGCCAATTCACCCAACTCTGTTGCCCAACCGCCATCCCGCTGGCTTCAATGCGGCCCTTGGGTACATCACAGGCCAAGCTTTTTAGCCCCTGGGAAAATGTTTGTGAGTACCCATGCTCTAGGTGAAACCTGTCTGCTCATTGCCACACATCCAGGACTGAGCTAAGTGCTTACTAGTGTGTGAATCCATTGACTAACCCCCCCACACCATATAATACTCCGTTTTCCTACCACAATGGTCTAGAACCTGCTGAAAGCTTGAGTTTGTTCGCCAGGTAACAGGGAGAATATGTGTGTAGGGCCTTCTGGATAATGCAAGCAGTCTGATGCATACAGGCCTGGCTTCACTGGGCACTGAGCAGAGAGAGACCATCATAGGTGTGATGTGGTCATTCTTTTTGGCCTCATAGACAAAGTGTGCTGCCAAGTATAGAATACATTTCAGGTGGTGAGATAGGTTTTAGGGGGAACAGTCAAGAGAGAGTTACAATAGTCGATTGATGAGAGCACCAATGTATGCATGAGAGATTGTAGATCTTGCTCGGGAATATAGCAGAGGATTCCCCAGAGAAGATGCAGTTTATAGTCATGTTTCTGGCCATGGTGCTGATTTGAGTCTGCAAGCTTCTAGTCTATGATGACTCCTAGGGATATGGCACTCTCAACGATGGGGGGTTTACTGTTGAGGATGTTGAGTGTGCCCATCCTGGATTGTAGTGGAAATGTTAATTTCCAAGGGGAGAGGAGGAGGAATTTGGTTTTGAAAGGATTCAGTTTTAAGTGATGAGAAGTCATCCAGTTCTGAACAGAGTTTAGGGTGATAGCATAGTGTTGTTTGGGGGAGGAGTCTCTTCGATATAGTTGTGGGTCCTCAGCATATTGATGAAGGAAACTGCTTTTTTAATAACGAATTCAAGTGGCTCGATGTAGTTAGAATATAGCTGGGGCAAGGATAGACTCTTGGGAGACTCCTTGCTCAATCGCCAACGGTGTTGACAGATATTCATCAATTTGTATGCAGATCCTTCTTCCATGAGGAATGATTCGAATCATTTGAGGATCACACCATCAATGCCTATTCGATTTTGAGCATGTCTGGAAGTATGTGATGGTTGACGGTGTTAAAGGCTGAAGATAGGTCAAGAAGAATCAGGAGACAGGATTTGCCTGAGTCTAGGATTCGAAGGGCTTCATTGACCACCTGTAGTTAAGCTTTTTCTGTGTTCTAGCCCTGATTGAAACTGCATTGGTATTTGTCTAATGGAGTCCAGAGACTCCTGGGGGTATGCAAAGCCTCATCAGGGGGTCCATGACTTCTTAGAAAATTAATAATAACAGATTAATTAAATGGATATAAATAAAGTGGCTAAATGTGAAATTGTAATTTTTTAAATGTGCTGTAATTGTCAAGGAATTTGAAATTGGAGGCTAAAAGTAAATATAGTACCCTTAGATTGATTCATGGGAGCAGTGCAGGTGCATCAAACAAAATACAGAATGGATGGTGTGTAGCTTCAATTGAATTTAGAAAAACTCCAACTTTCCTATTAAAATTAGAACTTTTTTTTTTTATAAGTTTGCAAGTTAAATAAAATGTTATGATTTGTGTATGTATTTGAAAAAACACTTGTTTCTTTACTTTTGTGTATTGTTTTGTGGTTCAAATCATCAAAAATGTTTAGGCCATGGGTCCCCGCCTTCAAGTAATGACTCAATGGGGGGGGTCCTCAGATTCCAACAATGATTGAGTGGGGGTCCCTCGGTTCCAGTAATGATAAAGTGGGAGTCCACAGAAGTCGAAAGGTTGGGAACCACTAGTCTAAGAGATTGTTTTCTTTTATTTGTTGAGTGAGCTGATGTGCTACACACCTTTCAATGATTTTGGGGAGGTACGGCAGGTTTGAGATTGGGCGATAGTTAATGAGGTCATCAAATTTGATGAATGTGGAAGTGAAGAGGGGCTGTTTCCAGTTTTTACCAGATCATAGAGTTGCTTCGGTCAGTTCTTGACCGAGTCTGCAAGGGATCGAAAGTGATTGTAATTCTGACAAAAGATATGTCTTTCGTACAGGAACCTAGCTTTTTAGAGACATTTGAGGTTGGTGATGAAGTATACTGATGTCCAAGTTACTGGTATATTGAAACTAGGTAAGGTAATTGCACTTTCTGGTAGTATGTCATTCACCTTACTACCAACAAAAAGCAATTACCTTACCTAGTTTCATCAGTAGACATCAGTATACTCAGCAACACTCTCCAGAAAGCAGTACCTTCCATAGACCCCTTTTTGGTGGTAAGGTGAATGAAATAAGGAAATGATCTGGACCAGTCTACTGGTATGGGTTCATCAACTAGGAGCCGGAGATAATCAGGTCAAGAAGGATATAATCAGGTCTAGTATGGAACCTTTCGTATGTGTTGGTTTTAGGTTATGTTGGATGAAATCATTGTCAGAGAGAATGGAGGTGAAGTGGCTCCCTGCAGACCTCTCTGTGGTGCCCCAATGAAGATTAATGTCTCCCAGAAAGATCCCTTTGTCACTTTATTTAGTTTGGAAATTAACAAGGTCGATCTATTCCTTGAGAAAGGCTGTGTTATCCATTGGTGGGCAGTAGACTGCATTTATTCTGAAAGGTGGATAAAGTTGAGTACGGAGATACAGAGTGAGGCATTGAGATGTGGGAGAAGAGCCACTGGGTATCTCCCTGCATTGCAGTGAGTCTGCTGAAGATGACTGCAATACTTCCCCCTACTCTGTTTGCCTGGTCTTTTCCGATGAGGAAGTAGAAGATCAAAAGTCTTATTGGATGTGTCATTGAACTAGGACCCAGTAGAAATTAAGAGATCAAAGCCCAGATTTATGGTGGCCTAGCGCCATTCCAGCGCCACATTAGCTTCACTTTTTTACGCTAATGTGGCGTTGGAAGGGAAAAAACGCTGTGCCAGATTTACAAAGTGGCGCAATGCTCGTATTTGTGCCACTTTGTAACCCTTGTGCCACATTATGCCTGCGCCAGGCATAATGTATGCAAGGGGGACGTTCTGGTGCTAGGGGGGCCGTAAAAATGGAGCAAAGGAATCTATGCTAAGTGCAGGTGTCAAAAAGAGGCTCCCATTGTGTTCAGTCGGCCCCTGGGTGCTTTGCAGGATTAGCGTTAACATTTTTGACGCTAGTCCTGCAAAGCACAACTAACGTAAAAAATTATGACGCTACTCCTCCTGACTACTGCCATGGTGCGCCGTATTTTAAATACAGCGCACACAAGATGGCGTTAGGGAGGCGCTAAGGGGTGCAAAAAAGTGGAGCTGCACTAGGTGCAGCACCACTTTTCATAAATCTGGGCCTAAGGTTGTAGTGCGTAGTGGTGTCTGAAATTTCCAGCTAGTGCTTCATTGCAGATCTGTAATTGCGGAGCATGCAGCATAAAGTTGAGGTAACTGATTTGATGTGAGGGGTATCAGAGGTTTTGGGTATCATAGTAATATTGTTCCTATTAGCATACCATAGTTTGGGGACCCAGCAATGATGTAGACAGAAAGAGCACATTGTGTCAATGTTTTAAAGGTGGTCCCATTTTCCTAGGACCACCACAGGCTGAGTTATGAGCAAAAATGTTTTGTAAAAGTAATGCCCTGCAAAGCATTATGGGACAAGTTTCCGTGCCACAAATATTTTAATATGTTGATATGACTGTAATGCTTAGAACAGCCCCTAGAGGACCCCAAAATGAAAATAGCATTTGTAAAAAACATGATCTTGTAACTGTATAGTTAGCCCCTAGAGGACACAACCACACAAAATAAAATGGCAGAAAGTAATGCAGTGCAACTACATATTTAGCCCCTAGAGGGCATAGTACATTACACATATTCAGGGTTAACAGGCCTATAGTAATAATATTACGAAGAAGACCCTTAATACACAACCTACTCTCAGCTACATAACAAACATTCCAGCCATGAAAAAGGTTAAACAGCCACTGAATGATGGGAGGGGTTATTATTTTGGGGTCCCTTCTAACCTAATGTGGAGACCCAAAGATGGTGTAACCAGAAAGAGGACGTTGTTGTGAACGTTTTGGTGGTGGTCCCATTGTCCTGGGACCACCAAAGGCTGAGTTGTGAGCAAAAATGTTTTGAAAAAGAATTCTTGGGATGAGTTTCCTGAGTGCAGTGAATATTGTAGTATCGGCTTTCCCGCTTTCCCTTTGAGGATTTCTGTTTTAGTAAAGCATTCACCAATTTCAAGTGCTTTAAGGGTAGAGTCACAAGAAAAGACTCTGATTAGGTAATGGTGAATAATATGACTAGCGCTCTAACACCACCGATTGAGTCCATACTGTTTTGCCTGTTCGCCTGTGAGAGCCATGGCCGCCATGCAGCACAAAGGGGAGAGACAAAAGAAATAGTCCTCCCACGCTGAAGTATATTGGCAATCATTAAATAATTCATGTAAGAGGGGCAGTCTGCAAGGCATGACAAAAACAGCCTCAAGGCAGGACAAATGTAAAGCAATTGCCAATGACATCAAGTGATTTTCGAAATGCAAGCCCATGAACCAGTTAAAGTGATGAGAGTGAGATGGGCATGGTTAAAAGCCCACAATACTTACAACAGGTCAAAGCGCTTACGTGCTCGACCTAAAAATAAGTGAGAGACTAATGGAGTGAGAGAACAAGAAAGAAAAAGGAAATAATACTGCAAAGAAGAAAGCACGATGGAAAGAATGGCACAAACGAAGAGTGAAAAGAAAGGATGGTGCAAAGGAGAAAAAGAGAGAAAGGAATGGAGAAAGGAAAGTAAAAACTGAAGAAAAGAAAGTAACAACAAACAGGATGGCAGGAAGTAGAGTAGTAATGAAATTATGAAAGAAAAATGGAAGGAAAGAAAACAGGAAACTAAAAGGAAATATCAAAAAGGTCAATGGAAAAGAGGAATGAGAAACAAAATAAAGGAAGGAAGAGCAAAGAAATGAAGAACAGAAGACAAAAGGCAGTGTCAGCCAGTCAGCTACTGATTATGGGGGCAGAGCAGCACCCCCCAGTGTACAGCCACCGGGCTCTTAGCCAACAATAGGAGCAGTGCAGTGAGCCTGTGGACAGCCTTTTCATACCCCAGGATTGCCACCGCAGGCTGTCATGGAAGCACAATGGCCGGTAAATCCTCGATCACTACCCATGTCTGATGCCAATATTGCGAAATGGATGAACATTGCCATGCTAAGTGCATCAAGTCAGCACCCTCAGCCCCACACCGCAGACAGTGAGCACTCCCCAGGAGGCCCATTTGATAGAGTTGGGTGGGAGTGCGATATAGCTGGTGGAAGAGTTTCATGGGTATGAGGTGGAGCCGATTGTTAGGAGAAAGAATGCTAGTATGGGGACAGCAGTAATGCCATTGATGACCTGAGAAGTTTGCACCACGGTCACGCTGCCAGTCCGTCGCCGCGCAGGGCCGCAGTTCGCATACTGTTGTGCTGTCTCGTAGTGAGTCGTCTAGCAGAGGGCGATGCTTAGAGCAAGGCCAGTGCTATAAGGCACGTGGGCTGTTGGGGAAAGCAGACGTGCGTCTGCCTACCGCAACCACACAGCCTATGACATAAGACATCAAAGGGCACGCAGTCCACGGTCGCTCAGAGGAACCCTCGTCCCACCTCCCCCCAGATAGAGGTCACTTATTTCTTATTTCTAACATTCACAGGCGCTGCAATTGGTGTCCGGCTTGGCTGTCCTGCGAGGGGGTAGAGATGGGTTTCTGGCCGGCAGCAACTGCCGAGTATCGCAAGGGAAGGTGGGCCCGGCGGCGCAGGCCATCCCACTAGCTCACTGTGCACTGTACTGTGCCCACAGAGCCTCTCTGGCATTTCGAAACATCACATATAGCAGCAGTCAGAGGGCAGACGGCTGCACTTTCCAATTAAATTGTAAGTGTATTATTTCAGGTGCTACCGCAAATTGCACCTGTGCGTACAGATAGTAGAGTTCAAAGGCCGGGGTTCGGTTACCCCTCTGACTGAAGGGCAGTGTCAGCGTCTCCCAGGTCAGCCTCAGCTGTTTCCCTCCCCACATCACGGTAGTCAGAAGGGATGGAAGTCGAACAAAGGAACTTTGCGTCAGGGTCACGGGGATGCTGGAAAACAGAGAGGAATTTAGGTAAGTTTGCCATCCTATCTATGGCTACTTTTCCGGCCAGGGATAAGGGCAGTGCAGTATTCCATGCTCCAGCCATGCAATGGCTGCCCCGCAGTTCTCTCTCCAGACCCCCTCCACATCCCTGCCTATCCACACACCCAAGTACTTGTTGAGGAATCGGTCCACGCCATAGGAAAGTCCAGGGCAAAGCGAGTGCTGGAAATATCACTGATTCTGCCCAGTTGATCCCAGACAGGCCGCCAAAGCGCATGAACTCGAATAAGATCAGTGCCAGGTTTTGCTCCATCTCCCATATATAGACAGTGACGTCGTTGGCATATAAGGAGACAATAAGGCATCGGGTGGTAAAGTTCAGCCCACAGTCAGCATGATGTTGGCTCAGCCTGACAGCAGGAGGCTCCTTCGGAATTGCAAACAGCACCGGTGACACTGGAGAGGGGAGGCTACTGTATTTAGTAGTAGTACATGCTTTATTTCGGTTATCCAAAAACCATAAAAGCAATGCATAGATAGTCAAAATACAAAAAAGAAAATAAGACTGTAAGGAAGGAAGCACGATTGAAAAAAGGCACAAACGAAAGTGAAAAGAAAGGAAGGTGCAAAGGAGAAAAATAGAGACAGAAATGGAGAAAGGAAAGAATAATTGAGGGAAAGAAAGTAACAAGAAGAAGAATGACAGGAAGAAAAGAAAGTAACAATGAAATTCTGAAAGAAAAATAGAAGTAAGGAAAGAAAGCAGGAAACTAAAATGACATTTTAGTAATTTAATTCATTTAGTAGTAGTATATGCTTTATTTCGGATATCCAAAAAAACATAAAAGCAATGCATTCATAGTCAAAAGTAAAATCATTTAAATCAATGTAAATGATTTTACCTTATGTATGCATTGCTTCTGTGGGTTTCGATAACTGCTCCATTCACCCGAATGCGTGTAGTTGGTTGGGCATCCAGCAGAGTTATCCATTGCAAAAAGCGCCCCAGGAGCAGGAGAGAGAACGCACGGGGCCATTCTGCAGACTACAAGGCCTTGGTGGCGTCAGGGTAAACCGCGGGGCGCAGGGGTCAGGGGGTGATGGGTCTGCAGGTTTTGCGCCGTCGGGATCTCTTACTTTGCTCGCATGTTTGGTTCCATTTGGTTTGGAAAAAAAGTGTGTGTGTGCGCGCGTGTGTGTGTTTTTGATTTAATTTTCTTGCTGGTTACTGCTTATTGGTAGTGGGTTTACTCTGTATACTCATGGTCACTCAGGAGATTCAAGGAATCAGAAATCTGTAAATGTAGACTTATTGCGCCTCAATGGAAGCCTCCAAGGTCGCATTAAATCTGAAACAACTGAAAACCTCATCAAAATATATAGACACAGGGACTGGAACCGGTGACCCCCAGGTTCGCTGTATTCGCGAGCTACAGTAGGAAAGGGGTTCATAAAAATGAATTACATGGAGAGAGAGGAAAGCTGAATCCTGAAACCCAGAGGGAAACACTGATGGAAGGGAGGCCAAAATAGAACAGGAAAGGGACATATGGTAACAAAAGTTCACCCAAAAAGCAATCCATCTAATCTGCTATAAAATAAATAACATTAAATACAAGAAAAGAGGCACACCGCCATAAAATCGGAGAATGAGACGTTATAAGAAGTCAGACATCAAAGATTAGAAGAAAGAAACTCTACAGAAACAAAAAAAAAAAACGAAAGGAGGAAAACACCAAGGCTGAAACCATCAGCAAGAGAGGCAGATGCTGCAGGCACCAACATGGGCCGCCAAAAATAAACTCTGCTTCGATTTTTCTTGGGAAACTTCATAACAGCATCCGTTTGCAGCTGGCACTCAATCACAAGCAATTTTCTAAATTAATAAATAAAATAGTCTGTCAAGGTCATTCTAAAATGATGTATTGCATTCTTTGATGAAGTTCGGCTGTCTGGATGGTTTACACGCACTGTGAGTAATGCAAAATAATTTTGAGAAAGCAATATTTTTTACATGAAATTAAGAAAGAGTCAAATGGCAATTATGTACCTATCTAATCATTAGAACGTGCTTCAGACCTTAGTGTTCAGGGAACCGGTATTATGTATGAGCTTATTCCTTTGAGCTCTATAAATGATATCCCCAGGCTTTAGTCTGGATTTTAACTATAAGTAAATTGGAAAGCTCTTAGCAAAGAGTTCGATTAACCCCTTCGCTGCCAGGCCTTTTCCCCCTCCTGTAGCAGGCCTTTTTTTGGCTATTTGGGGCAGTTCGCGCTTAGGCTCTCATAACTTTTTGTCCACATAAGCTAGCCAAGCCAAATTTGCGTCCTTTTTTTCCAACATCATAGGGATTCTAGAGGTACCCAGACTTTGTGGGTTCCCCTGAAGGAGGTCAAGAAATTAGCCAAAATACAGTGAAAATTTCGTTTTTTAAAAAAAATGGGAAAAAAGTTTCTGCAGAAGAAGGCTTGTGTTTTTTCCCCTGAAAATGGCATCAACAAAGGGTTTACGGTGCTAAAATCACCAGCTTCACAGCTTTCAGGAACAGGCAGACTTGAATCAGAAAACCCAATTTTTCAACACAAATTTGGCATTTTACTGGGACATTCCCCATTTTTAAACAAATTTGTGCTTTCAGCCTCCTTCCAGTCAGTGACAGAAATGGGCGTGAAACCAATGCTGGATCCCAGAAACCTAAACATTTCTGAAGAGAAGACAAAATTCTGAATTCAGCAAGGGGTCATTTGTGTAGATCCTACAAGGGTTTCCTACAGAAAATAACAACTGAAAAAGAAAAATATTGAAATTGAGGTGAAAAAAACCTCAATTTTTCTCTACGTTTTACTCTGTAACTTTTTCCTGCAACGTCAGATTTTCGAAAGCAATATACTGTTACGTCTGCTGGACTCCTCTGGTTCGGGGATATATAGGGCTTGTAGGTTCATCAAGAACCCTAGGTACCCAGAGCCAATAAATGAGCTGCACCCTGCAGTGCGTTTTCATCCTATACCGGGTATACAGCAATTCATTTGCTGAAATATAAAGAGTGAAAAATAGCTATCAAGAAAACCTTTGTATTTCCAAAATGGGCACAAGATAAGGTGTTGAGGAGCAGTGGTTATTTGCACATCTCTGAATTCCGGGGTGACCATACTAGCATGTGAATTACAGGGCATTTCTCAAATAGATGTCTTTTTTACACACTCTCTTATATTTGGAAGGAAAAAATGTAGAGAAAGACAAGGGGCAATAACACTTGTTTTGCTAATCTATGTTCCCCCAAGTCTCCCGATAACAATGATACCTCACTTGTGTGGGTAGGCCTAGCGCCCGTGACAGGAAATTCCCCAAAACACAACGTGGACACATCACATTTTTTGAAAGAAAACAGAGGTGTTTTTTGCAAAGTGCCTACCTGTAGATTTTGTCCTCTAGCTCAGCCGGCACCTAGGGAAACCTACCAAACCTGTGCATTTTTTAAAACTAGAGACCTAGGGGAATCCAAGATGGGGTGACTTGTGGGGCTCTGACCAGGTTCTGTTACCCAGAATCCTTTGCAAACCTCAAAATTTGGCTAAAAAAACACATTTCCTCACATTTTGGTGACAGAAAGTTCTAGAATCAGAGAGGAGCCACAAATTTCCTTCTACCCAGCGTTCCCCCAAGTCTCCTGATAAAAATGATACCTCACTTGTGTGGGTAGGCCTAGCGCCCGCGACAGAAAATGCCCCAAAACGCAACGTGGACTATCACATTTTTTCAAAGAAAACAGCGCCTACCTGTGGATTTTGGCCTCTAGCTCAGCCGGCACCTGGGGAAACCTAGCAAACCAGCGCATTTTTGAAAACTAGAAACCCAGGGGAATCCAAGATGGGGTGACTTGTGGGGCTCTGACCAGGTTCTGTTACCCAGAATCCTTTGCAAACATCAAAATCTGGCCAAAAAAACACTTTTCCTCTCATTTCGGTGACAGAAAGTTCTGGAATCTGATAGGAGCCACAAATTTCCTTCCACCCAGCGTTCCCCCAAGTCTCTCGATAAAAATGGTACCTCACTTGTGTGGGTAGGCCTAGCGCCCACGAAAGGAAATGGCCCAAAACACAACATGGACACATCACATTTTTTCACAGAAAACAGAGGTGTTTTTTGCAAAGTGCCTACCTGTGGATTTTGGCCTCTAGCTCAGCCGGCCCCAGGGGGGGCAGAAATGGCCTAAAATAAATTTGTCCCCCCCGAGAGCGACCCTTGCCTACGGGGTCGCTCCCCCTGCGTGACATTGGCGCCAAAAAAAAAATCCCCGGTGCCTAGTGGTTTCTGCCCCCTTGGGGACAGAGTAACCTAAAATCGGCCAATCTGCCCCCAAGGGGGGCAGAAATGGTCTAAATACAATTTGCCCCCCAGGGGAGCAACCCTTGCCTAATGGGTCGCTCCCCATCTGTAAAAAAACAAAAAAACAAAAAAATAAACACCCCCAAAAAATTTGCCCTGGCGCCTAGAGGTTTCTGCCCCCATCTGCCCCCGGGGGGGCAGAAATGGCCTAAAATAAGTTTGCCCTCCCACCCCTCCAAACCCCCCCTGGGAGCGACCCTTGCCTACGGGGTCGCTCCCCCTGCGTGACATTGGCGCAAAAAAAAAAAATCCCCGGTGCCTAGTGGTTTCTGTCCCCTTGGTAGCAGATTGACCTAAAATCGGCCAATCTGCCCCCAAGGGGGGCAGAAATGGTCTAAATACAATTTGCCCCCCAGGGGAGCGACCCTTGCCTAATGGGTCGCTCCCCATCACTAAAAAAACAAACAAACAAAAAAAAAAACACCCCAAAGAAATTTGCCCTGGCGCCTAGAGGTTTCTGCCCCCCCTGGGGACAGAGCGGCTTAATAACAATAGGCCGATCTGCCCCCGGGGGGGCAGAAATGGCCTAAAATAAATTTGCCCCCCCAGCCCCCCCAACCCTCCCCCGGGAGCGACCCTTGCCTACGGGGTCGCTCCCCCTGCGTGACATTGGCGCCAAAAAAAAAATCCCCGGTGCCTAGTGGTTTCTGCCCCCTTGGGGACAGAGTAACCTAAAATCGGCCAATCTGCCCCCAACGGGGGCAGAAATGGTCTAAATACAATTTGCCCCCCAGGGGAGCAACCCTTGCCTAATGGGTCGCTCCCCATCTGTAAAAAAAAAAAATAAAAAAAAATAAACACCCCAAAAAAATTTGCCCTGGCGCCTAGAGGTTTCTGTCCCCCCTGGGGGCAGATCGGCCTAATAACAATAGGCCGATCTGCCCCCGGGGGGGCAGAAATGGCCTAAAATAAATTTGCCCTCCCACCCCTCCAAACCCCCCCTGGGAGCGACCCTTGCCTACGGGGTCGCTCCCCCTGCGTGACATTGGCGCCAACAAAAAAAATCCCCGGTGCCTAGTGGTTTCTGTCCCCTTGGTAGCAGATTGACCTAAAATTGGCAAATCTGCCCCCAAGGGGGGCAGAAATGGTCTAAATACAATTTGCCCCCCAGGGGAGCGACCCTTGCCTAATGGGTCGCTCCCCATCACTAAAAAAACAAACAAACCAAAAAAAAACCACCCCAAAGAAATTTGCCCTGGCGCCTAGAGGTTTCTGCCCCCCCTGGGGACAGAGCGGCTTAATAACAATAGGCCGATCTGCCCCCGGGGGGGCAGAAATGGCCTAAAATAAATTTGCCCCCCCCACCCTCCCCCAACCCTCCCCCGGGAGCGACCCTTGCCTACGGGGTCGCTCCCCCTGCGTGACATTGGCGCCAAAAAAAAAATCCCCGGTGCCTAGTGGTTTCTGCCCCCTTGGTAGCAGATTGACCTAAAATCGGCCAATCTGCCCCTAAGGGGGGCAGAAATGGTCTAAATACAATTTGCCCCCCAGGGGAGCGACCCTTGCCTAATGGGTCGCTCCCCATCTCTAAAAAAACAAACAAACAAAAAAAAAACACAAACATTTTTTTTGCCCTGACGCCTAGAGGTTTCTGCCCCCCCGGGGGCAGATCGGCCTAATAACAATAGGCCGATCTGCCCCCGGGGGGGGGCAGAAATGACCTAAAATAAATTTGCCACCCCCCCCCCACCCGGGAGCGACCCTTGCCTACGGGGTCGCTCCCCCTGCGTGACATTGGCGCCAACAAAAAAATTCCCCGGTGCCTAGTGGTTTCTGCGACCCTTGGGGGCAGATTGACCTAAAATCAGCCAATCTGCCCCCAAGGGGGGCAGAAATGGTCTAAATACAATTTGCCCCCCAGGGGAGCGACCCTTGCCTAATGGGCCGCTCCCCATCTGTAAAAAACCAAACAAACAAAAACAAAACACAAAAACAAAATTTGCCCTGGCGCCTAGAGGTTTCTGCCCCCCTCGGGGGCAGAGGCCGATCTGCCCCCGGGGGGGGCAGAAATGGCCTAAAATAAATCCCCCCCCCAACCCCCTCCCGGGAGCGACCCTTGCCCAAGGGGTCGCTCCCTAATGAGAATTTCCCCCCACCAAAAAAAAATCCCTGGTGTCTAGTGGGCGTTTCAAAAGCCGGATTGCAAGCAATCCGGCTTTTGAAACACTTGGAGAGACTTCAAAGGGAAGGAAATACATTTCCTTCCCTTTGAAGCCTCTCCGGGCCTCCCCCACGTGATCGAAAGAGAAATGCAAATCATTTCTCTTTCGATCGCGCCGGAAGCTGAGCTTCCAGCGCGATGGGGGAGGCTCCTGTGATTGTCACATGCGCTCGCGCGCTGACGTCACAGGGTGGGGGTGGGGGAGGGTCGGGGGTGGAAGGGGAAGGGCTAGCGCTCCCTCTGGGCTGTGTGCCTAGGACGTAATGGTTACGTCCTGGGCACAGCAGCACTGTGCCTCAGGACGTAACCATTACGTCCTGGGCACAGAACCGGTTAAACAAATGGCAAGTGCGGTCGGTTCTGTCAAACACCCTTTGACTTCCGGTGACATCACGGGGTCGACCCGCCCCTCACTTGTGTCAGCTCTACTTCTTCTACCTGCTGATGTGTACAAGGGCAACAGAAAACACGAGGTAATGTAGAGTCCTGTTTATTTCCTTCTCCGCTGCTGCACAACACCCGGCGACAGTGCCAGTGGTGGCAACCCAGGTGTGGCAACTGCAGTCCCTGGCTACCCTTAATTGAGCCAGGATAAAATTACTGCCAATGTAAATTCCAGTGTTTGCGACCATAACTGACCTCAAACAGCTTCTAAACAGTAAGTCAGAGAATGAGTTCCAGAGACCATAATACCTTTCTTGAAGGCAGAGTACTGCCTTCTGAGTACCAGCAGTTCCCTCAGCACTTTACTCAGGGACTGAGTGAAACTTGCATCCAAAAGTTCTGAATGGCATTATGGGTAAGCAATGTACACACGAGCAAGGTACTCCCGAATCACAAA
This sequence comes from Pleurodeles waltl, assembly GCF_031143425.1. Taxonomy (NCBI): domain Eukaryota; kingdom Metazoa; phylum Chordata; class Amphibia; order Caudata; family Salamandridae; genus Pleurodeles; species Pleurodeles waltl. The sequence continues at coordinate 1,067,393,757 of NC_090439.1, read as the reverse complement.
AGGAAACGTGTAAATGTTACAGAAAGTGTCATTTACTCATTTAAAATGAGTGAATTTATGCAAATTAATGCAGTGAGTAATTTACACGTAGGAGTAGGAACTTAATTTATAAATAAATGAAGTTAATGAAATGGCCACAGATCTTTTAGAGTCCGTCCGTCGCTTAATGTCTCTGATTTACCTCTTTAACATACATCTTCTGACACAGATTCTTTACCTGTTCTATGTTAGATCCCAGAAAGTAAAGAGAGTGAGTGTGACATTGTGGGACTTCCTTCATCTTACCTCCTACGGTTTGTCCAACTAGTACGTGATAGAATATTTCGCAGTCGTACAACCTAAGAACATTGAAGTCGCTGAGAACTGTTACAGATAAAGCATGAGGCTGCAAGCTGAGTACAAAACACTTGCATGTCCACCATAACTTTCAGTACCCTTAAAATGCAGAGTATGTCATTCTACCAAATAAGTCAGATTTTAAGTCACAATTCTAAAAATCCTATTTTTAGAAAGTTGCTATTTTTGTGCCCTAACCATTTGATGCCTGCAGCCTGTTTCTCTAGTTACATGACTGGATGTGAGTGGCAGTTGGGCTTTGTATATTCCTCCCAGATGGACACACAATAGAGGGATTAGGTGTGCCTTGTTGGGCCATCTCAGGCACGATTGGGGGAGCTATGAGCAGCCAAACTTGCACTTCTATAGGCTGTGCACTGCTCTCACACAAATAACTTCACACTAGCCTTTTGTGCCTGTAGCCACGATGGAGACATGGCAGGGAGGCAGGAAATTACAGACACTTTTGTGGCGGAAGCCTCCAGAAGTTTCTCTCACTTCAAAGAACGCACCAGTGATAAAAAGGGGACCCTCAAACCCACTCATTAGTTCACTTTATGGACCTGTGGAAACACTCTCAAAGTGACTGCCTGCTGCTGTGGCCTGCTTTGTATCTTTGTATTTGCTGCACCATGGACTGCTCTGCTGCCTGAAGCCTGCTTGAGTCCTGCACTTCATCTTGAAACCAGGACTTCCAGAGTGACTCCAAGGGCTAGGTGACTGGCCTCTTGATTAGAGCCTCAGGGATAGAAAAGGTTTCAACCATCTTGAACCCGCATCTGGACCCTGTCTGAATCCCGACACTCGAAGTGGTGCCTCCCCAGTCCTGGATCCTTGGAAGTGGTGTGAAAGATGCCTAGATAGCTTACATCATTTTTTTTTGCCAAAATTGCTCTGAGAACTGAGAGGAGACTGGGACCTGTAGGCCCGTCGATCCATTCACGGTGCATTGCTGGTTGGCCTGATTTTGCAGCAGGGCACCCTTCATTCTTCTCCGCAGCAGCAAATCCCGTGCAGCGGCTCCTCTGAGAAGGGGTGCCGGGCCTTGTGAAGCCGTGGTAGGCTACAGCCTGCAGCTTGGTCCCACTGGACATTTTTGACTCCCGAAGAAGAGGCTAAGTCCAAACATAGAAATCTTCACTGGGTCCCTGCTGATGATGTCTCCTCCTCGGACACCTCTGGCTGCCTTCCCTCGCTGAACTTTACCTTCACAGAAAATTTTCTTCAGAATTTCGTCTATGTCCTAAGGTAAGGGTACTTTGTGTACCCAAACTGCACTCCATCGCCATTGGCCATAACTTTTGACTTTGCTCAGGTCTCGCATGACTAGATGTCCGCGGTTGGTGCTCTGAATCTTTAAGCTATAATTTCTAATTTAAGATTTAAAAAAATAATAATTATGGTTCTACTGATGGGATTTTTGTTGCTTTGATGTCAAATTGGTAAAAATGTACTCTATTTTTAGGTCGAGCGCTAAGCACTTCTGACCTGTTGTAAGTACTGTAGGCCTTTAACCAGGCCCATGTCACACCCATCACCTTCATTGGTTCCTGGGCCTGCCTTTCAAAAATCCCTTGATGATGTTGGTAAATGCTTTACGTTTGTCCCGCCTTGAGGCTAGTTTGTTACCACCTTTCAGACTGCCCTTTTTACATGTATAATTGCACTTTAGTGTGGGTGCACTATTTGTTCTTTGGTCTCTCCCCTTCGCCATCATGCTCCTCGCGCTTCATGGCGCTTTCAAGTTTCATGCTGCGCAAACTCACGCAAACACGATCAGAGGTTTGGTGTCAGGCTGTTGAACAGATGGTGTTCATCTTGCTTTCATGCTGGGTTTCAGCCATCGTTAAGTATTCTGGGCTAACAGCACTCACTGATGCTCCCAGGTGTCGCTGAGACTCGGGCCCCATATCTGAGTAAATGTTACAGAACTTGTATCGTTCAATAAAAACCTGCAGTGCCCTTGAGCTTGTGCAACCATGGAGTGTCGCATTTGAAGCTTCATGTGTATTGCTCACCTGGGCTTTGTTTACCTCTCTGAAAAATAAATTTGCTGACTGATATGCTTTTTTCAGACTTGTTAAGTTTCGAAGAGGGCGCTGCCCAAAAACTAATGGACTCCTTTGACGAGAAGGAGTGGAGCATGCTACAGTCCTCAAAATCGAAGAAGAATTGAACCAGGCAGGCGAGCAGAATGCCAATCTTCAGACCAAAATTAAATATCCTTGACGACGCACAGGAGAGTAGAGTGAAAAATACTGTGACCTGATACGTTTTCTGTCACTGAAGTGTTCTTTTGTTGTAGGCTTATGTGTAGATAAGGTCTCCCTTCCATGAACAGGGGCTATGAAGTACTGTTTTTAATGCACACTGTTGATCAAAGAAGCCGCTTGTGTCTTGATAGATTGCCCTGATAGATTATCAAGGGATGGCATAGCACTGCTCTCCCATGAAAGCTAAAGTTATTTTTCTTGTATGTATGCATAACTTTACGCACTTATCTAAAAGAAGCAATAACTGAATTTGTCATGTTTTAGTTAATTATTAGGAGGAAATGGATCATTATCAATAGTAGATTTTTAGAGGAAGAAAGTAAATGGAAGTGCTTTAGTTATATGCAGGGCCAGTGGAATTATGTGGCGGACAGGACCAAATTATGAGGCAGGGTTGACCAATTTATGGGGCAAGAAAATTCTGTTATGACTTTATAACGCCAATAGCTCTAACTCAAGCAAATGCGAGACCTAGTGCACTGCAAATGCTTGTTCTAAATTGGTGTGGGCATTTTCTTCTGCTGTGTTTTCACAATATTACAGTTTGTGTGCTGCATAAACACATTGCACATTATCTCTAAGTTAAGCCAGGCTGATAAAGGCTTAAGCACAGGTTAATTTAGTGACTTTAGTGGTTCACCCAGATGGGGATTATAACTGTTGCTTGAGACGGGCTCACACCCAGCTCATTCAACAGCCCAATTTCTCACAGGCTCACAGTGAATTATCACACTTGTGTGACTGCAGAGGCGGAGACCCCAGTGAGGTTCTTCCTTGTGGATATTTTGTAACAAGCAAGGCCAAATGTTGCAATTTTCAAGTTTCTATGAATTGGTTTAACACCTGTACTGGTAACAGCCAGCTCTACAGTAAAGTGAGACTTACAAAATGTCCCATATCTTCCCGGAGCTGTTTGGAGAGGAATTCCTTACAACATAATTTTGGCAAGAACAAGGTTATGCAATTTACAGCAGAGCCTTTCAAAAGAAGATGCTAAAAATACAGATTCACTGTGAGTTCACATAATCTAGGCATGCATTTTACATGGTCTTCTTTCCCTTAGGAGTTTTCATTTCTAACTTTCATTTCCTTTCATTCAGCAAGTTACTTCCTCCCAGTCAATTGTATCTGAGGACATTGCCAGTACACAGCTCTCCTCAACCTTTTCTCATTAAGACCAACATTGCAAGTTACTTGTAATCTCCAATTGGACAATTAACTGGAGTTATTGGGCCCATTGTGATTATGACTAAAGAGAAAACGCCATAGGATCACCAAGTTTACCCTGGGGACCCTGGCTGCTGAAAACTGAGTCAGGAGTGAAGAATAACCCAAGGAAGTGTATGTATTAAAGTCCCCCTTCCTAAGTGGACATTCAGGGTTGTAACAATTGTAATTTGCTTGTATTTCTGAGGCTTAGAGATACCATTCCTCTGGGAACAGTATTTCCAGGTGCCAAAATTACCTGTTACCATTATTAGGCATCTCTTAGTGAGGGTGAGATGAAAGTTTGGGCAGTATGTGCTAACCCTCTTTTTAGGTCTTGGCGCACATGCGCTGTCTCGAACCGAGACATGCTGTATCTACATCATGGACTTCAGTCCGCCCACAGGCTTGCCATTTGCTGGCACCATTGTCACTCTTCGATTCTTCATCTCATTTTGTCCACAGCATGCATTGGTTGTACCTTTTCCGGTGCTGAGCCCTCCCCAAGAGCACCGGCCAATTACACATCTCCATACACAGCAGCCATTTTAGTTAATGATTTTGGGACTACTTTTTTAATTGGGTAACAGTGCTTTTCACAAACACTATTGTTTACGTTTGCTCTTTCCCCGTTATGCCTTTGTTGCTGTCCTTCTCCGGCTTCTCTGGCTCTGTTCAAACCCTGCCACCCATGGCAAACACCTGCTGTGGCTCCATTGAGAATGAGTGAGGTCTGGAACAAAGGGCTGAAACGGTGGATCTGAAGACATTTCACCCCTTGGAACAGACACCGTCCAGTTGTGTTTTGTTTGCAGCAGTTAGAAATGCCTTCCATAGTGCTATATGAAAAAAACATTTTTAGCGAGAGTTGGTTGAAATGTGCTAGTTCCACACCCAGCAACTGTACCAGTACGCTTGTGGCACACGGCACCGGGCAATTATACCTTGTTGTGCATGGTTCTGGTGGTAATTCAGGGGTGGTGAAAGTTGATATTGCTCTTTGTTTGACAGTGGCCTAGAGCCAGCAAATTGTTTTGGGGCCATTTTAGTTAACAATTTCGGGACTACTTTTTAAATTGGGGAACAGTGCTTTTCACAAGTGCTGTTGTTTACATTTGCTCCATTATACCTCCGTTACTGTCTCTTTCTCCCCTGTGGCTGGCTCTGTTCAAACCCTGCCACCCATGGTGAACACCTGTGGCGGCTCTGCTGAGAACAGGTGAGGTCTGGAACAAAGGGCTGGAACAGTGGATCAGAAGACATTTCACCCCCTGGAACAGACACCGTCCAGTTGTGCCTCATTTGTAGCGCTTACAAATGCCTTCCAAAGCGCTATATAAAAAACAATATTCAGCGAGTGCTGGTTGGAACATGTCTGCTAGTGCCAAACCCAGCAACTGTTAAAGTATGCTAGATCTCTTCTCGTGGCACACGGCGTTGGATATTTATTCCTTCTTGTGCTTGGTTCTGTTGGTGATTGAGGGGGTGGTTGAAGCTGATAATGCACTTTATTTCACAATGGCATAGAGCCAGCATATTATTTTGGGACTTCTTTTTTATTACTTTAAGAGAGCTTTTCACAAGCGGCGTTACTGCTTCTACTTGGGCGAACCAAAGACTCAATCAATCAGTCATCATTTATATAGGATGGCTTATCACCCAGGGGGTCTCAAGGCGCTAGCTGGGGGATGTGGGTCAGTCGAAGAGCCAGGTCTTGAGGTCCTTCCTGAACTGAGCCAGCGATGGGGACTGCCTGAGGTGGAGTGGCATCGTGTTCCAGGTCTGCACAGCGAGGTAGGAGAAGGATCTTCCTCCAGCCGTGCTCTTCCAGATCCTGGGGATGGTGGCGAGGGCCTGTTGCGCTGAGCGTAGTTGCCTGGAGGGGGTGCAGAAGGAGAGGTGGTGGTTGAGGTAGGCTGGTCCGATATTGTTGAGGGCCTTGTATGCATTGGTCAGGAGTTTGAAGGTGATGCTTTCGTTGACGAGGAGCCAGTGTAGGTCTCTCAGGTGGATGGAGATGTGGCTGTGGAGGGGGATGTCCAAGATCAGTCTGGTATTCTGTATTCTCAGAAGTCTTGATTGAAGTTTCTTCTTGATTGCGGCATAGAGTGGGTTGCTGTAGTTTGCCTCGCAGATATTGTTGCGCACATTCCTGCGGTCCACGTCTCCTATCTCACCAGAAACTGCATTCTTTACCCTGCTTTTTGACAGAAGGTCAAGGATTAAATCAGTTGAATAGCATCTTATTTGAAAAGGAAGCAGACGATGGTGTCTGTAATGAAAAGGAGCAAAAATGACCTCTTCAGGCATGTTGTGCAGCTAACGTGAAAATTGATTGCTCTGTAATTACCTCTTGGAGCTTGCCCAGTGGCTCATGTATAGATGTTGGCTCTGTCAACAAATGCTATTACTTTAGTAAACAAAAAACGTGTTTCTTTTCCCTTAATTGCTTGTTTTCTTTCTCTTCATTTTCATTTATCCTTTCAGTTATTTCTCTCATAGTTGTATCTGTGCCTCTGACCTCCCATTTTGGATTTTTTGTTTCCACACTCTTCCATGGATTCCGTGTGCTTCCGGTCGATTTGTCACTTGCATCTTTCCATCTTCTCAACCAGAGTGTGCTTTTTAAAAATGTATTTTTATTGTTTTACAAAACATTTACACAACTGTTGCGGAACCACAGACAAAGACAAGAAGTGGGGGAAGAGCAAGGGAATCACAGAAACAGTTGAGATCAATCAATATTGTTCACATTGAGGCTTGCACGTATATTGTGCATGAGGCAGTCATCATTGACAGAGTTAAGTGCACATATTGCAGACATGTAATCACACGTTTGTGGGGCGGGAAAGGATACAATGGCAGCTACACGTGGTGGGTGGGAGTGGCAGGGGTAGTGTTAGTCCCTCCACTGCGTAATATATGTATTGGAGGGGGGTGGTGGTAGCCCAGTGTGCACTGATGGGATGAAGCGTACAGTGAGCTGTTTGCTTGTGGGAATGATTTTGCATGTGTGTACCAGTTTGTTATGTGTGTAAGTCATTAAGAGACCTGTTATTGACACATAGGGGGTTATTCTAACTTTGGAGGAGTGTTAATCCGTCCCAAAAGTGACGGTAAAGTGACGGATATACCACCAGCCGTATTACGAGTTCCATAGCATATAATGGACTCGTAATACGGCTGGTGGTAAATCCGTCACTTTTCCGTCACTTTTGGGACGGATTAACACCTCCTCCAAAGTTAGAATAACCCCCATAGTATGTATGTAAAGCTGAGGTGCAATGATAAGGACTAGCCCCCTCATTGGGGGCAGGTATCATTATGGGCTTCTATGTGGATCACAAATACATTCCACATTTCACATCTCCCAGGGACCAGCTTTTTTCTCTTATGGAGCACAACACGCTCGCCTCTGCACAAGCCCACTGTAGCAGGGTTTGAGCCATCTGTTAGTGTCTAGTGTGGTAGGTGCCTTCCACTGCATTGCTATAAGCCTTTTAAACAACAAAAATGCCAAATCTATGAACCTGTGAAGGTGCTTATTCTCCTCGGCTCTAGGACGAAATCCAAGAAGACAGGATTCAGGGGTGAAGGCCAACTTGTGGCCCGCTAATTCTGCTATGGTTGCTGTTATTTCTTGTCAAGTACGCTGCAAAGGAAGACAATCCTACACCATATGATAGAACCCTGCATCTTGCATCCCACAGTTCGGGCATTCCGAGGTTGTCGATGGGAACATACGCCTAATGCATTGGAGGGACAGGTATGTTTGATGAAGATAATTGAATTGGGTAAATCGGAATTTAGGGTTGTGAGAGACCACCTTTACATGTTGAAGAGCTCTGTTCCACAACTGTTGGGGTAAGGGTCTGCGTTCCAATGAGTCAACGCTCCACCCATACCTGTATGGGTGCTTGAGTTAAATGTGCTATATAGCAGGGATATAGTCCCTTTGGGGCCCATTCTCATGAGCAGTACACTGAGGACGGCTGACAGCGGTAGTTCTGCCTCACCTGCTTTCCAGTTTTCATGCACCATTTGGCGAATGGCTCGGTAACTTAAAAACTGCCCTGGGCCTATAGCATGAGTGTTCATGACATCTTAATAGGACAGAAAGGACCAGTCCCTTAAGAAGTCCCCCATCACCAAGTTTGCTGCTGTTGATGTGGCCATATTGTGACACATGGTTAGAGGCCCGGTGCCTGGTGTGTGGGCTGTATTAATTAGTTGAGAATATGGCAGCACTGGGGATTTGCCGTGCACAAACTTGCCCCATCACACACAGACTGTAGACATCAGGTTGGTCTTTTTCAAGGGGGTGGTTTGCCCGGCCTGACAACCAGGTGTGTATGTGAATTGGCCCTAATCTTGCTTGTATACATGCCTTGTATGCACTGGGAAAGTCACCTAGCCAGTGTAGGGGCCATTGTAACTGAGCAGCGGCATAGTATAACTCAAAGTTAGACATGCCTAGGCTGCCTTTTTGCAGTGGGTGTTGTACTGTAGTCAGAGCCTAGCACCATTGATCCTTCCCCCATAACAGTTCTAGCATTAGGCAATGTATAGCACAAAAAAGGGATCTAGGGAGCACCACCAGTAACACAGCCAAATAATACAGCAGCCTGGGAAGTATAAGCATTTTGGATAATGCCACTCATCCCAAGGGTAAAAGCGGAAGTGAGCACTAAAAGGGGAGTGATCCACAAACGGAGTGAACCACATGACCCAGATTGCCCTCCTTGAGATCGCCTATAGACGTAGGTATTCGTAAGAAACATGTCACTATTATAAGTGCTGAGTTGGTAAGGCCACTCTTAATCCATCAATCAGGAATTTGTAAAGCGCACTACTCACCCGTGAGGGTCTCAAGGTGCTGAGGGATGTGGGGGGAAAACGGGGGGGGGGGGGGAGTGCTGCTACTGCTCGAACATCCAGGTCTTGAGAAGTTTCCTGAAGGTAAGGAGGTCTTTGGTCTGGCGCAGTTCGGTGGGAAGAGTGTTCCACGTTTTGGCGGCGAGGTGCAAGAATGATCTACCGCCGGTTGCAGTTCTGCGGACGCATGGGACGGTTGCGAGGGCGAGGTCTGCATAGCGGAGATGCCGGGACGGGTGTAGAAGGAGAGTCGTCTGTTGAGGTATTCTGTTCTGGTGTTGTGCATTGATTTGTGAGCGTGGGTGAGGAGTTTGAAGGTGATTCTCTTGTTGACTGGGAGCCAGTGCAGGTTTTTCAGGTGGGTGGTCTGTGATGTGGCAGTAGTCGGGTATATCCAGGATGAGGCATGCAGAGGTGTGCTGGATGCGTTGCAGCCTCTTCTGGAATTAGCCCATGGTTCCTGCGTAGAGGGCATTGCCGTAGTCCAGCTTGCTGCTTACGAGGGCTTGGGCGACTGTTCTTCTGGTTTCTGTGGGTATCCATTTGTAGATCTTTCGGAGGATGTGGAGGGTGTTGAAGCAGGAGGAGGAGATGGCGTTGACTTGCTGGGTCATGGATAGTGAGGGATCCAAGACGAATCCAAGGTTGCGTGCATGGTCGGTGGGAGTGGTTCCGAGAGAGGCCAGCAGATGTCATCCCATGCGGAGGGGGTGGAGCCGAAGATGAGGACTTCCGTCTTGTCGGAATTGAGTTTGAGGCAGCTGCTCTTCATTCATTCGACGATGGCTTTCATTCCTTCGTGGAGGTAGGTCTTGGAGGAGTCTTTGGTGAGAGAGAGGATCAGCTGGGTGTCATTGGCGTATGAGATGATGTTGAGGTTGTGGGATCAGGCGATTCTGGGATCTGGCCGAGAGAGAATAGACAGGATTTTGTCCAGTTTACCTTGGGCCGGACACATCACCAAAGGTGTTTAGCAAGGCCATTACACCCGGTAGAGAGGCCATAATTTTGCAAAGGTATATCAATGCATCATTGGCGTAGAGTGAAACAACATGGTGGGAATCTAAGTCCGGGATCCCCCGTTGACGCGCATGAAGGTGTAGTAGATAGTAACGTGACTGCTGGATTTGGACGGCAACACTACCAAGTGCGGGAAACTGAGTCTGATCCTGCGCTGTGTGACAGCTGCCGGGCAGCTAGCAGGACCTCACCAGTGCCCGAGAGTAAAGGTGATTTCTGGCAGCCCTTTGCATGAGATTTGGGTCCAGATTCTGAAACTTGTCACTCAACTCAGCAGTCAAAAATGCTGTGCTGTGTTGCATGAGAGGGAGAGAGCAGGAGAGCGCCATATTACATAGATATGGCACTCTCCTCCCCTCTCCCTAGCTCCAACGCTGATTTCAGCTGCTGCGCGCCATGCATACACCTTAGCCCCATAGTGCTATGGTGTGTGCATGAGTCTAGCATAGGTATTGTACCGGAAGGGTACCCTTCCTGTACAAAGTACTATGCCTAGGCCATTGATAAAGCTTTTCCTACTTTGCATGTGTGCTGTACAGTGCAGCACACAAAGTCAGAAAAGCACAGAGAAATGAAAACATGTCTCCATTTAACACCTGCTTTTTAGTGGTGTTAAATTTTGGCGCTAAACCTTTTCTACTGTTAGGGAATAGTGACAAAAAGCATGGGTGGTATCACAGGTATGTCCATGTACCATCCATGTAACGCCCCCTTGACGCAAAGAAATGCAAAGCAGCATTTTGCACTGCTTTGCGTTACTTTGTCATACAAACCAATGCAAATACCAATTTGCATTGGTTTGTGAATCTCAAAAAAGGTTTAGCATCGCTGTAGCGTTGCAGAAATAAAGCTAACCCTACGCTAAACCTTTGAGAATCTGGGCACTGAAATTCTCGTGGTGGAAAAGATCTTTACCCTTTCTCTCAATCGCATGTGTCTCACACATATAAAGACAAACCGAAGCAGGACTAGGTTCACTAAATTTCATTGAATCAACTGCATTCTATGTAAAAAGGCATGTATTGGGATCATGAGGATAATAAAACATAATAAAAGCAAAGCAGTGAGAAGGAAAGTGAAACATAGAAAAAGTCCCACCATACTGTCAAAATAATGGTTCTAGAGTCCCTAACTGCGCTACTAATATTCTATGCAAGAGCATGGCAGTGTAATCCCTAATCTGCCCATCAGCCTCCCCCCACTAGGAGAAACCCATCCCCCAAACCTCTGATTGTAGGTAAAGAATAGGTTTGTTGGTGTACTGCGAATCCTCCCACATGGAAGGAGAGTGTGTGTCAGCACAAACTTGCAAAGGCAACGTACTACGTACAATGGCACATGGGTGAAATTCCCCTCTATCGTGTCAGGGGCAGTGAGGGGTTTTATAATAAAACATCTGGGCCCAGATTTAGGAGGGCCTAGCACCTCCTTGCACCAAATTAGCAACATTTTTTTAATGATAATATGGCCCAACAAGGCCAAAATCACTGCACCAGATTTACAAAGTGGCCAATGCATGCATTGCACAATTTTGTAACTCCTTGCACCACCTTTTGCCTGCGCCAGGTATAATGTATGTAAAGGGGGCGTTCCCCCATTAGGGAGGCTGAAAAAATGATGCAAAGAAATCTAAAAGATTTCTTTGCACCATTTCTTGCGGCATTTTTAATGCCTGCACAGAGCAGGCATTAAAGGAGGCACACCATTATTTATAATGGGCCTCAATATGCTTTGCAGGATTAGCGTCAACATTTTTGACACTAATTCTGCAAAGTGCCAAACTAGCTTAAAAAATATTGACGCTAGTCCCCTAACTACCGCTACGGTGCACCGTTTCTTAAATACGGCGCACACATGGTAGCTTTAGGGAGACACTAAGGGGCACAATAAAAGTGACGCTGCATTGGATGCAGCACCACTTTTCCTAAATCAGGCCCCTGGTGTTCTGATAAAACTGCCCTGATGTGACAACACATATATTTCTGTGTATGAGAGCTGGGAACAAAATGAACGCTTTGTGCTGGCAATAACTCAACTTATCGCGTTCAACCTTGAACAAAGCACTGAATGAAAATGTTGTCCAAAGAATAGTAAAAACAGAATTCTGTATGAAATGACAAGCTGATAAAATAATAAAAACATTTCCACTAAAAGAAGGCTTTTGCTAAAATAATGGAAGAATAAAAAATGCATGCCTCGGAGTGACAGGGCAGGCCTCAGCTAAAATAACATGCCTGTGTCATAGCTAAAGTAACCTCATGACAAAGGCACAAGGGGGAAGCTAGAGTTTCCATCGCAAACAACAATGGTGAAAGCGGGTAACCCTGCCTGGTGCCTCGGTGCATTGGAAAACTGTCAGTAATTACCTGTCCTGGTTTTACTGTGGCTAGAGGGTTAGAGTACAAAGTGCTGACCCATCTCAAGAATCCTGGAACAAAACACGTGAGGTAGTGTATCCAAAAGAAACTCCCAGCTGAGAGTGTTGAATGCCTTCTCAATGTCTAAGGAAACTGCCACCTAGTCATAATCCACCCCGGGGTATGCTAAAGCAGTCCCAGAAGGCGTCTGATGTTTAAAAATGTAATACCACTTGGGATAAAGCATGATTGATCCTCATGAATCAGATGTCTTATCAGGGGGAAGAGTCTGTTAGCAAGTATTTTATCCAGCACCTGTACCTCATTAAATACCGCCAGCAGTGGTTTTATAAGATGTGCAGAATAAGTACAGTAATATTAAGCCAGAAATCCATCCGTACCTGGTGTTCTGTTTCAGGCAGTCTGTCCAAACGCTGCTCAAAGTTCCTCGAGCCGGATCGGCATATCAAGCTCTGCTTTCTGCAGTGGGGTGAGTTGTGCCGGGGGGAGGTTGCCCAGAAAGGCTGCCATCTGCCCCGTAGCTGAAACAGCTCCAGCATAATATAATGTGTGATAATAGTTGTGGAAAACATTGTTAATGGCCATTTGTGTGTTAGCCAGACTACCTGTATCAAATCTAATAGCTCCAATTGGGTTGTGTTGGTGTTCATCATGGATGAGCCATGCCAGTAGCATACCCGAGCAGTCACCCTCGTCATGCTGCCTGGACAAGTAGTATTTGTAGTCCTGACTACTTAGACGTGCGGTTGCGTCTTTATGTAGGTTCCAGAGATTCCAAAGGCGGTTGGGGTTGGCTGTCCCTGCTGCAACCTCTTTTTCTGGGGTGTGCAAGTCAGCCTCGAGTGATGTCAGTTCACGATATATTGTACAACTCACTCCCCAGGTTGCCGAGAGGCAGTGGCCCCTTCCACCACAAATGTATGTGCATCCCTTTATGTGGCACGAATGGTGGTGGTGTCTTTATTCTGCCCAAAGTATTGGGCGATACACACCGCCAACTCCTCCCGAAACGGAGGATCAGAGAGCGCTTCGATTTGTAGGTGCGACGAAGGGATACTCGTATGCGGCTTACCCCATTGTAGCTCCACCTGCAGTGGGCAATGGTCAGACTGGGTACGGGCCAAATATTCCACCTCACCACTATCTGTGCTAAGCGCGCCAGTCCTAAGAACATATCTTTCCTAGTATGTAGGTCATGGACTGGAGAGTAAAAGGAATATTCATGTGCCAAGGGGTGTCTGATACACCATAGATAATGGATCCTTCTCTCCGTCACCCAGGAGCCAAACCCCAGTGCCACCCACCTGTTCTGCGCTCCGGGCAGAGGTGGGTGGGCCCTAGCAATTCTATGTCAGACACGCAATTAAAATCCCACCTCCCCCAAAAGACAGGTAGTTTTCGGGTCATGAAAAAGAGCTGGTGTAAGCCTGGCAATGAACTCTCTGTGTTAGGTACATATATTCCTGCCAGTGTTAATAGGGACCTGTCTAAGTGTCTCTCTAAACTTATATATCTACCCTCTTTGTCTGCACTGAAATGCTCCATAACAAATGGGATGCCTGTGGCTACCCAAATCAGCACCCCCCAGGCGAATGTTGAGGTGGTCATGCCATATACCTGCCCCCTTCATTTAGCTCTTAGCTTCGAGAGCTCCTTGTCTGTAAGATGTGCCTCTTGTAACATGGCTATGTGCACGTGGCGGCTCTGTGTTGCCATGCCACACATGTTCCAGGCCAGCACATTGTATTGCGGTATGGTCATGTTAACTCGGGTGTTCATAATGTGTTACATACCTACAGGAATTAAACAAAGGTTGACACAACCACTGTGTGCCCCATCCCTTCCCCGCAACAAACATGCAGTCCAACAGTCACCCTTCCCAGCAGAGACCCAACTCTGCAAAAATAAACAGACAACATTATACAGAACAGTTCCAGCAAACATCCACCCAGGCCATTGGCAAACGAGCCAGCTGCCAGACATCCCAAAGCAATAAACTGCTTAACACTGGTCCCTTAGTGGAGTCAGCAGAAGAGCCACATGAATTTCCTACGTCGGGGTCCGATTCCTATATATGGTTGTCCTGGAGTACTGTGAAGGGGGTTCAAGTGAGTTGGGCGGTCTCCAGTAAAGCTTTAGCTTGACCCTCTACCACCTGAGCTCTGGCCGGTTTAGCTCTGGACATGCTGCGATGCTTGCATCGGGGGGCAAGGAGTTAATCATTCCCCCACTGCCACTCCTCCCTGCAGCGGCTGGGCCATTCCTTTGGCGTGTAGCCATGTCCAGACGTCTTCTCGGGATGCAAAGATGTGGGCTGTCTCGCCATCCACTATGCGGAGTTTCACAGGAAACAGTAGAGCATATTTCAGTTATGGTTGCAGAGATGTTGTTTGACCTTGGTGTAGGAGTTACAAATCCTCTGTACCTCTGCTAGAAAGTCGGGGTAGGCTGCGATAGAGGCATCCTCAAATTTCCAAGGCCCTTTCGGTCGGAAGCACTAAAGTATCAGATCACGGTCCCTATAATTGAAGAGGTGGGTGATAATCGGTCTTGGAGGGGGGGGTTGACAGGGGAGGGAAATGAGGAGTGGTTACCTGGGGGGAGTGGATCCAGGACCCTGTGCACCCATTCAATCGAGAAGACTTTTGGCATTCTGTCATCAAGCATGTGGTCCATCAGTCATTATTCGATGAAGAGTTCTGTACTGGGGTCCTCAACACGATCGGGAAGACCCAGAAGTCGAACATTATTGCACCTGGAGTGCCCCTCTGCATACTCCGCTTGTGTTGCAGTGTGGCCACCTCAGCATTCAGGTGTTTCATTTGGATCTGCAATTTCTGGACAGTGGGGTTCAGAACAACAAGGGATGATTCAGTTTCCTTCAGCCTATAGGTCACTTTACGATGGTCTGCTCTTAAGAGGTTTACGTCCTGTGATACTTCTTTGACTTTTAATTCTGAGGACATTTTCGTGTCCAGTATGGCTTGAAAGACCCTTTCAGACTAGGTGAAGTGAGAGTGAAGAGTGGCGTCCTGCCCCTGGAGGGCCATTTCAGTGCTGTCTGGGGGGCTGAGTGGGGCAGCAGGTTCTCAGTCATGGACGGCAAAGGATTCACACCCTTTGGCTTCACCATCTCGTCATGTGGTGGCAGTTCGAGCTACAGCAGGAAGCACAGAGTCGGGGAGTCCCACCTGCTTATGACGACGAGGAGCTTGCAATTAAGAGGAGTAGTACCAAGAGCCCCAGTGGAGGATGTCCACCTACAAGTGCCCTGCAGCTGTAGCACCCGTGTCCCAGTAGAATAATACCTCTGTCTCTATGAGATTAAAACGACGGGGAGGAAGTCAGTAAGCCCACTGTTACAATGCTGGGCCTGCCGGTGTGGCGGGGGTGGGGGGAGAAGGAGGAGGGAGGGGCCCAATCCTGCACAGGAAACCATACATGTTTTTGGAGGGGCTACTCATCAACCACAGGTACGTCGCTGGATAGGCGACAGGTCACTCCAGGGTTCAGGCAATAAGGCTATTAGTTTATGGTCGCCTTAGAGGTGTGCCATTAGTGCTGGGCCGTGTGACGTGGCTAGGGGGAGTAAGGTGCAGCAGTCGGGTCCCCGGGCCCCACGAGCCCCGTCACGCCCAGTTGGTGTTTGCAGTCATTGTCAGTGAAGGGGAGGTGACTAAGGATGGTTGCAGATAAATGATTGAGTATTGCCCAGCAGACTTGTGCAGGAGGATTAAGCCCTGTGTCCTCAGGTGCCACCAACTCTCCTTGCAACCCCAGGGGTGTCCATATAGCTCAGAGGCCTCCAGGCACTTAGGTCCGTGCGGGTCCCGGCAGCATACCGCAGCCCACGCGCTCACCCCCGCAAGCGCCTTCCATAAAATAGGCAGATGGATAGGTCGGAAGGCGAGCTGCCCTCTCCTCACCATGCGCTGTCCCCTTTCTGCAACCCCATGCGCGTTGGCCATGTCCACGGCAGCCGGCGTCGCGCAGGAGGACTCCCCGGTAGGTATGTCAGCCTTGTCTGCAGGCCCCTTTCCAGATGCGGCCGATCTCCGCGGCCTGTGCCCAACCAGACAGCAGGAATCACGCTGGGCGTCATTTGCCCGCAGGGCGCTCACAGGCACGCAACGGGTGACACCAAAGGGACTGGGTGGGTTGAACGTACAGGATTTGTGTCGGGCCTGAAGCGAAGCTGGACGTTAGTTGACCGCTCTGACCGCTATCTTGGCCACTCAACCGGAGTGTGCTTAAGGAATCCTAAACTCAAGGTCTGACATTGAATGTCTCTGACAAATAAGATGTTTGCTATACGCATATGAAAATACTATCCCAGAACCCACCAAAAGGAAGTCATGTGCGCAGCATAAACTTCCTGCCAGAATGCTGCAGAAAATAACATAAGGAAAGCAAAACTGTACAGAATGTGCTTGTGTGGCCCTCACATTGAACTTATCCAGAAGCTTTAAAATAACTATAAAAAGGCCACAAGAAGAAAAACTTCTCTGCACTTGTGATGACAGATTTTCCTGGGGCTCTAGGGTAGTCATGAGTTACTGGTTTCACAAGAAGTGTATTTAACACACACTTCTTGTGTTTGGGTGGGCAGGTGGTTGTAATTCCGTGACACTGATCGCATACCAACGATCATTTTAAATAGGGTGGGAGTGCTGTTGTGCGCTATTCAAAATCTGCACATGGTGTTTGGTTTTAGATCCCAACAAAGAATTTTTGCGTGTTAACATTTCTTTGTTTAGTGGCTTCTCAAAGGTTGATGCGTGGTCGAGGGGACTTGATGAAGTAGTCACAAGTCATTTACCCAGAGCGCACAGGCACTCCATGCCTGCCAAGCACTGTGATTCAGTCCTAAGCTACAACATACAAATAAATGTATTTTGGAAGTCGTAGTCTTGGTAGGCTTGCACCCAACTAATGAAAAATTATGTCCTGCCAATTTGCATTTATTGAGCAATAGTAAAAAAAAAAAAATGTCCTGCTGCTGCCCAGCTCAGCAGTAAACACTTCAAAGTTTTCAACAGAATAAAAGGTTAAGTTCCACTAACTTGTAGGGGAACACAGATCTCCACAGCAGTTACACAACCCTCTGAGTTACTATGTAAGAAATGCTCTTCCTCTTGCTATACACAATTTGAATACATCTGAACTTTGCTTTCTCAAGTCTCTTCAACAGAACTCCTACGTTTCCCTGTCCAAAGGATGGACTCACATGTAGTAAATGCCACTGCTAAACATGGCTGTAAGACATTAGCATTGACATTGCCGAGACCGATTGCCATTGCCGATGCTTGTTGGTTCATGTTCCCCCAGACTGCAAAAGCTGGAATCAAAGAAAAGAGGGATCACTCTCTTGCCAAGATGGAAGGATACCCTGTTAGCAGGTACACTTTGTTCTTGGTGTGGGGAGACAGTAAATGTGCGCAGAAGGACAGGACACCTTTTTTTCAGCAAGAGAAAGGTACTTTTAACTTGTCTGGTCAAAGTTTAGTTCCAGCACGATCATCACTGAAAAAAATGAAATATGCACATATTGAATGAATGGCATAGCCCCTGAACAATGAAGTCCCTCTATTATTGAAGACTAGCATCAATGGTGACAAAATGGCTACATTTTCCCTCAAACTAGGTCAACCTGGTCTGCAAGTTAATTGTTTAAATATAGAACAACACCTACATGTAACTGCAATGCACTCCCTCTTCTTTTTCTCATGCTCGCCCAGTGTTTAGAGTACACTGCTCTTAAAGGCTGAGAAGCGCATTTCTGGTTCAGCGGGACAGAAGAAGTGCCATAAATTGGTGGTGCTCCTACTCAACCAAGTTCACAATGCTCCTGCCCCACTTAGAGGTGGGGGAATCACAGGCTTTCCACTGAGAAAGCCTCAGCTGCCTCTGCTGTCAGAAATCCTTGACCTGGTAGCCATCCACCACTTGCCTCTTAGGTCAACTTGCCCTATTTGGTGAGGCAACCATCACTGGATTTTCCTGTCAGGGACTGCTATGCCAGGTGTAGCTGTATCAGGAAGGGAATGCAAAAGTAGCCCTGCGTGCAGAGAGGTGGAGTGGGCTGCCCCACTGCTCCATGCTGTCTTTTGTGGGGATAAACTCTTGCTTTCTGATTTTGTTTCAGTAAAACAAAATATTTTGCCGAGCAGGACCAAAAATGCATGTTGCCTTAACTGCAAACTGCCACTGCACCTGATGCACTGAAGCCTACGTTTATAAATCTTTTGCTTTGTCTTTGCATCACACAAGATGATGCAAGGACAATGCAAAGGCTTCAGTGATATTCAAAAAGCAAGAAATGTAACTCAAGGCAGCTGGCTTGCACTGCGTTACATTAAATTTCAACTTGGGAGGCATTGCAACGGACGAGCATAAGTATTCCCATTCATCCACTCATGAAAATTTGGAGCATTCCTAGAGTTGCAATGATTAATAAACTTGGGACTGCATCAAACTGTGATGCCTTCCTAAGTGATGCAAATTGGAAGATGGATGAGGGGGTGAGAGACTACCGCATTCCTTCGAGTCACAATGAAATGATTAAAATGCAAAACCATTGATGGAATACCAACTTGTCAAAGAAGGTGGTCGCCATTTGTTACAGACACCTTCCACTTTGTGAATGCCAGCTGTGGACATTGGGGGAGCAGAGTGGTCCAGGGTATGACTGCATGCACCCTATGCTTGATGTCCTTTTACAGTATGTCATTAATTTTATCTGCAGGCAGCAGCTCTCACTTCAAAGGACAGGTACCACACATAATATATGGCATTTTGAGATTGTGAATGCAGCTATGGAGAACTGCTGTCTCTCGCAAGCCTCATCCCTTATTTGCAAGCATTTGGTAGGATTCACAAAACAGAATCTTGTCATTAAAATTAATGAAAAAAGAACAAATGGTCCCTCCCATGGTGAACCTACTTGATTGAATAGATGATTTGCTCCTGGGTTTTCGTTTGAGAGTTTGTAGCACGATTCATATCTCTGGGACACTAAGTTGTTGGCTCAAATTATTGTGAGACATTAAATTTCGCAGGTTATATAAGTCTTGAATTCAATCACTTAAATTGAAACAAATCTTTCTATGAACAATTTTACCATAATAAACTTCTGTACTTTGGAATCATTTGTCTCAAATATTGTGAATTATCCTTTCGTCCTGATGATGACTATATGATTCTTCCTACTGGGTTGAAACATCAACTTTCAATAAGTGCCCCTGACAATTCTTTGGTCTTATAGTCATCAATGGATCTAGACCCTTCCCGAAATGATTGGTGTGATTTGTTTTGAATTCCCACAATTGAGGCCTAAGCCATTTTGAGTAGGTAACTGCTTTCCTATATTGTCCTTGTAGCACTATCACTGACTAAGCACTGCCCCATAGTGCTCATTCTGTTTCACCTACTGTTGAGTGGTATAATATCAAGTACATAATGCTATGTTTGCAATGATTGTCTCACGTGTTCCTTATAGTAGGTTATTTGACTGACTGTTCAATAGAAGACTCATTCTCCTGCAGTTCTACATTGTGATTGTTCAGCATTGGATTTAATCCTCTTTACCAGTGGTTCTTAACCTGTGGTCCAGGGAGCCCTGCGGGTCCACAAAGCCTACTTAGGTGGTCCACGATTGCTTAGAAAGTTAAATATTATTAACAGGTCAATAAACCTATATAAATACAGAAGTAAAATGTAAAATTGAACATTTTACAATGTTCTGTAAATGTGAAGGAATTTGAAATTGGAGGCTAAAAATTAAGGGTTCATGGTGCTAAGGCCTATCTTTTTATGTGCAAATTTCTTCACCCAGACTGCAGTCTCGACAGTCGTAAACTTACTATTAAATCATTTGTATGTGAATAGTGAAAAAGAGTAAAGTCACACAAAAGCTCAATTTTACCTTTGTGAATCTGGCCATAAGATTTTTATTTTTTTAACTCTTTTTATTGAACAATTGCTCAGTAGACAGCAGGTGCAATGAATGATTCAGTCAAACAGTGAATACATTAATCAGAGTAAGTTATACCATACACATGGATGTTACAGTTATCATGAACAGACTTTTTTTACATTTGCATAGGTGATAATTCCCCCCAGGCAAGATATAGAGGTAGAAGATTTGCACCCTCTGTGCGCATGTTATCTGTATCCACTTAAGATCCTCGGTAATTGTAACTGCCACACACCACCTCCCATTTCTTAGGACAACCCCTGCTTTGATAGATTACTTGCTCTACCCGTTAGCATCAGTCCATGTCAGTCTGCAGTGTTGCAGGGGGGATTCCCCCTTCCCCAAGTCTGTGCTTGGCCACAAGTTAGTATCCTCAGATATATATTCATGGAAGCTGTGTAAGTGCATCACACAGAAAATAGTATGAATGATGGGTGGCCTTAAATGGATTTCAAAAAGCTTCACTCTTCAATCTTCCTATTAAAAGTTATTTTTATATATTTGTTTGTGATAAAATATTACATAATTTGTATATTTGTTTGATGAACGCTTATTCCTATATTTTTTGTGAATTGTTTTGTGGTTAAATTAATAATCGAAAATACTGAGATCCCCATCTCGCAGTAATTACTAAGTGGGAGTCCCTGGAATCAAATAATGATTCACTGGTGGGGGGAGGCGGCCCTGGATTCCAGTAATCATTAAGGGCCATATTTATACTTTTTGACGCAAAACTGCACTAACGCAGTTTTGCGTCAAAAAAATTAGCGCCGGCTAACGCCATTCTGAAGCGCCATGCGGGCGCCGTATTTAATCAATGACGTTAGCCGGCGTTAGCCGCCGGCGCTGCCTGGTGTGCGTGGAAAAAAACGTCGTACACCAGGCAGCGCCGGCGTAGGGGGATATGGGGCTTGGGCGTCAAAAAATGGGGCAAGTCAGGTTGAGGCAAATTTTTCGCCTCAACCCGATTTGCGCCATTTTTTTCGACTCCCAACCCCCATAGAAATGACTCCTGTCTTAGCAAATACAGGAGTCATGCCCCCTTGCCCAATGGCCATGCCCAGGGGACTTCTGTCCCCTGGGCATGGTCATTGGGCATAGTGGCATGTAGGGGGGCACAAATCAGGCCCCCTATGCCACCAAAAAAAAAAAAAAATGACTTACCTGAACTTACCTTAATGTCCCTGGGATGGGTCCCTCCAGCCTTGGGTGTCCTCCTGGGGTTGGCAAGGGTGACAGGGGGTGTCCCTGGGGGCATGGGAGGGCACCTCTGGGCTCCTTCAGAGCCCACAGGTCCCTTAACGCCTGTCTTTTCCAGGCACAAAAAAACGGCGCAAAAGCGTCCGTACGTCATTTTTTTTGACCCGCCCATTCCCGGGCGTGAATTTTGCCCGAGAGTGTAAATACGGCGCACATGCCTCGGAGTCAATTTTTTAGAAGTGAATGTCTACCTTGCATATCATTAACGCAAAGTAGGTGTCTACGCTAAAAAATGACGCAAACTCCATGGCCTTTGGCGCTAGACGCGTCTAACGCCAAAGTATAAATATGGAGTTAGTTTTGCGTCGGAATTGCGTAAAAAAAAACGACGCAATTCCGGTGTAAACGGAGTATAAATATGCCTCTAAGTTGGGTTCCACAGGAGGCAAACGGTTAAGAACTACTGCTATATACATTTAAGAAGGTTCACCATCTGAGGACTATTTGCTATTTTGTATGTAGCTCACATATCCAGATTTAGTTTCTATACTGATTAATATTAATGTGGCAGTATTCTTAGAATCTCTTCTAGTGCTTATTTTGCAATGCAACCGATTTGTAAAAATTCAGGTCGGGTAGCAAAACAGTTGGGCCTGTATTTATACTTTTTTTAGCGCCGCATTTGCGCCGCTTTTTGACGCAAAACGGCGCAAACCTACAAAACACAATGGTATTTTGCAAGTTTGCGCCGTTTTTGCGTCAAAAAAATGATGCAAATGTGGCGCTAAAAAAGTATAAATACGGGCCTTGATGTGCAAACATACCCACTGGTTTGTGACTTAGCCAATAGTACATCCTGCCCTTAATGTCTCCAAACAAAGGAATGCCACATTTTGAAAATGCATGTATTTCTCTTGAATATTACCTTTATGTTTTTCAGTAAATACTAGCCTGTGGAGTGGGTTTTCATTCGACAATTAGTTGTTTTCATATTGTAAAAAAAATACCTGTTCTCAGTTATGTCTTATAGAGTTATTCCCCAGGCATCTTTAATTCCTGTTTTTTCGTTCTCTTTTAGGAACTAGTCCTGTTCCTCTTCCTGGCTAGCTTCCCTCTGAAAAATAAAATAATAAAAGTCCTGGTAAGTACAGGACTAGTTAGCTGAAAAAACAAATCAGCAAATAAAAATTAGAGGATCTCCGGGATAAGTGGCTCTAACAAGAAGCATCCTCTAAGGAGGAAATTCTAGAGAAAATCTGTTAAGAACATTGTTTTAATGACCTTAGTCCTTCTATTCAGAAGTGATGAGGCAACCTAGTAATTTAACTTTAAAATCTACTATCAAGATTGCATCTGGTTTTTCATGAGTTCATGACAGTAGATTAAACAATACACACAAAAGGTGTGGAAAGCTAACACACTTAATTGTGTCATGCTTAATCATAGACTACCTCTCCTCACCCTGGTAGGCCAATGCCACCCGGGCGGGCTCAACCTCCTGGTTTGGATATACCAGAAGAAGGTTCTTAGAAAAAGCTTACTGGATATCACCTCTGAGACTACCTCTTCCGTAAAGGAGGAATCCCCCATAGTTCTACCAACACATTAGATCTCCCATGGAACAATTTATGGTGTTAAAGTCACAACCCAATTGAGTGTGCCCAAATCAATTAGCTATCCACACCTTTTGTGTGTATTTTTTAGTTTTGGGAGGGCGTGTGGTGAGACAGATACCTCTTATCTCTCTCTTTGTGTTTCGTGTTCATGAGAGTAGATCTCATAGTGCTAACAAAGGAAAAGTTTCTGCCTGATCAAACCTCCTAGAACTTTTCCACCCCAAATGATTGATGGATCATCAGCTCTGTTAGCCAAACTTCCCTCTTCACCAGCTCCTGGACCCCCCCCCCAGTGCTTCCAGTGGGGTGATATATCATAGAATCTATGAACATTAGGTTTGTCAGTAAACCCATCTATTATATGGGAAAACAAGATTTTAAATTCTACTTTCCTGTAATAGTGAATGGCAGAGAGAAGTTAGAGTATTAATTAATGCTGGCAGCAGACAGACAGTTATTCAGCCTCAATATATGCGTCTCCAAAAACCCTCCTACAAAAAAGTGGTTAAAATAAAATGCGTCCATGGGGACCAAAAGAATATCCAATTGCTGAAGTAAAAACTGAAAAGGGTCCATATATGCAACAGTGGGTTTGAGTAGGTGTTGTCCATTCACTCCCCAAAGCAGGAAGCCCTTTGTTATACGGTTCCTACGAATTAAGTAGGACTGTGTATGAGGTCAACATAAACTTCAGGGACTCAGTCAATCCCATCAGGAAATGTTGACACAATTCCTAACTAGCTCACTGTGCCCCATCTGAACCCCTTAACGTACCAGAGTACCAGATGGTATTGGCAACCTTGAACATGACTACTCTGATTCCCAAGGAAATTGTGGAAACAGATCTCTCTTTCATTGTTACTTTGAATGCCCAAGGCAATATGAAAGAAAAATACGAAAATGGCTTTTCCAACATTTATTCAAACAATTGTAGTCTTGTATAGAAAGCATGAGGTGCAATTCTTGGGCATATGAATAAAGCATGGAAACCAGCATTATAAGAATGGTAAAAAGATGAACAATTCAATCATGATAACGTTACTACGTTGTGAAACTCCTATCTATTACTACCTACACTACTGAGAGCATAGTGGGAGTACCTGCTGCAAGATCCACTGGGATAGCCTAACCCCCCCATATCTGGGCAAGATGTACCAGGAAGCCGGTTTGATGTAGTGCGGGCTATCGTCCTTTGCAGGATGGAGGTCAGAGTCAGTAGGGCTGCATCTCGGTCACAGTGCACCACATTCCATGATAATCCCAGCAGAAGTGCTCCTCTGCCAAACGTAGTACGGAGGCAGTTTATATAATGAAGCACTGTTCATATCACTCTGTGTCAGAGGTGCAGAGCAGATGAGATGATTTGTCTGTAGCTTCAGAGCTGTCTCCAACAGACAATCATGATACATGGGAATTGCGTTCTATGTTTCTAGCCTAGGATGGGGTGCAAAGACTTCATGGCAGCAACGCTTACGAGGAATAAGCTTTATGTACAGACTCTTCTCATTACATTTTCTTATAAGTGTAAAACCATGTAAAAAGTTACCATCAGAAAGAAATGACAAGCTAAAATGTGCAAGCTAAAATGTGCAATCTAAAATGGAGACTCAGCGTGGGCCCTAACGTGCTTCACCACACCTTATTTTAGAAATTGATAGTTCAAGATTCGATACCCTACAAAAACAAAGTTTAAACCATTCATACAATTGGTTATCAGAGGCTGTTTATGCACCACCAACCCTTCAACTTTGGAGGGAAAAATATAAAAAGACACAGATGGAACAGAGAATAGATAAGAAGAGCTGTCACTCGTCTCCATGGACCAGACTGTTTAGGAGTTCGAAGTGGCTTGGCGGGATGATTCAACATCATTCAACTCTCTAGAAAGCATGGATTAATGTGAAAGGAGGATAGCCCCATTCTGTTTTAGGCCCTCATTTTTAGAAAGTCAACGGGTTACTCTATGGAAAAGCAAATATAGACAAATCCTTACAAGTGGTTGTTCCTCAGTTCTTCTGAGAAACACACTCATTTACTAGTTGATCACTCTGGGTGAGAAAGAAAACTGAACAAAATATACTGAATACTTTTTACTGGCCTGGGTTATTTTAAAGAGTATACAATATGTCAACACTCTCACCTATAAACTCCCTTATGGTATAAGCCTATCATTGATGAACCCATTAAAAGGGGTGATCATGGATCTTATTGGACCACTGCTTCCCTCTAGTAAAGGGTTTAATTATGTCCTGGAAATAGTTGACTATAAAAGGTATCCATAGGCAGTACCCTCAAGAAAGATTAATACTACTCAAGTTGCTAAAGCAATGGTAGAGATTTTTCCAGAGTGCATTTTCCATGAGAAATATTCACCTATCAAGGTAGAACCTTTATGTCTAAAAGGACGGCTCAGATGTGTACTCAACCTGAAGTTAAAGAATTGTGTACGGCAGCCTACCATCCCCAAACCAAAGGTTTGCTAGAGTGCTATAACTCTACTCCCAAGGTGACCATTAAAAAATACTTTGTTTGGGGACAAGGAACTGGGACAAAATGATTCTTCTCACTTGTGGTAAGGTGTCAGAAACGAAAAATTATGAGGTTCACCCCTTCTGAACTCTTATTTGGTCATAAGCCAAGAACACTATTGGATATGACCAAAGAAGTGTGAGGGTCTCAGCCTAATACTGTAAAACCAGTTTTAGAATATGTCAGTCAATTGAGGAGTCACATTTGTAAACTGTGAGAATTAGTAATGGGAAATGCTGAGAAACGTAAAGATAGGCACAAGAATGCTGATGACAAATTTACAAAAATTAAAGAATTTGGGACAGGAGAATGGGTGTTGCTTTTTTCCCTATATTAACAATAGGATTTTAAGACAGTGGCATGGTCCTTGAAAGAGTAGGACCTTCAGCCTACATGTTGAAATTATCAGAGAAGAAGAAAACCCCCAAATTTACCATTTTAATTCATTAAAGAAGTGTGAATGCACCCTTTTATATGTGTAAGTTTAACCAACACACTGATGAACAGCTATACATTCTCAGTATAAATGACCAGTTATGAGTTGTTGAGAGGAAGACAACGAAATCATTTTTGAGGAACCTTATTTGTATGAACCCTGGGCAAACCCACCTCATAAAAAATGTGACTGACCAGAAAAAATGATCAAGCAGATACTATAGAATTCCTGGGCCAAAAGGGCATGAAATGTTGGACCTAGGTGTCATCGAGGCCTCTAACAGTAATTGTAATTCTTCGGTAGTACTCATTCCAAGGCCAGGTGGCTTAATATATTTTTGTATTGATCAGATCCCTAAATTTGATACTCTACACTTTTCCTGAAGTTGATGAAGTGATAGAACAGCTAGGGAAATCGAAGTATATTACATCTTTAAACCTTAGTAAAGGATAGTGACAGATTCCTCAGAACCCCAGGGACAAGGAAGGAGAGAACTACATTCTTCATCCCTTATGGTTAAGTGTACAGTGTTGCCACTTGACCTGCACGGTACCCCAGCCACTTTACAAAGACTGATGAGCTTCCTAATGAAACAACATCACAATTACGCCACTGCATACATTCATGAAATTGTTATGTTTAGTCCCTCCTGGCCTCAACATCTACAGCACCACAAAGCAATCTTTTATACCCTTTAACAGTCAGGTGTAAAAACAACCAGAAAATAAGCAAGTTAGCAGCACCAGACATCATGTATCTGGGGTACATCCTGAGTTAAGGGGGGGTCATCAAACCACAGGAAGAAGAAGTAGCTGGTGTAAAGGGAAAACCTTTTCTTTAAACTAGTCTTTCTTTCCTTTCTATTCTGTCATCCTCTCTTGCTGCCTCTCCTCTAGTCTGTCTTAGCTCTTCCCCTTCTTTAATGATGTTGTCCTTTCTCTCATTCCAGGACTGTGGTCCGGATATAAGAAGCGCTGCCATGTTGCAATATATCATAATCAGGTCAGTGAAGCCTGCCACATGGTCCCAAAGACCAGTTATTATGTTCTGAAAATAAAATAATTCTGCAATTATTTTGCCTTTAAATATGAACTGTTTATTTTTGCTACAAAGAATAATTTTGCTAAATACCACATTGTCACGTTCTGAAAATGCTTTATTGAGGCCCCTTAGTATCAAATTTTCAATTTTAGTGAATGCGCAAATCTTGACTACAAATATCTTCTTGTCATCTTCATCAAATATGTTCACTTCCTACAGGTCCTACCACATGCCCAACTTCAGCTTCACATGGCCCTGCTCAGCCTGATATAACCATGTACATCTTTGATGGCAATGTGTCCCAATAATGTTCCAGAGATTGCTTCCAGAGAGTGTAACATTATTCCAGAAAGGTCAGCATGTGCTCAAGAGTGCACATTGAGCTAGAAAGTGCAACCATATATCAGGGGTATCCACCAGAAGCTAGTAACGAGAGCCATAAACATGTCGGGGGTGGTTACAAAATGTCAGGAAAGGTTCTTATGTATTTGGGAGGGTCACTGTATGCCAAGGAATCTCAATATATGTCAGGGAATGCAGCAATGTGCTATTGAAGACTAAAATATGCCAGAGAGGACCACCAGATGCTGTGGGTTTCTACTAACTGCCAAGATTGACCCCCAGATGGCACATGAGTCACAATTTGCCAGGCAGGACAACCATGTCACTGCTTTTTGCAGGGTTTTTTCCCAGATTTGTGCCTTGCGCTGCTGAACCCCTTTTTGTTGGCACTGGGACTATGTGCACTTTTTTCCCTGATAAACAGTGGGAAAGTGGTTGTGCTCACACCTCCCCCTAAAACATGGTACAATTGCACTCTACCTGGTTGGTTCGTTTAATGTACTTATAAGTCTCTAGTAATGGCACTACCCAGGGCCTGTACATTAAATGCCACTAGTGCGCCTGCAGCACTTATTGTGCCACTGCCATCCCCTACAGTAACCTTTTAAAACATGCCAAAGTACTGCCACTGGAGCCTGTAGTGCAGTTTGTAACAGTCACTTCGACCTGGCAAACTAACCCTTTTGCCTGGCATAAACCTTCATTTTTAATACCTACAAGTCTCCCCTAAGTTGGGCCCTAAAGGTTCATAGGACAGGGTGCTTTGTATTTAAAGAGTATGAAATGTGTACTTAAGTTTTACATTTTCTGGCAGTGAAAACTCCAAATCATTTTTCACGTAAGGCATAGCTCTCACATTGACTACCACTGGGCTACTTTTTTATACTTAATAAGTGACAGCTTTAGATTTGGAAAAAATACAAATGTAATCTTTACACTCAATGAATTGTAATTTAAAATCCTCTTTTAAAGTTGGATTGTAAGTAACAGTTCTGAAAATGCCACTTTTAGAAAGTTGGCATTTTCTTGTCTTAACCATTAGTGCCTTATGCCAGTGTGCTGGGTCACATGATTGTGAATGCCTCTGCAGTTGGGGTTTTTGTATTGCTTCCAGACTGTAACACAAAGGGGGCTTAGGTGTGGACAAGATGGGCTATCCTGGCAGGATAACTGGAAGGAGCTGTATCAGCCCCACTTACTCTTCAAAGGGCTTTGCTTCTTGCCCAGACAAGGGAATCTAACACCAGGCCTTTTGTCACATAAACACAAACTGGAGCCTTGATAGAGGAAGGGGAAGAATGTTCCAAAACCAGATGTGGACTGAACAGGAGGGATAGGACAGGGAATCCCCCCCCACGCAAAGGCTGGCACCAGGTAGAAATTTTGGACCTCCAGAGCCAGTCTTGATAACTCTGCTGGACCTGTGGAAGTTATAGGAGAAGGACTGCCCTGCTGTTGAAAGACAGTCTTGCTGTCTGAGAAGGAAGATTAGACCTGCTGGCCTTTATCCCAGGCTACCCAGAGTGACTCCAAGGGTCAGTTGGCTGACCTCCTATGTGAGGTACAAGGACACAACAAGCTTCAGAGGCATCTCTGTAACTGTGCAGCTGACCTGCTGGACAGGAGCTCATTGGACCTCCAAATGGACCTGCCTGAGCCCTGTTGCTTGCCTTTGCCTGGAGTGAGTCCTGATCTCCAAGAGGTGCCCCCCAGTTCCTGGGCCCTTGACTGGAATGAGAGTGTACTCTTACCTGCCTAACTGGGGGTCTTGTCAGATTTGATGCAGCTCAACAAAGGACCTCACATTGCAGCCCTTGGGGCTCCTGATTAGAACTGATGCAGCACAATGCAACTGGACTCAGGACCTCACATCTCAGCCCTTGCTAATCTTGATCAAAACCGATGCAGCGTGACTCAACTCAATGCAAGACCTTGCATCACAGCCCATGCAGCTTCTGATTGCTCAATGTAGAACTTTGCATTTCAGCACTGCGCATCTTTGATTGGTAAAGACGTGGAGCGATGCAAAGCCTTGCATCATAGACATATGGTACAACTCTCAGTGGGACTAACTTTGTCCGTGTATCCGACCTGCGCTCCATCATGGTCGACCAGAACATGTGACTTTGTCCCCGCCTGGCACGACCAGATAACCATGGATAAGTTGGTGCTTTGTGCTTTCGGCCCTATTTCCACTTAAAACTTTAAAATTGATTACCTTTGGTTGTACTAATTAGATTTTTTCAATTTTCTATATCATTTTATTTACTAAAATTTACTCTATTTTTCTAAATTGGGTAGGTATTTTTCTTGTGCTCTGTTTCCACTTTTTTATTGTTTGTGTGCTACATAAATACTTTACACATTGCCTCTAAGTTAAACCTGACTGCTTTGTGCCAAGCTACCAGAAGCTTAAACACAGAATAATTTAGTAACTTTTGTGGTTCACTCTGACAAGGGTTGTGGGTGTTGTCTGAGTAAGGATCCCATCTCCTCAAACAATAACCCAATTTTACAGTAACATTCAAAAGGGAGGTCCACCACATGCTGATGAGGAATAGCAGATGTCATGGAAGCTTACCAGGTACGTTTACATTCACATGAACATACAGAGATACACACGCACATACAAGCAAACATAACCATGCAGTCATTAGCAGAAAGATATGCATGTGCACATTACTCACCTAAATCAGGAATAGTATCTTAAATACACATTGTGACCTCTGTTCCCTTTAAGATGCACGCTTGAGTGCCCACTCACATTTTCTATTCATGCCACGCACAGAGAGGATGACAGTGTGCACAAAGGAGACCCCTAACACAAAAATGTTACGCCATGCAGCAATTCACTGGCTATTGACCTTAGTAGGTTACTTGTAGGGGCTGGCATCATCAAAGGCTTTAGGGTGGGTGCCTTTTTGGTCTAGAGCAGTCCTATTTATGCAGTCACAAAGGCAGCACTTTACCAACAGTTAGCATCTGTAAAAATACATGTGTTAGTAAGGCACTGCTTAATGTATGACACCGTTGGTAGTGCAGCTACTGCCTCATATATATGCAAATGCGGCAGGGACAGCTCCTCCGCAGTGGCGGAGAGGCGTCGGCCCCCTGGCTGAGCCAGCAGATGAAAAATAAAATGATAGCTTGCTATTACTTCATTTTTAATCATTTTTCATCTGCTGGTTCAGCCCGCAGGTGCAGGGAGGGGTGGTGCTGGCCACGGGGAGGTGGGAAGGGGGAGAGTGCACTAAGTGTGCATGTATGTTTGGCTGGCAGTCTGAGTCACTGCCGCTCAGACCAATCCTGACCCTGCTTACATGCTATGTTTAGCATGTAGGCAGCACCAGGATTGCTGGGGAGCATTCGCTGGGACACCACAAGAGCAGCGAGGCGGCAGTAGACGACGGACAGGGCAGCGCAGCACGAGGTAAGTGTTTTCTTTTTTTTCCCAAAAAATGTTTCCCCCGTCGTCTTTCCCCACTCTCTCCCACCCCTGACATATGCAGTGGCCACAGCTGAAATTCTGGTATGTCAAAGCACTTCTACTTGTCTGAAATTAGGAGTCCTACCTGTGCTAACTTTTGTATAGGAATAATGAAATCTGAAATAAAATATATTCACTTGTTCATTTTCCATATATGTAAATAACATCACAAACATAATATTAGTTTTAAGAGGCCCCCAAAAAAGTTTCCACTGAAAGCATAGATGCTTCACAGGGAGTGTGTTTAGTGATGGTGTTTTAGGTTTTAGGACATTCTGTAGTGTTTTGTGTTTAGGTAGCAATGCTGGACTACGGTATAGAGAGGTATTTAGGCTTTGTTGCACATAACAAGAATAAACTGCATCTCAGGCGGCCTCAATTGGAGTTCTGCCGTAAGTTTGAATCAGGTCTGAAATCACTGGTTTGTCGCTAATTTGGATTCAACCCCTGTTTTGCCACCTCAGTTTCCTCCAGACAATACTTGTCATCATTTGAGGGGCCAGACAATGTGGTTAGGGAAAAGTTGTGCAGTAGATCTCGCCTCAAATACTATTACTGCATCTTAATTCCCACTACCTGTAGAAAAACTCTGAATTTGGGTGAAATTACTCACCTGGTACAGGGTATTTATTGTATTTGTATTCCCATGGGATTTGTTACTCCTCGAAACACACAAGATAGGTTAGAGAATTATATCAAATTTGGCACATAGGCAGAGGTTTACTCAAGGAATGTGCTTTTACTTATTTGGTGTAAATACCTTCAGTAGGTTTTGAGACATTAGGGTTTAAAAAAGGAGCTTGGGTTAGGCATGAAGAGGTTAAAGCTCAGAAAATATCAGAGATATCTAGGTCTGTGAATTCTCTAAATGGATCTGATTGGCTGACATATCATTGTAAGAAAATGCTGCGGCTGCCATTACAGGACACAGCCCTCGAGTCCTGAGAAAGAATTTGAAAGGGCACATGTAAGGAAATGCCTCTTTGGCATGGTTACCCCCTAACGTTTTGCATTTGCTGATGCCAAGTTATGATTTGAAAGTGTGCTGGGACCCTGCTAACCAGGCCCCAGCACCAGTGTTCTTTCCCTAAACTGTACCTTTGTCTCCACAATTGGCACAACCCTGGTACCCAGGTAAGTCCCTTGTAACTGGTACCCCTGGTACCAAGGGCCCTGATGCCAGGGAAGGTGTTTAAGGGCTGCAGCAAGTCTTATGCCACCCTAGGGACCCCTCACTCAGCACATACACACTGCTTGCCAGCTTGTGTGTGCAGGTGGGGAGAAAATGACTAAGTCGACATGGCACTCCCCTCAGAGTGCCATGCCAACCTCACACTGCCTGTGGCATAGGTAAGTCACCCCTCTAGAAGGCTTTACAGCCCTAAGGCAGGGTGCACTATATCACAGGTGAGGGCATATGTGCATGAGCACTATGCCCCTACAGTATCTAAGCAAAACCTTAGATATTGTAAGTGCAGGGTAGCCATAAGAGTATATGGTCTGGGAGTCTGTCAAACACGAACTCCCCAGCACCATAATGGCTACACTGAAAACTGGGAAGTTTGGTATCAAACTTCTCAGCACAATAAATGCACACTGATGCCAGTGTGCACTTTATTGTAAAAATACACCCAGAGGGCATCTTAGAGATGCCCCCTGAAAACATACCCGACTTCCAGTGTGGGCTGACTAGTTTTTGCCAGCCTGCCACACACCACACATGTTGCTGGCCACATGGGGAGAGCCACTCTGTGGCCAGGAACATAGCCTGTACTGGGTGGAGGTGCTTCTCACCACCCCCTGCAGCAACTGTAACACCTGGCGGTGAGCCTCAAAGGCTCACCCCCTTTGTTACAGCGCCACAGGGCATCCCAGCTAGTGGAGATGCCCGCCCCTACGGCCACTGCCCCCACTTTTGGCGGCAAGGCTGGAGGAGATAATGAGGAAAACAAGGAGGAGTCACTCCCCAGTCAGGACAACCCCTAAGGTGTCCTGAGCTGAGGTGACTCTTACTTTTAGAAATCCTCCATCTTGCAGATGGAGGATTCCCCCAATAGGATTAGGGATGTGCCCTCCTCCCCACAGGGAGGAGGCACAAAGAGGGTGTAGCCACCCTCAGGGCCAGTAGCCATTGGCTACTGACCTCCCAGACCTAAACACACCCCTAAATTGAGTATTTAGGGTCTCCCAGAACCGAGGAAGATAGATTCCTGCAACCTAAAGAAAAAGAAGGACTGCTGACCTGAAGCCCTTTAGTGAAGACGGAGACGACAACTGATTTGGCCCCAGCCCCACTGGCCTGTCTCCCTACTTCGAAGAAAACTGCAACAGTGACGCATCCAACAGGGTTCAGCGACCTCTGAAGCCTCAGAGGACTATCCTGCATCTAAAGGACCAAGAAGCTCCAGAGAACAGCGGCCCTGTTCAAGAAACTGCAACTCTTTGCAACAAAGAAGCAACTTTTAAAGTCCACACGTTTCCCGCCGGAAGCGTGAGACTTTCCACTCTGCACCCGACGCCCCCGGCTCGACCTGCAGAAAACTAACACTACAGGGAGGACTCCCCAGCGACTGCGAGCCCGTGAGTAGCCAGAGTTGACCCCCCTGAACCCCCACAGCGACGCCTGCAGAGAAAATCCAGAGGCTCCCCCTGCTACAAGGAACCCGACGCCTGGAACCAGCACTGCACCCGCAGCCCCCAGGACCTGAAGGAACCGAACTCCAGTGCAGGAGCGACCTCCAGGTGACCCTCTGCCTAGCCCAGGTGGTGGCTACCCCAAGGAGCCCCCACCTGCCTGCCTGCATCGTTGAAGAGACCCCCGGGTCTCCCCATTGATTCCTATCTGAAACCCGATGCCTGTTTGCACTCTGCACCCAGCCGCCTCTGTGCCGCTGAGGGTGTACTTTCTGTGCCTGGTGGTGTCTCCCCCCTATGCCCTACAAAACCCCCTGGCCTGCCCTCTGAAGACACGGGTACTTACCTGCTGGCAGACTGGAACCGGGGCACCCCTGTTTCCATTGAAGCCTATGTGTTTTGGGCACCTCTTTGACCTCTGCACCTGACCGGCCCTGAGCTGCTGGTGTGGTAACATTGGGGTTGCTTTGAACCCCCAACGGTGGGCTACCTTGGACCCAACTTTGAACCCTGTAAGTGTTTTACTTACCTGTGAACTTAACAATTACTTACCTCCCCCAGGAACTGTTGATTTTTGCAGTGTCCACTTTTAAAATAACTTATTGCCATTTTTGTCAAAACTGTACATGCTATTGTGATAATTCAAAGTTCCTAGAATACCTGAGTGAAATACCTTTCATTTGAAGTATTACTTGTAAATCTTGAACCTGTGGTTCTTAAAATAAACTAAGAAAATATATTTTTCTATATAAAAACCTATTGGCCTGGAATTTGTCTTTGAGTGTGTGTTCCTGATTTATTGCCTGTGTGTGTACAACAAATGCTTAACAATACCCTCTGATAAGCCTACTGCTCGACCACACTACCACAAAATAGAGCATTAGAATTATCTCTTTTTGCCACTATCTTACCTCTAAGTTTAACCCTTGGACTCTGTGCATGCTATTTCTTACTTTGAAATAGTATATACAGAGCCAACTTCCTACAGCACACATAGAGCACACTCTCACCCCAGGCCAATGTGGGGGAGCAGTTCTAAAGAGACCTTCCCATGTTTAAAATAAAAAATAAAAAAAGGTTTTCTTGCAGGCATTGTGGATTCAATCTATGAATCCTAGCAAGACTCTTCTGTGTGGTTTTGGGATCCTCTACAGACTCTTAAACCTATGGATGATCCTCAGATCCAAAGAGGATCCTCAGATTCGATACTGGCCAAGGAATCTTGCACAGGTCCATAGTACTAGGAAGGGAAGCAGGCCCTGAATCTGAGGTTCACATGTTGGATCTATGGATCCAAAAACATGTTTGAAAAAAAGAAGAATGAAGGGTCTGATCATAACCCAGACTCTGTGGCCAGCTGCCATTGCACAGGTCATGCGCTGCTTTGTTGGCTGTCCGTGGAGGGTTGGACAGGCCCTGATGCCAACTTGTACTGTGCAAGGCCAAAGGCCATGTGCATTGGGGTTTCGCTGCCCTCCGCGGCTTGGACACAGGCTAAAGATCATGAGCAGTAACGTTTTGTCACTGGTTGAGGGTGAGGCACATTGAATTCTAGGATGCAGTATAGGATGAAAAAGAAAATAAATCGCTGAAAAATGGTTAAAGTGAAGTTATGGTTGTCTTTGTTATCACACCATAACATGATTTTTTTTTTAAACCTCAGGAGGTAAAGTCCTTTTATGGTTATGAATTAATTAAAAACAAATGAAATTCACAACTTAGGGTAAGGACCACAATCCATAACACTCACTAAAGCCATGCAAACCATACGTCACATATCTCACATAACGTTTTATTACTACAATCTGCGGAAAAAGTCCTACTAAACAAAACTAAACATCAATCTGCCCAAGAAACCTGTGAGATGTGTGATCATAGCATATTTGGGTATGTGGGGGTGCATTAGGTGCAATGTACATGGTGGAGTCCTCCCAAGAATTAGGTATATTGTGCACATTAGGCTCCCCAGGAGTAGATGTTTCGAGTGAGGTGTAACAGGAAGGAGGCAGAAGAGCAGTCCTGAGAAAAGAGTGCTTGGGGGAGAGATGAAGAGTGTGAATTGCAGACGTTGTGTCATATGATGCAAGTGATCAACTTCATTTTGAAATCAAGCTGTTCATTGTGGGGAATGGATCTGTTCTCTGGTCAGCTGTAAGTGGCTCTGGTGAATATAAGTCTAGTATTTACATGATGCAAATCATACCTATGGTTGGTTGAGTCTTTCCTTTGAATGCCAGTTTGCGTGCTGTTGCTTTAGTGTAGCTAGACTCTGACTAAAGGTTGGTTGACAGGGGGGTTGTATGGAGGCATAGTACTGGCTACTTGGCGGCTGTGGTTTGGTCCATGACAGTACTTTGGCTCTATCAATGTAGGAGTAGCGTTGTTCCAGGTTATTGTCCGGACTACCTTCATGCATGTCTGCATCATGCTGTCTGGCTACATTCCATAAGGGCTGCGTGGGTGATAATGTGGAGATGGGGGAGCCAGGGAGGAAGAACTTGTGGCTCATAGTCAGTAGAGGTGGTAGGCATGGCATTAGTGTTAATGACCCTAGTCATAGTAGAAGATTTTAGGGCCTTCTACGTCTCAAAGAATGTGGTGATGATATGGATGTTGATACCCAAGGAATGGAATATGACCTTTCCAGTTTCATACGGGGTGATACGTAGCTCACATTTCTGGTTTATGGAAAGCTGAGATCCTTAGTAAAATAAAAGAGTGAATAGTTTTAATGGAGCCGGGTCTATGACTACAGCATTTTTCGTAGATTAAAGTTTCCGTGTTAGACAATGAGGCTTACTGCTTGTGGTATTTGATGGTAACTTTGAAAAGGCTGAGGGAGCTGATTTAGGTTTGGTGGTCATGAAAGGTCATGTGAGAAATATGTATGCTATTGATCATGAGAAACAGACTTGTATGGAGCAGCCATAATATCTAGCCAAGAGTATAAATCTTTACACACAGACCAATGTGGCAGTAAGATGTCTCATTGTGAATGAATAGGTGTGTGTTCGTGTGTGATGAAGCAGAAAATGAAGGTTTTACATTTATTAACGCATAAACGTAGTATGAAATAATCATGTGTGACTTTAACCGAACTAATAAAGATTGTACGGGGACAAAATGTGCCCTCAGAGTAGTTTGCCAACATTTATAAGCGTGCTTTATATAACGTGATGTATTAGAATTGCACTAATCCGACATAATTATAAATGTGTGCTACGATTTGCTTGCTTGAAATGTTTTAGCTTAGCATAACTTTAGTGGAGGCTTTGGCCTAGTTGCCTGGTCTCACGGTTTAGATGCTCGTATTTTTCCAATGTGCTATTAAACGTGTATTTTTGCTTGAAGCTGTACTTTTCCACTGAGATCGTTCACATGCTTATCTTAAGGTTTCGTGCCAGCCTGGCATATTTTCTCTTTACTCCAAGGTCGATCTGCAGGTGCGGACAATGGAAGCTCTGAAAGTGAGTTAATTGGTATAAAATGTTGCAACTTGCGTACCCGTCTCCAAGGATAATGTATGCTTAAGTAAAAGCTTGAGAACTGTCGTTTTTGATTGGACAGTTTGAAGCTAACCTATGAACCCTCGAATGGAAGACCCTACTGGATTTGAACTGTTGTCTATTTAAACCAGGTGCACGAGAAGAAAGCAGCCATTACCAGCTCGATACCCGCCATTTTGCAGGACATTGCAGCTATTATGGCCCACCTTGCTGCGACGCCATTTTGAGAGACTTTGATGCTTTCTCTAATCGAGAGAAAGAGACTTTAAATAATTCTTGCCCTAGAGACTTTAACTTTGATCCTTTGCATGAAGTAGTAATTTTACCTTGCCGCCGCGAGGCAATTGCCCCGTCCACCTTGCCCCTTTTGCCCCGTCCCATGCTGATCGAGAAACGGTACCTGCGAGACGAAGACTTCCTTGTATGCTGATCGTAATTGGTAAATATGAAAGGAAATTGTAAAATTGCATTGTGTTTCTCTTAGGTAACCAACTGCTGATTTTTGATAAGATCCCTAGCTAGGAGTTTTCCAAATTAAGGTTGCTAAATTGTTTTTGCATGAAGTCCCACATGCCGATGCTAATTTGAGGTTAGATGAGGACTCCTTTTGTTGCACGATGCAATTTGAGACCTTGTTATGCTGACTAAATGTATGCAATTAGTCCATTACAGATTATCGTATTAGTGATCTGCATTGCTATTATCGAATGCCTTGTTATTCAAATGCTGCATAGATTGCACTTGTTTCGCCGCTATGGACAGCTATTAATGTTCATTTATGTTTATCATTTGGTGTTGAGACACATATATATTGTGCTAGCTTTGTTAATATAGGGAAATAAATTCACTAACTTTGAATAAACTGGTGTGGTTATTCCTGACTGAAAGGTCAGGGTTCGCCGAAAATGTATTCTGGATTAATTATTAAGTGTTATGTTGATCAGGGTGTTGCTTATGTTCGTTATTGATTATTGATTTAATGAAAGTGACTGATTAAGGGTGCCGAGGGTCCCACTTAGTCAAAAGATTCATCGGCCTAAAGAGCGTCCAAATACAGGTAAAATTACTAGTACGCAACGCTCTATCAGTAGATGGTAGCAGAGGACGGTTTCGCCTTTTGGGACCCTGTACTCTTAAAGTACATGGTGTTGAATTAACGGTTACGCCCTTTGAGACCCCACTCGAGAAGTCGAATTAGATTTTTCTTGGGTAAAATAGATTGACAGAATGATGATGGGCTAGGTCCACCGCGACTTTCCCGGGATCTCGGAGCTTGCGAATGGAGAGAACGGAGGTGTGGAATCAGCGTTGGTGGTACTAGTGATGGTATGAGTGAAGTTAGGGTTTTGCGCTTGCACAGCTTATTGCCGCAGAGTGTGTGAAAAGGTTGCGAGGATTTTTTCTTTTTTTTTTCTTTTTAGGGAATAGCGGAGGTGCGACTCCGAGTGTAGAAGTAGGGAAGTCATCGAACTTCATAGAAATAGCGGAGGTGCGACTCCGAGTGTGAGAGTAGGGAAGTCGTCGAACTTCATGTGCGTGTGGCGCTTCGTGCATAAAAAGGTCCACGTGGTTGTTGTTGTTGAGACGGGCCCTGCGAGGTCAAGAGACTCCGGAGTATGTTGTTTTATGTTGTGGTCTGGGCGGTTTAGTAGGTTGATCGGGCGTGGTCAACGGGTCGGTACGTGTGTTAAGGGAGTGAAAGGAACTTCGACTTCGGGCTTTGACAAAATTCTAAGTGCACTAGAATAGATCACTGACAAGTTGAGAGCAGTCTGCGGGTCAGATTTGCTTGCGAACGTGGGGACCGAGAAAGATGGAATAACTGCAGAGGCTAGTGAAAAATCCCTAAGGTCCTGAAGCGATTGTGTTACCCTTCCTGTAGTAAACCGACAGATCTGTTTTATATTTTTGGTAGCTCGCGATACATGCAAGAAGTTGTTACGAGAGGAGCTGAGTGAAGGAAGACTAGCCGCGAGGCTTTGTCAGCCGCAGTGTGTGTGAGTGTGACGTCACTAGAAGCCGCGCTGGGATAGGTTGGTTGCAGAGAAGGGTCGCGCACGGATTGGACGCAGTCCGTGGGGCTCGATTGGAAGGGGAAAGGCAAGCGAAGAGTATTCCGGGAATTAAAGTCACCTATTGATTACAAATTTTGTGAAATAAAAGACGAGAAAATGAAATTTTTTAAAGCATTCAAGAGTGCGATGAAGGGGGAGTCTTACATTAAAGCGAGCGTAGGAGAGGAGACGCCGCCTGAAGGTACACCAGCTTACATTGTAATGGAGGAAAAGGGGGTAGCTCCGTGCCTTTGGCTAAAGCAATGGCACAAGCTGACAGAGAAACATGGGAGCGTAGCGTTCCCGATCCACGGGACATTCAATATAAGGGTTCTAGAGAATTTGAGATTTGCAATGTACGACATGAAGGTACCTCCAAGGCCAGCTCAGTTTGAGGCTCTAGCAATTTGGGAACTAATGGCTAGACAAAAGCAGCAAAATAAGTTCGAGACCAGGATAAGGAAGGTAGAAAAGACACTAGCGGACGCTAGGTGGGATAATGCACAGAAGGTGTGGAGGTCAGATGTATTGCTGGGGATAAAATTGTTTCCCGCAATTACTAAGGAAGAAGAGGAGACAGGTAAGAAAGCTACCTGTAAGACAAACAGGAGGTGTTCCAAGGATAGAGAGGACGAGGAAAAGTTGAGAAGAGGAGTTAGAGGATGAAGAGTTAATAATGCAATTGCTGAACGACCGTCCACCACCTTATGCAGAGAGTGGACAAGGTCCAAGTACCAGTTCTGCCCCTCCGGCATCGGTACAGAACAGTGAAACTCAGAGTTCAGGAGCATCATCGGGATCTAAGGACCCGAGTTTACTGTTCACCCCGCAAATACCGCAGGTTAGGAGAATATATCCAGATGTGCCCATGTTGAAACCAGCAGAAAATTATCAGCCGCAGATGCCAGGGTACTACAGCAGTGACAATAATACGGGAATGATTCTAGATACAGCCACAATGGGAGGACAGAATGGTCACAACCCAACAATGGCACAAGCTGAATCAACCCAGTTTTTGATGCCTCAAAAGCAGATGCAGGGGGGAAACGCACATGCTCAGATGACGGGAAGTCAGATGGGCATGCCGGCGATGATGACCCATAGTGTGGGAATGAACATGTCTCAGAACATGGGAAATGGACAAAACCCAGATGCGATATCACTACCCATTACTGTAGGTCCACCGGTACCTTTGTACAGTCAGCCTAACTTAGGTATGAGCGGTCAGGGATCAATGCTGCAGAGGGGGACAGAAAGGAGGTGCATAGAAAACACTCCAGGGATAACTCCGATAGCGGCTCAGCCAAATGGATCTGGGTCCTTGATGGAGTTTAGTCCCATATGTGCTCAGTCGACAGTGGTGAGGTCGAGCCCCCCACTGATAATACCTCTAACATCGAACACTGAAAAGTTGCCGCAACCATCCATGGCAGTCGATGTGAACGCTACACTGATGGGGTTGAATGCGCAACAGCTGACACAGTGGTTCAACAGTCTGAATTCCACACAAAGCTCAGACAGTGGGAAGGGAGAAGATTATATGAATAGGATGAGGTTGAACATGGAAGCACAAGAATTGGTGGAAGGGACTATGGGTGCGAGTAGGTTAGAGTCCTACTCGGAAGAAGAGCTGAGGTATCTATGTCCCAGGATTACGAAAGAAGTGAATAAGGTACATAAAAGCTTGCAAGAAATAGCTGACAAAAATGGGGTTGACATAGACAAGACAAAACACTTGAGCAGGAGCTACAGGTTGGATTTTGGGACCACAGATTTTGAACACATGAGGTCAGCAGGCATGAAGGCGCACCTTAGAGAATTGCTGCAGAGTGCACAAGTGTGGAGGTGCTTAGACAAGTGGGAAAGCAGGTGGGTAAAGAGAAAGGAAAAGAGGAGGGACAGTGCTACAGAGCACAATGAGAAAAGACCACAGAGTAGTGATGCAGTAACTATGTTACCAATGAGGGAGACAGCAGGGGGAAAATTAATACATGTACCATGGCACAGAAGCGACATTCAGTCTTTTACGGATGATTTTCCCAAACTGAGAGAGAAACCCATTGAATGGTATCAACAGACTGACAGGTTTGTGAAGCTTGCAAAATGTCTCTGGGAAGACCTGAATACTCTCTTTGAGATTGTGGTTCCGGCAGATTTGTGGGAGGATTGCAAAAGAGCTGTAGGTTGGCCGACAAGTGAACCGGAGAGAGACAGGGATACGGGTGCACCATCACCTATGGTGATGAGCTTGTACTATAAGGTGATTGAGCATTTGAAGACGAAGGTTGCCGCGAAAAATGTGGATTGGCAGAAGATCGATCGAACTTCCCAAGAGGCTAAAGAGTCGATTCATAGTTACTATGAGAGGTTGTTGAAGGCGTTCAAGAACTACAGTGGCACGGAAACAATAGAGGCGAAGGACATGCTTCATTTTGTGTTTAGATTTGTGGAAGGGCTGAGGCCAGAGATAAGTCAGATGATAAAATCGCATTTGATTTGTTGGCAGTCGAAACCGATTGATGAGGTGTTGAATTATGCGAAATACTGTAGCGACGAAATTGAAGTGAAACAGAAAAAGTTGAAAGAGAAGGTGATGATGATGCAGCTTAAGGCAGCTCAGACAGGTCTGCAAGGTTTGCAAGGGTTGCAAGGGTTCCAACAACAGGTACCGCAACCGCAGCCGCAGTTGCAGGGAAATATGGCGTTTCAGCCACAGGCGAGAGGCAGAGGCAGAGGAGGTTTTGTGAATAATGGTCCGGATTTGAACACTGTTGTGAATGGTGTGCAGGCAATGAAGAAGGTGATGCCGTGTCACGTGTGCGGAATTGTCGGTCATTGGAAACGCGAGTGCCCGATGGTGGTGCAGGAAGGTGCAGGTGCAGGTGTTGGTCAGCAAAACAATGATGTCAATGCATTGCAGACAATGAGGGGACCGAAAATGAGAGGTCCAAACCCAAATTTTCAGACCATAAATCAATTGCAGGGATTACAACCTATGCAGCCGCAGCAGATGCAGATGCCCCGTATGCAGATGACGCAAATGCAGCCAATGCAACAGCAGTTACCCATGGTACCTAATCAGCAAATGCAAATACCCTTGGCACCAATGAGTCAGCAGCAAGTGATGGTTCCTCCACAGGTCTCGGGTCAGGTAATGAGTACAAATGGCACCGTACAACAGTTCCCATTACA
This sequence comes from Pleurodeles waltl, assembly GCF_031143425.1. NCBI lineage: Eukaryota > Metazoa > Chordata > Amphibia > Caudata > Salamandridae > Pleurodeles > Pleurodeles waltl. The sequence continues at coordinate 1,067,351,657 of NC_090439.1, read as the reverse complement.
CAGTGAGAGTGGAATAAACAATGTATGGGAGAGTGAAAGTTCAGGAGAGGAAGGAGATTGTGTGCTTGCAGCATCCTTGGAAGTTGATCAAAAGGGTCCGTACGTGGAGGGAAGAGTAATGGGTCATCGTGTCTCATTCTTGGTTGACACGGGAGCCACACGTTCAACAGTTAAGAGCAGTGAAGTACCAAATTTGCCACTCTCAGGGAGTACAGTTCAAGTGGTGGGAGTAGCAAACAGGCACCTGACAAACCCAATAACAGATCCGGTACCAGTCAGCATTGGCAACTATCAAGGGTTACACAAATTTGTGGTATGTGACTTAAGCCCGATAGCACTATTAGGGAGAGACCTATTGTGCAAATTGGGATGTTCGATTATGTGTTCGAACGAGGGAATCAAAATTCAGACGAGCAGTGATGGGGAAGAAGAGGACAGTGTAGAGGGGGATGAGATGGAAACTGTCGATGAAGACTATCCTCTGATTTGTCTTTTCCCGATGATAACTGAAGAAGATATTCCAGCTGAATTACGGGAGACAGTCGGAAAGGAAGTGTGGGATATGACAGGGAAAGAGGTGGGATTGATGAAAGGAGTGGAACCAGTGAAAGTGACTGTAAAGCCCAATGCGATCTTTCCCCAGACCCCACAATACCACATGGCACAGGACACCCTCATGAAAGTTGCCCAACTCATTGACGAATTTGTAAAACAGGGAGTACTGAAAGAAGTGTTAAGCAGTCCATGTAATTCACCAATCATGGGACTAATAAAGCCGAGTGGAAAGGTCCGACTCGTGCAGGACTTGAGGAAAATAAATGACATCATAGTCAAATGCTGCCCTGTAGTACCGAATCCAGCTGTGATAATGTTTCAAGTCCCTTGCGATGCCGAGTGGTTCTCAGTCATCGACTTGTCACAAGCATTCTTTTCGGTGCCTCTTCATGAGGACAGCCAATTTCTCTTTTGTTTCAAATTCTTAGACAGAGTGTACAGTTGGTGTCGAATTCCTCAAGGGTTTTCTGAGTCACCGTCAATATTCAATCAGATTCTAAAGAAAGAGTTGGAAGCATTAGAATTGCCATTCGAGTCAACCCTAGTACAGTACATCGATGACTTACTGATTGCATCAAAGACAGAAAGTGGCTGCACAGCTGATACCATTGCTCTGTTGAACCATTTGGGAAGGAATGGACACAAGGTGTCTCCTTCCAAGTTGCAGTTCTGTCAGAAGAAAGTGAAATACTTGGGTCACCAAATAGAGAAAGGGTCACGGAGAATAATGAAGGAAAGAATAACAAGCGTACTTCAAATGAGTCCACCAAAGACAAGGAGGGAGGTGAGGAAGTTTTTGGGAATGGTGGGCTACTGTCGCCAGTGGATTCCCAACTTCTCAACTCTAGCAAAGCCTTTACTGAAGCTGACCCAGAAGGATGCCTTGGATCAAATTGAGCTGAAAGGAGATGAGATGGATGCTTTTGTTGAACTGAAAGAATGCATGTGTAGGGCTCCAGCTTTAGGTATGCCTGATTACACAAAGCCTTTCACATTGTTTTGTCATGAACGTGATGCATGTTCTTTGTCTGTCTTGACTCAAGCCCACGGTGGCATAAACAGACCAGTAGCGTATTTTTCAGCTACTTTGGATCCGGTTGCAGCAGCACTTCCAGGGTGTTTGCGCGCCGTAGCAGCAGTTGGTATCAGCCTCACTCAGAGTGAAGGAATAGTGATGGGACACCCAGTAAAAGTCATGGTCCCTCACTCAGTTGAGATACTTTTGACCCGTTCCCGAACGCAACACATGACTGGAGCAAGGCTCACAAGGTATGAAACGGTAATTCTGGGCTCACCGAATGTGCAGCTGAAAAGGTGCACTACGTTGAATCCAGCAACCTTGCTTCCTGGTGAAAATGCTGAAGTTGAGAACGCTGAAGACGTCGAGCATGACTGCCTTCAGGTGACTGAATTTTGCACAAAACCTCGACCTGACATTAAGGATACTAAGCTTGATGAAAATGACCAAATCGTTTTTGTTGATGGTTCATGTCTAAGAGATGGGATGGGAATTTTGAAAGCAGGATATGCTGTATGTACTGTAACAGGTGTCTTGGAAGCGGGCTGGCTTAAAGGAGTCTATTCTGCACAAGTAGCAGAACTTGTAGCCCTTACAAGAGCATGTCAACTGTCTACATTGATGAAAGTCACCATTTACACTGATAGTCAGTATGGGTTTGGGATTGTGCATGACTTTGGACAACTATGGTCACAGAGAGGTTTCCTGACTTCTTCAGGATCACCAGTGAAGAACGGGGAGAGAATAAGGGAATTGTTACACGCCATTCAAATGCCAGCCGAAGTTGCAGTGGTAAAGTGTAGTGCTCATACGAAAGGACAAGACTATGTTTCTCTGGGAAATGCATATGCGGATCAAGTCGCAAGATTTTGTGCCTTGAACTGTATATTACTCAGGGATGAATGGAATTCAATAAGTGAGCCAGAACTCGAACCAGCTGAAGCATTTGCCTTGAAAGTCATAGATACAATAGATGAATTAAAAGCATTACAGAATAGCGTCAGAGAGGATGAAAGAGATTCCTGGATTAAATCACAATGTATAAAGAGACCAGATGAGTTATGGGTTTCAAATGAGGGAAAATTTGTTTTGCCGGATAGTCTCTTATCACAGCTTGCGCGGTTCTATCATGGGCAAGCTCACCTAGGGAGAGATGCCATGATAAGATTGTTCAAAACTGATTGGTTTAACCCCAGATTTCGTCAAGCTGCAGAAGCAGTTTGCCATCGATGTGTCACTTGCCAGCAGATGAACCCAGGAAAGGGAACAGTAGTGAACGTGAGCCACATTGTCAGAGCCAGTGGCCCGTTTAGTAGGATGCAGATAGATTTCATTGAGATGCCTGTGCATGGAGGTCTAAAGTATGTGTTGGTGATTGTGTGCATTTTTAGTCACTGGATTGAAGCATACCCCACACGTAGAAATGACAGCCTTACAGTCGCAAAACTATTGTTGAGAGAGTTAATACCACGTTTCGGATTCCCGATCTCTTTAGAATCAGATAGGGGAAGTCACTTCAATAATGAGGTGATAAAGTTACTTTGGGAAGCGCTGAACATTGAGCAAAAACTGCATTGTAGCTATCGCCCTGAAGCCTCAGGACTGGTGGAGCAAATGAATGGTACACTGAAATCAAGAATGGCGAAAATATGTGCATCGACAAATTTGAAATGGCCTGACGCATTGCCCTTGGTGCTAATGTCAATGAGAAACACCCCTGATAGAAAGACTGGATTGTCTACGCACGAAATTCTCATGGGCAGGGCTATGAGACTTCCTGCAGTTCCCGCAAACGCGCTTTTGAATATTACAGATGATATGGTGTTAGACTACTGCAATGGTCTGGCTGATGTGGTTCGCTCTTTCTCTCACCAGGTGGAAGCGACCACCTTGCCACCGATCCAAGGTCCAGGACACGCACTGAAAGCAGGTGGCTGGGTCGTGGTAAAGAAGCACGTGAGAAAGTCGTGTTTGGAACCCCGTTGGAAAGGCCCTTTTCCAAGTGATCCTGACGACAACTACCGCTGTGAAGTGTGCGGGGGTTCCCAACTGGATTCACGCCAGTCACACAAAGAAAGTGTTGTGTCCCACAGATGAGGAAGTTGAAGCGCTGAAACTGCCAGTGCCTGATAAAACAGTGCTGAGTGCTGAGACAGAGCAAAACCGAACTGAAAGCGAACAGGCAGGAACGGAGGAGAGAGAAATATTCTCTGGGGACGAAAGTTCAGACAGTGACGAAGCAGCTGAAGGTGACAAAGATCCTGAAGCAGCTGAGGGTAGCAAAGAGCCTGAAGCAGCTGAAGGTGACAAAGAGCCTGAAGCAGCTGAAAGTGATAAAGAGCCTGACGAAAGTAACGGTGACGAAGGGCTCGAAAGAGGTGAAAAAGCAGGAGAGCCTGATCAGAGGAGGGCTTTCCCAGAAGCAGACGATACAGAAAAAGAAAAGGAGAACGTGATTGATTCCCCAGAAGGAGGGGACAAGGTAGAACAGAACGAAAAAGTTCAAGCTCCCACAGAAAAGATCGCAGGTCCATCAAATGGACACGGTGCAAAGAGAAGACTAAGTATAACATCAATAAAAGAAAGGACTAAAGAAAGTTTGAACGACGGAGAAAGGCCGAAAGTGAAAGAGAAAAGAAAGGAAGTGACTGTCGTGGTACCATCCTCAAGTGAAGGAAAAGACTTGGCCAAAGAGGAAAGTACCAGTGAGGCAGAATCAAAAAGAGAAGCAAAATTGAAAAGGAAAAGGATACCAAACAGGAGATATTCCGGTCCAGAATGGGCATATGTAGCCAATGACGATTGGACTGACGAATTTGTATCTCTAAGCCTCGAGAACGAAGAAGAAGAGATACCAATAGAAAAGAAAAGTTTTATGGACTCTGTTGATTGAAAGGGTGATAAATGACATTGCTTGCTACAATCTAACGTGATACAAACAACCAGCTGAGACATTGCTAAACCGGATGAGACACTTGCTGAACTGATAAAAGACTGAGTTATTGCCGAATTGAGACAAATGCTGCTAACCGACAAGTGACTGGCCTCTTGAAGAAAACTGTGTGAACATTGCGCTCGTTCAGCTTTGTAACTGAATTGCTAAATAGTTTTGTAGGTGCTTCTAGCTCTCTGATTCTATACAGATCATGACGCAAAACAGTAGAAAGAAATATTGTAAATATGTGTGTGTAGGCTTGGTAATTGCATGTGTACTAATAATAATGGCAATAGTGCTTGCAATGCATGGAAAGGGTGAGAATGAGAAAATCGATGCTTCTACTTTTGCTCCTGTTACTGTCACTGAACTAACTGCACTGAAAAGACTAGAATTAGATGAGAGACTCTTGCATGATAAGAAAGAACTTTCATATAATGTTTTCTATCGCTTGCTAACAGAATATGTTGAGACTATGGATGCGAAAGATTGTTATGTGTGTACACAGATACCGACATCAGTAAAGGAAGGGGTGACATATCACCACATGCCTCTTACATACGGGATTACATGTAGTATAGTAATGTCTAGATTTTATGGTCAAACTAACATACAGTATTTTTACTCAAATGATGATGTTACCTTTGCATATGTTCCTATAATAGCGCAGCTAAGTCAGATTGCTAAAGATTGGGATGCTAAAATAATGAGGGAATTTTTCGAGCCAATGCAACCTTTTGAAACGGCTCACGCTCATAGGGAAAACCTTACCTGCTCGCTCTCTGCAGTAGAAATAAGCTTTTTAGATCGCACAGATGATAGAAGGGCACAAATGAATGCGAAATTAGAAAAAGAGCTACATAAGAGGACTTCAGTAGATAATTATGATTTTGCCGCAATAAAGACACAAGGGAGAATAGCTTTAGATGCTTGGCATGTAGGGAAATTTTGTATATATCGAGGTGAATCTTATTATGACAACATTTTTGTAGGAGCGAGTGAGTGTAAACATACGTTTATCTTTAAGGCCAAATGGACATTCATGATGAACGGACTTGACCCTGTCATTCCAGGTGTATATTACATTTGTGGGTATAATGCCTATTATCGTCTTCCAAAGGGATGGTGGGGAGATGTTATTTGGATATAGTGTTCCCAAAGGTTTATCAACTGGATGACCTATCGATGATTCAAAAGACATCTGGATCCCATCGTATCCAGAAAAGAGAGACCGCAGCTGCTGTGGTAGGAGATATATTTGGAGCCATGATTCCTTCGTTGGGAGTTGTGTTGAATTCCATCAAAATACGAAAGTTGTCTACTATAGTGGATAACATGTTGACAAAGTTTTCAGGTGCTATAATCCTGATAGATGCTGAACTTGCAGCGGAAAGAGCTATGACTCTTCAAAATAGGCTTGCTTTAGACATTCTTTTAGCAAAGGATGGCGGCGTTTGCAAAATGCTTGGTGCACGACACTGTTGTACGTATATTCCAGACAATAGTGTGAAAATTAAAACTATGCTTGCTAATCTAACAACAAAAGAGAGTGCAGATTTGAAGGAATTGAAAGAACCAGGAGTGTGGGAGAAGGTTGGAAAAGGACTTGCTTCAGTGGGAAATTGGCTTGGTGGAATTTGGAATGGAATATTGCTAAAAATAATAGAGGGAATTTTAATAGTTATAATTTGCATATTTGGAATTTGGGGAATAAAAAGGGGAATAATAATGATTATGGAAAGAATTAAGAGAAGAAAGGAAGAGAAAATTATGAAAAGAGTGGCAGAAGAATACAAAGCGAAAACTAGGGGAATTAAGAGGAAAAGAGAACTGACAGAATTTTAATGGAATAAAATTTGTGGGCATGGTTTGGTGTGATGACAAGTAGTCATCAGAGGAGGGATTGATGAAGCAGAAAATGAAGGTTTTACATTTATTAACACATAAACGTAGTATGAAATAATCATGTGTGACTTTAACCGAACTAATAAAGATTGTACGGGGACAAAATGTGCCCTCAGAGTAGTTTGCCAACATTTATAAGCGTGCTTTATATAACGTGATGTATTAGAATTGCACTAATCCGACATAATTATAAATGTGTGCTACGATTTGCTTGCTTGAAATGTTTTAGCTTAGCATAACTTTAGTGGAGGCTTTGGCCTAGTTGCCTGGTCTCACGGTTTAGATGCTCGTATTTTTCCAATGTGCTATTAAACGTGTATTTTTGCTTGAAGCTGTACTTTTCCACTGAGATCGTTCACATGCTTATCTTAAGGTTTCGTGCCAGCCTGGCATATTTTCTCTTTACTCCAAGGTCGATCTGCAGGTGCGGACAATGGAAGCTCTGAAAGTGAGTTAATTGGTATAAAATGTTGCAACTTGCGTACCCGTCTCCAAGGATAATGTATGCTTAAGTAAAAGCTTGAGAACTGTCGTTTTTGATTGGACAGTTTGAAGCTAACCTATGAACCCTCCAATGGAAGACCCTACTGGATTTGAACTGTTGTCTATTTAAACCAGGTGCACGAGAAGAAAGCAGCCATTACCAGCTCGATACCCGCCATTTTGCAGGACATTGCAGCTATTATGGCCCACCTTGCTGCGACGCCATTTTGAGAGACTTTGATGCTTTCTCTAATCGAGAGAAAGAGACTTTAAATAATTCTTGCCCTAGAGACTTTAACTTTGATCCTTTGCATGAAGTAGTAATTTTACCTTGCCGCCGCGAGGCAATTGCCCCGTCCACCTTGCCCCTTTTGCCCCGTCCCATGCTGATCGAGAAACGGTACCTGTGAGACGAAGACTTCCTTGTATGCTGATCGTAATTGGTAAATATGAAAGGAAATTGTAAAATTGCATTGTGTTTCTCTTAGTTAACCAACTGCTGATTTTTGATAAGATCCCTAGCTAGGAGTTTTCCAAATTAAGGTTGCTAAATGGTTTTTGCATGAAGTCCCACATGCCGATGCTAATTTGAGGTTAGATGAGGACTCCTTTTGTTGCACGATGCAATTTGAGACCTTGTTATGCTGACTAAATGTATGCAATTAGTCCATTACAGATTATCGTATTAGTGATCTGCATTGCTATTATCGAATGCCTTGTTATTCAAATGCTGCATAGATTGCACTTGTTTCGCCGCTATGGACAGCTATTAATGTTCATTTATGTTTATCATTTGGTGTTGAGACACATATATATTGTGCTAGCTTTGTTAATATAGGGAAATAAATTCACTAACTTTGAATAAACTGGTGTGGTTATTCCTGACTGAAAGGTCAGGGTTCGCCGAAAATGTATTCTGGATTAATTGTTAAGTGTTATGTTGATCAGGGTGTTGCTTATGTTCGTTATTGATTATTGATTTAATGAAAGTGACTGATTAAGGGTGCCGAGGGTCCCACTTAGTCAAAAGATTCATCGGCCTAAAGAGCGTCCAAATACAGGTAAAATTACTAGTACGCAACGCTCTATCATGTGCCACCACAACTGGTTGACAGCACACTGAGGTGAAACCTTTGTGCAGCATCTGCATGAGTAGAGAATATATCTTGTACCGCAAATCCGATTTGAGTGGGAAATCACTAAGAGATGCAAAATCACATTAATGTGTGTATCACATTTGGTGCAGCATCAAGAAGTGTCGAAAACCTTTTCGGTGCACAAAGGAGCCTCCATTGAAGACCATGCTTGATCACCCATATGTAGCAATAGGAAGCACTCTTTAGTCAGTACTGGATGGGAGCTGACCCAAAAAACCAATGGCTGAAGGGGTGACCGAAGGTCCCCTCTGTGCCTGTTTCTTATTCACCTTAAAGTGCAAAATCAGTTTTATGTTCACCTTTGGTGCAAAGGCAAGTAGCATGTGGTATTAAATTTAGGAGCAATATCACATATGTGTAAAATCATTTTAAAGAGCATAATCACCATTGGTGCAAGAAAAAGGTGGAGTGTGAAAACGTTTCTAGAAACTCACATTTTGGGAGGAAAAACACACAGGTGCAAAATCATTATTGGTGCAGCATCAGTATGAGCATCAGTGTGAATGTGTAAACAAATGATGGAACAAAATGATATTTCGTAGAACAATCTAATTTAGGTGCATTATCACCCTTGGTGGACCATCACCCTTGGTGGACCATCCACAGGCGGGAGAAAACACTTTTAGTCACAAAATCACATTTAAGTGCCAAAATAACGTTTAGCTATCGCTTTTATGTGGACAAACATATTTAGGTGCTACATTTCATGTAGGTGGGAAGAATCCCTAGGGGCAAAAGAACAAGGGTTGTGGAAACACGTTTAGGTGCAAAAACAAACTCATTTTAGGTGAAAATTCTCTTCTCTCTTCATGCAAAGTAAGTAGCATTTTTGTATCATATTCATGAGCAAGATCATCACATCTAAGTGCAATATCACATTAAGGTGCAATATCACACTTATTGCAATGTTGAAGGGAGTGTAGACATACCTTTACGAGCACAATTGAGTCTCCATTGCTGTGTAAACACTAATCGTTTATCCACTGCAATGGAAGGCACTCTGTAGGCAGGCAGACCAATATGTCCAGTAGCGAACACCTATCGCTGAGAATAAAATACATCTGTGACCTGGTTTAAATTGTGAATAACACATTCTTCAAGGAGTGGCTGATGAAGTTGATCCAAGCAATCCAAGGGATGAAGGAGGATGGCCCAAACCCCCTCTCTATGTCTCCTTTTGCTATTCATGACATCACCTCCGGAAGACAGCTAAAGTTGTCCGTAGGTAGATTTACAAATCATTTTCATCATAATGAAACCTAAACAAGTCAAATGTTTGGGACTTTTTGCATTGTTCCTTTATACAGACGCTACAGTGATGTAGGGCAGTAGTTCCGAACCTTTTGACTTCTGTGGACCACCACTTTATCATTTCTGGAACCTGGGGACCCTCACTTAATCATTATTGGAAACTGAGGACCCCCACTGAGTCATTACTGGAAGGTGGGGACCCAGGCCTAAACATTTTTCATGATTTGAACCACAAAACAATGTACAAAAAATACAGAAACAAGTATTAACAAGTATTCCATCAAATACATACACACAATACCATTTTATTTAATTTGCAAACTTATAAAATAAAAAATAAACATTTTAATTTTAATAAGAAGGTTGGAGCTTTTCTAAACTCAATTGAAGCTACACATCATCCATTCTATATTCTGTTTGATGCAGCTGCACTGCTCCCATTAATCAATATGAGGATAATAAATTAAAATTTAGCCTCCTATTTCAAACTCCTTTACATTTACAGTACATTTAAAAATTTTAAATTGCACATTTAGCCACATCATTTATATACACTTAGGCCCTCATTCTGACCCTGGCGGTCGGTGATAAAGCGGCGGCCAAGCCGCCAACAGGCCGGCGGTCTAAAATATGCAATTCTGACCCTGGCGGGAACCGCCAACACAGCCCGCCAACTTAACACTCCGACCGCCACAGCGGTACAAACAAACAGCGCGGCGGTTCCCGCCAACAGCCCGGCGGCAGACAAAGTACCGCCCACCCTATTACGACCCACCAATCTGCCACCTTTTCTGGGGCGGGAGCACCGCCGATAAGAACACGGCGGAAACAGACTACGAACGGGAAAACGCTCACCTCTACGCACTCCACGCGAGATTCCGGCAGTATGGAGCCAGAGTTGCAGGTCATCCCCGCACTCCTATTCCTGCTCATATACCAGGAGCACGCCCGGCGGCGCGGAAGACATCGGTGAGTACGGCACCTACGACACAGGGGAAGGAAAAGATTACCGGCACACACCCACCCACCCACACCCACTACAACACACACATCAATGCATTCCCACAGATCACTGTCACAACCCACAAACCACCCCCCTCCGAAATAATGCAAAGACCAAAAGAAGAGATCTTAAACGGGCAGATATATTGAAAAATAGACAGCAGTAATCCAAATAAATAAATAAACTATGTACAAAATATATACAGCTACTAAATGTAGTCCAACCACTGTCCGTGGATCACAGGGGTCCTGTGCAAAGGGGCAAGGCCCAGTCCCACGACAAGAACTCCACGGAGAGAACACTGCAGGGGCATCAGAAAGAAAATAGGACAGGCACCTCAGGGGGAAGGGAAGGGGGGGCACCTCAGCCACTTGAGTACACGACGCCAGATCCACGAGGGGACTCCATGACCACTGGCCCATCCTGGGGAGAGCAAAGCCACAGTCCATACAGTCCATACAGTGGGTGGCCTGCCCACTGGGACATCCTGGGGAGAGCAAAGCCACAGTCCATACAGTCCATACAGTGGGTGGCCTGCCCACTGGGCCATCCTGGGGAGAGCAAAGCCACAGTCCATACAGTGGGTGGCCTGCCCACTGGGCCATCCTGGGGAGAGCAAAGCCACAGTCCATACAGTCCATACAGTGGGTGGCCTGCCCACTGGGCCATCCTGGGGAGAGCAAAGCCACAGTCCATACAGTGGGTGGCCTGCCCACTGGGCCATCCTGGGGAGAGCAAAGCCACAGTCCATACAGTGGGTGGCCTGCCCACTGGGCCATCCTGGGGAGAGCAAAGCCACAGTCCATACAGTCCATACAGTGGGTGGCCTGCCCACTGGGCCATCCTGGGGAGAGCAAAGCCACAGTCCATACAGTCCATACAGTGGGTGGCCTGCCCACTGGGCCATCCTGGGGAGAGCAAAGCCACAGTCCATACAGTGGGTGGCCTGCCCACTGGGCCATCCTGGGGAGAGCAAAGCCACAGTCCATACAGTGGGTGGCCTGCCCACTGGGCCATCCTGGGGAGAGCAAAGCCACAGTCCATACAGTCCATACAGTGGGTGGCCTGCCCACTGGGCCATCCTGGGGAGAGCAAAGCCACAGTCCATACAGTCCATACAGTGGGTGGCCTGCCCACTGGGCCATCCTGGGGAGAGCAAAGCCACAGTCCATACAGTCCATACAGTGGGTGGCCTGCCCACTGGGCCATCCTGGGGAGAGCAAAGCCACAGTCCATACAGTCCATACAGTGGGTGGCCTGCCCACTGGGCCATCCTGGGGAGTGCAAAGCCACAGTCCATACAGTCCATAACAGACCCCACTGCCACTGGAGGAGGCAAGTTGGCCAGAGGACATCCTACAGCCCTGCCCGAGATAGATCCTGCCCTGCCACGTCTGCCAAAGGGCCAGCGGTTCTTGCCTTGAAGGGCCCAGTTCAGCGGTTCCTGAGACGGCGGGGCCCAGTTCAGCGGTTCTTGAGACGGCGGGGCCCAGTTCAGCGCTTCTTGAGACGGCGGGCCCAGTTCAGCGCTTCTTGCCTTGAAGGGCCCAGTTCAGCGGTTCTTGAGACGGCGGGCCCAGTTCAGCGCTTCTTGCCTTGAAGGGCCCAGTTCAGCGGTTCTTGAGACGGCGGGGCCCAGTTCAGCGGTCCTTGCCTTGAAGGGCCCAGTTCAGCGGTTCTTGAGACGGTGGACGGTCTATGGCCAACTTTTAATTGCCTGATGGTGCCCTCCTGGGCAGCGGGGATGGTGCTCCTTCACTGCCCACCTGGGCTGTGGGTGGTGGGGCCCTCCTGGCCAGCTGGGCTGGGTCCTCCCTGGGCAGCGGCTATGGGGGTGGTGGGCTCTCCCGGGGCAGCTGTGCCGGTTCCTCCCGGGGCAGCGGCTATGGGGGTTGTGGGCTCCTCCTGGGCAGCAGGCCTGCTGCCTGACCTCTCCAACTTGCTGCCCTTGCCCTCCTTAGTCGTCGGCCTGTGGCCCTTTCCTCCCTTTGGAGCTGTGGCTGGTGACTGTCTCTGGGTGGTGTCCGGGGGGGATGTAGAAGGCGGGCTCCTGCGGCGCCCCTTCCGCCTTCTGCTCCTCTTCCCAGGGGGTGGGCTGGCTGTCCCCTTGCTGCTGGGCGAAGATCCAGACATGCGGGCTGGCGGGCTCCAATACCCCTGCACCCTTGTCAAGGGGGCTGCAGGGCTGGTGGTGGCTGAGGTGCTCTTCTTACCCCGACGAGAAGGAGGGGGGGGCTCAGGGTCAGGAAAGAAGTTAGTAGTGGCGAGGAAGAGCTTCTTGGGACAATGGAGAGTGGTAGGTACAGTGGGAATGGGAGTGGAGGGAGAGGATGTGGTTGTAGGTGAGTCACGTTTGCTGTCTTTGGGTGCAGGTGCAGGAGGGATAGGCTGTCGTGAGGTGGATGGCTGTTGGGTGGGTGGGTGGCTGCGTTTGTGTGGTGTGGAAGAGGGGGTGACAGACACAGTGGGAGAGGACACAGGGGACGTGTAAATGGCAGTGGGGGTGGTGACTGCACGTGTGCGGACTGGAGTGGAGGGTGTGCTGGTGATGGAAACACTGGCTGATGGTGAGGTGAATGGAGGTGTGAGTGTAGACGTCACAGGGAGGGAGGAGGGAGACGAGGAGGTGGGGGTCACAGAGGTGGTAGTGACTGTTGGCATGTCTGCATCGGAATGTTGCGTGTGTGAATGTCTGCGTGATCTGTGGTGCTTATGTTTGGATGAGCTTCTCTTGGGTGTTGAGGTGTGTGCAGGCTGGTCTGATGGTGTGGGTGGGACAGGCAGAGGAACAGGAGACTGGGAGGAGGGAGTTAGTAGAGGCAGGCAGGAGACAGGGACAATGGCTGCCGTCAGTGCTGAGGCCAGAGCCTGGAACGATCGCTGATGGGCAGCCTGACCCGAATGAATGCCCTCCAGGTACGCATTGCTGCGATGAACCTCCCTCTCCACCCCCTGGATGGCATTCAAAAGGGTAGTCTGCCCAACAATGAGCATTCGGAGGAGGTCAATGACCTCCTCACTGAGGGCAGCGGGGGTAACAGGGGCAGGGCCTGAGGTGCCTGGGGCGAAGGAGATGCCCGGCTTCCTGGCAGAGCGGGCACGGGGCGAACGCGGAGGGGCTGCTGGGAGGGCGGAGATGGTGCGCTGGGTGGCGGCTGTACCTGTAATGGCGGGGGGCACGGATGGTGCCACCCCCGCAAGGGAGCCCCCTTCCGAGGACGTGTCCGTGTCGCTGCAGGGTCCAGTCGTCCCCGTCGTGGAGCTCCCCTCGCCCTCCGTCTCACTGGTCCAGTCTGACTCTGTGGCATGGCCCTCCTGGGCCATGTGAGATGCAGCTCCCTCCTGCCCCGATGCCACTTCTCCTCCGCCTGATGATGCTGATGCACACAAGCACAGAAAGACAAACAAAAAGGGGGGGGGAGAGAGAAATAAAGGCATATTGAGTACATGGATCTCCGGTACAGTTAGCGGACATGACAGACACAGATGCCCCCTGCACTAAGTTGCGCACTTGGGGTACGCTACGCATTCCGTGGAACATGGCCTACACGCCTAGAGTTGACAACTGCACCCATGGATGACACGGCCCAGGGATGGCTGTACTGACAAACTACTGAGGGTGGTGGCTGGGGACACAGGGGCTTACGGGGGTGCCCAGCCTACAGATATCGCCCTGGCCTAGGGGGACCCCCAGCCCTCCTCCCCCACCCAGACACCTCCACTGCGCGACAACAGAGTAGATAATGCTTGTACTCACCCCCTTGTGTCTGCTGTGCTGCCCTCACGCGCCCATCCAATTCAGGGTAGGCCACCGCCAGGATCCGGAACATCAGGGGGCTCAGTTGACGGCAGGCACCCCGCCTACGTTGGGAGGCCATCCCCAGCAGAGACTCGGCGGTCTTCTTGGTCCCGCGGCGGATGTCCTCCCACCTCTTCCGGCAGTGGGTGCCCCGTCGATGGTGGACCCCCAGGGCCCGGACTTCCTTGGCGATGGCACGCCAAATCCCGATCTTCTCATGGGCGCGGACCTATGTGACACGTAAAGGGAGGGAGAAATACCACGTTCAAGATTCTCAGTATTTTCCTTTCCAGTGGCCCAACGCCCCCCATCCCCGCCAGGCCCCCCGCCATGCCCAACATGCCCCCCATCCCCGCCAGGCCCCCCGCCATGCCCCCCGCCATGCCCAACATGCCCCCCATCCCCGCCAGGCCCCCCGCCATGCCCAACATGCCCCCCATCCCCGCCAGGCCCCCCGCCATGCCCCCCGCCATGCCCAACATGCCCCCCATCCCCGCCAGGCCCCCCGCCATGCCCCCGCCATGCCCAACATGCCCCCCATCCCCGCCAGGCCCCCCGCCATGCCCCCCGCCATGCCCAACATGCCCCCCATCCCCGCCAGGCCCCCCGCCAGGCCCCCCGCCAGCCCCAACATGCCCCCCATCCCCGCCAGGCCCCCCGCCAGGCCCCCCGCCAGCCCCAACATGCCCCCCATCCCCGCCAGGCCCCCAAGCCAGCCAGTGGCCCCAAATCCATATTGAATTAAACTCACTTGTTGGTCTGGAGGACCGTAGAGTAGCGCATACTAGGGGAGGACCCCATCCACAAGTTTCTCCAACTCCTCTCCAGTGAAGGCAGGGGCCCTTTCCCCAGTCGCAGCAGCCATTGTCCCTTCCAGACCGAGGTCACAGCAACACTTGCAGTATAGGTCCTCTCCTGTGAAAGTTCAAGTCGCAAGTGGATAAGTAGATATAAAATGGCGGTCACGTCCGCGGCGGTGCGTACCGCGGCGGTGCGTCCCGCCACCGCCGGCGCCCTTCGCCATTGGCTCCTGAAACCCATAGGCTTCAATGTTAACCAATGCGGCTTCGCGCCGCGGTCTTCGCCCGCCGCCCGCCGCGGTGTGCCACGCCAGCGCATTGACCTCACATCCCATTGTCACACTTCACAGGTCAGGCAGCCGCCATTTCCAGGGCCCACATGGCTCAATTTCAACTGCGTCACACAGGCCTAGGCCTTTCATAGCCACTCAGACACGCCATTCACTGCATAGAGAATCGTATACTGTGCTAGCTGTGAGTACGTACCTGTGGGTTGCTTGACTGTGTGCTCCATGTTGTCCTTCCTAGGCACCGTCCGCTGGGTTGGGCGAGGAGACGGATGAATCCTCCCGTGTACCGACCGCTGGTGGACCTGTCGACAATGGAAGAACGCCACATTATCCTGACCTACCGTCTTAACCGTGCCACTATCCATGAACTGTGTGCCCAGCTGGAGCCCGACCTGATGTCCCCCATCCGCCAACCCACAGGGATTCCCCCTCTGGTGCAGGTCATGTCAGTACTACATTTCTTGGCAAGTGGGTCATTTCAGACAACCGTGGGAATTGCTTCCGGAATGTCTCAGCCCATGTTTTCGAAGGTGTTATCCAGAGTGTTGTCTGCCCTGATGAAATCCGTGAGGAACTACATCATTTTCCCTGAGGTGGGCGAATTGGCTACAGTGAAGGGTGATTTCTACGCCCTTGGACATATTCCCAACGTAATTGGTGCCATTGATGGGACCCATGTGGCTTTGGTTCCCCCAAGAGACAGGGAGCAGGTGTACAGGAACCGAAAAAATTACCATTCAATGAACATCCAGGTGGTGTGTTTGGCTGACCAGTACATCTCGCATGTAAATGCCAAATTCCCAGGGTCAGTGCATGACGCCTACATCCTCAGGAATAGCAGCATCCCTTACGTGATGGAACAGCTACAGAGACACCGTGTATGGCTAGTGGGGGACTCTGGGTACCCCAACCTGTCGTGGCTACTGACCCCAGTAAGGAATCCCCGGACCAGGGCAGAGGAACGGTACAATGAGGCCCATGGGCGTACTAGGAGGGTGATCGAACGCACCTTTGGCCTCCTAAAGGCCAGGTTTAGGTGCCTGCATATGACCGGTGGATCCCTAATGTACTCACCTAAGAAGGTGTGTCACATCATCGTGGCCTGCTGCATGCTTCACAACCTGGCTTTGCGCCGCCAGGTGCCTTTCCTGCAGGAGGATGGTCGAGACGGTGGTGTTGTGGCAGCGGTGGAACCTGAGGAGAGTGACGAGGAGGAAGACGACGGGGCTGAAACAGACAACAGGGACAGAATCATTGAACAGTACTTCCAATAGGACACAGGTAACATTTCAAAGATAATTTAGTAAATGTTAACTACTCTGCAGCATCTCTGCTGCCTGTCTATTTGCCCCAGTGTATGATGACTGAGTTTTGGCTTTTCCCTCCCTATTTCAGATCTGAGGTCCCCACTACTAGTCCTGTGCTTCGTTTCCCCATGGACTACAGCTTTGTGGCAGCTGTTTGTTGACTTCACCATGTACAAGGACATATTTGCACTGTCATGTCAATTACAATCTATTGAATTCACAGCCAGACTCCTGATATTTTGGTGCAAAATAGGTGTTTATTGAAGTGCTCAAAATGGGATGGGTGGTTTCAAGTGGGTGGGGGCTATGGTGAAGGAATGTCCATGGCAGAGTCCAGAGTAACAGTCACACAGGTGCATTGTCCAGAGGCCTGTGGAGAGATGGAGCATGGGCAGTTCAAGGATGGACAGGGTGACAATGTGGGACAGTGGGATGACATCAGGTGGTATCCTTTGCTGGCGGGGGTCTTGACATCCTACTCTGTCTTCTTGCGAGATCTCAGGGCCCTCTTGCGGGGTGGTTCTTCTCCTGCAGGAGGTGGGGGTCTGGTGGGCTGCTGCTGTGCGGGGGCCTCCTGTCCCCTAGCGCCGGCGGAGGTGGATGGCTGTTCTTGGTCCAGGCTAGTGGCAGGGGCCCTTGGGTGTTGTTCAGTGTCCGCCCTGCTGTTTACGAGGTCCTGCAGCAGCCCTACCATGGTAACCAGGGTGGTGTTGATGGCTCTGATGTCCTCCCTGTACCCCCGATAGTGTTCCTCCTGCAGCACCTGGATCTCCTGGAACCGGGCCAGTACCGTCGCCATCGTCTCCTGGGAGCGGTTGTATGCTCCCATGATGGTGGTGAGGACCTCGTGGAGAGTGGGTTCCCTGGGCCTCTCCTCCCCCCCCTGTCGCACAGCTGCCCGCCGAGTTGCCCTGTTTCCCTGGGCCTCTGCCCCCTGGCCGGTGTGCCCACTACCACTGCCCCCAGGTCCCTGTTGTTGTTGGGGTGGTGGGTTATCCTGGGTGCCCTGTAGTGGTAGACACACCGCAGATTGACGCGCCCTGGAGACAGAGGCATGGGCCCGCTGGGTGGGAGCTGTGCTGGTGTTCCCAGAGGGGTTTGGGCCTGTGTGAGGGGAACCGACTGTCCAGAGGTCCCCGATGGTCCGGGCTGGTCATCGGTGTCCAGGTCGACAGAGCTGCTGTCATCGCTGACGGCCTCTTGGGTGGGGGGTGTGGATAATTCTGGTCCCTCCGCCGCGGTGTGTTGACGGTCGGGTCCTGCAGGGGTATAGAGGTATGGTTATAGTTTCAATGTGTGGCATATGGGTGTATCTGTGGGTTCTCGTGTCCCCAAGTGCTGGCATTCGTGTGTGGGGGCTTTGGTGAGGGTGGCTTGTGGGGGGGATGTGTATATGCATTGGGCATGCTTTGGTGATGGGTGTCCATGCTTAGTGGACGCATGCAGGCCTATGTTTTGGGATGTGTGGGTTGTGATGGTGAGACATTGGCGGGGAATAGGTGTGCTGGGGGTGGGGGTGAGGATGGTGGTGGGGGTGAGGATGGTGGTGGGGGTGAGGGTGGGGGTGAGGATGGGGGTGGGGGTGAGGGTGGGGTTCGAGGATGGGGGTGAGGGTTGGGGTCTGATTTGGCATGCAGGTGGGGGGGAAGCAGTATTGAAGCTTCAACTTACCAGTATCCATTCCTCCGCCGACTCCTGCGAGGCCGTCAGGATGCAGGATGTTCAAGACTTCCTCCTCCCATGATGTGAATTGTGGGGGTTGAGGTGGGGGTCCTCCGCCAGTCTTCTGCACGGCGATGTTGTGCCTGGATACCATGGAACGCACCTTCCCCCGTAGGTCGTTCCATCGCTTCCTGATGTCTTCCCGATTTCTGGGGTGCTGTCCCACTGCGTTCACCCTGTCGACAATCCTCTGCCATAGCTCCGTCCTCCGGGCAATGCTGGTGTATTGTATCTGTGTGCCGAACAGCTGGGGCTCTACCCGAACGATTTCCTCCACCATGACCCTGAGTTCTTCGTCTGTGAAGCGGGGTTGTCTTTGGGGTGCCATGGGGTGGTGTGTATGATGTGTGGGGTGGAGTATGTGTATTTAAGTGAGTTGAGTGTGGTGGTGTGTGTTGTTTTGTGTGTGGATAGTGTGTGGGTGATGGTGTTGAGTGGCTGTGGCTGTTATGTTTTGGATGCTGGTGTCTCGCTCTTGTCTTCTTTACGAATTTTTAAGCGTAGGGGTTTGTGGGTGATGTGGGTGGGTCTTTTATATTGTATTGTGTGTGTGGGAGTGGTGTGTGTATGTGTATCAGGTGTGTGGGATTCAAATCGTCCAATGTGGCTGAGTTTTGTTCGTTTGTGTGTATTCTGACCGCGCCGGTGTGTCCCGCCAATGGAATACCGCGTTTGAATGACCGCCGCGTGGATTCGTGGGTCGTAATGGGATGGGCGTATTTCTGTTGGCGTGGCGGTGGAGGTTTGGTCACCTCCACCTTTCCGCCGACCGCTGGTCTGGCGGTCTGTTGTGGCGGTCGGATTTTCGGAGGTTTGCCTTCTGCGGGTCAGAATGACCGTGGCGGGTTTCCGCGACCGCGGCGGGATTATGGAGGATTTCTGACCGGCGGTAGGCGCCTTTTACCGCCGAGGTCAGAATGACCACCTTAATCTGTTAATTTTCGAAGATGTCACAGACTCCCCGAGGAGGCTTTGCGGACCCCTAGGGTCCCCGGACCACAGGTTGGGAACTGCTGACATTGGCATTTTAGTTGATAATGTTAATTACAAAGCATCTAAAGTTGGTAGTGCCCATAACGTTTTCAAACCTATGGCTTGGTTAGTATCCTCTGTACAAAAATTACTCTGCATTTCGAGATTCTCTAAGAACAAACGTAGTCCTAGATGTAAGCAATAGATATGAACTTTTTTCATGATTCACTCTGTTGAACATTCACAGATCTCCATCTTAGTTTGAATCTTACACTTGAAGATGTAATGGAAGTGAAGTGCCCAGCAGGAAGACTGTAAGGATCTCTGTAAAAAGAGTAAGGCTACACGCAGCCTATCTTCCAAGTACTGCTAAGTATGCCTTGTCTGCATACTAGAGATGCATTTATATCAAGAGGATGATGTTCTCTCACTTCAGATTTAGAATGTAAGTGGGTAATGTCAGGAATTGTGTTTTATCGGTTTGATATATGATATATTTGTAAGTATCTATCAACAGCTTATTCCTTGAAGGGTTATGCATCCTGGTGTCTACCTTTGAGATCATGGTGAGCACTAAATAAAATGTCAGTGGCACTAAAAATATGACAGATGTGACAAACATGTTTCCATGTTACTTACTGTCAGTACATTGCAGAGGATACCATTTCAGAGATATTTCTGTGTTTAAAATTATTCAAAAGACAAAATCAAGTATTACAGTGCCTTATTTAGAATTTACATTTCAATGAAAACTATTTGGTTAAAAAATTTCTGGTTGATGAAAAGGTATTACAAACCTTAAACCATCACTAGTGTCAAACCTTCACCTTACCTTTGATTATAGTACAACCTCTATCATGGCTTGCTTAGTCCTTACCAAATATGAACCAAAACCTTAACCATAATCCTAAAGTTTTACATAACTGCAACTATGCACCTAACCCTGAGTTTAGACCTACCCTCCTAAAGTAACCCTCATATTACTCTAATGGGAGAGGGCAGTTCTGACAATCAGGTCCGCACAGATTTTTTTTTACTTCTGGATCATCCGGTTTTCGACCTTTTACTGTGAGGGAGCCTCAGAGCCTGGGACTCACCCACAGTAAACTCATTGTAAAATGGACTGCGCATGTTTATTGTAGGAGGCCCAGGGCTGGTTACACGTGATCAAGTGTGCACACAAGTGTGCACCCATGTGAGGGCTGCGCAGGGAGGACTTGTGTTGTGTGAAGTCCACGAACGGCGCCTAGGTAGCCTGAACGGGCAATGCAGAGTGGGTAGTGACCTGGAATAGGCCTTATGATGTGGATGTACACATGTGAGAGATAGTCAATGTGCTTTACTGTCTTGATCGTACTGACATTCCATTATATGTCAATCGGAAAGGCTGCCCTAGGGCACAACTCCAGTTGCCTAGGGTCCACAGACTCCAGAGTCGCACGAATGTACACTGTAACCTGCATGAAAAGAACACTGCAGTAGGTTACAAAAGCATATCTGTACAACGTAGGCGGTCATCCATGAATGGCATCTTTCTCTCCAGCTTCAGAAACAGGCCCCTGCATCAGTCAGCCAACTGTCATCCTGTGCCAGGAACCGGGCCTGTCCCAGGCCACTCAATGAGGGAGGGAGCCCGGCCCTCTGGAGCTAAGCCAGGCAGGGGTGGCTCCTATGAAGAATTGCCGGGGAGGCCCTGGCAGGAATGTCAGGGAGGAGGGGAGATGAGACCCTCAGAGCACGTGTGGCAACTGACTCCTAGGTGACACCATTTTGAGCCATCCCAGAAGACTGTGCAAGAAGGTTGGGACAGGGATGGAAAGATGATGTGGCACATCAGGATTGGCCAGAGGCGCAGCCCTACTGGACACCTCAGCCCCCACTTAAAAGATCTTGCACAGGGGAGAGAGCTTTCTCTTGGATGTGCTTTTCTGCAGTGAGACTAAAGACGGGTGACATTGACAGTTGGAAGGAAGAACCCCCTGACTGCCCACTGGGGAAAGGACTCTGCCCCTGATTGACCCCAGACCCACTGGGACACACCCCAGGACCAGGTAAGCTGGTCCCCTTACTCCACCCTGAGGATCAGTTGGCGGAAAGACTGGGCTTCTGTGCAAGGAGGGCGTGCGGCCCAGAGAGATACCCAATCGAAAGGCTGGCACAGGGAGTCAATGAAACTGGCTCCCTACCAAGTTGGGGATCTTTGAGGCCAGGAGGCCTGAAGAAAGTGGTCCAGATGACAAGGGCTCGCCACCAGGAGTGAAAAGAGACCAAATCAAGGGATATCCCTGTGTAGAGGTTGGTGACCTATGACCCCTGGGGAGCACTGGTGATGAAGCACGTGGGCCTCCGCTGCCAATTTCAGCTTTGCACCTGGGGGTGGGGAAAGGCCCAGGGGTTTCCCCCAAGAAACGCAGCGTGCCAGGGAGGGTTGTCTTGTGTTTCTCAGTGAAGTGCGTGGGTGCGAGGGAGCACCATCGCGCTCCCTCGATTCCGAGGAGAGGGTCCCAGGACCCCATCCCTGGGCCCGCCAATCACGAAGATAAGTCAGGAAGTGCCATCACACCCCCTATGAAGAGGCCAGTAGGGCCCCACGAGCCCATCCTCTGGGGCATGGCCAGTGACTATGAAGCCAGGGAGCACCTTTGCGCTCCCCGTGAGGCTGTGATAGGGGCCCAGGTCCCCAACCCTGGGCCCTGAGAAGAGAAGGAGGCATGAAGCACTGTCGTACCCTTTGGGGGTTGCCAGGGGACCCAGGACCCCATCCCTGGCGACAACAAAAAGGAGGAGGAGTGCCATGGCACTCCCCCGAGCGGCCCAGAAGGTGACCTACCTCCAGCAGGTCTGCGTGCAGGAGTGGGCAGACCAGAAGTGGAAGAAGGGGGACCGCCGGCGCGCTTCCTCCATTTGGAGTGGGCAGATCAGGAAGAGGAGCTGGCTTCGGTGGCAGCACATAAAGAAGCTGGCTGTGCGGGGAGCTGGTGGAAGCAGCCGGGGTGGGCTCCCTGAGCCTCTCCCCCAACAGAGACCAGCACACGGGGTGTCCGGGTGGGACTGGGCACCCCACAAGGGAAGAAAATGGCAGCGTGAGGCCACAAAAGTAAAAAAAAGAACAAGGAAGATAGGAGCGGCTCTCCTGGCAGCGGAAGAGTTGCTACTCAAATATACACACTTCCAAGGGAGCGCCTCATAATGCCTTGTGAGACTTGCCCATTTCTCTACCAGTCTTGCTCTTTCTGGCGTGCGGTTGACCCAAGGGAAGAGGGGTCACCACCAAAATGATCAACCCAAGAAGGTTTCAACTGTTCCCACCGTCAGTTTCAGGGGACCTGGAAAGGATCACCCCTCCAGGGTACCAAAGTGTTTTCAAGCTCTGTCCCTGCTGAAAATTTTGTTTCAAAGGGGTAGAACTGCACCCTCTATGGGTTAAGATCAGGGCTGCAGCCTTTGTAGCCTGAATGTGGTTAAAATGGATTGCCATAATGATGAACACCCAGCAGGGGTGAAGGGCTGTAATCACATGTCCTTTTGGGTCTATGGTTAAAGTGCAGCATTCTATGCTGAATGTGATTAAAAGTGTATAGCTGCAGAGTTGTGGCCAATGATGAGCCATGTGAATGGTCATGTGAAAAGGCACCCTCTAGATGGTATTATGCAACTATGAACAACCAAGTGATGTCCTTTAGGGATTATGTCAACTGTGTATAATTTTTATGTTGAATGCTTCAATGTGGAATATGATGAAACTTTGCCAACACCACTTTAGAGGGTGCGGTTAGCATGCATAGATCATGCGGAGAGTAATCATAACAGCACAAATCATTCCAACATGCCTTTACATGATTCTTGTTAATGCTTTGAGTAAGGAGACTGACAGCCACTAGTGATCAAAGTAAATGTACATTGTTGCCAGTATAAGGTGCTCTCACTTCCGGTTATAGTCAGATGTTGCATTGGAATATTAGTGAATGTTTTGCCATTTGGATTGTTGGTTTTCATCTCCCTCTGGGAGAGACAAGCATGATTATGCAATGTCACCCAAAAGTAATTACATCAGCTTGTGTATATTTGTGAATTGTTGCATAGTATTGAGTAGTGTGTGTGTATTAAATGTAATTTTCCTTTTTCAAAAGAAAAGGCACGGACTGGGCAATCACTTATTGAGTGTTATTCTTGAGTACTTGTGAATGGTGATTACCAGCCCACACCACCTACCTTTAGCAAGCCTTGAACTGCACTGCAACGCTACCCTTTGAGAGTAAAGCGCTATAATGGGTTGTTTGGTTCCCAGTGGTGGACGAGTGTGGACCCATTACTTGGGCAGGCCACACAACTAATGACCCAACTTCCAACATCTATCCTGAGCCTAATCTTCAGTATTACCCTAACCATAATAATCATAATATTGACCCAAAATACTAACCTTGAAGATTACCCCTACACCTAAACTAATCTGCCCCTAACCTTCATCTTATATGTCTTTTTACTGTAGCACCAGCTTCATCCCTACCTTCTTTCCAATCCTAATTGTACCTCCTACTATAAAAACCTATACCCTTGTTCTAACTTCAGATTTAACCCTGACTCAAACCCTAAGGATTTTACAAACCCTCACCTTATTTTCTTAACTTTGATCGAAAATATTTCTATGATTTTGTTTTTAAATGCAATGTTTTCTCTGACATATTTCATTATAATGGCTTTCTTTGAATGAAATGACAGAGACCCACTAAAATATATGTTGTAGATAGAAAAGCCAATAACTTATAAACCCTTCTCTCGTACATACATCCTTATGTCATGATTCAATAAACTTTGTAAGAACAAAGTAATCTGTTGTTTATAGTGATTCATATACATAAATTGTAGGTGCAACTTTACTAACATTTTGACACAAAAAGGCACAATCACATTTGGCAACCTGCTATACATGATAAAAGCCGGGGGCACAGCTCACAATTGTGCTGTGTCGTGTGACCTCCAAGCAAACCTTAGTAAATTTTGACCATAGTTTCTATACCTGGACCTGATGTCCTTCAGGGTGGGCAATGCTGAGCTACATGGGATAATTCTGAGTCAGGCAACTTTCATGTCATAAATATAAATCCATTTAATTTAAACACTAATCATGTAAGGTATTGGAGTGAATACTGAACATTTGGAATTGACATGGCCTTCATGGGCAATGTAAAGTACCATGAGTTTTTGGCGATTATATCACCCACACAATCATTATGTAAAAGGAAATATTGATTTCAGAGGGTGTGTAGAAGGGGTAGATTTCGCTTTGTTTAATTGTCTTTTTTTACTGTCTTTTTAAAAAATATCTCCAGTAAGAACAGAAAAACATAAGAAAAAATGTCAGTACAGAGATTGAAATCTGACTGACATGCTTGCAGTGACTAGGCGATTGTTTGCACATACAGTTTGCTTGAGCCACACAGTTACTTGGCACATAATACATCTTAGTTATTAGGATAATACAAAGGACAACAAATCTTACACAGACCCCGTCGTCCAATAGTATTGCATATCTTTTTAGCTGGACTGCAAGTGAAAAGGGTGTTACATACATTTTTTGTTCAGCTATATTGGTCATTTATACAGTGTCAATACTAGCGGTGTATTTCTTGAAAGGAATTTGCCCAATGAGGCTCAAATGTATTTGGTTCTATCAACATAGGGAAGCATGGAGTGGTAGGGTTCTAGCTACTCATTGCAGTAGATTAAATTAGTTAACCTTGCTTTGTCAATCTCGACCCCCAAAGCAGGCTAATTGACATCCAGAAAAAGGGATATTGCAGTGATCCTCCTAATATTTTGGAGAAGACTTCTGGTAGACTCTTAGGGCCGTATTTATACTTTTTAGCGCCGCATTTGTGCTGCTTTTTGACGCAAAAACGGCGCAAACTTACAAAATACAATTGCATTTTGTAAGTTTGCACTGATTGTGCGTCAAAAAACTATGCAAATGCGGCGCTAAAAAAGTATAAATATGGGCCCTAGAGTGTGAACATGAGAGAGGGCAGAACCTTCGCCTGCAGCGTGGTTGAGATATGAGGAAAGACGTTCTGCTAGAATTTATGAGCTGGAGAGCATGTCTATGCCAAGTGAAGAAAATCTGCTATGGAGGCATGGCATCCAATCCATATAGAGCTTTCTGCAAGACTGCATGTTAATTAGCCAAAAGGGTCCTGCATTCGCGATGTATATCATGAAGTGTTTCAGATGCAACCTGGCTATTTGGAGCTGTAACACCCACCTGTCCACAGAATTTTCACTCTTGCACCCTGTCCAAGAAGGGACCCTCACCCTAGTCAGGGTAAGGGAATCATACAGCTAAGATAACCCCTGCTTGCCCCCTTGGTAGCTTGGCAAGAGCAGTCAGGCTTATCTCAGAGGCAATGTGTAAAGTATTTGTACACACACACACACATACACACAGAGTAACAAAGTGAAAACACCACAAACATACTCCACGTCAGTTTAGAAAAATAGGCAATATTTATCTGAGTAAAGCAAGACCAAAACAGCAAAGATCCAACATACACAACCAAAGATACGAATTTTCAAAGATTAAATCTTAGTAAAGCACTTAGAAACACAATAGCTCCAACTGGGGCTGTCACGGCGTCTTGACAGAGTCATTTCCAACAGTCCAATGCCACTCGTGAGGAAGTGCGGGCCGGACATGGAGTTGCACAGACCTCTGGTACAGTACCTTTTGCAAACGATGAGGAAACAAAGACGTTGCATGGAGTCGGGGAGGTGAGGTGTCGCTGGAGCTGGTGCGGCATCGGTTCCTTACTGCTACCGGGGAGATAAGGTGTTGGTTCCTTACTGCTAGGCAGGGGAGGTGAAGCTTTGGCTCCTTATGGTTGCCGGGGAGGTGCTGTGGCGTTTGTGGTAAGGCATTGGTTATTTACAAATCCTCGTATCTAAACAGGGTCCCTGAGCTAGATACAGAGAGTAACACACAGGGAAGCAATACTATGAGTATAACTTAGTTTACTCTCCATTAACATAGCAAACATAGGAATGGAAATCTTAAATTCAAATATACAATATATTTCAATTTAGATATTTATTATAGCTAATTAAACATTCAGTTCGCACATAATATAATCAACATAGAATCAACCAAAAAAATTATAATACAACCCCCTACCCTAAATAAAACATACATATATGAAAACATAAATAACATACCAGTAAATACGCAAAAATAAACAAATAACACAGAACCAACAAAATCACAAAATAATATACATACAAATTTACAACCGCCTAATACATGAGAGGATATTTAAAACTTCACAATAAAGTTACTGCTTTGATGCTACAATTATGCGTTGTAGTTTGGATTGTATAAATTTCAACATAATAACAGCCAATTCTAGGTTATAATTTCCTGATTCAAATTTTCGTGTTACAGGCCTGATGGTAGCCAATCCTGGTCAGGGCTTCAAATTTGCCAATTTCAAACACTTCATGCCAATGTTCAAGACATGCCAATTTACAAGCCGACGCGCGTTTCGGTGAGTGAAGAAAAATATAAATACACCTTCATCAGGACTTTATGATTCAGTATAATTGGCATACGTACATCTTGTAATCTGCCTTAGATATGAAAGAACTTAGATATCCCTTACAGGCTTGATTAAACACTCTCCAACTTCAAATTTGTAGTCCAAAATGAAGGACTAACACATGGATATAGCTAAATGAAGCTATGCTTTCTCACTCTACAAGTTCACATGGTTTAAAAAACGTCATCCACAGAGGAAACCCACAAGGATACCAAACTGGTAGGGAACAACTTGCTAACAGTATCAGCAGGATCCAGGACATATGACCAGCACGATGATCTCTCGAGGAGCAATAAAACAATCCATTGAGGTCAATGAATCCAGCAGGTCAAGACACGAGGCATCGATTTCGCAGTGTCACTATCACACTACAGGTCAGAGTTGGGTGTCACGGTGTAGCGGGACTTCAGAGGCACTGCAGAGGCATCAGGCCTGTGGCGTTGGTCACAGTCGTTGCTCTCAGGGGGGACCACAGCTCTGGTGCAGGTAGCGGCACAGAGTCGGACAGCAATGCTGGTTCTGAAGTTGCTCTGAAATTAATGTGCTTGGTTTCTTCTTGGTTGCAGCAGAATTCTTTCTCAGGGGCCCAGGAACTGGATTTGGTACCACTTGACAAGTCACATCTCTTAGCAAGAGAGCCCAGGTGCTGGCAGATGAAGTATTTGATGTCCCTCAGACTTCTTAACAGGAGGCAAGCTCAGCCCAAGCCCTTGGAGAACCTTTGGAAGCAGGATGTAGAAAGCAAGATCCAGTCCCTTTATTCCCTGGATAGAAGCAGCAGGCCAGCACAGCAAAGCAACAGGCAGAGTGGCAGTCCCTCCTACAATATCCAGCTCTTCTTCCTGGTAGAAGGTCCTCAGTCCAGAAGGATTCAAACATTGTGGCATCAAAGGTCCAGTACTTATACCCATTTCTGCTATTGAAGTAGGCAAACTTCAAAGAAAAGTCTTTGTAGTGCACAAGGCCCTGCCTTTCCTGCCCTGGCCCCAGACACACTCCAGTGGGAGAAATAGTCCTTTCAAAAGTGACGTACAAATTTAGCAGTATTTCACTATCAGGACATGTAAAACACACCAGTACATGTCCTGCCTTTTAAATATGTTGCATCCTACCCAGTGGGCTGCCTTGGGCCTACCTTAGAGGTGACTTACATGTAGTAAAAGGGAAGGTTTGGGCCTTGCCAGTGCGTGCACTTGCCAGGTCGAAATGGTAGTTTAAAACTGCCCACACTGACAGAGGACTGGCAGGTGTGAGACGTGTTTACAGGGCTACTCGTGGGTAGTAGATTTTAGCATTTGATTTACAGGACCTGGGCACACACAATGCACTATTCTAGGGACTCGAAAGTAAGTCAAATATGGCAATTATGGATAAACCAATCACCAAGACTGTTTGGACAGAGAGCACTCACACTTTGGCACGGGTCAGCAGTGGTAAAGTGCCCAGGGTCCTAAAGCCAGCAAAAACAAAATTCAGCACATGATCAAAAACAGGTCAGAAGCGAAATGTTTGGGAATAACTGTGCAAAAAGGGCCATTTCCAAATTGTCTTTAAAAAGCTGAGCTATTTAGGGAAATTATCCAGTACCTACCATCCATGGACAGCAACAGCAAGTGTCAATGTTTAACTTGTTGTTCGGTTTTTGTTAAGGCTGTGCCATAATTTTTAAGCATGGTCAAGTCCCTATCGTGGTTGGCCCAAAACCTCTGGTACTTTACAGATGATGTGCTCCATCAGAGGGGAAAATCTAGGGAATCTCCTATTGTGCCTACTTTAAGTTTAAAAAAGCAGAAATTTATTTCACTTTACTAGGTAACCTTCATAGGTGCCCAAATGTGAGACTGGGTTTTGGACTGGGTTTTGACGAAACAACGTTATGTCCTCAGCATTTAATGACATGTGTAGGACACAAGATGCAAAGTTTAGTCCCTGTTTTGCATGAAGTTACCTAATTATACAAGCAAGATGTTCAAGGGCAGTAGCCAATAAAATTGGTCTGACAGAGCAGCCCTGTCTGATACCCCTTGCAAAATGGACAGTGGGGTAGAGGAGACTGTAAGTTAGAGTCTGCAGATAAGATGAAATACAAAAGCTGGATCTAACACAAGAAACCCAACGGCATCCATATCATGGTCAATGTGGGAAAGATGTCCCTTTGTAACAAGTCAAATACCTTAGCATCTAGTTGTGGATTTAGCTGATGTAGAAGAGTGAAGAGGGTGAGCAGGTTGTGAGCTGTGAACCAAGGGTAAATCCTGATTTTTCCTGTTGGACAGTGTCAGGTAGTGATTTCAGTAATCTATGAGGACATTTGTGAGAATTTTGTTATCGATATTAAGGAGCAAGAGTGAACAATATGAATCGCAGTATTTTTGTGGCTTCAGTAGAGTAATGAGGAGGGTAATGGAAGCAATGGAGCAACTGAAACAATGGGGAAGGGTGTTGGTGCCCTGCAGCTCCCCCTAATTTGCCAACAGTCTGGGACAAGGCAATGAGAATATTTCTTATAGAACTTACTAAGGAGCCCATAATTTCCAGGTTGCTTGCAAATAGGCATGCTGGATATCACTTGAATTTCTTCAAGGGTAATGGTTTGATCCAAGAATTCACAGAGCAGTTCATTTAACCAGGTTGATATTATGAGTTCAAAGTAGCCTAAGAGGTCAGTTGGTGTTGGCGATGTTTGGGAGCAATACAATTTTGGTATAATACACTTAGAATATGTTCTGTCTCATAGACTTTGGGGGTTATTCTAACTTTGGAGGAGTGTTAATCCGTCCCAAAAGTGACGGTAAAGTGACGGATATACCACCAGCCGTATTACGAGTTCCATAGGATATAATGGACTCGTAATACGGCTGGTGGTAAATCCGTCACTTTTGGGACGGATTAACACCTCCTCCAACGTTAGAATAACCCCCTATGTCTCCATTCTCCGCTATAATTTGTACTATGTTATTTGCCACCCATGAAAAAAGAATCAGTGGGGTCAGTGTCTTCCCTGTGCGCTGGACTGTTCCCATGCAGAGGAGGGTCATGAATGATTTGGCTATGGCTGCATCCAAACTGGGGTGGCATGGTAGTCAAAAGAATTATGAATTGGGATGCAGCTCTGAGCGATTGCCAGTGGCTGAGATTAATTCAAGCATCTATCCATCACCTTGTTGTTTTTGTATATTATTCCTTTGACATGTTTGCCAAGGTGATTGACCTCTCGATTTGCAAATTTGTTATACTCAGAAAATGTAGCCTGAATTTCAACAAGGGTGGGGGAGTTTGGATTTTGCATATAAGTTGTCACTTGTCCAGTTGCGGCTCGCAGCTCCTAAAGGGGGTGGGGCAGGGCGGGGCGGTGTGGGGCAGATGCAGCGTGACAGGGAGGGGAAGGGGGCAAGGGGGAGGTGGGAGCGGGGAGGGAATACATTAAATTATAAAAAAAAATTAAAAAACGTACCTTAACTTGCTGCACACCACTTCTCCGTTGTAGGCTGCAGGCTGCATGCACAGGCTCCCAGCCTGCCCCTCGCCAATCCTGACTCTGCTCAGAGCAGCATCAGTATTGGCTGGAAGCACTTAGCCATGGCGCTCCCAGGCAGACTGGGAGCCTGTGCAGGCTCTCTCCAGCCCGGCAACACAGTTGCCAGGATGGAGACAGCCTACTGCGCATGTATGTTTGGCCGGCCCAAGATGGCCAGCCAAACACATATGCGCTCTGAGGGAGAGTGCTGAGCACTCTCCCTCAATGTGCGTCACCCCAGTGGCCCCGCTCCTTTCAGAACAAAATGCTAATAAACAATGGCCCTCATTTCAACATTGGTGGTAAAAACCTCGTACCACTGCGGCGACAGCCGCCAAAAGACCATCGCCGCGGCTACCACCTGTCAGCCATAATATGACCACAGCCAGATTTCCGCCACAAGAAGGATGGAAATCCGGCTGTGGCCATACTGGCGGATGGCGGTAAGGTGGCCCTGCTACCACCAGCAGCACCAGGCCAGTAGACCGCCGCCATCCGTATTATGGCAAATAATATGGCCTGGCGGTGTTCTGCTGGCGGGCGCTGCTGGCGGTAGCATCGCCCTGTCCCATCTCCTGCCGCAAGACCCCCTGGATCCAGGTAAGTTGGGTCTCCAAGAAGGGGAGGGGGCGGGGTGTTGTGTGTGTGGGGGTCTGCGCATGTATGCGTGAGTGTGTGTAGTGTTGTTTGTATGCATGTATGCATGTGTGTGAGTGCGTGTATGAAAGTGTATATGTATGGAAATGTGTATGCTTGTCGGCGTGTTTTTCATGATGTGTGTGCGGATGTATGCGTGAATGAATGTATGCATGTATTTAGGTGTGGAGGAGTGTGTGTGTGTTTTGGGTAGGGGCGTGGATGTGGGGGGCGGAGGGGTGTCTGGGGAGATTTGGGAGAGAGGGTGCCTCCTATCAGTGACAGGGAAGGAATTCATAATGTCATAATGTATCAGTAAGTACCGCCAGCCTGTTCGCGGTGCTACCGCCACATTAGCTTCAACCGCCGGGGTCATAATGACGCCCATAGTTTATTATCCTTTCGTTCTGAAAGGTTTGCAGCTTCTGCTGCTGTCAGGGAGGCGACGTTCCTCTGTCCATATGGAGGAGCCACGCCTGCACTTGTCTAATGCTCCCTCACAGTCTTTTTAGCACCGTGTGTTTTGGCTATACACACCCCTCTGATAACAGACTTAAAAGCTTCCAGAGGAAGCCACCCTGTTTGTGTTAATAACAGCACGCTTTGTGAGTATTGATAAACTTTATAATTGAATTTTCTAAAGATCAAGGCAGCAATCACTGAAATGCATCACCAGGACAGAAAAATTATGTCAGCAAAATTCACATCATTATGAACTAAATAAGAAACGGGACAAAGATACAATTTTAAAAGTGAAGTCACTATTGTGTGACAAAGAAAGTAACATTGAACCATCCACTCCTTAAATACAAAACATATCACAGGGTCATATTTGCCCTACATCTAGTGAATATGCTGTACTGTGCCTTACACAGAAAACAATACTACATTCAAAACATAAACAGCACCTCTGTTGGACCTAAGGAAGTGGCCTTCATTTTCTCTACAGTTGTCAAATTTGTCCTGTCTAGGAACATCATGAACAAAAAAGCATTACATAATATAAATGTTACAGAATAAACAAAACCATAGAACTAACTGATTATTGTACTATTAAACAGCAGCGGCTGACACATAACTCAAGGGGAGAGGGGGGGGAGGGAGGGCGGATGGAGACGAGGTAAGGATAATTCTAAAAAAGCACTTACCTTGCCTCCGTCCCTGCCGCCTCGCTCTCCTTTTCTTCCGGTATCCCAGCATTCACTGCTGGGACACCAGCACAGACTCCCCAGCAATCCTGGCACTGCTTTTATGCAAAACCTTGCATGAAAGCAGCACCAGGATTGATCTGAGCGGCAGTGGCTGCTGCTCAGACACAGCACTGGGGTCTGTGCAGTTTCTCCAGCCCGGCTGTTAAACACAGCCGGGCTGGAGAAACCTAAGTGCGCATGTGTTTGTCCGGCCTCAGACGACCGGCCAAACACACTTGCGCACTGAGGTGAACTCTCCCCTCCTTCCCGCTCCCACCTCCCATGTCCCAGCCCCGCCCCTTCCTGCACTGCTGACTGTGCCAGGAGCAGAAAAGTAAAACAATAGTTAACTATTGTTTTATTTTTCTGCTTCTGGCAGTCAGTGGGGCGATCCTCCTTCGCCATAGCGAAGGAACCGCCCCTGCTATGAAATGAAATAAACAGTGAAGGTCTCAGTAGACTCTCCATAGTGAACAAGCAGGGAGGAGGGAGATGGCTCTGCAAATCTCATGGATCTAAAAATGTGCAACTGAAAACACAGGTAGGCCTAAAGCCTCACTAATTTCAAAATAACATTCTCCTTATACTGAACACATAAAAACATTGCGTTTGCTCCTATTCAGTATTAGTTGATATTCAGAGTTATTAACTGTGAAATCTGCTCTGATAGCTACTAAATACACCTGGGTGATGCCCAGCTACACAGGCTGCTTGTGGACGGAGGATTATATGTAAACCTCCATGCTTGGCTCAGGTGGTCTTTTAGAAGACTGCACTGTGAGCATTTTGCACTGGACTTCAGCATGTGATCATCAAGGATCCATATATTAAGTAGCCTGTCATTTACATTCATATATACACAATGGAAGAAGGGCAGGGTGCGGGGGGATTAGAGAGGGGCAGTTGAAAAGTACTAGAATCGCCTGTGACAACCACACACATTCACACACACATTCAGTCATAAACAGATTAATCCTAAATGTTGCCTTGGTCACTAGCTACATCCTGCCCCGCTGTGGCCACCAGCACCTCCTGAATTTGTAGTGGGGGCTGGGTATGATAGTGTTAGATTTGTACTTTTCATATGTGTTTGCATTTAATGTATTTACAGTTGCTCATGGATTAAGGAGCCTTATTCTAGTTAGCTGAATTAGTTCATTATGTACCAGTGCGGGGCTGTCTTTTCTGGACGGTGGTTTTTTGACTGGCCAGGGAGTGACTTCACACGCCTCTGTTTGCCTGTGGGGTTGGCTTTCGAAGCCTTATATTTAGTGCGTTTTCAATATGAAATATTTTGAAGTTATAGATTTATTTCCAATGTTTAGAAGTTCCATTTTTCTAATCCTGAAAATAACTCGAAAACACTATGCGTGAAATATGGTCATGTTAAAATAATGCTATAAATGGCAAGCATAAAAGTACATTCCAAGAATTTAGAAGGATACAGAACATTTTTGACACTCTATTAGAAGCAGTCTATCTGTTACAGCCTGCAAGGATCACTTCCGAGTACACAGTGTTTTCTTCGTGGGTGGGTTAGAGCGCAATTGTGTTTCCAGTCACCGCTCCATCCGATTGGGATATTTATCTTGACTGCCGCCGCCGCCTCAAAGTACACACCTTTCAAACGGTGCTGTGACGCATTTATTTATTCTGCTCGATACCTGAGTGGCTGCAACCTCAAGGTCGTACATGCACTTCCTTAACTTCTGCTCTAATTAGGGTGTCTCTTCCCCTGCAAAACGGTTTGTCCAAATCGGCAAAAAATCGCAAAGCGATGCATGGAAATCTACAAAGTTGCTGGAAAGAAAAAAATAAGTATATAGCACTGTATTCACTAGGCGCTACACGGTAATTGTAGTGTTGGGGCCCTAGGCCCTCATGCTACTAGAATAAGTCACACAGACACAGTGTATGAAGAGTCCTTTCTTCATGTTTCCTAAATTACGTAAGGACAGCATATTAGTCCGTTTTAAATTATTATTTGAAGACGCGAGTTCTTAAACGAGTGATCGGATAGAAATCGGGTTTCACATAGGGAGCGTTAGCGTACTCGCGGCGCAGGAGGGATTGCTGTAATTATAATCAATGAGTTTGTTGTAGTATGAGTGGAGTAGATGGAGATCTAATGGATTCATTATAACATTATAGGCAAAGAATCCTACGCGGATTAGGGAGGATACTCAGAATAGCCTGCACGCATCGATTTGAAACAGTGGTGAGTGATGACAAAATAAGACAGAATAGTAAATGGTTTATGATTACTAGGTACAGAATATTAATTTGTCTATTTATTTACATGGTCCTATTACACATATACAGAATGGGATACTTGAGAGCTGAATAAAGGAAGGTTACAAGGTAACGAAGGAAAGATAAAACTTCATATGATGGGATCTTGAGATAATAATATTCACATACATCATTTTATACATATCGTTTGGGTGAGAACACTTTGGGAGTATTAGAAATTATGGAAGATTCACTGAAAATGTTGGCACCCCTATGTTATAATAAGTACATATATAATTGTGTGAGCATGTAGCATGTTATGGATAATGAGAAATCCACCATGGGGGCACAGCACGATTTTATTACAGCAAGCTTTCCAATATGGTATTGCCTATACAACTAAGAAGATAACACGCTTTACTTTGTGAACGATCACCGGCATGGTTCCCACTGTGAGATAAAAGGATATGATACCCTGGTTAACATTTATCTGTATATGTTACTGACACTATCATTGAGTTATTGATTTGCTAATGATAGGTAATATTATTGTAGGAGGTCCTGAGGAAATCAAGGGGTACACCCCGGATGAAACACGTGTTGACCTGTGACCTATCTGGATAATTACGCAATCCATGGGATGATTGACCTGTGACCTACTTGGATAATTACGTGATCTATTGGATGATCTCTTGAATAAAGACTGTTATTGAAGACCTGTATTAACTGGTAGACTTGATGGTTTAATAAGAGACTGATAGGGAGAAAAGGAATCTATATATATTTTGGATCGGACACTTTGATTGGACTGTGATTCTATATTCCTAAGGATTAGCCTTGGGATTGTATTACAGATATTGTACCCATTATACTTTACTATAATTGAATATCATAAAATATTCACGTGTGCCATTACCTGATGTACATGTTTTAGGTAACAATTTTGTTATCAAGTAAGGCTATTGGGGGGTGAAAACTTTGTTCTGGGCACCGTGCAAAATAGAATTTTGTTGTAATATATACATAGATAGGGAAATAGGAGCGCCACTTTACTCTCAAATTTCACCCCTCTTATATTTAGTAATCTCCTTAATAACCTACTGGCTACTGAGGGCTATGGAGAGAGACTTTCGGCAGTGCTCATTCGGACTTCCTTTGTCTGCCTCAAGCTCACTGAGTGTTATTAAGGCAATTCAAATCTTTGGACGTGTGTACTATTTATCAGTCCACAAATCTTATTTGCCTGTAGGGGAAATTAGAACAATAGATAATAGAATTATTATGTTGGTCCATTTCAGGTTGATGTTTAGTAATTTCATCTTTTTTTTGCGAATCATAAACAAATTATAACACTATTTGATTTTAATACGATGCAGGCCATAATTAGACATACTGTCTGAACGTTTATACTGCTTACCAACCTGTTAACAGTTTCTGAGTAAATAATAGTCGAATCAACTGCCAATTTTTTAGCCTGCATACATTTGTTTAAGGTTTACACACATTCACATTGTTTACGTAAACCCAGAAGTCAAACATAGGAATAGATTAAATAATGATAGGTATAAGAAATATTAAATTCTCTTATCCAAACCTTTCTAAATCAGAATAATTTATTAGAATTGACTTGTTGAATCTTTCTCTCTGGATGTGTGACTCTCTTACTTGAGGGGGCTATACTTTTGACTTTATTAGGCTATTCATTATACTAGTGAAGCCTAATATTTTTTGTGCGCTTAACAGAATACCAGAATGGCTCCTTGCCTAGGCTGCATGAGGTACCCCTGTCTGCCCCTCACTCATCCATGAAGCAAAAATCTGGGAACAAAAGCTGGCTGTTTCAGGGAGAGGAAGGGCAGCTCAGATCTGGGGGAGTTGGGATTAACAGCAGAAGGTAAGTTTGGACACAAAATCGAAATGCTATTGGTGTGCAAGACCTTGTGTATATGTTTGTGTATGTGTATGTGTATCTGTGCCCACTGCCCACCATAGTAAAATGCAGGCCTTTGCACAGTGGTGGTAATTATTGGCAACTTCTGGTCATTCAAAAGACAATACACATTGCCCATCTTTATAAAGTGCTGATCCAGGCACAATGGCAGCAATTCTTGGCAACCTGTGGGTATCGATGGGATAATGCCTTTTGCCTAACCCTGTTAAAATGCAGGCGCATGCATAATTGTGGCATGGCAACATATGAGCATCCATATCATGATAATCATTGCTGATAGAACACTTAACTCACATACCTGTGATATGTGTTATCTGCTACTGGGCATCCACAGCATGGTCCTAGGACAATGGTAGTATTTTTTAGCATCTTGAGGGCATAGGGCTAGTCATGACAGAATGGTAGCCATTCCTAACATATTGTGTGCCTACCCATTACATAACAGTGTCCCTCGTGTCATGGTGGTAATTGTTGGCATATTGTGGGCATCCACTGCACAATGGTGCTCAACTTTGGTATAATTTATACCCTGGCAGAATGGGTATTATTCAGGGCATTATTTGGCACCAGTGGCACAATGGTGGTTCTGGAAGTTATGGTGGTAATTCTTTCCATATTGTGGGTATCCATTATACAGTTGTAGTAATTCCAGATATATTATGGACATCAAAAACACCCAGTATACTATATGGCTGGCCTTGCATTTTGGTGGTAATTCATGACATAATGTGGACAACCATGCAATGATGGTGCCAAAGTATAAATGTAAATAAAGTTCAAACACATTAAAGTTCAAGCAGTCTCTAAGAATGGAGATACCAGTGCAAGAGGACAGTAATGTATTCACTAGTATACATGATTAGCAAAGCCTGTCTGTAAAACCCAGAACAGATACCTCTTTACCAGTGCCCAGGTTTTGAAGTGAAGGTCGGGCAAGGTGAAACCTACTGCATTTGTAAATGCTTGTTGAACTTATAGCATTGACCGGACATTGATGTTGAATAAGTGACGGATGATTTATAAACAACGAATATCCACTTCAATAAGGCATCCAGCGCTACGATAACTATACTGAGCAGACAACTAACATGGTGAAGAGAAACAAAGGACCCTGAGGGACTAAGAAAGGTACGAAATGCTAAAGTTTCATGTTTTTAAGTTTTTGTGAAAGTTTTCGTGTTATCTGATGGAATAAGCTTTTTAAGATCAGGGGAAGTATTCCAGGATGTAGAGGGAAGGGAAGCCTTGATTTCTGCTTTATTTAATGCAAGGAGGACCAAGATGAGTTTTGGAGGAGGAGTGAGGCGTCCGTCTAGGTGTGTGTTTCTGAAATGTAGATGGAAGAAGTACACAGATGTGTGAAGATTACGGATAGTTTTTAATTGAATGGGTGCATGTACTTTGTTCAGTGTTATCGGTTTGTCTTATTCACTCTAACTTTTTAAGTCCTGCAGCTTCCTAAGGTAAACCCCAGCTACTCACCTTTGTTACCGAGAGCCAAGTTCGTAAAGGGACTAACTTTGTTATTCAAAAGAAGCGTAGTAGCATTGGTGGTGTTTGATACCATTCGTAAAACGACATTTCACAAGCAGGACACCGACTGCCAGAAAAGGCCTTACAGGGGCACAAAAAAGACCCCAAGTGTGGCGCCAAAAATTCACTAACAATTAAGCCCCCGTGCTTTGAAGTCGTTCAGCTCCCAAAACTCTATCCATGCGAGCTAAATTCTGGTGTCTCGTGCCTTGCCATGCGGCCCGGGACATGCGCTGAGCATGGAGGGAGACCTGGGACCAAAGATTTACCGTCCTCTATTGCACTAACTGTGTTTTGATGGTATTCATGGAAAGCGTGGCCTACCACTTCCTACGCAGTATTTCAGAGCATTTCACAGGTGTAATCATGCGCCGTGGAAGACATAGCAATAGAGGATCTAGTCTTGAGCCTATATTTTCTGATCTTGAAGTTGTTTTTCATGTCATTTTGATGAAAGGACAATCACTACCGCACACAGAGATGATTTCCTTTGATAGTCTACTACCCGCCTGCAACATTACTCAGCCTCTTGCTGTGAAAGTGCTCACTACATATGCTTGACTTAGTAGTTTGGCTTCGATATAAAAGATATATGTTCCATTCATAGTCAGCGACCATGTAAGTATCACATTTTGTTTACTGTTTTTTTTTTGTATTTGTGAAAATGGCTGTATGTAGAAAAAAAACAAAAACAGGCTACTTTATTTGTATACATTTATTTCCTGCCAAATGAGTTATTTCTACTAACTTAGAAAGCTGTTAAAAGGTACAAGTAATAGAAATGGGTTTAAGGCTCTTAACTCATGTCTTAACTCATCTTTCTAAACTTCAATATGGGTCAAATGTTTTAGCAGCAAGAAAATAAACATATTTCAAGAAGAGTACCTCACAATCGACATTTCATCAATTTCATCTGAACCATTTACATTTGCTAAAATCAGCTCCAATGTTTTAGGACTATGAGTTTGAGTTAAACTTTTGGCTGTTACATTTTCTATCTCCCTTTGTGGAAAATTTACATCCAACATCACGCTGGTGGGGAGAAATCTGCAGCTTTGAGAGCTCTCTGTCAGAGTAGGAGGGGTCCATCACAGTGGCTCTCTGTCATTTTGGGGGTGGCGAACTTGTGCACAAATTCCATCATTAAACATACGGATTGGGGAGTTTCTGCCACCAAATGTGGCAGTGAAAAAGGCAGAGGCTGTCCAGCAGCCTTTAATGTAGGCGAGCGAGCTCCTTATTCTTTCATAGCATATAGCTGTAAGACTTCGTTTAGGCATCCAGATTTGGGACAAGTCCAAACAGACAGAAGCAACCTGGGAGAAGTTATTCTCCTGAAATTTTGTTTGGGCTGCACTGGTGCACACTGTGCCCTACACAATGAAATGAGTAATACGTTCGGGCCATTGTGGGGTCCCAATCAAAGTGCTGCCTTTTTCATAATTTCAAGCACTCCTCCAATAAAAGAGAAGTGCATCTTCTCTTTGTGTCCAGTTAAGGAGTCACTGACCACACAGATGTGTCTATTGAAGTTGATTTTCTGGATTTCAGGTCAGAGTCCAGCACTGGCCGCTATTTCCTTGGTAATCACCTGCAAAACAAAAAGTGGGAATGATGAGTTTCACTCAAGAGATGAAACGGCTGACAACCTTGTGCTGACGGGCCCCGGGGTGCTTCGCGCCAAGTGCGCACCTTGCGCAGGAGAGGCACAGACACTGGTGGCTGGTCAGCGCGGTCGTTACTGCCCGCGCAGCCACACCCCGCACACCTTTATTGAGCACCATCAGCATGCGTCGGGCACAACCATCAAGCCCACTCACGGAGGGTATCCTCAGAGACCACCCCTCACTAATCAGTGCAGTGGTATACCACAAATCTCCCCACCCACCAGGAAGCACAATTGTGTTTAGTGTCGAGCCACCGAATGAGTGGCAGTTGGACGAGGAGAATGTGTGGGTTGGCCAGCCTATCCCTGGGAGGGGGGCAAAAGAAGCTTGTATGAAGGAGAGGTGCCATCTTGATCAGCGCACACACTGGATCCAAACGGGCCTTACCATTCGCTCAATAAAGACATGTACACATGCTGAGTTTTTACACATCCCCAACACATGAAGAGAGCAAGGGACCCCAGTTGTGGGGACTGAGCAGACCTTTACTTGATGGGAGTCAGTAGTCCTTCTTCCTAGGGTTGTACAGGTAAAATGACTATCCCCCCTGAACTAGGATTTGAGGCCACAACTAATAGACATCGCATACCTAGGATGAGGATTCTGTAGCCCACGATCGGTCATCATAGAGGTACAATTTGGATGTCCCTCTGGGTAAAGTAATATTATGGTGCATCCTTTTTAGGATCAGCAGTGGGGGACACAGGGAAAGTCGAGAAAACAAACACGGCAAGAGAGCACAGATTTTCCGAGAAAACGTTTGCACCCACAGCCTCATTTTGCATTTGCAAACTGTGTGCTAAGACCCTCTTAATATTTTGTTACAGTCCTGCTAGAGCAGATCAGCTTCAGGCAACGGCCACAAAGGTGGCTTAGTGACTTTAGAGCTTGCTGCAGACAACTGCTTGTGAACAGCGAACAGGTTACTCCGATATCAATAACAATTGGACACAATAGTAATACCTGCTATTTGCAGGTCTTACAAATGCCCGGGGTTGTATCAAGTGCTACATAAAGAACATATACAGTGCAGCTGTGTGTCAGTCTCTCTCTTCTCCCTCTTCTCTCGCTCTCTCTCTTTCTATCTACGCTCACCAACAGCAGCCATGGTCATCTTTGATATAAACTTGCGTGGCAGAGTAAATGGGTTAGAATTTATGTACAGGAGAGCAATGGATCATGAAGCAGAGAAGACCTGGACAGCAAACCCTGGAAAAGGTATTTCCTCTGTAAGAGCACATGGGTGGGTTGACAGCCTCCCCATCCTCCAAATACAGGTGTTCAGGTGGGAGCCGGCACAGCATCATCTTATGACTGTTTCCCCAGCAGCCAGCGTTTCCTTGCCTCCGTGGAACAGAACAGTGTGAGGTGGATGGACTAAGTAAATCATTCAGTGTGCGCCTTGCAGTCCACTGACCAGTCTTGCTTCAGTTTGGGATTAATGTCACCCGTACTGCAGCCAGGAGACAGGCGCTGCAACGTTACTCAGCACTCCGCTCCTCCTCACATCTACCAGCGTGCAAGGTGCTCATTAGGGAAATATTAAATCTGAACGCCAGCCGGATTGTGCAGTTAAATCTTCTAAAACCAAAATAGAAAGGGACCTAATGTAACACAAACATCTTATGGGCTTTCAGGTGTGTCCAAATCTTACCCTGCACAGAAAAAGGACCCTTGTACTCAGGTCCTTATATAACAGCAACATCTTATTGGATTTCAGGTGAGCACACACCTGCATAAAGAGATCCTTGCACTCAAGTCTTTATATACCAGTAACATCTTATGGGATTTCAGGTGAGCACACACCTGCATAGAAAAGGGATCCTTGCACCCAAGTCTTTATATACCAGTAACATCTTATGGGATTTTAGGTGAGCACACACCTGCATAGAAAAGGGATCCTTGCACCCAAGTCTTTATATACCAGTAACATCTTATTGGATTTCAGGCGAGCACACACCTGCATAGAAAGGGGATCCTTGCACATAAGTCTTTATATACCAGTAACATCTTATTGGATTTCAGGCGAGCACACACCTGCGTAGAAATGAGATCCTTGCACCCAAGTATTTATATACCAGTAACATCTTATTGGATTTCAGGTGAGCACACACCTGCATAAAAAAGAGATCCTTGCACCCATGTCTTTATATACCAGTAACATCTTATTGGATTTCAGGTGAGCAAACACCTGCATAAAGAGATCCTTGCACCCAAGTCTTTATATACCAGTAACATCTTATTGGATTTCAGGTGAGCACACACCTGCATAGAAAAGGGATCCTTGCACCCTAGTCCTTATATACCAGTAACATCTTATTGGATTTCAGGTGAGCACACACCTGCATAGAAAAGGGATCTTTGCACCCAAGTCTTTATATACCAGTAACATCTTATTGGATTTCAGGTGAGCACACACCTGCATAGAAAATAGATATTTGCACCCAAGTCTTTATATACCAGTGACATCATATTGGATTTCAGGTGAGCACACACCTGCATAGAAAAGGGATCCTTGCACTCTAGTCCTTATATACCAGTGACATCTTATGGGATTTCAGGTGAGCACACACCTGCATAGAAAATAGATCCTTGCACCCAAGTCTTTATATACCAGTAACATCTTATGGGATTTCAGGTGAGCACACACCTGCCTAGAAAAGAGATTCTTGCACCCAAGTCTTTATATACCAGTGACATCATATTGGATTTCAGGTGAGCACACACCTGCATAGAAAATGGATCCTTGCACTCTAGTCCTTATATACCAGTGACATCTTATGGGATTTCAGGTGAGCACACACCTGCATAGAAAAGAGATCCTTGCACCCAAGTCTTTATATACCAGTGACATCATATTGGATTTCAGGTGAGCACACACCTGCATAGAAAAGGGATCCTTGCACTCTAGTCCTTATATACCAGTGACATCTTATGGGATTTCAGGTGAGCAAACACCTGCATAGAAAGGGGATCCTTGCACCCAAGTCCTTATATACCAGTGACATCTTATGGGATTTCAGGTGAGCACACACCTGCATAGAAAAGAGATCCTTGCACCCAAGTCTTTATATACCAGTTACATCTTATGGGATTTCAGGTGACACACACCTGCATAGAAAAGGGATCCTTGCACCCTAGTCCTTACATAACAGCAACATCTTATGGGATTTCAGGTGTGCACAAATCTGCATAGAAATTGACCCTTGCACCTAAGGCCATAATTAATCAGTTCTTGCTTGCTTTACTTTGCTATACTTCAAGACTGCGCTAGTGACAGTAATGGCTACTTTCCGAAGCACAGAAGCTTGTGATGTAATACTTCTCCACTAGCCAATCAGAACATATCTTATGGGAGTTCAGGTGAGCACACACCTGCATAGAAAAGAGATCCTTGCACCCAAGTCTTTATATACCAGTGACATCTTATGGGATTTCAGGTGAGCACACACCTGCACAGAAAAGAGATCCTTGCACCCAAGTCTTTATATACCAGTGACATCATATTGGATTTCAGGTGAGCACACACCTGCATAGAAAATGGATCCTTGCACTCTAGTCCTTATATACCAGTGACATCTTATGGGATTTCAGGTGAGCACACACCTGCATAGAAAAGAGATCCTTGCACCCAAGTCTTTATATACCAGTGACATCATATTGGATTTCAGGTGAGCACACACCTGCATAGAAAAGGGATCCTTGCACTCTAGTCCTTATATACCAGTGACATCTTATGGGATTTCAGGTGAGCAAACACCTGCATAGAAAGGGGATCCTTGCACCCAAGTCCTTATATACCAGTGACATCTTATGGGATTTCAGGTGAGCACACACCTGCATAGAAAAGAGATCCTTGCACCCAAGTCTTTATATACCAGTTACATCTTATGGGATTTCAGGTGACACACACCTGCATAGAAAAGGGATCCTTGCACCCTAGTCCTTACATAACAGCAACATCTTATGGGATTTCAGGTGTGCACAAATCTGCATAGAAATTGACCCTTGCACCTAAGGCCATAATTAATCAGTTCTTGCTTGCTTTACTTTGCCATACTTCAAGACTGCGCTAGTGACAGTAATGGCTACTTTCCGAAGCACAGAAGCTTGTGATGTAATACTTCTCCACTAGCCAATCAGAACATATCTTATGGGAGTTCAGGTGAGCACACACCTGCATAGAAAAGAGATCCTTGCACCCAAGTCTTTATATACCAGTGACATCTTATGGGATTTCAGGTGAGCACACACCTGCACAGAAAAGAGATCCTTGCACCCAAGTCTTTACATACCAGTGACATCTTATGGGATTTCAGGTGAGCACACACCTGCATAGAAAAGAGATCCTTGCACCCTAGTCCTTACATAACAGTTACATCTTATGGGATTTCAGGTGTGCACAAATCTGCATAGAAATTGACCCTTGCACCTAAGGCCATAATTAATCAGTTCTTGCTTGCTTTACTTTGCTATACTTCAAGACTGCGCTAGTGACAGTAATGGCTACTTTCCGAAGCACAGAAGCTTGTGATTTAATACTTCTCCACTAGCCAATCAGAACATATCTCTCACAACTTCTTCTACTACTACTACTGCCTAACTCTTCTCACTTTACTTTTGTGTAGTACCACAATGTCAATCAACCACCATGCCTTGTCAACGGCATACTGGAAAAACACATAGTTCATCTTAGTGTTTTCGGTCTTGTTACAGACAGCTTTGGCTGTCTAATTGCACATTACTAGTACTTTAAACAGTGTACGCTTATAAGGTAAAAAACAGAGTTGGCTTTGGGTCCGTCCCCTTCCACCATTGCTTCTCATATAGCAGTCAGTGACTGCCACTGGTGGGCGAGCTGTTGATCAAGACTGTGGCATTCCATGGAAGGTGACATTGTCCCATTTATATCCCTATTGTTTGTTTTTTTGTGAGAAGATGTCAAGAAGTAGTCCTTCACACAAACTGCCATCCTCACTTCCTACCCCGTCACCTTCTCCTCATGCCGGACTCCTTCGCTTACTTCCTTTCTCTCTCCATCTATTACGGCTTTGCCTCCTTCTGGCAAAAAACCCACTCCCTGCCTTGAAGGGATTTATACCTTGATCTCACCAGTGGGGAAGAGCATGGACTTAATTTGTAAAATAATGAGTGCTGTTGCCCAAAGCGCTGCTTAGAAGTTGAGACTAGTGCAGTTAAATGTCACTGCGTTGATT
Organism: Pleurodeles waltl; assembly: GCF_031143425.1. Classification (NCBI taxonomy): domain Eukaryota; kingdom Metazoa; phylum Chordata; class Amphibia; order Caudata; family Salamandridae; genus Pleurodeles; species Pleurodeles waltl. Next base: position 1,067,306,932 of record NC_090439.1, on the reverse strand, counting down.
ACTATTGCTGTATAGTCTTAAATCCACCTCATGCCTCTTTAATCCACTACCAGACACTCCCTGCCCCTTCATCAGCATTAGATGACTGCCTTCCATAAAGTTCTCAATTACCCTAATTTGGTATGACCTTGGAAATATACATTGTTAGTAAACGGGCTGGAAATCTTACGGAGAGATATCTATACAAATAGTTTATCCCTAAAACACAGGGAATCAACATTGATTCTTATGACCGAGTGGCACTTAACCACGGGCAAATTAAATAAAATGTATTCAAGCACAACTAATAAATGCTGACGGGGAGGCAAGAAAGTGTCTACACCTCCATGTGTGGTAGGTCTTCTCGGAAAAAGTGACATATTGAAAGGAAGTGGTGGCCTCCATTAGGGACATAGTGGGATTTTCCATTCTGGTGGAGCCTGCAGTCAAAATACTTGATTTGTGCCCCCAGATTGGGAAGGGGACACTGGAATATGAGTAATCAGTTCCTCTTTCTCACCCATCTTATAATGGCTAGACAGTGGAAAGAAACTGCCATCCCTAAATGACATACATGAAGTTGGAGAATTTAGGACACCATGCAGTTGAAAGAATTTTGCCACCCATCAATAAACTGGAAGAAACCTTTTCTGTGACATGGCAGTCAGTTTTAGAGTATATGGGGAAGGAGCAGAGAGAGATAACATGCCCTCGTAGATTGAGTGCTTTTAGGTTCTTCGATTGAAGGGTAGAAGAATATAGAGGAAGGTAGCGATGGAGGGGATTTTTCTTTTTTTATGTTTAATATTTCTTTTTTTTTTAGGGTCTTGGCTTTTATTTTGTTTGTCTTCTTTACTGTTATTTGGCAATATAAAGCAAGTGGCCGTCAAAGGCAAGGTACTGGAATACAGTAGGTTGCATGTGAACACATGGCCGGGGTTCTAAACTCGAATGATGTTAATTCAGTGTATAAGAATGCTAATAAAAAGAGTTTACAGAAAGGGAAATAGTTTATTTATATCAATATAAGATGTTTTGATAAAAAGGTGGATTTTCATAACCACCCATTTTTTGTTGAGAGCTAGAAGGTTCTGGCTGACATAACACTCGAATAGCCATTAACCTCAGGGCAAGATAATGTAAAACTGGGATGGGTCCATGAAATGTATTGCAAATATTTTGTCAAAGAGTTCTGAAATAAGAAGACTCATTAATCTGGAAAGACGTATATTGAGCTTCTGTGGATTAGACAGTGTTCTGTTTGAGGGGCGTACTTTGAATAGCTTAAAAAAAATCTTTCACTGGTAATGTGAAAAAAAAAGAGACCAGCAAAAAATGTAAACTGTAATAGCAGCTGGGTGTACAGTAATGGAAATGCACTGGACGGCAGAGTTTGTTAGATGAAGACAGTGAGGCATGGCTGCATCCTCCTGTCGAGTACCCGGCTCGAACCGCTTTTCTGGTTTTCAGTGAGGTGTGACGCAGATGCTCGTACGTGCAGGAGTTCGCCACTGCAGCCGCCTAGGAGTCGTGGAGTGCCGAATAGTCGAGCCCCCGGCCAGCTGGCTAGCAAGAGGGGGTGCAGGACGACGTGTGGGGGGGAGTGCGGAGGTGGTAGGCAGGGCAGCGTCATGCCCTCTTGGTGCTTCTGTGTGGTTCACAGCCAAGTGAGGGTTCCCCACCTCACTGGAGGCGCGAGGTGGAGCTGAGAGAAGGTGGCTCCACTGTGGCTTGTGGCAGGAACATTGCTGTAGCATCTGCATCCCCAGTTTCTTCTGCACCTGGAACTCTGTAATCCCCACGTCAATGCTTTTGAACGCTCGGGATCGCTCAAGGGTCATCGGGGGCCCATATGTTTAACCCCTCTTGGTTTGGCTAAGTACAGAGGGGGTAAAGCCTGGAGCTCGAAAAATGAGGGCATCGGTGCAATCTGGCCGAGCGTAACGTAGCTCATGAGTACCAGCCAGGGCCGGTCCTAGTATTTTTGAGGCCCTGGTCAGAAAAGGAGAGGCCCCCCTAATTTGCATATGCCGTGACATCACTTTAAATACTATAAATTGACTATTAATCCTATGGTATTGTTGAAGCAACTTTTCAAGAAGCAACTTTACTAATGCAATATCAGGAAAAATCATCATAAACATAACTAATTGCCCTAATAAAATAAGTTGAACTTGTTTAAAACTATATTAATGGGAAAACATTATATTATTCACTCTGGGTGAAAAGGTTTGGCCCAGATTTGTACAAAACATATATCTTTACTCAAATGTTAACATTTATTCCCGGCTAGTATGCTGTATGTATAGGTATGTGCTATTTATATAATGTAAACCTTACACAAAGGCATTGGAGAGCCCTTTACAAATGATACAGGAAATAATTTTGGCTTGGGAACAGGTATTGTCTTAAGAAGCTGCCAAGTCCTCCTCCTCCCAGTGGCTCAGTGAATAGAGCCCAGTCACTGATTAGAGTTCAGCACATTCCTGTTAGATAACCCTCTGCCTTATTATACTAAGTAGAGTGGTGGAGGTGGATGTGAGTTCTTGTGATGGTGTAGCGCTGCCAGGCCTAACGGAGTAGACCTCCTCTGTTCAGCCTCCCAGTGATACATCATGACTGTGAGGCACAATGGGGGTTTCTTTTGGTAGCCTGTTCATTCTAGTGTGACAAGGCTGTCCTCTACTCCCTCTCACTTGAGCTTTTTTCCCGTTTTTGCCTATTTTTAATAGTTTTTCGCATGCTTCATTAGTGGTTTAGCTCCCAGATGTGATACCACATACAAGCTTTCTATGAAATTCTCAGATTCTTGCATCTGCTCAATTTGGTTTTCCGTGCTGTGAACTGTTTCTGTGGCGTACTCTTGTGTTTTCTCTATTTCTGGTCCCCTATTTTCCATCTTTGGTGGAGAGTGTCGGGCTAGTTTTACCGTTAGCATTTCAAGACGAACCGTCTCTGGCCCATTTACCCCCTTGTATCTGCCAGTATGGCTCCTGACTGGTTGAGGGTTTTTAAACCTGTTCCCTTTGTTGTAAGCACTTCTGGTAGAGGTGATTGTTTCTCCACAATTTCAGATCAGTGGTATTCATTAGATATCCGCCTTTTGTCGACTTTATCTAATTTCTCAGCGATGTTTGCAATGATGAGGGCTACTGTTTGTAGTGTGTCAATTTGAATTTCAAGTTTTTGTGACTGCCATGTGAGTGCTTTTATTGCAGCAGTCAAGGTGGAATTTATAGAAGTAAGTTCTTTATCCTGATGAACTGTAAAATCGCAGGGCTCTGAGTTGATACTGTCATCCAGATTATCATGTTGCCTATCATTTGATTGTCGCCATTTAGAATGCTCTTGGTTATGACAGACCACCCAGTTAGTTCCCCCTTTAGCAAAGGACTCCCCAATGATCTTTCTTGTTGACAATCCTGTGTTTCTGCTTATTGTGTTTCTATTGTTGTTTGCTCTAAGTGCTCCGTGTGCACTTGCACAATTGTCACCCCCACCTTTAACACAGGAGGGCCTACTGTGTGGCTGAGAACATCTATTTCGAGCCCTTCCTGAATCCGTTTCTGATGATCATTATAACCTGTACCCTCCATTGAGGTTGAGGAGAGCTCAATGACTGTAGTTATTTCCCCCATCTTTGGGCATGATTTGGGCCGCCGCCTCTTATTCCCAATTTGGGAGCTGATTCGAGAGCGGTTAAAGTTAATTAAATTAGGTGTTTCTATTGTTGAAGGAATGGGTGAACTTGATGCAAATTCAGGACTGTCCGTGCCTGTGGATTGATTTCTCTTGACTACTCTAGGGAAATGCTGGGTCATGATTTTGCTTCTCTGTTTGTTGTTCGCTGACTGTAATGATTTTCCTTGTTGCTTTGCCTTTGTGAGTAGAAGCGAGGCTGTCTACTTCTAATTGCCCAGTTATCATCTTCTCCACATTATTCAATACCCCATATTTCCTTGTGCGCGATTGGCTTTTTAAAATCCTACTGTTCTTCTCTGAACAGAAATTCCATGTGTGATTTCCAACTTGCAGCAAAGCTATACCTAGCCTTGCATAGATGCGCTGTCGGCAGTCCCCCAGGCAGGGGCATAACAAAAACCCCCATGGTGCAGGGGCCCCCCTGAGCTCCAGGGGCTTCCTCAGCACAGTACACTGTGCAGGGGCAGCAGGCCCCTGACTGTGTCCAGAGGGAAGGGGGTCCCCCATAGGTACTTTGCAAGGGGGCCCCTTTAAGTTTTGTTACGCCACAGCCCCCAGGTATTCTGTACACTTCATCAGCCTTCCTGAGGCACTTGGTATACGGAGAATAGGGAGCCGGGATCACAAGCCACACCAAGGTCTAGCTCAACCGCTTTCACAACATCCCTGCTCTTCCCTGGTATTGACAACCCAAAGGTACCAGACCCCACCTGCGCTGGCCAGCTGCTCAATTTCAATTGCAGCTGCTCAAATTGTGCAGTGTTACCACCTGTCTCACCTGCTGGTTTTGGTATTCTCATTTATGTGTACTTGTTAGAGCTCTGAGATGTACTCACCATGGTGGTAATGTTCCTGGTTCCAACAATTGCGGGATCCAGATCCAACTCTGGGAAAGCTCAATGGAAGTACTCACCCCCTTATGGAACACCAAACTAGAGGATGACCGACTAGAAGGGGATACAACATTACAAAAAATAAAGTTTCTGCCTGAATACATTTCAAGGTGCAGATAAGACGTACTCAATCAGGTAAACATGATAAGTTTAATAAAAACATCCCTTCACTGGCTGAAATAAGTAGCGAGGACATTCTCAGTATCCAGTTTGAAGCAAGTGGCAAAGACAATAGTCAGGAGCACACAATAACATGTAAAAATGCAGCTCTATCGAGAAGGGTCTTATTAGAGAGGGGAAAGACTTACAAAATGGGGCATCTTGGTGGAAGAAAAAAACGAAGTATCCATATGTGCCGAATCTCAAGCCAGTCAGCAAACTGGTTCCCCCAACCACTGAGAGCCGAGGAAAGACCTCCTAATCGGAGCCTTGACTTTCTAACTAAAATTCCATCTACAGTAACTTAATGATATATTATCAGCCAAATAAGGGAACAGCCCAAACAAGGATAGTTCGACAGATGGTAAGGGCCAGTGAGCATGAGGATGACTGGAGCTGGCTAGTAATAAACCTGGGTCGCAGAAAAACAAGATATAACTAGCAGAAAATCTGTCCGCCAGTACAGCAGTGGTAAAAACCCCTCTACTGCGTCGGCAATAACGACCAAAAACAACACCATAAACCTTTGGGTTTGAAATAGCAAACCAGCATTCAAAAAGCTGCAGGAAGCAGGCATTGTTTGCTTCCAAAAAACCTGGGCGCTAACACAAACCCATGTTGAGGGATTCTCAGAACTGCACAAATCAGCCAGAAAATACATATTTTTGGAAGAACATCGGGAGTGCTATCGGTGTACACAAATCACTCAACAGAACGATCTATCAAAGAAATTAAGTTGGACACAGATATGTTGCAGGTCGCCATTGTGGAAGGATAATCAAGTGATGGAGGTATCATGGCACCTCTTTTAAAATTTGTATACCTCAGTGTGCATGGCCCAAAGAAAAATGAAACAACAAAAAACCTTACTGGAAGATCTAATGTGTGATTATCTAGTGTCAGATGTAGTCATAACAGGTGACCTCAATCTACACAGTCTTGAGGAGGCCACCACAAACAACAATTGGTTTAGGTATCCGGCAGTGAAAAGATTTAACAACTTTTTTTATACGCAGAATCTCGCATCTGCATAGATTATAGCAAGAAAAGCTCAGCCCAATGCTTCACGTACCTATTTTTTCAACAACAGCACAACAATCAACTAAATCTTTCTAAGTTAAAACCTTAAAAAACACTGAGAGGCTTTAGGATGACTCAACACTTACAAAGTGATCATGCAATGGTTAGCATCAACCGTAGCCTTTATTGAAGACTCCGAGGCCAACTATCAGCCATTGATCACACAAAAAGGGCTGAAGAAAATAAATTGGTAAAAAGGATCAAATGGAGCACATGTAATGCAGCAAAAATAGAGGGCTGGAAGAATAGATGGGAAGCAGGTCTGCAGATATATAATACATAATGGATATCTGCAGACCTGGCTGTCTGGCTGCATTGAGGACCTACGATCTACCCTGGTGGAGATAGAAGGGAACATGAACAAACCAAACAGGACTTAACAGAGAGCCTATGGACTTGGTTACAATCGTGAGCTAAAGGAAAGCACCCATAAGTTAAGGAGGGTTGCAAGACCTCACAATAGATCGGAAACTGCCCCTAGAATGGAAAAACTAAAAGAGGTAAAACAGGAACGGGAAACCCTTATTTGGACCCTAAAATATAAACACTATGAAGCTGAATGGACATAAATTTACTATCTACTTAGAAGAAATAAATAAGTTAGACAATGAGAAAACTGTTAGGGGCAAATCAGTGACTGCAGAAGTCTGACTAACTAACATGGCAAATATGTACACTGAGAAGCCAGGAAATACACCAAAAATAAAACAAAAAGGACCTGAAATATCTATAATAAGGGACAATTAGGATGGCCAGCAGTCCACAAAGAATGATCCCATATTGACGGACAAGCAGACAGTACTGAACATAGTAAAAGAGATAAGAAAAGATGGCGCCACTGGCCTTAATGGACTCCCAAGAGGAATGTTTAAAGAGGACCCAACCTTTTGGACTGGGGTCCTCTCCCTAATGTTTTCAGCATGCAGAATTAACACAGATGTCCACCACTCATGACGTGGTTTGCTGCTCCACCCAATTTTCAAGAAACGTGATAATACCAACCAGAAACAATTAAAGACTAATCACCCTCTTGGATATTGAGGAGAAGGCATTTGCAAACACATGACTGCAAGAACTAATAAAGGCCCTCATTACAAGGCGGTCGGTGATAAAGCGGCGGTAATACTGCCAACAGGCCAGTGGTAACAAAAATGGAATTATGACCACGGCGGAAACCGCCCTGGCAGACACCCACTTTAACACACCGACCGCCACGGCGGTAGCAACAAGCACCGCATTGGTAACCGCCAACAGCCAGGCAGAAGACAATGTACCGCCCACTGTATTACACCAGGCCTATCCTCCACCTTTTCCGGGGCGGTACCAACGTCATCAAAAGCACGGCGGAAACAGTACACAGAAGGCAAAGGACTCAACCCTGGAGACACAAGGAAGAACCATGCCACCATGGAGCCCGAGTTGCAGGTGTTCCCCATGCTCTTGACCACAGTGAGTACTGTCCCCTAGCACACAGGGGAGCAGGGAGGAAAAAGAGAGTGACACACACACCCACACCCCCAACACCATACACATAACCAGATGCAGTAACATTACATATTCACCCTGTACCCCTCAGGAATAATGCAAGGACAAAAGGAATTGATTAAAGTGAGTGTAATAAGATAAAAGTGTAGAAAATCATGCTTCAACATCAAAACAGTATATCCATATATACAAACGTAGGGACACTGCCCAGTCCACAATGTCCATGGGCCACAGGGCCACAACACACAGGCCAAGGCCCCACTTGACCCCTGCAACAACACGGAGAGAACACCATGGGGTCATCAGGTCGAAAATACACAGGCACCTCAGGGGGACGAGGAACGGGGGCACCTCAACTGAAAGATGGTACAACACCACTGGTCCTGGAGGGGGCTACATGCTCTTTGCAATGTCCTGGCGAGTGCAAGGCCACAGTCTCTCAAGTGGGTGGTTTACCCACTGCTTGGTCCTGGGGAGTGCTAAGCCACAGTCTCTCAAGTGGGTGGTTTGCCCACTGCTTGGTCCAGGGGAGTGCAAAGCCACAGTCTCTCAAGTGGGTGGTTTGCCCACTGCTTGGTCCTGGGGAGTGCAAGGACACAGTCTCTCAAGTGGATGGCTTTTCCACTGGTTCTGGAGGCGTCCTTGTGCCCAGTGTGCTTCATCCTGGCAAGGACGGGGTGAGTGGATGACTTCTTCCACTGGTTCTGGAGGGGGCCTGGTGCCCAGTGTGCTTCATCCTTGCAAGGATGGGGTAAGTGGATGGCTTCTTCTACTGGTTCTGGAGGGGGCCTGGTGCCCAGTGTGCTTTATCCTGGCAAGGATGGGGTGAGTGGATGGCTTCTCCCAATGGTTCTGGAGGGGGCCTTGTGCCCAGTGTCCTTCATCCTGGCAAGGATAGGGTGAATAGATGGCTTCTTCCACTGGTTCTGGAGGGGGCCTGGTGCCCAGTGTGCTTCATCCTGGCAAGGATGGGGTGAGTGAATGGCTTCTTCCACTGGTTCTGAAGGGGGCCTTGTGCACAGTGTGCTTCATCCTGGCAAGGATGGGATGAGTAGATGGCTTCTTCCATTGGGTCTGGAGGGGGCCTGGTGCCCTGTGAATGCAGCACTTGGTGAGTGCAAGATCACACTCTCCCACCTGGGTGTCACACCCACAGGATTTGCAGGGTCCAGGACGCACTACAGTCCATGGAGGCAGGACTAACCACTGCCCACCGGTGGTGACGGCTGCTCAGTGGTCGCAGTGGCGGTGCTGGCGTTGGTGCTGGCAGTGGTGGTGGGAGGCTCCAGCCCTTCCCCTGCAGCCTCGGACAGCTGCCTATTTTGGCTGCTGCTGCTGGCAGTGGTGCTGGTGGCAGTGCTGGCAGTGGTGCTGGTGTTGGTTCTAGCAGTGGTGGTGGGAGACTTCAGCCCATCCCCTGCAGCCTCGGACGGCTGCCCACTGGGGCTGCTGCTGCTGGCAGTGGTGCTGGTGGCGGTGCTGGTGTCGGGAATGCCAGTGGTGGGGGAGGCTCCAGCCCATCCCGTGCAGCCTCGGACGGCTGCCCACTCGGGCTGATGCTGCTGCTGGCAGTGGTGCTGGCGGTGGTGCTGGTGGCGGGAATGCCAGTGGTGGGGGGAGGCTCCAGCCCTTTCCCTGCAGCCTCGGATGACTGAACGGCCATGGTTGGTGTTGGGGGCTCAGAATCAGTCCCAGCACCAGGCCTCCTGTCCTTCATGCCTGCAGGGGCAGGCCCCTTGCCCTTGCAGCTGGTGGTGCCTCCTTGCCCTTGGCAGCTGGTGGTGCCTCCTTGCCCTTGGCAACTGGTGGTGCCTCCTTGCCTTTCCCCTTGGCAGCTGGTGGTACCTCCTTGCCTTTCCCCTTGGCAGCTGGTGTCAGTGCTGATGGCTGGTTCCCTGGAGCCTCTCACACCTGCTGTAGCTGCCAACACTACTGTGGCAGTGGACTGGGTGTCTGAGGTACTCGGCTGGGTTCTGGCCACCCTGGCCCGACGGCAGAGAGGAAAAGCTTCTTAGGGACACTGGTGCGGGAAGAGGGTGAAGGTTTGGGAGTGGAGGAAGAGGGAGTGGTTGTAGGAGGTGTCAGTCTGCTGTGTTTGGGTGCAGGTGGATGGGATGGATGCTGTTGTGAGGTAGATAGCTGTTGGGTGTCTGAGTGCTTACGTTTGTGTTCTTTGGGAGGAGAGGGCACAGACACAGTGGGAGAGGACACAGGGGACGTGTGCATGGATATGGGGGTGGTGACTACCAGTGAGGGGTGTGTAGTGATAGGCTTGATGGTGATGGGGGTAATGGATGAGGATGTAGTGCATGGGGGAATGGGACTGGGTAGAGGAAGTTGGAGGGGGGAGGCTAGAGACAGGGACAATGGCTGCCATCAGGGAGGAGACCAGAACCTGGATTGATCTCTGTTGGGCCGCCATGGCAGAGTGAATGCCCTTCAGGAATGTATTTGTTTGCTGCAAATGGCCTGCCAGCCCCTGGATGACATTCACTATGGTTGACTGGCCAACAGAGATGGATCGCAGGAGGTCAATAGCCTCCTCACTCAGGGCAGCAGGGCTGACTGGGGCAGGGCCTGAGGTGCCTGGGGCAAAGGTGATGCCCATCCTCCTGGGTGAGCGGGCACGTGAAACTCACTGAGGGGCTGCTGGGAGTGCGTTGCTGGTACAGGGGCAGCGGCTGTACCTGTAGTTGGGGTGGGCACAGAGGTGTTCGCCACCAGCAGGGAGCTTCCATTGGAGGAGGTATCACTTTCAGAACTGTCCTCTCCTGTCTCCCTCATGGTGCTCCCCTCGCCCTCCGTCCCACTGGTGCCCTCACCATCTGTGGATTCTGCCTCATGGGCAATGTGGGATGCAACTCCCTCTGTCACCGGTGCCACTGCTCGTCCGCCAGTTGATGCTAATGCACATAAGGACAGGGTGACAAAACAAAAAGGGTGGGGGGAGAGAGACAAATGATACACTTGGTCAATGGCTGCCCCAACAACACCGTTGGCGTACACAGCACCCTCACACCAGGAACAGGCCTATGCACTATGCAATGCACTACCAGTCACAATACTAGTCACCAGCCCAAGGACAGGAATACCTAATGCCAGTAGCAGCATACCTGACACCCACAGACCCCTGCCCAGTAGTTGATGCTGTAGGAAGTTGGCTCTGTATATACTATTTCAAAGTAAGAAATAGCGTGCACAGAGTCCAAGGGTTCCCCTTAGAGGTACCATAGTGGCAAAATTAGATAATTCTAATGCTTTATTTTGTGGTAGTGTGGTCGCACAGTAGGCTTATCAGAGGGTAGTGTTAAGCATTTGTTGTACACACACAGGCAATAAATGAGGAACACACACTCAAAGACTTACTCCAGGCTAATAGGTTTTTATATTGAAAAGTATCTCTTCTTAGTTTATTTTAAGAACCACAGGTTCAAGATTTACAGTTAATACTTTCAATGTAAGGTACTTAACTTAGATACTTTAGGAACTTTGAATGAAAACAATATCATGTACAGTCTTTGTAAAAATGGCAATAAGCTATTTTCAAAGTGGACACAGTGCAAAAATCAACAGTTCCTGGGAAAGGTAAGTAAAGGTTAGTTTAGGAGGTAAGTAAAACACTTACAAGTCTCAGTCCTGGGGCATAGGCAGCCCACCGTTGGGGGTTCAAGGCAACCCCAAAGTTACCACACCAGCAGCTCAGGGCCGGTCAGGTGCAGAGGTCAAAGAGGTGCCCAAAACACATAGGCGCCTTCTTTTCTATCTGCCCTCAGGAACAAACCAGAGACCAGCCAGCCTTAAGGTACAAGCAGAGATATTTAATAATACGTGCACGGAGACTGTGGCTTGAAAGGCCAAGGCCAAGCAGTCTGAATTGCGGAACTCCAATACAATCTTTTATGCATGAAAACCACAAAAGGGTGAAAATACATCATCCAATCAGAACAACTGAAAGATAATTTCTTCATCAAGTACATGGCGTGATGTTGATCAGGAGATGCATGGTATTACACATATATTAGGCATCTATCCAATCACAGTAGAATAACATTTCATGGTGGCAGCGTGATACAAGATGACCACAAACGTGACCTTCACATTTCTCAGACAGTTGGGACTTTCCAAGGTGTCACCAATCCAGCTTCCTCATAACCTCTCCTCAGACCTATGTAGACATCGAGATGTCTGTCTGTTGCTGTGCGAATGAAGCAATGCATGTCGCATGAGCTTTCTCTTTTAAGCAAGCCTTGCTTTACAAGCTGCCTGTCAGGGTTAATGTACTAAAGGTCATCCAACCTTCTGCATATGTTTTTCAGGCCCGTACATCATTGAGTATCACAGGATGAGGTCAGGCCTGGGGGGGATAATAAAATGGATTCCTTAGCCAGTTTCCACAGGGTGCTCCGGTTCCAGTCTGCCAGCAGGTAAGTACCTGCGCCCTCGGGGGGCAGACCAGGGGGGTTTTGTAGAGCACTGGGGGGACACAAGTAGGCACACAAAACACACCCTCAGCGGCACAGGGGTGGCGGGTGCAGTGTGCAAAGCATGTGTCGGGTTTTGTATAGGTTTCAATGGAGGGACCCGGGGGTCACTCTAGCGGAGCAGGCAGGCAGGCACAGGGACAGCCACCACCTGGTCAAGGTAGAGGGTCGCCTGGAGGTCACTCCTGCGTCGAAGTTCGGTTCCTTCAGGTCCTGGGGGCTGCGGGTGCAGTATTGGTTCCAGGCGTCAGGTCCGTTGTTACAGGCAGTCGCGGTCAGGGGGAGCCTCTGGATTCTCTCTGCAGGCGTCGCTGTGGGGGCTACGGGGGGGTCGTCTCTGGTTACTTACGGGCTTGCAGTCGCTGGGGAGTCCTCCCTGAGGTGTTGGTTTTCTGCAGGTCGAGCCGGGGGCGTCTGGTGCAGAGGGTAGAGTCTCACGCTTCCGGCGGGAAATGTGAAGTCTTTGAAAGTTGCTTCTTTGTTGCAAAGAAGTAGCTGGTTTTGAAAAGGGCCGCTGTTCACAGGAGTTTCTTGGTTCTGTAGTCCAGGGCAGTCCTCTGAGGTTTCAGAGGTCGCTGGTCCCTGTTGGATGCGTCGCTGGAGCAGGTTTTCGAAGTTGGAGACAGGCCGGTAGGGCTGGGGCCAAATCAGTTGTCGTCTTACTCTTTCTCTGCAGGCTTGTAGGTCAGCAGTCCTTCTTCTTTCTTCAGGTTGATTTCCTGGGATCTGGGGAGCCCTTAAATACTGAATTTAGGGTTGTGTGTAGGTCTGGGAGGGCAGTAGTCAATGGCTACTGTCCTTGAGGGTAGCTACACCCTCTTTGTGCCTCCTCCCTGTGGGGAGGGGGGCACATCCCTAATCCTATTGGGGGAATCCTCCAAACTCAAGATGGAGGATTTCTCAAGGCAGGGGTCACCTCAGCTCAGGACACCTTAGAGGCTGGCCTGACTGGTGGGTGACTTCTCCTTGTTGTTCTCATTATCTCCTCCAGCCTTGCCGCCAAAAGTGGGGCCTGTGGCCGGAGGGGCGGGCATCTCTACTAGCTGGGATGCCCTGGGGCGCTGTAACAAAAGGGGTGAGCCTTTGAGGCTCACCGCCAGGTGTTACAGTTCCTGCAGGGGGAGGTGAGAAGCACCTCCACCCAGTACAGGCTTTGTTCCTGGCCACAGAGGGACAAAGGCACTCTCCCCATGTGGCCAGCAACATGTCTGGTGTGTGGCAGGCTGGCAGAAACTGGTCAGCCCACACTAGAAGTCGGGTAGGTATTCAAGGGGCATCTCTAAGATGTCCTCTGGGTGTATGTTACAATAAATTGAACACTGTCATCAGTGTGCATTTATTGTGCTGAGAAGTTTGATACCAAACTTCCCAGTTTTCAGTGTAGCCATTATGGAACTGAGAAGTTTGTGTTTGACAAACTCCCAGACCATATGCTCTTATGGCTACCCTGCACTTACAATGTTTAAGGTTTTGCTTAGACACTGTAGGGGCATAGTGCTCATGCACATATGCCCTCACCTGTGGTATAGTGCACCTTGCCTTAGGGCTGTAAGGCCTGCTAGAGGGGTGACTTACCTATGCCACAGGCAGTGTGAGGTTGGCATGGTACTCTGAGGGGAGTGCCATGTCGACTTAGTCATTTTCTCCCCACCAGAACACACAAGCTGTGAGGCAGTGTGCATGTGCTGAGTGAGGGGTCCCCAGGGTGGCATAAGACATGCTGCAGCCCTTAGAGACCTTCCCTGGCATCAGGGCCCTTGGTACCAGGGGTACCAGTTACAAGGGACTTAACTGAGTGCCAGGGTTGTGCCAATTGTGGAGACAAAGGTACAGTTTAGGGAAAAACACTGGTGTTGGGGCCTGGTTAGCAGGGTCCCAGCACACTTTTAAATCATAATTTAGCACCAGCAAAGGCAAAAAGTTAGGGGGTAACCATGCCAAGGAGGCATTTCTTCACAGATGCCTACTAGCTTTGTAGGAGGTGGTGTTAATCAGCCCCTGCACAACATTGGACCTACCCTGCAATTTCCGGCCTGGCCTAGGGGCACCCACAGGCCCACATTCCCCACCCATAGACCACCCCACCACGCGCAAGTAGTAGATTTGGAAACTGTACCCACCCCCTTGTGGCTGCTGTGATGGCCATACAGCTCCGGATAGGCCACCGCCATTTTGCGGAACATCAGGGGGGTCAGCGTTTAATGGGCACCCCTTCCTCATTGGGAGGCCATCCCCAGCTGGGCCTCCGCCATCTTCCGTGCCCAGCATCTCAGGTCCTCCCACCGTTTGTGACAGTGGGTGCTTCGCCTGCCGTAGACCCCAAGGGTCCGCACGTCCTTGGCGATGGCACGCCATATACCCTTTTTCTGATGGGTACTGACCTGCAGGAAAATACACATAGAAAAAGGTATCAGCCACACCGTCCGGCCAGTTACACTCGTGGCCCACCATAGCGCTCCCATCCCCTTACACACAGACATTGTCCACCATACATGCAGCACGCTGCCCAGGACCCTTCCACCAATCCCCCCTTACATAAGGCCCTCACACACAGCACTACATTCATTCATGCCCCATGCATCGTGCTCACAGTGTACTCACCTGTTGGTCTGGAGGCCCATACAGCATTCGGTACTGGGGTAGGACCCCATCCATCAGTCTCTCCAACTCCACAGCGGTGAAGGCAGGGACCCTTTACCCAGTGACTCGAGCCATGGTTGGTTCCAGACACAGATCACAGCAGCACTTGCAGTGTAGGTCCTCTCCTGTTGAATGTCAGGTAGCAAGTGAGAGAACAGATAGAAAATGGCGGTGGCGTCTGAGGTGGTGCGTACCGTCACCGCCGGCGTACTTCACCATTGGCCACTGTAACCCATAGGCCCAATGACAACCAATGAGGAGTTGCACGGCGGTATTCGACCGCCTCCCGCAACAGCGCACAACGTTAGCGGCATTAGCTCATTTCCACATGTCAATCCACACAGGCAAGGCGGGCGCCATTTCAGGGTGGCAAGCCATGGCACCTAACTGCGTCACAGTACACATAGGCACCCCTTGGGCCCTATCCAAAAACATATGGTTACTGTCACAATATGCAATACAGTGTACAGTTTGGAAATGTGGAATACCGACCAGCTACTCACTCTTTTGCCCCCTAGAGTACAACCGCTGCAGATGACTAGGAGATGGAGACATCCTCCCGTATACAGACTCCTGGTGGACTTGGCAACAATGGAGGAGAGGCACATTATCGTCACCTATAGGCTGGACAAGGCTACGATCACAGATCTGTGTACCCAATTGGAGCCAGACCTGATATCTGCTATCCGTCACCCCACTGGGATCCCCCCTCTTGTGCAAGTCCTATCTGTGCTCCATTTCTTGGCAACAGTTTTTTTCCCAAGTGACAGTGGGCTTGGCAGCAGGAATGTCTCAGCCAATGTTCTCATCCCAGGACAAGGGCAGTGGAACGTTACAATGTGGCACATGGGCGAATAAGAAGAATAATCGAGAGGACATTCGGCCTCCTAAAGGCCAGGTTTCCTTGCCTCCATCTAACAGGTGGTTCCCTGTGCTACTCACCCAAGAAGGTATGCCAGATCATCTTGGCATGCTGTATGTTGCATAACCTTGCCTTGAGACGCCAGGTGCCTTTTCTGCAGGAGGATGAGGCTGGAGATGGGTGTGTGGCAGCAGTGGACCCTGTGGGCATTGACGGAAAGGAGGCAGAGGATGAGGACAATAGAACATCAATCATACAACAGTACTTCCAGTGACACACAGGTAAGACACTGTAACTTCACCTTCCATTGCAGTTTTGTGTTGGACATTGTACATGGGAGGTTAATTTTCCCACTACTATGGCCACTTACTGTACCCTTTGGCATCTCTATTTTCAGATATCTGTGCCCCACTCTGGCTCCTCGTGTGTTGACTGCTGCCAACTACAGGTCACACCTATCTATACATTACTGTACAGTTGAATTGCAAAGTATACAGCTTGTTAAACGAATACATATTTCAATCATTTGACAGACTCTATACTTGTATTTGTTCCAAGGGTGTTTATTTAGGTGCTAATAAGTAGAGGGGGTATTACAGTGGGCTGGGTTGCTGATGGAGGAAAGTCGAGGGTAGAGTCCGGTCTATTGGTATCACAGGTGCATTGTACAAGGGGCCATAGGAAGTAGAGCAATGGCAGTTCAAGGTGGACAGGGTGACTGAGTGGGACACAAGGGTGACATTCAGGAGAGTATTATTTTCTGGCTGGGGTCTTGGCAATGTTCTCTGGCTTCTGCCTAGATCGCAGGGACCATTTGCAGGGTGGTTCTCCTTCTGCAGGGGGTGGGGTGCTAGTGGCCTGTTGTTCCTGTGGCGGGGCCTCCTGTCCACTAGCGGCAGTGGAGGTGGAAGGCTGTTCATCGTTTTGGCTAGTGTCAGGGGCTCGTTGGGGTGCCACTGCCTCCCTCATGGTGTTGGCCATGTCTGCCAGCACCCCTGCAATAGTGACCAGGGTGGTGTGGATGTCCTTTCAAGTCCTCCCTGATCCCCAGGTACTGTCCCTCCTGCAACCGCTGGGTCTCCTGCAACTTGTCCAGTATCTGGCCCATCGTCTCCTGGGAATGGTGGTATGCTCCCAGGATGTTGGTGAGTGCCTCCTGGAGAGTCGGTTCCCTGGGCCTGTCCTCCCCCTGTCGGCCACCAGTCCTCCCAGCTTCCCTGTTGTCCTGTGCCTCTGTCCCCTGAACCGTGTGCCCACTGCCACTGACCCCAGGTCCCTGATTGTCCTGTGTTTGTGGGGTGGCCTAGGGTCCCTGTAGTGGTGGACACACTGCTGATTGACGTGTCCTGGGGACAGTGGTATGGGCCCGCTGGGTGGGTGCTGTGGTGGTGTTTCCTGAGGGGGGAGGCTCTATGGTGGTATGGGACTGTGCCTGCCAGGTTGATCATCCAGATCCAGGCGTCCAGAGCTGCTGCCATCACTGTGGGCCTCTTCTGGGGGGAGGAGGACTAGATGTTGCTGGCACCTCCTCTCCGGTGACATTGGATGGCACCTTGGATGACACCTGTGGGAATGTAAATGCAGTGTTATTGTTTCTGTGTGTGCCATCTTGTGCATGGGTGTGTTGCCCTCTATGGTTGTATTGCTCTGGCAACTTAGCCTTGTGTGAGTAGTGATTTGGTGGGCTAGGTGATTGCCTCTAGTGTGCATGCTTTAGAGATGTGTGTCCATGCAGGTCTATGATGGGGGTCCGTGCATTGGTGTTACGTGCAGTGTTTAGCATTGGTATGAGTGGGTTGTGATGGGGTGTATGTGAGGTGGTGGAGTGATGGGGGTGAGGGCAGGGCTGGGGATATGTGATGGCATGCAGGTAGGAGGGTGATAGTAATAGAGAGTTGACGTACCAGAGTCCAGTCCTCCTGCTATTCCTGCCAGGCCCTCAGGAGGCATGATTGCCAAGACTTGCTCCTCCCATGTTGTTAGTTGTGGGGGAGGAGGTGGGGGTCCACCGCTAGTCCTCTGTACTGCTATCTGATGTCTTGCTGCCACGGAACGCACCTTCCCCCGTAGGTCGTTCCACTTCTTCCTGATGTCATCCCTTGTTCTTGGGTGCTGTCCCACGGCGTTGACCCTGTCCAAGATCCTCCGCCATAGCTCTATCTTCCTAACAATGGATGTCTGCTGCACCTGTGATCCGAATAGCTGTGGCTCTACCCGGATGATTTCCTCCACCATGACCCTTAGCTCCTCCTCTGAGAACCTGGGGTGTCTTTGTGGTGCCATGGGTGTAGTTCTGTGGTGTGTGTGAGGGTGCATGGGGTGATGTGTTGGGGTGTGTGCTGTAAGGTGTGTGGATGGTGTATGGGGGATAGTGTTTTGTGGCTTTGGTTCTGTGGGTGCTCTTGGTCTGTCTCTCTCAGTTGGCAATATTTTTTCGTAGTAAGGAGTTGTGGGTATTGTGTGTGTGTGTGTTTTATAGAGTTATGTGTTTTTTTTGGGTGTGTGGGTATTGTGTGTGTGTATGTGTATGTGTGTCAGGTGTGTGCAGTTTGAATTGTCCAATGTGGTGGTGTTTTGTTAGGTTGTGTGTATTTTGTGCGCAGCGGTATGTACCACCAATGGTTTACTGCGGTTGAATGTCCGCCGCGGTGATTCGGGGGTCATAATGCTGTGGGCGTAGGTCTGTTGGCGTAATGGTGTGGGTTTTGGTACCACCAATTTATCACGGACCTTTGGGCTGGCGGACTTGTGCGTGTGACTGTATAGTGACGGATTGGTGTGTGTGTGTCATAATATGGGTAGAGGTAATCCGCCGCAGCGCCAGTATGTTGGCGGCGGTCAGCATGACGGTAAGCGGGACTTACCGGCAATGTCATAATGAGGGCCAAAGTGGATTGAAGAAGAAGAAATACAGCCCTTTTATCTATCTTTAACTGATTGTTGCTCTATCCTATACCGCACTGCAGCCCTTTGGCAAAAACGACATGCAAGTGTTTGCTTGTTTTGTAGATTACTCCACCCAGTTTGACAGGATATTCCATAACAACCTTTGGCGGAAGCTCCAAAACTGGAACATTCTGAATAGTCTTCTGAAAGCCATTATCTCTCTCCATAGTGGGACTTGGGTCCGGGTAAATCTTGCTTAAGTGTTTTTGGTACAGGTACCGTAGCTGATGCTGAAGAGTTTGAAGAAAAGTCGTCAATGTGGCAGAGTATCCAGAAGCAGTCTGTGCAAAAACTGGAGCCAATGCAGGTGAAAGGGAAGTGGTACATGTATCCATTGGTGGTTAATCGTAAATGATTCCATCAGTTTGTGATGCATTAGTGTTAGAAATGGGGTCTTTGGTTGGCAGTCAGGTTACCCCCTGTCCAAGCAGGGACCTCCACTCTAGTCAGGGTACAGGAGAATCACCCACAGCTTACCCCCACTCACACTCTTCGTAATTTGGCATGAGCAGTCAGGCTTAACTTCAGAAGCAATGTGTAAAGAATTTGTACCAACACATACATTAACTCAATGAAAACACTACAAAATGACACAACACAGGGTTAGAAAAATAGAGAATTTTCAAAGAATAAGAGTCTTAAATCCTTTAGAAAACAGTGAGAACCTTGTTAGTGTACCAAAGTACCTGGGAAGCGTCAAAAAAACACTGCACGGGCGAGTGTGCATCGGAAAAGGCCAGCGATGCGTAGATTTCTCACTCGCAAGCGAGACCATGCGTCATTCCTCCTCCAGTCGGGTTGGCGTGCGTCATTTCTCCTCTCCCGCAAGAGAGCAATGCATCGATCCAGACAGGCACCTTGGGTCCGGACAGGCTTTGTGTTGTTTTTCGGCACCCAGCGATGTTGCCTTGAAAATCCGGTCACACGGTAACACAAAACCGTGCTGTTTGGGGTTTGTGTTATTAGCCTCCGTTAGCGGGTGTTGCATGTCGTTTCTCCAGCCATGTTGCGTCGATCTTCCAGCCATGATGCAGGTGGAGCATTGATTTCAGCCACGAAGTTGGTGGTGCGTCGTTTATCTGCCAGGTCACGGAAGGTGCTTTGAAAATTTCCCCGCACGGCGGTCTGTGCGTGGATTTTCAGTCTTTGTCTGCCAGCTTCACCTTTCAAGGGCCCAGGAACTGGATAGGGCACCACTTGGCAAGGCAGGAGTCTCAGCAAAGAGTACAGGTGCTGGCAGGGGAAGTCTTTGATGGGCCTGTGACATCAACAACAGGAGGCAAGCTCAGTTCAAGCCTTTGGAGATTCTTCACAAACAGAAATGCACAACAAAGTCCAGTCTTTGTCCCCTTTCACAGGCAGAAGCAGCAACTGCAGGATAGCTCCAGAAAGCACAGTCACAGGCAGGGCAGCACTTCTCTTCAGCTCTTCTCCTTGGCAGAGGCTCCTCTTGATTCCAGAATGATCTCATTTTCAGGGGTTTTGGGTGCACTTCTTTCTGCCTTTGAAGTAGGCCTACTTCAAAAGAAAGCCTCTCTTGTTTGTGACATCCTGCCTTGCCTAGGCCAGGCTCCAGACACACACCAGGGGGTTGGAGACCGCAGTGTGTGAGGACAGGCACAGCCCTTTCAGGTGTGAGTGACCACTCCTCCCCTCCCTCCTAGCACAGATGGCTCATCAGGATATGCAGGCTGCACCCCAGCTCCCTTTGTGCCACTGTCTAGAGAGAGGTGCAAACAGTCCAACTGTCAAAGTAACCCAGACAGGGAATCCACAAACAGGCAGAGTCACAGAATTGTTTAGGCAAGAAAATGCCTACTTTCTAAAAGTGGCATTTTTAAACACACAATCTCAAAACCAACTTTACTAAAAGATGCATTTTTAGATTGTGAGTTCAGAGACCCCAAACTCTACATTGTCTATCCGCTCCCAAAGGGAATCTACGCTTTAATCATATTTAAAGGCAGCTCCCATGTTAACCTATGAGAGAGATAGGCCTTGCAACAGTGAAAACAGAATTCGGCAGTATTTCACTGTCAGGACATATAAAAAACATTAGTATATGTCTTTCCTTAAACATACACTGCACCCTGCCCATGGGGCTACATAGGGCCTACCTTAGGGGTGTCTTACATGTAAGAAAAGGGAAGGTTTAGGCCTGGCAAGTGGGTACACTTGTCAAGTCGAATTGGCAGTTTAAACTGCACTCACAGACACTGCAGTGCCAGGTTTGAACCATGTTTACAGAGCTACTAATGTGGGTGGCACAACCAGTGCTGCGGGACCACTGGTAGCATTTGAGTTACAGGCCCTGGACACCTCTAGTGCACTGCACTAGGGACATACCAGTAAATCAGATATGCCAATCATGGAAAGCAAATTACACATACATTTTACATAGGAGCACTTGCACTTTAGTGGATAGCAATGGTAAAGTACCCAGAGTAACAAAAACAGCAAAAACAGAGTCCAACACATATCAACAACCTGGGAAACAGAGGCAAAAAGTTAGGGGAGAACACTCCAAGTATGCCAAGTCTAACAGTTAGAAAATTGCAAATTTAAACTTAGGGCATTTCTTGTCAATGAAGTGGTGACAGGAATCAACAAAAGTTCATTCTCCACTGTCCCCAAGATGGGGAAATAATTTCAGCATTATTGAGTGCTTCAAGAGGTAACTCTTGGATGGTAGCGAGAGGGGTACGGGCACTACCCAGGAATTTAATACAGAGTCCAATTCTCATCAACGAGTCTCCTAAGGATGTAATACAAGCGAGCCAAAAGAGACCATCACGTATTAGAAACAGGGAGCAGAGAAGGAAGCAACCGAAAGTCGAGAAGAAAAGACTTGCATGAAATGGAAGGGGAAGGGAAGTAAATAGGAACATTGCAGCCGTCAGGACGTAGACAGGACTATAAGCAATGAAATAATAATATACAATAATATTAATATGTCAGGATAGTATGATTATTGCACAATCACTTGGGGTGTAAAATTACTGAATGTTGGTCGATGAGCAGTTCTCCAAAAAGGAGCGGAGAGGGGCCCATACATCCTGCGGTTGGGATCCCTCCGGCAGAAGGTCCCAGTAGATCATCAGCAGTTCCTGACAATACAAGGCATCGCTCAAACATTCAGCACAGCGGGGAATTTGGCGCCTCCCCCAACACATCGCAACTCTACGCTTGGCCAACAGCAGCAGCAGTCCTATCAATCGCCTATGCGCAACCGGGAGTTTCTCAATGTATCCTAGTAGGACGATCTTAGGGGAGTGCGGCTAGCGGATTTCAGTCATCTCCTCAATCACCCGCAGCACCTTCGTCCAATAAACACACAGTGCCGGGCAGCTCCATGCCAGATGTAAGAAGTCTACATCAGGGGCCATGCATCTCACACAATGCCCTAGGCCTGAAGGCCCATATCTTTCAGCCTGAGAGGAGTATAATACAAGTGATGTAGGAAATTGAAATGGATGAGATGCAGTCTGTAATTGATGGACAGCTCTCTCATGTGTGCACAGCAGTAGCGCCACCCTTCATTGGAAAGGGTTTCCCCTATGTCCGCCTCCCATTGGGCTTTAGCATTAGACTCTGTCCCCCCCCGCTTCATGCTGCATGCCTAGCCTGGTAATGAGCCTACACGGAATTCCATTTGATACAGAAGCTCCAGCATCCCACATGACACTGGAATTGCAGGAAAGCGAAGGTAACACGCATGTAGCAAGGCACGAATCCTCAGGAAGAATAGTCGGTGCAGCGCAGAATCGAATACGCCACCAAGTACGGCCTCTGGGGAGATAAATCTCCCATCCGGAAACCAAGATCCCAGGGTGGTCAAACCGGCCTCGCAGAGGAATTCACAAATTCTAGCATCCTCCGACAGTCGTATATCGCCCACGTCTAGCACCGATATCGAGGGAGCAAAGGTCTCTCTCTCAGCTGCGCATCACAACAGTGCTGTCCAAGCCCTCGCCGTGCCGTGTCAACCCCTCGCGGTCTGGGCCTGGGCGGCCCAACCAACACCCTCGGTAGTCTACCTGGCCACACAACATCACTTTCAGGTGCCAAGTGAGGTAAGTATCGGATAGGGTGTATTAAAAAATGTGCAAAGTGGTCCTGGGTACAATGGTAGTATAGTGCCAAGTCCGGGGCCGTCAGCCAGCCCCGCTCAAACGGAAGAGTCAATATTTCCCAGGATATTCTGGGGCACCGGCCAGCTCAGGCCAACGTTATAAGAGCGGATCTAAGTAGTTTAAAAAAACTAGCAGTAAGAACCAGGGGCAGGTTGATAAAAAGATACCAAAACTTGGGCAGTACAACCATTTTCGCTATCGCTATGCGGCCTGTCAGCAAAAGCGGCAGAGAGTGCCATCTCTCTATCTTCTTTTCCAGCCACGTAATGGCCTTACCATAATTATCCGATCAGAGCGTGTCTATGTCTTGACTTAGCCATATACCCAGATAGCGCACCAGTCCCTCAGTCCAGCAGAGGGGGTATATAGAGGGGAACTGCACCGTAGCCGCAGAAAGGGGCATCACCACGGATTTAGACCAGTTGATGGTGATCTCAGATATCTGTCCAAATCCAACTATCTCATCCAGCAAGACATCGAGGTGCAATTGCGGATCTCGGACATAGAGAGCGACATCGTCCGCGTACATGGATATCAGCACTGGGCACTGCCGGAAGGCCAAGCCCCTGTGATTATGATGCTGGTGCAAGCAGGCCCCAAACAGCTCCATTGCTACAATGAACAATAACGGAAAGTGGGCATCCCTGGCAAGTGCCTCTGGCAATCGGAAAAGGGTCAGATATGGTACCATTAACTCTCAGCCGCACGGTCGGTTTGCGTGTATAGCAGGCGAATCAGCTGAATGAATCTTGAGCTCAGACCCACCGAGCCAGCAAAGCAAACATATGTTGCCATGGCAGAGAGTCAAAGGCCTTAGTGGCATCCAGGAACACCGCCGCCGCCCAATCTTTAGGATCAATCATTTGAGTAATTGCAAAATATGTCCGCAGGTTATATAGGGTGGAGCGGCCCGGCACAAAAGCGGACTGATCCGGCAACACCAGAGTAGGAAGCAGGGTCTGCAAGCGTGCCTCAATGAGTTTCGCCAGGATCTTATTGTCAATATTTATTAACGAGAGAGGCCTATAGGAATCGCAAGAGCACGGATCCTTCCCAGGTTTTAAAAGGGTCACTATGAGGGCCTCACGCAGCGAGGGTTGAAGGATCCCAGTCTCAAGAGGCTCCGCATACACCTCCAGGAGGTCAGGTGCTAATATGGCAGCATATTACATATAAAAGGCCGGCGTCAGCCCGTCCAGCCCGGGGGCTTTATCCCCAGGTAGATCGCGTATTGCCTGAACTACATCATCTACCGAAAAGGGGGTATCTAAATATTGTCTGTGCGAACTTTCAAACCACAAAAGGCTGATATTTGCAAAATAGCTAGTTGCAGTTGTCGAGCTCACCCCGGGGGGTTCAGAATATAGATTTGTGTAGAAGTCAGTAAGGATACTCTTGATCTCACCAGTGCCAGAGGGTTGCGCGCAAGACGAATCAGTCAGCTGTACAATATAGTTGCTTGCCCACGGCTTGCGGAGCATTGTGGCGAGTGTGCGGCCAGCTCTATCACCTTCACCGTATCTCCTCGCCGTAGTGTGTTTCCCTAGAAAGCAAACCTCACAGAGGACTGCCTCCTCAAACTGTGACATCCTCTCCCTCAAGGCCACCAACAAGTCTGCCAACCAGTCCGAGACCAAGCGTTGTTCAAGATCAGCAATCTGGGCCTCTAGCTCTGCCAGCTCCCACCGCAGATCCTTCAACACACCGTGCTGTTTAAAGACGCAAATCCAGTGGATCACTACCACTGGCCTCCCACACAGTACCGGCAGAGACCACCGGTCCCCGGTTCTCTGCAAAGTAGTTTACAATAGCGTTACAGACCTCATCTCTGAAAACTTGGTCTTTCAGCGCACCAGGAGGAAGCCTCCACATAAAAGCGTGATCCGGGCTGCCCGGAACAGCCAGTTCCAGCATGACCGGCGAATGAGCTGACAGAGTGCGGGCCTTATGCTCAATGGACCGCACCCAAAGCACCACATCTCTGGAACCAAGCCAGCGATCTATGCGAGACCAGCTGCTATGCAGATAATTAACGCAAATGCCTTCCCTATCAGTGCCATGTTTTTCTCTCCATAAATCCCCCACTGCCCCATTCACCATCACCCGGGACAGGGCCCGGGCGGCCGCTACATGCTGTGGTCTAGCCTGACTTTCGCAATCCGCCTCAAAGTCCAGCACCATGTTGAAATCACCCCCACCACAGCAAGGGCCCAGGACCCAACGAGTCAATTAATCTCCCCACTTCTCCAAGGAATTCAGGGTCATCAGTATTTGGGCCATACAGCGATACCAATCTGCACGGCCTATCAAGCAGTGTTCCCCGCAACATGACATAGTGACCATTCGGATCTACCAGGACCTTCTCAGTGAGCCACTGCAGCCCCCTCTGAATCAAAATCGCCACACCTCGCAAGTAGCGCATGAACATCGCAGCGTGCCATTCGCCAATCCAACCAGCCTTCAGCCGATGTTTGGTGGCCTCCACCAGATGGGTCTCCTGAAGCATGCAAATGTCTACCGCATGATGCTGAACATACGCTGATATCGTCCGCATCTTGCGCCTATCATACAGCCCACGGACGTTCAAGGTGAGGCAGCGCACAGACATCACACTATCTTTCGCCATAGCGTCTTTGCGACCAGCCATACATCTCCACAACATCACAGAAGAGGTATCCACAGTATGCGGGGGGATAGGTGCATAAAGAAAGAAAGAGATGGAGTAAACGAGACACCAAACATTCCCAACCCCCACCCAGACTGACCCCCCCAAACAGGTCAGTACTATAAGCCCACCCTTCCCCAAAAGCTAATCCCACAACATGATAGCAAACATGGTAAATGGACTCATCCAGCGGGGCGTCAGCAAGGCCGTCCAAACCTCATCCCAGATGGGATGAAGGGGCCGGGGGACCAACGATGAAGGGATTATTGCAAAACAGCCCACCCCGATAACCAAATCAGCCGCAGCGTCACAGACCCCGCGGTTTCGAGCAGGAGCGTATTAGGCTTAAGTGGAAGAACATATTTAGGGGGTCATTACAACATTGGCAGTAAAAGCCGCTTACCGCCGTGCAGAAGACCGCCAACACACCGCTGCGGCCGCGGAATTCCGCCATGGTCATTATGACCCACAGCTCGGAATCCGCCAAAATCCAGACACCCACACAAGTCCGCCACACCAAAGGTCAGTTATAAACTGGTGATAACAAAACCTCCAACATCACGCCAAAAGGAATACGCCCACACTATCATGACCCACGAAACCACGCGGCGGTCTCTCAACCGCGGTATTCCATTGGCGGTACACACCGCCGTGCTCAAAATACACACACTCTTACAAAACACAACCACATTGGACAATTCCAAATACACACACCTGATACACATACACACACCACTCCCACACATCCAATACAATATAAAACACACACCCACAAACCCTTACGACCACAATTGCGACTGAGGGCCAGAGAGAGACACCACAATCTACAAACTAGCATCCACAGGCACTCAACACCTTCACTCACACAACATCCACGCACCTCACACAACACACCTCTAAATATCACCCCACACATCACAACACACACCACACCACACATCCCCCACACCAACCCATGGCACTGCAAAGACACCCCAGGTTCTCTGAGGAGGAGCTCAGGGTCATGGTGGAGGAAATCATCCTGGTAGAACCACAGCTATTCGGATCACAGGTGCAGACCACCACCATAGCTAGGAAGATGGAGCTATGGCGAAGAATCGTGGACAGGGTCAACGCAGTGGGACAGCACCCAAGAACTAGGGATGACATCAGGAAGAGGTGGAACCACCTACGGGGGAAGGTGCGTTCCGTGGTCTTAAGACACCACATCGCGGTTCAGAGGACTGGCGGCGGACCCCCGCCTCCTCCCCCACAACTAACAACATGGGAGGAGCAGGTTTTGGCTATACTGCATCCTGAGGGCCTCGCAGGAGTAGCTGGAGGAATGGACTCTGGTAAGTCAAATCTTAACTATTACATACCCCCACCCTCGTCCGCACCCCCATCACTCCAACTCCTAACGTATGTCCCAATATCACAAACCACACATCCCAAACTCAAGCCCTGCATATAACACCAAAGCATGGACACCCATCACCAATGCATGGCCACTACACATACCCATACACCCCCTAAACCATTATCACACAAGGTCCTACACAGGAATGCAAGCACTGGGGTACAGGGCCACCCACCCATTGCACACCATGGCACACACAGATGCAATAATCATGCCTTTACACCCCTGCAGGACCCCTACCCAACGTCACCGGACAGGAGGGTCCAGATATGTCCACTCCACCTACAGAAGAGGCCCACAGTGATGACAGCAGCTCTGTCCAACTGGATCTAGATGACCAGCCCGGCCCATCTGGGACCTCGGGACAGTCGGTTTCCCTCACACTGGCACAGGCCACTACAGAGCTTGGCCCCTCTGGAAACACCAGCGCAGCACCCACCCAGCGGGCCCATACCTCTGTCCCCAGGACACGTCAAGCAGCAGTGTGTCCACCACTACAGGGATCCCAGGCTAACCCACCACCCCAACAACACCAGGGACCTGGGGGCAGTGGTAGTGGGCACACGGTTCAGAGGCCCAGGAACACAGGGGAACTGGGAGGGCTGCTGTGCGACAGGGGGAGGACAGGCCCAGGAAACCCGCTCTCCACGAGGCCCTCTCCAACATCCTGGGAGCCTACCACCATTCCCAGGAGACGATTGCAACGGTACTGGGCAAGTTTCAGGCGACCCAGCGGCTGCAGGAGGAACAGGATTTGGGCTTCAGGGAGGAACTCAAATCCATCAATTACACCCTGGGCACCATTGTAGGGGTGCTGAAGGAACTCGTCAACACCAGGAGGGACACTGTGGCACAACAAGGGGCCCCTGACACTAGCCTGGACGATGAACTGCCCACCACCTCCGCCGGCGCTAGTTGACAGGAGGCACCGCCACAGGACCACCACACCAGCACCCCACCCCCTGCAGATGGAGAACCACCCCGCAAACGGTCCCTGAGATCCAGGACAAAGACAGAGAACAATTCCAAGACCCCACCAAGAAATGATACCACCCTGATTGTCATCCTTCTGTCCCACTTTGTCACCCTGTCCATACTTAAACTGCCCCAGCTCCAATTCCTATGCCCCTTTGGACAATGCACCTGTGAGACTAATAGACTGGACTCTTCCATGGACATTCCTCCACCATCAACCCTGACCATTTTACAACCCCCTCCAATATTGAGCACTTAAATAAACACCATTAAATCAAAAAACAATCTGGAGTCAGTCTGTGCTTTCGAAAATGTGTATTTTCAATAACAGTGGCAAAATGCTATATCAAATGTAATGTCAACATACCTATGTCACACAGCACTAGTCCATGCGGAAACAAAGCAAATGTCACACAGTGGAACCCACATGTGTGAAATCGTAAGGGAAAGTGACAACTCAGTGACCATACACTGGGTGAAAATGACAGACAGATGAGAGGTAGTAGAATTAAATCAGATGTAGCAGGCTGTGTTGTCTTCTTACCTGTGTCTCACTGGAAGCATTGCAGGATCACCGTGTTCCTGTTGTCTATGTCCTCTTCTTCAGCTTCCTCGTTTTCACTGTCCACAGGCTCCACAGCTGCCACAACACCTCCATCTGGACCATCCTCCTGCAGAAAAGGCACCTGTTGTCGCAAAGCCAAGTTGTGAAGCATACAGCAGGCCACGATGATCTGGCACACTTTCTTTGGTGAGTAAAATAGGGAACCACCTGTCATATAAAGGGACCAGAACCTGGCCTTCAGGGGGCCGAAGGTCCTCTCTATAACCCTCATAGTTCACCCATGGGCCTCATTGTAGCGTTCCTCTTCCCTTGTCCTGGAATTCCTCACTGGGGTCAGTAGCCATGACAGGTTGGGGTAACCAGAGTCACCTGCAAATGTCGAAGGACAACTGTTAGACACACACTAACCCTTAGGGACAACCCCAGACCGAGACACCTAGTCACACTGTATAGGGTCCATGTCCTCACCTAATAGCCACACACCGTGCCTCTGGAGTTGCCCCATCACATAAGGGATGCTGCTATTTCTCAAAATGTAAGCGTCATGCACTGAGCCAGGGAATTTGGCGTTCACATGGGAGATGTACTGGTCTGCCAAACACACCATCTGCACATTCATCGAATGGTAACTCTTCCGGTTTTTGTACACCTGTTCACTCCTGCGGGGGGGACCAAGCCCACATGTGTCCCATCAATGGCACCTATGATGTTGGGGATATGTCCCAGGGCATAGAAATCACCTTTCACTGTAGGCAAATCCTCCACCTGAGGGATAACGATGTAGCTCTGCATGTGTTTAAGCAGGGCAGACAACACTCTGGACAACACATTGGAAAACATAGGCTGGGACATCCCTGATGCAATGGCCACTGTAGTTTGAAATAACCCACTTGCTAGGAAATGGAGTACTGACAGCACTTGAGGGGGATTCCAGTGGGATGGCGGATAGCTGACATCAGGTCTGACTCCAACTGGGCACACAGTTCCTGGATTGTGCCACGATCAAGTCTGTAGGTGATGATCACATGTCGCTCCTCCATTGTCGAAAGGTCCACCAGTGGTCTGTACACCGGAGGATGCCACCATCTCCTCACATGCCCCAGCGGACGGTGCCTATGGAGAACAGTGAGCAAAGAGTCAACCAACTCTGAGGTACGTAAACACAGCATACTCAGAAATATGAGCAAATCGACATATGCCTGTATGAGTGTTTAGGCAAGGCCTAGATATGTGTGACGCAGTCCAAAATAATGCCATGTGGGCCCATGAAATGGCGGCTGCCTGACCTGTAAAGTGGGACAATGGGATATGAGGTAACTGCGCTGGCGTTGTACATCGTCGCGGTAGAAGACCGCGGCGCAATCCTGCATTGGTTAACATTGGACCCTATGGGTCCCAGGAGCCAATGACGATGTACGCCGGCGGTGACCGCCATTTTCTCTCTGTTCAATCACTTGATACCTGATCTTCGACAGGAGAGGACCTACACTGCAAGTGCTGCTGTGACCTCAGTCTGGAAGAGACAATGGCTCGTGTGTCTGGGGAAAGGGCCCTTGCCTTCAGCACGGAGGAGTTGGAGAAACTCGTGGATGGGGTCCTCCCCCAGTACATGCTGCTCTACAGCCTCCAGACAAACAGGTAAGTACAATGTGAGCATGCTATATGGCAATGCCTGTGTGGAGTGGTGTGGATGAAAGATGGGGGGGTGAGAATGTGGCGTGCATGAAACTCCGGTGGGTGCATGTGCGTCATGGCAAGGGTAGGGATGCTGGCCAATGACTGTGACGGTGCGGACGGTAATAACTTCTCTTTTTCCCCTGTATTATTCCTGTAGGTCAGCGCCCACCAGAAGAAGGACATTTGGCGTGCCATCGCCAAGGAAGTCCGGACCCTGGGGGTCTACCACAGACAGAGCACCCACTGCCGGAAAAGATGGGAGGACATTCGCCGCTGGAGCAAGAAGACGGCGGAGGCCCAGCTGGGGATGGCCTCCCAACGTGGGAGGGGTGCCCGTCGCAGCATGACCCCCCTGATGTTCAGGATCCTGGCGGTGGCGTATCCGGAGTTGGATGGGTGCTTGAGGGCATCACAGCAGCCACAAGGGGGTGAGTACACTCTCATTCTGTTGATTCAGCGCACATTGGAGGTGTCTGGGTGGGGGAGGTGGGCTGTGGGTTCCCCTAGGCCAGGGCGAGTTTAGTAGGCAAGGACTCTTCTTAAGGCAGGCCCTGTAGCACCCCAGCCCACCTGTGTACAGTGCCAACTACACCTAGTCAGGCTCCTGTGACATCCATGTGTGCAGCAATTGGGCATAGCCTTGTAACCCATGTCCCTGGGATTGAATAGGGAACTCCAAGTGCGCGGCGTAGTGCAGGGGGCTTCTGTGTCTGTAGTGTCCGCCAACGGTAGCGGTATTGCATGCACTCAACATGTCTTTCTTCTGTCTTCCCCCCCCTTTTTGTGGTCTCCCTGTTCTTGTATGCATTAGCATCATCAGGCGGAGGAGCAGTGGCACCGGAGCAGGAGGGAGCTGCATCCCACATGGCCCTGGAGGGCGACACTACGGAGTCTGAATTTACCAGTGGGACAGAGGGCGAGGGGAGCTCCACGGCGGGGACAGGAGCTGACACCAGCGAAACGGACTCCTCCCCCATCTGTGCCCCCCGCATCTACAGGTACAGCTGCCACCCCCACTACCAGCACCGCTCTCCCAGCAGCCCCTCAGCATTTGCCCCGTGCCCGCTCACCCAGGAGGGTGGGCATCTTCTTCGCCCCAGGCATCTCAGCCCCTGCCACTGTCACCCCTGCTGCCCTCAGTGAGGAGGCCATTGACCTCCTCAGGTCCCTCACTGTTGGACAGGCTACCATTTACAATGCCATCCAGGGTGTAGAGAGGCAGTTGCAACAAACCAATGCATACCTGGAGGGCATTCACCTGGTCAGGCAGCCCATCAGCGAGCTTTTCAGACTCTGGCCTCAGCACTGATGGCAGCCATTGTCCCTGTCTCTAGCCTCCCCCCTCCAACTTCCTCCACCCAGACCCAAACCCCTGTACCTCAGCCTATCCCAAGCACACCATTAGACCAGCATGCACACACCTCAACACACAAGGGAAGCTCTGGCAAACATAAGCACCACACATCCCACAGGCACTCACGCAAGCATCACACACATGCAGACACACCAACATCCACTGCCTCCACTGTGTCCCCCTCCTC
This sequence comes from Pleurodeles waltl, assembly GCF_031143425.1. NCBI lineage: Eukaryota > Metazoa > Chordata > Amphibia > Caudata > Salamandridae > Pleurodeles > Pleurodeles waltl. The sequence continues at coordinate 1,067,275,750 of NC_090439.1, read as the reverse complement.
CTCGTTTCCCTCCTCCCTCCATGTCTCATCTCCACTCACACCTGCATGCACTACATCCTCAGTCACTACCTCCATCACCAGCACACCCACCACCACACCCCGCTCATGTGCAGTCACCACCCACACTACCATTCACACGTCCCCTGTGTCCTCTCCCAGTGTGTCTGTGAGGCCACCTCCCAAGGTACACAAACGCAGCCACACACCCACCCAACAGCCATCCACCTCACGACAACCTCCAGCCCATGCACCTTCACCCAAAGTCACCAAACGTACACCTCCTACAACCACTACCTCTTCCTCCACTCCCCAACCCCCTCCATCTACCCGTCCCAGTGTTCCTAAGAAACTTTTCCTGTCCAACCTTGACCTCTTTCCCTCACCTCCCCCACCCCTTCAGTCTCCTAGGGCCCGACTCTCCAGGTCCCAACCCAGCACCTCAGCCACAACATCTGCGGGACCAGTGGTGCCAGTAGTAAACGGCTTCTGGAGTGCGCCAGGCAGCAGGGCAGCCAGTGTGGCAAGGAGCCAGAGCACAGACAGTCCCCCACCTGTAAAGCATAAAAAGTTGCCCAGTGCCCGGTGGGAGAGGGGAAAGAAATCAGCCAACAAAACCGCTCCCAGGGGTACAGTTGGGGGGTGTGGAGACAGCTGCGCCACCATCCAAGGTGGGGGAAGGGGCACAGTAAAACCGGCAAGTCTGGGAAGATCTGCACGGCGGACAAGACCGCCACCAGCCCCGCTGCCCAGGACACCGCCGCCAGCAGCATCACTGCCCAGGACACCGCCGCCACTAGCCCCGCTGCCCAGGACACAGCCGCCAGCAGCCCCGCTGCCCAGGACACCGCCGCCAGCAGCACCGCTGCCCAGGACTGCCACCACTAGCCCCGCTGCCCATGACACCGCCGCCAGCAGCACCGCTGCCCAGGACACCGCCGCCAGCAGCACCGCTGAACAGGACACCACCGCCACCATCCCCGCTGCCCAGGACACCGCAACCAGCAGCACCGCAGGCCAGTGAGCGCCAATGATTCCGACGCTACTAAGGCCGCCACGGGCAGGATGAAGCACTCTGGGCACAAAGCCCCCTCCAGAACCAGTGGAGAACAGCATCCACTACCCCAGTCCTTGGCAGGATGAAGCACTCTGGGCACAAAGCCCCCTCCAGAAACAGTGGAGTATCACATCCACTACCTCAGTCCTTGGCAGGATGAAGCACTCTGGGCACAAAGCCCCTCCAGAAACCAGTGGAGAATGTTATCCACTTGAGAGACTGTGGCTTTGCACTCCCCAAGATTGAAAAGTGGGCAAACCACCCACTGTGGAGACTTGAGAGACTGTGGATTTGCACTCCCCAGGATATAGCAGTGGGCAAACCACCCACTGTAGAGACTTGAGAGACTGTGGCTTTGCACTCCCCAGGATATAGCAGTGGGCAGCCCACCCACTGTAGAGACTTGAGAGACTGTGGCTTTGCACTCCCCAGGATATAGCAGTGGGCAACCCACCCACTGGAGAGACTTGAGAGACTGTGGCTTTGCAATCCCCAGGATAAAGCAGTGGGCAAACCACCCACTTGAGAGACTTGAGAGACTGTGGGTTTGCACTCCCCAGGATATAGCAGTGGACAACCCACCCACTGTAGAGACTTGAGAGACTGTGGCTTTGCACTCCCCAGGATATAGTAGTGGGCAACCCACCCACTGTAGAGACTTGAGAGACTGTGGCTTTGCACTCCCCAGGATATAGCAGTGGGCAACCCACCCAATGTAGGGACTTGAGAGACTGTGGCTTTGCACTCCACAGGATATAGCAGTGGGCAACCCACCCACTGTAGAGACTTGAGAGACTGTGGCTTTGCACTCCCCAGGATTGAACAATGGGCATGGAGCCCCCTCGTGGATCTGGCGTCGTGCACTCATCCGGCTGAGGTGCCCCCCCCTTCCCCCTGAGGTGCCTGTTTTATTTCTATCTGATGCCCCAGCAGTGTTCTCTCTGTCTTGTTCGGATATTGAGTGTGGGCCTCACCCATGCCTTTATGGCCCAGTGGTCCATGGACTATGATAGTGGAATACCTTGGACTTGGATTCTTGGTGTACATATTTGTTTATAGTGTGAATATCTTAATATATGTATATATTTTTGATTACTGTCTTCGTATTTATTACAATCATTCGACTCATTTCCTTTTGTCCTTGCATTCTTCCAGGGGGGGTTGGGGGGTGTAACTGTGATGTATCATGATGTATTAGTGTGTGTGTTGTTGTGTGTGAGGGAGGGGGTGGGGTTGTTGCGTGTGTGTGTCACTGTTTTTTCCCTCCCCCCTCCCCTGTGTCGTAGGTGCAGTACTCACCGTGGTCTTCGCCACCGTCGTTCGTGCTCCTGGTAGAGGAGCAGGAAGATAAGGGCTGGAAGAATCTGAAGTTCCGGTTCCATGGCGTCCTGGTTCCTCGTGGGATGTGTAGAGGTGAGCGTTTTCCCTTCCAAGTCCTGTTTTCGCTGTGTTTTTGTTAGCGGTGTATCTGCCCCGGAAAAGGTGGCGGATTGGTGGCTTGTAATAATGTGGGCGGTACATTGTCTTCCGCCTGTCTGTTGGCGGTTACCGCCGCTGTGTTTGTTTGTACTGCCGTGGCGGTCGGAGTGTTAAAGTGGCTTTCTATGTTGGCAGTTTCCGCCACGGGCGTAATTAAATTTTTTTTCCGCCGGCCTGTTGCTGGTTTTACCGCCGCTTTAACACCGACCTCCAGTGTTGTAATGACCACCTTAGTCATTATCACTTAGAGGGCCTCTGTCTTCATCAGCGGAACGCAGACCGGCCAACAGCGCCCTCCTGGGGACTGATTTAGAATACCTTGCCACCAGTTTCGGGTCTGTAAAAAAATGAAACTTGCCCTTATGTTGTACTCGCAGCTTTGCCGGATAAATAATGGAATATTTCGCGTCAGTCTGACGTAGATCGCGATTAACTGTCAGGAAGGCCTTGCGGGCAGCTTGCACCCCAGGAGAGTAATCAGGAATAAAGCTCAGTTCCACGTTATTGTATCCCACCCGCCTGCGCTCCCTGGCTAGTCGAAGTATAGTGTCTCTGTCTCTATAGTTGAGTAACGGTACAATAATGGTGTGTGCAGGAGTCCCCGGCAGAGGTCGCGGCCCTAGGGATCTGTGGGCCCTCTTCACCATCAGCATCCGGGAGAGCTCCCCAGGAAACAAAGCAGAGACCATAGTCTCGACGAATTCCTCCATACGCCCCATATCCGTCAACTCTGGGAGTCCAAAAATGGAGACGTTATTACATCGAGACCGGGCCTTAAGATCCTCATTTTTATTCCTGATTATCTCCAGCACACGCTCCATGTGCAGCAACTTCTCCCCATCTCTGCGATGATTGTCCTCCAGATCCGAGGTACAGGACTCCAGCTGCACAAAGCGCGAATCGTGACAGTCCACCCTTTCCTTTAAACAATCCATCTGCTCGGTTAGATGGTCAAGCTTGGCATCGATGCTAGTCAGGCTATGCTTAAGGTCTAAAAACATAGCCTTGACAGATGACACAGGTGGCTCCTCCACAGGTGGTGAGTCCTCCACCATCCGGCTGGTCGAGCAGTGCTTCTTTTAACCACTCTCAAAAGGTAACTTAGTCTGCTTCTGATCGGCCTTCACCATTCTCCCTTCCACCAGCTAGGCTGGCGACACGCGAAGCCCACAAATCTCCCCAGCAGGCATCTGGCCAGAGGCTGGACCACCCGAAGACAAAGGCCCCGCGCAAAAACCACCCCCCCGGCCGGCAGCCCAACTCGTAACAGGACAGGAGGGGGGTGAGAGGGACCAAGGAGCAAGACCAGGCCCACAGAGAACTTCACGCAACCGGTTACAGTCTCAGAAATCAACCAGAGTGATCCGAACACTGCAGGACTGTCAAGCACAGTGCCGCAAGGTAAAAATGTTACAGCCGACAGTCCACACAGTACAACAAGAGTAGAGTCCCAGGAGGAGAGTGAAAGGCTGTACCAGGAGGAGGAGGCTGCACACCAGGTGATCCGCACCTTCAATGGTTCCCCAGGGGTCTCTGCAACACAAGGTCCACAGCAGCCCGATCAGGCAATCAGCAATACTGTAGATCGCAGAGCAAGGCCCCCAATGGAAGAGCCTGGGCAGTCCTGCGCCCCTGCGGGGGCCCGCAGCCCAATGGCCACCGACTGGGCCCCGCCACATTGAATAGGCAGCACGTCTATCTATGAGGCCTGCAGCCCCAGCCAAGCTCTCCATCTCCTAAGTGCCGGGAACAATCCAGGCCGCAGCGTGCAGGGCCATCAGCAGCAGAGTGGGGGCCCCCACCCCCAATAACCACCGGCACCCATGCAGGAGCCTGCGGCCCGATATGGCCACGAGAGGGCCCGGCCGGGGCAGGCAGCGCAGCAGCCATCCCGCAGGTCATGAGCGCAGCCTCCAGCCCGAAGATTCCAATCGCGGGAGCAGGATAGAGTGAGCACTAGTATAGAGGCTGCTCCCCGCAGCGCCCACCCCGGTGGCCCCAGGCCACGAAGACAGCAGGAACAGCCGAGGACCGCGCTCCTCACACGTCCACCCAGGCTCTGCCTCCATGCCGGGCCTATCAGCAGGCCGCGCAGCGCCCTCTCAGCTTTGGCCCTCATACGGCAGACTCTTTGGGACCTCCGAAGCTGGCACAGATGAAAAGTAGGGGCGGGGTGTCACAAAATTAGGAGAAATGCAGCATTTGGGTCCCCTCTGAGCAGAGCCTCACGGTATGGCCGCCATCTTGCTGATTGGCCAGATCACGCCCCTCTATCCAGGAATCCTTGTGATCTACTGTGCAGGATCGGCTACATGATGCAATCTGATGTAAATTGAAACAAAGTGATTTTCTTTAGAATCAGGCAGTGATGGTATAATGACAAATCTGGTGCCGTAAATTCCCAGGACTGGAACCGGTGCTCTGTAGGATGGGGCAAACTACTCCTTCACAGGTATCTTTTCACAAACTAGATCCCCAACTTTAGGAATCCAGCCTGTGTATAGTAGTGAATCCCTCATTCCTAAAGTTGTGGCATGTGCTGATGAATTTTCATCACAGAACTGTTGCTTTTTCTGCTACGGTGGCACATTCATTTATGTCAGATGGTGTTTCTGCCACCACCGAACCAGGACCATCAAGATCAGGGACGTACATAGATATTCCAAACAGGACTTCATAAGAGGCACGTCCCCCCAAAGCCCTTTGGGTCAGATTATTTAATGCTCTCTGGAATCCATACAGGTGATGGAGCCAACTACGACCTGAACCCAACACTCTAGCTGTTAAGGATTGCTTTAAGTCTCGGTTCTTCTGCTCCACAATCCAATTTTCCTCGGGATGATAGCGAGACGAGAAATGTATTTCAATGCCCATAATTGCCATGGTGTCCCTGAATTCCCCGGAGCATAACAGTTTGAGCGTCAGCCATTCGTTGTGGCAACACCTATAGAAATCTGAAACATGAATCAGCAGCAACAAGAATATATTTGTATGTACCAACTGGTTGTAAGGGACTGCAATGGTCCAGGTACACACTTTTGAATGGTTTGTTGGAAACTAAGAGAGGTGTCTGCAGTGGGCATTTGATGGTGGATCCTTTCATTTGTTGGCAAATTTTGCAAATTAGGACCTCCTGCTTGGTCTGTATGTAGAGACCAGGCCACCAATAATGGTTTTGCAATAGTGAGATAGTAGCCACCACACCAGCATGGGCAGAAGCAACCCCTTCAGGTGCTGCTTTGATAAGATTTAGGCCCTCATTCTGACCTTGGCGGGCGGCGGAGGCCGCCCGCCAAAGTCCCGCCGTCAGGTTACCGTTCCGCGGTCGAAAGACCGCAGCGGTAATTCTGACTTTCCCGCTGGGCTGGCGGGCGGTCGCCTTCAGGCCGCCCGCCAGCCCAGCGGGAAAGAGGCTTCCACGATGAAGCCGGCTCGGAATCGAGCCGGCGGAGTGGAAGCTGTGCGACGGGTGCAGTTGCACCCGTCGCGTATTTCACTGTCTGCACAGCAGACAGTGAAATACATTTAGGGGCCCTCTTACGGGGGCCCCTGCAATGCCCATGCCAGTGGCATGGGCACTGCAGGGGCCCCCAGGGGCCCCGCGACCCCCCCTACCGCCATCCGGATCCCGGCGGTCGGACCGCCGGGATCTGGATGGCGGTAGGGGGGGTCGGAATCCCCTCGGCGGCGCAGCAAGCTGCGCCGCCTTGGAGGATTCAATGGGGCGGCGGTACACTGGCGGGAGCCCGCCAGTGTTGCCGGTCCGACCGCGGCTTTACCGCCGCGGTCGGAATCCCCATTGGAGCACCGCCGGCCTGTCGGCGGTGCTCCCGCGGTCCTCCGCCCTGGCGGTCTTTGACCACCAGGGTCAGAATGACCGCCTTAATCTTTTGTCTTGGCTGGGGATCACGCAATCACCCACCTGTGGTATTGTTGCAAAGGCAATATTTTGGGCACTTAAGTGGTAGGAATATTTTGCAGGATATGCTTTTGGTAAGAGTTTGCCTTCTGTTGAAGCTTTCATGGCAGCCAATGTTTCACCATCCAGCCTCGTATGAGAATGAGTTATCCCAGCAACAGAAGCCATAGCTACAGCAAATTTGGGTGCTTCTTCAGCCAAGGTCATTCCTACAACGAGTATTCCAACACACTGGTGACCCAATGTATGTACTACATGAGCCGTGGCAGCTTGTCTTCCAGGTCTGTCACTATCCCCCACAGGAATTTGTGTTTTATGGTATTTTCTTCAGAGTGTCTGAACCCATGTAGGTGCTAGTAGTGTAAATATTCATTAAAGGACCAGAAACAATAGTACAAATCACACACAATCAAGGTAGATAGTTCAGGATCTGTCTGTTCCAGTGCCAAGACCAAGGCTTTTAGCTCTGCAAGTTCTTTAGTGCAGTCCCCAAGGGTCTTCGTGTAGGTTTGTTGAGGCTGGAAATGACCATCCATCATCACTGCACAAACAGCTGTGCAAGCAATGAATATTGATGTTCAGCGCCTACAGCTGGTTTAGCAGAACCATCGGTGTAAATGATGATTCAATATTGTTCAAGAGACAGAGGGCCTGATTCTGACCTTGGCGGTCTTTTCGCAAGACCGCCGAGTTACCGCCGCGGCAAAGACCGCCGACCGCGGCGGTATGCCGCTGCGCGTATTCCGACCGCTGGGAGCGTTCCGCCGGAATACCGCCAGCAGCCACACTGGCGGTCGGCGGGAAAGTGGAGACTGGTCAACCTCCACCGCCACGCCAGCAGAACACCGCCCCCAGAATTACGAGCCACATTTCTGTGTGGCGGTCTTCTGTTGGCGGTCTTCTGTTGGCGGTCACGTCCCTATGGCTCCCGTCGCCTCCCGGAGGACCAACGCACAAGGTAAGTTGATCGTCCGTGAGGGGAGGGGGTGGGGGGGTGTTGTGTGATGTGTGCGTGCATGGGGGTGTGTAGAGGGGGTGTGTGAGTGCGTGCATGCGGGCGGGGGGTGCTGCTGTGCCTTTGGGCAATGTGTGTAGTTCGGCGGGTGCGCATGTCGGCATGTATGTGTGCGGGTATGTGCCCCCGTTGTGTATGTGTGTGTGTAGGGGGTGTGCATATGTGCATGTTGGGGGTGCGTGCATGTCGGGGTGCGTGTATGTGCATGTCGGGGTGGGGGGGGCAGGGGGTTCGTACCACCTCTGGGGGGTGGCAGGGGGGTGGAGGGTGTGGGGGGAGGACTCGTGGGGGGCAGTGGGGGGTGGGGGAGACCCCTATCAGTGCCAGGGAAGGAATTCCCTGGCCCCGATAGTGCCTACCGCCATGGTTCGCATGGCGGTTCCCGACCGCCAAAAACCGCGGCGGTAAGCAGGGTCATGATACGGTTGGCGGTCTTGGGTCGACCGCCGGGCCGGAGTGTGCGAACTCCAGCCCGTCGGTCATGACCGCCGTGGCGGTCGGAGTGGGGAAGTGGCGGTCGATCGCGGCGGTGACCGCCGCGGTCAGAATGCCATTTTTTGGACCGCCGGTCTGTTCGCGGTCCGACCGCCGCCTCTCCGCCGACCGCCAAGGTAAGAATCAGGCCCAGAATGTTAGTGGACATGGGGTACTTTAATTAATACTGGAGAAACTCTCGAGTCTGGAGTTTTGGATCAGAACCAACATCTGTGGCAGTCAAGGAAATAGCCCATTTAATCCAACGTGGATGTAATGCTTTTGCGTTTGAGATGCTTGGTTTTGTGACAGCCTCCAGGGCTGGTGTCGGGCAATAATAGTAATGCATTTTCCTTGGGGTAATGGTCTCTCCTTTACGACAGCAATTTGGTTAGCAGTCAGTATTTTTTCTGTTGGTGCAATATACTGTTCAGTGTTAGAGTATAAGTGTGATTTATATCCTATGGGTACAGTGTCATCTTCGTTGAATATGACATATGTGAACCAGATTACACCAGGAATGACCCAGATTACCAAATTTGTTTTATTGTCATGTGTGTGTAAGTGTTTTGCTTCAAGCATGTTTAGCTGCAACAGTCTGAGAATTCATATATGTTGTGGTGTCCAATGTTTGCTTGAGAAGTCTGGACTGATTAAATCATAAAGTGGTTTAATGCATTGTGCATATTCTGGAATGAAAGTTCTGCCAAAATTAAAGAAACCAATCAATGATTGAAGTTTCTTGATGGTATTTGGTGGTTGTAATTGCACACATTGGTGGTTCCAGGCCTTTTTCTTCATTTGATAATTTGTATCCTACACATAGGACAGTAAGAAAAGCAAACCTTTGTTTTCTTGAAATTGAATTTGTAGCCCTGTGTGGGAAATCCCAACACAATGCAATCCACCCTGGCTAAATGTGTGTTGAGATTGTTTTCTGTCTGATAGATATCATCGACATAAGACAAAGCCTCAGGACCTTTTTCACGCAATATTGATGTCACAAGGGCTGAGAACAATCCAGGACTGTTCTTATATCCTTGGGGGGGTGTCTACAAAATCTTCTTTGTGAGCCTAGCACTGAGAAATCACTTAAGTCCCGGCGTTCAAGCACTAGATTTTGGCATTAAAAAACATTGGAAATAGCCAAGGTTGTTTTGTGTTTTTTTTACACACTATGGCCCTCATTATGACCCTGGCGGTGTTGCACCGCCAGGGCCAACGGGGGCGGGAGCACCGCCGACAGGCCGGCGGTGCTCCCTTGGGCATTCTGACCGCGGCGCTTTGGCCGCGGTTAGAAATGGAAAACCGGCGGTCTCCCGCCGGTTTTCCGTTGCCCATTTGAATCCCCCATGGCGGCGCAGCTCGCTGCGCCGCCATGGGGGATTCTGACACCCCCTACCGCCATCCTGTTCCTGGCGGTTCGCCTGCCAGGAACAGGATGGCGGTAGGGGGTGTCGCGGGGCCCCTGGGGGCCCCTGCAGTGCCCATGCCAATGGCATGGGCACTGCAGGGGCCCCCGTAAGAGGGCCCCGCTAGTATTTCACTGTCTGCATAGCAGACAGTGAAATACGCGACGGGTGCAGTAGCACCCGTCGCACCTTCCCACTCCGCCGGCTCGATTACAAGCCGGCTTCATGGTGGGAAGGTCGTTTTCCCCTGGGCTGGCGGGCGGCCTTTTGGCGGCCGCCCGCCAGCCCAGGGGAAAAGTCAAAATACCCGCCGCGGTCTTGCGACCGCGGTACGGTATTTTGACGGCGGGACTTTGGCGGGCGGCCTCCGCCGCCCGCCAAGGTCCGAATGAGGGCCTATATTGTTAATTAGTGCTGTACTGCGTGAATTTTTTGTTGCGTGTGACTATTTAAAAGTCTGTAATCTAAGACTATTCTATATGAATAGTCCGGCTTAGCTATGGGGGAACAAAGGGTTATTCATTAGAGATATGCAGGGTTCAATTACTCCCTGGTACTCAAGTTATGAGAGAATTTCCCTCACTGGTGCTTAAGCCCCATGTTTCATGGGACATTGAGGTTGTATCTGTGGAGTGGATTTTATTGGTATGACATGGTAAGGGAACTCCCTTGCCCACCGCACATGGTTGCTGTACACCGCTCGGGCTTGTGCCAGTGCCCAATCTGCGGCATATGTTTCTTTTACTTTTTCTGGAACAAGGACTGAGAAAAAAGGTAAAGTTGCATCTTCCCCTTGTGGGAGTGTACAGACAAATTCAGGTAGCCAATCTTTTCCTGACAATAGTATGCTGTAACTTAATGTCAATCTTACCGAAGATCACTTTGATGGTGCGCTCAGTGCCCCCCCTCAATTTGAATTCTTAATTTGTAAACCCTTTCGGATGGAGAGACACATCTGTCTGCAATTTCGACTTCAAGGAAGTAATTAGTTCCTATCACATTCAGAAGTTCTACAACAGTGGTTCCCAACCTTTTGACTTCTGTGGACCCCCTCTTTATCATTACTGGAACCCGGGGCCCCTCACTGAATATTATTGGAATCTGGGGCCCCTCCACTGAGTCATTACTGAAAGCTGGGGACCTAATCTGTTAATATTATTTAATTTTCTAAGCTGTTGTGGACCCCCTGAAGAGGGTTGGCGGACTCCCAGGGGTCCTCGGACCACAGGCTGGGAACCACTGTTTTAGAAGATTCCGGTGAACTGTAGTGACTTCTGATGCACTTTCTAGCAGAGTCACTGCCCACGTCCTGTTCTTCAGTAATGTTCTCAATATGTGTGGCATGTTTAGCCAAAATTGCTGCAACCTATTTTTTGGGGGGAACTAGGGTTTTTGTTGTGGAAGTGTCTCTTCCTTTTTAACTGAAATCTCAGATGAGCGCTGTGACTCCTTTCTCGATTTCACATACTTGTTTTGGTGGTCTAACCGCCCTCCTCTCTCACTTCCTTTGTCAGGTGAATCCTGGAAGGAGCGAGATGGGTGAGTATCAGTATACTGATATCTGTCAGGAGTTTTTAAAGTTTCTCTATTGCTAAGGTTATATTGTTTCTCTGAGGTCCCCGAAGGCAGACATTCTCCTCTATACTTTTATTTATCTTTATTATTTTTCTGTTTATCCCAGTGTTTTTTAGAACCCTCTTGTGCTTGCTTGGTGTTATTCTTACTGTATTTACCTTGTAATTGTGGTTTACCTGGTCTGGCTACCAGACTATCCCGACCTATACTAGTGTAAGTCTCTGTGATAATTTCTGTTAGGAAAGTCCCGGAGTCGCTGGCATACTGCCAATGCTACTGCTTCCCCTTTAAGATTACTTAATATAATTGAGGAGACAGTGGCAACATTGCCCATAAATTGCATCCCCAAATCCAGGGCAGGGGAAACCTCTTATTTGTCTTGAATTTGTTTTAACACTTCTGGGAGATTTGCAAGTGTTGGTGTACCATGTGCAGTAGTGTAAATTGCAGCAAGTACTGCACCCCCAGGGGAACAATTATCTCTTGAGGTAACCATCCCAAAGGGCAAGCACAATGTAGGAATTCTATTTTTGTCTTGGGATCCCATATGCGGGAACACTGCTTCCAGAGCATTTTCTTTTTGTGTTAAACAAAACAGATTTTCTTCATGTTTGGTGGGTACCTTACCCATTATTGAATGGACAGATGCAGGATTTATCCCGCTTGTAGCCAAATGTGGTGCTGCTGGAGCAGCTTTTGCTGGGACGGTGTTTAAAGTCTGCATTACAAATTGTAATATCTATTTAATTATTGTATAGCCGGTGTACATCTGCTACCACCATATTTGGTACATTGGGCTATTTCTGGCCATCTAGGTCCTTCATTACTTAGGCGACCTAATCTGATGTTCTGCACAAAGTGTGGGAGGGCACCTTCAAACCAATTTTAGAGTTCTTGAAAGTGGTATTTCTAAATATACATAAGCTCTGCATTGTGCAGGCGTGTCTGCATTGTGTAATTATGGAAAAACTATGTGTTTCCATCTTTTGCTGAAAAGGTGACAGAGGAATAGAACATTTCTGGTCTGTAAGCATTGTGTGCCTCTAACACAAGTGTAACATCCCCACCCTCATCTGTGAGTCCATGAGCTCATACAAGTTATGTAAGAGGTTGTGTCATGTGTACTGGAATTGTCACCTGTTGAGGGTCCGCCATATTTTAGAATGGTAAGTTCAGAGATAAAAACACCAATTTGGGAGTTAATATTGATAAAAGCGATATTGATGTATGCCATGATATTTGTTTGCATAACAACAAGCTTGCATCACTGTTGTCGAATCCACCTGATGTGACCTCCTCATCAACCAAGTCAGGAAAATGTGGTCAGGCAAGCCCTGCGACCTAGGCCTGAAGCAGCTGATTGACAGATCACATGTGGGGTGACATGTAGCCCGTAAACAAATACGTGGAGAGGAAAAGCCCTGATCCATAACTCACTAGGCAGCAACACCACAATGGTCCTAGGAGATTGGACCCAATAAAACACATTTGGCCAGAGGGATATACATTACCAAAGCACCATAAAACGTAGATGCCACATGAAGTTAGGAACACTCAGCCAATCAGAACACAACATGCAGTGATCACTTGCTCCCCATGCTGGATATCATCATGTTACCTACTGGCCTGCATTGTGACCACACAAGGTTGATACCCACCTGCACACTTTATCAGATAGTCAGATTTATGACTCCGTGAGTAGGCCTGGAATCCCATCACCACAGAATGCATAGAAATGTTTTATGATGCTTCAAGAAGTATACATAATGGTGCTCAGAATCCATGTACTTTGAGACAGTCATTAGACCACAACTCTGTACTGCTCTCCCGGTTGCTGTGTTTGATTCAACCAACTGTTCCTGTTTTGCCAAATGCCTCTTGACTTTCATTTCTTTAAGGTAAATTCACATTAAAAAAACATGGGGAATCCTTTTAATATTCAAGCTTGAACAACCTACAGGCTAAGATAGGTTCGACCTATTTAGCTGAGGAAGATATTTCCCCAATACCATGGATGTGTTCGTATAAGGTATTTAGGATGCCTAAAGCATGCAAGAGATAGAGATACTCGGGAGATCCATTAAATTTGTGCCCGACGAAATGATGGAGGTGCCATTTCGTAGGACTCTTACCATGGGTGTAAGACTGCCAAGATTAGGGTGGCAGCATCACCGCGCATGTGTGAATGAGTTAGCCCCATACCAACTGGAAGCTGTCAGCCTGACCTCGTCAGCTAGCTAGCAGCACCTCACCCAAACCTAGAAAGTAAAGGTGATTTATGACTAAAAACATGACACATATTTATGAGCCCCAAGTGCCACTGGAGTGTCACTTTCCGTGACGCTCTAGTAGTACTATGCCCTGCGTCGTATTTACAAGGTGGTTAACGCCACCTTGTAAATACGGCCCCTTCACATGCACCCATTGCATGCAATGGGAATTGCTGTGGGGGTGCCACAGCAACACCCAATGCATTTTGATGCTGCCTCAGATTTATGAGTTTGGGGTGGTGTTAGAAAGGTGCTACGAGGAGTAATACTTTTATTCCTCCTCATTTTTTGCTTTTTCTATGTCTGCTGCATTCTGTAGCATGCATAGAAAGAGCAAAATGCCAGACATGGTTCTTTATGTGTGGGAACTCGTGCCTCCCTGCACATGAACCATCATTTCAAAAAGACGCTTTGGCACTTTTGTGAAGTGCCTAATCAGCATTAGTGATTGTTTATGTGCAGGAAGGAACAGACACTTTCCCTCACATTAACAATCAAACCCATCAACGCAGTCATTCTTGTAGGACGGTGCAAGGATGCCTGCGTTGGCAGCTCCATTTGCGCCAGGGCAGGAGACAAGACAGGGGTGCGCCGTATTCAATTAAATCCCTGTGTTGTGTAAATGATGGAGCGTGGTGCTGCCAATTATGGTGCAGCGTCATCTTCCTTCAAATATGGGCCTATGACTGTTGAGGGAAGTCGTGGTGGGACAGATCATACCCCTTTCTCTCAGCTGCACAAAGTCTCACACATGCAAAGACAGACAAAGAAATGCAGGATAAGTTTCAATATATTTATTAAAGTTACTGCATTCTGTGATAAAAAGCATGAGCTGTGATTATTAGGAAGATTAAACATAATACAATGGTGATTGTGACCATTAGATTAAAACATACAAACAGTCCCAAAATCCTGACATAAACATGATATTTAGTAATTCCTACCTACACCCAAATGTCTAACATGAGAACCTCATGAGAGCCTCTCTGCCTGTCCAGGTCTATGGAAGGAGCCCTGACCACATAACTGAAAGGTAAAGACAAGGCCAGGATCAGCAGAGCTGTCAATAGATGGATGTACATTCCCAAATGGCCATGGCTGGAAAGCCCTCACCCCTACTTTGGACTATGCAGTGTTTATATACCAAAACGAGTTGTGTTCTAAGAACAGTGAGAAAAGAGAGAGTCCAGCCAGTTGACTTCCTTAGAATGCCGTATTTATAAGATGGTTGTGAGAACTCTAAACCAGAAGGCCTGGACTCTAAGCCTCCCAATGATTAAAATGTCAGATTAAATGTAGGTGAGTTCCCACTTCAAAAATTACTGAATAGTAAGCACAATGCTGAAATAGTTATTTATTACATAAGAAAAAGAAGTCAATTCCATGAGTTTGTAGTCCAATTGATTTATCACAGTCTTAGAACTGAAATTAAGTTCCAAAAGTCAACAAAGTAGTGATCCAATCAACTAGTGCCTGAGTTGAGAGATAAAATCAAGAAGCCATATTCGATGGAGGAACAGCCAACACGTGTTTCGCCCCGTAGGCGGGTAGGCAGGGGCTTTCTCAAGGCTGTAGAAAATATATATGGACATTATAAGTTACATGCCAAGCAAAGGTGTTTCCAGAATGAAGATATGCTGTCCATGCAGGTCATGCAGGGCATGTAGTGCTCCCTCTCAGTGAAGCCTATAACTATAAAGGTGTGGTTCAAAACAAAATCCCCAGTGAAAACCAAAGACTAAAAGTGTCAAAAAGTTATAAATTACGATAGGGCCATGAATAAGAATGGAAGAGTACAATTTACTGCTCTTTCGTTTACAGAGAAACGAAGGAAAGGAAAGTAAAGAAGTGAAAGGCGTGAGAAGGAGATTATATTCCTATTCTGGTAGTAGGTAAGAAAGTGCTTGCTGGCACTCGCGTGATGTTATTTCGTGCTCCAAAAAGAAATATGTGAGCAGATGCAATTAGAATCTTCCTATGGTGAATGTTAGTGTGACAAAAATATAAGTCACGAAAAGATTGGTAACATACCGAATGTAGAGCACAATGACAAACTTCTTACATCAACAGTCACTATCGTGAATAGGAATCTACATATGAGAACAAGTATGGAAAACTCTCTTATACCATCAATATTTGCTGAAAAGCACAAAGAACAAGAAATACCCAGGTATTTATGGTATCAAACAAATAGTGTGAAACAGCAGTATAGAATTGCATGTATGGTAGGAGAAGATTAAGAAGAAATCATGACGTGACAAAAACATATGAGCGACATGCTCATTACTCACTTGGCCTTAAATAACCCGTAAATCCCTTGTAAACAAAACCCAGATTAGTCAAACAGCCATCATAGATGAAGAAGGCATCGAAGGAAAAATAAGGAAATATCGTCATATAACATGTGAATATGAGCGACATGCTTTTAGTTATGAAGACTCTATTTCAAGTGAGAAAATGCTGCCCATCAAGCGAGCTGGGAGCTTGTCTAAAGATAAATAGCTTGACCTAATACATAAAATAAAGATTCTCTATTGCTATGGGATCGGTAAGTAAAAGGAAATGTGTTTTTTTTACCTGTAATTGCGGTAGACAAAAGGAAAACCTGCCGAACAATCTGCCGGTGTAATCACCAACACGTCCTGCGTTTAATCGCTAAGACGCCGTCTTGCAATGAAGCGGTTATTGAGTCAAATGCGTCCTTTCTCTGTTTCGAATGTAACGAGACAGAGGAAGGACACAACGTGCGGCGTGCAGTAAGACAGCGGCGGCCATATTGAAAGAGTTCGGGCCGCAGTTAGCAATAATTCCCACAGGACAGTAGTGTGTGAAGCAATTCAAACAATGGGAAATTAGAAATTAAAGGCTAACCCTACAAAGGGGGATGACAAAAAGATGGTAAAAACTAAAATCATAGAATAGGGAGGAAAGAAAGGGGTAGAGGGTAGAGTGGGAAGCAAATAACGAAGATAATTTCTTAGAAATAGTTAATAAGAGGAGAATTGTGGACAGAAATAGAGATAGAACCTTATATAAAGAAAATATAGACCAATATAAGAAAAGGAAAGACATGGAAATGAGGATAATCTGAAAGTGGTCAAAAGGTGGAGAGAAGGTGGAGAGAAAGGAAAAAGAAAAAGATGAAAGGAATAGAAAAAATGGGAAAACGAGGAAAAAGAAGATAAGAACCAGAAGAAGAAACAGATAACGACTCATAGTATAAACCAGCAATTTGAAAGGGAGGAACAAAACAGACTGAAACAATGCATCATTTACAATAACCAATAATGCCATTCGTGATCCTGGTTCAAGCCATTGTTCACTGTGTCATATTGAATAATCATCCTACTTTCTTCTTGTCGTAGTCGTAGCTGTAAGTTGCCACCCCGTGGGGATGGTGTAATGCGATATATACCACAGAATTTGAAGGATCGATCATTGTGATGAAGTGTTTTATAATGCTCCACTAAAGGTGCCTTGGTCTCCAGTTTTAGAATATTCCGAAAATGTTCTTGGATTCGAAGTTTTAAGGGGCGAATCGTGCTTCCAATATAAGCCTTGTGGCATGGGCAAGGAATCAAATATACCACATTTCTGCTTTCACAGTTAATGAAGCCCTTTATCATGGGTTGTTTGTCATTGATGTGCAGGGTAGTCGATCTATTGAGTCCCAATTTACAAATCGAACACTTGGTACAGGTAAAAAAGCCATTGGGTTTAGGGAAATAAGGATCAGAAACTGTTCGTTGAAAAAAAGAAGGACAGAGTTTATCTTGGAGATTAGGGGCCCGACGGAACCCTATTTTTGGATGTTGAGTAATAAATTTTTGGATGGAGGGATTGCTGCTAATGAGCTGCCAATGCTTTCGAAGATATTTCCGTATTAAGTGATGACCATTGTGGAATTGGGTGATAAATCGAATGGTGGTATCCTCTTTATGTCGTAGTGATGAATTAATCATCTTGTTGCGGTCCATTTTGCCTAATTTACTGTTGGCCATGGTCAGTGACTTATGTTTGTATCCCCTGGTCAGGAGTCTCTCTGTTATCTGTGAGGAGAATGAATCATAATCACTAGATTTCGTGCAATTAACTCTTGCTCGTCTGTACTCGCCTTGTGGAATGTTTTTAATAATATTTGGAGGGTGACAGCTGGTGGCGTGCAAAATCGCATTCGCTGCTGTTGATTTTCTAAAAAATCGAGTTTGCAATTTTTCATCTTCCACGAAGATCAATAGATCAAGGTACTCAACCTGAGAATCCGAAATATTGTATGTAATGTCAATGGCCCATTTGTTTGGTACTAAGGACTGTAAAAATTGGGTCAATAAGGTTCTTGGTCCTTGCCAAATCAGCAGAATATCATCAATATAGCGTCCCCAAAAAATAATATTATGGGAAAAACATTCATTTTGGTCACTCCACAGCCACTCCCGTTCTACAGCTCCCATGAAAATACAGGCATATGAAGGCGCAAATTTGGCCCCCATCGCCGTGCCTTGTAGTTGTAGATAGAACTGGCCGTCGAAAAGCAAATAGTTATTTTCTAAACAGAACTGTAACATATTCAATATCATACAGTTGTGAGTAGTAAATTACACTGATCTTGTCGAGAGTGCTTGTCTAACAGCTTCTAAACCATCCTGGTGTCTGATGGAAGTATAAAGACTAACTATATCTATAGTCACTAGAAGGTAGTCCGGTTGCCAATCAATATCTTGAAGTTTGCAAATGATATCTTTCGTGTCTCTCACATAGGATGGTAAATTAGTCATGAAGGGCTGGAGTACTTGGTCAATTAGTGTCCCTAATTTTGAACAAATAGAATTGACCCCTGATATTATAGGCCTGCCTTTAGGGGGAAAATCTTTTTTGTGAATTTTTGGTAGTAAATATAAAGTTGGAACAGTTGGATGAGAAAGAAATAAGGCAGTTCTTTCTTGATGTGAGATGACTTGGCGGGAGAGCCAGTGATCCAAGAGTACTGAGAGTTTCTGCTGTATATGTACTGTTGGGTTCGAGTCTAGCCGTTTATAACAGTGAGGATCGTGTAGTTGGCGATAGGCCTCGAGAAGGTAATCTGAGGTATTTAAAATGACAATGTTTCCTCCCTTATCTGCTTCCTTAATAATAATATTAGGATTCGTTCTTAGATTGGTCAGATCTGTGATTAGTTGACGAGTGGTATTAAGAGGGAAGAATTTGCGCTTGTCACAATATCGTTTGTACTCTTTGTCAAAGTCACTCAAGACTGCTTTAGCAAAAAGATCAATGGAGTTGCCTGCTGGAAGGGTGGGAGTAAAAGTAGATTTCGGTCTCATGCCCGAGGGGTAGTACTGATTTGTGTTTAGCTCTAGTTGTTCTGCTAATGTTTGAAGAGGAAGGTCTGGTTCAGAAGTATTGGCTAAATTACAAAGAAGCCCAATATCTTCAAGGTCCCGAACTGAAGTCTCTTGAGATGATCGTGAAAGGGAGAGAGGGGACCGGGGAGGAGGGGAGGTAAATGTGGAAAAGAAGGACTTAAGTTTGAGTTGGCGTATGAACTTGAAGAAATCAATTTTAGTTTGTGTTATATTCCAAAAGTTTGTGGGACAAAAGGACAAACCTTTATTGAGAATGTGGAGTTCAGATGGAGAGAGAGAGTAATCTGAAAGATTGACTACTAATTGGTCATTGTATTTGGAGGCCGGAGATTCTTGCTGCGTGCCCTTGTTTGTATACCGGAAGTGCCTGGCGTAGCCATTGTAGTATCTGGTGGTTTTGACCGGGATTCTGGTATAGATCCTAGGCGATATCGCCTGGCTTCCTCTAAAAAATTTACCCTAGGTCTAGCAGAAGGGTCCCTATCTGAATCATCAGATGTTTCAACTTCTGAAGAGGGAATGGTGTCTGGGCAACTTATGGTGTCTAGCAGGGAATTGGCATCCTGAACATTATCATATTTCTTGCTGAAGGTGTACACTCTCCCCTGCTGGTAATCACGAAGATCTCGTCTAAATTTACGATTTTTCCTCTGGATGATGTCTGCCTCATAATTGGCAATGATATTATTGAGAATGGCATAGTTCTTGGTTGAAATATCACCCCAGTTGGCATCATCTATCCGTTGGGTAAGCTGATCAACTTCTTGTTTATGACGCTCATACTGTTCCTGGGAAATGTCAATAAGTTGTTGAATCATGTTCATCGAAGCCATTTTTAGGTTAGCTTCCCACTTCTGAAGACTCTCTTGGGAGGTGGTGTCAGTTCTAAGAACAGGCCTGACGTCATGATCCATCTAAGGTTGAGGTTTGACTCCATAACTCTTGGGGCGGCATTGTTGGGTAATCTATTGTGTGGAAACATGACAGCCCTTGAGCAGGGTACAGAGTGAAGTGTTGTGCAAAGAATTGAAAACATGGACAACAATGCTTTCATGGAAAGGCAACTCATTAGAATATAAAAACAACCATACTGAAAAGCGAGCTGAGCTAAAATATAATAAAATGAATAAAATGTGTTAAGGCTAAAATAAGGCTGCCCCAAAAAACTCCATACAGACCAGGGCTCAAAACAAGGATGCGTGCTCGCACCAACACTTTTTAATTTGTATACAGCGGATCTGACCAAGTTCCGGTTACTGCCACATACATGTAACAGTTTGTTATGATTGGAGTTTGGCCTTGTCCAGCACAAATGCCAATGCATGGGTACTCATGCAAGGTATTACTGTTGATTCATGAATGTTCCAGCAGACTCCATGAAGGAGGTATTAAAGCCAATATACACCACAAAGAACAATCTCTGGAGCATTTACTTAGGGGTGGAGACCCAAAATATGGCCATTGAGAATTGGAGGACTGAAGGTATATGCTACACGCCCCTAAATGCCTCAATGAACAAATAAGTACACCAGCACCAACAGGAAAATGACATTGCTGGGCTCAAGAAAAAAACCTGGGTATACAGCACTTCTAATATCATATGAGAATCATAAAGTACAGCCATACCTGAACCAAGCGTAAGAAAGAAATGTCTGAAAGAGACCCTGTGGGCTAAGCTGGTGCTGCTCCTGAGAAAAGAACTAAATATAACTTGGGAATCTCTATCCTACAACACAGGATACAGATTATGCAATTATAGAAAAGAGAAATTATTGCATCTCACATGCTGCTGCCCAACTCTGCAAGAGTTTTGAAGGAAATTACTAAAACCAATCTCTCTGTCTCAGGGGGCACGCACCTGTGTAGAAGCAATAGCAGCCCTTTTGTCCAGCACCACACCTTCGGCCTTGCCCAGAATTGGTAAATGTATGATGCTGGCTAGAACCTGTTTGAAAGAAGGCATTTTACAAAGACTTAATAATGACTAAGACCATAAATTTACAATAATTCATCTTGGAGACTTTATCCTCCCTGCTAATAACAAGCGTTTGAGAACTGCTTTCACCAGAATCAACTTCCTTGGAAGAACTGATAGTTCACTTGGGGGGTCATTACAACATTGGCGGTATAAGGTGCTTACCGCCGTGCAGAAGACCGCCAATACACCGCCGCGGCCGCAGTAGACCGCCACAGCTATTATGACACACATCACGGAATCCGTCGAAATTCAGACACCCACACAATACCGCCACACCAAAGGTCAGCGAGAAACATGCGGAAACAAATCCTCCACCTCCACGCCAACAGAAACACGCCCATGCTATTACGACCCACGAATCCACGCGGCGGTCTTTCAACCGCGGTATTCCATTGGCGGTACACACGGCCGCGCTCAAAATACACACACATCTCCAAAACACCGCCACATTGGACAATTCAAAATACACACACCTGATACACATACACACACCACTCCCACACACCCAACACAATATAAAACACACACCCACATCACCCACAAACCCCTACGACCATTATTCACGAACGAAGGCCAGAGAGATAGCACAGAACAGGCAACCCCATCACACAGAGGCACACAATACCATCACCCACGCAACATCCAAGCACAAAAAACCACATACCACTACACTCACCACACTCATCAACACATACACCACCCCACACATCACACACACCACCCCATGTCACGCCAAAGACACCCCCGCTTCTCCGAGGAGGAGCTCAGGGTCATGGTGGAGGAAATCATCTGGGTAGAGCCACAGCTTTTTGGCTCACAGGTACAGCACACATCAATAGCCAGGACGATGGAGCTATGGCAAAGAATAGTCGACAGGGTCAACGCTGTGGGACAGCACCCAAGAAATAGGGAGGACAGCAGGAAGAGGTGGAACGACCTACGGGGGAAGGTGCGTTCAACGGTATCCAGGCACCACATCGCGGTACAGCGGACTGGCGGCGGACCACCACCTCCTCCCCCTCAACTAACAACATGGGAGGAACAAGTCTTGTCCATCTTGCATCCTGAGGACCTTCGACAGGAGAGGACCTACACTGCTAGTGCTGCTGTGACCTCGGTCTGGAAGCAACGATGGCTGCTGCGTCTGGGGAAAGGGCCCCTGCCTTCACTGCACAGGAGTTGGAGAAACTTGTGGATGGGGTCCTCCCCCAGTACACGCTACTCTACGGTCCTCCAGACCAACAGGTTAGTACACAGGGAGCACGTTGTAGGGGCTAGGCCTGGGTGGACAGGGCTGGGTGGAAGAGGGAAGGGGGCAGAAGTCATACTACATTAAAGCATGGGAATAAATGGGCCACATGGTCAGAGTATGGAGGGGGCAACACACATTGATGGTGCAATTGGTAATGACTGTTCCTCTTCCCTTGTGCATGTCATGTAGGTCAGCGCCCACCAGAAGAGGGACATTTGGCATGCCATCGCCAAGGAGGTCTGGACCCTGGGGGCCCACCAGAGACAGGGCACCCACTGCCGGAAGAGATGGGAGGACATTTGCCGTTGCAGCAAGAAGACGGAGGAGGCTCAGCTTGGGATGGCCTCCCAACGTGGGAGGGGTGCCCGTCGTACCATGACCCCCCTGATGTTCCGGATCCTGGCGGTGGTCTACCCGGAGTTGGATGGGCGCTTAAGGACATCACAGCAGACACAAGGGGGTGAGTACAACCTCATTCGGCTGACTTTGCGTGCAGTGGAGGTGTCTGGGTGGGGGAGGTGGGCTGTGGGTGTCCCTAGGCCAGGGCGAGTTAGTTAGGCAAGGCCCCTCCGTAATGTAGGTCATGTGGCACTCTACCCCACCTCAGAAAATTAGCAAGTTGAGGTATAGTTGCCCCTGTGGCACCCATGTGCGCAGATTTCCAACATTGCCATGTAGGCCATATCCATGAAATCGCATGTGCAGAGGGCAGGAGCGCGGCGCTGTGCATGGGGCTGCTGCGTCTGTCTTGTCCGCCAACGGTAGCGGTATGCCATGCACTAATACTCTCTTTCTTCTGTCTCCCCCCCTTTTCCTGCTCTCCCGGTCCTTTTGTACATCAGCATCAACAGGCGGAGGTACAGTGGCACCGGAGCACGAGGGAGCTGCATCCCACATGGCCATGGAGGGCTACACCACAGACTCTGAATACACCAGTGGGACGGAGGGCGAGGGGAGCTTCACGTCGGCCACCGGATCACCAACCAGCGACACAGACTCGTCCGCCGATGTGAGCTCCCCTGTGGTGGCGGCACCATCTGTGCGCCTCACTTCTACAGGTACAGCCGCCACCCCCCCTACCAGCATCGCCCTCCCAGCAGCCCCTCAGCGTTCGCCCCGTGCCCGCTCACCCAGGAGGGTGGGCATCACCTTCTCCCCCGGCACCTCAGGACCTGCCCCAGTCACCCCTGCTGCCCTCAGTGAGGAGGCCATTGACCTCCTCAGGTCACTCACTGTTGGGCAGTCTAACATTGTGAATGCCATCCAGTCAAATCAAATCAAAATCAAATCATTAACATTTATAAAGCGCGCTACTCACCAGTGCGGGTCTCAAGGTGCTAGGGGAAAAGGGGGGGTTATCGCTGCTCGAACAGCCAGGTCTTTAGGAGTCTCCGGAAAGCGGAGTGGTCCTGGGTGGTCCTGAGGCTGGTGGGGAGGGAGTTCCAGGTCTTGGCCGCCAGGAAGGAGAAAGATCTCCCACCCGCCGTGGAGCGGCGGATGCGAGGGACAGCAGCGAGTGCGAGGCCAGAGGAGCGGAGGAGGCGGGTGGGGACGTAGAAGCTGAGGCGTCTGTTGAGGTATTCCGGTCCCTTGTCGTGGAGGGCTTTGTGTGCGTGGGTGAGAAGTCGGAAGGTGATCCTTTTGCTGACTGGGAGCCAATGCAGGTGTCTCAGGTGTGCGGAGATGTGGCTGCTGCGGGGTACGTCAAGGATGAGGTGGGCCGAGGCGTTTTGAATGCTTTGCAGGCGATTTTGGAGTTTGGCTGTGGTCCCGGCGTAGAGGGTGTTGCCGTAGTCCAGGCTCCTCGTGACGAGGGCGTGGGTCACGGTTTTTCTGGTGTCGGCGGGGATCCAGCGGAAGATCTTGCGGAGCATGCGGAGGGTGAGGAAGCAGGCGGAGGACACGGCGTTGACTTGCTTGGTCATGGTGAGAAGAGGGTCCAAGATGAAGCCGAGGTTGCGGGCGTGGTCTGTGGGGGTCGGTGCGGTGCCGAGGGCCGTGGTCCACCAGGAGTCGTCCCAGGCGGACGGGGTGTTGCCGAGGATGAGGACTTCCGTTTTTTCAGAGTTCAGCTTTAGGCGGCTGAGCCTCATCCAATCTGCGACGTCCTTCATACCCTCTTGTAGGTTGGTCTTGGCGCTGGTGGGGTCCTTGGTGAGGGAGAGTATAAGTTGGGTGTCGTCGGCGTAGGAGGTGATGATGATGTCGTGCTTGCGTACGATGTTGGCGAGGGGGCTCATGTAGACATTGAAGAGTGTCGGGCTTAGTGATGAGCCTTGAGGTACACCGCAGATGATCTCGGTGGGTTCTGAGCGAAACGGAGGGAGGTAAACTCTTTGGGAACGGTTTGCGAGGAAGGAGGTGATCCAGTCCAGGGCCTGGCCTTGGATCCCGGTGGAGCGGAGGTGGGTGATTAGGGTGCGGTGACAGACGGTGTCAAAGGCAGCCGAGAGGTCGAGAAGAATGAGGGCGACTGTTTCACCGTTGTCCATCAGGGTTCTGATGTCGTCTGTGACTGAGATGAGGGCGGTTTCAGTGCTGTGGTTGGTTCGGAATCCGGTTTGTGAGGGGTCGAGCAGGTTGTTGTCTTCCAGGAAGGTGGTCAGCTGTTTGTTGACGGTCTTCTCTATTACTTTGGCTGGGAAAGGCAGAAGAGAGATGGGGCGGAAGTTTTTCAGGTCGCTCGGGTCAGCCGTAGGTTTCTTTAGTAGGGCGTTGACTTCGGCGTGTTTCCAGCATTCGGGGAAGGTAGCAGAAGAAAAAGAAGAGTTGATGACGGTCTGGAGGTGCGGGGCGATGATGTCGTCGGCTTTGTTAAAGATGAAGTGCGGGCAGGGGTCCGAAGGGGCGCCGGAGTGGATAGAGTTCATGATGGATTTGGTTTCTTCCGTGTTGATGTGGGTCCAGTTGTTGAGGGTGATGGCCGGGGATGCGGGTTCGGTGGTGTTTGGTTGGGTCTGGTGTCCGAAGCTGTCGTGGAGGTCGCTGACCTTGCGTTGGATGAAAGTGGCGAGGGATTCGCACAAATCCTGTGAGGGCGTGACGGCGTTGGCGTTGGTGCTGGGGTTGGAGAACTCCTTGACGATGCTGAAGAGTTCTCTGCTGTTGTGGCTGTTTTTGTCCAGTCCGTCGGTGAAAAAGTTCCTTTTGGCAGCGCGGATCAGGTGGTGGTGTTCGCGGGTAGCGTTCTTGAGGGCGGTCATGTTGTCAGCGGTGTGGTCCTTGCGCCAGGCTTTCCCAAGGGCGCGACAGTGTGTAGAAAGGGCGTTGCAACACAGTAATGCATTCCTGGAGGGCATTCATTCTGGTCAGGCTGCCCTTCAGCGAACCCTGCAAACTCTGGCCTCAGCACTGATGGCAGCAATTGTCCCTGTGTCCAGCCTCCCCCTTCCAACTTCCTCCACCCAGACCCAATCCCCTGTATCCCAGCCCATCCCAAGCACACCTACAGACCAGCATGCAAACAAGTCAACACACACAAGTAGCTCAAGCAAACATAGGCAGCACACACACCACAGGCACTCACACAAGCATCACACCCATACAGACACAGCAACATCCACTGTCTCCACTGTGTCCCCCTCCTCCTCTTCTCCCTCCTCCCTCGTCCCTCCTCCCTCCCAGTCTACACACACACCTGCATGCACCACATCTACAGGCACTAGGACTCGCACCAGGACACCCAGCACCACACGCCGCTCACCTGCACTCACCACCTCCACTGCCATTTACACGTCCTCTGTGTCCTCTCCCAGTGTGTCTGTGACGCCCCCTCCCAAAGTACCCAAATGCCAGCAATCACTCACTCAACATCCATCCACCTCACAACAGCCTCCAGTACCTGCACCTGCACCCAAAACAGCTAAAGTGACACCTCCTACAACCACCTCCTCTTCCTCCACTCCCAGACCCTCTACAGCTACCCATCCCAGTGTTCGTCAGAAATTGTCCCTCTGTCAAATTGACCTTTTTGCCCCCACCCCCCCCTCCAATTCATCAGTCCTGTCGTAGCGCCTCAGCCAAAAATCCTCCAGTACCAGTGGTGCCTGTTCAAGGTTTTTGGAGTGCACCGTCCACCAGGGCAGGCAGTAGGACCCGGAGCCAAGGCACTGGCAGCCCACCCCCGGTAAAGGCTCTGAAATTGGAGAGTGGACGACGGGACCGTGTCAAGACTCCTGGTGGGACAACAAGTGAAATGGGATCGAAGGCGATTGGTGAGTCAGCTGTAACTCCAAAAAAAGGTGGGGAAGGTCCAGAGGAAGTCTGCCCAGCCTGTTGTGAGTGTCACGGCGGAGAAGTGCGCCATCATTTCCGGCGGTCCAGACACAACCGCCAGCACCGTCGTCACTGGTCCAGAGAGCAC
Organism: Pleurodeles waltl; assembly: GCF_031143425.1. Taxonomy (NCBI): domain Eukaryota; kingdom Metazoa; phylum Chordata; class Amphibia; order Caudata; family Salamandridae; genus Pleurodeles; species Pleurodeles waltl. Next base: position 1,067,249,596 of record NC_090439.1, on the reverse strand, counting down.
CGCCAGAGTCACAGCCCAGGAGGGCTCAAGTATCGTCACTGGTCCAGAGACCACCGCCAGAGTCACAGCCCAGGAGGGCTCAAGTATCGTCACTGGTCCAGAGACCACCGCCAGAGTCACAGCCCAGGAGGGCTCAAGTATCGTCACTGGTCCAGAGACCACCGCCAGAGTCACAGCCCAGGAGGGCTCAAGTATCGTCACTGGTCCAGAGAGCACCGCCGGAGTCACAGCCCAGGAGGGCTCAAGTATCGTCACTGGTCCAGAGAGCACCGCCGGAGTCACAGCCCAGGAGGGCACAAGTATCGTCACTGGTCCAGAGACCACCGCCGGAGTCACAGCCCAGGAGGGCTCAAGTATCGTCACTGGTCCAGAGAGCACCGCCGGAGTCACAGCCCAGGAGGGCTCAAGTATCGTCACTGGTCCAGAGAGCACCGCCGGAGTCACAGCCCAGGAGGGCTCAAGTATCGTCACTGGTCCAGAGAGCACCGCCGGAGTCACAGCCCATGAGGGCTCAAGTATCGTCACTGGTCCAGAGACCACCGCTGGAGTCACAGCCCAAGCGGGGCCAGGATGCCACAGCCCCGCTGGGCAATGATGGAACGTCATGCCACACACCAATGTCCAGTGTGGAAATCGTCATGCCACACGCCAATGTCCTGTATGGAGATCGTCATGCCACACACCAATGTCCAATGTGGAAATCGTCATGCCACACACCAATGTCCGTACCTGAACCGCCATGTCATAGCACCGCTGAAGAGGGCAAAGACCGCCATGTCAAAGCACCGCTGAACAGGGCAAAGACCGCCATGTCATAGCACCGCTGAAGAGGGCAAAGACCGCCATGTCATAGCACCGCTGAAGAGGGAAAAGACCGCCATGTCATAGCATCGCTGAAGAGGGCAAAGACCGCCATGTCATAGCACCGCTGAACAGAGCAAAGACCGCCATGTCAAAGCACCGCTGAACAGGGCAAAGACTGCCATGTCATAGCACTGCTGAAGAGGGCAAAGACAGCCATGTCATAGCACCGCTGAACAGGGCAAAGACCGCCATGTCATAGCACCGCTGAAGAGGGCAAAGACCGCCATGTCATAGCACCGCTGAACAGGGCAAAGACCGCCATGTCAAAGCACCACTGAAGAGGGCAAAGACCGCCATGTCATAGCACCGCTGAACAGGGCAAAGGCCGCCATGTCAAAGCACCGCTGAAGAGGGCAAAGACCGCCATGTCATAGCACCGCTGAACAGGGCAAAGGCCGCCATGTCAAAGCACCGCTAAAGAGGGCAAAGACCGCCATGTCATAGCACCGCTGAAGAGGGCAAAGACCGCCATGTCATAGCACCGCTGAACAGGGAAAAGACCGCCATGTCAAAGCACCGCTGAAGAGGGCAAAGACCGCCATGTCATAGCACCGCTGAACAGGGCAAAGACCGCCATGTCAAAGCACCGCTGAACAGGGCAAAGACCGCCATGTCATAGCACCGCTGAACAGGGCAATGCACCGGGTAGGAATGAATGGCCCACCACATCAGGCATCCTTATCCCATGTGCAGCTGGGACAGTGACAGGACACTACCTTTCACAGGGAGACTCATCCAGTCTGGGCACCAGTCACCCCCCAGTACCAGTATAGACCTGCATCAACTTGAGAGACTGTGGCTTTGCACTCCCCAGGATGTGACAGTGGCCTACCCACCCACTGTAGAGACTTGAGAGACTGTGGCTTTGCACTCCCCAGGATACATCAATGGGCATGGAGCCCCGTCGTGGATCTGGCTTTGTATTCATGTGGCTGAGGTGCCCCCCCTTCCCTTCCCCCTGAGGTGCCTGTAGTGTTTCTATCTGATGCCCTGGCAGTGTTCTCTCCGATTTTGGTCAGGTATCCATTGTGGGCCTCGCCCATGCATTTTTGGACTGTTTGTGCACGGACATTGTTGTGTACATATCTGCACTACTTCTCGGATTGTATATGTGTAAATAAGAGTGATTTTATAATACATATATTTGTATATTTTTGTATGACATGTATATTGGCACATTACAAAGTTTGACCGAAATTCGCAATGTCTTTGCATTCTTCCGGGGGAATTGTGGGTTGTTACTGTGATTTTTGTGACTGCATTGGTGTGTATGTTGTAATATGCGAGGGTGGGGGTGGGGTGTTTGGTGGGTGTCCCCCTAACTTTTGCCTCCCCCCTCCCCCGTGTCATAGGTGCTGTACTCACCGGTATCTTCTGCGCCTACGTCGCTGTTGGTCATGAAGGAGCAGAAAGACAAGGGCAGGTAGTATTTGGAGTTCCGGGGCCATGGAGTCGTCGTTCCTCGTGGGATGTGTAGAAGGTGAGCGTTTTCCCATAGCAATAGCTGTTTCCGCCGTGTTTTTATCCACGGTGAATCCGCCCCGGAAAAGGTGGCGGATTGGCCTGTTGTGATACTGTGGGCGGTACATTGTCTTCTGCCTGTCTGTTGGCGGGGACCGCCGCGGTGCTTGTCTGTACCGCCGTGGCGGGCGAAGTGTTAAAGTGACTGTCTTTGTTGGCGGTTTCCGCCAGGGTCATAATTCCCTTTTTTTGTCCGTCTGACTGTTTGCGGTATTACCGCATCTTTAACACCGTCCGCCAGGGTTGTAATGACCCCCTTGGTTTCCTTGTATAAATTTTAATCCCAAGTGTATGGATGATCTGGCATGGAACGTCTGGCACCTTCTTAACTTTCTGTCCAAGCAGCAGTGTGGCTGGTAGATCTGTTGTCTTTTTGTCATATTTTGTGACCTAACCTTGGTCAAACTACATGAAAGTATAATCACCACATTTTCTCTTTTGCACATGTTTTAATTATCACACCATGGATGCATTGATATTGAGGTTCTGTCCCTTTACACAGCTTCTTGCACAAAGACCTTTTGGTAAAATAAGTATTTTATACAAGAAAAAATGAACTACTGATTTTTGGCCATATGTTGTGATAAGTTGCTATGAACGGCTTTTTGGTAAATAGAGTGGTAATGGCTGTTTCTTATAAATAAGTATTTTTTACAAGAAGAGATAAATTATAGATTTATGGCCATATGTCAAGACAATATAATGCTATAATTTTATTGATGGAAATTGCAATGATTTTAATTAATCTTGCAATAGAGTATTCATTCATTGATTCAATTTTTGTAAACAGATGTATAATGTTTTCCACTTAAAAGCCTAGTATATCCTGATGGAAGGACCATTTGCTTCACTGAGAATGTTCATAGAGTATTAGAGTAACTTTAGATGGTCCTATTACAAGCTCTCACGAATTATTGACTGTAACACTGGTGTGCAATATTTTGTCTCCCATTCTGGACAGTAGATGCATCTGCACCAAACACTCCTGTGGTGTTTTTGTTTTCAGAATAATTTGGATCATCTCAGCTTTGGACCTCCTGAATCTGTTCAAGTGCATGAAGTACATGTGCAGATCACCATAATCTTGATAAATGCTTTGCATGTGTGCTCCATTTGTAGTTTTCATTCAGCATTCTAGTTAAGGCATTCAAATGTGGAGCGCGCACAGGAGGGGCTTAAGATGGTGGCTTGAACCTCATTTCTCTGCCCCCTCAGACTTCCTAGGCGGAGCAGGCATGGATTTACCTCATGTAAGTGGCGTTGAACATTCAAAACCATCCGCGGGAGCGATGGAGAGCAGCAGGATAAATTTTATGTTAGGCTATATTGCCTTTTTCACCCCTAACTGGATGACACCTGTCTCTCTTTGCATCCCTTAGCTACCATTTTAACTGCCGCTCACGCGGTCTAGTGGAGGAGTGCTTTATAATCACCATTAAGTCTTCTCCTCGTGGGTCAATTACTTAAATATCCTAAGCTACAAAAACGAGAGGGCATACTTCATAGTCTTTCATACATACTCTGGTGGCCTTGGTCTTATTCCTGAATGGTTGGAGAACTGAAGGAAGGAATAATTTCCTAACAATTGCACAAAAATGACATTCCTGCACAGGAAAATACATATATTTATGATTTCTACAGATATCTCAGGTCCCTCCTCTTCGCCTTCACAGCTAAGGCTTTCAGCAAACCTCCAGAGACAATACAGTCTGCTCAGAACTCACTACAATGGAGGCCTCAGCTTCCTCCTCATCAAGGCCATTTGCTTCTCCTGCTTCTCTCAACATTTCTCGCAAATGAATACACAGCAACGTTAATAAATGTGCAAAAAAAGAACCAACTTCTCACACAAAGTTGCCACTACCTCGAACTCTAGAAGATATTATGAATGAACTACAAAACAAACCATTAATCGTGGTAACCAATGCTGCCCTTCAAAGAATTGAAGAAAAATGGTCACACTTGGATTTCAGACCTACTGAAGCAGAACAGCGAGTCAGTGATGCTACAACTGCATCTCTATCCAAAGTAGTTACCTTACTGAAAAAAATAACAGAAGATTTTGAAAATCGCAATAGATGCAACAACTTGCAAATTTATGGCATTCCAGAGGGTTCAGAAGGCTTTGATGTCATTTCTTTCCTGAAGGAAAACCTTCACAAGATTGTCCGATTACAGTCAACTGCTACCCTTAATATTCAAAGAGCTCACCACATAGGCCCTCCACTTTCATCGTCATTTAATTTGTCCAAACCAAGAGGAATTATTACTTATTTCCTTTAGTATTCTGAACTCACAGAAATTCTCCCCGTGGTTAAGCAACACAAGCAAATGTTATGGTCTGGCCATAAGCTCTTCTTCAGCCAGGACATTACCAGAGTGACAGTCAATCGATGAAAAGAATTTCTGGATCTCAGACCAAATTTACGCTCCATGAATGCCAGATATGGATTTTTTCATCCTTGACTCTCTAAAGCCACCTTTAAAGACAAACAACCACTTTTGAGCATCCTGATGACTTAAGACCCTTTATTCACACTCATAAAGGAGAGATGATGGACCTTGACAAAACTTGAATCTCTCTAACATAATTATTCAATGGTTAAACGTTATGTTGGTTGATCTTTAGCTACTTTTTTATTACTTCATAGGGTTATGATCTACTCTAATCCGGTTGGACCACAATGTTCTTTGTTCCTGCGTCTTCTTGTTTGCGTCTCCCTCACTTTCCAGAATGTTGTCCTTGTCCATGTTGGTAAGTCGCTTTCAAATTTTGATTTCATGGGTCTGGTTATAGTATTATTATTCACTGTGTTGTAGCGTTTCTTCTTCCGCCATGTCTCTTGTAAAACTTTTTAATTTTCTGAGTGTCTATTTTGAGTAGGCATTTTAGCTCACGCTCCGCCCCTCTCATCTACATCAACTCTCTACACCCTATATTTTAAATGTACGGCTAAAGGCGTATGGCTTTCTGTCATCTTCTTTAATTTAACTTTTGGGACTCCTTTTTATTTCCTCCCCCTCTTTCCCTCTGTTTCTCTCACTCCCCTCATGATTCTGTCTCGTTTTTATTTCATCTTTCTTCATTATATAGGTTTTTATTTCAGCAACATCTGAGTGTTTATTTACAAATACATATATGTATATTTCTTTTTATATACAGTAATGATACCTCTAAATACTCTATTTTCAGTGTCTGTGACTATATTTTTTACATTTTTTGTGTGATGAACAGCCTGTATACTATATCCCGGAATGTTAAAGGTCTACATCAGGTTTCTCCGACGAGTACCTCATTAGCTACCAGTAGCTCTCCAGGTGTCTGTGAGTAGCTCTTCAATGTGCAGCCATTCTACTAAATTTTAAAGTTTTGCTTGATTGAATTAATTGATTTAGCCCAAAATTTAAAAGTGGCTATTTGAGATGTATATACATGTATTTTCAGAGGTGATGTTCGAAGAAAATGACTACATTTACCAAATGTGTATCTATAGCTGATATTTCAATGATGACTCAAGTTGCCTTTGGGAAACATATTACTAATATGATCTTGGTGTCATGGGGTATTGCAGATATGGCTGATATATATTACCCATGTAGATGCATTCTACACTAACAAAACGTTTTTTACATTACTAATAGCACCTGTGCCTGATGCACTGAAGTGATCACTTCCAATAATATTTCATATGGTGGCTACTAGTGTACTCTTGTCTAATGTCACTCTTAAAGCTCTAATAATATCAGTAAAATGGGCTGACTTTCATTAAACCTGATTAGCTCTTGTTATAGAAAAGGTAGCAACCCCTGGTCTACATAATCCCGTCAAGAAACAAAAGATTCTCACTCAGTTACCAAATTAAAGTATCAAATTACAATCTTACAAGAAACTCACATTTAGGAACAAGACTTTCTATCCCTACGCAAAAACTGGGTCAGGACTAGATTATAATTTTGTTATCCAAAATGTTTTCCACCATATAGCCCATGCAGACATTGGCCCCATTATCAGTTTAGAATCTCAACACACTAAAAGACATTCCCCGATCAAGCAAATGGCAATTCAATATTACATTATTATGCAATAACAATTTTGTAGAACTATTTTATGCATTTTCAAACTAATTTTTTGAACAAAATCTCACCACAGACTCTCAGATGCATTATGTTTGGGACACTTTTAAGCAACTGCCAGAGGATTTATTATAGACTACATCTCCAAAAAAGAAGAAAGCTCTTAAATATAATAAAACCATCTTAAAAGAAATAAAATATATGCAACATAAATATTATTCCTCAAATACACATAATACTCTTAAAAGTTTAATTCAAGCCTGATTACAATATAACAAAACATCTGTTCAAAATGCTTGCTCCTATGTGCTAAAGGTAATCGCCAAATACTATGGCAGCTGTAAGAAAACTGGAAGCCAACTCACCAATTATCTTAAAATATGTCAACAGAAATCCAAGATAACAATCATTAGTGATTCACAAGGCAACAGACACACTACAGAATTACACTTAAAATTTTAGAATGTTTCACAGACTATTATACCAAACTATATACACCAGAATCAACTCCCACTGAGGAGGTTCTAGATGCTTTTTTTAAATAAATACCCAAAAATCCAGAACACCAAGTGGATTTTTCCTCTCTAGATGTTTTGGGCTCGACAGCAAAATGCCTGTCAGCTATCGCCAATCTTCCAAAAGATAAGGCCCCGGACCTGCACTTTAGTACCACAATTACTGCTTCTCATTCATGCTTTTCTTTCTCAAAATAGTGTACAAGGTACAGACCTATTTCCCTAATTAACACAGACTACATTTTTTGCTGAAGTACTGGCCTTTTGTATTAACCAAGTCATTCCTGATCTGACTGCAAAAGAACAGTTGGGTTCTGTGAAGGGGAGGTATATCTCAGATAACTCCAAAACTTTTCTAAATATCATCCATTATTACTCAAAAACTATCTCCCCCATAGCATTAGATGCAGAAAAAGCATTCAATTGGAATTTCATGTTTGGGGCACTATGTTGGCATGGTTTTAGTCCTCATATGCTTAATTACATTAATTTACTATATTCTGCCCCCCTACCTCTGTATTTATGAACGGCAATCAATCTCCGTACTTTACGTTACATAGGAGGAGTAGACAGGTCTGCCTCTTATCCCCTCTTCTTTATATTTTATAATTGGAATTTTTTTTAGAAAATACTCGTCAATCCTCTTCCTTTTCGGGGTCAAATTTACTGCCTATACAGATTACCTTTTGCTTTATGTCTCAAATACTCAACGTACCATTCCTGAATTCTTTCGCCTTCTGCAAAATTATTCTGAGGTATCAGGGTATAAATTAAACATTTCTAAATCAGAAGTAATGCCTCTAAATAAAAATTATCTCCCAGGAATGTTCTCAGGTTCAGGTTTCTCCTGGAATTCAAAACATATTAAACACTTAGATATTTTCTACTCTAACTCTATTAAAGAAATTATTCATGTTAATCTTAACACAGTCAATACAAAAATAACAGATATATGTCTGATCGCTGGTCTTTTCTATTTCTTTCTTGGTGGGAGAAATTAGCCACTGTCAAAATGATGATGTTACCCTTTGTTAATTTTCAGTTAGCCATGCTACCTGTCAACCTCCCACAGTTATTCTTTAAAGCTCTCAATACTATATGAATACGTTTTTATGGAATAACAAGAAAGCCTGTATTACAACAGCCTAAAGATAGTGGTAGGGTAAGGTTTCCAAATTTTCAAAAATATCACTCCACTTTTATACTTAAACAAATTTGACTATCTCTTGTGCCAACGTCACACCCCAACCCTCCCATTTAGCACCAACTAAAACATTCTTTAATTACTTTGTTTTCCTTTCACGATATGGTCTTCACCTCAAACCTTCCGGAAATTTTTGTACACCAATAACACTCACTCTATTACATTTGCCCAACCCATACTCACCAACTCGCTCTCTAGTCAATTTTTATTCCTTTCCAATTTGGTATACCAAGTACATCCAGATACAAAACAGGGTGGTTGCTTATAAAAGTTGAATTCACAAAGGGATCATAACCACAGGTCAGCTTTTCCTTGATGGGGTTCCCTTTTCCCTTCAAGATTTACAGTCCAAATATGGCCTACCATATACTCAAGTTACTCGTCATGAACAACTCATGGAGTATATTTCACACATTTCTTCATTCATACTTTCCACATCTTCTGCAAGTTTCACAAATCCTTTTATTTTTGACTTCTCTTCTGAAGTCTCTGCATCATATTTCCGCATCATATATTACTAAAACTGTGGACACCTCCCACACTGCCAGGGTAAAGACTCAAACCGAACGCTTATTTGGGAACATGATCTTAAATACATTTTTTCCCTTCAAACATGGCATCACATATGGGCCCATATTTATACTTTTAACGCTGCACTTGCGTCATTTTTTTTTGCGATAAAGCGGCGCAAACTTACAAAATATAATTGTATATTGTAAGTTTGCGCCGTTTTGTATAAAAAAATGATGCAAATGTGGCGCTAAAAAAGTATAAATAAGGGCCTTGGTTTAAAATCCACTCCATCTAACGTTCCGCTAGCATTACACAAACAATATTTTTTTCTACAACAGATTGTTCTTCACTCCTATGTCTCTCAACAAATTTAGACTTTCCACTAATACTAAATGCTGGGCTTCTCAAAAAATAACTGCGATGTTCTTCATATGTTCTTTGATTTCTAAATGTGCGAGCTTTCTGGTTACAGGTTTGGAGTACAGTGTCAGATATTTGGTGTATAAATATAAACTTTGATAAGGTTCTTATATTCCTGAGAAGTTCTTCCCACATTCGGCACTCTCAGCCAGTGACTGGTAGACTAGGCGATCTTCTTTTAGCCTTTGTGTTACTGATCATCACGTCGAACTGGAAGGATACTACAAAAATATTATATACTGCATGGTGGAATTTGATTTACAACAACCACAGACTTGATCGAGCACATGCTACTCCCTTCCTCTTAAGATCAAAAGAGATCTATTATGGCAGCCATTCATGTCCTTTCTATCTAGACATTCCATTGTTTCTACAGTTCCTATCCTACCTCCAGTTACAATACTCCATGAAGAGGTGATGGTCTTAGTTACTATAGATAGAATGAATGTTGCTATTTTACGAATTTGTATGTGTATGTAAATTTTATATATATATATATATATGTGTGTGTGTATATATATATATATATATATATATATATATATATAAATGAGGACCTCTTTCCCTCTTCTGTTCCTCCCTTTTTTTCTTTTTCCTTCCTCTTTCTCCCTTACACAAAATGTCCCTATAAAATGCTATTATGTTCTTTAGAGTTTTGTTATTTATATTATATTACATTTACATTTTCTATGTATCTCATTACAGCATTTCTATACCTATATCAATTGTTGTTACTTATGGTCTTCTGCTTTTTAATTTAATAAAGCATTTTCAAACTTAAAAAGGCATTCAAATGAAATGAGTTTTGAAGGACAGTCCTTGATCTCTTGCCCCATTGTTTGTTTTTTCAGATACATGGTTAGACTTACTAAGCCGAGGCCTAAACTCTATCGTTCTACTAAGAAGTAGCATGATGGATTTCAGGCCTTGATGCACTGCCCTGAGCTTCTGCAGATTAAAATGAAATGTTCCCTCCTTTAACCACCATAACAAAGAACACATAATTCTGCACTCAAAACAACAGGATTCAAGCTGTACTCTGACTGCAGGAAGCAGATGTCAGTCACAGACCCCAACAACGTGTTTATAGTGCCTGGGCCCCAGCCATGAGATGCAGTCTTGTGACAAGTGTGCCCTGATGCACCTGAAGGTGAGGAGAGAGCCTGAAGCAAAGTTGAACATCATAGAGCATGGAAGAGGTCGCGATTGAAACAGCAGTCGTGATTCAGGCCACAAGGCTGCTCCTTCTCCAGCTCTTCTCCCATATCTAGGTCCTGATCTAAATCATCAGGTAAGTCAAAGTCCAAAGGACATTACACCGACTGAGGAATTACAGGAGGTGGCCAAAACTAGTTGAGGAGAGAGAAGGGACGTTAAATACTTCCACTATGTGTATATTAACAAATTAGACATAGTGGTGCATTCAAAATACCAATAAAGTAATCCACAGCAGTCTAATTGTGTTTAACGCAACATCACAAAACAAAATAAAGTGATGGACAGAGTGTTGAAACTTTTCAAACACTCACCCCCAGTCACAGATCTGGGTTTCATCCATCGTTATTTTGTTCGCCACGTCACCCCAGCTTACACCCAGCCATATGCAAATCAGTCTTGACCCTGTTCCCCAGGGGAACAGTCCAGCCCGCACTGCTAGGCCAGGACCTCCCTGGACAGGAAACACGCATCCTGGGACCGGTTTTAGGGTATCACCCTACATCAGCCAGGCTAGCTTGAATCCAGTGGCGTAGCAAGCAAGGGACCCAGGTCTGGGCATACCCCTGCCACTTACGGCGCACTACGCAACATCACTAAACAAAATAAAATTAAATTGCTATAATTGTGTTTAACCCCTTCGCTGCCAGGCCTTTTCCCCCTCAGATGCCAAGCCTTTCTTTGGCTGTTTTTGGCAGTTCGCGCTTAGGCCCTCATAACCTTTTGTCCACATAAGCTACCCAGGCCACATTTGCATAATTTTTTTCCAACATCCTAGGGATTCTAGAGGTACCCAGACTTTGTGGGTTCGCCTGAAGGAGACTAAGAAATCGGCCAAAATACAGCGAAATTTTCTTTTTTTTCAAAACAATGGGAAAAAAGGGCTGCAGAAGAAGGTTTGTGTTTTTTTTTCCCTGAAAATGGCATCAACAAAGGGTTTACAGTGCTAAAGTCACCATTTTCCCAGCTTTCAGGAACAGGCAGACTTGAATCAGAAAACCCCATTTTTAAACACAGTTTTGGCATTTTACTGGGACCTACCCAATTTTTACTATTTTTTGTGCTTTAAGCCTCCTTACAGTTAGTGACAGAAGTGGGTGTGAAACCAATACTGGATCCAGGAAAGCTAAACATTTCTGAAAAGTAGACAAAATTCGGAATTCAGCAAGGGGTAATTTGTGTAGATCCTACAAGGGTTTCCTACAGAAAATAACAGCTGAAATAAAAAGCTACTGAAATTGGGGTGCAAAAACCAGCCATTTTTCTCCACGTTTTACTCTGTAACTTTTTCCTGCGATGTCAGATTCCTAAAAGCAATATACCGTTACGTCTGCTGGACTCTTCTGGTTGTGGGGATATATAGGGCTTGTAGGTTCATCAAGAACCTTAGGTACCCAGAGCCAATAATTGAGCTGCACCTTGCAATGGGTTTTCATTCTATACCGGGTATACAGCAATTCATTTGCTGAAAAAGAAAGAGTGAAAAATTGGTATCAAGAAAACCTTTGTATTTCCAAAATGGGCACAAGATAAGGTGGTGAATTCCGGGTTGCCCATACTGTTGTGTAGCCATTTTAGTTATAGCTCCATGCACGTTATTTTAACATACTAGGCCTGCCACTGTGCACTCTAACCTAGATAAATTTTATTCGGCTTTGCTTTATTATTATTACAATAGCCACTTTTACGGTCTTGTTTTATTTTCTCTCAATCTAACTGTTTTTGCCTAGGCCAGCACTCTGTTCTCAAACAAGACATTCTTGCTCACTCTGTGCTTTTTCCAAGGCTGCAGTAAGATAGGTTGCCTGTGAACGTGGTGTAAAGTTTTGTCTCTGACATACATAGAAAACACACATCCTTACGTAGGGACATTTTTCAGAACATGAGATGTTGTATTGTAAAAACACTTCCCTGTCCCTTACACGTAAGAGGGAGATTCCATCCAGAGAACCACAACTGTATGCTGAATGCTGAATGCTGAATGCTGAATGTTGAATGCTTCGCTACAGCCGCTTATGCAGACTTCACGCCTTTGCTCAGGTAAGGTGGATGATGTCTTCCCAGGGGCACCTGAAGGGCAGAATTGGAGCTTAACACGCTGTGCTCTGCTGTAACGTAGGTAGGAATTAGTCCATTGACTCTAGTCACAATATGTAGCGTTATTTCTATGCTTTACTCTCCTTGTCACAATTTTAATCTTGTCATGATGTATTGTCCTGGTTATTGCCATTCATGCTTTGCTATCTAAAATGCAGTTGCTTTATTAAAGCATTAATGAAACCTATACTGCCTCTGTTTGTCATTGTGTATACGAGACTAATGTAACTGAGAGAAACGGATAAGACCTGAGTGACCACGATTTCCCTGAGAAATCAATTATATAATGCGCTTGGCTGCCCAATCATCCCTGCCTTTGGGAAGAGATGAGGCACTGCTAGTTAGCTGGAGCAAAACCTGGATTAGAGCGACAGGTGTCACCTGTAGTGGGTCAGACTCAGTCTCCCACACCGCAGGCGATTCTGCCGCTCAAAATCCAGTAGCCTCATTAGAATAATGAGAGCCTACGTGACAATACTAGCATGTGAATTACAGGGCATTTCTCAAGTAGACATCTTTTTTACCCACTGTCTTACATTTGGAAGGAAAACATGTAGAGAAAGACAAGGGACAATAGCACTTGTTTTGCTATTCTGTGTTCCTTCAAGTCTCCTGATAAAAATGGTACCTCACTTGCGTGGGTAGGCCTAATGATCGCAACAGGGAACGCAACATGGACACATTACATTTTTCCTGTCCGCCGAGTTCTAATCAGGCCCTTAGTCTCGCTCATGTTCATCTGTTATTCGTAATGGTACGGCACGTCTAGGGCGCATCTTTCCCAAATTTAATCCTCACAGTCCGGATAGGTCATTCACCATATTGACACCAAGTAGATAAAGTAAATTGTTTGTGTAGCCCTGCACTTACATCTTGTTTATAAGTCTGTAAAAATCAGACCTTCTCCAAACCTTGCATGTTGCCACATATTCAAAAATTCTACAAATATATATTATGTGAATATTAATCCTCTGGGTTAGATCAAAGGCATGTTTCTGCATGCATTTATCAGAAACAAAAGTTCAACTGAGTTTATTAGGAAACAATGAAAAGGACATACCCGGCCTCATTAATAAACAATAACAAGCTTACAGATGACTGGTTCTAAACATTTTACTTCCAGTACTAAAAATTGACAACCCCCCTCCCCACCACCCCAGTGGCGGATTTGTAACCAAACTGTTATGGTTTGACCTCCCTACATTTAATGTTTCCCATTCGTTATTAACAAATCCAATCCTCGCCCCCCTGCTGTGAGTAGTTTTCTTCAAAGGTTACGAAACTCCAAGCAAATCAGCACAGTGCTAACGCAATCCTGTTCTCATCCAGTATCCCTCAGGCGCTACAAAGGTGCAGAGCCACCAGCAGTCACTAAAGATGAAACAAAGTTGCTACAGTTTCAATTATCAGGATCAGTTGCACAAGTTCACACAGGCCTCTAACGAAAGGAAGTACAAACGTCATTTACTCTCCTGCGTTTCCGACGTTAGAGGCCACAAATAAAGTGAGAGAAGACACCTTAAAATCCTTCACTGGGGAACTGCAGCATTTAAAGCTTTTGAGTAGGTGCCTATAGTCAAAGCACATCGTTCATCTGGCCAACGCATCGATTTCTTGTAGCGATAGATTAATTTAAAGGTGGGCCATTTCTGAAATCATCCCCGTGTACCAGCCATACACAGGCTTCTTTCCAATTACAGACTCACAGCTGGTATTCCAGTGCAGAGAAGTGACTTCAACCCAGTAAACAGAGCCATACAAACAAGCACACATGACATAAACGCGCACATCATTTTGGAGCCACCAGAAGCACATAAAAAATAGCAATAGTAATGAGCAGTGTTCAGTCTGTAAGGACAGGATGCATAACCCTTGTCTCATTTTGGACAGGTGTTACCAGCTCTAGTGTGCCTGGAATGTTTCTTGAGGCAATGCATCTGGGGGCATCTTCATCATGGTTTTGCATCATTCTTGCGCCACACAAGGGGGCTCAAGGAAGTGAGATCCATCAAGCTACCCAAGGTCACCTTGTGTGGACCAGAGTGGCTGTATAAATCCTGGAGTAACGCAAGGCGGTGCAAATCACTGCCTTGCCTTACTCTATCCCAGGGAGCTATTCCATGAGTGGAGCGTGGATGTTGGCGCATTTCCAGATTTATCAACACTGGTAGATGTGGGAATGCGTCAAAGTGCTATGCATTCCCAGGTGGTTGTTTCATCTAAGTGTATTGCATTCTGCAGCTCATTTAGAAGAAGGAAAATGCCTTTAAGGATTGCTTTTGTGCAGGAAGGTACACCTTCCTGCACAAAATCAATCCTGCCTACAACGCAGGCACCCTTGCACTATGGTGCAACAGTGCCTGCATTGGCGCAAGACAGCACATTGTGAAAAAGCACAGGAAAGGGACAGGAATGCAGCGTGCCATGTTAAATATAGCACATTCATGCCATTTTCCTTTGTGCGTCAAGGTGGCTTTCTACGCTGAGTCAAATAATGATAAATCTGCCCACTGGTTTCAACTTGCTGTGTAGCTACTCATTGTCACTGCACTCCCCTATGTCTGAGTGATGTAAGGTACATGATAGATATCTCTATGAATTATGTTGTGTTACGAGGGCTTTCATGAGTGCAGATAATTGACACCTGTAGTGCTAAGTGTCCTCAAGGCGTTTTCGAGAGACCATGCGCCCATCCTGCTAAAAAGAGACAGAAATCATTAATATATTTATTTAATTAATAAACATAGGGCCTTATTTAGAGTTTGACAGACAGGATGCTCCAACAAAAACTTGGTGGATATCCCATCGGCTGTATTACAAGTGCATTTTAAAAGATAGCATCTATGGTGACATGGAGGCATTTGGTAACTTCAAACATTCCTTATTACATGACTGGTTTGTATGTTTATATAGTAGTTGGCACCTCACCCTTCCTGTGCACGGTTTAACCATTTCATAGAGACTCTTTATCACTTGTAACTTTTTTTATAACACTTTTTATTAGTTTAAATGTGTTATAAAACAATACTGTAAGAGGACCTAGAACTGAGGTCCTACATTGGCATATCAGGTTGTCATTACATAAGGTTCGATCTAGTTTGGAATATAGGGCCAGATGTAGCAACTTTGCAAATTGCGACTTGCAATTTGCGAGTCCGAGCGACTCGCAAATTGCAACTCGCAATTTGCAATGCAGAACGGTGTCTCAGACACCGTCTGCGAGTCGCTATGGGGTCGCAAAGACCCACCTCATTAATATTAATGAGGTGGGTCGCAAATTGAGGCCCCATAGCGACTATGGGCACTCACGGATATGGAGGCCTGCTGTAGTCAGCAGACCTCCATGTTCGTGACTGCTTTTAAATAAAGCAGTTTTTTTTTTTCAAGTGTAGCCCGTTTTCCTTAAAGGAAAACGAGCTGCATTTAAAAAAAAAACGAAACCTTTTATTTCTGAATTTTTTCAGGGCAGGTGGAGGTCCCTTGGACCACTACCTGCCCTGAAAAAATAATTTGGGGTCCAGTCACAAAGGGGAAGGGGTCCCATAGGGACCCCTTCCCGTTTGCGAGTGGGCTACCATCCACTTCAAGTGGATGGTAACTGCGACTCCATTTGAGTTGCATACCACTCCGACTCGCAAATAGGAAGGGAACACCCCTTCCTATTTGCGACTCTGAAATGCATTTTGCGAGTCGGTCCCGACTCGCAAAATGCATTTCTGCATAGCAAACTCAGGTTTGCGACTCGCAAACTGCGATTTTCGCCGTTTGCGACTCGCTAACCGTTTGCTACATCTGGCCCTTAGTATCTATTAGACCACATATATCATCATTAGCAAGTCTAACGTCTCACTTTAGTTTTTCTTTCAATGTGGTGACCCAACATGTTGGGTCCAAGGTGCCCAAATCCGCTCATATTTCTGTGGCACGCCGCAGGCTTTGTACACCACTTTTTCCAATGCAGATCATTGGCCCGTGCCCCTGGTCTATGCATCTAGGGTCGGGTCCCAATTCTCCCTCCAAAGCTGGGACAGGTCTCTCTTTGCCATGGCCACAAGTGCACAGGAAGCACATGTTCCCTCTGGTGTATCCATAATGTCCAACAGTGCAATTTTAGGGCCTAATTCCAGCGACCTCCACATCACTCGCCAAAATATCCTGTTGACCCCATGCCACTACTTGAGCCATGGGACAGTCCCAAGTCACATAGAAGAATGAGCCTGGGGGAAGTTGATTCTAGAGGCATTCCAGACCGCTGGCACTGCCCATTCAGCATAAAATGACTAGGGAGTAGTAGACATGCAGATATTTAAATTGTATGATGTGTAGGTACCATACATATAGATGATGGCCCTCTCCTCGTCATCAAAGGTTCCCACCTCCAACTCCCACTTTGTTCTTAATTTCGCCAGGGGGTGTGGTGTGTTAATTACTAGGGATTTATATAACCAGGAGATGCCACCCTTCCCAAGATCATCAGTTATCAGTTTGCACTCTACGCGATTGTACTCTGGGAATGTGTGCAGTTTCTCCTTGCAGCTATCAAGGGTGTGTCTTAATTGTAAATACCAGTAGAAATGAGAGGAGCAGAGATGGACTTTAGTTTCTAAATTTTCGAAAGATTTCATATGACTCCCTCTCCCAGTCATCACCTAGTGCAGAGATACCTATGCGGTCCCAGCAGTTGAGCCCAGACAGGCCTGCGGTATCGGCCAGCCATGTTCCCTGCCATAGGGCTTTGTTTCTTTGATGGTGGTGAACCATTTGATGTGGCAGAAAGCGGCGTACCAACAGCTGATGGCGATGTGAGTGATGGGTCAGTGAGTGTGAGAGGGGACTTACTGTAAAGTAAAGGTAATATACCATGTGGGTGGAGTAATTCTAACTTCAACCTGTGGGCTGGGCACCCCATTATCTGCCAGGATCCAATCATTTATGCTGACTAGCTGGGAAGCCCCTCTTGTAGCTTTTTTCAGGGGGATTTTGCTTTTGAGGATCAATGCAATAGGGACTCAGGGCCAGATGTAGCAAAGGTTTTTACCCATTCTGTGTGTATGGGAAAAAGTGTTCGTACATATGGACCTCAGTGCCTTATTCAGATGTTCAATCAGAATGCTTGGCGTTGAATCAGAAAGCCTCCTCCAGATCCTGAAAATTCAGGCTGTTTGCACTCCAGCCTGGTCTCTTACTGAATTTTAATGATTGCTTTGCCATTATGTTTGTCAATTGTTTATATTGTTGCCATTTGCAAAATAGTGAGACCTATTGACTTTGACAATGATTGTTTAACTCATTACTGTTTCCAGAGAGCAATAATCAATGGTAAATCCCTGAACCTTTCGTCAGGAATGCATAACTTAGGTAAACAACAATTATCTCATGCTCTTGCCTTCTAGATCTTTCATTAATGGTCTAATATGGCACCTTTAACTGGCCCGCTGCAGTTTTCTGTAACTCCTTTTTTGAAAAGGAAACTCATCACCAGCTTTTGATTAGATGATTTCAAATAATTACTTCTTGGCGAATCATGGGGTGAATGGAGCTTCAGTATATTACATGGGATTGTGTTCCATCAGCAGAACTGTTGGCACTTGAAAGAGCTTACTGAGAGATGGTGAGGGTAGCTGGCTGTGATTACTTTCATGTGACTGTCTTATCAGATGATGGGTGTTGCTCATGAGCTTCCCAATAAAAATCCCAGGATACAAAGTGCATCCACACTTCAAAGCAGTGGCAGCAGATCCTTTTTATCCACACTGTCCTCAATTCCCACTTGTTTTCTGACTACAGATTCATTACTTAAAAATAAATCTTTTGTTAACTCTGTCATAGGAACTTGTTTGTTTAAACCCTAATAAGTAGATATGGAAGTGTTGCCAGTACCAACCCCACATAACCACCTGCAATAACAAGATGGTTCCCTCATTACATTTCACCCATAACTAGTGAGTTACGAGATAAACACCGTCCTATGGAACTAAGGGGTCAAACAGACAACAAATCATTGAGTTATGTCACTGAACCGACACCAAAGCAAGGAGCTAAGGGGTAGAGCCAACACAAACCAAGGAGTTTAGAGCTAGAGTAAACACAAAACCAAGGTGTTTGGGGGAGAGTAAACACCATTCCATGGAAAAAAGGTGTCAAACAGACATTTAAGCAAGAAGCTAAGCGGTCAGAATCAAAGCAAGGAGTTAAAGGGTAGAGAAAACACAAACCAAGGACTTAAGAGCTAGAGTAAACACAAACCAGTTGTTAAGAGCTAGAGTATACACATACCAAGATTTTAAGAGCTAGAGTAAATACAGACAAGGACTTAATAGCTAGAGTAAACACAAACCGAGGTCTTAGGGTGTACAGTAAACACCATTCCAAGGAGTTAAGGTGTCAGACAGCTACCATCATACCAAGGGGTTAAGGGGTCAAACAGACATCAAAGCAATGGGTTAAGGGGTAGTTAGAACCAACACAAACTGAGAAATTAAGAGATAGAGCAAACACAAACCAAGGAGTTAAGAGGTAGCACAGACACTAACCATAGAGTTTAGTAGTAAAATAAACACAAACCACAGGGTTGAGGGGTGCAGCACACACCACCTCTCCACTAGCTAATGCTGCAAAGGAAACAGTGCTCAGCTCGGTGGTAAGTGAGCAAGATCCTACACCTTTTAACCATGATCCTCAAAATAATGGAAAGCAAGGAGGTTGTACTGTAGCCTGAAAATCACAATGCTAGCCATGTGGACAGATTCTGGTGCAAGGGATAAATGGAAGCTACGTCCTCACTTTCTCAGGGCACAACTCATTTCCCTGATGGAGGTGCCAGGTGGGATAGATGATTGTTCCTAGATGTTGACATGCATTGGGTGTTTGGAAACAATGACATATTGTCAATGTGGTTGACAGACTATAGCTAACCTCATACAAGGCCCTTCTTATGATTTGCACACCACATATTTACTTAGGCCTTAACCAAAGATGTTCAAGCCTATCTTGGCTCACTAATAAAACATTTCTCAGGTTTCTATTTCATTGTGCAGCACATGATACAAGATTTAATGATGCAGTAACCACTGACCAGTCACCTCATTAAACAGAAAGGGCCATTGGGTGAGGGGCTAAGGGATAGAGTCAGTATAAACCAAGGGGCTAGGAGCTAGGGTAAACACAATCCAAGAGCTTAATAGGTTGAATGAACAGACCAACCAGTTTGACTTCTACCCCTTTCATGAATAGATACCAAAGCAAGAACTTAAGGTGTTGAACAGACACCAATACAAGGAGTTAAGGTGTGAAAAAAACTCCAAAGCAAGACGTTAAGGAGTAGAGCCAACACAAACCGAGGATTTAAAAGATAGTGCAAACAAAAACCAAGGCATCAAGGGGTAGAGTAAACACAAACCAAGGAGCTAAGAAGTAGAGTAAACACAATCCAAGAGATTAAGGGGTAGAGAAAACACCATTCCAAAGAGTTATGAGGTAGCGTAAACACCAAACCAAGGCCCGTATTTATACTCCGTTTGCGCCGAATTAGCGTCGTTTTTTTCGACGCAAATTCGGCGCAAAACTAACGCCATATTTATACTTTGGCGTTAGACGCGTCTAGCGCCAAAGTATGAAGAAAGAGCGTCATTTTTTAGCGTGAACGCCTTCCTTGCGTTAATGAGATGCAAGGAAGGCGTTCCCGTCTAAAAAAATGACGGCGACGCAAATGCGTCGTATTTATACTCCCGGCCAAAAATCACGCCCGGGAGGTGGCGGGTCAAAAAAACCCGCATTTGCGCCTGAATTTAACGCCTGGGTCAGGGTAGGCATTAAGGGACCTGTGGGCTCAGAATGAGCCCACAGGTGCCCTCCCCTGCCCCCAGGGACCCCCCCTGCCACCCCTGCCCACCCCAGGAGGACACCCAAGGATGGAGGGACCCATCCCAGTGAAGTACAGGTAAGTTCAAGTAAGTATAATTGTTTTTTTTTTTTTAATTTTTTTGTGGCATAGGGGGGCCTTATTTGTGCCCCCCTACATGCCACTATGCCCAATGACCATGCCCAGGGGACAAAAGTCCCCTGGGCATGGCCATTGGGCAAGGGGGCATGACTCCTGTCTTTACTAAGACAGGAGTCATGAAATGGCGTCTGGGCGTCGAAAAAATGGCGCAAATCGGGTTAAGACAATTTTTTAGCGTCAACCTGACTTGCGCCATTTTAAGACGCCCTAACGTCATTTTTTCCCAACGCCGGAGCTGCCTGGTCTACGTGGTTTTTTTCCACGCACACCAGGCAGCGCCGGTCTGATTGCGCCGTCTAACGCCATTCCATAAATACGGCGCCCGCATGGCGCGTCAGAATGGCGTTAGACGGCGCAAAATTTTTTGACGCTAAACTGCGTTAGCGCAGTTTAGCGTCAAAAAGTATAAATATGGGCCCAAGGATTTAACGTGTTGAACAGACCAACCAGGTCTCAAAGTTTGCCTTCTACCACTTTCATGAATAGATAACCTAATAAAACAGTTAGACGAGGCTCAATATATAACCACCATTGACCTGACCAAACTATATTGGCTAATTCCCTTTACTGAAAGAGATAAAGAGAAAACAGCTTCTCTATGCCACAAGAAGTTTACAGTGCTCGCTTTTGGTCTTCACTGGAACCTTTGTAATTTTCAATGCTTAATGAATCAATGTTTGCCAAAGCTTTAGCGGTATGACTCGGGCCTACCTGAATGACATTGTTATCCATAGTAAAACCTAGGAGGGACAGCTACAGTATTTAAGGGCTGGTCTACAGCCCTGAAAGATGCAGAACCTCATATAACTCCTAAGAAGATCAAAACAGCCACCAACCAGGTTAAATATCTGGGTTGTCTGTTAGATGATGCCAAAATCAAACCTCAAAATGAAAACTTAGCAGCTCTTCAGAGAGTTCCCTTTCCAGCCTCCAAGAGAAATCTTAGAGCCTTTTTTTGAACCTTTTATGTAATTATAGATGCTTTCTACTCAATATTTCACTAGTGATTGCACCTTTAACCAATTCATAGACAAAGGATAGCAATAATAAATAAATGTCCTGACATCAAGGCCCAACAGGCTTTTGAGGAGCTAAAATACTGACATAAAATATGTAGATATTGCAGTCCCCCAACTTTTTTGAAGCTTTATGCACTTTCAGTGGATGCCTTGGATGTGAGGAATGTGGCAGATTTCTCTTTGTTCATCCTAAACACAAGCCTATCCTCCATATTAGTTGCAAGTTATTTCCAAGGGAGATGAAGTGTGTGTCTATTGAAATAGAGCGATTAGCTATCAAATGCTCAGTCAAGAAGTTAAACTAATACTTAAAAGGAAGAAAATTCATGTTATATATATGCAGTGCTTCCTTGACCTTGCTGTCTCAAACTAGGGGAATCAATGTAAGGGTTCTCAAATGGTTGTTGTCACTGCATATCATATCATAAGCAAAAGGAGCAATCAAATGTTTTTAATTTGTCCCTGTTTATCATATCTTTTCTTCTCAAACAGAAGAAATTAGGGAGGAAATATGTGGAATGGAGGAGTCAGATTTACCATAGAAAGGGATCCTGCAACACACCATCCTCGAGGAAAACACAACACCTGAACAGAACAGAGAGGGGTAAGAAAATAAATAAAGACTAACACAGATAAATAGGAACGAAAGATTTAGAAAAGTGAGGAAAGACAAAAGGGATGAGCAAAACATAAAAAGAGATGACAGAATACATTGCTTTCGCATGTATTTTGTGCAGGACATTGACGGAAGTGGGTGGAACGCTGGGCTTGGGGACAAGCTATTGTAGATCCAAGCAGACAGCCACACCTCCACTAGAGGGAACAAAGGAGACCGAGACCTGCAGTCTCTGAGACTCAACTGGATGGACAGTTTACATAATGGAGAAGACTAGCATGAGGAAGAAGAGGAGGCTGATGCTGATGGAGACAAGTTCTTCCCAACTCTTTACATCTTGTGCTCAGTGTCTGGCCACGACTCAGGAGGGTAGTGACTTACTGAAGTGTGGTGCTGGGGCCTTCAGGTGCAGGGCTATGAGACAGACTCACAATAACCTGCTTCTCTGAGCATGGGCACTTGGGAGGCCAGGGTGTAGTAGTATTGTTTCTTTCCCTTATTTATGAGCTCTGCTGTCTAGCAACCTACTCTAGGAGGTGTGGAAGAATAAAAAGGTGGTTTAACATTAGGAGGGTAAATACTGGTACTATTCAAAAGAGGCCCGTTGACCCGATAAAGCAAACTGAAGAATCTTTCACAAGAGCAGAAGCTCACTCATAGGTTTAAAGTGTGTGGTTCACCAAAGACGTTGGGGGGAAAAAACTAGAAACACAAAGGCACCAACAAACTTTATAATTGAGAGGTTTCTATTTTTTGTTTTTCCTTCCTTCTATTTCTTTTCCAAACAATTGGGTTTTCTTTGTGGAGGTGGCGACTGGAATGAATGAAGGATGTGTCCAGTTGATAGGGCTCTGAAAGGAAGAGTCAATAGAAAGGATACTTAGTCAGTGACAAAAAGACATATATTACTTAGGACCTTAAGTTCTTCAACAAATTTATTATTAAACTTCATTCCTGGCTGTTTTCTCAGTTCTGTGGCCATTTTCCATCCTTCCCTTCACCCTCTGAGGTAACCGCAGTAAAACATCCATAAACTCAACAATATGGGCAAGATACATTACAAGAATACAAGTAGAAAAACATCCAGTCTTCTAAAACATGGTGGGGATTTGTTTGTAATAAAAAATAAAAAATAGCAGCATATGTCCATCTAGGTAAGGTATTTTAGATAATCTTTCAATTTTTTCAAGTTGAAAGATAGCTACCACATTTGGAACCAACATGTTGGCCATCAACGGTAAAACATTGAAAAAAGTAAGACCCAGAGCATTCCATAATGATCTCCTGGTTTAGAGGACGTACCCACATGGAATGTAGTGTACTTTAGTTAAAATGAGCAGCAGGGAAGCAACACATTAGCCCTTCCTGGTGAGCTATAGTACAGTCTCAGGAAACTTTCAAATAAATAGAGGAGAAGCACAAAAATGAAAGGAGAAATATAAAGGAGAAAATTCTAAACTAAAGGACTGGCCAGCAATCACCAATACTGAATGCTAGACCTGTCAGCTTTACGGTTGTCTTGCCCTAAAATATTTTGCCTTACTCCTCCATTTTATTCTGATCTAATTTTGTTTGCTTTAGGACTCTGTGCACATTAACACTGATAATGAGTGCTAAAGTGTGTGCTCACTCCTTAACACATGGTAACATTGGCTTGTCCCTAAATGACATACTTAATTTACTCATAAGATGCTTGTAAAGTGATACTTCATGTACCCAGGGCCTGTAAATTAAATGCTACTACTGGTCCTGCAGCACTTTTGCCACTCACTTAATGAGCCTTGAGTACCTGTATCAGCTCTGCCAATGCAACCTGTGAGGGCAGTTAAAAACTGCTATTTTGTTCTGGCAAAATAAAACTTTTGCCAGGCCCAAACCTTCCTTTTTAATACATATAATTCGCCCCAGGGTAGGCCTTACTGAGCCCACAGGGTAGGGTGCAATGTATTTAAAAACTCGGATATGTATGTTTAAGTTTTACATGTTCTGATATTGAGAAACTCTTAAATTTGTTTTTCACTATTGCTAGGCCTACCGCTCCCATAGGAAAACATTGGAAGTACCTTATTACATTTACTAAGCTGTAACTTCCAAATGGGAACAGGTAAACAGTTCATGTTTGGTGTCTTTGGAATTATAATGAAAAATCCTCCTTTACGGTGAAGTCTGACACTATATACAATCCAGGCCTACAAAAGTGTGAAAAAGCTGGCACCATCAG
Organism: Pleurodeles waltl; assembly: GCF_031143425.1. Classification (NCBI taxonomy): domain Eukaryota; kingdom Metazoa; phylum Chordata; class Amphibia; order Caudata; family Salamandridae; genus Pleurodeles; species Pleurodeles waltl. Next base: position 1,067,225,315 of record NC_090439.1, on the reverse strand, counting down.
GCATACATTTATATAACTGCAAATGTGTACGAAATTGCAGTTGGCAAAACAATTCAAAACCACTCTCAATAGGGCCTAACAAGAATCGTCACAGTGAAATTCTACTCCTAGGGTTTGTCAGAGTGTGTGAACAATACCATGATACTTGCCTACAATGGCAATCTGTGAGATTACAAGTAACCAACAACCTTTCTACGGCCTGTAGCATAATATGACAACCATTCACTGTTAGAGGCCTTCTGCCTTTACCATGTGCTTTTCACAATGAAAAGCAAGGCCTACTGCCTTTGTAGTAAGTTTTCATAATAAATAGGTGTAGGAAAGTACCATCTTGCCTGGCATGTTACCCCCATATTTCACTGTATATATGTTGTTTTAGTGTACGTGTCACTGGGATCCTGCCAGCAAGGGCCCCAGTGCTCATAAGTGTGCCCTGTATGTGTTCCCTGTGTGATGACTAACTGTCTCACTGAGGCTCTGCTAACCAGAACCTCAGTGGTTATGCTCTCTCTGCTTTCCAAATTGTCACTAACAGGCTAGTGACCAATTTCACCAATTCACATTGGCATACTGGAACACCCTTATAATTCCCTAGTATATGGTACTGAGGTACCCAGGGTTTTGGGGTTCCAGGAGATCCCTATGGGCTGCAGCATTTCTTTTGCCACCCATAGGGAGCTCTGACAATTCGTACACAGGCCTGCCACTGCAGCCTGAATGAAATAATGCCCACATTATTTCACAGCCATTTTACACTGCACATAAATAACTTATAAGTCACCTAAATGTCTAACCGTCACCTGGTGAAGGTTGGGTGCAAAGTTACTTAGTGTGTGGGCACCCTGGCACTAGCCAAGGTGCCCCCACATCGTTCAGGGCAAATTCCCCGGACTTTGTGAGTGCGGGGACACCATTTCACGGGTGCACTATACATAGGTCACTACCTATGTATAGCGTCACAATGGTAACTCCGAACATGGCCATGTAACATGTCTAAGATCATGGAATTGTCACCCCAATGCCATTCTGGCATTTGGGAGACAATTCCATGATGCCCCGAGTCTCTAGCACAGACCCGGGTACTGCCAAACTGCCTTTCCTGGGGTTTCACTGCAGCTGCTGCTGCTGCCAACCCCTCAGACAGGTTTCTGCCCTCCTGGGGTCCAGCCAGGCCTGGCCCAGGAAGGCAGAACAAAGGACTTCCTCAGAGAGAGGGTGTTACACCCTCTCCCTTTGGAAAAAGGTGTCAGGACTGGGGAGGAGTAGCCTCCCCAGCCTCTGGAAATGCTTTGATGGGCACAGATGGTGCCCATCTCTGCATAAGCCAGTCTACACCGGTTCAGGGATCCCCCAGCCCTGCTCTGGCGCGAAACTGGACAAAGGAAAGGGGAGTGACCACTCCCCTGACCTGCACCTCCCAGGGGAGGTGCCCAGAGCTCCTCCAGCGTGCCCCAGACCTCTGCCATCTTGGATTCAGAGGTGGCACACTGGACTGCTCTGAGTGGCCAGGGCCAGCAGGTGACGTCAGAGACTCCTTCTGATAGGCTCTTACCTTTCTTACTAGCCTATCCTCCTTCCTAGGTAGCCAAAACTCCTTTTTTGGCTATTTAGGGTCTCTGCTTTGGGGAATTCTTCAGATACCGAATGCAAGGTTGTGCTGCGGTGGGATAAGTACTTGTAACTACTTACCACTTTGTCATATTGTACTTTTCTTAAGGAAAAAATATACAAAACAAGTTCAGTGTATGTACACCTAACCAAAAAGTTTTGCTTTTCTTCTCTTACACTATCTGCTAAGTGCTGAAAAGTACTCCTAAACTTTCAAAAAGTTTCAAAAGTTTTTTTTTTCTGTTCTTTAAAAACTCCTGAAACTTTTTCTCTTTTCTCACTGTCTCTAAACCTTCTTCTATCATGTCTGATGTAGGAACTTCTCTTAAAATGGTCAATACAACTTATGACAATCTTAACTTTAAGAGCCTAAAGAGTTTCTGCATTGATAGAGGTTTAGTGGTAGGAAAGAACCCTTCTAGAGAATTTCTGTCTAACATGCTCATTGAGAATGATAAGGCCCAGGGTGGCACTTCATCAGAAAAGTTAGTAGATAGCTCAGACTCAGACTCAGGGGAGCCCCTTGTGGGAGTGGTACAGGGTTCTCTTCCTAATCTGCCCCTTAGCAGACCACCTAGCAACACTGGTAGTAATAGAAGCTCCCATCATAGTAGGGATGGTTTTGTTCCTGAAGGCCAGGTTGTTAGAGTGCAATCTGTTAGAGGCAGGTCTCCCTCTGTTGAATCCAATATTTCTTCTGTGTCCAAGCATTCCCAACCCACAGACCTTCAAGACAAATTGTTAGAAAGGGAACTCAATACGTTGAGAGTGGAAAAGACCAGGCTGAAGCTTAAACAGCAACAGCTGGCTCTAGGCAGGGAATCCCTAGACTTAGAGAAGGAGAGACAGAGGTTGGGGTTTGACCCCATGGTGGCAGCAGCAGTATTCCTGATAGCAATCCTGTGAGAGAGCATGATTCCAGGAATCTGCACAAGATAGTTCCCCCGTACAAGGAGGGGGATGACATTAACAAGTGGTTTGCTGCACTTGAGAGGGCCTGTATGTACTATCTTTCAATGGAAAGGGTAGGGATAGGCTCCTTACTGTTAAAGAAAGTGATGCCAAGAATTTTACAGTTTTGAAGAATGCACTCTTGGATGGATTAGGCTTAACCACCGAACAATACAGGATTAAGTTCAGAGAAACCAGGACAGGTACTGACTGGGTAGACTTTGTTGACTATTCAGTGAAGGCCTTGGAGGGGTGGTTACATGGCAGTAAAGTTTCTGACTATGAAAGCCTGTACAATCTAATCCTGAGATAGCATATTCTGAATAACTGTGTGTCTGATTTGTTACACCAATATCTAGTGGACTCAGATCTGACCTCTCCCCAAGAATTGGGAAAGAAGGCAGACAAATGGGTCAGAACAAGAGTGAACAGAAAAGTTCATACAGGGGGTGACAAGGATGGCAAGATGAAGGATGGTAATTCTTCAGACAAGGGTGGGGACAAATCCAAAAATTTGTCTTCATCAGGCCCACAAAAACACTCTGGTGGGGGTGGTGGGTCCAAATCCTCTTCTAATCAAGTAACAAAACCTTGGTGCTATTTATGTAAAGTAAAAGGCCATTGGACAACTGATGCCAGTTGTCCAAAGAAAAGCACCAAACCTCCCACTACCACAACCCCTACTGCAACCTCTAGTGCCCCTAGTAATAGCAGTGGTGGTGGGAGCAAACCTACTAATAGCCAATCCAAGGGAGTAGCTGGGCTCACTTTTGGTAATTTTGTTGGGGATGGTCTTGTTAGGGAGACCACAGAGGCTGTGCTAGTCTCTGAAGGTGCCATTGATTTGGCCACCTTGGTTGCTTGTCCCCTTATTATGGATAAGTACAAGCAACTTCCCCTAATCAATGGTGTTGAGGTTCAGGCCTACAGGGACACAGGTGCCAGTGTTACCTGGTACACCCTGAACAACACCTACTTGGTCACCAGTACCAAGTGACAGACGCTCATAACAACACTCTTAGCCACCCCATGGCTGTTGTGGATCTCAACTGGGGGGGGTTACTGGTCCAAAGAAAGTTGTGGTTGCTTCAGATTTACCTGTAGAGTGTCTACTAGGAAATGATTTAGAGACATCGGCTTGGGCAGAAGTGGAGTTGGAGGCTCATGCAGCAATGCTGGGCATTCCTGGGCATATTTTTGATTTGACAAGGGCTCAGGCCAAAAAGCAAAAAGGACAGGATGACTTGGATCCTGGAACAATGGACCAAGTGCTCCCTAAAGCTAGGGGTAGCAAGGGTAAATCCCTACCCACTATCCCTCCCTCTACAGATGATTCAACTTCTGAGGAAGAAGAATTTCCACCCTGTGCAGAACCTTCACCAGAGGAGCTGGCAGCAGACACTGCTGAGCTTTTGGGTGGAGGGGGGCCTGCCAGGGAGGAGCTGAGTGTGGCACAGCAATCCTGTCCCACATTAGAGGGTCTCAGACAGCAAGCTGACAAACAGCAAAATAGGGATGTCAGTGACTCACATTGAGTTAACTGGGAGGACAACCTCTTGTACACAGAGGCAAGGGACCCAAAACCTGGAGCAGCCAGGAGATTGGTCATTCCCCTGCAGTACAGAGAGTTCCTCCTAACTCTGGCACATGACATTCCTTTGGCTGGACATTTGGGTCAGATTAAAACATGGGAAAGGCTTGTCCCCCTGTTTCACTGGCCTAGGATGTCAGAGGACACAAAAGATTTTTGTAAGTCTTGCGTGACCTGCCAAGCCAGTGGCAAGACTGGTGGCACTCCAAAGGCTCCCCTTATTCCACTACCTGTGGTTGGGGTTCCCTTTGAAAGGGTAGGGGTTGACATAGTTGGCCCCCTTGACCCTCCTACTGCTTCAGGCAATAGGTTTATCTTGGTGGTAGTGGACCATGCCACAAGATATCCTGAAGCTATTCCTCTAAGGACCACTACAGCACCTGCAGTGGCAAAAGCCCTCCTGGGAATCTTTTCCAGGGTGGGTTTCCCAAATGAGGTTGTATCAGACAGGGGTAGCAACTTTATGTCTGCATACTTGAAGGCCATGTGGAAGGAATGTGGTGTAATATACAAATTCACCACACCTTATCATCCACAAACAAATGGACTGGTAGAGAGGTTTAATAAAACTCTCAAAGGAATGATAATGGGACTCCCTGAAAAACTCAGGAGGAGATGGGATGTCCTGTTACCTTGCCTCCTTTTTGCTTACAGGGAGGTACCCCAGAAAGGAGTGGGCTTCAGCCCCTTTGAACTCCTATTTGGGCACCCTGTAAGAGGTCCCCTAACACTTGTGAAGGAGGGTTGGGAACAACCTTTAAAAGCTCCTAAGCAAGATATAGTGGACTATGTACTTGGCCTAAGATCCAGAATGGCAGAGTACATGAAAAAGGCCAGTAAAAACCTTCAGGCCAGCCAAGATCTCCAAAAGCAATGGCATGACCAGAAGGCTTTTCCGATTTAGTACCAACCAGGACAGAAGGTGTGGGTATTGGAGCCTGTGGCCCCAAGAGCACCCCAAGACAAATGGAGTGGACCCCATCTCATTGTTGAAAAGAAGGGAGAGGTCACCTATTTGGGTGACCTGGGAACTGCCAGGAGTCCCCTTAGGGTGCTCTATGTCAATCGCCTAAAACCCTACTATGACAGGGCTGATCTCACCCTGCTCATGGCAACAGATAAAGGACAGGAAGAAGGGAGTGACCCTCTCCCTGATCTCTTCTCTTCCACAGAACAGGATGCTCTAGTGGAAGTAGTAGTTTTGGCAGACTGTCTTACTGATGAGCAGAAAGACAACTTCATAAATCTCCTAAATCAGTTTTCTGAACTCTTTTCAACTGTGCCAGGCACCACATTTTGGTGTGAGCACACAATAGATACTGGAGACAGCATGCCTGTCAAAAGTAAAATCTATAGGCAGCCTGACCATGTCAGGGACTGCATAAAACAAGAAGTTCAGAAAATGCTTGACTTAGGAGTGGTTAAACATTCTGAAAGCCCATGGGCCTCTCCTGTGGTGCTTGTACCAACGCCTCACTCAAAGATGGAAAAAGGGAGATGAGGTTTTGTGTAGATTACAGAGGTCTCAACCAGGTAACAAAAACTGATGCTCACCCTATACCCAGGGCAGATGAGCTCATAGATACACTGACATCTGCCAAGTATCTAAGCACCTTTGATTTGACTGCAGGGTATTGGCAGATCAAGTTATCAGAGGATGCTAAAGCAAAAACTGCCTTTTCGACTATTGGAGTGCACTACCAATTCACAGTAATGCCCTTTGGTTTGAAAAATGCACCTGCCACTTTTCAGAGGTTGGTGAATACAGTCCTGCAAGGGTTGGAGGCTTTCAGTGCAGCATATCTGGACGATATAGCTGTCTTTAGCTCCACCTGGGATGATCACCTGGTCCACCTGTGGAAAGTTTTGGAGGCCCTGCAGAAGGCAGGCCTCAGTATCAAGGCTTCAAAGTGCCAGATAGGGCAGGGGAAAGTGATTTATCTGGGACACCTGGTAGGTGGAGAACAGATTGCACCACTTCAGGGGAAAATCCAGACAATCATGGATTGGGTTCCCCCTACAACACAGACCCAGGTGAGAGCCTTCCTAGGCCTCACTGGGTATTACAGGAGATTCATTAAAAACTATGGCTCCAAAGCAGCCCCACTTAATGATCTCACTTCCAAGAAGATGCCTAAAAAGGTATTGTGGACAGCTAGCTGTCAGAAAGCTTTTGAGGAGCTCAAACAGGCCATGTGCACTGCACCTGTCCTAAAAAGCCCATGTTACTCCAAGAAATTCATTGTTCAAACTGATGCATCTGAATTAGGGGTAGGGGCAGTCTTATCACAACTGAATTCTGAGGGCCAGGATCAACCTGTTGCTTTTATCAGCAGAAGGTTGACCCCTAGAGAAAAGCGTTGGTCTGCCATAGAGAGGGAGGCCTTTGCTGTGGTCTGGGCACTGAAGAAGTTGAGGCCATACCTGTTTGGCACTCACTTCATTGTTCAAACAGACCACAAACCTCTACTTTGGCTAAAACAAATGAAAGGTGAAAACCCTAAATTGTTGAGGTGGTCCATATCTCTACAGGGAATGGACTATACAGTGGAACATAGACCTGGGAGTACCCACTCCAATGCAGATGGACTCTCCAGATATTTCCACTTAGACAATGAAGACTCATCAGTTCATGGCTAGTCTTATTGTCCTTCGTTTGGGGGGGGGGGTTGTGTAGGAAAGTACCATCTTGCCTGGCATGTTACCCCCATATTTCACTGTATATATGTTGTTTTAGTGTATGTGTCACTGGGACCCTGCTAGCCAGGGCCCCATTGCTCATAAGTGTGCCCTGTATGTGTTCCCTGTGTGATGACTAACTGTCTAGTGACCAATTTCACCAATTCACATTGGCATACTGGAACACCCTTATAATTCCCTAGTATATAGTACTGAGGTACCCAGGGTATTGGGGTTCCAGGAGATACCTATGGGCTGCAGCATTTCTTTTGCCACCCATAGGGAGCTCTGACAATTCGTACACAGGCCTGCCACTGCAGCCTGAGTGAAATAATACCCACATTATTTCACAGCCATTTTACACTGCACATAAGTAACTTATAAGTCACCTATATGTCTAACCTTCACCTGGTGAAGGTTGGGTGCAAAGTTACTTAGTGTGTGGGCACCCTGGCACTAGCCAAGGTGCCCCCACATCGTTCAGGGCAAATTCCCCGGACTTTGTGAGTGCGGGGACACCATTTCACGCGTGCACTATACATAGGTCACTACCTATGTATAGCGTCACAATGGTAACTCCGAACATGGCCATGTAACATGTCTATGATCATGGAATTGTCACCCCAATGCCATTCTGGCATTGGGGAGACAATTCCATGATCCCCCGAGTCTCTAGCACAGACCCGGGTACTGCCAAACTGCCTTTCCCGGGATTTCACTGAAGCTGCTGCCAACCCCTCAGACAGGTTTCTGCCCTCTTGGGGTCCAGCCAGGCCTGGCCCAGGAAGGCAGAACAAAAGACTTTCTCAGAGAGAGGGTGTTACACCCTCTCCCTTTGGGAAAAGGTGTCAGGGTTGAGGAGGAGTAGCCTCCCCCAGCCTCTGGAAATGCTTTGATGGGCACAGATGGTGCCCATCTCTGCATAAGCCAGTCTACACCGGGAATTCTTCAGATACCGAATGCAAGAGCTCACCAGAGTTCCTCTGCATCTCCCTCTTCACCTTCTGCCAAAGGATCGACCGCTGACTGCTCAGGACGCCTGCAAAACCGCAACAAAGTAGCAAAGACGACTACTGCAACCTTGTATCTCTTCATCCTGCCGGCTTTCTCGCCTGTTTCCTGGTGGTGCATGCTCTGGGGGTAGCCTGCCTCCTTCTTGCACCAGGAGCTCTGAAGAAATCTCCCGTGGGTCGACGGAATCTTCCCCCTGCAACCGCAGGCAACAAAAGACTGCATCACCGGTCCTCTGGGTCCCCTCTCAGCACGCCGAGCGTGGTCCCTGGAACTCAGCAACTCTATCCAAGTGACTCCCACAGTCCAGTGACTCTTCAGTCCAAGTTTGGTGGAGGTAAGTCCTTGCCTCCCCACGCTAGACTGCATTGCTTGGTACCGCGTGATTTGCAGCTGCTCCGGCTCCTGTGCACTCTTCCAGGATTTCCTTCATGCACAGCCAAGCCTGGGTCCCCGACACTCTAACCTGCAGTGCACAACCTTCTGAGTTGTCCTCCGGCGTCGTGGGACTCCCTTTTCTGACTTCGGGTGGACTCCAGTTCACTCCTCTTCTAAGTGCCTGTTCCGGTACTTCTGCAGGTGCTGCCTGCTTCTGTGAGGGCTCCCTGACTTGCTGGGCGCCCCCTCTGTCTCCTCATCCAAGTGGCGACATCCTGGTCCCTCCTGGGCCACAGCAGCATCCAAAAACCCTAACCGCGACCTTTGCAGCTAGCAAGGCTTGTTTGCGGTCTTTCTGCGTGGGAACACCTCTGCAAGCTTCTTCACGACGTGGGACATCCATCCTCCAAGTTCCTAGTCCTCTTCGTTCTTGCAAAACACCAAGCTTCTTCCATCCGGTGGCAGCTCCTTTGCACACTCAGCTGGCATTTCCTGGGCATCTGCCCACTCTCTACACTGTCGCGACTCTTGGACTTGGTCCCCTTGTCTTACAGGTACTCAGGTCCAGAAATCCACTGTTGTTGCTTTGCTGGTGTTGGTTTTCCTTGCAGAATCCCCCTATCACGACTTCTGTGCTCTCTGGGGGTTGTAGGTGCACTTTACACCTACCTTACAGGGTCTTGGGGTGGGCTATTTTTCTAACCCTCACTGTTTTCTTACAGTCCCAGCGACCCTCTACAAGCTCACATAGGTTTGGGGTCCATTCGTGGTTCGCATTCCACTTTTGGAGTATATGGTTTGTGTTGTCCCTATACCTATGTGCTCCTATTGCAATCTATTGTAACTTTACACTGCTTGCATTACTTCCTTTTGCTATTACTGCATATTTTTGGTATTGTGTACATATATCTTGTGTATATTTGGCATCCTCATACTGAGGGTACTCACTGAGATACTTTTGGCATATTGTCATAAAAATAAAGTACCTTTATTTTTAGCATATCTGTGTATTGTGTTTTCTTATGATATTGTGCATATGACACCAGTGGTATAGTAGCAGCTTTGCATGTCTCCTAGTTCAGCCTAAGCTGCTCTGCTATAGCTACCTTCTATCAGCCTAAGCTGCTAGAAACACCTCTTCTACACTAATAAGGGATAACTGGACCTGGTACAGAGTGTAAGTACCCCTTGGTACCCACTACAAGCCAGGCCAGCCTCCTACAATAGGCAAGACATGGCATCGGGCATAAGGTTTCCTTTTATACCAATCAAGGCTATAGCAGTTATTCTTGGCTTGTCACCATAATAAATTCAGGACAACTGTACTGAGAATACGTTTTCCTACAAGAAAATCATAAGGCATACCATTTTATAACTGAAAGTGTATTCAAAATTACAGTTGGTAAAGCAAATTAGTATCTCTCCTAACAAGGTTTAACAAGTATTCTCACAGTGCAAATGTTCTGTATTCATGGTTTGTTGATGGGGGAACCAACACCAAAACTATTGCCTATTGAAGTAATGAATGAGGTTGCATATAAATAAAAAAATAACTGTAGGCTTTAAATTATATATGATAAATTAATAACAATCCATCCTTAACAATGCCTATTTGAATATAACAATCAATATGTTAGGCCTACTGCCTTTACTGAAACTTTTCATAATTAACTGTCAGGTGCATAATTGTGCGGTGATGTAAATGACGAGCATCCCACGGCTGCAGTCCTCCAGACCCTGCTGACTATTGAGGGGGGATCTCACCTGGTCACGTGGATTTACAGTGCACTGAATGGGATGATTAAGCAGTCACTGGGAGGGTTGCGACATAAGTGAGACACAGATATAGGCAGAAACATGACTGACGCTGAATGGGCTAGGACCCTAGCATATGCACACAAGGTTTCAAGAAATACATGCCTGAAGTACATACAGAACAACTACATCCATAGGACCTACCTCACTCAACATAGAATTAACCGTATATATGGTGTGATATCAGGCGCATGCCCTCGATTTCAATTGATTGATGATGACTTTTGGGAATGCCCAACATTAAGACACTATTGGGGGAGTCCTTGCACGGCTCAACAGCTCATTAGACAGGCAATGGAATAGTGTGCCGGCTGTATGTTTAGTGGGGCTCTTTGACAGGCCCTATCATAAAAAGGTGGGGAACAGGTTCGCCGACCTGGGATTGGTTTTGGCATGTAGGAGAATGACGAGTGCCTAGAAAAATAAAAACGGGCCTAGACTGGACACATGGGTAGCGCATGTCACACGCTTGGCGAGGGCAGAGGAAAGGGCACAACAGAGGGAAGAGATGAGAGAACTGAGGCGCAGACAGATAGTCCCCCTGTGTGCAGAGGTGGCGGACGCTTGGGAAACCCTATGCGTTTATAGATGAGGAACCTCTAATCAATGAGGGTTAGAGGTATGATAAGCACACTCTTTCAATTCCCTCTGTAGATTCACAAAGCTGGTAAGGACCTGCTCAGTGACCCCACCCTTGCGAATGGTGGGTCCCCCTGTCACAGACGAGCAAAGTGATACATTGAGGAACGTGTGGCTCTGTGGTCCGGCAATTGCACCCACACACCATACAGTCAAGTTTGGCATTTCTGGGCAAGTTACATGGTTAGTTTCTTACCTTTTGTACTATGAGAGGGCTGTTATATGGTTTCAAAGAGATGCAATTGCTGGAAACTGACTCTCCATCTCACAAGCATGCCGTTTTGACTCTGCAGCTCCTAAGACGCCTGCACCACGGACTACCGAGTTTGAGTATAGAATTGTAAGAAAAGTCATTCTGAGTTGGTAGTATTATAATGTATGAAAAAGTAACCCAATGATGGCATGAAATGGTGTGTGGTATGTCCACGTAATACGTTATGGCATTGTGAATAATAATATGTATCATTTGAAATACCAATAAATAAAAATGTTTTAAAAAAACTGTCAGGTGTATAATCTTTACCACGGGCTTGTCACCATAACGTATTGAAGCACTTTGTACTGAGCATAAGCTTCTACAATTCAGCCACCTGGCATACAGTAGTGCAAATGTATCAAAATTACACTTGGCAAATCAAAAGATATATCTCCTAAGAGAGCTTAATAGTATTATTATTATTATAGTACATAGATTCTATCCCCACAGTTTGTTCAGGTAGATAAACAATATATAACCCCTCTCAACAGCATCAAACAAGAATCATCACAGTGAAATCTCCCAAGGTTTGTTAGATTGTGTGGCCAACATCAAAGCCCTTGCCTACTTTGGTAATCTGGGAGATTCCATGTAGTGAAAAAACTATTTGTGGGTTTTAATATAGAGTAATGAAAATTCACACCTAAATATCTATCAACTTTAACATATACTTTTCACAGTAAATGTCAGGCCTACTGTCTTTATCATCACCTTTCATTGTCTTGCTACCATAACCAACTCAGTCATGTTGCATCAAGTAAAAATGTTGACACAAGTTAAAACATGCTGCATTTTTTATGGAAGCGCCCAAAGTTGGTTCAATCAAATCCTGTACTTGAGGGACCAAAATGTGAGTGGAGCCTCAGCCCATTTCAGTAGGACTCTAAAAGTCGATCACATGAGGTTTAGTGACAGTGGCACTGTCAAGCCAGACCTACAAATCCATTCAGGTTAATGCCTGTCCTCCCCACTGCTGCCAGAGAAAAATACCATGAATTACCTATTTATCTAAGACACTTCAATAGCATTACATTGGCATATGTGTGCCCCTGGAAGTTCATGCTCGGGCAGTTGGGTACTTTTTTTTATCACAGCTGTGTGGAGGATACAGACTTTTATATGGAAGCACACAACGTTTGCCCAATCAAAACATGTAATCCTGGCAGTGGTGGCCGATGACCCTCAACAGTGGAGGGTTGTTGAGTCGCAGTCCAGTGACAGGCACCGTAAAAAAAGACACAATACCTTTAGCCTCAAATTCCAAAGCTCTTAATCATGGCTCATTATTATAACAGGCCGTGACTGAGAGCTCTGGAATTAAAGCTGAAGGCAATGTGAGTTTCTCACAGTGCTTGTCAGTGGGCCAAAAAAAGAAAAACTTACTTATTAATGTTTCTGCTCCTCATCCTCATCCTCGTCCTCGTCTTCATCTTCGCCTGGCAATTCCTGGAGCCTCAGACAGTTCCCCTCTCCAAATCCTTGAGGTGCTTTCATGCTGCAGATGAGCAGTATGAGAGCAGCACCAGGAATGGCTGCAGCAAGCTGCCTTGATGCTCCAGCAGATACAGGGGGCCTGTGCTTGCTCTCCACCCAGCTTTCTCAGACAGCTGAGTGGAGAGGTTTGCACTGCGCATGTGAGGATGGCTGGCTGAAGACAGTCGGCCACACTGCCAATCACCATGCAAACTGGGGGAGTGAGCATTAGTCCCCTGCTGCCAGTCAGCAGCAATGCCTGCCCCCAAACACTGCTCGGGCTGGGAGCAGTGAAAAATAAAATGATAATTCATTGTATTACTATTTTATTTTTCACGTTTGTTGCACTGGCATCAGGGGGCATGCTCATCTGCCCCAATGGGGGGGCTGCCTCTGAATCCTGGCTTGTAACAGGAGCCAAAGCACCTCTCCTTGCAGTTCTCACATAACTGACTGGCTAAGGCTGCATTGTCAAGTGAGACCATAATAGGAATTAGCAAAGAGAAATAGGTCGCACCTATGCAAGCACTATTTAGCCATGAGCTACACCATTATGGTTGCTGTTCAGCAATGCTAGAAGTTAGTGGTGTAGAGGAGAGTGGCGCAGAGTGGAGTATCAAAGAGTGGAGTACAGTGTCGTGGAGTGGTGTAGAGTGGAATAAAGTGTCGGGAGTGGAGTGGCATAGATTAGAGTGGCATTTAGTGGAGTGGCATAGAGTTGTGGAATGGTATAGAGTGGAATTGAGTAGTACAGTGGAGTGGTATATAGTGGCATAGAGTAGAGTACAGTGGAGTACAGTGTTGTAGGGTGGAGTAGACTGCCATAGAGTGAAGTGGCATAGAGTGGAGTAAAGTAAAGTGTTGTAGAATTGAGTGGTGTAGAGTTGAGTAAAGTAGAGTGTCGTAGGGTGGCGTAGCATAGAGTAGGGTCAAGTACAGTGTCACAGAGTGGAGGGGCATATGTGGAGGGTGGTAGAGTTGAGGGGTGTAGAGTGGAGTAAAGTGTCATAAAGTGGAGTGCCTTAGAGTGTCACAGAGTGGAGAAGCATACCGTGGAGTAAAGTGGCATGGCGTGTCATACAGTTGAATAGTGTAGAGTGGCTTAGTAGTGGCATGAAATGTGGTGGTGTGAAGTGTTGTGCCTTAAAGTTTAGTAGAGTGGAGTGGCTTAGAGTGGTGTGGCTTAGAGGGAAGGGTCAAGAGTGGAGTAGAGTGTTGTAGAGTGGAGCGGCCTAGTGGCGTATGCATGGAGTGGTAGGGCACTGCCATTACAGATAACAAATGTTCAATTGAAATGATTATCATGTGTGCTTCCAGTTTTACTGATAAAACTATTCAACGCACAAACAATAATGTGTGGAAATGGCATCACCTAGGGGGTGATTCTAACCCTGGCGGTCGGTGTTAAAGCGGCGGCCAACCCGCCAACAGGCTGGCGGTAAAAAAAATGGGATTCTGAGCCTGGCGGGAACCGCCAACACAGACAGCCACCTTAACACTCCGACCGCCACGGCGGTACAAACAAACAGCGCGGCGGTCACCGCCAACAGACAGGCGGCAGACAATGTACCACCCACACTATTACAACTCACCAATACGCCACCTTTTCCGGGGCGGGAGCACCGCCGATAAAAACACGGCGGAAACAGACTACGGACGGGAAAACGCTCACCACTACGCACTCCAGGAGGAAGGAGGACAGCATGGAACCCGAATTAAACATCCTACCTGCTCTCGTCTACCTTCTCATCTACCACGAGTACGAAGTCCGGCGCAGACGACAACGGTGAGTACTGCACCTACGACACATGGGAGGGGGAGGACGAAAGGTTACGGGCACACACATATGCGACCCCCCCCCCCCAACTATGTACTCACCAATGCAGAGCACCAAGTCACAGTGACACCACCCAAACACCCCTGAAAAATGCTAGGACATAATCATATTTGGAATAAATATTTATGTACCAAAAAGCTCCAGAAAATTATCGTACAACCATGAAAGATATTCACAACAAAACTAATGACATACACATCAGTGTATAACTGAAGTACCAAGTCCTGCACATCCTACGAATTCAGCATGTCCGTGGGCCAAAGTCTTGAGAAATAAGGGCAAAGCCCACACAGGAGACCTGAGTCCTTTGGAGAGAACACTGCAGGGGCATCAGATGTAAAAACTACAGGCACCTCAGGGGGAAGGGAAGGGGGGGGCACCACAGCCACATGAGTCCACGACACCAGATCCACGAGGAGCCACCATGCCCACTGGACCATCCTGGGGAGTGCAAAGCCACAGTCTCTCAATGTCTCTACAGTGGGTGGGCTGCCCACTGGACCATCCTGGGGAGTGCAAAGCCACAGTCTCTCAATGTCTCTACAGTGGGTGGGCTGCCCACTGGACCATCCTGGGGAGTGCAAAGCCACAGTCTCTCAATGTCTCTACAGTGGGTGGGCTGCCCACAGGACCATCCTGGGGAGTGCAAAGCCACAGTCCATCAGGTGGATGACACTCTCCACTGGTCAAGGAGGAGGCATGGTGGGCACAGTGAACCATAAACGGTGCTTGAGACGGCGGTGCCCAGCGGAGCGGTGCTTGAGACGGCGGTGCCCAGCGGAGCGGTGCTTGAGAGGAAGGGCCCAGCGGAGCGGTGCTTGAGAGGAAGGGCCCAGCGGAGCGGTGCTTGAGACGGCGGTGCCCAGCGGAGCGGTGCTTGAGAGGAAGGGCCCAGTGGAGCGGTGCTTGAGAGGAAGGGCCCAGCGGAGCGGTGCTTGAGAGGAAGGGCCCAGCGGAGCGGTGCTTGAGACGGCGGTGCCCAGCGGAGCGGTGCTTGAGAGGAAGGGCCCAGCGGAGCGGTGCTTGAGAGGAAGGGCCCAGCGGAGCGGTGCTTGAGACGACGGTGCCCAGCGGAGCGGTGCTTGAGAGGAAGGGCCCAGCGGAGCGGTGCTTGAGAGGAAGGGCCCAGCGGAGCGGTGCTTGAGAGGAAGGGCCCAGCGGAGCGGTGCTTGAGAGGAAGGGCCCAGCGGAGCGGTGCTTGAGACGGCGGGGCCCTGTTCAGCGGTGCTCTTCTGCACCGCGGGCCCTGTTCAGCGGTGCTCTTCTCCACGGCGGGGCCCTGTTCAGCGGTGCCTATCTCCACGGCGGGGCCCTGTTCAGCGGTGCTCTTCTGCACCGCGGGCCCTGTTCAGCGGTGCTCTTCTCCACGGCGGGGCCCTGTTCAGCGGTGCTCTTCTGCACCGCGGGCCCTGTTCAGCGGTGCTCTTCTCCACGGCGGGGCCCTGTTCAGCGGTGCCTATCTCCACGGCGGGGCCCTGTTCAGCGGTGCCTATCTCCACGGCGGGGCCCTGTTCAGCGGTGCCTATCTCCACGGCGGGGCCCTGTTCAGCGGTGCTCTTCTGCACCGCGGGCCCTGTTCAGCGGTGCTCTTCTGCACCGCGGGCCCTGTTCAGCGGTGCTCTTCTCCACGGCGGGGCCCTGTTCAGCGGTGCCTATCTCCACGGCGGGGCCCTGTTCAGCGGTGCTCTTCTGCACCGCGGGCCCTGTTCAGCGGTGCTCTTCTCCACGGCGGGCCCTGTTCAGCGGTGCTCTTCTCCACGGCGGGGCCCTGTTCAGCGGTGCCTATCTCCACGGCGGGCCCTGTTCAGCGGTGCTCTTCTGCACCGCGGGCCCTGTTCAGCGGTGCTCTTCTGCACCGCGGGCCCTGTTCAGCGGTGCTCTTCTCCACGGCGGGGCCCTGTTCAGCGGTGCTCTTCTGCACCGCGGGCCCTGTTCAGCGGTGCTCTTCTCCACGGCGGGCCCTGTTCAGCGGTGCTCTTCTGCACCGCGGGCCCTGTTCAGTGGTGCTCTTCTCCACGGCGGGGCCCTGTTCAGCGGTGCCTATCTCCACGGCGGGGCCCTGTTCAGCAGTGCTCTTCTCCACGGCGGGGCCCTGTTCAGCGGTGCTCTTCTGCACCGCGGGCCCTGTTCAGCGGTGCTCTTCTCCACGGCGGGGCCCTGTTCAGCGGTGCCTATCTCCACGACGGGCCCTGTTCAGCGGTGCTCTTCTGCACCGCGGGCCCTGTTCAGCGGTGCTCTTCTCCACGGCGGGGCCCTGTTCAGCGGTGCCTATCTCCACGGCGGGGCCCTGTTCAGCGGTGCTCTTCTGCACCGCGGGCCCTGTTCAGCGGTGCTCTTCTCCACGGCGGGGCCCTGTTCAGCAGTGCTCTTCTTCACAGCGGGCCCTGTTCAGCGGTGCTCTTCTCCACGGCGGGCCCTGTTCAGCGGTGCTCTTCTGCACCGCGGGCCCTGTTCAGCGGTGCTCTTCTCCACGGCGGGGCCCTGTTCAGCGGTGCCTATCTCCACGGCGGGGCCCTGTTCAGCGGTGCTCTTCTCCACGGCGGGGCCCTGTTCAGCGGTGCCTATCTCCACGGCGGGCCCTGTTCAGCGGTGCTCTTCTGCACCGCGGGCCCTGTTCAGCGGTGCTCTTCTCCACGGCGGGGCCCTGTTCAGCGGTGCTCTTCTGCACCGCGGGCCCTGTTCAGCGGTGCTCTTCTCCACGGCGGGGCCCTGTTCAGCGGTGCCTATCTCCACGGCGGGGCCCTGTTCAGCGGTGCTCTTCTGCACCGCGGGCCCTGTTCAGCGGTGCTCTTCTCCACGGCGGGGCCATGTTCAGCGGTGCTCTGCTGCACCGCGGGCCCTGTTCAGCGGTGCTCTTCTCCACGGCGGGGCCCTGTTCAGCGGTGCCTATCTCCACGGCGTGCCCTGTTCAGCGGTGCTCTTCTGCACCGCGGGCCCTGTTCAGCGGTGCTCTTCTGCACCGCGGGCCCTGTTCAGCGGTGCTCTTCTCCACTGCGGGGCCCTGTTCAGCGGTGCTCTTCTGCACCGCGGGCCCTGTTCAGCGGTGCTCATCCAGCAGGTCAAGGGAGCCAGACCTGGCCTGGACTCCCTGCTCAGTCGCCCTCGGACCGTGACGTTTCTGGACCCTTCGGGGACGGACTCCTGGCCTCCTTAGTGTCCTCCTTCCCAGCTGGGATGTCGCATGTGGGGTCCACCTTCTCCGCGCTCCTGCTGCCCTTCCGCTCCTTTGATGGGGCTCTCGGGCCCTTGCCTCCCCTAGATGGTGTGGGTGGTGAAGTGGCCGCACATTGCTCCTTGGGGGCAGCCCTGTCGGTCCTCGCACGGCGGCCCTTGTTTTTGCGGGTCCTCTTGCCGGGGGGGGGGGCTGGACGTGTCCTTGCTGCTGATCGATGTGTCACTGCTGGCAAAGGGTGGGCTCCAGAACCCAGGCACAACAGTGACACCCGAAGCTGGGCTGGTGGTGGCTGCGGTGCTCTTGGGACTCTTTGAAGATGGATGGGGGAGCTCTTCGGGGGGAAAGAGGTTAAGGTTAGCCAGGAAAAGTTTTTTAGGGCCAAGGTAAAGGGTAGGAGAAGTGGAGATGGAAGTGGAGGTAGAGGAGGTGGTTGTAGGAGAGTCAGGTGTGCTGTCATTGGGTGAAGGTGCTGGTGCTGTAGGCTGTCGTGAGGTGGATGGCTGTTGGGTGGGTGTCTGCCTTCGTTTGTGTGTCTTGGAAGAGGGGGTGACAGACACAGTGGGAGAGGACACAGGGGACGTGTAAATGGCAGTGGGGGTGGTGACTGCACGAGTGTGGACTGTCCTGGAGGGTGAGGTGGTGATGGAAGCACTGGCTGATGTTGGGGTGCATGCAGGTGTGAGTGTAGACGTCACAGGGAGGGAGGAGGGAGACGAGGAGGAGGGGGACACAGGGGTGGCAGTGGCTGTTGGCATGTCTGCATCTGGGTGTTGCTTGGGTGAGTGTTTGTGGGATCTGTGGTGCTTGTGTTTGGATGAGCTGCTCTTGGGTGTTGAGGTGTGTGCAGGCTGGTCTGATGGTGTGGATGGGATAGGCTGAGGAACAGGAGACAGAGAAAGGCTGGAGGCAGTAAGAAGAGGGAGGCTGGAAACAGGGACAATGGCTGCCGTCAGTGCTGAGGCCAGAGCAGTGAACGCTCGTTGATGGGCAGCCTGACCCGAATGAATGCCCTCCAGGTACGCATTGCTCTGTTGCACCTCCCTTTGCACACCCTGGATGGCATTCAAAAGGGTCGTCTGCCCAACAATGAGCGTCCTTACCAGGTCAATGAGCTCCGCACTGAGGGCAGCAGGGGCAACAGGGGCAGGGGCTGAGGTGCCTGGGGCGAAGGAGACGCGCGCCTTCCTGGGCGAACCGGCACGGAGCGAAGACTGAGGGGCTGCTGGGAGGGGGGGGCTGGTGCGCTGGGTGGCGGCTGTACCTGTAGAGGCGGGGGGCACGGATGTTGCCGCCACCCCTAGGGAGCTCCCATCCGAGGACGTGTCGCTTTTGCTGCTCTCACCAGCGGTCCCCGTCGTGGTGCTCCCCTCGCCCTCCGGATCACTGGTGCCCTCGGTGTCTGTTCCTGGGCCCACCGGGGCCTTGTGTCCTGCAGCTCCCTCGTGCTCCGATGCCAAATCTCCTCCGCCTGATGATGCTAATGCACACATGCACAAGAAGATGAAGAGAAAGGGTGGGGGGAGAAAAAAGAAGACCAGGTTGAGTGCATGCAATGTCAACACCGTTGGCGGAGAGGACAGACACAGGTGCCTAATGCACTAAGCCGCGCATTCGGGGTACACTACTCAGTACTACTGACTAAGACAACAGGCCAAGAGACGTCAAACGCGCACATGGGAGATGCTGGACCTTCAATGGCTGTACTTGTCATCCTACTGAGGTGGGGGCCAGGGGCACAGGGCCATGCCTAAGGGAGAGGACTACACTACAGAAAGCGCCCTGGCCTAATGTCACCCACAGCCCTCCTCCCCCACCCAGAGGCCTCCACTGCGCAGAAAGATAGGAGAATGTGCTGATACTCACCCCCTTGTGTCTGCTGTGATGTCTTAAAGCGCCCATCCAATTCAGGGTAGGCCACCGCCAGGATCCGGGACATCAGGGGGGTCATGGTGCGACTGGCACCCCTCCTAGGTTGGGAGGCCATCCCCAGCAGTGTTTCTGCGGTCTTCCTTGTTCCGCGGCGGATGTCCTCCCACCTCTTGCGGCAGTGGGTGCCCCGTCTGTTGTGGACCCCCAAGTTCCGGACTTCCTTGGCGATGGCACGCCAAATCTCGATCTTCTGATGGGCGCTGACCTATTTGACATGTACAGGGTGGAAAGGAGGAAATCATCAATGACCTGCATGTTAGATGTAATTGGCCCCCCCACCCACTTTGCCATATGGCACATGCTCTCATCTGTCGGGCGTTGCACTCCTCATTCGCCCCCCACCCCACAAACTTACATCCACCCCAATCCACACAGGCATAGCCCATTCCATGTGCACCCGGTGTACTCACTTGTTGGTCTGGAGGACCGTAGAGTAGCGCATACTGGGGGAGGACCCCATCCACGAGCTTCTCCAACTCTTCAGACGTGAAGGCAGGGGCCCTTTCCCCAGTCGCAGCAGCCATTGTATCTTCCAGACCGAGGTCACAGCAGCACTTGCAGTATAGGTCCTCTCCTGTGGATGATCAGGTCTCGAGTGATTAAGCTGATAGAAAATGGCGGTCACGCCCGCGGCGGTGCATACCGCGGCGGTGCGTACCGCGACCGCCGGCGCACTTCGTAATTGGCTCCTGAAACCCATAGGCTTCAATGTTAACCAATGCGGCTTTGCGCCGCGGTCTTCGACCGCCTACCGCCACGGTGTGCCCCGCCAGCGCATTGACCTCACATCCCATTGTCCCACTTCACAGGTCAGGCAGCCGCCATTTCAAGGGCCTACATGGCTTAATTTTAACTGCGACACACAGGCCTAGGCCTTGCATTGCCACACATACACGCCTTTCAACCCATTGCCATTCTTTAGCTGTGCAAGCTGTCTGTACGTACCTGTGGTTTGGCTGACTCTGTGCTCCATGTTGTCCTTCCTAGGCACCGTCCGCTGGGACTTGCGATGAGAAGGAGGAATCCTCGCGTGTACCGACCGCTGGTGGACCTGTCGACAATGGAAGAACGCCATATAATACTTCGATACAGACTTGACCGTGCCACTATCCATGAACTGTGTGCCCAGCTGGAGCCAGCCCTGATGTCCCCCATCCGCCAACCCACAGGGATTTCCCCTCTGGTGCAGGTTTTGTCAGTCCTCCATTTTTTGGCCAGTGGGTCATTCCAGACCACAGTGGCCATGTCATCTGGAATGTCTCAGCCTATGTTTTCTAAGATTTTGAGCAGAGTGTTGTCTGCCCTGATGAAACTCATGCGGAGCTACATCATTTTCCCCGAGGAGGGTGACTTGCCTACAGTGAAGGGTGATTTCTATGCCCTTGGACATATCCCCAACATCATTGGTGCCATTGATGGGACCCATGTGGCTTTGGTACCCCCAAAAGACGATGAGCAGGTGTACCGAAACAGAAAAAATTATCATTCGATGAATGTCCAGGTGGTCTGTTTGGCTGACCAGTACATCTCCCATGTAAATGCCAAGTTCCCAGGGTCAGTGCATGACGCGTATGTGATGCGAAATAGCAGCATCTCCTATGTGATGGAGCAGCTACAGAGACAACGTGTGTGGCTAATAGGTGACTCTGGTTACCCCAACCTGCCGTGGCTACTGACCCCAGTGAGGAATCCCGGACAAGGGCAGAGGAACGCTACAATGAGGCCCATGGGCGTACTAGGAGGGTGATTGAGCGAACCTTTGGCCTCCTGAAGGCCAGGTTTAGGTGCCTGCATATGACAGGTGGATCCCTAATGTACTCACCAAAGAAGGTGTGCCATATCATCGTGGCGTGCTGTATGCTTCACAACCTGGCTTTGCGACGCCAGGTGCCTTTCCTGCAGGAGGATGGTCCAGATGGTGGTGTTGTAGAAGCCGTGGAGCCTGTGGAGAGTGAAGAGGAGGAAGACTCAGAGGACGACACAGACAATAGGGACAGAGTGATACAACAGTATTTCCAGTAACACCCAGGTAAGAATCACCCACGCCATTTCCCAATTGCTTCTAGCCTCCTGCATCTGTACTTTCTGTAGTTCCCACCAGATATTTTTGGGTAATTTTTGATTTTCCCTTCCCTTCTCAGTGCTGTATGACGCAGTGCCTGACTTCTGCTTGGTTTGCCCATGAACTACAGCGTATTGACATTGGTATGTTGTCATCACTAATTGACAGAACAGATATTGAACAGTAATATGTAATACATTTGCTAATAATACAGCATGACTCCAAACTGATTTGTGTGCAATATGTGATTTATTTACAGGGCTAGATATTGGTACATGTGATTATAAGGGTGATGGGTGGGGGTGGAGTAATGTCCATGGCAGAGTCCAGTTCTCAGTCTCACAGGTGCATTGTCCTTTTGCCTGTGGAAGGATGGAGCAGAGGCAGTTCATGGTTGGACAGGGTGGCAATGTGGGACAGTGGGAAGAGTTCAGGGGGTATGTCCTGCTGGCGGGGGTCTTGACATCCTACTCTGTCTTTTTTTTGGATCTCAGGCTCCTCTTACGGGGTGGTTGTTCTTCAGCAGGAGGTGGGGTTCTGGTGGCCTGCCGTGGTGTTGGGGCCTCCTGTCCACTAGCGCCGGCGGAGGTGGTAGGCTGTTCCTGGTCCGGGCTAGTGACAAGGGCCCTGTGTGGTGCCACATGGTCCCGCAACGCGTCTTCTATCCTGTTGAGGGCCAGGACGATGGTCCCCATTGCGGTCCCGATGATTCTCAGCTCCTCCCTGACCCCATGTAGCGTTCCTCCTGCTGTGCCTGGATCTCCGTGAACCTGGCCAGTACCGTCGCCATCGTTTCTTGGGAGTGGTGGTAGGCCCCCATGATGGTGGTGAGGGCCTCTTGGAGAGTGGGTTCCCTGGGCCTCTCCTCCCCCCCCTGTCGCACAGCAGCCCTCCGACCTGCCCGGTTTCCCCCGGCCTCTGTCCCCTGGACGGTGTGCCCGCTACCACTGCCCCCAGGTCCCTGTTGTTGTTGGGGTGTTGGGTTAGCCTGGGTGCCCTGTAGTAGCAGACACACCGCTGATTGAGCTGTCCTAGAGACAGAGGCATGGGCCCGCTGGGTGGGAGCTGTGCTGGTGTTGGCAGAGGGGGTCGGGTCTGGTGTGGCCTGTGGCTGCCTGAGGGGAACCGACTGCCCAGAGGTCCCCGATGGTCCGGGCTGGTCATCAGGTTCACTGTCGACAGAGCTGCTATCCTCAGTGTGGGCCTGTTCCGGTGGTGGGATGGACACTTCTGGACCCTCCTGGCTGGTGTGTTGTCGTTCGGGTCCTGCATGGGGTAAGAGAGTTTGGTTATTGTTTCTGTGTGTGCAATAGCGTGCGTGTTATGGGTGCCCTTGTCCCCCAGTGCAGGCATTCCCTTGAGGGAGGTGTTGTGAGGGTAGTTAGTGGGGGGGGGGGTTAGTGCAGTGGTCATGCTTAGGTGATGGGTGCCCATGATTTGTGTTGGCATGCAGGAGTTGGTGTTGGGATGGGTGGGTTGTGCTGGTGACATTGTCAGGGAGGATGTGTGCTGGGGGGTTGGGGGTGAGGGTGGGGGTGTGGGTTGGCATGCTGGTGGGGTGGGGGGGATATAGTAGTTGAGATGGGACTTACCAGAGTCCATTCCTCCGGCTACTCCAGCGAGGCCCTGAGGATGCAGGATGGTCAAGACCTCTTGCTCCCACGATGTAAATTCGGGAGGGGTGGGTGGGGGTCCGCCGCCAGTCTTCTGGACCGCGATGTTGTGCCTGGAGACCATCGATCGGACCTTCCCCCGTAGGTCGTTCCATCTTTTGCGGATGTCCTCCCTATTCCTGGGATGCTGTCCCACCGCGTTGACCCTGTCCACGATCCGCTGCCATAGCTCCGCCTTCCTGGCTATACTGGTGTGCTGCACCTGCGAGCCGAAGAGCTGGGGTTCCACTCTTAGGATTTCCTCCACCATTACCCGGAGTTCTTGGTCCGAAAAGCGTGGGTGCCTTTGGGGTGCCATGGGGTGGTGTGGGTGAGGTGTGGGGTGGTGTATGTGATGAGGAGTATGTTGGTGAGTGGTGCTTTGTGCTACTATGTGGTGTGTGTGATGGTGTAGTGTGCCTCAGTGTGTCTTGCTATGGATTGTCTGCTGTGTCTCTCTCTCCTTCTCTCAGTAATTATGGTCGCAGGGGTTTGTGGGTGATGTGGGTGTGTGTTTTATAGTTGGTTGATTGTGTGGGAGTGGTGTGTGTATGTGTATCAGGTGTGTGTATTTCAAATTGTCCAATGTGGCTGTGTTTTGGTGATGTGTGTGTATTCTGACCGCGGCGGTGTGTAGCGCCAATGGAATACCACGTTTGAATGACCGCCGTGTGGATTCGTGGGTCGTAATGACATGGGCGTATTTCTGTTGGCGTGACGGTGGAGGTTTGGTCATCTCCAGTTTATCGCTGCCCGCAGATGTGGCGGGCTGCAGTGGAGGACGGATTTTTGGAGGTTTGGCCGTTGTGGGTCAGAATGACCGTGGCGGTTGACCGCGGCCGCGGCGGTGTTATGGCGGTCTTATGACCGGCGGTAAGGGCATTTTACCGCCGAGGTCAGAATGACCCCCCTAGTGTACTGATTTGTTATGATCTTATTACAACATTTGTTTCTACTGAGTTACAAAAAATTTGCTTCATTTGTGCTCTCTCAATACATTCTGATATATTCTGACCTTCTTGTGCAGTTCATTTACAGACATTTAAATTTTGCTGTGTGTTGAAAAAAATCTTTTCTTTCCCAGTACCCGGCAAGATTGTGCCATAAATCCTCTCACTTTGAAGTAAGAGAGAAAAAAGTAAACACCAAGCTCATTCAGAAGACAGCCTGACATTTGACCTCTGTCTTTGAACGCATAGCAAATATAACAGGTTAAGAACAAAATTTAAAGGCCTGTTAACAGAAAGTGAGGACTTGGGTGGAAAAATACAAGGAGCGATTGTGAACAAGCTTTGATCCATGGGAAGGATAAAGACATGCTGGAGAGCCTAAAACAAAGCAAGCAAATACATAGTCAGAAAATGTGAGTTACAAACCACAAAACCAATGGTACGCAATAAGTGGAATGCATTCTGAGGTAAGCTTTCAGAATGCCCACAATACGTTTTTTCGCAACCAGACAGCTGTGCTGTCTGGTAGACTTCAACCTAAAGAGCGCTATGATGCAGACAGCACTGCCTGCGTCAAAGCACTTTTTTCCCTTTCCTTTTAGCCATGATGCACAGCAACTGCACTGATGTACAATGTGGCTAAAGCTCTTTGACAAAGCCAATAGCTCTCATTTAGGCAAGACCTAATGCATCATAATTACGTTCTCCATATTTAAATGAGACACTGCTTGTATGCATGAGACTCTGCTTGCATGCTCTTCTCAACAAACCCAAATGATGTATTTTTGAAAGGTTTACACACTGGGGCCCATATTTATACTTTTTTATGCCGGCTACCGCCATTCCAACACACCAGCCGGGCGTCATATTTAAGGAATGACGGTAGCCGGCGCTGCGGCCTGGTCAGCGTCAAAATAAATGAAGCTGACCGGGCAGCGGAGGCGTAGGGAAGAATGGGGATTGTGCGTCAAAAAATGGTGCAAGTCAGGTTAGAGTCAAAAATATTGGCTCTAACCTGACTTGCGCCACTTTTTGACGCATAACCCCCATTGAAATGACTCCTGTCTTAGCAAAGACAGGAGTCATGCCCCCTGCCCAATGGCCATGCCCAGGGGATTTCTGTCCCCTGGGCATGGCCATTGGGCACAGTGGCATGTAGGGGGGGGGGGCAAGTTAGGCCCCCCTATGCCACAAAAAAAATAAAAAATAAAATATATATATATATATATATATATATATATATATATATATATATATATATATATATATATATATATATACTTACCTGCACTCACCATGGAAGGGTCCCCCCATCCATGGGTGCCCTCCAAGGGTGGGCTAGGGTGGCAGGGGGTGTTCCTGGGTGCAAGTAAGGGCACTTGTGGACTGCTTCCACCATGGAAATGAGCCCACAGGTCCCTTAACGCCTGCCCTGACCCAGCGTCAAAAAATTACGCAAATCCGGTTGGGTGCCATTTTTTAAGGCCCGCCTCCTCCCATGCGTCAAAATGACACGGGAGGATAAATAAGGCGCACAGGCCTTAGAGTCATTTTTTGGACGGGAACGCCTACCTTGCATATCATTAGCGCAATGTAGGTGTCCACGCAAAAAAATGACTCAAACTCCATGGATTTTGACGCTAGACGGCAAAGTATAGATATGGAGTTGAGTTTGCGCCGGATTTGCGTAAAAAAAAATTACGCAAATCCGGCGCAAACAGAGTATAAATATGCCCCTGAGTTTCTAGCACAAAAGCACTTCAGATAGAAGTCCACCTGGGTTATATACCTTTGATCTAGCAGTAAGATTTCCAAGGCCCGAGTCAATTACCTAAAGCAGGGCCCTTCATAGGACAGTCATATCTTCCCGAGTTGGTTAAACATGTTTTGTAGGTGAAAAGAAGACATATCACTTGCCGCTATCTATTGTGTTAGTTACCTCGCCCTTAAACCCCTCAGGTGCCCTGAACGAGCTGGTCTCGCCGTTGGCCATGGTTGCTGTGTGCCGAGGACGAGACCAGCTCGTCCTGCACCCTGCCCACGGGGGAAGCGCTAGTGCTTCCCCCATGGGCCTCCCACCCACCGCCCCCAGGGCTCGCTTCCCCTTCCACCCCTGCCCCCCAGTGACATCTGATGATGTCAGCGCGCAATCGCGCATTGACCTCATCAGAGGCCACCTCCCATTGCGCTGGAAGCCGAGCTTCCAGGGTGGATCGGAAGAAAAATGCTTTGCATTTCTCTTCCGATCAGGGGGTGGGGGCAGGCAGAGGCATGAAAGGAAAGGAAAGGCCGCTCGCCAAGGGGGGCATTTTATTTTAAGGCCTTTTCTTCCCCTCCCCCTCCCTGGTAGCAGCTTTGCCTCTTGTAATTAGGCTGATCTGCCCCCATGAGTGGCAGAAGCCACTAGACACCAGGGATAATGTATCTTTTTTTTTTACGCATGGGGAGCGACCCTTTAGGCAAGGGTCGCTCCCCTGGGGCTCAAATTGTATTTAGGACATTTCTGCCCCCCTTGGGGGCAGATTGGCCTATTTTTATTAGGCCAGAAACCACCAGACACCAGGGATTTTTTTTTAAGGGCAATTTCATGCAAGGGGAGAGTCCCCTTAGGCAAGGGTCACAAGGGGGCAATTTTATTTTAGGCCATTTCTGCCCACCTTGGGGGTAGATCGCTTATTTTTCTTAGGCCAAATCTTAGGCAAGGGTCGCTCCCCTGAGAGGCAAATTTATTTTAAGACATTTATGCTCCCCTTGGGGGCAGATCAGCCTATTTTAATTAGGCCGATCTGCCTCCAAAGGGGGCAGAAACCACTAAGCATGAGAGATTTTTTTTTTTTTTTTTTAGTTTTTACAGATAGGGAGTGAGCCCTTAGGCAAGGGTTGCTCCCCTGGGAAGCAAATGTATTTTAGGCCATGTCTGCCCCCCGGCCTATTTCTATTAGACCTATCTGCCCCCGGGGGACAGAAACCACCTAGGCACCAGGAATTGGTGTGTGTGTATTGTTTGGGGGGGCAGCCCCTTGGGCAAGGGTCGCTCCCCATGGGGGCACATCACTGTTGGCAATTTGGGGGCAATTTGGGGGCAGATCAGCCTATTTCACATGCCCCCGCACTGCCCTTTTGGACCCACTTTGGTTACCCCTCATTTTCGACATGTTTTTGGTTCTTCCCTATCACAGGCACTTGTCCCACCTACACAAGTGAGGTATCATTTTCACCGGGAGACTGAGGGGAAAGGTGGGTGGTAGGAAATTGTGCTGGTGCGGTGATTCCCCACAGAAATGTGGGAAAAGTTTGATTTTTTAGCTAAATTTGAGGTTTGCTGAGGATTCTGGGTGACAAAACACGCAAGTTACACCTTTCTGGACTCCCTCGGGTGTCTAGTTTTCAGAAATGTTTGGGTTTGGTAGGTTTCCCTAGATGGCTGCTGAGCCAAGGACCAAAAACGCAGGTGCCCCCCACCCCCTTGCAAAAACAAGTAGTTTTGTATTTCATAATTTGGATGTGTCCACATAGTGTTTTGGGGCATTTTGTGTCGGGGGCACTAGGCCTCCCCATACAAGTGAGGTACGATTTTTATCGGGAGACCTGGGGGAACGCTGGGTAGAAGGAAGTCTTTGGCTTCCCTCAGATTCCAGAAAAGTGTTTTTTTGCCAAATTTTGAGGTTTGCTAAAGATTCTGGGTAACAGAACCTAGTGAGAGCAACACAAGTTACCCCATCCTGGGTTTTCGTAGGTGTGTCGTTTTCAGAAATGTCCAGATTTGCTAGGTTTTCCTAGGTACCGGATGAACTAGAGGCCAACATCCACAGCTAGGCACTTTGCAAAAAACAGGCCAGTTTTCTTTGGGAAAATGTGATGTGTCCACGTTGTGTTTTGTGGCATTGCCTGTCGTGGGCACTAGGCCTATCCACACAAGTGAGGTACCATGTTTATCGGGAGGTTTGGGGGAATGCTGGGTGGAAGGAAAATTGTGGGTCCTCTTAGATTTCAGAACTTTCTATCACCGAAATGTAAGGCAAAAGTGTTTTTTACCAAATTTTGAGGTTTGCAAAGGATTCTGGGTAACAGAACCTGGTGAGACCGCCACAAGTTACCCCATCCTTGGTTCCCCTAGGTGTTTAGTTTTCAAAAATACACACGTTTGGTACGTTTTCCTAGGGTGCAGGCTGAGCTAGAGGCCAAAATCCACAGCTCGGCACTTTGCAAAAAACAGGTCAGTTTTCTTTGGGAAAATGTGATGTGTCCACGTTGTGTTTTGTGGCATTCCCTGTCGTGGGCACTAGGCCTATCCACACAAGTGAGGTACCAGTTTAGCGGGAGGTTTGGGGGAATGCTGGGTGGAAGGAAATTTATGGCTCCTCTTAGATTCCAGAACTTTCTTTCACCAAAATGTGAGGCAAACGTGTTTGTTTTTGTAACCAAATTTTGAGGTTTGCAAAGGATTCTGGGTAACAGAACCTGGTGAGAGCGCCACAAGTTATCCCATCCTTGGTTCCCCTAGGTGTCTAGTTTTCAAAAATACACAGGTTTGGTACGTTTTCCTAGGTGCCAAATGAGCTAGAGGCCAAAATCCACAGCTCGGCACTTTGCAAAAAACAGGTCAGTTTTCTTTGGGAAAATGTGATTTGTCCATGTTGTGGTTTGGGGCATTCCCTGTCGTGGCCACTAGGCCTATCCACACAAGTGAGGTACCATGTTTATTGGGAGACTTGGGGGAATGCTGGGTGGAAGGAAAATTGTGGCTCCTCTTAGATTCTACAACTTTCTATCACTGAAATGTGAAGAAAAAGTGTTTTTTATCAAATTTTGAGGTCTGCAAAGGATTCTGGGTAACAGAACCTGATGAGAGCGCCACAAGTTTCCCCATCCTAGATTCTCCTAGGTGTCTAGTTTTCAAAAATGCACAGGTTTGGTAGGCTTTCTTGGTGCCGGCTTAGCTAGAGGCCAAAATCCACAGCTCGGCACTTTGCAAAAAACAGGTCAGTTTTCTTTGGGGAAAATGTGATGTGTCCAAGTTGTGTTTTGGGACATTTCCTGCTGCAGGCACTAGGCCTACCCACACAAGTGAGGTACCATTTTTATCGGGAGACTTGAGGGAATGCTGAGTGGAAGGAAATGTGTGGCTTCTCTCAGATTCCAGAATGTTCTATCACCGAAATGTGAGGAAAAAGTGTTTTTTTGGGCCAGATTTTGAGGTTTGCAAAGGATTCTGGGTAACAGACCCTGGTGAGAGCCCCACAAGTCACCCCATTCTGGGAATGCTGAGTGGAAGGAAATGTGTGGCTCCTCTCAGATTCCAGAATGTTCTATCACTGAAATGTGAGGAAAAAGTGTTTTTTGGGCCAGATTTTGAGGTTTGCAAAGGATTCTGGGTAACAGAACCTGATGAGAGCCCCACAAGTCACCCCATTCTGAATTTCCCTAGGTGTCTAGTTTTAAAAAATGTATAGGTTTGCTAGGTTCCCCATGGTGCCAGCTGAGCTAGAGGCCAAAATCCACAGCTCGGCACTTTGCAAAAAACAGGTCAGTTTTCTTTGGGGAAAATGTGATGTGTCCACGTTGTGTTTTGGGACATTTCCTGCTGCAGGCACTAGGCCTACCCACACAAGTGAGGTACCATTTTTATCGGGAGACTTGAGGGAATGCTGAGTGGAAGGAAATGTGTGGCTCCTCTCAGATTCCAGAATGTTCTATCACCGAAATGTGAGGAAAAAGTGTTTTTTGGGCCAGATTTTGAGGTTTGCAAAGGATTCTGGGTAACAGAACCTGATGAGAGCCCCACAAGTCACCCCATTCTGAATTTCCCTAGGTGTCTAGTTTAAAAAAATGTATAGGTTTGCTAGGTTTCCCTAGGTGCCGGCTGAGCTGGAGGCCAAAATCCACAGCTCGGCACTTTGCAAAAAACAGGTCCGTTTTTTGGGGGAAAATATGATGTGTCCATGTTGTGTTTTGGGGCATTCCCTGTCTCGGGCACTAGGCCTACCCACACAAGTAAGGTACCATAGTTATCGGGAGACTTGAGGGAGTGCTGGTTGGAAGGAATATTGTGGCTCCTCTTAGATTCCACAACTTTCTATCACCGAAATGTAAGGAAAAAGTGTTTTTTTTTTACAAAATGTTGAGGTTTGCAAAGGATTTTGGATAACAGAACCTGGTGAGAACGCCACAAATTACCCCATCCTAGGTTCCCCTAGGTGTCTAGGTTTTAAAAATGCACAAGTTTGGTAGGTTTTCCTATGTGCCGGCCGATCTAGAGGCCTACATCCACAGCTCAGCACTTTTAAAAAAAACAGCTCACTTTTCTTTGCAAAAATGTGATGTGTCCACGTTATGTTTTGGGGCATTTCCTGTCGCGGGCACTAGGCCTACCCACACAAGTGAGGTACCATTTTCATCGGGAGACTTGGGGGAGTGCTGGGTGGAAGGAAATATGTGGCTCCTCTCAGATTTCAGAATGTTCTATCACCGAAATGTGAGGAAAAAGTGTTTTTTGGGCCAGATTTTGCGGTTTGCAAAGGATTCTGGGTAACAGAACCTGATGAGAGCCCCACAAGTCACCCCATTCTGAATTTCCTTAGGTGTCTAGTTTTAAAAAATGTATAGGTTTGCTAGGTTCCCCATGGTGCCAGCTGAGCTAGAGGCAAAAATCCACAGCTCGGCACTTTGCAAAAAACAGGTCCGTTTTCTTTGGGAAAATGTGATGTGTCTAAGTTGTGTTTTGGGGCATTTCCTCTCACGGGAACTAGGCCTACCCACACAAGTGAGGTACCATTCTCATCGGAAGACTTGGGGGAATGCATGGTGGAAGGAAATTTGTGGCTCCTCTCAGATTCAGAACTTTCTATCACCGAAATGTGAGGAAAAAGTGTTTTTTTGCCAAATTTTGAGGTTTGCAAAGGATTTTGGATAACAGAACCTGGTGAGAACGCCACAAGTTACCCCATCCTGGGTTGCCCTAGGTGTCTAGGTTTTAAAAATGCACAAGATTGGTAGGTTTTCCTATGTGCCGGCCGATCTAGAGGCCTACATCCACAGCTCAGCACTTTTAAAAAAAACAGGTCAGTTTTCTTTGCAAAAATGTGATGTGTTCATGTTATGTTTTGGGGCATTTCCTGTTGCGGGCACTAGGCCTACCCACACAAGTGAGGTACCATTTTCATCGGGAGACTTGGGGGAGTGCTGGGTGGAAGGAAATATGTGGCTCCTCTCAGATTTCAGAACTTTCTATCACCGAAATGTGAGGAAAAGTGTTTTGTTGCCAAATTTTGAGGTTTGCAAAGGATTCTGGGTAACAGAACCTGGTGAGAGCCCCACAAGTCACCCTATCCTGGATTGCCCTAGGTGTCTAGTTTTCAAAAATGCATAGGATTGGTAGGTTTCCCGAGGTGCCATCTGAGCTAGAGGCCAAAATCCACAGCTGGACACTTTCCATAAAACACGTCAAATTTCAATGTAAAAATGTGATGTATCCATGTTGCGTTTCCTGTCGCGAGCATTAGGCCTACCCACGCAAGTGAGGTACCATTTTTATCGGGAGACTTGGGGGAACACAGAATAGAAGAACAAGTGTTATTGCCCCTTGTCTTTCTCTACATTTTTTCCTTCCAAATGTAAGACAGTGTGTAAAAAAGACATCTATTTGAGGAATGCCGTGTAATTTACATGCTAGTATGGGGACACCAGAATTCAGAGATGTGCAAATAACCACTACATCTCAACACCTTATCCTGTGCCCATTTTGAAAATACAAAGGTTTTCTTGATAGCTATCTTTCCACTCTTTATATTTCACCAAATGAATTGCTGTATATCTGGTATACAATGAAAACCCATTGCAAGGTGCAGCTTTTTATTAGCTCTGGGTACCTAGGGTTCTTGATGAACCTACAAGCCCTTTAGATCCCCGCAACCAGAAGAGTCCAGCAGACGTAATGGTATATTGCTTTAAAAAATATGCCATAGCTGGAAAAAGTTATAGAACAAAACGTGGACAGAAATGATTATTTTATTTACCTCAATTTCAATATGTTTTTATTTTAGCTGTTACTTTCTGTAGGAAACCTTTGAAGGATCTACATAAATGACACCTTGCTGAATTCAGAATGTAGTCTACTTTTCAGAAATGTTTAGCTGTGCAGAATCCAGCATTGCTTTCACACCCATTTCTGGCACTAACTGGAAGGAGGCTGAAAGCACAAAAAATAGTAAAAATGGGGTATGTCCAAGTAAAATGCCAAAATTGTGTTGAAAAATGTAGTTTTCTGATTCAAGTCTGCCTGTTCCTGAAAGCTGAGAAGATGGTGATTTTAGCATTGCAAACCATTTGTTGATGCCATTGTCAGGGAAAAAAATCACAAGCTTTCTTCTCAGCCCTTTTTTCCCATTTAACAAAAAAAAAATGTAGCTGTATTTTGGCTAATTTCTTGGTCTCCTCCAGGGGAATCCACAAACTCTGGGTACCTCTAGAATCTCTATTATGATGAAAAAAGGACGCAAATTTGGCGTGGGTAACTTAGGTGGGCAAAAAGTTATGAGGGCCTAAGCGCGAACTTCCCCAAATAGCCAAAAAAAGGCCTGGCACCTGAGAGGGAAAAGGCCTAGCAGCGAAGGGGTTAATGAACAGGCAGTTTGTTTGTAAAATCTATAAATAAATATGACAGCTGGAATGCAGTGGGGCCTGAGGAGTAATGACCATGTGCCCCCTTTTCTGACAGGTTTTCTTATTTCACACTTCAGTTGAACAAAGTGGATTGGAAGAAAACTATTTACATGGTGTTTTTAAATTGATGTCATGATATTGCTAATGATAGGCTTTGAAATCTCAGCAGTGGTGGATTTTAGGGTTCCCCCCCTCACACCCCACACTCAACAGAGCTCTCCAATCTAACTGCAAAATAATTTCACATGCACATGTAAGGGAGCCTTGGGAGCAGAGTTCTTAACTTGACATATTTTATTTATTTCTGTACAGGCTATAAAAATATGCATGGGTGTTTCGCAAGAAAGAGTGAGCCAGAGTTGGGGTCGTGTGGTGGTGGTGGTGGGGCGGGTGTGTGTGTGTGTGTGTGTGTCAGTGTTTGACAAAGACACAAAGAGTGCATGTAAAAGTGTGATAGAGAGCGAGATTATGTAACCAAATAGGATACCGTATGTGTGAGAGACAGTGTGCATGTGTGTGTAGGATAATCAGACCGATTGGTTTATTCAGCCATGTAACCTTAGCTCATACCTGAGACAGATGAATCCATCTGATGTCTGTGATTTAGTCTGGAGCTGAGGGCGACACTGTAATGCTGAGAAACTAATCTTGCATAATTTTCTACACCTTTTCACCAGAAACACGCTTTATGGCCTTACAACTTAAGCCCTGGAACTTTTGCCCATGGGAAGCATTTCACCGAGCCATACTGTTTATATGGGGGTGCTGTCCCAGGTGTTGAGGCCAGAGCCACCTCTTTTCGCACGGCTATTTAGTGCTGGTGGGTAGTGGGGGGGGGGTAAGGAGGGGGAGGGGCGTTGGCTTTCATCTGAACTCTCCTTTAACACCCTTTTCCCCATTAGAAATGCAAATACAGAGGTGCGTTGCACCCCCTGGCAGAGGCTTGGCATTAGCATCAGCAGGGCACTGGGGAGACGCCAGCCAGTGGTTCTGAGTTAGGTAACAGCAACGCATCTGGATTCTCAATGCAATGGGTCTCGCGTTTGCTCGAGTTAGAGCTATCAGCGTTGTAAATTCCTAACTGGACTTTTCTTGCCACATAAATTGAAAATGAAAAGTAAAACAGTTGACATAAGCTAGCAGATTCAAAGAACCACAGCCGCCATGAACGTGAAGGAGAGACACAAAAGGAAAAAGAAGTCTGTTCGCAGTCAAACGTATCGACAAACATCCAATTATCCATGTAACAGGTCGATAGCCAAAGTGGTAAGAAAACTCCTCCAAGGAGGGACAACTGTGAACCATTTACCAATGAAAACAAAAGATTTTTGAAAGGCAAGCACATGAGTGAGTGATTGTGATCGGCGTGCTATAGGCGTGGTTAAAAGCCCACAGCTAGATTACAACATGCCAGAGCACCTGTGCGCTTGACCTAAAAAGTATTTCACTAAAAGTGGACGGTGGAAGCACACAAGTGAAGAAGAAATGCTGCAGGGGAGGGATAAAAAAAACAAGTGGACCAGGCTCGCCACAGAATAAAAGTGAGCAAATGAGAGTGACAACAATGCCAACTAATGGTAAGCCTAGGCTTTAAGCCCACTGTAAGATCAAGTAAGTTGACAATAGGTCTTTTTCTACCAGACACCTGCTCAGTTCTGGTAGGCTCGACCTAAAAATGGGTGAACCAAGAATTCGCTGGTTTAATGACTTCAACAGCTGTATCTAATAAGAATTGATTCAGAAAGCCTGCTAACAGTTTCCAAAGCTGAGAGATATCTGATAAGCTACTATCAGGTTGTCCAATGCATTAGAGTTCTACTTTGTTCTAAATAATTCCCTTCTATTTAATATTCTATTTGGACAACTTGGAGACAATGCTAGAAAAAGGCTCTGTGCTACTTCCAAAATATTGGTATCTGTCGACCTTTGCAATTAATCAGGAGAAAACAGAATTGAGCCACGAAGATATATTTGAAAATCCTATATGATAAAGAATATAACAGGCACCCAGGCATTTATGTTAGAATGTAGCCACATGAATAGTTTTAGTAGAACTTCTTTTTAGCAAAGCACTTTAGGATTAGCGTTTTAAATCAACAAAATGTGGTGGGAGGTGTAGGAAGCTGGCTCTGTATATACTATACCAAAATGAGGTATGGTGTGCACAGAGTCCAGGGGTTCCCCAAGGCGTAAAAGAGGCTAAAGTAGATAATACTAAAGATCTCTTTTGTGGTAGTGTGGTCGAGCACTTAGGCTTATCAGAGGGTAGTGCAAAGCTTTTGTTGTACATACAGAGTCAATAAATGAGGCACACACTCAATGACTAATGCCAGATCAATTGTTTTTATATAGCAAAAATATATTTTGTTACTTTATTACTAGAACCAAAGGATCTTTGTTGCACGTAAGTACAGTTGTAAGTATCAAGCACATGTATTGAATGCACTTTGTTCGGATGTTGCAGATAAAGCAGTTCACATTTTTCAATTTCAAATTTCAACTTAGTGTAATTTCCCATAGGAGTCCATAGAGTACTGGGGTGGGGGGGAAGTGTTACCACAGAATTCCAGACTTCAGGGTTTAGGATGTTCACAGGTCAAAGTTTAAGTTGACCCCAAAAGTGCACCACCAGCAACATGGGGCTGCCTAGGTGCAGGGGTCAACGTTGGCGTCGGGTTTGCAATGGAATCCTACGAGTACTGGGGGGACTTAGTAGAAAAGAGATTGCAGGTAAGTACCTGCGGTTTCAGGACACAGGCCTGGGGGGGTTTAGGTCACACACACCCTCAGCGGCATGGGGCGCCTGGTGAAGGCTGCACACACAGCATCAGACACCCAATCCTTTTCAATGAGGGAACCCCGGGGGTCACAAAAGTGATGAAGGCTGGGTCCAGGGAGTCGGTTCCAGGAAACCAAAGGCTGGACAGGAAGGGGAGGTGCCTGTTGGACGTTGCTGGACTGTCGGTCAGATTCCCCAAAGCCAGAGGGAGGCGGATAAATGGGTACCTTTAGGCGTTGGGAATCTTCGTCAGGCCTGGTCGCGATCAGGGGGAGCCTCTGGATTCAGGCTGCAGAAAGTGTTGTGTTGGCCAGGAGGGATCAACCCAGGATGGGCTCGAGGTCAGAATCACCTGGGGACTTCCTTTGGAACAGTGAGTCACCTGGACCAGGGCTGTGGGCGTCGGGTACAGAGTGGACAGGGCTTGTGGATCCGGGGCAGTTTTGGAGTCCTTTTGGTGATTTCTTCTGTACAGGGCCGCTGTCCTCTGGAGTTCTTGGTCCTCTACTGGGCAGGCAGTCCTCTGGGGGTTTGTAGAGGTTGCTGGTTCTGCAGGATGTGTTGCCTTCTTCGAGCAGGTGTCTTTGAAGCTGCAGACAGGCCAGTAGGGCTGGGGCCAAAGTCAGTTGTCATCTGGAGTCTTCAGTGCTGGGGTTGGTTAAGCAGTCCTTCTTCTTTCTTCTTACTTCTGACGTCACCAGGAATCTGGTTAGTAAGGTTCAGGGGAGGCCCTAAATACTAGATTTGGGGGCATTACAGAGGTCAGAGGGCAGTAGCCCATGGCTACAGTCCCTGATGGTGGCTACACCCTTCCTGTGCCCACTACCTTTGGGGAGGAAGGCACATTCCTAACCGTGACGGTCCCTATCCTCCACAACAAGCTGGAGGATTCTGCAAGGAGGAGGGTCACTTAAGCTGTGGGCACCCTAGGGGTGGTCCCAGCTTAAGCGGCCACTCTTCCTTGTTTTTCCTAATTTTCCTTCCGGACTTGCTGCCAAATGTGGGGCTTGGTCCGGAGGCACACATCTCCACTAGCTGGAGGGCCCTGGGTCACTGTAACAGGAGGTCTGAGCCTTTGAGGCTCACCGCCAAGTGTTACATTTCCTGCGGGGGTGTGAAGCACCTCCACCCAGAGCAGACTTTGTTTCTGATCCCAGAGAGCACAAAGGCTCTCACCCCATGGGGTCAGAAACGTGTCTGTTAGTAGTAGGCTGGTACAGACTGGTCAGTCCTGTACTAAAGGGTTGGGTAAAATATGGCAGGCATCTCTATGATGCCCTTTGTGTGCATCAGTGTGGGTTTATTGTGCTGAGAAGTTTGATACCAAACGTCCCAGTCTTCAGTGAAGCCATCATGGAGCTGGGGAGTTTGTAATGACAAACTCCCAGCCCATGTACTCAATATGGCCACTTACAATGTCTAAGAATGGACTGCACTTACAATGTCTAAAAATGGATATAGACACTGTAGGGTCATATTGCACATTCGGCTATGGCCTCACTTGTGGTATAGTGCACCCTGCCTTACCGCTATGAGGCCTGCTAGAGGGGTGACTTACCTATGCCACAGGCAGTGGTTTGTGGCCATAGCACCCTGAGAGGGATGCCATGTCGACTTTACCTTTTTCTCCCCACCAGCACACACCATCTGCAATGGCAGTGTGCATGTGTTTGGTGTGGGGTCCCTTAGGGTGGCACAATACATGCTGCAGCGCTTAGGGACCCTACCTGGCCCCAAAGCCCTTGGTACCATTGTTACCTTTTACAAGGGACTGAGCTGTGTGCAAGGGGTATGCTAGTTGTGGAAACAATGGTACAGATAAGGGAAAGAACACCAGTTAGTGGTTAGTGGTATCCCAGCACACACTCAGTCAAGTTAGCATCAATACCAGGCAAAAAGTGTGGGGGTAACCATGTCAAAAGCTGCAGTTAAAAAGTTAATATCAAAGAAGTATAATGTAATTGAATTAAATTTAGATTGTGATTAGGGAAACAGTGTTAAGATAAAGGGTATGGAGTAACATTAGATGAAGTGTAAGGGATGAAGAAAAGGTGTGGTAATATAAATGTGGGTGAGGTAAAGATGTACACAACTATCTGTATATTTGCTTCAAAATGTTCTCTGGTATTTTAAAGTATATGCTCTGGATAGTCTCTCTATGTAGCCTTGTCCTATTTAGTACTGTGTTGTACAGGTTGTGTTTGTTCATCATGTAAGCCATTTGGGATGTTTGTGTGCTTTTGGCTCTGTCCATTCTTTTCGCATAAAAGAATGTCAACTTATTTCCTCAGGAGGTAAGCTGTGCAACATTAAAACTTCCCCTTTTTCATGAAAGCATGTTATTTTATCATGGCTGAGGTTCACCCTCGCCCATTCTGTTTTCACTATTGAGTTTTTGCTGCTATGCTACACCATGTAATCTCACAAACTGCTATGCAATACCTGGATTTTCATTCTAATGTGGTTAAGTATGCCCTTTTAGTTTCATGAATAGTGCTCTTTGTCTGGTGCCCTTTACATTCACTGCTAATTATTAGTAGTGCTGACCAGAAGCCACATTAACATGCACAACAATTTGCAACACATTGTAAACTACATATATGAACTTGATTCTATTAGTAAAATATTAATTCCATTCCATACTAAATTTATCTTTCCTTGCTTTTTTCTGCATGTTCTTGTTACATAGTATTTCATAAATAGGGACTTTCTAGTACTACACAAACATGATTTTAAAATAATATGTCCTTGTGATGAATAAGGGTGTAGTGTATAAAACATTTTATATAAAGTTGGAATGTGCACAATCTCTAACAGGAAAAATCACCATCAAAGGACCGGTCTTTAATCGGGCGGACATGCCGATACTCTGAAGCCTACAGTAGTCCACTAAAAATCGATTGTTTTGGCTACTTTTGTCAAAAAATTCAAAAACCCCAGGCTGTGTGCTGCAGGAACCGGGGTGAACCATCTTTCACAACACTGACGGGAAACCTGAGACTTTATCAAAACAAACATCACACACAGAAAAAACAATAACGTATATAACTTTTTATATTCTCAAAAACAAATAAGAACCTTTAATGTATATGTACGGTTGCTCCAATACTCAAGAGAAAAGAATTGCTCCAGAAAAAAGTTGAACGTGCAAGCACTTTGATCAGTTGTAAGGATTGTGGGCTTTTAATCACGCCCACCTCAAGCCCATCACTTTAACTCGTTTGTGGGTTTGCCTTTCAAAAATCCTTTGTTATCATTGGTAAATGCTTTACGTTTGTTCTGCCTTAGGGATGTGGTGTTACCGCCGTGCAGACTGATCCTGTTACATAGATAATTGCACAATTGCCGATACGTTTTGACTGTGAGCAAACTTCTTTTTCCTTTTGTGTCTCTCCTTCGCGCTCATGGCGGCCACGGTGCTTTGAATCGGCTCGCTTATGTCAACTGTTTTACTTTTCTCTTTGAGTTTATGTGGCAAGAAAAGTCCAGTCGGGAATTTACAAAGCCAATAGCTCTAACTCTACCAAACGAGAGACCCACTGCGTTGCAAATGCTTTTTTTTTTTTTTTTTTTTTTTTAACTCCCTATTGTTATTCTGGTGGCACATAAAGTAGGATAACTGTCTACGATCTGGATGAGGAGGTGTTCTAAGCTGAGGCGCCAACCCCTCCAAATCCATGTAGAATGGAATTGTCCAGCTGGT
Organism: Pleurodeles waltl; assembly: GCF_031143425.1. NCBI lineage: Eukaryota > Metazoa > Chordata > Amphibia > Caudata > Salamandridae > Pleurodeles > Pleurodeles waltl. Next base: position 1,067,186,166 of record NC_090439.1, on the reverse strand, counting down.
GTCAGGCATAGTTTATAAATAAACGGGCACCTGTGCACCCCAGTGCAATCCTAACAATCTATCTGGCTCCTGCCAGTGTGCTCGTGTGCATGCACGTCAGGCCTGCAGCCGTCTGCGCGTGGGAAGACCAGAGATGTAAGGCATGGGCAAAGTTGGCAATGGAGCAGGGCCCCCACACTCAAAAGGGCCCACCTGGGAAAGTTAACTTTCTCTCTATTCGACATCTGTCTACTTTATCTAAACGTCTCTCCTCTGCGCGTCTCTGACGCTCCCTGGGTCCCGGGCAAGACATCATTCAATATATAATTTAGTATTGCTTGACATCATGCCGGCTCGAATTCGCAGGAAATGGGTAATAATGAAAATTCAAATTTGTTCCGTACAGGGGTCAAGAAAACATTTCATATCCCACAACTGATAACTTAAGAGAACGATTTCGGACAGCAGTTCCAAGGATTCCGATATTACCACTAGCGTACCGTTTTGGATACCAGTTTCACGTATGAGAAATTGCTTATAAATCTTGAATGGACGGTATTTGTGTTTCTTTCACAATGGCTGAAAGGAGAAAACCTGAAAGCAAAGTACTTTTGCGCCTGATGTTCTCTTTTTGCAGTAATAATAATGTTTATTTTTCAAACCTCTCTCTCGCTGGTAGTCCATTAGACACTTCCCTTGAGCTCCAAGGCCTGGCCTTGCCAATGATTATGCTCTGTTGCAGCCCTCATTTGGATTGCATAACTGTAATTTCGTATTTCTAGCAAAGAAACCATTTTCCCATCGAGCGCAAATACCTTTAGAGGAAGTGAATAAAAGCCAGCGCTCTCGATTCCTGCCCGGAGTCATTTAGCCACAGTCCGCCAAGTGCTGCGGGGCTTCAAAAGTCACATTTCAATTCTTCCTTAAGTATAGCTTTTGAAGAATAATGATCAAGGTCGGGGCTCTGCCAAGTGTTTCCGAGGAGTGTCAGGCATGACATTTACCCGCACGGTGCCTTTTTTAAGCTGCTTCAATGAGACGGCAGCAGCATCTTACTACCCTAGACTACTAGCTGCCCGGAAGTACGTCGACCTGCTTCCTCCTGACCTCCCGGGTTCAAAGAAAGAGCATAGCTGAGGAATGGGCCAGGATTGTATTTTGGTCTGGCCTGCGCTGAGATGTGGCATTAAACAGAGCCTCTAAGGCATGAGAGAAGTGGGCAATTTCCCAGGCACCCTGGCTTGCAGCGCCCCCTGTTCCCCGTATCGTTAAAGGTGTGCTAAAAACAGAATATTTCTAAATTTGGCAGCTCAGCATGCTCATGCATGCCAACATTTTAGAAGAGAAAGGTGGGAGATTTCTAGAAAAAAAATAGGGAGCATTGACTTCTACTGGGGCCTAAATTGGGTTACAGTTATGTATGGGATTTGCAAATCTGCTGCTGCAGGATCGCAGATTAGATATGCAAATAGGGCCGGCGCTAGGCAGGGGCAGTGTGGACAGCTGCCCAGGGCCCCAGGCTCGCACCAGTGCGGCACAGCCAGGGCCCGTGTTTGTCTCCTGCTCATCTAATTTGAAAGCACGGTGTCTCCTTGCAATTGAGCCCAGGGGCCCTCTCACCTTGGCCTGACAATCATAGTTTAGTGAGACACACCTAGCGGAGGGGCAACGCTCCTATGGGCCGCGTTGCAAAGAGAAACACTCTGCAGGTTTGTCCTGCAGTCAGGCCTCCTGTCCTGCTGCCCATTCAGAGACAGCATATGATGCCCATTGTCCACCAGCGGCTTTAACCTTTTCTGATGAAAAGCAACTCACACATTCAGCTTTTCATGACCTGCTAAGAGGTGCTGATAGGGGACTGAGAGGGAAGGGCTGCAGCCTAGGTGGGTTCTGCACAAAGCAACTTCAGGAGCAGGGGCATCTATAGAGATGCAAACAGCCCTGATTGTCCCAGGTTGTTTGCAAATTAAAGGGGCCTCGCACATTTCCTTTCTGCCCAGGGCCACTGAAATCCTAGATCCGTCCCTGTACGCAAATGTAAGTTTTTTTTCCTTACCTTTCAGGAGCACGGAGAAAGTTCTATGACAAGCCGAGAGAGCGTGATGCAAGTGCTATGCACCTGCTTGTAGGAGCAGGTTACTGGCAGTTCAGACTCCGAGTTACACAAGACCAGGCCCTGTCAGCTGAAGCCCACAGATGGATCGGGTTTTTACATGCAGGAATCAGGAGATTAGCCTTGAAATCGGTAGTCCCCCGCCTGAATGAGGAGGGTTGGCATGGTTGCATGCATAGCCTGCCCAACTGAACGTTGTTGCAGCTGCGGAATGCGGTCCGACCTGCAGCGCTACCATTCTTTGCTGCTGCAGGCCATGGTGTGAACTGCATGCCTCCCTCTTCTTTCTGGGAACACTGCAGTTTAATGCAGTTGCCTGCTGTTGTTGTTTCCGGGTCCGCAACACCTGCTTCTGTTTTCGGCTTACCGCGTGCCTACATGGAGGCCAGGAAAAGGGTCTCTGGTATTTCAGAGTGCTGCAGTTCCAGTTTAGGAACCACAGCTCCATGATAACATTATGGGGCTTCTATACTTACCTTTCAGCCATTCTTAATCCTGGGGCCCATTGTCTGGCAGGTCCTTTCCCCATAGTGCTCAGTCTTTTTCCCAGAATGCTTAGGGGAGGGTTTTTACTGTACCATTCTAAGATGGTGATCCTTCCTATTCTTTTCATTACAGCATCCCTATTCAAGATGGAGGCTTTTACTTCATATTGCATCACGTCCTGTCCAAAGGTATATAAGGGGCTTAATCTTTCCTTTCCTTGCATTGCAACACTCTCTGCCTCTGCTGGCGTGTCCTTGCTCCCATTGTGCATCCTGCTCCGGTTTGGTGTAACTTCGTTTCTTGTTGTTACTTCCTGTTCTTTTGTGGAGTCTTCTGTTATTGACTGGAGTCCTTGGTCTCCTGTCCTGCGTTTTCCTTGCTGATATCTTCTGGCCTCTCCCCGACCTTCTTTTGTGGCCTTCTTCCTTCAGGAGTTCCTGCTTGCAGTAGAGGCTTTTCCCTACAGGTTTTTTAGTTCCTCTTGGGACTTGTTCTGGAGAGCACAGTCTGCTCTGACGTTCTCTGCTGGCAGCACCTTGGCTACCGGAGAGGGTCGTCCTCACCTTGGACAGACAAGAACCTTCAAGAGCTGACGTCGGGATCCGTCACAGCGCATCAAAGTTGGAAGGAAAGGTACTGATCATGACAAACGTTAGCTCTCCTCTAGCCTTCTGATGAATTTGGTGGGAATTAAATTTTAAAAAGTTACATCCTTCTCCACACTTCATTTTCTATTTCAACTTACACTCTCTACCTTTTATCTATCTCTCCTTGACGTCCATCTACCTCACCTCTCTATCATCTCTCTATCTCTACCTCCATCTCAACCTCACACTTCTGTCAGCCTTTCTATCCCTGCCCATGTATCAGTCTCACCTCTGTCTACTGCACCTCTGTCTCTCACTTTCATTTCCTTCACTGCAAGTCCTATGTCTTTGAAATTGCTTTCTTCTTTCCTCTTTCACTTCTCTCCTCACCTTAGCTGGCTTCATATATCTTTTTTTAAAACCAAATTTTATTTGGTATATAGTACATGCAGTTAGATATACAGGGGGTCATTCCAACCCTGGCGGTTGGTGATAAAGCGGCGGCCAACCCGCCAACAGGCAGGCGGTAAAAAAAAAGGAATTCTGACCCTGGCGGGAACCGCCAACACAGGCCGCCACTTTAACACTCCGACCGCCACGGCGGGACAGACAAACAGCGCGGCGGTCACCGCCAACAGGCAGGCGGCAGACAATGTACAGCCCACCCTATCACAACTCACCAATCCGCCACCTTTTCCGGGGCGGGAGTCCCGCCAATAAAAACACGGCGGAAACAGACTACGAACGGGAAAACGCTCACCTCTACACACTCCACGAGGAAGGAGGACAGCATGGAACCCGAATTAAACATCCTACCAGCTATTGTCTACCTGCTCATCTACCAGGAGAACGAACGCCGGCGCAGACGACAACGGTGAGTACTGCACCTAGGACACAGGGGAGGGGGGAGGAGGAAAGCTTACGGGCACACATATGCGCCATACACCCACCCCCCCACTCCAAATACCTACACCCCAATGCAGAGCAACAAGTCAGAGTGACACCCCCCAAACCCACCGGAATAATGCAAAGACACAATTAAAATGATCTTTAAAATATATGTATAAATAGCTCCATTGAAGGTATGGGAAATATGCAATATGAAAGATACAAAATAAGGAATGAACATAGTCAAAAATATATACATAGGCAATAAGTCCTGCACATTCTGTCAAAGTTCCATAGTCCGTGTGCCAAAAGTGCACAAACACATGGGCAAAGCCCACACAGGAGACCAGATACCATTGGAGCGAACACTGCTGGGGCATCAGATGATAAAACTACAGGCACCTCAGGGGGAAGGGAAGGGGGGGCACCTCAGCCACATGAGTCCACGATGCCAGATCCACGAGGGGCGTCCATGCCCACTGTCCCATCCTGGGGAGTGCAAAGCCACAGTCTCACAAGTCTCTACAGTGGGTGGCTTGCCTACTGTGCCATCCTGGGGAGTGCAAAGCCACAGTCTCTCAAGTCTCTACAGTGTGTGGCTTGCCCACTGTTCAATCCTGGGAAGTGCCAAGCCACAGTCCATCAGATGGATTACCGACTCCACTGTTAATGGAGGAGGCATGGTGCCCAGAGTGCTTCGTGAAGCCCTGCTCGACACAGAACCGGCACTGTCGATGGGCCAGCGGTGCAGAGACGGCGTTGCCCAGCGGAGCGGTGCTTGAGATGAAGGGCCCAGCGGAGCGGTGCTTGAGATGAAGGGCCCAGCGGAGCGGTGCTTGACAGGAAGGGCCCAGCGGAGCGGTGCAGAGACGGCGGGGCCCAGCGGAGCGGTGCTTGAGATGAAGGGCCCAGCCGAGCGGTGCTTGAGATGAAGGGCCCAGCGGAGCGGTGCTTGACAGGAAGGGCCCAGCGGAGCGGTGCAAAGACGGCGGGGCCCATCAGAGCGGTGCTTGAGATGAAGGGCCCAGCGGAGCGGTGCTTGAGATGAAGGGCCCAGCGGAGCGGTGCTTGAGATGAAGGGCCCAGCGGAGCGGTGCTTGACAGGAAGGGCCCAGCGGAGCGGTGCAGAGACGGCGGGGCCCAGCGGAGCGGTGCTTGAGATGAAGGGCCCAGCGGAGCGGTGCTTGAGATGAAGGGCCCAGCGGAGCGGTGCTTGACAGGAAGGGCCCAGCGGAGCGGTGCAGAGACAGCGGGGCCCAGCGGAGCGGTGCTTGAGATGAAGGGCCCAGCGGAGCGGTGCTTGAAAGGAAGGGCCCAGCGGAGCGGTGCTTGACAGGAAGGGCCCAGCGGAGCGGTGCAGAGACGGCCGGGCCCAGCGGAGCGGTGCTTGAGATGAAGGGCCCAGCGGAGCGGTGCTTGAAAGGAAGGGCCCAGCGGAGCGGTGCTTGACAGGAAGGTCCCAGCGGAGCGGTGCTTGAGATGAAGGGCCCAGCGGAGCGGTGCTTGAGATGAAGGGCCCAGCGGAGCGGTGCTTGGGATGAAGGGCCCAGCGGAGCGGTGCTTGAGATGAAGGGCCCAGCGGAGCGGTGCAGAGACGGCGGGGCCCAGCGGAGCGGTGCTTGAAAGGAAGGGCCCAGCGGAGCGGTGCTTGACAGGAAGGGCCCAGCGGAGCAGTGCTTGACAGGAAGGGCCCAGTGGAGCGGTGCTTGACAGGAAGGGCCCAGCGGAGCGGTGCTTGAAAGGAAGGGCCCAGCGGAGCGGTGCTTGACAGGAAGGGCCCAGCGGAGCGGTGCTTGAAAGGAAGGTCCCAGCGGAGCGGTTCTTGTAATTGCAGGCCCCTGTTCAGCGGTGCTTCTCCCAGCGGGGCCCAGTTCAGCGGTTCTTGTCACGGCGGGGCCCTGTTCAGCGGTGCTTCTCCCGGCGGGGCCCTGTTCAGCGGTTCTTGTCACGGCGGGGCCCTGTTCAGCAGTGCTTCTCCCGGCGGGGCCCTGTTCAGCGGTGCTTCTCCCGGCAGGGCCCTGTTCAGCGGTTCTTGTCACGGCGGGGCCCTGTTCAGCGGTGCTTCTCACGGCGGGGCCCTGTTCAGCAGTGCTTCTCACGGCGGGGCCCTGTTCAGCGGTGCTTCTCACGGCGGGGCCCTGTTCAGCGGTGCTTCTCACGGCGGGGCCCTGTTCAGCGGTGCTTGTCCTGTGTTTCTAGGGAGCCAGACCTGGCCAAAACTTCCCGCTCAGTCGACATCCGACCTTGCGGTCGCGGGGCCCTCCTGTGATGGAGTCCTGGGCCCGTGGCTGTCGTCCGTCACAACCGGAATGGGGCTGGTGGGGCCCTCCTGGGCAGCTCGCCTGCTGCCTGACTTCTCTGCCCTGCTGCCCTTGCCCTCCTTCGCTGAAGCTCTGTGTCCCTTGCCTCCCTTTGATGATGTGGCAGGTGACAGGGCAAGGCTACTGTCCTTGGTGGCAGCCGTCTCAGGCTTGTCGCGCCGGCCCTTATTTTTTTTTGTCCTCTTCCCAGGGGGTGGGCTGGCTGTCCCCTTTCTGCTGGCCGATGTTCCTGCCCTAGGAGCTGTGGACTCCAATAGCCCTGCACTATGGTCACAGTAGATGCAGGGCTGGTGGTGGCTGAGGTGCTTTTTTTACTCTTACCAGATGGAGGGGGTGGGTCAGTGATTGGAACGAGCTCAAGGTTGGAAAGGAAAAGGACTTTGGAAGGACAGGGACGGGTAGGTGTAGTGGGTATGGGAGTGGAGGAAGAGGATGTGGTTGTAGGAGAGTCAAGTGTGCTGTCTTTGGGTGCAGGTGCTTGTGACGGAGGCTGTCGTGAGGTGGATGGCTGTTGGGTGGGTGGCTGCCTGCGTTTGTGTGGTTTGGAAGAGGGGGTGACAGACACACTGGGAGAGGACACAGGGGACGTGTAAATGGCAGTGGGGGTGGTGACTGCACGTGTGCGGACTGTAATGGAGGGTGTGCTGGTGATGGAAGTACTGGCTGATGGTGGTGTGCATGCAGGTGTGAGTGGAGACGTCACAGGGAGGGAGGAGGGAGATGAGGAGGTGGGGGACACAGAGGTGGTAGTGACTGTTGGCATGTCTGCATCTGGATGCTGCTTGGGTGAATGCTTGTGGGATCTGTGGTGCTTATGTCTGGATGAGCTGCCCTTGGGTGTAGAGGTGTGTGCAGGCTGGTCTGATGGTGTGGATGGGATAGGCAGAGGAACAGGAGACTGGGACTGGGTGGAGGGAGTCAGAAGAGGGAGGCTGGAGACAGGGACAATGGCTGCCGTCAGTGCTGAGGCCAGAGCGTTGAACGATCGCTGATGGGCAGCCTGACCCGAATGAATGCCCTCCAGGTATGCATTGCTCCGATGCACCTCCCTTTCTACACCCTGGATGGCATTCAAAAGGGTAGACTGCCCAACAATGAGTGTCCTGAGGAGGTCAATGACCTCCTCACTGAGGGCAGCAGGGGTAACTGGGGCAGGGCCTGAGGTGCCTGGGGCGAAGGAGATGCCCGCCTTCCTGGGCGAGCGGGCACAGAGCGAAGGCTGAGGGGCTGCTGGGAGGGCGGGGCTGGTGCGCTGGGTGGCGGCTGTACCTATTGTGGCGGCGGGCACGGATGTTGCCGCCACCGCTAGGGAGCTCCCTTCAGAGGACGTGTCAGTGTCGCTGATGTCTCCACGGGTCCCCGTTGTGGAGCTCCACTCGCCCTCCGTCTCACTGGTGTACTCGGAGTCTGTTGCATGGCCCTCCGGGGCCATGTGAGATGCAGCTCCCTCGTGCGCCAATGCCACTTCTCCTCCGCCTGATGATGCTAATGCACACATGAACAGGAAGACAAAGAAAATGGGGGGGGGAGAAATGAAGACAGGTTGAGTGCATGCATTGGCAACACCGTTGTCTGAGAGGACAGACACAGAAGCCTCCTGCACTAGGCCGCGCAATCGGGGTACACTACTTAGTTATTGTGACTAGGCCTACAGGTCTATGGACGACAAATGCACACATGGGTGAGGCCGGACCATGGATAGCTGTACTTGGCACCCTACAGAGGTGGGGGGCGGGGGCACAGGGCCGTGTCTAACAGAGGGGCCTAGCCTACAGAATGCGCCCTGGCCTAGAGATAGCCACAGCCCTCCTCCCCCACCCAGACACCTTCACTGCACGCAAAGATAGCAGAATGTGCTGCTACTCACCCCCTTGTGTCTGCTGTGATGTCCTCACGCGCCCATCCAAATCGGGGTAGGCCACCGCCAGGATCCGGGACATCAGGGGGGTCAATTGGCGGCTGGCACCCCTCCTACGTTGGGAGGCCATCCCCAGCAGAGACTTGGCGGTCTTTCTGGTCCTGCGGCGGATGTCCTCCCACCTCTTTCGGCAGTGGGTACCCCGTCTGTTGTGGACCCCCAGGGCCCGGACGTCCTTGGCGATGGCACGCCAAATGTCGATCTTCTGATGGGCGCTGACCTATGTGACATGTACAGGGTGGTAAAGGAAATCGCATCAGTTTTCTGCCTGGTCAATGTGAGTGGCCCCCCCCTCCCCAACCTTTCCATGTGGCACATGCTCTCATCTTTCGTGCGTTGCACTCCTCATTCGCTCCCCTCCCCACCATCTTACATACAACCCACACAACACAGGCATAGCCCATTCAACGTGCACCCTGTGTACTAACCTGTTGGTCGGGAGGACCGTAGAGTAGCGCATACTGGGGGAAGACCCCATCAACAAGTTTCTCCAATTCTTCGGAAGTGAAGGCAGGGGCCCTTTCCCCAGTCGCAGCAGCCATTGTATCTCCCAGACCGAGGTCACAGCAGCACTTGCAGCATCGGTCCTCTCCTGTGGATGATCAGGTCTCGAGTGATTAATCAGATGGAAAATGGCGGTCACGCCCGCGGCGGTGCGTACCGCGACCGCAGGCGCCCATCCTCATTGGCTACTGAAACCCATAGGGTGCAATGTTAACCAATGCGGCTTAGCACCGCGGTCTTCGACTGCCTACCGCCACGGTGTGCCACGCCAGCGCTGTGACCTCACATCCCACTGTCACACTTCACAGGTCAGGCAGCCGCCATTTCAAGGGCCCACATGGCATAATTGCTACTGCGTCACACAGGCCTAGGCCTTACATTGCCACTCATACAAGCCTTTCAATGCATAGCGATTCGTGTACTGTGCAAGCTGTGTGAACGAACCTGTGGGTTGCTTGACTCTGTGCTCCATGTTGTCCTTCCTAGGTACCGTCCGCTGGGACTTGCGAGGAGAAGGATGAATCCTCCCGTGTACCGACCGCTGGTGGACCTGTCGACAATGGAAGAACGACATATCATACTTACATACAGGCTTGACATAGCAACTATACATGAACTATGTGCCCAGCTGGAGCCAGACCTGGTGTCCCCCATCCGCCAACCCACAGGGATTCCCCCTCTGGTGCAGGTTCTGTCAGTACTCCATTTTTTGGCAAGTGGGTCTTTTCAGACAACAGTGGCCATATCATCTGGAATGTCTCAGCCTATGTTTTCTAAGGTTTTGTCCAGAGTGTTGTCTGCCCTGATGAAATACATGCGGAGCTACATTATTTTCCCTGAGGTGGGCGAATTTTCTACAGTGAAGGGTGATTTCTATGCCCTTGGACATATCCCCAACATCATTGGTGCCATTGATGGGACCCATGTGGCTTTGGTTCCCCCCAAAGAAAGTGAGCAGGTGTACAGAAACAGAAAAAGTTATCATTCGATGAATGTCCAGGTGGTCTGTCTGGCTGACCAGTACATCTCCCATGTAAATGCCACGTTCCCTGGGTCAGTGCATGACGCGTATGTCATGCGAAATAGCAGCATCCCTTATGTGATGGAACAGCTACAGAGACACCGTGTGTGGCTAATTGGTGACTCTGGTTACCCCAACCTGTCGTGGCTACTGACCCCAGTGAGGAATCCCCGGACCAGGGCAGAGGAACGGTACAATGAGGCCCATGGGCGAACTAGGAGGATCATAGAAAGGACCTTCGTGGTCCTGAAGGCCAGGTTTAGGTGCCTGCATATGACAGGGGGATCCCTAATGTACTCACCAAAGAAGGTGTGCCATATCATCGTGGCCTGCTGTATGCTTCACAATCTTGCTTTGCGACGCCAGGTGCCTTTTCTGCAGGAGGATGGTCCAGATGGTGGTTTTGTAGCAGCTGTGGAGCCTGTGGAGAGTGAAGAGGAGGAAGACAACGGGGACGACACGGACAACAGGGATACAGTCATACAACAGTATTTTCAGTAGCACACAGGTAAGAATCACCCACACCATTTTACATTTACTTAAGGCCTCATGCGTCTCCACTGTCTGTGTTTCCCCCCAGTTCCTGTTAACTGATTTGTGACTTTCCCTTCCCTTTTCAGAGCTGTATGACCCACTGCCTGACTTCTGCTTTGTTTGCCCATGGACTAAAGCTTATTGAAATTGGTATGTTGTCATCACAAAGTAACTGGACATTATTGCACCGTTATGTGTAATACATTTGTTAAGAATACAAGCAGACTCCTGTTATTTTTGGTGCAATAAGTGATTTATTTTAAGTGCTACATATAGGTACATGATTGTAAAACGGTGATGGGTGGGGGTGGAGTAATGTCCATGGCAGAGTCCAGTTCTCAGTCGCACAGGTGCATTGTCCATATGCCTGTGGAAGGATGGAGCAGGGGGAGCTAAAGGTTGGACAGGTTGACAATGTGGGACAGTGGGATGACATCAGGGGGTATCTTAGGCTGGCGGGGGTCTTGCAATCCTACTTTGTCTTCTTGTGAGATCTCAGGTTCCGCTTGCGGGGTGGTTCTTCTTCTGCAGGAGGTGGGGTTCTGGTGGCCTGTTGTTGTGTGGGGGCCTCCTGTCCACTAGCGCCGGCGGAGGTGGTAGGCTGTTCATGGCCTGGACTAGTGACAGGGGCCCTTTGGGGTGCCACATGGTCCCGCAATGTGGTGACTATCTGGGTAAGGGCCACGACGATGGTCCCCATTGCGGAACCGATGTTCCTCAGTTCCTCTCTGAACCCCATGTACCGTTCCTCCTGCAGTGCCTGGATCTCCTGGAACCGGGCTAGTACCGTCGCCATCGTCTCCTGGGAGTGGTGGTAAGCTCCCATGATGGAGGAGAGGGCCTCTTGGAGAGTCGGTTCCCTGGGCCTGTCCCCCCTGTCGCACAGCAGCCCTCCCAGTTCCCCTGTGTTCCTGGGCCTCTGTCCCCTGGACGGTGTGCCCACTACCACTGCCCCCAGGTCCCTGTTGTTGTTGGGGTGGTGGGTCAACCTGGGTGCCCTGTAGTGGTGGACACACCGCTGATTGACGTGTCCTGGAGACAGAGGCATGGGCCCGCTGGGTGGGAGCTGTGCTGGTGTTCCCAGAGGGGGTTGGGTCTGGTGTATCCTGTAGCTGTCTGTGGGGAACCGACTGTCCAGAGGTCCCTGATGGGCCGGGCTGGTCATCTGGGTCCAGGGAGACAGAGCTGCTGTCATCGCTGGGGGCCTCTTCTGGGGGTGGGATGGACATCTCTGGACCCTCTGTGGCGGTGTGGTGGCGTTCGGGTCCTGCAGGGGTATAAAGGTATGGTTATTGCTTCTGTGTGTGGCATTTCGTGTGATGGGTGGGTGTCCGTGTACCCAAGTGCAGGCATTCCCTTGTGGGGGCTTTTGTGAGGGTGGCTTGTGGGGGTGATGTGTGTGTGCAGTGGGCATGCTTTGGTGATGTGTGTCCATGCTTTGTGGTCGCATGCAGGGCTTGGTGTTGGGATGGGTGGGTTGTGATGGTGAGCCTTTTGCTAGGAGTTGGTGTGATGGGGGTGGGGGTGAGGGTGGGGGTATGATTTGGCATGCAGGTGGGGTGGGGGTGGGAAGCAGTAGTGAAGATTTGACTTACCAGAGTCCATTCCTCCGCCTACTTCTGCGAGGCCCTCAGGATGCAGGATGTGCAAGACTTCCTCCTCCCATGCTGTAAATTCTGGGGGAGTAGGTGGAGGTCCGCCGCCAGTCTTCTGCACCGCAATGTTGTGCCTGGATACCATGGAACGCACCTTCCCCCGTAGGTCGTTCCAGCGCTTCCTTATGTCATCCCGATTGCGTGGATGCTGTCCCACTGCGTTGACCCTGTCCACTATCCTTTGCCATAGCTCCATCTTCCTGGCAATTGTGGTGTGCTGCACCTGTGCCCCGAAGAGCTGGGGCTCTACACGGACTATTTCCTCCACCATGACCCTGAGTTCTGCGTCAGTGAACCTGGGGTGTCTTTGGGGTGCCATGGGGTGGTGTGGATGAGGTGTGGGGTGGCGTTTGTGGTGATGAGTGTGGTGCGTGTGGTGGTGTGTGGTGTTTGGTGCGTGGATTCTGTGTGGGTGATGGTGTTGTGTGCCTCTGTGTTGTGGGATTGTCAATTCTGTGCTCTCTCTCTAGCCTTCGTCAATAATTTCGGGTCGTAGGGGTTTGTGGGTGATGTGGGTGTGTGTTTTATATTGTGTTGGGTGTGTGGGAGTGGTGTTAGTATGTGTATCAGGTGTGTGTGTTTCAAACTGACCAATGTGGCTGAGTTTTCTATGTGTGTGTGTATTTTGACCGCTGCGGTATGTACCGCCAATGGAATACCGCGTTTGAAAGACCGCCGCGTGGATTTGTGGGTCGGAATGGTATGGGCGTATTTCTGTTGGCGTGACGGTGGACGTTTGGTCATCGCCATTTTTTCGCTGACCTTTGGTGTGGCGGACTTTTGTGGATGTCGGGTTTTTGGTGGTTTGCAAGTTGCGGGTCAGAATGACCGTGGTGGTTTACCGCGGCCGCGGCGGTGTTATGGCGGTCTTCTGACCCCCACAACAGTGTATACTAGTCTGTCGGTTACATAGTCAATATGCTCACAACAATTAGATTGTATGTGAAAAGATATTGCATATGTGAAGCAGGAGTCATTGATTCGTTTAAATCTTAGTAACAGAACTTGGAAGACTACACAATAAATAATAAAAGCATAATATGTTCATTGACACTCTGGATGGTATTTTTCTTACATTTATTCACACTCTTTTTGTCTTATGCTTTATCACAGATAATGCCTGGTGATGTTTATCAATAGTAAGTACAAGCAGGTTTGGCCGGTTGGCTGGTCTTTGGGTTATGAGTGCTCTGTAGAAAGCGCAAATGGGGTTCTGGCAGTCATGAACAGACATGTGTAAGGAATCACACAGGGGTGGGGGGTGGCGGGGGATTAATTCGGGAGTGCTTCCTTATATGACTGTAGTTCTTGTATGTACATTTCCCAGCTAGATGCAAAGGGGATTCTATGTAGTCCCCACACTGCTTTGCATTTCAGTGCCACTGTTTCAGCTTTACCCCATTTCAGCAGTGCTGCAAACCAGTATTGCAGTCTTGGGAGAGAACGGGCTTTCCAATGCATAGCAATAGTCCTATGGCCTATCAGAAGCCCTAGATCTATAAAGTGGCATCCTCCTTGATGGCAGCTAGGCCCTGGCTTTGAACTTGAAAGTGTGCATGGCATTATAATCAGGCCTATACTATGTTTAATCTGAGTCACTATAATCTCAGGCCCATCCAAGATGGGGGGCCAGGGAATGGGAGTGTGGATATGTTCAGGGGTAAGGTTGCACGAATAGGGTACTGCCTTTCATTACATACCTAGTACTAATACACTTCAGCTGTCAGGCGGATTATCCCTACATGACCTGGAGGATATCCAGTGGTAGATCATTTAGCACCTCTACGAGTTATTGTAGACTATAATGTTTGTGTGGGTGACAGATGCTTCTGGGTTAGAAGTATGGGGTGGGGGAGTTTGGGGGGATTGGCACTTGATTATGTAGTTATAGAGTTGCATACAGTATGTTGTTTTTATGTTTCTAAGCAGGTTTTGTGCACCATAATTGCCTCAGATGCAGCTGTAGGCCTGGCGGTGTGGTGGTGGCTTTTGGTTGCGCGGTCCACGCCCCATGTGTTGTCCCTTGTCTGGGGGGACGCACTACAGGCTGGAACCTACTATTCTTGTGGGATAGATGATCTTGATCATCTCATGGAACGTTAATGGGCTCCTGGACCGCATCAAACGGACAGAGGTGCTCAGATACATCTAAAGGCATGCCCCGGGGTGGTTCTGTTGCAGGAGAAGCATTTGTTGGGTACCCCTTGCTCCTTCCTGGGGCGTTTTGGATATAATAGGGTCTATCACTCGGGGTTTATGTGAGGGTCCCAGGGGGTGGCCCTGTTGCTCCACAGGCCAGTGCCGCTGGTCGTTACTAAGGTTCACAAGGATCCTTTGGGGGGGAGGAATATCGGTGTTGAGGGCCAGATGGAGGCCAAACAATGTAACCTGGTGTCTTGCTATGTCCCCCCACACTTGTTTTCAGATGAGACGCGCACTTGCGTCGTGGTTTGTTAGTGCACAGATAACGCTGATACGGCATTTTTATAGGTTAAAGCTTGATACAGAAGATGGTTATATTTTCTACTGCTTGATACTGGACGTAAGATCACCGACATTTTTACCGTGGTTTCAATAACGGTTGGCTAATATGAACTTTTTGAGACTGGTCTAAACAAAAAGCCCTGAAGAAGTCGTTCGGGAATTCGAAGGAGTTTTTCCCTTGACGAAACACGTGTTGGCTGAAAGGTTGTCATCAGGCTGCAATAATTACACCCAAACATAATTGCAGCACTATAGAAAGATTTTCAGTTGTTGTACTCTTCAATTTTTGTTTGATTTAATTTGGCTGTAATTATACGATTAGGCCACAATTGTATTACTACAGTTAGGTATCTGTCTAACAGGACAAATCCAACTTGAATTACATTTTGATTGTGTTTTCTATGACATTGGTCTGCAAATATTTTTCTGTGATGAGAGAGTTGCCATACACTGTTTCTTCTATCCGTTTGGTTCTTAACCTTGAGGGGTTGGGTGTTTCCCCTGTATAGGCACCTCTCATTCTTGAATATTAACTTGCTCGATAGAGGATCCCGAGCGCCCACTCAACCCTAACATAACACCCCATTCCTGAGGCCTCCCACACTTGTTGCAGGCCACATGTGCAGCGCTTGGATCACTTTTGGTGTCAATGCTGGCCGGATTCACGCTGGTAGGTGGTGACTTTAATGCAGTGCTAGACCCAAGCTGGGATGTCTCAGCGGAACCCAGCTCCGCCTGTTGCACTAGCTCCCCGACCCGTAGGAGCTGGGCAGATTCCTGGGGGCTCTGCGATGTATGGAGGGTGTAGCACCCACTTGAACGTACCTACACCTACTGGTCTGCCGCCTACCACACGAGGCCCATATCAACCATATGTCGGCCTTGGCGACGGACATGCTGAAACTGAGGTCTACTCAAATCCTTCCTCTGGGTATATCTGATTATGCACCCCATGCTGAGTGGGGTGCTGTGTCTCGGTCACCACGACCAATCTGGTGGCTCAATGCTTGGCACCTGCAGTCCCCGGAGTGTGCTAGTTTAATCGAGGGGGAACTTGAGGCTTTCTTTCAGCACAATGTGGGCTCGGTAACCTCTGGGGCGACGGTGTGGGCGGCATGCAAGCCAACGATGAGGGTTATTATCAAGGGCTGCATTCGCGTACAGGAGCAATGCCAGAGGGCGCGATGTGAACAACTTGAGGCTAAGATATTGGAGCTGGAGGGGCGTGCTGCACACCCAGACGTGCTAGCGATACAATGTCAGTTGGCCCTGGCGCGGTCGGACCTATGCCAAAGGTCTCTTGAGGAGGCCAAGCAATGTTGGCAGGCCTCGACTAGGAGGGTGTATGAGCTGGGCGATAAGGCAGGTAAACTGCTTTACTGGTTGGCGACACATGGGGCGGTAGCCAAGGTGGTGCCTGCCATAAGAGATGGAGAAGGGAACACCCATGTGGAATTAGACGCGATTGCTGGGGTCTTTGCAGATTATTTTCAGGAATTGTATAACGAAGATCCTCTCCCACGTTTGGTTGAGAGGGAGTTTATGGTCTGGGAGCTACCGGTGCCAACTGTCCCCCGGACCTGTGCTCATGACTTGGACCGCCCACTGACGCTGGAGGAGGTGGATGCCCCCATCTCCGCGCTTAATGGGGGTAGAATTGCCTGATGGCTACCCAATTGAATACTATAAAAAATTCTGCTCATTGTTGGTGCCTCATATCCTGAAACTTTACGATGCAGCCCTAACAGCTGGGGCTTTTCCCCCTGAACTTGACTGCACCACAATTGTAGTCCTGCCCAAAGAGGGGCAAGCTCCAGACCAATGTGCGTCATATCGGCCAATCTCCCTTATAAACGCGGATATAAAGATATACGCCAAGGCGTTGGTTCTGCGTCTCACGCATACACTACCCCACCTTATTCACTCGCATCAATGCGGCTTCATACCGAGCAGGAGCACGCGTCACTGTATCCGGTGACTCCGGGTGGCCCTGTCTCATGGCTCTTGCGCCAATAGCCCCCTGGCCCTTCTCCTCATAGATTTCTGTAAGGCATTCGATACAGTTTCATGGAAATATATGGAGGTGGTCCTTGCGCACATGGTGTTGGGACTCCTGTTTCATGGGGTGATCCGTCTCCTGTATCAACACCCCACGGCCCAGGTTTGGGTGAATGGGGTACTATCCCGGACATTTCCGATTCGTCAAGGAACACAGCCCCCTCTCTCCTCTGCTCTTCGCGTTGGTGATTGAGCTGCTTGCGTGTTTGGTGCGGTGTGATTGGTGATTGAGCCGCTTGCGTGTTTGGTGCAGGGCGGTCCACTGATATGAGGCTGGAGGTGGGGGATGGAGGATAGAGTTGTGCTGTATGCCGAAGATGTGCTGGTGTTTCCTAGCGATCCGTCCATGTTGGGACCCAGATGTATGGAACTGTTAGAGCGATTTGGGGAAGTGTCTGGTCTTCTTGTCCTGGTCCAAAAATCCACCTTGGTGGAGGTTGGTGGGGGATGTGGAGGGTAGACTGTGGTGTCCTCAGGTCCCCGTGCGAAGAAACATGTTTAAATATTTGGGGGTCCACGTTTCCTCTCTGCCTGACCTAGCGTGGGTGCTAAACTTCGAGAACTTGTCGGCATGTCTGGACAGGGACCTGCAGCACTGGAAGGATCAATCCCATTGGGCGTACGGCCCTCCTCAAAATGATGTGGCTACCTAGAAACCTCTACGCCCTTGCAAACTACCCTTACTGCATACCAAGGGCGTGGTTCTGCACTATCACATCCTAGTTTCTAATTTTATTTGGAATGGTGGGTTCTACAAGGTGGCTTTTCACACCATGAGGAAGTCCCCATGTGAGGGGGCATGGGTGTCCTGGACCTCTATATTTACTATCTAGCCGCCCAAGTGGTGCCCATAAACAAGCGGTTTGCCGGGGGTTGGGATGACCCAGCGTACCGACTGGAGATCCGAGAAGCGGGCTTTCGGGGCGGCAGGGTTCCTGTCCAGACTGTGTCTTGCACCCAAGTGGCGGTGCACTGTTGGAGGGCGGTTCTGAAACTTATAAAGTAGGACCGAAGTCTTACTAGAATGACCCCGCTGTGGCACGGCGACTGGCTGCACCAACTCACCGCACTAAAAGGCTTTCTGCAGTGGGATTTAATAGGGATTACTTACTTAGGAGATGTCTATACTGGTGACGACCTTATGTCATTTCAGGATATGAGAACTCAATATGGTTTACACTGGACGCAGTTCTTCTGATACCTGCAGTTGTGCCATGCCTTGGTGGCCCATGCTGCAGCGCACACCCAGCTCCCCGATTGCAACCTGCTCGAGGCCAAGTTGGTAGCTGGGAGTCTGGGGAAGAAAGCAGTGTCCCAAATGTATAGATCGCTGCTCACAAATGCCCCAGATGGGTTAGACCATCTGCGCCAGCGATGGACGCACTGAGTAGGGGAACTGAATGAGGACGACTGGTGGGAGGCATTGTTGGCCCCCAAGAGTTAGCCATATCGGCTGGGCTGCAAATGGTGCAGTTCAACTATCTTCATGCTTCCTATCTGTTCCCTAGCAATAAAGTCAAGGATGTCGGGCAGGGCGGGGGCGACTTGTGCTAAGTGTGGTCTCCCTGGGGGAGATTTTTTCCATGTAACCTGGAACTGTCCCTGAATATGACCATTTCGGGAGGGGATTAGTGAGGAACTGGCAGATGTCCTGGGTCGTCCCATTGTCTTGGGTCCCAGGGCTGCACTGCTGGGGTTCTTGGAGGAACTAGGGGGCCCACAAGTGGATCAGATATTGATAGGGGTTGCGTGCCTGGTTGCCAAGAGAGATATTGCTCATGGGTGGAAGCTTCCTAGGGCTCCTTCATTGGCGGGGTGGAGAGCGGGGGTCGATTGATGCGCGAGTCACGAAAAGCCTATTTATGAAGCTCGAGGGTGTCCAGAAAAACATGAAAAAATATGGGGGGAACGGTGGGCCTATCATGGTGTTTTGTTATAATGTACCGCCAAGCGCTGGGTGTCCAGTTACAGACCGTGTCCTATGTAATATACTCATTTATTGTGATGTTGGAGCTTATTATAAGTGCACTGCTTTTCACTTTTTAAAAAAAACAATAAAAATGTGGTTCTTAAAAAAAAATATAATCGGCATAAAATGAAATAGCATGTTGTATTTCATCTAGTGGCATGCCACATTCTCTGGCTCGCTGTTGTAGTCTCTGTGCTGGCGATCTATGGCAAGGGCAAAGAGGAGGTGGGATAAAGGACAGCCCTGGCATGTTCATCTTTCACTGGGAAGGAAGGTGAGATGCATTGACCGATCCTCACCCTGGCCGTTGGGTCTGCATATAAGAGGCATATGTAGTTTTGTAATTGGCCCGTGATGCCTAGCTTTGTGAGAGTGGAGAACATGTATTCCCAATTCAATGTATTGAGCACTTTTTATAAATCCCAAACCATGCAGGTGGTACAGAAAATTCATTTTTTAACTGATATCTGTTTATGTGAAATAATATTCACTTAATAATTGGTTGGTGGGTGTTGTTGGGCTTTATTATTATTTTTCTTTGTTTTAAGTCAGTTTGGCTTACTGGGTGATTACAGATATACAGGTGTACTTTAATTCATTTCTATAGCATCACTCTTGCTGGTTGATACTATCACAAGCCAGCCATTACTGTTTGGATCAATATCATTACCCTGGTTCTTAGGGTTATTGGGTTGACCCCATATATTGACCATAGATATGGAACTAGAGGCAGTGCAACGTGTGGCCTAATTTATGGCCTGATTTAGATCTTGACAGCGTTACTGCCAAACCGCTTCAGCAGCAGTCCCGAAAAGACTGTCAAGTCGACGGCGTTCTGCTCGCCGTATTTAGATGTATTGTGACTGAACCACAGACTGCCACAACAGAGCGCCTTTCTAGCAGTCAGGCAGTGGTCTTATTTAGGTGTTACAGTCCTGTAGACGGTGTACTGCTGGCAGTTTGCTGACAGAGGGAGGACATCGCTAGATTCAGTGGACAATGGCAGTGGCTATTGAATAGGGGTAAGCCACACACACACTACCCTTGACATATGTGTCCTTTTGCATCCCACACGACAAAACACACCACAAACGCACCATATCCATTGCCATCCTGCCACATCACAATATGTACATGCCGCAAACACATATTGACGTACATCTATGACACAACATGTATACACTATTGACAATGCACCCACACACAACACAAACAACACAACTACACACTCATCTACACAAACACATGCACACAGAAGCAGAACTACTTGCATCACGACAACGAAAGCCACACAGCACTGACCTGAATGCTGCACGCAGCAACACAACACTCAACATAACATGCACAATGACATCCATACCATACGCAAGTGGCGCACTTACTGACACATCCATATCACCCATTACATCTCCCACCACCTTAATCAGTCAATCAATCAGTATTTATAAAGCGCAGCTACTCACCTGTGAGGGTCTCAAGGTGCTGGGGGGAGGGGGTGGGGCCTCACCCAAAGAGCCACGTCTTGAGGTTCTTCCTGAAGATGGTGAGCGACGGGCATTGCCTGAGGTGCAGAGGGAGGTTGTTCGCGCTCTTCGCTGCAGTGTACGTAAAAGATCATCCTCCAGCTGCGGTTTTGCGGATGTAAGGAACGGTGGTAAAGGCCATCTGGGCAGAGCGAAGGGATCTGGCAGGGGTGTGGAAGGAGACACGGTAGTTGAGGTAGGCTGGTCCTGCATTGTGTATGGCCTTGTTCTTGTGGGTGGGAAGCTTGAAGGTGATCGGCCGGTAGCCAGTGGAGGGTCCTCAGGTGTTGGGAGATGTGTTCTCAACAAGGGAAGTCCAGAACGAGTCTGGTGGCGGCGTTCTGGATGAGTTGAAGTTTTTTGATGTTCCTAGTTGAGGTGCCCGTGTAGAGGGCGTTGCCGTAGTAGCGCTTGATTGTGACTAAGGCGTGGGTGACTGTCCTGCAACAGTCTGGTGGGATCCATCTGAAGATCTTCCGGAGTTTGCGGAGTGTGTGTAAGCAGGAGGAGGTGACAGAGTTTACCTGGCGGGTCATGGATAGGAAGGAGTCGAGGATGATTCCTATGTTGCGGGTGTGCTCGGTCGGCGCAGGGGGGGAGCTGAGGGATGTCGGTCACCATGAGTCGTCCCAAGCTGAGGTGGCGTTTCTGAAGATGATGAGCTCTGTCTTGTCGGAGTTGAGCTTTGAGGCAGATTTCTAACATCCAGGTGGCGACGGCTTCCATTCCTGCATGAAAGTTCCTTTTGGCTGTGTTTAGGTCTTCAGTGAGGGAAATGATGAGTTGTGTGTCATTGGCATATGACACGATGTTCATACCTTGGCTTCTGACGACGACAGCAAGAGGGGCCATGTATACATTGAACAGCATGGGACTCAGTGAGGATCCTTGGGGAACTCCACAGTTGAATTATTTGGGTCTGGATGTGTAGGGCGGGAAGCTGACCCTCTGCGTCCTCCTGGAGAAGAAGGAGTGGACCCATTCCAGGGCTGTTCCGTGGATTCCTATGTCGTGGAGTCTGGTGCGCAGAGTGCTGTGGTATACTGTGTTGAAAGCTGCTGAGAGGCCGATGAGTATGAGTTCTGCGGTGTGGCTGCAGTCTAGAAGTAACTGGATGTTGTCGGTGGCTGCCAGGAGTGCTGTTTCCGTGCTGTGATTGCTGCAGATGCCAGACTGGGAGCTGTCCAGGAAGTTGTTGGCCTCAATGAAATTCGTAGTTTTGCGTTGATTGCTTTCTCTAGTACTTTGGCGGGGTAGGGTAGCAGTGAGATGGACCAGAAATTCTTTAGTTCTGATGGGTCTGCCAAAGGTTTCTACAAGAGAGGGCGTATTTTGGCGTGTTTCCAGTCCTCAGGGAAGGTGCCCCTGCTGATGGAGCAGTTGATAGTGTTACAAAGCTCGGGGGTGATGGATACGCTAGCTCTGATGTATATGTGGTGTGGGCAGGGGTCAGAGGGAGCTCCAGAGTGGGTGCTGTTCATGATGTTGACTGTTTCCTCTGTGGTGAGCCTGGACCAGTCGTGGATGGTCTGGGTGGGTTGTGGAGGGAGACGGGGGTGGGTCTGTCACAGGTTCCGGTGCCAGGTGACAGAAAACTGCCGTAGATGTCCTGGATCTTGTGGTGGCTCACCATCCAATCGCATTGCATACACACACCCACACACATACACACACACAAAAACAAACATACAAGTACTGAGTCACGCACAACTTGATGCACACCATAACAGGTACAGATCATCTAGCAATGTGCACACATGGACACAGTTGACAAGTGTGATTGTACCCTTATTGTGGTGCCAGCATTCATTTGGCAATGAATACTGATGCCATAATGACAGTGGTGTGTGTGTTTGATTTGTGTTGTGTACCAGTACGTCCCCAACGTGTGTGACCCACTCGTGCCCCTGACATATGCATGTCACTGTAATTTTAAAACATTACTGTGACTTGTATATGTCTGCATTGGTCCCGAGCTCATGTGTAGCGACACCACAACGTACACAGCTAATGCTGGTTGCCTACCTTCATGTCCAGTGAGGGGGAGTTGTGTTTTCTCAGTGGTCCTGTGGCAGCAGTGAGGGAGGGTCCTGTCCAGTCATGTCCAGCTGGAAACTGAAGTAAATTTGGACGAAAAGGTGAGTTTTCAAACCCCCCTCCCCTAAAATCTGCCAAATCAGAAGTGGAGGTCAGACCACCACTTTCTGCTTGGTGGTAAGGCACATCCAAATCTGCTCTGCAGTAATTGTAGCTGGAGTCCTGCCATCAGCCACTATTTCCTATGGCACTGTTCCATCAGTTGGGATTCCTTGGCAGAGTTGGTGGGACTCGGGCAGGTTGAAGCCTATGGCCCACTAACATCTTAATCAGGCGGGCGGACCATCATGGCGGCGGACGGTTTTCAGTCAGAGAACCGATGGCTGGACCTTTACCGCCAAGATCTAAATCGGGCCCTTAGTCTTCAG
The DNA here is from genome assembly GCF_031143425.1 of Pleurodeles waltl. Lineage (NCBI taxonomy): Eukaryota > Metazoa > Chordata > Amphibia > Caudata > Salamandridae > Pleurodeles > Pleurodeles waltl. The sequence continues at coordinate 1,067,163,661 of NC_090439.1, read as the reverse complement.
TAGTGAAGCAAAATCCATGGTATTTTGAGGAAGTAATAAATCTGGAGGAGGATGTACAAGAACCTCTCCTATGAATGTACCACTTCCTTCACAAATGGTAAGATTTACCTTACCACCCAGTGTTAAATCTCCCACCTCCTTCATCCTGTGAGAAGGGCAAGCAGCAGCCAGAGCAAGCTAACCTTTAAATACAGTGAAACCATGGTGAGGACTTGAGAAGAATCCAGGAGGCCAGTAACTTCTACCTAGTCTTCTTAAAGAACCAACATTCAGGATTTTGACACAGCTGAGAAACTAAGACCTGGTAATGCAGGAAATGCAGGAAATCAAGGCACTATACACTTTGACAGGAATATTCACAATAATTAAATCACTCTAGCCTCCCTATGCATACTTGCTCGCTTAAGTTCGTTGTGGCATTATGATTGCAGGAATTGTTGGAAAGGTACCAATTAGTATAGTTTTGTGGGAAGGGGTCAAATTCCAGAACAATATTTATTACACAGCAAAAATGCTGAAAATCGTCAGTTGCTCAACCTTGCATACCTCCTGTATGTGCCTATTATTGGAAATGGAGGAGAGAAAGTTTGATACAAATATTTACATACTTTAAACATACATATTTAAAAAATCTGAAACCTGGGAGTGAACGTGGTAAGTCTTAGAAGCCTACACAGATTCATAGGTGTACACTTTTTGAAGGCTTTCATAGGTGGAAACCTGAATTTGGAGAAACGTTGTCAGGGCATTAGCAGACACAACTGCTCGTTGGCTTCATAGCTTAATCCTCAGGCCTCTGTCCTTAAGGTCCATGCAAGAGTAACTGGAGTGAAATATAATTCCCGCCTTATAGCAGTACCAAGGAGGTCAAAAGCCACCTGATAGAAGGAGACCCCTTAAGAAAAGCACCCATGGGAAGCAACTGTTATTTTCTTCACGGAAATTAGTACTACAGGTTTGATTAGACAAGGAAAAATGCAGAGTAAACCGGGCAGGACAGAAGCCAGCCAGTGATATAAACCCATAGATGTACATTATGTGTGACAGAGTTTACTGATCTAACTCCCCATCTTAGTAAACCCAATCATAGATTACTTTGTAACCAGTACTTGGCCAAGAATTACTTGCTGAGCAGAGATCAAGCTGCAGCTGCAGTGCCTAGAAAGACACCGGACCAGAGCAGCCGACCAGATGCTTGTAACAAGTCTTAAAGTTAGTAAAAAGATGTGGAAAATCACATCTATTGCCTTTCTATAGTTTTACAACTATTCTGATTAGAATAAATAATTAATGAACCTCCTCCCTATATGATTTGAGTTGCAAGACGGCAAGAACAAGAAAGCTTCTTAAATTATTATTTCAGTTTGTAAGATGATTTATGGTAAATAGAGTAATGCATTGCCTATGTTTGTTAGTACCTTCAAAGGATGTTCGCCACTTTGGCAATTTGGCATAGCGGGCATAGAATTCTTCAGGAAAAGTCACTAGACCTTCACAGGAGCACACCTGGTAACGTGTGCCTGGCATTGCATTCAAAGCACTCATACTTGGAACGGTGGTAGAAATGCACATTCAAGTGGACAGAGATCTCTCTACCTGAACTTTCCCTTCATTTTGTGAATTGTTCCAGTTGTAGATTTTGCTGCCATTTGCCAAATGGCTACCATGGACATTTCAGGGATATTAGACTGTTGTTAGCCAGACAAATCTCTTCACAAATGTGTGTGACTGGAACAGTTGTCCCTTCTTGAGCAGCACACAGATCCAACACGTGTTGTGACTCCTTCAGAAAGGAGGTCCTCCATCTTTGTGGTGTCTTTCCTGGCTCCCTGCTCCATTCTGTCCTATTGTGCACAGTGTAGGAGCTGTGTTAACCTATGCGTATTTCTCAAACCTAGCCATAATTGTGCAGAGCCTTGTTATGCACCTTTATGGGTGCCATTGTTATAGATGCACCTAGGGAAGGTGGAGTCCCATTTCCCCACCTTTGAAATGCTTTATCCATTATGGATGATTGAAAGTCAGGGTTTCCTACTATTGTTTTTAAGAAGGAAGGAAAAGTCGTGATCTGGCCCATCCTCCCTGCTTTCTTCCACTACATTAATTGTTTTTTTTTAATACATCAGAAAAAATACAATTGAGTGAGGACCTTCAGAGGCATCCACAACATATCTCTGAATGGTATCATGCTTGATTCTTATTCAGGGATACACAAGAGCTTATTCTGGGCACAGGAAGCCCAGACCAGGCTAAAGCTGGCTTCAAATGAGCTGCAAGACTATGGTGGTCATTACAACCCTGGCGGACGGTGTTAAAGCGGCAGTAAGACCGCCAACAGGCCGGCGGTAAACAAATTGCAATTATGACCGTGGCGGAAACCGCCAATAAAGACAGCCACTTTAACACTCTGACCGCCACAGCGGTATAAACAAACAGCGCGGCGGTAACCGCCAACAAACAGGCGGAAGGCAATGTACCGCCCACAGTATCACAACCTACCAATCCGCCTCCTTTTCCGGGGCGGATTCACCGCGGATAAAAACACGGCGGAAACAGCTATTTCAAAGGGAAAACGCTCACCTCTACACACTCCACGAGGAAGGAGGGCCCCATGGAGCCGGAACTCCATATCCTGCCAGTGCTATTCTTCCTGCTCCTCTACGAGGGACATCAACGCCGGCGGCGAAGACCACGGTGAGTACTGCACCTACGACATAGGGTAGGAGGGAGGCAAAAACACAGGGACACACACACTCAACACCCCAACCCCCACCCCGACCCTCACCCACTACAACACACACACCAATGCATATCTGTACATTACAGTAATACCCCCCAACCCCCCCGGAAGAATGCAAAGACAAAAGGAAATGAGTGGAACCATTGTAATATATCAAAATACAGTAAGCAAATATATACATATATATATACACAATAAACAAAATATACACCACGATTAGTAGTGCAGGTATTGAACCATTCATAGTTCGTGGACCACTGGGCCCAAAATGCATGGGCGAGGCCCACACAAGATACCTGATCCAAACGAAGAGAACACTGCAGGGGCATCAGATCGAAATACAACAGGCACCTCAGGGGGAAGGGAAGGGGGGGCACCTCAGCCGGATGAGTGCACCATGCCAGATCCATGAGGGGGCTCCATGCCCATTGATGTATCCTGGGGAGTGCAAAGCCACAGTCTCTCAAGTCTCTACAGTGGGTGGCTTGCCCACTGTTCCATCCTGGGGAGTGCAAAGCCACAGTCTCTACAGTGGGTGGCTTGCCCACTGTTTCATCCTGGGGAGTGCAAAGACACAGGCCCTCATTCTGACCCTGGCGGTCTTTGACCGCCAGGGCGGAGGACCGCGGGAGCACCGCCGACAGGCCGGCGGTGCTCCAATGGGGATTCCGACCGCGGCGGTAAAGCCGCGGTCGGACCGGCACCACTGGCGGGGTCCCGCCAGTGTACCGCGGCCCCATTGAATCCTCCGCGGCGGCGCAGCTTGCTGCACCGCCGCGGGGATTCCGACCCCCCCTACCGCCATCCAGATCCCGGCGGTCGGACCGCCGAGATCCGGATGGCGGTAGGGGGGGTCGCGGGGCCCCTGGGGGCCCCTGCAGTGCCCATGCCACTGGCATGGGCACTGCAGGGGCCCCCGTAAGAGGGTCCCTAAATGTATTTCACTGTCTGCTGCGCAGACAGTGAAATACGCGACGGGTGCAACTGCACCCGTCGCACAGCTTCCACTCCGCCGGCTCGATTCCGAGCCGGCTTCATCGTGGAAGCCTCTTTCCCGCTGGGCTGGCTGGCGGTCTGAAGGCGACCGCCCGCCAGCCCAGCGGGAAAGTCAGAATTACCGCCGCGGTCTTTCGACCGCGGAACGGTAACCTGACGGCGGGACTTTGGCGGTCGGCCTCCGCCGCCCGCCAAGGTCAGAATGAGGGCCACAGTCTCTCAAGTCTCTACAGTGGGTGGTTTGCCCACTGTTCAATCCTGGGGAGTGCAAAGCCACAGTCTCTCAAGTCTCTACAGTGGGTGGCTTGCCCACTGTTCCATCCTGGGGAGTGCAAAGCCACAGTCTTTTCAAGTCCCTACAGTGGGTGGCTTGCCCACTGTTCCATCCTGGGGAGTGCAAAGCCACAGTCTCTCAAGTCTCACAAGTGGGTGGCTTGCCCACTGTTCCATCCTGTGGAGTGCAAAGCCACAGTCTCTCAAGTCTCTACAGTGGGTGGCTTGCCCACTGTACCATCCTGGGGAGTGCTAAGCCACCGTCTCTCAATTGGATGCTGTTCTCCACTGGTTCTGGAGGGGGACTGGTGTCCAGAGTGCTTCATCCTGTGCAGGACAGATGGAGTGGAGGCAAGTCTCCACTAGTTCTGGAGGAGGACTGGTGCCCAGAGTGCTTCATCCTGTGCAGGACAGATGGAGTGGATGCAAGTCTCCACTGGTTCTGGAGGGGGACTGGTGCCCAGAGTGCTTCATCCTGTGCAGGACAGACGGAGTGGATGCAAGTCTCCACTGGTTCTGGAGGGGGACTTGTGCCCAGAGTGAATCACTCAACCGTGACAGTCCCTGTTGCGTCACTGCCCCTGCCGCTCATGGCCTAGCGGTGCTTGACTTGGCGGTGCTTTCCCTGTTCAGCGGTGCTTGAGTTGCCAGTGTCAGACCTGTTCAGCAGTGCTTGCCCTGTTCAGCTGCCCAAAGACCTGTTCAGCTGTGCTTTACATGGCGGTCTTTGCCCTGTTCAGCGGTGCTTGCCCTGTTCAGCGGTGCTTGAGTTGCCAGTGTCAGACCTGTTCAGCGGTGCTTGCCCTGTTCAGCGGCGCTTGAGTTGCCAGTGTCAGACCTGTTCAGCCGTGCTTTCCATGGCGGTCTTTGCCCTGTTCAGCGGTGCTTGCCCTGTTCAGCGATTCTTGAGTTGCCAGTGTCAGACCTGTTCAGCGGTGCTTTCCATGGCGGACTTTGCCCTGTTCAGCTGTCCTTGCTAAGGCGGTCCTTCATTGCCCAGCAGGGCTGTGGCTGGCGGTCCTTCATGGGTCAGCTGGGCTGTGGCTTGCGGGGCCCTCCTGGCCAGCTGGGCTGTGGCTGGCGGTGGCCTCCTGGGCAGTGACTCTTGCGGTGGCCTCCTGGGCAGTGACTCTGGCGGTAGCCTCCTGGGCAGTGACTCTGGCGGTGGCCTCCTGGGCAGTGACGATGAGGCTGGCCTTCTGGGCAGTGACTCTGGCAGTGGCCTCCTGGGCAGTGACTCTGGCGGTGGCCTCCTGGGCAGTGACGATGAGGCTGGCGGTGGCCTCCTGGGCACTGAGGATGGGGCTGGCAAGGGCCTCCTGGGCACTGAGGATGGGGCTGGCAGAGGCCTCCTGGGCACTGAGGATGGGGCTGGCAGAGGCCTCCTGGGCAGTGACGATGGGGCTGGCGGAGGCCTCCTGGGCAGTGACTCTGGCGGTGGCCTCCTGGGCAGTGACGATGAGGTTGGCCTCCTGGGCAGTGACTCTGGCGGTGGCCTCCTGGGCAGTGACGATGAGGCTGGCGGAGGCCTCCTGGGCAGTGACGATGGGGCTGGCGGAGGCCTCCTGGGCAGTGACGATGGGGCTGGCCTCCTGGGCAGTGACTCTGGCGGTGGCCTCCTGGGCATTGACGATGGGGCTGGCGGAGGCCTCCTGGGCAGTGACTCTGGCGGTGGCCTCCTGGGCAGTGACTCTGGCGGTGGCCTCCTGGGCAGTGACGATGGGGCTGGCGGAGGCCTCCTGGCCAGCGGGGATGATGGCTGTCTTCTCTGCCGTGCTGCTCCTCCCAGACTTTGGAGATTTCTTCTGCCCCTTCCCCACCTTGGGAGGAGTTACAGCTGAGTCGACACTCCCCCTGGGACCCCTGTGAGCAGCTTTTCTGGCTGGAGTCTTCCCCCTCTCCCGCCGGGCACTCTCCAACTTCTGGTGCTTCACAGGGGGGGGGACTGGCTGTGCTGTGGCTCAGTGATACACTGGCTGGCCTGGTGGCCGGTGCACTCAACAAACCTGTAATAACAGGCACCACTGGTCCCAGAGATTTTTTGGCTGAGGTGCTAGTACGGGACCTATGAGTTGGACGGGGGGGTGGTGGGAAATAGGTTAAGGGTGGACAGGAAAAGTTTTTTGGACACACTGGGACGGGTAGCTGGAGGGGGTTTGGGAGTGGAGGAAGAGGTGGTGGTTGTAGGAGGTGTAACTTTAGTGGATTTGGGTGCAGGTGCATGGGCTGAAGGCTATCGTGAGGTGGATGGCTGTTAGGTGGGTGTGTGCCTGCGTTTGTGTATCTTCGGAGGGGGCGTCACAGACACACTGGGAGAGGACACAGGGGACGTGGAAATGGTAGTGGGTGTGGTGAGTGCACGTGAGCTGGGTGTGGTGGTGGGTGTGCTGGTGCGGGACGTAGTGGCTTGCAGGTGTGAGTGTAGACGAGACTGGGAGGGAGGAGGGAGATGAGGAGGAGGGGGACACAGTGGAGGCAGTGGATGTTGGTGTGTCTGTATGTGTGTGATGCTTGCGTGAGTGCCTGTGGGATGTGTGGTGCTTATGTTTGCCTGAGCTTCCCTTGTGTGGTGAGCTGTGTGCAGGCTGGTCTGGTGGTGTGCTTGGGATAGGCAGAGGTACAGGGGATTGGGTCTGGGTGGAGGAAGTTGGAGGGGGGAGGCTAGACACAGGGACAATGGCTGCCATCAGTGCTGAGGCCAGAGTTTGAAGGGTTCGATGAAGGGCAGCCTGACCAGAATGAATGCCCTCCAGGAATGCATTTGTGTGTTGCAACTCCCTTTCTACACCCTGGATGGCATTCAAAATGGTAGACTGCCCAAGAGTGAGGGACCTGAGGAGGTCAATGGCCTCCTCACAGAGGGCAGCAGAGGTGACAGGGGCAGTGGCTGAGGTGCCTGGGGCGAAGGTGATGCCCACCCTCCTGGGTGAGCGGGCACGGGGCAAAGGCTGAGGGGCTGCTGGGAAGGCGGTGCTGGTAGGGGGGGTGGCGGCTGTACCTGTAGAAGTGGGGGGCACAGATTTTGCCGCCACCACAAGGGAGCTCCCATCGGAGGATGAGTCTGTGTCGCTGGTTGCAGATCCTGTGACCGCCGTGGTGCTCCCCTCACCCTCCGTCCCACTGGTGTATTCTGAGTCCGTAATGTGGCCCTCCATGGCCATGTGGGATGCAGCTCCCTCGTGCTCCGGTGCCACTGTACCTCCGCCTGATGATGCTAATGCACACAAGAACAGGGAGACCACAAAAAGGGGGGGACGACAGAAGAAAGACAGGTTGAGTGCATGGCTTACCGCTACTGTTGGCGGACAATACAGACACAGCAGCCCCCTGCACTACGTTGCGCTGTTCTTCCATCGCAAGATCAGCGACCTCCACGACAGCTTCGGACTCCAGACCCAACCAAGCATCACTGAACCCACACCTCCGACCATCACCCTCAACGACTGGACCCACATCAACACCGAAGAAACCAAAACCACCATGAACTCGATCCACTCCGGCGCTCCATCGGACCCCTGCCCTCACTTCATCTTCAATAAAGCCGACGACATCATCGCCCGCACCTCCAGGCCGTCATCAACTCCTCTTTTTCTTCTGCTACCTTCCCCGAATGCTGGAAACACGCCGAAGTCAACGCACTATTAAAGAAACCTACGGCTGACCAGAGCGACCTGAAAAAACGTCCGCCCCATCTCGCTCCTCCCCTTCCCTCGCCAAGGTAATAGAGAAGACCGTCAACAAACAGCTGACCACCTTCCTAGAAGACAACAACCTGCTCGACCCTTCACAAACCGGATTCCGAACCAACCACAGCACTGAAACCGCCCTCATCTCAGTCACAGACGACATCAGAACCCTGATGGACAACGGTGAAACAGTCGCCCTCATCCTCCTCGACCTCTCGGCTGACTTCAACACCGTCTGTCACCGCACCCTAATCACCCGCCTCCGCTCCACCGGGATCCAAAGCCAGGCCCTAGACTGGATCGCCTCCTTCCTCTCAAACCGATCCCAAAGAGTCTACCTCCCTCCGTTTCGCTCAGACCCCACCGAGATCATCTGCGGCGTACCTCAAGGGTCATCGCTCAGCCCGACACTCTTCAATGTCTACATGAGCCCCCTCGCCGACATCGTACGCAAGCACGACATCATCATCACCTCCTACGCCGACGACACCCAACTTATACTCTCCCTCACCAAGGACCCCGCCAGCGCCAAGATCAACCTACAAGAGGGCATAAAGGACGTCGCAGATTGCATGAGGCTCAGCCACCTAAAGCTGAACTCTGACAAAACGGAAGTCCTCATCCTCGGCAACACCCCGTCCGCTTGGGACGACTCCCGGTGGCCCACGGCCCTCGGCACCGCACCGACCCCCGCAGACCACGCCCGCAACCTCGGCTTCATCTTGGACCCTCTTCTCACCATGACCAAGCAAGTCAACGCTGTGTCCTCCGCCTGCTTCCTCACCCTCCGCATGCTCCGCAAGATCTTCCGCTGGGTCCCCGCCGACACTAGAAAAACCGTGACCCACGCCCTCGTCACAAGCCGCCTGGACTACGGCAACACCCTCTATGGTGGGACCACCGCCAAGCTCCAAAAACGCCTGCAACGTATTCAAAACGCCTTGGCCCGCCTCATCCTCGACGTACCCCGCAACAGCCACATCTCCGCACACCTGAGACACCTGCATTGGCTCCCAGTCAGCAAAAGGATCACCTTCCGACTTCTCACCCACGCACACAAAGCCCTCCACAACAAGGGACCGGATTACCTCAACCGTCGCCTCAGCTTCTACGCCCCCACCCGTCTCCTCCGTTCCTCGTGCCTCGCGCTCGCTGCCGTCCCTCGCATCCGCCACTCCACTGCGGGTGGGAGGTCCTTCTCCTTCCTGGCAGCCAAGACCTGGAACTCCCTCCCCACCAGCCTCAGGACCACCCAGGACCACTCCGCATTCGGGAGACTCCTAAAAACCTGGCTTTTCGAGCAGCAGTAACCCCCCGCCCTTTTTCCCTAGCGCCTTGAGACCCGCACGGGTGAGTAGCGCGCTTTATAAATGTTAATGATTTGATTTGATTTGATTTTGGGCTCTACAGATGCAATTCCTGGGAAATGGCCTACAAGGCTATGGACGACATCTGCACACATAGATGACACAGGGACATGAATACCTGTACTTGGCACTGTACAGAGGTGTGGCGGGGTGCCACATGGCCTGCCTTACGGAGGGGCCTAGCCTAAGGAACTCGCGCTGGCCTAGGGAAAACTCACAGCCCTCCTCCCCCACCCAGACATGTTCACTGCGCGCAAAGTCCACTGAATGATAGCGTACTCACCCCCTTGTGTCAGCTGTGATGCCCTCAAGCGCCCATCCAACTCAGGGTAGGCCACCGCCAGTATCCGGAACATCAGGGGGGTCATGGTTCGATGGGCACCCCTCCCATGTTGGGAGGCCATCCCCAGCTGAGCCTCCACCGTCTTCTTGCTCCAGCGGCGAATGTCCTCCCATCTTTTACGGCAGTGGGTGCTCCGTCTGTGGTGGACCCCCAGGGTCATGACGCCCTTGGCGATGGCACGCCAAATATCCTTCTTCTGGTGGGCGCTGACCTACATGACATGTACAGGGGAAGAAGAGAAGTTATTACCAACTGCACAGTCAAAGTGAGTGGCCCACATCCCTACCCTTGCCATGTGGCACATGCATTCACAGTCATTCATGCACGCAGAACTGTGCCCCCTTCCTTCTTACAACAAGCACTCTCCACACAGGCATAGCCCATACAACATGCTCCCTGTGTACTTACCTGTTGGTCTGGAGGACCATAGAGTAGCGTGTACTGGAGGAGGACCCGGTCGATGAGCTTCTCCAACTCCTCTGCAGTGAAGGCAGGAGCCCTTTCACCAGACGCACAAGCTATTGTCTCTTCCAGACCGAGGTCACAGCAGCACTTGCAGTGTAGGTCCCCTCCTGTCGAAGATCAGGTATCGAGTGATTCAACAGATAGAAAATGGTGGTCACGTCCGCGGCAGTCACGTCCGCGGCCGTGCGTACCATCACCGCCGGCGTATATCGTCATTGGCTCCTGGGACCCATAGGGTCCAATGTTAACCAATGCAGCATTGCGCCGCGGTCTTCGACCGCCTACCGCGACGGTGTACAAAGCCAGCGCAGTTACCTCACATCCCATTGTCCCGCTTTAGAGGTCAGGCAGCCGCCATTTCAGGGGCCCACATGGCCTAATTACCAACTGCGTCACACATACCTAGGCCTTGTCTCACAACACAAATACAGGCCACATTTTGTGTATGATTGGTGTTCTGTCTAGACTGTGGGTACATACCTCTGAGTTGTTTGACTCTGTGGTCGCTGTTGTTCTTCATAGGCACCGTCCGCCGGGACATGTGAGGAGATGGCGGCATCCTCCGGTGTACCGACCGCTGGTGGACCTGTCGACAATGGAGGAAAGAAGTTTGATCATCACCTACAGGTTTGACCGTGCCACAATCCAGGAACTTTGTACCCAGTTGGAGTCTGACCTGATGCCAGCAATCCGCCATCCAACAGGAAACCCCCTCCAAGTGCAGGTGCTATCAGTGCTCCATTTCCTTGCAAGTGGGTCATTTCAAGCAACAGTGGCCATGGCATCAGGGATGTCCCAGCCTATGTTTTCCAACGTGTTGTCCAGAGTGTTGTCTGCCCTTCTGAAACACATGCGGAGCTATATCGTTTTCCCTCAGGTGGAGGACTTGCCTACAGTGAAAGGTGACTTCTATGCCCTTGGACATATCCCCAACATCATAGGTGCCATTGATGGGACCAATGTAGCTTTGGTCCCTCCCCACAGGAGTGAACAGGTGAACAGGAACCAGAAGAGTTATCATTCCATGAATGTACAGATGGTATGTTTGGCAGACCAGTACATCTCTCAGGTAAGTGCTATGTTCCCTGGCTCAGTGCATGACGCCTACATCCTGCGGAATAGCAGCATCCCTTATGTGATGGGTCAACTCCAGAGGCACCGGGTGTGGCTATTGGGGGACTCTGGTTACCCCAACCTGTCATGGCTATTGACCCCAGTGAGGAATCCCAGGACCAGGGCAGAGGAACGCTACAATGAGGCCCATGGGCGGACTAGGAGGGTGATCGAACGCACCTTCGGCCTCCTGAAGGCCAGGTTCAGGTGCCTCCATATGACAGGTGGATCCCTATTCTATTCACCAAAGAAGGTGTGCCAGATCATCGTGGCCTGCTGTATGCTTCACAAGTTGGCTTTGCGACGACAGGTGCCTTTTCTGCAGGAGGATGGTCCAGATAGCGGTGTTGTGGCAGCTGTGGAGCTTGTGGACAGTGATGAGGAGGAAGCAGAGGAAGAAGACATAGACAACAGGGACTCAGTCATCCAGCAATATTTCCAGTGACACACAGGTGAGAAAACATTCCTGCCTACTACAAGTACTTTTACACTTCTACCTCTATCCTGTCTGTCAATTTCAACCAGTGTATGGTCACTGAGTTGTCATTTTCCCTTACAGCTTCACAGGTGTGGTTTCCAACGTGTGTCATCTGCTTACATTCCTCATGGACTTGAGATGTGTGACATAGGTATGTTGACATTACATTTGAAAAAGCATTTGGTCACTGTCATTGCTAATACACAATTTCGAAATCACAGACTGACTCCAGATTGTTTTGTGCTTCAAGGGTGTTTATTGAAGTGCTCAAAATTGGAGGGGGTAGTAAAATGGTGAGGGGGGATGGTGGAGGAATGCCCATGGCAGAGTCCAGTCTATTAGTCTCACAGGTGCATTGCCCATATGGGCATAGGAAGTGGAGCTGGGGCAGTTCCAATATAGACAGGGTTACAAAGTGGGACAGTGGTTTGACAATCAGAGTGGTCTCATTTCTTGGCGGGGGTCTTGGCATCGTGCTCTGTCTTGTTCCTGGATCTCAGGGACAGCTTGCGGGGTGGTTCTCCTTCTGCAGGGGGTGGGGTGCTGGTGTGGTGGTCCTGTGGCGGTGCCTCCTGTCCACTAGCGCCGGCGGAGGTGGTGGGTAGTTCATCGTCCATGCTAGTGTCAGGGGCCCCTTGTAGTGCCACAGTGTCCCTCCTGGTGTTAAGTATTTCCTCCAGCACCCTTACGATGGTGCCCAGGGCGAAGCTGATGGTTCTGAGTTCCTTCCTGAACCCCAAATACTGTTCCTCCGCTGGGTCTTCTGAAACTTGGCCAGGACCGTTGCCATCATCTCCTGGGAGTGGTGGTATGCTCCCATGATGGAGGAGAGGTCCTCGTGGAGAGTGGGTTCCCTTGGCCTGACCAGTGCTAAAGTACAAGTGCTCTCCCATCAAAGTTGGTATGATTGGCTTATACCTAATTGGCATATTTAATTTACCTATAAGTCCCTTGTACAGTGGTATCTCTCCCAGGGCCTGTAAATTAAATACTACTAGAGGGCCTGCAGCGCTGCTTGCGCCACCCACTGAAGTAGACTTTCAAACCTGTTTTAGGCCTGCTAGCACAGGGCCTGTGTGCGCAGTTTTCTGCCACAGGGACCTGGCATCTAAACTTACTTGCCAGGCCCAGAACTCCCCTTTTACTACATGTAAGTCACCCCTAAGGTACGCCCTAGCTAGCCCTATGGGCAGGGTGCCATGTATGTAGAAAGGCAGGACATGTGCCAAGTTGTGTGGCCTATCCTGGTAGTGACAAACAGCCTAACTGGTGTCTCACTGCTGTGACTGCTGCCTTCTCATAGGATTGCATTAGACATGCCCTGCCTTATGTGTAAGGGGTATTGTCTGATTTATGAGGGGTAGCGTAGGCGTGTTTGGTATGGTTGTGATGGTGATAATAAATGCTGCTTACTGGTGTGGGTGTATTTTTTATTACTATCACAGAAATGCCACTTCTAGAAAGTGCGCATTTATCTGTGCTTATGACTCTGGTGTTTTGCAGCTTGACTCCAATCCACGTCTGGGCAGAGTGAGAGTTGGGGCTTTGTGCATACTTTTCAGACAGCCTGTACACAGGGAGGGTGGAGGTGTCACAGAGGTGCATCTGCATATTGAATAGTCTTCCTGGGCTGAGAGAAGGGAGAGGCGGGGCACACCTGCATTTGTAAAGACTGTGCCCTGGCCTCACACAATAGGGTCGTTAACCCCCCCACTGATGTTTGGAGCCTGTGCTGAAAGGAGAGAGGGGGCACTCCCAGAACCAGTTGTAACTGGCTGGAACCTCCTCTCCCTACCATTGTAAAACACTGTAAGAACTGACTATAAGTACAGGGGAATTTTCCCCACAATTTGGAGACTCTTGGAATCATCTTGGAACTGGACACCAAAGGCTGAAAGGACTCACCAGGAACCGCCATGGACTGCTGCTGCTGTGCTGACCTGTGACCTGCCTGGTCACTGTGAAGGACTTGCCACTTGCTGCCTTTCCCTTGTGCTGGCCTGTAGCTGGGCCCTCCACCTGAGGACCTTGTCTTAAGATTCTGCTCCCCAGGGGCAGGGTGTTGTGGCCCCTGACCCCTGCATCCATTTCTTCACGAGGGGTGCTTCTCCATGGTTTCGGCTGCCATAGCGCTGATTGCAGCGCGCTTATGGAGCCTTGGGAGCTCGTAGGCTCCTTGCTGCATTGTGCCCCTTTAAGTAAGATCACCGCAGCGGCCCGGGAAGCTGGAAGAACAATCGCACACTGCATCGGGTGCAGGCGAGGATCTGCTCGGGCCCCAGGAGGGTCCGATCTTCTTGTGGCTTCACGGCAGGACCAGGGGAAGGCGTGGGGAGTGCCCCCTTCCCCCTGGCCTCTGAGTTAGGAGCAGGACGATCCTTTTCTGCTGTTAGGTAAAACGGGCATTATTGTGGGCCCTCCCCCATAGTGGAAGGGCCAGTGTAGGCCCGGGGGGGCCCCAGAGATCACGGGTCCCGGGAGGGGCCTGTCATTAGACTGGAGGGGGTGCGTGGTGCCCCCCTCCTGCCCTAAGTTGTTTTTGCTGGCTTTGGCACCCCTCGTGAGGGCTGGTTGAGGCCCTGGGGGGCCCCAAGTAATCACGGTCCCCGGAGACTCTATAAAAGAGAGGAGGAGCATGTCGCCCTCCTCTGACCCCAGAGTATAAGGGAGGCCCCCGTTTTGCACATAGGAGCACCGAGGGCCACATTGTTCGCCTTCTAGGCACTGGAGGTGCCTTCATCCAACCAGGTACTGTTTAAAGGACCAATATAGTTGCAATCCAAAGTTCTTTCTACAGACTTTTGTTTGATTCATATATTACCTACCTGCGTTTGATGTTTTTACATATGGGTATGCAAATGTTCCTTTTATGGACATGCTTGCTAATATGTTTCCCTAACTTGCCATATGTTTTCTAATGTTCCTACTATGGGCGTTTTATGATATTCTTATGACAAGTGTTCTAATGTTATAATGAGTTTCCTGACTACTGCTTATGTTGCAGAATACTAAGTAACCTGTGTGTTATGTGTGACTACTGCTAGTTTGCAGAGTAACTAATGTGTACCGTTCTGACAACTGCTAAGGTAGCAGGATAGTACTGATATGTGATGTTTGGTCTGATAATTGCGTTGTGTACAATACAGTATATTTTCATATAATCTGGTGTTGTGTTTCCTTTGTGGTGGGGATATTGCGTCACATGTGTTGTGTGTGTTGTGCAAACACTTTACACATTGCCTCCGGGTTAAGCCTGACTGCTCGTGCCAAGCTACCAAGGGGGTGAGCAGGGGTTATCTTGGACGTGTAACTCCCTTGCCCTGACTAGAGTGGGTAAGTTCTGCCTGGCTGAGGTGCATACCCTAGCCAACCAGAAACCCAATTTCTAACAGTGTCCATGCTTTGTTGTGTCATGCAGGGCTTGGTGTTGGGATGTGTGGTTTGTGTTATTAGTACATTTGTGAGGAGTTGGAGTGATAGGGGAGGGGGTGAGGGTGGGGGTCTGTGATAGCATGCAGGTAGGGTGGGGGATATGATAGTTCAAGGTTTGACTTACCAGAGTCCATTCCTCCACCGACTCCTGTGAGGCCCTCAGGATGCAGAATCGCCAAGACCTGCTCCTCCCATGTTGTTAGTTGCGGGGGAGTAGGTGGGGGTCCCCCGCCAGTCCGCTGTACCGTGATGTGGTGTCTTGAGACCACGGAACGCACCTTCCCCCGTAGGACGTTCCACCTCTTCCTGATGTCATCCTGATTTCTTGGGTGCTGTCCCACTGCGTTGACCCTGTCGACTATTCTTCGCCATAGCTCCATCTTCCTAGCTATGGAGGTGTGCTGCACCTGTGATCCAAATAGCTGTGGCTCTACCCGGACGATTTCCTCCACCATGACCCTGAGCTCCTCCTCAGAGAACCTGGGGTGTCTTTGCCATGCCATGGGGTGGTGTGGGTGATGTGTGGGGTGGTGTGTGTGGTGATAAGTGTTGTGATATGTAGTGGTGTGTGGTGTTTTGTGCGTGGAAGTTGTGTGGGTCATGGTGTTGAGTGCCTGTGGCTGCTAGTTTGTGGATGGTGGTGTCTCTCTCTGGCCTTCTTTCTGAATTTATTGTCGTAGGGGTTTGTGGGTGATGTGGGTGTGTGTTTTATATTGTATTGGGTGTGTGGGAGTGGTGTGTGTATGTATATCAGGTGTGTGTATTTGGAATTGTTCAATGTGGCTGTGTTTTGGAGATGTGTGTGTATTTTGAGCGCAGCAGTGTGTACCGCCAATGGAATACCGCGGTTGAAAGACCGCTGCGTGGATTCGTGGGTCGTGATAGCGTGGGCGTATTCCTGTTGGCGTGACGGTGGAGGTTTTGTTTTCGCCAGTTTATCACTGACCTTTGGTGTGGCGGACTTGTGTGGGTGTCTGAATTTTGTCGGATTTCGAGATGTGGGTCATAATAGCTGTGGCGGAATTCCACAGCTGCGGCGGTGTGTTGGCGGTGTTCTGCACGGCGGTAAGCGGCTTTTACCGCCAATGTTGTAATGACCCCCTATATCTTCTAAACTTTGGAACCCTTAGGCTGCCTTGGAAAGGCATCTTAAAAGGGACAGACTGAGGCCCTTGTTTATGGGGATTTATCGTAGGGGCGGCATAGCAAGTCACCTTGTTGCGCTGCTCTACAACAAAGTGAAAGGGCAAGAATGCACCGCATTTATCCTCTCCTTTCCCCCTGTGCTGGCACTGTTTCAACAGCTTAGCACCTACACAGGCACCCTTACACTATAGTGTAAGGGTGCCTCTGTTGTCAGCAAGGTTGTTTTTGTGCACAAAGGGGCACCTTCCTGCACAAAAACAATGCTGGGAGGAGTTTCCCTCTTTTTATGTGTGCTGCAGAATGCAGCACACATGGAAAGAGTAAAAAATAAGGAGAAATAGTGTTATTTCTATTCGTTATTCTTCACCTCGGGCGTAAGGTTTTGCTCATTACAAGGTTTATATGCTTTTGTAAATATGGGGAAGCGTCAAAGTCCAGGGGTGTAGCGTGGGAACACCTAATGCAAAACCCATGGAATGCCTCCTGAGTGCAGAGTAAGGCAATGCAGCAATTTGTGTTCCCTTACCTTACTCCATCTCTATGAGGCCATTCAAAGCTACGCAAACTGGCTTTGTGTGGACTCATAGATCTGATTTTGTAGTTTGTGCCGCCGAGGGTCACAAAAAGTGATGCTCCGGTGGTGCAAAGGGCTCATAAAGATGCTCGTTAGTGACTTGTGATGTCTTCTTATTTCAAATAAAGGTTTTTTTTATTGACTTAAAATTCCATGTGTGCAATAGGGCTGGAAGGGTTCTGACCGTATACAGCAAACTGAGCAAAGATTTAATTTCTATGCAATTAAACCTGCCTATCCAAGAAATCTCTAGCATATCCCATCCTTATAAATCTTTAGGAAGCGATTTGAATATTGTGGATTATTTCTACTGATACTATCACTGGTAGGTGAAAGAACACAATAGCTGCCAATGTTTGTTTGATTGGAGTTACAGTAGTACACTTTCATCTCTAATGTAGGCACTCCCCTAGTGTTTGTGAGACTGGAGTTAGAATAGTAAATCAGATGTCCGTCCTCAAAGTATACTCTTGCCCAGAGTGTGTAAGACTCAGGTAAGAAAGGGAAGTCTTACTACTCCCAGGTATGTACTTTCGCCAGAATTTGTTAGATTGCAGTTGGAATAGTAATTGTCATTCATGACATTCCATGAATGTTGTTGAAGTGAAGTTAGATCAGTAAATTAGACTCCTCTCCACACAATGTAACATTTTCCCAAATGTTTGTAGGATTGTAGTTAGAAGGTCCTATTTATACAACTTATTTATTTTTCATTTTTTTAAAAATAATTTCAAATTTGAGTTAGATTATCGAGTTTTTTTTACCTTGGAATTAGACTATTTTTTAACTTATTTAATTTAAAATCATATCATTTAAATATTTCTTTTAATTCATTGCAAATCGTTATTTTGTTTAAAAAAAATATTTTGAAGCATTTTAAAAATATATATTTTTGTGGTATATTTTTAAGGATTAATTATAATGATTGAATACATTTAAAATATGTTTTCATTTTATTTAAACATAACACTAATCATAAATCATTTTGTGTTTTATTGTTTATTATTATAAATGATTATTAAATATTTTGACCTTTTATTTTAAATGATAATGACATTAATTATAATTGAATATATTTGGCTACAATTATAAAGTTGACACTTTTTTCCATGATATGTTGGACCACCATGTTTTGTGTTTTACATTACAAGCATGATAAATGATATTTTCGTGGTTGCCTTTTTTAACACAGTATGTATCACAGTATTTGTGTTGTCGATATTGTCTTACACAAGCTGCCAAAATATTTTCGACAGAAGCCTTTAGTAGTACCTAGACAATCTGGCCCACACAAAGCCAACTTGCGACTGATACATCAAGCTAGGTATGATCTTTCGAAGGTAATGAGCAAGTATTTTTCCCAATATTTTCATGGAAATATATTTCATGTCGCCAGAGCATATTGAAAATAATTTCCAAAAATATGTTATCTGTTGCAGAATGGATGTAAAACAATGGTTTAAAACTGAACAAAGACATAACGGAGATCATTCTGCTTGGCTGACTCTCATTGGTGGCCTGTGGACATAGACACCCCTCCCCCACCTCATTTGCTAGAAACCCAAGGGTGCTCTTCTTTAGAAGGCAAATCATGAATGTGGTTACTGCTTGCTTCATCATTATTAAAACCTGTGCAAAATATTTTGCTTCATTCCTCTTGAGTCGAAAAAACAGTAGTGCGACGACTGCAATTCTTTTTATCTGGAAACCCCCACACATCTTTTGCATCACTTTCAGTAGGTGCAAAATTCAGGAGCCAGACTTGTACTAAATATTGAAATGTTCATCTCCAACCTCTGCCCTTGCAAGTCTTCATTGACTACCTGTTAGTAGGTGTATATTTTTTGTAATTCTCTGCATTGGCTATAAAAGCATTTTCTTTAGTCGCCTCTTGTATCTTCATGCCGGGATTTTGGCGTATATCCTCTCTTGGAACCGGCAATCTACTCAGAATTTTCTCACTGTTTCCAGGATTAACCACGCTAGGGTAGACTCTTTCTCCTACCTGGTTGCTAAAACCTGGAACTCCCGGCCTTAGAATTTAGGATGATCTCTTCTCACCCTTAAGACTTGACTCTTTACTCTCTAGGCTTCTCTCTTTCCTAAGCCTGTAGGCATTACAGTGGCATTCACACACCTTAGAAATCTAACTTCAGTCTTTCTTTTATTCTGTGTTAATTACATAACTTGGTATACAGCTTAAGCACTATCTGGGGTTATATTTACATGGGATGTTGCGTCACTCTTGCACCATGAAATGTGGCACAAGTGCAAAGCAAGCCCAAAATGTGATCTATGAATACACACAAGTCCACCTTGCTTGGCCCTGAGTGGCTTCAAGAATTCTGGAGTAAAGCAACACAGAGCAAATTGCTGTGTTGCATTAATCTACTCCAGGGAGGTGTCCCATGGGTGTTCCCACACATTTAAGGATTTTGATGAATTGCCAGATTTACTGGAAGTGGTAGACGTGGGAATGCACCAAAATTCTACGCCTTCTCAGGTGAGGTGTGCTGCGCTGCATTGTGTAGCACACATAGAAAGAGGAACATGCTTCAGGGCATTTTTTTGTGCAGGAATGTGTCCCTTCCTCCACAGAAACAATCCTCCTTACAGCACAGGCACCCTTGTACTTTGGTGCAAGCGTGCCTGCATTGGCAGTAGGAGCCAAAACCGCACTGATGCAGGTACAAAGGCAGGAATGCTCTGTGTCATGTAGTGTACCGTGACTTGGCCATAAATATGGCCTTAAGTTCTTTGCCTAGCTTAGGTAATAATTTGTTTAAGGCACTGCTGAATTTGGGCATATCTTGCCAGACCTCCCTTCCTCTTTAAAGATGTAATGTCGAAGGGATACAACTAGGAATTTGTTGATTCTGTAGAATTCCCCCTGGAAGCGATCCAGAAAGGCCCTACCTCTGTTGGTTGGAGTGCCTAGAGGTAAATTGCTCAGAAAGTCTTTCTGCACTGCTGTGTCATTAAACCATTTGGGGGCAGGTTTACCATTCTCTCACACAACGCAGCAAGGCAATATGCTGCACTGCATTGTGTGAACCGGAAAGGGGAAAAATGTTCCATATTTACAAAGATATGGAGCATTTCTGCTCTCTCCTTGCACTGGTGCACTGTGTGCTGCGTAACACCAACACAAGGGTGTCTACAAGTCGGGCAGGTTTGTTTTGTGAGGGAAGGAACACCATCCTGCATAAAAAAATCCTCAGAGGCATTTTCCTTTTTTCATGTGAGCTGTACAATGCAGCAGTACTTCTATTGCCTTACAATGACTTTCGTCACGCAAGGACAACGAAAGTGCTCAGTAAATCTGCCCCTTGGTGTGTCTAGGATTTGGAAAACATGTCAAAGGACTGAGATATCTCAATTAGTATTCTCTCTCAATTTTGGGCGTCATCGTAAATGTCCAGTGATACCTATATGCACTTCCTTTTGTTTGAAGTGGGATGCTAGCAGTCTAACTGCCTTTTCCCTGTTTGTAATGTTTCCATTGTAAATAAGTCAAGGCATAATCTGCCCTACTCGCGGACAGTGCCTTAAGGTGCATTTTGTATGTTCCAGAGTCAGTCTGAGAATGGCCTGATGTGATACCTGCTGGTCAAGTGAATGATTTCATTGTCAAGTGTGGTCTGGTTGCGTTTGAGTTTGATTTATATGTGGCATAATCCCTCATCATACAGTCATGCATCTTTGCTTGCTGCAGCCTAAAGGGGTTTTGAGGAGGAGAGAGTTTCCTGGTTGTGCATGTAGTCAGTTCGATGAGAATTTAGGGTTTTCTTGACCTTCAGGAGTTTGTCCTTAGATTTCTTCACCCTCCCTCTCTTGGACTCAGGAACAGTAAGAGCCAGATCAAAGGCAACATAGATCGGTGAATGATCTCACTTTCCTTCCAGCCAATATTGCACAGTCTGATAAGAGGTACAGGACTGAGTGGGAGGTGAGGAAAGACTCTATCCACGCACCCATGTTGTGGCCACAAGTCAGAAAAGTGTAGTATCTTTCTCTCAGATGTAACAGTCTCCAGAGTTTGGGAAGCCTGTGGTTGCTCATAATGTCTGGTGGAATAACTCTGTTCATAGTATTATGTCTAACTGTGGGTCCTTTAAAGGTCTAGTACTAAGGTCAGTCCCCCATCCCCTTCCCCTCAATAGCTCCCCCCGTATCTGTTCAGGTGGATTTAAGTTCCTTGAGTATTCTAGAAACAGCAGTCAATAAAGAAGACTTGAAGGAGTTGGAAGCATATAAGTATCCTAACACTAGCACTATGTTCAAGGTTTATATTTTGGCAAAGACATATCTACCCAGAGGGGATCACTGTAAGTCATCAAGACTGTGGGGGTCATTCTGACCCTGGCGGTCATGGACCGCCAGGGCCAACGACCGCGGGAGCACCGCCAACAGGCTGGCGGTGCTCCCATGGGCATTCTGACCGCGGCGGTACAGCCGCGGTCAGAAACGGGAAACCGTCGGTGCCCCGCCGGTTTCCCGCTGCCCTGGGGAATCCTCCATGGCGGTGCTGCAGGCAGCGCCGCCATGGGGATTCCGACCCCCTTACCGCCAGCCTGGTTCTGGCGGTTTTGACCCCCAGAATCTGGCTGGCGGTAACGGGTGTCGTGGGGCCCCTGGGGGCCCCTGCAGTGCCCATGCCAATGGCATGGGCACTGCAGGGGCCCCCTAACAGGGCCCCACCAAGATTTTCAGTGTCTGCCAAGCAGACACTGAAAATCGCGACGGGTGCAACTGCACCCGTCGCACCCCTTCCACTCCGCCAGCTCCATTCGGAGCTGGCATCCTCATGGAAGGGGGTTTCCCGCTGGGCTGGCGGGTGGCCTTCTGGCGGTCACCCGCCAGCCCAGCGGGAAACTCAGAATGGCCGCCGTGGTCATTTGACCGCGGTGCGGTCATTCGCCGGCTCCCGCCGGCCCTGCGGTTACCGCGGCCGGCGGGAGTCAGAATGACCCCCTGTCTATTTCAAATACCTACGAGACAGAATTGACTCCCACACATTTTTGAGAATGAGGACAGGGCAAGATCTTGGGCAGGGGCTAGTCTGAGATCGTTTTCTGCTGCTCACCAGGTTCTTCACCTGGTCTTTTTTCAGCTTTATGGATTCTGCTTGCAACAGATGTGTCTCTTGTGTTAACACAGTGAAGGGGGATTTAGTGGCTGTAATTTGTTGCTTTTATAAAGCAAGACATGCCAATGACATTGGCTTTTTATTTTATCTGTATTTGTAAAGTGCACAAGGGTATTGTGGCACAGAGCAGGTGTGTGTGCCTAGTCCTGCCTATGGTAGGTAGGGAGGACATTCCACGCTTTAGGAGTGATGTTAGAGATTACCCCTCCTCCTGATCTGGCTCTGTGTATGTGTGTGATGTGTGTAACTGTGAGTCCTGCAGAGCAGGGATGTCTGGGTGATTGGTGGAAGGAGATGCAACAGTTCAGGTAGGTGGGGCCCAGGTTGTGTGCCTTGAATGTGTGTAAGAGGAGTTTGATATGACCTCATTTGTGTACTGGGAGCCAGTGGTTAATTCTGTGAGGAGTGATGTGGGTTCTGTGTGGGAAGTTGGAGAAGCATTTGGCTGCTGAGTTTTGGAAGGTTTGTAGTCTTCTAGTAAGGTGTTTGGTACCCCAACGCAGAGGGTGTTCTCATAGTCCAACTTACTGGTAACTAGGGCATGAGTGACAGTTTTTCGAGTGTTGCTTAAGAGCCACTTGATGATCTTACTCAACATGCTCAGGGTGTAGAAGCAGGATTCTCAAATGGCATTGAGTTGTGCAGTTATGTCCAGTTTGTCAATGATTATTCCGAGGTTCCTTGCCTAGCTGCTGGGTGCCAGGTGTGGTTCCAGGTTTGGCCAGCCACCAGTTGGGGTGGAGATGTTCTTGCTGAATAACACTCCTTCTATCTTGTTGTTGAGCTTGAGACAGTTGGTTTTTATCCAGTTAGTGAGTTTGGTCATGCAGGCAGTGACAATATTTCTTGTGTTGGGGTTCTTGTCTGAGAGGGAGAGTATGAGCTGCATGTTATCAGCATAGAAGAGGACGTTGTGTGCACAAATGTCATTGGCCAGAGGGATCAGGTATATGTTGAAGAGGGTATGACTGAGCAATGAACCTTGCAATACTCCGCAGAGGAGTTTATGTGCTTAGTAGGTGTAAGATGCCAGGCTGACAGCTTATCTTCTATCCTTTAAGAAGTAGCCGATCCAGCAGAGAGCGGGTCCTTGTGCAGGTGCCTGATGAGGATGGAGAGTGAGACCATGTCAAATGCTGCAGAGAGGTCCAGGAGAAGGAGGGGTGCTGTGTCTTCTCTGTCAATGATCATGGAGATGTCATTTTTGGCAGACATGAGTGCTGTTCTGTACTGTAGTTGGGCCTGAATCCCGAATGTGTATCGATGGGGAGCTGGTGGTTGCTAAGGCATCAGTTGATTACTTTCTCTAAAACCTTTGCCAGGTATGAAAGGAGGGAGATGGATCGGTAGTTGGAAAGTGTATCTGGGTCAGTGGATGGTTTCTTGAGCAAGGGCATATTGGTGGCATGTTTCCAGGTGTCCAGCATTATGGCTGAGTTGGTGGAGGCATTGAGGATGGGTGTTAATGCTTCGCTGATTGGTGGAAGTTGTTATACAGTTCATACTAAGATAATAGGACTGCATATTATGACAACAGCACTTCAGAATCTGAGGACTAAGTCCGTCCACACCATTGTAGACTGATGGCTCAATTTCTGATTAGCTCACAGTGCCACACCCAAACCCCTAACCTTACCAGGGTGAAAGTGATTATGGCAACCTAGACATAACACTCTCACTCCCAAGGAGGTTGTGGAAATAGATCTTACCCTTTCATTTTATTACTCATGCATGCCCAGGTGAAACACAAGAGAGATATATGATACGTTTTTAATTTATTAGTTGAAGCAATTGTAGTCTTTCAAAAAGAGAATGAGCTGCGATAATTAGGCAGATGAAACAAAGCAATGTTGTCAGCATTGCGCGCATGGTGAAGAGAATGAACAATCCAACCATGACAAAGGATTTCTAGATATTCCTAACTATCACTAAACCTATAGTGAGAGCATAGTTAGTGTACCTTCTGCCTTCACCCAATCTAAGCGGATAGCATTAGCCCCCATACCTAGAGAAGTGAGTCAGAATTGGCCTGTAGTATGAATGGCAATCATTTCTGGAAACTAGAGTATCAGTGCCAGCAGCGCTGTGTGTCAAACGCAGCATTTGTCCATGGACAGTTGTGGCTGGAGTGCCCCTCTGCCCCTTCTGGGTCAGTACATCATTTAGATAATCAAAGTCATACTGTGTTAGAGGCACAGCTCTGATGCAACAATATGTCTACGTGTTAGAAGCTGTCTCTGAACGGGCAATGCATGCGCTAGGATATCTTGTACTATGTTCATAGCCTTGAAGAGAATGTTCTGATTATATGTTGAGAAAGGCTAACTAAAACAAGTAACTCGTACTATGTATACTTAGAATAATAATGTGCAAGCCTAAGTGTGTAAAATGTCTCTGCTAAAATCAGTCAGCTAAAATGTGTAAAGTGTAAATTATAAAACAAAGCTAAAATGGAGAACCAATGTGGGTCCAAGAGGGCCTCACTACGGAGGTCTTTGGTGAAGACTTGGTGGAAACAAGAGTCAGCAATATGGAGGTGATTTTGTTACAGAAGAATTTAGAGAGCTTATTGCAAAGGCCTTGTGAGGGGGTGATGTTGCTGGAGGTGGCAGGAGATGAGGTGAAATCTTTTATGATGGCAAAGATTTAATTGCTGCTGTTAGTGCCAGCATTGATGCAAACTGCAAGAACTGTGTGCTTGGTGTTCCATATTAGCTGGTGGTAGCATCTTAGTGTTAATTTGAAGATGAATTTATTTGTGATGTCTTGACTTGTTCTCCATTTACAATCCATTTGCTTGCAGTGGTGTTTCATCAGCCTGAGTTACTCTGGTTATCAACTGGCCTATGGTTCGGCTCTTGCTGTTGGGTTGCACTTGAGGGGAGCCAGAATGTGGTGCATGGAGAGAGCCAGCTGTTGTGTTCCTTGAAAACCACAACAGCTGGATCTCTCCATGCAGTTGGATTGCTTCAACAGCAGGCTCTTCCACTCCCCCCTGCACTTACTGGCAAGCTCTCTATAGCGCTGGCAGTATAGCGCCTACTGCCCTGCCTATTGCTCTCTCCTGCTTCCTCTGTTAGCCTACTGCTTCTTGCCTAATTCAGGCCCCTGCCACCTCCCCTTAGCTTTTCCCGCTCTTTTTTGCCTGGCAGGCCCAACTACGTTCCCACTGTTTTTTCTCCCGCTCTACTTTCCCTCCTTCTCCCGTGGTCCTCCCACTCCAGGACCTACTTAATGGTGGTTGCTGTGTGGCGCCATTGAGCAGGCCCCTCTGTTCCCCCCTGCACTTACTGCCAAGCGCTTTATAGTGCTGGCAGTATAGCACACACTGCCCTGCCTGTTACTGCCTCCTGCTGCCTCTGTTAGCATGCTGCTTCCGGCCCCTACCGCCTCCCCTTCTCTCTTCCTGCTCTTTTATGCCCCTCCAGGCCTCTCTGCGTTCCCATAGTTTTATTCTTCCGCTCTGCTCCCACTCACACTCCCCCAGGCCCCCCCACTCCAGGACCTACTTAACGGCTGTCGCTGTGCGATGCCATTGAGCAGGCCCCTTCACTTACTACCAAGCACTCTAGAGCGCTGGGAGTATAGCGCCCACTGCCCTGCTTGTTGCTGCCCCCTGCTGCCTCTGTTAGCCTGCTGCTTCCTGCGTAATTCAGGCCCCGCCGCCTCCCCTTTACTCTTCCCACTCTTTTTTGCCCCCAGGCCCCACTGCGTTCCAGCCATTTTTTCTCCCACCTCCTGCACCTCTCCCACTCCAGCAGTTGCTGCGTGAGTACGCAGCGGGCATACGCAGTGTGTGCGCTGCCAGCACACCCATCTGTGCCCGTCCGCACCTGGACAACACCCAGCGCCAGGACCCCTGGTCCTCCCTCCATCCGCCACTACTCCACAGACAAGCTCCTGGTCCTCAAACCGGACACCAAGACTTCTGCTGCTGCATGGCCCCTCTACCATTGGACATTTCGCCTGCTGCCACCACCACTTCTCCTGCCTCACAGGACCACCTACCCACACAGGACCCAACACCACTACCTCCCAGAAGACCACCACCAACCCAGAGCCATTACACCGCATCCTGCCTAACACCCTCTCCCTCAGCAAACTACCACGGAAATCTGGGACACCATCACCACTCTCACCCCAGACATCGCTTTCATCACTGAAACGTGGCTCAACCCCGCCTCCAACCACAAAATCGCCACCGCCACCCCTGACAGATACAAGATGATCCACCGGTACCGCCCCAACAAGCAAGGTGGAGGAATCGCCATACTTTTCAAGGAAACCATCCAATGCTCAACCATGAACGGCGGCCCAACACCTGTCATGGAGCACCCTAACTTCCTACTACACATCAACCCCTAGACAACCATAAGAGGCACCCTCACACGCAGACCACCAGGATCTGACCTGTCTTCTGTGACACCATCAGCAACATCATCCCCCTTCACCACTGACTCCTTCCACTACATGCTGCTCAGTGACCTCAACTTCCACATCGAGGACCCCAAAGAGGCCAACTCCAAATCCCTACTGGAGAACTTCAACAACATTGGACTCACCCAACTAGTCTCCAAACCCACCCACATAGATGGACACAGCCTCAACACCATCTTCTCCTCCAGCGACAGAATCAAATTCACCAACACCACAGAACTCTCTTGGACCGACCACACAACCATTCACTTCACCATCTCCAAGCACTGAAGCGCCACCTACCGCAGCTAGGGAAAAGTAACTAAGAGCCAATGGGTGCAGGCTCCTCACATGTCAGCAAACCTCGACCAGGCCGTCCACAACTTCTCCGCCTGGATCAGCAAATGCGCCAACAAAGTTGCCCCTCTAAAAACAGCAAAATCCAACAGAACATCAAGACAAGCTAGCTGGTACACCCCAGAGCTAAGAACCACCAAGCGTAACTGTCTTCTATTAGAGAAGCGAAGGTGCATCTCCAAGTATCCCACCAACAGAGCAGCATACAGAAAAGCACTCAACGTCTACCGCCAGCGCAGCAAGGAGGCCAAAAGAACAGCCATCACTGACCGCATCAATGCCTCAACCAATCACACCAAGGAGCTCTTCAAGGTCATCAAGGAATTCTCCAACCCGACTGCCACAGAAAACACAGTACACCCCTCCCAGCAACTGTGTGAATTACTATCGGACCACTTCCACATTGCCAATATGCACAACAACTTTAACCCTCAACCCACTTCGTTAAGACCTGGCAACCTTATCCAACCAGCGAACCCCAACCCAGCCATAACCACCTGGGCCTCACTAGATGTCCAGACCACTGTGACCATCATGTCCTCCATCCATTCTGCTGCACCCACTGACCCCTAGCCCCCACCATCTCTTCAACCTGGGATCCGACATACTCAGCACCGCACTAACCAACTTCCTCAATATTTCCATCCCCACAGTATCCTTCCTAGATGCAGGGAAGTATGCAGACATCAGACCCCTCCTAAAGAATCCCTCAGCCAACCCCAGCGACCTCAAAAACTACCAGCCAATCTCCCTGCTCGCAAACCCAGCTCACCGACTACCTATAATGGAACCAATTACTCAACGCATCACAATCAGGTTTCTGGGCTAGCCATAGCATGAGTCCATACTTTTCGCCGCAACAGACAACATCAAAACCCTCCTCGACCAAGGAGAAACAGTGGTTCTGATTCTCCTCAACCTGTCAGCAGCATTCGACACCGTTACCCACCACACCCTCAATGAAGATTGATTCCACAACATCGGAATTCAACAACATGCCTTCAAGCGGATCACCTCATTCCTCTCAGGATGCACCAAGAGCGTCCACCCACTTCCATTCTCCGCCACCTCCAAGAATATCATATGCAGCATGCCCCAAGAATCATCTCTCAGCCCTACACTGTTCAACATCTACATGACCCCCCTTGCAGATATCGTCAGGGCACATGGACTCAACATCACCTCCTATGCCAACGACACCCAGCTCGTCTTCTTGCTCACCACAGACCCCTCTAACACCAAAAAAACAACATCTGTGATGCCATGACAGACGTAGCCAAGTGGATGAAAGACAGCTGCCACAAAGTTAATTCCGACAAAACTGATGTACTAATCTTTGGAAAGAACATCTCCACTTGGGACTACAGCTGGTGGCCGGAAGAACTTGAACCCACTCCCACACCGACTGACCACGCTCGCAACCTCAGCATAATCTTGGACAGCCAACTGACCATAAAACAACAAGTCAATCCAATCGCCTTCCACACCCTCCGCATGCTCCACAAGATCTTCCGATGGATCCCAGTAAACACCAGAAAGATCGTCGCACAAGCCCTCGTCACCAGCAACCTGGACTACTGCAACGTACTCTACACCTGAAACCCCTCCCAACTCATCAGAAGACTTCAGACAATACAGAAAGTAGCAGCCAGGCTCATCCTGGACCTCCTCAAGCATACCCATATCACTCCTCACCTCAGGAAATTCCACTGGCTCCCTGTCCAGAATTGATGCCAGTTCATGATGCTTACACACACCTACAGAGCCCTCCATAAACTGGGACTGCCCTACATCAACCACCAGCTGAACTTCCATCTTCCCTTGAGACACCTGTGCTCCTCCTTGCTCACGCCCTCTCACAAGTCCCCCACATCCATCACACCCACAGCGGGGGCCACGCATCCTCCTACATCACTTCCAAAGCCCAAAATTACCTCCCCCTCCACCTCTGGACAGCACCTTCCCTGGCAGACTTCAGGAAGCAACTCAAAACCTAGCAGATACTAGGGGTGATAGTGTTGTGCTCTACAAATGATTGATTGATTGATTGATCACTGTTGACGATGTTGCTGGTGTGCTCATGGATGCGTGGAAGTGGCAGAAGCCCACTGCTTTTCTAAGACGTTTTTTCCAACTGCAGCAGAAAACTGGCTCCAATAGTGGTGGTCTGCGGTGGTGCGGATGGGTATGCTGAAACTGACTGAGGAGTGGTTTGTCAAGCGCATTGTTGCAGTCTTGTTGACTGTGATGTTGTTGATTGAAGATAAAATTGGGTTGGGTGGCCACTGGTGAGAGTGGTTCAGTAATGTACTGGTTGAGGCCAAGGTTTCTGAGGTTTTCTAGAAGGGCCATAGAGTTTGGGTCAGATCAGTCTTCTAGGTGAAAGTTAAGGTCACAGAGGAGAATGAAGGTGCTTTATTGATAACAATGGGTGCTATGAAGTCTGTGATGTCACTGGCAAAATTTGTGCTGTATCCTGCTGGTCTGCATACAAGAGTTCCATCCTGGGAGAAACTGGCTATGATGTGTATCTTCAACATGAGGTGTTCCATATAGTTGGTGAGATGGTCATGTAAGTGGTGTAGCTGATGGTATCTTTGAATATGATTGTTAATCCACTTCTGGGCTGCTTGCATCTGCTGTGTGTTCATATCAAAACTGCTATTAAGTAGGTAATGGAAGAGGGGAGGAGCTCAGGGTGCTGGGTGCTGTGGGTTGGTAACCAGTAAT
The DNA here is from genome assembly GCF_031143425.1 of Pleurodeles waltl. NCBI lineage: Eukaryota > Metazoa > Chordata > Amphibia > Caudata > Salamandridae > Pleurodeles > Pleurodeles waltl. Next base: position 1,067,134,396 of record NC_090439.1, on the reverse strand, counting down.
TTCACTTCCTGTACAGATGAATGGGAAAACATTAAATTATGTCACTTCCTGTGCAGATAGGTGATGGCAAACGAAAACCTCTTGCTTGGCTTCTTCTTTTAAAGATGGTTTTGGCAGGAAACCAAGGATGTCAGTCCCCAAGCAGATGGGTAATGGGAAAATCCTTGTGACATATTATCCTGATACATTGTGTAAGATGTCAAGTGGACATTACGTACCAAAGCCTATTCTAGTGTGTGGTGTCTCCCGATTACAGGGAAGTATCATGATTATGAGGAAGAGGGAAAGAGTGTCTGGGAACGAAGGGGGCAGTGAAGGTGGTAGTAGCCTGTTTCTTTGTAGTCAAGGACCAAGTCTGAAAGATTAGCCCACTCCCTATAATACTAAACTGCTCTGGGGAAGGAAGATAGATAAAACCAAGAAAGAATAAGGAAGATGGATAAAACATACTGGAGTATTAATTCAGAAAACTATTAAACCTCTAAGTAGTTGAGCCTAGCCCCTCTCAGCACCACCCTGCTTGCCAGTTGCAAATCAAAAGGTCACTATCCAGCGCCCATCCACTATGTGGTGGACTACCACCAAATACCATCTGAGAGAGTGAAAATGGTCACATTCAGTATATAGAAGTAGTGCAAGTCCCATTGCATCAAAGGTTTGAGGGGAGATGGACAGACAGGGTGGTACAATCCATGCATCATTCACCAGAAGCAAGTCATGTGCATGTATGTTCCTGCAACAAGAGTACCAAGGCACTGGACTTAGGCACGATGGAGGTGAAGAGTCACAAGACCAGGTCCCCAGGTACTGAGAAAATAAGCCATTTGGCATACATGGTGAGCAGCATCTTGTCACAAATCGTTCTCAGGAATGTCAGATAAGAGTCTGATTGGTCAAGAAGCAAGTACGCTCCTGTGGAGACATGGAAATGCCTACACCACAGCCAGGGTATTCACTATTATGATTTAGCAGTGACTGATTTATCTCTGTGGATATGAATCACTATGTGATGCACTGGGGCAAAACTGTATGGCAATGTCTGTAAATAGTAGCCATAAAATGCAACAGTGTATCAGTGTGAGATAGGTGTCAACTCAATGGCTGACAGATTCAAAACACTGGTGACAATTCACAACATCAACATTATTTGCACTTACTTGTATGACAAATAGTAAATGTATCACAGAGGGCAGTATACCTGTATGTGTAGCACAGTGTCCAACAAATCAGTGATCATCTTGCATGGATGCCAATCAATGTCATAGCACATCCCATACTGTTGGCAATATGTCTGAGTAAATCAGGATACAGAATGACTTGTATATTCATGTAGGGTCATAGCTGTAATGACCATTCCTCCAATCCACCTGTACTTACTGTGCAGCTGACAAAGGATATGGGGCCTCATTATGACATTGGCGGGTGGCCTCCCGCCAACAGGCCACACGGGTGGCTTGAACCCCACCGGCCCTATTTTGACTTCCCCACTGGGCCGGCGGCTGAAACAGTGTTTCTGCCCACTGGCCCAGTGGGGAACAGGGCCTTAACATTGGTGGTGCAGCAGCACCCGTCACATATTCCTCAGCTCGTAATTCGAGCAGTGGAATGCGTGATGGAGCTGTGCATGGTGGCCCCTGCACTGCCCATGCCAAGAGGCCCTGTAGATTCCCTGCAGTGGGGTGTGCCCTGCCCTGCAGACAGTAAATTAAAAGTTAAATGTGTTCCCAATCTACTTAGGGAAAAAAAAATTGGCAAGGAATAAAACCACATAATTCTCACCTACAATTAACACCTAATGTCTCCCCTAGGTGCCCCAGGGATAGGGTGCCACGTAAATATGTAACAACACAAAACAAATGATGGACGGAGTGTTGAAACTTTTCAAACACTCGACCCTGTCACAGATCTGGGTTTAATCCATCATCATTTTACTCACCAAATCATCCCAGTTTGCACCCAGCCATATGCAAATCAATCTTGACTCAGCTCCCCATGAGAACAGTCCAGCCCGAACTGCCAGGCCAGGTGCTCCCTGGACCAGAAACAAGCATCCTAGGACCGGATTGGGTATTACCCCTCGTCAGTCAGGCTTGCTTGAGTCCAGTGGCACAGCGGGCAAGGGACCCAGGTCTGAGCATACCCTGATCAGTTATGGTGAACATAGTAACCACACAAAATAGCATGATGTACGGAGTAATAAAACTTTTCAAACATGTAACTATGAGCAGGGACATATTAAAAGATATATGATATGACCTGGTGAGGGGAACACTGAACATCAAGGTATTTTAACATTGTTGGAACTTAGCACCATAGGCCCACATTGTAAGGTATGACTTAAGAACAAATATTGCTAAGTAGGAGGTAAATGTGTCAAGACATACTTATTGCCAATTGGAAATCCAGCAACCTGCCACTGTTGAATTCATAATGACTAATACCAGATAGAAGTAATGAGTCTTCCCCTCCTGTAAGCAACCTCCAAGCAGCTTATGTGCTCTCATAGGAGTGCAAGTCAAACAGATATGAGCCTAGGTACCACAAGCTGATGACACTGGTGTCACCTCTCACATGAATCATCTGGTGGCACAAGCTTATAATCAACATCCATGTGGCCATGCAAAGTCCAAAGATGTGGCAGATTATGGACTCATAGGGTTTGAGTAACAGAATGCATCCCAAGAAGCTCACGTGTCACTCATTGCCATGGTTGTTTGTGAGGGACATTGTTGGTGCATGAGTGTGGGATAGCCCACATGGATCACCTGGATGATGAATGTAAAAATGTGGATGTGAACATGTAGCTGTTAAAGAGGCTTACATATCCACACAATTTTCTGACATTTTGCATCACAGTTTATTCAACACCGTCATGCACATGTACCATCCATGGCCTAGTCCAAGATGACCAATGTGAGTAACATGATGCAGGACACATTGAAGCAGACGGGTCAAGATCACATTCATTCATACATCCTTGTTAATGTTCTCCTGGTGATGTCTGACACGCTTGCCACTGAGCCTGGTCCACATTAGTCACTTACCTGTCAGAAAGTTTAATAACATGGGGATTGTAGGTGTATATACACTGCAACGCACAAGCAGCACCACCTTGATGCAGTGTGTAATAACAGTTTGAGATACATCACCTTGCTGTCCTAAGTATATTCCAGGTCACACAAAGGCATGCATGTTAAGTCAACATTGCACCCACAGCATGAGTGTCAATCGTGTGCACCACAAATCTTGTGAAATGGACTAGTCAGGACACCTTCACATGCTAACCCATTTGGAAATGGCACCTTAAGTCCAATGGTATCCCCACCAATTCCAGCATGTTATGAGTAGTGAAGATGCACATTGGCCATTTTCATACACTGAGCCGTCCCCTGGTGTCACTGCAAGTGTGTGAAGGTGCTGCACATATACGTGTAGACATTCATCATATAGCTGTAGTAACAAGACATTCATAATGGCTGTGGCAACAAAAGAGATTGCACCCTCTTCTGCAGGGGAGCGTGGGCCCATGCTATTGTGAGCAACACTCTGATGTGGACTGTATGCAATGAAGGAGATGCAGTGAAGTTTTCAATTGGTTTTATTAACAAAACTGCAATCTATGATAAGGTGCGTGGGCAACAATGATTAGGATAAGGAACAGTGCAAGAAACAGAATTGTAAAAACGAGAGTCATTAATACAAAGACCCCCACCATCTTGCAATAACATGAAGTGACAGGAGATATGAAATATGTCCTGATACCCTAGTATGATGAACCCAATGCCTAACCTAAAGAGAGCTAGGTGTGTTAAACCTAATCTGCCAATGCCATGTCCATGAGAAGAGCCCCCAACCCTTGTTACCTTGGAATGAGGTCTCTAGCTCAGACTCCGTAGGGACACGAAGACTAGGCCAGCGTCAATGCGACATGCAGCATCGATAGCAACAATGGCATCTGGTCGGAATCCCTCTGACTATCCGTCTAAGTGAGGCGCATTTATACAGATCTGCTCAGACCCCTGACGTAGGTCTGTTCCCAAACAATAGATAACAAGACAGGCTTGGGATGGCAATTTATGTAAGCAATCCCCTCGAAGGTGTGAAGAGGGAAAGTACCTAATGTGAATACCTACAGTTTGTTTCTCTTTGTCACTTGATATTGATGCTTTAGCGCGGTGTCACTGATAATGTGAAACTAAACATTGGCCTAACTGCAAACAATGTAGCCATCCTGGAAACATGTAAATAAATAATTGTGCTAAAACAGAACAAGCTAAGTAGGGTAAAAGTCACTAGGTGAGGGGGGCACAGGTCGCAAGCCAGAAGGCTAAGCTAACTCCTCTGTCCCATTAAAAGAAGATAGGATTCACTACACCCTCTCCGTTGCCGTAACAAGCATGACGCCATAGAATGACGCCATTGAAGCCGAATGAATCCAAGCTAAAATGCTCTTAATTAAAAAGCTAAAAGTTGAAATCATAAAACCTAGCTAAAATTATATTTAAAAAATATGTGAAAATACAGTTAAAAAACATACAAAGAGATATAATGTCTACCATGACAAGCACAGCAGGCCAAAGTAAGGGCAATAAATGCAAACTTCAAATTTGGTAAGGCAGCCAATCATCAAATCGATTTAACAGTAGTCATGATCTTGAAGAGCATCTTCAAAGCCATTGAATGGAAAGGACATCAGAAAAGAGGCCACATAGTCAGATGTTAGTTCGATGACAGGATAGGCAGATGGATCCACCTGCAGGAGTGGCACTCTCCACAGTGCCAAAAAGAGCCAGATCGTTCACCAAGGGCGGCTCATAAGGTGCCTCGTGAATCAGCCTTAGTCTCAAAGGGCACGACCGTGAATGAACCCTTATTGGGGACATCAGCAGTGCTTGGTCCACAGGAGGCACTGGCATAACAGCAAGACACACTGTAGGCAAATGTTCAAAGAGACACCATACTCAGCGAAAGACTGGATGCACAAACCATAGCTGGTCGGAATGACAATCACCGATCGTGCTCCAATTCCAGCACTGGGGCATTAAAGACCTTAACCATGCATTCACGGCACAGTTGAGCTGGTGGTATTGGCTCCATTGTTTTGCGTAGCTGGAAAGACACAAACACTGCAAATCAGAAGTAGTAGCAGTAGTACTCCGCCTATTAATGCCAAAAATATAGGAAAGGCACCAAACACACTTGAAAAGAGCGAACGGATGGCCGATGGAATGACTCCGAAGACAGACTGGAAGATGGACACAAATCCAGGCCCAACAGCCGTAAAGAAATGGACAATCCCCGTAGTGCTCGAAGCGTTGAAAATTCTGGATACCAGCTCTCCAAAGTGCTTGGGGAAGTTGGTATTTAATAGGGATTGTATCTCAGCTGATGATCTTGCTATCTGGAGTGCATACGTCTCTCTAGCTGATGTCAACGTGACTTATTTATGGAACAGTAGCACCTTTAGTCTGCTCAGCTTGTCATAATTTGCATTAGCAATATCAATGCAAGGCCACATTTCTGATACTTTTATCTCTCGTGGGGGGGGGGGAACTCATGCGCAACATGTAACATCCTTAGAGACTGAAATGGCGTAGGCAATTCCTGGTTGCATACCGCAACAGCTTTGGTCTCTCAGCACCACATACCCTACATTCAAAAGTACATGAAATGCTGGTTGAATCAAAGGGACGGGAGTGCCCTTCAGAAAACAGGCCAAGTTCATGATCCCCGCATTGGAAAGGGCATGAAGGGACACCTGCTTGCAAATCATGGACTGACTAACAGTAGTCTCGCATTCACTTCCGCTGAGAAAGACCTCTATTTTGCCATTCAGACATTTGTATTCAAAGGGCAACTCCCACTCTTCTTTAATATAGCTATCGCCTAGCCGCTTGTACCTACCCATGGCAAGATGTTTTAGGCATTTCGAAAAACAAAAAGTGGAAATGGGCAGATTTATAATGCCGTGCAGGAGCCATACTGTTGAAGGACTCTGCAACTGTGAAAGGCAACTTCTCTAACTTTTCTAGGAGAAGCATGGCGAAACTCGCTTCCCTTTTAGCTATCGTCTGTTGTTCCTTGGATAAATTAAAAGCCGCATACAAGTCACTACCGTTAATATACTTCCATGGAACTCGGCCATTTTTCAAAGTCTTCAATGTCCAACCTAACTGCATGATAGAACGCAGCTGACTTTGCCCATGATATAAAAGGGCCATGTCTGTCTGAATTATATCAATCGCAGACGACACCATGTTTGTTAGGGAATAAATCCTGTTGGACAGAGTGTTCATGCCATTGTTGACAACAGATAAAGCCTTTTCTAAATTTTCTTTGTCTATCTGCCATAAACGAGCAGCAGCTTCTATCTGAGAAAGCTTCCAGATCTCATTATAAATGTTGTAGATTAATCTTTTAGAGCGTGGCTTTCTAGGACATAACAAAAAGTCCTGCAAATCTATATCTTCAGAAAGAGTGTAAAGATGTTCCTTAACTGTGGCTAACGTATTAGTCTATACCCATTGTTGGCACAGTTTACCCACACTGTATGTTGCAACTATACCCATGTGCTGACCAGAGACAAAGCGAGGGTCTAGCCAGCTTATCTTGAAACCCCCTGAGGAATTCACAAAACGTGCCTGACACCCATTTGTGTCTATTGGCCAAATCAATCACCTGCCTGGACTGGAAAGTGAAGAGTTATAGGTACCAGCCTGAACCTTTGCATCTTGTTCTTCCTCTGTGACATTCAAGAAGGATTGTCAATTATTAAACTTTGCCGGTGTAGGGATACTGGGCGTATTCATTTCCTTTATTTTCACTAACCCCAGACATGATGTCTGTTGAATGGTATCATTTAAAAAGATAATTTGCACAGGAATCAGGCAAGCTCTAAGTAAAGCTTCCCTACCCTTTATATGCCAATCTTGTGTTCCCCATACACTCTTTAAATCAATAGTGTTCCTCCAGTTTTCGTAACCCTCGAATGCAAGACGGGAAACTAAAGAATTTGAATTAATCAGTTTTGTATCAGTTAGCAAACGTTTCCTAATTTTTGAAGGAGGTAATTTGAAATATGTCTCTGGATGTTTTGTGTCATACCCAGAAAAATAACTAAATTTATCTGAATAACGTTTTGGGCTCCCCACAGGTGGTGTGTTCCCACTGTGTGTAGTTATGTACTGGTCTATGTCTAGTAGCACAGTGCAGGTAGTAATGTCCCCAGTTGTTATGGCAGAACATTTCCCCATAATTCTTTGTATTTGTGTTTACATCATCACTTTCAAATACTGAATAGTCTTTCATTTCAGTTAACATAGAATCAACTGTCTGGACATCCCAATAATCAGATACAACATCAGGTGTAATTACATCGGTCTTAGAAATTTTGAAGACATATGGAATTTGAGCGACCTCAGTAGGCCCGTATATATCAAATGGAATGTTGTCCCACACAATCCCATCAGGAATGGGTACAGCTGAAATGTTCACAAGGGACAAGTCTCTTCAGACCTTATGTGAGGAGTGATATGGAGTTAAGACTTCATCCCTGGCTCAACAGAGGAGCATTCAGGAAGGTAATGACCATTTATAAGCAAAAAGAAAGCAGTCACAAAACCAATCCATAGAAATAATGCAGAAAATGTCAAGCAAAACCATAAATAGTTCCATGAGTGAATTAAATGATATTAAATGATATTTTTAAGCCATAGATGCAGCTTACATGTCTTTGAAACATTTTCAATTGCAGGAGTGGATGAGTCTGAAGAAAAGTCATCAATATCGATGAAGTAACCAGAAGAAGTCTCTGCAAATGTAGGAACTGTTGCACTACCAGTTGATGGATCCATTATTCACACCAGTTTGTGTTGTGTTTGTATAAAAAACAGCCAAATCTTGGACAGGTATGTTGGTATAAAAAACAGCCAAATCTTGGACAGGTGTTGTCGTTGAAGTGGTAACTGGAATCAGCAAGAGCTCATTCGCCACCTTCCCCATGGTCTAGGAGGTATTTGTAGAAGCGTTTGACATGATTGTGTACTCAGAAGTAGTGTTGTTATTTCTGTTTTGAAGAGGTATGTCCGGTTGGGTAGTGGGAATGGACCGGGAACTTCCCAAGGTACCTCTGGGTCTACGGTGCAGGGTCTGCCACATGGTGAAGTTTGACATGATCAATGGAAATTAATCTGTTTGCTTTGGAACCAGGCAGCAGTGGTAAGATGGCAGTTCTGGTACCTTGTACTCCCAGGACGGGGACCAGTGCTCTGTAGGATGGACCAAATTCCTTCTTCACAGCAGCCTTCTCACAAACCAGATCCTCGACTTTAGGAGTCCAGCCAGTAGAAGATGTTGGTAAATCCCTTATTCCTAAGGTGGCAGCACTGGTGGATGATTTATCATCACAAAATTGCTGAAGCTCCTCTAAAACAGTGAGAAGTTCATTTATGTAAAAAGGTGTATCCGCTCCCACCAAACCAGGGCCATCAAGATCTGGGACATACATAGGTATCCCCAAGAGAACCTCATAGGGAGTGCGTCCTCCCAAGGACCGTCTTGGCAGATTATTTAGTGCTCTCTGAACCCTGTATAAGTGATGAAACCAACTGTGGGCAGAACCTAATACTCTAGCTGTTAAGGACTGCTTTAGATCACGATTCCTCCTCTCGACAACTGAATTTCCCTCAGGATGGTATGGTGAGGAGTAATGGAGTTCAACACCCATCGTCCCCATGGTGACCCTGAATGCCTAAGAGGGGAAGGCAGGGCCCTGGTCTGAATGGAATGCTGCAACTGCATATATACCAATAAAGATGAGCTGACCGCTGAGGCCATACCCACAGGAATCTAGAACAAGAATCTACAGCGACTAAGATGTATTTGTATGCACCATCAGGTTGGAGCAGACCGCAATAGTCCAGGTACACAGATTGTAGTGGCCTGCTGGACATTAAGGGGGATGTCTGTGGTGGGTGTTTGATATTGGAGCCCTTAATAGGCTGGCAAATGTCACAACAAAGGACATATTGTTTTGTTTGTTTGTATAGACCTGGCCACCAGAAGCGTTTCTCATGCGCTGCTTTGATGAGATCTAATCTATGGTCTTTGTTGGGGATCGCTCAATCTCCAACCCCAGGAATTGTTGCATAAGCAACATTCTGTTCACTGACTTGGTAAGAGTATTTAGTAGGGTATGCTTTTGGAAGAGACTTGCCTTCAGCTGAAGCTTTCACAGCAGTCAAAATTTCAGTATCCAATCTAGTCTGAGAATGAGTCACTGCAGCCACAGAAGCCATAGCTACTGTGGACTTGGCCACTTCATCAGCCAAAGTATTGCAGATAACGTGTACTCCTACACGTTGGTGGCTCAATGTATGTACTACATGGACAGAAGGTAGCGTATCCTTAAGATCAGCCACACTCACCCACAGAGTTCTGTGTTTTATGGTGTTCCCTTTGGAAACTCTAAACACGTTAATTCGCTAATGATTAAGATAATCATTGTAGGACTGGACGCAGTAGTATGAGTCACAGACAATTAAACTCAGGAGCCCGGCTCTGTGTGTTCTAGTGCTAAAATCAGGGCTTTGAGTTCAGCCAGCTGTGCCGTGCAGTCCCTTGGGTCTGCGTGTAGGTATTGTGAGGGTGGAAAACTTCATCTTCATCACTCTGCTCACAGCTGCGCAAGCGGCTGAGTACTGATGCTTAGTAGCTACGGCTGGTTGTGCTGAACCATAAGTGTAAATGACAGCATGGTATCTGTCAAGTCACAAGATGTCTAGAGGTGCGGGGTACTCCTGTTCGTATTGGAGAAATTCTTGTGTCTGAAGTTTTGGATCAAAGATGTAATCTACATCGGTGGCAGTCTGGGAGGTTGCCAACTGAATCCAGCGGGGTTGTAATGCTTTAGCATTTGGAACGCTTGCTGTGGTATCGGCCTCTAAGGCTAGCACCGGGGTAATGACAATAATGCGTTTCCCTTGTGCAAGTAGTCTCTCCTTAATGACAGCCATTTGAACTGCAGTTAGGATTTTTTCTATTGGTGCAAAACATTGTTCTGCATTGTAGTATAAATGTGATTTATATGCTATGGGCACCGTGTTGCCTTCGTTAAAGGTGACATAAGTGAACCCAATGGCACCAACAATTATTCTGATGAACAAATCTGTTTTGTTGTCATATGTGTGCAAGTAGTTTGCTTCTAGCATGTTGTGTTGCAATTCCCTAAGGATGCATGTGTGTTCAACTGTCCAGTGTCTGCTAGAAAAATCAGGGCATATTAAGTCATAAAATGGCTTGATACATTGTGCATAGGCAGGATTGTAAATTCTGCCAACGTTAAAGAAACCAAGTAAAGACTGGAGTTTCTTAATTGTACTCAGTGGTTGGAGTTGAGCACATTTTTCTAGAAAGTGCGGGGCCAGGCTCTTGCCTTCGTTTGATAGCTCATATCCCAGTAACAATATGCTAAGAAATGCTATTTTAGTTTTCCTAAAATTAAATTTGTAGCTAAGGGCTGCGAATCCTAAAACTATCCGATCGACCCTGGCAAGATGATTGTTGAGGTCGTCATCTGTGAAATTGATGTCATCTACGTAAGACAACGCCTCGGGATCAATATCATGTAATATTGATGTTATGCGGGATGAGAACAGCCCTGGGCTGTTCTTGTAGCCTTGGGGCAAATGGCAAAAGCGTTTTTGTGAGCCAAATGAGAATGCACTCAGATCCTGACTTTCATGTGCTAAATTCTGGCAGAAAAACCCATTGGAAATGTCCAATGTTGTTTTGTACTTTTTCGCACTATAGTATTAATTAGTGCTGTGCTATGTGAATTTTGTATAGCGTATGTGCGCGTATGACTGTTTAAATGTCTGTAATCTAAGACTATTCTACAGGAATGGTCTTGTTTTGCAACAGGGAATAACGGGTTATTCATTGAAGAGACACAGGGCTCAATTACTCCCTGGTACTCGAGCTGAGTGAGGATCTCCCTCACTGAAGCTTTCGCTTCATGTTTAACAGGAGATTGTGGCTGAGGTTGGGGTGTAGACCTGATAGGTATTACATGACAAGGAGAATCCCTCTCCCAACCTACATGATTGCGGTACAGTGAAGGGGCTTGCGCTAAAGCCCAATTGACGGCGTATGCTTGTTTTACCACTTCTGGAACAGGATCAGAGAAAGAAGGCAAAATTACATCTTCCCCATGTGGGAGCTTACAGACGTGCCCAGGTGGGCAGTCCCTTTCGGCCAACAGGATATCACAACTAAGTTCATCCCAGAGTATCACACCAATGGTGCGCTCTACGTCTCCCTCAATTTGGATATTTAGATCATAAACCCTGTTGAGAGGGAGGATGCGCCCGTCTGGAGTCTCAACTGCAATTAAATCGCTAGTTGATGTCGCATCCAGATGATCTTTCAGACTCTGGTGACATATCGTGACCTCTGCTGCACTGTCTATCAGTGTCACTGCCCACGTCTTGTTCTTCAGCAATGTTCTCAAGTGTACTGGCATTTTTATAAAGACAGTGCTGCCACTTTTTGTTTTTAAACTGTGGCTTTTGTTGTGGGGACTTGTCTTCTTTTTTTGTCTGAAGACTGTGGTGAGTCTTAATTCTGTTTCATGTAATCAGGATGTTGATCAGGGCGGCCCCCTCTCTTGCTATGTCTATCCGGTGTGTCCTGAAAGGGACGAGAGGGACATGAATCAGTATATCTGTCAGGAGATTTTATATTTTCCTCTATTTCTGAGAGTATATCTCCTGTCGGAGTTCTCTAGGTATGGAGAATCTGCTCTCTAATTTTGTCTATCTTTAAATTGTTTTTGTTTATCCCAGCGCTTCTTCAAACCCTCCTGTGCTTCTTTAGTACCTTCCTTAGGGGTGGTACTCTGTATTTCAAGCTTCTTCGCCTGGGCTCCCAAACTATCCCATCCTATACTAGTATAGGTGTCAGAGATAAATTTCAGTAGCTGTTTCTTCTGGTCCCAATGTGGAATCTCTCAGAGGCACTGGTGTATAGCCAGTGCTACTTCTTCCCCTTTAATGTTGCTTAGTATTATTGAGGACACTGCGTCAAAGTTATGTATTAATTTCATCCCCAAATCTAGGGCTGGAGCAGCCTCGTGCTCATTCTGAATTTGTTTTAACACTTTCTGTAAATTGGCAAGGGTCGGGGTACCATGTGTGGTAGTATAATTTGCTGCAGAGACTGTACCCCATGTGGCACAGTCATCCACAGTGGGAACCATCACAAAGGGCAAGTATATTGTGAGAATTCTACGTGTTTCCTGTGGTCCCGAAATGGGGAAACACAGCTTCCAGCTGATTTGTTTTCTGGGCTATCCAGAATGGAATTTTCTCTCATTCTCTCGCTCTGTGGGTACCTTACCAATGGGAGTATGTACTGTTTGTGGATTAATCCCAGTAGTAGCCAATTGACATCCAGCAGGTGCTGGACGCGCTGGTGTAGTGTTCAGAGTTGGCATTACGAACTGAACAAGTCGTCTATATAGTGTTACTATCTCAATGTATAAATTACGTAGATCTGCTGCCAGCATAGTTTGTATGCCTAAGTGTGGTGTGTATGTGGCAAACATAGGCCACTTCGGTCCGTCTTTACCTAAAAGACCTAATGTCACGGGCTGTATTACATGTGGTAGGATGCTATCAAACCAGTTCTGATGCTCCTGATAAGTGAGCGGTATTTCATGATACTAGTATGCTAGAGATCGGTGAGGTACATTTGCAATTCTGTATGTGTGGAATGTGAATGTAGTGTTGTCTCCCTCAGGAAAGTTAACCCAGGAATAAAATGTTTCTGTTTGATAAGCTTCACTAGCTTCCACTATGAATTTAACATCCCGCCCTCTTCTCTTAAGGAATCCGCTACTATGTATAATGTTAATGCTTGTCTAGTATTCTCAGGAATGTCTGTGGTGTAAGCCATGCTGTGTAATGGGTAAAGAGATGGAACACCAAATGGGGAGAAAAGTCCTTTTAATGGTTCGAGCTCGAACAACCCACAGCCTAATTAGGTGCTCCCTGTTCAGCTGAGGACGATCTTCCCCAAGACCACGGACGTCTCTGTGTAATGGTACTTAGGGTACCTGTTGTCTGTGAGACAATGATAGTCAGGATATCCATAAATTAGTGCCTACACACCATCCTTGGAGGCACCAGGTCACAGTTTGACTCTTGCACTAGGCAAGACTGCTGGTTTAAGGATGACAGTACTTATGTTCGTAGGCGACTATGCCAGCCCTACAACAAGTCTCAACTGTCGTCCCAACCCGCCAGGCTCACAAGCAGCACCTCACCAAAACCCAAGCAGTAAAAAGGTGATTGGTGGCAGCCTTTACACATGGACTCAAGAGTGTGACATCTCAGGGAGTATGGTTGTTAAACGGAGATTACCCCTTTCTCATATTAACAACATGTCTCAATCAAACACAGGCAATGAAGGAGATGCAGTGACGTTTTCAATAGGCTTTATTAACAAAACTGCAATCTATGATAAGTTGCATGGGCAACAATGATTAAGATAATGAACAGTGCAAGAAACAGAATTGTGAAAACAAGAGTCATTAATACAAAGACCCCCACCATCTTGCAATAACATGAAGTGATATGAGATATGAAATAAGTCTTGATACCCTAGTATGATGAACCCAATCCCTAACCTAAAGAGAGCTAGGTGTGTTAAACCTAATCTGCCAATGCCATGTCCATGAGAAGAGCCCCCCAACCCTCGTTACCTTGGAATGAGGTCTCCAGCTCAGACTCTGTAGGGACACGAAGACTGGGTCAGTGTCAAGGCGACGTGCAGCATTGATAGCAGCGATGGCATCTGGTCGTAATCCCTCTGATTATCTGTCTAAGTGAGGTGCATTTATACATATTTGCTTGGACCCTTGATGTAGGTCTGTTCCCAAACAATAGATAACAAGACAGGCTTGGGCTGGCAATTTATGTAAACAATTCCCTCGAAGGTGTGAAGAGTGAAAGTACCTAATGTGAATACATACAGTTTGTTTATCTTTGTTGTTTGATATTGATGCCTTAGTGCAGTGGCACTGATAACGTGAAACTAAACATTGGCCTAACTAGAAACAATGTAGCCATCCTGGGAACAGATAATTAAATTCTTGCGCTAAAACAGAGCAAGCTAGGTAGGGTAAAAGTCATTAGGAGACGGGGCACAGGTCCACAAAGCCAGAAGGCTAAGCTATCTCCTCTGTCCCATTAAAACAAGATAGGATTCACTACACACCCATGTACACTTACAAAACATACACTGGACACATGGAAACAGAGGAGGGTGGTAAACACAACTATTCACAGGCAACACAGCAATCCATACGCTTCATATAAAAATGAATTCCACATGACACCATACATATATGCACATATTTCAGTTATTGTTTCCAAATAATCTACGCATTGTCCCAATGTGTGTTTTTTAAACCATCGAGTATGCCAAAAATGATGCATTCTATGCGACGCATTAGAACTTCTTCATGGTGCTTCGTCTTGTGTCCTCAAAACTCCACACATTGGCATGAAGCGTAAAAAAAGACGCATTGGCTCAAAATGTGCCACATCCCCCAGGAAATTATGCAATGGATCAGCCATGCTGCAAACCAGGAAGTGTAAAGTTACTTTCATTGTTTTTTTACAAACACAGTCTTTCTGTCTGTGCTTGGGAGAGGTTGTGTGGTGCTGTTGGTGGAGTGAGGAGTGCTGTTTCTTGAGTCGTTTGTGCTGTCTACAGTCCCTCTTTTGTCCCTGACATCTGGTTTGTCCTTTGTATTTGTATATTGTGTTGTAACTTACTGTGTATTGTTGGGTGTTTGTCCTTTCTGGTAGGTTAGTTTGCAGGAGGTAGTTGGGGTTATTTTTTGCTTTTTTTTCATCAATCGTGAGTCTGGGGTGGGATATGTCAGGGAAGTGAACGGCCAGGAACTTGAGTGCAGGTGAGTTTGAAAGGTTGATATGGCTGGTGACCCACTACCTTCCTAATATGGTTGCCATTGGCGGTGGTGTTATCCAAGGGTACTGGACGGAGGCACGCAAGCTGCGGTGGAGAAGGGCCACTTCCACATGTAGTGGATCTTCGAGGTGGAGAGGACGACCCACCAGTTGAAACATTAATGGGCAGACCTCATAAGCAGGGAAGATGACCTCTTTTACTACCTTGAAATCGAGGTTGGTAAGTACACGTTCTTTGTGGCTGATTCCTTGTTTTGCATTTGCAATTAGATGTCTGCTGGCCATAAGACCATCTTTACTCAGTTAGGACTCAGTGCCGGGCTGAAAGTCTTGTTGCTGCGCCAACATGCATCCCCAACAAGTGCAGCAATGCACCATAACTATGACATATGGCACATGCCTGTCCTTGCCTCTGTGCTTGTGCACAAACTGCTAGCGAACACCAATGCAGGCACCCTTGTGTCATGGTGCAAGGGTACATGGTTGACAGGGACGAGTGTTCATGGGCAGGAAAGGACCTTCCTGCCTATAGACAATCACCAATGGCATTTTTCTTTAACTAAGTGTGCAATAGAAAGCAGCACACATAGGAAGAGGAAACATATGGAGAAATCATGTATTTCATTCCCATGTGTCAAGGGTACACCATGTCACTGTGACGCTACCCCTGAGGTGGCATTTGAATCTGATGAATTACCAGCCTTGAAATTATGGCCTGGCACACTGTGCCACATAAACGTGAGAGAAATGTTGCTCTGGTGGTGCAAGGTGACACCTGGGTTTGTAAATGTGGCCCATAGTGTCAGTGGTTCGCATATGTCAGGGAAAAATGACATCACACCCCAAAACGGTCATTTCATAGACAAAGTATAACACAAAGGATTCCAAATTCTGGGCTGTCGTGCACCCACACTGAGCAATGTCCCTAGCATACCTGCCGGACACTTTCCTGTTAGTGGCATGATGCACATGTCAACAGATGTGCTGTGGGCAACCTAAGGAAGTGTGCACATTTACATTACATGGCTGGGTGCTAGGGCATATTAGAGATGCAAGCAGGCATCCTCCGTTATGAAAAACAAACCATATGGAGGTTTACAAGGAGAGGGCAAACTAACAGGATCTAAAGTCAATGAGATGATTAAACAATCACCCTGAGACAGAATACAATGACTGACTGGTGCTACCTATAACAAACTAAGGCCCTGATTTATACTTTTTCTGCACCCAATTACCGTCATTTTTTGATGCAAAAGCGGTGCAAACTTACAAAATACAATTGTATATAATGTACAGGTTTTCAGTACATTCACTTTCACTGCGCCCTCACTATAGGAGCACCGTAAGGATTGAATTCAGAATATAAGAATGACTCTGTTTTTAGTAAAGAAATATGCACCTATTATATAATAAAATATGAATTGTTGATAACATTTCCACATGTTTGAAGATTGTTTAATAAAATGTTACCAGGAAGACAACAGTTTTACTTACCCCTGTACGACCATTGTTCATTTGCTTATTTAACTACCCGGGTTCTAGGGTTATGGGGTATGCCTCATTTTCTCTAAATAGTTGCTAGGGCATATGTCAGCAAGTGCCAGCCTGGGGGATGTGCCTTACCAGGAGCTATCCTTTTTTTGAGACATTTCAGTGGTTCATGTCTCATGTAGATGAGGCATGATGTATGTGACTCTGTACATAGTTATGACATGGACTGTCATACACCTGTATATGTCACACACGTCTGTACCTGATTGTACAATTGTGTGGTGTGGGAAAGAACAAGACACGTATGTTTGGTGTCTATGACCATGCAGCAATGACATCTACTGATGTCTGTTAAATGAGGGGACAAGGATGTCTCACTAGGGTTGTATGTAGCATAGTCATGTACATGTGATGAAAAGGGTATGGCAGGAGTATTTGTGGCTGAGTGTGTGCTGTGAGTCATGTAGGTGCAGAGTGCGCTCAGCTAGCCATATACAATCTTGGAAGAGCATGTAATTTGAAAGCCTTAAACAATGTACCTGAGACATGTATGTATGGTTCCAGCACATATGTGTACATGTCAGCCTGGCCTACCAATGTATGTCACTGACACATGAGTTGTTACAACTATAAGGCTTCTATGGCCATTTGCACGTCATGTGTAATGTGCAATATTTGACCACAGTATTCATTGTTCAACATTGGCAGTGCTATGTCTTATGTTATATCTTGTAAGTGGACCTGAGCCGTACACAACTGGAGTGGTGGAAAGCTTCTGTGAACCTGATGCTACCAGTGAGTGTCATCCTGTATGTTTAATGGCTAGTGCAAGGATTGTGTGTGATGTTGTATGCTGTGTGCAATGTCATGTACAAAGTGCATGTATACAAAATCAAACTCCATATGCTATACATGCATATGGAGAGTAAGATAGAGTTTGGGCCCAGGATGTGCATTTGCATCTGACTAATTTCAAGGAGGTTCAGATTGCTATCCTTGAGGGCCCACAGATTGCAGGTATGACCAAAGAGCAATAACCACAGTGCCAGGATCTGTGAAAGCATGTGGTAGTGGAACCATGAGTGCACTGTGTACCTGAGAAAAGCTTTTCATATGCATACATATGCTGTTGTTACTTATAGTGCAATCTATGTCCGATGTGTCTGGCTAGCTCACACATGGTGTATGAGTCAAAACACAGTGATGACAGTAAGAACATGTGCCAGACGTACAGGGTCCTACACATCTATGCAGGGTGGCAATATGTTGTTTACAGAACATGTTACTGCTGTGTGTGCCACAGGAACATCATAGTAACCAGAGCAACCAGTAGCAAAGCTTGGGCCACAAACAAGGGTGGGTCTGCAGGGCCAGGTCCATCCACCTCCACCACCACTATGACTGTCCCATCCATGTCTCATGGCACAGCACATGTACTTTATGTAGACTTTAAGAAGGACATATGGAAGGAAGTGGCAGGCCTAAAATACTTGGTATCAAGCCAGGAGCATAAGTCAGACCTGATGCTCATCCTTCTCTGTGAAATCATGCAAGCTATCACCAAATCCTGAGGAGCAGGATGGGCCAAATGGACCGTTACAACCCTTCCCCAGGGATATAGTTGTTTCATTGATAGGGTTTTCAGGTAGTTAGATTTAGATAAGTTAGTGTGGTGTAGGTTAGTAGTAGTACATTGTAGTTTTCATTAGGGGTGGGTACATTTTTAGGGGTTTGATTTTATTAGGTGTTTTTAGTGGGTGGGGGTTGATGTTTAAGGTATGTGTTTCTAGAAAAATAAAAAAACAACTTTTTTTAAATACAAAAAATATATTTTTATTTAGGCCTAGATGTTGAGTTAGTTCATGTATAGCTGTAGATACTGTTGTTCTTGTCTCCAGATGTGTTTAAGAGGTGTGTGGGGATGATGTTTATCATGTAGCATTAAATGTATAGGATAAGTTAAGTTAGTTGTAGGGATAACTTAGTATAAGGTAGTGTAGGTTAGATTAGGATATGTAGGTTAGGTAGATTTATGAAATCTTTTTGTTTTCTACATTATAGTCCCCATCATGATTTACCGTCTAGACTGTAGCATGTCTGCACAGGTCATGTAGGTACATGCCTTTAGCTTTGCCAGCAGTATTTGAAAACATGTGTGACTAGGTGTATTCCCTTTGGGCAAATACCTGTCAGGTTGGCAATGGAATCACATCAGCTATCTACAAACATTGTGTATTTGCTCTATGTTCGTAACTCATTGGACATGCATTGATGGACTGTTGTTGTTATTGCACTCACAATAAATCTAGGATTTTTACTCAAACAGTTATGCCTGCTTCTCACAGTCTTACACTTACATCATTTGGTTGTTACATTAATGTAGAATTGTTTGTTTAGCCAAGCCACTTGTGGAGTGAGTTACATCAGCTGTCACAATGAATGTATGATACCTGCTGCATGACATGCTTGAGAGCCTCAGGAACTCTTTGTTAATCAGCATACACATCATATTTATCAGTTATTTTCACTCAGTCTGTATGGCTTTGTCACTGATTCCAATCCACACTTATCTCTTTGGTTAAGTAGTCAGTGTATTTGTTTCACACAATGTAACATGTTCATATTGGTGAAGCTTCAGACACACATAAAACACAAAGGTTGTAGTACTTGTATTATGTGATGTTATTTACATGTGCAAATTTATGTGCAGCACATTCCATGAAGAAACAAACCCAACAGATGTATTAAGACTTTGGACATCCAGAAAGAGCCCATGGGTAGGGGGGGTTAACATATCATGGGGCATATGTAGGAGAGGAGTCCTTTAGTGAGGAGGAGGACCACGTTGCCATTAGTGCAGACAGGCCACAATAACAATCCACATATGCAAGAGGCCAACAGTGGGACAATGCCAGTTGTTTTGACACAGTCATAGTCTTAAGCACAGAGCAAAGGAGAAATGGGGCATGTGCCACAGACAAATGCTACCAGGCGATTTTCCTGGTGAAAGATATTCCTTCCACATCTTCATCCAGTGATGTATGTGGTGCCTCCTTTGAAAGGGGTGTTGTAGGTGCTGAAGTAGAGGGAGGCACACACACATCAGGGGCTGAAGATGTGGATCTCGTGTCCATGGCAGCTCTCATATGTGGCAACACATGAGGCAGCACAGCAGGAAGGAAGACCTGCAGGCTCTGCAACACTTCAGCTACGCCACGGTGAAGGGAACACAAGGTGGCAATGAGGGAGTCCTGTTTACACTCCCTGGACTCCAAGACATTTTGTATAGCCCCCAGCATGTTGGCAACCTCGCTGGTGCCACTTTGGCTGGACATTTGCTCATGCCTCTGCCTCATGACACCTGCGATGTCAGCCAGGGACTGCTGGAGGCCAGGAAGCGGAGAGTAGGTGCTTCGTAATGGAAGCCAAGCTGTGCTTATTCAGACTGAGGCATCCATGGACTGCCTCTAGGGTACCCTCCACAGTCTCCATCCCCAACCACACCGTATCTGCCAGCTCCCACTGGACTCTATTGCAGTCTGTTGAAATTTAGGTTGTGGGTCCTGAGAGCCCAGGGCTCTGGATGGGCTGGCAGGTAGTGGTTGCTGGTTGTTGGGTGGATCATTTGGAGACCCTGAAATGCTGTCTAGCCTTCTTACAACCGGAGATGATGTCTAGATGGCAAATAGGATTTGCCGGAGGGCATCCGGATGTATGGTTTGAAGCTGGTCAACCACACATAGAAAGTGGAAGATGCCATTCATGATTGTTAAAGTTCAGGAAAGTGTCCCTTTCAGCACATGAGCAATCATCCCTGCAACACAGGCATTCCTACACCGTAGTGCAAGGGTGCTTGTGTTGGCACTAGGAAGCAGTTAGTGCACCATCACTGAGGAAAGTGCAGGAATGCATTGCATTTTGTTAAATACAACGCATCCCTGCACTTTCAAAATGATGCAGCGCAGCACAGCAAGCTAGCTTGCAGCACCACGTTGCATCATTTCCTAATACATGGGGCCCTGAGTTGAAGAGTGATGTGTAGTACACCTGTTGGGCATGGATATTAATGCACAGTGTCTCAAGATTTACATTACAAATGGATTGTTGTCACAGGTACTGTGTGCCTGCTCTGAGGGTATGGGCCCTGTCCTACTGGGTAGTTTAGCTCACATACATCCCCCCCTTAACATCCTGTTGTGAGTTGTTTATCTGCAGAGTGTCACAAGTCATATGACTCAGGCCCACGCCAATTTATGTGTACAGCCCTCCTCAGATTACCTACTTTTTGGCTGGCTGTGCTGCACTACGTCATTTCCTTGTACGTAACGCACAAAGTGAGGTAAACATGTACTGATGCTGCACTTCACACAATGAGGAAAGTGAGGTGATGGTTCTGGACTGGGATGTGAAAATTGTGGGAAGTCAGTGCACATTACATATGTTTGCTGTTTAACCATGAGTGTGCCAGCATACTACCGTTTAGCCTGCAGACAGTGCATTTTAGCACTGGGACATGGCTGCCTCCCCCTTTTGATATTGCATAGTTACAACATTGCCCCCTGCTGCGACTTACCCTCTGATTGTTGTAGTTCATCATATGCTGCACTGTCGAGTCCTGGGACTCCTGTAACCAACTCTTCAGGAATGGCAGCTGCCACCATCTCCTCTAACTCATCCAAATCCTCCTGGGGTGCTGGACTTCCACCTCCGGTCTGCAATGCTGGCTTGAGGTTGCTGGCCAGGTTCTTCTTTGTTCTGCTCTTGCAATCATGCCAGCGCTTCTTACAGTCAATGACTGTCCTCTTGACCTCTGCCACAGTGTTGACTTTGTCCACAATGGACTGCCATATGGCCTCTTTCCTCCTTAACAGCAATTTTGAGGTGATGAATAGCTTGTGTTAGTGCTCCGTGACCTCAGTGATCAGTATGTTGTTCTCTTCACTAAACCTTCACTTCATCTTCCCCTTCTCCTGGGAGTCTGTCTGGACAACCTGGTTGCTACTGGGGTTGCTGGGGTTGTCCTGGGGTCTCTGGTCTCCAGGGGTCTCCATATCTGCTTCTGCAGTGTCTCCTGTCAGTTTTATTTTTTAGATGCAGCATTTTCCAACAGTTTTTTTATGCTTTTAGGTGCAAAAGTGACGCTAGTAAGGGCTGGATCAATACATGCCGCAAATCAGGCTAGTGTCACTTTTGCAGCACTATCGTTGTTTGTTTAGGTCTGCAGTAAAAAGACTAGCGTCATAATTTTGACACAGCCCAGATCCTAATGCCATGGTGTGCCGTTTTGTAAATTTGACGCGAGCATGTCGTGAGGATCTGTTGTTACAATGCTTTAAAAATTGGGATGCATCGCTGCTCTGCGGCAGCGATATGTAATTTCTAGTAAATAATTTGGAAAGAGATAATGTTGGACTGCTAACACTAACTAAATTTGGCAAAAGGTAGGTAACAAACTCAGACACGAGTCTTCTGAAGGGGCAAAAAGTATTACTAAATCTAAAAAGGCATCTCAAGGGTAAGGGCAAATGACAGAGAGGACGATACCTCTGCAAGGGATACAGCATTATGGGAATCTTCAGAAGTAAGACATCAGTATTAGCAAGGCATCTGCAAGCATCAGGAGCTCTCTGCAAGCTCTGAGGACTCCCCAAGACTGTCCAGGACTGACCAAAATTAAGTGCCCATTGATATTTCAAATTACATAAATCAATTTGATTCGCCAAACGTGTCAATTCAAGTTAGGTTGACTAGGCATCAACCAATCAGGATATAGTCGGAAGACTCCAAATTGAAACAAGCACATCTCTTCCCAGCCATGTCATGGGAACATCTCCTTTCCATGTGACTCCTAGCAGGTTTAAAACAAATGTATATGATCTCAGTCCATGTTTCTCCAATGCAATGTTTCCAAGGACAAATGGGTACATCTCTAAACAATGGATCTATTACAAGAAGTCTTTGCTTCTCGTGGGAATTAAATCTGAAAGCAGCCCTCACATTACGAAAAAATTAAACACGTCTACATGACTGCAAAATACAAACTCTGTAGGCCTTTCTGATGCTAACACAAGAAAAATATGAAATGCATTTAATTAATATGTTTTAATAAACACATATAGTATACAAACTTATAAATTCAACATTAATAATATTTCATGAGTATGAGTAATACATTTCATTTAAAATAAAAAGCTTTGTTATTGCATTTCATTAAGTATAACAGAAGTGCATGCCACTTACTTGTACATAATTTCAGACTCATTAAACTTTCATTAATCACGAGAAATTCAATATCGTTTCTATATGCACGGTTAGTCTAGAGTCTACATTACCTTTTAACACCTGTTTTATCATTGGAACGTGATTTAATTCAAAAGGCACCTAAGTCGAACTTTGAAAAGCAAGCGATTGCATATTTAAAATGCGTGTCAGTGCAGCTTTCTACGTTAGTTTTTCTCTTTTTTACTTTCATAAACTTAGGCTTGTCACATTCTGATGGCTTATGTGGCATGAGGGATAGCACTAAAATTTAAGCTCTATCAGTCCTTCCTTTGATGGCAAAATACACCATCCAAATTCCAATTTCAATGAGACAATTCAGATTTTCAACAACTTACCCTGATAAGGTCTGCTGTAATTCTCCAATCTCTTTAGGTTATAATTATAAATGCCTCTCCTAGTTTCCATGTCTATATCCTCTTTCTTCTGCCTAGTCTTGGCTCTTATCTCCTTCAATATCTTGTATAATTTGTAAAATGACTATGTATAACTATGACACATAAAGCCACAATCAACAAAGGTCTCTCGATGGTTCCCACTATTTCCTTCCTTATGTTCTCAAACCATTTTCCAATGGCTGAGAAACCACTTCTAATAGGTTTTCATGCACCAGTCGCTGTCAGTTCTTTCAGGTCATTTCTCAAATTAGTTATGGTTTGGAATGTACTTTCTTATCTCCTTACTAATGTTAGGTATGTAAGTGCAACAACGTTGCACATGTGAGTTTTTACAGACACCGTCCTCCTTTGCAAGCAAAATGTCTAACGCAAGACAATTTTGCAAAACCATTGATCTCATAGCAACCATCTCCGTGTCCTTTAACAACAGAGCTCCACCAGTGTCAGTAGATAGTTTGTCTACCATTGTTGATAACTTTCTAATCTTGACATCATTCAAGATTACTCCCACTGATGTAATTAAGGCACCAAAATATCTCCTACTATATCTGAGGCACTTGCTCCTCTTTTAACTCTGGAGTTTGATTTCTCATCCCAGACTGTATCATTAATGTTGTCCACGTGATACATTTTAGGGAAAATTACTCCCAGATAACATTTTACAACCCTTTGACAGCTTGTAATAATTATTTTTCCCGCATATGAAATAAACACCTGGTATGGCGGGATCCTGTCCTGTAACATGAAAGTCCATGTGCTTTTAAACACATAAAAGTCTACATTCACTAACACCTACAAAATGTGTATCTGTCTTTAACTTTGGTCTATTTACACATAATTTCCCTACATATTGCCAATTTAAGGCTAAGAATCCTTGACTATTATTTAATGCGGCATGTGCAGGGTCTGTATCCCAGTCTAATACTACTACTCCCTTTTCCAATTTAGCTTGATTTGCCCTGCTTCTTTCCTCAACCTGTCCAATGAACTCTTTGTCTACTCGGCTAAGTGTGCTTGTCAAATTATTCTTGTGGGCATATGCTGTCCCAAATGTCAGGGTAGGTTCAAAGAATCCTCCCACAGTGTCAATGCTTTTCTCTTTAGCAATACTACTCAGTTCCGTTGTAATAGGCACATAATTAGAATAGAAGTATTGGTAATACTTCTGCTTATACAATAGAGTTAGTAACAGACTACAAGAACTTCCATACGTTAGTGGTAAGCTCTGAAAAATGATTCCTTCCAGCTCTGATGAAGAGATTTGTGTGCATATGTAGCAGTCACGAACCTCCATTGTTTTAATGTACTCTTATAATGATTAATAATATACATTTGATGTCAAATCTCCCTTAGAACTGTCAGCAGGTAAAAGCCTCTCATCTTCATACAGGGGATCTTGATCCATAAATTAATCTTCTAAATTAGGGGCACTTATGACTGACGTTTTCTCAATCTCATTCTTAACAGAACTCGACCCAACAATCATCAAAGTATCACACATACTGCTGCTAAAGCTATTAACACATATTTACATTTACTCCTCTTACTTAGATCAGGTTTCATGGCTTGTCTAGGTTCAGACCACATTATGCTTCCTAATTAAAAATCAAAATCAAAAATACAAAAAGTGGTTTGCAATTATTTAACTGTCTCTGTCAGGCTTTTCTTTGTTTGAGCAAAGCAAATTCGAAAACAATTCCTTCAAAATCAAAAATCCCAAAAGTTAATCAGGAGTCTCTTATTTACAAGAATGTAAAAGCTCCTACTAAAAGTTCAAATGACTCTAATAAGAAACCATCTAATAATCACTAATAAGCACCTCCAGCAAATAATGTCTTTGTTCATCAAGTGGCAATGAAATTTCAAAGTTCAGTTCCAAAACCACTTCAAGTTCCAAAATATTCAGCTGGAGTTGAATTATTAACACAAAAGGCAACAAACTCCTTCTCCCTATCATCTGGTGTGAATTGAGTCCATTCAGGAGCAGAATATCTTCGCCTAGGCACTCTTTTCTCTTTGACCTCCTTGTTACACGACCTTCAGTTTCACTGTCACTTATATCTGATTCTTCAGTTACTTCTGCAATGGTAGAGGGCACTTTAATCACTGGCTCTGGGCTTTTCTTGGGCCACGGATCTCTTGTTACATTTATTTTGTCTGGCATGGCTGTGGTTTCAAAGTGATCTGAGCTAGCAGGAGTCACCTGACTCTGTCTCAACCCTTCTGTACCTTCAACTGCTGTTGAGTCACTCAGAATTTCACCAGACTGTGCATGCTCTGCATTAGCCATTTGTCCATTCCCTACAACTTGGCTACCTGGACCCTCTCTCTCACTGTAACTGACCTTTTGGGAATAGGAGCTGTTTCATCAATGGGACTTGTTGTCACTAGAACAACCTGGTATGGCCCTTTCCAATACGGCTCCAAGTATGTTTTTCTGACATGCTTTTTCACTAACACCCATGTGCCAGGAGTCAGGTTGTAACAAAGTTCTTGTTGCGGTTGTGCAATTCCTTCTCCTATCTTGCTAGTTAAAGAATGAACCACATCAGTTATTCCTTTGCAATAATCCAGTACCAAGTAATCTGTAAATTCACAAGACCATTTGCAGGCACTGCGGGCAATCTCATAGTGTGCCCCAGGATGATCTCATGAGGTGACAAGCCTGTCTTTCTGTCAGGTGTGCTGGGCATACTCAACAGGACATAAGGCAATCCATCTGGCCATTACAGTGTTGTAGATGTACATATTTTTGCCAGCCGAGACTTCAGTGTTCCATTTATCTGCTCTACCAGCCCTGAAGCTTCTGGTCTGTAGCTGCAATGCAATTTTTGCTAAACTTGTAATGCCGCTTAACTTAAGGCAAACTTAAGGATCTCACTGTTGAAACAATTTCCTCGGTCTGATTCCAGAGAAGTCGGAAAACCAATAACAGCTTTGCAACTGTGAGGCTATCATTCCTTCAAGTTGGGTAAGCTCCTACCAAATGGGAGAATACGCATGACACCCACCCCCAAAATATACCCCAGCCCATTGCATACTAGCAGTTCAATGAAATCAAGCTGCATTCTGTTAGATGGTCCCCTTGATCTGCCTACGTGACTCAGTGCAACAACTGTATGTTTCCCTACATTAATTTACTGACACATTACACATTTGTGACACACTGTTTTTGCAACTATTCTAAATCTGGCATTGTGCCTTGTCTGTCTGAAGGTTCTGATCATTGCATCTCTACCAATATGCACCTGTCACTGATAATACCTTGCCATTGGGGACAATAAACTATTTGGCAGCACTGCTTTCCCTTCACTTGACACCGAAACATCATCCTCATTCCTCTGGACACATCCTGCTCTAACCCAACCCTGCTTTTCTTCCTCTGCCACTTCTTCCTGCAAACTTTTAACTTATTCCCAAGTATGAATGGCAGTAATAAAGACATTTTGACTTGTCTCATCGTCATTTCCATAGCTCCATTCCTCTTTAAAGGAAGTGCAATTCAGGGCACAATACCTCACTACTTCATCTACATAGTTATTGCCCAAGGATATATAGGCCCTCATTATGACATTGGTGGTAAATCCCACTTACTGCCATGCTGACTGCCACCAACATACCGCCGCCGCAGCAGATTACCGCCACCCACATTATGACCCACACATAGTAATCCGTCACTATAAAGCCACACACACAAACCCGCCAGACCAAAGGTCAGTGATAAACTGGCGGTAGCAAAACCCACACCATTACGCCCACAGCATTATGACCCACAAATCACCACAGCAGACATTCAATGGCGCTAAACCATTGGCGGTACATACCGCTGCTCTCAAAATACACACAACCTAACAAAACTACACCATATTGGACTATTCAAACTACACACATCTGACACACATACACATACCACACCCACACCACTATAAAACACACACCCACATTACCCACAACGCTTTACCATTACCGCTGATGTTGTGCGCTGTTGTGGGATGCAGTCAAAAACTGGCGTGCAACTCCTCATTGGATCCCATTGGGCCCTCTGGGTTACAGTGGCCAATAGTGATGTACGCCAGCGGTAACGGTACGCACCACTGCGGACGTGACTGCCATTTTCTATCTGTTCACTCACTTGCTACCTGATCTTCAACAGGAGAGGACCTACACTGCAAGTGCTGCTGTTACCTGTGTCTGGAACCGACCATGGCTCATGTCACTGGGGAAAGGGCCCCTTCCTTCACCGCTGTGGAGTTGGAGAGACTGGTGGATGGGGTCCTTCCCCAGTACCGAATGCTGTATCGGTATCCAGACCAACAGGTGAGTACACTGTGAGTACTATGAATGGGGCATGAATGCATGGAGTGCTGTGTGTAAGGGCGTCGTGTGGGGGGGTTGGGGTAAGGGCCCTGGGCAGCATGCTGCATGCATGGTGTGCATTGTCTGTGAGTAAGGGGATGTGAGGGCTTGGGTGGGCCATGAGTGTAACAGGCAGGACGGTTTGACTGATACCTTTTCCTACGTGTATTTCTCTGCAGGTCAGCGCCCATCAAAAAAGGGTATTTGTCGCGCCATCGCCAAAGATGTGCGGACCCTGGGGGTCTACGGAAGGTGGAGCACCCACTGTCGCAAAGTGCGTGAGGACCTGAGAGGCTGGGCATGGAAGAAGGCAGAGGCCCAACAGGGGATGGCCTCCCAACGAGGAAGGGATGCCCATCAAACCCTGACCCCCCATACTGGCAGTGGCCTATCCGGAGCTGGATGGACGCTTCGGGGCATCACAGGAGCCACAAGGGGATGAGTACAGTGGCCCAATATACTACCTGCTCGTGGTGGGGTGGCATCTGGGTGGGGGATGTGGGCCTGTGGGTGCCCCTAGGCCAAGCCGGCCAGTGCAGGGTAGGTCCCATGTTGGGCAGGGTCTGATGTCAACCTCCTCCAAACAAGCTAGTAGCCCTCCACCACTGGGCAGGGGTCTGTGGGTCTCAGGTATGCTGCAGTTGGCATTGGGTATCCCTGTCCATGGGCTTGTGACTAGTATTGTGACTGGTAGTGCATTGCCTAATGCGGAGGGCTGTTCTCTGTGTGTGAGTGTGTTGTGTACGCCAACGGTGGTCTTGTTGCGGCCATTGACCAAGGGTATACTTTGTCTTGTCCCCCCTCTTTTTGTTTTGTCACCCTGTCCTTATGTGCATTAGCCTCATCTGGCGGAGGAGCAGAAGCACCGGCGACGGGGAGAGCTGCATCCCATCGGGCCCAGGAGGCCGAATCCACCGACGGTGATATATACGTATATACTGGTGTATATACGTTTCTAATTTAATGCACTTATTCATGCCTGGATGGCATTCACAATGGTCGACTTCCCAACAGAGATGGATCTCAGGAGGTCAATAGCCTCCTCACTGAGGGCAGCAGGGCTGACTGTGGCAGGGCCTGAGGTGCCTGGGGTGAAGGAGATGCCCACCCTCCTGGGTGAGCGGGCACAGGCAACCCGGTGGGGGGCTACTGGGAGGGCAGTGCTGGCACGGGGGGTGGTGGTTGTACCTGTAGCTGGGGTGGTTCCAGAGGTGTCTGCCAACACCAGGGAGATTCAATCGGAGGAGGAATCAGAGTCAGTGTTGTCACCTCCTGTCCCCGCCATGGTGCTCCCCTTGCCCTCCCTCCCACTGGTCCCCTCGGCCTCCTGAGTCCCATGGGATGCAGATCCCACAGTCGCTGGTGCCCCTGCTCCTCTGCCAGATGATGCTAATGCACACATGGACAGGATGACAGAAGAAAATAGGAGGAGAGAGAGAGAGAGAGAGAGGGGGGGGGGGAGCACTGGGTCAATTACAGCACCAACACCACAAATGGCATACACATTACCATCAGACACAGGGATCAAGATTGAGCACTATGCACCGCACTGGCGTTCCATTGGCTAGGTACCACAGCAAGATGAGAGCCAACTACCGCCAACTGCATCCCTCCTGGGACCTACTAAGCCCTGTCTGACATGGAATGCCACCTAGCTAGTTAACAAGATTTTGCCATACACCCATTTACCCTGAGCTGGACCACACAGCAATGTCTGAGCTGCCATTAAGGTGCATGCACTAACTGAAACCCACCACCAGGATCCCATGCCAGGCAACAAAGATGGTTGTTACACTGACTGTACTCACCCCCTTGTGGCTGCTGTGCTGCCCTCAAGCGCCCATCCAGCTCTGGGTAGGCCATCGCCAGTATGTGGGCCATCAGGGCGGTCAGGTTCCAACAGGCACCCCTCCCTCATTGGGAGGGCATCCCCAGCTGGGCCTCCGCGGTCTTCCGAGCCCAGCGTCTCAGGTACTCCCACCTTTTCCTGCAATGGGTCCTCTGTCTGCTATAGACCCCCAGGGTCCCACGTCCTTGTCGATGGCACGCCACAATCCATTCTGCTGACGGCACTGACCTGCAGAGGAACTACAGACAGGAAGACACCATTAACCATACAATCCAGCATGTCGTACATATGGCCAACAAATACTATTCCCCTCAAATGGCGCACACATCACCCGGATCCCTGCATGTACACTACCACCAGACATACCCCCCACCCTAAATTCACACTGCCAGCAAACACATCTCCATGCAACCTTGTCACATGCATCATCCCCATTATGTACTCTCCTGTTGGTGAGGAGGACCATACAGCTGTCCATACAGGGGTAGGACCCCATCTCCCAGGCACCCTAACTCCTCAGAAGTGAATGCAGGGGCCCTTTCCCCTGTCACACGGGCCATGGTAGGTTCCCGACTCAGGTCACAGCAGCACACGAAGTGGAGATGTTGTCCTGTGAAAAGTCAGGAATCAAGTGAGGTCATAGACAGAAAATGGCGGTCACGTCCGCGGCAGTGCACACCGTCATCGCTGCCGGTGATCCTCATTGGACACTGTACTCCATAGAGCCCCATTTTAGCCAATGAGAAATAGCACGACAGTGCAAGACCGCCTTCCGCCATGACGCCAGCGCAGTTACATCACTTCCACCTGTCCCTACATACAGGACAGGCGCTCGCCATTTTATGGTACTAATCAGCATTCAGAAATAGAAAACTGCGTCATTGCTGTCAGTTGTACATATATTGCCATTTACATAGTCCAATTACATAC
Source organism: Pleurodeles waltl (assembly GCF_031143425.1). Classification (NCBI taxonomy): domain Eukaryota; kingdom Metazoa; phylum Chordata; class Amphibia; order Caudata; family Salamandridae; genus Pleurodeles; species Pleurodeles waltl. The sequence goes on along the minus strand of NC_090439.1, from coordinate 1,067,104,097 downwards.
AAGCTTAATGTACACTGAGGTGGTGGTTCCATTGTTCAGTTTGTCAATCCCTTCTTACTCTTGTGTCCCTTAGGTACCTACCACTGCGGAGGAAAAGGAGGTGGAGGCAAGCCCCTATGTACAGACCCCTTGTGGACTTGGCTCCACTGGAGGACAGGCACATAATACTCACCTATAGACTGGACAGGGCCACAATCACAGAGCTATGTGCTCAATTGGAGCCTGATCTGATATCTGTTATCCCACTGAGATCCCCCCTCTTGTGAAGGTTCTATCTGTGCTCCATTCACTGGCAACTGGCTCTTTCCAAGTGACAGTGAGCTTGGCAGCAGGAATGTCACAGCCAATGTTCTCAATAGTGCTGGCAAGGGTTTTGTCTGCCTTGCTCAAACACATATTCAGCTAAATCCCTTTCCTCTAAATGGAAGATTTGGCCACTCTGAAGGCTGGATTCTATTCAATGGGAGATATTCCAAATAATATTGGGGCCATTGACTGAACACATATAGCGTTTGTCCCCCCCACCCCCTGGCACAATGAACAGGTGTTCAGGAATCGGAAGAGTTTCCACTCACTCAGTGTGCAAATGGTGTGCCTGGCTGACCAGTACATCTCTAACGTCACTGCCAAGTATCCTGAGTCAGTGCATGACGCCTTAGTTTTGAGGAATAGCAGCATTCCAAATGTGATGGCACAACTACAGAGGCACAGGGTGTGGCTAATAGGTGAGCCTGAGTCCCCACTGCAATGCATGTCAGTGTATGCCTTCAGGAGTCATCCCCCATACCATTGTGCAAGGCTAATGTTTGTTCCTCAATTCTTGCAGGTGACTCTGGCTACCCAAACCTGTCGTGGCTCTTGACCCCTGTAAGGAATGCCTGGAAAGGGGCTGAGAATAGGTATAATGATGCTCATGGGTGAACCAGGAGAATAATTGAGCGGACCTTTGGCCTCCTGAAGGCCAGGTTCAGATGCCTCCCTCTGCTACTCCCCTGAGAACGTCTACCAGATAGTTGTTGTATTCTGCATGTTTCACAATCTGGCCATCAGATGACATGTGCCCTATCTGCAGGAGGAGGAGGGTGAAAATGCTCCTGTGACAGCAGTGGACCCTGAGGACAGTGAGGATGAGGAGGCAGAGGATCAGGATGTGGACAACAGGACATTAGTTATACGGCAGTACTTCCAATGACACACTGGTAAGACAGTGGAACTGACCATTCCTCTAAATATTTATCTTTTCTTCGTGGCTATAGCATGATGGCAGTCACTGCCTCACCATCTCAACTGACTGTCACCTATGCCTTCTCATTGTGCAGATGTTGGTGTGGTTACAACTGTGTACTGATGTGAAGACTACAGACAATTGCATAAGATGAAACTGTCAATATTATTGCACATTTTCATCACATAAAGCAAGGGTGTTTATTGTAGAAGATATTTTGTAGAAAATATAGAAGGAATAGTGCAATGGAATGGGGGTGATGGTAGGAAGTCCAGCGTATTGGTCCAATCTGTTTGTAGCACAGGTTCAGTGTCCAAGGGGCCATAGGAAGGGGAGCAATGGCAGTTCAATGTGGACAAGTTGACAAAGTGGAACACAAGGGGGACATTCAGGAGGGGTCTCATTTCCTGGCGGTGGTCTTGGTCTTGGCAAGTGTCTGTCTGGGCCGCAGGGAACATTTGTGGGGTGGTTCACCTTCTGCACAGGGAGGGGTGCTGGTGGCCAGTGGGTCCTGTGGCAGGGCCACCTGCCCACTAGCCGCAGCAGATGTAGCAGGCTGTTCAGTTGACTGGCTAGTAGAAGGGGCCCACTGTGTGCTATATAGTCCCACATGATGTTGGCCATATCACCCAGCACTCCTGCATGGAGACCATGATGGTGTTGAAGGCCTGCAAATATTTCCTGATCTCCTGGTGGTGTTCCTCCTGCAGCCATTGGTTCTCCTGCATGATGTTTAACATCTGGCCCAACTTATCCTGGAATTGTTGGTAAGCCCCCAGGACATTGGTGAGTGCCTCCTGGCAGTCGGTTCCCTGGGCCTGTCCTCCCCCTGCCGCACAGCTGCCCTACGAGTGTCCCTGTCCCCCTGTGCCTGTGTCCCCTGAACGGTGGGGCCACTGCCACTGACTCCAGGACCCTGATTGTCTTGGCTGTGAGGTGTGGACTGGTATCCCTGTACAGGTGGGTATACTGCTGATTGACGTGTCCTGGGGACAGAGGTGTGGGGACGTTGGGACGCTGCTGTGGTATTGGATACTGAGGGGGGAGGCTTTGCGGTGGAGTAGGAGTGGGCTGGGGTAGCCGACTGACCAGTGGTCCCTGATGGGCCAGGGAGTTTATCCAGATCCAGAAGTCCAGAGTTACTGTCATCATTGGGGGCATCTTCTGATGGGGGACTGGGTAGCCGTGGCACCTCCTCGCCTCTGAGATTGGCTGGGGCACCTCTGGGGATGTAAATGGTGTATTATTCTACATGTCTGTGACATTTTCTACATCCATAGCTTCCCCTATACTGTTGCAGTTGTCCTGCCACCTTTGTTTGCGGGATTGTTAGTTCTCCATGCTGTGCATGCATTGGTGGTGGGTATACATGCAGGGCTGGGAGGGATGCTCATGCAGTGGGTATGGCATTCAGGGCTTGGCATTCAGGTTAGTCAATTATGGTGGTGCACTGTGGGGGGGAATTGAGTGGAGTGATGGGTGTCGGGGTGAGGGGTGGTGGTAGCATGCAGCTATGTGGGAGATAGGTAGTAAATATTGACTCACCAGTGTCCAGTCCTCCGGCAACTCCAGTGAGTCCCTCAGGATGCAGTATTGCCAAGACTTGCTCCTCCCATGCTGTCAGTGGGGGTCCACCGCCAGTCCTCTGGATGGCGAGCTGGTGCTTTGCTGCCATGGAACATACCTTTCTCCGTAGGTCGATCCACCTCTTCCTGATGTAGTCCCTGCGTTCACCCGGTCCACGATACTCCGCCATAGCTCCATCTTCCGTGCAATGGATATTTGCTGTACCTGTGCTCCAAACAGCTGTGGCTCTACCCTGACTATTTCCTCCATCATGACCCGCAACTCCTCATCTGTGAAACAGGGGTGCCTTTGTGTGGACATGGGTGTTGTGTGGTATGTGTTGTGCAGTGGGTGTTGAATGATGTGGTAGGGTGTGGGGTGCGTGACGGACAGATGGGTGTTTGTGGTGTGTGCAGTTGTTGCTGTGATTTGCGTGGCTATCTCTTGGCTATTTTTTGTGTTCTTAAAGCGTTGTGGGTAATGTGGTTGTGTGTTTTATAGCGCTGTGGGTGAGTGGGTGTGGTGTATGTATCAGTGTCAGGTGTGTGAATTTAGTTTTGGCCAATGTTGTGTTGTTTTGTATTTGGGTGGCCATTCTGACTGCGCGGGTGTGTACCGGCAATGGTTTACCGCCATTGAATGTCCGCCGTGGTGATTCGTGGGTCAAAATGTGGTGGGTGTTGTTTTGTTGGTGTAACGGTATAGGTGTTCGTACCCGACACTTTACCACTAACCTTTGGTCTGGCGGATATGTGTTTGTGGCAGTATTCTGTCGGTTTGGTGTGTGTGTGTGTCATAATATGGCGAACGTATGTTCGCCTCCGCAGCGGTATGTTGGTGGCCGTCACCGCGGCGGTAGGCAGGATTTTCCACGAATGTCATAATGAGGGAATTTGTTCTTTAGGAATTCAATTGCCATAAAATACTTTTTCATCACCTCCTCCTGTTACTGGTTTTCTCGGAGGTTCACGGTCAGGCCAATCAACACTTCTTTTGCACTTAGTTCACAAGAAGGCTGGAACCACAATGTCAAACAAATTATTCAACTCTTTCCACAGGCTTTTTAAAAGATTCACAAACCTTTGTATCTGCTTGTACCACTCCACTGGCTTTTCTCTTAATCTCAGGTAAACTGATTGTGCCACCATCTAGGGCCATGAATCCAGATTCATCCAGCACTGCCATTGCAGACTGGGTGTCCTCATGCAAGCCTAAAACACAAACTCAACATGGCCACTACATGTGTGCCCTGTCCACCATACTCTGCATACACTATGGATTAGACACCCCTCTTGCAGGCCTTCCAATCCTAAGGCAGGGTGCACCACATTACATGTGAGAGCATAGCTGCATGAGCAATATGCCCCCACTGTGTCCTTACCAAACCTGGGACATAGTGAGTGAACAGAGCAGCCATTTTAATACATGTGCTGGACACTGGTCAATGCGAGTTTCCCAGCCAAATGATGGACACTCTGAACCCTGGGGTTTTTGGTATCAAACAACTCAGAATAATAAATCTTAACTGGTACCAGTATTGGATTTATCCGTAAAAGAACCCAGGGATCACCTTAGAGGTGCCCTGGCAAAAGCTAACTACCCTGGTATGGTTGCTGACTGGCCCTATCGAGCCTATCACCTCCAGACACCCAATGTACAAACCTTGGGGGAAGATCTGTCGCTCTGGTTTGTAGAACAAAGCCCATCCTGGATGGAGGTGCCAACACCTCGTCCCTCAGGAATATGCACTGCCCTGGCTGCGAGCTTCAAAGGGCTAACCACCTTTGAAACTTGACTCCCAGGCCTGCTGCTAGCAGCGGATGGTAACCCCCATGCAAACCCCACTTTGGCGGGAGCAACAGCAGAAAACTCAAACAAAGAGTAGGATGGGTGGCCTCATCTGGCAAGCACCACCCCTAAGGTGTTGCCTGAGAGGTGGGCTCTCCATTTAATTTTCCTCCATCTTGGATGGAAGGAAAATAGCCAATCAGGGATACGGAAGTGACCCTTCCCACAGGAAGTGGTCACTTTAGTGGGTGTACCCACCCAAAGGTAGGTGACCCATTGGTCACTACCAGGTTCTCCCTAAAACGGCCACTAACTACAATATTTAGTGGGCAATCCTAGACCAGGAAATAAGATTCGACGGACAAAGGAAGACCTTCACCAATAAGATCCAAGGGACGAGAACTGTGGACCTACTGCAGCAAAGAAAAGACGTCAAACCCTGCCTGCTGCACGCAGGACCCGACAATCGCCGCTGAGGAGCTGCTGGACAACTGGAAAAACTCTAAAGAACCCCAGAGGACCTCCAGGCTTTGAAAATCGCCATAGAACTCCTCCAGAGTGAAGGTACCACTCTACAACAACAATAAACCAGCAGTAAGGGTCACTTCACTGACCAGCCGCTAACTCACGAACTGGAAGTCACATCTGAACCAAACGCACCAATAACTGAGAGGACAAACTCTGCAAATGTTCCACGTTTGGTGGAGCCCAAGTTGAGGGACTTCAGGAACATCTCAGATCTCCCACCAGAGTGCCCCCGTTGTCCTGCAAAAGACCTTTGAACTGACTTACCTCTTGCTCCAGAGGGCATCCATGCGCATAGCTCCTGGCTCACCAATTCGCTCTGCACCTGGCCGCCCTGTGCCCTGCAATGAAGCACCTACTGTGCCCAAAGAGTCCCCCACCCCTTGTAACCTCGATACTCCGAGGGGACCCCAAGGAACCATATTTAAACTTACCTATGCAGTGTTTTTCCAAGTGATCCCCCGCAGTGGCCATGCACCACCTCCAGGGACCTTTCATCGATGCTCCTGCTGGAACTGGGAGCCACGCAAACTTCTCCAGCTGACACAGTGTGCCCATTGATGACCTCGACCAACCTGCAAAAGAAGAACTTGGTAAACCAACTTTACGATTTTATATGTATTTGTTTAGGTAATCTTCCATTGATGCCTATGGTGTGTAGTTACGCATAAAAAGACTATTTTTAGTAAACTTCAAAAATTCATATGTCAAAAAGTACTTGGTCTTAAAAATTACATAAAAGGCTGAAGTATTTTTATAAATTGGTCTAGAGTTATTCCTTAGAGTGAGAGTTGCAGGATTGATGGTCTGAGTACAACAAATACTTTGCACTTCTCCAAGATTGGCCTAACTGCTCGACCAAGCTACCTTAAATATTAGAGTATTAGCTGATCTATTTTTTACCCCTTTAAACCAATGTGTGGTTTCCTTGACCCCCTGCACAATGTGCCTAACTTTGCACACTACATAGAGGGCCAGCCTTCTACAAGCATCATCTTTCCATTGTCCACAGCTTGATTTGCTCCTGCCGGAGACAAATTCTGCTTTGCTTTTTTCTGATCTCTTTTCTTTGCCCATCTTCCTTCCCATTTACCTAATGCTCCCCATGTTTGAATGTGTATAATTAATTTCTTAATGCACATTTTCATTCCAGGTGATCTCATGTTAATAATGTCTTTGGACTGAATTCTAATCTGTAACTTCTCTTTAGGGGTTTGGATTTTTCTAGGTCAACGTCATATTTCTCATAAGCCTGCATTTCTCATTGAGTAACATAATTACACATGAATCACAATTCATATTCTGTGTACGTTTCCAATTGCTCCACATCAAGTGTTCCTAATATTAATTTGTTTAATTCTAATTACAACCTGGGCGCATTCACTGCCAAGTCTCTCTCTGGTGTCTCTTCAGATCAAACATTGCCATTTGTTGCACCTGTTGCACCTTGCGGGCTCAGATTGTTTAACCAATGTGTTAACTGTTGTGCTGAGAGACCTCGCAAACTGATATTATATCCCTGGGCCACATCTTGTGGGGTACTGCAATGTCCACTTGTGATTTGATCAGGTGTAGGCATATAGTGAAGTTCCCTGCCTAATTTAACATCTGATTAGGTTCTGCAATTTGTGTGGGGACCAAAGGTGAACCAAAAGAAGCTGATCGGTCCATCTCTGAATTGTTTGAATGAACTGATACCTGCATACCAAATGGTGATATCCAAGCAGATGCAGCTGGCATTTCAGGAATGGCTGAAACATTCATTGAATGGGCATTACTTTCAGGATTACTGTGACATAGTGATTACAGCCGACAAGGTGTCAGTCAGCTGTATGAGATAACATGGAATGTAGAGTATAGAAAGTGGTTCAAGAATAAGGCAGTTGTTGCCAGCTCTCAGTTGGATGAGGTGCTCTAATAAAGGACTGCACCATTGCCCATGTCTCGTGTAATTTGAGGATTAAAGTACACGTTACACTGCTGACGAACTGGAAGGAAAGTGAGCACCTCAACAGCAAAGGAGATACTTACGGTTTGTGTGAGTTTTCAAAGTGACTCAGATATCTCAGCGAGGAAGGATCACCAATCGACGAGTTAGAGATGTTGTGTTTTAGCAATGGAGGCCTGCTATTCAAGTTACTGGGAGAGAGTAACAACTTGGTGAGACTGTCTGATGAAATGTTTGGCTGTGTGAGGTGTGTGACGTATAATGTAAAGCATTTAAGAATCACCAAGGCTGTTGAAATTTTAAATGCCCTATTGACTTTAGAAACAAGGCTGTATGTTTGAAAACAAGGGCTAATTGCTGTCAAAAATAGACCAATTGTGTGCATGATGACGTATGGCAGCCATATTAAGGGAATAGACCCTTGTGAAAAACAAGCTCCACTCACTATAAAAAAAGCCTAATTGTTTGCGTGGCGGCGTACGGCGGCCATCTTAGAGGATTGGGATATTTCCCATTTGTTATTGAATAAAATAGACTTAGACATCAATGGAAGCTGTAAAAGAGTGCTGATTAACATTATGCTCAGTGATCAGCACAGCATGTTAAGAAAGTGCAGTGCTGATTAACATCATCCTCGGTGATTGCGCATCAAATTAATAAAGTGCACACCACATTAACACAAAACACTAACTTGATTGGATAAGTAACAGAGTAGTACACATTGGATTTGGCCACATGATAGGCACATCTCATAATAAGTGGTGCCTACACACAGAATGTACATCTCATATAGTAGTGATAATTGCACCTTGTGATAATTTCTGGTGGAGTATAAGAAGAAGCATAGATATATAGTTACAATTTATTAGGTACTGCTCCATTTTAAATTTGAAAATGCAGAATGTAATACCGCCACTGTTTTTTCTAAGCAGCCCTGGAGAACCAGTAATTCAATGGAGCAAATGGAAAAATAATTCTGGCCACTATGCTAGAGAAGTGGGGCAAATTTAAGTGCAGAAAGAAAATATTCCTTGCTTATACATTGCTTAGGAGAAGAGGGTCAGGAAGTTCCTGAAAGTCTACCTGAATTGAGTGTGGAAGAGCAAAGAGAGTTAAATGAATTTGAAACGTCTATTGTCAAGCTTGATCACCATTATCTTCCTAGAGTAAGTGCTATAATGGAATGCTATCACTTTGGGTTAAGAGAACAGAGTAGTGAAGTGTTAGTGGAAGACTACAACACAAGCTTGCAAAAATTGGCAGCAACATGTAATTTTGGAGGCTTTACTGAGGAACAAATTAGAGATCCATTTTTTTTTAAGATGCAAAGATAATAACATTAGGGAAGAATTATGGCAAAAATGATAAAACTGTGTGTCTAATAAAAATTGAAAAAGAAATACCTAAGGAAACTGTTAAAGAAGATCACAGCAAATTTGCTAGAGAATGTTTTCATTGTGGGAGGAGTGGACACAGAGCAAATGCTAAAAGTTGCCTGGCCTTAATGGTTACATGCTTTAGTTGTGGTAAGAAAGGCCATTTTAAAAAATGAAGTAGAAGTAAATAACGAAAAGAACAAACCAAGGATGTAAAAGAAGTCTGTCAAGATATAGGCGGTCATTATGAACATGGCGGTGTGGCCCGCCATGCCAGAGGTGGCGGGTAAAACCGCCAGCCGGCATGGCAGGCCACACCACCTCATAATGTACCCCATGAGGGCCGCCATCGGCAGCCCTCACTCACCACCAGGCTGCCTCCATCAGGCAGCATGGCGGCGGTCAGAAACATTATCCGACAGGGCAGCGGTGGTGCCCCTCGGATAATGTTTCCTCAGTCACCAGCCTTTCTCTGGCGGGTTTCCCCACCAGGGAAAGGCTGGCGGAAGGGGTGCACCGGGCCACCCCTGGGGGCCCCTGCACTGCCCATGCGCTTGGCATGGGCAGTGCAGGGGCCCCGGTGCAGTGCCCCATCGTGCAGGTCGGCAGTGATCTGTGCGATGGGGGCAGCTGCACCCCCGCACAGAGGCATTGTCAGCGGCTCCATGTGGAGCCGCCGTCAATGTCCCGGCCAGGCCTTCCTGTGGGCCGGCGGGCAGAAACAATGTTTCTGCCCGCCGGCCCACAGGAATGTTCCTAATATGGCTGGCGGGGATCCGGGGACGCTGGCGGTCAGTGTTTTGACCGCCAGCATGAACACAGCCGTTTTTACCACCGTGTTCATAATGAGAGCCATAGTTTTTCAGCTTGGAGGATCACAACAGGAACATCCAAGTAGTTTAGTAAAAAATTGAAGGTGTGAGTTTGAAAAATGAAGTTTGACTCATGTTCACATCTTACCATAATATTTAAAAATACATATGAAAGTTGGTTTCAAGCTAAAAACAAGTTGTATAAAATGGATATTAAGCCAGGTGGTTATGCAGGACAACCAATAAGCATGTTAGTATGTTATAATGCATGTTTTGAAGTAGGCACAAAATATAAAGTTAGTAAAGTGTATGTGTCAAAGAAAGGGGACAAACTGTTTTGGATGGCCACATCAAAGATTACTTGAAATCAATTAGATCTAAGTGCAAATCCTCAGGTATTAGTACAAGAATTTGAGGTAAAGGTTTGTGACCTTGTAGCTGAATTTCCATCTTTATTCAAAGAAGAATTGGGTTGTTTAAAAGGTTATAAACATTGCATCAAATTAAAAAGAGGGGCTAAACCAAGTGTGGATAAAGTAAGAAGAGTACTGTTGCTATTCAAGAAAAAGTAGAATTAGAGCTAGATAAGTTAATTGAACCAAAAATTATAACACTTGTAGAGGGCACTGAATGGTTGGCACCAATAATAGTTGCCAAAAAAGCGAATCGTGAAATTAGATTATGTGTGGATCTCATGGCATTAAATAAGAAAGTGGAAGTGGATACATTTCCTCTTCCTAATATTGATGAAATTGTCTAATCGTTGGCAGAAGGTAAATTTTTCTCAACACTTGATCTTACACAAGCTTACCATCAAGTCCAACAAACAGAAGATTCACAAGAACCAACTGCATTTATAACACCCATTGGTGCATTCAAATTAAAATGAATGCCATTTGAAATTGAAACCACAACGGACCCTTCAGCAGCAACAACAACAATCGTAGACCTTTTTGAGCACAAAGTGCCACAATTATTTTGAGTACGACGACTCAGCAAAACACTTCACCACAATCTTCAAGCCAAAAGCATTGCAAGCGCAAAACCCTATATGTTCTCATGCAACACGTCTCTTGTAGGCACCGTGCTGGAACTTCATCAATCTCTGGAGTGGACCACAGGATGAATTACAGGGTGGGCAATCTTTGGACTGGGCAATAACATGGGATCAATCCTAACTCATTAACACTAAACCAAAATATGTTTCCCCCTCTTATGAGACAGAACCGTCCTCTGCTACCCGATCTGTGGATGGATTTTTCATCCGTCGCAGGAATCAAATGCTCAACGAGGTCAACAGAATTTTGGACCCAGAAAGAAGTGTGGGGAACCATCAATAATATTTCAACAACACCCCAACAATTTAGACATCATGGCCAATGTGGCCACAGAAGGAAAACTCCAATCAGAAATAAAGTTAAAAGATTTATTACAACCACAAACTTAAAGTCATGAAGACACTGTGTAAAACCAAATGATACATAATCACGAAGCGTTGCCCAAGGTGTCAAAATAGATTCAGGTGCACTAACATAATAAAACTACGTATTCAAGAAGAATAATACAGAACATCAATAAGAATATCTGAGACACTGACATTATTTGCTGCTCAGAATTTGCAATCATGAGTCAATTCAAACTTAGCAGAGTCAATAATTTGTGGCTGGACACAGGTCAACCCTACAGCTAAACAAATCAGGGAAATACATGTGTGGGGACAAACACATGCGGGCAAAAAGTACAAAAAAACAAAAATAATTTGGAAAAAGATAATCTTGGACTGCAGAACACTTACTAAATTTTGCGGAAGGTAGGTAAAAGTGAAAGCATCTGCATAATAGAAGCGCGGACACAAGTCTTTTGAAGGGGCACAAAGGATTGCTAAATCTAAAAAGGTATTTCAAGGATAAGGGCAAATGGCAGAGAGGAATATACCTCTCCAAGGGATACAGCATTCAGGGACTCTTCATCAGCAGGACATCAGGATCAGCAAGGCCTCTGCAAGCTCCGAGGACTCCTTAAGACTATACAGGACTGACCAAAATTCAAATGCCCTTTGATATTTCAAATTACATAAATCAATTTGATTCACCAAAGGTGTCAGCTCATGTTACGTTGAATAGGCATATACCAATCAGGATATACATCGGAAAACTCCAAATTGAAACAAGCACATCTCTTCCCAGCCATGTCATGGGAACATTTATTTTCTGTGTTACTCCAAGCAGGTTTGAAACAAATGTATACGATCTCAGTCCATGTTCCTGCAAAGTAATATTTCCAAGGACAAAGGGGTACATCTTTTCTATGTTTAAACAGTGGATCTATTACAAGAGGACTTTTCTTCTCATGGGAATGAAATCAGAAAGAAGACTTCACATTATGAATAAATAGTTCAACACTTTAACATGACTGCAAAATACAATCTCTGTAGGCCTCACTTATGCTAACACAAGAAAAATATGAAGTGTATTCAATTAATACTTTTTAATAAACACATATTATATACAAACTTACACATTTAACATTAATAATATTTCATCAGTATGAGTAAAATATTTCATTTCAAATGAAAAAGCGTTGTTATTGTATTTCAATAAGTCTAGCAGAGAAGTGCATTTCTCTAACTTGCCCATATTTCAAACTCATTAAATTTTTGTTATTCACTAAAAATACAGTATTGTTTCTATATGCACTGTTAGTCTAGAGTCTAAACTACTTCTTAACACCAGTTTTATCCTTCTAACGTGATTTAATTCAAAAGCACCTAAGCCAAACTTTAAAATACAAGCAATTGCACATTTAAAATGCGTGACAGTGCAGCTTTCTTCGTTAGTTTTTTTTCTCTTTTACTTTCATAAACTTAAACTTGTCATATTCTGATGACTATTGTGACACAAAGGACAGCACTAAAATTTAAGCTTTATCACTATCACCACCTCAAGTTTTAGAAGCAAACATGGACTCACTGGCGACAGATATGGGAATACTATGTGATGACCCTTGCCACTAACAGAACAAGTCACCACAACTGAGAAAAACTTGAACGACATCTCCCCTGCCCTGACTGTTGTCACTAGTAGGTTGACTGCTATGGAAATGACGGTTTGCAGAGAAGAGCTGAAAATGTGGAACACAGATCACAACGCAATAACATAAGGGTGATTAGGCTGCTGGATCGCATGGTGGGAGGAGACATGATGGGCTATCGTGATCGTTGGCTCTGCGAGTAGGTAGTAGGAGATGGACTCGCCCCTTTTTTTCCTGCTGGACCGGGAGCACAGGGTGCCAGCTCGACCGCCATTCCCTGAGGTGGTGAGAGGACTCCACTATAAAGACCACAACCACATCCTTCATCAGGTTAAAAAGAAGGGAGAACTCACCATCAAGAACAGCACAATCTGAATTCTCCTGGACCTCTCCTGAGAAGTCCAGAGGGAGCGTTCCACACTCCAGGAGGCCAAATCTAAACTTCAGCAACTGGCTATCCCTTACGCGATGCTATATCCGGCCCACCTTTAGGTTGCAGTGGGGGAGGGGATACCATTCTTCCAGATCCCGGATGAGATGTGGAGGTGTGTAGATCATAATCAATTGACTAGCCTCAGCCAGGGATCCTACGTGGTCCTCTGCGACAGGACCAGATCTTGGCGATGGACCTTAGTGACCACAAGGGTTGCCCCTTCCAGGGAAGAGGCATAACAGGAATGCCAGGAAGTGATGGAAGTGGTGGCATCCATGAGTAGCAATGATGGCAGTCCCCTTCTCCTGACGGCAGAGGATGACATATGGAACTCTGACTCTGATCAAGGCTCCAGCAACTGTGAGGAATTGGACAATGCCTTACCAGTGGTGACCTGGGGTCCTCTGAATACATCATTTGATCATGTTCCCTTGCTAAAGCTAATAGGTGCCCAGGTGTATAGAGGGGCTCATGGCCGATCGAATACACCAGACTACCTGTCTTTGTTTTAGGTAGGTTGCCTTTATTGGTCTTTGTACAGTGTAAATAATGTTGTTGTAGGATGTTTTGTAAGTAGGAGTTGGTGAGAGTCTTCTTTCTTCTGGCCGCTAATCTCGTCTTCTTCTTTCCTTCTCTTCCAGAGGCCTTGCGGGAAGCGTGTGGGGACAGAAGAAGAATAGGTTCGGTAAGTGTTTGGTTTTCACCCTTCCTTTTATTCCCTCTCTATCTCTTTTCTTCACTCTACTGTCTCAATATGCGGTTTCTCTATCTTTCTTTTCCTCCACTCTACTTGGTTTCGCCTTTGGGTTTTCTTCGGTCACTCTGTTTCCCCTGTCTTAACCCTCTTCCCTGGTGCTGGCGGGTTTTTTCCTTTTTCCCTCCTCTCTCACTCGTACTGTTTTTATGCTTCTTCTCCTTTTATTGGTCTATTATATAGTTGGTGCACAAGTTCTCGCTAATGTCCTTTTCTTCCTCTTTGGTCTGTTCCTCTTTCCTTCTCTCTTCTTGCTCCTAGGCTCCTTTTCTTTATCCTCCTTACATCGGGTTCTCATATCTTTTCCCTCTGTTTCCTTACCCCCCCCCCCTTTATCCGTGCTCTTAGTGCTGTGCCCGTGGTTTTCCCCTTATCCTCCCGCCTCCCGCTCCTTTCTTCCTGTCCCGAAATCCCATACCTGGTGTGGCCATGCTTCTCCTGAAGCGTGGCGGGCTCACTCGTGGGCTCCCCGGGGCCAGCGGTCCTCGTCTCTGCAGCGGCCTCGGCAGGGAGCCAATGGGAAGAGGTTCTCCCCGGGTTGCTTCCGTGCTGCCTGGGGCAGAGACAGCACAAGTCATAATGGTGTGCGGGTCGGCCTGGTCAGATCCGTCACAGGACCTTGTGCAGAACAAGGCTCACTGTACACCACTTATGTAAAACTGATTAAAACGGCTGGATGGGGATTGCTGAACGGGAGCGATATAGCCACCATGACCCCTTCCTATATGTTGCAAGGAGATACTCCTGCGAGCGTTGATAATTTTTGGGCTGTTTGGATGGGGGGTACCTGTCTGCTTGTCCTGGGGAGTGGGAGTTGGGATGTACGTTGTATGTTTATATGGGTTTCTCAGAGTTGTATACAAATTAGGTTTGTAGAACCGCTGAACATTGAATTGCCATTGTCAGAGATGTGGGAGTGGGGTGGGAGAGTTATGTACCGCCATGATGTTTACTATAATGCCTTTCATTTTCCTGTCCTAGAACATAAGAGGGATGCACAGAATGACAAAGCACTACAAATTGTTCTCCTATCTGAATAGGAGAGGGATATATGTGGCGCTACTGCAAGAAACACATCTCATGGCCAAGGAGAGAGAGGCACTGCATAAATGCTGGAGGGGGTCAGGCCTACTACACCACCTACTCGGCCTACACCAGAGGAGCTCTGATCTGGGTTAGGGTGGAGGTAACCTTCCAACACAAAAATCAATACCCAGAAGGCCGATATCTAGTTGTGGCTGTCCACCTATATGCTCCAAATGTAGATCAGGACCCCGTCCTGGCACGCTTTTCGGGTCTTCTGGCCCCTATCAAGTCCAAACCTCTGTCATTGGTGGGGGAGGGATTTCAACTGCATTGCAGAGCCCCTCCTGGATTGATAATATCCTGCACTTCAAGATTCACTCATTGTCAGGGCTGCGCGACTACTCCTTCTTTTTGGCATTATATGACCCCCATTACATGGTTAAACACCTTCCTTTGTACACCGGGTGCCATAGCTTGGTGTTTGAGGTGGAATACTTGACCCGTACCATCTCGGATCAAAACCTGGTACTACTCCACCTGTGAATCCCAGGGTATGCATACCCATGCGGCGACTGAAGCCTGAATCCCTTGAGAACCCAACCTACCAGGAAGCGATTAGGAACCACATTAGACATTACTTTACAGAAAATGATTGCACAGCCTCCACCCCTTTAGTGGAGTGGGACACTATTAAGGTGATAATCAGAGGAAAGTGCATAGCAGAATCTGTGGAAATCAGGTATACACTATTGAGAGAAGTTGTGAGAACAGAGCAGACACTGCAGGAGGAAGAGAAACGTAGTCTGAGCCACCCTGAAGTGCAACAAACACTACTAGAGTCCAAATAGGCTGTGGCAAGTCAGATAGAGAGTCTTCGCTGCTTTGATTATAAACAGTACATGATCCGTGCACATCCGTGCACATGCTGAATGGGATAAAACTGGCTCCCTGCTAGCCTGGCTAGCTAATCCGACCACTGGGGTGCAGTGATTGTAGAAATGGACAAGGAGGAGGGACACCGCTTGTACAGGCAAGGAGAAATAAATGGCCATTTCTTGCACTACTATTCTAGACTCTACTGAAGCTTGGCTAGGCATGATGGGAAGATGCTGCGCAGCTTCCTTGCACCGATCACCCTTACAACTCTTAAGTGTGAGGAAGCAGAGCATCTAGGGGAGACATAACTGCTCCGGTGATAAAGGCGGCGATAAAAGGGATGATCCCCTAAACTAAAAAACCTCTAAAAGTTGGAAAAAGACCTGGGTACTTTGCCGACCACTACCAGAGAGGCACTAGTGGTACCTTTGTTGAAACCTGGGACCCTGCGCAAGACTATAAAGCCTACAGACCCCTATCAATGCTTAATCTAGACTATAAGTTCCTTGGTAGGATCTTGGCCACCAGACTCCTTCCCCTGATGCCCAGACTGGTACACTCTGACCAAGTGGGGTTCATCCTCAGTCACAACACAATGATTAATGTCCGCCGGCTAATGGCGGTTATGGAGGATCCTACCTATGACAGTGATGAGGCCGTGGCCTTCGCTGTCGACATAGAAAAGGCTTTTAATAGTCCTGCATGAAGTCATGGCCAGGCTGGAGCTTGGGGAAGCTTTATAGAGCGGGTGCGATCGCTATGCACAAATGCACAAATCCTATGGCAGGGTTCGTATGGATCAGACAATCTCAGGGAGCTACAATGTAGAAAGAGGGATGCAACAGGACTGTCAATTGTCACCTCTGTTATTTGCCCTGGCCATGGAACCACTAGTCACTATGACCAGGGAGGGCGACAGATAAGAGTGGCTCCAAATAGGTATACATCATCACTGCATAGCCCTGTATGCAGGTGATCTTGTGATTTTTCTCAGAACATGACCTCGGATTTGGAAGGAGACAGGAGCTTGCTGGAGATACTTGGCAAATCTGACCTGTTCCCCATAAGAGCCAATAGTGACCCAACGGAAGAGCTGGGAGAACTACAGTGGAAACCTTGCTGCCTATCTTATTTGGGGTGCTCAATTTACCAAGACAGGCAGGATGTGTTTGAAGGCAACGTAGGCCAAGCTATACGATCGATCATATTCTGGTGCGTGCTCCCTCTCTTGCTGGTGGGAAGAGTGGCAATACTCAAGATGATTGTGCTCCCCAGGCTACTATATTTTTTCATTGTCTTACTGCTATGGATTCCTAGGTCCATATTTAAAGAACTGGATGTCCTTGTGACATGCTTTTTATGGGGGGTCAGGGCAGAGGAGACTGGCCCTCGCGAAACTGCAATGACCGTTGATTGCCAGAGGTATGGCTGTTACAGAATTCGAGTCCTATTATCTGGGCACACAGCTTCAATGGTACACACAATGATTGGCGAGCTGCCAGGCTCTGGAGAGACAGTGAGACCTTTTACCCCCACATTAAAGACCCTGACAAGAGTATTGCTGAGCGTGGGAGGTGCCACGGATGAACTTAGAGGAATGTGTAGATGCTGGATCCTCTGCCTGCAGAAGAGTCAGACGTGTGTCTGGTATTCTCCAGACATTCCCATGACTATGCTGAAGACATTACCTAAAAGTGCCAGTTGGGAGGGGATGACAGAATGGCTGACGACGGGGGCGATGAAGGTGGAGGATTTCTTCCAGACAGGGGAGCTTCTCCCATTTGAGGACTTCTGTACAGAGTTCGATATCCCACAGGAACGAACACTTCTTGCTTCATAGAGCTGTTACTGCAGCATTTCATAAGCATTGGAGGACTGGACATGCAGAACCATGACCCCTTTCCACTAACCACTATTTGACCCTATCAGCAGGAACGGCTAAGGCAGTCAAATGCCTCTATAGGATGCTGCAAGGGGACATGCTCCAGTCATTATAGGCTCTGAAGCGAGATGGGGGGAGAACCTGGGGACCCTCATGCCAGATAAAGATTGGGCAAACATATTAGAGAGAATCCCAAAGAAATCCTGAAATGCCCGATTTAAGCTGATTAGTTCTTTTATACTTTTTAGAGCCAATCTCACTCCAGGACATATTAACAGATATTTCCACACAGTGGACATGGTGTGCCCACGATGTGGGGAGATTAGCGCAGAGCTTAAGGACATGCTGTGGTACTGCCCTCATCTGGCAGGGTATTGGGAGATGTCACAAGAATAGTGATGAATGTCATTGATAAAGAGGTCCCAAATTCAATGGGGCATTGTGGACTGGGCTGGTTCCCTCACACCGTTAAGATGAAGGTAACTAGCAGATTTCAGGACCTAGCATTTGTCTTGGTGAAGAGGTGAATAACACAACACTGGAAAACACCGGGGGCAGCCCCATACTGAAGCCTGGCGGAAGAGAACTTGAGAGGTAAGCCACTTATAAAGAGGAAGTACCCCTCAGAGAAGCCAGGAGAGAAGTGCTAGAGTTATAGTTCGCCTGGGCTTGGGTAAGCCCTAGTAGACTGCTTAAAAGAGCCGGAGTGGCAGTCCAGTGGGACCTCACCAGGGACCTCGCAGGCTCATGCCCCCTCTTACTGGTGCAGGGGACCAGAGAACTGTTTGGGATGTCCTGATAGTTTTCCTCCCAGAGATCAATCCTCTGCCCCTCTCCCACACATACTACACTCCACTAGAATTTTACTAGAGCAGGCACAGTGATATTCCAGCGAAAAGTTCACTTATGGACAATATGGGAACGACTCAAGTTTGGGGAGGGTGGTGGGAGTTGGGAGGCTGCTTGCTATCTGTTTGAGATTGTGTGACTTGTCTTTCTGGATCTGTGCATATTAAATGTGAGAGAGGAGTCATGAAGGCTTAATTGCCAGTTTAAGCTGTAATGGGTTGCCCAAAAACCTTTTAATAAAATCTGTTTACAAAAAAAAGCAGAAGGGGCAAAGTCTATTGGCAAAGTAGGACAACCCTCTTCCTCTACGTGAAATGATGGGTTCAGGAATACAAGTGTGAATTTTGTATTTGGTTGTTGCTGCAACAAAATTGGTTCTATTGAAAGATAGTATTTGTGGGTCAAGGCTACACTTCTTTAGGAACATGCAGAAGAACTTTTAATTCATTCTAACAAAGACCTTCTCTGCATCAAGAGAGAAAACTATTAATTGAATCATCTCACAACTGGCTCAGTCCAGAGCATTAAAAGTAAGCCTTCCATTATGTCTGGTCTGGTGGCCTTTTATGAAGGCACTCTGGTATGAAGAATCTAGAGTCAGATATTATTAAACTTAGTTGTGAGAATTTTTGTTAAGATTTTCACAACACTGTTCCAACGGGTAATTGGTCTGTAAGAGTAATACGATAGTGGATCATTGTTGGGCTTGACCAATAAATTAAGAATAGATTCCATGATTCCAGGCATTACTGTGCCCATATTATAGAGAGAATAGATGCCATTGGTTATGGAGGACCAGTGTATCTTTACCAAAGGATTACAAAAATCCATCTGGCCCCAGTTGCACAATAATGTCGAAATGCCTCCTCCAAGCTTGTGCTTTGATGTTGTCATTCGCTGCTTCCAGAAAATCCAGAGAAACTGCCAGTAAGTGAACGTTTACAAAATAGTTATTTTGTTTCAAATGAGATGGCTGGTAAAGATAAGAATAGGACTGCATAAATCTTTGCATAACTCCCTGATCTGAAGTAATAACTACCAGTGAATCATCACAAACAGAATGGTTGTAGTTCTGAACTTTGCCTGCCTTTATTTTGAAGACTGGCAGCCTTTCAGCTTTTTTGCTCTTCTCATAATGTAGTTGTTTAGTATTCAGACATTTGTGGGTGGTGTCCTTTGTGAGGAAAGTCTGAAGCTTACGTAACCTTATTGAGTCCTCGATTTGCTTACAGCATGAGTGTTTATGTTCTGATTCAAATTTAGATATTTGTGCTGTCAATCGAATTTGTCTGTTTATTAATGGCTAGGTAGCAGTGTGGATGATAAGCTCTCCCCTGAGCACCACCAGCACTGTATTCCATATTGTGGCTCTGTGCAACCTGCCGATTATTTTCTCAGCTAAATAGTTTTCTAGAGCCTCTTGATATTACTCATAAGAAGTGAAAGTGAAATACAACGCAGGAAAAATCCCAATACAATATAGAGTACATTTTAATAAACGGAAAACAAAACTCCAATCAGAAGAACCAGCGATACTAGTTTTAAAATGTTATAGTACAAATAGAGCCAAGAAGCACAAAGTGCCACTCACAGTTGTCTAGTCATGCTAGATCATGGGCAAGTCACAAGTTCAGGCTGATCGCAATGAATTGTGAGTTGGATACAAGGACTAGGTTAATCTCACTAAAGAGTTACCTTCTCAAGTCTGTTTTGAAGAATTATGTTCACATTTGAGAAAGTCACGAAGAGGAGGTCTTCAGTGTGAAAAGGAATTTGAGCATCGCAGACAGATTGCTGTAACGGGAAGAGCCGGTCGTCATTGGAGCTTCGCATTGGCTGATTGTCGCAGATGGTGGCTGTAGCGTGAAGTGCATGTCTTGTGCTGCCAGTCATCGTGAACAGTCGATTTTTGACACAAAGAGGTCACTTTGCAATCGTGAGGAGACAAAACTTCAGAAGATTCACCTTTTGTTCAGGATGAGCTCTCACTGATACCATCGAAGGGCCCAACACTTGGGGGGTACCTCTTGGGGATCAGGGCTCACTCCAGAAGAGGGCACCAGCAGGGCCCAGGCAGATCTAGTTGGTGCTAGTTAGCTGGGCAGTTGCTGGGAGGTCTCTGGAAGCTTGTTGTGTCCCCATAGGGGCTCAGCCAACTGGCCTTTGGAGACACTTTGGTTAGCCTGGGATCAAGGTAAGAAGGTCCAATCTTACTTCTTCAGGCAGCAAGGCAGTGCTTCTGGCAGCAGGGTAGTCCTTTTTCTTAATATTCCACATATCTATGAGTGTTCTGATGAGAGGTTCTGAAGGTGCCACTGTTACCTGTCTTTGTGTGGGGGAACTCCATACCCTATCCCCAAAACAGATTCTGGTCAATTCTTTCCCTGCTCCACCCTCTCTAGGGTGACAAAGGCAACTGCAGGCCCGGTGTCAGATTCCTTTGTATGGGCTGGAGGCAAGGCTGTCTGAAATGTAATCAGGGCAGGGTACAGCCCTTCCCCAGCCATCCTGTCAAGATGAGGTACACAACCCACAAAAGCAGAGCCATTTATAGTCATGTGACACAGAACACTTGCAGAAAGGAACATTTGGATTAGTTCGAAAATGCCAACTTTCAAAAATACCTTAAAATCCGACTTCATTATTAAGCAGGATTTTAAATTAGACTCCCAGTCTGAAAGTAAGTGTAATAAGGCAACCCAGTGTTAGTCAATGGGAGAGAGAGGCCTTACAACAGGGAAAAACGACTTCAGGAGCATTTCACTGTCAGGACAAGAAGAACTTAAACACACATGTCCTTCATTTTAAATACCATGCACACTGCCCTATGAGTCTTTAGGGTCCACCCTACAGGTGACTTATAAATATTAAAAAGGAAGGTTTTGACCTAGAAAAAAGTTTATTTTGTCAAGACGAAATGGCAGTTTTAAACCTGCACTACAGGCAGCAGTGGCAGGATAGTGACATGTTTACAGTGCTACTTTAGTGGGTGCCACATTCAGTTTCTGCTATCCACTAAAAGCATTGCATTTACAAGCCCTTGGTGCAGGTAGTACCATTTACTAGGGACATACAGGTAAATTAAATGTGAAAATTATGTGCAGACCAATTTTACCATGTTTTCCAAAGACAGCATAAGCACTTTAGTACTGGTTAGCTGGGGTAAAATGCAAAGCAAAGCAAGGGGGAAATGGAAAAAGTTTGAGGGAACACTATGCCAAGGATGTCAGGTCTAAGGAATCATGAAAACTAAGGGAAGATTGCGGAATGAATGCTGCAAGGTGATCTAAGAGCATCTAGAAGCAATGGACAAATGTTCAACCAATCTAGAAATATTTTTAATAGTTTATTTCTTGCTTTTCGTTGTTCGATTGCCACCTGGGACATTTCACATATGCTGAATCCTGTCCGAATTATTGGTCTAATTCAAGGCCTAGCAACCTGGCTGGCTCTTCTAAGTGGCCACTGTCTTCAGCTGCTTACCATTCAATTGAAAGAGTAGGTGAAAGTGTGTCCCCATTAATATGGAGTGTTTTTATACTGCAAGTACTCAGTTATAGTTTTGAGAGATTTTCTTTTTGCTTAAGTAGGTGCAGGCACATCCTGAAACAAAGAAAGAGATGCATCTTTGTAGGTCATAGGTTCTGATCTTTGTTGCACCAATATTTCATACATATGTTAGAAATAATATACACATTTCAGTACAACTGGTTTCATTTATGTTTAACTTCTTAAGCAAAGTGAACAACGTGCATGTGATCCAAGTCAACAGATGATCTCTATAGATTTGAGTAGAAGGCCCTGGATGAACTACTTGACCTCAAAGTTTGGGATTCATTCTTGAATATCCCTAATGTTCAAATTGTTCTTTCTGGACCCTTCTTCATTATCATTTTGTGGAGCTAGTCTCAGTGGTGACGTTCACGCTCTTTCACTCAAGCCTCTTACTCTCCAACTTCTCTCTTATGTACCATGCCTTTTTTGTCAAGGCTGAACATAACTGCCAGTGGGATATTCTGCCCATGAGCACAACTCAAGCACATCTACACTGCTTTTGAGTCCACTTGCTGGGAAGCTGGAAAAAACATGACTGATACACCGGATAGCATGGGCATATCAAATGCTCAAATCTAAGGATTGTTCCTTGAAACCCCCCCCGGAAAGCATGGACCATGTTTTCTTTTCTTTTACTTATCTAATCCTCTGGCATTTTTATGTGTTTCAAGTTCTTTGCTGGTGCTTGCCTCCATGTTGGTGCTTTCTCTCTGCATGCCACATGGGTTACGTGACAGGGCTGATGTAATTCTTCCCCAATCCAAGATTACTCTTTCCATTGAGGATAAAAACGACTAACCAATCTATCAAACACACCTTTCCTTCCCACTTATTGTTCCTCTACCTTCACTTTCTCTTTATTCTCTTTATAGAGGGTGCCACTCACTGTGTCGGAAATGCTTTGGTAACATTCTGATTACTTGCAACTGAAATCATGTTCCAATTCCTGGATCGCTAATCTATTTCATGGAATACTGCTCCATCTTTTAAAATAATCCTGCTCCATCTCCTGGAACCGTGCTCCAGCTTCCAGAACCATGCTCAAGCTGGATCTGGCCCTTATTTACTCCAGTCTGGCGTTTGTGAGAGCTAGGTTTCTCTGCTATTCTCTTCTTGATTTCTCATGCCTATCAGAAAGTTTTTTAAGCCAATGACTTTCCCCCCAAATTGTGAACATTTCTTGGAGACCCTTGCAAGAAGCCATCAGCAAGATTGTGACACAGTGGCTAGAAGAAGAGGAGACACAGTGGCTGGAGGAAGGAGCCAACCATACCACTGACAAAATAGAAATAGATGTAAGGAAGACACACACATTGGATTCAGCTATTGACACTTGTTGCCATGGTCTTCAACTGATCAACCCAAGTTTCAGATAGACTGCCCACAGTTAACTTAGTTCCTCCATTCTCTTTTAGTTATTAGTATTGATAATGGCTGAGGACAGTTGAAGTGGGGGGGGGGGGGATAAGAGATAGAAGTGTAAAGGAGGTCTTGAGGCTTTAGGGTGTGGAAAAGGGCCTTTATGGTGATGGAGAGGCAGACGTAGGATGTGGTTTGTTGATAATGAAAGACATCAAGGTGGTACAGGAATGTGTGGAAGGAATAGGGCGCCCCCAATGAGATTAGAGCTGGGCAGGAGAAAGAAGGAATATGAACTGGAATCGTAGATTAAGCAGTTCAGACAGCGGCCAACTACAATATATCCTGGTAGGGGCATAAGCCAGCCAAGGACTAAGTGCCATGGATTTTATCTGTTAGTGAATGAATGAGAGAAATATAGAAATACCAGAAGGAAACGTGTGATATCCAATTTTGGACATGCTTCATGCCAGCACTTTTTCCTTGAGGAATAGATACTAAAGATAAAGACTGTTATAAGGATTAGTAAAAGTTAATGAATTTCATACTGAAAAAAAACATTTGTGTCGAGAAAGGAAGCAAAAAGCTAAAAAGCTATAAAAAGCTATAAATACTTTATAAATAAAATAAAGTTCATGAAAATTAAAGAATGCCATCTTGACAGTAAACAATATTGCCTTTTTAAACACATCCCCAGTGTCATATTCATACTAGAAAAAATGCAGTTTACAACATGTGCTATTTTAATCTATCTGCTCAATAGCAGATTTAAAGCGTAAACCTGCAGGGCGAGAAGTGTCAGTTCTCTTAAAACTTTAAGGATTTATGTTCACATATTTTAACGTCTGATGTTTGTATGGCCAATATCATATTTAAAGGAGGAGCGCTCTAGAGCAACACATCAATTAGTAAATAGATACAAACATGAATACAGCACAGTTAATAGTGCAATTGTATCAGGAACTGACACTAACTATTTGATTAGATGACTTTTTAAAGTTTACAGTTTAATTTCTCACCTGTGCTGATGTCCACAGTTGTGCAATTTCACCAAAACCATATATATTTCGGAAGTGACATCACGAGTCGCCTAATAGAGATTGCAGGAGGTACGGACACTATAGCACCGGAGGGGGCTTCCCCGCATGATTTTCAGCAGGTATCATTTTGTACAAAAGTTGCGGAGAACCTCTTCAACATTGTGAGGTTTAGCACAACGGAATGTGAAAAACATGCGGTAATACCGTGATACCCCGATGCCAGACTACAGAACATGAAATGACAAGTCTAGGGTGCTAAATTCACAAAGGTAAACGTACAATTCTGTGTAAGTTTACTCTTTTTCGGTATTCACAATCTACAACTGAATAGTAACTTTATGCCTGTGGAGACTCCGAAGTCAGGGCTTAGAACAATGCTCATAAAAAGTCTTGCCCTATTTTTTTTATTATGTGTGGAGCTCTACGCCCCAACTGTGAGGTCGCTCCAAAGGTAAAGTTACTATTAAATCCTAGTTTGTGAATACTGAAAAAGAGTACATTTTCACAAAAGTGTAAGTTTACCTTTGTGAATCAGGCCCAATGTGTGTAACTTTTGCACCCCATGGTATTGGTTACTGGGTGTGGTACTACCCAAACAAAGGAGGGCGGATTCATATTGATACCTAAACGACTTGAAGCCTTGGTCCTCCAGGACAGGGGTAAAGTCAAACTTACATAGAAGTGTCACTGCTCATGGTTTCTGTGAGAGTCTGTGGTGGGTTGCCTTGCACAGCACAAGCAGATGGAAGTGAAGAACAGTAAGTACCACTGGAAGGGTCTGAGCAGAGCTAAAGGCGTCAGCATTTACACTGAATCCACTTAATGAGTGGCCACTATTCTTAAACACTCATCATTTAGTCACCTGTTGCAGGTTCATTATTAGCAGAAAATATATTTTTCATGTGCAATTTTGCCTCCAACACAGGTACATCATAATCGAGTATGAATATTAGTAAAATCTGAAATTGAACCAGTTGTGTACCACAACAAAAGGAAAACGAGAACATTGTTGATATTATTTTAGTATTTTATATAGCTCAGTTATATAGTGTGAATCTTGCTGGGCATGACAACTGAGCATTCTTCCGATGGGGAAGGAACCCCTTTAGGCTGATCGGGTTTAAGGAAGGACTTAAAGACCAAGTACATTTCTTTAACAGAGTTAGAAGACTGCTCTATCCTTTTTGTTAAGTCATCTACTTGGGCTCTGCGAATAGCATACTGATATTGTTTCAAGGAGGCCCTATAAATCTGCTTACGGGTGTTAGCCCTCCATTTTCTTTCACACTTTTTGCATTACTTTTTCAGTTGTTTAAGTTCCTGTGAAAATAAAGTGATTGTTTATTAATAGATTTTTAGTGGAATTAGCTCATCCTGAGCCTTATTGATCCAGTTCTTAAACACTGAATAGCATGTAGAAGTCTCTTGTTTTTTAATAAATTTAGGAATTGACTCACGTAAGGACAAATTCCAGCTGGCTATATCCAGTTTGGATCAATCATGGATTACTTTAGGATGCACAGTTTTAGAAATTGGTTCCCCTGCTTTAGGAATTGAAAATGGGATAGGATCATGGTCAGTCCACGTAAGAGGTAAAGAGAGTTTGACGTTCATATTGCGTATGTCTTTAAAGATAGGATCCAACAGGTGGCCCTTGATATGCATTGAAGAATTAACATGTTGAAATAGATTAATCACAGACAGTCCTGCAGTAAATAGGTGTCCTGAGTGTATTCTGGATCTTCTAAGCGAATGCTTAAATCACCTAATAGTAAATAATTGGCTGTCTTGGGGCTATGGGCGGACAATGCGCCTGGTAGGGTCGTCACAATCTCTGTGGCTGATCCCGGTCCCCGATAAATCAATATCCCTGAGAATGTATAAGTGTGAAGATGTTTATCGAGTATGATGGGCTCTCACAGCCCATGATTGCTATGGGAATAAACTTAAATTCTGGACTGCTTTTCGCAATTATGGCAACCCCTGCCCCTATCTTACCCACCCGGTTGCACCAAACAATTGTGTAGCCCGGTGGCAGGGCTGCTGCTACATCAGGCCCACTATCTCCTTTCAGCCAAGATTCTGTATAAAAGATGCTTCTGGCTGCAGCTCCTCCAAGAGGGAGAACAGAACTGCATGGTGCTTGGGGAGGGATCTGAAGTTAACTAGATACATCTGACAGTGGTTAATTGGATGGCCCCACAGCTCCGGATTCCCATCTTTAGACAAACTGCCTGAAACTCAGGGGCAATTTACATTGGCCATATTTAAGGAATATTTACAGTAAGGGCAATCATTTAATGATTTTATTTTTCAAGGAGTATAGAATGACAGCAGCCTACCTCAGTCAACCTATTGAGACTTTTCAGTTCCTTCAATGAATACTCAGTACTCTCTGTATTAGAACGGGTGAGGGCGCCCCGTCGGGCCGCAGACGGGCTTGCCTTTGGAGTGCCTGTGGTGCACCAAAGACATGGACCAATTATGTGCAAATCAATTTAGCCCTGCCCCCAGAGGGACAACACAGCCCACTCTCCTAGCCTACAACACGTCACATTCGGAACACAGGCAAAACCCAGCTATTCTCATCCCCATATTTCTTCAATGAGCTGTATCTTGATTCTCGATGGCACAGCAAGATACGAGATTCAGATCTGGACATACCTGAACCACTTTTGGTGAATCACTAAGGAAAAACAAAAAGTGATGAACGATATGTTTTCGATAAGCTTCACCACTGATAAGTACTCTGGATTCCATCTCGTTCCATTGTCTCTTTATCTCTTCTGTGCCATTACAGATCGTAAACAACCATATGCAAATATTCTTGCCATTCTGGATCATCTCAAACTGCTATGTCATATCCATTGTGAACCATGAACTAGCAACCAGACTAATGCAGACTAATGCAAGATTTCTTTGAGAAGTGCTGTAGTTTGACGTCCATCTTGAGAGTACTATTGCAAACGGGGATGCTTTATCTATTTCCTTAAATTGCGCTACGGCAACCTAATCAAATTACCACTGACCTATTGTCAAGTTTTCACTAGTCTGGCAACAGGAGCAATGTCAAATCTTCGATTGTGAGAAAGCACAAGAAGGCCCACTTTGTACCTCAGTTTTAGAATGCACATTTTAATTTAGCGTTTCTTCCTGGTGGTGACTTTTTACATGACTTTTCACACACATGATAATATACTGAGAAATCACTGTGCTTGCAGCTTGTTTCTTGTTAGGGTTGCTGCCATTCTGGCTGCCCAAGGTTAGGCACACAGAACGCGTACCATATGATTGTGATCCTCCTTGGAGACAGCGCTTCACTTGCAGACATATCACTGCATCGGCTTTGCACCACTGACACAGTGCAACACAAACGGTGCTTGTATTAGAAAAACTGCCTCTATGTTTTATTCAGCACTTCTGCACACAGTGAGCTGTGCCTGAGATGCAGCCCTGATGACACTGACCTCTACCCTGCAAGGGACAAAACCCTGCACTACATAAAGCCGACTTCCTGGTACATTTTACCCAAATATGGGGGTGTTAGGCTATCCCAATTGATCTGGCAGCGAGTACTCCCTCTATGATTCCAATAGTGTAGGTAGTAACAGATAGGAGTGTACCAACAAAATAACAGTATCATGGTTGAACTGTTTATCTTTTTTACCATCTTCAAAATGCTGGTTACCATGCTTTGTCTTGTTTGCTTAATAATCGCAGCTCATGTTTTTTATGCAAAAATGCGATAAATGTTCTAAAGACATTTTGGCATTGTTTCTTGTGTCTTGTCTTGTGTATGCAGTGTGACAACAAAAGGGTAGATCTGTTTCCACAATTTCCTTGGGAATCTGAATATTCATTTTCAAGGTTGCTGATAACATCTGATACCCTGGTATGTTTAGGGGTTCAGGTGGGGTACTGTGAGCAAGCTAGGAACCATGTCAACATTTCCCGGTGGTATAATGGGACAAAGGGGAACATTTATGAGATTTTGATGCAGGGCAGTGCAACAAGTCACATTGCTGAATTGCCCTTTGTCAAAGGGAAGGGAGCAGAAATGCACCTTATTTAAGCAATATGGCACAATCCTTTCCTTTCCCACTGCACTAGTGCCATTTTGGCAGCCTAGCGCCAACACAGGCACCCTTGCACCATGGTGCTAGGGTACCTGTGTTGCATGCAGGATTGTTTTTGTGTAAGAAGGGGCACCTGCTTGCACAGAAACAATGCTGGGAGGGTTTTTCCTCTATCTAATGCAGCAGGCTTAGAAAGAGGAAACATCAAGCAGCAACAGTGATAATACTCCTCGTAGCGCCACCCTGGGAGGCGTAAGGTTTTTGTGCATTCCCATTCTTACAAGGTCTTGTAAATCTGGGGATGCGTCAAAATCCATGGGTGTTGTGTGGTTACACCCACCGCAACACCCATGGAATGCCTCCCTAGCGCACAGTAAGGCAACACAGCGATTTGCGCTGCCTTGTCTTACTCCATATTTATGAGGCCATTCAAAGCTATGCATAGTGGATTTGTGTGACTTCAGAAATATGAATTTGTGGTTTGCCCTGCCTTTGCATTGCAAAAAGTGACTCTGGGTCAAAATTCAACGGAAAGAGACAAGCTCAGATCTCTGCTTGGGCACTATAAACTGGCAATTAAAAAAGCCAAAGCAGACTATTTCACTCTTAAAGTTAATGAAGCAGACAATGCACCTAGGGAACTCTTTAGAGTAGTCCGCTCCCTTACTTACCCAACCTCCACCCCCAGAACAGGAGAATTCACAAGCCTTTTGCAGTAAGGTCACAGACTTCTTTAAAAACAAATTCCTCCAGATCCATTCTCATTTTGCTCAGCACCCCGTGGATCTGGACCCTAATGTTCCTAGGGGGGACTTGGTAACTTACAAGGGTCCTGTACTCACCAAATTCCGCCCATTGTTGGTGAACAAGATTAAAGAATTATTGTCTGGGTTTAAGTCTGGGTCCCCTAACGATCCTTGCATTGAAGCTTGCTCCGGACTTAGGGGGTAATTCTGACCCTGGCGGTCACCGACCGCCAGGGCCAACAACCGCGGAAGCACCGCCAACAGGCTGGCGGTGCTTCCATGGGCATTCTGACCGCGGCGGTACAGGCGTGGTCAGAAACGGGAAGCCGGCGGTGTCCCGCTGGTTTCCCGCTGCCCCAGGGAATCCTCCACGGCGGCGCTGCAAGCAGCGCCGCCATGGGGATTCCGACCCCCTTACCGCCATCCTGTTCCTGGCGGTTTTCACCGCCAGGAACAGGATGGCGGTAACGGGTGTCGTTGGGCCCCTGGGGGCCCCACATTGATTTTCAGTGTCTGCCAAGCAGACACTGAAAATCGCAACGGGTGCCACTGCACCCGTCGCACGCCTTCAACTCCGCCGGCTCCATTCGGAGCCGGCTTCCTCGTTGAAGGCGCTTTCCCGCTGGGCCGGCGGGCGGCCTTCTGGCGGTCGCCCGCCAGCCCAGCGGGAAAGCCAGAATGGCCGCCGCGGTCATTCGGCGGCTCCCGCCGGGCGGGAGTCGGAATGACCCCCTTAGTGTCCGCAGCACTAGAATTGGTCTAGAATTGGTCTATCAGGAGATATTGAACACTGGGGTCTTCCCCCCCTTGTGGAAAGAGGCAATTGTTATCCCACTCAAATAGAAACAGGAGGTGCCCCTACTGATCTTAAGAATTGTTGTCCCATTGCCATCAACTTATTTCCTACCCCAGGCAAAATTCTTGAAAAACACCTCAATATTGAACTTGCCCGCTTCTTACAGGACAGTGGTTGCTTAGATCCCTCTCAGCACAGGTTTCACAAAGCGCACATTACAGAATCCACCCTCATAGCCACCTCTGATTCGATCTGTCAACTGGAGGATCAAGTGGAGGGTGCCATTCTAGTATTATTAGATCTCTCAGCTGCGTTCGACATAGTCTCCCTGCAATTGATGGTGCAGCAATTTAACAAACTGGGGTAAGAGACAGTGCCCTGATATCCTAAAGTTCTTTTTGTTTGAAAGATCAACCATTGTGAGCTGTGGTGATTTCAGAGCTGCCACTTTCCAACTTCCTTGCGGGGTTCCCCAGGGGTCTTCTTTTAGCCCCACCTTGTTCAACCTGTGCGTGGCTCTGCTGGCCAAGCTGGTCCGTTCCTTTGGTTTTCAGGTTGCCTCCCATGTTGACGACTCCAGCTTATTATCCCAGTCAATAGGAACTGGGAGGAGGTAGCTGACAGGTTTTACAGCTGCATGAATGAGACCAATAAATGGATGAGCCATAATTGGCTAAAAATGAACAGAGAAAAGATGGAAATCATATTTTTCGGCTTCAACAACTCTTTATGGAATTCCCACTGGTGGCCACAATCTTGCAGCGACCTGCCAGCCCCCATACCAGTGGCAAGAAACCTAGGGATCTTATTTGATAATGCTTTATCTTTTGATCTACAGGTGAATCATACCAATAAAACCTGCTGCTGGGCGATCAAAACCCTCCAGAAAATTCTCCCCTTCCTACAGAAGGATTTCAGAATCTCAGTGATTCTTGCTTTAGTCATTTCCAGATTGGACTGTTGTAATGCTTTGATGTTGAATATCAACAAAGGTTCTCTTCACAAGCTGCAGCTGATTCAGAACAGCGCAGCCCGTCTGGTGTTGGATCTCCTGCGATCGGCTTCTGCCAGTGGCAGCTTGAAGCAGCTGCACTGTTTACCAGTAGAGAAGCGCATTGTCTAAAGCTCTCTGCCTAACACATAAGGCGCTCCATCCTGAAGGGTCCAAATACCTTTCCACCACTCTGAAATGGTATGTGCCTAGCCGCCACCTTAGATCCTCCTGTCGCCATCTGGTCTGAGCTCCCTGCAGCTGGTAGTCTAAATGGGGGAACAAAGCCTTTTCGGTGGCAGCAGCCAAACTTTGGAACACTCTCCCGCTCCATATCAGGGAAGAGGAAACTTTTATGCCTTTCTGGAAACAGCTAAAAACCTGGCTCTTTTCCCTCAAATTATAACTGTTTTCCCAGAAAGTTACTGCTTCTCCATTGTCTTTCTTTGCACTCACTTGCACTTCTCTCCGCTTAGTGCTTCGTTGCTATTATGCCCTTTACAAATATAATTAAAAATTAACCAGCACCCGGGCAAGGGCCTCGTAAATATGGGCCTAAGTCCGTATACACTGACATTTATGGTGAACAGATACACAGTCCTACCTAATTCATAGGAACTGTATAACAGTACGTACCATGAACTCATTTACAATCAGGCAAAGGATCCTATGCTGCTCAGCAGGGACACTGTGGATAGGAGAGTTAGACAAGCGAGAGAGAGAACCAGATACTCTGGATATCTTCACTTCTTAGTGCTGGGCTTAACCTGCACTGCAGAAGTGTTGATATGTGTTAGAAATTGGGTTTTTGGTTGGCAGTCAGGTTGCCCTCTGTCCAAGCAAGAACCCTCACTCTAGTCAGGGTAAGTCACACACAATCCAAAATCAGCCTGTGCTCTCCCTCCGGCAGCTTGGCACGAGCAGTCAGGCTTAACTTAGAAGGCAATGTGTAAAGCATTTGTGCAATAAATCATACAATACCATAATATAACACCAAAAAAATACACCACACAGTGTTTAGAAAAATATATAATATTTATCTGGGTATTTGCAGGTCAAAACGATCAAAGTTGCAATATGAATTTGTAAAGATATCACTGAAAAGTGATATAAAGTGTCTTAAGTCTTTAAAGAGCAAATAAAGTGTCTTTCAAGCACAAAGTACCTGGTTTCTGGAGGGAAATCTCCTCAGAGGGCCACAGGAGAAGAGATACGTGGAAAAATGGTGTGTGCGTCGATTTCTCCCCAGCACACACAGACTTGCGTAGTTATTTTTCACGCGGGGAAGTCGTGTGTCGTTTTCCGGCGCGCGGACAGTCTCTTTCTGTGGATCGCGGGGATTACCAGATGGCCCGGGTCTGTGCGTGGATTTTCCTGCTTGTTTTCCGGCTGCGCGTCGTTCTGCGGGGCTGCGCATCGAAGTTTCGATCTCACGGCAGGCGTTGCGTCGATTTCTCATTGGAAGTCGGGCGGCGTTGTCCTTGCGAGGCCGTGCGTCGAAGTTTTGGTCTCACGGCAGGCGTCGGGTCGATTTCTCCTTGGAAGTCGTGCGGCGTTGTCCTTGCGAGGCCGTGCGTCAAAGTTTCGAGCTCACGGTAGGCGTTGCGTCGATTTCTCCTTAGAAGTCGGCCGGCGTTGTCCTTGCGAGGCCGTGCGTCAAAGTTTCGGTCGTCCCGAAGGCGTTGCGTCGATCAGCGTCGGTGTGCTGCGTTTTTCTTGTCGCGGAGCAAGCTGTGCGTCGAAAATTTCGGCGCACGGAGCGTCCAAGTGAAAGCGAGAAGTCTTTTTGGTCCTGAGACTTCAGGGAACAGGAGGCAAGCTCTATCCAAGCCCTTGGAGAGCACTTTTACAGCCAGACAAGAGTTCAGCAAGGCAGCAGGCCAACAGCAAGGCAGCAGTCCTTTGTAGAAAAGCAGACAGGTGAGTCCTTTGAGCAGCCAGGCAGTTCTTCTTGGCAGGATGTCGTTTCTGGTTCAGGTTTCTTCTCCAGCAAGTGTCTGATGAGGTAGGGCAAAGGCCCTGTTTTATACTAAGTTGTGCCTTTGAAGTGGGGGTGACTTCAAAGAGTGTCTAAGAAATGCACCAAGCCCCCTTTCAGTTCAATCCTGTCTGCCAGAGTCCCAGTAGGGGGTGTGGCAGTCCTTTGTGTGAGGGCAGGCCCTCCACCCTCCCAGCCCAGGAAGACCCATTCAAAATGCAGATGTATGCAAGTGAGGCTGAGTACCCTGTGTTTGGGGTGTGTCTGAGTGAATGCACAAGGAGCTGTCAACTAAACCTAGCCAGACGTGGATTGAAGGGCACAACAAGATTTTAGTGCAAAGAAATGCTCACTTTCTAAAAGTGGCATTTTCTAGAATAGTAATATTAAATCCGACTTCACCAGTCAGCAGGACTTTATATTACCATTCTGGCCATACTAAATATGACCTTCCTGCTCCTTTCAGATCAGCAGCTGCCACTTCAACAGTGTATGAGGGCAGCCCCAATGTTAGCCTATGAAGGGAGCAGGCCTCACAGTAGTGTAAAAACGAATTTAGGAGTTTTACACTACCAGGACATATAACTACGCAGGTACTTGTCCTGCCTTTTACCTACACAGCACCCTGCTCTAGGGGTTACCTAGGGCACACATTAGGGATGACTTATATGTAGAAAAAGGGGAGTTCTAGGCTTGGCAAGTACTTTTAAATGCCAAGTCGAAGTGGCAGTGAAACTGCACACACAGGCCTTGCAATGGCAGGCCTGAGACAGGGTTAAGGGGCTACTGAAGTGGGTGGCACAACCAGTGCTGCAGGCCCACTAGCAGCATTTAATCTACAGGCCCTAGGCACATATAGTGCACTCTACTAGGGACTTATAAGTAAATTAAATAGCCAATCATGGATAAAACAATCAATAGTACCATTTACACAGAGAGCATATGCACTTTAGCACTGGTTAGCAGTGGTAAAGTGCCCAGAGGTCAAAAGCCAACAACAACAGGTCAGAAGAAATAGGAGGAAGGAGGCAGAAAGTTTGGGGATGACCCTGTCAAAAAGCCAGGTCCAACAATATGTGATACTTTTGTTATTTCACCATTGAAGTACCAATTCACTATTCCTAATATGATATATGATATAGCTGTGGTAGTCTTTGTATTTCTTTGTTTTTCTGTAGGTGGCTGAAAATCTGGGACTTCCTATATATGAAATACAAATGACAATTCTTTAACAGATGTAAGGAAATATCTGAACTACAATATTCACTTCAGTTTTAATAACTACATTCAGCAATTAATGAATTAAATGTGAACTCCTAGTTATTATTACCATAGCAAGTTCATCAGCAGTAGCATAATGAATATGCATTATTCTTGTACGTTTCCTCTTGACAACAAGCGTTTGCTTTCCCAACTGTCTATACCTTGATACCATAAGTGAGTCAAAGAGAAAATATAAAATAAGCCTGTACAAGTTGGGGATTATTTTAATTCCTTTCGGTGAATAGGAACTGCAGATAGAATTGACAACGCTTGTAAGAATGACTCCTGTAATAATGCATAAAATATCAAAAGAATAAATCCTTGATCTCTAGTTCTATACAGAATACTTCTCCATAGCCAGAAAGTTGTTAATACTTCTGGGTATAGTGCATTGAACTCCAACATCTTGCAGAAAGAGTCTAGCTTCAGCAACTAAGGGGGTCATTTTGACCTTGGCGGACGGCGGAGGCCGTCCGCCAAGGTACCGCCGCTGAATGACCGCACCGGGGTCAAAAGACCGCGGCGGCCATTCAGACATTTCCTCTGGGCCGGCGGGCGCTCTCCAAAAGAGCGCCCGCCGGCCCAGAGGAAATGCCCCTGCAACGAGGACGCCGGCTGAGAATTGAGCCGGCGCAGTTGCAGGGGTGCGACGGGTGCAGTTGCACCCGTCGCGTATTTCAGTGTCTGCTTAGCAGACACTGAAATACTTTGCGGGGCCATCTTACGGGGGCCCCTGCAGTGCCCATGCCATGGGCATGGGCACTGCAGGGGCCCCCAGGGGCCCCGCGGCACCCCCTACCGCCATCCTGTTCCTGGCGGGAGACCCGCCAGGAACAGGATGGCGGTAGGGGGTGTCAGAATCCCCATGGCTGCGGAGCGCACTCCGCAGCCATGGAAGATTCACAAGGGCAGTGGTAAACCGGCGGGAGACCGCCGGTTTACCCTTTCTGGCCGCGGCTGAACCGCCGCGGTCAGAATGCCCTCGGGAGCACCGCCAGCCTGTTGGCGGTGCTCCCGTGGTCGGTGACCCTGGCGGTCACCGGCCGCCAGGGTCAGAATGACCCCCTAAGTATATTGATTGTCTATCAAAAAATGCTCTGATGCATCAGGAAGTTATACTCCAGCAATCAAATATGGCCGTGACCTGGGACTTGAAGTCTATCTTGACTCTACCTGCATGATTTACATATTGCAAGGATCACAGATATGAAGCCTCACACCAAGCAGTGCCCACACTCTGCGCATACAGCTGACCTCTTTGGTTGAGGAAAACCATTTCACCCATGAAATTAGGAACAGCATATCTCCTGGTCTTTAAAGTATTTATAGGTGAATGTGTTTTGCAGTTCATGACACCCAGGATGTGAACTTCCTATTCAGAAATAGTCCAGAAAGTTTATGTCACCTAGATGGTGCGATAACATTTCTTCTTGTTTGTAAGAGGGACCATGCTATTCTTCTGCCCACAGAGTTATTGTGACTGTATGCATGTTTTTCTTAGAACCTACTTTGTGCTGGATCTTCCTTCTGTGCTTGCATGGTGATGCCACCTGTTTCTTGATGTCTGTGTATATCTTTGTAGTCATTATTTTCAGTATGTTGACACTGAATCATATCACAGTCAAGTCTTCTTTTTTCGAATGGTACTCGAGCTGCTATTATGCGTCTATGTGATTGTGTGTTTTATCATTTTATCTCTCAGCTGGGAAATGTTTCTATCAGTGCTTAATTTGTGCTTGTTGTTTCCGGTGCTGAGCACCGGCACTTATTTTTGAGGGCCGGCGCTTAGTCTTCTGCCTCAAATATTTGCTTATGGCAAAAGACACGTTTGGGAAAGACGGAGAAAGAGAAAAACGAAAAAGCGTCACAAAGGGAGAAAGCAGAAAGCTGCAAGTGTGATCTGAAGAGGCAGGGAGTGGCTTTAAATGGATTGAAGAGGTCAGACATGGCATCGGGATTAGGCTGCCTCAGTATCGCAGATTTAATTGCAGCAGCCGTGTGTTTAAGAGGAGGGCTTTGAGCACCGGCACCTTTTTATTTACAAATTAAGCACTGGTTTCTATTACTATGTCTCTGAAAGTTGAGTGTGGCAACTGCCCCTTTTCCGGTGAGGTTTTACCCTCACTACACTCACCTAATCAAACATCCATTACCACTTTGATGGAGAAGTGTCTTTGAACTGAGGGTACTTTAAAGTGTGCCTTAATACTAGAGCGAAGGCCACTAGATCAGCTTACTGTGCAATTTTACATCAAGTCTTTAATTATTGATTCTCTTTGCTACCCTTACTGTCATCCTCTGTCAAATCTATAGCACCATCAACCCTGTTTGAAGGTATTTCTGGTCAGTAGTGTATTATGATGCTCCCATTTTGAACTTTATTTAATGGGCAGTTCCAAAAGTCTGGGTGTAAAGTATCTGTTGCTTGAATGGTGTACCATTGGGGTGTTCATCACGATTTTAAATTGGCAGTGATTGCACACATGACAGATATTTGCCTCCATGATTTCATTTGCAACAACTAAATAATATGTGTAAACCTGCGCACTCCGTTCGTGCACCTCAGAAGATGTAGTATGACTATGTTGCCCCCCATTCTGGGAAGCATAAATCGAGATGGTGAGGCGATTCTGCACAGAGTAAATCCCACAGCAGGTATAATCAGCATTGAGTGGTTGTGCTGCTCCTGTTCTGGAATACCTGGCAGTTACATTGAGACCCCAAATTTGTGGTTGGTGCTGCCTCTGGCAATGCTTACGAGGTTCTTTCACCGCTAGTCTCATACCACGTGGGAAAGAAAGGTTCATCCATAGTTGCTGGGTGTTTCCTGCCCATCACTATTCATGTAATACATTAAATACTATATTTATCATATGTTAATGATCTACCTGCTCTGCCTCTCCACTTCTTTGGGCTTCAATTTGGAGCACAGATCTGTGAGTATTTAAAGCAAATTTTTTTTTTTTGCC
The DNA here is from genome assembly GCF_031143425.1 of Pleurodeles waltl. Classification (NCBI taxonomy): domain Eukaryota; kingdom Metazoa; phylum Chordata; class Amphibia; order Caudata; family Salamandridae; genus Pleurodeles; species Pleurodeles waltl. The sequence goes on along the minus strand of NC_090439.1, from coordinate 1,067,067,234 downwards.
TACATCCTTCCATTTTAGGGAAAGCTGGAGGGATGAGATTGAACAAAGAGTTTGCGTCATGCTGCTAGATCTGAGGGAAGCCCGTAAACAAAGAATGCTGACGCTGCATTTCCATCTGCCATTATGTTATGTCGGATAGACACTGCTTATGGCGGATAACATGCATATGAAAGGAGTTTGCTGTTGCACTTCTGCTTGGGTCTTCTCCTTCTAGGGGGGTGCCACACACAGAGTAAAAATAATTCTGTTGTCACTCGCTTTTGTACTTGCGATACCATTAATATTTAGACACCAACAGGCTTTTCTCTTTTTTGCAAGCATTACTCTGTATTGCAGTGTAAATGCCTCAAAGTTAAAGAGCTGTTCGCTTCAACAACATGGGATGGTCTTGCTATCTTAGTAAATTGATCTACTTCATACCTACTGGTCAATTCACAAGGATTTGTTATTATATGGTTGGAAGATATTTAGTCTAGTAGCTGAGCTATTGAATTTGGCACCTGAGTCCAAATCCTGACTGGCACTTGAATATAATCATGTGAAATCATGTAATCCCTCATTATAAGTTCCACAGATTTAGGTGTGGGGTACTTGAGGGGTAGAATCTTTTTAGGGGGGTCTAAAATGCAGAAATCTCCCCAATTTATCATCTGCGCGAGGGTAGAGTGGAAGGCATGAGAGTCACTGAGAGAGTTGCACAGGTGGGTGTCCGGGTGGGCCCAGCTGCACTGCACAAAGCTCCAGATCTGGTATCTCCAGGCCCGGAATTAGTTATATTGTATATATGTAATCCACATACCTAAAATACCCTTTTGCATTGTCTCTGTTAGACCTGACATTCTTGGTGTGGTCTTCCCACAAACCTATTGCCTTCACCACTCCTGTTTTCTGAAATTTATTTTTACTTGTCATTAGAACCCTGTGTACTTTACCATTGCTACCCAGTGCTTAAGCACATGTGCTCTCTCCTTAAAACAAGGTAAAATTGTCCTACACCTGATTGACACATTTAATTACTTATAAGTCCTCAGTATATTGTACCATATGACCCAGGGGCCTGTAAATTAAATGATACTAGTGGCCCAGCAACGCTCTTTGTGCCATCTACTAAAGTAGCCTTTTAAAAACATGTCCCAGGCCTGCCATTGCAGCCTGTAGTGCAGTTGTAAACTGCCAATTTGACCTGGCGCAATAAACCTTTTACCAGGCCTCAACCTTACTTTTTAAAACCGATAAGTCACTCTTACGCTTGGCGCTAAACAGCCCACAGAGTAGGGTGCATTGTATTTAAAAAGCTAGACATGTGTTTTAAGATGTACATGTCTTGGTAGTGAAAAACTCCTAAATTTGTTCTTCACAACTGTAAGGCCTTCCTCTTCCATCAGGTAACATTGGGTTACCTTATTACGTTTAATAAGTGATAACATTTTATTTGGGAACAGGTAGAAATGTCATATTTGGCCTAAAATGAGTTGTAATCTAAAATCCCCTCTGATGATTAAGTAAAATTTTATGTCACAATTCTGAAACTGCCTTTTTTTTAAAGTTGACATTTTCTTGTCCTAACCAATTGGAGCCTGCTGCCAGTGTGCTAGGTTACATGACCCTGCTGTTAGGCTTTGTGTATTCCTCTCAGACAGTAGGGCTTAGGTGTGGGCAGGATGGGCTATCCTAGCAAGATAAGTGAGGGTGGAGCTGTTCCCTGCCCCACTTGCACTTCAAAGGGGCTTGCCTAAGGCACACACAAAGAAACATAACAGTAGTCTGTCGTGACACTAGACTTCTTGGAGCCTTGGCAGAGGAAGGAAGGAACTTTCCAGAACTAGATGCCAGGGTAGCCTATAAGTCTAACCCACTTCAAAAGCTGGCACCAGATATAAATATTGGTCCCTCAGACCAACTATTCAGTGCAGTTTTGGAACGGTGGAAGACTTTAGAAGAACTGCCTTGGATATCCATAAGGCCTGCTCTGCTGCTTGAGGCCTTCCTTATGCCTCAGAGGACTCCCCTGCTGCTACCAGGGAACTACCTTGCAGCTACCAGGGGACTGCCCTGCTGCTTGAGGCTTGCCCTGCTTCCCAGTGGTCTTCCCTGCCACTTGAGACCTGCCTTGCTACTTCAATCCAAGGCTACCAGAGTGACTTCAAGGGCTAGTTGGCTGACCTCCTGTGGGAGCTAGAGAGTCATGGCACACTCCAGAGACCTTGAACCCTGCATGTAGTCTCTGCTGGAGTGATGACTGACTCCCAAGTTGTGCGCCCCCAGTCCTGGACCCATAGTTGTGGTCTTAAAGGTGGCCCTTCTGCCTAACTCCAAAAGTTGGGACTTAAGAAATTTAAACCAAAAAGTAGCCTGAGTACCGAAAAGAGATCAGGATCTACCTGTTTGCTCATCTGCCCAAGGTGCATTACCGGTGGCCTGAATTGCAGTCCGTCCCGCCACGTTCTCAACAGCAGCAAATCCTGATCAGTGGGACCTCTCAGCAAAGGTATCTGGCCTCATGAAGCCCTCATCAGCTACAACCTGCAGCTTTGTCCAACAGGAGATTTTTGATTACAAAAAAGTGACAAAGTCTGAAAGTATAAATCCTCACCATAACTCCATCCAGCGGCTCTCCGACGCCACCCTTTCTTCGAACACTGCTGGCTGCCTTGCCCGCTACACTTTACCTTCTCAGGAATTGTTCTTCAAAATTTCTTCTAAGTCCTAAAGCCAAGATCAGGCCTAATTCACCTCGTGCATCTGAACCACAATCCATCGCGGTCGGCCTTCACTTTTGCCTTTGCCCCAGTCTCGCACAACCAGATACCCATGGTTGACACTTTGGTCTTTTAGGCACAATTTTTCTTTGAAAACTTTAAAAACTCATCCCTCAGTTCTACTGATTGGATTGCATTTATTTTCATGTAATTTTATTTATTAAAATATATCCTATATTTCAAAATTGTTTTGGAATTTTTCTTGTGTCTCTACACAGTGCCTCTAAGTTAAACCTAACTGCATTTGTGCCAAGCTACAAGAAGGTTAAGCACAGGTTAATTTAGTGACTTTTATGGTTCATCCTGATGAGGAATATGGTTGTTGCTTGAAAAGGGTTTCACCCACTCAACCAATAACCCAATTTCTTACAGTCTCCATTCAAAGGTTAATGTACATCAGTCTTGCTTACCTGTTAGTTTTGTGCTACATCAATACATAGATTAGTGTTTTATGTTGTTCTTTCTTTTCATTCTTTTGAGGTATAAGTGAATTATTTTGAAAATAGGATTTGATTGTTATTTTTTATTGCTGAATAAATGCTTTGATTGATTGACTGAATTACATAGTAGCAAAGTCATTAAAGAACCCTGTTGGAACTTCTAGTTGGCCGGTTAAATATGGTTTTCATTAAATCAATTTTGTGGAAGATGTTTCCTTAAGGATCTATTAAACATCTATGGATTCTGGTGCATCTTGTAAAGGGTTATTGGTGTCTAGTTTTGTTTATTAATTTAGCTGATATTTTTGGTTAACCAGTAGAATTTCCCATGTTTCGTGTCAATGTGGTAAATGAGATAGGTGGCTTCAACCCTTATGCGGTTGGGTGTACTCCAACATGTGGAGCAAAAGTATATAATGGCAATGAGGGATTTTAAAGAGTTCTCAGCCTTGCCTACCCAGCTCCTCTCCAGAGTGCACATGGAGGTTTGACGCAAAAATACACAACTTTTTTTTAAACAAATATAATCTCCCTTGTTTAAGTTGTACCCAAAATACATAATCTAATGTAAATGCATCCAATAAAATTCACTTTCAGCCGCACAATTCTAATTTGCACTGACCACACAGTAAATGAACTTTCTCAATGATGTAGCAACTTTAGGCCTTATTTGGAGTTTGGCGGATGTGATATTGTGTCAAAAACGTGGTGGATGTCTTGTCCACCATTTTAAAAGTGCATTGTAGCTAAGGCACTGGTAATACGATGGGCAGGATGTCTGTCATGTCGTGATGAAATATACCATCCACAAAAATATAAATCAGGGCCTGCGTTATTAAAACATCTGTTTACAAGACTATGGGGGTCATGGTCGCGGTCGGACTGCTGCCAAAGTGGTGGTCCGGCTGCAACATTATAACCGTGGTGGAGCCACCACGGTCAAACCACAGGCACTGCCAGGCTTGCGCTTGTAATCCGCCAGGGCAGTGCTCCCCTGGGGATTACGAGTCCCCATCCGCCAGCCTGTCAGGCATGGCAGAATGGGTGATTCAGGGGGCCCCTGGGGGCCCCTGCACTGCCCCTGCACTTGGCATAGGCAGTGTAGGGGCCCCCATGCACAGCCCCATTGAGCATTCCACTGGCGGTCATTGCGTATTCCACTGCCTGAATTACGGGCAGTGGAATGCACGACAGGTGCTGCTGCACCCGCTGCACTGCCACATTGCTGCCGGCCCCATGTAATGTTAAGGCCCTGTTCCCCGCTGAAACTCTGTTTCCACCCGCCGGCCCAGCGGGGAAGCCATAATAGGGCCAGCGGGGTTCAGGCGCACAGGCGGCCTGATGGCCGGATGGCCATGTTAAAATGAGGGCCTATATGTGCAGAAGTGAGTGATGCTAAAAACGAATCTTATGAAAACGAAGGGTAATCTCTTTGTACAGCTCGAAAATGGGATCTCAGAGCTCCTCGGATTAGCCCCACTAGGGAGGGTAACCAATGATAACAGAAACAAAAAAGTATTTTTCAGTTTTGAATGGGAAAAGATTCCTGACTAACTCTGGGTGAAGGAGAAAGGTAATGTTGAATTGGCTAGTGGTAATGTGTGATGTTAATTGGAAGTTCTTTACTTTCTTTAACACCCCATATTCTGATTTATGGAAAAATGTCAACCGGTAATAGGATATTTAATTTCCTAACTTTATTACTGGAAGTTCTGATATTGTTGCTAAATATGTTAATTCTTCAATAAAAAAAATAAAGAATGAGCATAAAATAGACTAACACTTCAGCTACACTCTGCTGACCTAAATTCCCTCTTCAGGAAATTTTACACGTTTATTTAAGTACTTTAGGCTACAAGCTTTTCCTGTGTAGAAAAAAAGAAACTGTATGAACAGAATCAATTATAAGGAATGGAGCATGCATTCAGATTATACTAAGATATACACATATTCTGCAGACTTTGTACAAACACAAAGTGGACATTTTAAAAACCTTAATTGAGCTGTAGAAACACGGATCTTTGCATGAATAATCATTTGGAGTAAAAATTTATAATATCGTGGCACATAGTAATTGGCTTCTAAAATAAAAATAAATGTATTGGGTTGCCAAAGGCAATAGCATAGTAATTTCCAACTGAGACAACAATCCAACCTGAGACACCAAACAACGCCCCCCTGAACAGGAACACAAGGATCCTAACTGGTTTCAAGTTTATTGGGCCTCATGAATGAGAAGCAGTTTGAATCATATAGCACATCTAACATGGGACTCATGTTTGGATCTACCCACCACAATGATGTCTCATTTAGAGTGGCAATACAGTGAAGGGTGGGATACCTGGATTAATCATAGCCATTGGGAATGTCTCTGGATTGCATTACAGTGCATATTTATTCTCAGTGTGATTCTTCATCCAGGAATTCTCCTTATGCAAATCAGCCCTGATCCTGCTCCAATGGAAATGTCCAGCCTGAATTGCTAGGCAATGCTGCCTCTGAAGTGGAACTCAAGCAACCCCAGACCATCATCAGCATTGTCATAATCAGTGAAATGCCACTTCAGTCATTTAGCACAGTCTGCTGGAACCCACATCTCAGCGTATCATGGTACTGTGTTGGCGTCTAGGTTATTACCTTTTACTTAGGCTCTACATCAAAAGATACCCTGTGGTTTTCTTGTGGCATTTGTTTTGCATTGACTTAGATACAATTCCCCAAAGCAATTAATTGTTTTTGTCTGTTTGCTTAATGTTTTTTTCCCATGTCCATAGCTTCTTTTTTTCAATAGTTCATGGTAGCAAAAGGATTATTCTTTGTAGTCACTATTTTATTCCTATTGGAAGGAAAGGTCACATTTTTATTTTCTCTGATGGCGTTTTTGTTATGCGCTATAATATTACAGATTGCTAATGAAGGATTTATTATTACTATTAGATGCTGACGCTTTGTATTTTTTTCTGTGTCCTGTGTTAAGGATTCCTACCCCAAACATTAGCCCACTTTTTTTTTTTTTACTTCAATTTCGGAATTTTACCCTTTGCTGCAGTTAATATAAATACAATGGCTCCTACTGTCTTTAGCTGAGGGGTACCAATGAGGTTGTCTGCATCCATAAATCTGTGTATGACCTAATTTGAGAATAGTTACATCTTGAATAAATTGCAATGGCGGAATGGACTACTAATGTACAAACATCTGTAGATGACATTCTAATACATTTGACTAAAGGAAGAGAATCACTAGAGCACAGTATCAGAATAATATATGCTTGCACCACAGGTGTTTTCCACCAATATATAAACAAGCATTTTCAATGCAACGGGTCTCGTAATTTGCTCGAGCTAGAGCTATTAGCGTTGTAAAGAAAAAAAATTACAGCGCGATCGCACTATGTAAGATGCAGCGCGATCACGCTGCGTGGAAAATAAACAGATAAAGTAGTCCGGATACCATACTGAAAACATCGAGCCTCGTCTGTTTTTAGTAGTTAACCGGTGCTGTGTAGGTGGGCTAAACACCGGAAAAGGCATGAGGTATGCATGCCTTTCACAAATGAAAACAAGCGGATTTTAAAAGGCAAGCCCAGGAACCAATGTAGGTGACTGACGTGACATGGGTGTGGTTGTTAGCCCAAAGAGAGATTACAAAATAGGACGCTCTCCCATAAAAACAACATTTTGGTTCATTGAAGTGATGATAACTATCAGCCAAAATAGTTTAACCAAAGTATTCTATTACAACCTACCAACAACAGCTGTCTCCGGCACTATAAAATATCCAACCCAAGATAATCAAAACTAATCTGTCAGTTAGCCAATACGAGAGCTAATGGAATATTGTGCAAACCTGATAAATATTGTGCAAAGTCTGGAAACAGGACCAACAAAGCCAGGAAGAGGGGATACCCAAATGACATCATATGCACATCAAAAGTCAGAGTGGACAGAATGTCTAGATCTTCCTTGTAACAATCCAAAACTAAGAAGAACTGAATTGATTCGAATTGACATCCAAATATTTTACTGCATGTTTTCAAAACAAGGCGACCATTTGAAATATTGACCTATCCTTCGCATAGAAATTAACTTTAAAAACTCATTCAGGAATCCCCCACTGTTTGTATACATACGACACAGGAAAATCATGGAAATATTTGCAGCAATAAGACTCTGTTAAACAAGGAATGTGTCTCTGTCAGCGCGTCTGACCTTATTTGGTTAATTTATAAGGGATGCGTTGTAGGTCGATGGGCCTTTTGACTGCGCTTCGAGTAGTTCCCATCATGTAACCCCATACAAAAACAAATCAATAGCGATAGCGATCAATAATCATAGGAGTCAGTAATTTCCACACACCATGACCTTTCAGTCATGTATAATCACAACTTTGGGTAAAAGATAGAATATTTATTTCCCTATATTAACAATGTAAATATCACGTAACTCAGTCTTAAAATCAAATGGTAAGCCTAAAGAAACAGTACTGGCTGACCAAATCTCGTAAAGAATCGCAATTTAATCAAGGCTTGGGCCACTACACATTCTAAGGTTACAATACAAATCAATAGCAAGAATAACTGCGTAAACGAAATGACATACATTTAGCTTCAGCAAAGAAAAGACAGCAACCGTCATTACAGGTAGCGAGTATCATCAGTGAGTGCCTTAACTAATCTTCACATTAGACTAGCATGTTTGGACTTCATGCAAAAGTAATTTAGTCAACAAAAATTTGGAAACTATGGCTCTATCAAAATTAGCTGTTGGTACCTAGGGACAGAAGCAAATAGACATAACAATCAGTAACATCGTCTTATACCTTGCCTCAGTATGGTTCAGCAAGCTGTGACAGTCTTTGTCAATTGGACATCAGTCTGGTCAGCAAAGCATTGGAATTCAGCACTAAAGTTCAGGAAAGAAATGTCTCAAGTAGAGACATACAGAATATTGCTTGTAGGCAACAAAGTTAAGGAAAGTTAAGCACATTTCCTCTCGGGATGGTCAAGAAAATAACGGCGAAGTGGTGTTCTCCTCTCAGTGCAGTCCGGCTAAATTAGATTTAATAAAACTACTTCCCATATTGTCATTGGTCAAGGAATCGTACGTTTACTTTTAGTCCAATGAAATAGAACCCCAAATCTAAGAATTTTACTAGCACACAGTTCACAAGTCGACGATTGGCTCCTCTTCTCCTGTTCTCGTCGTTGGACTTGTCAGGTATCAATATTGTATCAGCTTATACTCCAGTCAGTGCATCCATTGTCTGCTCCTGGGAAGGTCGCCTTTATACACACTACGTTATAAAGTGTATCCCTAGTTAGTACAGCATATTCTAACAGATAGTTCTTATGGGATTTAATAATTTCAGTTACTTGGTCAGTAAAGTGGATAATCACAAATTAATTCTCTAAGCAGCCATTTTATAAATCGCCTAAGAAATGCAGCTTGATATGAGGCCGTGCAATCAGGTCCAAGACGTCGCTTAAATAAAGCCTACAAATAATAAAGCTAATACATAATACATAACCCTTAATATGACATAAAACTACATTAATACAAACATGAACTCAACAATTTAGATTAATAAGCTATTAATAAGTACACTTCATGAATATTGGTGGCCACTCAAGTAGGTGCAATTCCAAATGCATGTATTACTTCTGTACGTTAACTTATTTTCTATGCAAATTCAACACTCAGAATACATGAATATTTATTAGTAAATTCAGCATTAACAATCCCTCTTCTGATGACTAAATATATCATCATACCTACCTCTTTCCACACGCATTTTCTCCTCCAGCTAAAATTTGTAATTTCTATTCCTCTTAAGTTTCGTTCCCTCTTCGAATTTTCCCTAAACACATTTTCTCTTTTCATTTCTTCCCTCCTCTGTTCATTATTCATTTTCTTTAATTTAATCATGCAACACAATTTAGATATTCCCCATGCTCCAATTATGCAAATCACAATAATCAATATCTCTTGTATTATTTTCAATATTATCCCTTTCCCAATGTTGCTGAGTGTGAGAAAACAGGGCTGATTACAGAGGCCCCCTAACATTTTTGCTTCCATTTTTCACTTTTTTGCTGGTGTTGTCCCGACTCTAACGGTGCCCTGGGTACTGCTAACCAGTCCTAGGACCTGTGCTCTGTATAAAATAAGTATACAAATTAGGCTAATTATAATTGGCTATATCAACCTACCTATAAGTCTCTATTATTTTGTAGGGCATGTAGGTTTAGGGACCCCAGCATAGGTAGTGTACCCATTGGTGCACTGCTGAGGTGCCCAGGGTCATTTTAAAGGCAGGCCTGCCTTGCTGGCTGTTTTTAAATTAAAGTAAGTTACATACAAATTCGACTTTGGAATTAAAAGTACTTCCAAAGTCTTAAACTATCTTATTTTTACATATGTCACCCCTAAGGTGTACCCTATGTGCCCCTAGGGTTGGGTGCCATGTAACTATAAGCAGGGACCTTATAAAATAGTTTTATAAGCCCTGGTGAAGTAAAACAGCTAAATTTGTTTCTCCCTCCTTGCAGTGAATAGTCTCCATAGGCTAATAGGAGGAGACTTTATTTTAATTTACAAAGTCCCCTTAAGTGTCAGATACCTCAAGTTTGGTATCAAATTAACTGTTATAATAAATCCCACAACTTTCAATTGTTGGATTTAATAAAACTTGTTCAGGTAAAGAGTTTTAAACTCTATCTAAAAAGTTGCCAACTTCAGGACCGTAGTGCTCTGCTCTGATTGGCCAGCCTCTGGCAGCTTGGCCAGGCTACTTTGATGGGGTGTGAAGTAGCCTGGGCTGAACACAAAGGAATGTGCCTGTGGGCGGAGAATCCCCCTCAGCAGATGGAGAAGCAGGAAGGGGAGAGGGCTGCTAAACTGGTCTTTAAAGGCAGGTAAGGACATTTGGAGTATCCCAGCACCTCCCTCACATCCTGCAACCCCAGACAATTAGGTGCCATCTTGGTTAGATTAGGAGAGGGCAGGAGAGGGGTGTGTTTAAGATTTTTAGCCACACCAGTGGGTGGGCTCAGCCAGATGTAACCTCCAAAAATCAGTTTCAGCCATGATGGATTTTTGAAGAATGTTGCTCCCTGGGATTGATTCTTGCCACACTTCCCAGGAAGTGGTCATCACAGAGGAAAAGACCCTGCATCTAATTGGAGAACCAGGACCCTCCTGTTTTTCATCCAGGAAGAAGGATAAATAAGGCAGAGCTGCACCCACACCTCGGGTCTCTACCAGATCCCTACAAGGAAGAACTATAGGAGAAGAAGGACTGCCCTGCTGGACACTGCACCAGCTGCACACTTGGGCTTCACCTCAAGAAGGACGTGCCTGGCTTCAACTGGTTCAGGGAGGGACTCCCCGTTTGCTACCCAACTCCTGAAAAAACTGACAAGCTGACCACTGTCCAGTGGCCAATTTGGAGTTTGTGCCAGGTGCATTCTGGGAGTTGTAGTCTGCATCCTCAAGGAGCAACTTAGAGCTTATGGAACCTTGGGGTGAGCTGTGGACACCAAATGAACCTGAAAAGAACATCTGGAAGAAGATCCAGAAGTTTGGATAAGTTTGAAGAACCTTTGGAAAAAAGCTCCATAAAGGGACTGACCCACCGCGGCAACTCTAGCCGGCTCGCCTCAACCGTGACATGGCCTGACTTGCACGTTCGCCCCGGTGAAGAAAATCTCAGAAAAAGTGACTACGTCCGAACGTAGAAAGTTGACCAGGACATCCCAGGCAGTGTATCTGACGGGGGCTCCAGGGATGTCAGATCAAGATTCAGGTTTGCCCTGGTCGAAGAATTTTCATCTTGAAAAAGTGACTAAGTCCGAATGTAGAAATCTCCACCGAGGGCTCCTGCAATGCGTATCCGAGGAAGTTTCAGGAGGTCGGACAGGACTAGCGACTTGGTCCCCCTGAAGAAAATCTTTTAAAAAATGACTAAGTCTGAAGGTGATCTTTTGACCAAGGCCTCCCGCTTGCTGTAGCGACCAGGGCTCCATCGCGGTTGGCCTTAAACTTTGACTTTGCCCCGGTCAAGCTGCAACCAGATTGGAGATTTTCATTTATATGCACTAGAAAACATTAATTATTTAAAAATTCATATCTCTGGTTCCCCTTATCCAATTTAATAGTTTTTATGTCATTTTAAAGATATAAATATAATCAATTTTTATACATTGGTGTTGGATTTTTATTGTGTTTTGTGTTTTACTTATTCACTGTTTTGTGATTTTTAAATGTTTTACACACTAGTCTCCTAAGTTAAGCCTTGTCGCTCGTTACCAAGCTACCAAGGGTTGAGCTGGGTTTAATTTATTGAGACCTAAGTGGACGTAAGTGGCCTATTGCTAATTGTAGGTACTTACCTGCCTTTACCAATAATTCATTTTCCAACACTGAGCCAATTTCCCACTGAAGCAAAACCTTTGCCAACATTCTCCCAAACACCTGCTTCTTTCAAATCTTTCAAATCAGCACTTTCATTAGTCAGATTAGTAAATAAGCTTCTAATTTCCTTGCTACTATCAGGAATATACTAGCAAAAATGCCTTGAATTAAGTGTTTTACAAACACTTGCATTCTTTGCTAAAAGAATGTCTAACGCAAGGCGGTTCTGAAGAGTCATAGATCTTATCGCAGCCATTCTGTATCCATTAGGATCATGGCTCCTGAAAAATTTGTTAACATGTTATCCACCATAGCAGACAATTTTTTAAATCTTTATAGAATTCAGAACAACTCCTACTGAAGGAATCATTGTTCCAAATATATCTCCCACTATACCAGAAGGAGACTCTCTCTTTTGGTCAATGTGATGTAACTCAGTCATTTTCGATAATCTTTCCAAGTCCTCAAGTTGGAATATCTTTGGAAAAACTATCCCCAAGTAACATGTGTCATACCATCCTCTTGGAAGACTGTAATAAGCATTTGGTCCACAGATGTAATATGTACCAGGAAAAGCTGGATCCTGTCAATTCAACAGAAATATCCACTTACTCTGAAACAAAAACACATTTCTGCTTTCACTCGTCCCCACAAACAAAGTGTCAGTACTAAATTTAGGCCTATGTACACAAAGCTTTCCTATGTGTTGCGCATCTGAAGCTAAATTCCCTTGTGTTTTTATTTTCACTATAAGAGTAATCATTTCTAAAAGTCCTTTTTCTCTAAACCTTTTTCTAATTTCTCCTTCATTGCCTTTCTCCTGTCATCTGTCTGATCTAAGAAGCTCTTTTCTAGTGGCGTGAGCAAGCATGTCAGGTTATTCTTGTGCGCATATGCCATGCTAAAAGTTAGTGTAGGCTCAAAGAATCCTCTCACTAATTCTATATTATTCTGCTTAGCTGCTCTACTCAGGTACTTAATTATGGGGACAAACGAAAACACAACGTCATGGCTGGAGTAGAAATACTGGATGTGCTCCTGGTCATAGAATCTTGTTAGTAACAGACTACAACTTATCCCGGAAGTGAGGCGCAACCTATGATAGGTAACTCCTTCGAATGACGAAGGAATCTGCGTGCATACATAACAAGTTCTCGCATTCATTGCCTCAACATAATCTACATGCAGATACTTCTCATCTAACCTAAACTTCTCTATTTCTGTTAGTGCAGTAGTCATCTCTGAAGCTGAAGTATGGTTGGCTTCACTGTTGTCAAGAACAGTCATTCCCACAATCAATATCAAGCACAATACCACACACACAATTGCCAAACCAATACTCATTTATTTACAGCCCCTATTCTTCCTACCCTGCTGGCTGAGATTACCCATGATCTGTAAAGAATCAGAAAGTAGAAGAGAAAAACCGCAACTATGCAGCAAAATCAATAACAAAAACCTTCAATCTTATTTCAGCAATTATGTACAGCTTTCAGTCTCACTTCCAGGACCCTTAGTCAAAATCGGTAAAGTTGTCAAAAATCAGTTTAGCAGCTTGTCATATCAGGTTATCAAAGTCTTTTCCGGTTGCTTTCAACAGTCTTTATTTTTTGGTGCTTTGTCAAATCTGTCTCAACAGTTCAGTTCATTGATTTCCTTCAAGTGCCAAAATATTGACCTGGAATGTCTTGATCAAAACAAAAAGAAAAAAAATATTTTTGCCATTCACTTGTTCTTGCATACGCCCATTCATGACCAGCGTACGTTCTACTTGGTATTCTCTTACTTTTCAACTTTCGATCACCATTCAATTCTCCTTTACTCAGGTCTTCTCTTCTTGTCGTATTTACTTCCTCCTCAATCGTTGGCACTGCAACTGCTTCCTTCTTCTTCCCTTCTGACTCTAGCCACTTATCTTCTCTCAGTGGACCCTTTGTTAATGCTCTTTTCAGTGTTGAACTTGAAACCTCTTGTTCTGCAGGATTTTCTCTTGACGGACCTAAAACTGGTTCAGGAGGAGTCAGACCACATTGGCTTTGATCCACCTCAACTCCTTCCCCCTCGGGCCTGGCATTTGATCTTTTTGTCTCTCAAATCGTCTACTTCTGGGAGAGCACTCCTCTGACTAGTCTCTCCTGCTGCCTCAATTGATATTGTCTCACTGTCACTTTCCTGTAGGTCTTCTCCTTCTTCTCTCACAGGAGTGACTGAACCGTTCTCAACATGCTCAGATCTGGTTTCAGATCCTCTTTCTTCTCTTTCTGGCTCTGAGGTTGGCGTGGTCATTGTTGGTACTCTCAACAACTCCTCTTCATTGTCCAGAGGACATGCCACTTTTCTCATGTGGCTTGCATGGATCCAGTTTGGAACTCCAGCGCACTTCACAGCTGTGGTAGTGATCAGAACTACCTGGAAAGGGCCTTTCCACTGAGGTTCCAAGCACGTCTTCCTCATGTGTATTCGGATCACAACCCAGTCACCAACTCTCAGGGTGTGTCATTGATCTTGGGTTGGTTGCATTGTGGTATCTTCCACCTGATGAGAGAAAGAGCAAACCACATCAGCCGGACCTTTGTAGTAGTCCAACACCATATCATCTGTTATGTTCACAAGAGCATTTGCAGGAACCCCTGGCAACCTCATTGCTCTGCCCATGAGGATGTGGTGCCGCGGAGACCAGCGGCGTCCCCCTCGCGTGCCGCGGTCGGATTGGTGGTCAGTTTTTTTGGCGGCTGGTTCTGCTGCGGGCTGCTTTTTGGGCCGCAACCTGCTGTTTGGGCTGCGGCGTGGTGTGGGAGTCCTCTCTTGGGCTCTGGGTCACGCTGCGCTCATTCGTGGATTTCTTTTTCTTCTTTCTTTTTCTATTTCTTTTCCTTTTTTCTCCTTACTTGGCCATGTTTTCTTCTTCTTCCCAGGAGTCTGTGTTTCCTTCCCTGCATGCATTGCTTACCACCTTTTCTACTATGGCTATTTTTCCATTCACCTCTATGTGGCTTTCCCAATCCAGGATGGTGTCTTTAGCTCTTCCTGCATGCCACTTCCTGTTTGTCTGTATAAAAGCACAGAAGGGATTCTGTTCTTTGCATTGCAAACACTTCCGTCCTGGTGGTGCTCCTCACTCCTGCTTCCCGTGATTTGGACCTATCCTGTTTTTGCCTGCAGTTTTGTTGTTTCTGATTCGTTATTTTTTCTCAGTTTCTTCCCTTTTCCCTTTTTCAGGAGTTCCTGTGATCTGAGTTTTTTTCCCCATTATTGTTTTTTTTTGCCTGGGACTCCTTCTGGAGGTTACGGCCTGCTAGGCGTTATACTGCCAGCAGCAGCGTGGCTACTGGAAAGGGTCGCCCTCACTTTGGCCAATCCAGAACAAGCAAGAAACCAGGTGGTGCCCTGAGACTGGCAGATTAAAGCGGTAAGAAGTGTGCAAATCGTGACAAAGGATCTCATGCGGTGACAATCCTGTCTTCCTGTCGGGTGTGTCTCTCATTGTCATCAGAACTAACGGTAGAGCGTCTGGCCATTTCAGATTTGTGGACGCAACATTTTCGCTATTCTTGATTTCAAGGTACCATTCATCTGTTCCACAAGTCCTGAGGCTTCAGAGCTTCAGGGTGGTAACTACAATGCAACTTCTGCTCAATGTTTAAGGCTGCACACAGTAATGTAATTACTTCATTGTTGAAGTGACTTCCTCTATCTAATTCTAAAGAGATTGGAAACCCAAAATGTGGTATCAGATCCCTAAGCAGTAATTTCGCTACTGTGAGGCTGTAATTTCTTCGTGAAGGGTAACCTTCAATCCAGTGACTAAAGATGCAGAAAATCACCAACACATATCTCAATCCTCCACACACAGGCTTCTCAATAAAATCAATTTGCATTTTGCTGAATGGACCTTCTGCTCTTCCAATGTGGCTCAAATTAACCACTGTCCCTTTTCCCCGCATTCATCTGTTGACAAATGACGCAGCAATGTCAAACTGCTTCAGCAACTTGTCTAAATTTCAGATTGAACCAATATATCTTGAAAGTCGTATCATGGCATCACTCTGAACATGTGCTTGACCATGATAATACCTAGCCATTTGAGTCAATAAACTGTTCGGGAAAAACAACTGACCCTCATCTGAAACCCACCATTCATCCTGTCGCTGTACACATTTCATCTTGACCCATGATAATTTTTCCTCCCTGTCAACATTATTTTGCAGTGTTCTTAATTCTTTCAACATATCTATAACATGTAATGCATAACTTGGACATGTTTCATCTTCTTCATGTAAGAATTCTTACTTATCCTTGAACGATATACATTTCAATCTGCAAAACCTTGTGACTTGATCCGCATATCCATTTCCCATTGACGCAAAATCAAGAGATTTCAGATGTGCACTCCATTTCACCACGACAATTCTTTCAGGCGTCTGGATAGCTTGCAACAATTCCTGAATCTTTTCACCATTTCTTACAGGGGAAACAAAAGAGGTCAGGAAACCTCTCTGTGACCATAACTGGCCAAAATCATGGACTATTCCAAATCCATATAGATAGTAACTTTGAGCTGAGCTGAAACATGGCACGCTCTAGTAAGGGCTACCAGTTCTGCTACTTGTGCAGAGTGTACTACTTGAAGCCAGGACGCTTCAAGAATACCAGAAATTGTGCATACAGCATATCCTGCCCACCCTATCACAACCCGCCAATCCGTCAGCTTTTCCCGGGCCATACCAATGCCATCAAAAGCACGGCGGAAACAGGACTTGGAAGGGATACCACTCACCTCTCGACAAGCAACAAAGAACCAGGACGCCATGGAGCCCGAGCTGCACGTTCTGGACCTAGCACATGGGGGATGGGGGAGGAAAAAGAGAGTGACACACGCAACACTCAACACCCCCACCCCCACCCCCACCCTCACCCACAACACTATACACACAAACACATGCAACAACAGTACATTTACACCCTGTTACCTCCTGGAAGAACGCAAGGACAAAAGTAATTGAGTTAAAACAGTGATATTTTGAAATATACAGATAAAATAAACGAATATCGAAAAACAGTATATACAAATATTCACAATATGTACAGAAGGCCGTACACTGTCTTTTGCAAATGTCCGTGGCCCACTGGGCCAAAAATCATGGGCCAAGCCCACACTTGACTCCTGCTTCAATATGGAGAGAACACTGCAGGGGCATCAGGTCATAAACACACAGGCACCACATGGGGACGGGGAAGGGGGGCACCTCAGCCAGAAGATGGGACAACGCCACTGCTCCTCGAGGGGGCTCCATGCCCACTGCTTGGTCATGGGGAGTGCAAAGCCACAGTCTCTCAAGTGGGTGGTGTGCCCACTGCTTGGTCCTGAGAATTGCAAAGCCACAGTCTCTCAAGTGGGTGGTTTTCCCACTGCTTGGTCCTGGGAGTGCAAAGCCACAGTCTCTCAAGGGGGTGGTTTGCCCACTGCTTGGTCCTGGGGAGTGCAAAGCCACAGTCTCTCAAGTGGGTGCCAGTTGTCCACTGGTCCTGGAGGGTGCTTTGTGCCCAGTGTGCTTCATCCTGCCAAGGATTGGGTGAGTGGATGCATATCTCCACTGGTTCTGGAGGGGGCTTTGTGCCCAGTCTGCTTCATCCTGCCAAGGATGGGGTGAGTGGATGCATATCTCCACCGGTTCTGGAGGGGGCTTTCTGCCCAGTCTGCTTCATCCTGCCAAGGATGGGGTGAGTGGATGCATATCTCCACTGGTTCTGGAGGGGGCTTTGTGCCCAGTCTGCTCATCCTGCCAAGGATGGGGTGAGTGGATGCATATTTTCAATGGTTCTGGAGGGGGCTTTGTGCCCAGTGATGCAGTACTTGGGGTGTGGCAGTTCACATCCCACCACCTGGGTGTCTGAGGCACAAGATTTGCAGGGAACAGGTTGCATGATACTCCATGTAGGCAGGGCCAAACTCCATCCTGTGGCGACTAAGGCTGCAAATTGAAGGTAGTGCCTGTGCTGGTGGGGGTGCTTCCAGTGGGGGTGGGAGGCTCCAGTCCATCTCCTGCAGCCTTGGACGGCTGCCCACTGGGGATGCTGCTGCTGACAGTTGTTGTGGCAGCGGCGGGGCAGGTGGCAGTGCTGGTGGCAGTGCTTGCAGCGGTCCCTGCGGCAGGGATGCTGGCGGTGCTGGCCGTGGTTCAGGTGCTGGTAGTGGTGGAGGGAGGCACCAGCCCGTCTCCTGCAGCCTCAGACGGCTGCCCATTGGGGATGCTGCTGCTGACAGTTGTTGTGACAGCGGCGGGGCAGGTAGCGGTGCGGGTGGCGGTGCAGGTGGCGATGCTTGCAGCGGTGCTAGTGGCGGTGCTCGCTGCGGTACAGGTGGCGGGGGCTGTCGGTTATGATGGTGGGCACCAGGCCCTCACCTGGAGCCTCCAAGGCCTGAAGTGACTTACCTTGGCTTTTCTGCCCCTTCCTCATCTTGGCAGATGCTGCTGGGACCTTGGCACTGGTAGCTGGGGTTGTGGAGGAGGTCTTGCTGGGTGGGTCGTGCTCCTTGGCTGTCCTGCATGCGAGGTGGTGGAATGGGTTGGTCCTTTGCAGGGGTTAGTGGCACACTGGCTGCCCTGACAGATACCCCCTTTGAACTTCTGGGACTTGCAGGTACCATATCATCCGCCGACTTGGTGGCTGAGGTGCTGGCCTGGGATCTGGACACCCTAGCCCGAGAGGAAGGACGGGGGGGGGGAGGGGTAGGGAAGAGGTCAATGTTAGCCAGGAACAGTTTTTTAGACACACTGGGACGGGAAGATGGAGAAGGTTTGAGAGTGGAGGAAGAGGGAGTGGTTGTAGGGGGTCTGTCTGCTGAGTTTGGGTGAAGGTGCATGGGCTGGATGCTGTTGTGAGGTGGATGGCTGTTGAATGGGTGGGTGCTTGCGTTTGTGTACTTTGGGAGGAGGGGTCACAGACACACTGGGAGAGGACACAGGGAACGTGTGCATGGTTGTGGGGGTGGTGACTGCTCGTGAGGGGTGTGTTGTGATGGACGTGGTGGTGATGGAGGTAGTGGATGAGGATGTAGTGCATGGAGGTGTGAGTGGAGACACTACCAGGAGGGAGGTGGAAGACGAGTAGGAGAGGGACACAGTGGAGGCAGTGGATGTTGGTGTGTTTGCATGGGCATGGTGCTTGTGTGAGTGCCTGTGAGATTAAGTGTGGTGCTTATGTTTACCTGAGCCACTTTTGTGTGTTGATTTGGGTGAATGCTGGTCTGAAGGTGTGCTTGAGATAGGCTTGGATTGAGGGGATTGGGACTGGGTAGAGGAAGTTGGAGGGGGGAGGCTAGACACAGGGACAAGGGCTGCCATCAGTGCTGAGGCCAGAGCCTGAAATACTCTCTGTTGGGCCGCCACGCCAGAGTGAATGCCTCCAGGTATGCATTTGTTTGTTGCAAATGCCTCTCGACATCCTGGATGACATTCAGAATGGTTGACTGCCCAACACTGAGGGCAGCAGGGCTGATTGGGGCAGGGCCTGAGGTGCTTGGGGCAAAGGAGATGCCCACCCTCCTGGGTGAGCGGGCATGGGAAACACGCTGAGGGGCTGCTGGGAGGGTGGTGCTGGTAGGGGGGTGGCGGTTGTACCTGTTGTTGGGGTAGGCACAGAGGTGTCCGCCGCCACCAGGGGTTTCCATCAGAGGAGGAGTCGCTGTCTGTGGTCCCCCCTCCTGTCCCCGTCATGGTGCTCCCCTCTCCCTCCGTCCCACTGGTTCCTTCATCCTCGGTGGGTTCGGCCTCCAGGCCCATGTGGGATGCAGCTCCCTCCGTCGCCGGTGCCTCTGCTCCTCCACCAGATGATGCTAATGCACACAAGGACAGGGTGACAAAACAAAAAGGGGGGAGAGACACTTGGTCAATGCCAGCAACACCACTACCGTTTGCGTACACAACACACAGGGAGCATCCCTATGCACTAGGCCATGCACCACCAGTTACTAAGATAGTCACCAGTCCATGGGGTACAATGCCTAACACCAGCATCTGCACACCATATACCCACAGGACCCTGCCCTGTGGTAGATGGCCATTTACACCATTGGGGTAGGAGTTGTCCAGAGCCTGCCCAACAAAAGACCTACCCTGCCATGACTGGCCTGGCCTAGGGGCACCCACAGCCCATATCCCCCACCCAGGTACCTCCTAACACGCGCAAAGTCAGCTTTCAGAATCTGTACTCACCCCCTTGTGGCTGCTGTGATGCCCTCAAGCGACCATCCAACTCTGGATAGGCCACATCAGGGGGATCATGGTACGATGGTCACCCCTTCGCGTTGGGAGGCCAGCCCCAGCTGGGCCTCCGCCATCTTCTTTGACCCGCGGCGCAGGTCCTCCCATCTCTTGCGGCAATGGGTGCTCCGCCTGTGAAAGACCCCCAGGGTCCGCACCTCCTTGGCAGTGGCACGCCAAATACCCTTCCTCTGTTGGGTGCTGACCTGGAGGGAAAAGACAGCACAAAAGGATATTACTCACCCGTCCGGACCATCAGACTCATTGCCCACCAGTTCCCACCCATGCCCTGATGCACATACACTGACCACGTTACATGCTGCACTCTGACCAGAATGCCTCTGCACCCCCCCCATGTGGCTTACATCCACAGCACTCCAAACATTCATGGCCCACGCATCATGCTCACAGTGTTCTCACCTGCTTGTCGGGAGGACCCCATCCACCAGTTTCTCCAACTCCTACGCAGTGAAGGCAGGGGCCCTTTCCCCAGACACATGAGCCATAGTCGCTTATAGACACAGGTCACAGCAGCACTTGCAGTGTTGGTCCTCTCCTGTTGAAGGTCAGGTAGCAAGTGAGTGAATAGATAGAAAATGGTGGTCACGTCCGCAGCGGTGCATACCATCACCGACGGCGTGCATCGCCATTGTCTCCTGGAACCCATAGGGCCCAATGTTAACCAATGTGAAGTTGCGTGGCGGTCATCCACCGCCTACCGCGACGGGGCACAACGCCAGCGCAATTACCTCATTTCCACCTGTCCCTCCTCACAGGTCAGGCAGCCTCCATTTCAGGGGGGCACAAGGCATGGTACCTAACTGTGTCACATCAGACAATGGCACATCAACTGACTCTCGAGTTCACATACTGCTTCTGTAAAGTAAATAATTCAAATTTAGTGCAATAGATGTTAAAATATGACCGTCTGCTCACCGTTCTCTTCCATAGGCTTCAACCGCTGAGGCAGCATATGAGATGGCGGCATCCTCCGGTGTACAGACCCCTGGTGGACCTTGCGACAATGGAGGACAGACACATTATCATCACATACAGACTTGATCGTGCCACAATCCAAGAACTGTGTGCCCAATTAGAGCCAGACCTGATGTCAGCTATCCGCCAGCCCATGGGAATCCCCCCTCTAGTGCAGGTCCTGTCACTGCTCCATTTCCCGGTAAGTGGTTCCTTCCAAACAACAGTGGCCATGGCATCAGGGATGTCTCAGCCAATGTTCTCAAACGTGTTGAAAAGAGTATTGTCTGCACTGCTGAAACACATGTGCAGCTACATTGTGTTCCCCCAGGTGGAGGTTTTGGCCACAGTGAAGGCTGACTTTTATGCCCTGGGACATATCCCCAACATCATTGGTGCCATTGATGGTACACATGTAGCATTCCCCCCCACCCCGGAGAAATGAACAGGTTTACAGGAATAGAAAAAACTATCACTCGATGAATGTGCAGATGGTGTGTTTGGCGGACCAGTACATCTCCCATGTCAATGCCAAATATCCTGGCTCTGTGCATGATGCCTTTATATTGAGGAATAGCAGCATCCCATATGTGATGGGCCAACTCCAGAGGCACCGGGTGTGGCTAATAGGTTAGCCCAAGGTCCACACCCAGTATATGTTGTAGAATGGGTATGGGTTGTCCCTAAGGGTTAGTGTGTGTCTAACAGGTATCCCTCGAATATTTGCAGGTGACTCTGGTTACCCCAACCTGTCATGACTACTGACCGCAGTGAGAAATCCCAGGACAAGGGCAGAGGAATGTTACAGTGAGGCACATGGGCGTACAAAGAGGATTATAGGCAGGACCTTCGGCCTCCTGAAGGCCAGGTTCTGTTGCCTCCATCTGACAGATGGATCACTGTAATACTCACCAAAGAAGGTGTGACAGATCATTGTGGCATGCTGTATGTTGCACAACCTGGCCTTGAGACGCCAGGTGCCTTTTCTGCAGGAGGATTTGCCTGGAGATGGTCTTGTGGCAGTGGTGGATCCTGTGGACAGTGACAAAGAGGAGGCAGAGGAAGAAGATGTGGACAACAGAACAAACATAATACAGCAGTATTTCCAGTGACCCACAGGTAAGAGACTGTACCTCCACTTAACATTTTAGTAATCTGTTGGACATTGTACAAGGCAGCCTCTTACCCTATGTCTATGGCCACTCATTGTTCCCTTTGGATTCTCTATTTTCAGATCACTGTGCCCCATTCTGGCTCCTGCTATATGTCCTGCTGTCCACTGAAGGTCATCCTGTAGTATATTTCCCTATACATATACGTTGCAATGCTTTGATAATGTTGTACTAATACATTTGTGAATCATTAGACTGACTTCAGATTGTTATTTGTTTCAAGGGTGTTTATTTAGGGGTATGTGCAAGGGGCTGGGGTGATGGTGGAGGAAAGTCCATGGTAGAGTCCAGTCTGTTGGCATCAGAGGGGCATTGTCCAAGGGGACATAGGAAGGGGAGCAATGGCAGTTCAAGGTGGACAGGGTAACAGAGTGGTTCTTGCCATGTCATCCAGCACCCCTGCAATGGTGACCAGGATAGTGTGGATTTTTGTATGGTCATCCCTGATCCCCAGGAACTGTCCCTTCTGCAGCCGCTGGGTCTCCTGCAACTTGGCCAGTATCTGGCCCATCGTCTCCTGGGAATGGTGGTATGCTCCCAGGATGTTGGAGAGTGCCTTGTGGAGAGTGGGTTCCCTGGGCCTGTCCTCTCCCTGTCGCACAGCAGTCCTCCCAGCTTCCCGGTTGTCCTGTGCCTCTGTCCCCTGAACCGTGTGCCCACTGCCACTGACCCCGGGTCACTGATTGTTCTCTGTTTGTGGGGTTGCGTGGGATCCCTGTAGTGGTGGACACTCTGCTGATTGACATTTCCTGGGGACAGTGGCATGGGCCCGCTGGGTGGGTGCTGTGGTGGTGTTTCCTGAGGGGGAGGCGCTGTGGTGGTTTCGGACTGTGGCAGGGGAACCAACTGTCCAGAGGCACCTGATGGGCCAGGTTGGTCATCCTGATCCTGGCGTACAGAGCTGCTGTCGTCACTGTGGGCCTCTTCGGGGGGGACTGGATGTAGCTGGCACCTCCTCTCCGGTGATGTTGAATAGGGGTCCTGTTGAGATGCAAATGCATTGTTAATGTATCTGGGTGGGCCGTATTGTAAATGGGTATGTTTCCATCTCTTATTGTGATTTCCCTGTCGGCTTACCTTTGGTGAGTGGTGATTTGTGGCCTGTGTGAGTCTCTCTACTTGGCATGCTGTAGTGATGGGTGTCCATGCAGGTCTGTGATGGGTGTTCATGCATTGTTGTTGCATGCAGGGCTTGGTATAGTATGGCTGGCTTGTGATGGTGGGGTATATGTGAGGTGGTGGAGTGATGGGGGTGAGGGTAGGGGTAGGAGTTTGTGTTGGCATGCAGGTAAGGTGGAGGGATGAAGTAGTTAAGATTAGACTTACCAGAGTCCAGTCCTCCTGCTACTCCTGCGAGGCCCTCAGGGAGCATGATCGCCAAGACTTGCTCCTCCCATGTTGTTAGTTGTGGGGGAGGAGGTGGGGGTCCACCGCCAGTCCTCTGTACAGCAATCTGGTGTTTTGATACCACAGAATGCACCTTCCCCCGTAGGTCGTTTCACCTCTTCCTGATGTCATCCCTTGTTCTTGGGTGCTGTCCCATGGCGATGACCCTGCCCACGATTCTCTGCCATAGCTCCATCATCCTTGAATGGACATCTGCTACACCTGTGATCCGAATAGCTGTGGCTCTACCCGGATGATTTCCTCCACCATGACCCTTAGCTCCTCCTCAGAAAACCCGGGGTGTCTTTGGGGTGCCATGGATATGGTGTGAGTGATATGTGTTAGGATGTGTGGGGTGATGTGTTGTGGTGTATGCTGTGATGTGCGTGAATGGTGTATGGGAAAAGGTGGTTTGTGCCTCTGATTGAGTGGGTGCTCCATGCTTGTCTCTCTGTGCTTGGTCTCTTTTTTTTCACTGTAAGAGGTTGTGGGTATTGTGGGTGTGTGTTTTATATTGGTGTGTGGGTGTGGTGTGTGTATGTGTGTCAGGTGTGTGTATTTTAAATTGTCCAATGTGGTGCAGTTTCGTAAGTGTGTGTGTATTTTGTGCGCAGTGGTGTGTACCGCCAATGGTTTACCGTGGTTGAAAGACCGCCACGTTGATTCGTGGGTCGTGATACTGTGAGCGTATTCCTGTTGGCGTAACAGTGTGGGTTTTGCTATCACCAGTTTATCACTGGCCTTTGGTCTGTCAGACTTGTGTGAGTGTCTGTAAAGTGGTGGATTTCTATGTGTGGGTCATAATACCCGTGGCGGCTTACCGCCGCGCTCATGGTATGTTGGCGGCCGTCAGCACGGCGGTAGGCGACATTTACCGCCACGGTTGTAATGAGGGCCTTAGTGTAGTCAGGCATTCCCAAAGCTGGAACTTTGCACAAACTCTCTCTATTCAGAGAATGCTTTCATACAAGCCTGGTCTAACACTAGGGGATCAGTGGCTTCTTTGTGAGTTAGCTTCTACAGTGGCTTTGAAATGATCGAAAAACTGGGTACAACTGGTGACAGAAGCCTACCATCACCCAAAACATCCTGATATCTCTCTGTGTGGCTGGGGGATTCATCTGCAATATGGCTGTGACCCTGTCTCTTGATATTTTCCTTATCCCCTTCTCGATCTGGTGACCCAAATATTTCACCTCTTTCTGACGGTATTTAAATTTAAGTGGAGACACTTTATGACAGTTCTTTCCTAAATGGTTCAACAAGACAATCGTGTCATATTTGCATTCTTCCTTCGTTTTGGACGCAATCAACAAATCATCAATGTACTGTACCGATGTCAATTGAAAGGCATTTCCATTAACTCCAGGTTCTTTTTCAAGATCTGGTTTAATATGGAAGGTAATTCTGAAAACCCTTGAGGAATTCTACACCAACAGTAAACTCAATCTAAATTTTGAAACAAAAGAGAAATTGACTATCCTCATGAAGAAGCACAGAAAAGAAGACTTGTGACAAGTTTATGACTGTGAACAATTCAGCATCACATGCAATCTGAAACAATGTCATGGCTGGATTGGGCCACATTTGATCACATTGTTGTTTATTTTCCTCAAATCCTGGACAATCCGAACCTTCCCACAGGGCTTTTTCAATCCCATTGTCAGGGAATTACATGGACAACACTGCTTTCAAGACCCCTTGGTTTACAAATTATGCAATTATGCGAGCAACTTTCTCAGTGATATCCTGTGGCATGTGGTACTGGGGAATCTGGGGAAAAATTGCTTTCAGCTTTATTGGAACTTTAACTGGCTCAACTCACTTTATCAGGCGTATCTCTTTCCCTGTCAAATCCCACATTCTCTCATTAACTGTTCCCTGTAAGTCAGGAGGAAGATACTCTATTGTGAATACTGGAAAGAAACTAATCAGGGGGTACTCCTAATTTATTATTTCACACTCTGGCCCATAATTCTACTTTTTTTAGCGCTGCATTTGCGTCATTTTCTGACGCAAAAGCGCCATAAACTTTCAAAATATAATAGTATTTTGTAATGGGCCTCTGTCTCTGGATCTGGATCTTCTTCATCATCACTGTTCGTCTGTATCTCGATTCCATCACTGGAGCAAGTAATTGAGCATCTTGTTTTACACAGCAAGTCTCTACCCAGTTGGGCTGCTGGACTTGAGTCACAGACTACGAATTTGTGTAATCCTTTAAATTTGCCAATTTTAACCTGAACCGGTTCTGTGATTGGATTGGTCAAATACTGATTCGCTACTTCTACAATCTGGACTGTTTTTCCTGAAGGTGGCAGGTTTGGGACTTCTGCAGTTCTCAATGTAGAGCGAGTAGCTCCTGTGTCAACCAAGAAGGAACCCATTATGACCCATTACGCTTTCCTTCACATACGAACCTTTCTGCTTCAAGGAAGCTGCAAGCACACATTCTTCCTCATCCGAACTGCCGCTCACCCAATCATCGTTTATTCCATTCTCACTGTGTAACGGGAATTGGTGCATTGTGTTATTACTCTGGTTAAACTTCTGACCTGTGACCTATTGAGGAAGCATCACGTGCTGCTGCTCTTTTGGGGCTTGAGGTATTTGGATTTGCTGTCTAGGTACCATTTAGAACTGCTGCTGCACTGGCTGCAGCTGGTTATCTGAACACTTGGCATTTGTATCTGCTGAATGAGTTGAAAGTATTGTATTTGATTCATATTGTTATGAAAATTTGGATTATGAACTCTCATTCTCTGTCCTTTCATATTTTGGAACGAATTGATGTCACTTGTTTGCTGAACAACACCTTCCTGTACCATCACTGGACATTCCAGCTTCCCTTGTCCGACTGCTCCGCAAGCGTGACATGGTAACAAATTCTTCATTCCCTATGCATCATTCTGAACCACTACAGTACCCAAATCGGGATTACGGTTTCCATTTCCAATTTCTCTGCAACCTGTACTTCTCATCTGATTTTGAAATACCACATTTCCCTGCTGTTCTGCTGCTGCTGTTGTGGAAAATATCCCTGCATCCCTGTTTGTGCTGCTTTAATCTGCATCACCATCACCTTTTCTTTCAGCTTCCTCTGCTTCAACTCGATCTCGTCACTACAGTACTTTGCATACTCAACTTCCTCATCAATCAGTTTTGCTTGTCAGCAAATCAAATGACTCTTAATCATCTGGCTAATTTCAGGTCTTAATCCTTCCACAAATCTAAATACAAAATTAATCATGTCTTTCGGCTCAATTGTTTCTGTACCACTGTAATGCTTAAACAACTGCAACAATTTCTCATAATACGCATGTATTGACTCTTTGCTTCCTGAGCTGTGCTGTCTATTCTCTGCCAGTCAATGTTTTGGGGTGAAATTCTTGTTTAAAAAAATGAAATCACTTTGCAGTAATATTTCATTACCTCAGGAGATTGTGCGCCTGTAGTAGGATCTCTCTCTGTCACAGTGTCCTTTCCTCGGGATCTGCACGCTGCTGAACAAAAGGCCCACCTCCCGGCGTCACCAACTCAGAAAGCTATTATAGCACAGAGTTATGATGAAGCCAGGTGGGGGAAGGGAATTAGGGCAGGGAACTGCAGGAAGAGAGATCTGAAAAGAAAAGGTTAGAACAAATATGCATATACTCATTCATAGCAGTATAAATGATCAATAGACTCTTGACTAAAGGCGTCTCCGTGATATCAGATTGAAACCCCTTTTGAATTGAGGGTGAAGCCCCTTCTTTGAGTCATGGAACAAAAAAACTACAACCTCAGAACCAAGAGATGGCAAGAGCTTTGGACTATGGTCATACTCTGAATATCAATCCTGTAACAACTATGCATTCATAACATAAACGTTTGATCACAGCCTAGAAATTCTCAAAGACTTAAATATGCTTTTCACATATTATGCTTTCCAAAAAACCATGAAACTATAATTTGCTTATCTCCAAAAATGCTTTCACATTTAAAACTATTAAGCTGTAAGTTTTTTTCATTGAACTTAAAGCGCTTTATTCATTGGGCATAAGTGCCTTGTCGGTTGTTCATGAAGCGCTTTGATTATTGTTCATGAAGCGCTTTGTTCCTTATACCAGAAAGCACTTTCACTTGTTTTATTTGAAGCGCTAAGCTCGTTAAGCTATGGGGCGCTTTACTCATGTGGCTTGAATCACTTTGATTGTTGTGCCATGGGCGTTTTTACGCATGTGGGCTGAAGCGCTTTGATTGCTGTGCCAAGGGTGATTTCCTCATGTGAACTGAAGCGCTTTGATTGCTGTGCCAAGAGCGTTTTGCTCATGCGGACTGAAGCGCTTTGATTGCTGTGCCAAGGGCGCTTTACTCATGTGGACTGAAGAGCTTTGATTGCTGTGCCAAGGGCGCTCTACTCATGCAGACTGAAGCGCTTTGATTACTGCCCAGGGTGCTTTCCTCATGTGGACTGAAGTGCTTTGCTCTTTGTGCTAAGGGACGCTTTACTTCTGTGCTCTGAAGCGCCAAGACTGCCTTACTCTGAAAACTGAAAACGCTTTGCTCGTTGTGCTAAGGGACGCTTTATCTGCTCTTCTGCTCTTCTTCAGAGGCACCCCCACAAGGTCTGACTGCATCGAAGTCTTCAAAATAGTGAGCAACGTGCTTGGGTGTGGCTTGGCTTTATAGGCCTGCCACACCCCAAGATGGCTGCGGCCTCTAAGAACATGGGAATTGTAGTCCCTTCTTAGAATAGCACTGATAAGTGCATCTTGTCCACCAATGCCCTAACCCTGCAGCTACATGAGCTTTCCCACAGGGCAGATGACGCTGATGGCCACTTTTGGAACAAGAGGGGATAACAAGTGGTGCGCATAAAGCGCCACCAAACTGCGCAGTGGCGTTTTAAGCGGGACCTGGACCGCGCACAGCCTTATTCCTGACACTCTCTAGCTCTTTTGTCGGCCAATCTATACTCCTCTTGCACTCCATCCACAAATCAGCTGGAACTACTTTTTCTAATAGAGGGTTCAAGTCCTCCCACAGGAATTTTGCAAGTTTCACAAACCTGTCTGTCTGCTGGTTCCATTTTACTGGCTTCTCTCTAAACCTGGGATAGTCATTTGTGAAGGACAGAATGTCACTTTTGCTCCAAGGGACATGAACAAAATTCCCTCCTGGAATCTCTCTCATTGGTAAAATTTTCACCAGATCCTTACCCTGCTGTACATTTGCAGTAAGATCCGCAGAATCCCTTTTCCTTTTATCTCTCTTCTTTACCCATCTGCCTTCCCACTTGTCTAATGCTCCCCATGTCTGGACACTTTGGAGTAACTCCCTAAGGCAGGCCTTCATTTCAGCAGATCTCATGTGTTCAAAATCTTTTGTGTCAAAATCTAACCTGTAACTCCTCTTCAAATGTTTTGCTTTCTTTGTCTCTATGATATATTTTTCTGCCAGATCTGCTCATTTTTTATGCACAATGCTCACTTACCTCGTGATTATCGGGCACAGATATCTCAGTTCGTCTTCGGTGTAAGATTTGAGTCTGTTCACTTCCCTAGTTCCTTCAATGAGCTCACCCGCTTCCATCCCTAGTCTTGTTTAGTTCAAGTATTCCTCTCCCATAGGAGCACTCTGCGGGATGTTCAACTTGTCTAGCCATTCAGTCAGTTGTTGGGCAGTCAAACCTTGCAACTAAATGTTGTTAGGCTGAGCATTAGGCAACGGTTGCACAACTACATTTGGAGACTGCGGTGTCAGTAATTTCAGGCTATGACTGATGTTTGACCCTATTACAGTATCAGGAGGAACTCCGAATGGACTAAGGTCAAGCAATGATCTTGTTCCGCCAAAGGTCTGTCCCACAGGAGAGACTATTTGAGTATTCTCATTGAGTCCTCCCCTCATTGAATTCTGACTCATGACTCCCTATCCATTTGTACTGTTATTCTCCTGTGCAAACAAAGGTACAATTGGGCCAATGGTGACAGGTACAGATACGCCATCTGGGCTTGGTCTAACATTCAGGGTTTGTGGGTGCACAATTCCCATATTCTGGCTCATCAGTACAGACATATCTGTCTGTGTCCCTGTTATGGGAGTGTAGTTTGGCGGTACTTGTGGCTGCCCTTGAGGCAGTAAGAGTGGAGTTGGTTCTGTCGGAACCAATGTCAGCTTCAGGAAAACCTGTCCTGTTGACACTATTAGGCCAGTGGCAGCTTTCAAAATGGGTACATCAGAGTAAATTCTCGAAACATTCGGCTGTCACATCTGATTTTGTGCTACCGGTGTAGTAGACAGATTAAGACTGCCCTGCATTGGGCTCTGTGTCATGCAAGGGTTAACCTCTACCGGACTTGTCGTTATGTTAACCTGTGTCGGTGCTGAAGGGTTTACACTATTGTTCAGACCATTCTCTTGTGCTGCATATGGTGGGGGATGATTTCTCAATAACTGTAAAATAAACTCATCATCATCTGACTCTTCCTCAAGTGTTATGGATCTCATAGACTCCTTTGATCTCCGCTCCCTACTCGGAAGGGCTTCTATTTGTCTTTCTGGTGGCTTTTCTTCCTTCTCTCTCGCTGTCCTGTGTAATTGCAGGAAACAATTTAATCCCTTGTAAAGACATATTTCTCCAGAATTTGTGATCACTGTCCCATCTGGCCTAAGCTAGTGTCTTTTCTGCCTTTTTCATCCTCCTCTCAAATTTCTGTTGCTCTTGCTGTCTGGCTACTAATTCCCAGATTGCTAATGCCTCGAACTGCGCTGATCTCGGAGGGGGTTTCAAGTTATACAGCACCCTCCTCAAATTCTGTAAGCTCCTCAAATTAAATGTTCCGTATGCAGGAAATGCTAAGCTCCCATCTTTCTCTGTCACTTTGCACCATTGCTTCAGCCAAAGACTTGGCGCAGCACCCTTTTCTTCGATTACAATTTAAGCTGGTGTACCTTCTGGCGGTGCAATATCCCCTATACTCATTGCAATGTATGTATCTCCCCTTAAAGCACTCTTTAAAGCTTTGAAAAATTAAATTTTTTGCGACCTTTAAGTTATCCAAAATCAAATCAGGAAGTGACTTTTAATCCCAGAATCCTCTTCACCAACCTTCTCAACCAATTGCAGTTTACGGTTGTCCTCCAATCCGTGCGCGACCCTTCTCACTAACCAACCTATCCCAATGACGTCACACTCACACTTACGGTGGCTGACAAAGTCTTGCGACTTGTCCTCCTAAACTCAGATTCACAATAGACTTATGCAAAATGAATGCAAGCACTACACAAAATCAAATCCCAATTTGTCTGTTTAATACAGGTAAGACAACACAATCGCTTCAGAAACTTTATGGATTTTTCACTGATGGCGTTTCGCTGTAACAGCTACTCCTTTCTGAGTTCCCTGATTCGCAAGCAAAATTTGACCCGCAAATTTCAATCTCAACTGATCAGTGGGTCTGTCCTGGTGCACGTAGGACTTGCCAGATCTATTAAACAAGACAAATTACAACAAAACCCAAGTGTCACACACTTTTCAATATACTCCGGAGCCTTAGACCATGCAGGGTCTGTATACCAACAACCACGTGGACACTTTTTTAGCACAAAGTGCCACACACATGTGAAGTTCGACGACTTCCCTACTCTCACACTTCGGAGTACGCAAACTCCTTCTACAACTTCATTTTGAGTACACAAACTCTCTAAACCCTCACAGACCTCACAATTCACCTGCAATTTGCAAAAGCTGTGCCAGCGCGAAACCTTCTTCATTTACACGGTCACTAGAATGCCGAGAACATCCTCAAACAATCATTGGCAAGCTCCAAGGTTCTGGGAAAGTCATTCTAAGCACTTAGGGGCACATTTTCTCTCTACTTTGTGTCATCGAATCTGAAAATACAAACTTTCACCAATTTCTCTCACCAAATCTGTGAATTACTGTACTCTTTGTAGGAAACTAAGACTTACCCCATTACCATCTCTGGGAAAACCTGTTATTCCTCGCTTACTATCTCTGGGGCCAGATACTCTTCTAGTGGGCTCTTAAGGAAACTAATCATGTACCGGGCCTTTATGCTGGACTCTTAAGGAGACAAATCATGTACCAGGCCTTTATGATGGGCTCTTAAGGAGACAAACCATCAAACTCTACTACCATCACTGTTAGCGCATCTGACCCTATTTGGTTAATTTATAAGGGAACGTGTTGTAGGTCGATGGACCTTTTGACTGTGCTTCGAGTAGTTCCCACCATGTAACCCTGTACAAATCCAAATCAATAGCAATAGTGATCAATAACATCAATAATCATAGGAGTCAGTAATTTCCACACATCATGACCATTCAGTCATGTATAATCACATTTTTGGGTAAAAGTTAGAATATTTATTTCCCTATATTAACAATGCTAATATTACATAACTCAGTCTCAAAATCAAATGGTAAGCATAAAGAAACAGTACTGGTTGACCAAATCTCCTAAAGAATCGCAATTTAATCAAGGCTTGGACTACTACACATTCTAAGGCTACAGTACAAATCAATAGCAAGAATAACTGCGCAAACGAAATTACATGCATTTAGCTTCAGCAATGAAAAGACATCAACTGTTATTACAGGTAGCGAGTATCAACAGTGAGGGCTTTAACTGATCTTCAGATTAGAATAGCATGTTTGGGCTTCCTTCAAAAGTAATTCAGTCACCACAAATTTGGAAAAACATCTAACTGTGGCTCTATCAAAATTATAAGTTTGTACTTAGGGACAAAAGCAAATAGACATAACAATCAGTAACATCGTCTTATACCTTGTCTCAGTATGGTTCGGCAAGCTGTGACAGTCTTCGTCAATTGCATAGCAGTCTGGTCAGCACAGCATCGGAATTCAGCATTAAAGTTCAGGAAAGAAATGTATCTAGTATAGACATACAGAATGTAGCTTCTAGGCAACAAAGTTAAGGAAAGTTAAGCATGTCTCCTCTTTGGACGGTCAAGAAAATAATGGCGGAGTGGTGTTCTCCTCTCGGTGGAGTCTGGCTAAGTTAGATTTCCTAAAAGTACTTCCCACATTGCCATTGGTCAAGGAATCATACATTTACTTTTAGTCCAATGGAAATAGAACCCCAAATCTAAGAATTTTACTAGTACACAGTTCATATGTCAATGATTGGCTCCTCTTTTCCTGTTCTCGTCGTTGGGCTTTTCAGGTATCAATATTGTATTAGTTTATACTTCAGTCAGTGCATCCATTGTCTGCTCCTGGGAAGGTCGCATTTACACATACTACGTTATACATTGTAACCCTAGTTAGTACAACATATTCTAGCAGACAGTTCTCATGGGAAGGAATATCAATTACTAGCATTTGGTAAGTACATTTGAAAATCACAAATTAATTCTCTAAGCAGCCATTTCATAAATCGCCTAAGAAATGCAGCTTGACATGAGGCCGTGCAACTAGGCCCAAGACCTCGCTAAATTAAAGCTTACGATTAATAAAGCTAATACATAATACATACCCCTTAATATGACATACTTCTACATTAATCCAAACATGAGCTCAACAATTTATATTAATAAGCTATTAATAAGTGCACTTCGTGAATATTGACAGCCACTCAAGTAGGCACAATTCCAAATGTGTGTATTACTTCTCTATGTTAACTCATTTTCTATGTAAATTCAACACTCAGAATACATGAATATTCATTAGTAAATTCAGCGTTAACATAGCCATAAAAGACGCTGGTGCAGTCTGGACTACACTATATCACAACTGTGCATAGTGGAGTGCTGGTAAAAAAAGTTCCAAGACTTTACATACCTAACATTGGCCAGAAAATCAAAGTCAACCATGTCTACAGCAGTGACACTGGTAATTGCACCTACTTTTCAAATGTCCATGGGGTAAAGTCTACCTGGACAAAAGAGAAAGGTCAGAAACAGAGATCAAGATA
Source organism: Pleurodeles waltl (assembly GCF_031143425.1). Classification (NCBI taxonomy): domain Eukaryota; kingdom Metazoa; phylum Chordata; class Amphibia; order Caudata; family Salamandridae; genus Pleurodeles; species Pleurodeles waltl. The sequence continues at coordinate 1,067,033,881 of NC_090439.1, read as the reverse complement.
AGATTTATGAACATAAAAGTGATATCAGGAACAATCTAGAGATGTCCACTGTTACTCACATCTGAAATTCCAGGTGGTGGAACCAACTGAGAAGAGAGTTGACAGAGAAAACAATAGAACATTTTTACTAAGGGAAATATGTAGAGTCAACAAACTGCAAGGGTTACATCCCAAGGGGTTAAATGATAAAATGGAAATGGCGTGTTTCCTCTGAGTTTGTGCTCCTCTTACTCATATGCCATTTTTTAAAATTTAGCTTGAACTTTTCTTTTACATCTATTTTGTCACACCTGTTCTTTCATCTTCTCCTGCTATTCAGCTCGGTAAAGATGTAGTCTGTTTAGAGTATCTCCCTTGATCGCCATCCTTCACATACTCTTTGACATCTGACCTTTTCTTGTGTTTCATAATATTTATCCTTTGGCAACGCAATGTTTTCAGGATCTTACCTGCATAATTAACTCCCTGAGTCTGTTTTCCATTTCTGAGTCAGGGAGTTTTGGAAGGCTCTTTAAGGTATAATGCATAACACTCTTCCGTATTCGACTTCGGATCCTGTTCACACCCTTTCTTTTGCATTTAAGTTTGTTTTTATTTACTTGTTCACTTTTCTGATTTCGGCATTTAGAGGCCCTGATATTACAGCCAAGAAGGCACTTAGGGGCTGATTATGTGTTTGACAGACGGAAACATCCATTTGCCAAATGCCCGATGGGGAGGTCGCTGCGGTGCTGGTGACCTCAACGCCAGCCCCATTAAGACTTTTTCACCTGGCTGACCGGTGGAAACTGAGGTTTCCACCGGTCAGCCCAGTGGGAACGGTGCAGTAGCATTGGTGCTTGTTGATAATAGAGCCGGCGGGCAATGCTGCCGAATGTAAGGGGCACGAGCACCCTCGAAATGCACACTGTCTGCACAGCAGACCAACTGCATGTGTTCTCCGCCAGCCTTTTCATGGCAGTCAGGCTGCCATGAAAAGGCTAGTATAGAACAAGGGTGTAATCAGCAGGGTGGCACTGAGTTCAGCACAGCCGTGGCTGATTACAACCAGGACCACGTTAGCCCATCAGGATCACTCATCCTGGTGGGGACACCAGTAGGTTGGTGGCCCAACCTGCCAACCTTGGAATGTGGCAGATGGACCACCACAGCAAGGCAAGCGGTCTTCGGACCGACAGCCTTGTAATAAGGCCCTTAGGCCCTTATTTATACTTTTTTCCGCCGCATTAGTGTAATTTTTTATGCAAAAGCGGTGCAATTGTATTTTGTATGTTTGCGCTGCTTTTGCGTAATAAAATTACGTTAATGCGGCACAAAAAAAGTATAAATCAGTGCCTTAGTGTTTCCCATTTTGGTTCTCTACCTTCCTCTTATCTAGACTGCTGACCTTTAAATAATCAGCCTTGAGCTGTCTTGTTCCAAATGAGATGCCATCCATTCTCCAAAATGCATACTTCAGACGCCAATGAGCACTCTGTGAACACTGTCTGACTCTTGTTTCACCAGTGGAGACTGTTTGATTCTTTTTTGCACACGCCGTTTGGGATACTTTTGGGAATCTGATTGTACATGCATCCCACACATGCCACTGAACACTTTTAGATTATCACGCATACGCGCACAACCCCCATTGTTTATTTACAGGTGGAGGCTGTCTCATCCCCTCTCACACAGGCATTTCGAGAAACTTTGGCCACTAGATTGTACTGTTTGAGAGTCCTGGTTCATTTTCTTTCACTTAGGCTCTCTAGCACATCTTCCTTGATATTACATGTTTTTCTTGGCATAAATCTGTTGCATTGACTGGGATCCAAATCTCTAAACCATCGAATTCTTTTTATCTGTTTGCTTTAGCTTTATTTTCATCAATCATTCAACTCGGCCCTTGAAATGTTCGTATAACAGTATGATTCTGGCGTTTCTTCACCGTAATTACTATTTTATTTGTATGTGAATGGAACAAATTACATTTCATTTTTTCAGATAATATTTTTGTTCTCCAATGTAGTATTACAGATTATAAATGATGGAGTTCTGCATGGATTTAATATGACTAATACGTACTGAAACGTTATCATTTTGTTTCTGTGGTTTAGTTTTTAGGGTTTGTTTGCCCCTCTTGTTGAATATTGTCCTCTCATAAAGGGCTTTTCAAAAAGCATTAAGCCTTTACTAACATGTTGGGACAAAATATCCGAAGTGATAGATTAATATAGGAAATATAAGAATGGTTTTTAAGTAGCAATAACGTTCTTGTGTTGAATATGTGAAGATAATAAGATTGTGAAGAAGCTGAATTATTTGATAAGCTTTTGGAGCCTGTTACAGAGACAAATTGGAAATCATTGTGTCAGGAAACGCTCAGTAGCTCACTTTCTCAGTCTTGCCTGATCCAAATTTTTGGCTTGGAGTTTGAGACCACACCAGGGCTGCCCCTCTCTGCAGCTCACCACAAGGAGCCCTCATAGACACAGCCTTGAGGATTGCTGCACTGGAGATACTTATTCTCCAGAAAAGACTATGTGACAAATACTTTGACATGTCCGATTTTGAGTACCCAACCCCAGAAGCCCCTTATGATCCCTTGCAACATTTCCCATTTACTTTTAAAGGAAATTAATCTCTTTCAGGAAAATGTTTTAGTTTTCAACATAATATTTGTTCCTTACATCCAATTTTCTTCATTTCGTGACATTGTTCTTACTAATTAATCAACTTTTTTTTAAACTAATCTCATATGGACTTTTAGCGTTCTTTATTACTTAACTGTATTGCTGTTTGCAGATATCAGCAACCTGGATGGATAAAGGAATAAGGTCAGGCTAATTTGCCTGAATGGGTCCGTAAGTGACAGTGATGGCACATGCTGTGTGTTGGATAGATTGCAGATGCTGCTGAGTTACTTGCTGGTTCATGCTGAGGGGTTTCTTGTGAGTGGGCTCTATCTCCTACTTTTTGGTGACAGAATAATATGAACATAGGGAGAATAAGTGTCCGTATTGTATTCTCTTGTGATTTTGGGTACTCCCTGTGTAAATTTTTCATGCATGTTTCTACCCTAGCCCCTTTCTGCATGTCATTCTTGATGTGATGCATATGGACATCTGTGTTTGTTGTATTATAAGAACAGAAGAAATTTACTTTGTTTTGTCTACCTGTGAATGAACCTCATGTTGACTTGTCTTATCTCTTTGCTTGGGACTTTGTGTGCAAATGTTGGTAGAGTGCCCTGACATGTCTACATCAGTATGTATGTATGCATAAATTACTTTACTTATCTTGTTACTGATGGTAACCAATGGCATACCGTAGGTATGAAAGTAGGTGTGGACGTGAGTATTCTGTTTTCCAAACTCCTATGTGTGCACGGTTGTAGCCTGGGTTCTATGTGTCATGTAGGGTGGTGTGTCTGGTCTGATCTAGATCAGTGCTTTTGTCCATGACCTGTGTTTTCCCTCCATCCCAGTCAGTGTATTCTACACTGGCCTAGAATATCAATCACCTTGCACCCATTTGAACACAGATGGAGTTACTGTGAGAAGTATTTGGTGGAGGATCTAAGTGGGACTTCTGGTTCTGAGGTGTGGCACCTTACCCAACCAATTTTACTGGGGCCAGCTTTGGACCTATGTTTGCCACATTTTATTTCTGTGACCCTTCGTGGGTGAGACAGACATTTAAATTACAAAGCCATGATACCCCTTTAATTAATTCACAAGTAACTGCAGTTTGGCATCTGAAGAGTTTAAATTTGTTTCTGGGATAGTGGCTGTGGAGCTGGGTCTTGCAGTGCTAGTAGTTGACATCTAGCACTATTGACATCATTGCTGATTGTATTGTTCCTTGATATGCTTGTGTCCTATGCTGTGGTGCTGCTTTTGTGTATTGTGCTGCCTTGTGATTATATTCATGCCAGGGCAATGGTCTGTTAAAAAACATAAAATACAACATGTCTGGAATCCCAAAGTCTAACTTGAGATTTATGCAAAATATCAAGCAGCACAGCACAAAATCAAAGGCCAATTGACATTTCAACCATCTATGGGGAGATGATGTCATTCATGAATAGAATATTGAGCTTAATATTTCCAAAAATCCTGCTACTAGTTGCCAGTAGTGGCAACATAGTTACTCTTTGCAGAAATTCACAAATGTACTACTCTAAAGAACATGGCTTATGGAACTGTTAGAGCCATGAAACATAACAAGCGTAATTAAGGCTTCAAATCAATGAAAACAACTTCCATATTTGATTATAATATACATATATATATACATATATATATATATGTATATATATATATATATATAGCAGCCCGGTTGAAGGCATCATGCCGAAAAGCGTCAGCCGTGCTTACTTTTATGTTTGTTGTGTCTAAACATAATAAAATTTCTTCTTTTAAAGGAAAGCCGAATTGATGCAGCTGAATGATATTCTGGTGGTGCCGCTGGTCACTGGTTGCAAGGAAACCGAGTGGTGCCTACCCAACGTGGTCAACTTGTTGCCACTGCACCCTCCTCCCTGCCCTCAATTATCCAAGTGTGTGCTCCTGACCTCAGCCTCCCCGCAGTTTTCTAGTGATCAAGTTGATTGCTAACATTCTATATTTATTACAAAAGAGTGGCAAGCCTGATGTCATTTTAATGTAACCAAAATAGTCATACCTAAAGCATTTCCTTTAGAAATTATAAAAATGAGGGGGTGTTATTCCCATAGAAATTATGGTTAGTGCTGTAAAAAACTAAAATTAGTACTTATTTAGTGAGTTCTCAAATAGCGACAAAACACTTTTAAATGATTTGCTATCTTTATGTTTTTTCATCCAGATGATCACTTGATTATTTGTTACACTTAGGAGAGAGGATGTGGTGTTACAGCCAGAGCTGCAGACTTTGCAACTGAGGAACCAGGTTTGAGTTTCGGCATCAGCTTGACATACTATGATTTTGGGCAAATCACTTAGGCCCTCATTTTGACTTTGACTTTTTCCAAGATCGCCAAAGCTGTGGGCGAGAGAAGACCACGAGTGCTGCGGTCTTCCGCCCACCAGATCACGAGTACTGAAGGATTTCTGCCACAATTTGGGGAGCGTAGTCGTAGTCGTGCTGGCAGTCGGAGGTGCATGAGGGCCTCCACTGGCCCCACCCCGCCGAAAGGACTCCACCAGCTGTATTACAAGCAGTGATACGGCCAGGCGGTGTCCTGATGGCGGGGTGCTACCGGCAGTGGAAGCACCTGTTCCCTGCTGGATGACCTCCTCGCCGGATAAGGTAAGTTGATTGTCTGACAGGGGAGAGGGGTGGGAGGGTGGGGGTGTTGTGTGTATGTGTGTATGTGTGTTAGTGGGTGTTGTCTGCGTGTGTGCATGTTTGTGTGTATGCATGTGTGTATGGGTGTGTGTATTCGTGTGTGAATGTATGTGTGAATGCGTGGTTGAATGCATGTTTGAATATATGTGTGAATGCATGGTTGAATGCATGTATGAATGTTGAAGTGAGTGTGTGTATGCATGTTGAGGTGAGTGCGTGTATGGATGCTTGTAAGTGAATACGTGTATATCAGGTTTGGTGAATGAGTGTTTGCGTGGCGCATGAATGAGTCTACGCGGGGTGTGTGTGGGTGTCTATGTGCGTTTATGCAGGGGGTGGGGAAACGGGGCACTGTACTAGAAGGGGGTTGGGGTGCTGTACTAGAAGAGGGAGGGGGCACTGTACTAGAAGGTGTGGGTGGGGGTGCTGTTCTGGTAGGGGAGTGGGGATTCTGGTATGGAGGCGGTGGGAGGTATTGGGCTTGCTGGGGGATGGGGGAGTCTTCTGCCGGTGACAGGAAAGAAATGTCCTATCACTGGTAGCTTTTTGGCCAGGGTTTTCATGGCGGTGCTACCGCAGCAGACACCCTGGTGGAAAGCCGGCTCCAAATACTGCCGGTTGTCATCATTGGACTGCTGGGTTGGAGATGCTGAAGGTATAGGCTGGAGGTATAGGCAGGGATGTGACAGGGATGTGGCGGGTTGGCAGAGGCCAACCGCCAGACTCATTATGTGGCGGTTTTCACCGCCGGCCTGCCAGCGGTGAAACCGCCACCGGTGGCCGCCAGGGTCAGAATGAGGGGTTTAATCTCCCCATGCCTAAAGCCAAAATTAACATGTTTTGTGTAATGTAACTGATGTGCATGTAAAGCACATCAATACCTTCGGGTCAAGTATGCGTTATATAAAACTGCAAAAAACAAAATAATTAAGTGTTTTGCACATTTATGTCATTGGGCTTTACTTGGACTATATTTGATATTTTGTGCAACATTTGGGCTCTTTTTTTCTGGTGGCCTTCTTGGAAGACTTCTGTGTTATGAAGCGTCCTAATTTCCTCATTTACTATAGTATCCTCATTAGAAAATGCTTTCAATTTTTCACTTCGATTCCATCAAGATGGTGTTCAGACGTGCCACACTTTTGGCATAGCTTCGGAATGTTAGCACTCTAGTTGCACATTAGAACTCTGCATAGAAGCTGTTGATCAAAAGGAAGTTAACTGGCAGTCTGCTGCTGGTGTTGAAAGTGCATGTTACAGTCTGCATGTCAGATGGCCTCATTTAGAGTTGGGCGGATGGGTTTACTTCCTCACAAATGTAACGGATATCCCGTCCACCATGTTTCAATCCCACTATACCCTATGGGGATCGTGACACGTCAGACCGGAAAGCTGTCACGTTTGTGACAGAGTAACCCATCTGTCAAACTCTAAGTCAGGCCCAGAATGTTTTAATGAAATACAAGAGGAAAATATTTGAGAACTCACTTAACACAGATCCTAATTTTTCTTTCTAAAGCACTAACCATAATTTCTCTGACAAAATGAACTCCTTCATTTTGTCCCTTTCTAAATTAAGGGGGTCATTCTGACCTCGGCGGTAAAAGGCTCTTACCGCCGGTCAGAAGACCGCCATTCTACTGCCGCGGCCGCGGTAAACCGCCACGGTCATTCTGACCCACAACTGCCAAACCGCCAAAAACCCGACATCCACGGAAGGCCGCCTCATCAGCGGTCAGCGATAAACTGGAGATGACCAAACCTCCACCGTCACGCCAACACAAACACGCCTATGCCATTACGACCCACGAATCCACGCGGCGGTCTTTCAACCGCGGTATTCCATTGGCGGTACACACCGCTGCGGTCAAAATACACACACCCATACAAAACACAGCCACATTGGACAATTCAAAATACACACACCTGATACACATACACACAACACTCCCACACACCCATCACCATATAAAACACACACCCACATCACCCACAAACCCCCCCAAATCGAAATTCAGAGACAAGGCGCAATACACAGAGAGAGAGCACAGGGAACGCAAACCACAACACACACAGGAACCCAACATCATCACCCACACCACATCTACGCACACATCACCACACACCACCACTCACATCACCACAAACACCACCCCACACCTCATCCACACCACCCCATGGCACCCCAAAGACACCCTAGGTTCTCGGACCAAGAACTCAGGGTCATGGTGGAGGAAATAATTAGGGTAGAGCCCCAGCTCTTCGGCACACAGGTGCAGCACACCACAATAGCCAGGAAGGCGGAGCTATGGCAAAGGATCGTCGACAGGGTCAACGCTGTGGGACAGCATCCCAGAAATCGGGAAGACATTCGAAAGCGCTGGAACGACCTACGGGAGAAGGTGCGGTCGATGGTGTCAAGACACAACATCGCTGTGCAGAAGACTGGCGGCGGACCCCCACCCACTCCACCCAAATTCACAGCATGGGAGCAAGAGGTCTTGAACATCCTGCATCCTGAGGGCCTCGCTGGAGTAGGCGGAGGAATGGACTCTGGTAAGTCTAATCTCAACTACTTCACCCCCCCCAACCACCAGCATGCCAACCCACACCCCCACCCTCACCCCCAAGCCCCCAGCACACATCCTCCCTGCCAATGTCTCACCAGCACAACCCACCCAACACAACACCAATCCCTGAATGTCAACACAAACCCTGGACACCCATCACCTAAGCATGACCACTGCACATACCCATCCCCCCCCACAAACCACCCTCACAACTCCTCCCACAAGGGAATGCCAGCACTGGGGGACAAGGGCACCCACAAATCGCACGCCATGGCACACACAGAAGCAATAACCATACTCTTTTACCCCTGCAGGGCCCGAACGCCAACACACCGGCCAGGAGGGTCCAGATTTGTCCATCCCACCCCCAGAACAGGCCCCCAGTGATGACAGCAGCTCTGTCGACCTAGAACCTGATGACCAGCCCGGACCATCGGGGACCTCTGGACAGTCCCCCTCTGGGAATACCAGCACAGCTCCCACCCAGTGGGCCCATGGCTCTGTCTCCAGGACGCGTCAATCAGCGGTGTGTCCGCCACTACAGGGCACCCAGGCTGACCCACCACCCCAACAACAACAGGGACCTGGGGGCAGTGGTAGTGGGCACACCGTCCACGGGACAGAGGCCCGGGGAAACAGGGGAACTGGGAGGGCTGCTGTGCGAGGGGGGGGGGACCGGCCCAGGGAACCCACTCTCCAAGAGGCCCTCACCACCATCATGGGAGCATACCACCACTCCCAGGAGACGATGGCGACGGTACTGGCCAGGTTCCAGGAAATCCAGGCACAGCAGGAGGAACGGTACATGGGGTTCAGAGACGAACTCAGGAACATCGGTTCCGCAATGGGGACCATCGTCCTGGCCCTCAACCAGATAGTCACCACATTGCGGGACCATGTGGCACCCCAAAGGGCCCCTGTCACTAGCCCGGACCACGAACAGCCTACCACCTCCGCCGGCGCTAGTGGACAGGAGGCCCCCACACAACGACAGGCCACCAGAACCCCACCTCCTGCTGAAGATTAACCACCCCGCAAGCGGAACCTGAGATCACACAAGAAGACAGAGTAGGATGCCAAGACCCCCGCCAGCATAAGATACCCCCTGATGTCATCCCACTGTCCCACATTGTCACCCTGTCAAACCTTAAACAGCCCCTGCTCCATCCTTCCACAGGCATATGGACAATGCACCAGCGAGACTGAGAACTGGACTCTGCCATGGACATTACTCCACCCCCACCCATCACCGTTTAACTATCATGGACCTATATGCAGCACTTAAAATAAATCACCAATTGCACTTCAAAAATCAGGAGTCTGCTTGTATTCTTAACAAATGTATTACACATAACGGTGCAATAATGTTCAGTTACATTGTGATGACAACATACCAATGTCAATAAGCATTAGTCCATGGGCAAACAAAGCAGAAGTCACGCTGTGGGTCATACAGCTCTCAAAAGGGAAGGGAAAGACAAAAATCAGTTAAAAGGAACTGGGGGGAAACACAGAAAGTAGAGATGCAGGAGGCCAGAAGTAAATGTAAAATGGCATGGGTGATTCTTACCTGTTTGCTACTGAAAATACTGTTGTATAACTGAGTCCCTGTTGTCCGTGTCGTCCCCGTCGTCTTCCTCCTCTTCACTCTCCACAGGCTCCACAGCTGCTACAACACCACCATCTGGTCCATCCTCCTGCAGGAAAGGCACCTGGCGTCGCAATGCAAGATTGTGAAGCATACAGCAGGCCACGATGATATGACACACCTTCTTTGGTGAGTACATTAGGGATCCACCTGTCATATGCAGGCACCTAAACCTGGCCTTCAGGACCCCGAAGGTCCGTTCTATAATCCTCCTAGTTCGCCCATGGGCCTCATTGTACCGTTCCTCTGCCCTGGTCCGGGGATTCCTCACTGGGGTCAATAGCCAAGGCAGGTTAGGGTAACCAGAGTCACCCATTAGCCACACACGGTGTCTCTGTAGCTGTTCCATCAAATAAGGGATGCTGCTATTTCGCATGACATACGCGTCATGCACTGACCCAGGGAACTTGGCATTTAGATGGGAGATGTACTGGTCAGCCAAACAGACCACCTGGACATTCATCGAATGGTAATTTTTTCTATTTCTGTACACCTGCTCATTGTCTTTTGGGGGTACTAAAGCCACATGGGTCCCATCAATGGCACCAATGATGTTGGGGATATGTCCAAGGGCATAGAAATCACCCTTCACAGTGGCCAAATCACCCTCCTCAGGGAAAACAATGTAGCTCCGCATGTATTTCATCAGGGCAGACAACACTCTGGACAAAACCTTTGAAAACATAGGCTGAGACATCCCTGATGACATGGCCACTGTTGTCTGAAAAGACCCACTTGCCAAAAAATGGAGTACTGACAGAACCTGCACCAGAGGGGGAATTCCTGTGGGTTGGCGGATGGGGGACATCAGGTCTGGCTCCAGATGGGCACACAGTTCATGTATAGTGGCTCGGTCAAGTCGGTATCGAAGAATAATATGTCGTTCTTCCATTGTCGACAGGTCCACCAGCAGTCGGTACACGGGAGGATTCATCCTTCTCCTCGCAAGTCCCAGCGGACGGTGCCTAGGAAGGACAACATGGAGTACAGAGTCAAGCAACCCACAGGTACGTTCACACAGCTTGCACAGTACACGAATCGCTATACATTGAAAGGCTTGTATGAGTGGCAATGCAACGCCTAGGCCTGTGTGACGCAGTAGTAATTAAGCCATGTGGTCCCTTGTAATGGCGGCTGCCTGACCTGAGAAGTGTGACAGTGGGATGTGAGGTCAACGCGCTGGCATGGCACACCGTGGCGGTAGGCGGTCGAAGACCGCAGTGCGAAGGCGCATTGGTTAACATTGCACCCTATGGGTCTCAGGAGCCAATGACGATGTGCGCCGGTGGTCGCGGCACGCACCGCGGCGGGGCGTGACCGCCATTTTCTATCTGCTTAATCACTCAAGACCTGATCATCCACAGGAGAGGACCTATACTGCAAGTGCTGCTGTGACCTCGGTCTGGAAGAGACAATGGCTGCTGCGACTGGGGAAAGGGCCCCTGCCTTCACTTCAGAAGAGTTGGAGAAACTTGTGGATGGGGTCCTGCCCCAGTATGCGCTACTCTAAGGTCCTCCAGACCAACAGGTAAGTACACTGGGTGCACGTTGAATGGGCTATGCCTGGGTTGTGTATGGTGGATGTAAGATGGTGGGGTGGGGAGCGAATGAGGAGTGCAAGGCACGACAGATGAGAGCATGTGCCACATGGCAAGGTTGGGGGGGGGGGCAATCACATCTAACATGCAGAAAAATGTTGAAATTTCCTTTCCCACCCTGTACATGTCAAATAGGTCAGCGCCCATCAGAAAGTCGACATTTGGCGTGCCATCGCCAAGGAAGTCCAGGCCCTGGGGGTCCACAACAGACGGGGCACCCACTGCCGAAAGAGGTGGGAGGACATCCGCCGCGGGACCAGGAAGACCGCCGAGTCACTGCTGGGGATGGCCTCCCAACGTAGGAGGGGTGCCAGTCGTACCTTGACCCCCCTGATGTCCCGGATCCTGGCGGTGGCCTAACCCGATTTGGATGGGCGCGTGAGGACATCACAGCAGACACAAGGGGGTGAGTACCAGCACATTCTGCTATCTTTACGCGCAGTGGAGGTGTCTGGGTGGGGGAGGAGGGCTGTAGGTGACATTAGGCCAGGGCGCTTTCTGTAGTGTAGTCCCCTCCTTTAGGCATGGCCCTGTGCCCCCGCCCCCCACCTCTGTAGGGTGCCAAGTACAGCAATCCATGGTCCAGCATCACCCATGTGTGCATTTGTTGTCCATAGACCTGTAGGCCTAGTCACAAGTACTGAGTAGTGTACCCCGATTGCGCGGCGTAGTGCTGGAGGCTCCTGTGTCTGTCCTTTCCGACAACGGTGTTGACAATGCATGCACTCAACCTGTCTTTATTTCTCCCCCCACCCTTTTTCTTTATCTTCTTGTGCATGTGTGCATTAGCATCATCAGGCGGAGGAGAATTGGCATCGGAGCACGAGGGAGCTGCAACTCACAAGGCCCCGGTGGGCCATGCTACAGACACCGAGGTCACCAGTGATACGGAGGGCGAGGGGAGCTCCACAACGGGGACGCGTGGTGACACCAGCGACACTGACACGCCCTCGGAAGGGAGATCCCTAGCGGTGGCGGCAACATCCGTGCCCCCCGCCACAACAGGTACAGCCGCCACCCAGCGCACCAGCTCCGCCCTCCCAGCAGCCCCTCAGCCTTCGCTCCGTGCCCGCTCGCCCAAGAAGGCGGGCATCTCCTTCGCCCCAGGCACCTCAGGCCCTGCCCCAGTTACCCCTGCTGCCCTCAGTGAGGAGGTCATTGACCTCCTCCAGACCATCATTGTTGGGCAGTCTACCCTTTTGAATGCCATCCAGGGGGTAGAGAGGGAGGTGCATCGGAGCAATGCATACCTGGAGGGCATTCATTCGGGTCAGGCTGCCCATCAACGATCGTTCAATGCTCTGGCCTCAGCACTGACGGCAGCCATTGTCCCTGTTTCCAGCCTCCCTCTTCTAACTGCCTCCACCGTCTCCCAGTCTCCTGTTCCTCAGCCTATCCCATCCACACCATCAGACCAGCCTGCACACACCTCAACACCCAAGGGCAGCTCATCCAGACATAAGCACCACAGATCCCACAAGCATTCACCCAAGCAACATCCAGATGCAGACATGGCAACAGTCACTACCACCTCTGTGTCCCCCTCCTCCTCGTCTCCCTCCTCCCTCCCTGTGACGTCTCCACTCACACGTGCAGTCACCACCCCCACTGCCATTTACACGTCCCCTGTGTCCTCTCCCACTGTGTCTGTCACACCCTCTTCCAAAACACAGAAACGCAGGCAGCCACCCACACAACAGCCAACCACCACACGACAGCCTACGTCACAAGCACCTGCAAAGTTAGACAGCAAACCTGACTCTCCTACAACCACATCCTCTCCCTCCACTCCCATACCCACTGCACCTACCCTTCCCATTGCTCCTAAAAAACTTTTCCTCTCCAAAGTTGACCTCTTTGCACCACCTGACCCACCCCCTCCATCTGGTAAGAGTCCGAAGAGCACCTCAGCCACCACCAGCCCTGCATCAAGTCTGACCATTGTGCACAGGTTTTGGAGTCCACCCTTTCCCAGCACAGATACATCGGCCAGCAGCAAGGGGACAGCCAGCCCCCCCCCCCCTGGAAAGAGAACCCGTAAAACCAAGGCCCGCCGTGAGAAGGCTGACACGGCTGCCCCCAAGGAGCAAAGTCGTGGCCCGTCACCTGCCACAACATCAAGGGGAGGCAAAGGCAAGAGAGCCTCATCGAAGGAGGGCAAGGGCAGCAGGGCGGAGAAGTCAGCCAGCAGGGGCGCAGACCAGGAGGGCCCCACAAGCCCCATCCCGGGTGTGACGGAGGACACCCACGGGCCCAGGACTCCGTCACAGGAGGGTCCAGCAACTGCACGGTCAGAGGGCGACTAAGCAGGGAGTCCTGGCCAGGTCTGGCTCCCTTGATAGACAAGAAAGGCCCCGCTGAACAGGGCCCCGCCGTGAAGAAAGGCACCGCTGAACAGGGCCCCGCCGTGAAGACAGGCACCGCTGAACAGGGCCCCGCCGTGAAGAAAGGCTCCGCTGAACAGGGCCCCGCCGTGAAGACAGGCACCGCTGAACAGGGCCCCGCCGTGAAGACAGGCACCGCTGAACAGGGCCCCGCCGAGAAGACAGGCACCGCTGAACAGGGCCCCGCCGTGAAGAAAGGCACCGCTGAACAGGGCCCCGCTGTGAAGAAAGGCACCGCTGAACAGGACCCCGCCGTGAAGAAAGGCACCGCTGAACAGGGCCCCGCCATGAAGAAAGGCACCGCTGAACAGGGCCCCGCCAAGAAGACAGGCACCGCTGAACAGGGCCCCGCCGTGTCAAGCACCGCTCTGCTGGGCCCTTCCTGTCAAGCACCGCTCCGCTGGGCCCTTCCTGTCAAGCACCGCTCCGCTGGGCCCCGCTGTGTCAAGCACCGCTCTGCTGGGCCCCGCCGTGTCAAGCACCGCTCCGCTGGGCCCTTCCTGTCAAGCACCGCTCCGCTGGGCCCCGCCGTGTCAAGCACCGCTCCGCTGGGCCCTTCCTGTCAAGCACCGCTGAACAGGGCCCCGCCGTCTCAAGCACCGCTCCGCTGGGCCCTTCCTGTCAAGCACCGCTCCGCTGGGCCCCGCCGTGTCAAGCACCGCTCCGCTGGGCCCTTCCTGTCAAGCACCGCTCCGCTGGGCCCTTCCTGTCAAGCACCGCTGAACAGGGCCCCGCCGTGTCAAGCACTGCTCCGCTGGGCCCTTCCTGTCAAGCACCACTCCGCTGGGCCCTTCCTGTCAAGCACGCTCCGCTGGGCCCCGCCGTCTCAAGCACCGCTCCGCTGGGCCCTTCCTGTCAAGCACCGCTCCGCTGGGCCCCGCCGTGTCAAGCACCACTCCGCTGGGCCCTTCCTGTCAAGCACAGCTGAACAGGGCCCGCCGTCTCAAGCATCGCTCCGCTGGGCCCTTCCTGTCAAGCTCCGCTGGCCCATTGACAGTGCCGGTTCTGTGTCGAGCTAGTGTTCACGCTGCACTCTGGGCACCCTGCCTCCTCCATGACCAGTGGAGTCTGTAATCCACTTGATGGACTGTGGCTTTGCACTCCCCAGGATGGCACAGTGGGCAAGCCACCCACTGTAGAGACTTGAGAGACTGTAGCTTTGCACTCCCCAGGATGGTACAGTGGGCAACCCACCCACTGTAGAGACTTGAGAGACTGTGGCTTTGCACTCCCCAGGATGGCACAGTGGGCAACCCACCCACTGTAGAGACTTGAGAGACTGTGGCTTTGCACTCCCCAGGATGGCACAGTGGGCATGGTGGCCCCTTCGTGGATCTGGCATCGTAGACTCCTGTGGCTGAGGTGCCCCCCCTTCCCTTCCCCCTGAGGTGCCTGTAGTTTTGTCATCTGATGCCCCAGCAGTGTTCTCTCCAACGGACTCAGGTCTCCTGTGTGGGCTGTGCCCATGTGTTTGGTAGACATTGGCCCACGGACTGTGGATATTTGACACACTGAGCAGGACTTATTGACTATGTACATAGCTTTCACACTGTTCATTATTTTTGCTTTGATATTTCATAACGATAATTTTCCATGACTTCAATGAACCTAATTTATACATAAATTTAAATTAACATTTTTATTATGTCTTTGCATTTTTCAGGGGGGTTTGGGGGTGTCACTCAGTTGTTGCTCTGCATTGGTATGTTGATAGTTGGGGGGGGGCGTATGTGTGTGCCCGTAACCTTTCGTCCTCCCCCCTCCCCTGTGTCGTAGGTGCAGTACTCACCGTTGTCTTCTGCGCTGGAGTTCGTACTCGTGGTAGATGAGCAGGTAGACAAGAGCTGGTAGGATGTTTAATTCGGGTTCCATGCTGTCCTCCGTCCTCGTTGAGTGTATAGAGGTGAGCGTCTTCCCGTTCGTAGTCTGTTTCCGCCGTGTTTTTATCGGCGGGGCTCCCGCCCCGGAAAAGGTGGCGGATTGGTGAGTTGTGATACTGTGGGCGGTACATTGTCTGCCGCCTGCCTGTTGGCGGTGACCGCCGCGCTGTTTGTCTGTCCCGCCGTGGCGGTCGGAGTGTTAAAGTGGCGGGCTGCGTTGGCGGTTCCCGCCAGGGTCAGAATTCCATTTTTTTGACCGCCTGCCTGTTGGCGGGTTGGCCGCCGCTTTATCACCGACCGCCAGGGTTGGAATGACCCCCTAAATGTTTCAGGTTTTACCAGTTTGACTCAATGAAGATGGCTTCAGGTGTGCCACACTTTTGTCTTAAGGAAGACTGTTAGCGCTCTAGTTGTTCTTTAGAGAACACAAGGGAATCAACTGACACTGCTCCTGTTGGAAGTACATGCTTTACTGAGAATCTCAGACTTCAGTCTCATATGTCTGAGAAAGATAGTGTGCATTGATAGAAAATATGCTCTCATTTCAACTTCTGGAGCACCTTCCATCACCTCTATGTGGAAAATCATGAGAAAACAGTTTTCTATAAAACATGATTCATGAAACCCCAATAGAAGGCTTTTTCACAGGGCGAAATCACCTTAGAACACACCACAATTCCTAAAATTAGTATGGTACCATCAACAAATGATTTGTATTGTAACTAAAATCTGTTATCACCCTTTATACATTCTCCTTTTTGTAACCTTCAAAACCTGCCCTTCACTACAGTGCATGTCAATGGGGTGCTATCATGTATATTTATCCCAAGATGGCTGCCAGCACTTTCTGGATGAAGTGCTGACAGCTAACCATCCAGATCTCACCCTGAGATCTGTGCTTGGGCTCCGCCCAGATATCTATATTTGTTTTTCCTTTTATAACTCCAAAACTACTAAACCGATCTATACCAAATAACAAAAAGTACTATTAGCGCACCAAGATCTAGCTTTCTGCCAAATTTGGTGTCATTCCGTTCAGCGGCTCAGGCTGTAGTCATGTCTAAAGACCCTATGGGAAAATGCATGAGTCAAACATGTTTTGGGACCCCCCTTTTTCATGGCCCCGCTTGACGTATCACCCCAATTCTTTCAACAGAGCAGCTGAACAGACTGTCATACTAGTTTTGAACATTTTTTGAAGATTCATCAAAACAAAAAAAGCTTTTCCTATGAAAACTAGACACTAACTATAACTACCTACATACATATATATATATATATTTATATAGATACATGTATATATATATATATATATATATATATATATATATATATATATATATATATATATATATATATACCTTATAGTGTTTCTTCATTGCTGAGCCAGTCACACCAATGTCACAAACAGTCAATATATGACGCTACACAGGACTGGATGCAAACTTTTCCCTTCTTTATTAGTGTAATGACACCAAACTGGACGCCAACAGGTTTTGGCTTGCACCTTCTATTGGGCAACCTGTTACTCCCACCACCAGTGATTTAAAAGTAGTCCCTCGTCCATTGCAGCACGTACTTCACTTGTTTATGACTCAGCATTGCCGTCAATAAAGGTATGTTGAACACAATAAAATTACAATTGCACAAGTTAGAAATATGTGTACTGTTCTCGTTTCTTTTTTACCACTTTATAAACATTTGGGCACCCTTTGAATAAATGTGATCAAATCGAGGTATTAGCTAGAAAAACAACAGCAACACAAATCATAGTTCTCAATTGTCAAAATGTGTGAGTGATGCTTAGTACATCTAAGAGCCTAAGGGACCCAATTTCTATTACTTTTGAATAAAAAACAATACATATTTTTCACAATGTTTACCCAAATAATTCTTAAAACTCTCGATAAGACCTAAGGCACATTCAAAATCAATAATGTGCGCTTCATAAACAATTTTTTAACACAAACTTTATTGCTTTTATAAATCACAGTGCATATATTTTTACGTCGGGAAAATAACATAATGATATTTCAAACCGTTTAGCTCTCTTAGCTGTGCATTTGATTGCTTATATATCCTATGTTTGAGTCATTAATGCAATATTCAACATCCTAAAAGATGAAACAAAGTAGAAATAAACAAGCTCGTTCACCCCCCCCCCCCAAGTTGTCTTCTGTTACCCGGTGCTCACACATGCAAGTGTTTGTTCTTGTGAAAGAGCCTATATACAGTAAATGATTTTATAACCACTAAACGTCTGGACGGTGGGGGGGATTAGGGAGGTAGGGAGGTGGTTTAGAAGGAGCTAGTTAGTGGGGCTATTCCGAGTGCCATCGTTAAATAGGTCTCCCAGTGTTCGTGGCCCGTCCTGTTCCTAAGGGTGCAACATGCAGGTAAATAGGGTGCCTATGGGTGTTGGGAGTCCGCTCAATGGTGCATAATGGTACGTCTGGAAAGTAGGGGTTCGAGGAGTTTGTGTATCATAGTGCCATCTTTCAATATGTAAGGGCTGTGCGCATCAGGAGGTTAGAGTTTGTATTGGTTCCAGTGGGGCCAGGACATAGCCACAGGTGCAGCCGTCCACATTGGAGCCTGTCGTCCGTGTACTCAGTCTCCTCCAAATTGTGGCCAGCTAGCCAATATGAAAGCCATTGTAATTGTCCAGCTATAAAAATCTGTGGCTCCAAGACCTCCCTCATCCAAGGGTCCCTGCAGCGCCTTAAGGCTCATACTCAGGTCAATTAATACAGACTCAATTACCTTAAATGTTTGGGCCGGTACTACAATTGGTAGATTTGTAAAATAATACAGTAAATGTGGCAGCAGTACCATTCTCGCCAGTAATGATCGGCCAGCCATGGACAGTGGAAGTGTGGACCACAAGGCTACCTGCGATCGGGCCACTGCTATCGTTTCAACTAGGTTGCTTGCTAATATGTCTGGTTGCTCTCTATATATGTGGATACTAGGGTATCGAAAGCAGGTTGGGGATACGTTAATGTGAAAGGCTCCAATGCGCACCATCGGATCTGTGACTCAAAAGGACTTCTGAGCTGCTCTGCAAGAAGGACTGCTACTCTATTGCCCTGCTGCCTCAGTGAAGGACTGGACCTGTATCTTGAACCCAGCACCACCAAAGTGACTCCAAGGGCCGACTGGCTGGTCTCCTGATCAAAAGCCTCAGGGACAGAACAGGCTCCAACCACCTTCAACCCAGCACTGGACGACTCAGTCTGCTGTAAGGCGTGTCCTCTAAGTAGTGCCACCCCAAGCCTGGACCCTTGGAAGTTGTCCTGAAGGTGCTTTGCCAACCCAGCTGTGCTCCTTTGGGCACAACTGATGAAGTAAGATGCATCTCATCACAGCTCTACTTCAGAACCACCGCTGCTAATGGGGAAGCTGTGGGTGGAAATACAGACTGCATCTATGGACATGTCCAAGAGAGGTAAAAAAGGGAATTTGGAGGTTTTTAGAGCCAAGTGACTAGCAGCCATGTCAGTAAGACAAGTAGCATGTTTACTATCAATGGCGCAATTCACATAAGGGCCCTTCTGATCTACTAGGGTATACATAACACAGTTAGAACCTCGCAAGCGGTCCTATAATTCAGGATAAGAGTTTTGGGCAACATGATGGAACCCACACTGATCATGGAGACCTAGGCCCTCATTACAACATTGGCGGTAAAAGCCGCTTACCGCCGTGCAGAAGACCGCCAACATGCGGCCGCGGAATTCCGCCACAGCTATTATGACCCACATTTCGGAATCCGCCAAAATTCAGACACCCACACAAGTCCACCACACCAAAGGTCAGTGATAAACTGGCGAAAACAAAACCTCCACCGTCACGCCAACAGAAAAACGCCCACACTATCACAACACACGAATCCACGCGGCGGTCTTTCAACTGCGGTATTCCATTGGTGGTACACACCGCCGCGTTCAAAATACACACACTCTTACAAAACACAGCCACATT
Organism: Pleurodeles waltl; assembly: GCF_031143425.1. Lineage (NCBI taxonomy): Eukaryota > Metazoa > Chordata > Amphibia > Caudata > Salamandridae > Pleurodeles > Pleurodeles waltl. The sequence goes on along the minus strand of NC_090439.1, from coordinate 1,067,014,507 downwards.
GGACAATTCGAAATACACACAACTTATACACATACACACACCACTCCCACGCACCCTATACAATATAAAACACACACCCACATCACCCACAAACCCCTACGACAAAAATTCAGAAAGAAGGCCAGAGAGAGACAGCACCAGCAAGAACAACAGCATCCACAGGCACACAACACCATCACCCACAGAACTTCCGCGCACCTCACACAGCACACCACTACATATCAGCACACTTATCACCACACACTCCACCCCACACATCACCTACACCACCCCATGGCACGGCAAAGACACCCCATGTTCTCTGAGGAGGAGCTCAGGGTCATGGTGGAGGAAATCGTCCGGGTAGAGCCACGGCTTTTCGGATCACAGGTGCAGCATACCTCCATTGCAAGGAAGATGGAGCTATGGCGAAGAATAGTGGACAGGGTTAACGCAGTGGGACAGCACCCAAGAAATCGGGAGGACATCAGGAAGAGGTGGAACGACCTACGGGGGAAGGTGCGTTCAGTGGTCTCAAGACACCACCAGGCGGTTCAGCGGACTGGCGGCGGACCCCCACCTCCTCCCCCACAACTAACAACATGAGAGGAGCAGGTCTTGGCGATTCTGCATCCTGAGGGCCTCGCAGGAATAGGTGGAGGAATGGACTCTGGTAAGACAAATCTTAATTATTACATCCTCCACCCTACCTGCATGCCAGCACATACCCCCAACTCCTCACATAAGTCCCAACATCACAAACCACCCATCCCAACACCAAGCCCTGCATGCAACTACAAAGCATGGACACCCATCACTAAAGCATGCCCACTGCACATACCCATACAACCCCCTAAACCATCATCACACAAGGTCCCACACAGGAATGCAAGCACTGGGGTACACGGTCACCCACCCATTTCACACCATGACACACACAGATGTAATAACCATCCATTTATACCCCTGCAGGACCCCTACCCAATGTCACCAGACAGGAGGGTCCACACATGTCCACACCACCAACAGAAGAGGCCCACAGTGATGACAGCAGCTCTGTCCAACTGGATCTAGATGACCAGCCCAGCTCATCGGGGACCTCGGGACAGTCGGTTCCCCTCACCCAGTCACAGGCCACCACAGACCTTCCCCCCTCTGAAAACACCAGCACAGCACCCACCCAGCGGGCCCATACCTCCGTCCCCAGGACACGTCAATCAGAAGTGTGTCCACCACTACAGGGAACCCAGGATAACCCACCACCCCAACAACAACAGGGACCTGGGGGCAGTGGTAGTGGGCACACGGTCCAGGGGAAGGAGGCCCAGGAACACAGGAGAACTGGGAGGGCTGCTGTGCGACAGGGGGCGGACAGGCCAAGGGAACCCACTCTCCACGAGGCCCTCTCCTCCATCATGGGAGCCTACCACCACTCCCAGGAGACGATGGCAACGGTACTGGCCAAGTTTCAGGAGACCCAGCGCCTGCAGGAGGAACAGTATATGGGTTTCAGGGAGGAACTCAGAACCATCAGCTCCACCCTGGGCACCATCGTAGGGGTGCTGAAGGAAGTACTCAACACTAGGAGAGACACTGTGGCACTACAAGGGGCCCCTGACACTAGCATGAACGATGAACTGCCCACCACCTCCGCCGGCGCTAGTGGACAGGACGCCCCGCCACAGGACCACCACAGCAGCAGCCCACCCCCTGCAGAGGGAGAACCACCCCGCAAACGGTCCCTGAGATCCAGGACACAGACAGAGCACGATGCCAAGATCCCCGCCAAGAAATGAGACCACCCTGATTGTCATCCTACTGTCCCACTTTGTCACCCTGTCCATACTTAAACTGCCCCAGCTCCACTTCCTATGCCCATTTGGGCAATGCATCTGTGAGACTAATAGACTGGACTCTGCCATGGACATTCCTCCGCCATCACCCCTCACCATTTCACTACCCCCTCCAATATTGAGCACTTAAATAAACACACTTAAAGCACAAAACAATCTGGAGTCTGTCTGTGATTTCTAAATAGTGTATTAGCAATTACATTGACAAAATGCTCTTTCAATTGTAATGTCAACATACCTATGTCACACAGCTCTAGTCCATGAGGAATCTAAGCAGATGTCACACAGTGGGACCCACATCTGTGAAATCGTAAGGGAAAGTGACAACCCAGTGACCATACACTGGGTGAAAATGGCAGACAGTAGAGAGGTAGTAGTGTTAAAGGACATGTAGTAGGCAGGTCTGTACTCTTACCTGTGTCTCACTGGAAATATTGCTGGATCACTGAGTCCCTAGTGTTCATGTGTTCTTCCTCTGCTTCCTCGTCTTCACTGTCCACAGGCTCCACAGCTGCAACAACACCGCCATCTGGACCGTCCTCCTGCAGAAAAGGCACCTGTCGTCGCAATGCCAAGTTATGAAGCATACAGCAGGCCACGATGATCTGGCACACCTTCTTTGGTGAGTAGAATAGGGATCCACCTGTCATATGGAGGCACCGGAACCTGGCCTTCAGGAGGCCGAAGGTCCGCTCGATCACCCTCCTAGTTCGCCCATGAACCTCATTGTAGCGTTCCTCTGCCCTTGTCCTGGGGTTCCTCACTGGGGTCAGTAGCCATGACAGGTTGGGGTAACCAGAGTCACCTGCAAATGGTGAGGGACAACTGTTAGACACGCACTAACCTGGAGGGATATCCCCAGACCCAGACAACCATTCCCACTGACTTGCCTCCAGGTGCTCACCTAATAGCCACACACGGTGCCTCTGGAGTTGACCCATCACATAAGGGATGCTGCTATTCCGCAGGATGTAGGCGTCATGCACTGAGCCAGGGAACATGGCATTCACATGGGAGATGTACTGGTCTGCCAAACATACCATCTGTACATTCATAGAGTGATAACTCTTCCGGTTTCTGTACACCTGTTCACTCCTGTGGGGGGGGGGACCGAAGCCACATGGGCCCCATCAATGGCACCTATGATGTTGGGGATATGTCCCAGGGCATAGAAATCCCCTTTCACTGTAGGCAAATCCTCCACCTGAGGGAAAACGATGTAGCTCCGCATGTGTTTCAGAAGGGCAGACAGCACTCTGGACAATACGTTGGAAAACATAGGCTGGGACATCCCTGATGCTATGGCCACTGTTGTTTGAAAAGACCCACTTGCAAGGAAATGGAGCACTGACAGTACATGCACTTGAGGGGGGATTCCTGTGGGATGGCGGATTGCTGACATCAGGTCTGGCTCCAACTGGGTACACAGTTCCTGTATTGTGGCACGGTCAAGCCTGTATGTGATAATCACATGTCGCTCCTCCATTGTCGACAGGTCCACCAACGGTCGGTACACCGGAAAATGCCGCCATCTCCTCACATGTCCCAGCGGACGGTGCCTATGAAGGACAACAGCGAGCACAGAGTCAAACAACTCAGAGGTACGTACCCACAGTTTACCCAGAACACCAATCATACACAAAAGGTGGCCTGTATGTGTGTTGAGTCTAGGCCTAGGTATGTGTGACGCAGTTGGAAATGAAGCCATGTGGGCCCCTGAAATGGCGGCTGCCTGACTTCTAAAGTGGGACAATGGGATGTGAGGTAACTGCGCTGGCGTTGTACACCGTCGCGGTAGGCGGTCGAAGACCGCGGCGCAATGCTGCATTGGTTAACATTGGACCCTATGGGTCCCAGGAGCCAATGACGATGTACGCCGGCGGTGACGGGACGTGACCGCCATTTTCTATCTATTCAATCACTCGATACCTGATCTTCGACAGGAGAGGACCTACACTGCAAGTGCTGCTGTGACCTCGGTCTGGAAGAGACAATGGCTCGAGTGTCTGGGGAAAGGGCCCCTGCCTTCACATCGGAGGAGTTGGAGAAGCTCGTGGATGGGGTCCTCCCCCAGTACACGCTACTCTACGGTCCTCCAGACAAACAGCTAAGTACACAGGGAGCATGTTGTATGGGCTATGCCTGTGTGGAGAGGGCTGGATGGAAGAAGGAAGGGGGAGAGTGCTGTGTGCATGAAAGACGGTGAATGCATGTGCCACATGGCAAGGGTAGGGATGGGGGCCAATCACTTTGACAGTGCAGTTGGTAATAACTTCTATTTTTCCCCTGTACATTTCATGTAGGTCAGCGCCCACCAGAAAAAATATATTTGGTGTGCCATCGCCAAGGACGTCCGGACCCTGGGGGTCTACCACAGACGGAGCACCCACTGCCATAAAAGATGGGAGGACATTCGCCGCTGGAGCAAGAAGACGGCGGAGGCTCAGCTGGGGATGGCCTCCCAACGTGGGAGTGGTGCCCGTCGCACCATGACTCCCCTGATGTTCAGGATCCTGGCGGTGGCCTACCCGGAGTTGGATGGGCGCTTGAGGGCATCACAGCTGCCACAAGGGGGTGAGTACACTCTCATTCTGCTGACTTTGCGCGCAGTGGAGGGGTCTGGGTGGGGGAGGTGGGCTGTGGGTTTCCCTAGGCCAGGGCGAGTTCCGTAGGCAAGGCCCCTCCGTAAGGCAGGCCATGTGGCACCCCACCCCACCTCTGTAGAGTGCCAAGTACACCTAGTCATGCCCCTGTGTCATCTATGTGTGCAGATGTCGTCCATAGCCTTGTAGGCCATTTCCCAGGAATTGAACAGTGGAGCCCAAGAGCGCAGCGTAGTGCAGGGGGCTTCTGTGTCTGTCGTGTCCGCCAACGGTAGCGGTAATGCATGCACTCAACATGTATTTCTTCTGTCCCCCCCCCCCTTTTTGTGCATCCTGCATCCCACATGGCCCTGGAGGGCGACACTACGGATTCTGAATTCACCAGTGGGACGGAGGGCGAGGGGAGCTCCACGGCGGGGACAGGAGCTGACACCAGCGACACGGACTCGTCCTCTGATGGGAGCTCCCTTGTGGTGGCGGCAACATCTGTGCCCCCCGCATCTACAGGTACAGCCACCACCCCCCCTACCAGCACCGCCCTCCCAGCAGCCCCTCAGCCTTTGCCCCGTGCTCGCTCACCGTGCTCCAGGGTGTAGAGAGGCAGTTGCAACAAACCAATGCATTCCTGGAGGGCATTCATTCTGGTCAGGCGGCCCTTCAGCGAGCTTTTCAGACTCTGGCCTCAGCACTGATGGCAGCCATTGTCCCTGTCTCTAGCCTCCCCCCCTCCAACTTCCTCCACCCCGACCCAATCCCCTGTACCTCAGCCTATCCCAAGCACACCTACAGACCAACATGCACACACGTCAACACCCAAGGGAAGCTCAGGCAAACATAAGCACCACACATCCCACAGGCATTCACGCAAGCATCACACACATGCAGACACACCAACATCCACTGCCTCCACTGTGTCCCCCTCCTCCTCGTCTCCTTCCTCCCTCCCAGTCTCATCTACACTCACACCTGCATGCACTACCTCTACAGCCACTACGTCCCTCTCCAGCACACCCACCACCACACCCGCTCATGTGCAGTCACCACCCCCACTACCATTCACACGTCCCCTGTGTCCTCTCCCAGTGTGTCTGTGACGCCCCCTCCCAAGATACACAAACGCAGGCACACACCCACCCAACAGCCATCCACCTCACGACAGCCTCCAGCGCATGCACCTTCACCCAAAGTCACCAAACGTACACCTCCTACAACCACCACCTCTTCCTCCACTCCCATACTCCCTCCAGCTACCTGTCCCAGTGTGTCCAAAAAACTTTTCCTGTCCAACCTTGACCTCTTTCCCACACCTCCCCCACCCCGTCCATCTCATAGGTCCTGAACTAGCACCTCAGCCACAACATCTCCGGGACCAGTGGTGCCTGTAGTCACCGGAATCTGGAGTACACCGGCCACAAGGGCAGCCAGTGTGGCACGGAGCCACAGCACAGACAGTCCCCCACCTGTGAAGCATCAGAAGTTGGCCAGTGCCCGGCGGGAGAGGGGGAAGACTCCAGCCACCAAAGCCGCTCCCAGGGGTACAGGAGTCAGCTGTGGCACCTTCCAAGGTGGGGAAGGGTCACAAGAAACCCGGCAAGTCTGGGAGGAGCAGCACGGCGGAGAAGACCGCCATCATCCCGATGCCCAGGAGGCCACCGCCAGCACCAGCCCAGCTGCCCAGGAGGCCACCGCCAGCACCAGCCTAGCTGCCCAGGAGGCCACCGCCAGCACCAGCCCACCTGGCCAGGAGGCCACCGCCAGCACTAGCCCACCTGCCCAGGAGGCCACCGCCAGCACTAGCCCACCTGCCCAGGAGGCCACCGCCAGCACTAGCCCACCTGGCCAGGAGGCCACCGCCAACACTAGCCCACCTGGCCAGGAGGCCACCACCAGCACTAGCCCCGCTGGGCCATGAAGGATCGCCAGCAAAAGCCCCGCTGGGCCATGAAGGACCGCCAGCAAAAGCCCCGCTGGGCCATGAAGGACCACCAGCAAAAGCCCCGCTGGGTCATGAAGGACCGCCAGCAAAAGCCCCGCTGGGCCATGAAGGACCAACAGCAGCTGAGACCCTGCAATGGAGACCGCCATCTCAAGCACCGCTGAACAGGGCACCGCCGCCTCAAGCACCGCTGAACAGGCACCGCCATCTTAAGCACCGCTGAACAGGGCACCGCTGAACAGGGCACCGCCATCTCAAGCACCGCTGAACAGGGCACCGCCATCTCAAGCACCGCTGAACAGGGCACCGCCATCTCAAGCACCGCTGGCCCATGAGCGGCAAGGGCACTGACGCAACTGAGTCCGTCACGGGGTGAATGATGCACTCTGGGCACCATGCCCCCTCCAGAACCAGTGGAGAGATACATCCACTACCTCAGTCCTTGGCAGGATGAAGCACTCTGGGCACAAAGCCCCCTCCAGAACCAGTGGAGATAGGCATCCACTTCCTCTGTCCTTAGCAGGATGAAGCACTCTGGCACAAAGCCCCCTCCAGAACCAGTGGAGACTGTTATCCACTTGAGAGACTGTGGCTTTGCACTCCCTAGGATTGAACAGTGGGCAAACCACCCACTGTAGAGACTTGAGAGATTGTGGCTTTGCACTCCCCGGATTGAACATTGGGCAACCCACCCACTGTAGAGACTTGAGAGACTGTGGCTTTACACTCCCCAGGATTGAACAGTGGGCAAACCACCCACTGTAGAGACTTGAGAGACTGTGGCTTTGCACTCCCCAGGATTGAACAGTGGGCAAACCACCCACTGTAGAGACTTGAGAGACTGTGGCTTAGCACTCCCCAGGATGGAACAGTGGGCATGTGGCCCCCTCTTGGATTTGGCGTTGTGCACTCAAGCGGCTGAGGTGCCCCCCCTTTCCCTCCCCCTGAGGTGCCTGTTTAGTTGCTGTCTGAAGCCCCTGCAGTATTCTCTCCGTCATGGTCGGGGATCTTGTGTGGGCCTCGCCCATACCGTGTGGTCCCAGTGTTCCACGGACTTTCTTAGAGCACTACCTTGACTACTATGCTTGGTATATAAAATGTACATGGTGTATATATATATTTCTGCCTACTTGCTTTTAATATATTACAATGGTTACACTCATTTTCTATTGTCTTTGCATTCTTCCAGGGGTTTTGGGGGGTGTAACTGTGATGTATTGATATGCATTAGTGTGTGTGTTGTAGTGGGTGAGGGTGGGGGTGGGGGTGTTGCGTGTGTGTGTCCCTGTTTTTTGCCTCCTCCCTCCCCTGTGTCATAGGTGCAGTACTCACCGTGCTCTTCGCCGCCGGCGTTGGTGCTCCTGGTAGAGGAGCAGGAAGACTATTGCAGGGAGAATTTGGAGTTCCGGGTCCATGGCGTCCTTGTTCCTCGTGGAGTGTGTAGAGGTGAGCGTTTTTCCTTCGGGATTCCCGTTTCCGCCGTGTTTTTATCCGAGGTGAATCTGCCCCGGAAAAGGTGGCGGATTGGCCTGTCATAATAGTGTGGGCGGTACATTGTCTCCCGCCTGTCTGTTGTCGGTGACCGCCAAGCTGTTTGTTTGTACCGCCGTGGCGGTCGGAGTGTTAAAGTGGCTGTCTTTGTTGGCGGTTTCCGCCACGGTTGTAATTGCAAATTTTTTACCGCCGGCCTGTTGGCGGTCTTACCTCCGCTTTAACACCGACCGCCAGGGTTGTAATGACCACCATAGTGCTTTAAACTCAATATAGGTTCATTGTCATTTCCAATGCCCCACCTGACCAGAGGTGAAACAAGAACCTCCAACTTCTGGGGCCTTTCCCGGCCTTGTCCTTTCCCTCTCCAAACTCATCCGCACCCCTGTTCTCTTCTTCTGTCATCCTTTTGTGGGGCACCATGTCCCGTTCCTTTTTCTGTTCTCTGCATAGTTTGCAGTTTTAACAACATTAATTTCAAGTCAAAATATCATTTCTTTCTTAGTCTGCCATGCAATGCAGATTGTTGTTAACTGATTCCTAATGTTTGGTAATAACACCTCCATAAAAGCAGCACCTACAGCTTCTCTGTCCTACATGGTCTTTTGCGGCTGAAGCACCAGGAGGTAATGCCAAAACAAAAGCTGTGATGTGATTGACTGGCAGTAAAGTGACCAGGTCAGAGGAAGATTCCACTACTGTTGGTCAGTCAAAAGTATGCAAATGTTTTGTCCTGGGACATAGAGATCAGTGAGAGAAGTCACACTAATACAATAGAAAGCTTGAGACAGACTGCAGAATGACTCTCTCCATCAAAGGGATGCCAACAGTGAGGGCACTTCCTTTTCTACCCTTCTTTCCCTGAGTACCCAGGGGTAGAATTATGGCTCACCTCCCAGGGACCCCCTTGGACTTAATGAGCATTATGAAACTATTCCCCAATATTCAGGAAAATCCCACACTTTCCAAAAGAACAACAAAGTGTATATCTGACCCAACTGGCCAGATGTGAATCAGTTATTGCAATCGTTGCTGTTGAGCAAGGTGAGGGAAAGATTAGTGAAGAAATCGCCATGAAATTATGGAGAATCAAATAAAGCGTAGGAAGCTTTGTTGAATGCGATTGAAGATGTGTGCTTAGTGAAAACTATTTTGACTAAGATCTTGAATTGTACACAGATTAAGGGTGAGGCACCAGCTCATTATTTGAAGAGACTTAAGGATGTCTTTGAATGAGCTAAAGTATAGTGTAGCTATGGATGAAAAAATAAGAAGTGTACAGGTATATAAATGGTCAAAAATTGGGGAAGCAGATAAAATAATTTCTGAGATTTTTAAGTTATCGCTTATAATGGAGAGGGTATTTCTGCATCCTATTGTATCCATATAAGTGAATTCCCTTGAAGATGGGGGTGGTACCCCTAAACACTAGCACAGAGTAAGTAAACATTGTACTAAATGTAGGCTCAAACAACTTTTTTTATTGAAGTAATACAAATACTTCACTCATGTGATATGATAATTAATATTCATAAATTAAATCAACTTCTGATGAGTTTTCTTTGATGAATCCACCCTAATGTAAATCCAGTTGAATATTTTTCAAGTCTTCTGTTTCATATCCTTCCTGATGAATTTCACCAAATATGTATTGAAAAGCAATATAGGTGTCCTAGTGTTAAACCTGTTCCTAACAACAGGCAAGCCCTTATTTGTTTGGATGAAAGTCCTGTCCATGACTTTAGAGAGCTGTGCTTGGCTTGCCCTGTAGTTTATCTCTTATAAGCTCTACAGTCATGCACAACCACTGGAGGCATTGCATGTAATTTCTGTTTTTTTTTACGTCAGAGTTGTGCTTTGATGTCAGTGGAAACATACATCCATTACAGGTGTACCCCATTTCTGATGGAGAGAGCGAGAGGGGCCCTATTGCCCTATCAACACAGTATATGTGGGATTGCCCCATAACTGGGTCACTTTCATCATCATTCCTGGGACATGTGTGAAGGATGTATGTTCAAAGTGTGTGCAGGATGCATCATTCACTGGTGGACTGGTGAATTGCATGCTGATATTTTGTGTTGACTTCACAGCTGACCTGCACACACTTACTATCCCCCTGTGTATCTGATGGTTTTCCTTGTCAATGTAGGTTCCCTTTGCCCTTGGTGACAGTCTCTTATTCCCCAAATCACTATGTTATGCTCACCTTCTTGTCAGCAGGAACAGTTAAAGGCTATCCTGTGAGGCCAATATATATAAAGTCTGGACCAGTTAGAACTGATCTGATTGGAGCCTTTGGCTAAGAAGCTTACACACTCTCACCAGCACCAGGCACAGGATGCTGCCCCAGCATTAGAAGAAAACACAAACCTAAATGTTAAATGCCTTTTGGTTGGTTCTGACATTCTGCCTTCACCACCATGATTATTGGCTTTCTCAGTCAGAAGTGTGTTTTTCTTTCATTATCACTGACACTTAGGAGGTTTGGGCCCCATTGCAGGAACACCAGCCAAGAAGTAGAACCTCTGTTTGGTTGCCATTATCTTTCTATTCTTCTTCCAGACTAGGTCTAAGCCTGGAAAGCCTCCGAAGTCACCTTGCTTCTGTGAGACGTGTAGACATAGGAAGACTGCCTACATGATGAGCAGCTAGACTGCATCTTCAAAAAGGAGCCAACCTGGCCCAACACAAGGCCTATACAAGCCCCAACAGTGATCAGGCACTGCCACTGACCCTTCCCATGCCTGAACCATTCTCTGCCCCTGGATACATGTATTTTTCTGTCTCTGGACCCAGAAGACAAGGAAGCAGTTGGCCCTCATAACTCCTGTATTAGGTCCAGTTGTGCTTGTTGGAGTAGTTAGCCTTTATTCCTGAATTGTTTTAATGATATTTCTCGCCTTTATGATTCCTGATGTATCGCAGGTTAATGCATCAGTGAATCCTATGGTTACAATGTCACTAGAGAACTTGACTTGAACTGATAGTTTCCAAGACGTAGGCCGCTACAAGAAAATGGTTCACATGAGCCATTCTAGTGAGTACTGACTCACTATCTCAAATGGCCCCTACAAAACACGAATTACTAGTTAGGTCCTTAAATTATATTTTGCGTGCTGTGGCTAAATTGTGTGGGCCATGTCCTTAAATTGACACTGGTGACCTGGTCATCAGGATATCAGAACTACTTGGGACATCACGTTACCGGGGGCTGGTCTTAGTTATTGAACGATGTTTAATTTATTTTTTAAAAGTGATGACTGGTCTGCACCTAATTTAGGGATTTCACCTTTAACCCCCCTCCCTTGGAACACAATTGTCAGAATGAAACACAAGATAACCCCAAATTAACCTGTGCTCAACCCTCTGGAGGCTTGACACAAAGCAGTCAGGCTTAACTTAGAGGCCAGTATTTGTGCAGCACTTCAAACAGTAATAAAGTCAAAACATAACACTAGAAAGATCCCACACAATTTAGAAAAACAGAGCAAATGTTAACACATTCTTTTTACACCAAAACGACAAAGATCCACTCAGTAGAACTGGAGATGTGCAATTTTAAAGATGTAGTTAAAAATAGTGGCAACAGCGCAAATCATCTACTGTAGTTATTTGATCGCACTGGAGTGGACAAGTCACAAGTTCAGGCCGACCAAGATGGAATGCAGGACGGTAACAGAGACTAAGTCAGGCCTGCTGAACAAAGTATCTTAAATCCTGGTTGCAGAGCGTTGCGAGATCCCGCGTCAAGGATGCATTGATGATGCATTGTATGGTGGCGTTTCTGATGAGCTGCAGGCTGTGATGGGAGGTCCTGTGTCGAGGAGGTGTCACGCAGCGGCAGTGCAGAGGAACTGCGGGTCTGTGATTCAAGGTCCTGCATCAAGGAGGTGTTGTGCAGCAGCAGTTCTCAGGAGCTGTGGGATCCTGCGTCAGGGATGTGTCGCTCAGCGGCAGGCCAAATGCAAAGCTGCGAGGCGATGTATCACGCTGCATTAGTTGTGCCAAAAAGACCACATATGGGCTGGCAGAACACCTTCACGCCCTCTTTCAGGGTGCCAGCACTGGGGTTGCACCACTTGGGGGGCAAGACTCACAGCAGGCAGAGTTCAGGTGCAGGGTTCAAGGTGGTTGGAGCCTTTTCTATCTGTCAGGTTCAGATTAGGAGGTCTGCCAGCTAGCCCTTGGAGTCACCTGGTGGTCCTGGGTTCATGATGCAGGCTCAGTCCTTCCCACTTAGACAGCAGAGCAGCAGAGTAGCCGTCCTTTTTGCAACAGAGCAGAACGGTGGTCCTTCTGAGTCTTCACACAGGTCCGGAGGTGTACTGAAGATTTGGGCTTGAGAGTTCAATATTTATACCTGGTGCTCACTTTGAAGTAGGAGAAGCTTCTAGAGTGCTTCCCCGCCAGAGGTGTATATAATTTCCTGCTTCGCAGCCCTGGCCCCAGCTTGTCAGGGGGCACAAAAGACTAGCGTCAAACCCTTTGTCAGTGTACTGCAGCAGAGCCTTTGTGGTGTGCAAAAGTGGTAGGAGACAGCTCCACCCCCCTATCAAGTCACAGATTGCCCATCCTGCTAACACCTATTCCCCTTTTGCCTCACTGTCTTAGAGTAATATGTGAAGACCAACTGCTAGCTACACTAAGTCATGTGACTCAGGATACAGGCTATAGGCACCAAATGGTTAGCAGAAGAAAATGCCAACTTTCTAAAAGTGGAATTTTCAGAATTGTGACTTAAAAACAACTTTGCCATTAATGAGTGTTTTAAAGTACAATTCTTTAGGGGCCAAACTCAACATTCTTGCCTGCTCTCAATTGAAAGTTTTCACTTATTAAATGTAATAGGGGAGGGCTAGGCCTTGTAGTAGTGAAAAACTAGTTTAAGAATTTTTCACTAGCAGGACATGTAAAAAATAAATACTTGTCCAATTTTTTAAATACACTGCATCATGCCCTATGGGCTGTTTGGGCCTACTGTTTGGGTGACTTATATGTATTAAAAAGGCCTTGTAAAAGGTTTATTTTTCCAGGCCGAAATGGCAGTTGAAAACTGCACACACAGGCTGCAATGGCAGGCCTGAGATATGTTTAAAGGGCCACTTAAGTAAGTGCACAATGAGTGCTGCAGGCACACTGGTAGCATGCCCCGGTAGCAGGCCGCGGGTACCTGTAGTACCAATTTACTAGGGACTTACATGTAAATTAAACATGCTAATTGGGTGTAACCCAATTTCAACATGTTTAAAAGAGTGAGCACAAGCACTTTAGCGCTAGTTAGCAGCGGTAAAGCAAGCATAGTCCTAATGCCAACAAAAACAAATTTGGCAAAAACAGGAGGCATAAGGCAAAAATGTTGGGGGGAAGACCACCCTAAGCCTGAAAGGTCTAACAGCACCCAACTTTGGTCCAGGATTTGGGTTTACACCGGAGACCCCACATCGACGTTGCATGCCTCCTTTTCTACCCTTTCGTGATAGATTAGTGTCTGCTAAGGTCTACAAACTCAGGCACTTCAGAAGATTCCCGAGTGAACCTAAACCAGGCCTTATTGGATATCCGTAGCCATAAGACCAGCTCAGTCAGAAAGCTAGTGCCTAGTTCTAAGGCGCTTTACAGACAGTTGGGGTCATAACTTAGTACCAGATAGCGCTAGAACCTTGTTATTTTGCATGCATCTTCTTTTTAGCTGAAATGTTTACTTTTCGTTTTCTAGTGTAAAACATTAACGGTATTCGGAGTTAACACGTTTTAACGAAAATGTGCTCCTAACCCCCCTCTATCTCCTAGAGCAATTTTGCTTATTTGTCATCGCTACCATGAGAGAGTCAAGTGCTCAAAAGGAGTAACTTGGTAGTCCAATTAAACAACGGTACCCCCAAAGGATAATGCTCAGTAACCATTCACTGGCCCAAGACACAAATATGGACCCTTGCAGCGTGGCCACTTCCTTTCCCCCCCCATTTCTTCTGTTACTTTGGGCCTCCATTTTCAGCCTTACTTTTCTTCCTCTATCTTCCACGGTCTCTACCCACATCTTCTGGTTTGTTTTCAGTTTAAAAACGGGTTTCCTCTACGTCTCACACCGATCCTCCCTCTTGCCAAGTTCCTTGTTACCTTTTCTTCTCGTCTACTCGGCCCTTCGTCTTCCGGTTGCCTCGTGGAACGCTGTCCCACATGGTGCAAGAAATGCAAACCAACTACTACAGCCTTATTTACTTCTCAATTTTGACTTCCGCCCTTTTCAATTATTTATAATTATTTCATGCCCCTTCCCTTTTATGTGGTGATTGTGCAGATATCTCGTGGGACTGTTGCCACTTCGTTCTTTGCACCTGAACTGTAATTCCAGACTGAGTCTGTTGGTATTCTTTTCTCAGTTCATAACTTTGGTTAAGGGAAACTTTTTCCACACATAAGATTCCTCATAACAGGATTTCTCCAGAAAACCTTCTTCAGAAGGCTGTTCCTTAATGGCGTTTTTTTGTCAGCACAGCACACTCCAGCTATGAGTTATATGATAAATACAGTAGTTTTTCAATTAACTACTGGCTTTCCCAGTCGCCCTTGTTTGGGGTGATTGATTGCAGCTGCTCAGCTAGTCTCTTCATCAATGTGTTATTGTTTCTTGCACTCGAGAGATATCGTTTGCATTGTTCACTTGCCTTGGACATTGCTGCCGTGTGGATGAGTGAGCGGGTTGTGCCAAGGTCTCCCAGGTGTCCACTTAACTGGAGCAGGTATTGATATGTGGTTGTTTGAGGGGCCGTGTCCACGCAGGCGGTTTGCTTGCCGCTGTAGAACAAACGTGTAAATATACGCTTCTATTGGCTGAACCAAGACAAGGACTCTGCTTGCAAATCGGCAGGGACATGATGTGATAAAATGCTGGTGCGATTGGTGAATCCAGCATAACATGACTATGCTAAATATTTCAAAGAATGGCTCGGCTTTTTTAAACTTAGGGCCCAAAATCTCAGGTGCAACATTTAAGAAGTTAAATGCAAATAAAAAAATAGCAAGCACAAACAAAAACGTTTATTTCAACTTGTATTTCAATAACCTGACACAGTGGCGTAACCCAACATGATGGGGCCCCCTGGAGAATGCCATGAGGGGCCCAGGCATCTCACAGTTTGGGGGGGGGGATTACAGAATGCGCCAGCACTGTAGCCCCCCTCAGAAAACCTGCCGGACACCAGCACAGGAGGAAACCAAACTGGTTCACAACATAACTCCAAGAATCCAAGAATCCAAAAGCACCTACAGACAACTGGAATGAAAATTGAGGAACAGCAAAGAAACTGCAGATCGCACAGCCTACAAAGACACAGTCACCAGGCACCACCAGCGCATCAGAGTCTCCAAGAAAGCAGCCATTCAAGAATGTATCAGCACCAATGCACACAACAGCAAAGAGCTATTCACCATAGTCAAGAACTTCACGAACCCTGGATCAGACACCTCAGACATCCCCCCTCAAGACCTCTGCGACAACCACGCCACCTTTTTCTACCAGAAAATCCAGGACATATACGAAGGATTCAAGAACCAAAACCCACCCCCAGTGCCCACTGCCCACCAGCATCATCAAGGACCCCACGCTGCAAACCCTGAACCACTGGACCCCTATCTCCACGGAAGACACCCGGAAACTCATGAACTCCATCCATTCAGGGGCACCCTTGGACCCGTGCCCATACCACATCTTCAACCTGGCCAGCACCACCATCGCACCAGAGATCTGCCAGACTATTAACCGCTCCATCAAAACTGCCACCTTCCCATCCAACTGGAAACACGCAGAGATCAACCGGCTCCTGAACAAACCCTCCACTGACTCAAGGGAGATGAAAAACTACAGACTCACCTTGCTGCTCTCCTTTCCAGCCAAGGTAACAGAAAAGGCCATCAACATGCAACTGACGGAGTTTCTCAAATTAAACTACATTCTGGACCCCTCACAGTCTGGATTCAGGAACAACCAGAGCACGAGACAGCCCTCCTCGCAGTCATCCGCGCCATACTGGACCGCGGAGACATGGCCACCCTCATCCTCCTCGACCTCTCCTTCGTGTTCGACACAGTCTCCCACTCCACCCTCTGCACTAGACCCCACAATGCCCACATCCCTTGCAAAGCACTGGAATGGATACAATCCTTCCTGACCGGAAGAATCCAGAGTGGTAGACTTCCACCATACACTTCAGCGTCCAAAGAAACATGCCGCAGAGTACCCTTGGGATCCTCACTAAGCCCGACCCTCTTCAACATCTACATGGCCGTATCGATAAGATCATCAGATTGCACAGACTAAACATCGTCTCCTATGCTGATGACACCCAGCTGATTCTCTCCCTGACCAACGACCCATCAACAGCCAAGAGAAATTTCCACAACAGCATTAGAGCAGTCACCGCCTGAATGGAAGCCAGTTGCCTCAGGCTCTATTCGGACAAGACAGAAATCCTCATACTCAGCTCCACCTCCTCCACCTGAGACGACTCCTGGTGGCCAGCCACCCTGGAAAACACCACCACCGACCATGCACGCAACATGGGCATCATCCTGGACTCAACGCTTTCCATGACCCATCAATGGCGTCTCTCAACCTGCTTCCACACTTTGTGGCTCCTTTCAAAGATCTTCAAGTGGATCCCCATTGAGAGTAGGATGATGGTCACCCATGCCCTGGTCAGCAGCAAAGTAATGATCATGGGTGACTTTAAGGCATTGGTTGATAAGCTTGAGAATATGCACGTCCTGAGCTTCCAACAGACAGCTATTGATTGGACACACACACATGATTTTATCTCTGTGTGCAACCTCAAAATCTAAACTCTAACTGTGCAGTCACAAATCTTGTCAGACTGCTCCCAGTCTCCATTCTTCTGGTTACCCTACCAATCCACCAACCACAATTCTGAAAATATATATGTTTTACATCTTTGTATATTTTTTTGTACACAATGCAGTAGTATAAAACCTACATTTCAAAGGAAACCATGAACTATTGAAAATATATCATGGTTCCCTGGGAAATATGGATTTTGTTGTTGCGGGAAAAGCCCTCTTTTCTCGTGGTCAACCCCATTAAAAAAAAAACTATTATTATGGTTTTCAGGGACTGCATACTGAGGCACTGCTATCAAGTGACCAGTGCATGTAGAAACTGTCCAATCCCAGATTGGCCTATATAACTTTTCTATATGGCCGTAGTATATAGAGGAGAATTACACCCATTGCATGAAAAGTTAAATCCCACCTGTCCACTGTAGCACTTATTGTGCCATCGACCAAAGTGACAAAAGAAATCATGGCTTAAAGCCTACCATTGTAGCCTGGCTACTTCAGTCTAAAAAAAGCAGTACAACTTGCTAAAATAACCCTTTTTAACAGGTAAAAAACTCCCTTGTAAGTCACTCCTATGTAAGCCTTGTAGTCCACAAGGTAGTGTACATGATAGTTACAAGTGGGACATCTCGAAAATTTATGTTACAGACAGAAATGGAGTAATTTAGTTATTACGTGTTACTCATGTAATTCGGAATTACTAATTAATTCTGCCATTCCGCTGGTGGAGTCAAATCAGCACTGCAATAGTACTTAAAAAGGGCTGAGAGGGAGCAGTTCTTCTATTTTTAAACACCACTGCAATTTAAACTGTAATCTGTAGTGATTTTTAAACTTAGAGAAACTGCTCCCTCTCCAGCACTGTTTAAGTACCA
Organism: Pleurodeles waltl; assembly: GCF_031143425.1. Taxonomy (NCBI): domain Eukaryota; kingdom Metazoa; phylum Chordata; class Amphibia; order Caudata; family Salamandridae; genus Pleurodeles; species Pleurodeles waltl. Next base: position 1,066,996,914 of record NC_090439.1, on the reverse strand, counting down.
CAGCAGGGCACATATCCCTTGGTGCCCTTACACAAGTATGTAAATCACTGAGGGGTATGTACTGGAGTGCACAGCATACTCCTTGGTGCACTTACATAAGTAGGTAAAGGCACTGAGGGGTATGCACTGCACTGTGTGAAGATTACAAAAATAATACTGCTAACTCGGGAAAGGGACCAGCTAGAAAAATATTTAAAAGAGTATGTTTAATAGTAATTAAAAATCCAATTCAATGGTGGTGTCAGATTTTTGATAGGTATTAAGAAAAGTAACTTTTAGAAAGTTACTCTTTACCCACTTGAGCTTTCAGGAGGTGTGAGAAGGTGAATTATTATTTGGGATGGATGGTAACCTATGTAATAATGTCAATATTCTTGTTAAGTTATAAAATGGCGGATGATTTCATGAACACAATGACACCAAAGTGACAAAAACCCATCAACGAGAACTTTTAAAGTTTTGAATAAATATAGACTGAAAAGGCGTTAAGTGCCAACCACGGTCATATGGTTGCGCTTAAGGTGCGATTGAGGGTCAACTGCAATGGAGCATGGATCGGGTACAGAAACCAGCTTTGACCCAGTTGAAAGTTTTTGGGGCAAGGCAGCAGGATGTGGGCGTATAGTGGTCAGATGAGGTCCCAGTATAACCACTGACTTTTACTGAGAAAGCTTAGAGTGGGAGAAATTCAAAATTCATGCCCCAGGAAGGTCCCTTGCTGGCCAGATACCTTTGGCACCTTCTCTGGGTGAAGTTTTCTATGTTGAGACTTAGGGCCTGATTTAGATCTTGAGGGTGTTACCGCCAAGCCACATTGGCAGCAGACCACAAAAGACCGTCAAATCAGCGGTGTTCTGCCCCGTATTTAAATGTTACAGCTCTGCAAGTGGTGGACTGGTGATGGATTGCTAACAGAGGGAGACTGCAGCGGACCCCAATGGATAATCACGCTGTACCTTAGCCTAAGGTGTCCCCCCTGCACTACACAACACACCACATATACACCATCATCCATTACAAGTCCAACACAACCTGTACATGCTGAAAACACACATTGACATACATCCATGACACAACACACACCTCCTGTTGACACTGCGCCCACACAAAACACAACCACAACAACCAACTCAACTACACACTCACCTACACAAATTCACTCACACAAAGGCACAACTTCACACATTACAATAACATCCACGACACAACAACACTCACCTGAATGTTTCACACAGCAACACAACATACACAACAACATCGGTCCCACATGCAAGTGACACACATAAAGACACAATCACATCACCCACTCCAGCTCCCTTCACCTCACCCAGCGAATCCATGCACACACACACACACATAGACGTACTGACACACATCCACAACAGACAGCACAAACCTACCAGTACAGGTCTCCTTGCAATGTGCACATTTGGACACCATTGTCAATTGTGAGTTTACTGTCATTGTAGTGCCAGCATTTATTTTGCAATGAATGATGACACCACAATGACAGACATTTTTTTTTTTGCCAGTGTGTCCCCAGCCATCTGTGACACAATTGTCTCCACATCATATGGACGTCACAATGATTTAAAAAAATCACTGTGACGTATGTGTCTGCAGTGGTCCTGACATCCCATGCAGTGCCCACCCAACATACCCTGGCAATGTGTCATTCCTACCTTCGAGTCTGGGGAACGGGGGGTCGTGTTTTTTCTATGGGCCGGTGGCAGCAGCGACGGCAGGTGTTGTACAGCCATATCCAGTTGAAAATGGAGGTCGAATTGGGAAAAAAGGTGAGTTTTCCCTCCTCCCCCCCAATCCACCAAGTCAGAAGTGTAGGTCAGACCACCACTTTTTGCTTGGCGGTAAGGCAGATCCAAATCTGCATGGTGGGAAGGGAGGCTGGGGTCCCACCGGCATCCACTTTTCCCTATCCCGCCGTTGATGTGGGTAATGTTTCTTAGCGGAGAAGGCAGTTCTAATGGGGGCTTTTGCATATGGGACCGCCAAAATCTAAATACGATGGGTGGACCGTCACGGTGACGGACAGGTTTTCAGTTGAAAACTCAACAGCGGGACCGTTACTGCAAAGATCTAAATCAGGCCACTTTTTTAAAGCTCAGATTCCTCCAGTGGGCCAAGGCTGCAAGCTGTGACTGAATAGTGCTCCACGAAGCTGAATACCCTCTACGACATCCCACTGAAACAGATTTGATTCTGTGTCAAAGCTCCGAGCAGGAGCAACCTGAATCTTTGGGCTAAAAGGTTTCTCACTCTCAGTTTTCTCAGGATGTTGGGCGGAGTACATTTTGACACAGCCAAGGGACCTAAGACCGCAGGGACAGAACTTGGGGGTCAAGACTCACCACAACGGAAGCCACCAAATCTAAGATGGTGAACCTCTTTTTTCCCTTGCACAGAGTCTATGTGCCTACCCCCAGAGGTGTGGCCAGGAAAATGAGCATCCCTTCTTCTGTTGTCATTTCAAATCAGTCCTGGGGGCAGCACCTCTCCCACTAGGATTGTTACCTGCCTGATGGAAGGAACAAAGAATGGCCATGTTGATGTGTCAGCTCACATTTGTCTCTGACATTTGTCTCTGACAGAGCAGGCCTCCTTGAAGGTAATCAAATTCTTGGACACAGCCCAGGTTGGCATATTGCCAGAGGGACAGAAAACCTTCATATATTCAAGGACTTTTTTTCTGCTCTGGGAGGTGTTCTCACACCTCTTCAAGGGGACTATCCTGATACCAGGAACTCAACTAAATGGGCCTCCAGAGGCTTTAGGCAAAAAGGTAACTTTATAAAAGTACTTTTTCCAAAATATTTATCACAAGTTCAACTCCACCAGTGAATTGGTCTTGTAATACATATTGAAAAAGAATGATATTTGTAGGTGTTTCCTAGCTGGAGATATCATTATTAAATTCAATATTGTATCCCAGTCCTTTCATGTAAAACAGCCAAACACAAGGCAGTGAAAATATTTTTGGGCGCTTTTTAACTGTAAGAACTTTCAACTCTTACATGTCCTACTTTTAAATACCATGCAGTCTGCATTATGGGCAGTAAGGCCTACTTAGAGGCGAGTTATTAATATTTAAAAAGAAGGTTTAGGCCTTTCAAAAGGGATTATTTTGACAGGCCAAATCTGCAGTTTTGAAAATGCACAGCCAGGCTACAATGGTAGGCCTGCTGTCATGTTTGCACTGTAAGTGGTGGACTTATAGGTACATTAAATTTGACAATTAGCAGTATAACCAATTTCACCATGTTTTAGGGGTTAGAACACACGCACTGGGACCTGGTTAGCAGAGTCCTAGTACATAAAGCCAGCAGAATCAGTCCAAAAACGCATGGGGGTCATCATGCAAAAAGAGGCATTTTCCTGCAGGAGGCTAATTTGTATTAGTCCTCTAGCTACTCCCGGCAAGTGCTCAGCCTTGCACAAGGTGTGAATTTCTCCCAGAAGCACATGGGCAGAGGTGACTCGTTTGGGCCTAATAGAATATGCAGCGTGGGGCTGTGGCCCACCTGTTGACACCCCAGCGCCAGCTCCTGTGTGACCAGTCTGTCAAGCACATGTAGAGTTTTTGCACCCTTCAGTGGGAGCAGAGAGGATGTTAAGACAATTCTTCTGTATCACCTGTCTGGTTCTTGGAGGACTTTACTTTTGTCCTTCCAGACGTTTATCTCTGGGTTACAGTGCTTGCTTTAAACTAGAGTTTAGTGTTGTTGTTAGAGAACACTAGTATCAACATAGTACACTTTCCAAATATTCCCCTAGCATTTAGATCCCAAGTTTATTGTGACTGAAGAATTTTCCCTTCTTGAAAGTGCCCTGATACATGGGAGTTTGGGCCTGCTTGCAGTAAAACAAACATGAACTAATGTATATGTTGATAGATAAACAACTAGGAACCTTTACTCCATTGGTTAGAGAGGAATTAGGGTGTCCCACATTCACATGCTGGTTAACCCTACAAAGCTTTACTCTCACCCAGACTTCATCAGAATAGTGCTGTCATTTGAAAGGCTTTTGAAAGGATACCAGCGGAATGAATCTGCTGCACTTGGCCTCTTTCGCTAATGAGAGGTTGGATCACCTTCCACTTATAATCCAAGGACAGTAAGATCTAAAATGATCAAAAGGGTGATTCCCAGTGTGGATCCAGGGACATAGAAAAGCTTAAATTGACATTCTTGTGAAGAATCCATCTTTCTTGAGAAGAATCCCACTGACCGGTGGCAACTGGATCTGAACTGGACTTTGCTGTTGCCCTCTTCCTGACATCATGAGAGTCTCTAAATGTACTCATTTGGTTGTTTGGACACTAAAAGAACTTCTTCAAATCTTGTGCTCCAGAGCTTCTAGGTAACCAGCCACCAAAAGTATCTGTCTGGCAGTTCCATCATGTTGGACTGAATTTCAGGTTTGTTACGCGTGGAGAAGATTTTCTTCAGAAAAGCTACAAAGACCCAATTCAATTGGACAAACCTACATGGTGTATTCAACCTGCAGTCCATCTCGGTAAGCCTCAAATTGTGTTAGGTCCCGGTCTACAGCGATGATTGGCTCTGACAGGCGCTTTGCGCTTTTTGTTGCTATTTTTCCTTAAATCGTTAAAAATTGTTATCTCTGGTTCACCTGAACTAAACCTAAACATTCTATTTCCAATCAGTGGCCATTGTTAGCTGCACTATGAAGAAAGCTTCTAACTATCCCAAAATATATCATATTGGACCGTAAGGTTTATGATGTCACCAGAAACCTTGATGGCAAAATATGAACATATTATACGGCTACCTGTTAAACAAAAAAACAAAAAAATTATATATATATATACATATATATATATATTCACTGAGAAAAAGCAAAGTACAGGGACATTATAGTTAGGTTCAGATTTTACACACACAAAACCACAGAAATTCAGCAGTTTTAGTTATAGTTATCTTAAGTAACTATAACTTGTGCCCTAAGATAACTATAACTCGTGCCCCGCACACAGGGGACCCCAACCCCCAGGGCCGCTAATTTAAATTAAGGGGAGAAGGGAATGCAGGCCCCCTCCCAAGGCCACTATTGGCCCCCGGGACCCTATCCTTTGGGGCCAGTGGCATAATTTAGGAGGATGGGACCACGGGCCCCCCTCCCAGGGCTTATTTTGGCACCTGGGGTCCAACAACATATTTGAAGGGGCATGGGCCCCACCCCCTATCTCTGGGCCAATTTGGGGCCCGGGGACCCCATTCCCTGGGGCCCGGCAAACAAAGGTTGGGTGCCCTGGTGCCCACCTGGGGTACTCACCACACTATCATGTAGCTGTAGGGAGAGTACCATGACCCTCGTGGCCTCAGTAAAACTCCCTGCATCCAGCCAGAGTCAGCATTCCTCCCACTCACAGGGAGCAGCTTGTAATGCTGTGGGCAAGGAAACTACTATGTCCTGGTGGTGGGCTCCCCAGGACATAGCCTGAGCGGGCCCTGTGGTGCCCAGGGCTGAAATCGGCCCAGGGAGTGGGACAGGCATCCTCCTCCCCCTTTCAAATGAGGCCGGGCTCCAGGAAATGTGGTCCCCAGGACCGAAATCTGTCCGGGGAGGGGGAGCAAGTGCCTCTCCTTCTTTATAAATATGGCCATGCCCTGGGGGGATGGGGACTCTGGGGCTGAAATAGACCCAGAAAGAGGGGGGACATGTGCCCCGCTCCAACTTTACAACATGACGGGGGCCTCGAGAATGGTTCCCTGGGGCTGAAAATGGCCTGGAGAGGGGGCTGTGTGCCCCCCAAAATGTAAAAATTATTTGTTCCCTCAGGACCTAGACCCTGGGGGTGGGGTTTAAAGAAAGACAAGAGCGGAAGACCGCACTTGTTTTGTTTTTTGAATGTTGCCACAGATTTGTGGATCCTCCATGAATTTGTGATTTTTTTTAAAAAAAAGAAACATTTTTGGTTCAGACAGGGTCCCTCTGGGACTCCACCACCAGGCCTAAGTGGTTGGGGTAAGCCTACCATGTCCCCTTGTGCTGAGAAAAAAGGGGATAGACTACAGCAAAAACTGCTGAATGGAATACACCAAATTTGGCAGGGAGCTAGATCTTGGTCCGCAGATTGTGTTTTTTATGATATGGTGTAAATCCATTCAGTAATTTTTTTAGAAATAAGGTTGAAAAATAATTGTATGTCCGAACAGTTTGGTCTCCAGAGACTTTTGCAGGAGTGTCAATTTGAGCATTTTGATTGGCCCAGGGAGCTTTATTTCCCTTCGGACATCTTGTTCCTGCAGGAGTCAGAATCCTGAGTGATTTAGAGCTCTGATTGGCTGCCAGCTACATGAGAAAAATGTTGCTGGAAGCCATTACATGACTCAGGGGCCTTGTCCTCTTTCCTGAAGAGTTTAAAAAAAATAGAAGGGGTAGGTTAGGGATACCCAGACCCCTTTAAGCCCCATGGGGGAGACCCAGAGGTTGACAAACAAAATTATGAGATCCCACTGAACTCCCTCAGGATTTCAATGGGATAGAAAAAAATGGTAGTTGGGTTGCAATTACTGTGTTTCTGAGTATTTATGTATAGAGGGGCTGAGCCCCCCCTGTGGGGACAAAATTTATTTATATGGAAAGGGGGTAGCGCAGCCCCTTCCCCAAGCCTCCAAGAGCCCCGTGAAGCCCACCCCTGGGACGGCAATTTGTTAACTTGGGGAGGGGGGCCCCCTCCACTTAAAAAACCATAAGGCCCTGTGGCCAAACCCTGCAGTGAGTTGTTGGCTTTAGGTATGGCAATAAAATATTACTTTATGTTAAATATTACTTTAGGTTAAAAAAAACTAAAAATTCACAGAAAAAAATAAGCACTCCCCCTTGGTCCCAGACGCCTCCCCCCTCCTGCGTGAGCCGGCATTGCTCCAGCAACCAGGGAGCTGCTTTTAATAGCAGCTCCCTGCTGGCTGCATAGAAAAAGCATTTTCTGCCTTGCCTATATCTTGGGCACCATTTGACGAATCTTCACTACATTTTTTTTTAAGTGTTGCAGTGATTCTTGTGCATGAATAGTTTCAGGGTGATCCATCAAGCGGGGCCGAGAAAAAAGAGTCTAAAAACCGTTGCATTTCTGTGGTTAATTCCCATAGGATTCTTTAGACACAACTACAGACCGAACCACTGGACGGAATTACACCAAATTTGGCAGAAAGCTAGCTGTCAGTACGAAGATCATGCTTTTGCTTCTTTGGTGTGAGTCCGTTCAGTAGTTTTTGAGATATTAAAGGGAAAATAAATTTGTATATCTCTGACAACGAATAATTTGTGATATTTGTGAATTTTTCACAAATACGCATGCGAAAAGAAGCATTGCAATTGCCTGACTGCAACCTGACTACAAAGTTGCAGCCGCCATTTTCTTTCACGGGACATGGTCACCGGGATGAATATCCAAATTGAACGTGGCATAGGGGGTAAGGGTGAAGGTACCCTGACCCCATGGGTGTGATATATGTGTGTTTTAGGTGCAAATTATGGGTTTAAAATAGTTTTGTGACACCATGCGCAATATTTGCGAACATTTTGCGAATTATTCTAGAATATATGTAAAATTTTGAAAGAAAAACCACACTCATTCATGCACTAATTCATTCATTCATACATGCACTGTGAGACTCATGAGTCCACTCACTCACCTACTCAGACACATATGCACCCCCTCAGACCCTTTCAGACTCACACGTCCACTTTCAGACCCACTCAAACACTCATGCACCCACTAACAGATCCACTGACAGAGGACCAACCTGCACTGCCCACAGTCAAAGGACGTGCATGGCGTGGGGTCAAGTGGCTATAAGGGCTTGGTTGAAACGAACCCCTGCCGTACACAGCCGAAGGTCATGCGCGGGTAGGGTTGGAAAAACGTATAGTAATTAAAATTGCCTTAGGTTAAAAAACAATTGAAGTTCACTGAAAAAAACAAAGGTCACAGGAAGTTATAGTTAGGTTCTGAATTTACTGGTACAAAACCATAGCAATTCAGCAGTTATAGTTAGAGTTCTTTTAAGTAACTATAACTTGCGCCCTAAGGTAACTATAACTCACGCCTTCCCCATGCACAACTAATTACTCCACATATTATGTCATTGATGAGATTTTTTATGGCATCTTTGATATTATCACTGCAACATTTGCAATAAAATTGTTGATAAGAAAATTGTGCATGGTGATGGCGCGAGTTATAGCACAAGTCACTGCCTTGCTTTACTCTAAGACAGGAAGATGTTACATGAGTGGGGAGTGGGTGTTCCTATGAACCCACCCATGCTTTTTGGTGCATTCCCAGATTTACTGGCCTTTAAGGATTGTTTTTGTGCAGGCAGGTGTTATTTGAGATGTCATCAGTGATATCATTAATAAAGTCATTGAACATGTCATGAGCAATGTACTAAGAAAGGTCATAAGAAGTGCATGGCTGGGGCACAAAGATATAGTCAGGTCAGCAAACTATAACACGTGAATTCTAGTGTTTTTTTAATTTTAAAATGGTAGGTTTTATACTATTACAATATCTAACTATAATGTCATTTGAACTTTTGTTTTTTTTAGTAAATTCCTATGGCTTTTTAACATGAAGGTAGATATTATTACCAAACTTAACTATAATGTACCTTAAACCTTCGTTTTTTGTTGCATTTCTGTTTTTTTTTAAGCGTAAACTAAGATCTTATTACCGTACCTAAGTATAGCGTCACTTTATCTTTTTTTTTGTTTTTTAGTAAATTTCTACAGTTTTTAAACATAAATCAAGATCCTAATACCACATCTAACTATAAGGTCACTTTAACCTTTCTTTTTGTCAGTGAATTTATGTTTCTTTAATCATATTTACATAACTACCTCACTAAACGTAACACATGACTGAAGAATGTGGGGGGTGTTGGTGTGGCCAGGCCCTGCACCAAACACTGTGGGCGCCCGATTCCCACCATAGACGCCCATCCCACATTTTTCATTTGTTTTAAAAAAAAACGTTTTCAGGGTCGTGCAGAACAACGCTGGGGTCCATGCTGCATCCTGTCGGACTACCATGGAATCACAGGGAAGGCCACCCTGCACGACAATATTGTTTTTTGTTTTTGCCCTAGGGTCCCTTTGGGCTCAGGCGTAAGTTATATTTAGCTTAATAAACTATAACTAGTGAATTTCATTTTTTTGTGTTAAAATGATAGTTTTTATACTTGTACAAGGTCTAACTATAGTGTCATTCTAACCTTTTTTTGTTTTTCAATACATTTCTAGGGCTTTTTAACATAAAGTTAGATATTCTTACCATACCTTACTATAATGTACGTTTAACCTTTGTTTTTTTTCATTGAACTGCTGGGACATTTTTACATAAAGTAAGGTTTTGTTACCATACCTAACTTTAATGTCACTGAAACCTTTGTTTTTTTGACTGAATCCCTAAGGTTTTTTTAAACATAAATTAAGACCTTATTACCATATCTAATTGTCATTTCGTTTTAACCTTTATTATTATTATTTTTTTAAGTCATATTTTTGATTACATTCACCCAACTGCCTCACTGAGCATAACTTCTCACCTTGCACAGAAGAGGGTTCAATTCAGATCTTGACCAGCGACCTGGCCCTTCACCCCCCTTGAGAGAGTCCAATTCCTTAAATGACTGAAGGGTATGCACAGCATGGGTTTGGATGCAGGGCCTGACCAGGCCAGGCCCTACACTGAATCCCACCGGAGGCCAATCCCCCCCATGGCGGTCGAAACCCACCCCACATTTTCAATTTATTTGTCTTATTTTTCTTTTAAAAAAACACTTTCGGGGTCACTTGGTACTCCTGCAGAACCACACAGGAGTCCCACAGGACCATAGGGGAGACCTTGCTGCACAAAAATATATTTTGTTGGTTTTAACCCAGGGGGTTGGGTCAGGCCACCACTTCTCTGCCCTCTTGAACCTTATTTTTTTTTACACAGGACACAGAAACTGAATCACCTACTCCTTAAAATGGTGGCTGTAATATTTCTGTTGAAGTTGCGACCATCCAATTAGATTGCTCGGTCCCACAAGACCTTACTGGCCCCCTAGCACTGAAATGGCCGGCAGGAAAAGCCCTGTTGACCAAATCAGAATGCTCTATTTTTTCAATGTGTGGTGCCGTGGAAGTACTGTGGCACTCCCGTGGGACCAACTGTCAAGATGTAGCTAACTTTTGAATCTTAATTTCTTTTTTGAATCTTAATTTCTCAAAACATGTTGAACGGATTTACACCAAATCACAAAAGACATAGGGCCATATTTATACTTTTCGACGCACAACTGCGCCAACGCAGTTGTGCGTCAAAAAATCTAACGCCGGCTAACGCCATTCTGAAGCGCCATGCGGGCGCCGTATTTATTCAATGACGTTAGCCGGCGTTAGCCGGCGGAGCTGCCTGGTGTGCGTGAAAAAAAATGACTTACACCAGGCAGCGCCGGCGTAGGGGAATATGGAGCTTGGGCGCCAAAAAATGTGGCAAGTCAGGCTGAGGCAAAATTTTCTCCTCAACCCGATTTGCGCCATGTTTTTTTACTCCCAACCCCCATTGAAATGACTCCTGTCTTAGCAAAGACAGGAGTCATGCCCCCTTGCCCAATGGCCTGGGCATGGTCATTGGGCATAGTGGCATGTAGGGGGGCACAAATCAGGCCCCCCTATGCCACAAAAAAAAAGAAAAAATTACTTACCTGAACTTACCTTATGTTCCCTGGGATGGGTCCCTCCATCCTTAGGCGTCCTCCTGGGGTGGGCAAGGGTGACAGGGGGGTCCATGGGGGCATGGGAGGGCACCTCTGGGCTCCTTCCGAGCCCACAGGTCCCTTAACGCCTGTCCTGACCAGGCGCTAAAAAACGATGCAAAAGCGGCTGGACGTCAATTTTTTTTACCCGCCCACTCCCGGGCGTGATTTTTGCCCGGGAGTGTAAATACAGTGCACATGCCTCGGAGTCAATTTTTTAGACGGTAACGCCTACCTTGCATATCATTAACGCAAGGTAGGTGTCCACGCTAAAAAGTGACGCAAACTCCATGGACTTTGGCGCTAGACGCGTCTAACGCCAGAGTATAAATATGGAGTTAGTTTTGCGTCGAATTTGCATTAAAAAAAAAAACGCAAATCCGGCGCAAACAGAGTATAAATATGCCCCATACTTTCTAAAGATCTAACCAAATTTGGTGTAATCCGAGTCTGCTGTTTTTTTTCATAACACTTTCTAAAATTCCTCTGGGAAAACTGCCTGAGGAAAATGTGTATTGGGAGAACTTTTTTCTCAGCCCCAGCTTGACTGATCACCCCAAAACTTTCCACGAAGGAGCAAAGTAGGATGAACGTTTTTTGGACCAGTTTGCAATGATTCATCAAATGGCACCAAAGTTATTAGCAATACAAAAAATGCTCTTCCTTTTGAAACATTGACCTAACTATAACCGCCACAGTGTAATGTATATATATCTATATTCCTACACACTCATTTGCACATTTCGATGTGCCTCTTGTTACCGCTGACTGCCTTGCAAGTTAATTGCAAGGTTCATGTGCTTTCTGCACAGATCTGCTTCTGAGCTGAAAATCATAGGTTAAAATACCTGAAAGATATCTTAGTGAATCTGTGCATTTTTTAATTATTCCTTGCATGCCACAAGTTCCAATTATGAGAATTAGTTCAGTGGACCATGCAGCTGCTCCTAACATCTGCATGCGATATGTTTGAATACTTAGAGCAGGCACAGAATCAACTGAACTATTGAACTATTTCACGGCTTCATTCTTTGTACATTAATATGATGGGTGACATTAAATTGGGTAGAGAAAATCCCTCTTTTCACATGGTTTCTCCCATTTTTTTCTGATAGGTATTGTTGTTTTTTAAACTCTGCACACTGGAGTACTTCTATTCAGTCCCTGGTGTTTGTGCTTCAACCCTTAAAACATGGTAAATTAGCAATTTGCCAATTAGAATATTTAACTTTCCAGTATTACCGCAGCACATCGTGTGGGAAAACACACCAATAGCATGGAAAGTTAAATGACACCTATGGACTGCAACACATATTAAGCCAGCCACTAGACTGGCATGGAAAAACATACAGGGAGTGCAGAATTATTAGGCAAGTTGTATTTTTGAGGATTAATTTTATTATTGAACAACAACCATGTTCTCAATGAACCCAAAAAACTCATTAATATCAAAACTGAATATTTTTGGAAGTAGTTTTTAGTTTGTTTTTAGTTTTAGCTATGTTAGGGGGCTATCTGTGTGTGCAGGTGACTATCACTGTGCATAATTATTAGGCAACTTAACAAAAAAATATATATACCCATTTCAATTATTTATCATTACCAGTGAAACCAATATAACATCTCAACATTCACAAATATACATTTCTGACATTCAAAAACAAAACAAAAACAAATCAGTGACCAATATAGCCACCTTTCTTTGCAAGGACACTCAAAAGCCTGCCATCCATGGATTCTGTCAGTGTTTTGATCTGTTCACCATCAACATTGCGTGCAGCAGCAACCACAGCCTCCCAGACACTGTTCAGAGAGGTGTACTGTTTTCCCTCCTTGTAAATCTCACATTTGATGATGGACCACAGGTTCTCAATGGGGTTCAGATCAGGTGAACAAGGAGGCCATGTCATTAGATTTCCTTCTTTTATACCCTTTCTTGCCAGCCACGCTGTGGAGTACTTGGACGCGTGTGATGGAGCATTGTCCTGCATGAAAATCATGTTTTTCTTGAAGGATGCAGACTTCTTCCTGTACCACTGCTTGAAGAAGGTGTCTTCCAGGAACTGGCAGTAGGACTGGGAGTTGAGCTTGACTCCATCCTCAACCCGAAAAGGCCCCACAAGCTCATCTTTGATGATACCAGCCCAAACCAGTACTCCACCTCCACCTTGCTGGCGTCTGAGTCGGACTGGAGCTCTCTGCCCTTTACCAATCCAGCCACGGGCCCATCCATCTGGCCCATCAAGACTCACTCTCATTTCATCAGTCCATAAAACCTTAGAAAAATCAGTCTTGAGATATTTCTTGGCCCAGTCTTGACGTTTCAGCTTGTGTGTCTTGTTCAGTGGTGGTCGTCTTTCAGCCTTTCTTACCTTGGCCATGTCTCTGAGTATTGCACACCTTGTGCTTTTGGGCACTCCAGTGATGTTGCAGCTCTGAAATATGGCCAAACTGGTGGCAAGTGGCATCGTGGCAGCTGCACGCTTGACTTTTCTCAGTTCATGGGCAGTTATTTTGCGCCTTGGTTTTCCCACACGCTTCTTGCGACCCTGTTGACTATTTTGAATGAAACGCTTGATTGTTCGATGATCACGCTTCAGAAGCTTTGCAATTTTAAGAGTGCTGCATCCCTCTGCAAGATATCTCACTATTTTTGACTTTTCTGAGCCTGTCAAGTCCTTCTTTTGACCCATTTTGCCAAAGGAAAGGAAGTTGCCTAATAATTATGCACACCTGATATAGGGTGTTGATGTCATTAGACCACACCCCTTCTCATTACAGAGATGCACATCACCTAATATGCTTAATTGGTAGTAGGCTTTCGAGCCTATACAGCTTGGAGTAAGACAACATGCATAAAGAGGATGATGTGGTCAAAATACTAATTTGCCTAATAATTCTGCACTCCCTGTAGTTTAATGACTACATGTACAGACTGACTGCTGCAACCTTTAAACCTGTGGGCAAACCAGTTAAAAGAACACAGGGAAGAACTTTCCTCTTTTTAAATACTAAATAAAATACTTTGAGGTAAGCCTTGTAACCAACACAGTATGATGCCTAGTACTTAAAAGGGGTCCAAGCAAGAATGTAGCGATGGCATGTTCCTACAGCGATAAGTAAAGCAAGGGACTGTAACTGTTCCCATGAGAAAGCTAAGCTTCAGATAAAGTACTATTTCTGCTAACTCTGGTTTTGCCAACCTCCAGAATTGATTTAAATACTGTTTTAAATATTTATTAGAACTCCAATTCAATGAGGAAGTTGTATTTTGGATAACTATGTAGCAAAGATGTAGGAAAGATACCTTTTCGGCCTGATTTTGAGTTATGTGGACAAGGTTCTCTTTCGCAAACATGACATAGTGCCCTGCCTTCCAAACTCTGGGTCCATTGGCCTCATTTAGTAACAAACGGAATTTACGTATTCTATCAATAAAGTCACGTTGGCTCCGTCGGTGGAATACTTCCTCCAACAGTTGAATGGAGAATGGAGAAGGGGCCATCAGAGGAAGGATGTTACACCGCCCACACTGCTAAGGATTGTGGTGTAATGTATTTTTTTCCTCTGCCTGCCACCAACAGGTAAATCCTGGTGGTGTGGCAAAAAAGGCCACACAGGGCAAAAAAGGGCAAAAAAGACTCTCACATCCTAGGGGAGGGTGGGAAAACCCCAAGGTATGGAGGGGCTTCATCTTTTGTGTTTTTTCAGACAGAAACTATTGCTTTGGGAATTTGTTTCTGAGAACAAAAACTTTCTGAGAACAAAAACTTTGTTAAAGTTTGGTTAAAGGCCATCAAAACTTATGGCGGCTATCTACCAAACGTTTTGCATGTTGAAAAGGAACCACAGTGATGACTGCTCCTTACAATGCACAGAAAGGACATTCACCTCTCGATGTGGCGGACCTGAGTCTGTTATGGTGATGGAGGTAATGTGCTCTGTGGGCCTAACTATAAATCAGGCCCTTAGACTTTCTCTGTGTTATGCTTAAATAGGCTAATTAGCATTAGCCTACCAGCAGCTGGCCCTAGTCAGTGCGTCCCCTTAAATGAGGTGTGAAAACCGCTCCCAGAGCAGAAATATGGTTTAAGTCTTTTGTCAGAAAGACCTGGGTACGAGGAGGGTAACTTCTCTCAGTTCAGGAATGGCAGCTTGGGAAGGTTCAGCAAATGTATTAACTTGAAAGGGACCAGAGTTAGGTGTGCTGATTCATAGTTAAGTGCAAGGGGAGACCTTGGGAAGAGAAGCCTATGTTCCCTGTGCCAACTATAGCCAGTTTGGCACTAGCCTAATCAGAAGAGGAGCTGGTCCCAGAACCAGGTGGGTGTGGCAAGGAGACAGATCAGTTGCTTAGACACACCATTGGCTGGGACACCTCCATGAGTTGAAAGGTGCTGCTGTTTTGGATTTTACTCAGAATATTGCACTATGGAATAGTTTGCAGAAAGGCAAACTGAATGTGCTGCAAATGTGTGAAGAGTTGCCACTGGGAATGTTTGTATCACTGGGCTTTGAGTGTCCAGGGGTCACTCTCAACCAGTGGCTAGTGAATCGTTCAAAAGTGGCATCTAGCCCCAGCACATCAGAACACATCTGGGTCCTGTGAAAGATCAGAAGCAAACCAGACCTGCTGTCTGTGATCTTTGTGGAGACCTGAGGGACAGGACCTGCCCTAATTTTGTACCAAAGACTGAACAGTGGATCGGTTGGCCGATTGCCTATTTGGCTGCAGAGACACAACAAACTACAAGAAGCATTTTCCTGGGTTACCAGTTGATCAGTGACAATCAACCTGGACTGGACCGTACAGGTGGCTTCAGCTTACAGGAGTCCTGGCCCCTATGTGCTGTCCCTGAGGTCCTTGGAGCCTAAGAAGTGACCAAAAGGAACTGCACCAGAAAGTCTGAAATGCTTGGACTTAGAAAATTTGAACTTCCAAGATTTCGAGAGAGAGCTTCAGTAGGACTTCACAGCAAAGGTATGCGATTCTGAGAGAACTTCATCTGAAATAGCTTTAGTCTTGCCTGCTGGAAGAGTTTAAGGAAAAAGAGAATAAGTATAAAAGTTCAGACGAAAGAAATTTCCTGGATGCAAAATTTAAATTTTCCTGCTCTGAGCTGTTCCAACAAAGCCAGCTTCTGCAACAGGACCTCGACCAACCAGGAGAGCTTTGCTGGATAAAACCTTCAAACTTGACCTGCTGGAATATTTTTACTTCCTTTTTAGAGATTAAGGGCTTGATTTATGAAAAGTTAGCGCCACCTTTGCGTCATTTTTTTACGCAAATGCGACATAAACATAACTTATAAAATATAATTATATTTTGTGAGTTTACACCGCTTTTGCATTAAAAAATGACGCAAAGGCGGTGCTAACTTTCCATAAATCAGGCCCTAAGGGCCTGATTTAGAGTGCGGCTGACAAGTTACTCTATAACAAATGTCATGTATATCCAGTCCACCGTATTTCAACTGCATTATATCCGATGGCACTTGCACTATGGTGGATGGGATATCCGTCAGTAGCCTACCCTCCGAACTTTAAATCAACCCTTAAGTCGGAAGGTAAAATCTTCGACCTGATTGACATGCTTGGTCCATCGGCCTGAAATTGTGCCTATTTCCCAGTCCATTGCAAACAGTGACTTATGTTGGCTGCTTTGCTTTTTCTTGGTGCTTTTTTCCTGAATGTTTTTGAAAATCATATTATAATATCATGAAGTACCAAGCCATTTTGGTACGTATTATTCTCTATATGAGTAACGACTATTAATTAGTTCATGTCACATAATTAAGCTAATAATCTTTCTTAATAGAGCACACACTACCTTCAGAAATGTTTTAGTGCTCATTTTATGCACATATTTGTAGTATGTTGCATATTATTGGAAGGGCAAGGGCAATATATCAGCTCTGGCTTTTATCTTGGTATCACTCTCTTCAATCCTACAACATAGCCTTTAAGGGAACAGTCAGCCATCTGCAGCATGCATGGAAAGTCTCTGTTTTATGTTTTGTTCCGTCACCCCCAAAAACAACTTAGGCCACATATAGGTACACGGACCACAGTTTGAAGACCATTGCTTAAAAAAAACAGACTTAATATTCTAGAGAAGTGTGGAAATCCTACATATGTATGAGATCCGGAGGAAAGAAGACTTCACAGGGCATACTTTTGATGGAAAGAGAAAAAAAAGCTTTTACTTAAATTTTACATCTTCCCTCAACCCACGTATGAAGATGTATGTTCCTCTATTTGGTTAGTCTCCATTGGTGCCTGACAACAAAATTCCAAAACGTATGGTAAATTCAGACACTGAAGTTCATGTTTTGAACATGGAGAACCTACATGTTCCTTGTGCACGTCTTCTAGCTGTGTGCAGGAGAAGGAAGAAATGTGTACTTGAACATGTATGCTTGTTTTGCAGGAATTAGAATGAACAAAACCTCAATTGTGATTTTCCTCAGGCAGTATGAATTTCTGCTGTGGTGAAAGATAATTGCTAAAGGCATGCAGATTATATATCTGAGTCCCATAGGATGAAGGACCTACATCGATATGACAAAGATATGACTTTGCCATCGTCCTCCACTTTACATTGGGAATGCTTTGATTTCGTAAAACAAGTAGAAAGTTGCACAGGTGCACTATGCATAAGCTTAGTCTATGCATTCAAAGTTTTATATATTTTTTGTCAGTAAGACCCTACACTTCCAGTAAAAGACCCTACACTTCCGGCAAAAGAAACAAAGAAAGTTCTGCTAGTTAAAAGATTATGAATATAAACCATCATTAGGCTCTGATAACCAGTTGCATGTTGAATCAGCTATACATCAGTTCATTAAATAGTTAAATATATGTAAAATAAAATTGGAAAGATTGATCTAGAATCATTTAATATCTTTCAGCTATGTACTTTCAGCCAAGGTAGACCTTGAAGGGTGCCACATACAGGTAGGGGCAGGAGCCAATCATGCCATTTGGCTACACCTATGGCAACAGAGAGTCAAGGTGCGTGGCTGATAAATCATTATAAGTGCAGCATGATAGTTTCCAAAAATACAACGATTTTGATGTCAGAAGAAAGGGGATCTCTGAATACATAGGCCCATATTTATACTTGGTTTGCGCTGAATTACTGTTGGTTTTTTTACGCTAATTCAGTGCAAACCTAACCCCATATTTATACTTTGGCGCTAGACACGTCTAGCAACAAATTTATGGAGTTAACGTTGTTTTCTGGATGGGAAAACCTACCTTGTGTCAATGAGATGCAAGGTAGGCGTTCCCGTCCAGAAAAGGACAATATGGCCTTTGTGCCATATTTATCCCCCTGTGCTAAAATCCAGCATGGGGATGGGGGCCTTAAATAATGGCGCTAAGCAAGTTATTTAAAGCCTGGATCTGGGCAGGCGTAAGGGGACCTGTAGGCATATTTCCATGGTTGGAGACCATGGAAATTGCCCACAGGTGCCCTTCCCTGGCCCCAGGGACACCCCCACCCACACCAGGAGGACACGTAAGAATGGGGGACCCATCCTAGCCATGTCCGGGTAAGTATTTTTTTTTTTCACCGACACCGCTTGGGGCCCCCTGCATGGCTCTAGCCCCAAAGGCCATGCCCAGGGGACATTTGTCCCCTGGGCATGGCCATTGGGGTGGTGGGCATGGCTCCTGTCTTTACTAAGACAGGATCCATATCCATGGGGGTTGTGCGCCAGAAAATAGCGCTACACTGCTTAGGGGCATTTTTTTTGCCTCTGAAAAGTGTAACACCATAATTCGGCTCACAAGACCCGGTTCCTCCTATGCCTCCCCAGCTCTGTTAGCGTCCTTTCCAAGGACGCTGACAGGGCATTAGCGCTGGCTAGCGCCATTCCATAAATATGGTGCCCGGCTGGTGTCTTGGAATGACGCTAGCTGGTGCTATACTTTTTCATGCAAAACTGCGCTAACGCAGTTTCACGTGAAAAAGTATAAATCTGCCCTATAGTTTGTGGTCCACCGTATATATGTATTGAAAATTATTTTATTGAGGTTTTTCCTTGTGACAGTTTTGGTTAGAACATGCCAAGTGTAGAAAATATCTGATGGTCATGTTGCAACATCAAAATAGAGAATAAGGGGAGAATGTATACAGGGGGTGGATAGAGTGGTGTTCCTATGAGTTCTTATGGGTTGCCCGGACACCACCTCCTGATATTGCTGGAGGGGGTGGGAGACATCAACCCAGTTCAGGGGAGTTTGTGAAGCTGACAGTGGTGGGGGTTGGCAGTGACAGTGGCATGACTAAATCACAGGGGTTCCAGGGAAAGGGGGTTCTTCTTTAACCAGCTGTTTGAATTGGGTGAGCATAGTCTAACAGGCTACTGCAATGGGGGTCTCCAGAGGTGTTGGATGTCCTCCAAGTGTAGGGCAGTGCTCTCCGCCTCACCCCAATGGACAAGCGCCCTATGCCGCTGGGAGGTCACAAGGGGTTGTTGGGCTCGTCAATGTATGGTGAGGAGCCGTTTAGCCAGTAGGAGGGCCCATGTGTCCATAATTTTTGGTTCTTCCTCTTAGGAAAAATACCTAGAACGGTGGCTTCCCAGGAGTTTAGTGTTATGAGTTCTGTGACCGTGGCCAGGGTGGTGTGTATTGCATGCCAGTAATTGCTGAGGACAGTATATATTATAATAATTTCCGGTATGATACCAAGGAATTAAGGAAATTAAGGAAATCAGTGGTGCGTGGATCTTAAGACATGCATTTAGCTTACAAGCAAAAGCAATATGGCCTTATGTTTGTGCCAGGAAGGTAAAGCAATTTCCCTCCAATAGTGTGTGTCAAGTGGCAGAGTTGAGAACTCGGTACCAAGATAACTTTCTTCTCCATTAAAATCCAAAATTCACTATAGTGAGAAGAACTAAGTACAAAGATATGATTTTAGCAATTCTTCGAATACTTAAAGCAAGGCCTGGAGAGGAGTGAGAAGAAACCCAGGAAGGAAAATAATGAGACAGTATGGCCAAGGATATCTTATGGAAAGCAGACAGATGGGACAGCAAAATTGAGGCCCAGATGTAAACAAAACAATGTGCCTTACATCAAAACTGCCTCAAGAAAAGCCCCTCTGATGGACAGGGGTGTAAGGGAAAAGAGTCATCACAAACACATAGTGCCAAAAAAAGATTGCGGTTCATAAAATCATGGACATTGGGTTGTATTCAGGTCAGACATATAAAAGAGTGTTGGAGTGGAAGATGAAATGTTTGGGAAGCTGATAGCCGGGAGGTTCTTGAGTTGTCCGTTGCTCCTTGCATGGGGATCTAGATGGCTGTTTATTTGACAAAATATATATTTTCTTTAAAACTCGAACTTTGTTTAATTTCCCTTTGTGTAATTGTAGTGCCTGCGGCTGTTACTTTGCTGGTGTTAGCCATGTTACCAGATTGCCCTGCTTCTGACATGTTTAGCTTCACTCTCATGTCTGGCATTGTTAGTGAGAAATTCTGAAGTAACTTGCTCAGCTCTGAAAGTTTATATTTTTGTATCTTTTCGAAGTTCTACATTGTGTCTGCACTTGCAAACGCCTTCTTTGTTTCATTTTCGATCACTCAATGTCATTTTTTCTTTTTGCTAATTAACAGTTTCGAGCATAGCGAAGGAGCAATGAGGGCCACTGACAACATTCCATGCATGAGAACACTCATCCAAGACAAAGGACACACACAATACTACACACCTCCCTTTCATAATAAGGAAAACAAGGACATACAGAGATAAACTACAGATATATAAAAAAACATAAAGCCACCAATACAGGCAAATCAAACAAATTATACTCAAACACCACCCAACAATAATTCTTTACGTTCTTCATCTCAACCACGCAAACCACAAGGACAATAGAGCAGATGTGGGAAACTCTGCAATGGATCGAGGAAAACTTGGAAACCTTCAGTGGCAAAGCTCATGTCAAAACATAAACAAGACAACAAAAAGTTGCAAATCACAACCTTCTAAATGGCCTGAGACCTGCATGCCTTGCAGCTACCATGCACATGAGGGCTTGTACAATCGAATGTCTGCTGACACCACTCACAGTGAAGAGTCTAACTTAAGTGCAAATGTGTGTCTAACATTTTAAAACTACAACTTTGAACATAATATTTTTCCAAAACACATATTAGTTACACTAAAAGATAACTTTGCAAAAAGACACTGCAGATTTCTTTGATCTGGTGCTGGTGTTCCAGAAAGCAAACCTCCACCACCCCTTTTACACTAAGAAATGTGAGGAGACTCAAGTTCATTTCCTTAATCCAGAGTTGGGATCACTCCTTGCACAGACTCTGGTTAGAGTGCCTGATAAGCATTTCTTCAGTTGGACAAACAATGCAAGAGGTCCGTTCGTTAAAATCAGCATATAAGATCGGGGCTTGACACGTGGGTGCCATCAACAAAGGCATATGTCCAGTCCTACCTTTATGTCAATAACCTTACACAGGATGAGGCTTGCAGAACAAACTACATGAGGAACTGGCCTCGCACGATTCCTGCTGTGCTGCATGCCTTGAGCCTTCTCGAGTGTGTTCACTGCTGCTATCCTTGTAAATAATCACAGCTCACAGCCTTGAACAAGCACCCAGACCAATGCTACCTAGATGTGCAGAGACATGATGTTCCACTGGCTGATTCCTGAGCTGCCAAAGTTGTTTATTTAAAAAAAAAAAACGCACACACACGCCCTTGTGCATCCTCCAATTCTAAAATTTTTACTGTGCCATAACCTAAGCCCTATTGATATGAGGATTGTAGTAAAGTTAAACTGGGACAAAATGTATCTCACCAAGGCAAGTTGCTGTCAAATTCCACTTGACAGTCTACGATCTAAGAATACACATCAACTTCTTCCTGCTATAGACTCTATTTAATTTGATGCCAAAGAGAGCAGCAGTTCTATACTCCTACATTGCACGTTCATGGTGCTTACATCAGGAACCAAAATGTTCTTAGTGCTTAGAGGTTGAGCCCCTCAATAGAGGGTACCAAACAAGCTTCTCACCCAAAAATTGTCATCCCTTTGACGTGTTGTGTGAGGCTACTTTTGTCCCAGTAAAAAACACTCCCCGGCTTTAATGTTCTGTGATCTGCTGTTCCGTGAACATGAATGAATGTCATTCAAAACTCATTTAGCGCCTCTCAGCTACTCCTCAACCATCATATGAATGCTCATCCCCACGGGAAACGGATCACACGTCCTTCCCCCTCACCCATGCTGCACATTTTGGAATTTTTTCCTCTATGTGCTGTTTTTCTTTTTCCCCAACACACCACCGCACACTGGACTCTGGAACAATAAAAGTTTTTCCTTCTTGAAACAGCTTCTTAATAGCATTTCGGTGGATTCACTGGTGTCGCCTTCTTCATATGACCGAACCCAGCATCTCTCTCCTCCTTGGAAGAACACCTTTCCCTCTCTACTCCTCTCAGCAGGGCATGTTCGTACAGGTTTGCACAGCCGCCTTAAAGGCTCTTAGGGCCTGATTTATACTTTTTTAGCACCTCATTTGCGTCATTTTTTGACACAAAAGCGGCGCACACTTACAAAATACAAGTGAAGCCCATATTTCTACTTTTTTAGTGCCACATTTGCGCCATTTTTTGACGCAAAAGCTGCGCAAACTTACAAAATACAATTGTATTTTGTAAGGTTGCGCCGCTTTTGCATCAAAAAGCGGCTCAAATGCGGCGCTAAAAAAGTATTAATATGGGCCTGAATTTTGTACGTTTGCGCCGCTTTTGCGTCAAAAAATGACGCAAATGTGGCGCTAAAAAAGTATAAATCAGGCCCTTAGTACTGTACGCATCATATTGGAACAGATTTATTCTGCAACACTACCAGATGATTGAGCACAGGTGTTTTTTTCTTGTGTTTCTTCTCCAAGTTGTTTTCTTTTCCTTCATTTTTGCTTTATTCAGGTCCTTGTTGTACCACTTCCTTTAGGTACCCTCGTTTCCACCTTTGCATGGTAAAAATAGTTTTTCTTCACGTATTAAGGTAAAACAAAGATTTACGTTTTTTGTAGTTCTAGGTTACAGAAAAGGTTGTACTACTTAGGTATCACTAAACCCAACCAGGAGTTATTGATGTTTCCAGCTTAGCCTCCTCGTCCTCTATGACCATGCCAACAGACACTGGTGAAGATCTGATCTGCCAGCTGCCTCTTCAAGAGTAAGTTGTACAAGTGCTGTGAATGAGCAGGAATGGAAGGGAGCACTGAAATGTCATGAAGAGATCAGGGAACTGACTGAGGTGATAAGGAATGGGGGGAATATTGTGAAGGATGAGAGCAAATTGGTGAGGAACTTCACGATGGCATGGTCGGAATTGTCTACTGTAGGTGGTGCCTTGCGTAGGCTCCTGCAATTCAAAAAATATTACTGCGCCATAACGTAAACCCTAATAGTTAGAGGATTGAGATAAAGTTAAGGTGGGACAAAATTGATTTGACCAAGGCAAGTAACTGCCAAATTCTACTTGCCAGTCTAAGAGTGCACTCTACTCCTACACTGTACATTCACGAGGCTTACATCAGAGACCAACTCAGTGGATAACTTGGTGTTTTCCATAGGTTTTAGGATAAGGTTGTGGGTTGAGGAGAATGCTTTGGGGGTTACAGATTAGTACCCGAATCCCCCACTAGTCACTGACCAGTTTCATTATTTAGACACAGGACACTAAATTGTGTCATGGTTGGATGAGGACAAAGAATTTGACGAGTGTGTTGAGGAATGTATGGTAAAGGATAGTCGAGGGACAGGAGAGTTCCATTTGAGACATGAGATGAAATCAGAGCAGTGGGTACGCATGAAGGTGGCCACTAAGACAAGGAAGGAGTCCAAGTACTCATCTCCAAGAATGTGTGTTGAAAAGAGGGGAAGTGTGGAATGTAAGGAGAACAGCACCTTGTATTTCATTAGAGATCCCTGGTAACAGTTTCCCTGGAGAAGTGGAGAAAGAAATGATTCCTGCTAAATAATTTTTCATTAGGAGGTCACAAAAGGTGTGTAAACATTCACAAAAATGACAATATTACAAAGTGAACGCACGAATTGACATTGACCACAGATTTTTTTTGTTTTTTGGCTATGAAGGAAAGGGCTGGGTTGTGTTAAGATTGCACATATACAAGAATGTTAGTGTTGAAGGTGGAATGTTTTGAAGGTTGGAAGCCAGAAGGCTCCAAAGTTGACAATTGCTGCCAGGCTGTGGATCTGGATGGTGCTGTTAACGTGATGCTTGACTCAAAATAAATTATTTTTTAAACCTACTGTTGTGTTTCACTCCTCATCAACGACACAATAAAAAGTTCAATTTCACATAAGATTATTCCTTTAGAGAGCAGAGCAGCAATTGTCCATCTTCCACTTCTTCATATCTCTCTCCAGCTGCCTCCCTCAAACCACAAAACTCAGACATTCTCCACTGCGGAACCCCACTACCATTCTGCTCGTCTACACGCCAGCTCTCACAACTACTAGAGAACCTGCCTTATACCATGGCTCACTGAGCAGAGCAGAGGAGCATATACACAGGGTTGGAAGGTATAGTGGGTGTGAATTTAGGAGACAGGGATGAAAGGTGATGATGGCTACGAGCAATAAGGCTTTGAATTGTGACTGGAAGAGGACTGGCAGCAAATAGGGAGAGAGATGGTAAGTAGAGCAAATATTTAATAGGATGTTAGGAAGTCTGCCCCTCAAGCAACAAAGAGGGGCGGGTGATTTACACTGAAAGTGGGTGCACACTGACACAGACCCATATTAGGATGGGCCTGGAGAGTTACCCAGGATAGAGGAAGGAGGAGGAATAAGATACAACTATGCATGAGTATAGGGCTCTGTCATGTCCTCCTGTGCTTTAACCAGACATATGGTCATGGTAGCATCAATAAAGTGATCCTCAGTGGGTCTGATAACAGGCCTTGATTTATTTCATAATTTAAAGCTCAGTATCTTGGATATGTCATCCACTCTCTGGTCTCTGAGTCGCAGAAGGCTGGATTCCTTAAATGATTAGTCTAGTCCCGTCTCTTGGACACGGCAAGGACAATGAATTCCACAAGATCTGGGTTGTTTTTGGATATATATGTCTGACAGAACCTTGTATTTCATGCTAAAGAAGAGTTATGTGGCTGCAGAATTTTTTAGGAATGTGTGTTGTTCCTTTACTGCATTGCCCTGTCAAATAACATATATGTTAGTATGCAGATAATTATTATCTCATTGTCTTTGCTAACTAGTGGAATGTGGCTGTGAATGTTAAGCATTTAAACTTCTATATATTTATTGTCACATTAGGCTGTGCCCCGATATTATCCTATCCTTATTTTTACTCTAAAGTGATTTTTTGGGATGCCATGTACATTTCATTGTTTTTACAGATCTTCTGCAATTGTGTATTCATATAGAATGTTCATAAATATAAAAAATAAAATAAAAAAATCTCACTATGAAATGCTATAAAGCTATGTCTAATTGTACTGGCCTTCACAAGTGGCTGGCGGAGCGCTGGCATTTGGAGACCACAGAGATGTTAGTCAGCCAGTCCCTAGTCATAAATATACAAGACTCTGTAGCTAGAAGAGGTGTACACCCAAACAACATACATATACCAGCAGGGAAGGAACAGTGACCAGGCAAATAGAGGAGTCCTTTGGAGCCCTGTCACCAACAGTAGTGTTCAATTCTTTTGCAATGAATCCCCCACCCCAAAACCTTCTCCAAAAGTACCCAACAGATCAGAAAAATAATTTAAAAACAGACCAGCATCCCATCATCAATTTGGAGAAAAGATAGACACGCTTCAGAAGTTCAGTCAATAAATGCAAAATTAGAATTTCAAGGAGGTATTAGATTCACTATACAAATCGTCCTGAATTTTCAATTGATTTGGCTATATTGATCGCCATATTCAAGCTAATACCTGGACAGACCCATAACTCTTTTTACACTTTTTTTGCTGTGAGTGGTCATCAAAAGGTTGTCAGGTAACACTTGTTCATAATTTACATGTTCAAAATGACAACTTGCAACAAATTAGCCTAATGCATTAATATAGTCACCAATTGATTTCTCACTGCCATGCTTGAAATACTTCTATGTTACAAGTCTTTCTAATGCAGATGCGCTTTTAAATTCTTTCAGACCAAATCCACCTAAACAAAGATTGACAATTTCTTCTCAGGGCTGCAGTCATTGCACTTATGAACTTCTACAGATGCTAAAAATACAGTTTCCCAAATTTCACAGCCCATTGATGGTTCACCAGATGTTGTTAGAAATGGCAGTGCTGGTACAATTCTAGAAATAGTGATTTTTAAATCAAACACACATAAACAAAGTAGTCGCTGTGGTAAACAAACTAACATAAATAAAGTAGACACTGTAGTCTAATTGGATAGTAAATTACAAACTAATAAAACGAGCCACCATTGGCTTTGTGTATGCAGCTGCTGTTCATGAGTGCCCATAAAGAGCTGGCTGATGGTTGGTGATGGGTGAATTCACTCAAGAGACAAAATGTTTAAGCGTGCCCTTTGCACAATTCCTGTGAGAGCAGATATGTTACGATCATATTAAGAATCACTGTTGCATAAAGTTAATAGTCCTTTAAATAAAATATGTGTAAATAACTTTAACGGGTACCTCATAAAACAAATATGAAGTTGCCTCTATTAGCTGCAGCCACGAATGATTTCACAAGCTACTGGTTATGCATCGCACAACCTTGTTAAATCTACAAACAACCGCTCTTGGCAGCTGTATTTACAGGGCCTGCAACACAAAATGGCGGCACATAAACTCAACGAGCTGCCACATTGTATGGAGTACGTGAGCATGCACAGTTGCAAAAATTCTAGGACAGCGACGTGGTATGGGGCCCATACTCTTGACTCACCTTGGGTGCATCGAAACCCGAAGCTGCTGGCGCAAGTCACTGTTACTCAGTGGTGTAACAAAACTTGAGGGGGTCCCATGCAAAGTATATAGAGGGGCCTCCCTCCAGGCTTATTCAGGAGCTCTCAGGCCTCGACTCTGTACTGAGAGGGCTACCTGGAGCTCAGGGCCCCCTGCACCACAGGGCCTGCAGAGGCCTTTGTTACACCCGTGCTGTTACTTCTCTTACATCCAATGGATAAAAGGACACTTCAATTGTACCAGACTTTTCAAATAGGTACTCCCCGAAAAATGCTTTCAGGGTGGCGACATTCCACCACTCCAACATGCCCAAATCAAGTGCAGCCAGGGCAATTTCTACAATAGTTTCACTCCATTCTCAATTGTTCAAATTTTCCAGTTCTGGGGCAGCTCATCTAAAGCTCCTTCCTCTGTTCTTCTTGTCTTATTTACCAGGAAGACAGGTAATTTCTGAAGTATCTATTCAGTTCCAATAACTCCTCCAAATTCCACTTCCATCGTCACATTCTACCATATCTCACATTCTTTCAGACAGTCTACACAGCCCAGTCACCAAGTTAGCATAGACACATGTCCCATGACCTCATATGGCATTATACAAGAACCTGCAGTTAACCTCTGAGCTGCTGAGGCGTTTCCCACTCCATTACTGAGCCCTTTTTTGATGATTGGGGCACTTCACATTTAAACTTTCATAAAGCTTTTTCCAACAGTTAACCTTGCCATTTTTGCCTCCTCTTTTCCCCACATGTTAGTGATTCCAAAAAGACCCCGCCAATGTGGATTCAACTAGGACTAACAGAGGAAATTGCTAAATTGCAGAAAAAGTTTGGGGTTTTCTCTTTGCAGACAATTCGAAAGCAAAGCTCTGCAAGACAGCATATGTTTTTGTTTAAAAAAATAACATCAATAAAAGGTGTGATGTGCTAAGATCACCATCTTTCCAGCTTTTAAAATGAATCTGTTAGACCTGACATCCTTCGGGTGGTCCTCCCCCAAACTTTGTGCCTTCAGCCCTCCTGTTTTCTCAAATAGTTTTTCTTGGCATTAGGACTGTGTGCTCTGTACCACTTCTACCATTCCTAAAGTGCGTGCGCTCGCTCCCTAAAATGTTACAATTGGCCCACACCTTATAGCCACATTTTAGGTACTTCTGAGTCCCTAGTATATGGTACTGTATGGTGCCCAATACTTGTAAATGAAATGCTACGACTGGGCCAGCCTGAAGCACTCATTGTGCCACTCACTAAAGTAGCACTTTACAACTTGTCTCAGGTCTGCCACTGCAGCCTGTAATGCAGTTTTAAACAGCCATTTCGACCTGGTGAAATAAACACTTTTCCAGGCCTACAATTTCCTTTTTTAAAGACATATAGGTCACCCCTAAAGTAGGCTTTAAAGGCAATATGGCAGGATGGGTTGAATTTAAGAAGTGGGGCATGTGGGTTTAAGATTTACATGTCCTGACAGTGAAAATGTCCTACATTCTTTTTCACTACTGTAAGGCCTTACTCTCTCATTAGATAACAATGGGTTAACCTATTACATTTAATACATGCTAACTTTTGATTGGATCAGGTGGACATGCCATGTTTAGACTCAAGTGAATTCAATCAAAATCCTATTTGATGGTAAAGTCAGATTTTAAGTCACAATTATAAAAATGCCACTTTAGAGAGTTGACATTGTCCTCCCCTAACGATTTTTGTGCCTCTGTCAGTGTCCTGGGTAACATGACTGTGAATGGCTCTGCTGTTGGGAGTCTGTGTATTCCTGCCAGACGGTGAGACAAAGAGGACTGGGTGTAGACAGGGTGCGCCATTGTGCAGAGGTGTTCCCTACCCCACTTAATGTCAATGGGCTTGTCTCAGGCACACACAAAGGAACCTGACACCAGTCTTTTGTCACCCCAGACTTCTTGGAGCCTTGGCGGCAGGGGAAAGGAAGAACTTTCCAGAAACATATGTGGGGGTATCTAGGTTGTTTCCCCCCTTCAAAGGCTGGAACCAGGTATACATATTGGACCCACAGAAAACCTTTTTAGTACACTCCTGGACCTCTAAAAGACTTCTGAAGTACTGTCCGGCTGACACCAGAGGACTGCCCTGCTGCCTTTCTGCTTGAAGGAGAACTCAACCATCTCCTTGAATCCAGGAGCTAGATGGCAGGCCTTCTGTGCGAGCTACAGGGACATAACAAGCTCCAGAGATCTTGGAGTCTAAACCTGGACCTGCTTTTCAGAGTGAATCCTAAACTTCCAAACCCCCAAGAGGTGCCCCCCAGGTCCTTGGCCCCTGGAAGTAGTGTTAGAGGTGCTGCCCCTGCCTAACCATAAAACATGGGATTTGGAAAAAAGTTCACTAAAACATGCCCTAAGAACAGACGGGTGACTGGGACCCACCTGCTAGCCGATCCGCCCAATGTGCTTCACTAGTCTGCCTAACCTAGTGGTAGCTCTGACTATGTTCTGCTCTGCTGCAGCAAATTCTATTCTCTGATGGGGAATGGCTTGATCTCTTTGCCACTCATGACAAAGCCCTGAGAATTCAGCTTCTTAAAAATTCTCCATGATTGGCATTGGTCATCATAAAAACTGTTTAAGGCAAACCTAGAGCTGGCCTCGAATAATTGGTGTTGTAAAGCCCAAGATGGAGATATATTATGTATGTTATGGAACTGCCCAAAAATACAAGCCCTTTGTAGTCAAATCTGGAAACAGTTATCAAGCACCAACAATTTACTCTTAACCCCCTCCATTGAATTGGCACTACTATACGATACACTAGATGTTGAGAGAATGAAGACTAGCAAAAAAAAACATGTCTGTGCTCTGCTCTTTTCATAGTGTTGCTGTGTGTCCTGTGGTATTTTCACCATACCCCCATCTTTACTAGAGTGGCCTGAGACCATGAGGTCAATGGCTTTGTCTGAATGTACAATCCACAAACTGAATAATTAGCTGAAAGTGTATGATGCTATTTGGGGTCCTTATTATCGTAAATTGGCTTATGGGTTGTATAGCCACTTTCACCTTTCCATACGATTCTGAATGCCCAAACCTGGCTAGAAGATAAATGGTTGGTTCCTCTCCTACCAGAGAGATGTGGACTACTCTCTCTTTCTCTCTATGCATAGGTGAGCTTGGAAAACTTCAATGAGTACGATTTATGATACTTAGACATGTAACATTTTTCATTTTCTTCATACTATTATTGTAACATCTCACAAATCTGTACACAGTGAAGGTCATTGATGTGCATAGCCAAACAAAAAAAAATTTAATGAGAAGGAGCAGGAAAATGCGAAAGAAAGGGAGAAAACACTGACACTTGCTGTTGCCAGCGGCCTAATATAAAATGATGGGGTCCCCTTGCACAACATGGAGTGGGGCCCCACAGTTTCCATATCTCACAGATATTCACTGGTCTTAGGGGAAATGGGGCCCGCTGAAGTTTTGGCCCCTCCTGCACTACAGGGTCCCTTGTTACACCCTTGGCTGTCGCAGATTGGTGTCGGCCAAACCCTAGGTGGATTGGCATCTGCTTGGGATTCTCCCATTCACTCACTCACTCTCTCACTCTTAGATGATATGTGCAGCAAAGGCTAAGTAAGTACAAGAAAACGTAGAGGTAAGGAGGTAGTTAAAAATAATATATAGTGAAGACAGTGAGATATTCAGCCTAAGAGTAACAACAAGCTTATTAGAATCCTGGGAAGACGATGCAGTCAAGAGAGCAGACGTTGACCTTGGTCCTTGCTTTCCAGGTAAAATGGGTGGGGGTTTGGCTTTTCAGGAGCCCTGATTTAATTTGTTTAGCCTCACAGTGCATTCTCCAGTCCATGCCTGTGATATTCATTTGGTCCATGCTAGGGATATATCTCTGGTCTTTTGGACCTTGCATTTTGCTAATTTTAATCCCCTGCTCTTTACACCCTGGATCATTTTCCACAAAGGTGCTTTGTTGGTTACCATCTCTTTGATTTGGATGATAGCGAAAGCAGAACTGGGTGCTTTTTTTCTCTCACAAGCATTATCTGCTGTTTTTTTCTGGACAAGACTATCCTCTGCCCTGCTGCTACTTTTCTTTTGAAGGTACACTTGCCCTCCCTTGTTGGCCAAGCTCTTGTTTTGCTGGTTGTCTGTTCAGATCACTGTGCTCCTAATGAGATGTTGGACCACCACTGTACATTTGCATAGATATAAAGTGTTACTGATAAAACTAAATAGTGCACAAAGGATAATGTGTGGAAAACAGGTTTTAGCGAGTCATTTGTGCATCACCAAATAAAGTATATTGAGTTGTTTTGATCCTACCAAAATCTTTCTTTCCACCACACCTCAAAATTAAAGACATGCCTCATTTGTGCTTTCCATGCTGCTGATATATTTTGAAATATTTGTACAGTTTATTTACAAGTATCTAAATGTTGTAGTATTTTTAGAAAAAAATAATCTCTTACTGCCCTTCCTTTCATACTCCCTGTACCCAGGCAAGATTATCACATAATCCAGTTTGCAAAATCCTCTCACGTTACTGTCATGGTTACGCTGGGGGTGCTGCAGCACCCCCTCTCCTCCTCACCTCTGCTTCCGGTGCAGTGTTGGTGGTTGCTGGTGGAGGTCACCAGCACTCATTTTTGGGAACCAGTACTTATTTGTCCATACCAGACATAGAGTGAGAGCAAGGGAGGGAAGGAACACAAAGGGTGAAAAATAAGGGAGAAAAAAGAAGAAAACATCGCCACAAAAGGTAAAAACAGGAACCTGCAAATGTGAAAGAGGCAGGGGGTGTCTGTTAGAGGATTGAAGAGGCATCAGGTGGATGGATTAAAGGCTACATAGCCTTGGTATTCTATGTGCCAACATTTAATAGCACCGCGGAGGGCTTTCGAGCAGAGCTTGGGGCACCAGCACTCATTCTTTTACAAACTAAGCACTCTTCTGGAGCCTAAGTGCAAGCCCCTTTCCCCTCAATTTATCCCCCGGGAAGCTGTAGCCGCACAATGTGGAGAAGTCCACAGATTTGATGATGCTGCTCGATTCTGTAAATTGAACCTATATTTTAGGGAGGGGGCGTCACTGGCCATAAATACAGTTGCTAATCATCTGTGTACAATGGCTTCTTTTCTCCTGCCAGCACTTACACCCAGGATCAGTCTCAACGCCACACAAACCTATTACCTTTTGATTAGGATCTGTGAGCTGTTATGTCCTGGAAGGAAGGATTGAATGGCCCTGTTTGATGGCAGGCCTATGGAAGCAGAGCAGGCTGTGACCTTTTTATGGCATGGCATAGATCCATGGATACGACCCCTTTCGCTTGCATGTGTTGTACTGAGCATCTTTCGCACCAGCATTACATGACAATGTCCCAGGGGCCAGATGTGGAGACCTTGAACTATATTAATCTTGAGCAGCATCTGATTTACTTAGAGAGCTGAAATTACTACATAGTTCTTCAAAGAACATGGGCCATATTTCTAAGACTTTGCTCTGGTTCCAAAAAAAAAAACTGGTAAATTAATGTTGTCCTGTTTTGTTTCTTGTGTAAGAGGAGCAAACACATTCTGCTTCCATCCATAATGTAAGGTTTCTGCACAATTGAAGAAAATGGAGTGTACGGATCGGAAAGCATTGCTAAAGCTATAAACACTTTTACTCTATATATATAATTTTGACTGTGATGGAAACATTAAGACCATGGAGAAATCAGGAAAAAAAAATAACAATATTTTCCGCTATATTTGTTATTTTTCTGGCAAATGTCAGAAAACCACCATGTCTCAAATACAGCCCCATCTTTCAAAATATATATGTACAACCCTATATTTTGCCCTGGTGGAAAACTTTTTTTCCATTCCTGTATCGAACAAGATGGATTTGGACTGTGTTTTTGCCAGCAATGCAACATTTCTGCAAAGGTCTCTTTTGCACGCACACCACCAACATGTCCAAGAATTAAGTTACGATTTACATCACAAATATATGCAAGTAGACATGTTATTTTCTGACGCACCGGAATGCTAGGTTGTTGCAAACAGCCTCTGAGCACCTGAACCATCTAGGTGAGTCGGGGCTGCTATCTTTGTGTCAGTTTTTTTTCGTTGTGAGCCAAGAATGGAACACAAAAAAATGCCTTTTTATGTAAACGGGAGAGAGTGATACAGAGATAATCTGGTGGCTGAATTTCAAAAAGTGAAAATAGATAACCTCGAATCAATACCAGCTACCCTGCTTGTAGAAATTGTGTGATCCTAGGCAAATGTTTCATTTCACAGAGCCTCCTTTTTCTGTCCTAACATATGTGAGCACACTTTTAAATACTTGAGCTCAGGATGTGTGCTGTACAAAAACACTTATTTGATTTAATAGACTGTAATGTTGCTCCATTTATAATAAGATTCTAGGCAATGTATATGATTTATGTGGTTCAGTAATGGCATTGCTGATGGGGCAAGCCATGAACGTTTTTAAAAACTAGTGGCCATATTTATGGCAAAGTCATGCAGCACAGCAAGTCATCCTCAAATAATCTGAAGTACTAAGGTGAAACGGTTCTGTGTGTTAAAGAAGTACACTTTTTGGGGTTTTGAAGAGATTGTACTATATTTTCTGATTATGCTTGTTGCATGGCATACATGCCAAACATTGGCCCGGCTTCTGCACGGACACCTGGAGCCAAGCCACACCCATGGATCAGCTCTGGTGCCCTCCTCCATTTGAGAATCGGGCTTACTACACAGGGCCATCAATAACTTGATGTTAGAAATGGGATCTCTAGTTGGCAGTGGTTTGTACCCTGTCCAAGTATGGACCCTCACTCTAGTCAGGGTAAAGGAGCCACAAAGCTAAGATACCCCTGCTCACCCCCTCGGTAGCTTGGCACAAGGAGTAAGGCTTATCTCAGAGGCAGTGTGTAAACTATTTGCACACACACACACACACACACACAGTAACACAGTGAAAACACCACAAAAGTACTCCACACCAGTTTAGAAAAATAGCCAATATTTATCCGAGTAAAACAAGACCAAAACTGCAAAAATCCAACATACACAAGCAAAGAAATTAAGGCCCATATTTATACTTTTTTTGCGCCACATTTGTGCCCTTTTTTGACGCATAAGCGGCGCAAACTTACAAAATATAATTGCATTTTGTAAGTTTCCACTGCTTTTGTGTCAAAAAATGACGCAAATGCGGCGCAAAAAAAGTCTAAATATGGGCCTAAAGTTTTAAGATTACATGCAGTATAGCGCTTAGAAACACAGTAGCTCTACCTGGGGTTCCAACTGGGGCTATCACAATGTCTTGATGGAGTTGTTTCCAACAGTCCAATGCCACTAGCGAGGGTGTGCGGGCCGGTCACTGAATCGCATCCCAGGTACAGTATCTTGGAAAACGATGAGGAAACAAAGAGGTTGCACGGAGTTAAGGGGGCATTGCTGGAGCCGGTGCAGCATTGGTTCCTTACTGCTACCAGGGAGGTGAGGCATTGGTTCCTTACGAACCGATGAATTCAGCAGGTCAAAACGCGAGGCATCAGCTTTGCAGTGTCACGATCACACCAAAGGCCACATGTGCTGCGCGGAGTCGGAGCCAAGTGTCATGGACATCCAGGCTCTGGAATCACGCTGTGGTGGGACTTTAAAGGAGGTGTGGTGGTGTCGGGCCTGCAGCATCGGTCAAGGTTGTTGCACTCAGCAGGGACCACGGCTCCGATGCAGGCAGCGGCACGGACTCAGACAGCGGCACTAGTTCCGAAGTCGCTCTGGAGTCGATGTGCTTGGTTTCTTCTTGGTTGCCCCAGAACTCACTCCCAAGGGCCCTGGAACTGGATTTGGCACCACTTGGCTCATCAGGAGAGACCAGGTGCTGGTAGATGAAGTTTTTGATGTCCGTGAGACTTCTTAACAGGATGCAAGCTCACTCCAAGTGCTTGGAGAACCTTTGGAAGCAGGATGTAGAAAGCAAAGTCCAGTCCTTTCACTCCCAGGACAGAAGCAGCAAACAGCAGGCCAGCACAGCAAAACAACTGGCAGAGTGGGAGTCCTTCCTACAGCATCCACCTCTTATTCCTGGCAGAATGTCCTCAGTCCAGAAGGATTCTAACTTTGTGGGATCAGAGGTCCAGTACTTATACCCATTTCTGTTTTTGAGGTAGGCAAACTTCAAAGAAGTGCCCTGGCCCCAGACACACTCCAGGGGTTGGAGACTGCTTTGTGTAAGGACAGGCACAGCCCTATTCAGGTGCAAGTGTCAGCTCCTCCTACCACTCTAGCTCAGGAACACCCATCAGGATATGTAGGGCACACTTCAGCTCCTTTTGGTTGACTGTGTAGAGTCAATTCACAAACAGCACAACTGTCATCCTGGCCCAGATGTGTATTCAACAGGCAGGCAGAGGCACATAATGGTTAAGCAAGAAAATGTTCACCTTCTAAAAGTGTCATTTTCAAACTTACAATTTAAAAACCAACTTCATCAAAAGATGTATTTTGAAATTGTGAGTTCAGAGACCCCAAACTCCACATCTTTATCTGCTCCCATTGGGAAATTACACTTAAAAGATATTTCAAGGCACTCCCCATGTTACCCTGTGGGAGTGATGGGCCTTGCAATAGTGAAAACTGACTTTAGCAGTATTTCACTATCAGGACATGTAAAACACACCAATGCATGTCCTACCTTTAAAACATGCTGCATCCTGTCCATGGGGCTGCCTTGGGGCTACTTTAGGGGTGACGTACATGTAGTAAAAGGGAAGGTAAGGGCCTGACAAGTGGGTGCACTTGCCAGGTCAAACCTGCAGTTTAAAACTGCACACACAGACACTACAGTGGCAGGTCTGAGACATGTTTACAGGGCTACTGATGTGGGTGGCACAATGAGTGCTGCAGGCCCACTAGTAGTATTTAATTTCCAGGCCCTGGGCACACATGGTGCACTATACTAGGGACCTACTAGTAAATCAAATATGCAAATCATGGAGAAACCAATCACAATACAATTTAGAGAGACAGAACTTGCACGTTAGCACTGGTCAGCAGTCCTAAAACCAGCAAAAATGAAATTCAGCACACAGTCAAAAACAGGAGGTCAGAAGCAAAAAGTTTGGGGATAACCCTGCAAAAAGGGCCATTTCCAACACTTGGTAAAATGATTTGTAAAGGGACGAGGACTTGAAATATGGAGCTCTGACTTGACAACGCTACCATCCAGGCTTCTTGTAGAAGAGATGAAGAAGAGTGGGTGTAGTGAAAATACATTTAAAATAAGTGAGCTGAGAGAGGGTCTCCAGCTATTGTGTTGTACATGACCTCTCTGTGAGAATTACTAGACCCAGGTGGGATGAGCAGGGGTGTAGCTTCAGTCGGGGTGATTGGGGTGTGACACCCCTAAAAATGTATTCTTGGATCTGGTGGGGGCCCTGAGTTGGGCCTGCTGTGTCTTTGTTGGTTTTTCTTCGTAGTTCTCATTTCAGTGAGAGGTTTTAACTTGTTAAATTTTTGGATTGAGATCATATATATATATATATATAAAACAAACATGATAGAGTAGCACTCTAGCATGGATTGATGATGGTATATCGTTTCTTCACAATACAGCTGGCTGTATTATGAAGAAACAATAAAGAATCATCAATCCGCTCAGGAGTACTACTCTATCATGTTAGTTTTAAAAATTAAGGAGGAGGTCTGCCCTCGAGAGAGAGCAACGGCACTGGGAGCGGGTTGCAGAGGTCACAGACCGAATTGGTTATACATATACATATACATATACGTGATCAAGACCCTTGTTGGTTGAAACGCGTTGGTGGTGTTGGGTTTACTTGATCTTTGCTTACGAATAAAGAAGAAACTAAAGGATTCCTGTGAGTGCCGTGTGTGACTTCTTGTCATTTGGTAAAGAATATATATATATATATATATATATATATATATATATATATATATATATATATATATATATATATCTTTGGTGTCTTTTGTTGAATCTTCATGAAATTTTCCAAAAAAAGTGTCAAGTTGGGTTTTGCTGTGCATGGAAACTTTTAGGGTGATCTGTCAAGCGGGGGCCAAGAGAAAGGGGGGGTAAAGAAAGTATGTTTTCCATGTTAATTCCCATAGAGATTTTAGACATAACTACAGCCCAAACTGCAGGTTGGAATTACATCAAATTTAGCAGAAAGGTACTCCTTGGCCAGAAAGCATACTTTTTGTTATTTGATGTAAATTCATTCAGAAGTTTTTGAGATATTTTATTTCCCTGTCTCTAAAGGAGATGAGCCTCTCTTAAGAGCCACACTGCACTCATCACTGAGCCTAAAGTTGTTACACTCAACAGTGCTAACTTTGTGCCACACACTTCTGTGCTGTATGCCACCATCTAGTGCAAATAATATTACAGACTCTCCAGCCATTGTGCAATATTACACTACGTTGTGACTATGTCCTGCCACACTTTCCACTGCATGTGTAACATTGCCCTATCTATGACATTCAATAGAGAGGTTGAGAGCAAGGAGAAAGCAGTTAGAAGGAAGGAAAGTCAAGGAGCAGGCACTAAAAAAAATGGGGGAGAGCAAGGAGAAAGCAGTGAGAACAGGAGAAAGGCAAGCAGCAGGCACACACAAAACAGGGCTGAAAGCAAGGAGAAAGCAGTGCGAAGGAGAGAAGGCAACAGGCAAGCACAAAACGGGGCTGAGAGCAAGGAGAAAGCAGTGGGAAGGATGGAAAGGAAAGCAACGGGCATGCACAAAACGGGGCTGAGAGCAAGGAGAAAGCAGTAGGAAGGGAGGAAAGTCAAGGAACAGGCACTAAAAAACGGGGTGGGGGAGCAAGGAGAAAGCAGTGAGAATGTGAGAAAGGCAAGCAGCTGGCATTCACAAAACCGGGCTGAGAGCAAGGAGAAAGCAGTGAGAAGGAAGGAAAGGCAAGCAGTAGGCTCACCCAAAACAGGGCTGAGATCAAGGCGAAAGCAATGAGAACGAGGGAAAGGAAAGCAGCAAGAATGCACAAAACTGCACTGAGAGCAAGGAGAAAGCAGTGAGAACAAGTGAAAGCCAAGCAGCAGGCATGCACAAAATGGGGCCGAGAGCAAGAAGAAAACAGTGAGAGCGAGGAAAACGAAAGTGGCAAGCTCGCACAAAGCTGCACTGAGATCAAGGAGAAAGCAGTGGGAAGGAGGGAAAGGCAGGCAGCAGGCAGCACCAAGCCGGGCTGAGAGCAAGGGGAAAGCAGCAAGAACGAAGGAAAGGCAGGCAGCAGGCATGCAGACGACGTGTCTGAGAGCGAAGTGAAAGCAGTGAGGAAGGAGGGAAAGGAAAGCAGCAGGCCCACACAAAAGGGCTGTGAGATAGGGGATGCAGTGAGAAGGAAGGAAAGGCAAGCAGCAGGCACGCCCAAAACAGGGCTGAGATCAAGGAGAAAGCAATGAGAACAAGTGAGAGGCAAGCAGCAGGCATGCTTACAATGGGGCTGAGAGCAAGGAGAAAGTAGTGAGTAGGAAGGAAATGCAAGAAGCCGGCATGCACAAACTGGGACTGAAAGCAAGGAGAAAGCAGTGAGATGGAAAGAAAGGCATGCAGTAAGTGTGCACTAGACAGGGCTGAGAGCAAGAAGAAAGTAGTGAGAAGGAGGGAAAGTCAAGCAGCAGACATGCACAAAACAGAGCTGAGAGGAATAAGAAGGCAGTGAGAAGAAAGGAAAGGCAAGCAGTAGAGAGGCACAAAATGGGGTTTAGAGCAAGGAGAAAGCAGTGAGACGGAGGCAAAGGCAAGCAACATGCACGCTCAAAAAGGGGGAAGAACAAGGAGAAAGGAATAAGAATGAATGCAAGGCAAGCAGCAGGCATGCCTAAAACAAGGCTGAGAGCAAGGAGAAAGTAGTGAGAATGAGGGAAAGGAAAGCAGCAAGAATGCACAAAACTGCACTGAGAGCAAAGAGAAAGCAGTGGGAAGAAGGGAAAGCCAAGCAGCAGGCAGCACCAAACGGGGCTGGGAGCAAGGAGAAAGCAGTGAGAAGGAAGGAAATACAGGTAGAAGGCATGCACACGACAGGGCTGGGACCAAAGTGAAAGTAGTGAGAACGAGGGAAAGGAAGGCAGCAGCCATGCACAAAACTGCACAGAGAGCAAGGAGAAAGCAGTGAGAACAAGTGAACGGCAAGCAGCAGTCATGCACAAAGATCATGATGAAAGAGAGCAAGATGAAAGCAGTGAGATGAGGGAAAGGGAAGCATCAGGCATGCATAAAACGGGGCTGAGATCAAGGAGTAAGCAGTGAGAAGGAGGGAAAGTCAAGCAGCCCCATGCACAAAGCGGGACTGAGAGTAAGGAGAAAGCAGTGAGAAGGAAGGAAAGGCAGGCAGCAGGCACGCCCAAAATGTGGCTGAGAGCAAGGAGAAAGCAGTGAGAATGAAAGAAAGGAAAGCAGCAGGCATGGACAATACATGGATGAGAGCAAGGAGAAAGCATTGAGATGAGGGAAAGGCAAGCAGCAAGTAGGTACAAAATGGGGCTGAGAGAAATGAGAAAACAGTGAGGATGGACAGGCAAGCAGTAGGCAGCACAAAATGGGATGGAGAGTGAGGGGAAAGCAGTGGGAAGGAGGGAGAGGCAAGCAGCAAGCATGCACAAAGCAGGCTGAGAGCAAGGAGAAAGTAGTGAGATGGAGGGAAAGACAAGCAGCAGGCATGCATAAAACGGGGCTGAGAGCAAGAAAAAAGCAGTAAGAAAAAAAGGGAAGCAGCAGGCACGTTCAAAATAGGACGGACAGCAAGTTGAAGGCAGTGAGAAGAAGGGAAAGGTAAGCCACAGGCAGCACAAAGCGGTACTGAGAGCAGGGAGAAAGCAGTGCGAAGGAGGTAAAGACAGGCAGCAGACATGCACAAAAAGGGGCTGAGAGCAGGGAGAAAGTATTGAGAATGAGGGAAAGTCAAGGAGCAGGCATGCACAAAATGGGGCTTAAAGCAAGGAGAAAACAGTGAGAAAGGGGGAAAGGCAAGCAGCACACACACAATACGAGGCTAAGAGCAAGGAGAAAACAGTGAGAAGGAGGGAAAAGCGAGCAGCAGGCACGCAGTGAGAAGGAGAGAATGGTAAGCAGTGGGCACGCACAAAATGTGGCTGAGAGCAAGGAGAAAGCATTGAGAAGGAAGGAAAGTCAGGGAGCAGGAACTAAAAAAACAGTATTCGGTAGCAAGGAGAAAGCAGTGAGAACGAGCGAAAGGCAAGCAACAGGTAGCACAAAACAGGGTTGAGCGCAAGAAGAAAGCAGTAAGAAGGAGGGAAAGGCAAGAAATAGGCACACACATGATAGGGCTGTGAGCAAGGAGAAAGCAGTGAGAAGGGAAGTAAGGCAAGTAGCAGGTAGAGAAACGACGGGGCTGAGAGCGAGGTGAAAGAAGTGAAGAGGAGGGAAAGAAGGCAACAGGCACTCACACAACAGGGCTGAGAGTGAGGATAAGCAGTAAGAAGTAGGGAAAGGCAAGTAACAGTCATGCAGTGAGAAGGAGGGAAAGGCAAGGAGTGGGCATGCACAAACTGGGTCTCAGAGCAAGGAGAAAGCAGTGAGAAGGAGGGAGAGTCAAGCACCTGGCACACTCAAAACAGAGCTGAGAACAAGGAGAAAGCAGCTAGAAGGAGGGAAAGCCAAGGAGCAGGCACTGAAAAAACTAGGGGAGAGCATGGGGAAAGCAGTGAGAACAAGAGAAAAGCAAGCAGCAGGCATGGACAAAACAGGGCTGAGAGCAAGGAGAAAGCAGTGTGAAGGAGGGAAAGGCAAGCAGCAGGCCCGCAGAGAGCAAGGAGAAAGCAGTGAGAAGGAGACAAAG
Organism: Pleurodeles waltl; assembly: GCF_031143425.1. Classification (NCBI taxonomy): domain Eukaryota; kingdom Metazoa; phylum Chordata; class Amphibia; order Caudata; family Salamandridae; genus Pleurodeles; species Pleurodeles waltl. The sequence goes on along the minus strand of NC_090439.1, from coordinate 1,066,956,316 downwards.
GCAAGCAACAGGCAAGCACAAAATGGGATTGAAGGAAGGAGAAAGCAGTGAGAATGAGGAAAAGGAAAGCAGCAGGCATGCCCAAAACAGGGCTGAGAGCAAGGAGAAAGCAGTGGTAAGGAGGGGAAGGCAAGGAGCAGGCACGCTCAAAAGAGGGCTGATAGCAAGGAGAAAGCAGTGGGAAGTAGGGAAAGGCAAGCAGCAGGCATGCACAAAACAGGCCTGAGAGCAAGGAGAAAGTAGTGAGAACGAGGGAAAGGAAAGCAGCAGGCATGCCCAAAACAGGGCTGAGAGCAAGAAGAAAGCAGTGGTAAGGAGGGAAAGGCAAGGAGCAGGCACGCTCAAAAGAGGGCTGATAGCAAGGAGAAAGCAGTGGGAAGTAGGGAAAGGCAAGCAGCAGACATGCACAAAACACGGCTAAGAGCAAGGAGAAAGTAGTGAGAACAAGGTGAAAGGAAAGCAGCAGGCTCGCACAAAACTGCACTGAGAGCAAGGGGCAAGCAGTTAGAACACGTCGAAAGGCAAGCAGCAGGCATGCACAAAATGGGACTGAAAGCAAAGAGAAAGCAGTGAGAACGAGGGAAAGGCAAGTAGCAGGCAGCACCAAACGGGGCTGAGAGCAAGGCGAAAGCAGGTAGAACAAGGGAAAGTAAAGCAGCAAGCTTGCACAAATCTGCACTGAGAGCAAGGAGAAAGCAGTGAAACACAAGTGAAAGGCAAGCAGGAGGCATGCACGAGATGGGACTGAGAGCAAGGAGAAAGCAGTAAAAAGGAAGGAACGGCAGGTAGAAGGCATGCGCACAACAGGGCTGGGAGCGAAGTGAAAGTAGTAAGGAGGAGGGAAGAGAAAGCAGCAGGCATGCACAAAACAGTAGAGAGAGCAAGGAGAAAGCACTGAGAACAAGGAGAAAACCGTGAGAAGGAGGGAAAGTGAAGCAGCAGGCATGCACAAAATGGGGCTGAAATCAAGGAGAAAGCAGTGAGAAGGAAGAAAAGGCAGGTAGGCAGAAGGCATGCACACGACGTAGAAGAGAGTGCAATAAAAGCAGTGAGGAAGGAGGGAAAGGAAAGCAGCAGGCACACACAAACGGGCTGTGAGATAGGGGATGCAGAGAGAAGGAAGGAAAGGCAAGCAACAGGCACACAGTGAGAAGGAAAGAAAGGCAAGCAGCGGGGACGCACAAATAGGGGTTTAGAGCAGGGAAAAAGCAGTGAGAAGGAGGGAAAGTCAAGCAGCCGGCATTCACAAAACGGGGCTGAGAGCAAGGAGAAAGCAGTGAGAAGGAAGGAAAGGCAGGCAGTAGGCATGCCCAAAACAAGGTAGGGATCAAGGAGAAAGCAGTGAGAATGAGGGCAAGGCAAGCAGCAGGCATGCTCAAAATGGGGCTGAGAACAAAGAGAAAGCAATGAGAATGAAGGCAAGACATGCAGCAGGCAGGCCTAAAACAGGGCTGAGAGCAAGGAGAAAGCAGTGAGAACGAGAGAAAGGCAAGCAGCAAGTGTGCACAAGACGGGGCTGAGAGCAATTAGAAAGCAGTGAGAAGGAAAGAAACTCAAGCAGCAGGCAGCACCAAACGGGGTTGAGAGCAAGAGAAAGCAGTGACTAGGAAGGAAAGGTAAGCAACAGGCATGCACACGACAGGGCTGTGAGCGAAGTGAAAGCAGTGAGGAGGAGGGAAAGGAAGGCAGCAGGCACGCACACAACTGCACTGAGAGCAAGGAGAAAGCAGTGAGAACAAGTGAAAGGCAAGCAGCAGGCATACACTAAGGGGGGCTGACAGCAAGGAGAAAGCTGTGAAAATGAGGGAAAGGGAAGCAGCAGGCAGCACCAAATGGGGCTAAGAGTGAGGAGATAGCAGTGAGCAGGAAGGAAAGGCAGGCGGGAGGCACACACATAACGGGGCTATGAGCTAGGGGATGCAGTGAGGTGGAAGGAAAAGGAAGCAGTAGGCATGCAGTGAGAAGTAGGGAAAGGCAAGCAGCAGGCACGCAGTGAGAAAGAGGTAAAGGCAAGCAGCCGGGACGGACAAAACAGGGCTTAGAGCAGGGAAAAAGCAGTGAAAAGGAGGGAAAGTAAAGCAGCCGACATGCACAGAATGGAGCTCAGAACAAGGAGAAACAGTGGAAAGGAGGGAAAGGGAAGCAGCGGACATGCACAAAACAGGGCTGAGAGCAAGAAGAATGCAGTGAGAAGGAGGGAAAGGCAAGCAGTAGGCACACCCAAAAGAGGGCTGAGATCAAGGAGAAAGCAGTGAGAATGAGGGCAAGGCAAGCAGCAGGATGCACAAAAGGGGGCTGAGAGCAAGGATAAAGCAGTGAGAAGGAAGGAAAGGCAGGCAGGAGTCACACACACATCAGGGCTATGAGCTAGGGGATGCAGTGAGGAGGAAGGAAAGGGAAGCAGTAGGTATGCAGTGAGAAGGAGGGAAAGGCAAGCAGCAGGCATGCACAAAACGGGACTGAGAACAATGAGAAAGCAGTGAGAACGAGAGAAAGGAAAGCAGTAGGCATGCACAAAACGGGACTGAGAGCAAGGAGAAAGCAGTGAGAAGGAAGGAAAGGCAAGCAGCTGGCATGCACAAAATGGGACTGAGAGAAAGGAAAAAGCAGTGAGAAGGAGGGAAAGGCAGGCAGCAAGCATGCACAAAGCAGGCTGAGAGCAAGGAGAAAGTAGTGAGACGGAGGGAAAGACAAACAGCGGGCATGCATAAAACGGAGCTGAGAGCAAGAAAAAAGCAGTAAGAAAAAAAGGGAAGCAGCAGGGACACACAAAACGGGTCAGAGAGTAAGTTGAAAGCAGAGAGAAGAAGGGAAAGGCAGGCAGTAGACATGCACAAAAACGGGGGTGAGAGCAGGGAGAAAGTATTGAGAACAAGGGAAAGTCAAGGAGCAGGCATGCACAAAATGGGGCTGAAAGCAAGGCGTAAGCAGTGAGAAGGAAGGAAAGGCAAACAGCAGGCATGCACGAAACGGGACTGAGAGCAAGGAAAATGCAGTTAAGAGGAGGAAAAGGCCGGAAGCAAGCATGCACATGATGACACTGAGAATGAAGTAAAAGCAATGAGAAGGAGGGAAAGTCAGGCAGCCGGCATGCACACGATGGGGCTGAGAGTGAAGTGAAAGTAGTGAGGAGTGTGGAAAGGAAGGCACGCGCACAACAGGGCTGTGAGGTAGGGGAAGCAGTGCGTAGGAGAGAAAGGCAACAGCAAGCACGCAGTGAGAAGGAGGGAAAGGCAAGCAGTGGGCATGCACAAAACGGGGCTGAGAGCAAGGAGAAAGCAGTGAGAAGGAAGGAAAGTCAGGGAGCAGGAACTAAAAAAACAGTATGGTGAGCAAGGAGAAATCAGTGAGAACTAGAGAAAGGCAAGCAAGAGGCAGCAGTGGAAAGGAGGGAAAGGGAAGCAACAGGCATGCACAAAACAGGGTTGAGCGCAAGAAGAAAGCAGTAAGAAGGAGGGAAAGGCAAGCAACAGGCACACACATGGTAGGGCTGAGAGCAAGGAGAAAGCAGTGAGAAGGGAAAAAAGGCAAGCAGCAGGCAGAAAAATGACGGGGCTGAGAGTGAGGTGAAAGGAGTGAAGAGGAGGGATAGGATGGCAGCAGGCACTAACACAACAGGGCTGAGAGTGAAGGTAAGCAGTAAGAAGTAGGGAAAGGCAAGTAACAGTCATGCAGTGAGAAGGAGGGAAAGGCAAGGAGTGGGCATGTACAAACTGGGGCTCAGAGCAAGGACAAAGTAGTAAGAAGGAGGGAAATGCAAGCTTCAAGCATGCACAAAATGGGCTGAAAACAAGAGGAAAGCAGTGAGAATGAGGGAAAGGTAAGCAGCAGGCATGGAAAAAAAACAGGTGGAGTGGGAAGCAAGGAGAAAGCAGTGAGAACGAGGGAATGTAAGCAACAGGCAGCAAAAAACAGGGCTGAAACAACAGGAAAGCAGAGAGAAGGAGGAAAAGTTGAGGAGCAGGCATGCACAAAATGGGGCTAAGAGCAAGGAGAAAGCAGTAAGAAAAAAAGGAAGCAGCAGGCACACACAAAACAGGATTAAGAGGAAGGAGAAAGCAGTGGGAATGAGGGAATGCAAGCAACAGGCAGCAAAAACAGGGCTGAAAGCAAGAGGAAAGCAGAAAGAAGGAGGAAAAGTTAAGGAGCAGGCATGCACAAAATGAAATGGGGCTGAAAGCAAGGAGACAGCAGTGAGAACAGTGGGAAACAAGCAGCAGGCATGAACAAAATAGGACTGAAAGAAAGAAGAAAGAGTGAGAATGAGGGAAAGGCAAGGAGCAGGCATGCACAAAATTTAGCTGAGAGCAAGCAGAAAGCAGTGAGAAAGAGGGAAAGGAAGCAGCAGACACACACATACTGGCAGAGCAGAAGGAGAAAGCAGTGAGAAGGAAGGAAAGGCAGCAGGCATGCACACGACAGGGTGAGAGCGAAGTGAAAGCAGTGAGAACAAGTGAAAGGCAAGCAGCAGGCATGTACAAAATGGGGCAGAGAGCAAGAAGAAAGCAGTGAGAACGAGGGAAAGGGAAGCAGCAGGCACACACAAGACAGGACTGAGAGCAAGAAGAAAGCAGTGAGAAGGAAGGAAAGGCAAGCAGCAGGCACGCCTAAAATAGGGGTGAGAACAAAGAGAAAGCAATGTGGGTGAAGGCAAGACAAGCAGCAGGCAGGCCTAAAACAGGGCTGAGAGCATGAAGAAAGCAGTGAGAACACGGGAAAGGCAAACATCAGGCATGCACAAAATGGGGCTGAGAGTGAGGGTAAGCAGTAAGAAGTAGGGAAAGGCAAGTAACAGTCATGCAGTGAGAAAGAGGGAACGGCAAGGAGTGGGCATGCACAAAACGGGACTTAGAGCAAGGACAAAGCAGTGAGAAGGAGGGAAAGACAAGCAGCAGGCATGGAAAAAGGTGGGGTGGGAAGAAAGGAGAAACGTGTGAGAATGAGAGAAATTCAAGCAACAGGCAGCAAAAAAACAGGGCTGAAAGCAAGAGCAAAGGAGAGAGAAGGAGGAAAAGTTAAGGAACAGGCACACACAAAATGTGGCTGAGAGCAATGAGAAAGCAGTAAGAAAAAAAACAGAAGCAGCAGGCATGCACAAAACAGGACGGAGAGCAAGGAGAAAGCAGTGAGAACAATGGGAAGGCAGGCACCAGGCATGCAGAAATCAGGGCTGAAAGCAAGTAGAAAGCAGTGAGAAGGAGGGAAAGGCAAGCAGCAGGTATGCACAAAACGCAGCTGAGAGCAATGAGGAACCAGTGAGAAGGAGGGAAGTTCAAGGAGCAAGCACACAAAAAATGTGTGCTGGGGATCAAGGAGAAAGCAGTGGGAATAAAAGAAAGGCAAGCAACAGTCAGCACAAAGTGGGGCTCATAGCAAGATGAAAGCAGTAAGAAGGAGGGAAATTCAAGGAGCAGTCACACGCAAAACGAGACTGAGAGCAAGGAGAAAGCAGTGAGAAGGAAGGAAAGACGAGCATCAGGCATGCACAAAACAGAATGAGAGCAGGGGGAAAGCAGTGAGAATGAGGGAAAGTGAAGGAGCAGGCATGCACAAAATGGGGCTGAGAGCAAGGAGAAAGCAGTAAGAAAAAAGGAAGCAGCAGGCACACACAGAAAACAAGACAAAGAGCAAGGAGAAAGAAGTAGGAACGAGGGGATGCAAGCAACAGGCAGCAAAAAACAGGGCTGAAAGCAAGAGGAAGGCAGAGAGAAGGAGGAAAAGTTAAGGAGCAGGCATGCACAAAATGAAATGGGGCTGAAAGCAAGGAGACAGCAGTGAGAACAATGGGAAGAAAGAAGCAGGCATGTACACAATAGGACTGAAAGAAAGAAGAAAGAGTGAGAATGAGGGACAGGCAAGGAGCTGACATGCACAACATTCAGCTGAGAGCAATCAGAAAGCAGTAAGAAAGAGGGAAAGGGGAGCAGCAGGCACACACATACTGGCTGAGCGGAAGGGAAAAGCAGTGAGAATGAAGGAAAGTCAAACAGCAGGCACAAACAAGACGGGCTGAGAGCAAGGAGAACGCAGTGAGAAGGAGGGAAAGGCAAGGAAGAGGTACATTCATAATGGGGTTAAGAGCAAGGAGAAAGCGTTGAGAAGGAGGGAAAGGCAAGCAACAGGTACACACATAATGGGGCTAACAGAAAGAAGAAAGCAATGAGAATACAGGAAAGGCAAACATTAGGCATGCACAAAACAGGACTGCGAGCAAGGAGAAAGCATTGAGTTGAGGGAAAGGCAAGCAGCAAGCACGCACAAAATGGGACTGAGAGTGAGGGGAAAGCCGTGAGAAGGAGGGAAAGGCATGCAGCAAGCAGGCACAAAGCAGGCTGAGAGCATGGAGAAAGTAGTGAGAAGGAGGGAAAGTCAGGGACCAGGTGCACATGAAACGGGGCTAAGAGCAAGGAGAAAGCAGTGAGAAAGAGGGAAAGACGAGCAGCAAGCATGCACAAAACGGGGCTGAGAGCAAGAAAAAAGCAAAAAAAAAGGGAAGGATCAGGCACGCACAAAACAGGACTGGGAGTTGAAGGCAGTGAGAAGTAGGGAAAGGCAAGCAACAGGCAGCACAAAGCAGTGCTGACAGCAACATGAAAGCAGTAACAAGGAGGGAAAGTCAAGGATCAGTCACTCACAAAACGGGGCTGAGAGCAAGGAGAAAGCAGTGAGAAGGAAGGAAAGGCAAGCATCAAGCATGCACAAAATGGGCTGTAAACAAGGGGAAGGCATTGAGAATGAGGGAAAGGCAAGCAGCAGGCATGGAAAAAAGGTGGAGTGGGAAGCAAGGAGAAAGGTGTGAAACCGAGAGAAATTCAAGCAAGATGCAGCAAAAAACATGGCTGAAAGCAAAAGGAAAGCAGAGAGAAGGAGGAAAAGTTAAGAAGCAGGCATGCACAAAATTGGGCTGAGAGCAAGGAGAAAGCAGTAAGAGAAAAAGGAAGCAGAAGGCACGCACAAAACAGGACTGAGAGCAAGGAGAAAGCAGTGAGAAAAGGACTGAGAGCAAGGAGAAAGCAGTGAGAACGATGGGAAGGCAGGCACCAGGCATGCAGAAATCAGGGGTGAAAGCAAGTAGAAAGCTGTGAGAAAGAGGGAAAAGGAAGCAGCAGACATGCACAAAACGGGGGTGAGAGCAAGGACAAATCAGTGAGAAAAAGGGAAAGGCAAGCAGGCAGCACAAAATGGGTTGAGAGTGAGGAGAAAGCAGTGAGAAGGAGGGAAAGGCATGCAGCAGACATTCACAAAACATGGCAGAGAGGAGGGAGAAAATAGTGAAAAGGAGGGAAAGTCAAGAAGCAGGCAGGCACAAAACAGGGCTGAGAGCACGGCGAAAGAAGTGAGGAGGAGGAAAAGGCAGGCAGCAAGCACGCACATGACAGCACTGAGAGTGAGGTGAAAGCAGTGAGAAGGAGAGGAAGACAGGCATGTACACGATGGGGCTGACAGCGAAGTGAAAGTAGTGATGTGGAGGGAAAAGATGGCAGCAGGCACACACCAAATAGAGCGGTGAGCTAGGGGAAGCAGTGAGAAGGAGGGAAAGGCAAGTAGTAGCCAGCACCAAATGGGGCTCAGAGCAAGGAAAAACCAGTGATAAGGAGGGAAAGGCAAACAGTAGGCAAAAGAAAATGGAGCTGAGAGTGAGGGGAAAGCAGTGAGAAGGAGGGAAAGGTAGGCAGCACGCATGCACAAAACGAGTTGAGAGCAAGGAGAAAGTAGGGAGAAGGAGGGAAAGTCAAAGAACAGGTCACACAAAACGGGACTGAGGTCAAGAATAAAGCAGTTAGAAGGATGGAAAGACAAGCAGCAATCATGCACAAAACAGGGCTGAGAGCAAGAAGAAAGTAGTGAGAAGGAGGGAAAGGCAAGCAGTAGGCAGCAGAAAATGAGGCTGAGAGTGAGGGGAAAGCAGTGAGAAGGAGGGAAAGGCAGGCAACACGCATGCACAGAACGGGCTGAGAGCAAGGAGAAAGCAGCAAGAAGAAAACAAAGGAAGCAGCAGGTACGCAGAAAACAGGGCTGAGTGCAATGGGGAAGCAGTGAGAAGGAGGGAAAGGCAAGCAGCAGGCATGCACAAAACGCCGCTGAGAGCAATGAGGAAGCACTGAGAAGGAGGGAAGTTCAAGGAGCAAGCACACACAAAATGGGTGCTGGGGAGCAAGGAGAAAGCAGTGGGAATATAAAAAAGACAAGCAACAGTTCGCACAAAGTGGGCCTGACAGCAAGAATAAATCAGTAAGAAGGAGGGAAATTCAAGGAGAAGTCAAGCGCAAAACTGGGCTGAGAACAAGGAGAAAGCAGTGAGAAGGAAGGAAAGAGGAGCATCAGGCATGTACAAAACAGGATGAGAGCAAGGGGAAAGCAGTGAGAATGAAGAAAAGGTAAGCAACAGGCAGCAAAAAACAGGGCTGAAAGCAAGAGGAAAGCATTAAGAAGGAGGGAAAGTCAAGGAGCAGTCACTCACAAAATGGGGCTGAGAGCAAGGAGAAAGCAGTGAGAAGCAGGGAAAGGCAAGCAGCAGGTATGCACAAAACGCAGGTGAGAGCAATGAGGAACCAGTGAGAAGGAGGGAAGTTCAAGGAGCAAGCACACAAAAAATGGGTGCTGGGGATCAAGGAGAAAGCAGTGGGAATAAAAGAAAGGCAAGCAACGGTCAGCACAAAGTGGGGCTCATAGCAAGATGAAAGCAGTAAGAAGGAGGGAAATTCAAGGAGCAGTCACACGCAAAACGAGGCTGAGAGCAAGGAGAAAGCAGTGAGAAGGAAGGGAAGACGAGCATCAGGCATGCACAAAACAGAATGAGAGCAAGGGGAAAGCAGTGAGAATGAGGGAAAGTTAAGGAGCAGGCATGCACAAAATGGGGCTGAGAGCAAGGAGAAAGCAGTAAGAAAAAAGGAAGCAGCAGGCACACACAGAAAACAAGACAAAGAGCAAGGAGAAAGAAGTATGAACGAGGGGATGCAAGCAACAGGCAGCAAAAAACAGGGCTGAAAGCAAGATGAAGGCAGAGAGAAGGAGGAAAAGTTAAGGAGCAGGCATGCACAAAATGAAATGGGGTCTGAAAGCAAGGAGACAGCAGTGAGAACAATGGGAAGAAAGCAGCAGGCATGTACACAATAGGACTGAAAGAAAGAAGAAAGAGTGAGAATGAGGGACAGGCAAGGAGCTGACATGCACAAAATTCAGCTGAGAGCAATCAGAAAGCAGTAAGAAAGAGGGAAAGGGGAGCAGCAGGCACACACATACTGGCTGAGCTGAAGGGAAAAGCAGTGAGAATGAAGGAAAGTCAAACAGCAGGCACAAACAAGATGGGCTGAGAGCAAGGAGAACGCAGTGAGAAGGAGGGAAAGGCAAGCAAGAGGTACATTCATAATGGGGTTAAGAGCAAGGAGAAAGCGTTGAGAAGGAGGGAAAGGCAAGCAACAGGTACACACATAATGGGGGTAACAGAAAGAAGAAAGCAATGAGAATGCAGGAAAGGCAAACATTAGGCATGCACAAAACAGGACTGCAAGCAAGGAGAAAGCATTGAGTTGAGGGAAAGGCAAGCAGCAAGCACGCACAAAATGGGACTGAGAGTGAGGGGAAAGCCGTGAGAAGGAGGGAAAGGCATGCAGCAAGCAGGCACAAAGCAAGCTGAGAGCATGAGAAAGTAGTGAGAAGGAGGGAAAGTCAAGGACCAGGTGCACATGAAACGGGGCTGAGAGCAAGGAGAAAGCAGTGAGAAAGAGGGAAAGACAAGCAGCAAGCATGCACAAAACGGGGCTGAGAGCAAGAAAAAAGAAAAAAAAAAGGGAAGGATCAGGCACGCACAAAACAGAACTGGAGTTGAAGGCAGTGAGAAGTAGGGAAAGGCAAGCAACAGGCAGCACAAAGCAGTGCTGACAGCAACATGAAAGCAGTAACAAGGAGGGAAAGTCAAGGATCAGTCACTCACAAAACGGGGCTGAGAGCAAGGAGAAAGCAGTGAGAAAAGGACTGAGAGCAAGGAGAAAGCAGTGAGAACGATGGGAAGGCAGGCACCAGGCATGCAGAAATCAGGGGTGAAAGCAAGTAGAAAGCTGTGAGAAAGAAGGAAAAGGAAGCAGCAGACATGCACAAAACGGGGGTGAGAGCAAGGACAAATCAGTGAGAAAAAGGGAAAGGCAAGCAGGCAGCACAAAATGGGTTGAGAGTGAGGAGAAAGCAGTGAGAAGGAGGGAAAGGCATGCAGCAGAAATTCACAAAACATGGCAGAGAGGAGGGAGAAAATAGTGAAAAGGAGGGAAAGTCAAGAAGCAGGCAGGCACAAAACAGGGCTGAGAGCACGGCGAAAGAAGTGAGGAGGAGGAAAAGGCAGGCAGCAAGCACGCACATGACAGCACTGAGAGTGAGGTGAAAGCAGTGAGAAGGAGAGGAAGACAGGCATGTACACGATGGGGCTGACAGCGAAGTGAAAGTAGTGATGTGGAGGGAAAAGATGGCAGCAGGCATACACCAAATAGAGCTGTGAGCTAGGGGAAGCAGTGAGAAGGAGGGAAAGGCAAGTAGTAGCCAGCACCAAATGGGGCTCAGAGCAAGGAAAAACCAGTGAGAAGGAGGGAAAGGCAAACAGTAGGCAAAAGAAAATGGAGCTGAGAGTGAGGGGAAAGCAGTGAGAAGGAGGGAAAGGTAGGCAGCACACATGCACAAAACGAGTTGAGAGCAAGGAGAAAGTAGGGAGAAGGAGGGAAAGTCAAAGAACAGGTCACACAAAACGGGACTGAGGTCAAGAATAAAGCAGTTAGAAGGATGGAAAGACAAGCAGCAATCATGCACAAAACAGGGCTGAGAGCAAGAAGAAAGTAGTGAGAAGGAGGGAAAGGCAAGCAGTAGGCAGCAGAAAATGAGGCTGAGAGTGAGGGGAAAGCAGTGAGAAGGAGGGAAAGGCAGGCAACACACATGCACAAAACGGGCTGAGAGCAAGGAGAAAGCAGCAAGAAGAAAACAAAGGAAGCAGCAGGTACGCAGAAAACAGGGCTGAGTGCAATGGGGAAGCAGTGAGAAGGAGGGAAAGGCAAGCAGCAGGCATGCACAAAACGCGGCTGAGAGCAATGAGGAAGCACTGAGAAGGAGGGAAGTTCAAGGAGCAAGCACACACAAAATGGGTGCTGGGGAGCAAGGAGAAAGCAGTGGGAATATAAAAAAGACAAGCAACAGTTCGCACAAAGTGGGCCTGACAGCAAGAATAAATCAGTAAGAAGGAGGGAAATTCAAGGAGAAGTCAAGCGCAAAACTGGGCTGAGAACAAGGAGAAAGCAGTGAGAAGGAAGGAAAGAGGAGCATCAGGCATGTACAAAACAGGATGAGAGCAAGGGGAAAGCAGTGAGAATGAAGAAAAGGTATGCAACAGGCAGCAAAAAACAGGGCTGAAAGCAAGAGGAAAGCATTAAGAAGGAGGGAAAGTCAAGGAGCAGTCACTCACAAAATGGGGCTGAGAGCAAGGAGAAAGCAGTGAGAAGCAGGGAAAGGCAAGCAGCAGGTATGCACAAAACGCAGGTGAGAGCAATGAGGAACCAGTGAGAAGGAGGGAAGTTCAAGGAGCAAGCACACAAAAAATGGGTGCTGGGGATCAAGGAGAAAGCAGTGGGAATAAAAGAAAGGCAAGCAACAGTCAGCACAAAGTGGGGCTCATAGCAAGATGAAAGCAGTAAGAAGGAGGGAAATTCAAGGAGCAGTCACACGCAAAATGAGGCTGAGAGCAAGGAGAAAGCAGTGAGAAGGAAGGGAAGACGAGCATCAGGCATGCACAAAACAGAATGAGAGCAAGGGGAAAGCAGTGAGAATGAGGGAAAGTTAAGGAGCAGGCATGCACAAAATGGGGCTGAGAGCAAGGAGAAAGCAGTAAGAAAAAAGGAAGCAGCAGGCACACACAGAAAACAAGACAAAGAGCAAGGAGAAAGAAGTATGAACGAGGGGATGCAAGCAACAGGCAGCAAAAAACAGGGCTGAAAGCAAGATGAAGGCAGAGAGAAGGAGGAAAAGTTAAGGAGCAGGCATGCACAAAATGAAATGGGGCTGAAAGCAAGGAGACAGCAGTGAGAACAATGGGAAGAAAGCAGCAGGCATGTACACAATAGGACTGAAAGAAAGAAGAAAGAGTGAGAATGAGGGACAGGCAAGGAGCTGACATGCACAAAATTCAGCTGAGAGCAATCAGAAAGCAGTAAGAAAGAGGGAAAGGGGAGCAGCAGGCACACACATACTGGCTGAGCTGAAGGGAAAAGCAGTGAGAATGAAGGAAAGTCAAACAGCAGGCACAAACAAGACGGGCTGAGAGCAAGGAGAACGCAGTGAGAAGGAGGGAAAGGCAAGCAAGAGGTACATTCATAATGGGGTTAAGAGCAAGGAGAAAGTGTTGGGAAGGAGGGAAAGGCAAGCAACAGGTACACACATAATGGGGGTAACAGAAAGAAGAAAGCAATGAGAATGCAGGAAAGGCAAACATTAGGCATGCACAAAAGAGGACTGCGAGCAAGGAGAAAGCATTGAATTGAGGGAAAGGCAAGCAGCAAGCACGCACAAAATGGGACTGAGAGTGAGGGGAAAGCCGTCAGAAGGAGGGAAAGGCATGCAGCAAGCAGGCACAAAGCAGGCTGAGAGCATGAGAAACTAGTGAGAAGGAGGGAAAGTCAAGGACCAGGTGCACATGAAACGGGGCTGAGAGCAAGGAGAAAGCAGTGAGAAAGAGGGAAAGACAAGCAGCAAGCATGCACAAAACGGGGCTACGAGCAAGAAAAAAGCAAAAAAAAAGGGAAGGATCAGGCACGCACAAAACAGGACTGGAGTTGAAGGCAGTGAGAAGTAGGGAAAGGCAAGCAACAGGCAGCACAAAGCAGTGCTGACAGCAACATGAAAGCAGTAACAAAGAGGGAAAGTCAAGGATCAGTCACTCACAAAATGGGGCTGAGAGCAAGGAGAAAGCAGTGAGAAGGAAGGAAAGGCAAGCATCAAGCATGCACAAAATGGGCTGTAAACAAGGGGAAGGCATTGAGAATGAGGGAAAGGCAATCAGCAGGCATGGAAAAAAGGTGGAGTGGGAAGCAAGGAGAAAGGTGTGAAACCGAGAGAAATTCAAGCAAGATGCAGCAAAAAACATGGCTGAAAGCAAAAGGAAAGCAGAGAGAAGGAGGAAAAGTTAAGAAGCAGGCATGCACAAAATTGGGCTGAGAGCAAGGAGAAAGCAGTAAGAGAAAAAGGAAGCAGAAGGCACGCACAAAACAGGACTGAGAGCAAGGAGAAAGCAGTGAGAAAAGGACTGAGAGCAAGGAGAAAGCAGTGAGAACGATGGGAAGGCAGGCACCAGGCATGCAGAAATCAGGGGTGAAAGCAAGTAGAAAGCTGTGAGAAAGAGGGAAAAGGAAGCAGCAGACATGCACAAAACGGGGGTGAGAGCAAGGACAAATCAGTGAGAAAAAGGGAAAGGCAAGCAGGCAGCACAAAATGGGTTGAGAGTGAGGAGAAAGCAGTGAGAAGGAGGGAAAGGCATGCAGCAGACATTCACAAAACATGGCAGAGAGGAGGGAGAATATAGTGAAAAGGAGGGAAAGTCAAGAAGCAGGCAGGCACAAAACAGGGCTGAGAGCACGGCGAAAGAAGTGAGGAGGAGGAAAAGGCAGGCAGCAAGCACGCACATGACAGCACTGAGAGTGAGGTGAAAGCAGTGAGAAGGAGAGGAAGACGGGCATGTACACGATGGGGCTGACAGCGAAGTGAAAGTAGTGATGTGGAGGGAAAAGATGGCAGCAGGCACACACCAAATAGAGCTGTGAGCTAGGGGAAGCAGTGAGAAGGAGGGAAAGGCAAGTAGTAGCCAGCACCAAATGGGGCTCAGAGCAAGGAAAAACCAGTGAGAAGGAGGGAAAGGCAAACAGTAGGCAAAAGAAAATGGAGCTGAGAGTGAGGGGAAAGCAGTGAGAAGGAGGGAAAGGTAGGCAGCACGCATGCACAAAACGAGTTGAGAGCAAGGAGAAAGTAGGGAGAAGGAGGGAAAGTCAAAGAACAGGTCACACAAAACGGGACTGAGGTCAAGAATAAAGCAGTTAGAAGGATGGAAAGACAAGCAGCAATCATGCACAAAACAGGGCTGAGAGCAAGAAGAAAGTAGTGAGAAGGAGGGAAAGGCAAGCAGTAGGCAGCAGAAAATGAGGCTGAGAGTGAGGGGAAAGCAGTGAGAAGGAGGGAAAGGCAGGCAACACGCATGCACAAAACGGGCTGAGAGAAAGGAGAAAGCAGCAAGAAGAAAACAAAGGAAGCAGCAGGTACGCAGAAAACAGGGCTGAGTGCAATGGGGAAGCAGTGAGAAGGAGGGAAAGGCAAGCAGCAGGCATGCACAAAACGCGGCTGAGAGCAATGAGGAAGCACTGAGAAGGAGGGAAGTTCAAGGAGCAAGCACACACAAAATGGGTGCTGGGGAGCAAGGAGAAAGCAGTGGGAATATAAAAAAGGCAAGCAACAGTTCGCACAAAGTGGGCCTGACAGCAAGAATAAATCAGTAAGAAGGAGGGAAATTCAAGGAGAAGTCAAGCGCAAAACTGGGCTGAGAACAAGGAGAAAGCAGTGAGAAGGAAGGAAAGAGGAGCATCAGGCATGTACAAAACAGGATGAGAGCAAGGGGAAAGCAGTGAGAATGAAGAAAAGGTAAGCAACAGGCAGCAAAAAACAGGGCCTGAAAGCAAGAGGAAAGCATTAAGAAGGAGGGAAAGTCAAGGAGCAGTCACTCACAAAATGGGTCTGAGAGCAAGGAGAAAGCATTGAGAAGCAGGGAAAGGCAAGCAGCAGGTATGCACAAAACGCAGGTGAGAGCAATGAGGAACCAGTGAGAAGGAGGGAAGTTTAAGGAGCAAGCACACAAAAAATGGGTGCTGGGGATCAAGGAGAAAGCAGTGGGAATAAAAGAAAGGCAAGCAACAGTCAGCACAAAGTGGGGCTCATAGCAAGATGAAAGCAGTAAGAAGGAGGGAAATTCAAGGAGCAGTCACACGCAAAATGAGGCTGAGAGCAAGGAGAAAGCAGTGAGAAGGAAGGAAAGACGAGCATCAGGCATGCACAAAACAGAATGAGAGCAAGGGGAAAGCAGTGAGAATGAGGGAAAGTTAAGGAGCAGGCATGCACAAAATGGGGCTGAGAGCAAGGAGAAAGCAGTAAGAAAAAAGGAAGCAGCAGGCACACACAGAAAACAAGACAAAGAGCAAGGAGAAAGAAGTATGAACGAGGGGATGCAAGCAACAGGCAGCAAAAAACAGTGGCTGAAAGCAAGAGGAAGGCAGAGAGAAGGAGGAAATGTTAAGGAGCAGGCATGCACAAAATGAAATGGGGGCTGAAAGCAAGGAGACAGCAGTGAGAACAATGGGAAGAAAGCAGCAGGCATGTACACAATAGGACTGAAAGAAAGAAGAAAGAGTGAGAAATGAGGGACAGGCAAGGAGCTGACATGCACAAAATTCAGCTGAGAGCAATCAGAAAGCAGTAAGAAAGAGGGAAAGGGGAGCAGCAGGCACACACATACTGGCTGAGCTGAAGGGAAAAGCAGTGAGAATGAAGGAAAGTCAAACAGCAGGCACAAACAAGACGGGCTGAGAGCAAGGAGAACGCAGTGAGAAGGAGGGAAAGGCAAACAAGAGGTACATTCATAATGGGGTTAAGAGCAAGGAGAAAGCGTTGAGAAGGAGGGAAAGGCAAGCAACAGGTACACACATAATGGGGGTAACAGAAAGAAGAAAGCAATGAGAATACAGGAAAGGAAACATTAGGCATGCACAAAACAGGACTGCGAGCAAGGAGAAAGCATTGAGTTGAGGGAAAGGCAAGCAGCAAGCATGCACAAAATGGGACTGAGAGTGAGGGGAAAGCCGTGAGAAGGAGGGAAAGGCATGCAGCAAGCAGGCACAAAGCAGGCTGAGAGCATGGAGAAAGTAGTGAGAAGGAGGGAAAGTCAAGGACCAGGTGCACATGAAACGGGGCTGAGAGCAAGGAGAAAGCAGTGAGAAAGAGGGAAAGACAAGCAGCAAGCATGCACAAAACGGGGCTGAGAGCAAGAAAAAAGCAAAAAAAAAGGGAAGGATCAGGCACGCACAAAACAGGACTGGGAGTTGAAGGCAGTGAGAAGTAGGGAAAGGCAAGCAACAGGCAGCACAAAGCAGTGCTGACAGGAACATGAAAGCAGTAACAAGGAGAGAAAGTCAAGGATCAGTCACTCACAAAACGGGGCTGAGAGCAAGGAGAAAGCAGTGAGAAGGAAGGAAAGGCAAGCATCAAGCATGCACAAAATGGGCTGCAAACAAGGGGAAGGCATTGAGAATGAGGGAAAGGCAAGCAGCAGGCATGGAAAAAAAGGTGGAGTGGGAAGCAAGGAGAAATGTGTGAAACCGAGAAAAATTCAAGCAAGATGCAGCAAAAAACATGGCTGAAAGCAAAAGGAAAGCAGAGAAAAGGAGGAAAAGTTAAGAAGCAGGCATGCACAAAATTGGGCTGAGAGCAAGGAGGAAAGCAGTAAGAGAAAAAGGAAGCAGAAGGCACGCACAAAACAGGACTGAGAGCAAGGAGAAAGCAGTGAGAACAGGACTGAGAGCAAGGAGAAAGCAGTGAGAACGATGGGAAGGCAGGCACCAGGCATGCAGAAATCAGCGGTGAAAGCAAGTAGAAAGCTGTGAGAAAGAGGGAAAAGGAAGCAGCAGACATGCACAAAACGGGTGTGAGAGCAAGGAGAAATCAGTGAGAAAAAGGGAAAGGCAAGCAGGCAGCACAAAATGGTTGAGAGTGAGGAGAAAGCAGTGAGAAGGAGGGAAAGGCATGCAGCAGACATTCACAAAACATGGCAGAGAGGAGGGAGAAAATAGTGAAAAGGAGGGAAAGTCAAGAAGCAGGCAGGCACAAAACAGGGCTGAGAGCACGGCGAAAGAAGTGAGGAGGAGGAAAAGGCAGGCAGGAAGCATGCACATGACAGCACTGAGAGTGAGGTGAAAGCAGTGAGAAGGAGAGGAAGACAGGCATGTACACGATGGGGCTGACAGCGAAGTGAAAGTAGTGATGTGGAAGGAAAAGATGGCAGCAGGCACACACCAAATAGAGCTGTGAGCTAGGGGAAGCAGTGAGAAGGAGGGAAAGGCAAGTAGTAGCCAGCACCAAATGGGGCTCAGAGCAAGGAAAACCCAGTGAGAAGGAGGGAAAGGCAAACAGTAGGCAAAAGAAAATGGAGCTGAGAGTGAGGGGAAAGCAGTGAGAAGGAGGGAAAGGTAGGCAGCACGCATGCACAAAACGAGTTGAGAGCAAGGAGAAAGTAGGGAGAAGGAGGGAAAGTCAAAGAACAGGTCACACTAAATGGGACTGAGGTCAAGAATAAAGCAGTTAGAAGGATGGAAAGACAAGCAGCAATCATGCACAAAACAGGGCTGAGAGCAAGAAGAAAGTAGTGAGAAGGAGGGAAAGGCAAGCAGTAGGCAGCAGAAAATGAGGCTGAGAGTGAGGGGAAAGCAGTGAGAAGGAGGGAACGGCAGGCAGCACGCATGCACAAAACGGGCTGAGAGAAAGGAGAAAGCAGCAAGAAGAAAACAAAGGAAGCAGCACGTACGCAGAAAACAGGGCTGAGTGCAATGGGGAAGCAGTGAGAAGGAGGGAAAGGCAAGCAGCAGGCATGCACAAAACGCGGCTGAGAGCAATGAGGAAGCACTGAGAAGGAGGGAAGTTCAAGGAGCAGGCACACACAAAATGGGTGCTGGGGAGCAAGGAGAAAGCAGTGGGAATATAAAAAAGGCAAGCAACAGTTCGCACTAAGTGGGCCTGACAGCAAGAATAAATCAGTAAGAAGGAGGGAAATTCAAGGAGAAGTCAAGCGCAAAACTGGGCTGAGAACAAGGAGAAAGCAGTGAGAAGGAAGGAAAGAGGAGCATCAGGCATGTACAAAACAGGATGAGAGCAAGGGGAAAGCAGTGAGAATGAAGAAAAGGTAAGCAACAGGCAGCAAAAAACAGGGCTGAAAGCAAGAGGAAAGCATTAAGAAGGAGGGAAAGTCAAGGAGCAGTCACTCACAAAATGGGGCTGAGAGCAAGGAGAAAGCAGTGAGAAGCAGGGAAAGGCAAGCATCAAGCATGCACAAAATGGGCTGAAAACAAGGGAAAGGCAGTGAGAATGAGGGAAAGGCAAGCAGCAGGCATGGAAAAAGGTGGGATGGGAAGAAAGGAGAAAGGTGTGAGAATGAGAGAAATTCAAGCAACAGGCAGCAAAAGTCAGTGCTGAAAGCAAGAGGAAAGTAAAGAGAAGGAGGAAAAGTTAAGGAGCAGGCATGCACAAAATAAAATGGGGCTGGAAGAAAGGAGACAACAGTGGGAACAATTGGAAGCAAGCAGCAGGCACGTACAAAATAGGACTGAAAGAAAGAAGAAAGAGTGAGAATGAGGTAAAGGTAAGGAGCAGGCATGCACAAAATTCAGCTGAGAGCAAGCAGATGGCAGTGAGAAAGAGGGAAAGGGGAGCAGCAGGCACACACATACTGGCTGAGCGGAAGGAGAAAACAGTAATAATGAGGGAAAGTCAAACAGCAGGCACAAACAACATGGGCTGAGAGCACAGAGAACGCAGCGAGAAGGAGGGAAAGGCAAGCAATAGGTACACTCATAATGAAGTTGAGAGCAAGGAGAAAGCGTTGAGAAAGAGGGAAAGGCAAGCGACAGGTACACACATAATGGGGTTGAGAGCAAGGAGAAATCAGTGAGAAGGAGTGAACGGCAAACAACAGGCATGCACATACTGGGGTTTAGAGCAAGGAGAAAGCAGTGAGAAGGAGTGAAAGGCAAGCAACAGGCATGCACATAATGGGGTTTAGAGCAAGGAGAAAGCAGTAGGAAGGAGGAAAAGGGAAGCAACAGGCACACACAAAATGGGGCTGAGAACAAAGAGAAAGCAATGCGAATGAAGGCAAGACAAGCAGCAGGCAGGCCTAAAAAAGGGCTGAGAGCAAGAAGAAAACAGTGGGAAGGAAGGAAATGCAAACATCAGGCATGCACAAAACAGGACTGATAGCAAGGAGAAAGCAGTGAGAAGGAAGGAAAGGCAAGCAGTAGGCACGCCCAAAACAAGTCTGATATCAAGGAGAAAGCAGTGAGAATGAGGGCAAGGCAAGCAGCAGGCACACCCAAAATAGGGCTGAGAACAAAGAGAAAGCAATTCGAATGAAGGCAAGACAAGCAGCTGGCAGGCCTAAAAAAGGGCTGAGAGCAAGAAGAAAACAGTGGGAAGGAAGGAAATGCAAACATCAGGCATGCACAAAACAGGACTGATAGCAAGGAGAAAGCAGTGAGATGAGTGAAAGGGCAGCAGCAAGCACACACAAAATGGGGCTGAGAGCAAGGAGAAAACAGTCAGAAGGAGGGAAAGACAAGCAGTAAGCATGCACAATACGGGGCTGAGAGTAAGGAAAAAAGCAGTAAGAAACAATAAGGGAAGCAGAAGGTACGCACAAAACAGGACAGAGAGCAAGTTGAAAGCAGTGAGAAGGAGGGAAAGGCAAGCATCAAGCATGCTCAAAATGGGCTGAAAACAAAGGAAAGGCAGTGAAAATGAGGGAAAGGCAAGCAGCAGGCATGGAAAAAAGGTGGGAAGAAGGAGAAAGGTGTGAGAATAAGAGAAATTCAAGCAACAGGCAGCAAAAAACAGGGCTGAATGCAAGAGGAATGCAGAGAGAATGAGGTAAAGGCAAGGAGCAGGCATGCACAAAATTCAGCTGAGAGCAAGCAGAAAGCAGTGAGAAAGAGGGAAAGTGTAGCAGCAGGCACACACATACTGGCTGAACGGAAGGAGAAAGCATTAAGAATGAGGGAAAGTCAAACAGCAGGCACAAATAAGATGGGCTGAGAGCAAGGAGATAGCGTTGAGAAGGAGGGAAAGGAAAGGAACAGGTACACACATAATAGAGTTGAGAGCAAGGAGAAAGCAGCGAGAACGATGGGAAGGCAGGCACCAGGCATGCAGACATCAGGGCTGAAAGCAAGTAGAAAGCTGTGAGAAAGAGGGAAAGGGAAGCAGCAGACATGCACAAAACAGGGGTGAGAGCGAGAAGAAATCAGTGAGAAGAAGGGAAAGGCAAGCAGGCAGCACAAAATGGGCTGAGAGTGAGGAGAAAGCAGTGAGAAGGAGGGAAAGGCATGCAGCAGACTTTCACAAAACATGGCAGAGAGGAGGGAGAAAATAGTGAAAAGGAGGGAAAGTCAAGGAGCAGGCATGCACAAAACAGAGTACGGTGAAAGCAGTGAGGAGGAGGAAATGGCAGGCAGGAAGCATGCACATGACAGCACTGAGAGTGAGGTGAAAGTAGTGAGAAGGAGGGAAAGACAAGCATGTACACAATGGGGCTGACAGCCAAGTGAAAGCAGTGAGGATGAGGGAAAAGAAGGCAGCAGGCACACACCAGATAGAGCTGTGAGCTAGGGGAAGCAGTGAGAAGGAGGGAAAGGGAAGCAGTAGCCAGCACCAAATGGGTCTGATAGCAAGGGGAAAGCAGTGAGAAGTAGGGAAAGGTAGGCAGCACGCATGCACAAAACGAGTTGAGAGCAAGGAGAAAGTAGGGAGAAGGAGGAAAAGTCAAAGAACAGGTCACACAAAATGGGACTGAGAGCAAGAAGAAAGCATTTAGAAGGAGGGAAAGACAAGCAGCAATCATGCACAAAAGGGGGCTGAGAGCAAGAAGAAAGTAGTGAGAAGGATGGAAAAGCAAGCAGTAGGCAGCAGAAAATGGGGCTGAGAGTGAGGGGAAAGCAGTGAGAAGGAGGGAAAGGCAGGCAGCACGCATGCACAAAACGGGGCTGAGAGCAAGGAGAAAGCAGCAAGAAGAAAACAAGGGAAGCCACAGGTACGTAGAAAACAGGGCTGAGAGCAATGAGGAAGCAGTGAGAAGGAGGGAAGTTCAAGGACCAGGCACACAAAAAATGGGTGCTGGGGAGCAAGGAGAAAGCAGTGGGAATAAAAAAAAGGCAAGCAACAGTTTGCGCAAAGTGGGGCTGACAGCAAGAATAAATCAGAAAGAAGGAGGGAAATTCAAGGAGCAGTCAAGCACAAAACGGGGCTGAGAACAAGGAGAAAGCAGTGAGAAGGAAGGAAAGAGGAGCATCAGGCATGTACAAAACAGGATGAGAGCAAGGGGAAAGCAGTGAGAATGAGGGAAAGGTAAGCAACAGGCAGCAAAAAACAGGGCTGAAAGCAAGAGGAAAGCATTAAGAAGGAGGGAAAGTCAAGGAGCAGTCACTCACAAAACAGGGCTGAGAGTAAGGAGAAAGCAGTGAGAAGGAGGGAAAGGCAAGCATCAAGCATGCACAAAATGGGCTGAAAACAAGGGGAAGGCAGTGAGAATGAGGGAAAGGCAAGCAGCAGGCATGGAAAAAGGTGCGGTGGGAAGCAAGGAGAAAGGTGTGAGACTGAAAGAAATTCAAGCAACAGGCAGCAAAAATCGGGGCTGAAAGCAAGAGGAAAGCAGAGAGAAGGAGGAAAGGTTATGGAGCAAGGATGCACAAAATGAAATGGGGCTGGAAGCAAGGAGACAACAGTGAGATTAATGGGAAGCAAGCAGCAGGCACGTACAAAATAGGACTGAAAGAAAGAAGAAAGAGTGAGAATGAGGTAAAGGCAAGGAGCAGGCATGCACAAAATTCAGCTGAGAGCAAGCAGAAAGCAGTGAGAAAGAGGGAAAGGGGAGCAGCAGGCACACAGCTACTGGCTGAGCAGAAGGAGAAAGCAGTAATAATGAGGGAAAGTCAAACAGCAGGCACAAACAAGACGGGCTGAGAGCAGGGAGAATGCAGTGAGAAGGAGGGAAAGGCAAGCAACAGGTACACACATAATGGGGTTGAGAGCAAGGAGAAAACAGTGAGAAGGAGTGAAAGGCAAGCAACAGGCAGACACAAGACAGGGCTGAGAGGAAGGAGAAAGCAGTAAGAAGGAAGGAAAGGCAGGGAGCAGGCATGCACACGACAGCGTGAGAGCGAAGTGAAAGCAGTGAGGAGGAGGGAAAGGAAGGCAGCAGGCACACACAACAGGGCTGTAAGCTAGGGGATGCAGTGAAAAGGAATGAAAGGCAAGCAGCAGGCACGCAGTGAGAAGGAGGGAAAGGCAAGCAGCGGGGATGCACAAAACGGGGCTTAGAGCAGGGAAAATGCAGTGAGAAGGAAGTAAAGACAAGCAACAGGCATGCAGAAAACGGGGCTGAGAGCAAGGAGAAACCATTAGGAAGGAGGGAAAGGGAAGCAGCAGGCACACACAAGAGAGGGCTGAGAGCAAGAAGAAAGCAGTGAGAAGGAAGGAAAGGCAAGCAGTAGGCACGCCCAAAACAAGGCAGATATCAAGGAGAAAGCAGTGAGAATGAGGGCAAGGCAAGCAGCAGTCACGCCCAAAACAGGGCTGAGAACAAGGAAAGAGCAATGAGAATGAAAGCAAGACAAGTAGAAAGCAGGCCTAAAACAGGGCTGAAAGCAAGGAGAAAGCAGTGAGAACGAGGAAAGGAAAGCAGCAACCACACACAAAATGGAGCTGAGAGCAAGGAGAAAACAGTGAGAAGGAGGGAAATTCAAGTGGCAGGTGCACTTGAAACGGGGCTGAGAGGAAGGAGGAAGCAGTGACAAGGAGAGAAAGACAAGCAGCAAGCATGCATAAAACTGGGCTGAGAGCAAGAAAAAAAGCAGTAAGAAAAAAAAGGGAAGTAGAAGGTATGCACAAAACAGGACGGACAGCAAGTTGAAAGCAGTGAGAAGGAGGGAAAGTCAAGGAGCAGTCACTCACAAAATGGGTCTGAGAGCAAGTAGAAAGCAGTGAGAAGGAGGGAAAGGCAGGCAGCAGAAATGCACACGATGTGGCTGAGAGCGAAGTGAAAGCAGGGATGAGGAAGGAAAGGACGGCAGCAGGCACACACACAACAGGGCTGTGAGCTAGGGGATGCAGTGAAAAGGAAGGAAAGGCAAACAGGAGGCATGCAGTGAGAAGGAGGGAAAGGCAAGCAGTGGGGATGCACAAAACGGGGCTCAGAGCAAGGAGAAAGTAGTGGGAAGGAGGGAAAGGGAAGCAGTAGGCACACACAAGACAGGGCTGAGAGCAAGAAGAAAGCAGTGAGAAGGAAGGAAAGGCAAGAATTAGGCAAACCCAAAACAAGTCTGATATCAAGGAGAAAGCAGTGAGAATGAGGCCAAGGCAAGCAGCAGGCACGCCCAAAATAAGGCTGAGAACAAAGAGAAAGCAATGCGAGTGAAGGCAAGAGAAGCAGCAGGCATGCACAAAACAGGGCAGAGAACAAAGAGAAAGCAATGCGAATGAATACAAAACAAGCAGCAGGCAGGCCTAAAACAGGGCTGAGAGCAAGAAGAAAACAGTGAGAAGGAAGGAAAGATAAACATCAGGAATGCACAAAACAGGACTGACAGCAAGGAGAAAGCAGTGAGATGAGTAAAAGGGAAGCAGCAAGCACACACAAAATGGGGCTGAGAGCAAGGAGAAAACAATGAGAAGGAGGGAACGGCAGGCAGTAAGCATGCACAAAGCAGCCTGAGAGCAAGGAGAAAGTAGTGAGAAGGAGGGAACGTCAAGGAGAAAGTGCACATGAAAGGGGCTGAGAGCAAGGAGAAAGCAGTGAGAAGGAGGGAAAGACAAGCAGCAAGCAACACGAAATGGGTCTGAGAGCAAGGAAAAAAGCAGGAAGAAAAAAAAGGGAAGCAGAAGGTATGCACAAAAAAGGACGGAGAGCAAGTTGAAAGCAGTAAGAAGGAGGGAAAGGCAAGCAACAGGCAGCACAAAGCAGTGCTGACAGCAAGATGAAAGCATTGAGAAGGAGGGAAAGTCAAGGAGCAGTCACTCACAAAACGGGGCTGAGAGCAAGGAGAAAGCAGTGAGAAGGAGGGAAAGGCAAGCATCAAGCATGCACAAAATGGGCTGAAATCAAGGGAAAGGCAGTGAGAATGAGGGAAAGGCAAGCAGCAGTCATGGAAAAAAGGTGGGAACAAGGAGAAAGGTGTGAGAATGAGAGAAATGCAAGCAACAGGCAGCAAAAAATAGGGCTGAACGCAAGAGGAATGCAGAGAGAATGAGGAAACGTTAAGGAGCAGGCATGCACAAAAATAAATGGGGCTGAAAGCAAGGAGACAGCAGTGAGAACAATGGGAAGGCAAGCAGCAGGCACGCACAAAATAGGACTGACTGAAAGAAGAAAGATTGAGAGTGAGGTAAAGGCAAGGAGCAGGCATGCACAAAATTCAGCTGAGAGCAAGCAGAAAGCAGTGAGAAAGAGGGAAAGGGGAGCAGCAGGCACACACACACTGGCTGAGCGGAAGGAGAAAGCAGTAATAATGAGGGAAAGTCAAACAGCAGGCACAAACAAGACAGGCTGAGAGCACGGAGAACGCAGTGAGAAGGAGGGAAAGGCAAGCGACAGGTACACACATAATGAGGTTGAGAGCAAGGAGAAAGCGTTGAGAAAGAGGGACAGGCATGCAACAGGTACACACATAATGTGGTTTAGAGCAAGGAGAAAGCAGTAGGAAGAAGGCAAAGGGAAGCAGCAGTCACACACAAGACAGGGCTGAGAGGAAGGAGAAAGCAGTAAAAAGTAAGGAAAGGCAGGGAGCAGGCATGTACACGACGGCGTGAGAGCGAACTGAAAGCAGTGAGGAGGAGGGAAAGGAAGGCAGCAGGTACACACACAACAGGGCTGTAAGCTAGGGGATGCAGTGAAAAGGAAGGAAAGGCAAGCAGCAGGCACGCAGTGAGAAGGAGGGAAAGGCAAGCAGCGGAGATGCACAAAACGGGGCTTAGAGCAGGGAAAAAGCAGTGAGAAGGAAGAAAAGGCAAGCAACAGGCATGCAGAAAACAGGGCTGAGAGCAAGGAGAAACCATTAGGAAGGAGGGAAAGGGAAGCAGCAGGCACACGCAAGACAGGGCTGAGAGCAAGAAGAAAGCAGTGAGAAGGAAGGAAAGGCAAGCAGTAGGCATGCCCAAAAGAAGGCAGAGATCAAGGAGAATGCATTCAGAATCAGGGCAAGGCAAGCAGCAGGCATGCCCAAAACAGGGCTGAGAACAAGGAAAAATCAATGCAAATGAAGTCAAGACAAGTAGCAAGCAGGCCTTAAATAGGGCTGAGAGCAAGGAGAAAGCAGTGAGAACGAGGGAAAGGAAAGCAGCAAGCACACACAAAATGGAGCTGCGAGCAAGGAGAAAACAGTGAGAAGGAGGGAAAGTCAAGCAGCAGGTGCACATGAAACGGGGCTGAGAGGAAGGAGAAAGCAGTGAGTAGGAGAGAAAGACAAGAAGCAAGCATGCATAAAACGGGGCTGAGAGCAAGAAAAAAATAGGAAGAAAAAAAGGGAAGCAGAAGGTACGCACAAAACAGGACGGAGAGCAAGTTGAAAGCAGTGAGAAGGAGGGAAGGTCAAGGAGCAGTCACTCACAAAACGGGGCTGAGAGCAAGGAGAAAGTAGTTAGATGGAGGGAAAGGCAGGCAGCAGGGATGCACACGACGTGGCTAAGAGCGAGGTGAAAGCAGTGAGGAGGAGGGAAAGGAAGACAGCAGGCACACACAACAGGGCTGTGAGCTAGGGGATGCAGTGAAAAGGAAGGAAAGGCAAGCAGCAGGCATGCAGTGAGAAGAAGGGAAAAGCAAGCAGCGGGGATGCACAAAACTCAGAGCAAGGGGCAGTTGAAAGCAGTGAGAAGGAGGGAAGGTCAAGGAGCAGTCACTCACAAAACGGGGCTGAGAGCAAGGAGAAAGTAGTTAGATGGAGGGAAAGGCAGGCAGCAGGGATGCACACGACGTGGCTCAGAGCAAGGGGAAAGCAGTGGGAAGGAGGGAACGGGAAGCAGCAGGCACACACAAGACAGGGCTGAGAGCAAGAAGAAAGCAGTGAGAAGGAAGGCAAGAGAAGCAGCAGGCATGCACAAAACAGGGCAGAGATCAAGGGGAAAGCAGTGGGAATGAGGGCAAGGCAAGCAGCAGGCACACCCATAATGGGGCTGAGAACAAAGAGAAAGCAATGCGAATGAAGGCAAGACAAACAGCAGGCAGGCCTAAAACAGGGCTGAGAGCAAGACGAAAACAGTGAGAAGGAAGGAAAGATAAACATCAGGAATGCACAAAACAGGACTGATAGAAAGGAGAAAGCAGTGAGATGAGTGAAAGGGAAGCAGCAAGTATGCACAAAATGGGGCTGAGAGCAAGGAGAAAACAGTGAGAAGGAGGGAAAGGCAGGCGTAAGCATGCACAAAGCACGCTGAGAGCAAGGAGAAAGTAGTGAGAAGGAGGGAACGTCAAGGAGAAAGTGCACATGAAAGGGGCTGAGAGCAAGGAGAAAGCAGTGAGAAGGAGGGAAGACAAGCAGCAAACAACACCAAACGGGGTGAGAGCAAGGAAAAAAGCAGTAAGAAAAAAAGGGAAGCAGAAGGTATGCACAAAACAGGACAGAGAGCAAGTTGAAAGCAGTAAGAAGGAGGGAAAGGTAAGCAACAGGCAGCACAAAGCAGTGCTGACAGCAAGATGAATGCATTAAGAACGGAGGGAAAGTCAAGGAGCAGTCACTCACAAAACGGGGCTGAGAGCAAGGAGAAAGCAATGAGAAGGAGGGAAAGGCAAGCATCAGGCATGCACAAAATGGGCTGAAAACAAGGAAAGGCAGTGAGAATGAGGGAAAGGCAAGCAGCAGGCATGGAAAAAAGGTGGGAACAAGGAGAAAGATGTGCGAATGAGAGAAATGCAAGCAACAGGCACCAAAAAATAGGGCTGACCGCAAGAGGAATGCAGAGAGAAGGAGGAAACATTAAGGAGCAGGCATGCACAAAAATAAATAGGGCTGAAAGCTAGGAGACAGTAGTGAGAACAATGGGAAGGCAAGCAGCAGGCACGCACAAAATAAGACTGATTGAAAGAAGAAAGAGTGAGAATGAGGTGAGGGCAAGGAGCAGGCATGCACAAAATTCAGCTGAGAGCAAGCAGAAAGCAGTGAGAAAGAGGGAAAGGGGAGCAGCAGGCACACACATACTGGCTGAGCGGAAGGAGAAAGCAGTAAGAATGAGGCAATATCAAACAGCAGGCACAAACAAGATGGGCTGAGAGCAAGGAGAAAGCATTGAGAAGGAGGGAAAGGCAAGGAACACGTACACACATAATGGGGTTGAGAGCAAGGAGAAAGCAGTGAGAAGGAAGGAAAGACAAGCAGTAGGCTTGCAGAAATCAGGGCTGAAAGCAAGTAGAAAGATGTGAGAAAGAGGGAAAGGGAAGCAGCAGACATGCACAAAATGGGTGTGAGAGCAAGGAGAAATCAGTGAGAAAAAGGGAAAGGCAAGCAGGCAGCACAAAATGGGCAGAGAGTCAGGAGAAAGCAGTGAGAAGGAAGGAAAGGCATGCAGCAGACATTCACAAAACATGGCAAAGAGGAGGGAGAAAATAGTAAAAAGGAGACAAAGTCAAAAAGCAGGCATGCACAAAACAGGGCTGAGAGCACGGGGAAAGCAGTGAGGAGGAGGAAAAGGCAGGCAGCAAGCACGCAGATGACAGCACTGAGAGTGAGGTGAAAGCAGTGAGAAGGAGGGAAAGGCAGGCATGTACACAATGGGGCTGACAGCGAAGTGAAAGTAGTGAGGTGAGGGAAAAGAAGGCAGCAGGCACACACCAGATAGAGCTGTGAGCTAGAGGAAGCAGTGAGAAGGAGGGAAAGGCAAGCAGGAGCCAGCACCAAATGGGGCTGAGAGCAAGGAAAAAGCAGTGAGAAGGAGGGAAAGGTAAGCAGTAGGCAAAAGAAAATGGAGCTGAGAGTGAGGGAAAAGCAGCGAGAAGGAGTGAAAAGTAGGCAGCACGCATGCACGAAACGAGTTGAGAGCAAGGAGAAAGTAGGGAGAAGGAGGGAAAGTCAAAGAACAGGTCACACAAAACGGGACTGAGAGCATGAAGAAAGCAGTTAGGAGGAGGGAAAGACAAGCAGCAATCATGCAAAAAATGGGGCTGAGAGCAAGAAGAAAGTTGTGAGAAGGAGGGAAAGGCAAGCAGTAGGCAGCAGAAAATAGGGCTGAGAGTGTGGGGACAGCAGTGAGAAGGAGGGAAAGGCAGGCAGCATGCATGCACAAAACAGGGCTGAGAGCAAGGAGAAAGCAACAAGAAGAAAACAAGGGAAGCAGCAGGTACGCAGAAAACAGGGCTGAGTGCAATGATAAAAGCAGTGAGAAGGAGGGAACGGCAAGCAGCAGGCATGCACAAAAAGCGGCTGAGAGCAATGAGGAAGCAGTGAGAAGGAGGGAAGTTCAAGGAGCAGGCATACAAAAAATGGGTGCTGGGGAGCAAGGAGAAAGCAGTGGGAATAAAAAAGGCAAGCAACAGTTCACACAAAGTGGGGCTGACAGCAAGAATAAATCAGTAAAAAGGAGGGAAATTCAAGGAGCAGTCAAGCACAAAACAGGGCTGAGAACAAGGAGAAAGCAGTGAGAAGGAAGGAAAGAGGAGCAGCAGGCATGTACAAAACAGGATGAGAGCAAGGGGAAAGCAGTGAGAATGACGGAAAGGTAAGCAACAGGCAGCAAAAAACAGGGCTGAAAGCAAGAGGAAAGCATTAAGAAGGTGGGAAAGTCAAGGAGAAGTCACTCACAAAACAGGGCTGTGAGCAAGGAGAAAGCAGTGAGAAGGAGGGAAAGGCAAGCAGCAGGCATGGAAAAAGGTGGGGTGGGAAGCAAGGAGAAAGGTGTGAGAATGAGAGAAATTCAAGCAAACTGCAGCAAAAATCAGGGCTGAAAGCAAGAGCAAAGTAGAGAGAAGGAGGAAAGGTTAAGGAGCAAGCATGCACAAAATGAAATGGGGCTGGAAGCAAGGAGACAACAGTGGGAACAATGGGAAGCAAGCAGCAGGCACGTACAAAATAAGACTGAAAGAAAGATGAAAGAGTGAGAATGAGGTAAAGGCAAGGAGCACGCATGCACAAAAATCAGCTGAGAGCAAGCAGAAAGCAGTGAGAAAGAGGGAAAGGGGAGCAGCAGGCACATACATACTGGCTGAGCAGAAGGAGAAAGCAGTAATAATGAGGGAATGTCAAACAGTAGGCACAAAAAAGACAGGCTGATAGCACGGAGAACGGAGTGAGAAGGAGGTAAAGGCAAGCAACAGGTACACACATAATGAGGTTGAGAGCAAGGAGAAAGCATTGAGAAAGAGGGAAAGGCAAGCAACAGGTACACACATAATGGGGTTGAGAGCAAGGAGAAAGCAGTGAGAAGGAGTGAAAGGCAAGCAACAGGCATGCACATAATGGGGTTTAGAGCAAGGAGAAAGCAGTAGGAAGAAGGGAAAGGGAAGCAGCAGGCACACACAAGACAGGGCTGAGAGGAAGGAGAAAGCAGTAAAAAGGAAGGAAAGGGCAGGCACACGACGGCGTGAGAGCGAAGTGAAAGCAGTGAGGAGGAGGGAAAGAAAGGCAGCAGGCACACACACAACAGGGCTGTAAACTAGGGGATGCAGTGAAAAGGAAGGAAAGGCAAGCAGCAGGCACGCAGTGAGAAGGAGGGAATGGCAAGCAGCTGAGATGCACAAAACGGGGCTTAGAGCAGGGAAAAAGCAGTGAGAAGGAAGGAAAGGCAAGCAACAGGCATGCAGAAAACGGGGCTGAGAGCAAGGAGAAACCATTAGGAAGGAGGGAAAGGGAAGCAGCAGGCACACACAAGACAGGGATGAGAGCAAGAAGAAAGCAGTGAGAAGGAGAAAAAGACAAGCAGCAAGCATGCATAAAACGGGGCTGAGAGCAAGAGAAAAGGCAGTAAGAAAAAAAGGGAAGCAGAAGGTACGCACAAAACAGGACGGAGAGCAAGTTGAAAGCAGTGAGAAGGAGGGAAAGTCAAGGAGCAGTCACTCACAAAACGGGGCTGAGAGCAAGGAGAAAGTAGTGAGATGGAGGGAAAGGCAGGCAGCAGGGATGCACACGACATGGCTAAGAGCAAAGTGAAAGCAGTGAGGAGGAGGGAAAGGAAGGCAGCAGGCGCACACACAACATGGCTGTGAGCTAGGGGATGCAGTGAAAATAAAGGAAAGGCAAGCAGTAGGCATGCAGTGAGAAGGAGGGAAAAGCAAGCAGTGGGGATGCACAAAACGGGGCTCAGAGCAAGGAGAAAGCAGTGGGAAGGAGGGAAAGGGAAGCAGCAGGCACACACAAGACAGGGATGAGAGCAAGAAAAAAGCAGTGAGAAGGAAGTAAAGGCAAGCAGTAGGCACGCCCAAAACAAGTCTGATATCAAGGAGAAAGCAGTGAGAATGAGGGCAAGGCAAGCAGCAGGTACGCCCAAAATAGGGCTGAGAAGAAAGAGAAAGCCATGCGAATGAAGGCAAGACAAATAGCAGGCAGGCCTAAAACAGGGCTTAGAGCAAGAAGAAAACAGTGAGAAGGAAGGAAAGAGAAACATCAGGAATGCACAAAAAGGACTGATAGCAAGGAGAAAGCATTGAGATGAGTGAAAGGGAAGCAGCAAACATGCACAAAATGGGGCTGAGAGCAAGGAGAAAACAGTGAGAAGGAGGGAAAGGCAGGCAGGAAGCATGCACAAAGCAGGCTGAGAGCAAGGAGAAAGTAGTGAGAAGGAGGGAACGTCAAGGAGAACGTGCACATGAAAGGGGCTGAGAGCAAGGAGAAAGCAGTGAGAAGGAGGGAAAGACAAGCAGCAAGCAACACCAAACAGGGCTGAGAGCAAGGAAAAAAGCAGTAAGAAAAAAAAGGGAAGCAGAAGCTATGCACAAACAGGACGGAGAGCAAGTTGAAAGCAGTAAGAAGGAGGGAAAGGCAAGCAACAGGCAGCACAAAGCAGTGCTGACAGCAAGATGAAAGCATTAAGAAGGAGGGAAAGTCAAGGAGCAGTCACTCACAAAACAGGGCTGAGAGCAAGGAGAAAGAAGTGAGAAGGAGGGAAAGGCAAGCATCAAGCATAAACAAAATGGGCTGAAAACAAGGGAAAGGCAGTGAGAATGAGGGAAAGGCAAGCAGGAGGCATGGAAAAAAGGTGGGAACAAGGAGAAAGGTGTGAGAATGAGGGAAGTGCAAGCAACAGGCAATAAAAAATAGGGCTGAACGCAAGAGGAATGCAGAGAGAAGAAGGAAACGTTAAGGAGTAGGTATGCACAGAACAAGTCTGATATCAAGGAGAAAGCAGTGAGAATGAGGGCAAGGCAAGCAGCAGGCACACCCAAAATAGGGATGAGAACAAAGAGAAAACAATGGAGTGAAGGCAAGAGAAGCAGTAGCCATGCACAAAACAGGGCAGAGGTCAAGGGGAAAGCAGTGAGAATGAGGGCAGGGCAAACAGCAGGCACACCCAAAATGGGGCTGAGAACAAAGAGAAAGCAATGCGCATGAGGGCAAGACAAACAGGAGGCAGGCCTAAAACAGGGCTGAGAGCAAGAAGAAAACAGTGAGAAGGAAGGAAAGATAAACATCAGGAATGCACAAAACAGGACTGATAGCAAGGAGAAAGCAGTGAGATGACTGAAAGGGAAGCAGCAAGCACGCACAAAATGGGTCTGAGAGCAAGGAGAAAACAGTGAGAAGGAGGGAAAGGGGGGCAGTAAGCATGCACAAAGCAGGCTGAGAGCAAGGAGAAAGTAGTGAGAAGGAGGGAACGTCAAGGATAAAGTGCACATGAAAGGGGCTGAGTGCAAGGAGAAAGCAGTGAGAAGGAGGGAAAGACAAGCAGCAAGCAACACCAAGCAGGGCTGAGAGCAAGGAAAAAAGCAGTAAAAAAAAAAGGGAAGCAGAAGCTATGCACAAACAGGACGGAGAGCAAGTTGAAAGCAGTAAGAAGGAGGGAAAGGCAAGCAACAGGCAGCACAAAGCAGTGCTGATAGCAAGATGAAAGCATTAAGAGGGAGGGAAAGTCAAGGAGCAGTCAATCACAAAACAGGTCTGAGAGGAGGGAGAAAGCAGTGAGAAGGAGGGAAAGGCAAGCATCAAGCATGCACAAAATGGGCTGAAAACAAGGGAAAGGCAGTGAGAATGCGGGTAAGGCAAACAGCAGGCATGGAAAAAAGGTGGGAACAAGGAGAAAGGTGTGAGAATAAGAGAAATGCAAGCAACAGGCAGCAAAATATAGGGCTGAACGCAAGAGGAATGCAGAGAGAAGGAGGAAACGTTAAGGAGCAGGCATGCACAAAAATAAATGGGGCAGAAAGCAAGGAGAGAGCAGTGAAAACAATGGGAAGGCAAGCAGCAGACACGCACAAAATAGGACTGATTGAAAGAAGAAAGAGTGAGAATGAGGTAAAGGCAAGGAGCAGGCATGCACAAAATTCAGCTGAGAGCAAGCAGAAAGCAGTGAGAAAGAGGGAAAGGGGAGCAGCAGGCACACACATACCGGCTGAGCGGAAGGAGAAGCAGTAAGAATGAGGCAAAATCAAACAGCAGGCACAAACAAGATGGGCTGAGAGCAAGGAGAAAGCGTTGAGAAGGAGGGAAAGGCAAGGAACAGGTACACACATAATGGGGTTGAGAGCAAGGAGAAAGCACTGAGAAGGAAGGAAAGACAAGCAGTAGACTTGAAGAAATCAGGGCTGAAAGCAAGTAGAAAGATGTGAGAAAGAGGTAAAGGGAAGCAGCAGACATGCACAAAACGGGGGTGAGAGCAAGGAGAAATCAGTGAAAAGAAGGGAGAGGCAAGCAGGCAGCACAAAATGGGCTGACAGCGAGGAGAAAGCAGCGAGAAGGAGGGAAAGGCATGCAGCAGACATTCACAAAACATGGCAGAGAGGAGGGAGAAAATAGTGAAAAGGAGGGAAAGTCAAGGAGCAGGCAACACAAAACAGGGCTGAGAGCACAGGGAAAGCAGTGAGGAGGAGGAAAAGGCAGGCAGCAAGCACACACATGACAGCACTGAGAGCGAGGTGAAAGCAGTGAGAAGGAGGGAAAGACAGGCATGTACACAATGGGGCTGACAGCGAAGTGAAAGCAGTGAGGTGGAGGGAAAAGAAGGCAGCAGGCACACACAAGATAGAGCAGTGAGCTAGGGGAAGCAGTGAGAAGGAGGGAAAGGCAAGCAGTAGCCAGCAGCAAACAGGGGTGAGAGCAATGAAAAAGCAGTGAGAAGGAGGGAAAGGCAAGCAGTAGGCAAAAGAAAAAGGAGCTGAGAGTGAGGGGAAAGCAGCGAGAAGGAGGGAAAAGTAGGCAGCACGCATGCACAAAACGAGTTGAGAGCAAGGAGAAAGTAGGGAGAAGGAGGGAAAGTCACAGAACAGGTCACACAAAACGGAACTGAGAGAAAGAAGAAAGCAGTTAGAAGGAGGGAAAGACAAGCAGCAATCATGCACAAAATGGGGCTGAGAGCAAGAAGAAAGTAGTGAGAAGGAGGGAAAGGCAAGCAGTAGGCAGCAGAAAATGGGGCTGAGAGTGAGGGGAAAGCAGTGAGAAGGAGGGAAAGGCAGGCAGCACGCATGCACAAAACGGGGCTGAGAGCAAGGAGAAAGCAGCAAGAAGAAAACAAGGGAAGCAGCAGCTATGCAGAAAACAGGGCTGAATGCAATGAGAAAGCAGTGAGAAGGAGGGAAAGGCAAGCAGCAGGCATGCACAAAACACGGCTGAGAGCAATGAGGAAGCAGTGAGGAGGAGGGAAGTTCAAGGAGCAGGCACACAAAAAATGGGTGCTGGGGAGCAAGGAGAAAGCAGTGGGAATAAAAAAAAGGCAAGCAACAGTTTGCGCAAAGTGGGGCTGACAGCAAGAATAAAGCAGTAAGAAGGAGGGAAATTCAAGGAGCAGTCAAGCACAAAACAGGGCTAAGAACAAGGAGAAAGCAGTGAGAAGGAAGGAAAGAGGAGCATCAGGCATGTACAAAACAGGATGAGAGCAAGGGGAAAGCAGTAAGAATGAGGGAAAGGTAAGCAACAGGCAGCAAAAAACAGGGCTGAAAGCAAGAGGAAAGCATTAAGAAGGAGGGAAAGTCAAGCAGAAGTCACTCACAAAACAGGGCTGAGAGCAAGGAGAAAGCAGTAAGAAGGAGGGAAAGGCAATCAGCAGGCATGGAAAATGTGGGGTGGGAAGCAAGGAGAAAGGTGTGAGAATGAGAGAAATTCAAGCAACATGCAGCAAAAATCAGGGCTGAAAGCAAGAGAAAAGCAGAGAGAAGGAGGAAAGGCTAAGGAGCAAGCATGCACAAAATGAAATGGAGCTGGAAGCAAGGAGACAACAGTGAGAACAATGGGAAGCAAGCAGCAGGCACGTACAATATAGGACTGAAAGAAAGATGAAAGAGTGAGAATGAGGTAAAGGCAAGGAGCAGGCATGCACAAAATTCAGCTGAGAGCAAGCAGAAAGCAGTGCGAAAGAGGGAAAGGGGAGCAGCAGGCACACACATACTGGCTGAGCGGAAGGAGAAAGCAGTAATAATGAGGGAAAGTCAAACAGCAGGCACAAACAAGACAGGCTGAGAGCACGGAGAACGGAGTGAGAAGGAGGTAAAGGCAAGCAACAGGTACACACATAGGCCCTCATTCTGACCTTGGCGGTCTTTTCGCAAGACCGCCGAGTTACCGCCGCGGTAAAGACCGCCGACCGCGGCGGTATGCCGCTGCGCGTATTCCGACCGCTGGGAGCGTTCTGCCGGAAAACCGCCAGCAGCCACACTGGCGGTCGGCGGGAAAGTGGAGACTGGTCAACCTCCACCGCCACGCCAGCAGAACACCGCCCCCAGAATTACGACCCACATTTCTGTGTGGCGGTCTTCTGTTGGCGGTCTTCTGTTGGCGGTCACGTCCCTATGGCTCCCGTCGCCTCCCGGAGGACCAACGCACAAGGTAAGTTGATCGTCTGTGAGGGGAGGGGGTGGGGGGGTGTTGTGTGATGTGTGCGTGCATGGGGGTGTGTAGAGGGGGTGTGTGAGTGCGTGCATGCGGGCGGGGGGTGCTGCTGTGCCTATGGGCAATGTGTGTAGTTCGGCGGGTGCGCATGTTGGCATGTATGTGTGCGGGTATGTGCCCCCGTTGTGTATGTGTGTTTAGGGGGTGTGCATATGTGCATGTTGGGGGTGCGTGCATGTCGGGTGCGTGTATGTGCATGTCGGGGTGGGGGGGGGCAGGGGGTTCGTACCACCTCTGGGGGGGTGGAGGGTGTGGGGGGAGGACTCGTGGGGGGTAGTGGGGGGTGGGGGAGACCCCTATCAGTGCCAGGGAAGGAATTCCCTGGCCCCGATAGTGCCTACCGCCATGGTTCGCATGGCGGTTCCCGACCGCCAAAAACCGCGGCGGTAAGCAGGGTCATGATACGGTTGGCGGTCTTGGGTCGACCGCCGGGCCGGAGTGCGCAAACTCCAGCCCGTCGGTCATGACCGCCGTGGCGGTCGGAGTGGGAAAGTGGCGGTCGATCGCGGCGGTGACCGCCGCGGTCAGAATGCCATTTTTTGGACCGCCGGTCTGTTCGCGGTCCGACCGCCGCCTCTCCGCCGACCGCCAAGGTCAGAATGAGGGCCATAATGAGGCTGAGAGCAAGGAGAAAGCGTTGAGAAAGAGGGAAAGGCAAGGAACAGGTACACACATAATGGGGTTGAGAGCAAGGAGAAAGCAGTGAGAAGGAGTGAAAGGCAAGCAACAGGTACACACATAATGGGGTTGAGAGCAAGGAGAAAACAGTGAGAAGGAGTGAAAGGCAAGCAACAGGCACGCACATAATGGGGTTTAGAGTAAGGAGAAAGCAGTAGGAAGAAGGGAAAGGGAAGCAGCAGGCAAACACAAGACAGGGCTGAGAGGCAGGAGAAAGCAGTAAAAAGGAAGGAAAGGCAGGGAGCATGCAGGCACACGACGGCGTGAGAGCGAAGTGAAGCAGTGAGGAGGAGGGAAAGAAAGGCAGCAGGCACACACACAACAGGGCTGCAAACTAGGGGATGTAGTGAAAAGGAAGGAAAGGCAAGCAGCAGGCACGCAGTGAGAAGGAGGGAAAGGCAAGCAGCGGAGATGCACAAAATGGGGCTTAGAGCAGGGAAAAAGCAGTGAGAAGGAAGGAAAGGCAAGCAACAGGCATGCAGAAAACGGGGCTGAGAGCAAGGAGAAACCATTAGGAAGGAGGGAAAGGGAAGCAGCAGGTACACAGAAGACAGGGATGAGAGCAAGAAGAAAGCAGTGAGAAGGAAGGAAAGGCAAGCAGTAGGCACGCCCAAAACAAGGCAGAGATCAAGGAGAAAGCAGTGAGAATGAGGGCAAGGCAAGCAGCAGGCACGCCCAAAACAGGGCTGAGAACAAGAAAAAATCAATGAGAATGAAGTCAAGACAGGTAGCAAGCAGGCTTTAAACAGGGCTGAGAGCAAATAGAAAGCAGAGAGAATGAGAGAAAGGAAAGCAGCAAGCAAGCACAAAATGGAGCTGAGAGCAATGAGAAAACAGTGAGAAGGAGGGAAAGTCAAGCAGCAGGTGCACATGAAACGGGACTGAGAGGAAGGAAAAAGCAGTGAGAAGGAGAAAAAGACAAGCAGCAAGCATGCATAAAATGGGGCTGAGAGCAAGAAAAAAAGCAGTAAGAAAAAAAAGGGAAGCAGAAGGTACGCATAAAACAGGAAGGAGAGCAAGTTGAAAGCAGTGAGAAGGATGGAAAGTCAAGGAGCAGTCACTCACAAAATGGGACTGAAAGCAAGGAGAAAGTAGTGAGATGAGGGAAAGGCAGGCAGCAGGTATGCACACGACATGGCTAAGAGCAAAGTGAAAGCAGTGAGGAGGAGGGAAAGGAAGGCAGCAGGCGCACACACAACAGGGCTGTGAGCTAGGGGATGCAGTGAAAAGGAAGGAAAGGCACGCACAGGCATGCAGTGAGAAGGAGGGAAAAGCAAGCAGTGGGGATGCACAAAACAGGGCTCAGAGCAAGGAGAAAGCAGTGGGAAGGTAGGGAAAAGGAAGCAGCAGGCACACACAAGATAGGGATGAGAGCAAGAAGAAAGCAGTGAGAAGGAAGGAAAGGCAAGCAGTAGGCATGCCCAAAACAAGTCTGATATCAAGGAGAAAGCAGTGAGAATCAGTGCAAGGCAAGCAGCAGGCACCCCCAAAATAGGGCTGAGAACAAAGAGAAAGCAATGGGAGTGAAGGCAAGAGAAGCAGCAGGTATGCACGAAACAGGGCAGAGGGCAAGGGGAAAGCAGTGAGAATAAGGGCAAGGCAAGCAGCAGGCACACCCAAAATGCGGCTGAGAGCAAAGAGAAAGCAATGCGAATGAAGGGAAGACAAAAAGAAGGCAGGCCTAAAACAGGGCTGAGAGCAAGAAGAAAACAGTGAGAAGGAAGGAAAGATAAACATCAGGAATGCACAAAACAGGACTGATAGCAAGGAGAAAGCAGTGAGATGAGTGAAAGGGAAGCAGCAAGCACGCAAAAAAAGGGTCTGAGAGCAAGAAGAAAACAGTGAGAAGGAGGAAAAGGCAGGCAGTAAGCATGCACAAAGCAGGCTGAGAGCAAGGAGAAAGTAGTGAGAAGGAGGGAACGTCATGGAGAAAGTGCACATGAAAGGGGCTGAGAGCAAGGAGAAAGCAGTGAGAAGAAGGGAAAGACAAGCAGCAAGCAACACCAAACAGGGCTGAGAGCAAGGAAAAAAACAGTAAGAAAAAAAAATGGAAGCAGAAGGTATGCACAAACAGGACGGAGAGCAAGTTGAAAGCAGTAAGAAGGAGGAAAAGGCAAGCAACAGGCAGCACAAAGCAGTGCTGACAGCAAGATGAAAGCATTAAGAAGGAGGGAAAGTCAAGGAGCAGTCACTCACAATACGGGACTGAGAGCAAGGAGAAAGCAGTGAGAAGGAGGGAAAGGCAAGCATCAAGCATGCACAAAAGGGCCTGAAAACAAGGGAAAGGCAGTGAGAATGAGGGAAAGGCACGCAGCAGGCATGGAAAAAAGGTG
This sequence comes from Pleurodeles waltl, assembly GCF_031143425.1. NCBI lineage: Eukaryota > Metazoa > Chordata > Amphibia > Caudata > Salamandridae > Pleurodeles > Pleurodeles waltl. The sequence goes on along the minus strand of NC_090439.1, from coordinate 1,066,918,470 downwards.
GGAACAAGGAGAAAGGTGTGAGAATGAGAGAAATGCAAGCAACAGGCAGCAAAAAATAGGGCTGAACGCAAGGGGAATGCAGAGAGAAGGAGGAAACGTTAAGGAGTAGGCATGCACAGAACAAGTCCGATATCAAGGAGAAAGCAGTGAGAATGAGGGCAAGGCAAGCAGCAAGCATGGAAAAAAGGTGGGAACAAGGAGAAAGGTGTGAGAATGAGAGAAATGCAAGCAACAGGCAGCAAAAAATAGGGCTGAACGCAAGAGGAATGCAGAGCGAAGGAGGAAACGTTAAGGAGTGGGCATGCACAAAACAAGTCTGATATCAAGGAGAAAGCAGTGAGAATGAGGGCAAGGCAAGCAGCAGGCACACCCAAAATAGGGCTGGGAACAAAGAGAAAGCAATGGGAGTGAAGGCAAGAGAAGCAGTAGCCATGCACAAAACAGGGCAGAGGTCAAGGGGAAAGCAGTGAGAATGAGGGCAAGGCAAGCAGCAGGCACACCCAAAATGGGGCTGAAAACAATTGAAAGGCAATTAGAATGAGGGAAAGGCAAGCAGCAGGCATGGAAAAAAGGTGGGAACAGGGAGAAAGGTGTGAGAATGAGAAATGCAAGCAACAGGCAGCAAAATATAGCGCTGAACGCAAGAGGAATGCAGAGAGAAGGAGGAAACGTTAAGGAGCAGGCATGCACAAAAATAAATGGGGCTAAAGGAAGGAGACAGCAGTGAAAACAATGGGAAGGCAAGCAGCAGGCACGCACAAAATAGGACTGATTGAAAGAAGAAAGAGTGAGAATGAGGTAAAGGCAAGGAGCAGGCATGCACAAAATTCAGCTGAGAGCAAGCAGAAAACAGTGAGAAAGAGGGAAAGGGGAGCAGCAGGCACACACATACCGGCTGAGCGGAAGGAGAAAGCAGTAAGAATGAGGGAAAATCAAACAGCAGGCACAAACAAGATGGGCTGAGAGTAAGGAGAAAGTGTTGAGAAGGAGGGAAAGGCAAGGAACAGGTACACACATAATGGGGTTGAGAGCAAGGAGAAAGCAGTTAGAAGGAAGGAAAGACAAGCAGTAGGCTTGCAGAAATCAGGGCTGAAAGCAAGTAGAAAGATGTGGGAAAGAGGTAAAGGGAAGCAGCAGACATGCACAAAACGGGGTGAGAGCAAGGAGAAATCAGTGAAAAGAAGGGAAAGGCAAGCAGGCAGCACAAAATGGGCTAAGTGCGAGGAGAAAGCAGTGAGAAGTAGGGAAAGGAAGGCAGCAGGCGCACACACAACAGGGCTGTGAGCTAGGGGATGCAGTGAAAAGGAAGGAAAGGCAAGCAGCAGGCATGCAGTGAGAAGGAGGGAAATACAAGCAGTGGGGATGCACAAAACGGGGCTCAGTGCAAGGAGAAAGCAGTGGGAAGGAGGGAAAGGGAAGCAGCAGGCACACACAAGACAGGGATGAGAGCAAGAAGAAAGCAGTGAGAAGGAAGGAAAGGCAAGCAGTAGGCACGCCCAAAACAAGTCTGATATCAAGTAGAAAGCAGTGAGAATGAGGGCAAGGCAAGTACGCCCAAAATAGGGCTGAGAACAAAGAGAAAGGAATGGGAGTGAAGGCAAGAGAAGCAGCAGGCATGCACAAAACAGGGCAGAGGTCAAGGGGAAAGCAGTGAGAATAAGGGCAAGCAGCAGGCACACCCAAAATGGGGCTGAGAACAAAGAGAAAGCAATGCGAATGAAGGCAAGACAAACAGCAGGCAGGCCTAAAACAGGGCTGAGTGCAAGAAGAAAACAGTGTGAAGGAAGGAAAGATAAACATCAGGAATGCACAAAACAGGAATGATAGCAAGGAGAAAGCAGTGAGACGAGTGAAAGGGAAGCAGCAAGCACGCACAAAATGGGGCTGAGAGCAAGGAGAAAACAGTGAGAAGGAGGGAAAGGCAGGCAGTAAGCATGCACAAAGGAGGCAGAGAGCAAGGAGAAAGTAGTGAGAAGGAGGGAACGTCAAGGAGAAAGTGCACATGAAAGGGGCTGAGAGCAAGGAGAAAGCAGTGAGAAGAAGGGAAAGACAAGCAGCAAGCCACACCAAACAGGGCTGAGAGCAAGGAAAAAAGCAGTAAGAAAAAAAAGGGAAGCAGAAGATATGCACAAACAGGACGGAGAGCAAGTTGAAAGCAGTAAGATGGAGGGAAAGGCAAGCAACAGGCAGCACAAAGCAGTGCTGACAGCAAGATGAAAGCATTAAGAAGGAGGGAAAGTCAAGGAGTAGTCACTCACGAAACGGGGCTGAGAGCAAGGAGAAAGAAGTGAGAAGGAGGGAAAGGCAAGCATCAAGCATGCACAAAATGGGCTGAAAACAAGGGAAAGGCAGTGAGAATGAGGGAAAGGGAAGCAGCAGGCATGGAAAAAAGGTGGAAACAAGGAGAAAGGTGTGAAAATGAGAGAAATGCAAGCAACAGGCAGTAAAAAATAGGGCTGAACGCAAGAGGAATGCAGAGAGAAGGAGGAAACGATAAGGAGTAGGCATGCACAAAACAAGTCTGATATCAAGGAGAAAGCAGTCAGAATGAGGGTAAGTCAAGCAGCAGGTACACCCAAAATGGGGCTGAGAACAAAGAGAAAGCAATGCGAATGATGGCAAGACAAACAGCAGGCAGGCCTAAAACAGGGCTGAGAGCAAGAAGAAAACAGTGAGAAGGAAGGAAAGATAAACATCAGAAATGCACAAAACAGGATTGATAGCAAGGAGAAAGCAGTGAGAATGAGAGAAAGGAAAGCAGCAAGCAAACACAAAATGGAGATGAGAGGAATGAGAAAACAGTGAGAAGGAGGGAAAGTCAAGCAGCAGGTGCACATGAAACGGGGCTGAGAGGAAGGAGAAAGCAGTGAGAAGGAGAGAAAGACAAGCAGCAAGCATGCAGAAAACGGGGCTGAGAGTAAGAAAAAAAGCAGTAAGAAAAAAAGGGAAGCAGAAGGTACGCACAAAACAGGACGGAGGGCAAGTTGAAAGCAGTGAGAAGGAGGGAAAGTCAAGGAGCAGTCACTCACAAAACGGGGCTGAGAGCAAGGAAAAAGTAGTGAGATGGAGGGAAAGGCAGGCAGCAGGGATGCACACGACGTGGCTAAGAGCAAAGTGAAAGCAGTGAGGAGGAGGGAAAGGAAGGCAGCAGGCGCACACACAACAGGGCTGTGAGCTAGGGGATGCAGTGAAAAGGAAGGAAAGGCAAGCAGCAGGCATGCAGTGAGAAGGGGGGAAAAGCAAGCAGTGGGGATGCACAAAACGGGGCTCAGAGCAAGGAGAAAGCAGGTGGGAAGGAGGGAAAAGGAAGCAGCAGGCACACACAAGACAGGGATGAGAGCAAGAAGAAAGCAGTGACAAAGAAGGAAAGGCAAGCAGTAGGCACACCCAAAACAAGTCTGATATCAAGGAGAAAGCAGTGAGAATGAGGGCAAGGCAAGCAGCAGGCACGCCCAAAATAGGGCTGAGAACAGAGAGAAAGCAATGGGAGTGAAGGCAAGAGAGGCAGCAGGCATGCACAAAACAGGGCAGAGCTCAAGGGGAAAGCAGTGAGAATAAGGGCGAGACAAGCAGCAGGAACACCCAAAATGGGGCTGAGAACAAAGAGAAAGCAATGCGAATGAAGGCAAGACAAACAGCAGGCAGGCCTAAAACAGGGCTGAGAGCAAGAAGAAAACAGTGAGAAGGAAGGAAAGATAAACATCAGGAATGCACAAAACAGGACTGATAGCAAGGAAAAAACAGTGAGATGAGTGAAAGGGAAGCAGCAAGCACAGACAAAATGGGGCTGAGAGCAAGGAGAAATCAGTCAGAAGGAGGGAAAGGCAGGCAGTAAGAATGCACAAAGCAGGCTGAGAGCAAGGAGAAAGTAGTGAGAAGGAGGTAACGTCAAGGAGAAAGTGCACATGAAAGGGTCTGAGAGCAAGGAGAAAGCAGTGAGAAGAAGGGAAAGACAAGCAGCAAGCAACACCAAACAGGGCTGAGAGCAAGGAAAAAAGCAGTAAGAAAAAAAGGGAAGCAGAAGGTATGCGCAAACAGGATGGAGAGCAAGTTGAAAGCAGTAAGAAGGAGGGAAAGGCAAGCAACAGGCAGCACAAAGCAGTGCTGACAGCAATATGAAAGCATTAAGAAGGAGGGAAAGTCAAGGAGCAGTCACTCACAAAATGGGTCTGAGAGGAGGGAGAAAGCAGTGAGAATGAGGGAAAGGCAAGCAACAGGCATGGAAAAAAGGTGGGAACAAGGAGAAAGGTGTGAGAATGAGAGAAATGCAAGCAACAGGCAGCAAAAAATAGGGCTGAACGCAAGAGGAATGCCGAGAGAAGGAGGAAACGTTAAGGAGTAGGAATGCACAAAGCAAGTCTGATATCAAGGAGAAAGCAGTCAGAATGAGGGCAAGGCAAGCAGCAGGCACACCCAACATAGGGCTGAGAACAAAAAGAAAGAAATGGGAGTGAAGGCAAGAGAAGCAGCAGCCATGCACAAAACAGGGCAGAGGTCAAGGGGAAAGCAGTGAGAATGAGGGCAAGGCAAGCAGTAGGCACACCCAAAATGGGGCTGAGAACAAAAGAAAGCAATGCGAATGATGGCAAGACAAACAGCTGGCAGGCCTAAAACAGGGCTGAGAGCAAGAAGAAAACAGTGAGAAGGAAGGAAAGATAAACATCAGGAATGCACAAAACAGGACTGATAGCAAGGAGAAAGCAGCGAGAATGAGAGAAAGGAAAGCAGCAAGCAAACACAAAATGGAGATGAGAGCAATGAGAAAACAGTGAGAAGGAGGGAAAGTCAAGCAGCAGGTGCACATGAAACGGGACTGAGAGGAAGGAGAAAGCAGTGAGAAGGAGAGAAAGACAAGCAGCAAGCATGCATAAAACGGGGCTGAGATTAAGAAAAAAGGGAAGCAGAAGGTACGCACAAAACAGGACGGAGAGCAAGTTGAAAGCAGTGGGAAGGAGGGAAAGTCAAGGAGCAGTCACTGACAAAACGGGGCTGAGGGCAAGGAGAAAGTAGTGAGATGGAGGGAAAGGCAGGCAGCAGGGATGCACACGACGTGGCGAAGAGCGAAGTGAAAGCAGTGAGGAGGAGGGAAAGGAAGGCAGCAGGAGAACACACAACAGGGCTGTGAGCTAGGGGATGCAGTGAAAAGGAAGGAAAGGCAAGCAGCAGGCATGCAGTGAGAAGGAGGGAAAAGCAAGCAGTGGGGATGCACATAACGGGGCTCAGAGCAAGGAGAAAGCAGTGGGAAGGAGGGAAAGGGAAGCAGCAGGCACACACAAGACAGGGATTAGAGCAAGAAGAAATCAGTGAGAAGGACGGAAAGGCAAGCAGTAGGCACGCCCAAAACAAGTCTGATATCAAGTAGAAAGCAGTGAGAATGAGGGCAAGGCAAGCAGCAAGCACGCCCAAAATAGGGCTGAGAACAAAGAGAAAGCAATGGGAGTGAAGGCAAGAGAAGCAGCAGGCATGCACAAAACAGGGCAGAGGTCAAGGGGAAAGCAGTGAGAATAAGGGCAAGGCAAGCAGCAGGCACACCCAAAATGGGGCTGAGAACAAAGAGAAAGCAATGCGAATAAAGGCAAGACAAACAGCAGGCAGGCCTAAAACAGGGCTGAGAGCAAGACGAAAACAGTGTGAAGGAAGGAAAGATAAACATCAGGAATGCACAAAACAGGACTTAAAGCAAGGAAAAAGCAGTGAGACGAGTGAAAGGGAAGCAGCAAGCACGCACAAAATGGGGCTGAGAGCAAGGAGAAAACAGTGAGAAGGAGGGAAAGTCAAGCAGCAGGTGCACATGAAACGGGGCTGAGAGGAAGGAGAAAGCAGTGAGAAGGAGAGAAAGACAAGCAGCAAGCATGCAGAAAACGGGGCTGAGAGTAAGAAAAAAAGCAGTAAGAAAAAAAGGGAAGCAGAAGGTACGCACAAAACAGGACGGAGGGCAAGTTGAAAGCAGTGAGAAGGAGGGAAAGTCAAGGAGCAGTCACTCACAAAACGGGGCTGAGAGCAAGGAGAAAGTAGTGAGATGGAGGGAAAGGCAGGCAGCAGGGATGCACACGACGTGGCTAAGAGCGAAGTGAAAGCAGTGAGGAGGAAGGAAAGGAAGGCAGCAGGCACACACACAACAGGGCTGTGAGCTAGGGGATGCAGTGAAAAGGAAGGAAAGGCAAGCAGCGGGCATGCAGTGAGAAGGAGGGAAAAGCAAGTAGTGGGGATGCACAAAACGGGGCTCAGAACAAGGAGAAAGCAGTGGGAAGGAGGGAAAGGGAAGCAGCAGGCACACACAAGACAGGGATGAGAGCAAGAAGAAAGCAGTGAGAAGGAAGGAAAGGCAAGCAGTAGGCACACCCAAAACAAGTCTGATATCAAGTAGAAAGCAATGAGAATGAGGGCAAGGCAAGCAGCAAGCACGCCCAAAATAGGGCTGAGAACAAAGAGAAAGCAATGGGAGTGAAGGCAAGAGAAGCAGCAGGCATGCACAAAACAGGGCAGAGGTCAAGGGGAAAGCAGTGACAATAAGGGCAAGGCAAGCAGCAGGCACACCCAAAATGGGGCTGAGAACAAAGAGAAAGCAATGCGAATGAAGGCAAGATAAACAACAGGCAGGCCTAAAACAGGGCTGAGTGCAAGAAGAAAACAGTGTGAAGGAAGGAAAGATAAACATCAGGAATGCACAAAACAGGAATGATAGCAAGGAGAAAGCAGTGAGACGAGTGAAAGGGAAGCAGCAAGCACGCACAAAATGGGGCTGAGAGCTAGGAAAAAACAGTGAGAAGGAGAGAAAGGCAGGCAGTAAGCATGAACAAAGCAGGCTGAGAGCAAGGAGAAAGTAGTGAGAAGGAGGGAACGTAAAGGAGAAAGTGCACATGAAAGGGGCTGAGAGCAAGGAGAAAGCAGTGAGAAGAAAGGAAAGACAAGCAGCAAGCAGCAAGCAACACCAAACAGGGCTGAGAGCAAGGAAAAAAGCAGTAAGAAAAAAAAGGGAAGCAGAAGATATGCACAAACAGGACGGAGAGCAAGTTGAAAGCAGTAAGATGGAGGGAAAGGCAAGCAACAGGTAGCACAAAGCAGTGCTGACAGCAAGATGAAAGCATTAAGAAGGAGGGAAAGTCAAGGAGTAGTCAATCACAAAACGGGGCTGAGAGCAAGGAGAAAGAAGTGAGAAGGAGGGAAAGGCAAGCATCAAGCATGCACAAAATGGGCTGAAAACAAGGGAAAGGCAGTGAGAATGAGGGAAAGGGAAGCAGCAGGCATGGAAAAAAGGTGGAAACAAGGAGAAAGGTGTGAGAATGAGAGAAATGCAAGCAACAGGCAGTCAAAAAAATAGGGCTGAACAAAAGAGGAATACAAGGAGAAGGAAGAAACGATAAGGAGTAGGCATGCACAAAACAAGTCTGATATCAAGGAGAAAGCAGTCAGAATGAGGGTAAGGCAAGCAGCAGGCACACCCAAAATGGCACTGAGAACAAAGAGAAAGCAATGCGAATGATGGCAAGACAAACAGCAGGCAGGCCTAAAACAGGGCTGAGAGCAAGAAGAAAACAGTGAGAAGGAAGGAAAGATAAATATCAGAAATGCGCAAAACAGAACTGATAGCAAGGAGAAAGCAGTGAGAATGAGAGAAAGGAAAGCAGCAAGCAAACACAAAATGGAGATGAGAGCAATGGGAAAACAGTGAGAAGGAGGGAAAGTCAAGCAGCAGGTGCACATGAAACGGGGCTGAGAGGAAGGAGAAAGCAGGGAGAAGGAAGGAAAGGCAGGCAGTAAGCATGCACAAAGCAGGCTGAGAGCAAGGAGAAAGTAGTGAGAAGGAGGGAACGTCAAGGAGAAAGTGCACATGAAAGGGGCTGAGAGCAAGGAGAAGGCAGTGAGAAGGAGGGAAAGACAAGCAGCAAGCAACACCAAACAGGGCTGAGAGCAAGGAAAAAAGCGGTAAGAAAAAAAGGGAAGCAGAAGGTGTACACAAACAGGACGGAGAGCAAGTTGAAAGCAGTAAGAAGGAGGGAAAGGCAAGCAACAGGTAGCACAAAGCAGTGCTGACAGCAAGATGAAAGTATTAAGAAGGAGGGAAAGTCAAGGAGCAGTCACTCACAAAACGGGGCTCAGAGCAAGGAGAAAAAAGTGAGAAGGAGGGAAAGGCAAGCATCAACCATGCACAAAATGGGCTGAAAACAAGGGAAAGGCAGTGAGAATGAGGGAAAGGCAAGCAGCAGGCATGGAAAAAAGGTGGGAACAAGCAGAAAGGTGTGAGAATGAGAGAAATGCAAGCAACAGGCAGCAAAATATAGGGCTGAACTCAAGAGGGATGCAGAGAGAAGGAGGAAACGTTAAGGAGTAGGCATGCACAAAACAAGTCTGATATCAAGGAGAAAGCAGTGAGAATGAGGTCAAGGCAAGCAGCAGGCACACCTAAAATAGGGCTGAGAACAAAGAGAAAGTAATGGGAGTGAAGGCAAGAGAAGCAGCAACCATGCACAAAACAGGGCAGAGGTCAAGGGGGAAGCAGTGAGAATGAGGGCAAGGCAAGCAGCAGGCACACCCAAAATGGGTCTGAGAACAAAGAGAAAGCAATGCGAATGATGGCAAGACAAACAGCAGGCAGGCCTAAAACAGGGCTGAGAGCAAGAAGAAAACAGTGAGAAGGAACGAAAGATAATCATCAGGAATGCACAAAACAGGACTGATAGCAAGGAGAAAGCAGTGAGATGTGTGAAAGGGAAGCAGCAAGCACGCACAAAATGGGGCTGAGAGCAAGGAGAAAACAGTGAGAAGGAGGGAAAGGCAGGCAGTAAGCATGCACAAAGCAGGCTGAGAGCAAGGAGAAAGTAGTGAGAAGGAGGGAACGTCAAGGAGAAAGTGCACATGAAAGGGGCTGAGAGCAAGGAGAAAGCAGTGAGAAGGAGGGAAAGACAAGCAGCAAGCAACACCAAACAGGGCTGAGAGCAAGGGAAAAAAGCAGTAAGAAAAAAAAGGGAAGCAGAAGGTATGCACAAACAGGACGGAGAGCAAGTTGAAAGTAGTAAGAAGAAGGGAAAGGCGAGCAACAGGCAGCACAAAGCAGTGCTGACAGCAAGATGAAAGCATTAAGAAGGAGGGAAAGTCAAGGAGCAGTCACTCACAAAACGGGTCTGAGAGGAGGGAGAAAGCAGTGGGAAGGAGGGAAAGGCAAGCATCAAGCATGCACAAAATGGGCTGAAAACAAGGGAAAGGAAGTGAGAATGAGGGAAAGGCAAGCAGCAGGCACGGAAAAAAGGTGGGAACAAGGAGAAAGGTGCGAGAATGAGAGAAATGCAAGCAACAGGCAGCAAAAAATAGGGCTGACCGCAAGAGGAATGCAGAGAGAAGGAGGAAGCATTAAGGAGCAGGCATGCACAAAAATAAATGGGGATGAAAGCAAGGAGACAGCAGTGAGAGCAATGGGAAGACAAGCAGCAGGCACGCACAAAATAGGACTGATTGAAAGAAGAAAGAGTGAGAATGAGGTAAAAGCAAGGAGCAGGCATGCACAAAATGCAGCTGAGAGCAAGCAGAAAGCAGTGGGAAAGAGGGAAAGGGGAGCAGAAGGCACACACATACCGGCTGAGCGGAAGGAGAAAGCAGTAAGAATGAGGCAAAATCAAACAGCAGGCACAAACAAGATGGGCTGAGAGCAAGGAGAAAGCGTTGAGAAGGAGGGAAAGGCAAGGAACAGGTACACACGTAATGGGGTTGAGAGCAAGGAGAAAGCAGTATGAAGAAGGGAAAGGGAAGCAGCAGGCACACACAAGACAGGGCTGAGAGAAATGAGAAAGCAGTAAACAGGAAGGAAAGGCAGGGAGCAGGCAGGCACACGACGGCGTGAGAGCGAAGTGAAAGCATTGAGGAGGAGGGAAAGGAAGGCAGCAGGCACACACACAGAAGGGCTGTAAACTGAGGGATGCAGTGAAAAGGAATGAAAGGCAAGCAGCAGGCATGCAGTGAGAAGGAGGGAAAGGCAAGCAGCGGAGATGCAGAAAACGGGGCTTAGAGCAGGGAAAAAGCAGTGAGAAGGAAGGAAAGGCAAGCAACGGGCATGCAGAAAACGGGGCTGAGAGCAAGGAGAAACCATTAGGAAGGAGGGAAAGGGAAGCAGCAGGCACACACAAGACAGGGCTGAGAGCAAGAAGAAAGCAGTTAGAAGGAAGGAAAGGCAAGCAGTAGGCATGCCCAAAACCAGGCAGAGATCAGAGGAGAAAGCAGTGAGAATGAGGGCAAGGCAAGCAGCAGGCACGCCCAAAACAGGGCTGAGAACAAGAAAAAATCAATGAGAATGAAGTCAAGACAAGTAGCAAGCAGGCCTTAAACAGGGCTGAGAGCAAGGAGAAAGGAGTGAGAATGAGAGAAAGTAAAGCAGCAAGCAAACACAAAATGGAGCTCAGAGCAATGAGAAAACAGTGAGAAGGAGGGAAAGTCAAGCAGCAGGTGCACATGAAACGATGCTGAGAGGAAGGAGAAAGCAGTGAGAAAGAGAGAAAGACAAGCAGCAAGCATCCATAAAACGGGGCTGAAAGCAAAAAAAAAGCAGTAAGAAAAAAAGGGAAGCAGAAAGTACGCACAAAACAGGACGGAGAGCAAGTTGAAAGCAGTGAGAAGGATGGAAAGTCAAGGAGCAGTCACTCACAAAATGGGGCTGAGGGAAGGAGGAAGTAATGAGATAGAGGGAAAGGGTGGCAGCAGGGATGCACACGACATGGCTAAGAGCGAAGTGAAAGCAGTGAGGAGGAGGGAAAGGAAGGCAGCAGGTGCACACACAACAGGGCTGTGAGCTAGGGGATGCAGTGAAAAGGAAGGAAAGGCAAGCAGCAGGCATGCAGTGAGAAAGAGGGAAAAGCAAGCAGTGGGGATCCACAAAAAGGGGCTCAGAGCAAGGAGAAAGCAGTGGAAAGGAGGGAAAGGGAAGCAGCAGGCACACACAAGACAGGGATGAGAGCAAGAAGAAAGCAGTGAGAAGGAAGGAAAGGCAAGCAGTAGGCACGCCCAAAACAAGTCTGATATCAAGGAGAAAGCAGTGAGAATGAGGGCAAGGCAAGCAGCAGGCACGCCCAAAATAGGGCTGAGAACAAAGAGAAAGCAATGGGAGTGAAGGCAAGAGAAGCAGCAGGCATGCACAAAACAGGGCAGAGGTCAAGGGGAAAGCAGTGAGAGTAAGGGCAAGTCAAGCAGCAGGCACACCCAAACTGGGGCTGAGAACAAAGAGAAGGCAATGCAATTGAAGGCAAGACAAACAGCAGGCAGGCCTAAAACAGGGTTGAGAGCAAGAAGAAAACAGGGAGAAGGAAGGAAAGATAAACATCAAGAATGCACAAAACAGGACTGACAGCAAGGAGAAAGCAGTGAGATGAGTGAAGGGGAAGCAGGAAGCACTCACAAAATGGGGCTGAGAGCAAGGAGAAAACAGTGAGAAGGAGGGAAAGGCAGGCAGTAAACATGCACAAAGCAGGCTGAGAGCAAGGAGAAAGTAGTGAGAAGGTGAGAACGTAAAGGGGAAAGTGTAGATGAAAGGGGCTGAGAGCAAGGAGAAAGCAGTGAGACGAAGGGAAAGACAAGCAGCAAGCAATGCCAAACAGGGCTGAGAGCAAGGAAAAAAGCAGTAAGGAAAAAAGGGAAGCAGAAGGTATGCACAAACAGGATGGAGAGCAAGTTGAAAGCAGTAAGAAGGAGGGAAAGGCAAGCAACAGGCAGCACAAAGCAGTGCTGACAGCAAGATGAAAGCATTAAGAAGGAGGGAAAGTCAAGGAGCAGTCACTCACAAAACGGGTCTGAGAGGAGGGAGAAAGCAGTGAGAAGGAGAGAAAGGCAAGCATCAAGAATGCACAAAATGGGCTGAAAACAAGGGAAAGGCAGTGAGAATGAGGGAAAGGCAAGCAGCAGGCACAGAAAAAAGGTGGGAACAAGGAGAAAGGTGTGAGAATGAGAGAAATGCAAGCCACAGGCAGCTAAAAATAGGGCTGACCGCAAGAGGAATTCAGAGAGAAGGAGGAATCATTAAGGAGCAGGCATGCACTAAAATAAATGGGGCTAAAGGAATGGAGACAGCAGTGAGAACAATGGGAAGGCAAGCAGCAGGCACGCGCAAAATAGGACTTATTGAAAGAAGAAAGACTGAGAATGAGGTAAAAGCAAGGAGCAGGCATGCACAAAATGCAGCTGAGAGCAAGCAGAAAGCAGTGAGAAAGAGGGAAAGGGGAGCAGCAGGCACACTCATACCGGCTGAGCGGAAGGAGAAAGCAGTAAGAATGAGGCAAAATCAAACAGCAGGCACAAACAAGATGGGCTGAGAGCAAGGAGAAAGCGTTGAGAAGGAGGGAAAGGCAAGGAACAGGTACACACGTAATGGGGTTGAGAGCAAGGAGAAAGCAGTAGGAAGAAAGGAAAGGGAAGCAGCAGGCCCACACAAGACAGGGCTGAGAGAAAGGAGAAAGCAGTAAACAGGAAGGAAAGGCAGGGAGCAGGCAGGCACACACACAGAAGGGCTGTAAACTAGGGGATGCAGTGAAAAGGAATGGAAGGCAAGCAGCAGGCATGCAGTGAGAAGGAGGGAAAGGCGAACAGCGGAGATGCACAAAACGGGGGCTTAGAGCAGGGAAAAAGCAGTGAGAAGGAAGGAAAGGCAAGCAACGGGCATGCAGAAAACGGGGCTGAGAGCAAGGAGAAACCATTAGGAAGGAGGGAAAGGGAAGCAGCAGGCACACACAAGACAGGGCTGAGAGCAAGAAGAAAGCAGTTAGAAGGAAGGAAAGGCAAGCAGTAGGCATGCCCAAAACCAGGCAGAGATCAAGGAGAAAGCAGGTGAGAATGAGGGCAAGGCAAGCAGCAGGCACCCACAAAATAGGGCTGAGAACAAAGAGAAAGCAATGCGAATGATGCCAAGACAAACAGCAGGCAGGCCTAAAACAGGGCTGAGAGCAAGAAGAAAACAGTGAGAAGGAAGGAAAGATAAACATCAGGAATGCACAAAACAGGACTGATAGCAAGGAGAAAGCAGTGAGATGAGTGAAAGGGAAGCAGCAAGCACGCACAAAATGGGGCTGAGAGTAAGGAGAAAACAGTGAGAAGGAGGGAAAGATAGGCAGTAAGCATGCACAAAGCAGGCTGAGAGCAAGGAGAAAGTAGTGAGAAGGAGGGAACGTTAAGGAGAAAGTGCACATGAAAGGGGCTGAGAGCAAGGAGAAAGCAGTGAGAAGGAGGGAAAGACAAGCAGCAAGCAACACCAAACAGGGCTGAGAGCAAGGAAAAAAGCAGTAAGAAAAAAAAGGGAAGCAGAAGCTATGCACAAACAGGACGGAGAGCAAGTTGAAAGCAGTAAGAAGGAGGGAAAGGCAAGCAACAGGCAGCACAAAGCAGTGCTGACAGCAAGATGAAAGCATTAAGAAGGAGGGAAAGTCAAGGAGCAGGTCAACTCAACGTCACACAAAACGGGTCTGAGAGGAGGGAGAAAGCAGTGAGAAGGAGAGAAAGGCAAGCATCAAGAATGCACAAAATGGGCTGAAAAGAAGGGAAAGGCAGTGAGAATGAGGGAAAGGCAAGCAGCAGGCACAGAAAAAAGGTGGGAACAAGGAGAAAGGTGTGAGAATGAGAGAAATGCAAGCCACAGGCAGCTAAAAATAGGGCTGACCGCAAGAGGAATTCAGAGAGAAGGAGGAATCATTAAGGAGCAGGCATGCACTAAAATAAATGGGGCTAAAGGAATGGAGACAGCAGTGAGAACAATGGGAAGGCAAGCAGCAGGCACGCGCAAAATAGGACTGATTGAAAGAAGAAAGACTGAGAATGAGGTAAAAGCAAGGAGCAGGCATGCACAAAATGCAGCTGAGAGCAAGCAGAAAGCAGTGAGAAAGAGGGAAAGGGGAGCAGCAGGCACACTCATACCGGCTGCTGAGCGGAAGGAGAAAGCAGTAAGAATGAGGCAAAATCAAACAGCAGGCACAAACAAGATGGGCTGAGAGCAAGGAGAAAGCGTTGAGAAGGAGGGAAAGGCAAGGAACAGGTACACACGTAATGGGGTTGAGAGCAAGGAGAAAGCAGTACGAAGAAAGGAAAGGGAAGCAGCAGGCCCACACAAGACAGGGCTGAGAGAAAGGAGAAAGCAGTAAACAGGAAGGAAAGGCAGGGAGCAGGCAGGCACACACACAGAAGGGCTGTAAACTAGGGGATGCAGTGAAAAGGAATGGAAGGCAAGCAGCAGGCATGCAGTGAGAAGGAGGGAAAGGCGAACAGCGGAGATGCACAAAACGGGGCTTAGAGCAGGGAAAAAGCAGTGAGAAGGAAGGAAAGGCAAGCAACGGGCATGCAGAAAACGGGGCTGAGAGCAAGGAGAAACCATTAGGAAGGAGGGAAAGGGAAGCAGCAGGCACACACAAGACAGGGCTGAGAGCAAGAAGAAAGCAGTTAGAAGGAAGGAAAGGCAAGCAGTAGGCATGCCCAAAACCAGGCAGAGATCAAGGAGAAAGCAGTGAGAATGAGGGCAAGGCAAGCAGCAGGCACCCACAAAATAGGGCTGAGAACAAAGAGAAAGCAATGCGAATGATGCCAAGACAAACAGCAGGCAGGCCTAAAACAGGGCTGAGAGCAAGAAGAAAACAGTGAGAAGGAAGGAAAGATAAACATCAGGAATGCACAAAACAGGACTGATAGCAAGGAGAAAGCAGTGAGATGAGTGAAAGGGAAGCAGCAAGCACGCACAAAATGGGGCTGAGAGTAAGGAGAAAACAGTGAGAAGGAGGGAAAGATAGGCAGTAAGCATGCACAAAGCAGGCTGAGAGCAAGGAGAAAGTAGTGAGAAGGAGGGAACGTTAAGGAGAAAGTGCACATGAAAGGGGCTGAGAGCAAGGAGAAAGCAGTGAGAAGGAGGGAAAGACAAGCAGCAAGCAACACCAAACAGGGCTGAGAGCAAGGAAAAAAGCAGTAAGAAAAAAAAGGGAAGCAGAAGCTATGCACAAACAGGACGGAGAGCAAGTTGAAAGCAGTAAGAAGGAGGGAAAGGCAAGCAACAGGCAGCACAAAGCAGTGCTGACAGCAAGATGAAAGCATTAAGAAGGAGGGAAAGTCAAGGAGCAGTCACTCACAAAACGGGTCTGAGAGGAGGGAGAAAGCAGTGAGAAGGAGAGAAAGGCAAGCATCAAGAATGCACAAAATGGGCTGAAAACAAGGGAAAGGCAGTGAGAATGAGGGAAAGGCAAGCAGCAGGCACAGAAAAAAGGTGGGAACAAGGAGAAAGTTGTGAGAATGAGAGAAATGCAAGCCACAGGCAGCTAAAAATAGGGCTGACCGCAAGAGGAATTCAGAGAGAAGGAGGAATCATTAAGGAGCAGGCATGCACTAAAATAAATGGGGCTAAAGGAATGGAGACAGCAGTGAGAACAATGGGAAGGCAAGCAGCAGGCACGCGCAAAATAGGACTTATTGAAAGAAGAAAGACTGAGAATGAGGTAAAAGCAAGGAGCAGGCATGCACAAAATGCAGCTGAGAGCAAGCAGAAAGCAGTGAGAAAGAGGGAAAGGGGAGCAGCAGGCACACTCATACCGGCTGAGCGGAAGGAGAAAGCAGTAAGAATGAGGCAAAATCAAACAGCAGGCACAAACAAGATGGGCTGAGAGCAAGGAGAAAGCGTTGAGAAGGAGGGAAAGGCAAGGAACAGGTACACACGTAATGGGGTTGAGAGCAAGGAGAAAGCAGTAGGAAGAAAGGAAAGGGAAGCAGCAGGCCCACACAAGACAGGGCTGAGAGAAAGGAGAAAGCAGTAAACAGGAAGGAAAGGCAGGGAGCAGGCAGGCACACACACAGAAGGGCTGTAAACTAGGGGATGCAGTGAAAAGGAATGGAAGGCAAGCAGCAGGCATGCAGTGAGAAGGAGGGAAAGGCGAACAGCGGAGATGCACAAAACGGGGCTTAGAGCAGGGAAAAAGCAGTGAGAAGGAAGGAAAGGCAAGCAACGGGCATGCAGAAAACGGGGCTGAGAGCAAGGAGAAACCATTAGGAAGGAGGGAAAGGGAAGCAGCAGGCACACACAAGACAGGGCTGAGAGCAAGAAGAAAGCAGTTAGAAGGAAGGAAAGGCAAGCAATAGGCATGCCCAAAACCAGGCAGAGATCAAGGAGAAAGCAGTGAGAATGAGGGCAAGGCAAGCAGCAGGCACCCACAAAATAGGGCTGAGAACAAAGAGAAAGCAATGCGAATGATGCCAAGACAAACAGCAGGCAGGCCTAAAACAGGGCTGAGAGCAAGAAGAAAACAGTGAGAAGGAAGGAAAGATAAACATCAGGAATGCACAAAACAGGACTGATAGCAAGGAGAAAGCAGTGAGATGAGTGAAAGGGAAGCAGCAAGCACGCACAAAATGGGGCTGAGAGTAAGGAGAAAACAGTGAGAAGGAGGGAAAGATAGGCAGTAAGCATGCACAAAGCAGGCTGAGAGCAAGGAGAAAGTAGTGAGAAAGAGGGAACGTTAAGGAGAAAGTGCACATGAAAGGGGCTGAGAGCAAGGAGAAAGCAGTGAGAAGGAGGGAAAGACAAGCAGCAAGCAACACCAAACAGGGCTGAGAGCAAGGAAAAAAGCAGTAAGAAAAAAAAGGGAAGCAGAAGCTATGCACAAACAGGACGGAGAGCAAGTTGAAAGCAGTAAGAAGGAGGGAAAGGCAAGCAACAGGCAGCACAAAGCAGTGCTGACAGCAAGATGAAAGCATTAAGAAGGAGGGAAAGTCAAGGAGCAGTCACTCACAAAACGGGTCTGAGAGGAGGGAGAAAGCAGTGAGAAGGAGAGAAAGGCAAGCATCAAGAATGCACAAAATGGGCTGAAAACAAGGGAAAGGCAGTGAGAATGAGGGAAAGGCAAGCAGCAGGCACAGAAAAAAGGTGGGAACAAGGAGAAAGGTGTGAGAATGAGAGAAATGCAAGCCACAGGCAGCTAAAAATAGGGCTGACCGCAAGAGGAATTCAGAGAGAAGGAGGAATCATTAAGGAGCAGGCATGCACTAAAATAAATGGGGCTAAAGGAATGGAGACAGCAGTGAGAACAATGGGAAGGCAAGCAGCAGGCACGCGCAAAATAGGACTGATTGAAAGAAGAAAGACTGAGAATGAGGTAAAAGCAAGGAGCAGGCATGCACAAAATGCAGCTGAGAGCAAGCAGAAAGCAGTGAGAAAGAGGGAAAGGGGAGCAGCAGGCACACTCATACCGGCTGAGCGGAAGGAGAAAGCAGTAAGAATGAGGCAAAATCAAACAGCAGGCACAAACAAGATGGGCTGAGAGCAAGGAGAAAGCGTTGAGAAGGAGGGAAAGGCAAGGAACAGGTACACACGTAATGGGGTTGAGAGCAAGGAGAAAGCAGTACGAAGAAAGGAAAGGGAAGCAGCAGGCCCACACAAGACAGGGCTGAGAGAAAGGAGAAAGCAGTAAACGGGAAGGAAAGGCAGGGAGCAGGCAGGCACACACACAGAAGGGCTGTAAACTAGGGGATGCAGTGAAAAGGAATGGAAGGCAAGCAGCAGGCATGCAGTGAGAAGGAGGGAAAGGCGAACAGCGGAGATGCACAAAACGGGGCTTAGAGCAGGGAAAAAGCAGTGAGAAGGAAGGAAAGGCAAGCAACGGGCATGCAGAAAACGGGGCTGAGAGCAAGGAGAAACCATTAGGAAGGAGGGAAAGGGAAGCAGCAGGCACACACAAGACAGGGCTGAGAGCAAGAAGAAAGCAGTTAGAAGGAAGGAAAGGCAAGCAGTAGGCATGCCCAAAACCAGGCAGAGATCAAGGAGAAAGCAGTGAGAATGAGGGCAAGGCAAGCAGCAGGCACCCACAAAACAGGGCTGAGAACAAAGAGAAAGCAATGCGAATGATGCCAAGACAAACAGCAGGCAGGCCTAAAACAGGGCTGAGAGCAAGAAGAAAACAGTGAGAAGGAAGGAAAGATAAACATCAGGAATGCACAAAACAGGACTGATAGCAAGGAGAAAGCAGTGAGATGAGTGAAAGGGAAGCAGCAAGCACGCACAAAATGGGGCTGAGAGTAAGGAGAAAACAGTGAGAAGGAGGGAAAGATAGGCAGTAAGCATGCACAAAGCAGGCTGAGAGCAAGGAGAAAGTAGTGAGAAGGAGGGAACGTTAAGGAGAAAGTGCACATGAAAGGGGCTGAGAGCAAGGAGAAAGCAGTGAGAAGGAGGGAAAGACAAGCAGCAAGCAACACCCAAACAGGGCTGAGAGCAAGGAAAAAAGCAGTAAGAAAAATAAGGGAAGCAGAAGCTATGCACAAACAGGACGGAGAGCAAGTTGAAAGCAGTAAGAAGGAGGGAAAGGCAAGCAACAGGCAGCACAAAGCAGTGCTGACAGCAAGATGAAAGCATTAAGAAGGAGGGAAAGTCAAGGAGCAGTCACTCACAAAACGGGTCTGAGAGGAGGGAGAAAGCAGTGAGAAGGAGAGAAAGGCAAGCATCAAGAATGCACAAAATGGGCTGAAAACAAGGGAAAGGCAGTGAGAATGAGGGAAAGGCAAGCAGCAGGCACAGAAAAAAGGTGGGAACAAGGAGAAAGGTGTGAGAATGAGAGAAATGCAAGCCACAGGCAGCAAAAAATAGGGCTGACCGCAAGAGGAATTCAGAGAGAAGGAGGAATCATTAAGGAGCAGGCATGCACTAAAATAAATGGGGCTAAAGGAATGGAGACAGCAGTGAGAACAATGGGAAGGCAAGCAGCAGGCACGCGCAAAATAGGACTGATTGAAAGAAGAAAGACTGAGAATGAGGTAAAAGCAAGGAGTAGGCATGCACAAAATGCAGCTGAGAGCAAGCAGAAAGCAGTGAGAAAGAGGGAAAGGGGAGCAGCAGGCACACTCATACCGGCTGAGCGGAAGGAGAAAGCAGTAAGAATGAGGCAAAATCAAACAGCAGGCACAAACAAGATGGGCTGAGAGCAAGGAGAAAGCGTTGAGAAGGAGGGAAAGGCAAGGAACAGGTACACACGTAATGGGGTTGAGAGCAAGGAGAAAGCAGTAGGAAGAAAGGAAAGGGAAGCAGCAGGCCCACACAAGACAGGGCTGAGAGAAAGGAGAAAGCAGTAAACAGGAAGGAAAGGCAGGGAGCAGGCAGGCACACACACAGAAGGGCTGTAAACTAGGGGATGCAGTGAAAAGGAATGGAAGGCAAGCAGCAGGCATGCAGTGAGAAGGAGGGAAAGGCGAACAGCGGAGATGCACAAAACGGGGGCTTAGGGCAGGGAAAAAGCAGTGAGAAGGAAGGAAAGGCAAGCAACGGGCATGCAGAAAACGGGGCTGAGAGCAAGGAGAAACCATTAGGAAGGAGGGAAAGGGAAGCAGCAGGCACACACAAGACAGGGCTGAGAGCAAGAAGAAATCAGTTAGAAGGAAGGAAAGGCAAGCAGTAGGCATGCCCAAAACCAGGCAGAGATCAAGGAGAAAGCAGTGAGAATGAGGGCAAGGCAAGCAGCAGGCACGCCCAAAACAGGGCTGAGAACAAGAAAAAATCAATGAGAATGAAGTCAAGACAAGTAGCAAGCAGGCCTTAAACAGGGCTGAGAGCAAGGAGAAAGGAGTGAGAATGAGAGAAAGTAAAGCAGCAAGCAAACACAAAATGGAGCTCAGAGCAATGAGAAAACAGTGAGAAGGAGGGAAAGTCAAGCAGCAGGTGCACATGAAACGATGCTGAGAGGAAGGAGAAAGCAGTGAGAAAGAGAGAAAGACAAGCAGCAAGCATCCATAAAACGGGGCTGAAAGCAAAAAAAAAGCAGTAAGAAAAAAAGGGAAGCAGAAAGTACGCACAAAACAGGACGGAGAGCAAGTTGAAAGCAGTGAGAAGGATGGAAAGTCAAGGAGCAGTCACTCACAAAATGGGGCTGAGGGCAAGGAGGAAGTAATGAGATAGAGGGAAAGGGTGGCAGCAGGGATGCACACGACATGGCTAAGAGCGAAGTGAAAGCAGTGAGGAGGAGGGAAAGGAAGGCAGCAGGTGCACACACAACAGGGCTGTGAGCTAGGGGATGCAGTGAAAAGGAAGGAAAGGCAAGCAGCAGGCATGCAGTGAGAAAGAGGGAAAAGCAAGCAGTGGGGATCCACAAAAAGGGGCTCCGAGCAAGGAGAAAGCAGTGGAAAGGAGGGAAAGGGAAGCAGCAGGCACACACAAGACAGGGATGAGAGCAAGAAGAAAGCAGTGAGAAGGAAGGAAAGGCAAGCAGTAGGCACGCCCAAAACAAGTCTGATATCAAGGAGAAAGCAGTGAGAATGAGGGCAAGGCAAGCAGCAGGCACGCCCAAAATAGGGCTGAGAACAAAGAGAAAGCAATGGGAGTGAAGGCAAGAGAAGCAGCAGGCATGCACAAAACAGGGCAGAGGTCAAGGGGAAAGCAGTGAGAGTAAGGGCAAGTCAAGCAGCAGGCACACCCAAACTGGGGCTGAGAACAAAGAGAAGGCAATGCAAATGAAGGCAAGACAAACAGCAGGCAGGCCTAAAACAGGGTTGAGAGCAAGAAGAAAACAGGGAGAAGGAAGGAAAGATAAACATCAAGAATGCACAAAACAGGACTGACAGCAAGGAGAAAGCTGTGAGATGAGTGAAAGGGAAGCAGGAAGCACTCACAAAATGGGGCTGAGAGCAAGGAGAAAACAGTGAGAAGGAGGGAAAGGCAGGCAGTAAACATGCACAAAGCAGGCTGAGAGCAAGGAGAAAGTAGTGAGAAGGTGAGAACGTAAAGGGGAAAGTGTAGATGAAAGGGGCTGAGAGCAAGGAGAAAGCAGTGAGACGAAGGGAAAGACAAGCAGCAAGCAATGCCAAACAGGGCTGAGAGCAAGGAAAAAAGCAGTAAGGAAAAAAGGGAAGCAGAAGGTATGCACAAACAGGATGGAGAGCAAGTTGAAAGCAGTAAGAAGAAGGGAAAGTCAAGGAGCAGTCACTCACAAAACGGGGCTGAGAGCAAGGAGAAAGAAGTGAGAAGGAGGGAAAGGCAAGCATCAAGCATGCACAAAATGGGCTGAAAACAAGGGAAAGGCAGTGAGAATGAGGGAAAGGCAAGCAGCAGGCATGGGAAAAAGGTGGGAACAAGGAGAAAGGTGTGAGAATGAGAGAAATGCAAGCAACAGGTAGCAAAAAATAGGGCTGAACGCAAGAGGAATGCAGAGAAAAGGAGAAAACGTTATGGAGTAGGCATGCACAAAACAAGTCTGATATGAAGGAGAAAGCAGTGAGAATGAGGGCAAGGCAAGCAGCAGGCACCCACAAAATAGGGCTGAGAACAAAGAGAAAGCAATGCGAATGATGCCAAGACAAACAGCAGGCAGGCCTAAAACAGGGCTGAGAGCAAGAAGAAAACAGTGAGAAGGAAGGAAAGATAAACATCAGGAATGCACAAAACAGGACTGATAGCAAGGAGAAAGCAGTGAGATGAGTGAAAGGGAAGCAGCAAGCACGCAGAAAATGGGGCTGAGAGTAAGGAGAAAACAGTGAGAAGGAGGGAAAGATAGGCAGTAAGCATGCACAAAGCAGGCTGAGAGCAAGGAGAAAGTAGTGAGAAGGAGGGAACGTTAAGGAGAAAGTGCACATGAAAGGGGCTGAGAGCAAGGAGAAAGCAGTGAGAAGGAGGGAAAGACAAGCAGCAAGCAACACCAAACAGGGCTGAGAGCAAGGAAAAAAGCAGTAAGAAAAAAAAGGGAAGCAGAAGCTATGCACAAACAGGACGGAGAGCAAGTTGAAAGCAGTAAGAAGGAGGGAAAGGCAAGCAACAGGCAGCACAAAGCAGTGCTGACAGCAAGATGAAAGCATTAAGAAGGAGGGAAAGTCAAGGAGCAGTCACTCACAAAACGGGTCTGAGAGGAGGGAGAAAGCAGTGAGAAGGAGAGAAAGGCAAGCATCAAGAATGCACAAAATGGGCTGAAAACAAGGGAAAGGCAGTGAGAATGAGGGAAAGGCAAGCAGCAGGCACAGAAAAAAGGTGGGACCAAGGAGAAAGGTGTGAGAATGAGAGAAATGCAAGCCACAGGCAGCAAAAAATAGGGCTGACCGCAAGAGGAATTCAGAGAGAAGGAGGAATCATTAAGGAGCAGGCATGCACTAAAATAAATGGGGCTAAAGGAATGGAGACAGCAGTGAGAACAATGGGAAGGCAAGCAGCAGGCACG